>NC_081315.1:82039489-84539489 GCF_026419965.1 Kogia breviceps
GAACGACAGGGATTTGTCTGATAACCCCCCGAAGACCAAATGTCAAGTTTAACCAAATAGTTATTGCTTTATCAACCCGAGTCTGCAAATAAATTAATCAAAAGCAAATCTGTCCTTTGTGCAGCTCATTTGCTGGTAATGGATGGATATGAAGATTTGCCGATATTATTGTCTGTCATTCAATCTAACAAAGTGAACATTTATTGCATATATATTAAAAATTATCCTGGAATCGAGTGGCGCCGGGTTGCATTTATTGGAGTCTTCCCAGGGGTGAAGTCCCCTCGGATGGGGGCTCGTGGGGAAGAGAAAAGTGCAGGAGCGCGCGTCCCAAATGTCTTTAAGCCTCTGCACCCGCCTCTGCCCCCTCCCCGCTCCGTCCCGCCCCTCAGCCTTTGCCCTCGGCCGCGGGACTCGCGGGCCGCCGCCTGCCGCGCGGCCAAGGCCAGCCGAGCCGCTGTCAAAACAGAGGCCCGGAGCCCCGACCTCTCGCAAGGGGATCGGCCCGAGGAAATTTGGGGTGTGAGTGGAGAGAGAGAAACGGGAGGGGGGGACAGCTTCTCTTTGTCTTCTCTCTGGTTACATCATTTTCTAATTAGGCATAAAATTGTCTTCATACACTGGGATGGCGGCCTTCATAAACATCACCATTATGGTTCATAAGGATGCCATTGTGGGGAGGCCTTCCCAAAATAGAAAGAGCTGGGGAGGGAGAGGCCTGGAGTCCGCGAGGCCCTGCTTTGTCCTCCCCTGGGAGAAGATGGATGGCCAATGTCACGCAGATGATGACTTGGGACTATTAAACTGTCAGAGGGGCAAGAATCTTTACCAGCCCCCAGCAATGAGGCAAGATTTGGGGCAGGATCCGGAGGGCCTAGGGTAGGAAGGGAGGGCCGGGCGGCTGGCTTAGCCGGGCAGGTTGGAGGACGATGCAGGTTCGTGGCCGTCGGAAGCAGCGGAGTGCAGGGTGGTAGGGGGCCGAAGCTTGGGTCTCCTCCCAGGCACTCTGGCTATGGGGACACCCGATCTCGAGCTGCCCCCTCACCCCAACCGCACCGCCAAGGCTGCGGGACAAGTGAGGCCAGAGAAAGAAGAGGGGCAGCGAGCTCCGAGCAGTTCCGGGTAGTGCCAGGCGGGGAGACAATTCTTCCCATTATTCGAAGCGGAGGGAGACCCAAGCCCGGCCTCCCACCCGGTCGGGGGCCATGTCGCTAACTGGATGGAGATGGATGGAGGCGCCCGGAGCCCCCCGGCGTCGTGTCAGACCCGGGGCAATTACTGTCCCGCCAGGACGGACACACTGCCCGCCACCCTGACCCCGGCGCGCGGGCCTACTGGCTGCCTGCGCCACTTGGGCGATTCGCTCTCTCGCCTTTATCATAACCCGCCTTGACATAAATAGCTCCCGTGCGCTTGTCTACATCTGTTTGACCTCCTGAACCTGAGGACAATCTTTGCTGCATTTAGCCACATTACATTATTCTTTAGAATAAAAAAAAAAACCTTTAAAACTGTAAATTCTAGCCTCTTGTCTTATCCACCGCTAGTTCGGGTTCTGGCGTATCTTGGTATTTACACTGTTGTCAGACAAACCAATTCGCTTTTGCGAAGACAGGTTCCTCCCTGATTATGCCTCGGACATCGGTTGCTCTGTTCCAGGCATGCGGAGCTTTCCAAGGCGACCTGAAGGTACCTTGAGTTACGCCTTCAGTGGTCCCGCCTCCAAAATCCCCTCCCTTGGCCGGTCCTTGAGTGAGGGAGAGGGAGGCGTGGCTGCCGACCACCGGCTTGGTCCTGGGCTGTCTGAGGTCGCACTGGGGCCAGGCCAGCCGGCCAGAGCAGCCTGGCGCCCAGCGTGTGCCCCGTTGACCTGATCTAGCAGGGGTGCTGGGGGCAGCCCCGGAAGTGCCCGTGCTGGCGCCACGCGCTGCGGTCACCAGGCGCCAAGACTGGAGAGGCGGATAGTGGGGAGGGGAGGGAAATGAGTCCGAAGATTCCAGGGAATCGCCTGGCCAGGCTTGTGTCCAGCGAGGATCCCCAGCTGGAGCTGGCCTGAAGATGTCAGAGCCAGCCTTGTTCCCAGAGGCTTCCTCTGGGTGGGTTGGGTGAGGTGGGGACAGGTGCTACTGACTTCCTGTCAGTCACCTCTGGCCTACTTAGGCCCAGCTGACCAGGAGTCAGAGGATCAGGACAGCATCTCAGAACTTTCAAGATGGAAGAACTCTTAGAGGTCTGGTGGTCAGAGTGACCTCCCAGTGTGAAGGTATAGCAAAGTCTCATCTACACCCCACCCCCATCTAGGTGTGGCCTCCTGACCTCTGATTTCCACACCGGCCCAGGAACATGCGATGAGCCAAGACTGGGCTCTCCTAGCTCTAGGGTTGTGGGAAGTTGCAATTGCAGGAACAAGGCCTTGATTTAACAGCTGTTATGAAAACAAAACAGAACACACAAACAGTAATCTCCAGATTCTGAAGCTCCGGGGGCAGTTTTCCTCATAATATGTTTGCTTTCCATTAAAAAAGGATCATTTAAATGTCCTAATTTCTGGAGTGTGGTTTCATACCATCACTGTCAATGTCATTGGAGGTAAACCCAAGCTGGTGTCTCTTTGATTACTGTTCCCAATCCCGTCCATTCACGTACTAGGCATTAGTCATTCTTTAATAAATCCTACAAAAGCTTTGTGAGGGGATAGTTCCACAGGAGACACAAGAGAAATAGAAAACACTGCATTCAAGGAACTTGCAGTTTCCTTGGAAGAAATATCAAGTGTAGTGGATACTGAAGGGTTTCTGATGTAACCTGGTTATGGAATCTCAGGACTCAGGTGGAGCCTAAATTTGCCACTTCCTGACTCTGGGACTTGGGTCGGGTACTGAAAACCTCTGAGCTTCAGTTTTCTCATGTTTGGAATGAACCTGCTTGGACACATGCTCTGGGAGTCCCCCTAAATTCTCTGGGTGCTCTAAAACATGGAAGTAATAGCCACAGTCCAGACAGGAATGAACATCAAAGTGCCTGCACAGGCTTGAGGAAGACCTCAGGTTCTCACTGTGCCTCTGAATTTTGCATTCAGTAGTGGAGGCCAAAGTACAAGGAAGGTGTGGAATACACACTAGATTAGGAATCTTGACTGTGAAAAATGAGTTGGCTTATTTAATCTTTCTGTGTCCTCACCAAACAGAGGGAATAATAATTTCTACCCTATTCACTCCACGAAGTAGTTGTAAGGATCAAGTCTGGTTAGGTATGTAAATGTGTTTTGGAAACTAACAAGCATCTCAGGAATGAAAGAATCAGACCAGGGAGCCATGGATCCCTCTGTAGAAGGCACCCCCAATGATAACTGCTGGAAGGTGGGCTCCATCTTCTGGCTCTACAGGAATGGGAGGATGCTGAGTCTTAGGCAGCAGCTGTCCACGACTGGAATGGCTTACCTCTTGCTGTGTTGCTGTCAGGATAGGACAGTCCATCCTTGATTTTCATTGTCTACCTGTGGATACTAAAGAGAAGGGCTTTTCACACATAGGCGAAGTCCCAGAGATCTAGTGCATACAGCTGAAGTACTTGCTTCAGGAAGCTTCACTGAATTTTCAAGGCTCTGCTGCTGGAAGTTTCCTTAAAAATAAGATTGATTATTGATTGGAAAAAAGTGTGCAAAGTGAGACATTCTTTTGAAGCTTTGTCATTGCCCCTCCCTTCTGAAGAAATATGTGCTTTCATTCTTAGCAGGAAAAATGAGACAAAACCCAAACCATTCTTTTCATAATATGCTCCTTGCTAAGAACTTTGCTAGCTCACTCAGGGAGGTGAGGTGAATTTTTAAAGAAACTTCATTTCCCTGCTGAAATGGGAGGAGGACAGTCACAATGGGTTCCGAGAGACAGAACTTTGACTTTAGAGACAGTGTGTGCTTCTGAGACAGAAACCTAAGGAAGGAGGAGAAGTGGGGTGGGCATGAAACTTTAAGAAGGAGCAGGTCTCCTGATGGTCAGTGGATAAGGCAGCTAGTTTATTTTATTATTATTATTATTTTTGGCAGCTAGTTTAGCATCGTATTCATCCCTGGTGGCATGTGGAGATCTTCCAGCAGGTTCTCAATTAAGGGAGCTGCCTTGCCTTTCATTCTCTTCACTTTTGTGTTAAATGTTAACAACCTGATGCTATTTATTATGGCGCCATTATCCCGGAATGTTGACTGAACTGGTTCTTTTATCTCTATTATGGGGCTGCCTCACTTGCAGATTTATGCATTTTTGATATTAAATTCTTTATCTCATTAAGCCTAAGCTCTTGTTGACTTTTATTGACCCCCTGCCCTGGTCCCTGATACTTTTCCATATTTAATATTGAAACATTTTTCTCAATGCCCCTCTTGGCTTTGTTGCCATCCGTTTGACGGCTGTCCCTAATGGCCTGTGCTGTTTGCTCTGTTCTTGAACTTGGTGGGGTCACACAGTCTTAAACAGTGATGTCCTCTGAATGTCCACCCTTGCTGTCCAGCTAAGTTGCCCTGTGTCACAAGCTCTGCCTTTTTCTGCGCCCCTAACTACCAACTGCTCCTAATCACTTAAATAAACACCTTCCCTCCTGGTACCCCAGGCCCCCTGAGCCTTTTGGGTTTTGTTTAGCTGAGCTGCTAATGCTCGGCCTGGCCCACCGGCGGCTTGGCCTCCCTGACCTGATACATCGCAGCTCTTCTCCTTGGAGCGCCTGCCTTGTCCAGCGCCCCCTGGGCCAAAGGCCACCGTCCGGGCAGGGTTGACCAGCTGCTTGAGGTTGCCACAAAAGACACCAAAAGCCAACTTCAGCTAGGAGCGGGCAAATGAATGTATTCATTTATCTTTCTTTCCCCCAAAAACCTACCCACAAACTCAATCTACTGCCCAGCTTGAAACAAGACAAAGAGAAAATATTGGAAAGGGGGCGGGTGTGGCCGGCGAGGCCCTCTCGCCCCAGAAATCTTAGCTCCCTTCTTGGGGCCGTCTGTTCAGTTTCACAACACTTACACAACCAATTTCCAGAATTGAAGTTGCCTGGTGTTTTGATTCTTCCTTTGCCTGTGCATTTGTGCCCTGAAGGTCCCTTCCAAATGGATACTAATTGTGAGGGCTGCACACTGCTGGCTGCTCCAATGCCCCAGGGCCCCGAGGACCTGCTTCTCAAAGCCTTAATTGACAAGGACCTGTCTGTATTTAGGAGCAGCTGGTCCACAGCATTGGCACATCAGTGCAATCTTAACGCAGCATCCCTAGCCCGGAGGAGGATGAGGGTAAATGTGGTTAAAATGAAGGAAGATTTATAGCCGGCCCCCTCGGGTAATACGACAGAAGACAGCTCCCAAGATTTTCCCCTACGAGGGGGTTCATTCATCAGCTCCCCGGCCTGGTAACCGGGTAGGAGGCGCGCTCCAGCTATTATTACTAATGGGGGAGGGGAGGAGGGCCACTTCGAACAATTAGGCAGGTGACAATGTCCCACTGCAATGCATCGCCCCCCGAACCGGACCGACTGCCGCGGCTGTCTCCAGCCTCCGCGGGCCTCGGCGCCGGTGCCTCCGCCTGGCTCCGGCTCTGGGTTAATAGTGGCGCCGCCGGCGGGCTGGGGAGAGAGCGGGAAGGACGCTCCGGCTACCGTGTCCGGGAACACGGAGGGCTTCTGCGGCCGCAGGGACTCCTCGTAAGGGTGTCTTAAAGTCCCAAACGGCCCTTGGCAAGGGCGATTGCGTACGCTAGTTTCTCCTTTCTGCGCCGGGGCCGGCGCGCCGGGCTCCCCGGCTTCCCAGCTCCCCCTGTTCCACGCAGCCCTTCTGAGAGCCTTTCTGAGTCCCGCTCGCTCGGTAGATACAGCCATTCAGCGGGTCACAAAGAAGGTTTATTGGTTCATGAGGAATCCGGTTTTGTTGCGATGTGTGGGAAATACTTTGATGTGCGCCCAGTTCGCACGTGTGAACAGGGATAATGGGTTTGGGGATCTTCATTGAAATTTGAAGTTTTAAAGCAGAAATTCCCTAACTTTTGCCGGTTTTTCTCAACTTTTTCTTTTTCTTTTTTTATTCCTTCAGGAACAATGCCAACATTGAAGCCCTCGGTGGGAGTCTGCACAGTTGGAGATCTTTGGTGCCATTTTAGACATCTTGGATTTCATCAATCAAACTGACTGCAATTTTCCATAAAAACCCTGAATTTGGGTCAGAAAGTGGGCAAAGTAGATAAAGATCGTTCGAGCTGTCTTATGAGATGATAAATAGATATCCTTTCAGGCCAACAATGCCAAAGTGCAGTTTTGTGATTCCCTTCCAAGGGTTCTGAATGCAGTGAGTCGAAAGGATTTATACGTGTTTTCCCATGGTTTAGGAGGTGTCTTTACATACTTGTCTCTAGTAGCCTGACCTTTTTCCCTACTGAGTTGCTAAGTGTGTTGGTTTGGGTTTTTTTTTTTTCTTTCTTTCTGTGTGTGTGTGTATGTGTGTGTGTGTGTGTGTGTGTTTTCACCAAAACACACAAGAAGGTTTTTTTTTTCTTCCATTGCTCAAATCAATAGAATATGGGTCTGATCTAGATAATTCTCTGCTAGTAGACAGGCTGCAGGAGCGCATGAGCTGGTGTGGAAATTCCATTTGCTCAGTGGTTGCTCATGAGGCACTTGAGATACCATTTTCGACACCATGCTGGGTGTAAACCCATTTTCCTAACAACAACGACACCCACTGGCACTGTGTCCTTCCTATTCTTGAACTTGACGAATGGCCTTTTATATAAGGTGAATAAAAGGAAACACTAAAAGAAACCCCAAAAGGGTATTTAATCCACTACCTCCGGAGATCTTTTAACGTGTTAGCTGAAATAACTTCTAAGTGAAGAAGAATATTTTACATTTTTCCTCTTCATTATGAAAAAAATTATGTGTTTATTCAGCATGCATTACGCACCACGCTCTAATCACTGATCATTGTGGTTTAAATCCCCTTCCTTTTAAATCTTCTCAATGTTTTCATTTTGAGAATCCCTTCACTCAGTGTTTTTAGTTAACCAGCTATCTTAAAAGATTCTTGAAGAATAGTACTGGTTCTTCATTGAGAAACCATGCTTGACATTCTTATTTATTTATGAATTTATTATCTGGCATGTTCTCATGAGCTCATAGATCTTGTGCGGGTGTACACAATTATGCAGCAAATATACTTATAGTTCTTGTTGTAAGATTTTCCCCCTATGCTCATAAGAACATCATCTCCTTTTTGTGCTTTGCTTTTCCATACTCCCTAACTAAATATCAAATGTATGTTACAAAGCATCTATAGAAGAGACTGTGATACAGTGGGAGTTAATTACTGTTATTAACTTACTGGCCTTATTAGTTTTGAACGAAGCACATAGTTGTGGCTACAGTTATTTAAGCACTCTTTATTAGCTAAAATAATTAGCAGTTTTTGGACACACTCTCACCGTAAAATTTTAAATGGCAATTGGAGATTCAGAAAAAAATGCCCACCTCTCATTTGTCTTTAATAACTCCTGCTGTCAAGTAGTAAACATTTTAACTTAATGTATAGCTATCTGATGACCATTTATATCACTTTTTCAATGTCATTTTATTACCACTTTTACATTTTGTAAGGTGGAAAACATATCTACTAAATCTAATATCAAGTGATATTTTAAATTTAAAAGTATATTCTGGAATTCAGAAGGACCACTGCACATAGTAAATTCATGAAGGGAAAAATAATTATTTATCTTGTTTAATATTTTCCCCAATGCCCTGTCATTCCCTTTTGCTCTTAATATTTATTTTAGATATATCCATGGTATCTATGGAATCTATTTAGTAAGAAGGGACAAGGGGAGAAGTATAGTAGAAAAACTAAAAGTTGAAATCTTATTAGTTACTTCCAATCAGGATACCACAAAAGCATATCTGAAATTATTATCTAAATAAATGGAATGGTAGAATTTTACTATTGAGGTCTGTTTTACACATCTTCTTTCAGGAATCCACTTACCGTGCCAAACAGTCACTGGTAAAATTTTTACTTTGGAATTTTGTCAGTTTTGTTCTGTACGTATACATACAGTGAAAGCATTTGATCATTGTCATTCTGGATGAGAACAGAGGCCTTATTGATGAACAGAAAAATGTCAAGCAGTTCTATGCAGTGCACTATGTGCTATAAAGTATAGTGCAAAGGACAAATGGTGAAGCAAAAACTTAAAGCTTCAGATTTGAAGGTTCATTCTGGAAACATGTGTTTGAGTTTATGACCAGGCAGAAAATAATTTGGGCTTTGTCAGGTACTGGCTTTCCAAAGACCAGAACTGTAGACCAGAGAGGGAATGTCTGGAGCAATTTAACTTTCCATTTTTTAGATGAGAAAACTGAGGCTGTGTAGATAAGATGGTGGTCACAATGTTCACTCATGGTAGGACAAGAGGAGCTGAGCTTTCTCCCCACCTCCTCTCTCTGTTCCCTTCTAAATCAGGGACACATTTCTCCAGCATTCTTTTTTTTTTTTAAACATCTTTATTGGAGTATAATTGTTTTACATTGTTGTGTTAGTTTCTTCTGTATAACAAAGTGAATCAGCCAAACGTATACATATATCCCCATATCCCCTCCCTCTTGAGTCTCCCTCCCACCCTCCCTATCCCACCCCTCTAGGTGGTCACAAAGCACTGAGCTGATCTCCCTGTGCTATTCGGCTGCTTCCCACTAGCTATCTGTTTTACATTTGGTAGTGTATATATGTCCATGTCACTCTCTCACTTCGTCACAGCTTACCTTCCCCCTCCCTGTGTACTCAAGTCCATACTCTACGTCTGTGTCTTTATTCCTGTCCTGCCCCTAGGTTCTTCAGAACCATTTTCTTTTTTTTCAGATTCCATATATATGTGTTAGCATACAGTATTTGTTTTTCTCTTGCTGACTGACTTCACTCTGTATGACAGACTCTAGGTCCATCCACCTCACTACAAATAACTCAATTTCATTTCTTTTGAAGACCGAGTAATATTCCATTGTGTATATATGTGCCACATCATCTTTATCCATTCATCTGTCGATGGACACTTAGTTTGCTTCCATGTCCTGGCTATTGTAAATAGTGCTGCAATGAACATTGTGGTACATGACTCTTTTTGAATTATGGTTTTCTCAGGGTATATGCCCAGTAGTGGGATTGCTGGGTCATATGGTAGTTCTATTTTTAGCTTTTTAAGGAACCTCCATACTGTTCTCCATAGTGGCTGTATCAATTTACATTCCCACCAACAATGCAAGAGGGTTTCTTTTTCTCCACACCCTCTCCAGCATTTATTGTTTGTAGATTTTTTGATGATGGCCATTCTAACTGGTGTGAGGTGATACCTCATTGTAGTTTTGATTTGCATTTCTCCAATGATTAGTGATGCTGAGCATCCTTTCATGTGTTTGTTGGCAGTCTGTATATCTTCTTTGTTCTACAGCATTCTTTTCCATGTCCATAAAAAAGAAAGAAAAAAGAAACCCCAAAGGCATCTACATCCAGTTCAAGATCCTCCTCTCACTTGCAGTTTACCTTTAATAAGCTAATGTCTGCACAGGCCAAAGGAAGCACAAGGGCAGCTAAATCAATGCCAACAGCCCACTTGGGGAGCTGGGCTACAGGAGTTCTCCTTTCATGGAAGATTTTTGTTCTTTAGAATTATCTGGGTAGTTCCGTCGATATTCCCATTTCTGTTTCCCTACTTGCAATAAAATGAAAGAAATGGAATTGCTTCAAATAGGAAAAAAAGAAAGAAAGAAAGAAAGAGAAAAAGGGCTGTGCCTTTTTTTGTCCATACAAAGAGGAAAAATGCCCCCAGGTGAGTGGAAAAGAAGGTATTTGGACCCACAGTTGTCCAATTTGCCTGTTTACAAATCCTGAATTTATTGTGTGATTCATTTCACCCTTCACTTCTCTGGATACCTACCACCACATCCTAAGCCATTATATAGAATTTACTTATTTTCCTAATACTATAATATTTTAAATCCATCATTTGACACAAATCCATAGTTTGACAATTATCAATTATGCTTTTCAAAAATCTTTTAATGCTCATGTTAACATGCGCAATAAGCAGGGGTAGCATTCTTCTTATTTTCAATAATGACATTCATTAACTTGCTATCATCCCCTCTTCTATGAGGATGATTATTTTAGTGGGTATTGTCAAATCTTACAATTTCTGAAAATGATGTGGTTTACTGAAACATTTTTAGGGGTTTAAAAGGCAATACCAAGTAAATAATTTAAACTAAATCTACTTCCTCTCTCATTTAGTTGGGTAATTTGAGCAGTAGGTGTCATGAATTTTCTGAATGATTTGACCTTCTGATCTTAGTCTACCGTGCACATGACTTAAAAAATTGTTAAAAATAGCACTTTATCGTTTCTTTACAAGTATGCGAGACAATTTGACTTTAGAACATTTTTAAGTTTTAATAAGGATTTAATAACCTCTGAATTTAATAGAGGCTAACATATGGGAAGGTTTTTAAAGAGCCATTCACATTAACTCCCCAAAATGGTTTCAATCAGCAGGTATCCTGATGTTTATTTAATGAAGAAATGTATGAGCAGCTGCTGTCTCCCAGTTTTAGATGTAGTTATCTTTCATTGTGCTGCAACAAATCAGGAAGAAGAACAGATTTGAGCTATAATTTGGGATCATTCTATTAGATATGCAGGCCTACAACAGTAGATTCGTAAACAAGAGCAAGGAGGCTAGTTTAAGGAAGAAGATCAAATGTAACAACTCTGGAGATGGGATCTGTGGGTCGTGTTTTCAGATCTATTGCTTAGTTTCTAGGTCATAAGAAATATTCAAGTTTAGATTAAGCCCTAAAAGGCCTTGTGTAGATAAATTAAAATCCAATTTGACACTGATTCTTGACTGACCTTGCGGTATTATTGCAGATGGACATATGGGGCTAATTTTTGTTGTCCAGTGCATGGTGGGCATTGACAACACCATAGTATCCCTCTAACTATGCCAAGGAAAAACAGTGGACAACTGAGACTGTGATATGGTCTGGAGGGTTGATGGGGCAATAGCTCCCGGCACAGAGTCTTACAGCAGGTATATCTAGCTGTGAATGCATTGTTCATTTTACTGCTATTTAAAGCAAGAGATTTGGGGCTTGTAAATATATTTATTTCTTTGGTACATGTCTGCCTTTTGAAAAAAATATGAGCTGTGGGGACAGATACTGATTGCTCTCAGTATCAATACATATGCTTATGCTGGACCTCTTAAAAATGAATAAAGATAGTATTTGGCAAACTTAATAGTAAACTCCTTACTTTAGAGAGCAATCATGAAAACATTTTCATAACTTCGGCCTTGGGGATAGGGTTAACTAAAGTCTTACAACTTTTACCTAATATTTTTTGTGAACAGCTCCCAAGTTTGGCAGAAGGAAACCTTTAAGAGGGGTAGCTTGAATCTGCTATAATGGGGCCTACTGTAATGGGTATTAAGGTTAAGTTGGAATTGTATTTTTAAATTATCCATCCAGGGTCATTACAAGTGATAAATTTATTTGGGAAGTTCTCTGAGAATGCAGGGTTTTTTCCTTCATCTTTTCTCCCCCGCCCCTTTTCCCCACCAGTTTCACCACAATACATATTCATTAATTTTTAATATGTTTATTGGTGACTAAGGTGAAGTATTTGTCTGATTTAGACTTTCAGAGGCCCTAAGTATTTCATGCAAATTCCTACAGTGAGTCTGAAACGAAGAAGACAAAAGGGAGGTAACCTGAACTATTATCTGACAGCAATGAGCTCTAATGACTGGGTGTAGGTAAGGACCAGAAATTTGGATTAATCTGTAATTGACCTGTATTGCCTGTTACAGATCTGGCAACTGGGTTCGCCCGTGAACTGACTGCTGTGGCCGAACACACAGCCAACATCAGGAAAGTAGCTGTTAGCTTACTAGAAAAGCAAGGACTCCGAGACTGGAATCTGGGCCCTCCTACTTGCCAGCTGTGTGGCCTTGGACAAACAACTTAACCTCTCTGACGCTCGTTTTCCTCATTGGGTTGTTAGGAGGATTGAACGATTAATACTTGCTAAATGCTTAGAACAAAATAGTTCGAACCACACTCATCACAGTGAGGAGGCTTCCGCTCCATCTCCCTGTCTTCACTAAGAAACCCCTCACACCCTGAGTCTCTTCGCTTCCAGATCCCTGCAAAAGCAGCCTCCACTGGGTGTGAAGACTGTTCCGCCCGCCCCTGACTGCTCCCGGGATCCCCTCACATCTTAACACCTTGATCTGCCCTAGGCCTGGCTGGCCGCAGGTCCGCTGGGCCGGAGCTGGAGTGTGAGCCGGGATGAGGCCAGGGACCTCGCACCCAGGCGGATGGCAGAGGCTCTGAGGGGAGCAGAAAGTCCTGGAAGCGGGCGGGAGCGGGCGGGGCGCACTCGAAGCGCATGCTAATGAGCAGCGCGGGCAGCGCCCGCCGCCGCCGGCGCGCTCGCAGCGCAGGAGCCGCGCCCCGGCCGGGGCACGCGGTGCCACTCAGGCCGGCGGGGGGCGCGCAGCTCGCAGCAGCCGCGCTCCCGGGCCTCTCAAAGCCCCTTTCAGCAGCTCTGCAGGCTCCTCACCAGAGGAGTCTGGAGGGACATAAAAGCGCATTATGAAAATTATAATATCAGCCACAGAGCATGTCCATGGAGGCAGCTCTGCACCTTTGAGGCATTGAGGCTCGTTCAGCTGGGCCGAGGGGGGAAATATCCATTTGAATTCGGTCCCTGAATGGGGGCAGCGGCGGCGGCAACGGCAACAGTGCCTCCTTTATCCATCCGGCCACTTCTCCTGCTTGCTCATTCCCGGGCTGTTGCACCTTGTCTCCTTATGGGCAAGGGTGTGGAGAGGGAGGGGCACCGGGGAGGACAAGGGAGCAGAAGTGGGGGGCCCCAATTCACAGCCGCGCTAGGACAAGGAGCGTTGTCATTCGGGTCCCCAGGAGAATGATAAATGAGGCTTTCTGGGGCCCGAGGAAATTTCTGTTCTGCTGGGGATTGGAGGGGCGGGGGTCAAGGGCTGGGTGCATTTACCGGAGGCTGGAAGAGAGTGGATTCGAGGGTCATGCCCCATTTCCTTGTCTTTGTGCCAAGCCGGAGCAGCCATTTTTAGGGCATTCTCCCCATCAGAGCTCGGATTCCGGTATCTGGAATTACGGGGTGGGCAAGGGTGAACACCTCTAGGCTCGGGGACCCGGGTGCAGCCCTCTGGTCTCTGTGTGAGGCCCGCGCACATCTTGGACACCAGTGGGGGAGTGAACACCTGCAAGCTCGACAGAGACTGAGCTGAGGTCAGAGTGGACCCCGCACGAGGGTCTCCTCCCAGCCTGCAGGGCGCGCCATTTCGGCTGTCTGACTCCCAGTTAGGCCTTATCACGCCAGCCTTCCTCTCGATCCCCTCGGACTCCTTCGGTTCCTGGGGCGGAATTCGCACGCTGGGGCCCCGAGGCGGGTGTGATCTATTATAGCAGCTGAGTTGCCTCACCATTCAGCGCCCTGTCCATTGTCTTGTTAATCACCTTTCATTATGGACTGCTCAGGACCATCATAAAGCTTTTAATATTAATAAGGCCCAGCGCACCAGCCCCCGCACCGCGGTGCTGAGCGACCCGGCAGACAGCGCAGGTGTCGCTCTGCAACCTGTTCAGCCAGCCAGGGCGGGAGTGGCCCGGGGTTAGCGCGCTGGGGCTTGGGGGAGGCAGGTGGCGCCGGGTTCCAAAAGAAGATGGGGAAGAAAAACAAAACAAAACAAAACTCCACGTCCAAAAAAAAAAGAGGGTGGGGTGGGGTGGGGGAGATTTGCTTGGCTCCAAAGTGCGCGCCCGAAGAGTTTAACTCTAGGGGAGAGGGGAGGTGAGAGCTGGGGGGTGGATAACGAAATGGTCCGCTTGGTTAGGGATGTGACATTTCCTGTGGTGAAGCCTGCATTGGCTGCTAATAGAGATCTAATTGATGGGTGAAGTCCCATTTCCGCGCGCTCTCCTTTATTGCTCCATCCAGTCTGTTGCAAAATATAACCTTAATTTGATTTAGCAATTCCTCCAGGATTCGGTGCGAGCTTCCAGCCCAGAAAAAAAAAATCGTTATTAAAAAAGTTAAAGTACAGACTTGGATTCGGTGCGTTGCCTTTAAAAAATCTTGCCTCAGCTTCTGACATTTAGCACTTTCTCTTTTTGTAATCGCCCGGTCTTTTATGATTATTAATACCCGCAGTGCTCCGGGATCCGCGCAGTGCGCGGTTATTGGGGATGCAAATTGGCGCGGAGGCGCAAAAGCCAGTGGATGCGTGGGCTGCGGCCTGGAGCTACAGGCCCGGCGGGATTCGCGCGCTCTGGATGGTTTAGAGTTTCCGTAATCCCATCCCTAGCCCAGGATTCCCGCAGAGGCCGCCCAGGGACAGCGAGTCTTGGAGCTGGAGGTGCCTGGTGCCAGGTGGTGGCGCGCAGGTGGGAGGGGACCGGATGTTTTCACTTTCCCACCTTAGCTTCTTTTAAACAAGGTTTAAAAGTCATAGCACAGGGCGACAGGTCGTAAAGGTGCCTGGCCCATAACATAGTTGTTTGCGTGCATGAGGTGGTCCAGAGGCTATGACTCTGGGTGCTATACGGAGATGAAACTTAGCTCTTGTTTGTGATACAAATTGGATGTGAAGAGGCCATTCTAAGGTTATGGCTTCCTTCCTCACTTCTTCCCTGCCTGTCCCCAGCCCCCAACCCACCCCTACTTCTGTCTCCTAAGAGTTAAATGTATATCCTCCTCAACTCCTAGTCTGTACAAAGAGACTGTAGAGCAATAACATGTCTATCTTTTTTGTTTACTTCTTCCTTCTCTTCTTTCTCCCAGTAGGCTGGGGAAGCCCCTTAGGGAAGTCCATTTGTATCTAGACATCTGAAGTCATATCGAAGACATTGTTACAAAAAATACACACAAACAGTATCGCCTTCCTGAATTGCTTTTTACCATGTCAACAAAGTTGTGTAAGAGAAATGATGGGGTTTAAACCCACCCATTACCAGCCATATGATCTTAGTTT
Source organism: Kogia breviceps (assembly GCF_026419965.1). Classification (NCBI taxonomy): domain Eukaryota; kingdom Metazoa; phylum Chordata; class Mammalia; order Artiodactyla; family Physeteridae; genus Kogia; species Kogia breviceps. The sequence continues at coordinate 82,054,582 of NC_081315.1, forward strand.
AATTCAATATCTTAGCCTTGGCTTTTTCACTTTTAAAATGACATCGAAAGTAAAATAAAACACTTCCAAAGGTTGTTTTGAAGTAATGTGTGAGAAAACCCCTTGTAACGTGTTTATAAAAATAAAATAATCATCATCAAAACCTAAAAATAGAAACCTGAGTCATTCGTAGAATAGAACTTCAGAAAATTGTAGAAGCCCCCTTTCCCCAAATTTAGAACTGAGTTTTGTAGAGGTTACAGCAGATAGTGCTTCATGATTCACTTTGCCTCAGAAGGCCCTAAATTTAGTGGCAGGCTTCTCTCTGGAACTTGGATCTGCCAGAATATTTTATTTTATAACCAGCATTTGCATCTGTCAGTCTTAAAACACTTCACTGTGTTGGAGACCAGCAGTGGTCTCCAGTTGCACCAGCAAATATAAAATGAGTTCTTTAAAAACTGATCATCGAATTTCCCAAGTCCAACTCCAAGAAATCTCCTGGAACAGCAAGAAGGTGAGGCTTGAGCATCTGGTGGTCACAGAAGTCATCCTGTGCACCCTCTGCCCCGCTATCTTCCTCCCTGAGATGTGGAGCAGTGGGGAGAGTGCTCAGGCATTCCCTGGCCGCCTGGCCTCTCTGCAGCGCCCTTGATGGGTTTAATGAGGCAGAACAGCATGAAGGGGATGTGAACTGGTCCAAATGATTGATGAAGCCAGGGGCAAAGCCCAGGCGTTTCCAGATAAAGCCCCATACAGCCTGTGATAAAGGCAGGATAGTGGCAGGGCTGGACTCCTTCAAAAGCGGTGGCCCAAATGCATTGAGAGGAAACAGGGAGGGAAGGTGCTCTGTTGTTACCTAATCAGTTCAGGCACTAAGCCACCAGCCACAGAGAGCAGAGGAGGGCTGCAGAGGAAGTGGGGAGGGTGAAAGGAGCTGATCTCTGTGCTGGTGCTCTGTCTGTCTGTCTCTCTCTGTCACACACACACACACACACACACACACACACACACACACACACACACACACCCCTGCCTCTCACTCTTTCTCCCTTCTGGCTTAGCCAAGACCAGATCAGCCTCAGCCTGCACAGATGTCCAGGTACTTGGGGTGGGACCTTCCCCCGGTCACAGGGAGAGGGAGCAAAGGTCCCAGAAGATCAGAAGTAGCTTGGCAGGCCTTACTCAGTGTTAGGGCACCTCCTAGTTCCGTTCCTAGGTATTAGAAAGTAATGATTACAACAAAAGATTCTAGTCTGTGAAGCGAGAGGCGGGGCGGGGGGGTGGGGGTGGTTGGGAGGTCCCAAACCCACTCAGGGATTTTAATGAAAAAATTTTTTCTATTTCTCTGTTAAATAAAACAAGATTCATTAGCTTCAGGTAAAGAAAACACAACCCTAATTTTTTCTATACATATTGTTTTTGAAAGGTTGGTGTACTATAGTTCTTAAAACAAGTAAATAAAGAAGATAACAGTCATTTGCCCAGAAATAATTTTGGAATTAGAGTGCTCAGTGACTGGGAAAGTAGTAATTGCCAAATGGACATAAATACAGCAGGTGACACCCTACAGTTAAGCTGCTTCTGCACTCCCTAAGAAATCGAGTGAGACTAAGGCGAAATGTTACCTTTTTTTCCTCCTGGGCCTCAGGGCCTGGCGGATAAACACAGTCCTTTTTTCCCCCACAATCCAATGTCAATTCATAAGTACTTACTTATAGGTATGGAAGGATTAAGGAACATTTCCATCCATGGAAGGGAAGTTTTGGGTTTTAGTAGGGGTATATTTTTTTACACAGTCCATTATATATAACTTCCACCTGTAAGTTTTAGTCATTGACTAAAACTTGTCTTCAGTTTCTCTTTCATGATGTAGAAGCTATATCTTATGTTCTATGTTTCAAAGGGCAGGTATGATAATGTTGCTGGTACCCATGAAGATTTGAGAGCTCTGTAGATGGATGAGGTGGTAAGAACCCTCCCCCTCTGCAACTTCTGGTTTTTGAAAAGGAACTTGCCTGGACATTAGCCTTCTACTCTTTCAAACAGCATTTGTATAATATAATGATTTATTCTGTCCATTTTTACTATTCACGCCTATCAACGGCAGGTCATTCTTCTTCTTTGGTCCCTTCTAAGTTTTTAACTTAGAAGGCAAGCTCCTGGAGTATAGGTATCCTGTCTATTGAATGATTGTGTATTGCATTACAAGCAAGTAGAACTTAATAAACAAATCATATGAGCTTATCATTTAAAAGAGAAAAGATGGAAAATTATCTTCTAGCACCTTCAGATGCAGAAAGGTATTTTAAGAATAATCTTTATCTCTGATTGCAAAGAAATGTTGTTTCTTAACAACATTCCCTTGAAAACATTCCTCAATTTATTGTATTAAAGAATCCTATTCTTTCTTTCTGGAGCTCCTAAATATTATATTTTTACAGAAAGCTTTCAAGGAAGAAGATGAGACCAGGCCTGAAAATTTAATCTTGAACACAACTAGGGGCTTGTTTGAGATTAGAGGGAAAGCATAATCTTTAAAAAACAACATTTAACTACAGTCCATATCATCTACATAAAATCTTTGTGGCCACATCATTTGCCAAACTGGGTTGTAGAATCGAGATAATTCTCTATATAATTTGGCAGAACGGACATTTGGTGAATGTAAAAACTTTTCCCTAAAAGTATATTTATAATGACTAGATATTGTAAAGTATATATCTGCATGCACATTATTGAGAAAAAAAAGATTTTGATTCCCCCAAACTCTCTCATTTATTCAAGTAAATTGATTTTGTTGATTAAATAACTGCTTAGCTCTCAACTTCTTGTCTATGAACAAAATAAACTGCAAGGTTTTTGGAAAAGAAGGCTGCTTTGTGTCTCTGGGTCCCTAATATTAAGTAGAAGTATCTAGTATTGTTACTTTAAAGATAGAGCAAATCCATTTCCCCCAAAGTTGGACTGAATTTCTGATTGAGGGTCCCAGGAACTTCTACAGCTGTAATGGGAACCCTGCAGGCAGTGTGCTTACAGAAACTACTCAAGACAAAACACAGTTAACTCTTTATGCAATTATTTTCTAATATATATTGGAGATAAATGCACCTGCAAGGTAGACTTTAATTAGCTGCTATATAGGAAAAGCTCTTGTTGTCTTCTTAATAGTTTTAAGTTCCTATTGTTTAACTGGATTTTAAGAAAAATTGTAAAGGAGGTTTGTGCAGATGAGTGAATCAGCACTTTTGTACTTTAAACGTTAAAGAGTGAAATGGTTTTATACTAAAAGATACAGGAAAAGATCCCAGCATTAACATAAGTAGATATGATTATTTGTATTTAGGGAATATTTTTGTAGTAGTAATAAAGATGTTAATTATGAGAAAAATTTCCTGAAAGTGAGTTTAAAAAAAAACCTCTACTAGACATTGTAAAATGTCTCTTTCTATTCCCTTTCCTCTCCCACTTTAATTCAAGTTTTATTTTTTCATTAAAAAAGAAAATTGTTGATTATTATCTCCTCATTTACTTTCTTTTAAGGAAGATCAGGGAAATGAGATTAAAATTGCATTTATATTTTGCAGGGGCTGAATTTTTACTTAATTTTCTTTTCATGATAAATATTATTTTATTAGCTTATCCAAGTATCATTACTAAGGCTATGCACATATTTGCATAGCTATTTCTTTACGCTTATAGTTTTCCAGAAATATTTTATTTGCTTAAAAGTGCAGGGTGAAAAATTTTGCTCTTCCTCTGAAAACTGACTGATTGTGGAATAAAAATGATGAAACTTTTTATGTGCTTAAGGCCTCACTGGATCTCTAGGGAAATCTGGAGAGAAATGACAAAATAACTAGCTATAGTGACTGAAAAATTGCATTTGTTCAAGTGTAGGATGGAATTTCATAAACATTGGAATTTACATAACTATTTATATGACTATAGAGTTTCATAAGCAGGAAGTATTGATGTTTGATACTTACATGGCTATAGTTTTAGCACATTTGTTTGATAGTGATGTCGGTGGATTTTGTTTGTGTATTTAAATGAGGCTGAATGCATAGTCTTTTGAGTTTTATTTCTTCTATCTGCTGTGGTAAAAGCAAATCAAAACAAAGGAACTTCACGGCCTTAACTCAAGTCCAAATTCCTTGGACCTCTTGATAAAGCTTTAAGGTCACTAAGTTAAACACACCAGGAAGATATAAAATTTTGGCTCTTAGAGTCAAATATCTTTATCCATATTGTGAATAACAAGATATCTTCCCAGCTTTTACGATGTATTTTCAAATTAATTTATAAAAGAAGTTGGTGATTAGTAATGTTTCACAAAGACCTTAGCTATGCAATTGTTTAAATATATCATTCATTCAAACTTGGAAGCTTAATGTTCACGAGATTCATCTTCCTTTGCACATAGAGAACATACCCCATATTCTCAAAGACCATCCATCTATTTATTGTTTTGAAAATAAATGTCACTCACAATCTAGCTTCCAAACATTCTAGATACCCTTTTGTGAGACTCTTTTTATTATATAATTTCTCCACAGGTCATTATAAGAAATGCTATTTACCTCATTTTTTCCATAAAATATGTTTTCTCAATAGGTCCTACTCTATCAATGAAAAATGTTTCTATATTCTCAGTCTTTCCTGTGATTTTCATTATATATTCTGGTTTAGGAATGGGTCTTTAAAATTTTTAAACAGTTTTTAAGGAAAAAAAAAAAAGACCACTGGAAGTGAATAAAATGCACAACAAAGATTAGCTGGGAAGTGTTCAATGTGCCTTGTTTGTCTTGCTTTTTTCAGAAGCCACTCCTGTCAGTGGTCAGTTATAATAAAAGAAGAACAAAGTTCCTTGATGTATAACTGAAAAAAAAAGCTGCCTGCAGTTCCTTTCAATTGCCCCGTTGCCCAGGCAGGCCGGCCTCCAGCCAGAAGCCAGCAGGCAAAATTTAACAGCCACGCTTCAAAACGTTAGTAGCAACTATCAATGCATCCATAACTCTTAGCCCTCTAGATATGGGGTCATCTTTCAATACTACCCCACTGTCATATACAACATTTGTCTTGTCCCACATTCAACTGATTGTGTCAAACTATGGAGGGACTATATAATACACATATACAATAGCACAATGAAAGCAATAATCTCCAACCCAGCTTCTTTATTTATTTGAGTGCTATTACAAAGTTTCCTGCAGTAAGGAGAAGCTGGGGAGGCCGTGACATGTTCCAGCCCCGCAGTGGATCTTAGAGGAGTAGAGGCTCTGGAGGGCTGAAGTACAGAATGCAGTTGCTTTGGTGTTATGCAAGAATCCAGCTTTTCCATTGCTTTGATAACCCGCTTTGTTTTCCTAAATTCTGGTAGTCATGACTTATGTAGAATCTGTTTTCTTTTTTTACTTAAAAAAGTATATTATGCTAATATTTATGGATAACTAGCAAAATAATAGGTTATTTACTCACCTTGATGTTTAAGTACTACCGATTCTTCGACCAAAACGAATCCTATACGGAAAAGTACATCTTATTTTCTTGAACTAAATCGTATATACAAAATCATAGTGAGAGATTAAAGGTATACTCGCCTTAGAGTTTTTTCAAGTTGTTTTATCCATGTAACAAAGCCTTCAAGAAAATAAAAGTTGGCTTTGGAGAATGATTGCATTTTTCTTTTGAATCTATACCTGCTGTAAGGAGTGAAATGTCAACAAGTCAATGGAGAACATTTAATTATTTAGTCACTGGAAAGGTTGGCAAGGCATTTAGACAGAAGCCTGAATGACTGGGTAAAATAATATTGAGAAGTACTGCACTCAATTTAGAAATATTACCTCAAGCAGAGATTTATTGGGCTAAACAATAGTAATAATTTAAAAGCTGTGATACAAATACTCTTGTAATTAGGATTTGTATGAAACTAGTTAATTGTTTTTAGACAATTATTTAATTGTGTGATTATATTGCAATGTTTCTGAACAATAGAGCTCACTTTTGCTATGCAACATGATGAGAAAAATGACAAAGAAAGGAATGAGTTTCAAGAGAGCGGTGTTTTTTTAGCAATCAAAAGAAATGCCTTGTTCAAGAGTATACGTCAGGATAGGATTAATAAGAAAATGACCATCAAAAACCAAATTGCATGGGGAGGGAGAACAGGATCCTAACCCAGGTGTAACAAATAATTTGTAGTTCTTATCCATCACAGAGCAGAGGAAGAGTCACTGAAAGCAGAGTTAGCCTCCTTCCGAGGATGTTCAAAAAGAAAAGGAATCTTGTAAATATCTTCGCAAAAGTCAATTCTCTTTCAACAGTCAAACAATGCTCTTGCGTACATAGCTGCAAAGTACGTGGGGTTTTCCGCCACACGGTAATATTTTTATAGCCCCGCGGTCACCATCTATTCCGTATACACAAACATCCGCGTACCCAGAAAATAATTGTGGATAATTCAATGTTCAGATTCGATAATGGATGCTCAAATAAATATGAGAATTCCAAGCAAATTTGTGCAAATGAAAAAAGATTTCCTCTGACATAATGGCATGGTGCAAGGCTGTGTGTAATGAGCTGTAATTTGTCTGGAAGAGCATTTTAAAGGGGTTGATCCATCCACTGGAAGGCCAGCAGCCGCTCCGAGTCTTGCAGCAGTGAGCTGGCCTGCCTCGTCTCAGAGGAAATTACACCACAAGCAGGCCAAATTTCTGACAACTTCCATAAATTATTTCAGATTTTCATATTTCAAATTTCATCTGCATTCATCATGTGAGTTTGACTGGGGAAAAATGTCTAGGAGGAGTTCTGCTAGCATTCAATGCAGCAGTCCCAGGAGCCTGCCCTGGGACTAGATAATTTAATTTCATTTTGATTAGATTATTCTTGCTGCAGTCTACTGCCAATCTGAAGTATTGTGCCTTCTCTTCTACTTAACCTTCCTGCCCCATGCCTGCTCCAGCCTGCATGCAGCTCTCTGTATTGCAGAATATATTTGAACAATCAAAGTTAGGAGTTATTATTTTGCTTTCCATTGTCCATCCTTATAAAAGCACACATCTTTCACTGGGCTCCTTCTTCCCAGAAATCAGATTACTTTTTTTTTTTTTTTTGGTTTGTAATATTGTTTACCATTTTCAGTGGAAAGTGCCCTGTAATTTAGGTGGAAAATCTAAAATCATTACTAAATCTCAGGATGATGCAATAGACCAGAAATGAGGATCATCTTTAAAACAACTATAATCATCACTAGGTGATACACAAGAGACTGAAAACAGGTAAATAATGAATACACCCATCCATTAAAGTAAAAATCTATTGTAAACCGAAGTTATTTTTCAACCCTTTACCTAATGGTCAATGAAGAAAACCCTCTGTAATCGGTCTTCAAAAGCAGGACATTAGAGATTCAGAATACAAAATCTTGTATACATGCAAAACCATAAACATGATTAACTTACGAAAAATATTGGCACAATAGCAAAATAATATGGGAAACAGACTCAGAAAGGTTTTAAAATATTCTCTTAAATTGAATTTGAATACATGAAATGATGATTAACAGTAAATATGGACTATGGTTACCTCAAAATGCATAATCACAATTGTTTCCTTATTTTTAGAAAATGACTGTACTTATATGAGATTCAATAACCCAGGAACATCAAAAATGTTTGTCACTACTAAGTTAGAGGCAAGATTATTAGAAACATAGATAAATAAAAAAGCTAATGTTGTTCTTTAAGTAATATCTATCACTTCCTCCTTATTGAGTTATTTCTTTAAACAATATAAGTTTTTTTGATGCTATGTGTCTGAGCTGAGGACTTTCAGTTCTTTACTGTTCTCCATTTCAATGAAAAAAATTGAATTGGGGTCTGTTATATTGAATTTTGTTCAGTAAATATACTGAAATCATATTTTTGTTAGAAACTATCAATAAATCCAGTATAAAAAAAGTAATAAGATACAAATATGAACAGGACCTTTTGCAAAGGAAATATTACAAAGAGAGTGCACCCAGAAAATATATTAGGGAATGTGTTTTTTCCCTTGTGCTAGGAGAAAATACAGAAAGAAGGACACGAAACTGTGTTGTTTTTAATGCAGATTCCATGCTTGAAATAAAAACAATTCTAACCACTATTTCACATGGTTCAATAAAATCATTTTTCCAGTGCTGAAGTTAAAAAAATACATTAGAAGCACACCTAAATCTTTTTTCCACATCAAAATAACTTACTAAAAAGACATCACACTTGATAAATAATTGACTTCCCAGAGTATGAAAATTCTGAAACTTTTTTGCTGTCCATGTTCTACTAGAGGTTATATAACAGTCTCAATTCTTAAAATCAATTTCAATAGCATATGTGGCTAAATCATCCATATTTAGAACCCCATTATATTCTATCAGTAATATCCTAGGAAAAAGGAGACAAGGACTTAACAAAATCTAATATATTATGGATACATGTTTTGAAGCAGTAGATCGTGTTTATTTCCTCTAGTTTTGGAGATGTTGGGGGTCAAGAGAAAAAAAAATTGAACGTGTTGATTGTTATTTTTTCCCCCTACTTGTTTAACTGCCTTAATCCTCTGGGAAAGGAATGACATTGTAAACTAAACTGACTTGAGGCAACTTCATTCTGTGAAGAGTCATAATTTGCTTAGTGACCCCTTGCCCTGTCATATGGAGTGAGACACAAGGCGTTGGTCACTAGGGGTGCTAAAAGCTTCAGTGGTGTTTTCACTTTTATATGTCATCTTGGAAACAAGCACCTTAAACCCAGAAAACTTTAATGACATCCCCTATTAGTTGAGTCCTTTGAACAGTTATATATCCACTTGGATATAGTGGCAGTGGTTAAATAACTTTCCAATAAATAAAACATGGAAAGGAAAAAAATTGTAGTTCAGTATTTGCAGCTTGTCTTAAGCTTCTAAAACTTGTTCTAATAAAATTAAAGGCATGCACTTTTAAAGTCCTATCTAATTACTCTCTTGAAAATCTCTGTGACTTAATGTTGGAGCCACTGTGCCGTTTGGCATGGAGAACTGGCAATTAAGCTTTTTGTACCCAGTATTCAAATTTGAGAATGTCACTTTATTACTTTGATTTTTAATTATGGACCATGTCAGCAGAAAAACTTCCACTGAATACAGTAAAAGAAAAAAGAAAAACCCTTTCCTGGAAATGGCAGTCAATGAAGAGAAAAGCAGCATTCCTAGAAATATATAATTTATGCTCAAAGCAAGAGGCTCCTGTGGGCTATCATCAAGGTAGTTTCAAACAAGGATGGAGACTTGTGGGAGTGTTCATATAGCCGGGCGCCTTTGGCAGCAGAGTTTTGGCTTCTGATGCTGGGGAGTAGCCTAACCACTTCAAACTTTGTAAGCTGAGCTCTGGAAGGAACGCAATTCATTTTGAGTCTACACTGTAGAAGTGTCTACACTCATCTTTTTTAATAGAGCAAGGATTTTGTTGCGATCAGGAAGAAAAATTAAAACCTTAGTATGGCGGGCCATTTTCCCAAAGTAGGAGCATTCTAGCTTTCAGTTAAAAACTTTAATCTCCTGCTCCCATCATTTAGAGGCTGCTATGTTGCCTGCATTGGGTAACTCTAGGGACGCCATTTATATTATTTGCTATGGAGTTGTGCTCTTGGGGGTCATTGTCATAAAATACAGTGGGAATTGTGCCCCCTAGTGTTGTGGAACTCAGAGGCTCCTGTGAAAGCTATTATTGAATGGCCTCTGTTAGGTTTCTTTCTGCAAAGGAGAGAAGACAGAAATGGGAAGAGAGGAAAGGGCCATTGCGTTCCATTTCTTCCCTCCCTCACCACAAGCACAACCCCTAATTTTCTTTCCACTCCATGTAGACTTTTCCAAACAACTACAAAGAGGAACTTATTACAGGTTCAGATCTGCCTAAATGAAGGAGTGGGAGAATGGAAGCTTAGCCTGGTTGCATTCTGAAGTTCTCTCTCATTTTGACCTCTTTCACAGAGTCAGAGAACCTTAGGTTGCTAAATCAGACAGGCATCTACCTCTCCATGAGTCTGAGTGGCAGCACTGCATTAGAAATGAGATACAGAAGCCAAATTGACCCAAATGTATCCTCTCAAGGTGGCGCTTTGGGAGTCAAATGTAGGCTTTCTTACTCTTAGAGAGACATATTCAGGCCAGGAAAATCTAGTTCTTATCGTGGAGATTTGGATTGCTGATAGAATTAGTTCATTATTTGAAAAGATCGCTACTTAAGGAAATGTGACAACTGGCTTAAAACCCAAATCCATTATGTTTAAGTCTTTGGTTAGGAAAAGAGGCCATAGGGCAAGGAGCATAGGAGGCAGATAAAAAGAATCAACCCTCTTGGCCTTCACTTTCCTCACCTGTAAAATGGAGTGACTGGATTAGATTATGTCTTCAGTTGTGAAATATGTTGAAAGTAATTGGAAATGAATAATAAAGTACAGAAGTTTGTGGATTTTAATCTTATCTTAAAAATAAATGAGAACAAGTTTGCATTCATGTACTCTCAACTATGATTTTTTTGAGTGAGGGAGACATAATGCTCTTTACAGTCAATATCCTGGGAATGGAAGTGTGTCAGCCGTGAGAGTATCATCTGCTAAAACAGAGTTAACTGCTGAACCAGGAGACCTATCAAGAGCTTCCTTCTGTGACGGTGAGTGAGCATGGTTCCATTCCTAGATGCACCTGTAAATTAGGTAAATTCATCTTTGGTATTTCTCTGCTTTTTGCTTTTTTGGCATTTTATCTGCCCTTTCCACATTATATTTATGCTCTCTCTTCTGTCTCTACCCTCAGCCCTCACTTTGCCCTTGCCTTTTTCCTTCCTCAAAATGAAATCAACCAATTCCAAGTTGTTCTACTCCAGTCCAGTTTTATAAGGTGTTGTTCATGTAACCCTGGTAGTGCTCAAGATTATTTTGGACAGTATCTACACAAATGTTTGCAGTGTAATAGCTAAGTATTTATTTATTTATTTTTGCAAAGCTATGTTCATTATTATTATTTTTTTTAACATCTTTACTGGAGTATAATTGCTTCACATCGTTGTGTTAGTTTCTGCTGTATAACAAAGTGAATCAGCTATACGTATACATATATCCCCATATCCCCTCCCTCTTGTGTCTCCCTCCCACTCTCCCTATCCCACCCCTCTAGGTGGTCACAAAGCACTGAGCTGATCTCCCTGTGCTATGTGGCTGCTTCCCACTAGCTATCTATTTTACATTTGGTAGTGTATATATGTCCATACCACTCTCACTTCGTCCCAGCTTACCCTTCCCCCTCCCCGTGTCCTCAAGTCCATTCTCTATGTCTGGGTCTTTATTCCTGTCCTGTCCCTAGATTCTTCAGAACCATTTTCTTTTTTTTTTTAGATTCCATATATATGTGTTAGCATATGGTATTTGTTTTTCTCTTTCTGACTTACTTCACTCTGTATGACAGACTCTAGGTCCATCCACCTCACTACAAATTTCGTTTCTTTTTATGGCTGAGTAATATTCCATTGTATATATGTGTCACATCTTCTTTATCCATTCATCTGTCGATGGACATTTAGGTTGCTTCCACGTCCTGTAAATAATGTTGCAATGAACATTGTGGTACATGACTCTTTTTGAATTATGGTTTTCTCAGGGTATCACAATTGTGATTCTGGGATGTTATTGCTTAGGGTTAGGCTAAGGTAGAAATATGCATTTTCTCAAAATAAGTCAATTTAAATAAAATATTGAGTCTATAATCGTAAATTGGTACCACAATATGGAAGAAATCATGGAAGGTGGTCCATCACTGAAATTTGGAAACTTTGGATAGATTAATTTTTGCTAAAGAAATACAAAATCATTTAGTGAGCTTTCTTCGCATTTCAAGTGACTGAAAATCACAAAATAACAGTGACCTTAAGTGATAGAAATGGAAATAATTTGCTACGGAAATTCCAATGATATTAAGGATATTCTATTTATCTTTGTGTGGTAATTCCACTGTTGCTGTCCATTGTTTCTGCTCTCTTTTGCTCATGGTGTCTTGATTTCTTGTGTGTTCTGTGGTTTTTTATTTAACTGTGTGCTCTTGCTCTTTGGGAATTTCTTTGAGGTATTGTTTGAAGGATGATTTCTTTTTCTTTCTCAACGTTTCTTGGGTGAACTACCCATTCAGAAATACTTTAAATTCTAGGCTTGAGGTGCTGAGTTTTCTTTTTCTTTTTTTTCTTTTTTTAATATTTATTTATTTATTTGGTTGTGCCGGGTCTTAGTTGCGGCATGTGAACTCTTAGTTGTGGCATGCATGTGGGATCTAGTTCCCCGACCAGGGATGGAACCCGGGCCCCCTGCTTTAGGAGCGTGGAGTCTTACCGACTGCACCACCAAGGAAGTCCCTAGGCTTGAGGTTCTTTGGACCTCTAAGATAATATGACTTTGGGCTACAAACCTTTGTGAGGGCCAGCTTTTGGTTATGAATTATCAGGGCAGATTTCTCTTTTTCCTCTGCCACTCAATGCCAAGGTTCAAGAAAGGCAATTTTCTTGTTATTTGCTTCAGGAATAAGTTTATTTCTGGCTCACCCTTACTCGGGCACTTTCTCTCTTATCGCCTATGTCCCTTAAGGCCATAAAATTTTCAAGTCCCAAATATTTCAAGCAGATGTTTCCTGGGGGAGGTTGACTTCAAGGCCCTAAGCACTTTCCTGGATTTCCACTTTATTTGTTAAGTTTTGGCCTCTGAATACTCCTTATTCATTTTAATTACTTACTGATATGTTAAAAAATTACTTGATGCAAGAACTCTCATAGATGGTTGGAGGAATGAAAATTGGCATAACCACTTTGGAAAACTGTTTGGCAGCATATACTAAGGCTAAAACTATGTGCAACTTATGTATGACGTAATAATGGTTTTCTTAACTATATAGCAAACAGAAATACATACACAAATTCTCCAAAAGACACTGTAGGAATGTTCATAGCAGCCTGTTCACAGTGGCCTTAAAACTAGAAATACACAAATTCACATCAATAGAATGACTATATAAATTGTGGCATATTTATACCATGCATAGTATATACGCTACTATAGAGAGACTGGGAATTGACAAATGGCAATTATATGCAACAATATGAATGTATTTCACAAGCATAACTAAAGACTCCAGATACAAAAGAGAACATATTATGTGATTTCATTTATATAAATTAATTCAAAATCAGCAAACTAATCTGTGCTTTTAGAAGTCAGGGTGATTTGGGATTGACATATGTACACTACTATATATAAAATGGATAACTAATGAGAACCTACTGTTTAGCACAGGGAACTCTACTTAGTGCTCTGTGGTGACCTAGATGGGAAGGGAATTTAAAAAGGAGGGGATATATATATATATATATATATATGACTGATCCACTTTGCTGTACAGCAGAAACTAACACAACATTGTAAAGCAACTATACTCCAATATCAATTAATAAAAAAATTTTTAATTAAAAAGTTTCTAAAAAATTTTTAAAAATTAAAAAAAAAGAATTTGGGGTGATGCTGTTGGTGGGAATGTAAATTGGTATAGCCACTATGGAAAACAGTATGGAAGTTCCTCAAAAAACAAAAAATAGAGCTGCCATATGATCCAGCAATTCCACCCCTGGGCATATATTTGGACAAAACTATAATTTGAAAAGATACATGCACCCCTACGTTCATAGTGACACTATTTACAATAGCCAAGACGTGGAAATGACAGACAAATGGATAAAAAAGATGTGGTACATATATACAATGGAATACTACTCAGCCATAAAAAAGAATGAAATAATGCCATTTGCAGCAACATGGACAGACCTACAGATTATCATACTAAGTAAAGTCAGTCAGACAGATAAAGACAAATATCATATGATATCACTTATATGTGAAATCTAAAATACGACACAAAGGACCATATCTATGAAACAGAGATTCACAGATATAGAGAATAGGCTTGTGGTTGCCAAGGGGGATGGGGATGGGGATGGGGGAGGGATGGAATGGGAGTTTGGGGTTAGCAGATGCCAACTATTATATATAGAATACATAAACAGCAAGGTCCTACTGTATAGCACAGGGAACTATATTCAATATCCTGTGGTAAACCATAATGGAAAAGAATATGAAAAAGAATATATATATGTACAATTGAATCACTTTGTTGTACAGCAGAAATTAACACAACATTGTAAATCAACTATACTTCAACAAAGTTTTTAAAAAAAAGAGTAAAGAAGTAGGGTGATGATTACTCTTGGAGGGTTAGTAATTGGGAAGTAGCACAGAGAGGCCTCCACGGAGCTGATCATTTGTTATTTCTTATTCTGGCTACTGGTACCACAGGTCTGTCCAATGTGTGAAAATTCGTTGAGCTGTACACCTGAGATATCTGCATTTTTCCGAATATATGCTTTTCTAAAAAAGGGAAAAAGTACTTCCTGCATCCTCTTGAATTCTTTCTCATGAGGAGTGGTCAGAGTAGGTGGTCTGCCATGCCGTAGGAAAGGAAAGAAGGCAGTGCTTGTTTGGCTTGCCGTTATACCTCTAGCATCTAGCACAGTATTTGGCCCAGAGTAAGGGCTCAATAAATATTTGTAGGTGCCATACATTTGGAATCTAATTTTTTAAAAACACACAATTACCGACTGACCAGTTTTCTTCATTAAAAATCAACCAGCCAGGGCTTCCCTGGTGGCTCAGTGGTTGAGAATCTGCCTGCCAATGCAGGGGACACAGGTTCGAGCCCTGGTCTGGGAAGATCCCACATGCCGCGAGGCAACTAGGCCCGTGAGCCACAACTACTGAACCTGCGCGTCTGGAGCCTGTGCTCCGCAACAAGAGAGGACGCGACAGTGAGAGGCCTGCACACCGCGATGAAGAGTGGCCCCGCTCGCAGCAACTAGAGAAAGCCCTCGCACAGAAACGAAGACTCAACACAGCCAAAAATAAATAAATAAATTTATTTTTTAAAAAAATCAACCAACCAGGAAATAACTGATATATACCTTTAGTAATACATTCACCTTACTCTAAAAAATGTGGGCTGAACAGATTATACTACTTCATTCACTCCCAGAAAGCTATAAGTGAGGGAGGCTCAAAATGTTTCTCAGTTTTAAAGAGAATAGAATGATCTTAGGATTCATGTATGGATCAAAGGAATTCTTAAGTGAGTTCTTTTTATTTTGGATGTTTTGCCCTTTGAGATATCAATTCCTTGAACAAAGAGTAAAAGTAATTTCCCTAATGGGTAGAAATGGGAAAAAAAAGTCTTTAGAAAAGTTTAAATTGTATTTAGACGTGAAGGACATTTTACTTGAGGAAGTTAAAAAAAACTTATAACAGAAAAATGTCCTAGCTCTGCAGGGAAACCTCTGTAAGTAGCTGTGTGACCTTGACCAAGCCTCCTGGCCTTCTCTGTTTCCAGTTTTCTCATTTGCAAAATGAGAAACAAGCACTAGGTTTCTTTCAAAACTAAAATTCTGTAATTGTGCAATTTCATCTAATGGTAGGAAACATTGACTTCAATTACTTTAAACATATGAATTATAAATCATTAAAAAGGAAAGGTGGTTTTGTTTAAAGTAACAAAATACAGTATGATTTACAATAAAATTCATGTTGTTTAGTGGAGGTCTTTTAATGAGGCTTGATTAAGTATTAAAGAGGATCTAAAGTATTCATTGTTTAGAATTTTCTCTGCATTTTACTAAGTACCACGTTGGCAGAGACTGGCCCCAGAGGCTGAGCCTGTTTCCTCTTCTTCCTGGGCACATAGCTAGACTCTAGTTCTCTCCTTCTCCTTTAAGATACCTGCATTTTTCTGAATGTATATTAAAGTTTTTCTAAAAAGAAAAAATGCTTTAACTTTCTGCAAGCAAAGCAAATGATAAGAAAATAGCAGAGCTGACATTTCTCCTCCTAATAATTTTTTTTTTATAAAGAAGAGTTTTCCTAACAAGATAAAGGATTACCCTCTCAATATGCTCCAGGGACTGGACCAATCATTACAATATTAGCATTAGGAAGGCAGCAGGGTATGGTGGAGATGGTGGAGACTGAGGATTCAGTCAGGCTGAGTTCAAGTCCTGATTTTACTACCCAGGGCTTCACTTTTCTCATCTACACAATGAAGCTAAGGTTGTTAGCAGTAAAACAGAGTGGCTAAAAGCATGAAATTGGGGTTAGGCTACCCAGAATTGAATCCTGGCTCTGCCATCACTGGCTTGGGTGAGATGCTTAAGTTCCCTGTGCTCTGTGTCTTCATCTGGAAGGTGGGGATAATGGTATAGATATTGGAGAATTAATATGAGAATGAAGTGAGTTAATTCACGCAGAGTGCTTAGAATAGTGCTTGCCACCAAGATGTATGTAAATGTTTATTTTACTGTTATTGTTGCAAGGAGTCACTAGAATCTGGACAAAAATTCACCCACACTGTAGACGCTCATTAGATGGCAACAGTGCACTATTCAAAGACGTTTTGGCAATACTTGTTTGTACATAAAAATGACAGAATCTTGGTTTGATACCTTCTATATGCACAATACCCTATCGTCCAGAAATTTCATTTTAACCCATTTCAGTTTATCCAGTATGTGCTGGTATCTGATGAGAAATAATTTAATTCCATGATTTAATAGATTATTGTGCTGTGAAAAAATAGAGCATATAGAAAGAAATCTGTCTTCTCTGAGACCAAGAGTTGCGGGCTTCTGTATCACGTTTCCCTACTCATATTTAGCTGGACATCAAGCCCTGTGCACCAGACTCTTAAGATAAAGGCCAGATGTGCTTGTCCCCTTAGCTGAGAAAATTTATGGAATCATCTTTCAGCTAGGATAAACTTTCCTTTCTGATAGTGTCCTTTATTAGTAAAAGGTTTTAAAGCATGCACTCTCAAAATTAGTATTATATATTCACTTATAAATGACATACACTTAGTATTCATATATATGAGTATACATATTTATATACTATACATCACTATAATACACAAAAGCAAAAGTTTTAGCACGATGGAATAAAGGACATTACCTATAGTTTAAAACATATTCCTAATTGTGATGACTTAATGCATCATTAGCCAATACCTCAAGGCTCAATATATACTTGGGGTGGGTTCCATTGTTAATGACAGTGTATGTTAACCTATTTTAAATAAGATAATTTCTTAATAATTTCAAAATTGTTTATCTGACTTATGCCAGATCCAATTAGATCATCTTTTTTTAAAAACTCATTATGGCTTATGAAGAATCTTTCTAGAAGTATAAATTCTGCCATTTTCAAATTGTTTGTGCTTGCTTTATTAGGATGATCTTCAGTTCACAGTTTCTCCTTTTAAGCTACATTTCCACTTTCCTAGTTTGGTTAAAACTAAAAAATATAACTCTTAATCCACTAAACTGGGCACACTCTAAATTATAATATGTTTCACTATGCCACCAGCAAACAGTTCTGTTAAGAACCCTAAGGGTGCTCCTGCCCTTCCCTGGGAGAGACTATTGGACACATGAATCTCTGTTGGAGTTACTGAATGAAGGCAGCAATGTCCATACTGTACATATTTTACATATTACTTAAGCTACATGTCTGACTTTTAAAGCTAAAACTATAAATACAAGCAGAAGTTGTAATGTTTTCTTCCTGCTCATCCAAAGGGTCACATGGGGCCCTCACCTCACTTTTGTCTGCACATGGTGTAGGCTGCCCTGATTCATTCTCTGGTAGTTGAATATTTTTCTTCCATGCCAAAGAATGTTCATCTCAGGCAGATCTGAAGGTTTCTTTCTTAGTGGGAAAGAGAATTTTACCCTCTGTAATATAGTACTTGTAATTGAAACCTTAGCAATAGAGCAAGAGAAAACTGAGCAGAAGGTGTAAAGCCTGCCCTTGGGAGGCTGGCGAGTATAGGGGCACACAACCTGACCTCGGGCATCAGTCAGCCCTTGATCCAAGTCCTGGCTCTACTGCTTACTAATTGTGTGAACTTGATGTAAGTTAATCAATCGGAAACTCAATTTCCCCATCTGAAAAAAGTGATAGTATCTACTGCATTAGGTAGGTATATGTTAGGTTGCTGTGAAAAAAAAACACACAGGAGGGATAGCTCAAAATACAGTGGCTTACAAAGATGCAATTTTATTTCTTTTACATGTAAGAGTTCATGTACACTGGGCTCCCGTCTCATGATTAAATGGGTCTTTTGGTTACTGCCATCATGTCTGATTCCAGCAAGAAGGAAGGAGGAAAAGGACAGGGAAGGCACACACTACTTTTCTTTTAAGATTCTGACTTGGAAGTGTTTTAAATCCCATTGGCCAGGCCTTAGGCACATGGACACAGCTAACTGCAAAGGAGCATGGAAAGTGTAGTATTTCCTGGTGACCAGGTGCCAAGTTCCAGGTTTCTATTACTAAAGGAAGACAGGAATAGGATGGGGATTAAATGACACCATTTAGCATAGAACTGGGGCCTGTGGCTATACTACAAACCCAAAGATCACTATTATCATTATTCAATCTCTGAGTCTTTTATTTTGTCTTAAGCAAAGTGAATATTGATTGACTGTTTCATTCGGTAAACAGGCATTGAGTACTGATCTTAATAGGGCAAGAGTGTCCTGCCTATCCCACTAGGTTGTAAGTATCAAACCAATAGTAACAGAAGTGGATGGGCTTTGAAAACTGCATCATCTATCTATCTATCTATCTATCTATCTATCTATCTATCTATCTATCTATCTATCTATATCTATCTATATCTATCTGTCTATCTACCTGTCTCTCTCTCTCTCTCTCTATCTATCTATCTATATCTATCTGTCTATATATCTATCTCTCTCTCTCTCTATCTATCTATGTATCTTTCACTTGCAAGGGATCATTCTTCTTACTCTCACATTGGGATCTTCTGAGGGCCTTGCATCACAACTAGAAAAAGGATAAAAAGAAAATTTCTACGATTTTTGCAGAGAATATAAAAAATAAAAATACTAGGAAAAATAAGCTGATGGGGAAATCTCCTTGAAAGACTGGGGATGAGAAGCAATAGAGCAAAGTGGAAAAGGCCTGGAGTGTGGATCGAGACGATCTCGTGTCTTAGACAACTTAGGCTGTAAGAACTCCTCAAGTCAGTGTTTTACAACAGTATTTCTTACTCCCAGATCTATGGGTTGAAAATAGCTTTGCTTGCTTCTGCCAGCCTCTTCTTGGGTTTGCTCCCTATATCTTTTCATTCTGGCACCTCTGTGTAGGGCATGTTTTTGTGGTAGATGGCAGGAGCTTAGGAAGTCAAGCTATATCATGCAAGTGCACTTGGTGCCTCTATTTTTTCTCCCCAGCTTTACTGAGATATAATTGACACTTTAAATTGTGTAAGTTTGGGTTTCCCTGGTGGCGCAGAGGTTGGGAGTCCGCCGGCCGACGCAGGGGACGCGGGTTCGTGCCCCAGTCCGGGAGGATCCCACGTGCCGCGGGGTGGCTGGGCCCGTGAGCCATGGCTGCTGGGCCTGCGTGTCCGGAGCCTGTGCTCCGCGGCGGGAGAGGCCGCGGTAGTGAGAGGCCCGCGTACCGCAAAAAAAAAAAGAAAAAAAATTGTGTAAGTTTAAGGTGTACAAATGTGATGGTTTGCTACACTTACATACTGCACAGTGATTACCCCCATAACATTACCTACTATCTCCATCCTGTCACATAGTTACCATTTCTTTTTGTGGTGAGAACATTTAAGATGTATTCTCTCAGCAACATGCAAGTATATGACACAGTATTATTAGCTATAATAACCATGCTGTACATTAGATCTCCCAAATTTGTTAATCTTATAACTGGAAGTTTGTACCCTTTGACAATATCTTGTCATTTCCTATCTTGTCATTTCTCCAGCCCCTGGTAACCACCACTCTCCTATGTTTCTCCGAGTTTGACTTTTTTAGACTCCATATATAAGTGATATCATATAGTATTTCTTTCTCTGTCTGATTTACTTCACTGAGCATAATGCCCTCAAGTTTAATCCAAGTTGTCACAAGTAGCAGGGGTTCCTTCTTTCTCATGGCTGAATAATATTACATTGTATATATATGTACTGCATCTTCTTTATCCATTCATCCATTGATGGACACATGTTATTTCCATATCTTGACTATTGTGAGTAATGCTGCAATGAACATGGGAGTACAGATATCTCTATGAGATTGAAGCCTCTGTTTGGATCTGGCATATCTACTCACATGCCATTGACTAAAGCAGGTCATATGGCTAAGACCAAAGTCAAGAGCATGGAGAAGTATTTTCCATCTTACAAGTAAGCATGGCAAGGGCAGGAAAGTAATAAATAATTGTGAACAAATAATACAGTCTAAAACCCCTGAGTTTGAATTCCCAACTAGCTGTGTGATCAGGAGCAAGGCTCTTAACCTTCCTGAGCCTCATTTATGAATAAGGATAATACAGATAGCCCATAAGAGTGTACTTATTAAATGATATAATCCTTTTAAAGCAGAGTTTCCCAGTGTCATGCCACAAATGGATTAAGTGTGTGGCATGATAGCTTATTTTTCAGTCCACAGACCAGCTGGGTGAGACTTGGGGCTGCCAGATTCTCAGCCAGTGGCCTCCTGCCACAAACAGCTATGCCTATATGTTGGCTGCACAAACAGTATCATTTTCTGTGTGCCATGATATGAAAAATATTAGAAGGCACTGGAAAGGAAAGCACCTAGACAGTGCCTGGCACCTGGTAAGTTTTAAACCAGAAGCAGCTGTCGTGACTGATGGATGGAGCAGAGACTGAGGCAGCAGTTTGATGGCAATGAGGCATCAGTAGGAACCACTGACATAAGAGAATTATGCCCGCCACCCCCAGCAGTTTCGAGAAAACTCTACTTGATGCTTTGCTGTTTTCCTCTCTGTGACCCTGTGGGGGTCATGACCTCACCCCACCCCCAGCCCCCAGCAATTTGAGAAATCCTGGGAAAGAGGATACGGAAGACAATGACCAGAGCCCATGCTCTGTGTGAGCAGAGTTGAAAGTTGAATCTAAAAATATGTCTTACTATAGAACACCAATTGTGGCTGTTTCTATAGTCATTCCGGAGCTTATTACAAATCTACCCCAAAAGAAATTCCTGGAATTGTGCTCGTCTGTGAATTGCTGGGAAGACACAGCACCATTCTTGGTCTGGCATGTGGTCAAGGCTGACTTGCAGTGGGTCTGAGTTGGAGCTTCTCACCATGAGAGTGGGAAGCCAGTGTTCTGGGCCTCTCTAGACTGGAATTGCTCTTCGCTGCTGAGATATGAGATAGTCTCCTCTTACTACCATAAACATGAGTATTCTCAGCGTAGACCAGAAACTGAGGGCAACAGCCTAAGTCACTGGAAAATGTTGCTAATCTTTAGCTAGTGATACTGCTGGGCAAAACATGTGGCTTTTGTGCACAGAGATGTTTTCCTATTATTTTAGTCTTATGTTTCCCCACTACCCAGCACAGGTGCAGTCAGGGTCTAGTGTCCTAAGATAAATATAACAGTTGAGAAGATTAACATTGAGAACTGAAGTTTTAAAAATAAAGTTGGATCCAATTTTCATGTTATTTTGAAAACAGCTTTATCCAAAGTGATTTCCATGGCATGATCATTGGTTTCTTTGGCACTGATTTAACCCTTTATTCATTACTTAACAGACATTTATTGAAAGCCTTTTATGTGTGAGATTCTGGAGATACAATAATGAATAAGGCATAGTTTCTGGCCTCAAGGAACTTCCATAGTGGGAATAGAGCATTAACAGAAATAAACATTATTTTGAAATTTCATCACAGTGTTAATTACGACTCCTCTAATATCTTATACAGAAGAGAAAAAAAACTGCATGAACATTCTCTGGTAATTAAACAGTACTTTAGATACACATATCAAAAGTATTGTTAATGAAGTCCATCTCTCTCTCCAAACTTGTGTGTCATAATGAGAATTTCCTATTATCTTTCTGTGGAGGAAGAAAAAAGACTTAGCCAGCAATGTTGCTAAGGGAACAGGGAAATGGCCCTTCTCATGTACTGTTGATAGGCCTGAGAGGGGTCTAAATTGGTTCATGCTTTCAGGAATGGCAATCTGGCCATATGTAAATACCCTACAATGGGAGGGAGATGCTTTAAATAAATTACGGAACATCGCACAAGGGAATACTATGTGAACCATAAAAATGATGCTCAGATGAATAATGAAATGGAATATGTTTTTGAACAAGAAAAATACAAAACAGTAGACACAGTATGATTCCAATTATGTGTGTGTGTGTGTACATGCATAAGCAAAACTTGGAAAAAGATAATGCTGATATGTTAAAGGTGGTTATTTCTGAGTCTCGAGATTCCAAGGGATCTTTAAAAAAATTTATTTATTTATTTATTTATTTTTGGCTGAATTAATTAATTAATTAATTAGTTTTTGACTGTATTGGGTCTTCATTGCTCTGCCCGGGCTTTCTCTAGTTGTGGTGAACGGGGCTCCACTTTTCATTGCTGTGCGTGGACTTCTCATCACGGTGGCTTTTTTTGTTGTGGAGCATGGGCTGTGGGCACACAGGCTTCAGTACTTGTGACACACGGGCTTCAGTAGTTGTGGCTCGTGGGTTCCAGAGCGCAGGCTCAGTAGTTGTGGCACACAGGCTTAGCTGCTCTGCGGCATGTGGAATCTTCCCAGACCAGTGTTCGAACCAGTGTCCCCTGCATTGCCAGGTGGATTCTTAACCACTGCGCCACCAGGGAAACCCCCAAGTGATTTTTAATCTGAGGAGTGTTTTTCAGCACTTTTTGAATTTTCTACAAAGAACACATATTACTAGCATAGTCAGAGCAGGTTGGGGAGGATTGGGGAGGATTTTTGTTTGTTGTGTTTTTTAAGAATCAAAAAAGTTGGATTAGGTCATGTCAGCTCCAGGGGAAAAATGATTCCAAGTAAAAACATTTACCTTATGTGACAGAATTAAAGGCATGAGCTTAGGTAGCTGGTGGGATTTCTACCCATGTAGAATTTTCCAGCTAGGCCTGTGGAAGAGGCACCTTTAGTTTTTTGGTTTGTTTATTTGTTTTGCTTCTGTGTGTGTAAACAATGAAATTAATGAAAATTGAGCACACATACAAGGAGAAGATACAGCAGCTCTCTTGGACAAATCAAGCCATCTTTGGCGATTTTTCATTGGAAATCTGGAAAAAAGGTAGCTGGGAAGAACTGCTTGCTGGAGCACTATCCAGAACTAGGCCTGAGTAAGCTCTGGTGTTAGAGTTACTGCATGTCTCCCCTCACTTAAGTTGTTGAATTTATGGAGCTCAAGAGTGCTGATTTCTCATTTCAGGTTTTAAAATAAAAGTTGAGGGGCTTCTCTGGTGGCGCAGTGGTTGCGAGTCCGCCTGCCGATGCAGGGGACGCGGGTTCGTGCTCCGGTCCGGGAAGATCCCACATGCCGCGGAGCGGCTGGGCCCGTGAGCCATGGCCGCTGAGCCTGTGCTTCCGGAGCCTGTGCTCCTCAATGGGAGAGGCCACAACAGGGAGAGGCCCGCGTGCCGCAAAAAAATAAATAAATAAAAAAATAAATAAAAAAGTTGATTCTTTTAAGCTACCATATGATTCAGGAATTTTACTCCTGGGCATATATCCAGTGAAAACTCTAATTTGAAAAGATACATACACCTCAATGTTCATAGCAGCACTATTTACAATAGCCAAGACTATTGTAAACCTAAGTGTCCATCAACAGATGAATGGATAAAGAAGATGTGGTACATATATACAATGAAATATTATTCAGCCATAAAAAAGAATGAAATTATGCCATTTGCAGCAACATGGATTGATCTAGAGATTATCATACTAAGTGAAGTAAGTCAGACAGAGAAAGATATCATATGATATCATTTATATGTGGAATCTAAAAAAGTGATACAAATGAACTTACTTACAAAACAGAAACAGACTCAGACATAGAAAACAAATTTATGGTTATCAAAGGGGAAAGGGAGCAATGAATTAAGAGTTCAGAAAGAGCAGATGCAAACTACTATATATAAAATAGGTAAACAACAAGGTCCTACTGTATAGCACAGGGAACTATATTCAATATTGATATTTAATATCTTATAATAAACTATAATGGAAAAAGTTGATTCTTTTAAACACTGTATTAAAAATCGTTATATATTTTAAACATACTGGAAAAAATAGGAAATTATAGGAAGAACACAGTTTTAAAAATTGGCCTATTATCTTTTGTTTTATGTTGGTTTTTTTTTTTTGTGGTACGCAGGCCTCTCACTGCTGTGGCTTCTCCCGTTGTGGAGCACAGGCTCTGGACGCGGAGGCTCAGAGGCCATGGCTCATGGGCCTAGCCGCATGTGGGATCTTTCTGGACCGGGGCACGAACCCGTGTCCCCTGCATCGGCAGGCGGATTCCCAACCACTGCGCCACCAGGGAAGCCCTGGCCTATTATTTTGACATTTTTCTCCTCCCCCCATTATAAATATTATAGGTACAACGAAGCCATCTCTGAACCCTCTCCCCAATCCCATTTCCCGACCTTTCTCCTTAGAGTTAACCACACTAATTATTTCAGTGCTCTTCATTCCTATGCATGTTTCAGTAATTTTTCTACATATTTTGCGTCAATAAACATTGAAACTTTTTTTTCCCTAAATTTTTGCTAAACTCCTTTTGGGTATTTTTCCTAGACTCCTCCAATTTGCTTTTTTTTTCGTTCTTGATGTTGTTGCTGAGACTTATCTGTGTTGTTAGATGTCACTCTAATTTATTCCTTTTGACTGCTGTATAGTAATCCACCGTAGAAATATGCAACAACGTATTTATCCATTCTTCCACTGACAGACACTTAGGTTGTTTACAGTTTTGTTTTTGTTTTTGCTATTTCCAAGAATGCAACAGTGAACATTTGTGAACTTGTATCCCTGTCTAGCATGTATACATACAGTAATCCAGTGGGATTACTGGATCATAGGCTAAGTGTATCTTCTGCCTAACTAGGTATAGCCAATTGCTCTTCCAGGTGATTATACCAGCTTACAGTCCCACCATAAGTGTATGAAGGTTCTTGCCAATGTTTGGAATTGCCATTCTTTAAATTTTTGCCAATCTAAAGACTGTGAAATGATTTCTGTGTCATTTGATTTCCCTAATTAATCCTGAGGCTGACCATCCTTCCATACATTTATTGGCCATCAGTGTTTTTTTCTTCTTAGCGACTTTTTCTATATGTTGATCACTTTTAAAAAAATATTCTTTTCTATTATGGTTCATCACAGTATATTGAGTATAGTTCCCTGTGCTATACAGTAGGACCTTGTTGTTATCTATTCTATGTGTAATAGTTTGCATCTGCTAAACCCAAACTCCAAATCCATCCCTTCTCCACCCCCTCCCCCTTGGCAACCACAAGTATTCTCTATGTCTGTTGATCACTGTCTTAATGGGTTTTTAGCCTTTCCCTGTTTGGTTTATTCTCAGCTTTAAAAAAATAAGAAAAAGAAATCCATTCACCTATCCATTCCGCATTTTTTGTTTTTAGTGAAAATTAGCTATTAGATGCTGTGACAGGATTATGAAAAAAGTAGTCTTTTACATGCAGATGCTCAATTTATACTATTTTTGATGGTAAGAAGAGGACAGTCTTCTTCAATATATTATATAAGTGTTGTATTAGGATTAATCTTTACTTCATTTATATTTTGTTCTTAAGGTTTATTTCAGACTATTCCTGACAAAAATAAAAAATGACGTGGTTACAAATATTGCTGTATTGCCCTTAATTGTCCAAATAAAGCATCCATTCTAGACTCTAGAATCAGAAAATGAAGGAAGATGGCCATGCTCCCCCAAGGTTATCTTGCCCTCCTTATGCAGTGGCACATGTGGGATGGTCAGGGGTACACAGAGAATGACTAATGTATTAATAAGGCTTATATGTACCTCTCACTCCCCTACAATTGCATTCCTTTCATTAGCTTTTACCCAGCTGGTCTGAGTTGCACAAACAAAATATTGTATAGGATCAGCCCACTGATGGTAAATTCAGAACGATTTTTGTAAAACCCTTGCCAAGTTACATACTGACCCCAGGGTCTCTAAACCAGCCAAAAAAATGTTGAGCAAAAACTGAATTAAATCTATTATCACAAATTTGTGCCCCATAATCTGATGCGACTTCCAGATGTCCAGCCCAAGACCATCTGCTGAATGTCTGTGGGCACGCACTCCCAAAACATGTGCCTGGATAAGAGTAACAGACTGACAGCTTGCAGCTCTGAAACTCTGAGAGGTTGCTGCTTAGACATAAAAGTGACAAACAATAAACCAGTAAGCGAGTTTTTTTTTTTGAGAGTTCTTTTTTTTTTTAACCATCATTTGCTTTCTGTTTAATTGACCAGTTGCTTTGTTCTTAGAATCAAATGGCACATCTCTCTCAAAGACAGCAGACTGCGTGATTTCAAATATTTTAAAAAGCAACAACAAAACCTTTGAGAGTTAGCTGCTAACTTAGACTTGGTAATAATTCTGAGTAGCATGTTTTGTTTATTACAGTATCTGTCTTATGGCAGGATTCTGAGAAAACATGCTCTCAGAAGGAGCTATATGGGCAGTAGGTTTACTGCAGGCTGCTCTCAGGAACAATTTGAATGAGACAGTGAAGGAAGTAGGACTGGGCAGAAAGAGAAGCTGGACCGAGAGGCAGTGACAACAGAGGCCTCGTGCATTACTTTCGGGAGGGGGGGACTTCAGAGCTTGGATGGTGTGACAATTAATTTTATTTGTCAACTTGGCCAGGCTGTGGTGCCCATTTGTTTGGTCAAGCACCAGGCTACATGTTGCTGTGAAGGTATTTTTTGTTGTATTTGTTGTTGTTGTTGTTAGATGTGAGTAACATTTAAATCAGTACACTTTCAGTGAAACAGATTACCCTCCATAATGTGGGTGGGCCTCATACAAAAATATTAAACAATTATATTTTTAGGCTCTGTAGTTGGTACTAAGAATATGTCAATTAATAATAATAATAATGGTACCAATGGAAGATCAAATGGAAAAGAATGGTCTTCTTTTTCAAAAGACCGTTTTTAGTAGATCCAACGTATTCCAATTGGGCACTTCCTCTACTATTAGAGGAATAAGTCTTCTAATTTACCTTTGCTCTTCAAAGAGCCAAGACTGGGGTTTCTTGAAAGAGAAGGAATTCTCCTTAAGACTGCAATGTAAAAACCCTGCCTGAGTTTCCATTCTGCTGGAAATTTGGCCTCAGGACTACAGTATCAACTCTCACCTGAATTTCCAGCTTTTCCTGCAGATTTCAGACTTGACAGCCCCCCACAATCA
This sequence comes from Kogia breviceps, assembly GCF_026419965.1. Lineage (NCBI taxonomy): Eukaryota > Metazoa > Chordata > Mammalia > Artiodactyla > Physeteridae > Kogia > Kogia breviceps. The sequence goes on from NC_081315.1 coordinate 82,082,014, forward strand.
TGTGGGTCAATTCCTTAGCCTAGGGGGTAAACCCTAGGGGTCTATGTTATGACCTTTCTATTGGGGTTTGCCATAAACCACACGTGGCATCAGCTGCCATCACAGTGTCAAGAACTGTGAAGGGTCTGAGATTTTATCCTACTTGCAAGCTAGCAAGTTAGCTTGCCACCATTTCATGGATGCTGGTAGAAGACATGAGGCTCCTGGGTCAGTTTATTACTCACAGCTCTAGCCATAGCCAGAGTATCAGCATTTTTATACTGATTCCCTGAGCCCCAATGCCCATAAGGAGGATCATATCACACCTGCACCCACAGTGGATTGCATTACCATAGAGGGACCCTGAGTTTAGGGAATATAAATCTTTTTTTTTTTTTTTTTGCGGTACGCGGGCCTCTCACTGTTGTGGCCTCTCCCGTTGTGGAGCACAGGCTCCGGACGCTCAGGCTCAGCGGCCATGGCTCACGGGCCCAGCCGCTCCGCGGCATGTGGGATCTTCCCGGACAGGGGCACGAACCCACGTCCCCTGCATCAGCAGGCGGACTCTCAACCACTGCGCCACCAGGGAAGCCCCAAATCTTTTATAATAGGCAGTAAGTATGCCTGTCCTTCGCTCCAGAAGGAGGTACTACCTCCATCTTCCACGGCTGTAAGAAAACCTGCCCTAAGCTTTGGAGGAAGACACTGTATCTTCCAAGTCTATTTGCTATACAACATCCTTGAAATCATAGTTCAGAACAAAGGACAGACAGTCCCTCAATCATAGGACATGCAGAAAAGACTCATGGAGAATTGTCTCTCAACACAAGAAACCTCTAGCATATGGTCTGCCAGGCCACATGGTCCAAAGGACAGTGCTTTTAAGAAGTTGCTTTTTAGGGCTTCCCTGGTGGCACAGTGATTGAGAGTCCACCTGCCGATGCCGGAGATACTGGTTTGTGCCCCGGTCCGGGAGGATCCCACATGCCACAGAGCGGCTGGGCCCGTGAGCCATGGCCTCTGGGCTTGCGTGTCCGGAGCCTGTGCTGCGCAACAGTGAGAGACCCGCGTACTGCAAAAAAAAAAAAAAAAAAAAAGTTACTTTTTAATGAAACTCTAAGAATTTGGTCTCTAAGTTCATGTTAAACTCTACTGTCCTTATTTAGCAACTTTTCACCAGTAGATTAAGAGTCAGACTGCCTGGGTTTGTGTGGGCTCTGCCAAACATTTGCTGTGTGACCCTGGGAAAGTCACTTAACCCCTCTGTGTCTTAAAGTCTTATCTGTATCATGATGATAATAAAAGCACCTCCCATGTAGGGTTGTTGTGAAGATTAAATGAATTAATATGGATAAAGTATTTAGAACAGTGTCTGGCACACAGTAACACTGTTTTCATTCAATGCCTTGACATTTGTGCTTAAGGAAACCATTTGCCTCTTCTTCTTCTACTGCAGACAGGTCTATGGAGGCTAGATGGAAGGATCAATGCATTTTCCTTTCCAAACTCTATTGCAGAGTGTTTGCTAATGTGGCAGATATTGCTATTGCCTAAGCCGATATCCATTTGCCCTCGTTTCCTTAGTGCTGGAACTTGAATTCCAGGAGTGAACAAAAGACCACATTTCCAAGTCTCTCTTGCAGCTATGTATGGCTTTATGACTACATTTTAGATGATAAGCCTCCAATCTGCTGAAATGTAGCTGCCCCACCTTACAGGGGCTCCCTTTTCATCCTTCTCCCTTCCTATCTTCTAGATTTTAATGAGGATGTGATGGTGGCAACTCCAGCAGCCATCCTAAATTGTGAAGGTACAAGCCACACTCTATGAATAGCTGCAGAGAGCGAGGAGCCCGTGTCTCTGTAGATGGCATAGAATTGCTATCTGTATCAGCCTTGTATGGTTTGACTCCAGAATTCTTTAACATAATAGTGAAATCAACTTTTTCTTGGTTAAGCCATCGTAATTTTGCTTGTTTGATATCAGCTATTGGCAGTCAACCTCTCCTAACTCATAACTGCTAGTTGCTATATTCATTCATTCGTTAACTGATTCTTTATTCATTCACACGTTTATTGAGTCCTACTCTGTGGTAGGCCCTGAAGAGTTAAAACAACCTCTTGGAATATTTCCTTCCCCAGGTTACTGGGTCTCATGGAAATGAGTTATGGCTCCAATAAAACCAAATGGAAAATTATACAAAATGACTGTGTTTGTGTTAGAGTATCATCCTGGTTTTGAAAATGGAGCTGTTTAATGATCTGCAAATTCACACAAGTTCAAAGAAAAGAATGAAGCTGCACTAAAAAGACCTTGGTAATTGTGGGATTCAGAGAGTTCTGGAAACTTGTTTTGATTTTCCTTCCTGCTCCTGGGCTCTGAATTCTCCCCTGCTTCCATCTTTGGTTGGAAATGACATCATCTCTCCCTCTCAGCAGCCTGAAATGAGTTGTCCTTTATCTCTGCAACTACGAATGTTCCTGTAAAGCCTTCTATTTTTAAGATGCAGGGGAAGCAGATACGAAAGTATATGAGGGAATTGTGATAACAATAATCATACACTCTCCATATTTAAAAATTTCCACATAGTCCACAAGGCACATAAATCCTTTAGTTATCTCTTGACAGGTCAGGCTGCTATTAGTAGACATATTTAGGTTAGGTCTATCTATGCAAAAGGAAACTGAGTGTAGAAGTTCTAAAGCTTCAGGTACTCATTCAATAAATATTTATTGAGTATCAACTGCAGACTTGGCACCAGGGATGGAGGTAAGCCGCAAAATCAGAATGGTCCTTGCCCTCTTGCTTCTTAGAATTTTTGACAGCTCTCTTCCTTTTCCTGACAAAAAGTTTTCAAGTTCCCACCCATCATTACTCCAAACATGCATGTATTGTGTGAAATTAGTCCTGTTAAACTGGAGTCATGTGTAAAACTGCCTCAATTCAACCTTTGACCCAGTGTAGACTCATTCAGATTTCTTTTTCCAAAGAACCCCACCCCCCCATTTTACATGAGTCATGGTATATGTATTCTTTTTTTTTTTCGGTACATGGGTCTCTCACTGTTGTGGCGTCTCCCATTGCGGAGCACAGGCTCCGGACGCGCAGGCTCAGCGGCCATGGCTCACGGGCCCAGCCGCTCCGCGGCATGTGGGATCTTCCCGGACCGGGGCACGAACCCGTGTCCCGTGCATCGGAAGGCAGATTCTCAACCACTGCGCCACCAGGGAAGGGAAGCCCTCGGTATATGTATTCTTAACGGCAATATGGCATAGATTTGAGCTTCCCTAGGAGAGTGCTATACAATTAACATTTATTTACCTCTCCAGGAAACTACTCCCTCCTCTCATAAAAATTAAACCTAATGTGCAAATACTCAGTAATCCTTTTTCTTCCACTTACCTTCAGAGCATCCTCACCTACTCAATGTAAATCATATTTACAAGGTAGGTTTTGTTGTTGTTCATTATTTTGTTTTTCAATATCTGGAGTATAATTGAGATAAAATGTAGGTCACTGAATAAAAGGCCTGGGACTTGTATTTTTCCTCAATAAGCAGCCTTTGGATCTATTTAAATTCATCAATAAGAGATTAAGCACATTACCATTTTATCTATTTTCTACAACCTCAACTTGGTTTGAAACTTAACAAAAAGTAAAAGTATATTTGTATGTTTGTATGTCTTTCACACAGTATGAACTTGACGGGTTGGCATTGCTTTAGAATTCTGATATGGGAGAAATTGTGTTTAATTGATGTGATAAAAACAAAGGGAAGTAACATAGACTTGAATAGCCAAAGAAAAAGGGTTGGCTTTTTTTTTGAACGAAAGAAGTCTGGAAGTTAGATCAACAGTTGTATTTTTCAGTTCACTTTGTTTCTCCTTCTCCCTCCCTGACTACAATCTAATTCATTTTTGCATTAAATAATTCAGCTCCTTTCCTTTTGTAACGGGTTGGATTTGGGGAGATAAAGACAAACTGCTTAGACCTTGAAAAACACATGGGCTCCTCGGGTAGACGGCATCTGGGAGGACTCAGAACTCCCTCCACATTCTATAGGGAAAAAACAGAGCCAGGTGCATTTCTTCCCAAATCAAATTAGCTGCAAGATGCCACATCCAATTGTGGCAAATTGATGTGAGAGTTTGTGATGTCTGCAGCGGCTCTTCCAGCAAAGGTCACCAGGAAAAGACACAGGCACCAGGCGGGGGGCGCAGCCACTTGTGCTAGAGCCGCTCCGACAATAGCAGAGAAGATGTAAAATGCAATCAGCTTTTGGAAAATTGCAAGAGAATCCAGTTGTAAGTACGTATTCTAATTGGATTTACTGTGCCATCATTTACCTCTTTAAGGATGTTAACATAACATTATGCTTAATTGAAAAAATGGGTAGTTAACTATTCAGAAGAGATTCTCCAGCCCCCCATATAAGCCACAGTCTAATCAGGCACAAAATATAGGATACCCTAATCACATCGCCAGACAGTTTTCGCATTTCTTAAATAAAATTTGCTTATTTACCACTGAAAATTAACTCAAAATGTTGACATGTGACAAATTTGCCCATCTTGATAGTTGTTTTTAAAGCTCTCCCCTGACATTAACAAGTTTACATCATGCTTTATGACATTTAATTAGTCATATTTTATTTAATTAGCATGGTAAGACATCTAAAGCAATCCAAATGTTTTCTGAAATGCCCAAACAGGAGGTGGCAGTTCCATACATTGTGAGAGACTGGGCAAATGTCTCTTCAGACCGATTACCGGGCGGTTTGCATTTTTGGCTACATCTAGCAGACTGTTATTGCTGAGAAATGGGAATATTTTAAGGTTTCAACAACCATTTCAGGACCCCCCTCAAAATCTGTCTGTATATACTTTTCCATGCTAACTTAACCCAGGACGTCTCTGCTTGAAGGTAAAAATAAAGCTATGTACCTGGTAGGCTTGTGATCTAACTGTATTTATTAAATAATGAACGGATAAGTAAGTACGTAATCTTGGAGGAGATAGTTTTATGCGATTGAAATCCTTTCTTCTCACAACTTTCTTCGAGACCTCTCACATACTTTCTTTTCACAACTACTGATGAGTTTCAGGGTGCCAAGACTCTGCTATAAATGCAAGTCTTGAATACACTGAACGTTTATTGAGTGCTTATTATGTGCCAGGCAACTTGCCAACTACTCATGCATTAATGCTGCCATTTGTTAGATGATGAAACGGAGGCTTAGAGACGGTTACTAACAGCTGGCAAAAAAGTGACAAAGTTAAGGGTCAAGCCTAGAGCTTCTCGCAGCAGATCAGGGCCCCTGCCAAAAACCACCACGCCCCTCAGAGGGCAGATCTGTGCTCATAAGTAACTCCTCAGCCATGTTCATACCCAGGCTATTCTACTATGAATCCAAAGCTCGAGCACATAACCTGTCCACATCACAGCCTCTTTTGTGGCTAATGGTGGCTGGTCCTACTCCTTTAAAAATACAGGGGGCTTCCCTGGTGGCGCAGTGGTTGGGAGTCCGCCTGTCGATTCAGGGGACGCGGGTTCGTGCCCCGGTCCGGGAAGATCCCACATGCCGCGGAGCGGCTGGGCCCGTGAGCCATGGCCGCAGAGCCTGCGCGTCCGGAGCCTGTGCTCCGCAGCGGGAGAGGCCGCAACAGTGAGAGGCCCGCGTACCGCAAAAATAAATAAATAAATAAACAATAAAAATACAGATAACTCTAAACAATTCAACACGATTGTGGAATATCCATAATAAGTACCAAAAAAAAAAAAAAAAAAACATGATGGAAACTTTATTTCTAATTCTAGCATGTAAATTCTGCTCCTCTCATACTGTAGCCTAGTAATAAAGCTGAGTCACCTATCCTGCCCTAGTTCTCCTAGTTCTAAGATTGCATTTCATTTTATTTATTTTTTTTAAGTGCTTTTAAAAAAATTATTTATTTATTTGACTGCACTGGGTCTTAGCTGCAGCATGAGGGATCTTCTTTGCGGCCTGCGAATTCTTAGTTGCAACAGGCAGATGGGATCTAGTTCCCCAACCAGGGATCAAACCAGGAACCCCTGCACTGGGAGCGTGGAGTCTTAGCCACTGGACCACCAGGGAAGTCCCTATAGGATTTCATTTTAAATGCTACTGTAAACCCGAATGGTGCCTCCAAACCTAATATATTCTTTTCTGTACAGATGTAAGTTAGTTCAACTTTTTAAACTGCAATAAGGCAAAGAATGACCTTTGTTCCATGCAGGTGAGTAAACCAAGATGTCTACTCTCTGCCTTCACCTTGACAATATAAAAAACTTGGGGGAGAGTTTTAAAAACACTCATACAAATCTGTTTCAGATTTGGACTGCTTGTATTGGAAAGTGAGATAAGTGTAACTTTAAAGCATTTACTTAAATATTCCAATGGATATGACTCCCCCCACCCCAAGTATCCAGTGGTTACTCCAACCACTTCCAAACTCCCCCTCCCCTACACAGGGAATGCAGATGTAGGTTTTCTGCTAAAATAGTAGAGCTCTAAGTGCATTAAGAAAGTCATTTCAATAGAGCTTTTACTAACGCAGACGATTTTTTAAATGAAACACGGCAGATACAATAGCAGAGGCGCCACAGATTGAATAAATATCACTTAACCAATTACCAATTTTCCATGCTAATGAAGGATGAGACAGAGCCCTGATAAATTAAAACCCCAAATAAACCGAATGTTGGTTTAACCAGTGATTCTCCCCCTTTTTCAAAAGCGTCTAAGGAACAGCTATAAAATGACTGATCTGAATTTTACTTCCTCGCCCTTCCTCCACCTGCCCAACCTCTGACTGTGGCCCTGATGGGCAGGAAAACGGTCAAAGGGCAGACAGCTGGAGGGAACTCAAAGGGAGTAGGGGGGACCCACAGAGTAGAGAAGCTGCCCCTGGATAATTGAGAGTTGATTGGATGCACAATGGCCTCCTTTTGTCCACTTTTTATTTTGGATAGGGGCCACAGCCAAGCCTGATAAGTAGCTCTTTCCTAGACCTTCCTCTCCTGGGCCAGCTGTGACAGCCGTGTTTGGCACATTCCTTGCTTCGCTTCTCTCCTCTCCAAGTAATCAGGGATTGAGCTAGAAAAGTCCAGCCATACCAGAAGTCTGGTTCTTGTCATTTTGCAAAACCTCAGCCTAGGTCAAAGACTGGAAAGGACCGAAGGGGCTGCAGAGAAACATCTTCAAATGATCTGACACCAGGAGCTTCAGGCTACAGCATTCATAAGCCTCTGTCTTGCCCCATGACATCCTCACGTTCTTCCTTTCTTCCGTTACTCTCACCCTACATCCCCTCATATGGATTCCTTCCCTCACTCCCCTAATACTTGAGTATTCCATCTTGCCATCCTGGTCCTTTGCCTTATCCCTGTTTTGTCGGCGGCCTCCCTCCCCTCAGCATCACATGTCCTGCACGTGACTGGAGTAATAGCTGGCTTTCTGATGCTCCACGGGGCACCTCGCCCAGGACTAATGCTACGTGCAACTGTAAGGTCATATCCTTTACTAAAACATCTGAGCCCCTAGAGTGCATCTCTGCTAACCTGGCCTTCTCAGTCCAAACCTTAGGACTCCCCTCCCACCTTTCAATGTTTTAGCAACTAAAGGGTTAAAGCTGAGCACGGCAGGGGATCTACTTGACCTCCATTCTGTTTGGTTGGTGCTCTTGCTGTGCAGTGCTGTTCAAAAGACACAAGGTACCACCCAGGAACCTACCAGTGTTGATACAGAGAATAAGTATAAAATGTTAAATATTTAGTCATTAGCAGAGTGGATGTTGCTTTTGGTTCCTATGAGCAGGACTCTGGCTGATCTATGGCTGCGTGTGTTAGAGCCTAGAATAATTTAGGGATAAGATTTTTTCTTATTTTAGACTTCCAAAAATCGTTCACAGATCCATGCTTTTGTACACACACTCCTTGCTCTACCTGGAATGCCCTTCCCACTGTGCTCGCCTGGCAAACTGCCACCGATCTTCTAAGACTCTGCTCACATGTCTCCTCTTGTGCAGTTCTGAGGACCCTTGTCTATTTAAGGAGTCACAGGCTTCCCTGTGTTCCCACAGAGGTTTGCACCATTCTCTTTTAGAGCGCCTAATGCCTAGTGCTGGAGCTGTTTGTTAACCCATCTCTTTCTTCCACTAAACCAGTATTTCTCAACTTTGGCAGCACGTTGAAAGCCCCTGGGGGGTTTTAAGACACACCAATAGTTGAGCTTCACCGTCAGAGATTCTGATTTAATTGGGAAGAGGGGAGACCTGAGGGCCGAGAGATTTAATGCCTCCCCAGTGACTCTAACATGGGGCCAAGTTTGAGCCCCACTGCACTAGACTGAGCTACCTGAGGGAGTTGTTGTATCTCATTCCTCTTTATAACCTCTGCCGCTGGCACAGAGCGTAGCACCCCTTATGTGCTCATTGAATGAATGTATATCTGCATTAGTTGGCCTGCTCTAGGTGGTCAAGAGCCCTGTGGCAGAGACTGCCAACCTTCCACCAGTATTCATTCTCCCCTCTATGGGAGAGGTGGAAGAATTTTAGCTGCAGGTGTAGGGCTGCTTAGGAGAAAGACCACGTTTCCCAGCTTCCTTTGTAGCTAGGAGAGGCCAAGAAAGTAATTCTGGCCCGTGGGATGTGAGCAGAAATAGTGTGTGCAATTTCTAGGTTATGCCCTTAGAAAGAAAGGCCATCCCCTTCGATGCCCTCTTTCCTCTGTCCCTGCTGGCTGGAGTGCCAACATGGTGGTGGCGGGCCATCTTGGACACGGGGATGAGAGAAACGTAATAGAAGGGACCTGATCCCTGACTTGTGGAGCCATCTTGCTGGCCCTAGAGAAAGACATAAACTGAAGTCACTATTATTCTTGGTCTCTGTTACAGCACCCAAGTGTTTGTGACTAATTTGGAAAAACATTTGTACTGTACTATCACAAAGCCTGATACTTGAGTTTGATAACTCTAGCAAAACTTGTACTAACTCCACTCCAGTCTGGTAGCCAGCGCTGTGGCTTTACAAGAGTAACACTACTTGTGTTTCTGATGGCTTGCCATCACTCTTAGGCTGAAGGCCAGAATGCAGGTCATGGACCACAAGGCCTTGCCTCACCAGGCCATGTCTGCCTCTGTAACATCATCCTGCCCTAAGCTCCCCTTGGTCTCTCTGCTGCAGTCTCACCAGCCTGCTCTTGGTTCCTCAAAGGAGACTCATTCTCTTCCACCACAGGGCCATTGTATGGGCTGTTCCTTCCGTCTGGAATGATGTTACCCCATGTTTTCACCCAGTCCACCCTAAGTTGTCCCGCTGGTCTTCAGGGCTCAACTTGGTTGTCACTTCCTCAGGTCTCCGCAGACCTCTCTGACTAGGTAACCCCCATATTATACATCTTGAAACTCTCCACATTTATCACAGTTGTAATTTTGTAGTTATTGGAGGTGATTATAATTAGCAATTGTCTATATTACAAGACTCTTAGCTACACAAGAGCAAGGCCTGTGGCTGCTTTTCCTCACCACTGACTCCCCAGTGCCCAGCAGACCGTCAAGCATGGACTAGGAGCTCAGTAAATATTTACTGAATGAACAGATGAATAAATGAGTGAGCCAAAGAGGGTAGCCTTTCCCTTCCATTGCAGAACCCGGAAGAGGCAGGGAAGATGGAAATCATACGGTAAAGAGAGACTTTATTTCTTAGAGCTTTGGCCAGAGAGCATCAGCCAACCATGGTTTGGCTAAAGGAAAGTTAGCCAAGTGTGATCTCACTAGCCTCAGCCTCAAATTAAGTTTTTTTTGGCACTCTGACCACCAGATCACAGATAAGTGGGACAGCTCAGCTCTGGGGTGCAGCATTCCTTCCTTGAGCTGTGATGAATGGGAGAGCGCTAGTAGTTACTCTTTTCTCTCCTGTTTGCAGCCTCATCTGCCTAAAGGTTCCTGTTCTGAGCGCCCCTAAAAAGTCATGTGCTCTTGGGACTTCCCTGGTGGTCCAGTGGTTGGGACTTCACCTTCCAATGCAGGGGGTGCGGGTTCGATCCCTGGCCAGGGAGCTAAGATCCCACATGCCTCGAGGCCAAGAAACCAAGACATGGAACAGAAACAGTGTTGTAATAAATTCAATAAAGACTTTAAAAAATGGTCCCCATGAAAAAAAAATCTTAAAAAAAAAAGTCATGTGCTCTTATACAATATGTTTCCCCCTTCCAAAGAATCCAAGTCCTACACTCCCTTCAAAGCCAGCTTGTTCTATCTCCTTCAGGAAGACTTGATGAGCTACACTAACTTGTGAGTACTCCTCCCACTACCCCAGACTTCAGGAGTTTTGTCAGGAGCATTCAATAGGCTTTTATGATAAATTGCTTAGCAACATTATTTGTTTTTATGTAACTATACTATCTCCCCAAATAGAATATAAATTCTTTGAGGACAGCAATATGAATCTTTTTTCTTAGTACCCAATATAGGGGGTGCTTCCTAGTAAGCAGCTAGGGAAGCATGAAGTGTTTGTTTAGGAGAGTGTTGATGATGATGACATAAGGAAGTGTATATTCTCTCCCCAAAGGCTGTTGCTAACCTGTAATCCTGTACCTCAGAATTAGGACAGAATTAGTGCACATGGGTCCTGAGAAAATATTTCACTCCAGGATTGAAAGTCAAGTCCCTTCCAGCACAACACAACACGAGGGCTTTAATTTACTCAGGCCAGAGTGAAATAGCTGAGATCTGAATCTCAAAATTGCCCAGGTCAATGAAAACTCTAAATGAATTGAAGAAGTCTCTTTTAACTTTGGTTGTAGTGAAAAGAAAAAAAAAAAGAAAAAGTTAGGTTAGAAGGGCATTAATCTTGGGTGCTAGCCCTGTGTTTTGTTATATTCACCTGGGGTCGAAAAGCCACCCACATCTGACTACCTGATTTATTCATCAGAGAGAAACTTATGGTTTCTTTTCTGAGAAAATACCAAAGTATTTTTTCAAGACATAAATTATGTTTTTTTGCTTTTGTCTGTCCATTCATCCATGCTTGCTTCCTGCCTTTCTCCCTCCCTCCCTCCCTTCCTTCCTTCCATCCTTTTAGCCAGCCAGCAAAGATATATTGAGAGCTGCCCATATGCTAGGCATTATGCTAGGCAAGTGATATAAGAACAGGTATTAGTAATAACAACAATGAAAAAAGTAGCTAGTGTTTTTTTGAGTGATTACCATGTGATAGATATGCACATTGCTGCATTTAATCCTTCCAACAACCTCTAATGTGCAGGACCATTGTCTGCCTCATCTCGTATCTTCTTGACTTGTCTTTTAAATTCCAGCTGTTGCCATGACAACCAGTGTCCTACAGGTATAACCTGGCAATACCTTGCTTCAGCTATACCACTTACCTCTCACTTTCTGCTCTGGGGCTTCACTGCTGCCGCCAAGAACTCTACCTGTGGAACTGCTCAGCCGTTCTGATGTGAGCTCAGAAAAGAGAGTGTGAGGGAGTCACCAACAGGGCTAACAGGAGATAGATGGTGGTGGACAAGTGCTCCCTTTCCTGTCTCTCAAAAGGACAGTTCTGAGGTCTACACGGTTCCTCAGAGGGTCCCAGCAAGATGGAGCCCCAGCGGACAGAGTGACCGGCTCAATAATGTGTGTATATACTGATTTTCACTCTTGCCCTGTTTCACTCTTCCTAGTTCCTCCTCTTGTTCCTTGAGATCACATCCCCCAAAAGACCACTTGCATAAGTCCTTGGTCTCAGTCCTGCTTTCCAGGAGGGAAATCGAACAAAAACAACTAGTATTCACATTTCAAGACTTGGGAATGTATTGGTGACTCCAAAGATGTTAAGTCCTAATCCCTAGAACCTGTGAACATTACCTTATTTGGGAAAAGGGTCTTTGCAGTTGTGATTAAGTTAAGGATGTTTAGATGAGAGATTCTCCTGGATTATCGGATGGGCCCCTCATATTTGTCATCATATTATTCATGTGATGAGGTACAGGGAGAGCTGATACACACAGAATAGGAGGAAACAATGTGACCACAGCAGCAGAGATTGGAATGATGTGATCACCAGTCAAAGAATGACTGCAGCCACCAGAAGCTCTTCCAGAAGCTGGAAGAGGCGAGGAGAAAATTCTCCCGTGGAGACTCCAGAGGGAGTGGGGACCTTCAGATACCTTGATTTCAGCCTCTGGACACTGATTTCCAGCTTCTGCCCTCCAGAATTGTGAGAGAATGAACGTTCATTGTTTCAAGCCACCAGGTTTGTGGTAATCTGTTACAACACCCACGGGCAACGAATACAAGGAAACCGAGGTTCACGAAGCTCAAATAATTTGCCAAAGGTCCTAGTTAATAAGCGGCGGAGTCAGGATTCAAGCTCAGTTCTGTCTGACGCCAGTGCCCAAGTTCTCAATACTTTGCTTCCTCTCCAGAGGGAGCAAGATTCCTGCTCTGGAGAGTAGGCAGAATCACTGCTGATATTGTTAAGTCTACAATGGAAGGAGGCGGGTGTCTGGAAGTTGCAGGGAGAGGAAGGCTTCCCTGGACAGAGGTCATTACCTAGTGGCAACCAGGAAACACTGTGTGAGATGGGACCACACTGAGCAGCACACCTGATAGAGTCCTATCTGCCCATTTCAACCCACTAACTTCCTTCTTTAATTTCTTCTGATGCTGGCTGAAAGCCAAATCCCTACCCAGTCAGTCCAAAATATTTGCTTTGATTCTCCCACCCTGTTGTTCAGGGTGGACCAAGATGAATTCTCCACAGGAAGGGCTCCCTCCGTTCTGGAGAATTTTCTAGGTCCCCACTAAAGTAAGACATTCTGTCTCGGAAGCCTTGGGAGGGAATTTATTGTGGACTCAAGTGTTCATTGAAGGCATGCCCTACCTCAAAATACTGGGTTCACCAAATGGGACAGAAGACCCACTAGCAGTATGTGTGTTTCTCCACTGTGGAAAGACAGATAAACAGACAACAGGAAGTGGAAATGTACACAGGAACAAGCAAGGAATTTTTCAGGGTTTGTTTGATGGTGGGTGTTAACTCCTTAACTATGACCTTTCTAGTATGGTCATTAAGTCATAATAAAGCCATAAAAAATTCTAACCATTACCACTTAGCCTTAAATATTTCACTCCTCCAATACTTCTGGGGCTACTTCCTCCTTTCACCCAACAGTTTAACCCTGAAGACCTTCTCTGGGTAAGATTATGAGATAGCCCTGCCTAATACTTCTCAGGGTACTGGGTTGGCACTTCAGATGCTCTTTTATTTCATAAAATTAATCAAGAACTTTCTACCAAACCCTGGGCAAAGTTCCGGGTATACGAAGATGATACAATCACTGACCTCAGGAAATTCACAATCTAGGTGGCAAGACAGATGAATATATAACACTTACCAAATAATATTAGAGGCATGTACACAGTGGGGTGGGAGAAGAGAGGAGGCATGCCCAGCTTAGTGTGGGAAACTAGGGATGGACACTTGCAACAGGAAACACTGTGTTGAATCTTAAAGGAAACAGCTGGAGTTACCCAGGTGGAAAAGGAAGATAGAGAGAGGGCATGTGGAGGGAGGGCAGAGAGAAGCATGTTTTAGTCCATTTGGGCTGCCATAATAAACATCAGTAATTGGGTGGCCTAAACAACAAACATTTGTTTCTCATGGTTCTGGATGCTAAGAAGTCCAAGATGAAGGTGCCAGCAGATTCAATGCCTTCCTGGTTTGAACACAGCTGCCATCTTCCAGTATCCTCATGTTGGGGAGAGGGAGAAGTCTCTGGTCTTTCCTCGTCTTATAATGGCACTGATCCCATCATGGGGGCTACCCTCATGACCTCATCTAACCCTGCCTCCCAAAGGTCCCACCTCCAAATACCATGACATCAGGGATTAGGGCTTCAACATATGAATTTGAGGGGGACGTGAATATTCAGTGCAGAGCACGCGTACAAAGGTAAAGATGTGAGAGCAATAACGAGAGAGTGAGAGAAGCAACCGGGGAATTGGTAGGCACTTGGTATTGTTGGAGCCCAGGACGCATGTTCAGGCAGCTGGAGAGGTAAGCATGAAAGCCTTGACTGCCATGATGAAGTTAGACTTTATTATGAACGTAATGAGGAATCACTGATGTATTTAAGTCAGGAGTGACATGATCAGATTTACCCTTTAAATGATCACTGTGACATCAGTGTGCAGAATATATTGGAGCAAGGCCTGACTGGAGACAGAGGGGCCAGTTAAGGAAATATGGCAGTGGTCCAGGTGAGAGGTGATGAAATATGGATGACAATAGGGGACAGATGCAAGAGCAATTTAGGATATAGAATCAACAGGAGAAGTTGGCCACTGGAAGCTGAGGGAGGGATTGAGTCTGACTTCTAGATTTCCAGCTTGTGCAACTTGGTAAATGAGTAAGAAGACTTAGGGGAGAAGGGAAATAATGAATTAAGTTGAGGATATTATGAATTTGAGAATATTCCCCATCGTCCCAAGTGAAGATGTTTGGTAGGCAGTTTTTTGAAAGTAGTTCTCATCCCAGACAATAAGACTCTCTTCTTGACTAGTTTCATATGCTCACACACATCAGCTGCCATCTAACTGCTGATAACTCTCAAGACTTTTTTTTTTTTTTTTTTTTCGGTACGCAGGCCTCTCACTGTTGTGGCCTCTCCCGCTGAGGAGCACAGGCTCCGGACGCACAGGCTCAGCGGCCATGGCTCACGGGCCCAGCTGCTCCGCGGCATGTGGGATCTTCCAGGACTGGGGCACGACCCCGTGTCCCCTGCATCAGCAGGTGGACTCTCAACCACTGTGTCACCAGGGAAGCCAACTCTCAAGTCTTTAAATTCTGTCTGAACCTTTCTTCTGAGCTCCAGCTTTCTGGATCCAACCACCCATTAGGTATTTCTTCTTGGATATCCCATCTCAGAGGTTAAGTGACTGCATCCCATTACTAGGGTAATCTATTGAAAGCTGTGCTTGTCTAGTATAGTACAGTAACCGTTAAGACTACTGAGTACTATTTCTACTGAGTGCTATTGAGAACTGGAAATATGGCTAGTCCATCAAGAAAATGAGAAGACGAGCCACAGACCAGGAGAACATATTTGCAAAAGGCATATCTGGATAAAGGACTCTTATTCAAAACATACAGAGAACACTTAAAACTCAACAGTAAGAAAATGAACAACTCAACTAAAAAATGAGCAAAAGACATGAACAGACAGCTCACCAAAGAAGATATACAGAGACAAATAAGCATATGAATAGTTGCTTAACATCATATGTCAGTAGGGAATTGTAAATTAAAACAACAATGAGATACCACTACATATCTATTAAAATGGCTAAAATTCAAAACACTGACAACAGCAAATGCTGATGAGGATGTGGAGCAATGGGAGCTCTCATTCATTACTGGTGGGAATGAAAAATGGTAAGACACTTTGGGAAGATAGTTTGGTAGTTTCTTCAAAACAAACCCATATTATCCAGCAATTGTGCTTCTCGGTATTTACCCAGATGAGTTGAAAACTTATGTCCACACAAACACCTGTACAAATGTTTATAGCAGTGATAGTCATAATTGCCCAAACATGGAAGCAACCAAGATGTCCTTCATTAGGTGAGTGGATATATAAACGGTGGTATGTACGGACAATGGAATATTATTCATCGCTAAAAAGAAATGAGCTATTTAGCCATGAAAAGATGTGGAAAAAACTTAAATGCATATTACTAAGTGAAAACGCCAATCTGAATAGTCTTCATACTGTATTATTCCAGCCATATGACATTCTGGGAAAGGCAAAAGTATGGAGACACTAAATGGATCAGTGGTTGCCAGGGATTACCAGGGATGAGTAGGCAGAGCACAGAGGATTTTTAAGATAGTGAAACCACTCTGTATGATACCATAATGGCGGATGTCATTGCATATTTGTCAAAATCCATAGAATGTACAACAACAAGAGTGAACCCCAATGTAAACTATGGACTTTGGATGGTAATGATATGTCACTGTCGGTTCATCAATTCTAACAAATGTACCACTCTGATGAGGGATGTTGATAGTAGGGGAAGCTGGGGGGGGGGGGCAAGAGTTATATGAGACATCTCCATACCTTCTGCTTGATTTTGCTGTGAACCTAAAACTGCTCTAAAAATAAAGTCTATTTTTTTATTATTTATTTTAAAAAATGTATTTATTTATTTATGGCTGCATTGGGTCTTTGTTGTTGCCCACGGGCTTATGGCAGTGGCTTCTCTTGTTGCGGAGCATGAGCCCTGGGCATGCAGGCTGCAGTAGTTGTGGCTCGCAGGCTCTAGAGTACAGGCTCAGTAGTTGTGGTGCACGGGCTTAGTTGCTCTGCGGCATGTGGGGTCTTCCTGGACCAGGGCTCGAACCTGTGTCCCCTGCATTGGCAGGTGGATTCTTAACCACTGTGCCACCAGGGAATTCCCTAAAGTTTATTTTTTTTAAATGTGGTTAGTCCAAATTGAGATGTGCTGTAACTATAAAATAGATCCCAAATTACAAAGACTTGTGTGAAGAAAAGGAGGGAATATTTTTAAAATTTTGTTGATTACCTGATAGGAAAACAATATTTGGGACATATTAAGTAAAAGGTATTATTAAAATGTATTTACTTTTTCTTTTTTACTTAAAAAATGTGGCTACTAGAGAGTTTAAAAGAGTATGTGGCTTGCATTCTATTTTTATTTTATTTTTAATTTTAAATTAAAAAAATTTTTTTGGCTGTGCAGCTTGCAGGATCTTAGTTCCCCGACCAGGGATCGAACCCGTGCCCCCTACAGTGAAAGCATGGAGTTCTAACCACTGGACAACCAGGGAATTCCCTTGCATTCTATTTCTATTGGACAGTGCTCACTTAGACTATACACAAGCCAGCAATAAAACCAAGACTCTTGGCTTCTATTCCAAGGTGAATCATTCATTCAACCAACATATTTGAAGTACCTACTTTGTGATGAATAAAATAGAGATGGTTCCTGCCCTTGGGAAGCTTACAGTCTTTTTCTGCCTTATTATTGAGATCAGTATAAGAAACAGTTTTGAAACGTACAAAGCACCTTAACAATACAAAGAATAATATGAATATAGTTTCCAAGCGGAAAGAAGACCTGCTCTGATTTCCAGAGGAGAGTTAGAGATATTTGGAGTCCTTGTGTGGGAAGAAAACCATGCAATCAGTCCAATAATTGAGACCAATTAAGTGACTTTGAAATGGCATTGACGTTATACCAGATGGTAAAAAGGAAAGCTATGAAGTCTATAAAAATTGTAATTTCTGGCAAAAGAAGTTCAAGTTGGGATACCCTGAAATGTACATAACCAAAGGAGCTCTGCAGAGAGATTTGTGTATCGACCAGTCTTTGCCTTGGTAGTAAAAGGAGAGGTTAGATTTTAAACAACTTTTCCTTGGTCAGTGCTATTGGGAAATCACGCCAGGAAGGAGTAGGGCAGAAGAAACAGTCAAACAAGGCCTCAGGGGAAGCTTAAATCACTCACAATTGCCAAGAAATGGTGGCAGAGTGGTGACCTCTCAGAGGCACCTATGTTTTGAAGGGAAGCTCAGTTTGAACCAAGCCTTTGGGAGGGTCAAGGAGCTAAGAGGCAGGTGACCAGCAGCCTGGTCTCTGAATGGATGGAGGGGTGGAGAAAGCGGAGGCCAGGACCAAGCTTCGTGGTGCACTCAGCAAATGCTCACTGCAGGGTCAGGGACCATGTGCCCAGGAAGGAGACCTTTAAGGCCACGCCACTCATTTTGTAGATGAAAGGGAGGGAGGAACTGGAGGGGAGAAGCAGGCACTGGCTGAGATCTTGCTTTGTGTCAGGGCCTGGGCTACCTGTGGGAGCCCAAAGGGAATAAGATGGTACCTCCTTCCAGGGAGCAATTCCCAGCTGGGAGCCGACCCCATTTATTTGGCAAAGTTTCTTCCTCGTCAGAAGCAGTCTGTAAAATGATTAGTTTAAAAATGTACATTGTACTATTTAAAAACTAATTTTGATAAAATACTCCAAACTTCTTTGCATGAGTCTGTAAAATTGGGATGGTTAGAAGAATTAATTATAAGAGAACATTTTGTACTTCATAACAAAACCAAAAAAAAAAAAAAGAAGAAGAAGAAAGAAACAAAAGAAAAAACCCCATTTTGCTATCGTAGGAATCATTCTTTGTAATTTGCAAATTCTTCCCCAGTTCAGGTACACGCTGGAGCTGGTGTCTGCATCACGATAAAATATTTAAGACAAGATTTAGAGTCACGGGCCTGGGTTCTGACACCAGTCCCACAACTTGCTAGCTGTGTGCCTTGGAGCAAGTTTCTTTACTTCTTAAGGCCTTGACTTCATGTGTAAAATGGGGCAATGGAGCCCTACCATAAAAGGCTGTAAAGAGGATTGGATTAAATAATTGAGCTCACTGAAACTCATAATATATTGTTGAGAAGCTAGTAATGCTGAATGAAAGGTAGCTATTATTCTTGTTGTTGTTGTAACTGTTAATACGTAAACAAGCCTAAAATTTGGATTTTTCAAAAATCTCCCTTCCTCTCTTTCATGCATCCACAGACACATAC
This sequence comes from Kogia breviceps, assembly GCF_026419965.1. Taxonomy (NCBI): domain Eukaryota; kingdom Metazoa; phylum Chordata; class Mammalia; order Artiodactyla; family Physeteridae; genus Kogia; species Kogia breviceps. The sequence continues at coordinate 82,100,618 of NC_081315.1, forward strand.
TCATATGGTGAATGTAAGTGTCAGAACTAGAACTGGGGCTGGAAAACCTAAGACCTGGGTCAGTTCTCCCTGTCTCTTTCTTTTCATGTTATTCTCTGACAAAGATCAGATCCTATTATTGAGAACTCCAAGAGATTAAATACTTTTTTACACTTGAAATCATTGCATTGAATATTGCCTGAAATATAGGTGTCATTGTACATGGCTAGAAACATTTTTTTTCATTTATTGGACAAATATTTCCTAAGCGGTGACCATGTTATGTCAGACACGGTTCTGGGCCCTGGCGATACAGTTTTGAAGACCCAAATCCTTGCTGTGAGGATCTTCCATTCTAAACAAATAAGCATGGAGTGTGATGTCAGGTGCTCTGAGAAAACAAATAAAGCAGGACTAGAGAGTGACAGGGCCAGGCTCTTTTTGAAAAGACAATCGGGAAAGGCCTCTTTGGGAAGTTACAGTTGAAGAGATGAGGTTCGTGAGTGTTAGGGAGTGATGATGCAATCCATGAAGACATCGTGGGGAGGAGTGCTCCAGGCAGGGAAATCAGCAGACATGATGGGGGATTGGTTCTTGATGGTGACTCTATTTGTTGAAGTGAAATTTGCCTCTGTAAACATAGGCTGTGTATATATTCCTTAGTGAATTTGCCATGTTGATGGGTCTTTCAATAAAGGCAGAAATTTGGAAGATAGCTGGTGAAAGGTGGGGGGAGAGTCTGGAGGAGTGGGGGGAAGGCTTAAGGGAATGATAAGATGAGATCTTTAAATGGCTCTATATCTCACTGATCTCATTCTTAGGGTGTGTCTACATCAGAGTTTCTTTTTTTTTTTTCTTTTTTTGCGGTACGCGGGCCTCTCACTGTCGTGGCCTCTACCACTGCGGAGCACAGGCTCCGGGCGCGCAGGCTCAGCGGCCATGGCTCACGGGCCCAGCCGCTCCGCGGCATGTGGGATCTTCCCTGACCGGGGCACGAACCCGTGTCCCCTGCATCGGCAGGCGGATTCTCAACCACTGCACCACCAGGGAAGCCCTACATCAGAGTTTCTTAATTTTTGCACTGTTGATATTTTGGACCGATCACTCATTGTTAAGGGTGGGTGGCAGGGAGTTGTCCAGGACACTGCAAAATGTTTAGAAAAATCCTTGGTCTCTACCCACTTGGTTCCAGTAATATTCCCCATTTGTAGCCATCCAGAATGTCTCCAGACATTGACAAATGTCCTCTAGGGAGCAAAATCACCCGCAGTTCAAAACCACTGGTCTATATATATTGGTGACGCAAGTGTTTGGAATTTCTTTACTTTAAAAAGCTCATCATGGGAAAGAAGTTTAATCAACATTTAATTCAAATTTGATTGGGAGGTTAGCTGCATATATCAAGCAGCCATGTGTCAAGTGCTTTTCATATACCAGCTTATTTAATCTTCACAATGATCTGATGAAGGAGGTATCATGAGTGATGCTTTATATATGGGGAAACTGGGGCTTCTGGAGATTGACTTGTCCAAGGTCATACAGCTAGTGAATGGTAGAGCCAGGATTCAAACCCAGGTTTATTTGACTCCAGAGACCCTATTTTGCTCTAGATTTGCACTGTCCAATATGGTAGATATTAGCCATACATGGCTATTTAAATTAAATTAAATTTTAAAATTCAGTTAGACTAGTTACATTTCAACTGTTCAACAGCAACCTGTGATTAGTGACTACCATATCAGACAGTGTGGATATAACTTTCCATCATCACAGAAAGTTCTGTTGGACGGTACTGCTCTAGACCAATGGGCCCAAGAGCATGTGGAGGGATCAGATAAATGAGCAGACAGTCTTCATCTTCATGGCTGGCGTTTCTCAGGCATTGGGATTCAATGTGGTTCTTTGTCTTACCTCACTGCCAACTGTACCAGTCCTCTCTTCCCCAACTCCCCACCATTACTTCCTTGGAGAGTTCTCGCTCATGCCACTACATTCTGAAGCCTCCCCAGAGAAGGTAGACACTGTTGCTGCCTTTTGCTAATGACTTTCTCTCTGGCTTAGATCACTTCCACAGCCTTACACAATCTATCTGCCATGGTTGGCCTTTCTGTGGGAAATACTTGTAGGAGGCAGGCATGATCTTGGTGTTGTGAGGACTTTATTTTTGTTTGCAGAAAAGGCTCTTAGAGAAAGAGATGAGCCTGGCTAGAATCATCGTGAAGTCTGTTTTTAGTTCTAGATAAAACTTGCCCAAGAGCCAAAATAAAACTCTGACATCGACTTACTCTGCTTCACTCTGCAAGGCAGATGCCCTTATTGCCATGTAGCCCTTTGCCAGTCTTCTTGAGTTCAATCTGGGCAGCCCCACTGTGGTTTTGGTTGGCATGTATTTTGTTTTTTTGCGGTATGCGGGCCTCTCACTTTGTGGCCTCTCCCGTTGCGGAGCACAGGCTCCGGACGCGCAGGCTCAGCGGCCATGGCTCACGGGCCCAGCTGCTCCGCGGCATGTGGGATCTTCCCGGACAGGGGCACGAACCTGCATCCCCTGCATTGGCAGGCAGACTCTCAACCACTGCGCCACCAGGGAAGCCCCGGGATGTATTTTTGCTTACTGCATTATCAGCGCACTGCTTTATCAACCTGCCCTGGCAGAAGATGCAGGGATGATGGGTAGGTGCGTGGTACCCATGAGAACATGGTAGGCCATCCCAAATAGGAGGAAGAGCTCATAGTTCTTGTTTCTTTTATGTTTTTAATCGAAGTAGGGTTGATTTACAATGTTGTGTTAATGTCTGCTGTACAGCAAAGTGATTTGGTTATACATATATACATTCTTTTTTTATATTCTTTCTCATTATGGTTTATCACAGGATGCTGAATTGAGTTCCCTGTGCTGTACAGTAGGACCTTGTTGTGTATCCATTCCATATAGAATAGCTTACATCTGCTCACCCCAGCCTCCCACTCCATCTCTCTTCCAACTCCCTCCCCCTTGGCAGCCACCAGACTGTTCCCTGTGTCCATGAGTCTGTTTCTGTTTCATAGATAGGTTCATAGTTCTTATTGATTATTCCATTGAGTTCAATTTCTGAGGTCCAGAGCAGACTCTCATTTTGGAAGCATGATTCCTCAGGTGTTTCTACCTCTGGCTACCAATATTCAGGACATATTTATTGAGCACCTCCTTTGTGCCAGACACTGTTCTAGACACTGGGTTTATAGCAGTGAACAAAACAAAAAATTCCCCTGCCTATATGGAACTTGCCTATTAGTGGGGAGAGATAGACACAAAAGATAATAAGTAAAATATATAGGATGACAGATGGGATACACGCTACGGAGAAAAATACATCAGGGAAAAGAGTTAGGGAGTGCAGGTGAGGTGGCAATTTGAAATAGAGAGTCCAGGGATGGTTTCATTGAGTAAAAACCTAAGGACAGTAAGATAAAGAGCCATTTGGATATCTGGGAGGATCTGCATTCCGGGTAGAGGAACAGCAAGTGCAAAGGCCCAAGCAGGTAGCAGGAAGAGCAAGGAGGCTGGAGGGGCTAGAGTGGAGAGAATAATGTGGAGAGGGGTAGGAGGCGAGGTCAGAGTGGTTGCAGGGGCACTTGAGCACGTAGGACCCTGAAGACCTCTGTAAGGATTTGGCTGCTGTTTGAGTGAGATGAGAAGCCATTGGGCAGAGAATTGACATAAATGATCACTCTGGCTCTGTATTGAGAAAAGATTATAGAGGAGTGTGAGGGTTTTAAAATATGTACCCACAGATGCTTCAATACTCCTGTCTTCAAAGAGGGGAGGCTGATTTCCTCTCCTTGAGTGTGGATTGCATTCGGTGACTCACTTCTCACAAAATAGAAATGGTGGAAGACGGGTGTGGGACTTTAGAGATTAAACGTAAGGAGAAATGCAGTCTCCTCCTCGCCCTCTCGTTCTCTCTCGGTTCACTTGCTCTGGGGGAAGCCAGCTGTCAAGTCATGAGGACACTCAAGCAGCCTATGGACAGCCCATGTGGTGAGGAACTGAGAACTCCTGCCAGAGGTCAGAGAGGAGCTGAGGTCCTGTGTGGACAGTCATGCCAGTGAGGCATCTTGGATCCTCCAGTCAAGCCCTTGGAGGACACCTTAGTGCTCACCTCATGAGAGACTCTGAGCCAGAACAAGCTAAGCCCCCCCCCGGGGTCCTGACTCACAGAAACTGTGAGGTCATAAATGCTTATTTTAAGCTGCTAACTTGCTATGCAGCAATAGGTAAGTAATACAGGGGGAAAGGGCAGAAGCCAGGAGTCCAGTTAAGGGGCTGTTTCAGTTACGTACATGAGGAGGTGACTTGGAAGTGGTGAAAAATAGCTTTGCGGTCAGGATACGGTGAATGAGAGAAGAAAGAGTCGGGCTTTCATCCTGAAAAATGGGAAGGTCAGCTCCCACTTGAGCTCTTAAAATTATTCAACACATTCAGTCTTTCCCTCCTTAGAAGAATATTTTCTCCTGGCTTCCGTGACACCACACTCTGACTCTGGTTTTCCTTCTATGTCACCGACTGATCCTTTTCATTCTTTGCTGACGCGTCCTCTACTCACGCCCTTGATGTTGGAGTAAGCCAGGGCTGGATTTGGGGCTTTATTCTCTTTTCTGTTTACCGTGTCTCACTGGGAATTCTCATCCTCTGTAAAGACTTTAAATACCATCCATATGACCAGTGATTTCTATTCCTCCAGTTGTGTCCTCCCCATTGAATCCCAGACTCAAAGATCCCCTTGCTTCTTGACATTTCCATGTCTCTCTCTAATGAGTTCTCAATTTTATTATGAGCAAAACAGAACTCTTGATTTCCTGCACCAGCCCTACTCTCGCGGCAATGGTCTCCATCTCAGTGAATGGAACCACCATCAGCCCAGTTGTTCAAGCCAAAAGTAGAGGGGTCATTCTTGATTTCGCCCTTTCCTTCAACCCTCACCTTCAGCAAGTCTGACTGATTCTACGTCCCAAACATATTCCAAACATGTATACTTCCTGCTGTGGCCGCGGATACCACCCTACTTGAAGCTATCATAATTTATCACTTGTCCTCCTTCTCCCCCACTGTAGCCAGCGTGATATTCAAAGAACACAAATCAGATTGAGAAGCTCTTACTCTTAAAACCCTTCAGAGACTTTCCATCGCAGTCAAAATCAAATCCGGGCTTGTCAGGGCTAACAAGTTCCTACGTGAAGTTGGCCCCTGTCTATCTCTGACTTCATCTGATACTACTTGCCTGCTTTATTTTTCCTCAGTCACTCTGACCTTCTCTCTGTTTCCTGATGATGCTAAATTCATTCCTGGATTAAGACATTTGCATTCGTTGTTCCCTTTGCCTGGAATACTCTTTTTCAGATATCTGCGTGGCTATAACCTTCTTGTCATTTTGGTCTCATACAAATGTCATTTTCTCAGAGAGCCCTTCCCTGAGTTCTAAGTCTCCTTTCGGTCACTTCTTGTCATTTCACCCTTTTTGGTTTTCTTCATAGCACTTGCCTATCTGAAAGTAGCTTGTCCATTTATGCGTTTACTTATTTATTTTCAGTCTTCTGGACACCTTGACCCTAACCTTAATCTTAACCCTCATCTCTCTTATTCATTACCATATGCATCCTCGTCCCCTATCACAATACCTGGCACATTGCAGGTATTTGATAAATAATTGTTGAATGTATGCATGCATGAATAAATAAATGATCTGACAAAGAAGAAAAATCCCGATCTACTTTTCCATCACCATCTGAACTCAAGGTAGCACAGGTAAAGGGGAACCCTTCTCAGCTTTACCAAGCCCTCACTTGCCTCTTGGCCTTTTCATTTTCTGACTTCACATACTTGATTCTCTCCTTTCCTCAGATGTCTGCTCAAATGTCACCTTATCAGAGAAGCCTACCCTAACCACTCTTAATCAAATAGAGCCCTCTGTCATTTATTTCTAGAGATTCAGGGAAGTAATTCATCTCCATTTTCTCCTCCTCTTAAAATATTGGAGTAATTTTTTTCACTAAGTTGATGAAGTTGTTAATTATTGTGAAGCCTCTTTAAACTTAATGCTTGAGTGAGCTTTTACTGTTCCATAACAAGCTGCCCCAAAATGTAAAGGTTTAAAACAACAAGTTATTTTCTCATGATTCTACAATCTGGACTGAGTGCTCTGAGGGCTCCTCTGAGGCGCTGGCAGTGGGTGTGATTATAAGCTGGGAGCTCAGCTAGGGCTGTCAACAAGAGTGCCTTGGTTCTCCTCCACTGGCCTCTTCACGTGGATCAGGTTTTTCACGGCTTGGCGGCTGGCTTCTAAGAGGGAGTGTTCTGAGCCTGTAAATTCAGAAGCTGCAGATTGCTTGACACCCAGCTTTGGAAGCTGTACTGTGTCACTCGAAATCAGTCAGAGGGCCACACCAGAATCAAAGGGAGAAGATATGACTCTGCCTCCCAGTGGGGGAGTAGGAAGGAATTTATGACCATCTTAAACCCATCATCTTTAATCAACTCAGAAAGGCAATCATTTTGATTTCAGTCTTTGTTGATGAAAATGTTTCTAAAAATACATTAGTCCTGCAAGTAGATTATAATGGACAGAGTCTCCTCAATGATTAAAAGTCTTTCAGAAACTCAGAGTCATTCCCATTATTGTCAAGTTTGGGTCCTAGCTCCAGCTCTGTCACAAGCTACCTAATTTTGTTATCTTGGGAATATCACAGAAGATTTTGGTGTTTGTTTTCTTTTTCTCTTTTTAAAATTTTTAAAATTTTTTGGCTGCGTTGGGTCTTCGTTGCTGTGCGTGGGCTTCTTATTGTGGTGGCTTCTCTTGTTGCAGAGCATGGGCCCTAGAGTGCATGGGCTTCGGTAGTTGTGGTATGCAGGCTCAGCAGTTGTGGCATATGGGCTTAGTTGCTCCGCATCTTGTGGCATCTTCCTGGACCAGGGATCGAACCCTTGTCTCCTGCACTGGCAGGCATATTCTTAACCACTGTGCCCCTAGGGAAGTCCCCTGGTGTTTGTTTTCTCATCCACAAAATGAAGGGATAGAGTTACATGATTTCTATTTTCATTTCCAGCTCTGAGACACTATGATTTCATAGTCTCATTTAAAAAGTACAGGAGGTTAGACTACATCTGTAATAAATTCAAGTCATACCCTCTATGCATAAATTTCTTGTATGAACTTGTGTTTGCTTGTGATTATGTTATTTTTTTCTTTTCTTTCTTTTAAAAAATATAACCCATAATTCCACCACTGAGAATTTACCTCCCTTAACCCCCAAGTTTCTGGGCCTTTGTATTTGACATTAGATCAAACATGGTAATTTGTGTTTGGCTTTTGGTTGACATTTGCATTGCCCTCCCATTTCTGTGCTTTTATAGCTGGAAAGACTAGCCAGCTAAAGATCACCTAATTAGTCAATCTTCCATGTTTAGAGATGGACAGGAAACTGGAAGCAGAGAATGGAAGGAGAAAGGCCAAGCCTTTGGTCTCTTTTTCCTTCACCTCAACGTCATAATTTACCTCTCATTCTTCACCTTCAAAATTTATCTTAAACTTCATCCTTCCCCTCCCTCTTCCCCAGGACACTTTCATCTTCTCCATGGCCATAAAAGAAGAGCAACAAGAACCACCTCAAGAGGTAATGTTTATTGTGATGATTTAATTCTCTCAGTGACATTGAGTGAGGTATCACAATTAGCCCATTTTACAGATGAAGAAGCTGAAGCTCAGACAGTCTGTAACTTGGCCAAGATCTCTCAGAGAGGAAGTGGTTAGATCTTGGATGTGAATCTAGACCCTGTAATTCCAGAGTCTTGATCCAAACACTATGCCATCTGGCCATGAAACTAACCAGAATACAAAGTTCTGGATTCAACTGACTGGATTTGTGTGTTGAAGCATAGCATACATACCTAAAAGTATGAAAATCGTAAGTATATAAATAGCTTAATGAATTATCCAAAGGGAGCTCACCTGATAAGCAGAACATACAAAGAATAGAACATTACCAACTGTCCAGGAACCCCCTCATGTATCCATCCCAATTTACTGCCCTCTCTTCCCCGAGAATAACAAACATTCTAACATCTGAATTAGTTTTGCTTGTTTTTAAGCTTCCTGTGGAATCATATAGAATGTACTCTTTTTTTAAAGTTTATTATTATTTTTAAATTGAGGTATAATTGACATATAACATTATATTTGTTTCAGGTGTACAACATAATGATTTAATAGCTGTATGCATTGTGGAATGATTATGTTATTCCTTTTGGAATGAAGGTATAGAACAGTTGTTATACAGTTGAAGGAGGGTAATTGTTAAGTTCAGCTGATCTATTCATAGCAGAGACTGCCAGGTATTCTCCAAAGCCCTTTTTCTTATCTTCCTAGACACACAGTGGAGCTGCATTTCCCAGCCTCCCTTGCAGTTAGCTGTTGCCTTGAGACGGTGCTCTCATCAACGAGAGTAAAAGTACTGTATACCCTTTTCCCCTTTCAGTAGGCTGGATAGAGAGAGTCCCCCATTTCTTGAAGATGGCAGAGCCTCCATCAGCATGAGTCCCTGGGTGACTGGTGGGGAAGGCCTGACCTGTTCACCCCCCCATTACTATAATAAATGAACTGCATTGTGTTTGAGTCATTATATATGTATAATTATATATAATATCATTATATATATAATATAATTATATACTGGCTGGTCTATTTGTTACAGTAACTAGTCTATCATACGTAGGTTTTACTGTGTTTTTCAAGATGCTTCAAAATAGTTTAATGTTATTCTACTGACTACAAAAAAGAACTAAATTCTTTTCTATCTGTTGAGATGTCTTCAATACTAAGATGATATCCATAATGTCCTATGTGTCTCAGGCCCTAAACTATCCTCAGAATATGCCCTGATGGTTCTCTTTATACCCATCCTTATCTCTGCTCATAGACTTCCCATCAACCTTTGGTTATTTATTAAACAAATACCACTTTGGGCAACAATTATGTACCACCAGTGTTACAGGCATCGCTGAAAAGCAGTGAACAAAACAGAGAAAAGCTCTGACCTCAGGCAGCTTAGGGGAAGTTAGTGGCCTCAGGCGGTCCCTTGGTCAGCCACAGTAACTATCACTGTAGTCCAGAACCCCACACAGACAATAAACTTGTTCTGATAATTGAGTTCACCATATAATGGAGATATCCCACTGAAAGTTTTTAAAAATTTATTTCTAAAATGGGCCACAAATTTCCATTTTTTTCTAGACTCAAGGTACAGAACACAGTTTTACCTCATCATCATTATAACTGCATTATGCGGTAATGTAGCAGTAAGTCAAGGGTCAATGAAGTGCAGAGAACAATTTGCCTATACAACATGGCCTCAGATTGTTATGCCTTTTGAATTCTCACATCTACCTTTGACAGTTTTTCTATTTCCTTCATCCCAGTTGGGTTGTTTTTACTCTCCCACCAGAATCCATTTTCACCTTGCAATTTGCTCCTTGTAGCTAAGAGAACTGAGAACTCAGGTTTTCTCGAATAGGATTCTAATAAGAAGGAGGAAGTGAGAGGGCACAAGGCCACTGGAACCTTGGTTTTGTGATGCAGCTTTGACTGCTAGAAACTTTCCTTATCATTTGTTGCTTCCTTGCTGAGTTTTAGGTAGCTGTGGTCGATGGATATTTGATTTTTGTACCTGAGCCAAAATTTTGCCTGATGTTTGCTTCATAATTCTGCTTTTGTCCTTTTGTAGAAATGTTCACACTTTGCAAGAGGGAAATAAGAGATTAATTGCCAGAAACTCTGTTAGCCATTGGACTTTTAATAAAAACAGAGAAATTTGAAGAGGTTTTACTGTGGGGAAGGAATAAGAGTTCTGTGCTCCATGAAAGCTGGTGACCAGGGAGCTGGCCTGGAGAAGGAGTCTAGAGGGAGAAGCCCTGGGGCCCAAACAGAAGGGTTCCAGGGAGTGAGTCTCAGGTGACTCTTAGGAGGGCAGGTTTGCTTAGAATTTTAAGTGGGCCTGCAGTTCAGACAGAAAGAATTTTGCCTTCTCCCAGGGAATTGTGGTAAATAACCATGGCATTGACTTAGGGGAGACACTGGTAGTTAAACTAGAAAGTGGAACTGCGGTTGCCTCTAAAAATCTAATTTATGGATTGACTGGTGCCCAGTCAAAATAACTAATAATTCTGAGACTATAATTACCTGCCTGTAGGCTTTCTATTTTTCCTCCAACTTTCTACTTTTCTGCATTTTACAAATGTTTAATAATGAATATGCATTCCTTTTAGAATACAAAAAAATCTGGGCTTCCCTGGTGGCACAGTGGTTGGGAGTCTGCCTGCCAATGCAGGGGACACGGGTTCAAGCCCTGGTCAGGGAGGATCCCACGTGCCGCGGAGCGACTAAGCCCGTGAGCCACAACTACTGAGCCTGCGCGTTTGGAGCCTGTGCTCCGCAACGGGGGAGGCCGTGACAGTGAGAGGCCTGCGCACCGCGATGAAGAGTGGCCCCCACTCGCTGCAACTGGAGAAAGCCCTCGCTCGCACAGAGACAAAGACCCAACACAGCCAAAAATAAATAAACAAATAAATTTTAAAAAAACCAATTAACTTAATTAGAAAAAAATTACCCACCAGGTGATGGGAGGTTTCTCATTAATTTATCATTGGCTGTCATAGTCTGGCTTCAAGATCTCTGCCCTCTGAGGAACTGTTACTCGTGTGCTCTCAATGGCCGAATCCAGGTGTGTGTTGTAGGGGGCGTGAGGGAGGGGAGGGAGGTGATAGGAAGAGGGAAGGGAAAAACAGTCCCCCAGAGCACCGTCTTCGGAAATGAGAGCCACTGCAACTCCCTCTAAGTGGGAGCAGTTCCCATGGCTTTGGTGATTTCAACAGGAGAGGGGAGGGAAGGAAGCAAGAGTTTCTGCTGGGGGATGGGAGGAGCTCTCTGCGCGTCTGATTTAGTTACACTATGTCCACTATCACTGATGGCGTTACATTTGGAAAGCTGGGTTTCGTCCAAACGGGAGCCTGGAAGAGAAGTCTGCCTCTATGCTGTGTGGTTCCTGCAAGGGTGCCAGAGATGAAGCAGCCAGCTAGCTTCTCTCCCACCCAGGGCCATATTCCATCTCCCGCTGATGGGCTAGTTAGGTAGGCTTGTTGGGTAGATCTGCTTTGATACTGCCCGAAACGTTATAAAATCATCAGCATTTCTCTAGGTTAGACCTGATGTTGGTGTTTGGGTGACCTGAATGAAAACTTGGGAAGACCTGAAGTGATTTACTCAATGCAAATGGAACCGTTAATTTCACTTTCATCTGAGGGAGTCAACATCATCTAGTGAGCAGCCACTCTGAGCTCATTAAGGAAATAAAGGATGCAATCCTTGCCAGCCCAGGCTCCAGATGGAAGGGTCTCCCATTTCTCTGAAGTGCAGTGCCATCCTGGGATTCCAACATCACACCCCACACGTGGGGGAAGGAGGAATTTAGTCACAGTTTGCACTGAGGGTCAGAGGACTGCAGATGAGAACTAAGGACACAATGGGAAATGAAAATGTGTCATCACAAAGGAAAAAAAAAAAGTATCTGGAATTGGAAAGGATGTTCATACTCTGAAAGAAGCACTCACGCACTAGGTATGGTTAATGCATGACAGCTTTGTCATAATCATTCCATTATTGATTAACTTCACATCGTGGTGCTGTAGTTAATTGTAGCCTTTTCCTGTTTTTGGCTCTGGTGTTTAAAGGCAAAATAGGCCCTTTGTTATGCTCTCAGAAGAACTATTTACACATTTTGATTTGGCAAAGAACAGCTCATTTTTTTCTGGGCCCTTCTGGCTTTTTAACTCCATATGGAATATGCAAGCAAAACTGGCTGAACTTTCAAACATCAGCTAAATCCTAATAATCACTACAGTATTCCTTACCTTGCTCTTCTCAAATGGCTATATTTATTATAAACCAAGTCAACATTCTGCCACGGAAAGGTCAGTCTAACGGGGCCATCAGTCTGCTGCGCTAATACTTCCAGAGCCAGAGGCCTCTGACGCTGCTCCTTCAGCTTTGCAGGCAGCCTGATCTGGAATGTGGTTCTCTCCCCAGGGAAGGGTCCCCAGGCACCATGTGGAGGAGGGGAGGTTGTGAGCAAAGTCATCAGCCCCTTAGAAGACGTCCTGACCTCCCCAGGACTGAACTTTCAACCTCTTGAGCTGACAGTTAGTGGTGGATGCACAAATTTTGTTTGCGACTAATTGCAGCTTATAAATGGAGCATTGTGGCCCTGGAAAAGAGTCTCTCTCCTCAGGGTCACCCAAGTGGAATCTGGACACAAGAGAGCCTGTCCCCTAATGGGCCTCCTCCCTGAGCCCTTCTCACCCTCTTGGGCTCTGGGCTTGCCTCCTTCATCAAGTTGAGAGCTAGAGGGCACAGCAGGAGACTCCTCTGCGAATCTTCTCTTCCAAATGCCAGGCTATTCATAGCAGCTTGCAGCTCCCTCAGGAATTCCCACAGACTGACTGTCCAGAGCTGACTATTGTCTCGACACCCAGCAGCGGTGGGGCCTCTCACAGACCCAAGGACACACGCCATCTCAAAGCACAAAATGCTTTGCAAACCATCCATTGGGAGTTCATCAAGGAAACTCTGGGAAGTTGAGAGGAAGCAGAGGCAAGTTGGGAGGGTAGAGAGGGTGGAAAAGATTTTCCAGTAGATCGACTGCTCCTTGTTAGTTTCTCAAAGCAGATACACTTTGTAAATGACAAGGAAACGACAGAATGGTTTAGAACAAGAAGCCACATTTCCATCTATTGGAGGCGGCATTAGAGATGTGTCCAGCCTCTCTCTGATAGCACAGCTGTCTGCACGTGTGAATCACAGACCCCATGGGCAAAAACCTTCAGCTGTAAGACGAAAGAGGTAGCCAAGGGGAACTCTCTTTGTTTTCTCGGAGAGTCTCATTGGACTAAGGAGATAGCTAATATCACCCTGTATCCTCAGACCATGAAAAGAACATAAGGAACTCTGTGAAAGTGTAGAGTGAGCTTCCCAGACCAGCATCATATTGTTCTCAGTTAATCAAATTTGTCAAATTGTTCCCAGTGCCTTAGAGCTAAAGGGTGATACTTAGGACCACGGTAAACAAATCCCCAGCCATCTGCTGTGACAGCTGTTGGACCTTGAGCAAGAACTTGTACCCGTGGAGTCTTCTGAGAGCCCCAGGCGCAGGGATGGACTAGAACGGTTCAATCGTCAAGTGGCCAAAGGTTAAAACTACTAATGGCCCCTGGGATATCTGCACCCAGCCAGTGGCACTCCCAGGAAGGAGCTACAAGAGCAAAATTTCTGCTCTGCGGGTCAGTCTCCCAACATCCCAGTTTCTGTGTCCGCTGGATATTTTCTCAATACCTTTAGCCTAGCCTTAAAAATCAATGCAGTTAGTGAACAGCTTAGTTGAAACTGAACACATCTATTGATGCTGAAACAAGAGCTGTGCACTTCCAGCCAATTTAAAGAAATCTGCTCTGATGATCTATTCGATTCTGTGGCTTTCAAGTGTGAGGGCTCAGAGAATTAGCTTGCAGTTACAGTAAATTATTTCTACGAAAGTTGTTTACTTCTAACAAGTTAGTTTTTGTGTGCCAATTTCATTAGGCCAACTGGGTCTCATAAATGATGTTAGAATGAGATGACCAGCCATCCCAGTTATCCTGAGACTGTCCTTGTTTTAAAACTGAAAACCCCACATCTTGGGAAAATCCTTCATTCCTGGACAAACTGGGATGGTTTGTCACTGTACCAAGTCCTTTGCCTTCCAACGAGTCAGGATGTCCTGCTGAGTTTGAAAGTGTAACAATGTAATAAATTCTGAGTTTCTGCATTTAAAATCTTAGCGGGGTACAGATTGAAAGGGGGTCATCCGAAAGTGGGGATGGGCTTCTCTCCTGGAGATCTGTTTATTTCGTAATTATCCAAGAGTAAGGGGATCCTTTCTGACGTGACCATTTTAAAAGGTTACTTTACATTTACAGTTACTGCAAAATACTGGTTATATTGCCTGTGTTATACAATACATCCCTGAGCATGTCTTATACCCAACAGTTTGACCTCCCACTCCCCCATCTCTATATGCCTCCCCCCAGCTGGTAACTACTAGTTTGTTCTCTTTATCTGTGAGTCTGCTTCTTTTTTGTTATATTCACTAGTTTGTTGTATTTTTTAGATTACACATGTAAGTGATATCATCCAGTATTTGTCTTTTTCTAAGTCAGTGCTTTTTAAACTTGAATGTGTCAACGAATCACCTTGGGGATCTTGTTAAAAATGAAGGTTCTGGGGCTTCCCTGGTGGCGCAGTGGTTGAGAGTCCGCCTGCCGATGCAGGGGACGCGGGTTCGTGCCCCGGTCCGGGAAGATCCCACATGCCGCGGAGCGGCTGGGCCCGTGAGCCGTGGCCGCTGGGCCTGCGCGTCCGGAGCCTGTGCTCCGCAGCGGGAGAGGCCACAACAGTGAGAGGCCCGCGTACCACCAAAAAAAAAAAAAAAAAAATGCAGGTTCTGGTTCAGTAGATCTGGCGTGGAGCCTGAGATTCTGCATTTCTAACACGCTCCAGGTGCTGCTGGTGGTCCACTACCCACATTTTAAGTAGCAAGGTCCCGGGTGACTGTACCTAAGTTTTCTTTACCTTTAGGACATTTCTGAAGAGAGACAGAGGAAAAACATATTTTAAAGGGAGTAGAGGAAGCAAATTGCACTTTATACCCTCAAACATAATGTCTGTTGAGAAAGAATCCTGTGAGCTTTAGTGTGCAACACAAATGCGATTAGAATTGAACCAAAACATCAGCGTACCTAGGAAAGGAAGGCAAATGGGAGGAAGTAAAGGAAATAAGGGGTGGGGTGGCAATGACAGTGTCTGTGGCTGGAGGGGAGCCACTCTTCTTCAAAGTACCAGCACTTGCATTTTCTTCCATCACTCTCTTTGCTGAACTTTATAGCAGTCAGGCGTTTCCCTTCCAAAGGTTGCTCCAAGTGTAAGCGATACTTTTGGTGCGAGGCAAGGAAATGTTTCATTCTCTTTCAACTGGTTGCAAGAACCCTACAAAAAGACCCATTAAAGATGAAAAATGAAATATGCTCTAAAAAATGTACCAGTCTTTTCCTGTTGGTTGTCGTTTATGGTGTTTCTGAAGACACAAAAACAGATAATGAAGTACATAAGTAAGTAGAAGAGGAAATATCATTAAGTCAAATGCCTGACAGGAAATGGATTATGCTAAATCACATAGCGTTCTGATACTGGTTTTTTTTTTTGCGGTATGCGGGCCTGTCACTGTTGTGGCCTCTCCCGTTGCGGAGCACAGGCTCCGGACGCGCAGGCTCAGCGGCCATGGCTCACGGGCCCAGCCGCTCCTCGGCATGTGGGATCTTCCCGGACCGGGGCTCGAACCCGTGTCCCCTGCATCGGCAGGCGGACTCGCAACCACTGCGCCACCAGGGAAGCCCTCTGGTGGCGCCCTCTGATATTGTTTTACAATAACGGTTGTTAACGCAATTCAGTGAACTGCTGTTGTTCACACAGCCCTGGTTAAGGAGATGACACATTTAGGGGCAGAAGAGGAATTCTGGGATGAAATGTTTTAATTATTTAAGAACAAAATATACGTGCCTCAGAAATGAATAAGATGTTGTTGTTACCCAGATTGCATCAGTTGTGACCCTGGGAGAGTTCACATCCCTTTCCCTGAAGAGGAGCATCAAATGTGGATGATTAAATTGTCACTAAGCACCAAAAAAACCCCTCCAATGTGTGTTTATGTTCCATGAAAAAATGTGCTCTATCCAGTATGACTTTTACTTACTGCTCTTTCAGGGGCTTTGGACTCAAATAGAAAACACTTTTTTCCTGACAGGTCATCAACACAGAAGTAGCCCAAACTATGCTCCAGATTTCTTTGCATTTCCACAAAGGAGGAATACAGAATTGGAATAAACAGATTTCGCAGTTTTCCCTTACCTAGGAGTCTGCCTCTGTTTAATTGTCTGTCATGTTTTTGTTTTGAACAGCCAGCTGCTCGTAAATGTTCCTTTTGATCTGATGTCCTGAGATGCCCTTTCAGACTCTGCCAGGCTGGTGAGTGGAGCTGTTGATTGACTCATCACCAACACAGGTGGTTTCTCAGCCCAGCACACGCCGCTCCAGTTCTTTAGAGAAGGCTGGTGCTGCTTCTTTGTCTTCACATGGATGAAAATTGCCCCATTACATCTTAGGTGTGCTTCCCTCTCTTTTTCCTTGATATGGGTATGCGGGGGCTGGTGGAGGAAAGCACCGAAGAGGGACAACGAAAGAGGGCAGGTTGCATTCTTCTGCCTCTGCAGCCCCCATGTTCACAACCTCCAGTGGGGACCATACACACACCTCTAGACACCATCTCGGCTCCTCAGGCCTCCACACCTTGGACTTTGCTGCTGGTGGCAAGCCACAGCTCACAGGCAACGGTCTGTTTAAAATGTCCCTCCTTGCCTCCTTTCCTTTAATTTGCTCAGTCACTTGTACAGATTTACACACTCATTCCTTTCCTATACAGTTTGGGCATTTAACCTTATAACTGTTCTCCTCTCTCTCTCATATACATGTGTATAGGTAAATGTGTTCCATAACAGCTTATGGAAAAACCTGAACGAACTTTTGGCCAGCTCAGTATGTGTATCTGGCCGAGCCGCGGGCGGCTCGCGGGATCTTAGTTCTCTATTTAAAGTCATAATTTCCCCCTCCACTCCCTCACCTGCCCCTGCGTCTTTCTGTTCTCTACAACTGCCTTGTTACATCTGACTCTGCACTCTGTGCTCCTGAGGGCATCGGGTCGTTCAGTCTTTCAGTCACGGAACAAATATTTTTTGGAGTGCTTCCAATGTGGCAGTCACAGTTGTAGGTACTGGGGTACCACACTGACCAAAACAAAGCCCTGGCTCCTTTCATTCTAGTGGCGGGGCGGAGAGCCAGTCAACAAACACAGAACCAAATAGGTAAGCGCTACATTAGATGGTAACGAGTACTAGGGAGGAGAGTGTATAAGGTCAGGAGGATGGGAGTACAGCAGGGGACGTGGGGTGGTGCTCTCCTGCGAGGAATGGACGGCGGACACCACATCCAGGGCTACTCCTGAGGGGTGGGTTTCATACAACTCCAGGCGGTGCCTTTCTCCTCATGGCTATTATACATCCATGTGGTTATGAAAATATTCTGGCAGATGGGATCAAATTGAGAAAGAGAGGAACTTTCTTCTGATTTGTCCGTTTGGACTAATGCTGGGGCTTGATAAGGTGACATTTTAGCAGAGACCTGGAGGAAGGGAGGGAGGGAGTGACACAGGTGTCAGGCAGATGACCAGCAAAGGTGAGGCCCTGAAGCAGGGGCTTCTTGGTGGATCGGGCTCACAAGGCCAGCGGCTGGAGCAGAGGGGGTAACGGGAAGGTGGTAGGAGGTGAGGCTGGGCTGGAGGAGGGCAGATCACAGAGGGCTTGGGAGACCACTGGAGGGCCTTTGTCTTTCATTTGAATGGAAACAGAAAGTAGCTGCAGAGCTCTGAACTAAGGAGGGCTGTGACCTGATTTACATATTTTATGAATCACTCGGAAATAGGGAGATCTGATACTGGGGACAAGAGTACCAGAAGATCATGATGAGGTTATTGCAATTCTCCAGGTGAAAGAAGACGATGGTGTGGCCCAAGGTGGTGACAGTGGAAGTAGTAGAGAATATTAATTCTGGATATGTTTTTGGGAGAAGCCTTTCATGTGATTCCTGAGATCCACTGGCTTCTTGTGCAAAGTGATGAGAGACCCTTTCTTGCACACCGGGTCTATTTCACCAATCAATATCCTATAGAAGGTATGGTGGAACCTCAGCATTGGAAGGGCTCTTAGAGGCAGGACATCTAGTGGAAAGAGAGTCAGAACAGAGATACTTGGTTTGGTCTTCACGTTGTGGAGTCTTGGATTTTGATGGAGGTAGACAAGAATGTGATTGATGCCTCATAATAAACGTTGGTTTATCTGAAATTCACAGTGGTCCCACACTAGTAAATGAAAGGTGGAGGCTGGATCCTATTGTAAGAAAGCACAAGATCTGAAAGCTCCCAATCTCACCAAATTCTCCTCTGAGAGTGTCTATTCTAACCTCTCACACAATGCAGGGGTTCCTGGCCCAGCATCCCAGAGCACGTAAACCTGACTGTGACTACACGTCCTGGCAGAGTTCTCATTATTTCAAGGGCATTCACCATTCTCTTGGACACTTCCAAGCTTCTGGAAGTTTCTTCTTGGACAGGATTGAAATCCTTCTCTTTTCTACCCTTCTGCCCTCTGGAGCTATGCTGGCCAAGGAGAGACAATACATCTGTATTGGTTAAGAGCATGGGCTCTGGAGCCAGATGGTCTAGGTCAGAATTCAAGTTCTTTGTGAACTTGAGCAAGTTACCTAACTCATCTGTGTCTCAGTTTCCTCATCAACAAGATAGCAAATCTAAAGCACTTATAAGAGGACACGATACAGATTAAGTGCCCCAAAAGGGTAACTATAATGATTTATCCTGTATATGGATATGAATGTGAGAACCGGTTCCATATGTGAACACAGATCTCAAGAAACTATACTTTCCCTGTCATTTACCAATTCTCACTAAGTTGTGTAACCCCACATGATTCCTGATAGCAACTGTCAATGAAATCTTACAAAAGCAAAGCGCCTGGCTTTGCCTTGGGGGGCAGCAAGGAAAGGGGATTTACTCTTTACTGCTCTGAGGTTCAAGTAGCAAGAAACCTGCTGTTGGGTCTCCAGCATTTAGAGGTTGACTCCATCTCAAATATTGATTCCCAAACCCCATTTCACTTAGGAAGCAGTTTTTCAGGATGCAGTGAAATGGTGTTAGACTAGGTTTTAGACTCTGATTTGGGGCATTTGAATCTGGCTCCGGCATTTCTTATTCTATAATCATGGACAACTTAGTGATAATTATAATAACGCTACATATTCCTTAGGTTTGTTGTGAAGATTAAAGGATACAATGCCTATAAAGTGCTTAGCACAATCTAGCTGATCCAGAGATACTAGCAATAATTTTAAGTTCCAGAAATAAATTTCTAAGATGAAGTCAATTCTTAAAAATGACCATGTTTGAAAGTAACCAAAACTACATTCTCTGGGCTTCTTAGGGCATTTTATGTAGAGAGGAAGACCGGAAAATCAAGACTTGCTGCTGCTACCTTCCTGCCAAGTGTAGGTTCCCAGGGCTCCCAGAGGTTCATGATTGGAACCTTGTGGAGCTGACCTCACCATCAAAGAACTGCAGGAGACTCTGAAGTCATCTTACCTGACTGATACTTACCCAGCAACTGAAAATTAGAAATTTGCTTGAACTGGTTATTTGGTAGCAGGTAGTTTTTTGTGGGGGTAGGAGATACATATATATATAGCTGAGGTATCACTGATTTACAATATTATATTAATTTCAAGTGTGCAACATAGAGATTCAAAATTTGTGTAGATTATATTCCATTTATAGTTATTATAAAGTATTGGCTATATTCCCTATGCTTTACAATATATCCTTGTAGCTTATTTACTTTATACATAGTAGTTTGTATCTCTTAATCCCCTGCCCCTATCTTGCCCCTCCCCCTTTCCTTCTCCCCACTGGTAACCACTAGTTTGTTCTCTATATCTGAGTCAGTTTCTTTTTGGTTGTATTTTCTAGTTTGTTTTATTTTTTATATTGGGCATGTAGATTTTTTAAACATTTTTTTTCCTGAAAACAAAAATAATACATTTTTATAGCAGAAATACAGGAAAGCATAAAATAACCCAGAGAAGCAAATGATGTTTATTTCCACTGCTCAGATGTTTTCTGCACAGCACACCAGGTGGGTAAGCAGCATAAGGTAGGGTGAGTCTGTCTGGTCCACTTCCAGGACCCTCGCAGGTACAGCGCCTGGTACAGAAGAGTCCTTGGTAAAACGTTGTTGGATGAATGACATATAATCAGGTGTATAAATATATTTCTGTCCCCACTGAGGATCATAATTGTCAGGTAGATTTCTTTTCATGTTTCTTTCACTTAACTGGGCCATCTGAAATATTGAATTTAAAGCCAGCAGTGAGTATAAGTAGATCCTAAATGAGTCAAGAATCACAGGCTCCTGTTTTGCCCATCTGTTGATCCACAACCCAAGAAGTGCTCATATGAAAGGATCCTGAAGGCTGAGTTTGCTGATCTTAAGTGAATGGACCCTGCCTTGGCTTCTCCTCTCTAGGCTCCAAGGGTCAGTTGGTTCTTTAGCCTGACCTCACCCAGAAATCTTTCCTCCTGAGAGTTTTTAAATTGCACTTTCGATTATTTGGGGAATTTTTGCAAACATTTTAGAGGATTTCCTCCCCCATCCCAATTCAGCATTCCTTCTAATTATGATAGAGACCACTTATTAAATACTTACAATAGGCATGGTCCTATGCTAAGCCTCAAACAGGTATTATCTCATTTGATTCTCATAACAACTCTTTGCGTTGGTCATCACCACTTTTATTTTATAGCTGAAAGAATTAGAGACTTAGGAAGGTGAAATGACTTTCCCAAAGTCACACAGCTTGTAAGTGGGAGATTCTAGTCAAGGTCTGTCTGACTCTGAATTCCATGCTTCAACCACCTTGATTGCTGTCATCAGAGTTTATGTGTAATTCTGCGTATTGTTCTTTATATTTAGCTTTATTTGATGAGCATTTACCCAAACTAGTCTATTACCTTCAGCAGCATCATTCGAAATGTCGAAATAGTATTTCTGAGTAGAATGTCAGAGCAGAAATGACCAACATAAGAAATTCAGAGCGTCAGGAAGAGCGTCCTGTTGTGGAGCCCCAGGAGCGAGATGGGGACAAACTAGCATAAAGGGACCAGGTGCTAGGAGACCCGCAGCTTGGCAGACTCAACATTTGGCTCTCGGGAAATGATAGGAACACTGAACAAGGGGGCTACCGAAGGGGGAAAGGGAGAGTCTAGATTTTTACATTTTCCTATATCTGTTTTTTTGCCTATCGGCCCTATTTTTCATTGGGCTGAACTCTTCTTATTACCCAGATTACATGGCATATCACGAGGGTTTGACCATCCGTGGTCTGGGGGGCATAGGTGAGAAATAGTGTCAAATGCAGATCTGCTGCTACGATCTCTCTCTCTCTCATCTGAAGAATCTGGAGCATGACTAGCAAGGGGTAAAAGAGGCTCCTCTTCCTCTCCCCCGCCCTCCCCCCTCTGGGGGCTGGGTCTTTCTGTCCTCAGAAACCTTGGCTCTGTCCGTGATTGTCGGCAAGGCTGTGAGGGTTGCTGCTGCTTCAGACACTGCCCGGGGGCAGATTGCTGGACCCTCCCCCCCCAGCCCAGCCCTGCCTTCCACACAATGAAGACCCTTCAGCTTCTCCCCCAGCTGTCTCGGGGCCACCCATGGTAGGATGGGGGTGGGCGATTGAGTGGACCCCAGTGCAGGAGGGCAAAAGAGAGGGAGATAGAAGGGCACGGTTAAAATCAGAGATATTTTGAATGCCGGGTTAAAATCCCAGCTCTGTCATTTATCTATGTAACTTTGATTTGTGTTACTTCACCGGGCAGAACCTCAGTTTTTCTATCTATAAAATGGTGATGATAGTTCTTAACTTACAGAATTGCTGAAAGGATTAAATACAATTCAAGGATTGTGCTTGCTGATGCATACATGTTCACTGATACTCATGTTGTCAGCCTTTACAGCCTGAGGAACTACTTTCTTCTATTTTGAAAACAGTCCTGTTTTGGTGTAATCTTCGTCTACTTAGTTAAACTGGTTCATTTATGCCTGGGTGAATTAATTTACTAACCTTCCCTTCCCTCCTCCAAAGTTTTTTTTCTTCTAGGTTCATGGCTTGGAGAAAGGAGGTGTAGGTCCTTTTCCTTTGAAGGATACTGGGGCCTGAGGCGACCCTCAGGTGACCTTCTGTTCTTGTCAGAGAATCTAGCTGGAGAGAAGTGTGCAGGAGGCACAGGAACCATCTGTGGTTTTTTTGTTCAGGAGTATTTAAAGGCATGTGTTATTCTTTGTAGGGTGTGTACAGAAGCTATACTAACATTTGCAGGTGAGAGAGTGAAATATTCCTTTCTCAGGACAAGACATTCTGTTGGTATTATCTGTTGTTTTTTTTTTTTAAGTCTTGGGAACCCAGAAGAAGAAAGTGTGTGACCCTGAGAGGAAAGTGTGGCCTGAGAGAAAAGTGTGACCAATAATTGCTGATGGGAATGAACACTTCTCTGTGATCTGTGTGGTTGTCATTAGTAATACAGTGAGGTTGCAGGGGGTTTAGAACAATGAGAAGAAAAGAGAGAAAGAAAGGAAAGAAAGAAAGAAAGAAAGAAAGAAAGAAAGAAAGAAAGAAAGAAAGAAAGAAAGAAAGAAAGAAAGAAAGAAAGAAGGAAGGAAGGAAAGAAGGAAGGAAGGAAAGAAAGAGAGAAAGGAAAGAAAGAAAGAAAGGAAAGGAAAGGAAGGAAGGAAGGAAGGAGGAAAGAAAGAAAGGGGGAAAGAGAGAAAGAAAGGAAGGAAGTGTCTCATATTTTAGTAAAACAAGAAGAAGAAAACTTATGTCCCAATAGTAGGAAGGGATTTTAGGGTTAAATGGTGCCAGTTTGCTAAGAGTCTGCTTCTTCTTTATATTCCTCTAAGCAGTTCCTCAGTTCCTAGGCAGTCACCCTATTTCTGCTTTCAAGGGTAAACATTGTCATTTCTCCTGTGACTATAGTAAGTCATCATTTCTCTTTCTAGAATGTGGGTTCAGAAATCTGCAATTGTTAACAATTTTAGCAGTGAATCTTAGAACAAAACTGAAAAAAAAATTTAAGTGCTGGATTGTTTCTAGAAACTACTCAATTTAGGGGATTTTAAATCACCAGGAATAGTCACAGTTGATTATTCTAGAAGCGATTGCATTTACCCAAATCTCAAAATTAATCATGCATATTTGCTTGGATTGACATGTTGATGCTGTTTACCACAAATAATCTCTCAAAGCTCAGGATTCGTTTTTAATTTTTACCCCAAATTAGAATTTAGCTTTTGAACAAAACTTGTTTACAGTTGCTTAAAATTCCATGTAAATATATAAACTCCAACTTGTTCTCATTTAATTTCTCTGCCATTTTCTCAGGCAATTTTTACATGAAAATCATGTCACCCTTAACAACCTAGACTTACTTCCTCATTTCCCTTTAATGGTTTTGTGTTCCGAGTTTCATTTAAGAATGGATTGCTTACATTTCACTTACAAATCTCCCTTCTAATTACTGTTATTAATATCACAATTTTGTTGTAATATCTGTAAGAGCACAAAATGTGTCCTCTTAAAGATGCATTTGCCAACCCCTGAACTGCATACATTTCAATTACAACTCTCCCTCCTAATTATTATTATTAATATCACAATTACCATCGTAATATCTATAAGACTGCAGAAGGTGTCCTGTCATGGGTGCCTTTACAAACAGCTTGTCCAGTTTCCTCTTAAGAAAAATGTGGCAGACTTTATCTAAATTCGACTTCCCCCTATAATTTACATTAGACAACACACTCCATCAATAAAACCATCAAAATGATCTACTGCATTGTAGACAAAAGTTATTGTGTCAAGTTGACACTAATCAGTTAATTCCAGTAAACCTTCAGATAAACAAAAGCTTGTTGTCTATTACTGATGTGTGTGATGGGCCCCTTGTATGTCTATGGTTCTGCTCATCTATAGAGATGTATCTGGCAGACACTTGCCCTGAGGCATCTATATGGAAACTGCGACAAGATCTATAGTTAATGATGTTGACCCTGACTCCCCCAACAGAGATTGAATTCAAATCCTCATAATATCTCGACAGCTGATATGTATACTGTGCTAATAATATTAACAATTACTCTGCCACTGGGATTCCCCAGGCTCTGACTTAAGCGATTTTAAAGCTTCTTCCCTAATATGAACTGATTTCCTTGTTTATACCCAACATCAGCACCGTCTCCCATTAAGACAAGGATGTGTCTCTGAAAGGGAAAGACTTTTTTTAATGTAGGTGTCTTATATTTCTAAGAAATTCTGTGGGAGTTAAACACCTTCTGGACAAACTGATAGTATAGGTGGTGGTGTGAGAAAATGTTTCTAGTCACTATTTCCCTGGCAGGCTGGGCTAGCAGGACTGGGGAGAGAGCTAGCTTCACATTGTTACTGGTGATGCGGATCAGAGAGCATTCCGAATGTCAACAGGCCTTCTCTGGTGTGGCTCTCCTTTGAACAGGAAGGGGCAGCCTGTCAATCCCTGCTTGGTGTGATCGGGTGGCTGAGGAATCAGAAATCGCCCTTGGGTCTCCTCAGCTCGCTGCTGAGCCTTAGAGGAAAGTGAAGGAGCTGAACCAGACCTCTTTTCCTCACCTGTTCTCGCTTTCCCTTCCTGCTTCTCTTTCCTGTGCAAAGACTGAGTAGGAAAGGCCACTGCCGACTCACAGGCCACGGAGGATGAAATGTTGACAGGGGGCACTGTTAGAAATTAAATTCTGCCCTATTTTGTGTACCGTTCTTGTGAGTCACATTCGTGAATAGTAGCGAGAGATTTAATGATCGCATATTTTTTATCTTATTTCCCTTCGGTCGATGGCAATTTTTTTCTGTTAATGTCAACTTAGAGCTCAAAGTAATTTAGTAATTGATTCTAAGCACAGCAGTTCGCCAATGGCAGCTCTCCATTTGTGGGGAATATCTTTGCTAATTTTATCCATCAGAATGAGATTACCATGCTAATCTCTCCTATCCTCCTCTCTTGGTCATTTGGGACATGCTGATGCAAATGACTTATTAGACACAAGGCCTTCGTCCAGCCCCGGGATCACGGAAAGATGAAAGGAAGCCAAAATAAGGATGTTATAATGCCCTAACACACACAGATACTACACACACAAATACACACACACACACATGCTGACACACTAATACTAAAATGATAAGACCCTAAACTGGAAACCAGTATAAAAACTAGTTTTAACAAATGAAAAATGCAGTGTATCAAAATATATTAAATACCTGGAAAGGAAAGAACAAAAAGAACGAAGGCAGAACAAATGCATCTGGAGACACATAATTGGAAACCTAAACATTCATTGGCTCAGGAAATGTAGAAAGTCTTAAGTCAGGTGGAGGGAGGCAGATGCCCTTCATGAGATTAAGTGGAGAAAACCAAAATGGCTGTGTTAACAAAAAGACTGAGGCTATATCTACAGACACAATCTGTCTGACTGTTTTCAGGGAATGGTTACTGACTAACTTAGTGAGTGGTTGTTTGTCTGATTTAATTAAAATGCTCAAACCAGTGTGAGCGTGTGTGGTAAAAATAGCCTGAAACTAGTTTGGGTTACACACACACAATAGGGTATTGTATCACACAATGGGTTGAAAGGGCTTCCAAAGACATTTCTAGTAAATGGACACATTCTAAAATGCTTTGCTTTATGAAATAGCAAAATACTTAGAATGAGTTCAGAAAAGATCTGTTTAAATAATTCAGGTAAGAGTGGATTTCAAGAAAGAAAAATTAGCTAATATAGTAGTGTTTATGAAGGCAGAGAACCCCCCAGAGAGAGAAAAGATATTTAGCATTTAAGATGCCTGATGTGAGATCAAAAGAGGAAAATCTAGATATTAAGCAAATAAATAAATCCTGTCTTTATTTTCCTCAGCAGAAGGGAGGAGAAACTGAAATTATGGCCATTTTATCTTCAAAGAGCCAAAGCCTTATTACCCAAATAACAAAAAATATGTCATGAAAAATCTAAAACAAAACTATTTTCAAGTTCCAGTCATCGGCCTAATTATTTCAAATGTTTTATACTCTAACCCTGTTACACAACAGTGTCAATAGCCTAACAATAGGACAAAAAACTCCAAGGCTCGTTGTCTGTCGCATACCCCTAACCTGAGACTGCCATCATCCCTCCCAAACCAGGATTTTCTCTAGACCTCCCAGTGCTGACTAAAGAGGCACAGTTCTGATAATTCAGAGTTATCTGCAGCTCCTTTAAATTGTGGCACTGTCTTGGGGTCCTGGCCCTTGTTCTTCTCACCATGCAGTCAATTGCCAAGTCATATAGACTAACTCTGAAAATTCTCACCATGTTTTCTATCTTCACTCCCAATTCCCTCATTTGGGTCTTGATTTTTTTTTGTTGTTGTTGTTGGGGGAGGGGATAATTCAAATAGTTTTCTTCATGGTTACTTATAGCAGTGGGTAAAGACCAGGGTGGAAGATACAGAATTAGAAGCTAGATTTCTCCAACTATATATTGTCGTATAGATTTGACTTTGAAACCATATAAATATTTTACATAATTATAAAACAAGTTTAAAAAGAAAACTAAGATTCAAAAGCAAAATTAACCAAATGGATCTAAGTACGTATTGGCTTGATGACATAAGCACACAGAAGGGAACTGTTTCATAAAACTTTAAAACAGTAATTTGACAGCTTTCAATTCATTCTTGTCTATATTTTTGCTCTAGTCTGCTCTTCTCAGCACCCCAATCTGAATCATCATGCGTTAGGGCCAGATGACTCTTACTGAAAGAAAAGTCAGGCTAGGCTGGGACTAGGGTAAGACAAGCAAAGTGCTCACCTCGGGTATAAAATTTAAGGGGATGCCAAAACCCTCAGTAATTAAGATAAATATTATTTTAATGGAATATTTTTTTAAAAATCAAAATTAATCCCAAAGAAATCCATGAGGAGCAAAATTTAAAATAAAGAACAGGATTCAACCCTGTGCTTGTATAACCCTGCCTCCCCCTAATCCTGTCCCTGGTTTCAATCAAACTTTACTTACAAAAGGAGCAAAAAAAGGAGCTGGGCCCCAAGTTTGCTGACTTTATGTTTTTTAAAATATTGCATTATAATATTATTTATCTTGATTACTAAGTTCTTTGGCACCCTCTTAAATTTTGAGCCCAAGGTGAGTACTCTGCTAGCCTCACCATAGTCTCAGCCTTGCCCTGTGGTTCGTCAAATCAAGTACAAATTCCTCAGCCTGGAATTTTAGGGTTTTTGACTTTGGGGAGGTAGTATGGTTTTGTGATGAACTTGGTGGGCTTTGAGCTAGCAAGTGCTAAGTACAAAACCTGGCTCTGCTGCTCTCCAGCTGTGGCCAGCTTGGATAAGTGACTTCAGTCTTTGCCTCTTAGTTTCCTCATCTGTAAATGAGGATTAAATAATGTTTACAGAAGGCATCATTCTATTTTTCCAGTCTTACCAGTCCACTGTTACAAAAATGCACAACTCTTTACAAAGTTTTTCATATACATGATTTAAGTGTGATGATAACCACGTTAGCGAGATTTGATGCTGCTTCCTCCAACCTGAATCTCCTTCCCTCTCAACTCCTCAGTTTAAAATTAGCCAACTTTCAAAGCCAGCCTCAAAATGACCATGTGCAGGAATGCTTTCTAAGTTTCCTGCAACTGTGCAACAATAACAAACACGAATTGAGGGCCTGCAGCTGTCAGTCATCAGGACTCAGTGCTGTACATGACAGAGGTGAGCCCCACCTTCATGGATCTGGAATCTAATGGCGAAAATGAACAAATAAACTACTAAACAAGCACGTAAAATGACTTTAATTAATAAAAAAAACAAAGGGCCATACATATGCTGTCTACAAGAGACCCACTTCAGACGTACAGACACATACAGACTGAAAGTGAGAGGATGGAAAAAGATATTCCATGCAAATGGAAATCAGAAGAAAGCTGGAGTAGCAATTCTCATATCAGACAAAATAGACTTTAAAATAAAAACTATTACAAGAGACAAAGAAGGACACTACATAATGATCAAGGGATCAATCCGTGAAGAAGATATAACAATTGTAAATATTTATGCACCCAACATAGGAGCACCTCAATACATAAGGCAAATACTAACAGCCATAAAAGGGGAAATCAATGGTAACACAATCATAGTAGGGGACTTTAACACCCCACTTTCACCAATGGATAGATCATCCAAAATGAAAATAAATAAGGAAACACAAGCTTTAAATGATACATTACACAAGATGGACTTAATTAATATTTATAGGACATTCCCTCCAAAAACAACAGAATACACATTTTTCTCAAGTGCTCATGGAACATTCTCCAGGATACATCATATATTGGTTTACAAATCTAGCCTTGGCAAATTTAAGAAAATTGAAATCGTATCAAGTATCTTTTCTGACCACAACGCTATGAGACTAGATATCAATTACAGGAAAAGATCTGTAAAAAATACAAACACATTGGGCTTCCCTGGTGGCGCAGTGGTTGAGAATCCGCCTGCCGATGCAGGGGACACGGGTTCGTGCCCCGGTCCGGGAAGATCCCACGGCCGCAGAGCGGCTGGGCCCGTGAGCCATGGCCGCTGAGCCTGCGCGTCCGGAGCCTGCGCTCCGCAATGGGAGAGGCCACAACAGTGAGAGGCCCGCGTACCACAAAAAAAAAAAAATACAAACACATGGAGGCTAAACAATACACTACTTAATAACGAAGCGATCACTGAAGAAATCAAAGAGGAAATCAAAAAATACTTAGAAACAAATGACAATGGAGACATGTCGACCCAAAACCTATGGGATACAGCAAAAGCAGTTCTAAGAAGGAAGTTTATAGCAATACAATCATACCTTAAGAAACAGGAAACATCTCGAATAAACAACCTAACTTTGCACTTAAAGCAATTATAGAAAGAAGAACAAAAAAACCCCAAATTTAGCAGAAGGAAAGAAATCATAAAGATCAGATCAGAAATAAATGAAAAAGAAATGAAGGAAATAATAGCAAAGATCAAAAAAGCTGGTTCTTTGAGAAGATAAATAAAATTGATAAACCATTAGCCAGACTCATCAAGAATAAAAGGGAGAAGACTCAAATCAATAGAATTAGAAATGAAAAAGGAGATGTAACAACTGACACTGCAGAAATACAAAAGATTATTAGAGATTACTACAAGCAACTGTATGCCAATAAAATGGACAACCTGGAAGAAATGGACAAATTCTTAGAAATGCACAACCTGCTGAGACTGAACCAGGAAGAAACAGAAAATATGAACAGACCAATCACAAGCACTGAAATTGAAACTGTGATTAAAAATCTTCCAACAGGTTGTTGCAGAGAAAGAAGGCGTGCAAAAGGATGGTCATGTCCCAGGTCTCAGGTGAATCCCTTGGACGAGCTGCCAAGTGTGGGTTCTTGGCCTTGCGCAGGAAAGAGTTCAAGCCATAGTAAAATGAAAGCAGGCTTATTTAGAGAGCTACACATTGACAGAATGCAGCCCGTCTCAGAAAGTGAGAGCGGCCTTGGAAGAAACATACTTGACAGAGTGTGGGCACTGAAATATGGGGTGGTTAGTTTTATGGGCTGGGTAATTTATAGGCTAATGGGTGGAAGGATTATTCCAACTATTTTGGGGAAGGGGTGGAGATTTCCAGAAATTGGGTCACCGCCCACGTTTTGGTCTTTTATGGTTAGCCCCTGATTTTTTGGCTGCGCTGCAGGGCATGAGGGATCATGCAGGATCTTACTTCCCCAACCAGGGATTGAACCGTGCCCCTTGCAATGGAAACGTGGAGTCCTAAACACTGGACCGCCAGGGAATTCCTGGGTGTGTCATTTAGCATGCTGACATATTACAATGAGGATATAATGAGGCTCAACTTCTAGTGGAAGTCGAATCTTCCACCATCTTGGGCCTATTTGGTTCTAACCAGTTTATGTTGTGTCCTCAATGGCTATGTCGTTCTTTTAAAGGTTGTGCCCTGCCCCCTTCCTGACTCAGGTTTATCAAAGGCCCTGGGGCAGGCGAATGCACAAGTGGGGTGGGGTGAGGTGAGGGAAGGTGTGTTGGGAGCTGAGGCAAGAAAGGCAACTAGAAAAAAAAAAAAATCTTCCAACAAACAAAAGCCCAGGACCAGATGGCTTCGCAGGTGAATTCTACCAAACATTTAGAGACGAGCTAACACCTATCCTTCTCAAACTCTTCCAAAAGATAGCAGAGGGAGGAACACTCCCAAACTCATTCTATGAGGCCACCATCACCCTGATACCAAAACCAGACAAAGACGTCACAAAGAAAGAAAACTACAGGCCAATATCACTGATGAACATAGATGCAAAAATCAACAAAATATTAGCAAACAGAATCCAACAGCACATTAAAAGGATCATACACCATGATCAAGTGGGGTTTATTCCAGGAATGCAAGGATTCTTCAATATACGCAAATCAATCAACGTGATACACCATATCAACAAACTGAAGGAGAAAAACCATATGATCATCTCAATAGATGCAGAGAAAGCTTCTGACAAAATTCAACACCCATTTATGATAAAAACCCACCAGAAAGTAGGCATAGAGGGAACTTTTCTCAACATAATAAAGGCCATATATGACAAACCCACAGCCAGCATCGTTCTCAATGGTGAAAAACTGAAACCATTTCCACTAAGATCAGGAACAAGACAAGGTTGCCCACTCTCACCACTCTTATTCAACATAATTTTGAAAGTTCTAGCCATAGCAATCAGAGGAAAAAAAAGAAATAAAAGGAATCCAAATAGGAAAAGAAGAAGTAAAGCTGTCACTGTTTGCAGATGACATGATACTATACATAGAATCCTAAGGATGCTACCAGAAAACTACTAGAGCTAATCAATGAATTTGGTAAAGTAGCAGGATACAAAATTAATGCACAGAAATCTCTGGCATTCTTATACACTAATGATGAAAAATCTGAGAGTGAAATTAAGAAAACACTCCCATTTACCATTGCAACAAAAAGAATAAAATATCTAGGAATAAACCTACCTAAGGAGACAAAAGACTTGTATGCAGAAAACTATAAGACACTGATGAAAGAAATTAAAGATGATACAAATGGGTGGAGAAATATACCATGTTCTTGGATTGGAAGAATCAACATTGTGAAAATGACTCTACTACCCAAAGCCATCTACAGATTCAATGGGATCCCTATCAAATTACCACTGGCATTTTTTACAGAACTAGAACAAAAAATTTCACAATTTGTATGGAAACACAAAAGACCCCGAATAGCCAAAGCAATCTTGAGAACGAAAAATGGAGCTGGAGGAATTAGGCTCCCTGACTTCACACTCTACTACAAGGCTACAGTAATCAAGACAGTATGGTACTGGCACAAAAACAGAAATATAGATCAATGGAACAGGATAGAAAGCCCAGAGATAAACCCACACACATATGGTCACCTTATCTTTGATAAAGGAGGGAAGGATATACAGTGGAGAAAAGACAGCCTCTTGAATAAGTGGTGCTGGGAAAACTGGACAGCTACCTGTAAAAGAATGAAATTAGAACACTCCCTAACACCACACACAAAAATAAACTCAAAATGGGTTAAAGACCTAAATGTAAGGCCAGACACTATCAAACTCATAGAGGAAAACATAGGCAGAACACTGTATGACATAAATCACAGCAAAATCCTTTTTGACCCATTTCCTAGAGAAATGGAAATAAAAACAAAAATAAACAAATGGGACCTAATGAAACTTAAAAGCTTTTGCACAGCAAAAGATACCATAAACAAGACCAAAAGACAACCCTCAGAATGGGAGAAAATATTTGCAAATGAAGCAACAGACAAAGGATTAATATCCAAAATTTATAAGCAACTCATGCAGCTCAATAACAAAAAAACAAACAACCCAATCCAAAAATGGGCAGAAGAACTAAATAGACATTTCTCCAAAGAAGATATACAGATTGCCAACAAACACATGAAAGAATGCTCAACATCATTAATCATTAGAGAAATGCAAATCAAAACTACAATGAGGTATCATCTCACACACTCATGGCCATCATGAAAGACTCTAGAAACAATAAATGCTGGAGAGGGTGTGGAGAAAAGGGAACCCTCTTGCACTGTTGGTGGGAATGTAAGTTGATACAGCCACTATGGAGAACAGTATGGGGGTTCCTTAAAAAACTAAAAATAGAACTACCATATGACCCAGCAATCCCACTACTGGGCATATACCCTGAGAAAACCATAATTCAAAGAGTCATGTACCAAAATGTTCACTGCAGCTCTATTTACGATAGCCAGGACATGGAAGAAACCTAAGTGTCCATCAACAGATGAATGGATAAAGAAGATGTGGCACATATATACAATGGAATATTACTCAGCCTTAAAAAGAAATGAAACTGAGTTATTTGTAATGAGGTGGATAGACCTGGAGTGTGTCATACAGAGTGAAGTAAGTCAGAAGGAGAAAAACAAATACCGTATGCTAACACATATATATGGAATCTAAGAAAAAAAAATGTCATGAAGAGATTAGTGGTAGGACGGGAATAAAACACAGACTTATTAGAGCATGGACTTGAGGATATGGGGAGGGGGGAGGGTAAGCTGTGACGAAGTGAGAGAGTGGCAGGGACATATATACACTACCAAATGTAAAACAGATAGCTAGTGGGAAGCTGCCGCATAGCACAGGGAGATCACCTCTGAACTTTGTGACCACCTAGAGGGGTGGGATAGGGAGGGTGGGAGAGAGGGTGACGCAAGAAGGAAGAGATATGGGAGCATATGTATATGTATAACTGATTCACTTTGTTGTAAAGGAAAAACTAACACACTATTGTAAAACAGTTATACTCCAATAAAGATGTTAAAAAATAAATAAATAAATAAATAAATAAAAAATGTGTTAAGTATTATGATTAACAAAATCAATATGATTATATTTTAAATTAAATTAAAGTAATTAAATTAATTCTAATCTACTTAAAAATAATTCCAGGCAGAGGAAACAGTAATGCAAAGGTCCTGAGCCACAAGAGGTTGCTTTTTGTGTTCAGAGTGCCTGAAGAACTGGAAGAAGGCTAATCCAAGCTGAAGGAAGATGGCAAGATGCAGTTCTCTATGAACATTCAGGTAACTTCCATGTATATTTCTTATGACTATTATCTCTCCCCACTTTATGTTCTGGTCAACTGTACCCTCGTCTGGTTCCAGTAGAAAGTTAAGAGCTTGGGTTTCTTTTTTTGTGTGTGTGGTACGCGGGCCTCTCACTGCCGTGGCCTCTCCCATTGAGGCGCACAGGCTCCCGACGCTCCGGACGTACAGGCTCAGTAGCCACGGCTCACGCGCTCAGCCGCTCCGCGGCATGTGGGATCTTCCCAGACCAGGGCACGAACCCATGTCCCCTGCATCGGCAGGCAGATTCTCAACCACTGCGCCACCAGGGAAGCCCTAAGAGCTTGGGTTTCTTAACTAGATTGTCTGGCTGAAATCCTGGCTCAATTGCTTATTAGCTGGAGGACCATGGACAAGTTGTTATCACTCTAAACTTTTTTTCTAAATGGGAGTGGAAATAATAGAACATACCTTATAGGGTTGTTGTGAGGATTAAATGATGCATCCATGCAAAACATTTAGAACAACACCAGTACATAGCAAGTGCCATGTAGGGGTTAGTTCTTGCAATTATCATAACTAGCCTGTAAGATCCTTTAAGATTTCTTGTTTTTGCATTAAAGCAGCAACTTGCACACTGCTTCACAAATAATAGGCTCTCAAAATATGTGTATTGAAACTAGTCCTATATGAAAGACTGATAAATTTTTTATAAACACCAGTGATGAGATGTTTATAATTGAGGCATAGATTCTTTATTTGGTATCTTCTTTTCTGTGCTTTGACTTCTTACTGACTGAGAGAAACTATCTGCAAGGAGGGTTCAGGCTGAAACAGCATTTAACAAGGACCACTAGCATATAAGCTTTTAATATGCACCTGAAACCAACACTGTTCAATGTTAATATTATTCTTTCTTTCTTCATTTGGGACTGTTTTACAATTTAGGCTACACCAAGTGACGATTTTTCAAAAAATTCTACGTTCAGTAACACTGCTGATGGATATAGCCTGAGCTTTCATGTTCATTTCCTTTAGGAGGTTGTAGAAATTTCCCACCATCAGGGGTGGGTTTGACTTGGCCAGGAGGGCTAATTGTTATAGAGCATTTCTTACCATGGCCTTTGCTGTAGGAGTGTAGGTGTATGTGATACACTGTAGACTAACTTCTCAGATAATTTGGGATCTTAAAGAATATACTTACTAGTGTTTTGAAATTCCTTTTATAAATAAAACTCCAACAATCCTCCTGTACTTATTCCGAGATGCTTACCCAAACTCACTTTAAGTGTATTAATGACTAATCAGAAAGGGGAAAGGAGTATAAAGCAGGACTCAAACCCCAGTTCTGGCATATAATTGCTGTGTGATTTTAATCTCCATAGGCAACCTCTTTAAGCTTCTCTTCCTTCATCTGTAAACATAAAATACTTATTTCATAGCATTAGTGTGAGAACCAGAGAATACACACACACACGCACACACACACACACACACACGCACACACACTATGCACAGGGCATGACACATGAGTTAGTTTCTTAGGGCTGCTGTAACAAACTATCACGAACTTGGTGACTTAAAACAACAGAAATTCATTCTCTCTCAGTTCTGGAGGCCAGAAGTTGGAAACCATTAACACTGGGTCAAAATCAAGGTGACGGCAGGGTTGCACTATTTCTAGAGGCTCTGGAGGAGAATCAGTTCCTTGCCTTTTCCAGCTCCTTGTGGCTGCCAGCATTCTCGCTGGCTTGTGGCCACGTCACCCTAATCTCTCCCTACACAATCATGTCGCCTTCTCTTCTGTCTAATCTCCCCTGCCTCCCTCTTATGGGAATCCATGTGATTCAGACATAGAGAGCAAACTAGTGGTTACCAGTGGGAAGAGGGCAGGGGGGAGGGGCAAAATAGGGGTAGGGATTTAAACAGCACAAACTATTAGGTATAAAATAAGCTACATGGATAGACTGTATAACATGGGGGGGTGTAACAAATATTTTACAATAACTATAAATGGAGTATAACCTTTAAAAATTGTGAATCACAGGCTTCCCTGGTGGTGCAGTGGTTGAGAGTCCGCCTGCCGATGCAGGGGACACAGGTTCGAGCCCCGATCCGGGAAGATCCCACATGCCGCGGAGCGGCTGGGTCCGTGAGCCATGGCCACTGAGCCTGTGTGTCCGGAGCCTGTGCTCTGCAACGGGAGAGGCCCCAACAGTGAGAGGCCCGCGTACCGCAAAAAAAAAAAAAAAAAAAAAAAAAAAAATTGTGAATCACTATATTGTACTCGTGTAACATATAATATTGTACATTGACTATACTTTAATACAAAAAAAAGAATCCATGTGATTGAATTTAGGGACCGTCTGGATAATTCAATATAATTTCCCCATCTCAAGATTCTTATCTTAATCATATCTTCAAAGATCCTTTTTCCATATAAATTAAAATTTACAGGTTGCAGGGATTGAGATCTGATATCTTCAAAGGCCATTATTTTATTGATTTTAATTTATTTTTTAATAATTTTTATTGCAATATAGTTGATTTATAATGTTGTGTTAGTTTCAGGAGTAAAGCAAAGTGAATCAGTTATACATATACATTTATCCACTCTTTCTTAGATTCTTTTCCCATAGAGCAAAGGCCATTTTTTTAGCCAACCGCAGTACATAGTATATATTTAATAAATTGCCTATTATTGTGGTAATTATTAGTCATTCTTGAATTTTTAAAAATCAGAATTAAGGGTCTTGTAAAAATACATATTAGTGGCACAATATTAAACATACAGTTCAAAATAGATTTAGAATTTCTCTTTTTTGTTTATCTCAAAAGGTGGTTAATAGGTTAATTAAAATGGAAAATATTATATTCTGCTTTGTAGAGTAAGATGTAGTAGTGAAGTACAAGTGTTTTAAATGCCCCCCCATATGACTTTGGGCATATTATATAGTCTTCTGAGCCTCAGTTTCTTTTTTTGTTAACTGGGGACAACCATAGGCATAGGATTGTCACAAGGATTAAATGAAATAAGCCTGGCACAGAGGAAATACTCTCTAAATGGTAGGTCTTATCGATTCCAAAAATAAATGTACCAGCAAAAATCTGGCCCAATCTCTCTCACTTTTCTCCTGTGTTACTATGAGGATGTATTAGAAGACATAAATGTCAGCTGCTTGAGGAATCATTTCAGTTTGCATCTGTACTGACCTCACTTTTTATCTCAGTTTGACCAAGTTTCTTCCAGAGTTAAAATCTCAGATCCTATTTTTCACTTGCTTGAGGACTGCTGAGCTTTCAGGAGTGGAAGTGCGGCTTCCTATTTATGTGAACTATTTCAGCCTCAAACCCTTAGGGAGCCTGAGTATGATCTCAATTCTTACAGCAAAGTGGACATCAGTTGAATGCTGTGCTCTGTAATTGACTTCTGCATGCACCTGATGATGAAATAATTGGCCAATTCAAAATCAGATTGCTAAATATTGCAACAAGAAGTCTCAGGGATTCATTTGTGTGTAGATGTTGTAAGTTTCCCATTGTAAGAAGGCTTCCTGAACCAATTCATGTCTTAACAAAGGAGAGCTATTAGAAATGACTGGTCCAGGGCATGCAGCTTGTTGGGGGTACCCTGCTTTTGTTCACTTCCAGGATAGGGCATTTTCTACTCTCTGGGAAGTTGCTTCTAACACTTTCTTTTCTTTTTTTGTTCTTATATATCATCTTTCTTTGTCAGCTGCTGGCCATGGGCGAGATATGCTATGGCCTCAGCAGTCAGGTGATGGGAGCATGAACTCTCCTTACACTATGTCATCATACACCTAATATATAAAAGAGAGAAAGTGGGAACAAAGGAGGGTTTTAGTAGTTTAATTATATTGACATCTCGTGGGTTTAGTAACATTGTTTGTACAGAGTAGTGCATGTGGTGTGTGTGATTAGATGTTTTTATCTCCTTTTACAAAATACTATTATGGGGTTGAATTTTTGCTCAATCCTGACCCAGTGCATATAAGAGGACTCCTAAGGACATCCAAGAGGGAATAAAGCCTCAAAAAGCATTCTGAAGAGAATGAAATGGACTATTTTTATATCATGCCTACTGGGAGTAAAATTTCAGAAATTCTTGGCATGAGATTTTGGAGAATATTACAACAATAAAATGTAGCCATAAGTAGTCCAGTATTATGTGTGCAAACACGCTTGTGCATACATTTAATTTAATCTACAAGATTAAATTCCATTTATAGTTTTACCCACTAACATCCTCTGAGCAGGGGCTTAAAATCAAAACAACAACCATAACAAATAGCTACCATTTATTAAGCACTGACCATATGCTAAGGCCTTGATGACTTGTATCTTGTTTATTCTCACAGTAATCTATGAGGCCATTTCTTTAATTTTCATGTATTTTGCAGGTGAAGAAACTGAGGCTTAGAGGGATAGTAACTTACTAAAATTCCTGGTGGGACTGGGGTTTGAACCTGAGTCTGGCTTTAAAACCATGTTCTTGACACTGCTCAGGACATTATTCTCCTGTGGCCCCATAACCAGTGTCCGCGACTCCCTCTGTTAGCTGTACCTGAGTCATTCAATGTTCAGTGATGCAGGCATTTCTAATATACACTTCCCAAAGTGTGTAGTGAAAACACAGCATGCGTTTCATGATGTCGTGATGGAGCATCCTGTCAGATAGGAAGTGGTTGATGGCCCATGTCAGAAGAGCAGTTTTGTTTGAAGCTATGTGATCCTTGCACACGGGTCACCAAAGGCCTTTTCTGCTTCTGACTGGCCAGACCACATCTGCTGTCACCAACTTGCCACCCTGCATAGTTCTTTCATTAAGTCTTAAAGAGCTGAGAAATCAGGGAAATTACCGATAAATATAGAAGAGGGCAGGGGGACATTTTTAGTGTTATTTTTAAATGCTTTATTGAGTTCATACCAACAGAGGAATATTTTATTTATGAATTTAATATAAATGCCATGAAATATATGCAAAAATACATGAAACCTATGAACAAAACATTACCACTACTCAAGTTTAATTTTACCAATAGGGCTTCCCTGGTGGCGCAGTGGTTGAGAGTCCGCCTGCCGACGCAGGAGACACGGGTTCGTGCCCTGGTCCGGGAAGATCCCACATGCCGCGGAGCAACTAAGCTCGTGAGCCATGGCCGCTAGGCCTGCGTGTCCGGAGCCTGTGCTCCGCAACGGGAGAGGCCACAACAGTGAGAGGCCCGCACACAGCAAAAAAAAAAAAAAAAAAAAAAAAATTTTACCAATATCCTCTGGGTTCCATGGGAAGAATTTCAGCATAACATAATTATTTTCGGTTTGATGCAAAAAAATATTGGCTGAGCTTCGACTATGTGTTCGGCACTGAATCTACAAGTGTGTGGCAGGCTCATGCCTGCCCTCTCTTTTCTCAAACTACACATGATAGAGTCCTTATTAACCTCTCTATTATGGATTGAAAACCTATATGTAATTCTATATTTCAATAACTCTCCAACCCAAAGTTAAGTAAAAGAGCTTGCTAAGTAGCCTTATGTACTAGGTTTTATTATAGAAGAGAGCACTCGAGGGCCTAACAGCATTCCTAATGAGCATGTCACTAACTCCTGATGGGCTGAGACTTAGCCTCAGAATCCTTCTCAACACAGCACTCCAAGCAGTCACTATTGGACTTGGCATGTGAGCTGCCACCCCTCTTCTAAGGTTTTTCACTGAATATGTGAAATGCCATCCACTTAGAGTGGCTACTATTGAACCTTTGCTAATATTCAACATTCATTCCACAAAGATGTATTGAGATGTATTGAGGAATATAATAGCTATTATAATAGTTAATGCCATGCAGTGTGCCAGGCACTGCTTCAAGTGTTCTCCTTGCATTATTATTTTATTCTCATAAAAACCCAATGAGGTAGAGGTAGATGTTATTATCCACGGTAGTCAACAGTTATAGATTAGTTTTGTTTTGTTTTGGGTCTTGTTTGTACTTACTGTCCCTTCATCTGCAAGCAGCAACTCAATTTTTCTTCCAAGAACTGTCCAGGAACTATCTCAGTCTATGTGGTCAGGTGAGATTGATCCCATCCCCAACTCCAGCAGAAAGCATATGACCCAAGCTTTGCCAAAGAAAGCAAGCATCTTCCTGGCCACATCGATTGGTTTCAAGTTGGGCTTGGACCCAAGCTGGACCAATCAAAGGCAATGACAGCCACTCTGGGACTTTTGCTGGGACTCTTGGCAAAGAGACATTTCTTCTACTGGGCTTGCTAAAGCTGTTTTGTTGGAAACTGGGAGCTGCTGTAGCCATTTTGCCCCTTTCTGGGGAGATCCTGGCTGAGAATATGTGGCCAACACAGAGGAAAGCAGAATTCAGACATGAAGAAACAGTTCCTATGCCAGAATTTGAGAACCTCTAACTGGCCACATCTGAAACAAGACCTTCAGCTGTCTGCCTCTGCTCCTGCAGTTATTCTGTTACGGTACCTAATAAATCCAGTGTGTGCGTGCATGCATGCGTGTGTGTTTAATATGCCAACTTGATTTCGGTTTTCTGTTTCTTACAATCAAAAGACTAACACCATCCCATTTTATACATGAAAATTCTTAAACTTAATGGGAGCTAAATAATTTGTCCAAGGTTACATAACTAGTTAGTGGTGAAGCAGGCTTAGAATCAGACTTCAAAATTGGTGCTTTAAATCAGCATGCTCTTCTATTCCAGCCCTGTCATAGAATTCTCTCTCAGTACTCAAGACTGAAGAATAAGGCCTCAAAAGTGTACTGTTTGTATTGAACATGATAGCTGATGCTGGGTTTGAGGGCTAATTTCCAGACAGTGAAGGTTTAGCTGCAACATTCAAAATTGACCATAGAGAGGGGCAATGCGGGCTGGAAAGATAGTCTCTGAGTACCCGGGGCCTGGACAAAGATCCTCATCATGCTAAAGGAGAGAAGGTATATATTTCCATCTTTGATGGTGGCAGAGCTCTGAAAACAGAAACATTTTGCCTTTGTTTGTGGCTTTGGGGCCAGAGCTTAATTTATAGACTATCAAAGAAGGAATTATTCTGTAGGTCTCAGGGCAGGTGGAGAGCTCACCAAAGGATTATTTTATTATTTTGAGAGTCCTTGATAACACAGGAACTACGTTTTAAGAAAAATCTCATAAAACCAAAATTCAAGGACATCATCTGACATGCTGTCATTTGACTTTTTCTCATAAATCATTTAATCCTAAGGGTAACAAGATATTCTTCAACCCTACATAAATCTTTGCTCATTCTAGTAATTTCCCAGATAAGTATTAGCTAGCTTATACAGTCTTTTCAAATCCCCAAACTGTTAAATGTATCAAAACATATTTAACTCCTAGTGGAACTAGGAGGAAAATGCCCAATTAATCATTTATTACAATTTGGTTGCTACCAAAATAAAAAAATAAAATCCTCTAACCCAGCCCTCAAACAACGTAAATCATATTCAATATGTGTAGACTCAGTAGGTCTTACATGTAAAGTATACTCATTGCCTCATTTATAGAAAAAAAGAGATCCATGAAATATCTTCCTTCAAACAAGTTTCTCAGTATCTTGATCTTTTTGAATGTTTTCTAAAATAACTTGAATTAATTACCTTTTTTTTCTGGACTAGGATATCTGAGAAAATATAAAGAAGGTGGGAAGAAGTAATCCAACGCAGAACGTATTTTTTGACATTATTTCTGCTGAGAATCAATGAGATGATAACCCATGCCTGAAGGCAGAGGGGTGGGTTGGATGACTCCTTGAAGTCCTTGGCAACTGAATATGTCCAAGATTATGATTATGTTTACTTATTAACATTTATACTGGGCCATTTTAGTTGATTAGCACAATGCAATTACTAAAAATCTGCAGCTAAAAGTTCTGGGAAACGTCTACATTGCTAGGAAAGTCTAGATATGATATCATTTCTGATTTTCAATAATTTAATTAAATAAACAAGCATATTACCTCCATGTTACCACTGTCTCTCAGCATAGTTTCCAACATGATGAAGAACTCAGTCTAATTGCTTAAAGTGGGGGCAATGAGAGTTAGTAATCTTCAATTCTTTGCTAATCACTCATTAACCCTTCTCTGTCTATAAAACAAGAAAGATAGTATCTAAAAGTGAAGAAGCCATGGATGACCTGAACATGACTGCGTGTTTGCTCTCTTCTTGTCTCTGATGGGTCTAGTCTTGTGGCCACAGTTTCTGGCCAGGGCCAGACTCAGTGGAGGCTGAGAGGGCAGAGACCTGTGAAGTGGACTGGAACAGGGCACCCTTAACCAAACACCTCTCTGTGTTTTTGAAATGCAGCCATTAGAAATTGATCCTTCTGAGGAAGACTTCATTCCTTGTTAAACTACAAGTTCCTCTAAAATTTGAAACTGTTTTTTTTTTTTTTTTTTTTTTTTTGCGGTAC
The DNA here is from genome assembly GCF_026419965.1 of Kogia breviceps. NCBI lineage: Eukaryota > Metazoa > Chordata > Mammalia > Artiodactyla > Physeteridae > Kogia > Kogia breviceps. Next base: position 82,142,113 of record NC_081315.1, read on the forward strand.
GGGGGCCTCTCAGTGTTGTGGCCTCTCCCGTTGCGGAGCACAGGCTCCGGACGCGCAGGCCCAGCAGCCATGGCCCACGGGCCCAGCCGCTCCGCGGCACGTGGGATCCTCCCGGACCAGGGCACGAACCCACGTCCCCTGCATCGGCAGGCGGACTCTCAACCGCTGCGCCACCAGGGAAGCCCTGAAACTGTTAATTGTTATCAGTCACAAGTGAATGGATAAGGATTAATTTTCCACATCATTTCTTTAGAGCAATGTGTCTCAAAGTATGGTCTGGTGACCCCTGGAAATTCCCAACATTCATTCAGGGGAGCGTCTGTGAGGTCAAAACTCTTCTCATAGAAATATAAATACATTGTTTACCTCGAGCAGGCTCATTCTCCCTCAAGTGTGCAGTGAAGTTTTCTAGAGGTTACATAACATGTGATGCTGCAACATCTCAGTGCAGAAGCAGATATGAGAACCCGGTTGTCTTCTATCAAGCTAGGTATTTAAAAAAAAAATCGCAAAAATGTTAAACCATGCCACTCTTCTAATAAGTTTTTTTGTTTTGGAAAATATTTTCATCAAAAGTATTTTGTTTGTGTTAATATTTAATAGGTTTTTATTATTTTTGTGTAAAATAATGAGTAAATATTTTGTATTTTTCTTAGTTTTAATTTCCAATATGGCAAATATGAACAGTTTTAACCCACATACACAAAAGTTCTTTGAGATCCTCAATGATTTTAAAGAGTACAAAGGGTATGTCAATTATATCTCAATAAAACTGGAAGAAAAATAAATAAGTGGTTATTAAAAAGGTGTGTAAAGGAATGCTGGGACCACAAATGTTAGCCATAGAGAGTGTCAAAGTGGAAGAGGACCTTAGAAAGTATTAGATTCTTTCACCCCATTTACACATTGAAAATTGAGTCCCAAAGAGTTAGGATGACTTACCTGATATTCTGGTTACCTATCGCTGTGCTATACACCACGCCAAAACTTAGTGTTTGAAAAGACGATAATCATTCCTTTTTCTCTCGAATATGAAATTTGGACTGGGCTTGGAGGGATGACATTTCTGCCCCATGTGATGTCTGGGGCTTCAGCTGGGGTGCAGCGACTGGGGCTTACTAGGCATCTCTCTCTCTCTCTCTCTCTCTCTCTCCCTGGTCTTCGCTAGTGGCTACTGGGGCTTCCTCACACAGTGAGCATTCCAAGAAGCTGGGGTGACAACAGCAAGGCTTCCTGTGACCCAGCCTCGGAAGCCCCATAGCTCCCACCACATTCTATTGGTTAAGCAAGTCACTGAGACCAGCCCACATTCAAGGGGAGGAAAGTTAGACTCCATCTCTCAGCGGGAGGAACATCATCGAAGACTTTTTGGCCATCTTTCACCTACCACACCTGAGGTCCTAGAAATACTATTAGAAGAATTAAAACTAGAATCCATGTCTCTGAGTCTTTGTGCAGTATGGCAATGTTGACAGTGGTGCATAGGAGGAGGATGAAAAGAAAAGACCAAAGTGTGACGGCACTGTGTGAATGAAGAACGTTTCAGGGTGGAGTCTAAGCAGTCATGTGAGTAGCATGTGCATTTGGGAGACTGAAAGGGAGGCTGCTAAGGAGAACAGGGGTCATGGACTCTCTGATACAGAAGAGAACTTAATTCTTTCTTATGATGGCTGACTCTCCTCAACGACTTCCCTGCTAGTTGTCTCTGTGTTTGTTTTTTTGCGGTATGCGGGCCTCTCACTGTCGTGGCCTCTCCCGTTGCGGAGCACAGGCTCCGGACGCGCAGGCTCAGCGGCCATGGCTCACGGGCCCAGCCGCTCCATGGCACGTGGGATCCTCCCGGACCAGGGCACGAACCCGTGTCTCCTGCATCGGCAGGCGGACTCTCAACCACTGCGCCACCAGGGAAGCCCTGTCTCTGTGTTTTTAATGGTCGGTTTGATTTGCAGGGCCGCCTACTCTGCCTCTGGGAAGCTCTGATTATTACAACGCTTTCCCACAGAGCAGAAATCTGTTTCCCTCTAACTGCTACCCAGTGGTTCCAGTTGTATGCTTATATTGGCTTAGGGTAATATTGCAAAAGGCTTCTACATGCAGCTCTATAGCTATTGTAGCTCTTGTAGTCCCTGTGAATTCTTTGATTCCAGGTTTCTGAGTCTTCATTATAAATTTAAAAATTCCCCTAACAGTCAGGACACTCTCCTATAAGCTACCCCTGTTTGCCAATTGCTCTTTCAAAGTATTCTCCAAGAGGGAGCTGAACAGCCCACTGTCGACAAGCACTGCCACCACACACTGTGCACCCTGCCATTATCCGTGCACATTAATAATATGTGATGGGGCTTCCCTGGTGGCGCAGTGGTTGAGAGTCCGCCTGCCAATGCAGCGGACACGGGTTCGTGCCCCGGTCCGGGAGGATCCCACATGCCGTGGAGCGGCTGGGCCCGTGAGCCATGGCTGCTGAGCCTGCGTGTCCGGAGCCTGTGCTCCGCAACGGGAGAGGCCACAGCAGTGAGAGGCCTGCGTACCGCAAAAAAAAAAAAAAAAGTGATGCAGAGCCAAACTCCTAAATTTTTTCATGTATGCTTTGCTTCTCCCGGGTGTTTGTGTGCATGTGTGTGTCTGTGTGTGCTTGTTTTTGTTTTACTCAGCTGTGGAAATTTACATTTATCCCTAGAAATTTTATCAATAAGTCCAACTTGACAGTATCTTTTTGGTTCCAGACTCTATCACTAAGACTACTCATTGTCTCATTTAGCTTCATATAATCTGCAGATTTGTTAAGTATTTTTTCTATACTTTTATCTAAATCATTGATAAAAATGTTGAACTAGACAGAGCCCTATGTTATTCCACTAGAGACCATTCTCTATGCTGATGTCAATCTACTGATCAGCATCCTTTGGGTTCATTTATTCACCTAACTGTTGTTAATTCACCTAATCGTCCTGTCGTTTAGTCCATATTTCTCCATCCTGTCCAAAATAATACCATGATAGGCCTGGACAAATGCCCTGCTGAAGTCCAGATACATTATGTTGACTGCAATTGGCTGTTCTCTACATCCACTATCCCTGTCAGAGGAAATGAAGCAAATCCAACTCTTCTTCAAACACACCATGCACTTTGATGATTCCAGGGCTTTGCTCGTGTTCTTTTCTCTGTCCAGATTTTCTTCCATTCCACCTCACCTGCCTGCCTATTTCCATTGCTCAGATATCACCTCCTTGCTGTAGCTTTATTCCTTAACTCCAGGCATAATTATTTCCCCAAAGCTCTTTATATACAGTACCATGTCCTAGTTGTTTGTTTATGCCTCTTCTCTTCTCTCTCATCTAGAATGAGCTATGTCTTATTTAATGTATGATGACTTTAACTAGTCCCTAGTGTCCAGTGACCATCACTTCCTTTCCAAAATACTTGTATATCACTCATGCCAAAATCCAATCTAAGACCTGCAATGTGGTCTCTAAATACCAATTCCCACTAAAAAGAACCAGGGCTCCTTGGAGAAATGGTTGATTCCAGGTCTAGGCAAAAAGTGTAAAAGAGGAGCCTGGGCCGTCTTGTACCAGCTACAAGGATGCTATCAAAGACAGTTAGTGTCCTGTCAGAAGAACTGAGAAGCCAAATGGAAGAGACTTCCACTGGTCACAGCTTGGATAATTTGAGCATAAATAAGAATAAATACTGCAATAAAAGAAAATACTTAAAATATATTTAGACCCATGAGTACATAACACTGCAAAACAAAACAAAACACAAAAAATCCACTGATGGTCTTTGAAGGACACCAGGGAACAAACTCACTATTCTGAAAACTGGTACATAAAGAGAAAGATTTTAGCTTTTTCCTTAACTTGTCATACCTTTCCATATCTTAGATATCCAGTAATTGATAAGGGAAGGGTTTTTTTCTCTTTATAGAAGTATTCTAGCTAATAAAATAACAAAAATGATATAATTAGAATATTACCATTTGCGTACCCTAAACGAATAAAATCATTTAATCTAGGCAATGTTAATCAATAACTCCTAAAATCATTAGGTAAAAAGCTCATGGGGAACTTTATAATGGATAGTTCCAGCTGATGATACCCCAACCTTGAAGATCAAACCTGACATCGTAAAGAGAGAGACAAGGATATGATGCAAGAGGAAGTACACAGCACCACCTGTGAAGTATCCTCGTTGAAAAATCGAACCTGAACCTGAGAAGCCTCTAAATTCAACTCCCAGTTTACAGAAATAAAAAGGGTTAGGATTAAACAATGCCACGGGGAGGCTATCAGCCAAATCCAGAATGTGGGTAACTCCACAGTACCTATGACCCATTTTCCTTTAAAATACATTGTGAGGAGGAAAAAAAGGGGAGGGGGGAGGACCTGTAGATCAGAAGAGACTTCAGAGACATGAAAACACATGCAACGGGGAGAACTTGATTGGATTCCGATTCACACAAAACAGCTCAAAAAATACTTTTTTGTGACACCATCAGGAAAATGGAACACCAGATATTTGAAGATATTAAGAAATTATAGTTGATATTTTTGGTGTGATGATGGCACTGTGATGATCTATTTTTAGGGGAAAACATTCCTTATCTTTTAGGGATAATATTGAAATTTTTAAGGAGGAAATCATATGATGTCATAGAATTGGCTCAAAACCACCAAGTCAGGGAGGCAGTAGGGGTCAGAATGGCAGGGTGGAGGCGGGGTAGGGATGGAGAAACAAGGTTGGCCATGAGTGGGTAATTGTTGTGTCTGGATGAAGGTTCATGATGCTTTCTTTATATTGTTCTCTTTCCTTCATATGTGGGAAATTATCATAATACTTTAAAAATTCAATCTAGCATTTTACCTGAATTTGTTGTTGAGTTCATCAGTCTGTTATCTTCAGAACCCATGTTCTTTCCTTTTCTGAAAATTTATGGATTTGCCGGAAGAGCACTCTTCGTTTCTCTTTCATCCTTCACAATTCCACGGAAACCACCAACCATCGTTTGGTGATCTCACTGGTGCGTTCTCTCTGGCGCCTTGGACAGAGACCTTGCAGAACGCATTAAAGTGGGCAGGACCCTTCACAATCACTTTAACCACATGGGGCTCTGGTCCCTGTCACTAGTGTTCACGCTAATCCTTTCCGTTCCGAAGCTTATTCTCTTTGACAGAAAAGACAGAATTAAAATTGGAGTTTTCTTTATAATTTGGTCTCAACGTTAAAATAAAAACAGTCCCAAGTAGTGAATTTATCTTTTTTATCATCTAGTTCTAAAGATAAGAAGAAGGCCCTTTTGTCCATCATTAGACTTTTTTTTTTTTTTTTTAATTTTGACTCTATTCTTAAAGGTCTCTGTTATCCCTGGAATTTACCTATTTCTGCTTTCCCTCTTTTCCATAGAAGGTAGCACAGTAAGAAGAGGGTGGGCAAAACTGTTTTTACAGGTACTACACAATGCTGGTGAGTATTGGAAGGCAGATACTATCACATTCTTCTCTGCAAATAGAAACCAGTGCCACCTTCCTGGAAGGCAGTTTTGCAACATGTGTCCAAAGCTTTTTAAACAGTGTATACTCTTTGATACAGGAATTCCACTTTTAGGGTTTAAGTCTAAGCAAGAATATCATGTGGGTATGCACAGAGATTTAGTTAATAGGGTGTCCAGAGCAGTGCTTTTAATATAGTTTAATCATTAGAAGCAAACTAAATGTCCAACAGAACAGAGTTGACTAAATAAACTATGGATTATCATGCAGTGTAATACCACATAGACATAAAACTCTGTTGGAAGAATATTTCATGAAATGGGAAGATGTTCATGACACATGATTTAGGGGGGAAAGGAGATTTCGGTACGAGGGCCTCTCACTGCTGTGGCCTCTCCCATTGCGGAGCACAGGCTCCGGACGCGCAGGCTCAGCAGCCGTGGCTCACGGGCCCAGCCGCTCCGCGACATCTGGGATCCTCCCGGACCGGGGTACGAATCCGTGTCCCCTGCATCGGCAGGCGGACTCTCAACCACTGCGCCACCAGGGAAGCCCTGATATTTATCACTTTTTAAGGAATACATTCCATAACATTTTCTATAATGGATACTAAGTACTTTGAAATAAGAAAAAAGTAATTAACAATAAAAATAGGGAGAGGGCACCCAGGGCCAGCTCTGACCACTATACAGTGCTTCCTTTGTGGGGTACAGTCTGCTCTGGCCTGACCATCCCCCAAGAACAGTCGTGAACCTCCCTTGAAGGGTTTTTGCTGTCCCCTCCTGGTGCACAGAGAAGAGGGGGCAGAACCGATGACTCCCTCGGTTATAAGGGAGCTTCAGCAGCTGGTGTGAGGCTTGCTGCGCAATAGCTGCTAAATAAGGCGTCTGCCCCAGGAACGCAGGCCTGGCCAAGGCAAGCCGGAGAAACCCCTTCTGGCTTCAGCTCAGTCTCAGGAAGGGCACGGTCTGGCTCCACCCTGGGGTCGTTTGGTGCTTTGTGGCTCACCTCTCAGCGGTTAGCACTGTTCATTCAAGAGGTTTTCCTGGGGTTTGGGTTAAAGCTGTTGGCCTCTGCTCTGTAGTCTCTTGTGTGACTCACTGTGCTGTTTTGTCCATTATGATGTCCCATTTCCCTGCTAGCAGCCTCCCTGCCTCTTCTCTAAAAATCTCTCTTCCTCCTCCTTCCCCCCAAGTCTAATCTCAAATGGTGAAGGTTTATCACAAGCAATAGAGTTGTCAGTGAGCTTGTGATTGTAACCCTCAACTCACAATTCTCTAGGCAGCAGTTTAACTTACCCCAGTAAACAAGGGGGGGAGAGAGAGAGAGAGAGAGAGAGAGAGACAGAGAGAGAGAGAGAGACAGAGAGAGAGAGAGAGAGGGAGGGAGGCAGGGAGAGAAATGTTGTGTGTTTAAAAAGAAAATTAATATTCTCCATTATATCTAACTGGGGAAATACTACAAACATGCATCACTGTAAGCATTTTATTGTCTTCTGGCTCCTGAGGTCTAGGACACGTGGTGCCTGTCCCTGAGTGCTGGATTACATTTGCTTCTAAATTCTGAATCAGCTGAAATTCACATTAAAATGCATGATGCTGCAGCATATTACTGGCAAACTCCACAAACTTCCTAAATCAAACAAAGTAATATAAACAAACAAACAACAACAATAGGATCTTTTGAAAACCCAGAAAGAAGAATATGTTTTAGAAGTTTCAGGATTCTCAAGCATTTTGATATGTATTTCAAGGCTGAGCAGTTTAAGATAGTGAATGACTCCAGAGCTCCTGACACGGCTCTCACTTGGCTCCCTGGGCTGACTCAGATACAAGATGGTGTTATTGACACGAATTCTGTGTATGCCAGAGGCAACATAGAGCCCTCAGCTACCAGGAACTAGGCAAGATTTCCTCGTGGGTGGAGGATATGGATACCTACTAGGTGCGACAGGAGTCACACTGGGAGGTGCCACCTAAAAGAGCTACCTCCACTTCTAGAATGCCTGTTATTACTCCACCATCCGTGATTCTTTCCTCTGTGATACTTGGCTCTTGGCATCTTCATTTGAAAAATACTCCCAGAAGGGAAATACACACAAAATCCTAAGACGTTAACAAAAAGGATGAGGAACGGAGGACAATCACCGTCCTCTCTCCTGGTTTCCACGTTATGCTCTTCCCTAAACTCCTTTAATTTCCCACTAAACACGCTGCCCCTTGTGTTCTCTCTTTCATAGAGAAATACTCGAGGGGGAGGTTCTCAGGCAAAAGAACCAAAACCAAACCAGAACAAAAACAGACTGTTAGGACTTAAAAGGACCACACAAATTCTTATCCCAGTTCCTGAGTAACTAAGGTCTTTCTCCGGCTTGAGCAGTGACAGTCCAGTGTGCAGTCTCCACCCCGCAAACGCAGAGCCCGCGTTTTGCCGCACTGCACCGTGGGGGTCTCCACCTTCAGTCCGCTGACCCATACCTTCACTCAGAAACCTGCAGACCTCGGGTTTGCTCCATCTCAAAAGTTAGCTTTTCAGACTCTATCTGAACCACTTCTACTCTAAAGTGCTGATTTCCAGAATATAGTAGGTATTTGATAAATACGGGTTGAACGAGTGAATGAATGGTTGACAGTACCACGTGCTACCAAACCCAGAGAAGTAAGTGTGCTAATGAGGACCTCTAGGCCCAAGTTACAGAAGTGAAGATCTTGCTAGCAGATATGGGGGAGAGTTTTTGCTCTGAGGTGTCCTCTTGGACCCTCTGAGATCCTAGCACAGGGCAGAAGAATGTCCTCTGCCTGCCCTAAGACTCCACTTCTGTAACCTCTCTTGAATTCCCTTACTTCTCTTTGTCCTACGTTGCTATTCTCTTGGCTTAGATACCCATCATTTCTTGACTAGAGTAGGGCTACAGCCTCCTAATTTGTCTCCCGGATCCCCTGCTCCCTCGTTCCCTCCCTCCCAAATCATACTTCACTGCATCCCCAGTCCTGTAGGACCTGATTCCAGTCTATCTCTCCTATCTTCTCTCATCACACCCTTCTTTGTGTGCCCCTCCCCCATCTCTCCTGTTCTAACAGAAAACTGAAATGAAATATTTCTAGATTCCCAAACACTCCATGCTCTCTCTGGCTTTGGAGTCTGACCAGCACTGATTCCTCTACCTGCAACTTCCTCCTGTTCCACACCACCACCATTTTCTTTGCTCCCTCCTATTCACCCTTTAGTAGGAGGATGAGTCACCTCCTAGGGGAGGATAGAGGATGCCGCCTCTTCCAGAGTCCTTCTCTGATGCTCTAAGAAACTACATGTCCATTATGGGTCTTCTAGGACCTCTTCTCCAGGTCATCCTCACATCAGAACTCAGGCTGACAAAGCAGCCACACCTGGAGCTCTGTCAGCTACTATTAAACAGGGCAAGAGGGAGAGGGTAGAGACCTGGACACCAGCCCTTAAGGCTCACCTGGAAGTCACACTTTAAACTTTCATTCAGTCTTCAATGGCCAAAGTCACATGGCCATATCTAACTTCTAGGGGACAGGGAAGTGAAGTCCTACTGTGTGCCTAGAAATGGGGAGAACTGGAAGTATTTGTTCAACAGTGCTAGCAACTTAAACATTCAAGGAAGTTAAAGCCCAGCAAATCCCCAATGGATTTGGTGACCTTAATGAGAAATGTTTAATTTGTGTGAGAGTGGTGGAAGCCATATTAGAGGAGGCTATGGAGTGACTGAGAAGTAAAGGAATAGAGACAATGAGAAGAGACAACTCCTTCTAGATGTTTGGCAGCCAAGGGGAGAAGGGAGATATGTGGTGGGGAGGGGGAGTTGTACCCAAGGAAGAAAATGGTGTTCACTGTTTGGTAATTAGTATGAGTGTAGTTTGGGCATGGTTAGATGACAACAGGATACATCCAGATGAGCATGAGAGTTTGAAGATCCATGAAAGGAAGAACTGGGTAAGGTCCTGAGCCAGTGGAAGAGATTGGAATCCAAAGCACCATGGAGGGATTGGCTTTAGATTGGAATAGGCTTTCCTCCTGCATGCAGCAGGGACAAGAAAGGAGCAAGTGGGTGCAGATGTCAACTGGTTATGGATTGGGAAGTAGAAAGTTGAGGGGATCTTGCCCAGCAGTTTCTGTTATCACTGTGAAGTTCATTTATATAAAGCTATCATAATCTGTTCCACTTGGAGAAATTTAGGAGATCATTATGGTGGCGGAGGGATGCCCCTTCGTATCGCCGTGGTTTACTAGCCCAATGGTTGGGAGGGTGTTGAACATTCTCTTTCTATACCACCCTCCCCTTCTAATTGAGCTTTATTTCAGGCATGTAGGTTTTAACTGCCAAATACAATCCTCTAAGTCCAGTAAAAAGTGCCTCATTCTTAGTTGTCCAAAGTAGGAGTTTTAACATAGCTATGAAATAAAAATCTGTTTCTGTCCCAACTCATCTCAAAATATTCTGTGCTATTATCCACCCAAGAGGCTTTGTCTTTACCTTCTTCCTGTCTTCAACCTGAAAAGGATTTCTCAACCCATACTATACTGACATGGGTCAAGACATTCTTAGCTGAGAAGGACAATCTTACTGGACTCTCTTCTTTGGAGCATAAAAAGATGCCTTTAAGGTCTCAGGACATTGCTACATTTGGATGTTGCTACTCCAGTTATTCTGGCAGCTCCTGGTCCAGAAACTCATGATCCTCTCTGCAAGCTTTCTTCTGCACCCTGCGAGCTTGGCCAGGGCTCATGATTATTTTTTTTCCTCCTTTTTCAAATAGATTTTTTTGGTGGGTGTTCAGAGAGGCCTCCCTGCCTAATTTAATTTTGTTTCTCCTTTCTTTGTTGCAAGCAGATGTCACTTTTACATCTGTGACTCTGATCAAATACCCCATGTCTCCTCCACCACCAGCCCAGCAGATGTTACTACTATTAGCTAAACTCCAGCAAAAAAGGTAACAGGCAGCCGCTTCTGCTAATCATAGCATGCGGGGGGTGTGGAGGAGTGGAGGAGAGGAGGAGAGCTGGCCTCTTCCATGATTATGTCCTTAAAAGGATGGATACTGGGGATCTGTACCCCACCGCCTATTTAGAGAATAGCACTTATACATGGAGTGCCTCCAAAGTTCATTCAAATACAGAGACACCGTCTATGACTTACTCATAAAGCTTTAACCCAGACTCACACAGCTAACCCAGGGCAAGTGCCTTTTAAAGTGACATGACCCTGAACACACAATATTTACATATGGGAGTAAAGCACTACCTTAATCATGCATAAATACTGTGCATAATGTAGGATAAAACATAGAATTAATTTATATACATACATGCTTTCTGCTGAATTCCTAAAAGATGGAAGTTTTCTGCCTGGTTGCCTTATTTTCTCCCATCTGATGTCCTGGAACTTGCTCTATGATTTGTCCACCCTCTTCCACATGCATTATAAATATACAATAGAAAAGACATTGTCCATGCACCATCCAAATCGCAAAGCCAAGTATTTAATATGCAATTCAAGGAGACTCTACCAACATCATTATCGTCATCACAGTACTGGTGGCTAATATTCACTGGATTCTTTACAGGTGCCAAGCACTGTGTTAATTGCTTTGCATATGCTATTGTTTATTAGTTAATAATTGTCTCACAGTGCCAGAAATACAAAGAGTTTCTATTATGAAACATGTGTATTAAAATGTGGAAAATATGGTTGAAATTCTAAAATGCTAGGAGAATGTCTATATCAGTGGATCTTCACACTCAGGGATGCTGTGGCTGGTTTCCTTTTATGTCCTGGGGTTAGTAAATCCTGTCTATGTTATTTTCTTAGTGCAGGTGAGTGGGAAAGTCTGCTGCCTGCAGCAATCTTTTGGAGAAACCCAAGGACAAATTTGTTTTTTTAATTCTCTGGTTGAGAGAACTGTTGGTTCTGAGTTGAGCCTTTGGTGGACAGTGGCTTTACTGTGCTGGGATAATTTGGAGGCAGCATTAAATAAAGCAATCAAAAAGAAAATTCCTCTGAAACTCTCACTGGTATTTAATATTGTATTCATTCCCATGTTATTGTGCTTTGCCTGTGGTAAAACAGCCTCAAAACAGCCTCCAAGGAGTGAGGCATTAGGAGGTTGACAAGCGTTTTCCCATGAATTGCTACTACAATACAATGGCATTTTGTTTGCTGTTTTGTTTCCTTGTCTTCTAACATTCTTTCTGACTTTCAAGGAAAAAAAGAAGAAAAAGAAACCCTCCTATGAATGGCAAAGAAAAGGAAAGAAAAGTTTCTTTTAAACTTTCAACCTTTTTCATTTGGTACTGGGTAGCATGTAAACATTTTTTTTCTCATGGTATATGTGCTGGTAGTCTCTTCCCTTTTTTGTGCTCTAAATGGCCTCCCCCCCCCCACCCTTTTACCACATAGCATTGCCTTTCCATTATTGATTCAGAAAATCAGCAGGGGAAAAAAAATCAACCGTGTACACATATTAAGAAAGAGAAGTCAGAGGAAGATGGATCAAACCATCCATCTATCCATGTGGCCATTTATCTATCAATCCATCTCGCTACCCACTGCCTCTATTAAAATAAATAGCGGGCACTGTACACATTGCTGGTTGGCTGAAGTTGTGATCTGGACAAAAGGTCTGTTTGGGAAAAGGATGCTGAAGCTCTAATTCTATTTGTGCCGGTTGAAAATCAGGAGGGGTTTTTCTACACTTCACTTTTATTAGATTATTTCTTATAGATGGTTTCTTTTTTCCTCCCAGACGCGTGGTGGAGGCTGCTGAAGCAGTTGGTCTATAGTTGGAATAATTAAATTAACCATTTGGTACAACTTTTAGGGGAGAGCTCGCGTGTAGAAAGCACAACTCGGAACAAAACAGGGCGCTGGGGCTGGGGCTCCGGCCTGGCCCAGCCCCTCACGCCTTTCATCTTCGGGTCAGAATCAGGACCACGGGGCACAAAAGACCCGCACAGGGGACGATGGGTCAGGGGTGATGGGGGGTGTGGGGCGAACAGTGGGACAGGAACAAACGGAACAAACTAAACCTACAAGGCCTACAAAGGGGAAAATGAAGTCAAGCGCATTCGTTCATCGGACCGTGCGGTGACGGTGCCGAAGGGTCTCCTGGTACAAAGAGGAGGTGCACCGCATCCTGACCCAGCGAGGCCAGGCACCAGGGGGCGCCTGCAGAGAGGCCGGGCCCGGCACCTGGGAGAGGGTTGGCGCGGTGGGTCGGAGGAGGCCGGGATTCGAGGCCGGTGGGAGCCTCGGACAGCAGGGCGGGGAGAGACCCGGCCCCGGGCGGGCCCGGGGGCAGAGGAGAGCGCGAGCCGGTGCGCTGCCCTGGCAGCTGCTGGGCCTGCCCCTTAGCGGCTCCCCCGGGCGCCCCCGCGGCCTCGCACTTCCCTCGCCCTCGCCCCTTGGCGGGCTCCTCCCCCCGGTCCTCGTCTTCTCCAGGAGTCACCCTCCGACGCCTCTTCAACACCCAGCTCCCCTGAGCTGCACACCTCACTCTCCACGCCAACATCCCCTGCGCACAGGAACTGCCTCCAGGCACCGACAACACCCCCAAAGTTCTACATCTTCACCGAAGACTCATCCTCAGGAGAGGCCGAAATAAACCCCGCTCCTCCCAGCTCCCCCGCACACTCCAGGTTCGCGGTCCACCTCTGCCCCAATGGGGTCTGGGGACTGTCTGCAAATTAGGACCCGAAGGGGGATTGGCCGGCACTCATTTCGGGTGCAGGGCCGGGCCCGGGCGCGGAGCAGTGGCGCGGGGCGCGTGCGCTCTATACCCAGCTGAGACACAAGCCCGGGTGCGCCCAGGCGCGGGCGTCAAGAGGGGTGTGAGCCTGGTTATTGGCAAGTGTGGGCCTTGGAGCCAAAATGCATTCCCTCCAGGACACCTCATGTCTTTCTTTCTCTGCTCTGCAGAAGCGCTTAAACCCCATATAAGCGGGAGGAGCGGACTAGCGGGGTGCCACGCAGGCCTGTGCTCCCAGTATCCGCATCCCTCGAGTGTGCGCCTGGGGCGGCGGTGTCGCGTTGGGAGAGCCAGGAAGCTCCCCTGAAAAGTCCAAGAGAAACCTGGACAATTGCAGCCTTGTGCTTCACAACCTATCCCCCACCTCCCAGGGCGGGGGGGCGGGGGTGGTGTAAGTCAGGGTGGGGGAAGTCTATGTGCAGCGTCCAAAGGGGCACAGCCGCCTCCCGATCCAAAGGCAGATTCATATTCATGAGAGCGGGATAAATAAAGACAAATCCCCACAGTAATAACACTTGGATTCGCATCCGTCTTTGCTGGCCTTTAGGTTTAGGGGACTGAAGACAGATGTTTGCATCTCTTTTCTCCTCTTGTCTGGTGACCATAAAGAAGAACCATTTAGAGCGCTGCAATTTGTTTCCCGCCGCAGTACAACCTCGTACACATTTATTTTCATTTCACCCCGTGCACAAAAAGTGCACAGTGGTCACCAAGGGCCCTTCTTTATCAAATACGCATTGTACAACATACAACTGCAATAAAACTATCAGCCCTCCCCATAAAACTATCACCAAGCTCCTCGGCGGGTCCCACCGCGAGCACTCCCGACTTCAGTGCTTCCTCATGTCCAGAGGACACGCCATCACCTGAAATCAGCCTGAAACTCACCCAGCGGAGCAGCACGAGGTTGGGGGGCCGCTGTCCCTGTTTAATCCATTACGGCGTCCGCTGCAGTTTAGTGCGCAATAAAACACAGTGGCAGTGGAGAGCGGGCGCCCATCCACTCCCCGGCACTAGCATCGAATTAAACCACTTAGTTTGGCAAACACTGAACGCCTAAATGCCCCTATAAAGACTTTATGAGTTTGTTACTTTAATTACTGACTTGTTACAGAGCACATAAAGGAGGTAATGAATGCAATAAAACTAATTATCTACACATTTAATTCATATAAAATATCCAGGGTTTGTTTACACCACACGGCGATTCAACTAAGCATTCCTCCTCTTGTCCACTGAGAGGAAGGATTTAATGAAATAGTTTCCCTTATTCTGCTAGAGCCTAACGAACCAAATGAAAATTACCCTCCGCTTAAATCACGGGGCCACCGAGGTCCACAAATCACCGCACGTTTCTTTGTCTGTACCTCGCTGCCAGCACCCAAGAGCCTGGGGTGTTGGACAAGAAAAGTCCCCGACCTGGAGCCTGGGCATTTAAAGAGCAAGGATTTCGTTCACTGCAGTCAGCAAACCTAAAGGGCAAACAGACAGCAATCCTCTTTCGAAGGTTCAGATCTTTGGAGAATTGTGCGTACCTGAAAAACTGTAGGCAAAAAAAAAAAAAAGAAAGAAAGAAAGAAAGGAGAGCACCCGAGAGGGATGGAAGAGGAGGCACATTTGGGGACACTTCATGCCCGCTTGCCAGTTAAACAGAGTAATTAAAAGCAACAACCACACAAACCAACAAAATGCAAACCTCACGCTAATGCAGAAAAACCCAGAACAGAGCGCAAAGAAGCCATTGGTTGAGAATCCAGATGTTTTATATTCAAGAGCTTTACTTGGATGTTCTTTTATTTTTTAAATGGCTGGGTAAGCGGAGTCTCTAGAAAAGCACATTAAGCCAAGACAAGAAATGCAATTTATAAGATGCTTTAAAAAAAAAAAAAAAAACCCTTTACCAGGTGTATTTTAAAGAAATCCACTTATCGTTCACATACTTGGCCCACTTACTCTATGTTACAGGGCGCCTGAGTCTTGCCAATGTCCTAGTCCTTTATAACATTTCATGCACTTCAGGGGGTAGGCTTGTTGTTAAATTGAGCATGTAACGCTCTTACAAAACAGGTTTTCTATGACATCAAGGTTTGTTCTCCCTAACTGAGAAGGAGAGAGAGAGAGAGAGAGAGGGAGAGGGGGAGAGAGAGAGAGAGAGAGAGAGAGAGAGAGAGAGAGAGAGAGAAAGAAGAAGGGGGAAAACACACACACTATCTCAATTTATGCCTAAGGTATATGATCAGTTAAAAAGGCTTAAAAGCTCAGGGAAATTGGATCAGGGAGAATCGTCACCCAACTTTCATTATTTCCAAGTAGTGTGATTGAATTAAAGGGCAGGGAGCTGGTTAGAAGGGAGGATCAGGGGCTCAGTGCGTAATGGTGTGGTATTAAATTCTAATTAGAGATGCAGGAATCAATGATAGGGAGGTTGGACAGCTCAGTTCCCCAGTGCCAGCCCAATAGACGGATGAGTTATTGTCATGTAAAAAGCGCCAGCAATAAGACCAACCGCTTTGCTATTGTCCAAGTGGAAAGAGCCAAGTTTATTATGAGGACTATATGCTCTAGAGACCTCAGACAAGGCATCTCATAGGAGGCTTTTTCATAAAACTAGGCTCTGCTGGTAGTAAGGAGGCCAGTTTGGAGGCAGGCGTTGAGCTGTGCACATCTCCCCACTCCAGCCACCTTCTCCATACCCATCTTTTATTTCATTTTTCCACTTGGCTGAGCCATCCAGAGCCTTTTCAATGTATAAAATGGAATATTCTTACCTCAATTCCTCTGCCTACGAGTCCTGTATGGCCGGGATGGACACCTCGAGCCTGGCTTCAGCCTATGCTGACTTCAGTTCCTGCAGCCAGGCCAGTGGCTTCCAGTATAACCCGATAAGGACCACTTTTGGGGCCACGTCTGGCTGCCCGTCCCTCACGCCAGGATCCTGCAGCCTCGGCACCCTCAGGGACCACCAGAGCAGTCCGTACGCCGCAGGTAAGGACCGCCAGCTTTCTCAGCAGAGGAAGCCGCCTTTCCGCTCGTATATAGGAAGCCTTGATTGCATTTGAAAATGGAAATGTGTTTAGTATTTACCAAACGAAATTTGCTTACACAAATGAAAGAATTTATCACGTTAGAAGCGATTGCAGGGAGGGGTAATTCACTTACAGGGTTACACTATCCTAGTCACACCCGAACCGCCAACAAAATTATCTTAAGCTGCCAAAATGATAGGCATAATTTATTTACTTTGCGATGAGACGTAAAGCTTAGAAAATAATTAAATAACAAAGAGTAAAGCTCATTACTGGCAGTGTCTCTTTTTTTAAGAACCGACAGCGGCTCACACCTCTTTGGCGGGTCATTTTTCTAATTCTTTCTTTCTTTTCTTTTCTTTTTGCAGCGCGATCCCCCAACTTTTGGGCCGGGTCAACTTTTGAGAATTAAAAAGTTTCAACTGTGGGAGGGTTTGGTAAATTCATCCCTGGCTTCCTGATATTCCTACTGAGGTTTTCGGACTCTTTTCCTCTCTCGTTCTTCCTCATCAAAGCATTCCCGTGTCCCCGGCCTTCAGCCGTCTCCAACGCGCTATTTCAACCCACCCAAAGGCGCTTGTGCCCGGAGGGACCCCACCCCAGCCCGAAGTCTGCGCCCCTGTTTCCGTGTCTAACTAATTTGCTCGGGTTTTTCTCGCCAGCTCCTCTCGGCCACTCTCCCGCGCCGGTGTCGGCGGCGGCGGCTCCAGCGCCACCTGACCTCCGGAGTCCCCACATTCCGGCTCTGCGGCTCGCGCGCTCCAGACCATTTTGCTCATACTCTGTCCCCTCTGTTGTCCTCCAGTTCCTTACAAGCTCTTCACGGATCACGGCGGCCTCAACGAGAAGCGCAAGCAGCGGCGCATCCGCACCACTTTCACTAGTGCGCAGCTGAAAGAGCTGGAGAGGGTCTTCGCGGAGACGCACTATCCCGACATCTACACCCGGGAGGAGCTGGCCCTGAAGATCGACCTCACCGAGGCGCGAGTCCAGGTACGCGCGACCGGAAGCCGATCCGGCTTTGCAGCGTCGCGCGGGGCAGGGGTGCAGTGCGGGGGTGCGGGTGATTGTACTGACGGTCCGAGCTCTCCGGCCTCTCCTGAGAGGCCAGGTCCGGAGCGGCCGTGCGCGCGAGGAAGGGTTAGGGAGCGCGTTCTTGGCTATAAATTCACAGCTGCAAAGTGCTCCCACCCCAGCTAGCGCCTGCAGAGGCATTCAGGGGCCGTGGGAGAGCCATTTCGGGGACAGGGAGTGCCCTGGGGGAGGAGTGCAGACTCTGCCTCCGTAGTATAAGTAGTTTTGCCAAATCCCACCTAACTCAACAGCTTTTAACTCGGAGTTAATGGCGTAGAGGTACAGGTGCATTTTCCCGGGAACTGTGACTTGCAGCAGATTTGCAAAGGGTCTGGAATTCTATGTAGGTCAAGATCCGCGCGGTACTCTAGGCTTTTAGGGACACAGGTGCGCTCAAGAGCTGGCCGTGGCGGCTCTGCCCGTGAGCCCCCCAATGGAAGGGCGGTACGCACCAACGCTAGCTCTTCCAGGCCTAAAGGCCAGGATGGGCAGCAGGCCCCAAGCCCAGAACCACCCCCCCTTCTGTCTACCACTCACAGTTTAACTTGAGACCTGAGGCCTAGAGGGGATGGCGAGTTTGGAGTGGCTCAGGAAGTAGACTGAGCAAAGGTCCGCCCAAATAAGGGCTTCCATTTTAGGGCCTTTCTGGGACCTGCAGCCTTTTCACCTCTCCTGCAAGCCACCATTTCCGGGACATGCTCGAGTCGCCTTAAGAAAGTTTCTCAAAAGATGCACCAGCCACAGGCGCGGGAGCATCCGCGGCGCGTGGTTTAAAACAAGCTGAAATGGAACGCGGGCCGCCCTAACCGCTTTTCTTTCCCGTTGGCTTCTTTCTCTTTCTGCTTCGCCGCCTCTCTTCTCCTCTCGGGCCAGGTGTGGTTCCAGAACCGCCGCGCCAAGTTCCGCAAGCAGGAGCGCGCGGCCGCGGCTGCAGCGGCCGCGGCCAAGAACGGCTCTTCGGGAAAGAAGTCCGACTCCTCCCGGGACGACGAGAGCAAAGAGGCCAAGAGCACCGATCCGGACAGCACTGGGGGCCCGGGCCCCAACCCCAACCCCACTCCCAGCTGCGGGGCGACTGGCGGCGGCGGCGGCGGCGGGCCCAGCCCCGCAGGAGCCCCGGGGGCGGCGGGGCCCGGGGGGCCGGGAGGCGAACCCGGCAAGAGCGGCGCGGCGGCGGCGGCGGCGGCGGCGGCTGCGGCGGCAGCGGCGGCGGCGGCGGCTGCGGCCGGAGGCCTGGCTGCGGCCGGGGGCCCTGGACAAGGCTGGGCTCCCGGTCCCGGGCCCATCACCTCCATCCCGGATTCGCTCGGGGGCCCCTTCGCCAGCGTCCTGTCTTCGCTCCAAAGACCCAACGGTGCCAAAGCCGCCTTAGTGAAGAGCAGTATGTTCTGATCTGGGGTCCTGCGGCGGCGGCGGCGGCGGCGGCGGCGGCGGGCGAGCGGGCGAGCGGGTAGGCCCAAGGCTGTTGTCGCTGCTGCCCTGGCTTTTTCCTTGAGAGCCTAAAGGAATCACGATAAGAATAAAGAGAAAACGGCGTCGCCTCCATTTCAATCCCACTCCTACCCCCTTCCTTAACCCCCAGACCAAACCAAACCAAACCACACACCTCCCTGTGGCTTCGCACCTGCCTCAGGGCCGCGCGGACGGGCCAGGGCTCCGCTTGCCGCCGGGGAGGTGTGAGCGGCGCGGCCTGGACTCGGGGGGAATCTCAGGGGGCTGTGTCTGCGTGTCGGTGTATGTCTGTCTCGGGGAATGTGTGTCTGTGGCCCGAGGAGGGTAACAGGGAGAGAGGGGTGGGAGGCCACAACCAACTCAGTGACTTGCTTAGAAAAAGAAAATAGTAATCAAAACTCCCCCAAATTAAAAAAAAAAGAAGTAACAATTTTTTAAAAACCCGAAAGTTTTTAAAATCTAAGAAAAAAAAATAAAACAAAGTAAAGGGGGGTAGAGGGAAGCTGCGGCTAGCACTGTTTGAGGGCTCCATCTTGCGAATCCCTAAATTCATCCGCGCCCCCCCTCCCCCCGACAGCACAGACTCCCTTGGGGCTCCTCTTCAGGGAGAGTAGGAAGGCTTTCCAGACGCCC
This sequence comes from Kogia breviceps, assembly GCF_026419965.1. Lineage (NCBI taxonomy): Eukaryota > Metazoa > Chordata > Mammalia > Artiodactyla > Physeteridae > Kogia > Kogia breviceps. The sequence goes on from NC_081315.1 coordinate 82,161,556, forward strand.
CGCTTCCCCTCTTGTCCTTGGATTGGGGCCGCTGCGGCGACGATTCGTGCAGATGGTCTCCGCGGCCAAGGTGACTTCCTCGCGCCCGCTGGCCAGCGCCACCTCGTCGAACAGCACCCCGCCATCTGCGCAGCCGAACCGCGCACAGTTGCAGCTCGCAACCTGAATCTGTGCAGCCACTCGGCCCTGAAAGATGCCCTATCCATGAAATGCCTTTTCATCCTCAAACTCTGCAAACGATGTCACATATCTCGCAACTCTTCCCTTTCTTTCCTCTCCTGACACCCCAACCGGCATTTTCTTCCACCAGCTTTTACTGAACTTTTTGGCACTGCTTTGGATTGGAGTCAGTTGCAGTCCACGCAAATGGCTGCAGAGAAATCTACCCAGCAAGGAAAAGAGGCGCACACAAGTTTGCAGAAGTGTCTCTGCATTTCTGTTTGATCCGAAATGGACACACATCCTGTATGGTGGATGGACTGTATATTGATGATTCCATTCTTCTCGCAGTTTAGACATCTCTGTTGGAATTTTTTTGTTTATTTGTTTTTTATTTTAAAAGGCACAAACTATAGATATTAGTTGAATGTTGAGGCTTTAACTTTTTTGGTGTCTTTCTACAACTGTGTTCTGTGACTCAATTGTATCGTGTTAATATCAGTACAGACCGTCTCCTCTACGTGACCGTATAATGTTTTTCTCTTCTTGTAGTCTCTATGGTGTGTCTTTATGGAATAATAAGGTTCTCACGGGTTCAATTCCTTTGTGTTTAGAGAGACCACGGTTCAGACAATGGTATATATTTTTGTTATCAGGTGCATGTCTGTCTGATTTCATTTTTATTTTTTCCTTCTTGTTGGACTATGTTTGTGAACATAAGCGTCATAAGTTATGTTTCAGATTTTCGAATTTATTTATATGTGTTATAATGAATGCTTCTATTTAAAAGGGAAATATTTCTACATGTGCATATAGTTTTCCAAGAGTGTACCATTAACTTGATTGTTGATAATAAAAACAAAAAGCAAGTCTAGCAACTGAACTATTCCGACTTTTTCTTGACTCATTTTTGCTTGATTTTTTTTAAAAAAATTAATTTAAAAACGATAAGGGAGGACAGAGGAAATTGTACAGAATATCTAGAAGCTGCTGCGGCTCTGGAAACCCAGGTGGGTTGGGGAATCTAAATTCATGCGGCTAAATCCAGCCAATATAAAATGTAGTGCTGGGGACAGCAGGCAGGATTCTTCTGGTTCATTTTTATTTCTTTCCCAGTCACAGAGCACGAAAGAAGACGAGCGCGTTGATAAAAGTGCTCAGATCCGTGCGTAGGCTGCGGCTCCCTGGACTCGGTAACCGAGGAAGCAGGGTTAGGCAGCCTTCTAATCCCCAGCTTTGAGAAGCACTCGAAAGTGCAGCGTACAGGCGTCTTCAGGACCGATGGCGTCCGGGGAGGGCCAGGCGGTCCAGCCTCCTTAAGCCCCCAAAACTGCTGGCACCCAGAGACACCAGGGCGGGTGCGTGGGGTCTTTGCGTGGACGGGTGCAATTGGAAGGCACCAGCCGGAGAGCAGCTCTGCCACGTTGGTGTGTTTGGAGAAATAACATCTACAACAACTGGAATTAGCGAGCACTTGCCTGTACTAGGTTGTGTTTTCCATACATTATCTCATCTACCCCCCAAAACAACATCAGGAAGCAGGTGCAATTCCTATTCCTATTTTCTTTTAAACAGATGAGGAAGCTGAGGCAACAGAGAGGTTAACTTGCTTAAGAGGTTCTCGTGTATGAGGGATGGGGCCAGTCTTTGAGCCCAGGAAATCTGATTCCAGAGCCTGCCCTTTAACTATACCTATAGGTGGTTCCCAAAGTGTGGCCCCTGGACCAGCGGCCTCAGCATCACCTGGGAACTTGTTAGACCCACGAATTCTTAGACCCCATCTGAGACCTACTGGATCAGAAACTCTGGGAATGAGGCCCAGCCATCTGTGTTTCACAAGCCCTATAGAGGATATGAGAACCCCTGAACTACACCACAATAAACCCAAAGGGGAAGGTTCTAGCATTGGAACTGCATTGGGAACAGGTGTGTTTGTGCATGGTGGGGGTGGGAGAGGTTCTGGAAGCTTCAGTGACACCCTTTTGGAAGGAAGGAATCATCACCACAGACCCAAGATGGAATTCTGCCTCTTCCTTGGACTGTTTGGCTGGGTCAACTTCTTCAAGCAGTTGCCCATGTGGACTTTTGGTACTTACCTTGGTACCTTTCTGGTTGGGCTTTATCAATGGAGGTGCCAGCTTCCCTCATTTGAGTGGAGGCCACAGTCTGCCAACTCTGGTCTGAGGATTAGCCTCTGATCTGGTTTGAATTTATCAGGGCTTCTCACTTTAAGAATCCAAATATAGTGTGCATCAGATTAGGCAGGTTTCATCAAAAAATTTGAAACTTTTGGGTCTTATCAAACTTCCAATCGTTTTTCTAAAAAGCTTTTAAATAGTCTTTAAAAAAATCTGTCTCTAAATGGCCTTCAGTAAATTCTCCAAGACAGCATTCCATAAACAATGGCATTAATTGTGCTGGTCTAAAATGCCAGCAATTGCCAGATCCCTGAGACCCCAGTCTTCAGTTGTAAATATAACTTAGAAGATCTGGAAGAGGCAAAAAGAAAGGCAGGAGCATATTGACAAAAAGGGCATTCAAGGCCCAGGTAACCCAGTCCTGGGCTTGGCTGGAGGAAAATTAGCCTTCCTCTAGGCATTGAGGGCTGCCAAGTAAGCCTCTGTGAGCTGATAGCAGGCCAGTGGGACAGGCATTCTGGAGAAGGCAAGACCAGGAGAGAGAAAGAAAGCAATAAGGAGAGAGAGGGAAGAAGAGAGATAGAGAAAGAAGAGGAAAAACAAATAGCCAAAGAAGAGTGTTTGGAAACCCCAGGGAGGGCCCTAGAAATCCTTTCAAATTTGGATAAACTCGTTAAGCTTCCCCAAATTCCCTTCTCCTGGCCTTGACCTGCTTTGAGCAACTTATCTCCAGGACAAGGGAAACTTTGGAACATGGTGAGGAAAACATGCTTCCCTCTCTCCACACCCCCTCCCCACCAGCTTCCCAGAAGACTGTATTTTAAGTATCTGGAGGCATCCAGCTCTAGTATTTCAAATATCAACTTCTTTTTACTTTGGGCCACCTCCGCCTCTGGTCAAAAAGCAAACTGTCGGGAGGCAAGTTAAGGATAAAATGCAGAATAATGCTCCTGAAATATGATGGAATCGAGTGGCAGGACACTATGTCTCTTGTGTTGTGTCATTTCCTTGGAGCCCTGCACAGTATGAACAAGCTCACTCACTTTTCCTCTGCTAAGGAATTTGCATTTTGGCTCATCAAGGCGTCCCTTTTCCTGGCAACTCCGGGACCACATGTGACTTCACAAAACCTGCATGAGTTACTGCCAGACAGCCCTCTCTAGGCCAAGTCTCCTTCACCATGGCTGAGTACAGGGAACCAGAGAGTGGTTTCAGAGGGGAGCCCATAACCCAGCAAACAGTAGCTGTCTGCTACTCACCTCAGATGCTTCTCTGCGGTCTCCTCATGTCCTTAGAGAGACGGCCTCTGGCTAGATAGAGATGGCCCTCAATTCAGGGAAAGGAACTCTGTGACCTTGGACAGCAAATAATTAATCCCTCTGAGCCTGATTCATTAACCATAAATGTGAATAATAGTACAGACTTGTGGGGTTGTTGGGGGGATTACATAAGATGTCCAGTAAGTACCTGGCAGAGCAAGGAGTTTTCAGCAAATGCCAAATATTATTTTTAACATTATTTTATTATGTAACTCCTGGATTCTGTCTTAATCTCCCTAGCTCAAGCCTCAGAAGATTAAAAAGATCCCGCAGTTGTCACTTATGTCAGTGGCCCAGGAACACAGAGAGTGAGAGAATATGCAAAGTGGAATTGGAGAACTTTGCTGAGGGTGACAGTTAACAGCCTAGAATCAGCCAAAGGCTGACAAGTAATAACTACTAATATTTATTGAGTGCTTATTATATGCCAGGCACTTTTAAGCTGACAAGCTTTAAAGCATTCAATCCTCACAACTACCCTACTGGAAAAGTGCTATTCCCACTTTTTTTTTTTTTCCTTAGGAGGAAACTGAGGCATAGAGGGGTAAGGTAACATGCCCAGGTCACACAGCTGGTAGTAACGCAGCAGGAATCCAACCCCAACTGGTTTGTCTCCCAAGCCCATGCACCTTAACAAATGTTCCAAAAAAAATATTTATTTATTTATATTTGGCTGTGTTGGGTCTTCGTTTCTGTGCAAGGGCTCTCTCTAGTTGCGGTGAGCGGGGGCCACTCTTCATCGTGGTGCACGGGCCTCTCACTGCCGCGGCCTCTCCCGTTGCGGAGCACAGGCTCCAGACGCGCAGGCTCAGTAGTTGTGGCTCACGGGCTTAGTTGTTCTGCGGCATGTGGGATCTTCCCAGACCAGGGCTCGAACCCGTGTCCCCTGCATTGGCTGGCAGATGCTCAACCACTGCGCCACCAGGGAAGCCCTTAACAACTGTTCTTTACAGTCTCTGCAAAGGGATGAATTCATTTTAGCCCATGAGGCCCTATACTGCCAGACCTGGGAAGAGATCTCCCCTTGCAAAAGAACTCTAGAAGGTAGGTGAGAGTTAGAAAGGGCATCAGGAGGAACAGGACTGAGATGAGAATCCCAACCAGATTCAGAATGAAGTCCAGGGCCTGAAAGGGAGAAGGCTTGGGGACCTCCACGAGGAGGGAGAATGTTTTCTGCAAGGCAACACGTCTATAGTTCATAGTCCCTCTCTGCTAAGTGAACAAGGCAAGGAGTGGCTGGAGGCATGGCACGTGAGAGGGGAAAGAACAGTTACACTGATGAGCTGTGGAATGTTGGTAGGCAGACAGGAATGGATGTCAGGAACAGATGTCAACCTCTAGGCTCATTTATCACCACCATGACAGACAACTCAAATGGCACAAATGACAAAGCCCACCTGAATCCTTAACAGTTCCAGCCTTCATTTCAGAGTGGCCGCTCACAACTCTCTGTAGATAATGAAACCAAATGCCTTCACTGACTAGTACTTCCATATTGGAAAGCAAAGTTCAGTGCAAAGACCTGTGACCTCCTCAGACCAATAGGCAGGTTATCTGAGGATGGTCTGTGACTGTCCCCATCACCACAGTAGACATCTTGGGTAGTGTTAGTCTTGGCTTAACTCAGGAGTTCTTAACCTTGGGTTCATGGATTGAATTCAAGGAGGAGAGAAAAAAAATACATATATATTTTTTCACTAATCTCTACCTGAAATTTGGCATTTTTTTCGATGATGAATGGAGGCAACAAAGCCACATAGTAGTATTAGTATCTATGACTGTCACCAGTGAAATCACAGATACTTTCATTTCATGTTAGATGTTTTGAAACTACCACAATATGTCATTTGCATTCATCATTAATTTGAAATTATGGTAATTATTAAACCAGCTACTAGATCTTGTTATTTAATACATTAATAAAGACACACATACGTGATTACAGCACCCATTTGTTTTAAAACATTTTTCATAATTTTATTTATTTTTATTTTTAAATTTATTTTATTTATTTATTTATTTTGCGTTATGCGGGCCTCTCACTGTTGTGGCCTCTCCCATTGCAGAGCACAGGCTCCGGACGCGCAGGCGCAGCGGCCATGGCTCACGGGCCCAGCCGCTCCACGGCACGTGGGATCTTCCCGGACCAGGGCACGAACCGGTGTCTCCTGCATCGGCAGGCGGATTCTCAACCACTGCGCCACCAGGGAAGCCCCATAATTTTATTTTAATTGGCTTCTTTTTTAATCTTACGCATTTTATTTTTTTACATTTAAAAACGTTATCTTGAGAGGAGTTCATGGGCATCACCGGCTGCCGAGGGTTCTGTGGTGCGCGCACACACACACAAACACACACACACACACACACACACGCACAAGCTAGGAGGTCTTGGCTAATTGTTGAGAGCAGTGTATTCCACCCCACTGCAAAGCTCTGACTTTAAGAATCTCTCATCAAGACCAGAGCATGTAATCATTTTACTCTACAGGTGGAAGAAATATTAGCCAAGTCCTATAGCATGCTCCTTTAAAGGACAAAATAAAATAAAACAAGCCCCCAAAGCTGAACAAAGAAAATTCCAGGATTTGAAAGACCACTGCTGCGTGGAAGTGACAGCACGGGAGAGCAGGAGGTGATTAAAAGGTTTCAACAGTATTTGAACATCCTCATCATGTTTGCTGAGTATCTGCATGGGCCGGGCGCTGTGCTGCGTGCACCACGGAGCAGCCCCTACGATGAAGGTGTTGCTTTCCTTCTAGTACACTACTGAAATCCAAAGCTATTGAGTCACATGTCCAAGTCACACCACTAATAATGGTAGAGCCAGGATGCAACCCACAGCCCTGAGTCTTAGCCAATATGCTAAAAAGCTTAAAAAAAATGAGAAAAGGAATTCTTCATCTTCTGGGCTGTCACTCACTTTATCTTTTGTCTGAACCTGAAGCTATTTCGTTTGTTAAAATACCCTGAGGCCAAGTGATTCAACAACCATCTTACTTTAGCCTTGCATTTGATGTCAAAGACCTCCCTCTGGGGAAAGTCAGACATCAAGGGGGAAATAAAGTCTTCTTACCTGGACATAATTTCATTAGGGAACCAAGTAGATGACTGTTTGCTATTTGCTATCCAATGATTTAAGGGGCGATTTTCAGAACAGGAAGAGCCTGAGTGTAAAATTTAATTTATTTAAGGCCCTAGAGGCATGGCTACCTCGGGCAAAAGTGAAGTGTAAACCTGGTTTGTCTGAGGCATAAGATATTGTGCTTTTGGAGTATTTACTATGTGTTAGGTACTTGGCTAACTGTTTAGCATTTGTTATGTATTACGACCTTTCAAAATTCCTAAGGTAGATAATATTGTTCTCATTTTTAAAAAATCCAAGTAACAGAGAGGCCGAGCAACTTGCTTAAGATTCCAGAGCTGGTAAGTGCCAGAGCTGAGCTCCAAATCAATGTCCCTTTTATTCCAAAGCCCTGATCAATCTCCGAGAGGTCCCAGAGTCCAGAGGAATCACTGAGGCAATAGCCTAGAACCCAGCACTGCCCTTAGCCTGCCTGCTGACGCCTTAAGCCAATGTTAAAAAGGATAGAGAGCGTTATGAAAATGTTCTCGAATTTATAGTGATGACGGCTATAAACTTTGTGAATATACTAAAACCCACCTAATTGTACACTATAAAAGAGTGAATTTTATGTTATGTGAATCATATCTCGATTTTTTAATTGAATAAATTTGACATGTAACATATAAATTTAAGGTGTACAGCTGTGTTACTTTGATACATTTATATATTGTAATATGATTGCTGATATAGTGATATTTATCACATTATATAGTTATAGTACAGTATTATTGTCTATATTCATTACACTGTGCATTAGATCTCTATGGTTCATTTACTATTCTTTACAAGTTTGTACCCTTAAACACCATCATCGCTCTTAACCCCCTCCCCGCCGATTCCCTGGTAACCACCATTTTACTCTGTTTTTAACAGGTTTCACTTTTTTATATTCCACATTAAGTGATATCATATGGTACTTGCCTTTCTCTGTCTGACATCTTGCTTAGCTTAACGTGTTCAAGGTCCAACCATGTTGTCACAAATGGCAGGATGCCCTGCTTTCTCATGGCTCAATAATAGTACATTGTGGGGCTTCCCTGGTGGCACAGTGGTTAAGAATCCGCCTGCCAATGCAGGAGACACGGGTTCAAGCCCTGATCAGGGAAGATCCCACATGCCGCGGGGCAACTAAGCCCATGCACCACAACTACAGAGCCTGTGCTCTAGAACCCATGAGCCACAACTACTGAGCCCTCAAGCCACAACTACTGGAGCCCGTGCTCTGCAACAAGAGAAGCCCCCGCAATGAGAAGCCCGCGCACTACAACCAAGAGTAGCCCCCGCTCACCTCAACTAAGAGAAAGCCCACATGCAGCAACGAAGACCCAACGAAGCCAAAAAAAAAAAAAAATTTTTTTTTAAAGCAGAGACTAATACAGGAAACCCATGTCTTGTCTTCCTCTATGATATCCTTGATTTCTTGCAGGTATAATTCATATACACCTTCATCTTAGTCTTAAGTCAGAGCAACATAAATTAACAAAGTGGGGAGAGAGTGAAAAATATTACCATTTTCTTAAGCAATTATCCTTTTTTTTAAAGTCTGGTGAATGTATGTTCTCCAGTATTGATTTTAAAACAAAATGGGCAAAAAATTCTTAAGCTGAAAACTTACACTGTAGTAATTTTTTCAATCTAATCATTGAAAGTCCAGAGAGCTGTTAAAATAATCAGATATTTAACCATCCCTATACCTGACCATATATTCAAAAAGTCATGCATGGAAACTTCTTTCTAGGGGCACTCTTACCTTGTATTGAAGGAAAAGAAGTCAAATTTAAAGGATATTTGAAAATGTCTGTGGACATTCATTCACTTATGCTGAGATTTTCTTCAAGTTCATTGAAACATTTTAAACAAGTCATTTCTTGAAAATTCACAAAAGGCTAAAATTTCAGTACACGTTTATTAGCAGAAATTAGGGTATCCCACCTGAAAGGTTGTTTCATGCTTTGTTGTAAGGTCTTTTGAGATGTATAGATGATGTTAGAATATGAGTTTGGAAGAAGACAAAAGTTGCATTTTAGGAGTTGATTTTCTGGCCTTAAGACAATTGGGCCTTTTTGTTAACCCAGGATTCTCCTGCTCAGAAAGTTTCTACTTAGAAGGAGAGAACCACATCTAGATGATAGCTCTGAAGTTACTTTCTTTTTGGTGGGACATCCTTCAACACTGTTAGGACTAGGATTGGTTAGGACTAGTTTCCATGTCATGCACACCTACTTGCTGAAAAAGTAGTTTGTGATAAGTAATAGAACCATATCTGAATAATTCAGTGTTTTCAAAGTTTTAAAAAATTTCATAGGTAACACACGCACAAGGTAGAAGTTCAAATGAGTTACAAGGGTCAATGAAAAGTATATCTTCTTCCTACCTCTGTCCCTTCAAAGTAACCAGACTTAGTAGCTTCTTTGGTATCTTTCTTAAGTATAATGGAACGGCTTACCTAATTTCTGTACTTTAAGAAAAAATTCAACATATATCCCAAAGGTCACTCCCTATCAAAATCTGTTGATCTGCCTTATTTTTAATGGCTTCGTAGTATTTGGTTTCCAAAAAGGAATGCAACACAGTTCCTACGCTCCTAATGGCTCCTTGAATGGAAAGGAAGAACGTGACAAGAGACTGCTAATTCTTGCTAATAAGTATTCTCCTCTTCATCCAGTTAGTGAAAGAACCCCTTGACTTTTTGACTGGCTGCGACATGGGCATCCAAATAGAGGTTACATTTCCCAGCCTCCCTTGAACCTAGACATGGCCATATGCCTAAGTTCTAGCCAATGGGATGAGAGCTGAAGTGATCTGTGCCACTTCTAGGTCATGCCCTTTAAAGAAACCTGCTTGCTGTCAACCTCGTTTCCTTTTGCTATGTGATAGAATGTAGATGTGGTGGTGAAATAGGTTCCTGAGGCCATGGACCTCTTCTTAGAGTAGAACCCACCCTATTATCCTCTATCAATTTTTACAGAGAAATAAATAAACTATGACACCAGCAAATGTTTGGTCTGTGTTAAACAACTGAACCACTATCTTGATAAATAAGAGTTGTCCTTGATATTTGTGCTGAATGTGGAGTAGGACTCACCGGATGGATGGGGGTGAGAGGATGACATTCCAGGCTGTTACATGTACAAGGTTGGAGAGACTTAAATCCTTTTTTAAAAGAGCCAGTAAGTGGTAGATGGATTAGATAATTCAGGTCTGTTGTCATCAAAGTCCATTATCATTTCACATCACCATTAGTATGATATTCATTTAAGGTTTTTATTTTCCCCTGGAATATATTGATGGACTTGGGTATTACCCATATGAATTGCCTAATTTGTTTGAGATTCACTGGGAAATCCCAGAACAGGTTTTTCCAGTAGAATGACATGAAAACCAGTCCTAACCAATCTTAGTGCTAACGGTGCTGAAGGACAGTCCCTCAAAGAGAAAGTAACTACAGAGCTATCATCTAGATGTGGTTCTCTCCTTCTATGTAGAAACGTTCTGAGCAGGAGAATCCTGGTTAACAAAAAGACCCAATTGTCTTAAGGCCAAAAAAAATCAATTCCTCAAAATGCAACTTGTGTTTCCTTGCAAAAACTTATATACAAGCATCATCTATACTTCTCAAAACACCTTACAAGGAAACATGGAGCAGCGTTCCCAAAGACTTGATTAAGTGCCCAGTAAATAACCTCCTTGCAGCAGGTCTAGAAACATGTTTTACTTCATGACAAAGGAAACCCACTATTAACAGCCAATAATAATAATAACACTTAACTTTTATTCAGGATTTATCATGGGCTAGAAACTGCTAAGCACTTTACATGTGTTATCTCATTTTATCTTGACGACTAACTTATGACATGGGTACTATGATGATTCCATTTTAGAGATTAGGAAACCAGGATTTAAAAGAGATTAAATAGCTTATTCAACTTCCCACGGTTGGTAAGCAGCAGAACTGGAATTTGATTTGAACTCAAGGCAGCCTGATTCCAGAGACCACTCTGCTCTACTGTACCTGGTTATACACAGCACTCTTGTGCTTACTCATGCTTTTAGAGTATGAGTAAAAAGCTTCCTCATGAAGGACCCTCTCCCTGTAAGGGTCATGATGGGGCACAAGGCAGTATTTGTGCACAGTTTTGTGTGTGATTAAATATTCAAGAGTGTTTTGTCGCTGTGTGCATTTTAAACCACACCCTTCTGTCAGCGAGTGCTTACTTAGTGTTTACCTGTGCCAGGTGCCTACTGGACCTGAGAGTTGGAACAGGAAGGATTCCATGGTGCTCTGGAAGTGGGTGAGATCCCATGGGGTCTACCTTGGATGCCCCTCTCCGTCCATCACTTCTCTTTCAGGTAGCCTTCTTCAGAGTCCAATTCACAGGAAGATCACCAGAAGCAGCCATCAGAGCTTGAGTTTAGGAGATGGCCCCCAAATGACAAGGATTACATCATTAGGTCTTCCCCCTTTATGACTTTCTCCTAGGAGCAGAGGGTCAATGCCTCTTCTCCAGCTCAGTGCCCACGTCACCATCTCATATTGGTAAATATTACAGTAGGCTGATTCAGGGTTGCTAACACTTTCCAATCTGAGCCTGGAGACGTCTGTTGCAGGTGATATAAGGATTGTACTTAACCAAAGCCTGACAATGTCCCAAGAAACTAACTGATAGGTCCACAACCTGCTGTGCGGCCCAATTGAATCAGAGAATGAGTTATTTCATTTCGTTCTCACAGCAATCTTATAGATAGGTATCATTACTCCCATTTTCCAGATGTATAAACTGAGGCTTAGAGGGGGATGCAAAACTTGCAAGGGATCGCTGCAGGAATAAGTGGTGGAAACTTGCATTTAAAACCCCATGCACCTTATTCAATGTTTCTGCTGCTTCCATTGAACCTATGTTTGGAATGGAAAAAATTATAGGAATGAGTTACACATTCGGGGAACACATGACATTTTTTGCCTCAGTCCCTTTGGCTATTTTAAACAAGGAAAATACCCATGAAAATACCCATGGCTTCCAGCCCCAACTATAGCTGGGTGCAGAAGCGCATTCTGAGACCACTGGTTGTTACTGAACAAGAACCCTGCGGGAGTTAAGCATCAGCTCTGAGCCCACTCAGACCTGGAGGAGCCAGGCCAGACCCCAGAGTGTCAGAATGATCCGTTCTTTTCCCTGCAGCAGGATCATTTCCAACCACAGCCAGGGACGGCCGAGGCATTAGCAAGCCTGCAACATCAAAACGGCCAGATCAATTCGCAGAGGCACTTCCAAGAGAAACAAATCAATAAGTTCCTTCCCCTAAAGATTGATAAAATCATCAGGAAGCAACAGATGCATTTTAGGGCACCGTACACAGTGCCAGGGAGGTGAGGTCCCTGTGCTACGGTTCTGCCTCTGTTAAAGCAATTGTAAATCAGCGGCTGAACATCAGTGCCTGCCACACCTGTTACAACAATAAAAGCTAACGTTCTCAATGCACTTGGCAGGTTTCAAGGTGCAGTCACATACTTTGTCTCTTTGGATTAAGACCCTACAAGGGGGATGTTACTGTCCCCATTTCACAGATGAGATTCAGTGAGACTGAACTGCCCAACTGGTTTAAAGCCATGATTATTTATTTATTTTATTTATTTATTTATTTTGCGGTACGCGGGCCTCTCACTGTTGTGGCCTCTCCCGCTGCGGAGCACAGGCTGCGGAGCACAGGCTCCGGACGCGCAGGCTCAGCGGCCATGGCTCACGGGCCCAGCCGCTCCGCGGCACGTGGGATCTTCCCAGACCGGGGCACGAACCCGCGTCCCCAGCATCGGCAGGCGGACTCTCAGTCACTGCGCCACCAGGGAAGCCCAAAGCCATGATTATTTATAACCAAGCTGAGACTTGAATCTTCTGCCTTGGAACCCCATATTCTGCCTCCTTGCCTAGTGTTCCCCAAACCTCATTCACTTTTTACCACCTTCACAATTTTGCATACATCAGAAAACCTCCTGTGTAATTTTTCTTTGTCTTTTCATTAACCTAGCTTTCTTTACCTAAATAAATTGATGTTAAAAGGAAATTTCCCATTACTATTATAAATGAAAACAGTATGATTAACTGTTAAGTAGAAATCAAAAAAAATTGCACGATCTTTGAAGGGAAAAAAAACATGTCTGCCTGTGTCTTAACCTTCACAGACCACACTCTGTGAACACAATATTATACTGCAGACCTTTATGAGGAATAAGAATGTAGTAATTTTAAGTTCTGAGGTCCTAAAACGTGAACTCTGTTTAAGTGAGCTGTGTTATTTTTTTGCCAAAATCGATAGAACAAGATTCACTTTATCTCAACAATAATAAAGGATTTAGGGTTTTAGGGCAAATAAAAGAAGTGTTGTCTCTTCTCTCGCTTCCAGAGGTCTCACCCCTGGTACTGGCCCAGGGGAATGGAGGTGTTGGAAAGGGTAAACCAAGATGGGTTTCCTGAAACCTGGAGAACAGAGATGAAAAATTCCAAATTTTATTATTTAAACAAATAAAAATCAGATCGGTGTCCTATGCGTACAGAACAGGAATGAACTACCCTTCTAATTAAAATATCAGGAGAAGTAGCAAGGATTAAATGGAAAAAATGTCGAACTTCACCCTGGAGATTAACCTATCGTTTAAATTTGTTTAATTTATATCCTATTGTCAGTCCAGACTGCTAAGTGTTCTCCACTGCCTGTCCTCAAAATCTATCCATCCCCTCCCCTCGCTTTACCTGGACCTGCCTTTAATTAGCATCCTCACTGAAGTGGTCTAAGCTCAGTGGCCCACCTCATTTTCATCCCCCATTGTTGACCTGCGCTACTATAATGGCCTCCTCATTCGGTGCCTCCCTTCCAGGCTAATCCTTTCCAATTCATCCTCCACAAATTGCCTGCATCATGTTTCCAAGATACAGATCTCCATCACCCTACACCGCACTGAACGTATTTAGTGGCTCCCTGTTGCTACAGAATCAAGTCTAAATTCCTAAATCCCACAAGGCCCTTCTTGAGGCAATATTTACATACATCTCTTTTTTTGCCTAGCCTTCTAAGCATTGCCCCCCAAAGCATCTAATTTAAAGGGATATGGTTTATTTGTAACATTACAACTTAATGCTTGATTACATCCCTCCCTTTTCTCTAATGGTTTTTTGCCACCACCGTAAACTTCTCTGACGGAGTCCAGAAGACACTCAACAAATACCTTGCTGACGGATCTGTAGAGAAGAGGGGGTAGTTTGCACCTCTGGGCCAGGTGTTTTAATGTGAGCAATGCTAAAGAAACACAGAAAAATCATCTGCAGATTCATGAATTATTTATAGATTTCTACTTCCCTTCCAAAAGATAATTCTTTAAAAACAAAGTTTATTCATCGGTTACTTCCTTTTAGTAAGTGAAAATGTTGAGTGAAATTTCGTTCTTGGTATGAAAGGCAAGACTTTAGAAATTCAAATATACATTTAGGAAAGCATACATTTTCGTCTATTAGCTGACAATGCCTGAAGCAAAAGGCTCTTCTTAGAGCAATTACCAGTCTGAGGAGAAGTGGAAACTTCAGCATAATTCACGAGCTGGTTCATTTTTCTTTCTTCAAGCATCAGTCTGGGTTTGGTATGCAATCAGCCCACACGTACCTTAAGTACATTCTACTTTATGCTGCCTTGCCTTACCGAGTCAGTGGATTCATTATAAATCCATTCTTCTACTCAGCAAACACTGAGTGTCTATTCCGAAAGATGGGATCATTTGACACAAATGGTTGGCATATCTAGTATCACAGATCTTTGCTTTAATCCAGAGGTAATCTGAAGTGTTTAGTGTAGATAGTTTTGCAAGTTATGTTATAGAAACGATGGCAATATGCATGGTAAATTATGTAAATCTGTCACCTCCTTTGGCTCCTCGTGACCACAAATAGCAGCCCTCCACATCTGTATCCTGCTTCACATTAATAATTTCACCACACAAGAAATCCTGCATAATCCCTGCTTTTCATGTGGGAAAACCGAGACATATATATTAAGTGACCTGTTTGTGGTCCAAATACAAATTCCTGTGCAGGTGTGAGTTCAGGGTGGGGCATGGGGATGGGTAGGAGTAGGAGGAGGGTGAATATGGAGAACAAGAGAGGAGGATAAAGTTACAAGAAACGTGGACTTATTTTATTGAGTGCCTACTACATGCCCGGCACCCAGCACACCCTAGTTCATTCGGCCCTCATAGCGCCTTGTGGTAAATATTATTCTCTCTCGTTTTACAGCTGTAGAGAATGGTTGTACACATTGTAATCAGGGAACCAGTCTACAAACCTGTTGTTTCCACTTTTCGAAGCTAGTACCAGGGCCTTCTGGCCCCAAATCCAGCGTTCTTTCCACTCCATCACACTCGTGTCCCAGCTAGAAGAAGGATTCGGTGGTCTGAAGATGCCCTTGGGTGGCTATCTATTACATGAATTCTGGCTTTCCCACATGTTGATTTCCTAAAGGCTTGTTTGCATTGTTTTGGACACATAACTTGAGCCTTTCTTCCTCATGAGCTCAGCCTTTTTCTCCTCTAGCATAATAAACATCTCCCACAGGGGTCATATTCACTGATGCTAGAGGTCTTGGAAATCTGACTCAATCTCAGGTTTTCTGTATTTAAAGCAAGATTTCTTTTTTTTTTAATTTTTAAATTTTATTTTATTTATTTTTTTATACAGCAGGATCTTATTAGTTAACCATTTTATACATGTGAGTGTATATATGTCAATCCCAATCTCCCAATTCATCACAAGCAAGATTTCAAAAGGAAAATAAAGATGAGGTTCAGTAACTTCTGTCCATTGCACTTCTGTCTTTATTTTGGAGTGGATTCAGTGGCTGAGGAAGGCCACTGGATGTTAGACTTCTGGCCAGAGGTGATATCCGAATTATCAACAATCAGCATCAATTAAATGGGCTATCCATCAGAGAGGGTTCAATCCCTTGGGTCTCTCTCTGTGCCAGGCATTAATCCTTTAGCTGCTGGATCATGGAAGAAGTCTGAGGATCTCAGGAGAGGAGTTGGGGTGGCCAGGCTTGCAGGCAGGCATTTAGGGGATCTTAGAGGAGTGATTCTTTCCCAAGCGGTGCGGCTATATTTTAGTATTTTAACAACCAGTGCAGCCATATTGGTGCCTACTGACTGACTATTGGCCCTGCTTCTGTCCCTTTTCCCAACCTCAGAGCTCCTGATCCCACTGTCCTCAGCAGGTGACTTCCCTATACTGGGCTGGTGTTGCTTCTAAAGAGGGAGGGAGAAAAGGGGTTACAACTTGAAAAGTTGTTCAGTCTTTGTTTGGCCTCCTAGCTCATCTGCATGCCTTGGGGAATAATGGTTTACGGCAGTGACTGCTGTCATTTGCCAATATTCATTCTTCTCTTCCTACAATAACCCAACTTGGGTTTTAGCTGGGTACACGTCTGCCCAGATTCACACTACATTTCTCACACTTCCTTGAACCTCAGTGTGATCATTTGTCTGTTGTAGCCAATAGAATTGTACTACTTTCAAAATATGCCTTTAAAAGAAATGAATGAGGGCTTCCCTGCTGGCACAGTGGTTAAGAATCTACCTGCCAATGCAGGGGACACAGGTTTGAGCCCTGGTCCAGGAAGGTCCCACATGCCGCGGAGCAGCTAAGCTTGTGTGCCACAACTACTGAGCCCACGTGCCACAACTACTGAGCCCACATGCCACAACCACTGAAGCCCGTGCGCCTAGAGCCTGTGCTCCGCAGCAAGAGAAGCCACTGAAATGAGAAGCCTGAGCAATGTAATGAAGAGCAGCCCCTGCTCGCCACAACTAGAGAAAGCCCGTGTGCAGCAACGAAGACCCAACGCAGCCAAAAATAAATAAATAAGTAAATAAATTTTTAAAAAATAAAAGAAATGAGTGAACTCTTCTTTTCCCTTTGTTTTTTCTAATAGCTGGGATTCATGCAAAAAAGAAAGTAGCCAGAGAGGAGCTGCACTTGAGGATGGCAGATCAGCTCTGCTAGCCAGGAGTCCTTGGCTCTGGACCATTACACGGGCAAGAAATATTAAGCTCTTCTTGTTTAAGCTACTCTATATTGGGGGATCTTTGTTTTAGCAGCTCAGACTCTACCCTAACAGATACTGCTCATTGGTTGTATCATTAGTTGGTTGGGTTTCCATAACTTACTACCTTTGAAAACAGAGGAGGGAGAGAGTGGGTAAAAAAGGCACAGCATTATACTGATATTAAGGCTGTAAGGTAAAAAAAAATGCAAATTGCCTTAAGAGAACTGAAAGACATTCTGTGGACAAAGAATGGATCATATGGGGAAACTGTCGAGAGAAGAGGTTGCAGAGATTAGACTTAGAGGCCCATGTTCGGTGACTTTATTTTGAGTCCAGGCAGACTCACTGAAGTTTTGAGTAAGAAAGTAACACGATCCAATGTCTATTTTAGAAAGACTGCCCTGGAGTATGGAGAATGGATTGGGGTTGTGAGGTTGGCAGTGGGGAGACAAAATTAGAGACTGGGACACCAGGTATGAGGCTGTGGTGGTAAACTGGATGAGAAATAATGACGGGCTAAACTAAACAAGAGAAAAGTAGGCAAAAGGAGAGACATTAGGAAGTGGAATCCTTGAGATCGGAGGTAAACGAGGGGGGTGGGTTGGTAGAGGAGAGAAGGAGTTTAGGATGATGCCAGGTTTCCAGTGTGGTGGTTTGCAGTGTTCTGAAGAGGGCATCCTGGCAAACAATAGAAATTGATAAAGCTAGCCCACAGTGTCTCCTGCTGTCTCTTTCCATTCATCTTATACCCTCTCTCCTTCACTCATTTCTTCCCCATGGTCCTGGCTGTGGATCCTATCTATTTCTGCCCTTTTCCAGACATGTCTTTCAGAAGTGGTTTTCCAGTCTTCTCAGTAAGGACTCCTTTGAGTCAATCCCATAAGTACCCCAAATTTTGAAACATTTTTTCCCACATGTTACCTGTGTCCATCACTTTAAAATGGCCTTGGCCCATTTCCAAGGCCAATTGTAAACCAGATACCACCATTCACATCAGAAACCACAGCTATCAGATGAGGCTGCTGGTACTTCCCACCCACTTCAAAAATGCCTTGGAATTGCTCAAAAGCCAATCAAAGCTTTGGATTCACAATATCATCGCCACAGTTGAAGTCATTCAAGTGAAAAGGGGGGAATGGGACATTTTAAAGAGTCTGTGTTGCTGGAAGTCAGGTGCATGTGGGATCCTGCTAAATGGTTTGAAATACTGAACCTTGGAGAGTGTTCATTACTAACCTTTTTATTCCAGGGCTCTGGGTTGCCATGGATTCTAGACTTTTTTCCTCCACAAGGAATAAGAGTTTTAGGTCTCTTTTATGTCTAGTAATGGTTCCCCTTTCCAGTGCAAGCATTCTTATTCCACCTTGTGGGACTCTACTTGTTTTTTTAAATAATTTATTTATTTTTAAATTTATTTTTGGCTGCGTTGGGTCTTCGTTTCTGTGCGAGGGCTTTCTCTAGTTGCAGCAAGCGGGGGCCACTCTTCATCGCAGTGTGCGGGCCTCTCACTGTCGAGGCCTCTCTTGTTGCGGAGCACAGGCTCCGGATGCGCAGGCTCAGTAGTGCTGGCTCACGGGCCCAGTTGCTCCACGGCATGTGGGATCTTCCCAGACCAGGGCTCGAACCCGTGTCCCCTGCATTGGCTGGCAGATGCTCAACCACTGCACCACCAGGGAAGCCCTCTACTTGGGTTTTAATCATGGCGTCCTTCTCTAGCCACAGGGACAGGCACATGTCCCAGATTGAACCGATCTTAATGGCACTGCCTCCCAACAATCGTGGTTGGTCCAAGAGGTGGGTATGTGACTCTTTGGGCCACTCATGGACTTTCCTGGGATTGATACATGGATGCTAGAAAAAAGAAGGAATCTCTCTTTTGTTGGTGTTGCTAAGCTAGGATAACATAAATGTAGATCTGTCCATATTAATCTTCCTCAGCTGTATGGAGAAAACTCACCTTCAGTAATCAAATATTGTGTCAACACCCAGAGAGAAACCGAACTGTGAGATGAGCTGAGCAAATTCTGGTGCTGTCTGAGTTGTTGGTTCCAGACCACGTGGCCTTATTCCTGAGGCTTTCCCCTTAATTTCATGAGTCACTTTAGGTTCCTTCTCAGCTCTATGAACCAATGAGTTCCTTATTTACTTAAGCTGGTTTGAATTGAGCTTTTGATACTTGCAGTGTTCTAATAATACACGGTCAGTTCCCAAAGCCTATTTATAACAAAATTACTACTTAATGCCCAAGCACTCACAGATCCACGTGAATTGTTATGTTCCTCATCTGGTTTAACATTTGCATTAGAATGAATGCTTTGATGCTTTGATGCATGTTTGAACCCATGTCTCGCCCAATTATGTTTCAGCCAAGGAGGGAACAGGTTTTAGGCAACTTAGCAAGCCAAAGGGAGAGAGATTTGCTGAGGGCACCTGGGCTGTCTGCAGACTCTCAGGTCATCTGAGGCCATGAAGCAGAGTCCTTCACCTGCAACCTCGACTCCATCTCTAGATCCCCTCTGAGGTAGTTGGGGGCAGGGGCTGGAGCTAATGGATGTCAGGAGTTTATTTTGATGAGCTCTCTTCCAGGTCCTGGTCCTCCCATGCTGGGCCTCCCTCCACTCCTCTGCAGTAAGACATGCGTCGTTGTCTGGTAGGTCATTCACCACTAAATAACAATTGCAACCAATACTGCCACCCTTCAGGGAAGGACAGTTTGCAACTAATTACTTCCCATGAAAATACCCAAACATAATTTTGCTCATTATTAAAATTTTCCGATGATAGATTTATCTTCCCCATTAAGTAATACATTATTCTCCTACAAAACACATAGCGCACTAGAATTACTAGGCACTGCTTATATTAAATTGCTGCTTAATAAATTAAAACTCCTATGGTTATGAATAAACTAGGTCATCTGCACGTTTTGTAAATTAGTAGTTTCTTGTAGTTATTCTCTCTTGGTCAAAGCTTAAAAGAAGGGGAGAGGAAAAATGATTATCATTATTATTTTATTGTTTTCAAGCCAACTACTGCTCTCTGCACTGTAGTTTAAAATAAGCCACTCAGTCTAATATGGTAGAATCAATGTTGAGTATCCGTCAATTAGGATGAATTTTAAAGGCTATGGTCTGTAAAGTTTTAAAGTCATATTAGAAGCTAAACCTACTGGATGAATAACAAACCTCAGGTTGTATTTGAAGATTCTTGAAGCAACAGGCACTGTCCAAAGTGATTTTAATTACTGGGCGAAATGTTTTTCCTTGTTACAACTTAACTTTTGGGTGTGTTGAAAGGCTTTTTTTTCTGATTTGGGGATAAGTCAACTTCTCTGACATCTTTTCAATTTGAGATGAGTAACAGATTTTCTATAGTCATATCCAAAATGGTTGACACTATTAAAGAATCAGCTACAAGGACTCTTCGGAGTACCAAATCCTTACTTACAGAACTGTATAATGCAAACAGACGGACGCACTTTTGTGTTTTTTGTTTTCGTTTTTTAAATTTCCCTACCCACTCCAAGGTTCACGAAGGACAGCAACCAAGCCACATTAAGACAATTGCTCCACCTTCTGGCCAAACTATGGAATTGTTTGAGCCTATGTCTCACCCAACTATGTTTCTTGAAGAGTGAACATACTGGGTGTACACTGCCTCCCGATGCTTGTTTTTCTATAGCTATAGCTCAGTTATTTCTACTGAGATAATTTCCCCCCTCAGAGCTATACACAGATGTTCCTTACACACATTCCTCTTTGTTGTCAGTTACCTCAGGAATCTTTTTCTTTCCTGAGCGATTCCCACCTGCCCTTCCACATAACTTTCTCCACCTCCTCTCTCTTTTTCTCACCACGTGGCAAAAAACCAAACCAAACAAAAAACCAAACAGCTTTATCCTGTCTAATATATGTAAGAATACTGCTGGTAGTAATAAGGAAAACAAAAGTCAAACATTGGAACTGTAGATCACACAATAAGGAATCAGTGTCACCAGGCACTTTGCACTGTTTCCTTCAGAATCTCTACAATAAATCCTAGGCTTACTTGCTTCTGAGTATGCCATTTAAAGTTATGTTTATTTCACATTCAGTATTTTTTCCTGTTGGGTCATTAATTTTAAAATGAATAATTTCTTGTCCCCAATATATGGTAGCTCAGCTACATTAAATAGGTTAACATTATTTCTATGTGTGCTGTAGGTTACAGAGAACTAACTTTTTAGTCACAACATTCTGGAAGTTAAAGACATCTATTGAAAAATTAGTTTTTCTTATTTATTTATCTATTTATATTGAGACACAATTGACATATAACATTGTGTAAGTTTAAGGTGTACAATGTGTCGACTTGATACATTTATACATTGCAATATGACTACCATCAGAGTTCTAGCTAACACCTCTATCATGTCACATAATTATCATTTCTTTTTTGTGGTGGAAACAATTAAGATCTAAACTCTTAGCAACTTTGAAGTTTATAATACAGTGTAATACAGTATGGTTGACTATAACATATAACTATGCTGTGCATTAGATCTCTAGGACTTTTTATCTACTGGTTGCAAGTTTAGTTTGTCTTTTAGAGATACTTCTTCACAACTCCCCTGGCCTCAACTACCATGGTTAAGTATTTGTATTTTAAAAAATGAAGTTGTGCTTAAGCAATTATGAAAGTAGTAATTATTCATAAGGAAAAATTAAAACAAAATGAATAAAATAAAAAATGAAAGTCCCATCCCTTGTACCCTTCTCCCTCTCTCATCAGAAATAGTCAAGAGTTTGAAGTATTCCCTTTAGAAATTTTTTTTCTATGCAGCCACAAGCATACTTTTATTTTTTGGAGACAGGGAATCTATCTATCTTTTTTTTTGGGGGGGGGGTACGCAGGCCTCTCACTGCTGTGGCCTCTCCTGTTGCAGAGCACAGGATCTGGACGCGCAGGCTCACTGGCCATGGCTCACAGGCCCCTCTGCTCCGCGGCATGTGGGATCCTCCCGGACCGGGGCACGAACCCGCGTCGGACTCAACCACTGCGCCACCAGGGAAGCCCCTCTATCTATCTTTTATCTATCTATCCATCAATTATCTATCTATCTAGTAACTTTTTTTCTACTTATTATAGCCATCTTTTGGTGTATAGACACAATGAAAAAATTTGAAATCTTTCCTTCATGTCAACTACTTAAACAATTATTTCTGCTAAAAAAATAGAAGATACATATGATACCAGTCCCTCTGAGATCAGAAAGCTGGAGGGTGGATGAAAGGAAAGTTTGTTTACCTCTGCATGCAAGAATTCACTTGTCTAGAGCAGGAGAAAGAAACAGAAGAAATTATTTTCATTCATGGTTCAAAGAATACTGTGAAATTGGAAGGTAGCTTTCACTAAACTTTAAAGGAGTAACATCTTCTTTTAAAAAGTACTTCCTTTTAACAGAAACAGACTCACAGACATAGAGAACAGACTTGTGGTTGCCAAGGGGGAGGGGGTCTGGGGGGAGGAATGAATTGGCAGTTTGGGATTAGCAGATGTGAACTATTATATATAGAATGGATAAAAAACAAGGTTCTACTGAATAGCACAGGGAACTATATTCAACATCCTGTGATAAACCATAATGGAAAAGAATATGAGTATATATATATATATATATATATATATATATATATATATATATATGTATATGTATGTATGTATGTATGTATAACTGAATCACTTTGCTGTATGGTAGAAATTAACACAGCGTTGTAAGTCAACTATATGTCAATAAAATAAAATTTTAAAAAGTACTTCCTTTTTTTTAAAGAACATAGTCAACCGTGATTAGAAACTGTTATAAATGCACATGTTCATGTGTACTGTGGCTTATCCTTCTGCATCCTCATAATGTATTTTCACACTTTGCAAGCCCACATGCTTGTACTTCTCTTAGAGAAAGACCAAAGTAGAGGTCACAGTTTGAGTATGTCCCTAAGCCAAACACCCATAGCCACATAAACAAAAATCTCCTGATTTCCCTCAAATGCTGATTCTGACCTACAAATAAAACTTAAGCTTTCTTTCTGTTAGTGTGATCTTGCAGATTCCTATTCAATCAGCTCAAACAGGTAAGCTTGTGTAGTACTACTACCCCGCAAGGATGGTGAGTTTCTAGTAACCAATCACAATTTTTTTAAAAATGCACTTCCTCATTCATGTTTATAAACTGAGCTGCCACTGCTGAGAGCCAGCTTCTTACCACTTTTGGTTTTGAAGTCTCCTTGATCATAGTTTGTTTCTTGCACAGTAAAATATTCATATCAAGTAGAGCTCTCCAGATTTTATGTTGACACCTCTTCATATTAAATGTTATCTCCTTCATGGGGTCTAGAAACAATTGAGACTATAGATAACTAAAGTTAGCTATACAGTCTTTTTATACATAAATGACAAAGACAAATGCATTTTTCATTTCTTTTTTCTAGGCCTCGTTGGAAGCCAAGAAAATACAACGTTAAAGAAAAACTGCACAGCCATGACTGAGTTTATTTTCCTGGGACTGACAGGAGGGAGCTGAGTTGTGACCTGACTTTTGTGTTGTATTCTTAGTCATCTACCTTATTACAGAAACCGACAATGTGAGCATGATTTTGTTAAGCATAAGTGACTCAAAACTCCAATGTAGGGCTACCCTGGTGGTGCAGTGGTTGAGAGTCCGCCTGCCGATGCAGGGGACACGGGTTCATGCCCCGGTCCGGGAAGATCCCACGTGCCGCGGAGCGGCTGGGCCTGTGAGCCATGGCCGCTGAGCCTGCGCGTCTGGAGCCTGTGCTCCGCAACGGGAGAGGCCACGGCAGTGAGAGGCCCACATACCGCAAAACAAAACAAAACAAAACAAAAAACTCCAATGTACTTCTTCCTCAGTCACCCTGCCTTCGTGGATCTCTGTGATACCACCGAGGTCACTCCTAAGATGCTGGCTCATTTCTTACCCAAGAGAAAAACCATTTCCGTCATTGGCTGCTTTTTACAATTCCACTTTTTCATTGTCCTGGTAATCACAAATTATTATATGCTTACAGTGATGGTTTATTACCACTGCATGGCCATCTGCAAGCCCTTGTTATATGGTAACAAAGGGTCCAGATGTGCCTGTCTCTCCCTGGTTGGTCTTCCATATATAAATATAAATATAAATAAATAAATAAATATATATATATATATATATATATATATATATATATATATATATATATAGAGAGAGAGAGAGAGAGAGAGAGAGAGAGAGAGCGCTTTGCAAATAGTCTGCACAGAACATCCTGATGCTTCATCTGTTTTTCTGTGACCCAATGAGATCAACCACTTTTACTGTGCGGACCCACCTCTCTTAGTCCTCGCCTGCTCAGATACTTATATCAAAGAAATTGCCATGTTTGTGGAACCACACTGTCTTTTGAAACTTGAATATATTTTACAGGGCATTAAACAAAAATGTTGGAATTTTAAGCTTTTAACTCAAGTTTCTTCTTTAAAGATGGATAACAAAGGCTGCAGAAGGGATTATATTGTTATTGGCAATAATTCCTAGTTGCAACGATGAAGAATTTGTCCTGTGAAAAGTTTCTCTGCATTGTGTGCTTCTAGGATTTGGACATTACTGTTTCTCTAACTTAGACTGATTTTCACCAGAGGGAGAGCAAAACTATAATTTGAAGGCATCTTTTACTCTCTACATTAATGTTTTTTAAAATAATTGATTCTTTCCCATCATTAGGGTTTCGAAATGGTGCCTACAAGACAATGTGATGTTTACCCACCACCCTAAAGTACTTCCTTGGACTGATTTTTCTCCAGGCCTCTTTCCTTTTCATTTACTGAATATCGAAATTCTTCCTCCCTGGTGAAGGGGTTGGTTCCACCCTCAGCTGGTACTAAGTGATCATTCCTTCTTGTTGGAAGCAGAATTTTCTTTCTTGTTCATCACTACCTCACCTTGTATTAGTTTTATATTCTTGGTTAGTTAAGTCATAAGGAGGAGAGCTGGTTTAAAAAGGAGCTCTTTTTTTCGGTATGTGGGCCTCTCACTGTTGTGGCCTCTCCCGTTGCAGAGCACAGGCTCCGGACGCGCAGGCTCAGCGGCCATGGCTCACGGGCCCAGCCGCTCCGCGGCATATGGGATCCTTCCAGACCGGGGCACGAACCCGCGTCCCCTGCATCGGCAGGCGGACTCTCAACCACTGCGCCACCAGGGAAGGCCCTAAAAAGGAGCTTTTTGGTCAGTGGCAATCCAACATTCCCAGGACTACCCTCTGAAAAACTGAGAAGAGGGGTTTTCATGGAACCTTTAGTCCCTCCCACTTAGCCTCTTCCTTGTGACAAAAAGTTACCCTGAAATCTGCAAAATTGCTCCTTGTTGGCCACTTTCTCCAATAATTAGTGTATTTTAAATAATACCACCATCTTGCAATGCCAAGCAACCAGTGAATGTTAAAGGGAAATAATCATCTTGTAATTCAGACTGGTAGGAAACAGTCATTTCTAATTACTTGTCATAAGAGAATACAATGCAATTAAAGATTCTGGCTTAGACTAGAGCCTCCACACAGCCACTGTCTCCACTGATTCATATATTTTTTTTTTGATTCATATTTTTGACTGTCTGAAAAGGCAAAGTCGGAGAGATGGGCCATACACTCATCCAAATTGGCTTTTACCATGATGGATGACATATTACAGATGTTTTATATTTTTGATGGGTGTTATTACATAGACTGGGAGACATAATTATTGAAAGCCAAGGTCCTTAGGTCTAGAAGAGTTATTAGGGATTATTTCAGAATGGGTTTAGGCACATTTAAACATGCAGTAGGTGCTTAAGCATGTCAATAAACATCTTTTTGGAGGACTCATTATGGTGAGCTCCTTAGGATACAAAGATAATTTTGTAACTATATCCAAGACACTTTTCAGTCCTCACCCTACTTGATCTTTGTGGCAAAGACAATATTATGTATTCACTGGGTTCTATTTTATTTTCTTCTTCTTGGATGCACAGGAGGACTGCTTTTTCTAGTCTCCCCTGTAGTTTGAAACCTACTTCTGGCCACAACCCCTACAGGAAAGTGATGTGTGTCACTTCTGTGCCAAGACACAGAAGAGTGTGTGTGAGCCCTCCATGTTCTCTCTTACTCTATTTTGAGGACTTATCTTCAGGTGACAGAGACTCAGGGTGGAACCAGCCTGGTCACTCTTCGGGGTGGGCTTCCTCCGAGTCCTGCAGCAGATTGAGTGTGAGAAGGAAATAAACATGTAGTGTAAAGCCACTGTGATTTGGAGGGTTAGTTTGTTACTGCAACATCACCTAGCTTATTCTGATTTGACAGCCTCTTTGGAGGCATCTGATGCCCCCAACCTTACTTGGATTATGCCACTCAAAGCTCTCCTGATTTTCCTGCTACTCCTTTGACTTCATCATCTCAGATTGCCTTTAAGGTTCTTCTCCACAGTCTCAGTCTTTAAATGTTGGAGTTTCTTGGTTTTCTAACCTGGGCTCTCCTCCTCTCAATGTATGCAGTCTTCCTGTCTCAATTACCATACGATGAGGACTCTCAAAGTTATATCTCTAGCCCAGTCTTCCCTCCTAAGTTATAGATCCCTCCTAAGTTATACATTTCTGCCAACCTACTGGGTGTCTTATATGCATCTCAAGCTCAATCTACCCAAAATTTAACTTAAAACTTCTCCTTCCCTCAAAGCTGTTCCTCCTCCAGTTTTCCTATCCTCAGTGAATGGTATCACCATATGTTGTAGCTGTTTACCAAAGATGGTCCCATATTCATACTTGTATTTAGACTCTCCCACATTGAATCTGCCTGGCTCTGTGACCCATTCTTAATTAATTTATTTTTTGTTTTTATTTTATTTTTGGCTGCGTTGGTTCTTCATTGCTGCACGTGGGCTTTCTCTAGTTGCAGGGAGCGGGGGCCACTCTTTGTTGCAGTGCGTGGGCCTCTCATGGCGGCGGCTTCTCTTGTTGCAGAGCACTGGCTCTAGGCACGCAGGCTCAGTAGTTGTGGCACACGGGCTCAGTTGCTCCATGGCATGTGGGCTCTTCCTGGACCGGGGCTTGAACCTGTGTCGCCTGCATTGGCAGGCAGATTCTTAACCACTGCGCCACCAGGGAAGCCCTCTGTGACCCATTTTAACCAGTAGAATGTGGCAGAAGTGAGACATGGCAGTGGCAGCTTCCACCTTTGCATTTTGGGGAGTCTTGAGCTACCACCTAAGATGTCCAGCTACTCTTCTGGAGGGTCCCTATGAAGACAGAGAGGTCCTGAGTCTACATGGAAAGAAGGGGGAGGCCCAACTCTCCTAACATTCCAGCTGAGCCAGTTTCCCAGCCATCTGCACTGAGGCCCCAGACAAGTGATTGAAGCCACCTTGGATGTTCTAGCCCCAGCTGCCCTCTGACTGAAAACACGTGAGAGAGCACAAGCAACAGCAGTAGAAGAACTGCCCAGCTGAGCACCGTCAATTGACAGAATTGTGAGAAACAAGAAAGCAGTCGTTTGTTTAGCCATTAAATATTAAGTGCTTTGATGATGGCCATTCTGACCAGTGTGAGGTGATACTTCATTGTAGTTTTGATTTGCATTTCTCTAATGATTAGTGATGTTGAGCAGCTTTTCATGTGCTTCTTGGCCATATGTATGTCTTCTTTGGAGAAATGTCTATTTAGGTCTTCTGCCCATTTTTGGATTGGGTTGTTTGTTTTTTTGTTATTGAGCTGCATGAGCTGCTTGTAAATTTTGGAGATTAATCCTTTGTCAGTTGCTTCATTTGCAAATATTTTCTCCCATTCTGAGGGTTGCCTTTTCATCTTGTTTATGGTTTCCTTTGCTGTGCAAAAGCTTTTAAGTTTCGTGAGGTCCCGTTTGTTTATTTTTGTTTTTATTTCCATTTCTCTAGGAGGTTGGTTGAAAAGGATCTTGTTGTCATTTATGTCATAGAGTGTTCTGCCTATATTTTCCTCTAAGAGTTTGATAGTGTCTGGCCTAACATTAAGGTCTTTAATCACTTTTGAGTTTATTTTTGTGTATGGTGTTATGGAGTGTTCTAATTTGATTCTTTTACATGTAGCTGTCCAGTTTTCCCAGCACCACTTATTAAAGAGGCTGTCTTTTCTGCATTGTATATTCTTGCCTCCTTTATCAAAGATAAGCTGACCATATGTGTGTGGATTTATCTCTGGGCTTTCTATCCTGTTCCATTGATCTATATTTCTGTTTTTGTGCCAGTACCATACTGTCTTGATTACAGTAGCTTTGTAGTGTAGTCTGAAGTCTGGGAGCCTAATTCCTCCAGCTCCATTTTTCTTTCTCAAGATTGCTTTGGCTATTCGGGGTCTTTTGTGTTTCCATACAAATTGTGAAATTTTTTGTTCTTTTGCAGCTCTATTTACAATAGCCAGGACATGGAAGCAACCTAAGTGTCCACTGACATATGAATGGATAAAGAAGATGTGGCACATGTATACAATGGAATATTACTCAGCCATAAAAGAAATGAAATTGAGTTATTTGTAGTGAGGTGGATGGCCTTAGAGACTGTCATACAGAGTGAAGTAAGAAAGAGAAAAACAAATACCATATGCTAACACATATATATGCAATCTAAAAAAACAAAAAAGGTTCTGAAGAACCTAGGGGCAGGACAGGAACAAAGATGCAGACATAGAGAATGGACTTGAGGATGGGGGAGGGGGAAGGGTAAGCTGGGATGAAGTGAGAGAGTGGCATGGACACATATACACCACCAAATGTAAAATGGATAGCTAGTGGGAAGCAGCCGCATAGTACAGGGAGATCATCTCGGTGCTTAGTGTCCACCTAGAGGGGTGGGATAAGGAGGGTGGGAGGGAGACACAAAAGGGTAGAGATATGGGGGTATATGTATATTTATAGCTGATTCACTTTGCTATAAAGGAGAAACTAACACACCAATGTAAAGCAATTATACTCCAATAAAGATGTTAAAAAAATGTTAAGTGGTTTGGAATACAGCAGTGTAGATAACTGAAACACTGGATCCCCAGAAACCTGGAGATGATCTTTCATTTCTCTCCCTCATCCTCCACATCTAGTTCCCAGCCTCTTTGATTATACCTCCTAAATATTTTTTGAGTAGTACTCTTTTTTCCATATGCCATTTTCCAGTCCAGATTACTATCATCCTTTTACTATTAGATTCCTCCTGTAGCAAGAGGGAGCATTTAAATGCAAATTTGGTTATAATCTTGGCCAGCCACCTAAAACCCTCCATGGATCCCTGCTGTTTTTAGGATAAAATTCAATCTTCTTGACATTGCTTCCAAATCTGTGAAGGCTCTGGTCCTTGCCTATTTTCTAGACTTATGCAACTCTACATTTCAATCATCCTAGATTTGTTTCAGTTCTCCAGGGTCCCACTGTTGTCTCTTGATTCCTTGCTTTTTTATTTGTTCTTCTTTCTACCTAAAATACTTTCTCCTGTGGTCATCCCTTCTCTTTCTTCTCCTTTTTCAAATTTCTACTCATCTTGTGGGTCTCAGTTTAAATATAATTTCCTCCTGGAAAACGTCTCTGATCCTCCAAGCCTGGATTACTTATCCTGGCCAAGTGTTAATGTGCAATTCATTAATTTTTTCATTCATCAAATTTTTAGTGAGCTTATGAGTCAGACACTGTCACCCTTCCCCTATAATAACCTCATCATACTCCTCTGTAATTATTTGTTTGCCTAGCTTTGTCCCTGGCCTGTAGGCTCTTTAAGGAAAAGGAACATGTTTATCTCATTTCACTTTGTATCTCCAGTGTTTAGCACATAATACTCAGTACATACGTAATGAATGGATGAAACTAAACTTAGTCTTTATAGGTGGTATAACCAGTGGAAGGAAATCCTCATTCACTAGAGACTCAGTTCTGATAAACATACCACTTAGCATTTTAGTAAATATTTGGCAAGAGAAAAAAGTTCATGGTTTATTGGAGACAAAGCACAATTTTTGATGACAAATTATGATAAAAATTCAAGTCCAGTTTGATTTTCTGAAATCATAGTTATTCACAAACTGGAGGACCATAGTAGAAATCATTTAGCATTAAGCCAGCAGCTTTGATTCTGAACAGTTGCAAACATCAGGCTGAATAGGAAAGCTAACCCCCAAAAGTCACTACATCAATTATTTCACAGAGAGTTGCTAGTAGTGTCTGAGTACTCTGAAAACAGCTTGAATATATTTGCTTCAAAGAGACATGGTGCTAGGAATATCCTCATCTATTCTGGAAGGCCTAATATGCCTCAAATATGAGTGGTTTCCAGGGTGCTCAGACCTTATCATTGTGGTCACCCCCAGCAATGACTGCCCCTGGTTGACTGCCATAGGAAGACTGGAAAATGCTAGGTAGACCAGTTTCCTTAAATAGCTTATCATCTGCAAAGGTCTTCAAATAACTGCCTCTGGCTCTTGGTCCCATTTTAGGGAAATTTCTGCAAGAAATCTGTGGTAGCCACCAAAGGATATAGAGGCACACAAACAGGCAAAGTCCCGCTATCTTGGAATACTTATTGGTGATCACCCTCAGTCATTCTTGTTTTTTTGTTTTTTGTTTTTTGCGGTACGCGGGCCTCTCACTGTTGCGGCCTCTCCCGCTGCGGAGCACAGGCTCAGCGGCCATGGCTCACGGACCCAGCCGCTCTGCGGCATGTGGGATCTTCCCGGACCGGGCACGAACCCGTGTCCCCTGCATCGGCAGGCAGATTCTCAACCACTGCGCCACCAGGGAAGGCCCCCTCAGTCATTCTTGTTAGCATCTCTGGTCAAAGAGGTCCTTGGGTTCATTACAAAGCCCTTCTACTTTTAGCCTAATTTCAGTAGCCCTTTTGAATATTAGGCATTTAAGCAAAGCCACCTCAAGTCCTTTCTGAAAGTATGTTGAGTGCAAATAAACATTTCATGTATCAGTTGTTTATTGAATTAAGATGCAGGCTATATTCCAAAGAGTGGTTTCTCTGGGTGCTGGAAATATGTTTGAGCTTTATTCTTTTAAGGTTTCTGATACTTTCTTGCACTGAGAATATTATTTTACAATAAGAAGTGACAGTATAATAATTAATAGCCCACAGAGGTAGAAGAGAACTTAATAATTATTTTGTCTAAGCCTGTCATTATACACTTGAGGAAGATGCCACTCACAGAAGACGTGATTTACTTGATTCCTGATGAGATAATGCAAACATTAGCCACTAGTGAGGTTTTGTTCAGTATTTTCAATTAAATGTCAATGATAGCTCTATCCGCAAGAATAGAGGAGAACTTTGGCTTTCTGGCCATACCGTTTTATCTTTTTCCTCCACCCCAAACATGACAAATTGGCTCATCACTAAAGATAAACATGTCTGACATCAGTATTTGAACTTGGAGTATTCATGGTTCTATTGGAGCATTTGAATAAAAGTGTTTGAATGACTCCTTATATTAAAAATTAATACTTTTGAGTTACATAATTGCTATGAATTTAAAGCATGCTGGTGTTAGCAACGGTGGGAAGGTAAGGTTATTTTGAGGTTTTCTTCTTTTTAAGCGCTTCCGATCTAATTTTAAAACTTTTGGGATCCTACAGGATCTTCTCTTGTATAGCAGAGAATGTGTAGCTGTGATTATCCACTTAGCCCAGATCCATTCTATGGTTTAAAAAAAAATGTTATTTGCTAACGCATACCAGACTTCACACAGGCAAAAGGTAAACCCACAGGTCCAGTAACAAGATTTGCTGTGTTAAATGCAATTGGGTCTCAAATTTTAAGCAGTTAAATGTCTTAATTTGTCCTTTTCTTCCTACCATAATATAATGAGGATAAACTCTGACACACAGCAGCTCTGCAAAGAGAAGATTTCTCCTTGTTCATTGTTTGTCAAACCAATCTTCTCTCCTGAAATTTGATTTCCCAAGTGCCCTACAGTCCTTAAGCCAGGTGGCTGCAGTGCGTCCTCTTGGAACGTTCATAATCATCTGAAATAAAAGCACACCCTAGAAGCCAGAAACACTTAAGACAATCAAATGGGGTTAGTCACCAAGTAGAAATAACTCTTTGAACCTCGTGCTAACTCTGCCCTTTAGCCTACCCACTGACTCCCCCCAGGTTGCTGAAGGGAATCACCTTGGCTCTGAAATAAATAGTACCAATATCCTCTGGGTTAAGTACTTATGTGTCCTCTTATACACACAATTCATTTTTCTGGTGCTTGATTCAAATACTGTCAGCTGGAAGTTTGCCTTGTGGCTTGAAGAAGGAAAACTGTAGTGTGCTTTCCAAAGGACCCTGTCTATAGAGGCCCCTCAACCCCAGGCTTCAAGATTTGAATATTAAATATTATAATCTTTTTCCATAGCAATCAGTCTTCCATCTAGGAAAGGCCAACTGATGAGGTGATATGGTTTTTAGAAAATCAAAGAAATACAGTGTTAAATTTGTGGGGGAAAAGCATGGATTTGGATTTGACTGTACCTGGACACTTCTTGTTTGTTTATTTGTTTGCTTTTTAACAGAATTGTGCTGGGACACGTATGTTTCCTTTTACTTGGTTAACCTGAGCGGTAACTGGACTTCATTGTGTATGTAGGCCCCTGATAAACAGGAGAGCTGCTGAACCCTGTGAATTAAGCCAACTTTCTAGAATTTTTATGAGATGATAGTAGCTGCATTGAATTAAAAAGAGATATCAAACTTCTTCTACTTGTTTCTTTTCCCCCAAATGGGAAAGTTAGGAGATTGGTGTTGAAGAAGAGTAAATAAGAAGAAAGGCAAATCAATGATATTAAAAGCAGGGAAGTTGTTACTAGGAAAAACTATGGAACCTATTAAATTTTGACCTTAAAATAAGCATCATAATAATTTTTTAAACCCCAAGTACTACCAGGGATAGAACTATAGGCACCTATGCTCATTTCAATGTGATTTTATTGCTATGTCATGGCCTAGTATGTCTGCCTGTGTTAGGAAGATTTCCATTCCAAGGGACAGAAAAATCAACTCACACTGGATTAAATAATAAAGGAGGAACTTCCCTAGTGGTCCAGTGGTTAAGAATCTGCCTTCCAATGCAGGGTACGCGGGTTCGATCCCTGGTTGGGGAACTAACCACATGCCGCAGGGCAACTAAGCCCTCATGCCACAACTACTGAGCTGGCGCGCCTCAACTAGAGAGCCTGTGCGCCACAAACTACAGAGTCCACGCGATCTGGACCCCCGCACCACAACTAGAGAGAAGCCCGTGCACCGCAACGAAGATCCCGCGTGTGGCAACTGAGACTCTACACAGCCAAATAAATAAATAAATAAAGGAATTTACAGGTATTATGAAAATGCAGTGGTGTGAGTTCCAGAGCTGGTTAGTCTAGAACTCAGTAATGTCACTGTGGACTCTGTTTCTTCTGTTTTTTTATTTTTCTCTACATCTGCCATCTACAGTGTGGGCTTCACCCAGAGGCTGGGCCCTTTGATGTTAGAAGAGAGCTGTCAGTATAATTAGGTCCACATGCTTCCCCTTTTTTATCCAGAGAAAGATAGAGTCTTTCCTTAGCTATCTAACAAAAATTCTGAGATTCCTGTTGATTGGACCTTTAATTGGTTTAAACCTGGGTCACTTTAACCAATATCTATGGTGAAGGGGTGGGATTATCCTGATGGATTATAACAGTAAGACTTTACCCCTGAAGCTGATGGAGGGGTTCATCTCACCTAAAAACATGACTGCTGTAGAATCGATGTTGGGAAGGTGACAGATTTTCTATTATATATACTCTGGGGAACAGTGAATTCAAGGTTCCCCATCCTTGCAAGGTCTTTTATGATAGGCAGCGAAGGATACAATAGTAAATTTAAAGCTATCAGAAATCT
This sequence comes from Kogia breviceps, assembly GCF_026419965.1. NCBI lineage: Eukaryota > Metazoa > Chordata > Mammalia > Artiodactyla > Physeteridae > Kogia > Kogia breviceps. Next base: position 82,195,305 of record NC_081315.1, read on the forward strand.
TGGTGTTTTTATTGAGCCCCATTTCTGAGAGCTATTAGAGAAAGTAAGATTGTGAGGTTGTCCCTCAGAGTCTTCTCATTTATGTTACTCATGCTTTCCTTCTATGAATCACATAGAAATATACTGATCACGTACTGGTTCACGTCAAAGAGTCAGAGAATTCTTCAATTCTACACCAAAGGATGGAGATCAGTGACACTGAAGCTGGGAACTACCACAAACGTTTTACCCAAACTACAAAAATGTTGTATTAAATGAGTCATTAAAGCATCAATCATATTTTTTTTTCTTAAACTAAGTTAGACAAGGGCATGTTTATCCCATTCAAAACATTACCCAAACAGAAGAAACGATGGTATATGTTGCATACTCTTGAGTCACCAAACAATATCATCTTTGGGTCCAGAAGGGAATCTGGTTGCTGGTCAAATAGACAACCAATATCAGAATTTACAAGCATCCTTGTACCAGCTTTCTGAAAGGCAGTACATTCTTAGTCTATCAGAATAGATTGTCTGATATGCTTTTTCTTTTTTTTTTTTAAATTGGGGTATAGTTTTTTACAATGTTGTGTTAGTTTCTACCGTACAGAGAAGTGAAGTAGAGTTCCTTGTGCTATACGGCAGTGATATGCTTTTTCAATACTGGGACGTCCCCGGCAGTCCAGTGGTTAGGATTCCGCATGTCAACTGCAGGGGGCACAGGTTCGATCCCCGGTCAGGGACCTAGGATCCCACATGTTGTGTGGCACAGTGAAAAAAACAAACCAAAAAAACCACAAAAGGTCAATACTAACTCATGTTAGTTGCCTAGTCTCCTGAATTCAGCTGAAGGTGTTTATACACTTTCTAAGATTTCAGCGGCCCTCTGGAATCTTTGCTCGTGGTGCAATGCTTGAGATCTTTGGATACTAGTTTTAGAGCTTTCCCCCCTGAGTGCTGGGAGAAGGTAGGAGAGAGAAAGACATGTTAGATATGGACATTATACTTTCCTTTAATGTTCAGTCTCTTGACACCCTACAAAAGTTTTATTTGTCCTGCCCTGAGAAATGAGTATCTCAACCATATTCTTGACAGGGTTCCTAATGACAGCATTACTTTCCATTTGTAATTTCTTAGGAGAAAACCTTGACTAAAGACGCTGATGAATTCCAGCCATTCCCACAGCTCCCTTGGTCCTTACCTCTCACGAGCCTCCACTTCCTACTTTCATAGTTTCAGATGTTTCCCATTTGTTTTTTTTTTTTTTCCCATTTGGTTTTAATGTTGCCATTCTGTTTTTTTAAAAAATAAATTTATTTATTTTATTTTTATTTTTGGCTGCGTTGGGTCTTCATTGCTGCACACAGACTTTCTCTAGATGCAGTGAGCGGGGGCTACTCTTTGTTGCAGTGCACAGGCTTCTCATTGCAGTGGCTTCTCTTCCTGCGGAGCACGGGCTCTAGGCATGTGGCCTTCAGTAGCTGCAGCACGCAGGCTCAGTAGTTGTGGTGCATGGGCTCTAGAGCGCAGGCTCAGTAGTAGTAGCGTACAGGGTTAGTTGCTCCATGGCATGTGGGATCTTCCCAGACCAGGGCTCGAACCTGTGTCCCCTGCATTGGTAGGCAGATTCTTCACCACTGCGCCACCAGGGAAGCCCTAATGTTGCCATTCTTGTAGTTGAGCATCAGGAAATTTAAAATGGTCTAAGAATTAAAAAAACAAAACAAACATGTCTGTATATTATCAAGATACTTGTGTGATTTCCCAAATGTATTAATTGTTCAATCAATACTTTCCAAAGTGCCAGAGAATGTTGAGAAGAGTGTGGAATAGTTTCTTGATGAAATATATTTAGGAAAATGTGGGTTTAACAAATTCAAATGGACTACTGCAGACTTGTTCAGGCCTTTAATATGTATTCTTTACCTCCAAGAAAAAGGATATCTGGTGCTTTCTACTCATGTTTGACTGTGGAATCCTTTTCCTGAAGAACATAACACATCTGAGGAACAAAATTTGCAAAATGCTCATTTATGTCGTTACCATGTTTTCTGGGAGTCTGTTATCTGCTTTCCCTTTGTTGGCTTTTGTTATTAGATGTTCCTAGGATTCTATTCCATGACAAAATCCAGCAAGGAAAGCTTTGCCATTATTTTTCAAGGAGAAGTAGGATGGGAGAAGGCCCAAAATCTATTTTCTCAAGGAGAGCAGATCTGATTCAAAATCAGGAGCCTCTGATTCATCTTAATTGTTGTATTTCTGAGGGCAGAGGACATTTGCCATTAACTTCTAACAGGATCCTTTTTTCCCATCTTAAAGTACATTCTGCTATGTAAATACAGGGTCATACTAAACGTGGAAAGTGCCAACGCAGTAGTTTTAGACAACTGACGTAAGTTTTATGGAAGCATTTTTTGCAACCCACTTTTAAGGATAGAGTAATTCCACATGTAAACTGCAAATGGGGATGAGGATCTGGTGTCAGCTACAAGTTCATGTTCAGATCTGAGTATGCCCCAGGGGAACAGAACTCTAATTATCTGAGTTAAGGGGCTGCAGCTGAAAAGCTCACAGGCCACTCCGAGAACAGCAATATGGTCACACGGTGATGGCCAGGCTTTGCCAAGACTCAATATCCACATGAATTCTCTCTTTATTCAAGCCTAGACTACATTTCATTGTAGAATTTTCGTAATTGAATAAATTCTAATAAACTCTTATCTGGTATGGATGGCTTTCTTTCTATATTTTCTACTGTTCTTAGTTTTTCATGTTATAAAAGCAATAGATGGCCAGTGTTGGCAAAACACACAAAAGTGTGCAGTTAGGATAAAAATCATTCCTAATCCCACAAATCAAAAATAACTGCTATTGATATTCTGGTTTATCTATTTCAATATTTTATTTCTTTTTGAGTTGTTACATAGTTCCTTTGCAGGATGCTTTGAGACTATCTCTGAACTGTTTGTGGCCTTAATGCCGTATGCTGGAATTTATTTTGGGGGCAGACTCTCTTTTCTCAGAAGAGCTGCACTGGTGAGACTGTCTAGCTATTGAGATACAAGTTCAGCAAGAGTTCTTTTTTTTTTCCTACTGTAGCTCTGAATATCGGTAGAGTAATTCCACTCCTACAACTTGTACTGTATTCCTACTAACACATGGTAATCCCAACACTAATGGAAACTGCTAACATTTTCTATATGTTAGAATATGTCCTGTTTTAAATGCAGTGTCCTATTTAGTCCTTACAATAACACCATGTGTTACATTCTGTTACTATCCCCGTTGTGCAGGTGAGGAAACCAAGGCACAGAGAGGATAAACAACGTGCCCAAGGTCTCAAGTATTAAGTGGTGGAGCTGGGGTTTGAACATTGCACCTCCAGAGTCTGTCTTCCTTCTTCAGACTGAGATGTTAACTGAGGTAAAGGCTGCCTTCACTGTGGGCTGAGTGTAGCCCTGAGAAATCATCGTGATATTAGCTGGCTTGATTCTGATTCCTCTAGCATGTTGGAATACAATGGTGCACTCCAAGGGGCAGGGGTGGTGGGTGAGGGGAGGAGAGAGTGAGAGAATATGAAAAAGCAAAGTCTAGTCGAGAGGAATGTGTCTCTGAACACGGCTGCAGGCCAGAGGCCGGAAGCTAGGGAGGAAGGAAGACATGGCTCCCTGTGAACAGGCGTGGCCAATGGATTTTAAGTGCAACGGTACATGAATTCCAATTTGACGTTTTTCTTTCTTGCCTTGTAATTTGGCTGCGCTATTGTCAACTTTATTAAACTTATGTAAGTTTATTAAACCACCGGAGTCCTCTCTTAGTTGGTCTCTGAAGAATAAAGGAGTGATGGCTTGTACTCATGTTTGGGGCTTAAGTATAGAAGGAATGATGAAATGGGCAAAAGTGACAGAAGCAGCAGCCTGCGGCAGTAGTCAAGCATGGAAGGTGGAAAACAGAAACCAGGACATGCTGAAGATCACCATAAATAACTGCAGAGAGGACCAGACTTCTTATAGTCCTGTGGGATGGGGCATGGATTTATATTTGGATATTATGGGGAAGCTCAATCCTGTAGGCCTTGAAAACTGGGGACACTTGAGTGACATACACAATACAAAGCATATGTTATATAATATATTTTACTTATAAAACTTGAATCACATTTAATTTGATACATGGCTTTTTATGTAGCATTTTATTGTGGGTATTTTAATAATTTAAATTAATATTTTTGAAAATGCTATTTTTTCAATGGCAGAAATGTCATTATAAGGAAGTACCATAATATTCACAACTATTTCCCTATTGTTAGATATCTAGGATGTTCTCCAATTTTTTGGCCTATATAAATAGCAGTGTGAATAAGAATGCCCATTATCATCACTTACTAGACATCTTAACAATAAAATAAGACATGAAAAAATGAGGACATAATTGGAAGGAGACGAACTTTTTATTGTAGATGATGATTACACAGAAAATCAAAGATCAATGATAAACAATGTATTTATTAGAACTAATAAGAGTGTCCAGCAAAGTTGCTGTGCCCAAAATTAACATTTAAAAAAATCACTGGGGGCTTCCCTGGTGGCACAGTGGTTGAGAGTCCGCCTGCCGATGCAGGGGACGCGGGTTCGTGCCCCGGCCCGGGAAGATCCCACATGCCGCGGAGCGGCTGGGCCCGTGAGCCATGGCCGCTGAGCCTGCGCGTCCGGAGCCTGTGCTCCGCAACGGGAGAGGCCACAGCAGTGAGAGGCCCGCGTACCGCAAAAAAAAAAAAAAAATTCTCTTTTGAGTATGTTTTTAAGCATATTTAAATCCTAATTCTTCATTTTCCTGTTTGTGTTTGTTTTTCACACTTGACAAAAATTAACTCATCTGGAATTAATTTTGTGATGAAGAGATTATATTAATCAACTGTCCCTCCTTTATCCACTGATTTGTGTTATCATTATTATGCACTAACATTTTAATGTTTACTTGGGTCTGTTTCTGGGCCATATACTTTGTTGTGTTAATTATAATTAGTTTATCCATTCTTGCCCAAGATACCTACTTTGTTTATTGTTCTCTTTCTAGTGAAGTTTACCATTTGGTAAGGCAAATTCCTTTGCTCTTTTCAAACTTTCTTGGATCATCTCAGAATAGGCATTCTCCATTTCTCTAATCAAATATTTCACTTGTTTCCCAGAGTGTTAGCATATAAACAAGACGCAGCTTCTCGATTTTCAAAGTGTTAGAAAACGTGAAATACTTTCATCACAACTTTTCATAAATTCAGGAGGAACTGTTGAATGTTCCAAGGTCAGAGCTTGGGACAGTAATTAATGCTGTATTATTGAGAGTGAGGGTGTAGCGCTTGACATGATGTTTGACAGGGGCTTCCTATAGTTATACTTCAGTCACTTTCAGCCAAGGTATTTTCTTTTTTTCTTCTTCTTTTTTTTTTCTTAATTCCCCGGCCAGGGATTGAACCCAGGCCCACAGCAATGAAACTGCCACATTCTAACCACTGGACTGTAGGGGAACTCCCCAGACAAGGTATTTTCTAAACCAACAGGGCCTGTTGTGATTATTCTCTCTCTCCTTGGTGGACAATGAAGAAAACAGGCTTTCATGGACAATGTCATTATTCCTGCTGAAAAAGTGAAACGCCTTGATTCCTGTATGAGTGAATTCGTTTGTGGTGAAATCATACTGTACTATAGGGATCAATGAGCTGGACCCTCAGTGTCTTCTCCCCAACAGAGTGGTTAGAGAGGGACCTTTCCCTTTGTTCAGGTCTTGGCTGTTGAGTTTGAGAAAGTGGAGGACCAGTTTAGCAATACAAAAGTTGGGTTATCTATCAGGCAGAACTGGTATTCCCCAGTTCTGGAGAGGAGACCAGACTTGGGGTTGGGCGGGGGAGGCTTTGCAGGTGGTGTGTGTCGGGAGAGAGGTCCCTGAGGCTCTGGCCAGAGGTGCGGATGGTGTGGAGACACTCCTCGGCCTCCTCTCCAGCAAACACCAAAGTGTCCAAGGTCACGCCAAAGGGGTAAAAGTGGGATACTAAGTCTATTGGAGTATTTTGTAAGTGTAAGTTTACTATAAAAAGTGTTCTAGTCTCCATTGGAGTGCGGATTAAATCCTGTGAAGTCCAGCTATGCTCAGGGGTCCTCCTAGTAGGTCTCATGTGGGGTCCCAGACACGAGGACCAGGCACAGTTGAATATGAGCTTCACCTAATCCCTCCTGCCTGGAGCCAGTTGAAATACACAATTATGTAAAATCTTACGCTCATTCAGAATAAGTCACTTATTCTTCTTCCACCTCTATTCCTCATCTATAAAATGCGGAGGCACACATTTATCTTCTCACGTGCCAGAAATGCTTTATGACAAATAAAACAATGCTTGCAAAAGTACAGTTGATAAAATGGTGCTAAACAAGTTCAGAAAAAATTCTGACTTGTATATTTACACACTGTTCTGTCCTTTTGAGTCATTCAGAAGAAAGAAGGAAGGGGAAGGGCATGGTTCTGCAAAATGCTGAACATGGGTGCCTGAAAAAGAGCAATTTTTGATGACAGTACACAAATTGTGCTGAAAAGTGTCATGAATTGTAGCGATATCACCTGCTGATTAATGGCTTTATCGGCTTCTTTTTCTGAATGACCCAAGACACTCCAAAAGCAAACATTTGGATGGCAAATCTTGACGTATTTGTCAAATGAAAGGACTCGCAGCAGAGCAAGTTAGTAGCAGCTGATAGAAAAGAGATTTAGTTACAGGTTGTGGCCTGAGAACAAAATTGGACTTGTGGGTATATTTTGTGGAGCTGTGCTGGAAAATGCTTTGAATTGTCAATATTTTAAAAGCTGGGGATTTCGTATGAAAACAATTTTTTAGAGCTGGGTAGCTGCCTCCTTCTTTAGAAAGGACTGCTTTTTTTTTTTTGCTGTGCATCAGGGTCAATGCTTATTATTATTATTTAAAATTTTATTGAAGTACAGTTGATTTACAGGATTGTGTTAATTTCTGCTGTACAGCAAAGTGACTCAGTTATATATATTTTTTCATATTCTTTTCCATTACGGTTTATCACAGGATATTGAATATAGTTCCCTGTGCTATCCAGTAGGACCTTGTTGTTTATCCATCCTATATATACTAGTTTGCATCTGCTAATGCCAAACTCCCAATCCTCCTCCTTGGCAACCACAAGTCTGTTCTCTACGTCTGTGAATCTGTTTCTGTTTCGTAGATAAGTTCATTTGTTAGACAAAATTGTTCTTTTTTTTTTTTTTAATTGCGGTACGTGGGCCTCTCACCGTCGTGGCCTCTCCGGTTGCGGAGCACAGGCTCTGGATGCGCAGGCTCAGCGGCCATGGCTCACGGGCCCAGCCGCTCTGCGGCATGTGGGATCTTCCCAGACTGGGGCACGAACCCATGTCCCCTGCATCAGCAGGTGGACTCTCAACCACTGCGCCAACAGGGAAGCCCCAAACTGTTCTTTTTTCAGTTTGCCATAGTCTACACCACTCTCTTAATACTGTCCTCTTCTGGTTCTCATTTACAATACCTAGCTGGTCCCTCCAGTCATTTGAGTTTGTAACCCCTGACTTAGATAATGCCAAAGGATGGGGAGAGATCCTCTGTGGTCCAGATTCAGACCTTAAAAAGGATTCCTTAGGTCTTGAAGAAAGTCAATGGAAAAAAAGGTAGTTCAACATTATCCCAGGTAAAATGCTTTTCTTTTAATAAAGACATTCTTCATAGATCACATGTTAGAATAAAAATTTTTTCTTTGTTTTGAAATGCATTGTAGTTGAATAAAGTTTCACTTAAGTAACAATGGATATATAAAACTACTCCGATAGTTGCTAAAATTCTCTTATAAAAGGCAAAGAATTCACTTTTATATGGAAACAGCAGCGACTACTATCTGCATACCAAACTTTGCAAAAAAGAAGCAGAATACAACCTGCAGTAGCACTTAGAATATTGCGTCTTAAAATGATGGAAACTTTTAAGGAATTTGATTGCTATTGTGACCACCTACAAATTTGAGACACAGTGCCAGGCAAGATACATGTGTATTTTGCTGATACAGTATCAGCAGGATGCCACCTTTTCAAAGGATATTCCCAGATTCAACAATGGAGAGAAAGGTCCTCAGTGAATAGACTGTATGTATACAGTCAGAGGGAGAATTGGGTCAGCGCTGGAAAAAGCGGCAGAATACAGCAGCTTTAAAGGGTTTGACATGGTTTTCTCTAGCCAGTACTGGAAGTAAACCATCATTTGGTTGTTTTAGACAATTTCCTCTGGTATTTGCATGGTCTCTCCTCTCCTGGTTATTGTGAGTCTTATCTCAAAGAGTTTGAATCCTTCAGTGGCAGGCAATGCTTTAGTGACTCCTACAATCAGCTGGTAAGTTTGATTTGCCTTAAATAGCTGACCCCAAGATGCATCAATATACATATGCAAATATGCATCTTTGCCATCAACTGACTTGTACCTCTGGACCAAAAGCTGCAAGAGAGAGACAGCCTGATTCTCTCTTCCCCGAGTAAGAAAACTGGCACCCCACCCCTCAAAAAAAAAAATCAATGAAATACAAAGTTGATTTGAGTATTTTATTTATAAATGTACATTTACTATAAAAGCTGTTGCATTTTAGACAACTTTTTTATGTTTATTTTTTACTATTTCTCAGAGGCATTTTAGAATAAATATTTTAAATGAAGGTTAGTGTAACTGATATAGAACACTGGCCCACCCAGAACAGTAACATCTTTTGGACGGACTCACGTATGAGGTGGATCATTCCAGCCTGTTAAGTCTTACACTGTGTATAGATAACTATAATATGTATTGCATTAGTAACACTACACGGAAAGAATGAACACATGTCATGAAAGTTTGCAAGTGAAAAACAAAGAGTTACCCATTTTTTTCCTTAAGAAAGAGAAGGGACAAGCTTTTGAAGTACAAGAAAAAAAAAGATATACTTCTTCAGGAACAATAAATCACTCACTTGACTCATCTGTTTTTTAAATAAACACATTTACATTGTAGCTCAACAGAGCAGAGCACTTTTGTTTTTTTTCCTGGGATCTCAAAGATTATTTGAAAAGAAATAGATCATACTCATTATGCTGCATTGGAAAAAACAAGATCTAGTCTGCCCGAGCCGCCATGTAACAGACTCCAAATGAAATATAAATCAAATATAAATAGAAACAGTTGGCAATTAGAATTTAGAAAATGTTGGAGATTATTCTGTGCTGGTGACTATTGTTCATTAGGGAAAAGCACATGTCGCTGTTGGAGAATGGGGCTTTCTTTTTCTTGACTTGATTCTAGCTTCAGTACATGTACAATGAGTCTCACTAAGAAATAGGTATAAATGAGTTTGTGAAACCAGAAGAGAATGTGCAATATTCATATAATCCTTACATAACAGATGGAGTTCCACATGTAAAAAGTATTCTATAAAAATCGGTTATGAATAATCATATTGTACATGTTTGTGCATTACTGGTGGTAAAGTACTCTGCTAATATCATGCAAAGTGTAAACATCCACATTATCAAAATATTTAATAAAACATGCAGGTGGTTAATCAAAATATTGGGCTTAATCTGTACATTTTCAAAACTTTCTTTTTTAAAATTTTTCTATTTTTCTTTTTCTTTTTTTAAATTTTTTTCCCCCTGTAAAACAGCGAACACCTCCATGAGAAGTCTTGAGAACTTGGAGGTGACTTCATCTCTCTTCAATGTACTGCATCCTTAATTCATCACTGACTATGTGCAACAGCTTTGCATTTTCTAAGGCACAATTTTAAATGAAATGATGTGTAAATTTCAATCTAACAACAGCTCATCCAAATGACAAAATGGTCAAAATACCTCCAGTGGCTGAGGAAATTTCTGTACTTACATGGAACCCACATGCAAAGAACCGTCTAGCATGTAAATAAATAATTGCTAGTCATACTCAATAAGACACAGAAAAAAAATTATTGCTTACATAACAGAAAAACATCTACTTGATTTCCTTTAATGACTACATTAACCTATTAGGAGTATATCCAGAGTCTACATTCACAAAATGTCATCTGTCATCATCACTTATTTGCCATCATTTTAAGGCAGAATAAATAGTCCCCCTTTCCCCAGTCTTAAAGAAAACAGCCTGGAGATCTAAAATGTGATGCTTTTTAGTAACTCGATTCCTTTCTTGGCCAGCTGAAACTCATCACACAGGGCAAAAAATAAACCAGCTCTCCACAACAGTTTCTCGCTAAACTTCTCCATGAGCAAGGTCCAGAATTCTTGGTAGTAAAGAGAGTTGGTGATGTAGGGCATGAGGAGAGCAGGTAAGTATCCAGGAGGGTGGACGGGGCACGATGTGAACAGTAGGTTCTTGTTGATCACATGCTAGTGGCTTCTCACATCATATGTCATTCAGATTCTATTAAGATGGACAATGCTTTACTTTAGCCACCTGGGCTTCAGACCCCCAAGGAGAACTTGCAGGCAAGGGTGAGCAGTGGTCACACCTAATGATGGGCTGATCTCAATGAGAGCTTCCGTATGTCCCACACTGAGCCTCTTATTGAATCTAGAGCCTGAAGAGAAGCAAGCAACAAAGCCCTCCTGGCTATCACGGACCCACCACTCTTTGGAAGATTAAACTTCCTCACAGATTTTGGTAAATAACTTTGGAAATGATGACTGAATTATGTCCCTCTGGTTTCTTCCTACCCTTGGGCAATGTCCCAGAGTGTAAGCCTAGCCCGTATAGCAAGGGTTCTCTTTATTTGATGGGTCAGCCTACAGCAATGGCGTAACTTCCAAAGGACACAGAATCTAACACTAACGGTGCAATAATTTATTGGTATGACTTCCACCTCAAAAGGTAAGTAACACAAATGTTTCAGGATTACAGTATATATTATCAGACTAGCATCTTTGCATTAAAAACAAGTTATAGCTCAGAGCTAGATGGTGTGATTTTTAGTTTCTGAAATGCATTAATTGTATGCTCCTGTCTCAGAAGACCACATGTCTCAAATTGGCATGTCCTGCATTTTCTGCAGCTCAATTCTGTAAACATAAAGTGTTTAATTCCTAGAAATGCTAAAAAAAAAAAAAAAAAAAACCACGTTTATTGCATCATTTAACTTATTAACTCCCAAAGAAGAGAATAACACATTTTAAACTGTAAGCCTGTTTGACCATGCTAAGACCTTTTTTGGGAACTATTCAGGATCATTACAATTCAATATTCTTTTGTATATACTGTGCAAATGCCAAAAAAAAAGGAAAGCAGGAAAAACACAAACACTGTGCTACAAAAGAACAGATACCATCTTTTAGAATAGCCTTTCAGAAATTAGATGAATACTGAGGAGCCCCTGCACTTAGGGTTTTGTTAAACGATTGCCAGGGGACACCCTCAGTAAGGAAATGGTGAGTGATCTGGAAGCTCGAAAACCACGTCACAATGTTGTGGGTTGGCCAGCACCTGGGACAAAGAACACAGAGCAACATTTGGTTAAAGTAGTCAACCATTTTGGCTTCAGATGTTTAAACATTTCCAAAATTAGCGATGCCCTTTGCCAAAGTCTCTTCCCTCTAGGGAGGGGAAACTTGTCCCACTATGCTACTCAAAGTGTGGTCCGGGGACCAGCCATATTGGCATCACCTGGAGCTTGTTAGAAATGCAGACTTTTGAGACCGGTCCCAGAACTGAACAAGGTGATTCATATGCCCTGTCAAGTTTTCTTGAAGTCCTCTGGATTTCACCCTAAACCAAATGATCTCCAGCAAGTTTTCTACCTTGTCTTCTGGGGCGAATAAGCAAGAAAATAATCTCTCCTTTCAGTTTCTCTAGGTTGTGGTTTCACTAAGAATAAATACATTGCAAGAGGAGGAATTTGACATATGATCTAGATATAAGGATGGTTAGATTTAGCAAATAAAATACAGAACACGCAATAACATTTGAATTTTAGATAAACAACAGATATATTTTTTAGTATATATCCCATGGGATATTTGGGATATACTTGTGCTACATCCTGAGCAGGTGATGTTTGGGACACGCATACTAAAAAAAATTCACTGTTATCTGAAATTCAAAAACATTTAGCTGGGCATCTTGTATTTTATCTAGCAAGCCTATTTAGGAAGGATGGTTTGGGTCCCATATTTCCTGCTGAAACCTTCACAAAGTTTCTCCTTCATTTTAGGCACTAGAGTTGTGATGAGGGAATCGCAACATTGGAAAAGACCCCAGGGATTTTGCGTTAAATGCATCTCACAAGAGTGAATGATGGAACAGACACAAAGACATGGTCATCTAACACCCAAGCACAAATGGCACCAGTTAAACATGTGACGGCTTGATTCATGACAGGTAATTTGTTTTGTACTTCTATTCCCATTTACATACGAACTTAAAAACAGCTTACATTGCTTTTAGGAATTGCATTTTAATATGCTGTTATGCTCTTTTTCCCCTCCAAGAGAAAAAATTCATTTAAACGTGGCCACTTACTTAAAGAAAATAGGCTTATATATTCAGGTTTTATTATTCTACACAATGAAATTATTTTGTTTCACTTAGAATGCTTATGATGTAAACCACCCCTCACATCTATCCATCTCCCCTCTTCTCAACTTAGATCAAAAGAAAAAAAATTTTTAGCCATTTTTCCCATTCTGACTCTTTTAATGCATTTGGGGTATATTCAACCAATTCAAGTGTATTTCTCTAGCCAATTATTAGCCTTTCCACCTATTCACTCTGAAGATATAGTTTTTCCTTATGACACCAAGAAAAATGAGCAGTACTCTCAGATGTACTGGTCATTCTCCCTGTCATGTGTTGACTTAATTAAAGTTTAGCCTAAAATGATATTAACATTTATCTGGAAAAATAAACATGAGAGTTAGGAAAACTCGGAAAAAAAATTGGAGAGAAGGTAGCCATACTCTGTTTCAATATTGAAACATAATATGAAGCTATAATAATTAAAACTGATACTAGAGAATAAATAGGTTAATAAAACATAATAAAATATCCAGAGGAAGACCCAAATATATATGGGAACTTAGTTTAAGAGAAAGCTGGTATTTCAAATTAACAAGAAAAAATGGAATTACTCATTAAGTTATAGTCATACAATTGGCTAATTGGAAAAAAAAAATAAAGCTAGTATCTATCTTATTTCTTGTCCCCAAATACATTTCTGATTATCACATGTTTACATGCCAAAAAAACCCAGAAAATAATAGGAGAAATCTCAGCTAAATTTATTTATACCCTTGGAGTAGTGAGAGCTTTTCTAAGTAGGACACAAAACCCAGAATCCATAAAGGAAAAAAAGAGATATGTTTAACTATTTAAAATGAAAATCTTCTCTATGAAAAAAAAAATCACAAAGTAGAAAGACCAGTGAAAACTGCTCAAAGCAGCAAATATAAAATAAAGGGAAAATTTCCTTAATTTACAAAGAACTCATAAAAATCAACTGCCAATAGAACAATGGGCAAAAGATAAAGAAATATAAATGTCGATAGAAAAAGAAATATAAATGGTGAACAAACATATGAAAAGATGTTTAAACTCATTTATAGTTAAAGACTACAGATCAAAGCAAAGAGCTTTTTTTTCTTTTTTTTTTTCCTCTCCACTTAGCAGAGTGGAAATTTTAAAAGTTTGATGATATCCAGAGCTGACATAGGCATGGAGAGAGAAAGAGGCTCTCTTATATACTTCGCAGGGAGCATACACTTTTCGGGAAGATAATTAGGCAAGTTGCCTGAAAATTTAAAAAGCACATGCCTTTTTATTCAGCAGTCTCACTGCTCAGAATCTACCCTGTGAAAACGCTTTCAAATGTTCAAGACATACATACAAGGATGTTCACTGGAGCATTTAAAAATAATATTAAAAAACTAGAAATAACTGGAGCACTCATTCATAGAGCATTAGTTTTAAATTATGGTTAAGTCCACACAATGGGATTGTATGCAGCTATTAAAGAGCCATTAAAGAGAATAAGGAGAAAGAAAATGTTATATGGAAAAATTCCCAAGATATATAATTAAGTGAAAAACAACAGCAACAAAAACTAAGTACCACTGTGGCTATGTCATTACCTTTGTGAAATAAAAACCAATACAGGTAGATGTGTCACACACATGCGTGTGTGTGTGTGTGCATGCATGTGCGTGTATACAAACATACATTCTGCCCCTCTCCCCAAGAACTTATTAGAAAGTGATTACGTGTTAAGGTTGAAGAGGTTCACTTTTAATTTGGTATCTTTCTAAACAATCTATTTTTTCTAACCTTTTACCACTTATAACTTCTATTTACTTATTCTTTTGAATATTGATATTGGTTATCTAGGCAGAGAGATAATGAGCCATTTTGCTTTCTTCTTAGTACCTTAGTATTCTAAAAAATATCCTAGTAACATATCGCATCAAAAACATTAAAGAAAAATATCATATCTTTAATCTACCTCCAATCACCTTGTTTTTCATCTTACAGGACAATTACAGGAACTCTATGGTTCTTGTCTTTAGATTTGGAATCAAAAGCAGTTAGTGGCCTTTATATTTGTATACACAACAGAAAAATTGCTGGCCTAGATCTGAAAAGCTGATTTCCAAAGAAATGACAACGAAACACCCAGCTTCTCAATTAAAATGAAAATCTGGATGAAAGCAGGTCGCTGTTATCCAGAGGTGAGTTCAGGTGTGTTCTCTGCTGGCATTCTTCAAGCACTTCAAATTATGAAAGAAATTCAGATTTACAGCACTTTTCAAATCTGGTTCAAGAGGTCATCAACCTAACAGCGCCCTCTTCTGGTTCCATGACTCACATTCAGCAGGTCATTGAGGTTGCAGGAAAAACTCCAATTTATGTTAGATGATGGGAAAAAAATCACTTTGAATCCTGAGACAAAAGGGTTTAGTTTTCCTTTTTAATGACTAATAAGAACCTACTGTATAAAAAAATAAATAAAATAAAATTCAAAAGTTAAATTAAAAACAGAGAAGAGCATTGGCACAAGAGGAGAAAATAAAAGAATATTCTTCTTCAAAAGAAGAAAAAAAAAAGAAAAAGAAAAAAGAGGAAGTCCCTAATTTCTCCTAACATTATCTTTTTTTAAAAATTTGCCAAAAATGTTGGATACATGTATATCTATAACTGATTCACTTTGCTGTACACCTGAAACTAATACAACATTGTAAATCAACTATACTCCAATAAATTTTAAAATAAATAAATAAAATAGATAGCTAGTGCAAAGCAGCCACATAGCACAGGGAGATCAGCTCTGTGCTTTGTGACCACTTAGAGGGGTGGGAGGGATAAAGAAGAAAAAAACGCAAACAAACAAAAAAGAAACCAAAACAAATACAAATATAGTTTAAGTAAAATATAATTATTATATATTATACATGTATATATGTATTTGTATATACCTGTATATATATGGTATACTATTATCCCATATTTTATATGTATAATACATAGTATAAAAATTAATATCAATATTTTGTATATACATATAAAATAGTCCAGGTTGATGGCAGCAGCTCTAAGTTGGAACCGTTTTGACCTCAAGTCAAATGTTTATCATAGATCAAAACCACCTGGGTTTAATTTTAATTTCCCATCATTTTGTTAAAATAGGCATATATTTCTCTGAATTTACAAAATCTATAGCTATAAAACAACTTAATTTCAATTTTCACTCTTAAAATCTTCAGTCTTGTAGGTTTAGAAACCCACATAAAAAGACTGTAAAAATGCCACTTCACTTACTTTGAGAAATAATAAAAAATTCTTGAATTTCAAACTCCAGATCTTCGCTCATATTTTTTTTTAAAAAAGAGTTTTTGACTGACGAATTTGCATAGAAGAATCACCTGCTGTCTAGGTCATGCACCAGAAGGACTATACTTAGGATGGAGAGGGAGGAGGGATTCAGAGGCTAGCCACTGGCTAGTTTCAGATCTTCTAAACAGCAGCTGGGCGACAGCACCCCCTGGTGGCCCCCCCAAAATAACATTAACTTTCTGTGGCAGGAGACCCAGATATGAGATGCGAGGGTAGACTCCTCAAGGGGGCTTCTCTGATTAGTATGTACTAAGGTATTTTGGAGGGGGCAGGGATTCACAGAGAAGTAGAACCCACCATTTGTCTCTCAAAGAATTTTCAATTTAGTTGGGAACAAGCCCACTTTATGCCATGAAACTCCTGAATGGAGGCATGTAGATATTGAGTTGGCGCTTGACTTGATGAGCAGTGGAGAGCTATTCTTCATATGTGAAACACCCTCCAAATGCTACTGGTCTTCTAAAGAGATGCCTCAACAAATAAATAGAGTTTCAGACTTTATAGCATCCCTGCATCTCACTGAAATCTCTATGGTGAGCTCAGGCAATGTCTCCAACCTGGTTTACATTTTTACCTGCTGGTGTATTAACGCACTTCTGGATAGAAAGAATTAGTCCATGTTATAGCAGTAACTTCCAGTAAGAAACAAGCGGTAAATAAGGGATTATTTCATTATCATTTCTTTTACCTGGATGCTAATATATCTTTCCTTCAGTGTGGGAGTATCTACCGATGGGGAGTAGCTGAATTCCTAAGCTAGGTCTATGAAAGGCATATATGGTTGCACTCATTCATCTCAAAGTATTTCCCCTCAGGACTTACTTCGGGATCGCATGTAGCAGTCATTACAGTTTAGAAGACCATTTCGAATCCTAACATCCGTCCCACTCACTGCATCTCCAAGCTGTCCTTTGCAAATTCCACACTACAGGGTAGAAAGAACAGAAGTTATAAGGTGCATAAGGAATTGTTTTCTTATAACGTTTAGTTGTTGTTCACATGAATAGTACAGTAATCACTTCTCCAAGCTCCACATTTGTTGCATATCTACTATGTAGTAGATGCTGCACCACGACTTGACTTCCAGCAACAATATACTTTTAGCATTTTATCCTAACTCCTGGCATTTTTCAGAGAAGGACACCAGTTCAGAGAGGTTAGCTGACTCGTCCAAGGTTGTGAAGTTGGTAAGTGGTATCGGGTTGATCCCAAAGCCCATGCACACCGATTCTCAATCAAGATGGAAGAACTGTTTTAAACAGATTAAATCCTAGTGGTTTTAAATAAACACATGGCAAAGGAATGATCAATATATATTGAAACTTGCCTCTGAATAATCTTCAAATGCTTTTTAGCATTGTTGGTAAGTTCTACCCGACCAAAATGACTGGGAAATAGCTATTCCACTTTATGTTTCCATGTTAAAGGCAGTGATACCAAGTCAGCCTGAGAGCAGAAAGAGACCGTGGGGTACACGGTACTGGCTGAATCAGAGAACATGTCAGTTCTCTGGCATGTTGGTTCATGCCAGCCTACTGCAGGGGGACCTTGACCCAGCCCAGGAAACAAGGGCCAGCCCCAGACTGATGCTCTAAGGTCATCTCAAGCAGAGGGAGGCTTCATCCAAATTATGTTACAAGCTGCATCTACACAGAAGGGCAGGGGATAAATCTAAGGGGTGATGTACCTTAAAGCATCAGGTCAGCTCCAGGAAGTGAGTGACTAGAGAGAATAAAGGCCTTGACAGCTAAGAAGACAAGTCCCCTATCTGCTGACAATCTGCAAAGACTCTTTGCCACCTTGATTATCCTGAGTTCTGGTAAAGTTTCTGAGAATAAACTGTGGTGTTGGAACATATTATCTTGGTATTAGTATGAATTTTTTTTAAAAGTATGAAGCCTCCAGGGACTTCCCTGGCAGTCCAGCGGTTAAGACTCCATGCTTCCAATGCAGGGGGCAGGGGTTTGATCCCTGGTTGGGGAACTAAGATCCCACAAGACACACAGCGTGGCCAAAAAAAAAAAAAAAGTATATAGCCTCCAAACATTCCCAGACAATTTAGGATGTACATTATCTATGTCAATTTTACAATAAGAATATTGATAAATGGAGTCTAATTAAGTACCCATATTGCATTTTGTCCATCAGTTTTGCTTTCCAGTGATAACTGACATTATTAAATTAATAACTTTGGGACAACCTCACTCACTTTCTCTTAGCTTATAGGTAAAGTGGAAGTTATTTTAAACCTATGCAAGTTTACTTCATAGCTGAGGGGTGCTACTAATGAGAAACAGGACAAATCCAAGAAGGACACAGAAAGCATGTTAGGGTTATAAAGAGAAAGAAATGATTCTTTTTCAGAGATAGAGGTTTGGCTTCAAAATTATATATTATCTGAAACACATCCATGGGTGAAAAATGGAAATGCTGATATAGTCTCACTTATAAATATTATAATAAATCAGGCATAAGTAGTTCGTTCACCTGCTTGTTGGCAGGAGATTTGGGGCTAGAATTTAGTCCTCCTCATTTTCAGTTATTTATTAATTCATTCAACTAAAAATAGTTATTGACACCATCTCCACTGGGCACAGAGGATATAGTGGTGGGCCAGGCAGACGTGGTCCCTGCCCTTATGGAGCTTGTAGAGAGCAGATGATAATTAAACAATTCAATAGTGAGAGATAAGGACCACGAAAGGTTCTATAAGGACCTGTAACAAAGGCAACTTGACTTAGTGTGGTAAGCAGCTCAGCTTCTCAGAGGGAGTGATATTCAGTCTGTGACTGCAGACATACTCGTTTGGAGACCTACAAGTTAGCAACTAGCTGTAACCACTTCATTGACAATCTTCCATCATGTCAAAGACCAAAAATCTTTGAATTGAGTCTCAAGAGTTTGAGAAGCAGTAAAGACGTTACATTCCAAATAAATCCATCTGGCCTTAAAAGATTCAGAAGCATTATCGTCCTCCAGGGTGGCTTTCTCAGCTTCCTGCTGAAGTATATGCTCTTTAGGAACGTAAAATGGTTTCATAAAGACACGTCGCACAAATCTGTTTTGCCTCCTTTAACCCGACATCCCAGAGGGATGCGTGATAGGAGAGTTTCATCCTGAAGGATGGACTCCATGTACACTTCTGTACAACCTAGAGTCAGGGGGCCCTCACAAGCAAAGGCTGTCAGGATTTCCAGGAGGTAGTCACTCAGCACAGAACGAGGCCAAAAGACATTATGAGACTGTACTTAGGCAGAAGAGAGATGAATACATACCCTAAAGCACTGGATGTGAAAATAGAGATTGAGGGTCTCGATGATCATTGCAGCTCCTTTACCCAATGGAAGCCCACACGAAGAACACAGCTTCTTCCCACTTATAGACCTAAGTTGCAAAATATATGTCATAATAAAATGTTCTGTTTAGAATCGTTGGTCAAACACACTAATATGGAGCCTCATGCAAAAAAAATAAATAAATAAAACATGAGTTTTTAAAATGTTTATACCGTAAGTGAAACGATTACTAAACTGATAATGAGCAGGAATTAAGCGTTAGGTATAAGATGCAGACAATTGATAGATTAAATACAATAGGCCTCCACTGTGGCATGGAATTCTGTGTGTGTGCGTGTGTGTCGGTGTGTGTGTTAGTTGTTATAAAAAGTTTGCGTTATAGTCTATTCATCCACGGTGATCAAATGCCTTGAAATGATCTAATGTATTTATCATATGTTTTCTTACATCCTAAAAGACAATCAAGGTTAGCTTTATTAAGGTTTTAATGTTGTGTTAAATTTTTCTATAATTGGTTCATTGGCCCACTAGGGCATTTCTTTTTACTTATTAAAAATTTTTGTTGTTGTTGTTTAAAAATAAAGAGGAAATTGTGATACAGCCTAACAGGTATCAGGCAGATGTGGGATCAAATCCCTGCTCTGATACCAAGTTCTGTGACCTGGTATGAAGAGCTCACATTGGGTTTCCATTCCACCTGGCTCAGACAGGATGGCTGTGTTCTAAGGCAGCTTTCCCACAGCTAAGATCGGATTGCAATGACGCCGATTGTCGGGAAAGCTCTTGGAATTACACAAGAAATTTTAAAATATGCAATATCATCTGGAAGCAAAGAGAGGGACAGAAGAAACAGAAAGACAAGAGAAAAAAAGGAAGAGTTGCCCTTAGCAAACTCTATTTATTAGGATTTCCCTCTTATCCAGTAGTTAAATGAAATTTCTAAATCAAAGAAAACCTTGGAGTACTCAGTCATTTGTCTCTCCAGGGAATGGGAGCTCAGGCAGCTTTTAAGAATATCATGGGGCCTAATTAATGTCCAGAAGCAATCATTAGAGAGCTCAAGCAGAGTAAAAGGGAGGATGAAGTTTCATTTCTCAGCGCCCGCCTGGTTCACTGTAAGAGCCATCAGCGGATCCCGCCTAGAAGGTCTGAGCCGTCTTGAAGGGAAAGGCGCCGACTTAGGAGCCCGGCAATTGTCTGGTGGATTTTCTTATTAGATTGCAGGTTCTGCACAATGTAATTAAAGCCCTATGGCCACAGCCGCGCCAACGTCACACACTTGGCTCTTTCGATTGTGGGCTGATAAAATCTTTAGGCAGATGGGGATGTGTTCTTTCCTCCTGCCTATGTGTGTGTGTGGGAAGAGACATGGATGGACAGATCCCTCACAATCCTCTGGCAAGCACTAATTTGGTTGCAACTGTGCTCAGCAGGCTCTAGCCAAAACAAAGCAGCCTCAGAAAGGCTTGCTGACCTCTTGTACCTGTTTGGTGACTGGCCAGGAGGGGTGGAGGAGCAGGGGGACAAGTGCCCAGCCTGGAAGTTCTCTCGAGGGCTTTTCCTGTAACATGGGAAAGGAGCCAAACAACATGTCACGTAAAGAGAAGTCCAATCCCACAAGGAATGGCTTTTTAGATAAAACACCCCACTTCCTTGGCAACCAAATAAAAGACCACAGTGTGTCCTAGGGGTCATATTTTTTCTTTACAAAGGACAAAAAAATGTCCATCTAGCAGACTGTACAGACATTGGATGCATGATATCAAAACCAGGCTGGCACTGTTGAACAGAAAGACAGAATAGTTTTCTATTATTTATTTGGGTCAGGCTCTTTGCTAGTTAAAGTTGCACTCCAGGTTAGATATAAAAATTATGGATGGGGTAGGAGGGGAGAGATGAATGGGGGTGTAGGGAAAAGTTCTTAAAGACAGCCCAGAAATAAAGGGCAGCGCTTAAAGGAGGTATTTTTCAGTGAGGTGCCTTCCACCCCTATTCATGAATTCGTTACGTGATTAGGGATGACGTTCAAAACATCTAATGACTGCTATGTCACTGGGCATCTACAAAGCAGAATGGTTCCCAGCCAGAAGCCCCCAGAATGGTTTTACGGGTGCTGATGGTTACACATGAGCCCTGCCTGTGATGAAGCTGTCAGTTCCGGGCTCTGGATTTTAAAAGTTAATTTCATTGGTAAAGAAAGGGACAGAAAAGAACAAGGAAAAGAGAAATGCCAGCATAGACATGAACAGAGCATGAGGCCATCTGTCTGGTAACTGCTTTCAGAATAACTCTCTGAGCCCCTGCCCCCCCCCCAAACCTCCCTCCTCAGACAGAGCTCGTCTTCTCCAAAATATCAGCTTTTCATGGAATATCCTAAAGTATAAGGACCATCACCTTGAAAAATGGTTGAAAATCACCACAATAATCAATAAAAATAACGACTCCTTCTATGTGATTTTACCCTCTATTAATTCTGCATGTCATCTAGACATAGAGAAATGAAATTGGATAGACATAAGAGAAAAGGGGACAATGGTTCAAAAGTGTATTGAGAAAAAATGTAACAAGAAAAATAAAAGGATGAACTTATAAAAACAAGTTGGCATCATCATCCTCACCATCACTGTCATTATCAACACCACTGCCTACAATGTATAGTACTTATTACTTGCCAGGCACAAAACCCTATGAAGTAGGGTTATTCCCATTTTATATACAAAGAAACTGGAACAGAGAAAGATTAAGTATCTTGCTCAAAGTTCCATGCAGGCAAGTGTCAGAGTCGATATTTTGAATCCAGGTGGTCTGGCTCCAGCTAGAATGATTGGTTAAGGTATAATGAATATTATCTTTTTTTTTTTTTTTTTTTTTTTTTTTTTTTTTTTTTTTGCGGTACGCGGGCCTCTCACTGCTGTGGCCTCTCCCGTTGCGGAGCACAGGCTCCGGACGCGCAGGCTCAGCGGCCATGGCTCACGGGCCCAGCCGCTCCGCGGCATGTGGGATCTTCCCGGACCGTGGCACGAACCTGCATCCCCTGCATCGGCAGGCAGACTCTCAACCACTGCGCCACCAGTGACACCTGTATCTTTTTAAAACTGATTACAAGGAACCTCTGGCTCAAATATGATCTTATCATGGAACCGTGGGTTTACTCTGAAACCCTCTACCACTCATCCAGACAAGTACTTTGGATAAGTTATTTAATTTCTCTGAACCTCAATTTCCTCATCTGTAAAATGGGAACAGTAACCCAATAACATTGGGAGAGTTCAGTGAGTTAATATATGAAAAGAAGAGGAGAAAGATATATGTGAACTCTTCAACACAGTGCCTATTATATTGACATGTTTCAAAAAGGATGTGAACTCTTATTACTATAAAAAATACAATTGTTACAAAATTAGAATAGAGCCTGGGGTAGTTAGTTAAGGGGAGAGAAGGATGAGGAGAGGAAACATTTTTTCCTTGAAAGAACACTTGTCCATAGGCTCTGAGACAATTTAACTCACTTAAATAAATTGCTAATACAACAGACCTGCACATTCTTTCCAATGTTTAGATTTGTCGGTTAAAAACATTACTTGTCTCTTTTAAGTTACCAAATTCAGACTAAATATTTACTTGCCAGCAAGACTGTTCCAAACTTCCATAAATATTTGTTACCTTGTCAATGACAGTCAATGGAGAGAAAGGACAAAAATGCTGCTAACATCCAGCCATCTCACACTTTTTCACTTTTCCCCCTTCTTAGTCAATTAAAAAAAAAAAATTCCACACCCATCTTATTGGGTTACTCACTTCCGCCTTTCACTCGGAGACTCAATCTGATGATTAATGCTTTTGTCCAATGGGAGGGTTTTTGGCTTCACATCTTCTAAAACGTGCTTTGGTGGGTTTGATACCTGCTGATTCCGGGATGGATCTGAGGCCAAGTAAAGAACATACACTTAGTGCTCAGTAAAGCTGCCGCCTTAGTGCTTAGTAATCACATTTCTTTAAAGTGCTAATGCCTGCTGAGGTCTCACAGTGATTTCACAAAGCCTCCGGACCGTGCTGCTTAGCATAAGCTGGAAGAGAAGCTTGCAGCTAGCAGAGGTCATATCCGTCTGGATGATGGGTTGGGGAAGGGGTCTTACAATAATTGAAACACGGGGGTTGGTTTTCTCCATTCTTACCCTGAGCTAGCTGTGGGTTCATCCCACAGGGTGAGGCCCCAGCTTCTGTATCCAGCTGGAGGTCCTGATAGATTCCTTTCAATGCAGGGTTCTCAGAATGAGTCAAGACTCCTTGAGTTAGGCTGTTAAAATAACAAATATATTTCAAAACAGGAATAAAAGCAACTGAACTAGAATTATTGATCTTATCCCTCAGGACCGATTACAGTACGAAAAAAGAAATGGGGCTAAATAAATATTTATTCTCTTTATTTTAAACTAGATTTAAAATGGATTTAGAATACTGTAAAATGCTAGGCATTTTCATTATCCAGCAGTTTAACAAACCATCATTTCTGATGTCCTCTCTACCTCCTTGTCCACAAAATTCTTCATTCTAATCATTTCAAGGGGTGCCAGAGCTAAATGCAATCTCCCAGATTTTCACAAGAGGACTTATTGTGGAAAATATTTGGGCCACATGGGGCTTCAGCAGCCTATGGTAATTCACTGGTCCTTTAGTAGCTTCTATGTGCAAAGAAAGGAGAGACGGAGGAGATTTTTTTTAAAGGTTTCTGGCGACAACAGGGACTGTCTTGGAGAACTAGCAGTAATTCATGGAAAATGATTAGCATCCTTCAAATATTCCTGACTAGTGGCTGTCATTTCAAAAACTGGAAAGTCTCTTTAAATAGTGTTAACTGGAAACAGATGTGCTGTTCCAAGGGCTCTGCAGGCTCTGAACATGGGCCCCAAGCTCTAATATCTTACAATTCACCGAGTCTCCTAGCTGATGAGCACAGGAGAATTTTCAGTGCAAATCCCACCAGAAGAGCTCAGCTCCCAGCCAACCTTTCAAATTGGCCAGTCTTTGAAAATGATACTTAGATAGCCTTTTGTGTCTTTGGGTCCCTCTGAGCAGGCTGTGTGTGTACCCCGGTGTGTATGCACACACACACATGCATGCACACTTTCCAACATCTATCTGATATATCGGAGCCCCAGAGGCAAACATTTGTATCACAAAGAGCTTGCTGGTGGCAGAGCACTGGCAGCCTCTTGGGTTTCTGCAGGTCCCTTTTAGGTCAGGCATGGGGTCGGCATCAATAAACTCACTACAGTCCGTACCTACAACCAGATTCTGCTCCAGTCTGAGCTAGCTCTGAATGCTCCAGGAGTTTCTGGGTATCCTGTTCTGATCTCCCATGGAACATACTGGAACCCATGGGGTAGGGGAATTACCTATGACCCAACAGGTTTGTTGGCTATCCTTTATATCATCACCCAGAGTAAACATGGCTTCTCACAGGTCAGAGGATACTAATGGCAAAGTTCAGGGCCATAGTAAAACCACAGCGAGTAGGACGCCACGGCCTCATTTTTTTTTTCTTCTTTTAAATAAACTTTATTTCTGTGGACCAATCTTAGAGTTATTTTAAAAAATTGCAAAGATAGTACAGAGACTTCCCATCTACCCTTCACACAGTTTCCCCTGTTGTTTTCTGTGAGTATGGTACTTTGGTTACAGTTAATGAATCAGTATTGATACAATATTTTTTCTTTCTTTTTTTTAGTTTTAATATTTTTTAAAATTTAAGTATAGTTGATTCACAATCTTGTGTTAATTTCTGTTTTACAGCAAAGTGGTTCAGTTTTATATATATATATACGTATATGTATATATATACACACACATACACATTCTTTTTAAAAATATTCTTTTCCGTTATGGTTTATCATAGGTTCTCTGTGCTATACAGTAGGACCTTGTTGTTTATCCATTCTATATATAATAGTTTACATCTGCTCACCCCAGCTTCCCACTCCATCCCTCCCCCACCCCCCTTCCCCTTGGCAACCACCAGTCTGTCTGTTCTCTTTAACCACACCATAGACCCATTTTAAACTCTATCCCTCCAGACACATTAACCATTTCAGGTGAGTGGTATTTAGGTTTGGGGCTTTGAATTGACAACATGCTCCTTTGGTGATCTATACTGTCTCCCCTCATTTAAAAAGAAGTTTCACCTATTTAAAAATAAGGCTATTTATATTCAATAGTATAAGGACACTGACTTTAGAGCTATTAGAATGTCTTCAAGCAATAACATATGTATAATGTATTATTGGAATGATAATTTCAAAGCTGAATATGATTTGCATTAGTGATGGGTGCCCTTCCTGGGAGTGAAGGGACACAGCCCGGCTTTGCTCATATGGATGGACAGCCTGGAATGGCTCGTACCTGCCCTTTTCCTCCAGTGGATCACCTTCCTTAGTCTTAAGCAATGAGCCACTGTTATCTCCCTGGAATGGTTTCTTCTGTCTTGTCTTTTGTTCTTCCTCTCGACAGTTTTCCAAGTCCATCTTATTCTAATGGGGAAAACAAGGATAATCTTGAATATAATTTTTAAACACACAGGACAATACTCATGTCTGGCCATGGAATATCTGAAGCATTTTCTCAATCACATTGACTACAATTTAAAGAACAGTCATTCAAATTAACTGAATAGTAACTGATTTCCAATGATTTGAAATGAACATGTAACCTGGATCTCTCTCAAAAGTTATCATAAAAGGGAACTGGCTAGAAAACCCATCTTTCAAAATAAAACAGTCATAGGATTGCTTATTTCAGGACAAGTGGCATTTGAGTGCCCGTGGGTTATTTCAAAATGCAGATTATGTAGTATAACCTTTAAAAATTGTATAAAAATTTTTTTAAAAATTTAATCTTTAATTTAAATTTTAAAAATTTAAGTAAAAAACAAGCAGAAACTAACACACCATTGTAAAGCAATTATACTCCAATAAAGATGTTAAAAAAAAAGAAATAAAAAACAATACACTTCAAATTTTGATATTTGAAAATGGCTGGTAAATATTGAAAAATTGTTGGACAGTGTAGAATTCCTTTGACGATGATACATAAATAACTTATTTTAGAGTCTAGAAAATCTTTCATAATTATCATTGCAATATATGAAAGAGACATGAAAGATTTGGCTTTTGTGATAATCTTTGTATATAACAGCAAAGATAAGCAATAATCTGAGCTCCCTGAGTCACCAATATCAAATTTGGTGAATTACTTTTGTACAATCTTCATTTGTATTAAGTTAAAATTGGATAATTTAAAAATTTTAGTGTATTGCAGCATATATTAGCTGACTACAGAAATGACTAATATGACATATACCCAACTGATATTATGTTTATTGCAAACTGAATTTATTCTGTTATTATACCATCAAAAACTAAAATGCAGATTATGGACTATCCAGGTGTTGGTAAGACCTCTGTCCACTACCTCCATGACCTTACTTGGGGGATATGGAGGTTGACCAGCCTTTCTGGACTCTCTCCAGACCTTGAAGACACATACACACACACACACATATATATATATTCATGTGGAATTTTAAGAGTGATTCAGAAGAAATTTTCATGGAGGCCGGTGAGAGTGTATTGTTGGCATCCTACTGCTAACATCCAGTGCAAAGAGATGTATGGTCTGGCAGAGAGAAACATACGTCTGCTAAATGAATGAATGATGGGCAGTTAGAAAGATGTTCCAGCACATGGCATCACTAACCAGGGTCTTGCCAACCAGTGCAGAGACTTTGGTTTCCAGCCTGCGGGGGCAGGGCTGGCCTCAGTAATATGTTTATTTGTTTATCCCTCTCAGGGATTGACTCGAGGGTTCCACCACAGCAAGGACAGTATGATGGGGTACAATGGCCACGTAGTAGCTGACATGATTCTAGAGAAACAGCTAGTCATGGATTTAAACTGGTGAAAAACTTGGCGTTGTGGTTTAGTACTTCTATTTTAGTTTTCTTATTTCACAAATCCCTTTTATTTATTTATTTATTTATTTTTGCGGTACGCGGGCCTCTCACTGTTGTGGCCTCTCCCACTGCGGAGCACAGGCTCCGGACGCGCAGGCTCAGCAGCCACGGCTCACGGGCCCAGCCTCTCCGTGGCATGTGGGATCTTCCCGGACCGGGGCACGATCCCATGTCCCCTGCATCGGCAGGCGGACTCTCAACCACTGCGCCACCAGGGAAGCCCCACGAATCCCTTTTAATCTATGGTCTTACCACTGTCCCACTGCCTTCAGTCACAGAGGAGGATGTAGACAGCTGGTCTGCAGAACTTGAAGAAACAGTAAATGGAACCACAGTGTCCTCAATTATTTTGCGCTCCTAGGGGAAGGACAGGAATTAATGAAAGGGGGAGAAAGGATAAATCATATTTGTCAAGAGAAAAGTGACATTAAAGAAACTTAGAGACAAACATCAGAATTATGTGCGAACAAGCAGGGCATAAAAAAAGGTCTTACTTTCAAAAAACATGTAAATCAGATAACATGCTCTATGGGCAATGATTTACAAATTAGCATTTAATTTAGAAAAACACAGTCTTTGCAAGCTAATTAGTTAGTGTGATTCAAGAGGCCTAATTAGAAATGCTACTAGGGAAAGTATTATGCACAAAAATTATTGTTGAAGAAAAAATTCACAACAATATTAATCATAAACAGATTTTGGATAATATACATAAAGTATAGTTTCAAATTCTCGAATGTGGTCTGGTTCGTTCATCTAAAAATGAAAAAACAAAACCAAATTCTCCTCCCTTCTAAATCTCTTTAGTACCATACAGTGAATGCAGTAGTAAGGATTCACTTAGCCTTGATATCAAAATTATCCTCATAAAAGTTAATATTAATTCGCTACTACCAAACATGCTTGCCTCAAACAAACACACAAATAAACAAATTGATACTTTCATGTCATCTAAGACAAATTAAGAATCTGACTTTTGTGACTAAAGAAGAGATACAATTCTATTCTCCCCCTTGACCATGACTCAGCACACCCTTACCACAAGCTAAACTTGGAAGAGTAGTAGTCTTTTACAGCCCATAGGATAGGACTCTTTCAAAAGGTTGATAGGGCTCTGTTGTTGAGTAAAGAGAATCAGACATGCCCCATGGGTACACATAGCACAGACAGAGAAAGTGTTGATAGACTTTGAGGAATCAGGGCTTCAGGGTCAAATTCCTTCCGGGGAATTTCCTACCTCCTCATAGTATCTGCGTTCTTCCTCTTCCACCTCCTTTTGGGCCTTTTCCCACTCTTCCTTCAGCTTGTCCTGCTCCTTCTGGTATCTCTCCTGTTATGGAATTTCCATAGATTGTTCTGAACGGACCAGTGCATACATCATTGGGACTTTTCCCCCCTGCTAAACCATCACAATGTGTTGCAAGACTCTCTTCTTGCTGTAATGTTCTGAAGCTAACCCATTCGTGCACCAAAAGAGGAATACCATTTTGCGGTACTCAGACATGTTAGGGACATAAAAACCCAACAGAGAACAATCTTTTCTGCTGTGGGTGTTTCATAGAATTGTTCTTCAGATATATGAGTAGGCATCTGCTTATGGAAAGAGAAAAGATGGAAAGATTCTAAACTCTTAACTTGGGTTTTGTCCTTAGAGGGAGGTTAAACCAATAGTTTGCTTTTATTGGGCCCTTCAGAGATGAGTTTTGCCATTCCACTAATAGAAATACGTTGCTGCTGGGAGAGTTTAATAAAAGATTAAAAAAAAAAAAAAACCTCGCAGGTTTACAAGATAGATGATGCAGAAAGGTCCAAAGTGGACAAGATGATAATTAGCTGAGTGGCTGAATTACTCTTTGCTTGTGGTCATTCTACTAAAATGGAATCTTCCTAACTTTAAGTCCTCCTAAATTAAGAGTAGGGGTTTTTTTGGTTTGTTTTTGTTTTTTTCTGTAGTACGCGGGCCTCTCACTGTTGTGGCCTCTCCCGTTGCGGAGCACAGGCTCCAGATGCGCAGGCTCAGCGGCCATGGCTCACGGGCCCAGCCACTCCACGGCACGTGGGATCTTCCCGGACCGGGGCACGAACCCGTGTCCCCTGCATCGGCAGGTGGACTCTCAACCACTGCGCCACCAGGGAAGCCCAAGAGTAGCTTTTAAACAGCCCATTAGAAGGCTTTGATATCAGAACTGCTATTATTGTTTTCAGAAAAAAATATGACACTAGTCACCACTTCCAAAGAAAAAAATAAAAATACTCTAAATAGGATAAGGATGTAAGGATAAGGAGAGCTTTAAAAATGTGACTGGAGTCCCTGACAGCTGACTAGAAGAAATGAATACATGGAAATTAAAACGAATGCTTAAGATGAGAACTGACACCCCTGGATGCCTTGAGAATGGCATCCCTGACATGACAGAGACAAAGGAATTGCTGGAGTATACGACGCACAGTCAAATATTTTAGGCTGATTACTGTCAGTCCTCTCTCTGAGGCTAACATGAGTCTGTGCTTCCATCTTCTTGGGGAAGGCACTGAGAATTCCTCCAGGTATTACTTGTTATGTTATTATCTTAGGAGCAAAAGGGCTTTATGGGATTGTCTGGAGCCTAATGTTCCTCCTATTAATGCTCTGGTCAAACCACTGTTGGTCACCCCATGGTAGGCTTTTAAACTTCAGCTAAAAATTTTGTTATAAAACCTAATATTGGGGGGCTTCCCTGGTGGTGCAGTGGTTAAGAATCCACCTGCCAATGCAGGGGACACGGGTTCAAGCCTTGGTCTGGGAAGAGCCCACATGCCGCGGAGCAACGGCCCGTGAGCCACAACTCCTGAGCCTGCGCGTCTGGAGCCTGTGCTCCACAAGAAGAGAGGCCGCGACAGTGAGAGGCCCGTGCAGCGCGATGAAGAGTGGCCCCCCGCTCGCTGCAACTAGAGAAAGCCCTCGCACAGAAATGAAGACCCAACGCAGCCAAAAATAAATTAAAACAAAAAAACAAACATAATATTGTAAAGTTTTAGAGAGGGACTTCAAGGGTATTCAGAATAGAGGAAACAGACCTTAAAACTTTACAGAAGATGCAAAGCAAGCAAAGCTTCTTACATTTATTGGTTCTAGGAGCTTATATCACATGCTTCCCTCACCAAGAGGATGAACTGATGATACAGGGGCCGAAGATGTGGTATACCTGTACACACACAGACACACAGACACACAGACACACAGACACACACACACACACACACACACACACACACACACACCCTTCATTCCCCATAAACACCTTGCCCCTAAGCCCACAACCCACACCTAAAACCACGGCCACCTTTCAAAGTATAACAGACACAGCACCACCATGGGAAACACAGGCCGTCTTCTCTACTCTGTGGAATTTCTGACTCCTGGTGGAATGGGCATCTGACTTCCAAGAGAATAGCAGATGACCAGGGCTGGTCTGGGGTCTCCCAATGGACCTAAATGTCCCAACAGCTCTGGGACTTTGCTGAACGTAGTTCTTACTAAGAACTAGATTTTGGTACTGAAGGTTTACTCCTATGTAATTTTGGAAAGTGTCAAACTTAACGGGCAGACCTAGAGCCACACTACAATTAAT
Source organism: Kogia breviceps (assembly GCF_026419965.1). Classification (NCBI taxonomy): domain Eukaryota; kingdom Metazoa; phylum Chordata; class Mammalia; order Artiodactyla; family Physeteridae; genus Kogia; species Kogia breviceps. The sequence continues at coordinate 82,226,111 of NC_081315.1, forward strand.
TAACTTATCTAGCTGACCCTTGCTCCCCACCCCTGGGAATTAAGCCAAAGGATTAGAACAAAAAGATAAGAAAAAAAAGTAAAAGAAACTTGCATTAAGCATTGCTTTCTACACATCAGCAGAAAGTCACAAAAATCAATGAGATTTAACATTCTTTTTCTTTATGACTTTTGGTATAATCAATACCATTGGGAGTACAGGGGAAAGAACATGAGTTTTAGAGTCACCCAAACTTGGATTTGAAACGAGGCTCAACATTTGTTAGAGGTATGACCTTGGGCAATTACTTAACTTATTTTGAGCCTTAATTTCTTCAATTGCAAACTGAGATCAATAAGACATACTTTGATGAGGTTTATGAGAATGAAGTTAGGTAAAATATGTCAAGCACCTACAAATAGGCCAGTTCTGGTACACCCCAAATGCTCAGCATAGGTTAGTTTCTAAGGTTGCTAGATTACTTTTTGAAGCTCTGTTGCTCCACAAAACTGGGACGAAACAAGTAGGAGCATGATAAGTTTACTCCCAGAATTTTTCTAGAATTGAAAATTAGGAGCTTTTGCTCAAAGATGGAGCAAACATTTCTACTTAAGGAAGAAGACCCAGGTCAACTTTTATTTCACATGTATGCTATCAATAACTTTCTGATAATTCCTTCCCACTCCTAGTAGAACTGGAATTTGATTGGCAGCGAACAAGGTGACGAGTGGGTGGGTTGGCCCTTAATCAATACTTGGATTTTTTTCTAAGTGAAATGCTTTCTCCTTATGTTCATCAGTGTAACCTCTGGTGGGAGGAATTAGCCTCAGAGCACTCTGTCTCTTGGACACAAAATGAACAGACTTAGACTCAACGACTTCTGAGAAGAAGCTGATTCCATGTATTTCCTGGGCTAAACATCTATTTAATACAGCAGAAATTAAGAGAGCATCACCAAAAAGAAGAAGAAGAAGAAAAAAAGCAGCAAACCCAGTCCTACCTGGAGCAAACGTTCCTGCTCTTGTTGCCATTTTTCCTGTCGCCTGCGTTCCTCTTCTGGGTCCCATGCCCACAACTTCAACTGTTTAGAATATAAAACCAGGATCAGAACTGAGCCATGTCCTCAAGGCCAGGCCAGGACAAGGGGCACAATTAGCTCACGGTTTGACACCCAGACGGACACACAGAAGCAGAAACCTTCCCGTATCTAAAGGTGCTCTTTGTTGGCAGAAACCACTTTTTTTTTTTTTTTTTTTTTTTGCAGTATCCGGGCCTCTCACTGTTGTGGCCTCTCCTGTTGCGGAGCACAGGCTCCGGACACGCAGGCTCAGCGGCCATGGCTCACGGGCCCAGCCGCCCCGCGGCACGTGGGATCTTCCCGGACCGGGGCACGAACCCGCGTCTCCTGCATCGGCAGGCGGACTCTCAACCACTGCGCCACCAGGGAAGCCCAAGAAACCACTTTTTAATCTTAGTCCCTCTTTGGTTTACTTCCAATATGCTGGTATGATTCTGTGAACCTTTTCGGAGCTAATGAAAACGCAAAGTAATTCGCCACTGGCATGGGCAGGCTTTTGCTTTGGTTCTCTTAGAAGTGATTTCTTAAATGTATTCACGCTCCTAAGCATAAGATACTCAGTCTGCATATTGATCCTGGGTCCAAGCAAATAGGAATGTTTATTTCAGCAGAACTGCATTTTGTGAGAAGTGGTGTTTGCTGTGCTACAGAACTAATCTTTTATATGGCTATTATTGCTTTTCCATCCTAGTTTTCTCTAAAGTGGGATCATTTAACTCACGAGTGTTCACCAGCCTCACCAGAGATCCAGGCAAGGGGAGTCTCTGATCAGGGCCCACAAAACAAACATTCAAACCCACAGACTTTGGTTTTTTTGGTCTTTTAAAAAAAGGTTTCTGTGATTTTTTTTTTTTTTTTTTTTTTTTCTGTGGTATGCGGGCCTCACTGTTGTGGCCTCTCCCGTTGCGGAGCACAGGCTCCGGACGCGCAGGCTCAGCGGCCATGGCTCACGGGCCCAGCCGCTCCGCGGCATGTGGGATCTTCCCGGACCGGGGCACGAACCCGCGTCCCCTGCATCGGCAGGCGGACTCCCAACCACTGCGCCACCAGGGAAGCCCGGTTTCTGTGATTTTGAGAACCAAGTGAGTAAACGGGAATAATGGAAGGAGGATGCATGAACCAAAGTGGACACGGAATATGAATGAGATTGAGAGGGTCCAAGGGGGAAGAGGAATCACAGCTGGTTTCCCTGGGAAACCAGCAAAAGTGGGGAGGCTGATGTGTTTAAAGTTGGCCTCCCTTGTCACCCAGAGTAGGTGCTGAGGCAATCCAGGCTCCCCGGTAACTGTGCTTCTTCCTTTCTCTCTGTTCTGATGGGATAGTTTTGGGAGGCACTTAGAACTGTCTGGGAATCCTGAGGGAAAGAGCAGGGTGAGGGTGAAGGAATTAGGGAGGAGGGGGAGAGTCTGGGGCAGGGTGTGGGGCGGGCAGACTCTACCTACTCTGGCTGCCTGCGAAGCTGGACAGAGCCAGTCCCGTCCAAGGTTTAGATGGGTCTAGCTACTGCCCAAGATAGCTGGGCCAGCCCACCTCCCCTGCCCTGCCCTCAGTGATCCAGGCTACCACTCAGGTGCACAATGGCTGGCCCATCTAGGGAAGTATCCAGGCTGAGAATACGAGCCAGGCCATGGCAGTTGCTCAATTTTTAACATTATAAATATCTATAGCTTTAATGTATTTAGACATGTGAAATGTGGGCCTCGGTGGATACTCTTGCTGTGGTTCCTGCAAATGGTAGGGATGGTCACAAAACGTCAGAGAAAGGTGGCCAAATCAGGGAGGGAAATGTATTTCCTATATGCCACTCTTGGGATTCATGCTGCATATCTGCATACGAAAGCCTCTGACAAGTTATGCAGGAGAAAAACTATTTTATTGTATAAAATCCAGAGTTTCCCAAATTTCCTTGGATGACCATAAAATGTCATCTAAATATGGATCCCAGGTGGAAAATTCTCCTGGAATTAATGGAGGTTATTAATTAATTATTAATGGAGGTTAATTAATTAATGAGGTTGGCTCCACTTGGCATTTTCCTAAGACTTGGAAGCAGTGTAAATGTTCAGACCCTCTCTCAGGGGCATGGCCCTTCTTTGACTTTTGAGGCACAGGGTGTGGTAATGTGAATAAAGCTATAGGGAGCCCAATGGGGAAGGTCCAACAGCAGGAAAATAAGAGTAACAATTAGAAATTATTTAGTTAATTTTCAGCTTTCCCTAGGTTGTAATGGCAAGAATAAGTCAGGAGTAAGCAGAAACAGGAGGGAGAAGTGTGGGATATGGGGACTGAGCACAGAAGAAAATATGGAATATTTGTTAGAAAGCAAGAAAGAAAAACAATGAGCATTTTCAGAGGAAGATAAAGAGGAAGAGACCATTGTGATAAACAGGAGGGCAAAAGAAGTGGTCATGCTCCTCCTTCGGTGACTATTTGCTGAGCACTTACTTATGACCAGGTGGCGTAGCAGGCGGCCAAGAACCCCAGCCTCATGGAGCTTACAGTTGAGAGTGGGGATGGGGGTGGGTTTGTGAGGGAGTGACCCATATACAAACTATCCCCAGGAGACAGTGGGATAATTACCATAACAGAGATAGAAAAGGTTCCAGAGAAAGAATGCAGAGCATTTGGCACACTTTGTTCTATAATTTATCTGTTTACAGATCTGGATCTTTCTCTGGCCTAGGGGTTCCTTGAGGGCAAAGAGGGCCCTTTATCCCGCCTAAGTATCTCAAGACCTTGAATTTTTAGGTCTTCAGGAAATGTTTGTTGAATAAATGGAATAACTTCATGCTGGGTAATGCATCCTCTTCTCTCTCCTTCGTAGACCCTATAGCTTTGGGCCACTTCACGTCTGAGCAAAACTGCCCCACGTCTATTGAGTTCAGACTAATTGAATGCTTACTTCCCCTCAACCTTCTCTTATTTTCCAATTTCTTTTAATTTTCCATTCTATGAAGAGCTATTTATAATCAAGAGAACATCAAATTTAGGTGGGTATTTTTGAGAATTCTTTTATATAGGTCAGTAATTTCTCTCTTTCTTATTCTATTTTTCATACACAGAAATAAGAATGTATCTCTGTAGGATGCCCTTCCTCTCCATCCCTGCCGGGAGGACTAGAACAATTTGACATGGTTGTTCCCGTGTCATTTAAAATGGAACTCAATGGGTTATGTTATACTACTCTTCAGATCTGTGCCATGAATGCCAGCCTTGGGGTCCTTCTGGGGGTTTCATCCTCTGTGGATGTACTCAGCTTCCCAACAAACTCAGGATTCCCAGTACTGGCTTAAGACTGAGCCTCCACAAATGGATGGTAGTTCTGGAATGTGGCTGGAGATATTGGGGGGGTTTTGTGACAGGAGACGGGTCCCTTCTCCATTCTGCACAGGTACTTAGGAATTCCCAAAGTGAGACAATTTACCTATAGATAAGAATTGGTGTTGGCTATGGTGGGCCTCTTGGATTAGCCACTGGGGAGGATTCGTTCATGTATCAGGCACTGTGCTACAGGCTTCTGTGTAATTATTTCAAATAAAGCCCACAACACTCTGAAAGTATTATTATCTCATTGTACTACCAAGGAAGACAAGGTTCAGAGAAGTTATACAGCACCTTCAGGGTCATATGGTTAGTAAATCTGTAATCAAAGGTGCAGCAGTGATTATGCAGCTACACCTGGGGGCCTCAGGAAACGCTACAGTTGATCGTGCCATAGAGGAAGGCTCCAAACCAATGCAAATTTCAGAGGGTGAGTATTCCAGGCTCAGCATTGGAAACACTCAGTTCAGAGAAGAGTCAGGTCTATGGAGAATGTCCAGGACAAGGAATTCAGCAACAAGGAATTTCTACAATGTCATGTGTCTTGACATTTTAATTAGCGAGTGCTCTTTTTATTTCATAGAAATAAAAAATTGAAAACTAAATGTACAGTTAATATTATTCAAGATATTGATATTCAAGATGGCGGAGGAGTAGGTGGACGTGGAGTTCATCTCCCTCCACAGATGCATTAGGAATACATCTATAGATGCAACAGTTCTCTCAGAACACCGGCTGAAAACTAGCAGAAGACCTTGGACACCAGAAAGGACTATAAAGATCCCTTCCTAACTGGAAGGGAAGCATTTGAGGCTGTCAGAAGAGGGTGAAGCAGCCAATCTGTGAAAGACGGGACAGAGTGAGAAATACACAGACGGTCCGTACCACAGCCCTACATGCCCCAGATTGGGACATGTGTTCACAGGCTGCCCCTCCAAGAGCAGAGGCAGTGAGAGGATGTGTGAGCACCGGTCTGCACGGGGAAGCAGTAGGGACAGAGCCCGGCACCACCTCCTGGTTCTCCCTTTCAGGGAGAACTAGCAAGAGTGTGACAAATGCCTGGCTTTGAAATGGAGACCATTCACCTGCCTATTGTTTCATTCCTGGAAATTTCACTGCTACTAAGTAAGAAAAAAAAAAAATACCTGAAAGAAAGAAAACAAAGAACAAAAACCCCCAGAATTCCTAAAAAACAGGTCTTGGTGCTCTGGCCGGGTGTCAGGCCTGAGCCTCTGAGGTGGGAGAGCCAAATTCAGGACATTGGTCCACCAGAGACCTCTCAGCCCCACGTAATACCAAATGGTGAAAATCTCCCAGAGATCTCCATTTCAATGCTAAGATCCAGCTCCACTCAACAACCAGCAAGCTACAGTGCTGGACCCCCCATGCCAAACAACTAGCAAGATGGGAACATAAACCCGTCTTAGCAAAGAGGTTGCCTAAAATCATAATAAGTTCACAGACACCCCAAAACACACCACTGGACTTGGTCCTGCCCACCAGAAAGACAAGATCCAGCCACATCCACCAGAACACAGGCACCAGGACCCTCCACCAGGAAGCCTACACAACCCACTGAGTCAAGCTTACCCACTGGGGGCAGACACCAAAAACAACGGGAACTACAAACCTGCCACCTGTGAAATGGAGACCCCAAACACAGCAAGTTAAGCAAAATGAAAAGACAGAGAAATACACAGCAGATGAGGGAGCAAGGTAAAAACCCACCAGACCAAACAAATGAAGAGGAAATAGGCAGTCTACCTGAAAAAGAATTCAGAGTAATGATAGTAAAGATGATCCAAAATCTTGGAAATAGAATGGAGAAAATATAAGAAGCATTTAAAAAGGACCTAGAAGAACTAAAGAGCAAACAAACAATGATGAACAATGAAATAAATGAAATTAAAAATTCTCTAGAAGGAATCAATAGCAGAATAACTGAGGCAGAAGACCAGATAAGTGACCTGGAAGATAAAATAGTGGAAATAACTACTGCAGAGCAGAATAAAGAAAAAAGAATGAAAAGAGTTGAGGACAGTCTCAGAGACCTCTGGGACAACATTAAACGCACCAACGTTCGAATTATAGGGGTCCCAGAAGAAGAAGAGAAAAAGAAAGGGTCTGAGAAAATATTTGAAGAGATTATAGTTGAAAACTTCCCTAACATGGGAAAGGAAATAGTCAGTCAAATCCAGGAAGCACAGACAGTCCCATACAGGATAAATCCAAGGAGAAACATGCCAGGACACATATTAATCAAACTATCAAAAATTAAATACAAAGAAAAAACATTAAAAGCAGCAAGGGAAAAGCAACAAATAACATACAAGGGAATCCCCATAAGGTTAACAGCTGACCTTTCAGCACAAACTTTGCAAACCAGAAGGGAGTGGCTGGACATATTTAAAGTGATGAAAAGGAAAAACCTACAGCCAAGATTACTCTACCCAGCAAGGATCTCATTCAGATTCAGCTGAGAAATTAAAAGCTTTACAAACAAGCAAAAGCTAAGAGAATTCAGCACCACCAAACCAGCTTTACAGAAAATGCTAAAGGAACTTCTCTAGGCAGGAAACACAAGAGAAGGAAAAGACCTACAATAACAAACTCAAAACAGTTAAGAAAATGGTAATAGGAACATACATATCGATAACTACCTTAAATGTAAATGGATTAAATGCTCCAACCAAAAGACATAGATTGGTTGAATGGATACAAAAACAAGACCCAGGGCTTCCCTGGTGGCACAGTGGTTGAGAGTCCTCCTGCCGATGCAGGAGACACAGATTCGTGCCCTGGTCCAGGAAGATTCCACATGCCACGGAGCGGCTGGGCCCGTGAGCCATGGCCACTGAGCCTGCACATCTGGAGCCTGTGCTCCGCAACAGGAGAGGCCACAACAGTGAGAGGCCTGCGTACAGAAAAAAAAAAAAAAACAGGACCCATACATATGCTGTCTACAAGAGACTCACTTAAGACGTACAGACACATACAGACTGAAAGTGAGAGGATGGAAAAAGATATTCCATGCAAATGGAAATCAAAAGAAAGCTGGAGTAGCAATTCTCATAGCAGACAAAATAGACTTTAAAATAAAGACTATTACAAGAGACAATGAAGGACACTATATAATAATCAAAGGATCAATCCAATACGAAGATATAACAATTGTAAATATTTATGCACCCAACATAGGAGCACCTCAATACATAAGGCAAATGCTAATAGCTGTAAAAGGGGAAATCGACAGTAACACAATCATAGTAGGGGACTTTAACACCCCACTTTCACCTATGGACAGATCATCCAAAATGAAAATAAATAAGGAAACACAAGCTTTAAATGATACATTAAACAAGATGGACTCAATTGATATTTATAGGACATTCCACCCAAAAAGAGGATATTACACTTTCTTCTCAAGTGTCCATGGAACATTTTCCAGGATAGATCGATCATATCTCGGGTCACAAATCAAGCCTTGGTAAATTTAAGAAAATTGAAATCGTATCAAGTATCTTTTCTGACCACAACGCTATGAGAGTAGATATCAATTACAGGAAAAAATCTGTAAAAAACACAAGCACATGGAGGCTAAACAATACATTATTAAATAACCAAGAGACCACTGAAGAAATCAAAGAGGAAATAAAAAAATACCTAGAAACAAATGACAATGAAAACACGATGACCCAAAACCTATGGCATGCAGCAAAAGCAGTTCTAAGAGGGAAGTTTATAGCAATACAATCCTACCTCAAGAAACAAGAACATCTCAAATAAACAACCTAAAGCAATTAGAGAAAGAAGAACAAAAAACCTCAAAGTTAGCAGAAGGAAAGAAATCATAAAGATCAGATCAGAAATAAATGACAAAGAAATGAAGGAAACAATAGCAAAGATGCATAAAACTAAAAGCTGGTTCTTTGAGAAGATAAACAAAATTGATAAACCATTAGCAAGACTCAGCAAGGAAAAAAGGCAGAAGACTCAAATCAATAGAATTAGAAATGAAAAAGGAGAAGTAACAACACTGCAGAAATACAAAGGATCATGAGAGATTACTACAAGCAACTCTATGCCAATAAAATGGATAACCTGGAAGAAATGGACAAATTCTTAGAAAAGCACAACCTTCTGAGACTGAACCAGGAAGAAACAGAAAATATAAACAGACTAATAACAAGGACTGAAATTGAGACTGTGATTAAAAATCTTCCAACAAACAGAAGCCCAGGACCAGATGGCTTCACAGGTGAATTCTATCAAACATTTAGAGAAGAGCTAACACCTATCCTTCTCAAACTCTTCCAAAAGATAGCAGAGGGAGGAACACTCCCAAACTCATTCTACGAGGCCACTATCACCCTGATACCGAAACCAGACAAAGATTCCACAAACAAAGAAAACTACAGGCCAATATCATTGATGAACAGAGATGCAAAAATCCTCAACAAAATACTAGCAAACAGAATCCAACAGCACATGAAAAGAATCATACACCATGATCAAGTAGGATTTATCCCAAGGATGCAAGGATTTTTCAATACACGCAAATCAATCAGTGTGATACACCATATTAACAAACTGAAGGAGAAAAACCACATGATCATTTCAATAGATGCAGAAAAAGCTTTTGACAAAATTCAAACCCATTTATGATAAAAACCCACCAGAAAGTAGGCATAGAGGGAACTTACCTCAACATAATAAAGGCTATGTATGACAAACCCACAGCCAACATCATTCTCAATGGTGAAAAACTGAAACCATTTCCACTAAGATCAGGAATAAGACAAGGTTGACCACTCTCACCACTATTTTTCAACATAGTTTTGGAAATTTTAGCCACAGCAATCACAGAAGAAAAAGAAATAAAAGGAATACAAATCGCAAAAGAAGAAGTAAAACTGTCACTGTTTGCAGATGACATGATACTATACATAGAGAATCCTAAATATGCTACCAGAAAACTACTAGAGCTAATCAATGAATTTGGTAAAGTAGCAGGATACAAAATTAATGCACAGAAATCTCTTGCATTCTATACACTAATGATGAAAAAATCTGAAAGAGAAATTAAGGAAACACTCCCATTTACCATTGCCAACCAAAAGAATAAAATACCTAGGAGTAAACCTACCTAAGGAGACAAAAGACTTGTATGCAGAAAACTATAAGACACTGATGAAAGAAATGAAAGATGTTACAAACAGATGGAGAGATATACCATGTTCTTGGACTGGAAGAATCAACATTGTGAAAATGACTATTCTACCCAAAGCAATCTACAGTTTCAGTGCAATACCTATCAAACTACCAATGGCATGTTTTACAGAACTAGAACAAATTTCACAATTTGTATGGAAACACAAAAGACCCCAAATAGCCGAAGCAATGTTGAGAACGAAAAATGGAGCTGGAGGAATCAGGCTCCCTGCCTTCAGACTATACTACAAAGCTAGAGTAATCAAGACAGTATGGTACTGGCACAAAAACAGAAATATAGATCAATGGAACAGGATAGAAAGCCCAGAGATAAACCCACGCACATATGATCACCTTATCTTTGATAAAGGGGGCAAGAATATATAAGGGAGAAAAGACAGCCTCTTGAATAAGTGGTGCTGGGAAAACTGGGCAGTTACATGTAAAAGAATGAAATTAGAACACTCCCTAACACCATACACATAAATAAACTCAAAATGGATTAAGGATGTAAATGTAAGGCCAGACACTATAAAACTCTTAGAGGAAAACATAGGCAGAATACTCCATGACATAAATCACAGCAAGATCCTTTTTGACCCACCTCCTAGAGAAATGGAAATAAAAATAAAAACAAAAATAAACAAATGGGACCTAATGAAACTTAAAAGTTTTTGCATAGCAAAGGAAACCGTAAACAGGACGAAAAGACAACCCTTAGAATGGGAGAAAATATTTGCAAACGAACCAACTGACAAAGGATTAATCTCCAAAATATACAAGCAGCTCATGCAGCTCATATCAAAAAAACAAACAACCCAATCCCAAAATGGGCAGAAGAAACAGACATTTCTCCAAAGAAGATATACAGACTGCCAACAAACACATGAAAGGATGCTTAACATCACTAATCATTAGAGAAATGCAAATCAAAACTACAATGAAGTATCATCTCACACCAGTCAGAATGGCCATCATCAAAAACTCTAGAAACAATAAATGCTGGAGAGGGTGTGGAGAAAAGGGAACACTCTTGCACTGTTGGTGGGAATGTAAATTGATACAGACACTATGGAGAACTGTATGCAGGTTCCTCAAAGAACTAAAAACAGAACTACCATATGACCCAGCAATCCCACTACTGGGCATATACCCTGAGAAAACCATAATTCAAAAAGAGTCATGTACCACAATGTTCACTGCAGCTCTATTTTCAATAACCAGGACATGGAAGCAAGCTAAGTGTCCACTGACACATGAATGGATAAAGAAGATATGGAACATATATACAATGGAATATTACTCAGCCATAAAAAGAAATGAAATTGAGTTATTTGTAGTGAGGTGGATGGATCTAGAGACTGTCATACAGAGTGAAGTAAGTCGGAAAGAGAAAAACAAATACCGTATGCTAACACACATATATGGAATCTAAAAAAAAAAATGTTCTGAAGAACCTCGGGGCGGGACAGGAATAAATACACAGACGTAGAGAATGGACTTGAGGACAGGGGGAGGGGGAAGGGTAAGCTGGGACGAAGTGAGAGAGTGGCATGGACATATATACACTACCAAAGGTGAAAAGATAGCTAGTGGGAAGCGGCTGCATAGCACAGGGAGATCAGCTCAGTGCTTTGTGACCACCTAGAGGGGTGGGATAGGGAGGGTGGGAGGGAGACGCAAGAGGGAGGGGATATGGGGATATGTGTGTACGTATAGCTGATTCACTTTGTTATACAGCAGAAACTAACATACCATTGTAAAGCAGTTATACTCCAATAAAGATTTTTTTTAAATATATTATTCAAGATACTGATTGTGAGAAGGAATATAACCCAGACAGCATGGGTCTCCCAGAGAAAGCCCAGGGGGGCCCTGTCTGCCGATGGTACACTGTGTTATTGTCTTCATTTAAAAAGCTGATTTTGAATGCCTACAGAAGTTGCAATGTTTTATTACTAATTCCTTATGTCACATTCATTTTGGTTGTTTCTTTTAGATTTTACTTTCCTGACTCACCATTTTGCTTCCAGGCATGAATAACAACTGTGCAAAATGATAATCCATCTCTTTCTCCATGATTCAGCTGACAGCATTATATCCGACAAAAATATTCACTTACAATCAAAAGTTTGGAGACCGTTTTTGATTGAATCCCCTTTAAGTGAATCAGATACCTTACAAATTAAAATCACACTAAATGCATGATCTTTTTCCTCAGTAGGAATTACTTACAGGCGTAGTTACTGGTGACTTTTCACTGCTTGGAGAATCCACTGTACAGAAAGAAAGGAATAAAGATCACAATGTGAGTAGCTTCTAATTGTCTTTCTTTTTTGATCATCTCAGTGGAGTGTGGTTCCTATGTCAGCTTCAAACCAACTTTTTTTGGTTAGCCAAGAGCATTAGAAAATCATGATAAAGCAGACCCCTGAAGCAGCTTATACCCATCACCAAGAGAAGTTATGACCAGTGTAATATGATTGATCACATCAATTAGCACCAGGTACTAGATTATAGGAAGCGAAATCTATTCCTATGAATGCTCGTTTTAAGGCACCTTGCACTCTGGCTTGACTGACCAGTTCCCTCACTGTCTGACACAGAGAAGGATCACACAGAGAGAGGCCAGATGTCATCCAGGAAGTAGAGAAGGTGACACAGTTAACAAGAGGACCGTTACCAGTTCCAGGTAAATGCTTCTAATCTTTGTTTATAAAAAAAAAAAAAGAAGAAGACCATAAAGAAAGAGGTGAATATTATTTCTTTGGATTTTCAAAATCAAAGTAAAATTCTGCGAATTTCCCCCAATTTTAGTACTGACAACTGGTACTGATATCAATGAACCAGCTCTTTGCTAACTGTGTGCCCCTGGAATCAGAAATGAAGAAAAGTACCAGATATAATTGGTTGCCCACAACATGGATTTTGCGGAAAAGAAATAGAGCTCCCCAGTATGCATTTTACCTGACTGGGAGAAAAACTGGGAACGTCGCCAAGAGTTCTGAACTCTCAGCAGAATGCTGGCAGTGCCAGGCGACTCTAGATCAGATGGCAGAACAGAACAAATAGAAAACCATGAAAACAGGGCCATCAGAACAAGGACTGAGAGTGAAAGAATCCAAAGTACAAAATATCTCAATAAAATGTACACAAAACCCAAAGATGTGGACAAAAGTCCATAGATGGGCCAGTTTATGCTGTTGTTTGGTGTTGGGTGGGAGTTTAGGAGCTCATACTTAAAGTTGATATTGTTAAGATGCTGAATCTCAAAACGATGGGATGATGTGTGATGTAAGGGCAAAATGCACAGTTTACATTGCTTTTGGAAAGCACTTAGAAAAGTATAAAAGACAGCAGAGATGAGTTCAATGATTCTTACACACTTTATAAATATTATGGAAGTCTGTGGTGGCCATTATATACGTGTGTAGTAAAAAGATGAGTATGTGTGTATCTGTAATGGGGTGGCATCAAGCAGACAGAAGCTGAAGGCAAGCATTTGCATCCTTAACCTATATGCCATGCTCATCTGTCATCATTCTCAATGCAAATAAAGACATCGGTTTTTAAAATGTGCAAATATTTTCCTGAAACATCAATTCAAGGTACCTTTCTAGTATTGGGAGACAGTTGAGAAAAGGAAATCTGTCCTCTTTAAATGTTATTTTATGAATGTTTTCAGAGTATTTAGAGACTATTTATGCACATGTGTATGTTTAAGGGAAATCTGTGGAGCATCACTCGGGCCCCCAGCACATCTGCAGTAGCCTGTCTGGGCAGTCGAGAAACAGACCACTTGGTGGAGATGGTGGCGTCATCACTGTCCTGGGGAGAGAATATTAGGTATGGCTCCAGGATTCCTGATCCTGACCCTACAGCTTCTTTGGACTCGATGTGCAGCCTCTGACTAGTCACTTAAATGTATGCTGACTTTTTATAGCTGGGCAAAGCCCTATACTCCCCCGCCAACCCCCAATTAAAGACAAATCGTGTCTTTTAAGACTACATTTATTAGAGGCCTTTTGCTTCTTGAAAGATAGTAACTTTATATACTCCAAACAAGTATTAATGTCATTTTTACATCTATCAGTGATGTTTCTGGTACACAATTTAAACACATACTTCAAGCCAGTGGTTTCCAGAGTGTGGTCCCTGGATCTGCAGCAAAAGCATCACCTTTGGGAACTTGTTAGAAGTGTAAATACTGTGGCCCCAGCCCAGACCTACACAATCAGATGCTGTACGGGTGGGGTCCAGAGAGTGGTGTTTTAATTAATCCTGCAGGAGACCCTGCCACATCTCAGGTTTGAAAATTACTGCTATGTCTCTACAATATAAACACTCCTATTTTAAGGAGAGCATTTAAGAATGCTTTATTCCTGCCTGGCACCTTGCTTTATACTTCTACTCTTACTGCAACTATTCTGCAGCTACTAGATTATACCGTAGTGCTTATTCTAGGTCAGGTGTTGAGCTAAATGCTTTTTTTTTTTTTTTTTTTGGTTTATCTCATTTAATTCTTCCAACAGCCCTATGAGGTTGGTACTGTTATTATTTACAGTTTACAGGTGACAGTTAGAGATTACAGAGAACTTGGTGGGTAAGATCATACAGATTAGAACTCGAAGAGCCAGAATTTGAAGCCAGGCCTTCTGTCTCCAGAGCCTGCAGCTGTAATTAAAGCTTCCATGAGACAGACAAGAGTATGGAACAGGTGTATGACAAATATAATACCATCTTGAAGAATGATTTTGGAAATGCTCTAGTGCCACTGAACTTTATTTTTCATTCACCTTAGATAAAGCATGAAGTAAAGTCCCTTAATTCAACAGCACATTTTACAAAATCGAAATGCCTTACAACAGATAATTAGATGTAAAAATATCTAAGATAATAAAACTAATTAATATGGCTTAAAATATCTATTTCCTCTCTATATTATTTATATACACAGTTAAAAAGTGCTAGAAATAGGGCAGAATTAAAATCTAAATGTGACCAATTTCTGGCCCAGTTAGGAGAATTTACTTTTGTCACTTCCCTTCAGGACACTAGGGCTGACGAATTTAAATCAAATGCTTTGAAGACAGTATTGAACTTGTTTCCACATTAAGAAGCTAGTGATCATCAGTACCTGTACCAATTAATTCCCTCCCGAGTACTTCCTGTTATGTAGATAGAGCCCAACTTATCTCCCAGCCGTCAACAAAGACTAATGGAAGCCAAATAGCTGCCCAACCTTGTAAAGAAAAGTAACAATAAATCCCCAGCCACAATGACCCTGAACATCCTCTCTTTGCCTGGACTGACAGATCTATAAAGTGTACTGGGGAAAGCACATTAAAAAAGAAAAACAAGAAACCTTATAGTTCTTGCCTCCTGAACTCTAGCCGTTTTCACATCACATCAGTAAAGAGAGAGAACTCACACCAGTAGAGCCCGGTGGTCTGTCTCCTGTGAAGCATAGTCCCTATGGATCATGGAATCCTCAGGACCCATCTCCCTACTGTTCACATCCCTCAGGCTCCTTTCTGGTGGTGCGGGCACCTGGGGTTCTTACTAAGATAAAGGGATTCAACTTGGGCTCTTAAAGAGCAAAGGGGTGAATTCACAACCTATACATGGCCTAAAGGTACTTGGGGAGTTTGCAGTGGCCATTGCCATTTTAAGACCTTCATAGGCCCTAAACGCCCATATTTTTTGAGGCCATCCCTCCCTACATTATACCAAACATGTTAAAATGTATCAAACATGGGACAAAGTGAGACAGTGGCGTGGACATATATACACTACCACATGTAAAATGGACAGCTAGGGGGAAGCAACTGCATAGCACAGGGAGATCAGCTTGGTGCTCTGTGACCACCTAGAGGGGTGGGATAGGGAGGGTGGGGGGGAGGGAGACGCAAGAGGGAGGAGATATGGGAACATATGTATATGTATAGCTGATTCACTTCATTATACAGCAGCAACTAACACACCACTGTAAGGCAATTATACTCCAATAAAGATGTTAAAAAAATAAAACAAAATAAAATGTATCAAACATATGAAATATATTAAGGTTTCTCCTCAGCCTATATATATGTGTTCCATATAACTATATATTCTAACTGTAAAGAATTTTTGGAAAGATTAAAGTTTTTGGCTATGAGTAACACATTTAATCTACAATCATGAATGTTTCTTGGTAATCATCATGCACAGCCAGGAACTATTATGGGGTAAGAAAATCTGACTTTCTTCCAAAATCACTGTCAAATTAAATGAATATTTTAGGAAGACTAGACAATTAATAGTTAATGAAGTTGACATAATATTAAGATCATAATCTCTTTATTAAAGTTATTGATTTTTTATTTTGTAATTTTTAAAATATTTAAGAGCCAATAAAAATTATTTTCGGGTATCAAATACTTGTATGGGCCCTATTGTGCCTACAGTGCCTGGCTGACAAAACGGTCTTGGCAGCTGGGGTTCCTGGCTAAGCCAAATAGAGACTGTAGCTCCAGACCTCCATTCTGAAGTGATTAATTCAGCCATCATGGACTCTGGCAAACCGAATGGCTAAACGTACATCAACATAAAGGAAGTAATCTGCCTTGAAAATGAAGAATATTTCACTACAAATGGGCCCAGCAGAACACGTAGAACCAAAACAAAACATTTCTTTTTACCTTGAGAACTGAGATTTGGCAAAGGTAATTGGCTGCTTTCAGGCATTTTGTCCAGAAATGGAAACGTCAGGGTTGCTTCTCGTTCTGGAGATTTTGGCTTTACCACCTGGATCATGGGCAACAGACATAAATATTACAAGTATTGTCCATTAATAAATGCGCAGGTGAAATAAAATTTAAGGATCCATGTCTACAATAAATCAATAAGCCCAAACATTTAAATTGTAAATGGAAAATTTTGCCCCTTCTCCAAACCCCTTCATGCTTTTCTACATTAATATAGAGGTCAATTTTTCAGAGAAATCAAACTAGAGCATAAAAATTTGATGATCATGTTTCTTCAAACTCAGAGGACAATATTCCATATTTGAGATAATACATCATTCTGTCTCATGTTCTTATTGGGATCAATCACGGTTCTCTTCTTGGTACTACATAATACTGAATTTGTAATGTCAGGAAGTGAGATGTTCCACATAAGATTTTTTAAAAAATCTTACCATGTAAGTATTAAATATTAAAGTAATATTACCTTCTAATGGGCATTATTCTTGAGACATTACATACCCCCCCACACAAATTTATGCAAAGCACATTAAAGACAATATACTGTGCTTGTTGACAAAGAAGCATTATTGTAAATAACCATTATATCAAACAGTGCCATAGCGATGATGCCCTTAATGGATTTTTGAGGCATGTTAGACCACATGACCTTATGGTAAATAGATCCAAAATTACAGGCTTTAAAAATTCTTATGTTTGCTTTGTAAAAACAAATTATTCTTGTTATCGCTATTTAATTTTATTTTTTTTCTCCCCAATCGGAAGGGCCTTTGGTAGAACACCCTCCTTCCGATTTGTTGCTCCTAATCAACTGATTGCTGAAAGACCAGATAACCAAACTAACGACCAAAATAAAGAGTCAATAGATTCTGAGCAGAGATCGGAATGCAGAGTGTGGCTGTATCAGTTCCGATGTCCTTTTAGCTGCTTACAGAATCTTCTCTGATTCACTGGCTGGTGGCCATGAAGAGATTAATTTTATGGCCCGTGAGCAAGTGAGGCTCCAGAGCACTTGTTTCATCATAAGCTGATCTCTTATTTGGTCCTCCGGATGATTTAATGTCTAGAATTTCTCCTCAGTAAGATTTTATTTGTCTTGATGAATAATATATTCAACCCTAATGGAATCTTGAAGAAAATACAGTTAATTGCTCTGCATTACAGAGGTCAACCAGATGTCCAAATGAACTTCGGTGTTAAACATTCAGCAAAACCTAAGGCCTAGATATACCAAAGTTGACAACCCTCAAATCTTAAGCTCATACCATTTCCTCCATAGTGGAATTGACAAAAATATGTTTCAGATAATGCCTGGTTGTAAATGAAACAGTTAATCTCAGCAGAAATGCTCAAAATACCCACTATATAAAAGGTCAGCCTATGTGCATTGGTACTTTGCTTTGTAAAGGTAACACTCTCAAGTGAAGTCAGAAAATAAAAGCTCTTGCAACCACTGTCATCATCTTTCTTTCTTTCTCTAAAAGTTAACTGTAAAGTAGCAAAAGGAGAAAAGGAGAAAAGGAGAAATTCACATGGTGTGAAAAGCATTGGGTTCAAAGACCATTATTCCATTTGCTAATCATCTAGCAGAGATTCTTAACCTGGAGTCCACAGAAAATAAGTCATGTGGTTACACATATTTCGTACTACTTGATACCAAGGAAAACTTGGTACTGCTGTGTATTTTATGGTTTAAACAATATTATTCTGAGAATAACGTTTACCAGATAGACAAAGGGTCCATGGTGCATGTACATGCATGGGCACACGTACAGTGTGCACGTGCACACACACACACACACATACACACAGAGTTAAGAACCCCTGAAAACAATTTTTTCCATAGTAGGGTAGCCATGAAACTGGGGGTCCAACACATAGATGAGGTTACACAGATGAGGAATGCAGATGAATATTTTTTATGTTATGGTATCCATTTTGTTTGATTTTTAAAAATATTTTTTCTAGCAATGTTATAGAGTTTTCTTTTCATTTTATATTTACATAGGAAAAAAGGTCAATTTGCAAGAAGAATAAATAAATAGATTACAAGTGTAATGTGGATCAGGTACAACCTGCAAAGGCAGGAAATCCTGTCTGCTCCCAATGCCTTTCCTACAGTTAGGTTCTTCTGTTCAGACCTCCAGACCATTTTGTAATTCTCTATGTATAAAAATGGGGGAGTAGCTAGAGTCTGAAATCCCCAAAAGGCATCAGGGAAGCAGGCATTTTGGGGCTCCACCAGGCATACAGCACTCTCAGCATCTTAAGGCCAGGGGCTGTGTCTTATTCACTGTTGAACAGCCAGTGTCTGCAGAGTGCCTGGCACATAGTAGGTGCACAGCCACTATTGGATGAGTAGATGATAGATGAACCAGAACTAGAAGTGGTAAATTTTTCACTCTAAAGTCAAATCCAAATTTAGGTTTAATTTTTAAAGTTGGAATATCACCACATAAAGTATCCAGTACTCAAGTCAGTTGTTCTCTATCTTGGTGACCCATCAGAATCACCTGGGGAGCTTTTGAAAATACAGATGCTTGAGCCCTGTTCCCAGAGATTGAGATTTATATGACCTGGTATCCATTAAATTCTAAAGGGTAACCAAGGTTGAGGACAACAGGTACAAAAGATGACTTTTAGACTGTGCCTGAAAACAAACTAAATTAATATGAAAGAGATGAGACTCCAAACAAAGAAGAAATTTAATAAAAACAAGATGTTAAAACCCATTATATCAGAATAATAATTTTCTAGTTTCCTTGTTATTCAAGTTCAGAGGCATCAGAAGTACCATTACTGTAAAACAGGTAAATATCGGGAAGAGAATATGGAGTAAGTTACAAATAAGCAAGCTCATGCACGGCAAACTAAAACCTAACTGCAAAGCTTTATAACAGATATCTATACTACATTTTTCTTTTAAATGTATATAATTCTTCATAATTAAAAATTAGCCATGTAAAATAAATTTTAAAAGATGTTGAAAGAATATATATACCACTTATTATTAATAGAGAGGTAGGTTTCAGTGACTTTTTCTCTCTCTCGCTCTATTTCTGTTTTTTATTTCTATGTTTTATGTATATTTACACATATTATTTGATAGATTTGTTACATATTTACATGTATATCACTGTAAATATACATTAAAATAAATAGCTATAGGCTGAATGTTTGTGTCCCCCCAAAATTCATATGCTGAAACCCTAACCCACCAAGGTAATGGTATGGGCAGCGGCGCCTTTTGGGAGGTGATTAGGTCATGGGGGTGAAGATCTCATGAATGGGACTAGTGATGGTATAAAAGAGACTCAGGAGGGCTCCCTTGGCCCTTCTGCCAAGTGAGGGCACAGCAAGAAGACAGCCGTCTGTGAGTCAGGAAGTGAGTTCTCACCAGACCCTGACTGTCAGGGCCTTGCTCTTGCACCTCCCAGCCGCCATAACTGACAGAAATAAATTTCTGTTGTTTATAAGCCACCAAGTCTAAGGTTTGCTGTTATAGCAGCCCAAATGGACTAACACAGACATCTTTCTATATGTAGTTACATTTTTTTTACAATGAACATGTATTATATTTGTATTAAGAAAAAAAATACAGATCAAAGGTAGAAAACAAGATCAGGAGAGAAAATAAATCTTCATTACAAAATGGTGCCACCATAGCAGCCGGCAGTAACATTAAGTCACATGAATCGTGGACTTGACAGCTTTAGTCCACCTCACCTTTTGTGACAGCACCAGTTCCACCTTTCCACTCATTTCATTTTCCGGTTTCTTCTGGTCTTTCTCTTCTGGCACCTCATTCTTCACCTGGGGGCTGGAGGAAAGCTCCACAAAGGCCACGGTCGGGCTGGATCGAGTCACAGTTGATGTAAAATACTGTGGCTCTGAAATGGAGTTGCATTCAGAAACATAAAGAACAATATGAAAACCATATAAAGGCTCGTTGGTCCTGCCACGCCAGGAAGTACACTGAGTATATATCTTGCCCGGGGCAACACGGAGCTGGATTACAGTGTGATGAGACGTACAAAAGAGCTTCAGGTACTAGAAATCTCTAGGCTTTTTCATGATATTATTAAAAAATCAAGCAACATAAAACACATCAAAGAACCCCACCATGAAAAACTTAAGTTCTGAATAAGAGTCCCAGTTTACATATGAATAAAACTACATGAAACAAAATGCTGGCAAGAAATATTACGAGAGGTGGAATGGACGGGTGAACATTTATAGATAATTTCTATCCAAATTTCTTTCCAAATGAGGGACAGCCTGACTCTTCCTTTTGTATTTCAATGCTCCTTTTTGACATCATGTTTTCATAATTGGAATGTGTTAAGGATTGTGTGGTTAAAATCAATATAATGCAATGCAATTAAGTGTTCTCGGATATACAAAGAAGAATTTGGTACAGTCTAAAGTGGGTGGAAAAGTTACCACCTGAGGGGGCATATCAGAATGTGGAGGTACAGTCTAGTTTGAAAAAGTATATGCTAAAATTTTTAGTAATGACTTAATTTACTTTATGATGCCATTTAAAAATAACTTGGTATTAGAAGAGGGTGAGAGGTTTTCATGTTTCTCGAAAGAAAAAATGTGTTAAAAATATAGAGAAATATTACTTTAGAGAAGAGTGGGTTTCTATTCATACTCACTGTTTATATTTGTGGCATTACTTTATTCTTTCAGATTATTCATTGGGTTTATCACTTCAGCATCTATTTTTATGATATATTTTTAATCTGTCTTATCTCTTGTTGTTACTGTGTGTTAAATATAACCCTCAGTTTTTAGCATTATTGATTTGGGGAAATATAACTCTTTTATGATGACAGAGATAAACTTTCAAAAAATAACAAAATGAAATAAGGTAGCAAAAAAGCATGGGTTCCTGTTTTTTTACAGCAAGATAATCACTTGGTCAGAATTTCCCCCAGGAAGTCACTAGGTGGCAGCACAACCACACCAGTCACAGAGCCTCATTCACTACCTTTTCTATTTTCATTCTCTTAAGAGTTATCACGCTTTACCTTAACAACTAGTCTGTTATAAAAACAAACCTGATGAGGCAACTTCTGTATTCCCTTTTTCTGTTTTTTCACCATCATTCGCTTCTTCTTGACTGTTTGTTTCAGTTTCTTCAGTGGTTGCCTAAAAGAAAGATATTTTTCCACCTTGAATACATTATCCCTTTGAAGGTTCTAGAAGGTAAAGGATTTCTTTCTCTTTTTTCCAGTGGTAATTTTTAGGCCAACGAGGTGAGCTGCCTATACAAATTCACTCTTTTCTATTTCCATTGGTGAAAGGCTGGGTTTGTCGGAAGGAGACGTTCCGTGAAGGAGAATGTAAGTGCTGAAGCAGAACCACGTTATGAGGGCACACAACCCCACTACCTCACCATCTCCTCTGACTGCCTCTTTTTCCTTCCTTTCACTATCACCATATGATATGGTGATATGATAATATGATATGATATCACATATCACCAGTGAAAAAAATATTTTTTTCAAGTTGCAATTAACCTCTCAGTAGCTTGTCTTCAGCACAGATGCTGGTGGCTCTTAGCATTGTGCATTTTATTCTTGAAGTTCTCTCCCTTTCTGGGCTCTCAACAACTTTCTGTTACCCAACTTCTCATATTCCACGCCCCCCATAATTTCTGAATGAAACTGAGGAAGACACAAAGAAATGGAAAGATATCTTGTATTCATGGATTGGAAGAATTAATATTGTTAAAATATCCCCATTACCCAAAGCAATCTATAGATTCAATGCAATCCCTCTAAAAATTCCAATGGCATTTTTCACAGAAATAGAAAAAAACAACCCTAAAATTCATATGGAAATACAAAGGACCCCAAATAGCTAAAGCAATCTTGAGCAAGAAGAACAAAACTGGAAGCATCATATTTCCTGATTTCAAACTATGTTACCAAGCTACATTAATCAAAACGGTTTGGTACTGGCATAGAAACAGACACATAAATCAATGGAACAGAACATCCAGAAATCAACCCACACTTTTATGGTCAACTAATTTTTGACAAAGTCACCAAGAATACAAAATGGGTAAAGGATAGACTTTTCAGTAAATGCTGTTGGGAAAACCGGATACTGACTTGCAAAAGAATGAAATTGGACTCTTACCTTACACCATACACAAAAATCAATGTCTAAATGGATAAAAGACTTAAAAGTATGACTCCAAACCATAAAACTCCCAGAAGAAAAACAGGGGGAAATCTCCTAGGCATTGGTCTTAGCAATGATTTCTTGGATTTGGCACCAAAAGCTCAGGCAACAAAAGCAAAAATAAACAAGTGGGACTACATCAAACTGAAATGTTTCTGCACAGCAAAGGAAACAAATAACAAAATGAGAGGGCAATCTACGGAATGGGAGAAAATATTTGCAAATCATACATCCAATAAGGGATTGATATCCAAAATATAAAAGCAACTCTTACAACTCAATAGCAAAAAACATCAAATACACCAACTTTAAAATGGGAAAAGGACCTGATTAGACATTTTCCCAAAGAAGATATACAAATGGCCAACTGAAGTCATGTACATGAAAAGATGCTCACCATCACTAATCACCAGGGAAATAAAAACTACAGTGAGATGTCACCTTATATCTTTTAGGGATTGTTATTATCAAAAAGTCAAAAGAGGGATTTCCCTGGTGCAGTGGTTAAGAATCCGCCTGCCAATGCAGGGGACATGGGTTCGAGCCCTGGTCGGGAAGATCCCACATGCCGCAGAGAAACTAAGCTTGTGTGCCACAACTACTGAAGTCCACGCACCTAGAGCCTGTGCTCCGTAACAAAGAGAAGGCACCGCAATGAGAAGCCTGTGCACTGCAACGAAGAGTAACCCCCGCTCGCCGCAACTAGAGAAAGCCTGCATGCAGCAATGAAGACCCAACGCAGCCAAAAAATAAATTACAAAAAAAAAGTCAAAAGATGACAAGTGTTGTTGAGAATGTGGAAAAAAGGGAACCATTGTACACTGATGTGGGAATGTAAAATGGTACAGCCATTATGGAAAATAGTATGGAGTTTCATCAAAAATTTAAAATTGAACTATTATATGATCCAGCAATTCCACTTCTAGGTATATATAGCCAAAGGAAATTAAATCAGTGTCTCGAAGAGATATCTGTACTCTCATGTTCATTGCAGCATTATTCACAATAGCTAAGATATGGAAACAACCTAAATGTTGATGGATGACTAGATAAAGAAAACATGTATATATGTATACATTATTCATATATTCTGATATATAAATATTACTATTATATGCACAAATATCAATATTATACACACATATACAATGGAATATTATTGAGCCTTTAAAAAGAAGAAAATCCTGTCATTTGCAAGAAAATCCTGTCATTTGCGACAATATGCATGAACCTGGAGAACATTATGCTGAGTGAAATAAGCCAGACACAGAAAGATAAATATTGCATGATCTCAGTTATATGTGGAATCTAAAAAATTAAAATTAAAAAATGCCAGACCTGTAGTAACAAAGAGTAGAATGGTAGCTACCAGAGGCTGGGGCATGGGGGAAAAATGAAGGGGGAAAAAAATAAGTAAAATGATTGTTGTCTGGGTCTGAGGGGAGGGGACCATGGGGAACTATTGTTTAATGGGTACAGAGTTTCAGTTTAGCAAGATGAAAAGAGTACTGGAGATGGATGGTGGCAATGGTTGCACAACAATATGAATGTACTAAATACCACTAAACTGTATACTTAAAAATGGTTAAGAAAGTAAATTTTATGTTTTTTTTTACCACCATTAAAAATGGGAAAAAAATTGTAAAAAAATTATTTGCCAATTTTCAAAGTTAAAAAAAAGACACAAGAAAACTTTAAGCCACTAGCCTTTCAAGCTGCCAAAGAATTTTATGATAGCATCTAGTGGCAAAGATATGCTTTTTCTTTTGGAGGATGAGGTAGTTTTGACATCTTCATAACTAGATGAGCACTTTCTAATGATGGATAACCGTGTATCAATTCTGGAAGAACATAATATTAAATTAACATGTACCTTTAAAACCCTAGGAAGGAAATAAGCATCATATTTATACTACTTAATGGATTTTGTAACTTTTTAATACATCAAGAAGCCTGTATTGAAGCCCTTTAAGAGACTTAATGAGTGGAAATGGTTAAATAAACCAGTCTCTTTTATTATAGTGAACTTACATATATATGTTCTCTGTGTGTGTGTGTGTGTGTGTGTGTGTGTATATACACTGTTATATGAACAACTGACATGAGAGTAGTATTTGAAGACCCACCAGCCTCGTATTACAACAGAATAACCTGGGTTTAATAATTTAAAGTGCCCCCCACACACATAGAAGTATTAATACATAGTATTTTTTATTTTATGATGTTAATATATAAATACTGTCAGAGATACTGATTTTTAATATATAAAATACTGTCTGAAATACCGATTTTTAGGTTTTCTCCCCAAATGGATTAGATTATGGAAAACTATCTGAGCTTGGGAAACAAATTTGCAGTTAAATATTGATGAATGATGCTCTTGAGAACACTGGTGTTTCCAGTGGCTGGAAATAAATAACTACAAAAACTGAGCCAAAGCCTTCCCAGCCCAAACATGAACAAAGAAATGGACATATTTTATTAAATCTTAGATGCCATCAAGTTTAAGTTGTATTATTTTGGGTACTACTAAGAAAAAACAAACTACCTGTTAAATAGGACACACTATTGATTATAAGACATATCCTGAAAAAAAAAAAAAAGACATGTCCTGATTTAGAGATGCTCAAATGTGGCAAGTGTGCCCCTTGGAATCAATGAAATAAGATAATTCATGAAGTCCTTTAGACATAATTTTTT
The DNA here is from genome assembly GCF_026419965.1 of Kogia breviceps. Classification (NCBI taxonomy): domain Eukaryota; kingdom Metazoa; phylum Chordata; class Mammalia; order Artiodactyla; family Physeteridae; genus Kogia; species Kogia breviceps. Next base: position 82,251,344 of record NC_081315.1, read on the forward strand.
TTTAAATTTATTTTATTTATTTATTTTTGGCTGCATTGGGTCTTCGTTGCTGTGCACAGGCTTTCCCTAGTTGTGGCGAGCAGGGGCTACTCTTTGTTGTGGTGCGTGGGCTTCTCATTGCCGTGTCTTCTCTTGTTGCAGAGCACGGGCTCTAGGTGCACAGGCTTCAGAAGTTGTGGCACGTGGGCTCAGTAGTTGTGGCTCACGGGCTCTAGAGTGCAGGCTCAGTAGTTGTGGCTCGTGGCTCTAGAGCGCAGGCTCGGTAGTTGTGGCACACGGGCTTAGGCTCCGCGGCATGTGGGATCTTCCCGGACCAGGGCTTGAACCCGTGTCCCCTGCATTGGCAGGTGGATTCTTAACCACTGTGCCACCAGGGAAGCCCTAGACATAATTTATAATACAGAAGAGACAAAGTTCTCAAGCACTACTTCAATAAGGATGATTTTACTAGCACATCTCATTTCAGTAATATTTCACTTATGCATGACTAATGCAGAACTTCGATTTTCAAGAATACTCATGTTTCTGGATGCATTTCTATGTGGCTTAACACTCAACTACTGAACTCCCAGATGACCCAATTTATCTTCCCTTAAAGTTATGTTTTAAAGATTATACACTGTTGTCACTGTAGCCACGGTCAATATTTACTAGATTTCCCACATGTCAGCACTTGATGTGGATTATCTTCCTTAGTCCTCAGAGTAAGCTTGTAAAGTATGCACCAATATGATTCCCTTTATACAGGTGAGGAAGCCGAGGCCCAGGAGGCGAAGTGACTTACCCAGAGTCACATTGCTAGTAGGTAGGGGAGGTAGGAACCCTGACCTGTGCTGGTCACCTCAATGCTCCATCATCTGGACTTGGAGTCACACCCACTGCCAACTTCTTCCCAGGTATTTAAAGGTTTTGACCCATAAGATGCAATCCAGAACATGAGTGTCCCAAGTTTATTGCTGAAATGATCCAAACTGCCATTCCCATGCCCTTTCCTTCTCATCCGTTCTACCTCATCCTTTCCATTCTACCTCTCATCCATTTATTATGCAAAAGATGAGAACTCTCCGGGATCTCTCGGGACAGGGGGCAAGCTAGCCAAGTCTCCACTTCCCAGGGCAGCTTGAGACCAGACCACCCCCAGCCATCGTCCCATCTTGAGGCTTTTGATCCAGTCCAGGTTCTGAGGGGGGCAGGGACCCAGCATGGTATCTGACATAGAGCCAACATGTAACCCATGATAGGGAAGCAAATGTTAGATGCATTATTTATGAAATTTATACCGTCAAGCTTGGTTTAAATGCATACTAGTCATCAAAATCAAGCTATTACTAACAAAATATTCAGGATAAATTAAGAGGAAAATCAAGCTACAACACAATTTGAATAACATGAGCCCCCCAAAATAGTTTATATACACTGAGAAAAAGAGAAGGATGCACATTTTAACTTCTGTCTGATATGCCATTCTGAAGTCCTGTTACTTTTGTACTCACATCATTACTTCAAAAGTAATGAGTTCAAAATTGGCAGTTTTAACCAGTGCTGATGGACTCAGAGATTTGCCTGAAACAAACCTGTCTTGCTGGAAAATGTGTTTTATGGCCCACACTTTCCTTTGGTTATAGCTGAAAAGAGGAGAAGCCTTCCCTTCTCCAACTGGTAATACTGTCTCAAGAATGAAAATAAAAACAGATCCCTGGACATGAATAAATGAGAGCACAGAAAGGTTATAGGGGCCTAAGCTGGGAGTTGGCATCCCCTTGACTAAGAACACCATCCAAACTGGCCCTGGTGCCAGACCGAGCCCTGAGGCCACAGGTGGGAGGTGGCAGTTTCCTGGCTTGAGAGGGACATGGTCTAGCCACAGATCTACCTGGCTTTGGGCTGTTCTTTTTTTTTTTGTTGTTGTTGTTGTTGTTGTTGTTTTTGCGGTATGCGGGCCTCTCACTGTTGTGGCCTCTCCCGTTGCGGAGCACAGGCTCCGGACGCGCAGGCCTAGCGGCCATGGCTCACGGGCTTAGTTGCTCCGCGGCATGTGGGATCTTCCCGGACCAGGGCACGAACCCGTGTCTCCTGCATCGGCAGGCGGATTCTCAACCACTGCGCCACCAGGGAAGCCCTGGGCTGTTCTTTTAACAAGAATCTTCCTGGTGAACCAGCCCAGAGAGCGTCTCTGTGGAATGAATTGGAAATATGAAGCAGGAGAGGACAAATGGTCCTGAGACCCAGGGTCTGAGTGGCCCTGTTTCTAGGACAGAGGAGGTATGAAAGCTTGGACTGATCATTTAACCTCTACGGGTTGGAAGGTGTGATGTCCAACGTCCTTACCTGAGCTGCTATTCGGTGACTCTGACTAATTGTCCGGCTCCAGTCCTGAAGAATTTATCTGGACGCAAGCCTGGAAAATCAGTCTATTTATGTCTTGGCACCAGGACCAGGTGCCACATATGCCATGCATGTGTTTCCCTTTTTGCTTTTATATCACCAAATATCTATTTTCACTGGTTGAAAGAGGATCTACGTGGAGAATCCGGCTTTCCACTCCTTAAACTTTTTCTTTTTTGCCTTAAACTTCTCCAACCAACAATGTGCGGGGTCTAACCCAGGTCAGATGGGCTAGGTTTGATTTTTTTTTATTGCTCCTGATGCATACTACCTTGAAGTCTGTAAACGCTTTCAAACCTAAATACCTTTAATGACTTAATTAGAGTATTAAAGCTAATGCTCTTGCAACTACTTCTGGATGGAGTAAAACAGTTTCTAGAGAAATGTCTCTTGACATTTGACATCCAAAAGGAATCTGCAGTTGGTCACAGTTGTAAGGAAAACAGCACCTACTCAAATGCCTTCACCCTGCTCTCACTGCAAAATGAAATGTTTCGAGAAAGATCTGATTGTCTGTTTTCCTGGATCAGAAAACATTAGTAAAGTACTGAATTTTCAAGAGGAAGGCCTAGAGCTTTGTCAAGGTGGAAAGATCCTGTTACTTAGAGAAACGCAGATGAATTTGTTTAGATCCCTCAGAGCTGAGTTTGGCCATTGGTCCATGAGGGAGAATTGCCACAGACCCGGTGGGAGGGTGCTGCCAGCACGGAGGGCGTGCAGGACATCAGTTGTGATGAGCTGGCAAGAGGGCGCTGACAGGAGGTCAACGGGGTGAGAGTCCTGGGGGTTAAGGTGGCAGAGGGGAGCCAGACTTGGGAAAGAGTGAATAATAGGAGAACCAAAAAGAGCTGCTGGAAGAAGCATGTGAGCGTCTGCAAGGGTAATCGTCTTCTGGAAAAAGCTGTTCATGTCTGCTTGCTTCCTAGAGAATTACAGCTGGAGCTACTGATGGGCTGAGTTGGAAGACAACATGGAATTCATCCCATTTGTTTGCAATTCACATCTGTTCAATATGGTGATTCTGATGACCTTACTTTAACCTAAAAAAACTTTGCGCCTATCACCCTTCCAGGCTTCTGAAAAATACAGGGTAACTTTCTTTCTCCCATTTGTTGAATGACAATGTTAAAACTAACTTAAGGGCACCTCTGTGAGTCACTGTGACATCATGCTAAGTGCTCTATACATATGAATTCTCACGATAACCATCAGATGCCTATACTGTTATTATCCTTATTTTAAATATAAGCTGAGGCGGGGGGGGCGGGTTTGGTCTTTGACCTAGTGCATGGGGTACTTTAGGTATTTTAGGAAAGGGTCATTTTTGGCAACGGCAAGGCAGGAAGAGATTCAAAGACAAGTATAGCTCACAGTGGATCAAGAAAACGCTAGACTATCTTGAAGGGAGACATTTCTCTGTAGGTCACTAAACAGGATCAATTAGTCCTTAGATTAAAAGACCTTCCAAATTCTTTTCCAATCCTGGATTCTACAAGTCTAGTATTTGTGCTATGATATGATTTTCTTACAGAAGCCAATATTTTAAAATGCAAAAAAAGTGAGTGGTAGATTTCCACTGGGAAATATCTCAAGGATAACTGGGAGGAGCCGTAGGAGCCCCAGTCCCTCTGGTTGAAGTGTATGGCATCTAGTCACCCTTGTCACCTCTTAGCCCTGTGATCCCCTCTGGAGGGCTCTGCTTCTGCTATAGTCACAACATGTGTAACAGCTTGCTTCCCCCTCCATTCCAATGCAAATCCTACAAGTTGATTTTGAAACTCACAGAAAACCTCCCCAACTAGACTAACTCCAGCCTGCAATGATCTTACCTGTTCCTTGCCATCTTATGTCCCTCTAGGCTTCTAACCCTGTTTTCTAGCACTTAATTAAATATTATTTTATATACTTTGCTAGCTGCTTTATGAAAATTGCTCTCATAGCAAGTTTATGAGTTTCTTTTTCAATTTCAAAAATGGGCCACAGAGTAGGTCATTTATTCATGCTTATCAGGTAACAGACAACCATCGGCGCAACTGCTATCATGATCTCATTACCTTAAAGGTGATTCAATTGAGGATGATCTGGAGTTTGTTTGTCTCAATAGATATAACCAGAGTATTAAAAATTAATAACAAGCCAAACTTAATTTAGGATCTATTTCTAAAGTAAGAGTCGATGGTCCCAAGAGTTTCTGACGAGAAAGATGAGGGAGAAGGAACCTGAAGACATGACGTCATACGCAAAAGCTGTGCTGACCCAAGAGGCTGACCCTCCAACCTCACACCCTGTGGCCCATTGCAGCGGGGTGCCCACTCTTCTCTGCCGCTTGGCCTCTCCGTCTGAATTAATGCTCCTGCCTACTGGTACTGTGCTCTTTGAATAGTTCCAGCTCACCCTGAAGGAACTGTGACATTTTAGTGGTGGGTGAGGCTACTCCTTTGTAAAAAGTATATCTGTTGGGAATGCAGTTTTGGGAAGAAAGACACTATTTAAAAAGAAGAACACTATTCCTTTGACAGCCCCACAGAATGGGGCAAATGAATTAGAAACAGCAAATCAAGCGCGAGCTGGTAAAAAAAGGCCTGGGAGGCTGTTGAGTGCAGCCTCCTGCTTTTAAGCTGGTCGCCATATTTTGCCGTGACCAATGAATTCTACCATTTCAATGGGAATATACTGGCTGAAACACAGTCAAGAAATGCTTGTCTTGGAAAATGGAGAAGGAAGTAAAACGAGGAGTAGGTTTAAAAATGGCTCTTAGGGGACTTCCCTGGTGGTGCAGTGGTTAAGAATCCACCTGCCAATGCAGGGGACACGGGTTCGAGCCCTGGTCCGGGAAGATCCCACATGCCGCAGAGCAACTCAGCCTGTGTGCCACAACTTCGCTCACCACAACTAGAGAAAGCCCACCTGCATCGAAGACCCAAAACAGCCAGAAATCAATACATATATAAATAAATAAATGAAAAGAAAACGGCTCTTAGGATAACATATTCTAAATGGAAAATTTTTGGTATCATGAGTTGTAAGCGAGTATGAAGAGTGTTTTAGCCAAAATTTCATGAAGTGCAGCTACAACCTGGCTTGAAGTCTGATACATACAGGTAGTTATCTACCTGGAGAATAATGTAGTAGCCCCTGACATAGTTAATTCAAGAGCCTAAAGTACTAGACATGAGGTAAATAAATGCTATGGCATCTTCAGAACCACTAGGGTTTCTTGAACTAGAAATCACTCCAAACTAGGCAGTTTTTTCCAGAGTAAGAGACTCCCAGGCTCTTCCATGAGATTAGACCTCAGGCTGCCCAGGATCAGGATGGTTTCCCGAAAAAAGTCCACAAGGCAACCTTTTGATTAGGGCTTTCCTTGTTATACCGTATATACTTCTGAAATAACATGATTTCTTTCAGATCATCTAATTTTGCCTCTCTTGAAACAAGATACTTTTGGGGCAATGTAACCAATGTGACATCTTTCAATCCATCTTCTCTTTGCCATTAGAGAGTATAGCAGTACAACTACTATTAAGGTGGAAAATGCCTGGCAGTAAGAGACAATAGGCTATTTTCTTTTTATGTTGCTCATTGTAAAAATAAGAAAATTAGTAATTATTGAGAATGAGTATTTTTTAAGGGAGGTTTAGTAAACCCCCCAAACAAACAAATAAAACCCCCTTTTCTTCTGTTTATGATTCCATATAGGATTGATAAAACTTTTTCCCCAAAGGGTTAGAAGCTTCGAACAAGAGAGATTAAATAGTTGGTGTGGGAAGTTTAGACCTTATACCATCTGGCCTCTTTACTTATTCCTTTAACTTCTGCTGCTAAAAGAATCTATTCCGCCAAGGGCAGGGTTCCTTCCAGATTCAAACAACAAAATGGTCAGAGGGCAGCAGTAAAGGTAAAGAATGGACACATGCCTGATAGCAGAGCCCTTAGGATTTGTTCTTGGAATTAATCTACTGGGCCTGACTAAGCCCTGTGTACCTCTGTTATGGGACCAGTGTGGCCCCTACACTGTTGCTTCTCCAAAGTACAGGGACAAAGAACTGTGCTCAACAGTATGTGCAAAGGGCCTGTGGCCTGATGGACAGAGTAACCAGACTGAGTCATGGAAAGGTACTTATGAAACACTCATCATTAAGTGTGGCAAAAGAAAAATAAGAACAGAATTACTAACTGTCCCAGAAAAGCAATCCTACCACTGCAATGTCTAATTAATTGGGAGAACTTCTCATTTAAATTTAAGAGCATAAGTTCATGTTGACTCTACCAGTAAAGTTCCCACACTCCTAGCAGAACTCAGTCTTCCATCTCATGATAACTCATAAGAACTCTTCAGAGGTGGTAACATTTATGCAAATGAAAAGTAGAATTAAATTCCAGATTGAGGGATTCAGCCTGTGCCTTGATCACAAAACTTTTCTCCTAGAGACCAGCAAACATGTTACCATGGTGAGGAAGTTATTCTGGTCTATTCTACTTTGAATCTCTTTCTAGGGCTTGAGCACTGCGAGGAAGAATTAAATCCTCTCAACTCCTCTGCAAAAACATATTTTATTCTTCAAAAGACAAATCCTGGAGATAAGAAAAATAATATCTAGTCCTCTGGATGGGTTTAGTTAGCTGGGTCATTTAACTTAGCCCTGGAGCTGGAAGACAAATTTCCCTCTGGACCAAACTTTTCTAGGTGCTGGGGGAAAAAAATCTTGACAGTTTCCTCCATCCTTTATAAGTCCAACCCAAACACTATAAATTAAAATCGCAGAAATCAGCCTCTGGGGAGAACAGATAAGGCTGAACAGAGTCCGATTCTACCCCAAAAGCCAGCCTGTATCTGTGGCACTGACAGTTGGGGTTTGACCAGCAAAACCAGCACAAACCCTGGTGAGAGATCTAAGAAAAAGTGTAATCTTCTTGATGACGTTTTATACTCCAAATAAGCAAATCTAATGTTATTTTGAGTTCTCTCTTCTGCTATTCTTGAATTATCCTACATTTTTCAGCTTGGCCATTCAATAGTACTTCTAATTACACTGGATTTCAGGGGTTAAACCAATAAAAAAATTAATTTGATTTTTAATGAGTTTTTTAAAACTAATAAGAAAGATACCCTTTTATACATATTGTCAAGGATGGAAAGTCAGGTTCTGGTGGCACCAGTTATTTTCAAATTATTTTAACAAGTCTGATGGGGTCCTGAATAAACAGAAATGAAGGTATTTCAGAGATATATTTCTTTTTCTATAACACTAGACACCAGTCAGAGGGGGACAAGAAAAAGGTTTTTACTCATAACACATGACACCTTCTGTTATATTCCTCTGTTAGGGCTGAACTGTGTCCTCCCCCATATTTATATGTGGAAGTCCTAAACTCAATTACCTCAGAATGTGACTTTATTTGGAAACAGGATTTTTGCAGATGTGATTAAATTAAGGTGAGGTCATACTGGAGTGGAGTAGGTCCCTAATCCAGTATGACTTGTGTCCTTATAAAAAGGGGAGATTTGGACACAGACAACACACAGGGAGATTGTCATGTGAACATGAAGGCAGAGATCAGGGTGGTGCATCTACAAGGCAGAGAACGCAAAAGACTGCCAGCAAACCACCAGAAGCCAGGACCAGATTCTCCCTCATAGACACCAGAAGGAACCAACCCTGCCAACATCCTGACTTTGGACTTCCAGCCAGCAGGGCTATGAGACAATTAATATCTGTTGTGTAAGCCACTCAGTTTGTGTCACTTCGTTATGGCAGCCCTAGCAAACTAATACACCTTCCTAGAAAGAAATGATCGCTATCAAGACCTACTTATTTTTTTAAAAATAGATTCTTTCACATTGAAATTATCCCGAAGAGGAAAAAAAAAAAAGTTTGCTTCTTACCGTCAGCTCTTGGGGAAGAGAACTTGGCTTCTTTATGTTGATATCAATGCTACTGTTGTCTTGTTTCAGCTCCGTGGGGGACCCATGCACTCTGGCCACACCTTCAAACATCTGGGATTTGGTCAACGAGGGGGCAAGTGCCACCGTGGGACACTCTCTTTCCTTCTCCTCCTCGTCAACGTGAACCGTCTCTCCATTCATGGTGACTTTCCCATCTACCTGTAAAAACCGGAATGAACAAGAACATGCTATTCCCCCAGCAAAAGACTATAACAAAATAACACGTTCAGAATCACCTTAAATCATTAGCATTTAACAATCATAGTCTAACAAAGAATAAGGTCTTTTATATGCTTCGGTCAGTTCTAGAAACTAGGGGTCCTCTAAATGCCATCTTTGAAGGCTTCTTTAAAAGGTGGTCTGCCTTCTCAGACTGCTTCCCGTTAGAATACATTTCATGTTCACCTTACTGTGGGTCTGTTTTTATTCTGCAGTATAGAAAATCAAGGGCATATTTGGGTTCCAGTCATTTTTCATTTACTTTCTGACTGCTAACCTACAACTTTGAGATTTTTTTTTTCCTGATTAGCATATTAAATTAGGCAGAGCTCATCTTAGATCAGGAATATTTCACAGGTTATCCTGTCATGGCCAGGAGCAATGGGTACTTTTTGGAAGCTATCATGGAGGGCAGGGAACCTGGTGCTATGCTATGTGACAGTAAATTCCTATTTCTAGTTAACCTGACCATCCCAGTTTCTTCAAGAAAAAGAGGCCATGCACATTAAAATATTTTTGTTTTGCACCCATGTCTAGGGAGGGTGGTGGGAGCAAGAAAGAAGGAGTGACAGTGGTTAGTCTGGCTTATTAAAAGGCATCTAGAAATCTCTGTCTTAAGGTCTTTGACAGTATGTAGCGTGGTCCTGAAAAGAAGCTCTGCAGTGAAACGGCCTCAGAGTGAGTCCTGGCTCTATTGCTTAACAGCCATGTAATCTTCAACCCTGGTTTCCTCACCTTTATGATAATAGTATTCCTTAATGATGCTGTTGTGGTGATTTTACGGATTAATATATGCACAGAATTTAGAACAGTATCTGACATATTGTAAATATGTAAATATTAGCTATTCTTCTCACTAAACCTTCTAAAATCTTTTAAAAGGAATAATAGAAGGGCAGATGCTAGTTATAGTTTATTTACCCTAAGTCAGTGGCTTGTGTATCTATTGTCTGTGATCCATGAAGTTGAAATCACAATTGAATGCACACACGTAAAGATAACTGAAACGAAGTTTTGCTAAATAATATTTACCTTTTTTTATGTGTGATGCACTAGGCTGTTTTTTAAACACTGTATTCTATTCTACTTCCTTTTTTAAAAAAGAAGAATGCTGATTCCAAACCACTAAATTGATTTCCTCACCTAGCAACAGGTGGCAACTCTCAGTTTGAAAACACTGTCTTAAACCATTTTACTTTCTCTTCCTTTACTCTTAAATCTGTTGTACTAAGAAACTGAGCCTGTATTCCCTGTCTCCCGTGCCCACCTCCTCCCCACAAGAAAACACACACACACACACACACACACACACACACACACACACACACACACACACACACACACCCTTAGCTTCAGTTCTGGCATTATCTGGCAACAACTGTTCCATTTACCTACTACCATACAAGTGGGTCCACCCACTCAGTGGTGGGGCTGTGAACAGGGCTGTTGACAGCCATCAAGACCTATGATGAGTTGAGGGCTCATTGGTGAGCCCCAGCTCTGAAAGGATCTCTATCCAGTTCCTCAATCCACCTCTCCTGAGGCCTCCACACTGTCTTGCCACAATGGCAAGGGACTGGGTTTTCTCAGGGCCAAAGTCTTGCCATGAAGCCATCTATCCTAATTCTTCTGTTTAAATGATCACATTGTGCTGTTTACATTAAGGATAGGAAGTGGACATCTGGATTAATTGATCAGCCTTGCCTTGGATACCAACTTAAATAAATGTATTCCCTATCCCTGTGCTGGGCCACCTCAACATCAAACCTTCCTTCATGAAATCTCAGACAGTGCATCACCATGGGCCCTAGGTGAAGGACAGCTGCTGAGGTACTTAGGTGGCCTGCCGAGCACACATGATCGTGTGTATATCTGTGTGTGCACGAGTCTGCATGATGAGTAGCTCATCTTCTCAGGAAAAATTAGTGTATTTATTCAATAAACAGTTGCTGAGTGTCTAGGCACCTATGCCAGGCACTCAGGATGAAGCCATGAACAACAAAGACACAGCCCCTGCCCTTGGAGGGATAAACATCTCAATTCAACCCGGATGAGACAGCCAGGACATTTTTCTTTTGTTTCATCAAAGCCTAAGGCACAGGTTTTGAAGATGCATTCAGAGTTATATAAGCAAAAGTCAGAACATGTGGTTGGGTTCCCTCTGAAATTCAATAGGAAGATACATGGCAACCCACTGCTCAATTAGTTTAGTTCAGCAAACTTTCTTTACAGTCACATGTCCATGTCTGCTACCGACGAATTCCACCTGTCTTCTATTATTATGAACCCATGTGGTGTGCAGGGACAATCAGAACTGATTTTTCTTTATAGTCAACATAGCTTGAGACATAGGATGAGCACTTCCTCCTGATGTGAGGGAAAATACTAGAGTTTGAGGGAGAAAAAAGACGTTTGACTGTCATAGATTCTTTGGTTCTGGTACATCACTTTGCACATTCATTGGCAACCCCTCCAGCCCCCAAAACAACATAGTTTCTTCCCACTTAAAAAATAAAAAAAATCGGTCTCATCTGAGGACCAAGTACATCCCATGTATTCCTTGTATTATTACTTTTTTGTATTGTAGCATCTTTTCAGATATGACGGCAGTTTCTTCCTAAAAGAGAGGTAGCTGTATATACTTCTATTTAAGCCAAAGCCAATCCAAATTTTGTTTTGAGGAATTTGCAATACGTGCAGATAGCTGGAGATACCTAGGGTGCTGCTAAATTAGGGTTTGTTATGACTACTATAGAGAGACCATGCCATCATATCAAACTATGAAACAGACATTGCTCATGGAGATGACTCAACCACCAATCTCACTGAAGCCCACCAGTATTAAAAACAGGAACTGAGGGGAATCACCTATCCCTTAACTATTTGCAAACCAAATCTCAGAGACACCTAAACTTCACGATCATACATGTTAACACATTTTGCTTTTGTTTGATAAAAACAATTGCATCTTCTTGAGGCAAGATGCTTCCTTCCAGTGATTACCTGGGGTTCAGTTTTGGTTCTACCCTTAAGGAACTCATCCTACCTTGAAGGTCTTCAGGACCTCTTGAGAGTTTTTGGGCTGGGAGTAAGGCTTGGGTGTCAGCATAGGCACTGCTTTGGGAGTGACAGTTTTGCTTGGAGACCCACTGCCTACTGACATGCTGGCATCCAGTACACTGGTACGAGCGATGGTGGTTTCCACGGTGGCAGTGAATTTGGGTGGAGATAGTGACTGTTGCCGCAGGTATTTCATGGGGTTGGGGTCATTCAGGAAGGAGGATAAGTTTGGCTCTGTTGAATGGCTTCTTTCCAGAATTTTTGGCATCTCCAAGCGTTCAAGAACAGCTTCGCTGATGGTGAACCTCTCGATGTACTGTTGAAGGATCCCTTCCGCCTCTTCCTGGGACCGTGCATTCTTGTATGCCTCATGCAACTCCCTCTCTCTCCGCTCCCTAAAGGACGGGCATGGGAGGGGAAGCGAGAACAAAGGCAACAGTCACAGGAATTGCAAAGCAGACCTTGGTAGAGCTGAAGGAAAGTATACAAACAGGAAGTATAATATTGGTGTCAGAGCTGTTGTGATAACCACCAATTTTTAGGAGAAGCACATCTAGATAATACTGTACATTCAACAACAAGAACAACCACAGAAAGAACCCACTTTTCCTGGACAATTTCTCTGTAGGTTTTGATGCTTTTCCTTCGCTCGCTTGTCCCGTCCTCTCCAGCCAGTAACTTCTCCATTTTTTTCCTTTCTTCCTCTTTCTTGATTAAGTCCTGAGAAGCACTTCTTCTACGGCTCTTCCAACGAGCCAGGTCCTGCAGGGGTGGGGGAGGGAGATAGAACATTTTTCTTCAGGCTTGTACATAATTCCATGTCTACTCTTCAGGGCTGAGTAAGCACTGACTATCGGCCAGGCTAAGACATTCCTGTACATCCAGTGTAAGTCTGGTTGGAACAGGACTACCTCGAAGGCAGGAACCCTTCAGAAATATCTACCTTATCCATAGCAGGGCAGTGCATTTATTTAAACATGGTAATGTAAAATTTGTGATCAAATTCCATGTCAGGTGCCAAGTTTTAAAGGATTGCCTCAGAGGGTATTGCAAGAAACTTCATTTCTTGCTATTTATGGACCTCTGCATTGTGAATGGACTCGTTGACAACAGAATGGTAGGAATTAACCACAGACCTACAATTCCCTCAGGGAAGGAAGAAAAGACAAAAAAAAAAATGGGCTTTGGGGTCTTACAGAACCAACAATTCTGTATGTATTAAGTCATCTGATCCTTACACGAACCTCACCACAAATCCTATGGGCAGTTAGTGCATAATGGTGAAGACTTAGGGTGCTGGAGTCAGACGGGTGGGAGTGTGGCTGTGAGAAACGATCCTAGCTCTACCTCTTCCACGCTTTGGAATCTCAGGCACGTTTCTGAGCCTCTCTGCACCTCAGTTTCCTCATCTCTAAAATAGAAATGATAATAATACCTACCCTTACAAGCCCATTGTGAGGGTTCAATGAGGTAGTGCACATAAGGTGCCAGGCACAGACATAATCATTACCACATTTTATCAACTTTAGAAAAGTTAACTTTTTTGACTAAAGGTAGAGTCAAATCTGCAGTAGCCACCTGAGAGGGCTCTGTGAGGATGAAGTAATCCACTCTCCCCCCTCTCATCCTTATCTTTAGGCTTCTCCCCTGCCCTGGCTCTTTGCTCTTAGCACACAGATGATCCCAAGGTTCCCATCAGGCCCTGGAGCCTTCCTTACTGGTTATAATCCTGGCTCTCTTGCTTACTCGCTGTGTGACTTTGGACAAGTTACTTAGCTGTTCTGGGACTCATCTGTAGAACTGAGGACAATGATAGTTGCTAGCTCATTGAATTACCGAGAGGATTAAAGAATGATTACATGCAAGGTACTTAGAACAGTACCTGTTACTGGTACGCTTTCAATGTTGGCAATTATCATTGTCATCGTCGATTCCAAATATGTAGTCTCAAAAGACAGTCCCTCCTCAATCCTGCAGCCCATGCCAGTTGCCTCCCTTCTGCTCCCCTCTTTCTTGTGGCCAAACTTCAGCAAGGGTACTTTCCCCCTAATGCTCACATGGACTGTGTCACCGTTTGAAGCCCTCTAGGGGACCCCTTCCTCTGCATGGCTTTCCAGCCCAAGTCTGATTTTCCAGCCCCGCCTGACTTTCTGCTCCAAAGGGCCTCTACAGCCCAGCAGGCAGTCTCCCCCCGCTGCCCACGGCCCTGGACGGCACTCACATCTTGCCATTTGTCATCCTCTTCCCGCAGCTGGTTGTTTATCAGCTGCAGCTGCTCCTGGCGGGCCCTGCTGTGCGGCTGCACCCTGGCCTCCTCCTCACACCGCACGTCAAACATACTCGTGCTCCTGCGTGTGGACAGGGAAGACGACCGTGGACAGGGATTAGTGCTCCGCAAGCCTCCGCGCATTTGCAGCGTCCCGCCGCGTCGGGGCGCTACCGCGTTTGGTAAAACTGCCCCCTTCCCTCCGCAGCTTAAGGCAGCAGCGTGATTTGCAGTCTACTCATCCCTCGGCCTGCAGCAGCGGGCATTCTAGCAGCCTCACCTCTTCTCCTTTTGCGGCAAAAAGCGAAAATGTGACCATCTTTGTCTTCAGTGATAGGAGAATCAGGCCAATCTAATTTTATATGTAGGGGTCAATATATGTTTAAAGTAAAGGGCTAGAAAAAGGTATTTGAAGCTCTGGGCTCGTCTCACTTGTATTAGAAAGTAAAATGAAGAGAGTTAAAATGTATAACTTGGGGAGAATTTATAGGGAGGGAGAGTGGCGTCCCCTGAAGTGAAACTTTATTTCAGTAAATGCTTCTTTGTGTAAAAAGCTGGCTTAAATGCTTTCTCCGTTAACTGAGGCAATTTCTCCATTTTCAAAAAGAAAAAAAAATATATCATACAGCTTCAAGCCTAAGGCACCACCTTTTCCTGTTGTATTTTCTAAATTTTGGTTTTATCCAACAGCTGTGTGTTAATGATACATACGTTTGATGTGGTTTATTTCTATGTCCTCTAAAACTGTCTGTAAATTGATAGTGTGTTGATGGCATCTTGGAATCAAGAAAATATTTTATGGTAAGATTAAAGGATAAAATATATAAATCAGTATATATTTTGTATCCTAAAATTCTCACAATGATTTCACTTTATTTTTGTCAGGATACCTCTGAATTTACTCTTTTAAAAGCAAAAGGATTGGAAAAGCAATTTTTAAAAACCTTTAGGCTGTTCATATAATTGATATAGTCTATAGGAGCTTATTAAATGTTGGGCAAGACCACAGGGCCTTTCCTGCGATGCTTATGTAGACCTTTGCTACAACGAAAGCTGAAGCAGCAAGATGAAAATAGAAATAAAAACCAAAGCAAAATCTTCCCTTTTTTTGCTCCCAAACAAATGACTAGCTCTGGGAACCAAATGGGTTATAGAGCACTCAAATCAAGTGGAGGGCTGTTTAAGAACAGAAGACTGATAGTCCATTTTTGAAGCCAGCTTAACACAAAGAAAAAAAAAAGCCATGCATTGAGACACCAACTAGTTCCAGACATCATCAGTGATGTCCAAAATAGTCATCCTCATGGCCAGACATTGCATAGCAGCTGCATCACTGGATGCTACTGGGTTCCTTAGCAGGCGGCTCTCTGGAAGGAGAAGATGACCCCAAAGCAATGGCTGCCCACGTTCATTTCAGTCCACTAAATGAACTTGCATGGATGTGTGGGTGCTTCTCCCCTCTCTGGATGTTGCACAATTTGAGTCTGACCTAAGATTGCTGAGGACTGCACTTGTAATCTGCTTTCCCCAAGAGTATTCTAATAATCTGCACCAAGGGACTTTCTTTAATCTGAGGCTTCTATTTGCATGAATGTGACAAACCACCGTGAGGAGCTGTCCACAAACTCAGGGGACAGTGTTGATTGTGGCAGCTGGACCTTCCTGAAAGATAAACTGTAGCCCTCAAAAGAGAGGAGGGGCTGCGATTTTTCACCTAGTTTATGCTATTTATTAATGTGGTTTAAGGAAGATTTAGGAATTTGCAGACTTAGGTAGAAAAGTCTAACCCACGGTTTTTAAACTTCATGGATCAAAATTCCCTTAAACGAGCTTTCCAGAAAGGGACCAAACATTCTTCCTTTCAGAGTTAAAAAAAGTCTTACCTTTAAATATGTCTGATTCAGTCAGTTCATCTTTTTTTTTCGGTACGCGGGCCTCTCACTGCTGTGGCCGTTGCGGAGCACAGGCTCCGGACGCGCAGGCTCAGCGGCCATGGCTCACGGGCCCAGCCGCTCCGCGGCATATGGGATCTTCCCGGACTGGGGCACGAACCCGTGTCCCCTGCATGGGCAGGCAGACTCTCAACCACTGTGCCACCAGGGAAGCCCCAGTCAGTTCATCTTTTAAGGCAATTTTACAGGCTTTGTGAAGGTCTTAGAAGATATAAACTCCTCTGAGCTGGGACTCTCTTGTAATCTACTAAATAGTTGGCAGATTGTGGGAGAGGAAGGAGGTCCCTTCCTTCAGTTTTGCCATCTATAATTTTTAAAGGGCAGAATTTTGGTTTAGGCCACAGTGGGTGGCCATAGAGCAAGGACTTCTTTTGGGACCCCGGGAAGAAAATGGCAGCTTTCTCCAGGATTTGAGAATTGCTTATCTCACTCGACTGGCATGGAGAGGATGCGAGCAAGGCCTTCTGAATTGCCTTCTTCTGTCCCGGGTTCCTACCTCTGCTCCCACCATGAAGTTCTAACTACCTCAGCCCGAATGTGGCCAAAAGCTGGTTAGTGAAATAAAAAGAGAAACACTTGCCTTCCTTCTCATATACCAGGAAGTACTATTTTTTCCTAGATTTTTTTTTTAAAGAAACACCAGCCAACTGGCCCGAAAAAGAAATAATAAAACTATGAGAATTATCTTTATACCATTTCAAAAAAAGGAACTAAGCAAGCTGAGAACTGATAACAGTAGACAGAAAATGAGCTGAGTCACCATTCAGAAAATGTTCCCTAATTCAGAGGTTGGACTCAGCTTCCAAAATGAAGAAGTGCATGTCTAGGGATGGGGTGGGGGACCCTGCAGAAGGCTAGGTTCCAAAATGTTAAATGGACTTGCACCAAGGCTATGCTTCTCAGCACAACAGGCTGTGCCCTTGGGCTGCTGGGACAAGGGCCCCTGGCTGCAGGGCCCAAGAGCCTCTCTAGGTGATGGGTTGGCATTTCTGAGGGCCAGGATGAAATTACTTCAAGGGGAGCCTGGAAACTGTTTCTGGCACAAGTCTAAGGTAAGGGAATTAAGAACAAAATGGTCTTTGGCTCTCACAGTGTCCAGCCTCCTCGGAGGGGACTGCTGGGAGAGGAGGCATGTGGAAGTAAAGGGCAAGAAGGTGAAACTAAATCCATGCAGCCATTCGTGGCTTGCCAGGAGGTGGAAATTTCTGTTTGCCTGTGTGGAGGTCTGCCCCTGACCTGCATTTTCCTTAAAGGGCACATCTTTTTTTGATTGGGTTGCATTTTAAGAATGTGTCAACAGGGCTTCCCTGGTGGCGCAGTGGTTGAGAGTCTGCCTGCCCATGCAGGGGACACGGGTTCGTGCCCCAGTCCGGGAAGATCCCACATGCCGCGGAGCGGCTGGGCCCGTGAGCCATGGCCGCTGGGCCTGCGCGTCCGGAGCCTGTGCTCCGCAATGGGAGAGGCCACAACAGTGAGAGGCCCGCGAACCGCAAAAAAAAAAAAAAAAAAAAAAAAAAAAAAGAATACGTCAATTATGAACAAATAGAGCCTGTGCCAATAGTTGTCCTTAAAGATTCTGAAAAAGGGAGATAGTGGGGGAATGAACAAAACATATTATAAATTTCTGTTTAAAAAAAAAAACTCCTGACATAAACTTTTCTTTTTGTTCCCCACATGGTTTCATATAAATTATGTCTACTCCAAGAAAGAAATTCAGCCCTTTGGATGTTCCTAGATAAGACCCTTGGAAAAGAAGCCCCGTATACTCACCCTGGCCCATAAGGCTGCTTTTTCGGTAAATTTAGAGAAGTCCCACTCCCACCCCTTTTAAAAAATCATTAACTTCTCCTGAGGGTGAGGTTTCATATTCAGGTACAGGTAAAATTCAAAAGCTCTTTAATGTAACTTCCTTTCTTTCAGCTTTTAGGGCTTTTTAGACATCTGTATTAGGCAAATTGCACAGCAGCTTTGCAATGATGAAGAGTAAATCCATTCTATCAAAATGTTTTTGCTAACCAAATCAAAGAAGTGTTTTGCCTATCAATCTTATATAATCCTCCTTTCAGTGAATGTTAAATACTGCCACTGTAGGTTTTAAAAGCAACAACCAGGGCTCAATTTTATAGACTACTTAGGTCCATGCAGTCAGTCAAGCTCCGGCTGAATTTGGTTTTGAGACGTGAATGTTCCATGTGTCAGGCCACAAAGCAATTGTGCATCACACATCGGAAACTGATACCCTTGGCACACGAGTCAGACTGCTTCGAGCCAGAAGTACAGACTAAGCTGACCTCTTGAACACAAACATGGAAAAAGCACAATTCAAAAACAGTAAATTGTGGCCTGATCTCGTTGTCATTGGTGGAAATGATATTTGTCTGTTCTACACTGTTATTTAGATTCCTCACTTGGTGACTTGAAACTATGGCTTAGGCCAGGCAGACAGGAGGAGGGAATACTAGGGTCCAGTCTTATGATGGCCCAGACTCCCACGAGGCCACAAAATCCCTCTCCCAGAGGACAGACATCAGGCTTAGTGGGCCACTGTTGTTGGAATGAGATATTAATCATGTTTCTCAAATCTGAGCATTCTGCAAAGAAAACGTCTGCCTCGGATATCAGTTTCAGAAGGCTCTGCCTATGAGAAATCCATTTTTGAAATGGAGTTAATGTGGTCACAAACGGGAGAGAGTGGATTCTTTTCAAATTTGGATGTGAGGCCGGGGATGGGAAATGCATCTCTGAGAGGAGCGGAAACCAAGGAGAGGCAGCCCAAGTCATGTTGTACATCTTGACCCCTGACTACGCCACGGAACTTGAATGAAATCCCGTCTTGGTCTCAAGCATCCCACAGTTTATACTATTCCAACCTGGGAGGAACCTGGGCTTCTGAATTTATCATTCGTGGTTTAGGATTTATTTTCTTAGCTTAAAAAAAAATGAAGCTATGAGAATGACCACTTCATGGCTAAGCCTTTACATATCAAGAATTCAATGCAAAGCGCAGAAAAGCCTTTTAACAATTCCGTGGTTCAGAAGGGGTTCCAACGTCTGAACGCTAATAAGAACAATTTTTCACATGCCCTGTCTATAAAAAGTAAATGTTAACTTTTAAGCAGCAGCTGCATATTAGAATCATGCTTCAGTGGCTTTTTCATTCATCTCTCCTGCACAGAACATATGTTCTGCATTCCAATTTCAAGTGCTTCTCTGAGGCTGCAGAGAAGAGTCAGTTAGCTCTTCAATCCACTGTTATATTAATTGCATTTCAATTAGTGGTGAGTACTGGAAGCATGCAGTTTAGGCTAGTAATTAATGTATTCCTACAAATACAAGACAACTTACTCTGCGTCATCAGACACAGGAGTTCTCGGTCCGTATCTACAAGACCAAATACATAATTAGAGGATTGGTAAGACAGAAGGTTAATGCTGTAACCAAGCTGGAAATAAAAACTACAAGTGAAATGTATGTGTGCCAAACCTTTTTTGCTGATCATACTGGAAGAGAAGTGTCATTATACAATTAGTAATATTCATTAACTGCTGAAAAGGAAAGAAAAGTCTTGACATTTCTGAAGAATGCAAAATTTGTAGTAAAACCCAGAGGAGAAATGAAAAAAATCCCCATGCTACCCACAAAGAAAGAATCTGTTGAATATAAACACAAAAAGGCTTAGGTGCAACCCACAATGTTTAGAGAAGGCAGCTTAGAAAAACCCAAACATGTATTAAGATGGTTCACAAACAGTTGAACTGTTCTTTGCCTTTCTGTGCAGAGTAATGGGCTGTAATGGACACCCAGCATAGAAGCACACACTTACTGACCCTTTCCCTGATGTGTTAATGCATTTGCACAAATAACATCAAAGAGTGTTTCTGCAGTTTTCTGAAAGCAAACCAGAGCTCCAAACAGAACCCCAATCAGTGCCTTCCGCATGCATTTGACAAAAACCACAATTCCTAGAAAACTGGCAGCCTTAATCAAAACCAGACGTGGATGATATTCCACAACTTAAAAAAAATGAAGTTCTTTTAAAACAATCTTTTATATTCTTCTGATTATTTAGATCTACAAAGTTGTACCCTCTTCGATATAGGCATTTTAAGTTTTAATGCATCTGATAAAACAAAGAAAAAAGGTCAAATTAGAAAATAAAAACTAGAACATTATGAGGGCATATTTTAAGCACATTTAAAAAAAGCAGCTCCCACAAATGACTATTTCAGCAAAGGAGAATATTAAGAGAAGGTTCTTCCCTATGCCCCGAAAGGCTGTTCATTCATGCATTCTGATGGCGTACAAAGAATTTTTTGAGTAAAGAAAAAATGTCCTGCTTTCAGTCCAATAAATTAAATTTGCGGGTTTTCAGCAAAAATTACCTGATCCCGTGTTCAGTTTATAACAATTTATAGGGAAAAGAGTGATTTCTACTTCCAATGATCTTAGAGAAAACACTCCAAAGCACATGGGTGTGTACACACACATACGCCCTTCTCTCTGATGCCTTCATCATTCTACAACAGTCTGATTCACTAATAATTATTTTCATGCACAGTGAAGGCAACCACACTAGTTAAAAACCCAAAGTTTCTGTTGGAATGGCCAAAATCAAGAAGAGGAAAGTGTTTGTGAATGTCTCTCTTCCAGAAGTAAGACCCATTTTCTGTTTCTCTGGGGAATCGTTTCAGAAGGTGCTAAAGGTTAAATTAATAAATAGCCTCAATTTTCCAAAACCATCACTGCATGGAGGCAGATGGATTCCTTTACATCAAGAAAGAGGGCATAATCAGTGTTAATTCTACCCAGAATTAACAGTGTTAATTCTGAAGCCTAGGTAAAATGTTTCCCAGTTAATTAACAGGCCTACTAGAATAGACATTCAAATATAGTGTTTTCTAAATTATCTATGGAAGCGAGGAGAGAAGTTATTCTTAATGGATGGCTAATCTAGGAATGATCAATTAACAGTTGGTATGTATTTCTGTGTCTATTGGAATATTTTAATTCATGTTTTACTGAAGTAAAATATACATATAGAAAGTGCACAGACCATACACACACACCTTGATGAATTTTCACAAACCACAGATTAGTGTTGAGTTTTGTGCTCTATAAATGGACTTATACAGTATGGACTCCTCTGAGCTTGGCTTCCGTTTATGAGGTTCAGCTATGTTGCTGCATGCAGGATATATTTAAATTTAAATCGCTTCTACACAAAACACTTAACAGCATTTCGTGGACAGCTCTGCCAACAAATATAGATTAACACTGCAACATATCCCCATGATGGTAGGGATTTTTCTTTTGGGGCTCTCTGAACAGTGACCAGACTAGGCCCTCAATAAGTACTTATTGGATGCTCTGGAAATTGAAAAGAATAGTGCAGTCTCTGAAGATGACCTTCATTTATCTGTTTACTATATACATATGGGTTTAAGAAATTTCCCCTCAGACTAATTTATTAGCTTTAAGAGGGCACAGATTTCATCAGAATTGCCTTTGCTGTTAGGGAGAAGATAATTAAAGTTTGGGCTTCAAATGATTTTCCCAGTTGTCCTATGGAAAATAGAAAAGTAAAGATGAGTTTAAAAAATCACTAACAAAGAGATTTTTTTTTAAAAAAATGCAAAGTAGGTCAGTCAACAGACAGACTATCAAGTACAAAACTGGCCAGACTAATCACAGTTGGTATAAGCATCCTACCAAAAAAAAAAAAAAAAAAAAAAGCAATTAATAAAGTTTAATTGTGATGGTGGCGGTATTTGGAAAGACCAAAAGAATACTCTATTCACCTATTGATTGTGTTTATGTAACTTTCAGCACTAATAAAGCACTTCAGGATCAATGATTAGCCATATTGTGAACTAGCATAAGCTTCATTTGAAGTGAGAGGGAAAAATGGGTTTGCTGCTCATTTAAGATTATCCCCCAGCACCCAGCACAGCGTTTTACACATAGTAATTACTCAGTAAATACTTGTTGAAAGGAAACATGAACTCCCAAGGTGTGTGCTTGCTCAATCACACAATTACAGAGTTAATCATAGAGTTAATCTGACTATATCTCCTTATGCTCAAACCAGCCATTCAGTCCCATGTGAATATAAAGAGGTCTCTTCCCAAATCACAGATAGAGGGACGGATACAAGTGACAGGGAAGTCGTCAGACCGCCACAGTTTCCTCTGGTAACCTGGTAGGTAATGCGCTGGCGTGGCACGGCGGCTCCCCCTTCAGACAGAGGTGGGTTTGGATCTTGGATCTATGATTACCAGCTGTGTGAGACCAGGGCCTCCGTTCCTTATTGTAGAATACAGAAGAAGCTGCTTAGTCTCAAAGGCTGTGTGAGAAGTGAGTAACTGGGCCGCCTAGAATGTTCTAGTAGGCAGCCTATAGGCCTCACTGCCTTCTCTCCTTTCGTGCTAACTGCTCTCCGGCAGCCCATGGATGCAGGGTCCGGCATCACATCAGGGCATCTGGGGAGAGAGTGAGCGTGGTGGCAAGGCTGTCCCTCTCTCACTAACCTGCCCTCACCTGCTGGGATCCAGGTGTGATCCAGGTGTAACTTCTCTCTACATCAGGCTTCCCATTTGTGAATTGGAGCCAACAGCCGTTCAACCTACCTGTGAATTCCCAGGAGAAGGCAGGCTGGCGGGGGCAGAAGCACTTTGAAAGGGTAACAGTTATAAAGTAGAGCGTGGCTATTCCTCCTTCCTGAAACCAGTGTTACAATAAGCCTCTCCTATGGCAGGAGTATGATTCAGAAAAATGTAAAACATACATTAAATCCAGATGGTAACGATGGCTAGGGTATTAATCTTAAAATTGGGGGATTACTTAAGATTTTCTTTACTGCCCACTCTACCCTCTGTCCCACTACCATCAAGGTCCTTTGTGAAGCAGAACTTCATCACTTCCTGTTTTACAGTGGAGCGTTAATTACGCTACACACTCCTTACTCCTCTGCCCTGCACTGATCAGGCAGACCACACTTTTCACAAAAGTCTATCACTCTTACTAAATAGCAACAGAAGCTTCAACATATAGGACCTGAAACCAGACCAAAAACCCCAGGATTACTATTTCCCTACTTTCACTTTATTTTTTTAAATTTGTATTTGACATTGGAGGATAGTTGATTTATAATGCTGTGTTAGTTTCAGGTGTACAGCAAAGTGATTCAGTTATACATATACATACATCCATTCTTTTTCAGATTCTTTTCCCATATAGGTTATTACAGAATATTGAGTTCCCTGTGCTATAGAGTAGGTCCTTGTTGATTACCTTTTTAATATATTCCCTACCTTCATTTTAAATCAAGTCAGAGCACGGAATGGAAATCCTACCTCTAGAAAGCACTATTTGCTAATGTTAAAATTAAACTAATTTTATAAGTGGTATATATCTTCTTTGGACCTGAAGACCCTCCTGGAATCAGAATGAAAATCAAGTAGGTCAGAAAGAAGTTCAACTCCTTTACCCGATGGCTCCTCTGTGAGCTAGGAAGAAATAAAAGAGTTTCCCATTTAGGCTGCCCACAAAATGAGAGTCAGAAAGAATGTTTAATAGGACAATTCACAACTGAACTATTCTTTCCACACCTGCTCACATGCAAAAAAAGAAAAAAAAAATCTTGGCAGACTAGGCCAGTCATTTAATCATTTCATTTCTGCTAGCAATAGCAGATAAGTGGCACTGATACACCATAAAGCATTAATGATACATTCAAAGCATGTATCAAGGCTCAGACTGGAGAAACAAAGTCAAAACAGCTTAGGATAATCTTCTGACCTCTTATCTTTTATTGGTGGACCATTGACAGATTCCTCCACAATGCGTTGCTTTGCAAATGGAACTGGACGGAACTCGTTTAGCTTGGATCCAATGTGTCTAAGAGACATCCCAGCTCTCCTGGCCATCACGTCATCTTTTTGCGAATCACACAATTTTCTTTGGCCTTTCAGTCCGCTGCCACGCCAGGCAGGAGCTGTCATCTTCTCTGACTTCTCTTCTCTCTCTGAAGCCTCCCATTCAGAGGTCAGAGGACATGAACTAGGGCACATCAGTCCAGCCAGTCAAAGGGCACTTATTGCTAAAGATGTTTTCAGTAGCGTCACTCGCTTGGCATTAACTCAAGACGGAAGAAGCCAGTGATCACAGAGGCAGCAGCACACATAGCAACTGAGGGTTAATACCTTGGACCTCCATCATGCAGCTGATACTTACATGGGAATGGGTTTCCCTTTCTGGTGTGTTCATGATTCCTGAGAATGAAATCTGGCCAGCACCCAACCACATGCAAAGTCTAAAGTCTCTACCCAGGAAGGGCACTGAAAGCAGAACTCTGACCCTGGGATGGGCACGTTCCTTTAAGGGGCTTCACGCCACATCAGTCATCAAGCGCATACTGTGGCTTTAAGCTGTTTTGGGGGACCCAGCAGCCACAAACAGCAGAGGCAGCGCACCCTGGAAAGCGGGCGAGGCGCTCACAGTGGCTGGCCGCTCTCCTCGGATCTTTCAGCCTTTGGCACCGTCTCAGAACCTCTTTGAACAACGCCTTCAGTCGCTTCTTTGCCATCCTGCGGCAGCTGTTTGCAGGTAACTAAAGCCAGACAGGACAGCTTTACTACTAGGAAAGAATTCCCACCAGAGGCCTTGGGCCCACCTGTCAGCCTTCGCATCCTCACCTTTCTCTGTCCTCCTCGGGCACTCACCTAAACTGCAGCTATGCTCTTCCTGGGATTCCGGCACCACAGCCAGCCGGCAGACCCTTTTACAACGGTCATCTACACCAGACGTCACTATTCTGTTGATGATCAAGTAGCATTGGCAGCGAGAGGAAAGAGGCAAGAGAGTTAGGAAAGGAGACAATGAAAGTCACTGAGACTGAAAGGTTAAGAGAGAAAGTTCGGTTGCTATTCCAGAAGCCGGTTAGTAAGGATGACATACTCAGAATGAGATAATAGAATATGAACCCTGGCAAGGGCCTGAGGAAGTCAAAGAAGGCTAGGCTGACTCTGCCACCACGGGGCTGAGTGATGGCCCCTTAGTAGTCAAGGACTCAAGGATGCATTCCTTACTAATTTCTTAGTCCTACCCCTTCCACCCCCGGTCCCCATCAGCCTCTGAAACCCCAGCAGTGCACTTCTGGTGTACTAGGGTTATTTCTATTGACAGCCTCTAGGGTGTCATCCACAGTATGGAACCAAAGAAACCCCTCTCTATGTCATGGACCATCCACTGTATGCTTTGGATGTCATGAACAAGGCATGGAGGAGACTGTCCTGAGCATTTCCTCCTGCCGTGGAGGGCTCTGCTTTGCTCCCACCATGCAGGTGGAGTGGAGTTTCCTGGGAGAATCCAGAATCTTATTATTATTATTTTTTAACAGAAACTCAAACAAATGTGATAACATGTATACCTGGAAGAGACCCAGGAAAACTGAGTAGCTTACCAAAAATGGCTGAAACCCTCACCTTAAGTACCATCTTCAGCTAAAGGCAAAAGAGGACGTGTGGGTAGTGGTTTGGGACCTCAAAGGGGAGCAAGGCAATTCACACGGAGGTGGCAAAGCAAATTTTTAGTAAATAAATGTTTGCTGGGCCCTGCATAGACAGTGGGATGCAGAGTGGACTCTGATCGCTAAGTTTCCCCAAGCACACCTAGCGCATGGAGAATCCAGAACTTTAGAAATGCCCTATACCTGCTTAATGGAAGAAAGACCAGCCCGCAGAACCAAATCCCCAACAGAGGGCTTGGGAATTCACAGCTGGAAGGCCTCCAGTGAGGATGAGGACTGGTGACAGCTCTACGAGGTCTTTTCCCAGGTGACACCTCACAAATTTGGATGGGGATTCATCCACGGAAACTCCTGACTCATAGGAACACTCAAAAGAAGAGTCTTTTTCCACTCATGTTCTGTTATATAATGTTAAAAACTGGGCGGGAGCTCGGGGCGAGAGATGTTTACTTTTTTGTGTGTCTACTTAGATGTCCAAAATCTGAACTTAATGACACTAATAACAATTTTTTTCTCCCTTGTGGGATAAGAAAGAGGGAGGGTATAGATAACCCAGATTTTTATCAATATATCTTTAGGAAGAATATGAAGGGTATCATTAAAATATTCCATCTAGTTTGTTCAGTATTGCCAACAAATAAAATACTGCTTAATGCAGCCAAGGGAAGATGAATCATTTGCCAAAATTACTGGCATTCCCAGGCAGTGATTCTGGTGACAACAGAATCAAAATGGATGTCTGTCATTTAACTTCACACACGTTTCCCCACGGGGAAATCTACTGACATTACTTCTTGCTAACCAGCAAAAGAGGCTGTTAAAACTACATCATCTCTGGCGGTTTCTTTAATGTGCTTCAGCAAACTCTTTAAAAGCAACAGTGATTCCCATGCAGATCTCCTTGCACATGTAATGGCAAAAAATACCTGCAGTCATTTTGTGGATCAAGCCTGTGGTCTTCCTGTAAACTGGACATGGCCGCCAAGGCAGGGGACACAGAGTACGTCTGAATTTTGTGGCTGTGACTGATGACTCCCTCTGCATCCTCCTTCGGCCCAGCCCTGCCAATGCTGAGCCGCTTCCATGTCTGCTGATCTATCTCTGTCACTGGTCCAAAGTGCACGAACTTTTGCCTAGGGCTGGAAGCTTTCTTATAAGCCCTTGCCTTGCGGCTGGCAAAGTCATCACGGATGGCAGTTTCTGCTTTAATTTCTGGTGAAGGCTCAGGGGCACACGTGTGCTCCACATCTCCATCCCTAGTCAGAACCGGAAATTAGTTCCAAAGGTTTCTAAGGTGAGTAAAATCAATGAAGAGTTTTGAAAAAATACTGGATGCATGAAAAACACTTCAGTGTCTAAAGCAGAATTGCTTTTCCACTAATCAATCAAATGAGGAAATGATCATTTTCTTGCCTAGGTGAATAGCACTTTAAGTTTCTGTAGCTTTCTTAACATCATAAATGATGGCATAAGAAAACCTTGGGTACAATGAAATAATTAAAATTATTTAAAAGTCAAGTTTAAATTCCTTACACGTAAATAAGCCTATCAAAACAAGCATTCACCATAAATCAGTTGAATTAAAGAGGATGATTCCTGTCCTTGTGGCTTCTAATTTTTAGTATTAACAAGTTTCAACTCATGCAGAATATGCTCTGTGTTTTGAGGCATTTTTTTCTGGCCATGAAAATAAAAAATGATAGAAGGATAAGTGATTCCTTCAAAGTTAAATGATACCACTGTTAGGAGAAAACCAGGGGAAAATATGACACACCTCGTCTTTCCTGACACTTTCAGCCTCTCCCATGTCTCGCGGTCAGCTTCTGTTATATCGGCCACCGTGACAAAGCTCGGAGCCTCGCGGTGAGGGCCAAGCCTGCCCTGAATTCTGCGCTGTGCCAGGTCATCCTTGTGAAGATCCGGCACCTGCCTGAGGCCCTCTTCCACAGGTTCACTCTCCTGAGCCCGCACAATACAGGTCACCCTCAACTTCACCTCTTCCGTCGGGCCTTGGTTTCTGTCAATTTGATCCAGGCCCCCACGTTATTGGAAAAATCAGGCTCCAGGAAGGGGAGCAGACAAACAGAATATCAAGCATGGAAATTCAGAGGCTGAAGACAGAATGGAATGAGGGAGGCACCTCTCCCTTTCTCAAAAATATGGAATCAATTGCAGCCTTGATTACTTTTGTCTATGCTACCCTTTTGACACTGTAAAGAGACAGAGTTTTTCCACCAGATGACAGACTCTAGTTTAGTTTAGGAAGAGAAGCCAGGGCTCGCTGAAAGACTATTAAGAATGGTAATGAGATTTCAGTTTGACAGTAATGATGCCCAATTCCCACACTATTCAAATTACTGTAATGAATTCAAGTTTTCTGATTGAATCCCTGAGCCTTCTTGGAACGTCTTTTACTGCAGCAGTAAAGTGTTAGTAATGAGTTCTGCATGATCCAAATTCTAGAATTAGTTTGGAGATAGTTGGAACATTGTTCACATATTGAACATCTCAACCATAAACCTTCATACTGCCAGAAAGTATGATTAGGTCAATGCTGAATAGAAAGTTTCAATGTTCAAACTCAGTCTCTGCCTCCTGATAGCATTAATTAGGTATGGCTAATGTAAACCTGAAGAACAGAGAGGGTATCCTCTTTACCTGGATCCACAGAGGCAATACCCATTTGTTTCTTGTGTCAATAACTGTTCATCTTTATTAACGCTAAATCTGATATTTTCAATTGTTTTCCTAAGAAATGAACGTTAGATGGCTAATGTTGACAATATCATAATTTAAACCAAAGTTGTGGCATCTATATGCATAAACATTATATCACATTAAAAGTCAGTTTCTGGGCTTCCCTGGGGGTGCAGTGGTTGAGAGTCCTCCTGCCGATGCAGGGGATGCGGGTTCGTGCCCCAGTCCGGGAAGATCCCACATGCCGCGGGGCGGCTGGGCCCGTGAGCCATGGCTCCGGAGCCTGCGCGTCCGGAGCCTGTGCTCCGCAACGGGAGAGGCCACGACAGTGAGAGGCCCACGTGCCGCAAAAAAAAAAAAGTCAGTTTCTAACTAAATATGTTTCTTGAGATAGAAAATTTCAGAAATATACATAAATAAGGCTATTCATTTTTTTTCAAAATAAATCTTCCAAGCCAGGAAACCAAGAAGCATTCTTTTGTTACCTGGATGACTTGGTGTATTTACAGAGCCTATGCAAATAGGAAGGCGACAGAATTTTCTATTTACTTTTAGTTTGGGGAAGGGGATCAAGGAGGGCATAGCAAAGAGCCACCAGGGAGCCCTCTTTTTTTCATCAGTTCTTTGAAGCTCTCTAGAGAGATCATGAGCTGTGTCCCCAAACACAGAGTCAGGTGACAACAGACAAATGGGGCTGGAAATATCAGGAATTAAAATTGCATGCAGGAGAAAGGAAAAAAGGGAGATACAAAAGCTACTCCTTTTCCTAACTCAAGTTGCTGATCCCCATCAATATGCCTTGATGCTACTCAGTTATCCAGAAGTCTTTGTTTCACTGGCAACAAATGATCCCTCCCACAAGGCCCTCTGAGAACGGTTTGTTACAAGGCATGCCAACAAGGACTGCAAAGACCAAGAGCCTCCTGAAGCTAGAATGTGTCCTATAAAAAAATGTGCCGGGTCTTCTATGCTCAAATCCCTGTTCTATATCCAGAGATCTTTCATGTGTTTTGTACCTGGTGCTTCCTAAATAAAAAAATAAAAAACACTAACTGCTTCACTGATCTCAATGACTCTGCCCAAAGAACCACTTTAATTGTGTAAAACACAGTTTAGATATTTATATTCTTAGTTCAATAGATTACAAACCTCTTAAGTGACAGGCAAAAATATGGCAATTAAATAATAAAGATGCAAACTCTGATTTTGATGTAAGGAAAAATGCAAGAATGATGAACTCTGTACACTGAAATTTAGCAGGCTGATGGCTTGAATGAATTCATATCCCTCTTAGGATACAAATCACTGTCCAAATTCCATTTCATTAAGCTTTCCTTTCCCTAATTAAGAAGATGGGAGAAAAGCTGGGAAAAGGAAACTCACTTAAAAATAATTTCTATGACAGGGCTTCCCTGGTGGCGCAGTGGTTGAGAGTCCGCCTACCGATGCAGGGGACGCGGGTTCGTGCCCCGGTCCGGGAAGATCCCACATGCCGCGGGGCGGCTGGGCCCGTGAGCCATGGCCGCTGAGCCTGCGCTCCGCAATGGGAGAGGCCACAACAGTGAGAGGCCCGTGTACCGCAAAAAATAATAATAATAATAATAATTTCTATGACAGAACAAATAGAAGTGTATTATATATTTGAGGATTTTTAAATGAGAAATCTCCATCATCAGATGTCTAGGTGATCATGTTGGTGTGAGGGAAGAAACAGCAAGCCTCATTTTTCACCCATATCTCAAAGGTGCTAATAAGATAGAAGGTGTCATAGCTAAGGAATAACTATGATTTCTGCCTGCTAGGGATGGACTGGAGCAACCTTGAGAGGTGGCTGTTCCCTGATCAGCAGTAGCACATGTCTATTTATGCCAATAATGCCCGTCTCTGACACCAGCACCCATATGTGGTGATGTGCCCACATATAGCACATCTGCACACTTGAGCTCCATATTTATTTGGTGAATTCAGCCCTATTTTGGACAGGACCATTCTACTCCCTGCCATCTGAACTTCAGAGAGACTGGATATCTGGGGTTCCACTTTAAAATAAACCACCATTACTGATTATATGTAATTAGGGCAGGAAACAGAGGAATGGGGAGCTTTGATACAAATCACCTTTTTTTTTTTTTTTTTTTTTGCAGTACACGGGCCTCTCACTGTTGTGGCCTCTCCCGTTGCGGAGCACAGGCTCCGGACACGCAGGCTCAGCGGCCATGGCTCACCGGCCCAGCCGCTCCGCGGCATGTGGGATCTTCCAGGACCGGGGCACGAACCCGCGTCCCCTGCATCGGCAGGCGGACTCTCAACCACTGCGCCACCAGGGAAACCCTGATACATATCACCTTTGCCGAATTATATTCTCTCTCTCCTTCATAGACACACACACACACACACACACACACACACAGCACACCTTTTATGTTCTAGACTTTTCTTTTCTGAGATTCCCTTTGAGGGTTGCTTGCTGCCATCTGATTTCTCTGCCTCTTTTTTTCGGTAAGGCCCATAGAGGAGTTGATTCAGTGGCACCATTGGCTTGGTCTGGCTCATCCTTGCTCTCCTGGCGGCAAAGTCATCTTTCTCAAGATCAGGCAGTCGACATGCAACTTCATCTTCTGATTCTGAATCTCTTCTGTGTTGGTGGATCAGGAAAGGATTTTCTCTGCGAAGGATAATATCTCGAACAGCTTCTTTCTCATCACTTAATTGCTTTTGACTGATAAAGCAAAATTAAATGGAACTCCACATGTGATCAGACCAAAACAGTTTTTAAATCCCCATCTCCAGGCAGCCAACTGTCTTGTTAGTGAAAGGTCTTCTCAATATCATTAGTCCAGATGACATGTTTACTACTTTAGTCCAGAGTTGCAGCAGGGTTAGGGTGGGTTTCAAAACCTGGAATTTAGTCAGCTACTAGCAATACTACAAATTCATTTAACTTGCAGGGCCCCATCAGCATCAGAAAGGCAGGATCCTAAATGGCTCTGAAAGTGACAATCCAAATTCTTTTCATGAAATTGGGAAAAGTAAGAAGCATTTTGTTATTATTTTTTCTCTGGCACATTAATAATGTACCCAATAGGTACTCAGTTTATTTTGACTGACAGGGCAAAACTCTGAGCTACTCAGAAACTGATCTGGAGGAATGCTAATGAATGCAGCTATGTGACAGCACACCTAGGATGTGTACCAGACTGCAAAGTGTAAGGACGGTCTTTCTGCAGAGCTGAGCTAACCTGAAACATCTGAAATGGTTTATGACCATTGATAGGATGGACTCGGGCACAAAAGCTTATCGTGCCCTGCACCCTCCCACCAGCAACCTTTTCTTCCGTCTTTTACCCCCATGACTCTCCACTGCCCAGCTCTTCTTCTTTGTCATATGCTAGCTGGCAAGTAAATCCTATTAAGACATCTTGCCAAAATGTTTACGTAGGGCTATTTTCATTTTCAAGGAAATCTTGAAGGCACCGAACTTTAAATTCTTTAGAATTTAAAGAGAAATGCAGTTTAATGGTGGAATATTAGGACTTTTTATGCTTTGTTTTTTGTTTTTGTTGGGGGTGGGTAGGGTGGGAATACAGTCGATGGCGCCTTTCTGATATTCAAACAAACTCCTCCCCCCTACTCATAAGATCAGCCTTGCTTCTAAGTCATAATAAAATATTAAAACTTTAAAAATATCATTTATTATCTTCTCAGTTCATAGAGATGGTGAGTAAATAAAGCATCTTGACTTCTAAAGAAAGTTCACCTACTTTGTATCCGATTTCTGAGGGAGAATTAAGAGTAAATTCTTCATGGTCATGGACAGGTCGTCTCAGAAATGAAGACAGGAGGAATTAGCCTGGCTGAGAGTCATACAAGCAAGGAAACCTGTGTACTCCGGCTGACCAGGTGGCCTGCTGTCTGTTGCTTACCCTGTACTGCTGCAGAGGAGGCCCATCAGCCTAACATAACAGCAGGCCCTCACTCCTGACTTTTGGAAAAATCAAACCATCATTAGTCATGTCCAGAAAACTCCTTCTCCCTGCTGTCCACTATTCTCAATAAAAGTTTAAATCGTGGAATTTAGAGGTGGTGGGTGGTGCTTTGCTCTCTGAATAAAGTTATTTTTAAAATATAAAATTCTGCCCTTTGAGTTGCCCTCCGGCTCTTGGTCTCCTGCTTGGCCACTCCTGGACCGTGCTCACTCTCCTCTCTGCATCCTTAGCCAACAAGTCTGGCAAGAACCAACTGATATTGGTTGACTGTAGCCATAAAGAATGGTCAGTGGGAAGTGATAGGCCATTGAACTAATCTCTTCGAAAACGCATTATTTAAAAAGCACATTGGGCTTCCCTGGTGGCGCAGTGGTTGAGAATCCGCCTGCCGATGCAGGGGACGCAGGTTCATGTCCCAGTCCGGGAAGATCCCACATGCCGCGGAGCGGCTGGGCCCGTGAGCCATGGCCGCTGAGCCTGCGCTTCCGGAGCCTGTGCTCCGCAGCGGGAGACGCCACAACAGTGAGAGGCCCACGTACCGAAAAAGAATAAAATAAAATAAAAAATAAAAATAAATAAAAATAAAAAGCACATTGATGGTGACAAAGAAGGTGGTTAACTATTATTGAGCGCCCACAACATGCCAGAATTCCTTCTAGTGTTAATTTGTTTAACCTTAATACTAGCCTTGCAATGGTAGTGTGATTAGTATCCCCATTTTATAGAGTGGAAACTGAGATTAGGTGAAGAAATTTGCTCAAACTCAAAGTGCCACTGCTGAAGTTAAAATTCAAACCCAGGGAGTCTGGCTCCAGAGGTCCTGTTCTTAATCACTGCACTATTCATTAAACAAAGGACACGGCCAGGAACAGTTCTGAAAGCAGAACATCATACAAAAAATAAGGCATTATCATTACTATGGAAGTAGGAGAAAGAGAAGTATTTTGGTTACTAAATAAAGGGATCATATGAGTTGTGCTTAGAATGAAGTCGTGATTTGCACTGCTGGTTACAGACAGCAATGTTCAGCCAGGAATAATGACAGCAGAATGCTAACTAATCATACCTTACAGTGCTTGCACAGCACTTTACAGTTTACAGAGCCCTTTCAAACGCATTATCTCATCTCAGCTGATCCGACTCCAATTCCAGTAAAGGAGCAGATCCTGAGCTTGACGCTTTCAAGTCCAAAAGCAACAATCCTTCCATTTTTTGACCAGTGTCCTGTGTTTCAATTTTCCCCAACTCAGGGAGAATACTATGGAATAAAACATATGCATTTATGCAAATAGCCATGCCAAGTTGAGAAGGGAGAATCTCGTGCATTATGCATCACGTGAGTCCAGCCAGGCTACAAATTCCCCAGGGTGTTTCTTTTCAGGCTAAATGCCCAGTGTAGCAGGACTCATTTCAAGTGATCTCAATTTAGATATGTGGACTTAAAAAAAGGGGGTGAAGAAAGCTTTCCATATCACTGGCCTCTTAAAGCCACTCCCTGCCCACTTGAAAAACCGATCATAACGACATTCTGCTAATTGCTTGAATCCTGTAAATTCAGAGCTTCCAGGCAGACTCAGAGAGAGCAAAAATTTAATGACATAAATTCTGGGCCGGCACTGTTGGCTATGAAGTAACAAATACTGTGTATAAGGCAGATATATAGGATTGTGTTCGCAGGTGTCTAGTTAGCAGAATATTTAAATGACTTTTTATAATGAGCCCTTCTTTTCTGAAGGTCAGTCTATTGTAAAGCTTCAGTATATTCTACTTTGTTTTTCAATAATTATAATAGCTCTGAAGAGCTAGTATATTCCAGATATGCTAACTTTTATGACAAGCCTGCAAGATCAGTATTATCATGCCCACTGAGGTTTCCCGTTCCAGTCATCTGAATGTAGGTAAAGTAAGTAAATTTAAGTGGCAGACCCTGGCTGTCTGGCTTGATATTCATGGGGTGGTTTGGCACTTTTATTTTGTCTGAGTCATTCACAGATGAGCTGCCTTGGGAAGTAGGGGTTGCTCGGTGGACCCAGATCACTGCTTTACTAAGAAGGAATACAGGGACTTCCCTGATGGTCCAGTGGTTAAGAATTTGCCTTCCAATGCAGGGGACACGGGTTCGATCCCCGGTCGGGGAACTAAGATCCCATATGCCATGGGGCAACTAAGCCTGAGCGCCGCAACAACTGAGCCCACGTGCTCTGGAGCCCACGTGCCACAACTAGAGAGAAGCCCGTACACCACAACGGAAGATCCCATGTGCCGCAACTAAGACCTGAAGCAGCCAAAAATAAATAAATTTTTTTTTCAAAAAAGAAGGAATACGGCCTAATGTGAAATGAGAAATGCCAAGCCTTGCCTTCAACCTGGCAACCCTGTCCTAAGACAAGTAAGGCTATCTTTGTAGGAGAGATTGTGGGTCCCAAGCAGGTGAGGGGGAGGAAAAGCTCTTGTCTCAAAGTTTCTAAGGCTTATATATTTCAAAGTGAATGAGATAATGATTTAAACTAAGGAAGAGCTGGCATTTTCTTTCACCCCCTTTTACTTGGCAACACACAAGCAACCAGCTCAGATTGGCAGTCAGTTTGTTCTATTGAAAGAAACTGGGCTCTCCAGAAAAGCCTGTTTGGCCTCCTGGGAATGTCACGGGCAACACCAGGGACCTCCCTGTTCACACAGTGTCCCAATAGGGCAGCTACATCCAGAGTCACAAAGGTTCATGCAAGTTATGTGTCCGCCTGGTCCCTGATCCCCAAGAATCTGTGCAGCAAGAAGCAGTGACACAGGCATCTGGTAAAAGGAGGGATGGAGAGAATACGTTCCTGGCACTTAGCTGCATCTGCTCTTCCTCTAAAGATTTCTAAAACGTCTATTGTTCCTTGGAGGGTTTCCCCCCCTCTGTAATTAATTACTATGTGCTTGAGAAGATCCACAGACTAGCAGAAAAGACTGAGTGCTGAAACATATGAAAACAATTAGAAAAGAAGTCCAATCACGTGAAACCTATAATTCAGTTCAAAAAAAAAGTTTACTTCTCCAATGGGAAACACCAAGTCAGAGAACTCAAATCTCCATGGCATTTTAATTCAGGGGAAGTGAATCCTGATTCTTATTTTATCCTCTTAAATGCAGAAATCTTGGCTTCTTTAGCAGAGTCTCATATTTGGGGGGTAATTAGGCCCACTTAATCATAAACTAAAAGAGAAGGAAAAGTAGTTTATGTACTTCTTACTTCAGTGGCAACTCTAATAAATATCAAATCCACATATTTATTAAGAAAGACCTACTTTCCGTCCCTTGGTGCTAAGATACCTCCTAATATATTCTTTGACAGGAAGCTTAGGACTTCTAGGCTTCTAAACTCATGTGAAAATGGACTAACATGCACTTTTGCTCCTTTTTATATATTAAAAAGAGGTGTTTGAGAATACTTGGGAAACAACAGCCAAAAAAAAAAAAAAAAAAAAAAAAAACAATCTGTAAAAGTACAGCCTTACCCTTGTCTACATGCCTCCTTCCTTGCCTATGCCTCATCCTCCACCCATCTCTGCAAACACAGACTTTCCCAGCTAAAAAAATGGGCTGCAAGAAATATCTGGGGCCTCTTGTTGGGTTCCAAGATGTGGTGGCCAGAATTCATCTGGATTGCAAAGACAGAAGACTGAGGTTACAATGCCTTAAGAGACATCAGCATATTTAAATGTTTTATATTCTTATTTTCCAGACACCAAGAATCCTTTTCTTCTTCATGATATGCATTTCATTCCAGTTAAGCTACTTTCTGCCACATTAAAAGCAGGATCCCAAATGTGGATAAACTTAGAATGACTGTCAACTCTGCTGTGGGCTGCAAAAAGTAGGTGACAAAGACACAGACAGGCCAGGCTAGTGGCATGGTATGTATAAAACTTTTACGAGAGAGCTAGCAGCTGAAAAATCTATCTAACAAATGAATTCTGGGTGTTTGGAGCAGCTGTGCTGTGTTGCTATTGGGAACATTCTCTGGGAATATGCATGATTTTCCTGAACTCCGTTTTAAATGCTAAGTCAGTAGCTCTAAGGTGTGACATTAACTGACATTTGCAGACATTAACTGACCTGCAAATTTCTGCTTACCAGAGCTAACTTGGATAAAATATGTAAAAATTAAGGCAGATAACAGGAACATGGACAGGAGCAAAAATTACCACAAAAATACACTACTCATCAATTAGAATTACATTTGTAAACTAACCGTGATTCTAGGTTTGTACACAGAATGGGAGCTGTCATTAAAGATTGTACTGTTTTATCAGAAAAATAAACCTGCCAGTTACTGAAGAGGCACAGTACGCTCGTGGAATCCCCAGGCTTTGCCCACTCTTTTCTCTTCTCTACATCATCATGATTCCTGGGTGTGCTGAGTTCTCTTAAAGTATCTGCCAGTTTGTCTCCCCTTGCTCTTTTGGATACTCTAAAGATGATATGGAGTTTCCTTAAAAAAATTAAGAACAGAACTATTGTGTGATCCAGCAATCCCACTTCTGGGTACATATCCCAAAGAAATGAAACCAGGATCTCAAAGCGATCTTAGCACTCCCATCTCATTGCATCATTATTCAAAATAGCCAAGATGTAGAAACAACCTAAATGTCTATCAAGGGATGAATGGATACGGGTAATGTTGTATATACATACAAAGGAATATTGTTCGGCCTTAAAAAAAGAAGTAAATTCTGTAATATGTGACAACATGGATAAATCTTGAGGACATTAAGCTAAGTGAAATAAGCCAGTCACAGAAAGAAAAATACTGCATGATTTCACTTACATGAAGTAGCTAAAGTAGTGAAATACGTAGAATCAAAGAGTAGCATGGTGGCTGCCAGGGGCTGACGGAGGATGAAATAGGGATTGCTGATCAACAGGCATAAAGTTTCAGTTAAGCAGGATGAATAAATTCTAGAGATCTGGTGTATGATATCGTATCTGTAGTTAACAACACTGTATTGTACAGTTAAAGATTTGTTCAGAGTGTAGATCTCATGCCAAGTGTTCTTACCACAATACAATATTTTTTTAAAAGGAAAAAATAAATGGCAAAGGATATGAGGGAATTTATAGAAGAAGAAACCCAAGTAGCCAATAAACATGTTATAATAGTCAACAGCATTAGTAATCGTGGAAAAATCAATTTTTTAAAATGAGATTTAAAAATATAAGCAGATGGGCAATTTTTGAAGATAACAAGAAAAAATACATCATAAAGATGATAGTGTCTTTGGGAAATTTTAGTTAAAGACTTCACAGATGTGATAAAAAATGAAGGTATGTGTGTCAAGGGTATTAAGATTAAAGATTTTTTAATAAATTCATACTCTTATCTGTATCACCTATTTCCACTGTGCCCTAGACTTGAAGACAGAAGCAGGAAAAATCTGAAAAACGGTAAGGGGATATATTTCATTTTTGTATTCTCGGCATCTAGCCTGGTCTTTGGTATAAGTAGAAGCTCAAATGATGTTGAAAAAGCAAGTGTCTCGCAAGGTCTCTGAACCAAAATTTAAAGAATATCTGGATTTTTTCCTCTTTTTAAGATTCTATGACATTACCCTTCATTATTTCAGAAACCCAGAGAGTTGCTTGTAACATTAGCACAGTTTTATGTTAGGGTTTTCTAGAAGCACATACATGTTTAGGACAGACAAGCCTGTCTGTGGGATACCACAGACAGAAAGAATTACATCCTTGATGTTTTATGAGTACAAAGCTACTGTAGGATTAAATCCATATAAGTCAGTACTGGAACTTTCACTGAAGACCTAGACCACAGCAATAATCATACATGGAGTTGTATGGAGGAATGGAAGACATTCCATTAAATGTGTGTGAGGCAGCTGTGGTACTATGGTCAGAACATCTGAATCTGGCCACCAGGTCAGTGGGAACCAGCTCTGAGATGGTCAAGTAACTTACTTTCACTGATCCTCAGTTTATTCTGCTTGAAAATGGGTATATCACCTACCTTTTAGGATTAAATGGAACAGCAAGTGGCAAAGGAATTTTAATTGTCAAACCGTTATGAATTTCAATTTGTCAAATAAATTTTGGTCTCACTATTATTTGTTAATATCTTTGTGGCTATTATATGAGAAAAATTAATCAGCTTCCCCAAACACTACACAAAACTGTAGAACTATAGTTCTCCGTGACTTCAATTGCGAAAGGTCTCTATCTCACATGTAATATGAGGCCACCAGGACTGTATACTAGTGCCTTTGTTACAATTAAGAGAAGTAATTACTCCATTCTTTGTTTTTGAATCAACTAGCTTTAGAAAATGAGTCAAATAAACCTAATCTTACTTACTACTCCCTTGGGACAAAGAAAGTAAGTGGATTTTTGTCAGCCAGCCACTCTTTCTAAAGAGAGTGTTCCCCATTCCGAAGAACTATTTTCTGGTGATGTGTAAAGTAAGATAAGAGCCATTTAGGGGTAGTGTGAAAATTAACAAGCCATAAACAATTGAAAAATAAGATGTTATTGCTAGATAAATCCTGCAGCCCACAAATGACTGACCACACATACTTGACCAGGACAAGGTCTACTCAAGCAGCACAAAGCCCCCTTTTCACCTCCATTTAAAATAACCAAAAACTCAGCAGAGACGGGCCTGAAGGCAAAGACTATTAGCTATTTCTATTTGCTGCAAGTAGGAAATAATGATGCAACGGATAAAGCAGGAAGTGGGCAAACAAGATGGAAACCCCAT
This sequence comes from Kogia breviceps, assembly GCF_026419965.1. Classification (NCBI taxonomy): domain Eukaryota; kingdom Metazoa; phylum Chordata; class Mammalia; order Artiodactyla; family Physeteridae; genus Kogia; species Kogia breviceps. The sequence goes on from NC_081315.1 coordinate 82,290,133, forward strand.
CACACCAGTCAGATTCCAAACCTCCGGGCATGCACAAAGCCAGACAGGCCTGTCCTTGGCCCGCAAAGCTAACCTGGCAAAGCGCTGTGCTGCTGCCATGACCTTGATTCCAGCTTGCTCTAGCCTTCTGCGCTTTTGGATTTCAGCAGCATCTTCCTCTTCAGACTTGGGAGCTGGTGCCAACGCAGCCCCCTCTGCAGGAGGCTGCTCCTTCCCACTGCTGGTGGGTAATTCTAAGCCACCACCAGGAGGCTTCCCACCAGGGTCCATTCGGCTGACGGGGTCCTCTTCACAAGGAGACCCCACTTCACTTCCCTCTTCCTCTATTGTTTCAGGATAGCTAGTGAGTTTGACAACATAATTGACCAAACTAACAGACTAGGTTGGGGAGCAGATCCCATGTCACCTCCTGGTTATTCTGATATTACTTGCACTTAAAAAAAGATCGAAGCATGCAATATGATCTTGGTCATGTGAAAAAAATTAAATGCAGCCATTTTTAAATTAATACAATGCATCATAATCTCGACGTTGATTAAGAGCTATTTCAAAATTGATATTGAAAGGCAAAAACATTTTGTTCTAGAAAGGTAAAATTCATGTTTTATTCAATAATGAAAACTTTTAATGTTTATTCAATGGGAAATCATAGATAATAAAGGTGAGCTATAAGGAATAACCACGCAATGATAAGGGTGGTTTTGCTGAAAGGGATTAGACAAGACTGTAAGTTTTTTTTTTATTGGATTATACGGTTCTTGAAGGCAGGGACTCTATCTTAGCTTCCACCAGGTCCCCAAAGCCTAAAAGTTAGTACCTAGCATGTAGTAGAAGCTCACTAGATGCATACTTGCTGAATAAATGAATGAATAAATACAAAAACATAATCAGAGATTAGGGGAAAGACTGCTTGTTTCTCTCAAGAGATGAGAAGTCCAATGTTTCTTCCATTTCATTATGACTGTTTCTACATGTGACTCAAGCATGTTCATGCATCCCTTCAATAACGCTTGAGCTCATATCTAGATAAACTTACATCTAGATGAAAGGTCTTACTGCACATGATCTAACAGGAGTGGGAGTCAGTCTCCACAGAAGGCCATGGATGACAGATGTACTCAATGTCCTGTCGATAGAGCTAGTTTCAAAAATCTGCTCGTTAAAATCTGCTCATTAGACCAGTATTGGTTGAATACCTACTGTGTGCCAGGCACACCTAGAACAGGTGCCTTCACGAAGTTTATATTCTATCATGACACTCTCTCTCTGAAGATCTGTCCTGCCCACCTCCATCTGTAATCTTACATCAAAGTTCTAAAATGGCTCTTTGAACTCATTCTTGTCCTGGGGCCATAATTCCTGTACCACAAGCCAGGATGGGAGCAGCGCAGTCCAGGTCTTACCTGAAGGGCCTCTCCCCACCCAGGGGGGAGGTGGCAGTACTCCAGCTCTTCCGATATTCCTCTCGCTCTGCCTTCTTCCTTCTCAGAGGTGCGGGGACGTAGGCGGTCTGGTTGCTTTTGTTGGGGAGGTACTGGTTAAAAGGCACTGCTGATTTTGGCTCACCGTGGGAAGTCCGCCTCGCAGACATGTCATCCTTTTTCACATCCGGCAGCTTCCGATGGGGCAAGTCAGATTCAGAGTCGCTTCCTCTCCCTGGGAAGAGAGGATGGGTGCTGAGAAAGTGTGCTGGTCTAGCAATAAAGTTCCCAATGGCAAGTATGCATTATGGGGGATGTGGTTACATCTGTGGGTTCCAGGGATTACTTCCTTAAATTATTCACTTAACAAATCTAAAGTATCAGTCAAAATTAATCCACTCTGGGAAAAGCTCTCCATTCTAATCAGGAAAAAAAAAAAAGTCAAATTAAAAAAAAAAAAAAGAAGAAAGCTTAGCTGTATCTGAGAGTTACAATTAATAACACATTTGCAGTAGAACTACACACCTGCTCAGGCTCTTCAACTCTCAAAAGAAGAAAGATAAACTTACCAATGGAGTTTTTACTCAGCACCTGTTGTTGCATGTCTTAACACTGCGCTAGATATTCTGACAAATAAGAATTATGAAGGATTTTTAATCCTTTGCCTTTGAGGTATCTTTAACCGACTCATGAAACACCTGGAGAATATTAGTTATAATCAAGGAGCACAAACATATAAGAACTACAGGAATTCAGAAAAATGATCAGTATGGATTATACCAAGGGTTTGCCTTCCAGGAAATAGCTTGCGTTATAGTAAGTGCATATTCCTCTACCTCGGAGCCCTTCCTGGTACCCATAGCTGGAGGCAATCTTTGTTTCCTATGAACACTATGGCCGGAAGATCTATTTCTCTTCTGCCGCGTTATGCTTTCTACCTTGTATTTTGAAAATAAGGGCTTTATATCCTTCACAGTACTTATCACAGTGTCTTGGCGCACAGTGGGTATCCTCAAATGATCAGATGAATCAATGAATTAGTTTGGCTTAAACAAGGTTTTACACAACACAAAGGAATTCAATGTTACCAACATCAGTCTTTTGTTGGTCAATAGCCCCCATAATTACATTGTATTCTTGTTTCCTGAGTCTCATCTCACCAGATTTCTAAGATCCATTAGAGTGAAATTGTCATGAAAACACACACTACTGTGACAGGCAGCCTCCATTTGAATGCTGATTGAAAACTCTTAATCACTGAGAGCGTTATGAAAAGGTTCTTCAACCCCACTGATAGCAAATAGAAATTGACCTCTTTACCCTTGTGAAAAGAACCTTAAACTAAGAGTCCAGCGAGATGTGACAGCCTAGCAGAGTGGGTAGTGCAGGGGGTTAAGTCAGATCCACTTCATTTTGAGTTCTGGCACTCATTAGTTTTGTTACTTTGTCATTTGTCACTTCAGCACTCCAAGCCTCAGTTTCCCAATCTACAGAGTGAGGATAATAATATCACCTACTTCATAGCGCTGCCGGGAGGATCAGATACATGTAAAACTCTTGGGTACAGTACTTGACCCCAAGTATGTGCTTAACAAACACTGACTACTCTTTATGCCATAATAGTTCCGGATCTGCCACTGATGACCTGTGGGCTCCTAGGCTTGCCTCTAACACACTTGCCTGTCCTTTTTCTGTAAAAATAGGAATGAAATGACTTGCCCTGGAGATAAAATGATTTAATGGCTTTTAAAAACTGGTGAAAGTTAAAGCATTGACCATAAACAAGCTGTTCATTGCTGCAGATGAAATATTCAGTTTATGAATTATTCATGCCACTTGCTTTCAGCCTCCCGTCTGAAGTTTTGACAATTTCATTACTTGTTGTTTTTTGATTCATAACTTAGCTCCCTTCTCACCCTGTCTTTTTTCAAGTCTACCTGTCTCGGTGTCATAATAAAATATTTAGAGCCCCCTGCGAATGCTTTATAACAAACACTAATACTACCTTAACTTGCTAAGCACTTGGATTTGTTTCCCTATTTGATACTATCCCCGTTTTACAGTGGTGGAAACAGAGGCCCAGAGAGACCCAAAGAGCCCTTTACAGCTCCAGACTCCAGTTTCTGTTCTCCAGATTCCAGCCCAAGAAAGACCCCTAGTTGCTGGAAGGGAGAGAAGCATAGCCCTGGCGAGAAAGGAAGGATTAGACTTTGATAAAAGGATGTCATCATCATGATGTGCACTGTTGCAGTTTCCTAACTTTGGGCACAAGTAGAGAATAAATAGTTCCTTCCTCTGCAACACACTTCTCTTGGAAAAATGTCCTTTGCTTAAAGAATCCTGACTAGCGGAAGAAATGTATTTTGCTGAATAAATGAATGAAAGAAAACGATTCTTCAGTCAACTATGAAGGCTTAGTATGGATTAGACTTGTCTCGGTTCCCTCCGTTCTAAAATCCTGTAATCTATGAAACTTATTTTGGTACAATATCTAAAAACATATTATCCATAATATACTGAGAGAGAGTCTCAAAATAGGTTGTTTAACACATAAACAGATAACCTTTTTTTTCCCCCCAATTAGTCTTTGATGAATGTCTTCAACAGGCACTTCAAGAAAAGTTAATTTGCAAATGCCCCGAGGCAGAGTCGCTCAGTTGAAAGAAGCAGTAACCTTCTGGACCTAGAGACCAGGGTCTAATTTCAGCTCCATCATCTACTAGCTGTGTGACTGGGAAATTTAAGCCCTCTGTACCTCAGCGTCCTCACTGGAAATAGGGAGGTGATAATACAGCTCTCTAGGTTGTCGTGAGGTTTACAAGAGATGTAAAGCACCCAGATAGTGGCTGGTGAGGTATACTTTCCATAAGTGTTAGAACTCCTCTTATCTCAGGCCAAGACTTCAAAAGATTTGACTTGACTTCATCCTGAAAACATGAAAATGTACTAGGGTGGCATCTCCATCTATGCCCAACATTGCACCTGATGACGATGACATCCTTTTGTCAAAGTCTGATCCTTCCTTTATGCCTGGACTACAATTCTCTCCCTTCCAGCAATTAGGGGTCTATCTTTTCTTATGTATCTTTACCATACACACCGCCAACCCACTGCTTTTTCATCTCCTCTAACACGCTAATTTCTCTCATTCTTTATTTCTCTCCCTTAACTCATCTTTTCTATAAAAGATAAGAATATTTATTTAACAATATGCATTATGTTTATAAAATATGTTCTTAATTTTAAAAGCACCTGAGTGGAAGGTTTTGTATTTCCTGTTCAGGGAAGCTGATTAGTGGCCTCAGAAGGCATGCCAGTGAGGGTGAGGGAGGAGCTGGGCACCTATTTAGCAAGACAGATTGGCTGAATTGACCCTGGAGATCCATAGCCTCCTTACCAGGTGGCTCTCGTGTCCAACCCATGGAATCATGGCACCTCTTACGAGTGTGGCTCTTGATCATCCCCTACTGAATGGGTCAGTGGACCTCAGTAATAATAAAATGAAAACTCTCTCTATTGACCCAATATGGAGTTGGAGAATTTCATGGTAAGACTTTGCCTAATTGATTGTGAGTCCTAGGAAATAAGTGTTCAAGAATTAAAATGTCCTTCTAAATGTGGAAGTGTTTATTAGGACTAGCAATCTTCTTGATTATCATCACTTAAAAAATATACCATAAACTCTAATGAAATACAACATCTCTTTGGATAAAATTATACCACATTTTTTAAGGCAGATAAAAAAGTGTTGTTTTTCTTTAAAACCTCATTAGGTCTTGATTAGTTTACAAGAACATAAGCCTGAAGGTATCAGGCTGATTGTTGAAATCTGTGTGTTAAGATGCTCTTTCATGGATGGTGTTTTGTGAAGCTCAATTTCATGTTTTTCTTTACATGGGAAAAACTTTTATGAAAAGACTCTGGCTTATCAATCTTAACTGCTGCAAATGAAATTGTGCCTCTGCACATATTAGTAAAATATTAGTAATTACCATCTCAAATCCCTTCAAGATGTGGCTCATTATAAACTCTGAACCTCTCAAAGCTGGTGACAGAATAAATAAAGGATCTGCATTACCAGTTATTAAAAACTAGGATGAGACAATAATAATTTTTTAAAACAATCAAAATAATATGGATGAAACAGTTTGGTTAAAATATGTTTCATAAAAGTAAATCTCCCTTTCAGTTATGTTAAAGCTCAATTAGATCATGCAGTTGGTATTGTAACTTCTAATACTGTGGGTGGGACTTAAGATGTCATGTAAATTTTTAGAAATGTTTTTCAAGCAGTTCACAATGCACCATGGAATTCTTTAGGAGTCACATATGATGTGGCTCTGAGGCTAATCTATTCGTTGGAAGGTTTAAGTACTAAACAAAAGCGTTAGTTCAGTCATGCTAGAATTTGAAAAATCTATTAGGCAAACAGAAAGAAGTGTGGGTAAATTAAGCTTTAGTGTATAAGTTTTGGACTCACCCTTCTTGAGCCTAACATCGTTACACTACTTACAGCGATTTAGGGCACTTAAAAACAACGTTAGGAGACTTCCCTGGTGAAGCAGTGGTTAAGAATCCGCCTGCCAATGCAGGGGACGCAGGTTCGAGCCCCGGTCTGGGAAGATCCCACATGCCGCAGAGCAACTAAGCCCGTACGCCACAACTACTGAGCCCGTGTGACAAACTACTGAAGCCCATGCACCTAGAGCCCGTGCTCCACAAGAGAAGCCACAGCAATGAGAAGCCCGCTCGCTGCAACTAGAGAAAGCCTGCACACAGCAACGAAGACCCAACGCAGCCAAAATAAATAAATCAATAAAAATTACTTAAAAAAAAAACAATGTTAGGATGATTACTTAACCTCTCTAAGATTCATCTGTAAAATATGACTAAGGAATGTTTCACAGCCCTGTGAGAGGACTAAGTCGGATACTGAGTATCTTGTAATATGTGCTGAGGGTTAAATGAGATACCAAGGGTCGAGTAATGAACTCAGGACCTGGGCATGTTAAATACCCAAGTATTTTGGTAACATAGAATTTTATAGCTGAAAGGGATCTTTTAGCTATAAAAGATAATTTTCATCTCAGACAGAAGACTTAAAGTCTCTAGAAACATTAACTTCAGTCAAGCAATACATGAAAAAGAAATAGACACAAATAAAAAAATTCCCCACCAGCCTTAGTGTCTTTCTGCAAGTTTATACATGCAGAGCCAATCTATCTTCCCTTCCTAAAAGCACAAAGGTGCAAGATAAGTAAGATAAACAGCTCTTGGAAAATATGTGTTAAATTTACATCAGGTTGCATGACCATACATTTTTGTAAAGAAAAATGATCATTCCTTTCAGGTGACATAAAATGCATGGGATTTAAATCAAACCCAGCCTCAGAAGAAACAGGTAGTCTGGGTTGTGTTCTATACATTAATGGCCACCTACATAGCTCTAGTCCATGGTCAGGTATCAAAAGCATTGCCCAAACTGTGCCAATTACGGTTTCACAATCCCAAGCTTCAGAGCTTTCATAAGTGTGTGCAGTGTGTTTCCAGTTTGCTGGAAGTTGATCTATTTTCACTTACACAGTGTGGTACTCACTCAAACATTTCCCCTCCTCGTACCTGGAGCATATAAACCTTCGGCACACTTTATGAGCTAATGGTCTGCACAGCATCTTGATTTACTGAGACCCAGGGAGGAATGATGTAACACATTTTCCAACAGAAGATACGCTCACTGAGGCAGTGTTCAAACCAGCTTCTGGCAAAGCCAACCAAAATTCTAAGGACCACGAAAAACAACATTAAGAGATTTTTTTTCCCTACCAGTTTAGAGTTACCAGATTCCAGCAAGGTGGATATGGAGTCTACCTTCCTAGGGCCAATCTCTCGGCCGGTGACAAGGCGGTCCTTGTTAATGTTTGATTCTAAGATGTGTAGTTTATTAAGGCTCCAACCTACCATCACTGCTTCCCCTGAGGACTACATCTGGTGAAGGTGTCTGCCGGGAACGGGAGCCGAAGGAATCCAGGCTATCGAAGGAATCATCTCTGCCGTGTCGAGGGGGAGAGAGGGAGTCGCTGCGCTCAGAGTCCCAGCAGTCGATGTAGCCACTGTCTCGAATACTACGTTTAGGGCTCTCAACGTCATCAGTCTCCTGTTCAAGAAGAAAACGAAAGGATTACAGACATCACAGCAACAGACATAGAGGCTACGAATATCAGGAAAATCAGTCTCCAGCGGTCTCCAAAAAATCCTGCATATAGACTCAATCTGGAAAGGCTACGGCAACCAGTTATCAAATTGATTATCATCTACACAACACTTCATTCTTTGACCCTTCTCGGCTGCAACTTTTTCAATCAGAAAATCACACATATTAAAAAATAAAAATCCCCAAGCATCTCCTACTCCACGATGTTGGAAGAAAGAAGTCCAAGGAACTGAGAATAAAAGATCATCAAGTTTGGATTCACAAGAATATAATGAGAGATAAAAACAAAAATGAGAAACTAAAACCTTAACCTTGACCCATCTTTCAGGATCCATAACTGCATGTCTGTTCTGGGACCCAGCCCCTAGTTTAGCTGCACAACTGCTTCTGTTTATGCTGTCTGGCTAATGCACACAGCATTTGTTTTTGCAGAAGAATCAGTTCCGTAAAATCCTGGAGCAGCATGCTTCCATCTTCTGCTACCTTGAAGGGAAATTCCTTCTCTGAAAGGGAGCTGTCTTTCTGGGGCAAAAAATTAAAAAAAAAAAAAAAAAAAAAAGCAGTGAAAAATATGCGAAATGATTTTCCTGATGCCTCGGAAGAATCCAGGCATGCTCTCGCGCTCGGCCAGCTCTTGGCGCTGGGGGAGCTGAAAGCACTTGTGGCTGACCCACATGTTCAGAGCAGTGAGAACAATGGCTGTCTTTGACAGCCTGTGATTATAAATTCTTTCCAGCGCAAGCAGCACATACTAAAACACTGAAACTCCAGCAGAAGAAAGGTCAGTCAAAGCCATCCTCACCCTCGAATTATAATAAAAGCCTTGTTCCCGCCAGTGTCTTAGCATTAATTACAAGAGTCCAAGCTGACGAAAACAGAAATAACTCCGGTCACTCAAAGATAAACCTCAATTTAATCTCTCCCAGACTGTTGCTTAAAATCAGGGTTGTGAATGACATCCGCAAAGACTGGAAGGTCCCACTGCAGATTTCCTGGGATGCTCAGGCAGGTCCCCTCCCCATTCCCCATAGAAAAGAAAAAATAAATAAATATTCTCCGTGGTAGCAATTTTGGAAACTGTCTACACTGACTAATATGCTCGCGGAGTCAAAGCCTTTTAGGAAGTGTCTTTGCCAGCTGCTTCTATCAATTATAACCAGATCCTCTGACACACTCCCCAGCAGGGGGCCCTTTGGGGGGACAGAGCAGCTGTAATTCACAAGGCACGCACAGTGGTCTTGCATCAGGAGAAGGAGTGGGAAAAAGGGGAAGGGCAGGGTTGAGGGGGGTACCCTGCTGCAGCCACACCGAGGACCTGATTTAGTGCCCCTGAAGAACAGGTTGTCAAACAGCCTGGGTGAGTACAGATGACACGACCCTCCTGAGGAAGGTAGAAATTCCAGTTATGGAAATTAAGGTATTTTCGTTTACTCATAGGTCAAAATTAACCAGGACTTGTACAAAAGCCAGGCCTGACTAGCAGGAAAAAGAATTCATGACTAACTGAAAAGTATACATCTAAATTGGATATGGTTTTGCATTTAATTTCTTTGGAAATGCAAGTAATTATCTTGGATTATTTATCCACTGAGAATAGGTTAAATGGCTAATGTTATAGAACACTTACTATGTGTCTGGGGCTATGCTTGATGCTTCCTCTATGCTCTGTTCTTTAATCCTCACAACCTGCTCCCCAATGATGGGGTTAGCATTGTCCTTATTTTATAGAGGAGAAAAGAATCAGAGAGGTTGAGTAAATTGACTCAGGTCACACAGTAATCAGCAAAGCTGTGATTCTAACACGGGACTCTGTCTTCAACTACCAAACGATAAAACCTGCCATTTGATGAACTTTGGTATACTTAACAGCTGTCAACATCAGCATCACCCCTCCCAGCGGCTGGACACTTACTGCCTGCTTACTCTGGACGACACTAACCCGGATAATGTCCCCTCGCTAAACACTGTTTATGCCTAGATCACCAACCTATACATGCTGCAAAAGAGAGACAGTTTAGAGTAGGTTAAAAGCATGGTCTTGGAAGCTCAGCTGACAGTTTAAATCCTGGCTCCACCCTTTGTCAGCTGTCTGACCTTGGGCAAGTTATTTTACCTTGCCCAATTTCAGTTTTCTCATCTGTAAAATGGAGCTAATAATATTTATCTCGTAGTATTGCTGGGAGTGTTAAATGTATTACTATATGGAAAGCGTTCAGAAGAACGCCTGATGCATAAGTGCTCGAAAAATGTTAGCTGTGTTATAATCACTACTATGTATTCATTTGGCATGTAAATGTCAATATATGAATCCCAGAAAATTTATAAATGCAGTTAAGGACATAATCTTATATACACACTGATACTCTTCTATCACCTTCTCCATTTATATCCCATAAATAGATGCCTTGGGCCCAATTTCCCATCAGGGAGGGCAGACACTCAGGAAGTTGAGCCACTGGTAACATCTAGAAATGACACAATTTTACAAGCTGCTTGGCACAGAATTACAAAACTGGATTTTCAAGAAAATAATATCAGGCAAGTTTCCCCAAACACCCAAATGTCTGCCCCACCCTACCCTACAAACCACAGGAGAACAGAAAGGAAAAAGAGAAAGTTCACATGCTTCTTGGAGCTTCAGCTGCTTTCTCACAGCCAGTTATGGGAAAGAAAAACAAAAAGCCTGTTCTGTTCATGACTTTGTAGAAAGCCAAGAATTAAACCTTGGGTCAAGTAAGAGCTGGAAGCTGAATGGCAGGGTCAGTTTGACAAGTGAAAACCAGGCCACCTGTGGCCATCCTTGGCCAAGCTGGTCCCTTAGAAACCTCAGGATGAAGCAAGAGGTTGGCTCTTTAGCCAGAAATAAATAAATTGGACATCCGTGGGAGGAACAATTTTATTGGATTCCATCAAGTCACCCAAAGGCAAGCTTTGGGAGAGGGGTCAGAAGATATAAACCAACACAAAGGTTAGCACAGTCTAAATGCTCTGTACTTGGGGTCTATTACATCGTCTACGCTTTCCTTCTAGATGTCCAGTAATGGCATCCTGTCTTCTACAGAGAGCACTCCAGGGAAAGGGGATAAGACTCAAATCTGTCCATTGTGCTAATTGCTGGTTGTTCTAGTAAAAGTGTGTTAATGAATGGGGTGTGAATTACTAGCTTCCACAATATTCTTGGATTATTTTACTCATCTGTCCTCTTCTTATCCTCCTTTGTCAGAGATAATGAGAACCAGCTACAGTTGGTGACTGACTTATGGTATCTGAGAAACTCCAGATGCCTCTGTTTTACCACTCACCATTTTCTGCTTCCTTTGTGATTTATAAGGTGGCTAAATCCTATTCTACAGTGTGTTAGGTTCTACTTTTCCAGCCTGATGAGCCATCTCCACCCACCATACTCTGGTTGGTGAAGCAATTCATTCCACAGATACCGACTGAACATCGTCTATGTGCCAAGCACTGTCTCAGTGCTGGGGACACAATGTTATGCAAATTCGATAAATTCCCTGTCCTCATGGGCCTTAGGCTCTAGCAGGGAAGGCAAAAAACAAACAGAAAAACCCTTAAATTGAATAGAGTTGAATGGTAAGTATCATGAAAAAATAAAGCAGGTTAAGGGAAGAGAAGTTGATGATGCCTGCTGCTCTAGGCCAAGGTCTTGTACTTGTTTGCCCATCAAGCTCCCCGCTCTTTATCCCCTTGTTCTGATAGCACCCCTCACCTTCCTTCTGAGACAGTAATGGCTTAGGCCAATCATGGTATCCCCTGTCCCCGGTCACACTGACTGGTTCAGGGATAGGACCCACACTGGACCAGAGTACACCCTAGGAATTTTAAAGCTGGGGCCAGGGAGAATTCCTTGCCTTCTGGGCAAGGAGCTAGGAGCAGATAATCCTGGGGGTGCTGTTGGCCATGGTCTCTGCTAAGAGAGAGTGTTTGCCTACTGGAGGAGAGGATGAATTCAAGAAGAGACCGGAAGAGAAGAGAGAGAGAAAGAGAGAGGAAGAACCTAGAATGTTGACTTTCTAGTCGCAGGCCCTGAGATCTCTAGGGCCACCCTCGTTCCTACAGTGCTCCCTTTCATCTCACTATTCTCATAGTAATTCCCCTTGGTTCAGCTTAAGTGTCTCTTCCTTTGGGAGACTTTCTCTGATGTATCCAGGCCCAGTGAAAGGCCACTGTCATGATGCTTTCAGACACCTTTTTTGACTACAGCAATAGCAACCTACTATGAACATCTACTATGTGTCCGATGCTTATGTTAAGGGTTCTACATGTGTTCCTTGCACTACAGAACTTAACAAGTTGTACCACAGTTAATCATTTTTATGCACATTTCTCCCACTAGGAAAAAATGAATATAAAAAAATTTCGGGGGCTTCCCTGGTGGCGCAGTGGTTGAGAGTCCGCCTGCCGATGCAGGGAGCACGGGTTCATGCCCCGGTCCGGGAAGATCCCACATGCCGTGGAGCGGCTGGGCCCGTGAGCCATGGCCGCTGAGCCTCCGCATCCAGAGCCTGTGCTCCACAACAGGAGAAGCCACAACAGTGAGAGGCCCGTGTAACCTCCCTGCCCCCCCAAAAATTTCAGGCTAGCCTCCTTTGTGAAAGAAAAGCTTTTAATTTCAAATTTATTTCAGCCTGTATATGTGCAGAAGAGATTCCAGTTGTCTCTCAGTATCTGTTTTCCATTTCTTCTCCAGTGAAAATACACAGTTTTTAAATGAAATAAAATCTACTTTCCCCAAGTCTTTACTTGCAGCTAGGTATGGATACCTGACCAAGTTCAAGTCAATAGGATGTGAGCAGAAATGTAGTGCATGACTTCCCAGAAGTGTGTTTAAAGGAAGGCATGGGCCTTTCTTCTCCTCAGCCCTCCTTTCTCCTGGCTCAAAGGTGGACATTGAAGGCTAAAGCCTGTGCAGCCATCTTGGACCAGCAGGTGAGTGGCCATGAGTTGAGGACAGCAGAGTAAAAAGACAGAAAGAGCCTGAGCCCTTGATGGTCACGGGACCGTCACACCAGCCCTGGACTGCTTATGTCCAGACCTTATGTGAGTTTGATATAAAACTCTATCTAGGGCTTTCCTGGTGGCGCTGTGGTTGAGAATCCGCCTGCCAATGCAGGGGATACGGGTTCGTGCCCCGGTCTGGGAAGATCCCACATGCCGCGGAGTGGCTGGGCCCGTGAGCCATTGCCGCTGAGCCTGTGCCTCCGGAGCCTGTGCTCCGCAACGGGAGAGGCCACAACAGTGAGAGGCCCGCGTACCACAAAAAAAAACAAAACAAACAAACAAAAACTCTATCTTATTTAAGCCACTGGCAGAGTTGTCTGCATTTCCCAGTTAAACTCAATCTTAATTGATAAAATGAGATATTATACACTTTAGATAAATCTAATATTTTTAGGCATTGGATAGACCTGTGAAATTCAAGTCAATTACTCTATATAGAGACATGGGAGCACCACAGCTGGCCATTTTTAGTTAAGTCACACTTTGGCCAGTGATACTAACTACTCCCTCATGTCCTGTGATGTCATCTATATTCATTAAAAAAAGTAACAGCTGTTCACAACAACAGGTCATTTCAAGGCAGTTGTTAGTAACCAACTGTCTCACTAGAAAGAGAAGTTAGGAGAGCTGCAGAGACCAATAGCTGCTCAGATTATAGAGAAGCTGGACTAGTGATAAGAAACATTAATAATGAGAAGAAATCAGATTCCAAGAGAAATCAGCAGGGAAACTATGAGGCAGAGCTTTTAAATAGTTTAAAACAGATAATCCATCTATCATTATCCAAGTCCAAATTTAACATAAGACCAACAAACATTTAGATTTCACAAATCCATACTGAGACTTACCTTTGTATTTTCCCTAAGTATCCTTTATTGAGAGAGAGATGAAAGATTAAAGGACAAATAGAGTTAAGACTAAGAAACAATGTGTTGTGTTAATGATTGAGTGGTGTGTTTATTTTATTTTTCAAGGAATTTAGCTTCAAGGACTTTGTTTATATGTGTTATGACAAATATGAAAGCTTTGTCCATTTATACATATATGAGCCGGCCTGGTTCTAGCCAAATGCAAAGAATTATTAGAACTATTAGCTTTAAGGAAAAAAGAATAAATCATTAGAAAGTTGGAGCAAATTCTTGCTTTCAGTATTAAAAAAAAATCTGTAAAATACAGAATGTCTCTCAATGAGGTCTCATTGGTGCATTTGATCTGCATGTTAGAGAAAAGAGGAAGAAGGTCTTAATTATACATGCTGCACTATGGGTCTTATCCAAAACCCATGGATGCTACTGATTACAAATGAGCCTTACCTATTCACTAAGGCCTGTTGGGTGAGACTGCTCCCGGGGAATACTGTATGCTAGTACTTTGGGTGAGTTAATGTACACTGCTGGATCCTAAAAAGGAACACATAGGCAGCCACACACCAAACACTGCACTGTTTCTTGGACAAATTCCTACCTTAGGTCAGTCTTTCCCATAATTAAATACACAAATAAAGCTTGGACTATTACAAAACACATTTTCCAAATTTCCAGGTCATTCAAATGCAATGGTCATAAAATATGCATCTTTGAAGAGAATGCTTCTAATTTTTTAGAGCCCATCCAGAGTAGATGCCCAGGCAAGAACTTGGCTAATGTTACTTCACCCACACCAAGGCCCTGATGGGTAAGCAAAATAAACTTTAGGATGAAAGTGCAGAGCAAGTCTTCATTTTTGTATAATGCTGTATTGTTTAATTCAGGCATTATTCCCCCAAGAAAATAAGCACTGAGCTCTTTGGTATCTAAAGTCATATACTGACGGATTGAACTTTCTCTTTTGGAATTAAAATTGGATAAAGCTCAGATCTCCCATTCTCAGAAGGGAATAAAAGTTCAGGTAGGCGTGGGTGATGAGGCAAAGATGTCATTGGTAAGACAAGCGGTCATTTCCTTGAGTGCATGACCTCTTTGGCCTATGCAATTTTACCACGTGAAACTGTAAAGATCTTAACAACAAGCTAATGTGTTGCTTTCCCACCTTGTCTGAACATCATGGGATGAAGAAGAAAAGTCAAGTTACCTTTCTCATCTGAGCCAGCAAGCCTTCAAACTCCTTCAGGTTTAGCGTTGTCCCACTGTAAGACGCACAGCTATTTGCTGCTTTGCCCAGCCAGTAAATAGTCACTAGTACCTGGGAAAGAGAACCACGCACAAAGAATTACTTTTAAACTAAGGAATCAATAATGCTCCCCTAACAGGAAAGCAGGAGGAGAGAATGTGCAACATTAATTTACAAAAACCACCATCCATGAGGCATCCATTCTAGGTAAAATCATTTTAATAAGAACCCAATGTTGCATCGGTCAACACAAACATGATTCAGTAGCTAAAGTAAGACTCCAGTTTTAGGAAGAATTTGGTTGTGAGAATGTGATCTATAAGACAGCAAGAAGGAAAAATAAATCCTCCAAAATTATTTTCATATCATGAAGGTTTCAAAACCAGGAAGCAAAATTTTTCAGAAACTCTGGAGTCTTTCCCCAGACCAGCAATGAAACAGGCTGTCAATCCCTTTTGACAGAGGTGCTTTTTTTTTTTGTGGTACGCGGCCTTCTCACTGTTGTGGCCTCTCCCGTGTGGAGCACAGGCTCCGGACGCGCAGGCTCAGAGGCCATGGCTCACGGGCCTAGCCGCTCCGCATGTGGGATCTTCCCGGACCAGGGCACGAACCCGTGTCCCCTGCATCGGCAGGCGGACTCTCAACCACTGCGCCACAGGGAAGCCCGAGAGAGGTGCTTTTAAAGGCCCATAATTTCTACTTGTGGGCACAGAGGTTCTGCTAAGACCACTGGCAAAAATTTTTCAAAGGAGTGATAAAGGTTAATTAGTGGTTTCCAGCACAAGATCAACAAAATATATCTAATTAAAGTCAGAAGACAGCAATGTAACGAAGAATGCAATCTGCAGAGACCTAGCTCTGGGGTACGGTTAGATTCCTATTAATCTGAGATGGGAAATTTTTAGCCTGGTCAAGACGACTGTCAATTAACAACCTTGGATATTTAAGGATGTCTATGAATATTCACTGGTGTGAAGCTACAGTCCTAAGTTAATTTTGTTCTGTCTTTCCAAAGAAACTGTCCGCAAAAGCAAAGGCTCTTTACATTGACTTCCCCATAGAACCCAGCAGGGGTCAGCTGAAGATGAGCTCCTTAAAGTTGAATTATTGGGATCTGAAGCCTATGGAAAAGCTAAGATTACTTTTTTGTTTTCACATTTGGTCTCATTGCTTCAACTAGGCTGGGAGGTATTTATTGTACCTCCCTCTACTTGCTAGGCCAGAAAATGCGTTGGACAATGGGATATGTATACATGCTTCCGGATAGCAATAGGCCCAAGATATGGTTATGCCCATCATTGCTAGGATGTGATTTGGTTTTCTACCTCTGTGGGAAAATGTTACTTTAGGAATACTTCAAAACTTCCAGAAATTCTTTTTTAACTGATCGCTTACAAATAACTTTCCAGAGAACAGAAAATTGAGAATGTCAGGACATGAACTAGAGCCATAAAATAACTAATGTGTGCTAAGAGTATGAGGCTCTCTTGAAAAGTGTAATAGGAAAATGGAAGATAGAACTGTGTTGTGGTTTAGATTATGAGGTTTCTGTTTAAAATTGTTTGATGAAAAATGTCAAATATCCCGGCTTTATAGAGGAAGAAAAAGAAGATAAGAATGAGAATGTCAATCAAATATAAAAACACTCTGAAAATTTCTTTAAAAGGGGAGGGTCACAGCCAATTTTAAAATTTTATATACAGAAGGTCATTTCTTACATTCTTCAATTTAAACTTAAAATAAAAGAGCACTAACATACTTGCCTTGGAAAATAAGATCTAACTCTAAAAAGTTGATTTTGGAAGGTACTAATAAAAACTCAAAAGAGTAATAGGAAAAAAAACCACAAAAGGTACAGGCCCACAACAGTCAACACTATTCATATTATGCTAATCTTTTCCCCAAAACAACTTGCCCAACTGCTTAATTTAATAATCCCATCTGTGCCTACCAATGGCAAGGAAGTAATGTTGGTGCTGAAACAGATCATTCTCTGTTTAAGAAACCAAATTACAAATGGAGTGCAAGCTTTCATTTATTTATTTCTGGACTAGGCCCTTATCTAATTAAAGAGACCACCCCTCCCCGCAAAATCTACCATTTTAATTTCTATCAGAGTCATTAATTATTCTATCAGAGGCACATATAATTGTTTTCTAAGAAAGATTCTTTCTAGCAAGGCATTGAGAGGCACTGGACTTATGAGCTAAATTTTATACTTGAACCATCAAAGATAGAAGGAAAAAAGTTTGGAAAGTGAAATTAAAACACTTACATTTTTCAGCTTCCTGCTATAATCAAGGCTCCTAGTTTGGAAAAAGGAAAAGAAAATATGATCAGTTTCTTCACTGTGATCTTCCCTTCAACACCTTTAAGATGTATTTGAAAGCTAACATATATAATGAAATCAGCAGAATATATTATTTTTAAGGTGTATGATTAGTGATTTCAGGTACTAAATAAAATTACTTAGAAAACAAAATACAGAAGGATAAGGTGGGATTAAAGTTCCATAATGCACCATGGAAAGATGAATGCTTTGTAACATCTGGAAAATGAAGAATTCCATTTAAAACTACAACTGTTTATATTTGTATAATCAAAGCTTAACTGTAAAAGTAAAATTTTGCCTTGGTTATATATCACTGTCAAATTGAAATCTGACTGCACTTCCAAAATCTTCTTTATACAAGTACTTTTAAAGAAGTTCTAAAACCTTACCTAATTAAAGAGACCTGAAAATATACGTAAAAGAGGCAATGCTATCCTAATACTTGTTCTTTTCTGCTATGGACATAAATCAGTGCTGGGGAATTAGCCATAAGCAGGAAAATATGTATGCTATGTTCAAATATACACACATGCATTCTTAAATATACATAAATGTTTATTCTCAAACTATAAACAAAAAAAGCTACTTGGTGGTACTTTCTACATATTCATACAGTGAAATATAAAAATTTCTCCCAAATTATTTCAAAGTTTCTTTAACATGTCAACAAATAAATACTAGGAAAATAAATGCTACATTTCTTTTTTTCCACAGAACTTCAGTGGGGGGGAGTTGGGGAGGGAGAATGTAATTCTATTATATAAACTAGTCAAGAATTCCTCCAGATATTTAGATCCCAGTTACCTTATTGCTGCATACTCTGACCCAAAGTACATATTAATGAATAGATGCACAATTTTAAGTCAATTGAGACTTGAGGGGACTAGAAAACAATGTAGTCTATAGTCTATACTAATCTAGTCTATACTAAGGAGATAAACCATCAACAGAGACTTAGACTGTAAGAAGCAGTGGTCCAATTTGGATTTGATTAAGAGCATGTTTTCATATTCCCTCCTATTAACAGAAAGATATGTCATTATCTGCTTAGATATTTGCTAGGATTTAAAAAAATTTAACAACAACAGTAACAACAGCAAAACCAGATGAAAATAAACAAAAATCTATAGAAGATTTGAAAGTTTTGTGAAAAACAACTTAAGAACAGGGAACATAAGACTTTTTCTGCACTGACAATGACTGTTTTTTGACTAAAATTGTGACCCAGTTCTTAAAAAAAAAAAATCACACTTGGCACACAGTAGGAGCTCACAAAATATTTGTTTGAATGACTTCCACGTAACAGCCAATTATGTGGAAATGCTCCCACATTTTTCAGAGACATCCTCGGGAGCAATCCAAAGGCTTTCCTCATTTTCATCCAATTGCTGCGATTCCCTGGAATGATACTTGCTGCATGCCCTTCTGGATTATGTTTTTTTTTTTTTTTTGGTGGTACGCGGGCCTCTCACTGCTGTGGCCTCTCCCTTTGTGGAGCACAGGCTCCGGACGCGCAGGCTCAGCAGCCATGGCTCACGGGCCCAGCCGCTCCACGGCATGTGGGATCTTCCTGGACTGGGGCACGAACCCGTGTCCCCTGCATCCGCAGGCGGATTCTTAACCACTGCGCCACCAGGGAAGCCCCTGGATTATGTTTTCATGTCCCATCAAGGTCGTCTGGCACCCATTACAGTAGAGTTCACAGAATTACACACAGAGTAATCATTTGCAGTTTTCCCTCTTTCTTTCTTTATAGTCTACTCAAGTTACTTCTCAAAAAAAAAAAAAAAGAAGAAAAATTACCCACAATGAAAGCTAATCTAAAGAGTATTTTTCAAAAGACAATTTCAAAAAGCATCAAAATCTCCTCATTGGGATCTACCCCTCTACCTATTGCTTCCACTATTAATTGGTGTCAGTAGAGGGTTCTCCATCTCTGCTAATGTTTGGCTCAACTTTCAGAGGGGAAAGCAGAAAAATATAGCAGTTCTACTTTCATCTTCCATAGCTATGAAATCTACATATGTTACAAATGTCCCCTGGACAGTGCCAAGTTAAACCAGCATCACTTACAGAAAAGTTGTGAAGCAGATAGCTCATTCCATGCCCCAATCTTCCCTAATAGTATAAAAGATTTTCTAAGTACCAGAAATGAATTTATGGGATAATTTTTAATATAAAGTTCTTTATGTGCTTCCCAATATTCATACAGTGAAATAAAAATGTTTTCTCCATAATTATGCCAAATTCAACAACCTACAACACTTGTGGACCACCCCTCCCACCATGCTCGTCCTTGCTCATTACCCTTCTACCACACTGGCTGGCCACTCTTCTTTCTCTTTCTAGACATCAAGTTTGTTTCTCTTCCCAGCCTTTCTACCTGATTCCTCTGCCCTGAATACCCTATAGATCTTAGCATGTCTGGCTCTTGCTTCCCATTCATGTCTCAGTCCTCAGCTGAAATGCCATGTCTTTAGAGAGACCATTCTTGACCACCTTTCTTTTTTATTTCCCCCCTGTTTGACTGAGATATAATTGATATAAAACGTTATATAAGTTTAAGGTATGCAACACAGTGATTTGATATATGTATATATTGCCATGGTCACTATCTTTTACACCATCTATTTTATTATTATTATATTTTTTTCTCAGCACTTATCACTCCCTGCAATTTTTAAAAATTTACTTATTTACTTCCCATTTCTTGACACAGGGTATAAATTCCCTGTGAACAGGGGGCCTGTTCTCTAGTGACTGGAAAGTATCAGACACATAATAGCTGCTCAGTAAATCTTTGTTGAATTAATGAAAATGACAGTCATAGGGGAAGGCTATGGGCAAGTATTGCTTAACGAAAATAATAATCTCAAGTGAAGGAAAAACTTAAAAGGGAAGAAAATGAGGAGAAGAAATGCAAAAATGGGAGACAGATGGAAAGGTATGATAAAGAAGGGAAGGGAAGCATAAGGAAGCATAAGGAAGAGGAGACAGAGAAAAGAAGCAGAGAGAAAGAGAAAAAGAACAGAGAAAAGAAGAGGAGAAGGGGAAGACTGTCCAGTAATTGAGAAGTGACTGTCTGTGTGCCACTGGTCTAAGTGACTTTTTTTCCTTTAGAGGTTGCTTTCTGTGCCTTTGAACTAAAGTCGCTTTCGTTAGAAGTTGATTGAACCATTTTCCCAGGTCTGCACTGGGAAAGCTTTAGCTAGAATCATACCTGAAAGAACATTCTGTCCAACATCAAACATGCTAACGTTCTCATTATAGGGGTCTGGGAAGGAGAAGAGAGGGAGAAAGGAGCACCTAAATATATAATGTAAATATTTACTGAAATAAAAGGAGAAACTGACAGTAATACAATAGTAGTATGGGACTTTAATACCTACTTAAATCAATGGACAGATCATCCAGACAGAAAATCAATAATAAAACATTAGTTTCAAATGACATATAAGATGGACTTATTAGATATATACAGAACATTACCACCAAAAGCAGCAGAATACACATTCTTTTCAAGTGCACATGGAACATTCTTCACGATGAATACCACGCAAAAACAAAACAAAAACAAAAAACATTCTGTCCAATTCCATTTTATAGATGAAGACACAGAGCCCTACTGAAGCAAGGGAGCTTGCCTAGGATTATAGACCTGGGGGTAGCAGATGTAGAGGTAGACCTGAGATTTCCTGATGCCCACGGTTTTGTAGAAAAGCAATAAAGTGATATGAGTTCTGAATTTCTAAAACCAGTCTCAGAAGCCTCCTGGTTTAGTAACATATTGATTTAAAGTGACTCTTAAAAAAAAAATGAATGCAGCTGCCAACAGTGTCAAAGGGAACTTTCCTTCACACTCTAAGCAATGTGTGTGTAACAAATGATTACCTACCATGTCACACAGTTACTATTGTTTCTGGGCACTTGCCACCCAGGTGAAACTATGAATATGAGATGAGGCAGAACCTGAAACAATTTCCTAAAATGAATAATGATTTATAGAGACTGGATTTAGGTACAGAAATAAATGAAGCATGTGAGGACTAAAATGAGGTTTATGGTGGCTTACATATTCAAATATCATAATTTTTATTCTGTTCTTTTTACACTTAAGTAAAATTTTCCATGAGAAATATTAAAGAGAGGTCAAAGGTACAAACTTCCAGTTATAAAATAAATAAGTCATGGGGATGTAATGTACAGCATGACAATTATAGTTAATAACACTGTATTGCATATTTGAAAGTTGCTAAGAAATTGCTAAGAGAGTAGATCTTAAAAGTTCTCATCACAAGAAAAATAAACTTTATATGGTGACAGATGTTAACTAGACTTATTGTGGTAAACATTTTGCAATATATACAAATATTGAATCATTATGTTGTACACCTAAAACGAATATAATAGTGTATGTTAATTGTACTTCAAAAAAGAAGAGGCACATTGACAACAGAGAAGTGATTTTTACATAATCAATCATGGCTGACTCTCCCTTATTCCCAGTCATAAATCATAAAATCCAAAAATCATAAAATCCAATATGAACTCCAACTTGATTTCATTTAGTAGGTTCAATTATTTTTCCCCATCATTAAGAAGAAGCCAGTATCGGCAAATAGCAAAAAATTAACAGCTCTGAATTTTGGTTTTTTTCTCTTTTCTGTACTTCTATGATAAAATGACCCAAAAGTAATCAAAAGGAGAAGTATAGCCAGTCCAAAGATGCTATCTATGTAATTAAGCTTATTATTAAAGTATATTAATGCCAAATACTGTTTGACTAGTTTCAAAAATGTTTTATCTGAATCTGGCAGAGTCTAAAGAACTTTTAAACTACAGGAAAGTTACCTCTACCATCTCAAAAGGACTTTTCATCTCATTACTTTGCTCATGAGCTATTTCTTCACAGAGAAGGACATTGCCTTTTCTTTTACTATGACATTCTTTTCCAAGAATTCTTTGGCCCCAAACATGGCTCACTGGGTAGATACAGTCAACAATAGCCAAATGGCCAATGATCCATCTTCAAAGAACTTGATCACTGACACATATGAGAAAACAGTTACAAATGTAAATGAAGAAGAGATTTTTCCATAATCTATTGACTTCTTTGCATAATAAACAGAGTTCAAATCTGTTTATGGAGTTTGCAGTCTTCCAGGAGCCTATTCATATGCCCAACTGGAGCCAATAAAAGCTTTTTGTCTAACCCAAACAGATTTGTGCATATCTCTCCCTTGCCTCTCTCTCTGTTAAATTTCACTTAACATTTTCCTCCCTTTCTCTAAAATTCTAACTCTATATACATGATTTTTGCATTTCAAAAAATTATGTTTGATCAGAATGAAAGCTATACACAAGGGAAGGCCAATGTGGTTTATTTTGAAAGCTAGGTTTTTACCTTCACATTTTAATTTTCTTAGGCATGCCCAGTTCTCTGCCTCTTAGACCTTACATCATCATCATAAAACTGCAAATCAAACCATAAATGGGTTTCCCTTGAACATAAATCATGCATTACTTACTTGACTGTTACTCTGTTGGATGTATCCTGTAGGTCACTCGGGTCAAAAAGTTGAGATTCTTTAAGGCCGAGCTCTTTACAACCTCTCAAGAATAATATGATATTGTCCTGGAAGGAAGAAAAGAAATCCAAGTCTATATTATTTTATATTATTTTATCAACCAGCCTTTCTTCTTTAATAGTCAGAATTACTGGAGGGATGTCAGTCATTAAGGCAGTGAGAGTCAGGTGTGAGTCATGGCCTGTTGGATAATAAAATCATACCTCATTAGGAAATGCTGGAATAAATAGACACTTCAAACTTCTAAACCCACAGCTATGTCAAATTCATTTTTTTCCCTTTATCTTTTCACATTTGTATAAAACTGTAAGTTAAATGCCATTGGAAAGCAGAAATTAGCAATTTGGGGGAAATAGTACTCAAAACCCATGAATTCCCTATTGCTTCAAAGTTTTGTCCATGTCTTATTGCCTAGAATCTGGTTCAAAATGGATATATATATATTTTTAAATAGGTTTTACTACCCAAGTATCATCTTCAACAAGTTTTTCTTTTTAATTGATCTTCAAAAATATATCCTTATCTTAAAAAAAAGGGTACAAATGAACTTATCTACAAAACAGAAATACAGTTTGTAGAAAACAAACTTATAGTTACCAGGGGTAAGGGCAGGGGAGGGATAAACTGGGAGATTGGGATTGACATATACACACTACTATATATAAAATAAAATAGATAATTAATAAGGACCTACTGTATAGCACAGGGAACTCTACTCAATACTCTGTAATGGCCTATATGGGAAAAGAATCTAAAAAAGAATAGATATATGTATGTGTATAATTGCTTCACTTTGCTGTACACCTGAAACTAATACAACATTGTAAATCAACTATACTCCAATAAAATTTTTTAAAAATACATCCTTTATCAATGGTTTTGACCAGTAATACCTCTTTGTGGACTTATAAACTGAATTAAATGGGGTGGGGAAATCTAGACTTAAATGGAAAGGGAAAAATGAGGGGGCAAGGAAATCTTTTGAATATAATGTCAAAGACCCTCCTCATGGTGACAAATTTCTCTAGCAGGTACAAGTTTACTTTGACCTGGCAGAGTAGCAGACACAATCGACAGCTGAGGAGGGTTCTGGTCTTCATCTGTTGGGAGTCATTAAGAATAAATAAATGGTTCTGGAAGGAATTGCAAATTGTGAGTCATACTTTTGGAACTCTAGGATGTTAGCAGCAGGTTCATCAGTTATAAGTCTCCAATTATCATCTTCCTAAAAGATCTCTGATGAGCTAACTGGTCCCATCAGGTAGTTCAAACTACAGGAAAGGAATGATGAAGGCTGGTTCCAGGAGGCAGATCAATGTGAATCCATCTAAACGCTCTAAGAAAGATGCTACAAAAATCTGAAATAATGGTGGTGGTAAATAAATCATATATTCACCCAAGTGCAATTTAACAAAGCGAACAAAAATCATAGTAGTTCCCAATGACCAGTGTGTAGGTAGGATTCTAAGATGGTCCCCAAGAATCTCACCCACTGATGGACACACCCTGTATAATCACCTCCCCTTGAGTGCCAGTGGAACCTGTGCATGAGATGGGTTACCACTCTGTGATTAGGTCATTAACCAGTGGCTTTGAGTTGATCAAAAGAAAGATGACCTGATTGCACCTGACCTAATCAGGGGAGCTTTTCAAAGAAGGTGAAGTCAGAATTCCTGCTGGCCATGAGTTCTATAGCTGCAAGGAGATGTCTTCTGTCAAGAACAACATGAGCTTGGAAGAGGCTTGGAAGAAGCTCAGCTTGGACTTCAGCCCTTGCCAACACCCCGATTTCAGCATTGTAAGCAAAATATTCAGTCACTCCACGTCCATACTTCTGATTACAGAAACTAAGATAATCAGTGGGTGTTGACTGAAGATGCTAAGTTTACAGTAATTTTTTATGCAGCAATAAAAAATAATACTTCAGGTTCAAAATAACAAGAGCAATAGCAATAAATTGCTAATGGTTATATAGCCCGTATTATATGCCAAGCATTCTTCCAAGAATTTTACATATATTAGCTCACTTAATCCCTGCACAACCTTATGAGGTGGATACTATTATCATCCTCATTTTACAGATAAGCAGTATGAGGCACAGAACAATTAAGCATCATTAAGGCCACACAGCCAGCAAAGGATGGAGGTGCAAAACAACACGGTGTATATGAGGAATTCAAACATCAAATCTGAGGCTGGTATCAAAGGAAGATGAGGCTATGGAGTCAGGGTCTGATCATGGGGTCCTTGAAGGCCACGGAAGGCAGGCTATGGAAGTCACAGAGGGGTGGTGATCTGAGAAGTAAGTGTCCAGGTCTGCAGCAGAAGTAGATTGCTGGGGGTAGGCCTGGGGGGGAGGTAGAGGGTGCAAAGGAAGGACTTAAGAGCAACAAGACAGGAGACAGGGAGACCAATGAGGAGATACTCGAATCTCACTTCCTCCCATGGAGGGTAGCCCACCCCAGAATGTTTTCTTTCCTGTGCCCCTGGATTTTTCAGTAGGTAAGAAGTGCCATCATTCACAATATCTGTGTCCTTCACAACACCTCTTGTAGACTGACCATGAGCTGGTAAGAGTCTGAAGTCATCCATACCCTTCACAGTCTCTCCTGCAATTACTCTGCATGTTTTAAAATTATCCAATTCTCCTTGGAGTTTTTCTATTTTCCCTCCCATCTCCAGAGGTTTGTAGAGGTTCAGGTGAGTCTTTTCTAGGCATGCAGCTCTCTTTCTGGTTGGCCTAGGAGCTCTGAGGGCTTCTTACCCAGAGGAAAGCAAAGGATGGGTCCCGGAATTCTCTAGGAATCATCTGGGACCCCATTAAAAGGACCAGACTTGTGACCACCACGTGGTCCCATCAGAGGCACAAGACCGTGGCACGTCAGATTCGCAAGAAAGGCAAGAAGGTGCTCTTCCCACGTGCATTCCAAGATGCGCCTCAAGTGCCACGCTATCTTCAGCACACAAACTACAAACACAGAAGCGTTGCGTCGCCAGCTGGACTGAACATTTTGGGCCGGGAGATTTAAATAACGGCAGGTCTCCTTCCAGCTCCGTGCTGCAATCTAATGATGCTGGAAGGGAGCCAGACCCCAGTCAGGAGAAAAGCACCCCCCCTCCCCCCCAGCCAAGAGCTAACAGGGGCAGCGACCCCAGCTGGCGGGGAGGCTGTGCCTTTAATTACCTAAAATGCATCCTGCAAATTCCCATCTGCCTTACTCACACTGAGTTTCTTCCACATTTACAACTCCAAGCAAAACTAACATCTTAGTGTCTTAGTTTCAGAAGCCAAGCAACACAACTGGTTCTCAAATCTGGCAAAGAAGAAATGAAGACACCGATTTACCACAATGACTATTCAATTTAGCTCTTACTAGCGTAGTATTGCAAACTCATTAAGACTTAGGCCTCAAAAGAAGTTTTTAAAAGACTCTTCAAAAAGTCAATGTCATGATAAAACAAAAATCGGAGGCTAAAGAGACATGATGACCAAATGTAATGTACGACATCTGATTGGATCCTAGATCCAAAAAAGGAAAAGTAAATAAGGCTATGAAAGTCCAGTTTAAATGTGGACTGTTGTTGGATAATATTATTGGATGAATGTTAATTTTCTTAGGCCTGATGATGATGATGGTATTGTGG
This sequence comes from Kogia breviceps, assembly GCF_026419965.1. Classification (NCBI taxonomy): domain Eukaryota; kingdom Metazoa; phylum Chordata; class Mammalia; order Artiodactyla; family Physeteridae; genus Kogia; species Kogia breviceps. The sequence goes on from NC_081315.1 coordinate 82,316,458, forward strand.
TTATATGAGAGAATGCCTTTATTTTTAGGCAAATATATGAATTATTTAGGGACAAGTTATCATGTCTATAACACAATTTCAAATGCTTCAAGAAAAAAATGTGTGTGTGTGTGTGTGTGTGTGTGCACACGAGAAAGAAATAAAGCAAATATGGCAAAATATTAATAATTGGTGAATCTATATCTCAAAGGCTGGCAATTTTTTCCTGTAAAGTGCCAGAGAGTAAATATGGCTTTGTGGGCCTGTGGTAGTCTCTGTCAAAATGACTTAACTCTTTCACTGTAGCCAGACAAATACACATCTGAATGGAAGTTGTCAGCATCTCTAAACACTTCATTTACACAAGCAGGCATCGGGCTGGATTTGACCCACAGGCTGAAGTCCAATGGCCCTGTTCTACGTGAACAGTATTCGGGTATTCATTATGCCCTTTGTACATTTAAAAACTTTCCAAACAAAGTTTGGAGAAAAGGTTTTTAAATTTGTAAACATGTCTTCAATTCCATAGGATTGTGAGTTCACTCGCAAAACCAGTTTCATAAAATTCAAGGGAAAAATAATGGTCACCTCAGAGACAACTACTGCAAACTTCCTAAGGTAAATGCTCAAGTGCTACTGATGGAAAGTTACTATTTCTGGCTAATAGGAAAGTGCTGTAACATGAGCCTCAGTTCAACACAGATGGGGAACATAAAGTTCCTAAAAGAGTTCATTTCGTGCTCGACTAATAGTAATATATGGATTTATACCCCTGTTTACTTAACTACTATGCATTCACTCCTCCTTGTTCTTGGTCCAGTGGTTTCCCATTTCACTAATTTGTGGGCCACCCCTGTTTATGAGACCATCCCCTGGGGGCCCAGGGTTGAGGCCTGAGCTTTCTGCCCTCTCCTGGGGCCTCTTCTCTGAAGAAGTCCTGGTACTTGTCTGCCCTTCTCGCTCCAAAGGTAAGATGAAGGAAGGCCCAGGATGGTCTCTACCCCCAGAGTTTTACTGGCATATAGTAGGTACTCAGTAAATATTTAAAACAAATTAAGCACTACATTCTAGGTACTTAGAAGAATGAAAAAAAAAAAAAACCCACAAAATTCTAGTAGATGAAATAATAAGGACTTAGAAGTATCTTATCTTCAGGATTAATTTTCATGATCCGTCAAATAGCTGGATTTGTTCAAGATACACATAAACAGAGGTTTGTTTATGAAAAATTGTCTAATTAGACAATGGAATTGAGAGAAGAACAAATGTATCATGGAACACATAACATAACGTAACAGCTTTGGAGTCAGGAGGACTCCAGTTAGAATCCCAGCCTCATCCTTGTACTAGTTACGCGGCCTGGGCATGGTTCCTAACCTTCTTGAATCTTGAATTTCTAATCTGTGAGGTGGGGCGGGGGGGTGACATCAACCTTATAGGGATGTCAGAATTACAGGAACTGTATATAAAGAACACAGCCCAGTGTCTGGGAACTTCCAGGTACTCATTCTATGTAAGTTATGTATTATCATGGCATTATTGTCAACTCAGGTCAAGAAGGGACCATAAAAGGTGAGATGAAGAACAGTTTATCCATCTAAAAAAAACCAGACATGGTGTGTATTTATAGCCCTTGCCAGTTACATGGGAGATTTGGTTTTTTTTTTTTTTTTTTTTTTGTGGTACGCGGGCCTCTCACTGTTGTGGCCTCTCCCATTGCGGAGCGTAGGCTCCGGACGCGCAGGCTCAGCGGCCATGGCTCACGGGCCCAGCCGCTCTGCGGCATGTGGGATCTTCCTGGACCGGGGCACGAACCCGCGTCCCCTGCATTGGCAGGCGGGTTCTCAACCACTGCGCCACCAGGGAAGACCGAGATTTGTTTTTTTAAAGGGTAGTTGCAATTATTGTTGTTTAGTTACTGTTATAAATTGCCAACTTGACACTTTTATACAGGCAGCCTCAAACTTAGGTGCAAGCTATGTACCAAAAGCCCACTTGTAAGATGGTGGCTTGTAGGTCATCATTTGTAATTATCTCACAGAAATAGTCTTTGTATGGTGGTTCCCAGTTCAGGTCAGAAAGGCCGACTTAGTCCAAAATGTACCTGAAGGGGAGTCCTAATTACACTATGGAAACTAATGGCTTTGCAGAACAACATTTCAGTAGGAAAGTGTATTCAGAAATGCCTGCCCGGCATATGTACAATGGAATATTACTCAGCCAGAAAAAGACACTAAATTGAGTTATTTGTTGTGAGGTGGATGGACCTAGAGTCTGTCATACAGAGTGAAGTAAGTCAGAAAGAGAAAAACAAATACCGTATGCTAACATATATATGTGGAATCTAAAAAAAAGAAAAAATGGTTCTGAAGAACCTAGGGGCAGGACAGGAATAAAGATGCAGACATAGAGAATGGACTGGAGGATATGGGGAGGGGGAAGGGTAAGCTGCGACAAAGTGAGAGAGTGGCATGGACATATATACACTACCAAACGTAAAATAGCTAGCTAGTGGGAAGCAGCCGCATAGCACAGGGAGATCAGCTCGGTGCTTTGTGACCACCTAGAGGGGTGGGATAGGGAGGGTGGGAGGGAGGGAGATGCAAGAGGGAAGAGATATGGGGACATATGTATATGTATAACTGATTCACTTTGTTGTAAAGCAGAAACTAACACACCATTGTAAAGCAATTATACTCCAATAAAGATGTTAAATAAAAAAAAAAAAGAAAGAAATGCCCAACCTTGCTCTAGGCTGTAGTTGGGTGGAGGATTCCAGAGGCCATAGAAAAGGCTTCCTTAGCCCAAGGCAGCACCTCAGGAGGGAAAGGCAGGAGTGACAGAGGAGAAAGGTGGGCCAGCAATTCATTCCAGTGCAGCCCCCTGAGACACATCTCTGTCTCTTCTAGGTTCTCCCTCCTGTCTCCAGAAGGTGAGCAAGGACCTGCTGGCTACCTTTCCCTTTGTCTGCTGTCATTTCCCACTGGCAAGGGGTTTCTCCCTTTCCTTGATCCACTGTGGAACAGCGTGCAGCTTTCTGGCTCTGAGGAAGGCACCAGCACTTAGTGGTTCTCTAGGGAAACCAGACAGGTAGTGGGGAGGGCCTCTACCCAATCTCCTTGGCTTTATTTCCTTTACAGCCAACAGGGAAAGGGCAACACGATGATGGATTTGGAGTTCACAGAAAATGAACATAACGCTCATTTGGGTTTCAAATGAACCCAGACGCCTATATTGCCAGGAATTTAAAATGCAATATATATATAAAGCAACGTATAATTTTCAGTTTCTATAAATGAAAAGACCAGGTGGAGGTAGCAAAATGTAAACTGAGATTACATCTGGTGAATTTATTATTTTAATACATTTTCTATAATAAATACTTGCTTCAAAAATCTTAAGGGTTAGGATATCTCAGAAAGATTTGCAAGCATATAAGAGAAGATCCAGACTTTTTGGAAAATCGATAACTAACACCAATGTTACATTTCTGTTCTATATATAAGGCTTAAAAAAAAAAAGAAAAAACCCATGGTTTTTGTTAGTTTTCCTGCATTTGAAGTGAACAAACTCCCTTTACCAGAAGTGCAATTATGAACTTCAGAACTTAAGGAATACATTACCAAAATATCTCTAGGAAATTACCCTCCAATTAATAGAATTTGGGGATTTCCTGTACCTGCCGTGTGTTCACGGTTGCTCTCCTAACCTGTACAGGTTCCAGCCTGGCTCCATTAATTGGCCGATGTCCAGCCACAATCACCACTAGCCAGACTTTCAGTGCATTTGAGTTTGCCAGGAGCACTTAATGAGGATACCAGGCCTTCCACTGAGAGGTGAGATCTGCTCGTTCTGCCTGGGGGAATTCTGGGGAAGCCTGACCCCGAAGGTGGCAGCTGGGTGGCTGCTTGAAGGCAAAGAAACCACTTTATGGATAGGAAATAAGCAGAAGCACAGCGGATGCCAGGGAGAGAATGTAAGGTTGGAGAGGGGAAGAAAGTTCTAAGAGGTAAGCTTGAGAGAGTTGTGAGAGCCTTTGTGAAGGATCTGGACTGTTCTCTAGACAGTGGGGAATCAAGGCCAGTTGATGAGGACAGAAGGAGTCCTGGGAGCCAATCTTTATTCTAGGAGAATATGTCAGGTGGCAGCAGGAGAGATCCACTGGGTGGAGGAGAGGGTCTGTTTAAGAGAGAATTACAAGAGCTCAGGGAGAGATGTGGAAAGCCTGAACTCATCCAGAAGCAGTAAAGGGGGAGGATGAAAGCACCCCTTGTTGGCTTGGCGGTTGAGTGGATTTAGGAGCAGAGGGTGAGGAGAAGGAAGGGGGTTTGGTTGATGATAAGGTTTTTAGTCATTGGGACCATCTTAAAGAATAGAGGAAGGGGAGATCTGTGAGAAACAGAAATAATAAATTAAGCTTGGAACATTCCATATTCCAATAGCCACAGCTCATCAGGAGCTTTATATTTGGGTCGGCTAGTTAGTGGCTGAATGACCTTGGGCAAGTTGCTTACATGGTCTCTGCCTCAGCTTTCTCTTCGAAAGCCTAAGTTCTTACAAAGGCCTACAAGGCCCTACAGGAGTCGCTGTCCGCTACCACTTGGACCCCACCACCCCTCGCCCCCTGCAGCCGGGCACAGCTCCTTCCTTGCTGGCCCTCAACCAAACCAAGTAGATCCCTGCCAGGGCTTCTGCACTGCTCTTTTTCTTACCTAGATATGACCTAGAATGATCTCTTGTATATAGTAAGTAAACATTCAAGAAATATGCATGGAATGAATGAATGAATGGCCATAAAAACGGGGATAGTCACAATGTCATAGGGCTGTCCTGGAGCTAAATAAGAAATTATATGTCAAGTGCTTAGAATAGAACAGTGTTTGGCACAATAAATGTTTTCCATTGTGATACTTATTTCTATTATTAGGATAAAACCGTTAAGTCATCAGTGAATGGAATTTCTGATTAGAAGGACATTATTGACTTTGGGGACAACTTCAGTACAATTATAGGGTGAAAACCTATAATTTCAGGAAGTTAAGAAATCAGTGTAGAATAAAAACAATAGAGAAAACACAAAGAGACACTTTTGGGAAGCGTAGCAGAGAAGAGATTATGAGAAAACGTACGGTGAGTCCAAGGAAGGTTGGCTGCTTGTTTCTTTTAGGAAAGCTGCAGGTAAGGAGAAACACAGCTCCCCGCTTGTCCTAGAGCTTCCTTGCCAGCCCAGACCACTGACATTATCATCCTCATGAGGAATCCTCACCACGTGTGAGGTTTGAGCCATCAGTTTTCACCATAATCACCTTCCATCCTGCTCACGACTTCTGGCACAGTCATGGAGGACACTGGCACCAGGCTCACCACTGACTACAGTCATCATTCTAGGTGCCTTGACATTCTACACGGCAACCTGTTTGACGGCCTGGCTTTACAGTTCTTTGACGTCCTCAATTCCAATGGTTTTTACTCGTACACTCCATCTCACGATCATAATCATCACCCACACCGGCCCCGCGGAATCACCATTTCCAACATCCTACCCCTTGGCCTGAGTCCCTCTCCTCCCAGGTTTTTCACTTCTTCTCTCCCACACACCTGCTCTCGCATCTCCAGACTCTGCCTTTTGCTCTCAGTCCCTTTCCCTCTCCCCTCATTGCCTTCTTTCTTTCCTGATTCAGTACAGACCAGTCTATTCAACTGCTCCACTGCCTGCGCCTTCAACAGCCCCAGTGCTCCGCCTTTCCATTAGGGAAGAGGAAACAGCAGAGGCGGAACAGTTAGCCTTAGACGTGAGCCTTGGCGGCTAAGCATCACCACTTGTCTCTACTTGAGATGGGATCGGTCACGCCCACTCCTCGTGTTTCTCCGTGGAGGAACAACACTCCTGGCCCCTCACTCTTCCTTCCCTGGGTTGGTGTGGGAGAAGGAACGGGGCATGCTCAGCTCAGCCAGTTTGGGATTTCCTCTCTGTGGAAACATGCGTCCCGTCTGTCTCTGCCGTGTGGGAAGGGGCCTTTCTCTGGGGTGGGAGAGGCCTGTGGTTGTCCAGCTGTGCTAGGAATGGGTGGATGAATTTGTTTAATTCAGGAGCAAGGATTAGCAAACCCACTTGGCTGCAGCTCGAAACCCACGCTCTCCGATTTGTCTCATGAGCGGTAAAGCTGACGTTTTGACCTCTGATTCGTGTGTTTATGTCTCAGCTGGGAGGGGAAGAGAGGAGTGCGATTTACTGATCATCCTAAACCCTAACGCTCTGCTCCTAGTGTCACTGGAAATGATGGTGCTTTATTGGGCCTGGAGCTGCTAGGCGTTTACAAGCTCCCGCCTCAGTGGGCCCCTTGGATCCACTTGGTCATCCTTCTGGCGTCCCTGGCCAGCCCTTCTCCCCATCCTTACAGAGGGTTTTACAAGCCTCCTCTGCTTTTTAAAATCTCTCTGCCATGTCCTCACCTTCTTCGTCAACAGACAGACGTCATTAACCCCCAAGAGTTTGAAATCCCTTCACATCAACCATCCCGAGTTCTGTATCTAAACACTTTTTTAAAAAGAATATAAAGCTGTATGTTTCAAAGCATCTGCAGCCAATCTGTTAACATGTTTTCGTCAATGGGGGTCTGTGTCAGAGGGCAGAGCAAACAGCCAGCAATAAGGCTCTATTATCTTTAGTTTAATTTTTCTATTTATTCAAGCATATTAATTGAATACTTATGGTATGAAAGGCAACGTGCTAAGTGTTTGGGGCAGGAAGGCGTGATAAGAGCTGGCACTCTTCTTTGCAGGTGAGAGAGGTCCAGATGGACCTAGGCTCGTATTGGATTACAGAGCTCAGTGCATCACCCCCACAAGGGGGTAGAGGGGCAGCTGACCCCTTGAAACAACTACAAACCAGGGCTTTTGTGTATTTGGAACCTGGAATTGCTTCATCTCCTATCCACCCTCTCTGCATGTTGGCTTACTTGCTTTCACTGCACCCAGGTTTCCTCCACATGGATCCCCTAGTTTCCAATCTCATACATGAAGGCTGTCAGCCCCCGAGAGGACTAACTCTCTTTTTCACTTGCAGTTTGAAAGCATCCCAGGTAAAGGAAAAGACCCTTATTGGCCTGCCTAGGGTCAGGTCCCCTCCCACTGAGACTAATGGAATGGGGTGAACAAGACCATGGAGCATTTTAATCAACAGTGGGGAGGAACAGGGGCTGGAACAGTTTCCAAAAGAAGGAGAATGTGATTGCCTAGGAAGAGGGCCCAGGGCCGATAAAACTAGCAACACTGGCTACCTTCACAAAACTGGACCAGATTTGGATTTTCCTCTCAAAGTCTTTACAGAGTAGAATACAGAATTACCACTGCCATCTTTCACATTCTAAATATAGCTGATCAGATTTAGTTTTCCTTTAAAGATGTTCTTTTGAAAGGAGCTCTGCACTAAGCTGCAATGCTGCCTCAGTTTCCCAAAGGTAACAGGCTTGATGCCAAAGAGGACCAACCACAGAATGAAGCAGGCCCAAATTACCTAACTAACTCTGTGGGAAGAGCCTTTTCAAGCACAGTTACTTGCCAATACAGCAGTTGGAGCCTAGCTCTTCTTCCCTCAGAACATTTACAGAAACAGAGTGCCCAGACCCAAAAGTTCCAGCACCTTGACTTCATCTCTCTCTTTCTGGATTCCAGACTCATGACTGTCTACAAGGCAGTTGCTTCTCTTTTCAAGGACTTGACATTCAAGCCTACTTGAGGGTCAATGCCACAGTGCTCTATCAGGAGAACTCGGAGGCCAGCCTATTCAGAGAAACCGTCTAGATTCCCAAAAGTGACCAAACTATCCCCCCACCCAAAATAACATTATTATGTTATATTGCCAGATTGTTTTTCAGCATAATTTACAAGTTGTATTTAGGAATTGAATGAAAAATAGCTTTCAGTTGTGTTCAAATAAAACTACTTAAGTCATCTATCATACCTCATTAAATAATACACGTATATTTGACATATAATATAACTTCTGCATTTCTCACAGCAGTGATAGACAAACTGTGATCTGTGGACTGCTGTGGGTTTGGTACTAGTTCATGAAGAGATAAATGCAGAATTGGAAAAGAGTCTTTAGAAACTTTTATTTATTTATTTATTTTTGGCTGCTTTGGTTCTTTGTTGCTGTGTGCGGCACTCTAGTTGCAGCGAGCGGGGGGCTACTCTTTGTTGCAGTGCGTGGGCTTCTCATTGCGGTGGCTTCTCTTGTTGCAGAGCATGGGCTTCAGTAGTTGTGGCACACAGACTCAGTAGCTGTGGCTCGTGGGCCCTAGAGCACAGGCTCAGTAGCTGTGGCACACAGGCTTAGTTGCTCCACCGCATATGGGATCTTCCCGGACCAGGGCTCGAACCCATGTCCCCTGCATTGGCAGGCGGATTCTTAACCACTGCGCCACCAGGGAAGCCCTAGAAACTTTTATAACAACTTGGCATTCTAACCACATCCAAGGGTATGATCACTGGACACATCTCACTGAACAGTGTACACATCATTTTGGATGTTGTCCTAGCTGTGTATTGTATGCACTGCATGGTTAGTTAATGGCACTGGGATCACATATCAGCCCAAACTGGATCAGAAATTAAAAAAACAAACAACAACAAAATGCAAATTTAAACCATAATGAAACACCACTTTACACCAAGTAGAATGGCTATTAAAAAAAAAACCCACAGAAAATAACAAGTGTTGACAAGGATGCGGAGAAACTGGAACCCTTCCTTGTGCATTGCTGGTGGGAATGTAAAATAGTGTAGCTTTTGTGGAAAACAGTTTGGCAGTTGCTCAAAAAGTTAAACACAGAATTACAATATGAACCAGCAATTCCACTTCTAGGTAAATACTCGAAAGAACTGAAAGCAGGGACTCAAGCATATACTTGTACCTCAATGTTCATTTCACAATAGCCAAAAGATAGAAACAAACCAAACCACCTGTTCATAAACAAATGAATGGATAAACAAAATGTGGAATACACATATAATGGAACATTATCCAGCCTTAAAAAGGAAGGAAATTCTGACATACGGTGCAACACGGATGAGTCCCAAAGACACTATGCTAAGTGAAATAAGCCAGACATCAAAAAACAAATACTATATGATTCCACTTAAATGAGGTACCTAGAATAGGAAAATTCAGAGACAGAAAGTATAATGGAGGTTACTAGGGGCTGGGTGTTCTGGGGAGCGGAGAGCTGTTGTTTGACAAGGACAGAGTTACAGTTTGGGATGATGAAAAAGTTCTGAAAATGGTTAGCGGTGATGTTTGCAAAAGCAGTGTTATTACACTTAATGCCACTGGATTGTACACTTATAAATGGTTAAAATGATCAATCTTATGTATATTTTACCATAATAAAAAATGCAACCGCCTCCCCCAACAGCAATAAACCTTCTTCTTTATCACAATAGTATGAGAATCCTTTCCCTAGAGTGTATGTCCTAGGGTGTTCTGGATCAAATAAAACTTGGAAAATGCTACATAAATAGCCCCACGTGGAGTTCATAAAGCTTAGACTAACAGTTCTGAGAAATTCCTTACTAAGAAACTCATAATTTTAACTCAGCATTTCCTAAACACATGGACTTCAGAACCCTTTTGTTACTGTACACTGTACTTCAGAACCCTTTTGTTAATATCTCACAAAACATAGTTTAAGAAATGCTGAGCCAGAAATACTGAAACATGGTTTATACTTTCACATCACACACAAGTAAGAGTGAAATAGTCATCACACTTAGGTTGTAGCCCACAGTCTAAAACTGTCGACCTGTGGTTAGACACGCCCGTTAGTTCCTGCGCTGGCAATGCTGACCCCCAAGGCACGCCAGGTTAGCAGGAGTCAAAAAACCAGGGTCTGCTTCATCCCTGCGTCCTATAAAGCTTCACAGTAAGGATACATTTCACATGTCTTTATAGGGCTGCAAGTGAAGACAACGATTTACTAGTTAGAGGTGACCCCAGGAACAAAGTATTTCATAGTCTAGGTCAGACATGTGGATGACATTAGAAAAAGAAACAGGCTTTTAGAGTGCAAATGAGTGTGCAAAAGCAGGAGCCATATTGATAGATCCAAATACCATTCCCCCTATCATATTTAAAGGTCACAACCTCTCTGCTGAGAAGGCGAAAAAGTCAGCGAGAAAGGAAATACCAAAAGGTAAAAAACCAAAAGCAACTTTTGCACTCATCAAAATATACCATAGCCTGAAGGAGTTTTAGTATTTTTAATTTTTTGGCTGGAGAAAAGTTCACTTAAAATGTTCTGCTGATATTAAAACATATGTGAAAAGGAAGAAGAGGTATGCAGAGTAGGAATTTGAAGAAAAAAAGAAAAATCTGGTGAAAACATCACTGCCACTCCTTTTATTCTTTTAAGTATATTGTGTTCTTAACCCAAGTTGGGGCCGCCTTTACTCTTCCAGATTTTTTTCTCTGTAATTCAAAAAAGGTGTGGAGAAAAGATTGTCTTCAAATGACTCTAGATTCTCGACTTTGTAATCATGCACAAGTGGAAACCACATTTCATGTTCAAGGAACATTTTTAAAAAAGGATATTCAAAATAATAAATTTTCCACGGATACTGGTTTCCTCTTTCCAAGTTAGTGTTTGGCCTAATTTATACAATAAATCTAATAGGCAAGTTATCTCTCGCAAATAGCACCTAGCACATTCTTGGCATCTGAAAAGAGTTAACATGTTGCATATGCTCTTCATGTTCACAAAACAAAAGATATGTGAGAAAAAATATCACCGGGTGGGAGGGTGAGCAAAGAAATGTAGAGGCCACCAATCATCTGCAAAGGACCCTCTCCTACACACTCAGGGTTTTGAAAGTGTATCCATGGGGCTGGAACCGGAGGACAAAAAGTACCGAGGCCCCTCTGAGGTGTCTGGGACTTTGCAATTTATAACATACTTAATTTGAGCAACCTAGCTCTAAGTATGTCTACCTTAACAGGTGTGGGGAAAGATGATGTTTAAAATCAGTTCAGTTTTTTTAAGGGGTGCAGAGTTTCAGGTTGGGATATCAAAGTTCTGGAGACGAATGGTGATGATGATTGCATAATAATGTGAATGTATTTAATGCTACCGAATTGTACACTTACAGATGGTTAAGGTGGTAGATTTTGTGTTATATATATATTTTACCAGAAGAAAAAAAGAAGTTTAGTAGTTTCCCAAGGTTACAGAGTGTGTCCATGACAAAGCTAAGAGGTATGGCAGTCTGACTCAAAGACCATCGTCTGGGCTTCCCTGGTGGCGCAGTGGTTGAGAATCCGCCTGCCGATGCAGGAGACACGGGTTCGTGCCCTGGTCCGGGAAGATCCCACATGCCGCGGAGCAACTAAGCCCGTGAGCCATGGCCGCTGGGCCTGCGCGTCCGGAGCCTGTGCTCCGCAACGGGAGAGGCCACAACAGTGAGAGGCCCACATACAGCAAAAAAACAAAAAACAAAAGACCATCGTCTTTCCTTATATCTCTCAAAAATAATGATATATCAATAGACGAGGTGGTAATTATAAATTAGTTATAAATATCATCATCCCCATTCTCATTTCCACTTTTATCATTGGCTTGATGACTGCTTATTTTGTGCCAGACACTATTCTAAGCAACTTATATGTATTTATATGCTTAGTCCTCACAGCAACCCTGCAAGGTAGATACAATTCTTATTCTATTTTCCAAATGAGAAAGTGAAGTTCAGAGAGGTAATATAGCGTCCTCAAGGGCACACAGCTAATCAAATCCAGGCAGTCCGATCCCAGATTCCCTGTTCTTTACCACTTATTGCATTGCCTCCTGGTATGTAAATTTATGTACACGGCACATGAAGACATAAACCTCATTAGTCTCAAGATGATTCACAAACCAAAAACGTCAATAGGTTATAAATAGTGTTTAGACAAAATTCTAGTTCACGAGATGTGAGCTAGTCTAGTTCACACCTAGTTTCTGAAGACATCTATTTTAAAGATAGCTTAGATACCATCATCCATTAAATCCTCCCCGCGACTCTGGGCCATGTTCCCTCGGCACTGCCTGAACCATGATGGTGGTAACATGCACACTCCGCTCTGTATCATGTTTAGAGTCTACGACTTACTTCCCCGCTATGTAGGCCATGAGTTCTCAGGCATGAATTAATTCCCCGTGTATGTAACCCACTATTTTAGGATTAGCACCATGACTAGTACTCGTCATGTCTTCAGTAAATTCTTCTTAATTCACTTGAAATACTTTAAATATTGTTACTATCTGTTTTTTAAGGGTCAGCTCTGTAACCATCAGGTTCTGGAGTCCTTATCAATGGTAACTCTTTAATTATCTTTCTAGTCCCTTCATGGTAATACAGTATCTTCAGGGTTTCCACTGTTCCTGGGGTCAATTTTGATCATTTTCATTTTGCTAAGAAATCTTCCTTTTTCATGGTTTTCACACCTCTTACTAAAGGGTTATTTATACACATCTCAACATGATTTTAATTTTTCTTGTATCTATTGTTTTGTCATTTATTTTTATTTGTTCTGTACTCTTTTGCTATCATGTTTTTTCCTTAATTGGGCTTCCAAGGGGTTTAACTATTTTATTGGTTTTTCTAAAGAACCAGCTTTTGGATTTATTTATCCATTATTCTATCCCTTTAATTTCAGCTTTCATCTATTAATCCTCTCTTACTAATTTTTTAAGGTTTTTTTGTTTCTCTTTATTTTGTAAGTAGTAAGTTGAACTACTGATGTTTTTCCTTTATTCTTTACTAAAGATTAAAACATTTCCTCTGAGTACAGCTTTTACTATCCTTAGAAGTTTTGATAAAGAAATGTTCTTTTTTTTTTTTTTTCATTTCTTTTCCAGTAACTTTAACTTCCTCACTGATTTCCTTCTGATTCCAGAGTTATCAATGAGTGTGTTTTATAATTTGCAAGTGGACAAGGTTTTTTAAATTGCCTTCTTGCTTTTTCTTTCTATTCTCATTATACATAATCAGGGAGTATGCCTTTATAAATCTCTCTCCTCTCTTTGAGTTTTTGAAGGCTTTCTTTGTGGTCAAGTATGTGATTCGGGGAAGGAGACTGCATTAAATGATTCAGGGACATTTACCTGTCTATTAATGTCTATTTGACTATGGTCTTTGAAAACTGACATGAAATTTGTTCACTTAACAATTGTTCTACAGGACACCTAGTATGATATGATGAGAAAAAGCATGAGATTTGGAATTTAAAACTCCTGTCTCCTCCCTTCATAGGCCTGGGTCTCAGTTACCTGATCTATAAAACGTAAATCACACTTAACCTGCTTTACTATGTTACCAGTGAGAAAATTAAATAAGCCTGGTGTGCTCTTCCTTCCTACACAATGTCTTCCTAAAAATCCCAGTTATCAAATACTGCTCTTAAGAAGCGGCTCTCTCTAGCCCTGCTAGGCAACAGAAAAGCCTCCAAGTGGGGTCATGCCCCTCGGACCACACAGTGTAAAGAAATGGACACACAGGGAGTTCCCTGGAGGTCCAGTGGTTAGGACTCGGTGCTTTCACCGCCATGGCCCGGGCTCAATCCCTGGTCGGGGAACTAATATCCCGCAAGCCGCGAGGCACGGCCATAAAAAAGAAAGGAAATGGACACACTGCTGCATGCACATTACACAGGGCCTTGTATGTTGCACGGAGCGGATCCTAGAGAAAGGCAGCCATCCCCGCCTGTGTCTTTTGAAGCAGTTAAGTGTTTTAATTCCCTTAAAACACTGTGAGCATGTGCGGTGGGGGGAGGAGAAGGAGAACTTCTGCTCAGCACTGTAGAGAATTTTTTTGAAACGAAAGACTGATTGAGAAGGACATCCAAAGAGTTTGATTTGTTTGATGTTTGGACATATATACATGATGCAGATAACTGCTGGATTAATGATGACCGTCTGTACGCCAGATGGACCGTGTGACTGTGTCGAGACATCTGACTCAGCGCCATTTGAAAAGCAGATTAAGGTTAAACCATCCTAACACAAAGGATTCTCCCACCCCATGTTTCGGGGCACAACATTCTCTGGTTACTTTAAAAAATTCAGCAAATTACAATGAACTTTTAAGACATCTCCTGCCTGTGTCAATGCTGCCCTGTAAGGATCAGGAGTGAGATTGTTTATGCCTGTCACTTTCTGTGACTGGGTAAGACTCTTCCAGAACAGGCAGCAGGATGTGTTGAACTGCCCTGACACTGAGAGGTCCATCGTTGGCTACAACACAGCAGCTGCCTGTAGACTTCCACAATCATTTTAGGTTGGATATTTCTAAAAGCAGCTTTAAATCTGAGTAGCTGGACAAGCAAAAAGGAGAAAGGGGAAAAAAAAAAAAAAGCGAAATCCCATCCTCCCAGAGCATTCTTTTAAGGGCTTTGTCCCACTAAAAAATTGTTTTTCTTTTGTGAGCTTTTATTTATAAGAAATACAAATGGCCAATATGTGGGAGAAATTTTAACCTACTGAAAAGTGTTAATGCCAGTTAGAACAGCATAGAAAACAGTTTTACTGTTGGATTGGCCAAGAGGAATACAAACAATAAGATCCGGTGTTGGTTAAGGTATGAAGAAGTTGGCAGTCTTAAATCCAGCTAGCAAGAGTGTGAATTGGTTCTCCACTACCTTTCAGAGGGGTGATTTAGAAATAAGAGCCAAAAGCCTTAGGATTTTGCATTTCTTGGATTCAGTCAGCAATTCACCTTTCAAGAGTATGTTCTAAAGACGTAAACATGAATCATTCACAAAGATTTTTGTAAAAGAAAGCCCACTGGAACATTGAAATGAAAAACTGGAAACCACATAAATGTTCAACAACAGGGGGCTGCTTAAATAGAACTGTGGTGCGTACTCATGTTGGAAACTATTGTGGTATATGCCTATGTTAATCACGTAGATGATTTGAAGAATGTAGGCAGTATAATCCTGAAATCCAAATTATACAGAATTTTTAAAGATGACTATAAAAAAATGATTTGCAGTGGAACTACTCAGAATAAGCATTGTTAGCATTAGGATGTATAATTTTAAATCAATTTTCCTATGTAGATACATAATTTTTCCTCCCTTCTAAAATTCTTCTGAGTGTTTTGAGCAGATGCTTTATTCACATGGTTAAAAAATACACAAAAGAGTATACTGTGAAGTTTCCTTCTTATTTCTGTCCTCCAGCCACCCAGATTCCCACTCCCAAGACAACTAATATTTCCAGTTTCTTATATATTTTTCCAGAAGCATTTTGTGTGTATACAAATCTATGTACATATATTCTACATCCTCTCCTACTTTTTTTTTAACACAAAGTATGTAAACCTTGCTTTTTTTTAAACATCTTTTTTGGAGTATAATTGCTTTACAATGTTGTGTTAGTTTCTGCTGTATAACAAAGTGAATCAGCTATATGTATAATATAAAAATTATTATTAATCAATAGATAAAGTGTCACCATTCCTTTTTTATGACTAAGTGGTATTCCATGGCACAAGCAGACCAAACTTAGGATAAACATATAATTTATTGCCCAAATTAAGACACTTTTAAAAGGGATGCTATGACTAATTACTGTGGAACAACAGACAAAAACCAGGACTGTCTCAGACAAACCTGGAAGTAGGGTCGTCCTAACCATAAATGACCACAACTTATTAATAACCAGTCTCCTTTAGATGGAACTAAGGTTATTTCTAATCATTTCCTGGAGCAAAACATGCTGCAATGAAAAACTTTATACATGCGTCATTTCACACAAGTGGGAGTGCTTCTGTGTGGGATATAATACTTAAGAGTGAAATTGCTTAGTCAATGGATATCTGCATTGTTTTTATTTGGTAGATATTTCCAGATTGTCGTCCAGAAAGGTTGTAATTATTTTCACTTTTTTTCTGAAATAAGCAGGTATTGCTTTTACAGCAAGATGGAACAATAAGTTGCTTTTAAAATTAAAAGTGATGTGAAAAAATGTAGATTTAGCAAGTTTAAAGTATTCTTAATCATAAGAACATATAGAAATACGAGACTGGAAATAAAGTTAAGTGTATTTAGATTATATGGAAGTTTCAAAAACAAACATAAACCCTACCGGAAATGTTGCACAAGAATAGATTATGCAGTCAGAGGGTAAACTAAAAAGCACTTTGCAAATACGATGCTTATTAAAGTCACAGTGCACCTGCTACCCTCCTTTGATTTTGTATCTTACACATTCTTCTTTTTGTCCAACTAGGCAAGTTAGTTTCCATTTGAAGTCAGTAAGTGACAACAAATGGCTGAAAGAAGTCTGTCTTTTTTTTTTTTTTCTTTCCTCAGAGAACAAACAGTTCCAGAAAGGCGGTCCTACTACTTAGGGGCAGCTATTGTAGTATCAGCAGTATCTGTTTCAGCTGCTGGACCTGAAACCCAAAAGTGGTAGGGAAATGTCCTGTGAGGGCCAATGGTTTGGCAGTATCTGCTAAAACTGTGGCATCTCAATACCGCAAGAAGAATATCCACTGCCTCCAAGATAGACTCATTCTTGCTTCATGTGTATAGGCTCTGAGAGAAAAGCCACAGATTCTTTCACTTATGAAATGAAATCCATACTTGCCAAAATATGTTTTCATAATCTCATCTATTCGGGCCTTAATCCTAAACGTCTTCCTGCTACTCACAAGACATCCCCAATTTGAGCTTTATATTTATCATATAAATTTGTATGCCAAGAAATTACAAGACCAAGTACAGAGTGTTCTCAAATGTATAAGGGAGGATTTCATATCCACATGATGAAACAGCATTGGAAAATTATTTCCAAAAGACTACATGCCAAAAATGAATACACTTTTAAAATTTTGAACCTCTAATGAGTATGTGAAACCATAGTATCATGCTGGCATAGAAAAACTACTTCCTGAATGACTGCATTTGGAGTGAGACAGATATTTACCTAGTAAATCCACACCTTATACCATAATTCTGAGCTAACAGGCAAAAACTTCACTTTTTCAATCACTATGCCTTTAAAAAGCAGAGATGTTAAAGAAATGCTAATTTTGTCAGAGTCTTCATACTTAAAGCAGTAACAACAACCACTGGTCACGGAATAGTCAGTCTTCTATTGATGGACATTTAGGCCGTTTCCAATCTTGCTACTTCAAAATATGCTGCAATAAATAATGTGTGTGTGTGTGTGTGTGTGATTTCACACAAGTGGGAGTGCATCTGTAAGATTAAAAAATTTAGAAGCAAAATTGTGCTAAGTATTTCAAAGACATTATTCTCTTCATTCTCACCCTACAAGGTGGCTCAGTTGCTCTTAATTTACAGATGAGGAAATTAAAAGTAAGGCCCAGAGTGGTGGAATGATTTCCCCACAGTCATACAGCCACAGTGGTAGAGCTGGGACTCAAACCTAATCTCAAATGCCCATTTCCCTCCCTTACACAGTCTCACAGATGTTTTTCCATAAAGCCCCAAACAAATAGCATAATAGAAATCTCAAGCAACACTTGAAGTCTTGATAACTCAAATTTAATAAATTAAAACAATGACAGGAGTCATTGTTAGATGACATAGATAGGCTTGTGGCCTGTACTAGTCTCCTAGTCATAGGTCTGGATCCTGCAATATGAAGATAGACCCTCGTGGGTACTACTGAAATCCAGGAAGGACCCCACACACACCTTAAACACATTTTGCCTTTTTAAAATTTTCACTCAATGGCCCCTGCCAGATCCCACCTGCGATTGTACTTAAGACCTGCCTGGAATAAAGCTAGGCAAATGAGGGACTTCCCTGGTGGCACAGTGGTTAAGAATCCACCTGCCAATGCAGGTGACACGGGTTCGGGCCCTGGTCCAGGAAGATCCCACATGCTGTGGAGCAACTAAGCCCGTGCACCACAACTACTGAGCTTGTGCTCTAGAGCCCACAAGCCACAACTACTGAGCCCGCGTGCCACAACTACTGAAGCCCATGTGCCTAGCGCCTGTGCTCCACGACAAGAGAAGCCATCACAATGAGAAGCCTGCGCACTGCAACGAAGACCCAACAGCCAAAAATAAATAAATAAATAAATAAATATTTTAAAATAATTAAATAAATAAAGCTAGTCCAATGAAACCCATGGTAATTCCTGGGTTTGCTTTCTAAAAACAGGCATGTTTGTTTAATTTGGCACAAATCCCCTCACAGATGGCATATAAGAGAGATTTGTCTTCTTAATTATATTATGTATGGGAGCTTATAGCAAAGGTTCAGGGCTCAAAAAATTTTAAATAGTTCTTAGAGTTAAGGACTGAATAGCCATCAGCCTTTATCAATCTTTTTGAGGAGGATTTGACAATATGTCTCAAAAACCTTAAAATGTGGGTTTTCTTTGATCTAGCAATTTTACTATGGGAACTTGTTCTTTAAAAAGGTCAGGAAAAGGGCTTCCCTGGTGGCGCAGTGGTTGAGAATCCGCCTGTCGATGCAGGAGATACGGGTTCGTGCCCTGGTCCGGGAAGATCCCACATGCCGCGGAGCAACTAAGCCCGTGAGCCATGGCTGCTAGGCCTGCGCGTCCGGAGCCTGTGCTCTGCAACGGGAGAGGCCACAACAGTGAGAGGCCCGCGTACCGCAAAAAAAAAAAAAAAAAAAGTCAGGAAAAAAGACTTATGTACACTATTATTCATCACAAGTTTATTTATAATAACTTAAGAATGGAAATAAACCAAATGCCCAACAAAGGGAGTATACTTAAATAATTTATTGTATGTCCATATGGGGAAAAATATACAGCCATCAAAATGGTGTTTTCAAAGAATACTTAACAACATAGAAATCCTCATGATCAAGGACAAAGGAAAACAAAGGATAGAAAATGCATGTGCAGGGCTTCCCTGGTGGCTTAGTGGTTGAAAAGCCGCCTGCCGATGCAGGGGACACGGGTTCGTGCCCCGGTCCGGGAAGATCCCACATGCCGCGGAGCGGCTGGGCCCGTGAGCCATGGCCGCTGAGCCTGCGCGTCCGGAGCCTGTGCTCCGCAACGGGAGAGGCCACGATGGTGAGAGGCCCGTGTACCACACACACAAAAAAGAAAATGCATGTGCAGTAATAACCTCAACCATGTCATCTGTATACATACTCATGTACAGAGAAAAAACCAGAAGACTGTAACCCAGAATGCTAACTGTCTCTGAGTGGACTGTTATGCATAATTTCATCTTCCCTTCCATATATTTTTTTAATTTTTATGCTCATATAGTGACTATATATTATTGTTAAATCCAGAAAAAGATGAAAAAATAGTACTTTTTAAAAAAGATTCTTTAAATTGATTGTTGATGCTGTTGACTTTCTCAGCCATGGGGCTTCTCCAGTTACAGCTAAGCCAATTCGGTGTGGGTTATTTCTCTCTTGCCTCCTGCAATCTGACCAATTCACTGCTTACTGGTATCACCACTGGTGTAGAAAGAGGGAATGCGATAGTGAAACTCAAAGCCATCTTTTTGTAGGAGAGACTGACTGCCATATATTTGTTTGGAGAAGATTTGAAAGCCCAACACGGGCTAAAGTTACTTAGAGATTTCCTTTATCTGTATAACCCCTGATGTAGAAATTGTTCCATTACTGTAGACAACTCTGTCTTGGTCTGAGGGAGAAAGAACCTCTCAACTAAGAATTTCCATGATGTCACTGAATGGCAACAGCCCCTGTGAAGCACTTGAATCCTACTATGTGAACACCCGTCTGCCTCTTCCGTCAAGTTCCACACTCCTGATGCCTCATGACTGCAAAGTCCTTAACCAACCAAAGATTCATGAACTAGATCCTTCCCCAGTTCTAAGCGAAAGTATTATCCAACTGTCAAGATACTGAAATCAAAACACAAAATCTGTGTGGCAATATTCTGGTTATACACTGTCACAAACTCTAATTCCAGTTCCTTTCAGTCTGACCTTGAATTATTTGTCTCTGTGTTTTCTCTTCCTTGCTTATAAAAGAATCTGTTCCATGTTACTGTTCTTAACTGTGCTCATTTAAAATCTGCTATTAAGAGGCTTGCTTTCTTTTGCCAGAATGTATTATCTCACAGACCCTCTTTTATTTATTTCCCTGTCAAATTCTATATCACTCAAACTCCACTCTTAATTTTGCTCCAGGAATTAAGATGTCTCATATTTTCTTTCCTTACGTAAAATACTAGGACTGTAAAAAGTTGTGGAATTTCCAAGCTGGGGCATTGAGATGTAGTATTAATATAAAACCAACTCCAGTGGTAACCTACTTAATTCCAATGTATTTCTGATTGTCAAAGCTTTGTTTCTTTGTGATTCTAAAACCGCATGTATCTCTATATAATTTATAATAATTTTATATAATTTATAATAATTTTAGTGGGGCATTTGCAAGACCATATTCCTGCATCTGTGAAGATACGGTTAATTATGTTACATTTACAGATGGATCTGTGCTTGGAAAAGGAAAAGTCCGAGGAAGCTGAATTCAGTTCAGCAGCTAAAGTTTCTCTCTTTCTCTCATTGTCAGAGCTCACACTCATTCTCTCCACTCGCTCCTACCCATATCAGCAAGCCGACCAATAAATACTTCTGAGCACTGTCCTATTCATCTTTCATTCATGCTTCGGTACAAATCGTTATAGATTAAAATATCACTAGTCTCATTCTATTTCTGTTTTACTATAAAGGCAGGTATAAAACATCCTTATAGATGTTCAGGCTCCTATAAATACCTACTTGGGGTAGGGGTGAATTTTTGAGGTGACTTGGCTTTTCAGCTTTCTTGACATCAAACCACAGGAGTCTCCCACTTCACCTTCCTATAAGGCCAGGCTCCACTTTGGAGATCCACTGTGAACCTTGTCATCACCTGTGGTGATATCTTGGAAAAACCAGTACCATATTCCATGGTCAAACACATCATCCATCAAACTCTATCTCACTTTCAAAATGTACTAGTTCTTGGACCTCATAACCAACTTCTAACCCCTTGATCACTCAATGGAACATGTTGGCTCCATCATAAATTCATGGTTTCCAAACTCTACGGAGTCCTCACTGAGACCAGTCCTTTTCCATTTCTTTCAGCAAATGATCCAACCTCCCATTTCTCTCTGTGTGCTTTGTATGCAACACTCCTCTCACTTGTTTTTAGATGTCTTTGCCTGCTGCTGCACAAAAATGATACTGTCACACTCCATTCCTCATTCACATACCCATGTCCACCTCCTTTCCCCTGGTCTAGGGACACAAGAAGTCTCCCCCTCCTTGTCAAGGTCATCTCTTTCTATCTTCCAAGACTTCATCCTACCTATTTTACCCTCTCTCCTATCCCCTCTTTTTCTCACCAATCTTTTTCTCTATGTCCTATAAGTAAAACAAACAAAAAAAATGTTCCTACCCTACAGATAAGTCCCGCAAGGACTGCATGTCTCCCTCAAGTTAACACCCATTCTCTGCCCTTCCTTCTCAGCTCTCATGAGAGTTGTCCCCAGTCACAGTCTGTATTCTCGCTTCCTGTTTGATCCTCTACACAATTGACTTCAGTTCTCACCATCCGGTCCAAATGTTCTTTGCACTTTTTAATGTGTACTTTTTAAAATGTGTACTTTTTTCCCCCCTGTACTTTTTAATTCAAGAGAGACTTTCCAGTTCTTACAGCGGGCTAATTCTCTACTTGCGTTTGACACAGTTCATTACCTTTTCTTCCTTGAGACATTTGCTTTCCCATTGATGCTATAATGTTCACTTTCTAATATTTCTCTGCCCTCTCTTCTCAATCTTCTTCCTGAGTTCCTCTTTCTCTACTATTTATTAAATGACAGTTTCCTCAAGTCACACTCCATGACTGATTAGTCTTCTCAGTCTATTCTTGCGCAATGCCATTCATCATTTTGGTTTTAACCTTTGCCTAAACGTTTATGATTCCTGAATCCTTCCAGACTGTCCCGAACTACCTACAGGACATCTTTATGCCAGAAAATGCACAGAGAATGGACATTGTTATGGACGGTGCTAAGTGACAATTTCCTCCTTTCCGTGGTGCTTAGATCCAAAATCATGACTCATTCTGTCTCCAAAACTATTGCCTCTACCTAAATGTATGCATGCAAACAGAAATTAATATGGGTTTCTATCTGTTCCACCGCAACACTAATGCACACCACATCACCTAGGAAAAGAGTGGGCTGAATAGAACAAAAGCAAGGCTTAAACTTCGGATTCAACAGCTCCTGTTGAAACCACAGAACCTCTGCAGCGATTAAGCGAGGTGGGGCCGCATGTTTTGAGATCGTTTACTTAAACCCCTTGGGAGACTAAGTTCTGTTAGAGTTATATCCAGAATGCCTCAGGTTGGAGCTTCGCTTTAGGACTACCGTTTAAAGCATGGAACGGGGGCTTCCCTGGTGGCGCAGTGGTTGAGAGTCCGCCTGCCGATGCAGGGGACACGGGTTCATGCCCCGGTCCTGGAGGACCCCCCGTGCCGCGGAGCAACTGGGCCCGTGAGCCATGGTCGCTGAGCCTGCGCGTCCGGAGCCTGTGCTCCGCAACGGGAGAGGCCACAGCAGTGAGAGGCCCGCGTACCGCAAAAAAAAATAAAAAATAAAAAAAATAAAGCATGGAACGGCCACAGAATCGTGAGTGCCAGCCAGGCTTACCATTTTCCAAAGTTCAAAGTGATGCAGGGACCTGACATCACACCACCATTCTGCAAACATATGGCTAATGCTGTGCTCTCGGCCATGTGCTACGATGGCTGCCTTTTAGTTTTCTCTTTTCTTCCTTCAGGAGAAATTCAGGCACAAGAGCGAGAGAAATGCTAGACAGATTAAATAGTGTAGGGACTTTTCTGCATAAACCCTTTACTGATGAGGAGGAGGAAGAAGACTTTGCTCTAATCAACAGATTCTTTCTCAATGGTGAATTTGATGCACAGGCAGAATTGGGATTCTGCTTTTCAGTAGCATTTTTGGAGTCCTTCTTATGCAGCATCATCTCTGAAACCATCCCCAGTATTAAACGTGGCTCTGGACTTTATTACCTTGACAACTCATCTCTAGTAATCTGGGTATGTAGGATACATTAATCATACTACTTGGTAAGCACGATGTACTGGAGTTAATGTGTTCAGCCAGAGTTGAAAAAAAAAGAAAAGTCCTAGATTTCAGCTGCATCTTATTTTAGAGTTTATCACTGAGCGCTGACCTTTTATTTTTATGCTCCATGTTTCCAGGTAGGGGAAGCTCCATTAGAGTAACACTCCTGGGCATGTACTGCCACCCTGCTTGTGAGTTATCTGAGTGCTGAGTACGGGAGAAGAGACAGCATTTTCAGCCAGCTCCCTACAGCTGCTGGCAAGAAGCATGCTTTCTCTCCTACTCCAGACTGTACGTCTTACAGGCACAGCTCCTACAGGGGAGATCTGCATTGTGAGTTCTCCCTGGGGCTTCCCCGGGTGAGTCTAGCGTAGTCAGGGCTGAAGCACAGTTGGCAGCCCAAAGTCACAGTCTTCAACCCAGCTCTAATCAGTTAGAAAGTGAGCATTGTGATCTTTATCTGTCTCACGCCTGCATCTCTCAAGCAAATTAAGAGGTGATACTAATATGACTCATTATTAGTCATGAGAAACAAAACCAGTTATTAAACAGTATCCATGCTGGTTTGGGTTCAGACATTTATATAGTCAATTCTTATTTCTTTCCCTTGGTGGATAATTCTTTTTTAGTGCAATGCTAACTAGCACAATTTTTTTTTTAGCTACTTAGCACATTTCTCTACAATATTCAGTTTGTAGTTTCATTACACCCTTATTTGGAAGGTCAACAGGATGAAAAGCTGGAAATACAAACACAAATAGAGAAAAGAGAAGGAAGTTAGTGAGACTGCCAGTGAGCAAAAACAAGCAGGGTAACCTAAATAGGTTAGTAAATGACATGTCTCCAAGACCTAGAATTTGGGAAAACACTTTTAAATGTTTATCCTTGCAATGCATTTCAAAGTCAAGCGTCTTCTTTCAACAGTTCCTTATTCCTTACAGGAAATGCCAACACCTAGACTTGTAGCCTGGCTCTAATTTATGACAAAGAAGACAATTTACATTCAATCATATATCCTACAACATCCATAGGCATTTCATCAACTTTTTGGCCCATTTTAGCAGCATCATATTTTTCTTACTCAGTCTTCCTGAAGGAAAGCCAGAAGAAATAATCCATTTAAGGGTATTTTTCTAGCATTGGTGTTTGAAGAAATTTAGATCTAAAAATAAGTAGAGCATTATGTCACCAGAGTTTTGAATACACAAACTCAGTGTCCATATGGGTCGAATTCCATGACACCCCATTCCAAGGGACTGTGAAATTCTTCTTGTGCTGCAACTATTCTGGTGAGTGCTTTGGGGCACTTACAAGAGCATCGCTGGTTGGCATCAAAGAATTGTAGGACTGGGGCTTCCCTGGTGGCGCAGTGGTTGAGAATCCGCCTGCCGATGCAGGGGACACGGGTTCATGCCCTGGTCCGGGAAGATCCCACATGCTGCGGAGCAACTAAGCCCGTGAGCCATGGCCGCTAGGCCTGCGCGTCCGGAGCCTGTGCTCCGCAACGGGAGAGGCCACAACAGTGAGAGGCCCGCATACCGCAAAAAAAAAAAAAAAAAAAAAAAAAAAAAGAATTGTAGGACTGACAGCGGCTGAATCCTCACTAGGGAGCTGTCCAGCCTGAGTCTGAAAGGCTTCAGTGATGAGGCGGTGACTGATTTCTGATGCATTTCAGCCCATTTGGGGGTAACTCTGAGTGTGAGAGAAAACTCTTATGTTGCGCCCACATGGTGTTCTCAACCATTTCTCCTCATCGGTTCTAACTCTACCTCCATGAAACTGCCTACATCACGCTCAGACTGTCTTCTACCCCATGGTCCTGCAGCATTTTGGTATTTCCTCACCTCTCTCCTCAGGCTTCCCTTCACCACAAAGCCTCACGACTGCTTCCATCCTTACGACATGACCCGTAGTGTCCTCTCCACCAGGGATCCCCATTTTAGTGGGTAAGACTTCAGGGATGGAGTGAGACAGACATTGGTTTACACCCTGGTTCTGTCTTACTAATTCTGTAGCCTTAGACAAGTTTCCTTATCTGTGAAATAGGAGTAAGAATAGCTACATATATTCTTGTGAGAATTAAGTAAGAAATTCCCAAGACTGTAGTGTTGTGCCTGATACACAGTATATGTGCCCAAATGGAGTCGCCTGTAGGTGTTGTCATCACATCTTGGATGTGGGGACGGTGTAGGGACACAAATGGGAACGTGACACCTACTCTGGTGCAGAGTCAGGACGGCACAGGCAGTGCTGGAAGGACACCGATTCCTAAGCTCCCCCGCACACATCACAATTCCTCTCCCAGCAATGAGAGCCAAAACGCCTGCTTCTCCCTGTCTCAATATCGCTTCTCTGAGATTTGGAGATTTAACTGTTTACCATTCCAAGTATACTAGTGGTAGCAGATAGGTGGACCTTGTAAAACATCATGGAATTCTTTTTAGTGAAAGATATTAAAGCTAAGTGGTATTTTTTTTACTATGAGACAAGGGAAATTCTGAGAACCGTAAGACTGTTTGACACAATGAAAACAGACACAAGACAAATACCAGCTTGAAAAAACAAATTACCAAAATAGCTAAATCCCTCTTGGGAGTTGTTACTTCCAACCTTCTTTCCTGAGATGTCAGCCCTTGGGATGGAGGGCAATCAAACCACTAGGCAAAAACCAAGGAAATCTTGGCTTACGTGGCTGATCCTCACTTAGAACAGAACAGCGACAACTTGAAAACAAAATCATTGTAAACTCACACGAGCTTTTAGGCACAGTCCAGTCACTTTTACCATTGTCCCAAGTTCTAATTTGGGGACATTCTTTATTTATACATTATTCTCTTATTTGTCTTTAATGGAATGAATTTACCCTTCAAGTAATTCAGGCTTCCTGAGGACTCACTGGTTTCTAGTGAAAACTGACATTAGTCATGCTAACTCTATTCAAGTCACTGCGAAATTTCAGGAGTACAATACATTCATGTCTTTGAGGACAAAGCGGGGATCCTCTCTCTCTGTGGTATTCCCCCACAGAACCTAGCACAGACCTTTAACCATATTATGCACTCAACGAGTTATTTTCTGAATAAATGTTCCTGAAGTGCAAAAATGCAGGCCTTTATTTTTCATTATATTGACCTTGAGCAACAAGGCTTTCATAGGAACCAGGAGTCCTCTCTAAAGAAAGCTGGTAATAGCCTCTGTCTGAGTTCTATCCCCAGTTCTGCCAGCAGAACAAATGAGTGAGGGAGGCCCCTGGAGTCAGCTACCTGAGTTCTAATTTGAGGTCTACCATCTTGGAGAAGTCACCTCACCTCTCTGTGCTGCTTTTCCCACCTATAAAATGGAGATAATAATATTATCTGTAATATTATTAGGGATAATAGGCTTTTCATGAGAAGTAAGTATAATATATAAAGTACTTAAGGAGAGCTTTTGACCTGTGAATGGTCACTCGGTATAACGTGAGCTACTGTATTATTTGCTAGTTGAAGGGCCTGGGGTAAGTCACTTAGCCACCCAGCTCCACCGTTTCCTTACGTGTAAAGCAAAGAGTATGATCACAGTTGGAAAGGACCTCCTGCTCTAGGATGGAGTGAAGGGGATTGATCAGGGGTCCAGCACTCCTGACCTAGAGGGAATCAGCAGGAGGACCTTGATGGAAAAGTTTCTGATTATTGGTACGAGAATGAGGAAGTGGGCGAAATGTAATGGTCTTCTGTCTCCATCTCTAACACAGATATCTTGTGACTTAAGAAATAAAATCTGATGATAGCTGGCTAGTGTGAGGAAAGCTGTTATGTATTAAACCTGACTTGGAGGTGGGCGGTTTCTAGGGAGGGAAGTTGGAGCACAGCTGTGCACATTCGTAAGCAGTGTTCATGCGTCTCTGCAGGATGGGAGAGAGGGAGACTCTGTTCTCCAAAGCATAGCTGCTTTGTAAGCCACTGGCTTATTGAATTTCCCAGAATGTCCCCTGCATTTCTCATATTGATTCAGGACAATGGAGAAAAGAAATTTGCTCTGCTTCTTGGTATCTATCACTCTGAATAATTTAATTCTGCGCCTTTGTATAGGAAAAATACTAAAATCCATCTGAAAACATCTGGGCTGGTAACTTGCATTTGGAAGATACTCCCTTCACCTCACAAGCTATTTGTGGGGCTGTGATCGTCTGTGCTCTAGGTATATCTCTGGAGGAGAATTACATACATGGAGTATGGACACCACAGGATACCGAGGGCTTACTGTGTGCCCACATACTTACTGTGTGCCAGCACTATGCTGGCCACTTTATGTGTGTCACCTTTTATGATACAAGAACCTCTGGAATGTATTACCACTACGTTTCACAGATCAAAGACTCCGAGTGTTTAGCGAGGTATGTGATTTGCACATTGTCACAGGTGACAGCACTGGATTTGATCCAAGGTCTCTACTGCCCACAGTTCATGCTATAGACCTTCAACTTCTAAAGGTAGAAGATAAACCTTCCCAATTTAAATACACCGAAGTTTACAAGACAATTCTTCCCAGTTTTTCATTTGGAGAGGGAAAACGATCCATCCTCATTAGAATTGCTGCTGCTCAAGTTAATCTAGCTTAGGATGCTATGATTGGGGGATTAAACCCCTTCATAATACTGTGCCGGTGTTTATCACCACCCATGTCATTTTGAACATCTTTTCTATAAAACGGCTATCAGTTCTAGTAAAAGGGAAAGCAAGAAAACCCCCCCAGTGGCCCAGTGAGAGCAATATATTCTTCCTGGTACAGGTATTCAAATATCTATCTAATAAGAAGGTAATTTGGTGAAAGCCCCACAGAAGAGATCAATGCTTATTTCCAGACTCTAGTCTGAACCTTCCCATTTTAAATTCTTTTTTTTTTTTTTGCGGTATGCAGGCCTCTCACTGTTGTGGCCTCTCCCATTGCGGAGCACAGGCTGCGGACGCGCAGGCTCAGCGGCCATGGCCCACAGGCCCAGCCGCTCCGCGGCACGCGGTATCCCCCCGGACCAGGCCACGAACCCGCGTCCCCTGCATCGGCAGGCGGACTCCCAACCACTGCGCCACCAGGGAAGCCCTGAACCTTCCCATTTTAAATGTTCCCACACCAGTAATCATGGCCGCAGTGAAATACCCCTACTTAGTCTAGATACTAGGGTAATAATCTTAAATTTTGCTGGAGATTTTGCTATCTGATTGCACAATTTATTTGACAGCTAAATTTATTGCTTTTAGGACAGAATGCCTGAACCCATACTAATTTTCATGATAGGTCAAAAAATACTTCCTTATTATTTAAGCATTTCACCCAAACTGTTATCCTACTACCATACTTATTGACATTTTCTCTTTTCCTTTCACTTCTGGGTAGAAACTTTGTTAACTGACACTCTCTGTGACTTTATTGAATGGGGACAAAGGAGAGCTAAAATAACAACTCAGAAAGGCTGATTGCCCTCACGGCCTTGAAGAGGAGCAAAACTCCCCATGCATGCTGGTCACTCAGCCCATGGTAAGATAAGAACAGTTTTAAAGGGAAGCAAAGAGTTTGCAGAAAGTTCTGGCTAAAAAGTGTAGAGTGGTTTATTAATCACTATGCCAAGTGGAGGGGAGGTCTGAGGGCCTCTTTTTCAAAAGAAGTGAGACTGGACTTGTGCCTCATCCCCAGGCCCAGGTCGGGTGTTGGCAGCATCTGGAAAAGGCAAGGTTGCTCTGGCGACTTTTCAAGCTGCTCAGAGGCTCCCAACAGAAGCAAAAGTGAAGTAAAACCCCAAACCCACAGCAATCATGACACTGCCTGTGAAAGCAGGTGAGACGTGCAGAAAATGTTTTATCATCAGAATTTTTCTCTGGACAGAAGGCTTTTTAGAGGCCTTTGGGGAGATTTCTGAGGATTCTTAAATACCATTTCAAGCAAATGTTTATTGAAGTGCATGCTCTTGTGACATCCTCCTGTTTCTTCACTGTATAATTAGGAGGCATAAAGGATAGAATTGTTTCGTATTTTTCCCATCCTGCTATGGCTTTCGTCTCTTGTTGATCAAATTCCTGGTAGGAGTTTAGTTAGTCAGTGTCAGTGGAATTTTTGAAGAATATCCTTTTTTTTTTTTCTCATGATGCTTGTTCATTGTTTTAATGCCCAAGAATATGAATTTAAGATTAAGAGAGATTTAGAAAATGTTATAGACTAGTTTGGCACACAGGATAAAGCCCACAAACTCCCCCTTGAAAACCATAAACGAGACTTGAAAGCCCCGTATTTATTTACAGGCTTCTTCTCAAAACCACACATACAAGTGCAGTGACTATACATCCCAATTAGTTTATCTGTATTCTGCTCACGTATTGCCATGCTCAAAGAACTTTAAAATTTTCATCATCATTTACAAAGCAGCCCTGACTCAACAAGATTTACAAAGCAATCAGTGGCAAAGTTAATTGGAATCTAGACTTTCTAACACCTACAGAAAAACCCATGCAGTTCTGAGAAAAAGAAAATACAGCCAAGAAAGCAAGATTTCAGTATGAGAGAGAGAGAGAGAGAGACAGGAAGAAAGTAATTTACAATCCAGACTAAGACAGTACTGTTTCTTTTCCTTTGGCCTTTAGGTTGGCTGGATTAAGCAATTCAGGGTCTGAAGAGCCTGACAAATTCTACAGATCCAGCTCACCACTTGCATCTTCTCATAGATCTGAAATATCCTGGAGAGGAAACGAGTCAGAATAGTTTCGTACCCAAACCCAGGGAAGACAGTAAAGAGGGGAGTAATAAGGATGAAGCGTGGGGAGGGGGCAACTAGATTTGAGGGAGGGGAGGACCGAGGTTTTGGTTCATGTCTACATGCCTCAGAAGCCTGGACTTGTATCATTAACAGGGTGTTGCCTTCACTTGTGCCCTTATAATTATACAAGGTAAATTACAGTCAGACTCGTGGGGTCTTGAAAGCCTTGTAAAAGAATTTAAGGAATTTGAAGTCTCTCAATGTTGTTCTGAAGGGGCAAGAGAGTAACATAATCCCCACTGTGTGACAGGAGCTTTGACAAAGGCCAGAAGGACTGGAGAGGAAGAGATGATGGATGTGAGAGAGAGGACTTGGGTGGAATGTACAGGACTTTGGAATGACTGGGTGTAGGGGTCAGTACTGGGAACGCCTTCAAGCAAGATGGATGAAAAGGGTGCTGCCATGAAGGGAAAATGGTTATTAAGGGAAATAAGGTATGCTGATGTAGAGACCAGTTATGTTTTTGACGGAATGAAATTGAGGAACTGTCAGGAACACAGGAAAAAAGGAGACAAAGCCCTGGAGAGAGGTTGGGACTGCCCATACTTAGGAGCCCCTGGCACAGAGACCTGGGTCCTCAGCATGTCAACAGTGGTTGACACGAAGGGAATAAGCAGGATTGTCAAGGGAAATGAGGTAGAGGGAGGTGCACAAAGGACCAAGGACAGTCCTGAGGAAATGCCTGCATTGGGCGGGGTCAGGGGCTATATAAAGGATACAAGGGAGAACTAGAAGCTATAGTGTCAAGAGGAAAGGTAATTTCCAGCAGGGATTGATCAATGGTATTGATCATGTGGAAGGTAGCTGGTGACTGCTGGTGACTCTGAGAGTAGGTTTAACCCAGGTTAGAGGTGGAAGTCAGTAGAGGGTGAAGTTGTGAGGAGATGCCAATGACATGGATGATGTGAATGCAGAATAGCCTGAAGAAAGGATGGAGAGAATGGAAGTTGGAAGATGCAGCCAGGTTCAGGAAAGGGGGCGTTAAGAGCAAGAAGGGGCCGAGTAGGTTTGTAGACTGAAGGGAAGGAGCTGGTGTGAAGTGAGGGATGGAAAATGTAAGAGGGATGGGCTACAAGAGTGGGGCCTGGTCCAGGAAGATTCTGGAAGAAAGTAGGATCAATCAGGATTGCGGGAAGAAGGACAGGACACAGGCTCCAAGGAACACTTGAGACAGAGAGGAAGGAAATTGAAGGTGCTTCTGTAAGATGACTTGAAGCTGGACTTGCGATTTATTTTCATTATGTTTCAGTGGCAATGACAGCAAGAGTATCTTATTTTAAAACCTACTAGGGCTTCCTTCCCTGGTGGCGCAGTGGTTGAGAGTCCGCCTGCCGATGCAGGGGACACGGGTTCGTGCCCCGGTCCGGGAAGATCCCACATGCCGCAGAGCGGCTGGGCCCGTGGGGCATGGCCGCTGAGCCTGAGTGTCCGGAGCCTGTGCTCCGCCACAGGAGAGGCCACAGCAGTGAGAGGCCTGCATACTGCAAATAAATAAATAAATAAATAAAATAAAACCTACTATTCTCAGAGTACTGTATTTAAGACAAATTTTTAAAACCCTGCTTTCCAGCACATACCATCATAACCACGCCCCTGCCCTGCAGAACTACCCTGCCAAACTAGACAAAAGATTTATCATTCTTCAACTACAAAAATGATGTTTTGGGGGATAATCCAAAATAAACCAAGCAACCAAAAAAATCTACATGCATTTGACAAACTTAAATTTCTGCATCAGTAGATCAATGTTTATCATAATTCTAGATGGTGAAGACATGTTTGTTGAAATGAGTGTTAACACTGAAAAATCCAGTAATTTTAATTAAAAAGTGTGCTTCCATTGAGATTACATATAGGAAGCTGCCTCTTTACAGCATTTATAACATTAATTCAATCATTCATTAGTTAGAATTATGCCACACTCTGAAGGGATTGATAGCAAATGGTCCCTAAACTCTATAGAATTTACCATCTCAAGGAGGAGAAATACAAAAACAACTTTCCTAAATAAAACGTACTTGACGTCCTTGTAGAGAACTGTGAAAGGGCTGTGGGCACCCAGTTGGAAGCGCCTACCGGGGGCTTCGGAGGAGTGATGTGAGCTGGATCTCCAACAGGGCTTCACACCTGCCTCTTCTCTGAAAACAGAGGGGCACTGGATGGTGGGGAGAAATGAGGGGGCAGGAAATGGGGATAGGAAAAGACTGTGGAAAAGAATATGGATTATATCTTGCTGGGAATGGAACCAATACAAGAATTTGAACTGGGAAGCAGCATAATCAGAAATCACTGCCTAATTTGTTTCAAGCCATTTTCTTAGCCAAAGGCTTAGCCCCTCCTCATACTTTCTTTTTTTGTGTGTGTGTGTGGTACGCAGGCCTCTCCGCTGTTGCGGCCTCTCCCGTTGCGGAGCACAGGCTCCGGACGCACAGGCTCAGCGGCCATGGCTCACGGGCCCAGCCGCTCCGCGGCATGTGGGATCCTCCCGGACCGGGGCACGAACCCCTGTCCCCTGCATCGGCAGGCAGACTCTCAACCACTGCGCCACCAGGGAAGCCCCTCATACTTTCTTGAGGGAATTCCCACAAGACAGAAGTTAGGACAATGCTGTCTCATTCCTGCCTTTACAAATCTGAGAGGTGAGTTTTGAAGCTCTTTTATTTTTTTAAATGCCGGTATTCATTTTTTATGACTCTTCAGAGAAGAGTGAAACGGTGTAAGAGTTGTCACCAAAGAGTGCCCTTTATGCACATATAGTTTATGGGTGGCTTTTTAGTCCCCGTGTATGTAGCAGCTATTCTTAGAGCTTTAAATAAACTTGATGGCTTTGAGTTGTCCTTAAGGAACTCAAACCACCAGGCTGGCACGTGTGGACACCACAGTCAGGTTAAGTTAGAATCTGCAACCTTAAAACCTATCTGTTGAACCTCAATTTTTTTTTTTTTTTGTGGTACACGGGCCTCTCACTGTTGTGGCCTCTCCCGTTGCGGAGCACAGGCTCCGGACGCGCAGGCTCAGCGGCCATGGCTCACGGGCCCAGCCGCTCCGCGGCATGTGGGATCTTCCTGTACCGGGGCACGAACCCGTATCCCCTGCATCGGCAGGCGGACTCTCAACCACTGCGCCACCAGGGAAGCCCTGAACCTCAATTTTTAGGGGAGGTTGACTTCAGCATGGGGACGGTTAGAAAAAGGGAATGTGTTGGTTCCAAGTTCAGCTCTTCAGTATTTCTATTCAGACCTTAAGCTCACAACTGAAGCCCCATAAAAGCCTCACACTGATGGACTCACCTTCATTGGAGTGTAGTTTAGAACCTCCCTTGGGGCTTCAATTTGCCACGCCACCTTCACCCAATGGGGCATATCCAAGGATCCCTTCCAAGCACGCAGGGCCTGGAGAGAATTCCACTAAATCAAGTTTTCCTCAACATTTTAAATTTCCAGTGATGTTTTAGCACCTCAGTGACTAAAATTATACTGGTTCTGCCCAGCTGGTCACACCTTATTAAGGATTCAGACCATCATTTTATTTATATACACATACACACACACACACACACACACACACACACACACACACAGCAGCTATAATTTTTTTTAAGATATATGCTTTAATGCCTTAGTTTGATTTAGGGCTACTTATTGAAAGGAAAAGCATCAGTTTAAACTTCCTTGGATATCTTTTTATTTTTTAATTAAAAAAATTTTTTAAACATCTTTATTGGAGTATAATTGCTTTACAATGGTGTGTTAGTTTCTGCTTTATAACAAAGTGAACCAGCTATACATATACATATGTTCCCATATCTCCTCCCTCTTCTGTCTCCCTCCCACCCTCCCTATCCCACCCCTCTAGGTGGTCACAAAGC
The DNA here is from genome assembly GCF_026419965.1 of Kogia breviceps. Taxonomy (NCBI): domain Eukaryota; kingdom Metazoa; phylum Chordata; class Mammalia; order Artiodactyla; family Physeteridae; genus Kogia; species Kogia breviceps. Next base: position 82,350,212 of record NC_081315.1, read on the forward strand.
ACCGAGCTGATCTTCCTGTGCTATGCGGCTGCTTCCCACTAGCTATCGATTTTACATTTGGTAGTGTATATATGTCAGTGCTACTCTCTCACTTCCTCCGAGCTTACCCCTCCCCCTCCCTGTGTCCTCAAGTCCATTCTCTACGTCTGCATCTTTATTCCTTTCCTGCCCCGAGGTTCTTTTTTTTTTTTTTAGATTCCATATATATGTGTTAGCATACGGTATTTGTTTTTCTCTTTCTGATTTACTTCACTCTGTATGACAGTCTCTAGGTCCATCCACCTCACTACATAACTCAATTTCGTTTCTTTTTATGGCTGAGTAATAGTCCATTGTATATATGTGCCACATCTTCTTTATCCATTCATGTGTCGATGGACACTTAAGTTGCTTTCGTGTCCTGGCTATTGTAAATAGAGCTGCAATGAACATTGTGGTATATGACCCTTTTTGAATTATGGTTTTCTCACAGTATATGCCCAGTAGTGGGATTGCTGGGTCGTATGGTAGTTCTATTTTTAATTTTTTAAGGAACCTCCATACTGTTCTCCATAGTGGCTGTATCAATTTACATTCCCACCGACAGTGTAGGAAGGTTCCCTTTTCTCCACACCCTGTCCAGCATTTATTGTTTGTAGATTTTTTGATGATGGCCAGTTTGACTGGTGTGAGGTGATACCTCACTGTAGTTTTGATTTGCATTTCTCTAATGATTAGTGATGTTGAGCATTCTTTCATGTGTTTGTTGGCAATCTGTACATCTTCTTTGGAGAAATGTCTATTTAGGTCTTCTGCCCATTTTTGGATTGAGTTGTTTGTTTTTGTGATATTGAGCTATATGAGCTGCTTGTAAATTTGGGTATCTTTTTAAAAAGAGACCTGAGTTTTCCAAATCATCTCTCCTAGACTCTTGTAAATTCTAAATGTATTGGAGCTGTATTTTTTTTTAATGTGCTAAAAGGACACTGAATAGTACATGGGACTCCCAGGTATAACCCTTTTTATAGGCTTGGAACATAATTTTACATTTATTTTTGTTTTTATGACATTGTTGGTCATGGCGACTACTCGATGCCTAGTCCTTATAAACACAGGCAACTCCTCTACCCTCATATCGTTGCTATGGAAAAAATGAGAACCACTTTATAACAACCCACATGATGATATACTTTGCAATATTAGAGCATGAGGAAGTTCTGTGTTTATTATGTGTCAAGGTTGTCAAGCCATCACTAACCAGAGATATACGCCAACAACAGTCACTAATGATAGTAAAGATAAACAGAATTCCATGGAGGAGGGCTGCCTTCATAGTAAATAGGTTATTCAAAGAGCTCTATTAACCTAGCTGGACAATCAGACAAAATACTTTGCCTTATTCAGGGGAGGTTTCCTGGAAAAAGTGGCTCCTAAGGCAGATTTTGCACAGTGTATGAGTGATGTAATTTTCTCTCTTAGAAACCCGATCTCTTAGTTCCAAGGCCACTCCCCAGATTGCCTGACCCAAAGGGTAATTCCCTAGTCTGTTCCCACCAAGGTCACATACATGAGGGAAACCACAAGGCAAGGGGGAAAATGCTCAGGCTTTGGGAGTTAGAGTTCAAAGTCATATGGATTCAAATCCCATTTCAGTTGATACTTAAGATATAGGACTTGGACTTTGCTTAATTGATCTGAGTCTCAGTTTCCTCAACTATAAATGGGGATTGATAATACAACCTACCTCCTAGGCAGATTCCCAACAATTATATGTAAAGTATCCAATGCCTGGGTAGATCATGGGCGCTCAAAAAGTGCTAGCAAACTTTATTGGCTAGCTGGTAGCAGAGTTAATGACAAAAAAAAATAGACCCAGGGATTTCGATCCTGGCTGTTATCTCTGCATATTATGATATTTTCCCAATAGCTGTATGACTAACTTCTTATTTATTTCAGATCTTTGCTCAAATATTACCTTCTCAAGAAGGCCTACAGTGACCATCCATTCTCTCTATTTCACAGGACAACCTATAGCCATATCTCCCAATATTTTATGGTCACTTAACATACACCATAATTTTATTATTTATTAGTTTTATTAGTAATAGTATCTGTTTTCCCATTAGGATACAAGCTCGTCCAGGGTAGGAGTTTTGTCTGTTTTGCCTATTGATGCATTCCCAGCACTTAGCAGAGTCTTGATATTTGTTGAATTAATGAAAGAAGAACTTTGGTTAGGTTTGTTTTGCAGTTGAATATTGGGTCAATTGAAGAAGGGTAATGCTTCCTCATAGTCCTTACAGGTCAGCTTTAGAGTCAGGGCAAGACTGAGGGCACCGCTAACTGGGAGCCCAGAACCAAAGGAAGGCATCTAACTGGCTCTGGCACAAGCACACCCGGCGTGTGAGTGACAGAGGCTCTTCTGAGATAGCCTTAAGGATTCACAACATGCTCCCTTGCCTAAAATTCTTCACACATTATGCCCATCAAGAGGCACAAGGGAAAGATGTTTGAGCTTTCCATGAAAACAGTAGGAAACTCTTGCTAAATCAACATCACCATGAGTGTGATGTCGATCAAGTTCACAGTGTCCAACAGAAACCTGCTTTTTGAAATTTGTGAACAGCTCCACATCCGCTAACTATTCATGCCTTGTTCAAACAGATGTGTCAACATCTCACCAAAATATCAATCAAATGGCAATGACTGGAATTTTAATCAACCACAGGAGCTCCCAAATAGAATGGAGATGCTTCCATAGCAAAAAGATGCTACAAAGTCGATCAAGTCTTTTAATCCTGACTGCTAAATCTTCAGCCTCCACCCTACCCTGCTGCAATTACAGCATAAATTACACAGGAGCAAAGACTATGGCAATGTTTTGTTCCGGGCACAGTGCCTGGCACCTCACAGGCACATGAGAAATATGAACTGAATGAATGAATCAACTTAGTTAATTCAATCTGTATTTCAAAGACCCTTTACAAAACCCAGCTGACACAGTTCAAGGACTAAAGATTTTGCTCAACAGGATGGATGAGACTTGGCCACAGTATATATGGAAAAGATCTGAGAGGTTTTGCTTTTCTCAAGCCTGACATGAGATGAGGGCCAACTGTGCAATTCATCTGCTAAATAAGCTCATTTCATCTGAGCCCAACTTAACAATTAACAGAGGCAATGTGTCTGGAGGATAAGAAATAATGATTCCTCTGCACTTCCAACTGGTCAAGCCACATCTAGAAGAGAGTTGTCCAGGGCTGGGTGCACATTTTAAGAAAAATTCTGACGTAATGGTGGTAGTCCAGGAACTAAGTCTCAGAGGTAATAGAAGGAATTGGGTAGCATAAGAACATGCTTAGGATAGCTAACAGGAGCAAGGAAGACCATTGGAACAGCACTGGATTACCCCCATCACCTTGGCTGACAGCCAGGCCACCCTCTCACATACAAGAGCGTCCCACCAACCTCAGAAGCCCACCAAGCTGACCATCCTGGTTGTGTGAGCAACAGACACTTGTTTTATACCCCTGAGGTTTTGTGCTTGTTTGTCACATGGCTTAATTGCAACAATAGCTAAGTGATACAAAGAGAAATAGTGGAAGGTCTATCTTAGATAAGAGGAAGCAAAATAGTTCTATTTCCTTAGATGATGAGAATAGAAGAGATAATTTAAATGCTTAGTGTCTCTCAAGAAGAAAACTTTTGGCTCTTAGAAACTTAGAGCTTTCTAAGGATTGGAGCCATCCATCAAATGAGTGGGCTTTGCTGAATTTGAGCTTAGAAACCAGCAAAGCCAATGACGCCATCACAGTTTCACCAGGTTCCGGCTGCTGCATTGGGCCTGCCCTGGCTTAATATTAAGGAGCTTGAGAACTCACTTAGATCAGGGACCTTATCTGGTTTTTTTTTTTTTCATCCTTACACATTCAGATAGTGGTACAGGGTCTAGCACATAGTAGGCATTCAATAAATATTTGTTAAACCAAAAATGAATGGAAGATGGCAAGGCTGGTCCCCAGTCCCTGAATCCAACAGGGTAAATTGTTGAAACTGGGTGGAAAAAGCCACACATATCTAACCAAATATTCAGAAAATATTTAGAGGAATATTTAGCAAAGCTATTTTCCAAGCTCCTGAGAAAAGAAACAGGTGTAATAAAGAACAGGCTGAGAAGTAGAAGTAGGGTAATTTGAATATTTTGTGGCACAAAACTCTAAAAAATTCATTTTTATTATTTTTACAAATTAGTGAGAAGTAGCCCAGGGGAATGAGCTGCAAGGAACAGGGAAAAGACGCTGATTCCAAGAGAACAAAAGCTGGTAAATGCTTCAAGGGCAAGGTGATGGTATTTATAAATATACCGGGCCTTAAGCTCATGAGTCCAGTCTTCTGGAACATTCTTCCTCTCAGGTGGATCCTGACGCAGGCTTAACAGATGCCATGTTTTCAAGATCAATGCATGAGGATATAAGCGATAAGCCACATACACAGAGGCCCCTGGCCCTTAGAGAGGACAGCTCTTCTTTTCCCAGACTCTTCACACAGCTCATGAACACATGGAAAGTACTCTCTCCACCATAACAGAAGTCAGCAAATTTTTTTATTAAAGGTGCATATTTTAGGCTTTATGGGCCATATGTAGTCATAGATATTATATAAATGAAAGAGCATGACTGTATTCCAGTATAACTTTACTTATAGATACTGAAATAAGAATTTCACTTAATTTTCATGTGTTACATGTGTTTTTTTTTTTTTTTTTTCGTGGTATGCGGGCCTCTCACTGCTGCGGCCTCTCCCGTTGTGGAGCACAGGCTCCGGACGCGCAGGCTCGGCGGCCATGGCCCACGGGCCCAGCCACTCTGCAGCATGTGGGATCCTCCTGGACCGGGGCACGAACCCGTGTCCCCTGCATCAGCAGGCGGACTCCCAACCACTGCGCCACCAGGGAAGCCCACAAAATATTATTATCCTTAAAATTTTTTCAACCATTGTAAAGACATAAAAAACCACTCTTAGCTTGCAGGCCACGATAAAACGGCAGCAGGCTGGTTTTGGCCAACAGGCCAGAGTGTGCCGACCCCTGCTCCATATTTGCCCTCTAATTTTATCTCATATTTGTCCTCTAATTTTATCTCATATTTGTGTCCTTCTACTGCCCAATGCTAGCAAACAGACTGTCCCTGGAAGATTCTCAGTAGTGATCATTTTGATTCAATAAGAGTAACTTTTAATTTTATGATACAGTTGCATAAAGAAAAGTAGACCCTAAAGTTTTTGAAGGAACCTCCATACTGTTCTCCATAGTGGCTGCACCAATTTACATTCTCACCAACAGTGTAGGAGGGTTCTCTTTTCTCCACACCCACTCCAGCATTTATTGTTTGTAGACTTTTTGATGACGGCCATCCTGACCAGTGTGAGGTGATACCTCATTGTAGTTTTGATTTGCATTTCTCTGATAATTAGTGATGTTTAGCAGCTTTCCATGTGCTTTTTGGCCATATGTATGTCTTCTTTGGAGGACTTATTTACAAAACAGAAACAGACTTACAGATATCAAAAACAAACTTATGGTTACCAAAGGGGAAATGTTGGGGGGGGGGGATAAATCAGGAGCTTGGGATGACCATACACACACTACTATATATAACATAGATAACCAACAAGGACCTATTGTCTAGCACGGTGAACTCCACTCAATATTCTGTGATAGCCTATACCAGAAAAAAAATCTAAAAAAAGAATGAATATATGTATATGTATAACTGAATCACTTTGCTGTACACCTGAAACTAACACAACATTGTAAATCAACTATACTCCAACAAAATTAAAATATTTTTAAAAAAAGAAAAAGAAAAGTAGATCTTACTAGGATTACTTTGTCCCAAGTGACTCCTTTTGGAAATTTCAAGGATCAGGCACTGTTTTGCATGGTCTCTAATGAACCTGGCAATGTATGGTAGAGCTATTATAGATATTCATGAATCAAAGTTCCACTAAACTCATGAACCCTATTGACAGTGCTGAAGAAATAAAAGACATACATTTTCTCCCACAGGCCATCTGTATTCTTATCTAATTGTACAACTAACCCAGCAATGACTTCAAAAGTTTGCTTCTCATCTTGAATGTTGTCAATTTCCTTTCACGTAGGTAGAAAGAAGAAACACGCTGAGTATTTGGAATCAAAGAGTTAGTCTCCTACAGAAAGACTTATAAAATGAATTTTATCTTCTAAGCCCAGATGTTAAGAATAGACTGTTTCCCCAAAATAAATTACTATGATTGTGTTTCATGGAAGTGAAAACCTTAATAATTAATCATGTTTTCCTTTTTACTGTGGCTGCCAGGAAACTCAGAATCAAGTTTGTGCCCCAAATATAGAAATTAAATAAGATATTTATTCTTTAGTTATATGGATATTTTCCATGATCAAAGCTTTTATTTTCCCCCCAATGACATCTTTGTTTTTCCTCACAACAGAATAAACCATGTTAGCAATACGTTCATACCAAGATAAACCAAATGAAGCAATACACTCATATCGAGATAAGCCAAATGAAGCATTTCTTTCAAATATCCTCTTTTTGAACATAGTCTTCCACTTTTCCATATGTTTCCACTCTTCATCTGGCTGTTAGTTTTTGGTTGCCATGGCACTTAATATTTATATAAACAATAAAAAGCAAAGTAACAATTCCTGCCCACTTCCTGTCAACTCCTAGTTAGAATTTCAGATCAAGTGGTACGTGGTTGATTCCAACCCAATGCACCCAGAGATGGTGAGATGAGAATGCCTTGAGCCATTCACTCCAGGTCATTTAGAAAGTTAGACTCATTTTTTTTAATGTCTAGGAGAGTAAAATAAGATAAGGGTATCAAACTATTTTTACTTATTAAGTCAGTCAATAGGCATTAATTGAGCTCCTACTATATGTCAGACATACAATAAAAATTAACCAATTAGATTCTGTATAAAATTTGGGGTCTCACCTTCCTATAAACAGGAAATAGATGTTTAAGCAGCAGAGTGAAGAACTGAGGACATAAGTAATCAGAGCTGCACTGAGGATGCTGGGGGTGAAGTCTGACCTCTTTAGCAATTCGGGTACATGGTGAAGTTTTATGAAATCAGATAGCATTATTTGGAATAAAGACAAATCAGACAGGAACCAGATTAAACTGTAATATCTTACTAAATAAAAAGACTATTTGCAAATAAATAACGTGTTGATTACAAAGAGATTCATACCTTACTCTTCAAGCAAATCTGATCTCTTAGTGCTTAAAAGCCTCTATCTTATGTGTTAAAAGAAAAGTATCCTTCTTTTTAAAATGTACTATAACTTAGCTTTTCACTAATCACAAAGGCACCTGTGGGAATAGTGAGAAATCCACTCAGGCCATGGGATGTGGTGGTTAAGAGCCAGGCTTAGATTTGAATCCCAGCTCTGTCTAGCTAGCTAACTAGCAGGGATACTTCGTCTAACCAGCTGGGTTACTTAGGCCAAATGTTTAACCTCTCTGTGCTTAGTTTCTTCATTTGTAAAACAAGGATATTATTCTACCCTTCCCTGTGTTGTAGGAAGGAAAAGGGAAAAAAATTAAGTGCTTAGGAATGTTGTATAATAGAATGACTAAGGGCAAGGGTATGGCATCAGACTCTGGGTTCAAATTCAAGCTTGATCCCTCATTCGCCTGATCCCTCAGTCACCTTGAGCACATACCTACCATCCCTGTGTCTCAGTTTCCTCATCTATAAAAGGAGGAAACTAGTTGCATCTACCTTGTTGGGTTACTATGGGGAGATGTAAATTTATAGATGTTATTTATAGATGTAAAGTGCTTAGCATACAATGAGCACTCAATTAATGTTAAGTTATCAGAGTAATGTCTGACATATTGTAGGTACTAAATAAGTGGTAGTTAATATTAACAGTATGAAAATTATGCTTGACATCACTAATCATCAGGAAAATGCACATCAAAACCACAATGAGCTATCACCTCACACCTCTCAAAAGGGCTATCATCAAAAAGACAACAAATAGGGGCTTCCCTGGTGGCGCAGTGGTTGAGAGTCCGCCTGCCGATGCAGGGATAACGGGTTCGTGCCCCGGTCCGGGAGGATCCCATGTGCCACGGAGCGGCTGGGCCCGTGAGCTATGGCCGCTGGGCCTGCGCGTCCGGAGCCTGTGCTCCGCAATGGGAGAGGCCACAACAGTGAGAGGCCCGTGTAACACACACACACACACACACACCAAAAAAAAAAAAAAAAAGACAACAAATAACAAATGTTGGCAAGGATGTGGAGAAAAAGAAACCCTCGTGCACAGCTGGTGGAACTGTAAATTGGTGTAGTCACTATGGAAAATAGTACGGTAGTTGCTCAAAAAAATGAAAATAGAACTACCATGTGACCTAGCAATTCCATTTCTGGGTATTTAGCCAAAGAAAATGAAACACTAACTTGAAAAGATATATGCACCTCCATGCTCACTGCAGCATGATTTATAATAGCCAAAATGTGAAAACAACCTAAGTGTTCATCAGCAGAAGAATGGATAAAGCAAATGTGGTATATGTATACGGTAGAATATTACTCAGCCATAAAAAAGAATGCCATTTGTGAAAACATGGATGGACCTCGAGGACTTTAGGCTAAGTGAAATAAGTCAGACAGAGAAAGACAAATACCATTTGATCTCACTTACATGTGAAATTTTTTTAAAAAAAGCTCACAGATACAGTGAACAGACTGATGGTTGCAAAGGCAGGGGGTGGGGCAAAATGCGTGAAGGGGGTCAAAAGGTTCAAACTTCCCGTTTTAAAATAAGTAAGTCAGGGCTTCCCTGGTGGCACAGTGGTTGAGAGTCCGCCTGCCGATGCAGGGGACGCGGGTTCGTGCCCCGGTCTGGGAAGATCCCACATGCCGCGGAGCGGCTGGGCCCGTGAGCCATGGCCACTGAGCCTGTGCGTCCGGAGCCTGTGCTCCGCAACGGGAGAGGCCCACGTACCAAAAAAAAATAAATAAATAAATAAATAAAATAAAATAAAATAAAATAAAATAAGTAAGTCAGTCATGGGGATGTCATGTACAACATGGTGACTATAGTTAATAATACTGTATGGCATATTTGAAAGTTGCTAAAAGAGTAGGTCTTAAAAATTCTCATCACAAGAAAAAAATTCTGTAAGTTTATGTGGTGACAGATGTTAAACAGACTTACTGAGGTGATCATGTTGCAATATATACAAAATCAAATCACTATGTTGTACACCTGAAACTAATATAATGTTGTATGTCAATTATACCTCAACAACAAAAAATAAAAATAAGCCAAAAAAAAAAAAACAAAACAGTATGGGACCAAATGGGAAGGGATAGGGACCATAAAGCTTCACTGGAAGAAAAATCTTAGGAATCATTCTGTCTTATCTTTTTTTTTTAAAAAAAACACCTTTATTGGAGTATAATTGCTTTACATTGCTGTGTTAGTTTCTGCTGCATAACAAAGTGAATCAGCTATACGTATACATATATCCCCATATCGCTTCCCTCTTGCTTCTCCCTCCCTCCCTATCCCACCCCTCTAGGTGGTCACAAAGCACCGAGCTGATCTCCCCTGTGCCATGCGGCAGCTTCCCGCTAGCTATCCACCCTACGTTTGGTAGTGTATATATGTCCGTGCTACTCTCTCACTTCGTCCCAGCTTCCCCTCCACCCCCCGGCCTCCGTGTCCTCAAGCCCATTCCGTTCTATCTTTCATCGGACAGATGGGAACACTAAGGACTAAAGCAACAGTAAGCACACTGTCCAAAGTCCCTGTGCTTTGGGGGCAGAGCCTGGACTGCAACGCAGGTCTTCGGGCTTGCCGTCCAAAGTTCTTAGCCTGAAAACACATGGCATACTTAGTCTTCCTGCCTCAGGGGTGATGAGATTGTAATGGAAACCAGTTTTCATGTCTACTCTCCAAATGGAAAAAAACTGGATGAGGATTTTGGGGGTAGAGCGAAGGGAGAGCAGCCACTGGCAAAGAGACAAAATGGAATCCTATTCCTCAATATGAGGTATATCTGCAAGGCATCAGGATTTAATTTTGGGTGAAACTGGCCAAGGGTTTATAGACTAAAAATATAAGCATGAGAAATAAGAATGGCTTTGGAGAATTATAGACTGATCAGTTACTCTTTTGGATGGGGCCACTTGATGAAGTCATTAATCATATAAACAAAACAGCCTGGGTTTTTAAATAAGAGAAAGTTTACTAGGGGCCTAAAGTGATTACTTTAGTAAGGTCTTTGGTGGTAGATGGCAAAGAAGTTCTTTCAGATGAGTTTCTCATTAACAGGTATTTTTCAAAATTGAGTTGAGTGATGGAGGCATCATTGCTAAAATACTTTAAAGGAAGAAACTATTCAGAGCATTTAGTTCAACACTGCCATTTTATGATGAGGAATTAGAAACGGAGCAAGTGGGCTTGTTCATAATGACTTGGATAGTTTAGTTTCAGGTCCTCAAGGATGGGTTTATGGCTCAAAGTATATGCCTTAAACAAAGAATAGAGATAAACAGGAGAAGTATAATGAATCTACATAATTGCAGAACTCTCCTCCTCCACTCACTGAGAGCTTATAGGATGCCAGAAAAGACACTGAGTTGATCCATACACCTTTATTCCTCACAAGTTAATGAGTTAGGTACTATTATTATGCCACTTTACAGATGAGAAAGTAGAGGTTTCCAGAAGTCTGTGAGTGACGTTAGCACTTGCATCAGAACCATTACCACCACTACATTTTCCTGAGCATGTACCATGCTCCAGGTAAACATTCTAATTTACCTGCATAAGTTCATTTAATCCTTGTAACAGTCTGATGAGGTCAGTACTGTAGTTAATTCTCATTTTACAGATGAGAGAGCTGAAGCTTAGAGAAGGTTAAATAACTGGCCCAAGGTCACCTAGCTGGAAAGTGGCCAAACGAAGAGATAAATCTGGGCCTCTATGACATCTTTAAGAATAATAGCATCGGTGGTTGCCAGAGGCAGGGGATGGTGGGGGGCGGGGGGGCAAAATGAATGAAGGGGTCAAAAGGCACAAATCTCCAGCTCTAAGATAAATAAGTCAAAGGGATGTATATACAACATGGTAACTGTAGTTAACAATGCTGTACAGCATATTCGAAAGTTGCTGAGAGAGTAGATCTTAAAAGTTCTCATCACGAGAAAAAAAAAATTCTGTCACTGTGTGGTGATGAATGTTAACTCGACTTATTGTGGTGATCATTTTGCAATGTATACAAATATTGAATCATTTTTTCGTGTGCCTGAAACTAACATAATGTTATATGTCAATTACCTCAAAAAATTTACAAAGAAGAATAGAAAGGAGAAAGTGCAAAAAAAAAAAAAAAAAAAGAACAAATCCATTTGCAAATCTTTGACTCTTCCAGTGTTAAAGGCCCAAGCTGACAAGGAGATATAAATACTATAGTGAAGACCTTAAGGAATTCCTATAGATAGGGGGAGGAGAAACCCTTGGCATTTCTGTCGCTAACAGAACACACTGTTGAGTAGAGGAAGAACGGGGCTGACCCAGGAGAGCAATTTTTGCTCCGATTATACTAAAGCTCACTACTATTTCAGTGCCATCATCTATCACAGCGGAAGCAATCCATCCATTGCCTGGAATGCCATGTAGTGGAACTGTAAATCAGGCAAGGAAAGAGCCTGATGAAAGTACCTGAAAGATTCAGGAGTAAGGAAACTGAGTGAGGAGGGTTAGGGGAAGAAGCATAAAGAAAGTTGAGAAATAACAGTCAACATGTTGATTTCATCCGTGGACAGACAAGTGTAGCAGAACAACACAAAGGATGTCTCCCAGGGATTTTTTATTTAAAAAAATAGAAAGGAGTGAGGGCGTCTTTCTACTCTACATAGCAGGCAGTCTTCTATGCATTGATAGCAATGTATCACCATATAACTGCATAGAAATCTACTGACAAGGTCTGGGAAATCTAAGTGAATGAATAAAAAGGTAAGCCAAGTAGGAATAATTCCTTATTTTTTGTAAAGCTTTCAGTGCATTGTTAATACTTCGTGTCGGCAAATTTAACCAACATAACAGTGAGGCCGTTTAAACTGTGGCCAAAAAATTAAAATACCAAATAAGTATGAATTGAAATAGATATTCTTGACTGAATGCATTATTTTGTCTTCCAACTGCTTACGTACATAAGCTCTGTGTTTACTTAACTTTTTGAAGAGTCAAACCTGTGACTTTTTAAATTAAGATTTTCTGATCAACCATAAGAAATTATCAGTCACTCATTTATTGATTAAATAACCATTTAATAAAACACACCGTAGCTCCAATACCCTTCAACTCAATTTGCAACAGTTTCTTTTCAGGGATATAGATGAGTTAAAGGAGCCTTTGAACTAACCTGGGGAGGGAAAGTTAAAGCCATTGGTCAAAGTCAATGTTAAATTTAGAGCCAGATGACATGGCAGCTCCCCAATCCCTCTTGCTACAATTTTCTTAGCAAAGCTCTTTGTTTTCCATTCCTGCGGACGACTGCCCCTCACTTTCCACAGTAACTCTCCCCTCATACTGACAAACAGGAAAAAACCACTCAAGTTCTTTCTTACATAATGGTTTGGGTTTTTTTGTTTTTGTTTTTCTGGTTTTTTTTGGTGGGAGACCCAGAACTCAAAGAGCCTTGATGCTTTTTATCAATTCCACTAGTCGTCAAGGGCAGGAAATAAAAATATTTTTCTCCTCTGACTCAAAAACAATACCCCTTTGTGAAGCTGCTAAGAAGCTAGAAATAGCAAATCTGGGGAAAATTTCAGGTGAGAGATATGCATCAAAATATTTCATTTTGCTAAAAATATCTCTAAGTTGGTCTCAGCATTCCAACTCACATCATACTGCAGTTCAGGATGATGAACAAACTATGTTTCCCCCTTATATTGGCAGTAACTCTGAGGTTACACAAAGGAGTAAAGTAACCGGTCCCATGACGTCAAAGTTCCCGTAGGCATTTGCCAGTTCAAAGAAGTTGTTTTCAGAACGGAAACAAGAAAGACGGAAGAGGGAAGAGAGATTCCTTCCCTTCAAATTGCTGCATCTTTACTACCTGGCAACTGGAGTTTAGAGCAAGGACCCAAGAGGTAACTTAGGCAAGTTGGGGAGTCCCACAAAGCTGAATCCATGACAGCAAAGAGTGTGGAGTCCTAATCAGCTGCCCCAGCACAGATAAACGAGTCCCCCTAGGAGGCATCGCCATCCTAAGGGCAGTAGGGCTCATCCAGTGTCAGAGATGAACCTGGTGACAATAGGAGATGTGTGTGGTCCAGGGTAAGCTCCAATGTGCCAGCCCCACAGCAGTGGAGGTGTATGAGAAAATATAAAAAGAAAAGAAAGACTTGGCCTTGGGGAGCAGGGTGAATGCAGCGGAATAACGATATAAACCCTTGGCACCCAGCAGCTCCTGGGCTCCCCTCTCCTCCGTGGGCTTCTCCCTGCCACCCCAGAGTCTCCCAGTCCCAACTTCTCCCCTCAACAGGAGCAGAAAGTAGATGACAGCTAAGTTTTTTTCAAGTCCTGCCAAGAAAAACACTGGAAGGTTAAGAACACAAAAGGCTTCGAATATCTGGCTACTCAGGTTCTTTTTTTAAATAAGTTTCGGTATATACACACACACACACATACAGAAGAAAATTCACTTTCAGTCAGAGGGTTCAAGAATGTTGACAATCTTTTCAAGGAGCCACTATGTTCTTAAACTCTTTCAACAGCTCTATTTGTTCTAAAAAGGGTAACAGATTTATTTAATAGCTGTTTATCTTTCAGCTGGCCCACTGCAAACCAAAGCATAACAGAAAGCATCCAGCATAATCACAGGCTTGGAGCTGAGGGGGCTGGAGGGGCAAGGATGGGGAGTCAGAAGTATGGTAACAAGAGTTCATTGTGCTGTTTGTTGCGGGAAAGCGTGCCCATAGGTGAAAAGATTGAATTTCAGATAAAAATCCAGAAGTAAACATCTGGAGAAGGAATATTTCCATGGCAGTCTTGTCAACATGTCCCCTAAATCTGTCACCCATGCAAAAGAAAAACAGCCACTAGGATCTGTGAAATGATGGTGTGAGCATTCACTTAAGGTACAGTAACATCCTTCTACCAAGTGATAAAAACCTATCACAAAATAGGTGAAACGCCTTTGTTTTTGAAAAGAAACCTGGCAAAGACATCAGGACCCTGGAGTAGAGCACTGCTCTGGGACTCAGAGGCCTGTCAGGGGAGCTGAGATCTGGAGAGAAAAAGAAAATCGTGACGTTTCCTTTATATGCCATCCAATTAATCGTGCTTATAATGCAGACAGAGTGACCACAAAAACACACTTCAGTCAACTGGATAGCGTGCCAGCCTCGATCCTAGGCTCAAGGAAAAAGAAGAAAGCTCCAATTTGGGACAAAATAAACCTAGGGTTTAATTGTCATATATTTTAAACCTGGCCTGTTGTCCTACTCGAGTACATTTCATGAAAAATCCAAGTTTCTTAAATACTAGTTCTTTTAGGGATGAAACACTACCTATGCAATAGTTCAAAGATGTCCCTAATACCACACTCAAATGTATTTCATATGTTTTATGCTTTTATATTTAAATCTACAAACATAGTTTAACATATTTCTATTAAAATACATAATATGTATTTATATAGTAAAAACTAAATACTTTAGCTGAGTTAGACATTTTGTGCCTTGAAAGATAACACTTGGGCTTCCCTGGTGGCGCAGTGGTTGGGAGTCCGCCTGCCGATGCAGGGGACACGGGTTCGTGCCCCGGTCCGGGAAGATCCCACATGCCGCGGAGCGGCTGGGCCCGTGAGCCAGAGCCACTGAGCCTGCACGTCCGGAGCCTGTGCTCCGCAACGGGAGAGGCCACGACAGTGAGAGGCCCGCGTACGGCCAAAAAAAAAAGGAAAGATAACACTTGTCTTAGGGACAAATACTCCTCACTGGAGAAGTAAGTGCTGGATCCACCAATAGCATTTACCCCTGAAACTCTTCTCTCCCTCACAAATCACAAACTCTCTGCAATTAGCTTTCTTTGAACCAACATGTTATTTGCCAATAAAGATAAGCCAGTTAATTATTTCTTGAAAGTCAACTGATCCCTTGACCATTATATTTACTAATCAGTTTTGCCATCATCAAAACAGATTAATTCTTTAACAATAATGTGAGGAATATTTTATAATTTATTTAGTCCTTATTTTCAATGTGTTGAAGTTAATTCATATAAACACACTATAGTAAGTTTCTCTCTTAACTGTTAATACCTGCACTGATGGAAGACTCTCCTCTGACATAAGAAAATATCTATATCAGTTTTGCTCACAGTATAATAGAATGTATTAGATGGGATGGATTTCTGGATACAACTGAAATACCAATGTGGCAATGAACTGTATAAATACGAGTTTTATGGCAACAGAAGAAGAGAGAAACAGGGAAAATAGGTCCATTCCAGGAAATAGGTAGCAAATGCTATTTAAGAGCAAAAAAAGAAGAAAAAGAAAAAAAAAAAAAGAGTCAGGAAACAAAGGGATGCTCAGTTGCCAGACAATCAGATCTTTCTTTCTTCCTTCCTTCCTTTCTTTTTTGTTTTTAACAAGTCTACTTAAATTTATTTTTCTCTTAGGACTTTCTTTTTTGTATGAGTGTTTACTGCTTAATTCACATATTTTAGTCTTCAATTACCTTGGCTGAATAGTTTGAGAGCAAAAACTTCTTATCATTAGAATCTTCTCAGGAAAAAAAAATATATATACACACATATTTATATCTATAGAATATATTTATCCATATCCATTTATATCTAGGAATTTACTAAGCTTGTCCATATTCCTAAAAGCAAAATGCAGCAGCGGCAGCCTGGATAAAATCAATAAATTGAGAACTTCAAGGCTGGTTATTCTGGGAGTGAAAACTTGAAATAGAAATGACAAAGATGAAATGAGATTCTATCAAAATGACTTCAGCAGATTCAGGGTGAAAATCCCAGGCTGTGTAATAAGAGGAGAGGAAACTCGATGCAGTCAGAACTCCACTCCAACCCAGGGCAGCCAAGAAGAAGCCAGCAAGCAGACCAATGCCCGACCACTGCTCACACCACAGTATGGCTGGGCTAGCTCTAGGAAGGGCAGGAAAACCTCAGAGACTTTTCAAGTTCTATCCTTTATGGTATTCGCAGAGACCCAGCCAACAACAGCCAGGGGGCTGTTTACCAAAATCATTCCCTGGCACCACCCACAGAAACGCTGTGGAAATCACTGCGGAAATCACTGCCAAAGCTTACATGGGAATCAAACAGAAGGAACTAAATACAGCCATGTAAAACATGCCCCAGTCATTTCGTAAGCTCGGTTTCTTCATAGACGGCTGTTGTGGAAGAAATGACTGCCTCCAGAAAACAGAGACCCCAGGAATTAATCCAGCAACACAGATAAAAGCAGAATGAAAAATGACTAATTATCCCATTCCACAATTCACACCGGTGACTTACTGCCTCTGGGCTATAAGGCAACTAAGGTTAAAACTGCTCCTCAAAAACAGATATGACAAAAGTGAGTGAATAGTGTAAGGGGCAGGTCTCAGATCACTGTTGTTCCCCAAAGTAAAAAAATAAAATAAAATAAAAAAGATTCACCAAATTAAAATAGCAGAACATTCCACAGACCGGCAAAACCAGATGGAGATCAGCAGTTCACACACATCCTTGTATTTCCAAGAGATGTGAAGCTCCAGGTTCTGAAAAAGACCATACAGAAGCCCACCTGCCATGGCAGTACCAGGAGCTAAAAAGAGAAGATGACCTCGAAGAAATCCAGCCTTTTTCACTCTACACTCTCAAAGTTGGGTGTGGGGACTCAGGATCTTATGACTCTTACCTCCCATCTTTATAACTGCTCTGGTTTTCTCATTCTTTTACTCCTTACCTGTGCTCCTTTATGTGTCAGAGGTTGATTATACACATCACTACTTTGGATGTCCCTCCAGTTTCACGGGTCAATCCAATGCCCATGGTACTTATCTTTCACTACCGTTATATAACTGTAGAGTTGGGCTCTGTACGCCACTCCATACACACACTACTCTCCCTCTACTTCCTCACCCCTCACTCACTGCTGGAAGCTAAGTTTGCAAGTATCATCCTTTTATGTCGACTCAACATAGAGAAAAAGAAACAAGGCAGCTGTGTTCACTGAGTCAATAAATTCATAGTGCTTAACAGAGTCTATACTGTAGCATCCACTAAGGCAAGAACTACGACTGTTAGGTTCAACACTCAATATCCAATGTTTAGTTTGGTACCTGGCACACAGTAGGAGTTCAATAACTGTTTTTTGAGAGATTGGAAGTAACTTTTTCTCTAAATTTCATTTTATTCTTTTATTCTCAAATTATTTTCTCTATTGAACAAAGGAAGATTTGTAAATCACTGGAATCATGGTTTAAGGGAATGAATGAACCAAAAAGACAGGTTCAAAATCTCAAAAGTTCCCAAATTCATTCCAATAACCAGTCCTCCTCCACCACTTCCTCCTGCTTTTTTTCCTCTTCATATCTGGAACTTTGTTACAGGAAAAATTCTAGGCTCTTTACCTATATTAACTAATTTACTCTTCATGAAAACCATATAGGATAGTTACTATATTATTCCCATTTTACAGACTAGGAAACAAAGGCCTCAAATGACTGAGTAACCTGCCAAAGAGCACACAGCTAGGAAGTTGCAAATCCAGAATTTAGGCCATCTGATTCCAGAATGCTAGTTCCTAATGACCCCCCTGCACTGCCTCCTGAAGGACAGCTGTTAAGAGGGCTAACTGATGCCATTCATTCAGTAAAATATTTATTGAGTGCCTACTACATGCCAGATGCCAAAAACACCCGCCACAGCCATGAACATTGTCTGTATATAGTCGACATTCCTTCTGCTTTCCTAGTCGCCCTTTGCCATATCTCCCAAACAGTAAGCATGCAGAATCAGTTGGACAAGGAAATTTAGTAAGAATTGGTTCTTTTTCTTTATCTCAGTCTTTTAAACTTTCTTACTGAAAACAATCACCAATCCTCTCAGCATTACAGGGGACTCTGGTAAGAGCCACTGGGAATATGCAGCAGCCTGGAATGGCATAGGTAGAGACCTAAACGGAAACAGGGAAATGAATAAAATAGGGTTTCTGCTCTATTATTAGACCAAATGTATTGGCAACCTTTTCACGCCTTGCTTAACAGTCAAAAGGCAAGCCACACGGAGGGTACTGGATTCTTGCCCCGTCTTCCCACACTTGGAAAGGTCTTCTAGGCAAGAAGAATTATGGTCACCCAATCGCCCTCTACACACCTGACACAAAAGGCAGGACAGTGGAAGTGGCACGTACCCCTGGGCAGAATTCCTGAGTGAAAGTGTGCAGCCTGGGTTTGATCTGACCTTCACTTTGCTCTGCACCCACCCATGCCATGCAGAACAATCCCCCTTCTCCCCAAGGCTGCTGAATCAGCCCAGCTGGGAACAGCCCAAAGAGAAGCTCAGACTACTGAGACATTTGGTCTATTCAGCACCATGAAGGAAATAGCGGTCGTTCGGTGAGGGAATAAAAATGAGGAGTTGGCTGAATAAAGGTGATAAAAATAGATTTTCCAACTCCATGAAGATGAATCATTTTGCCATGGGGATTTGCCAGGCTCTGTTTCAGCTTCGTTTTCAACCCAGCCTCGTACATTTGACTAAGGAAACTTTCCTTCCTCTAGATAACCAGCGTTAGCATTAGGGCAGTTCTAACGGGACTTTATTAGAGAATTGTCCAGAAATAACCTCCACTCCTTCCCTAGCCTGCAGTAAATATTGGCTTTGAAGGACAAGAGTGAGCTAGGCTGGAATGTGCAGCCCATGACCCCAGGCTCACTGCCCCCTCCATCCCGCCTCAATTTTCTCCTCAGTTCTTTCCCTCCTCATTTTAAGAAATGGAGATTTTTAGAAAGTAACAGGGGTGGTGGAAAGGAGCAGAAGGCGAGGGGGGGCTCAGGTAGAACAGCACCTCAAGGTATGCAGTCACATTTTCCCCAGGACACCATGTGCTGCTGAGGAATACATCTTTAAATGTAGCAGAGTTGCTTCTAATTCACAAAATTATCAAAAATCCTCTTTATTTTGACTAATGTGTCTATGTGCCTTCCATGACATACCCCAAAAGAAAAAACAATGGCTTTCCTTAGAGAATAAAAAAGGCTTAATTAAAGGCAACAGGTGGTTAAAAATATCAAGGAACAAGGTAAACTCCATATAAAAGGAATGTTGGTGTAGTTTAGCCATACCATAAGTGTATAAAAAGGACCTTTAAAAATGAAAACAAGTGATGAAATCTAAATAGCTTCCTTCCTTCACTCGTGGACACCCATCATCATGTATTTTTTTCATAACGGATTTTACTTACCCCTACATGGCCTCATATTCCACATAAAACTCCAGCATACCCACACTTGGGAGGTGGGTGGGGCATCTCTCCTGGGTGCTCCAACAGTCAGCCCGTACACAGCAGCCGAAGCGCCCTTACATCCTCTTTCCCAAAACAGTCCTCAGCATAGCAAACCCAGCTCTGCCCCAAGCAGGCTGCAGCAGCCGAAATGCTGATGCAGTGAAAGAGAACTAACTGGAAGAGAGCGTGATTGCCACACCTATTGGGGAGGGAGGCGGGGAGTTCTGCTCCCACTGAGGAAGGGGGACAGAATCCCCAAGACATAGAGACGCCCAGTGTGATTCTGCAGGAGAGCTCTGTGACAGCTGCCGCTGCATAGTTGGCACCCAATGCCATCAGTAAACCTGCATTTGGAACAGGACCCAGCAGGACCTGAGGGAGGAGAGTTCAAGTCCCAACTCTGGAAGAAAGTAGCCTTGTGACCCCAGGCAGGTCATTGTCCTCTGAGTCTCAGTTTCCTCATTTGTAACAATATTCTGTGATAACTTATACAAGAAAAGAATCTGAAAAAGAATGAATATATGTATATGAATAACTGAATCACTTTACTCTACACCTGAAACTAACATAACATTGTACTCCAACTATACTCCAATAAAATTAAAATATAAAAATATAAACATTTTAGGGCTTCCCTGGTGGTGCAGTGGTTGAGAGTCTGCCTGCCGATGCAGGGGACGCGGGTTCGTGCCCCGGTCCGGGAGGATCCCACATACCGCGGAGCGGCTGGGCCCGTGAGCCATGGCCGCTGAGCCTGCGCATCTGGAGCCTGTGCTCCGCAACGGGAGAGGCCACAACAGTGAGAGGCCCGCGTACCGGAAAAAAAAATAAAAATTAAAAAAAAAACATTTTAAAAATTTAAAAAAATCTCTAAATAGCCTCTAGTTCTGAAATTTTAAGGCCATCAGAATAATCATGAATATAATAAATAATAAGCACAGCTACAATTTCTTGAAAACAGACGATGTACCATCCACCATATTAGGCATTTTACACATACTATCTCATTTAATCCCACGATACTGAGATAAAATTTATCAACCCCATTTTATAGATGAGGACACTGATGAACTCACTCTATGATTCCCCATGAAAATAAAGGATCATCATATCCATTCAGGGTTTTGAATTTAAATGGAAGCATTTAATCTTTGTGCCTGAAATTGAGATGACACCTGAGGATGGAATTTCTCCACTGTTGGGTGATTAATGTGTTTACAGTCCTCTGCTGGGATAATTCTGAGGTACTAGTATTTATGGTTACAGCCATTCATGCTACTGCAAAACCCATTTCCCACCTGTTGTCTTTTATTAAACCTCCCTAAAGGACATGAAATATTTCTTTGTGCAGATTCTAAAAACAGGGATCGTGAAATATGTGAGCAGAAACCTCGTGTGTAGATTTACTGTTTGGAATTTTCAAATGCTATAAAACACAGTGTTTATAGCCAATTCATCATTTATAAGAGTTTATTAGACTGATATGCCCACTGACTCACTGGTATTCTGCCATTTATGGATACCAATACTTCAAATGGTGGGCTGACATTTAATATTTATTAATAACGTCTGTGTTTCCTTGCCTATTTTATAGTATCTTTGCATTATGTTCTACTTTATGTTTATCGTCAATCATTCTAGTTTTCAAGTAAACTTTTTATTTTAAAATAGTTTTTAGATTTACAGAAAATTGCAAAGATAGTCCAGAGAGTTCCAGTATAACTTGTATCCTGTATTTTATATTACTAACCAGTGGTTAGTACCATTATCACAACTAATGAACAAACACTGGTACACTACCACTAACTAAACTTCAGGTTTTATTTGGGTTTCATTAGTTTTCCACTAATGTACTTTTTCTGTTCCAAGATCCATCCAGGATACCATATTACAGTCATTTCTCTTAAGCTTCTTCTGGACTTTCCTCATTTCTCAGACTTTCCTTGACAGTTTTGAGAAGTACTGGTCAGCTATTCTGTATCCCCATTTGGGTCTGTCTGATATTTTTCTCATGGTTAGACTGGGGTTATGGGTTTTGGGGAGGAAGACCACTGAGATGAATACCATTCCCATATCACCTTATCAATCATCCTTTTATTACCTATAGGGAAAATATTTATGTCAAAACTTTAAACTGAATAAAGTTAATTTTAGAAAAGATAAATTAGGGCTTCCCTGGTGGCGCAGTGGTTGGGAGTCCGCCTGCCGATGCAGGAGACGCGGGTTCGTGCCCTGGTCCGGGAGGATCCCGCGTGCCGCGGAGCGGCTGGGCCCGTGAGCCATGGCCGCTGAGCCTGCGCGTCCGGAGCCTGTGCTCCGCAACGGGAGAGGCTGCAACAGTGAGAGGCCCGCATACCGCAAAAAAAAAAAAAAAAAAAGATAAATTAAATACCAAACTATTTACTCAGAAATACAGTATTTTATCTTGTGGAGAAAATGACAGAGAGGGAAACTAATCTTTGCATCCATTATGAGATAAGGGTAGACCTAAGATTCTAGCAGGAAGCCAAGCTAATTACAATAGAGGTGTCTAGCAAGTTCTTCTGAAGTGCTTGCCAAGGCAAACTTTCTACAAGACAATCTCAGACGATGGCACATTTTAAGAGAAGTTGTTTCAACCAAGCGTGATCTCACTCTTTCATACAATACTTTTAGATATTTGGTGAAGTTTTTTTCCTGTTGTCAAACCACAGAATCCCTATGAACCTGGGTTTGGAGTGCTAAAAATTTGTTGCACAGAAATTCCTTCTTTAGGTAAGCTATGACTAAGAAAAAAAGAAGACTTAGGCTGAAATATGTATTTCCTGCTATTATATATTTTTTCCTCACAGTTCCTAATTGGAGGTCTGTTCCTCAGGGGAAAAAAAAGTAAGGAACTGATGTAATGTCACAAACTTCTGCTAAATGCTGTTCAATGAAAGATAAGGGAGAACAAGTAGTTTCTTTCTTTAAAGAATGGTATTTTTTTTTCAGGGACAGGAAGCGGGAAAAAACAGAAAAAAAAATGTTTTACAGCACTGCTGTATATAACCTGCCACCTCTGCAGAAGCATAAAATAATTAAGGAAACAAGCTTGAAAAATAGGTTGTGGTGGATAAAGAGGATACTAGACTTCAGTTAGCACGTCTAGGCATTCACAACACATGCGAATAAGAATTTCAGTCCTTGGCTGGCTTACCCACCGTCATGAGCTGAACTGTGTCCCTCCCTAAATTCATATGTTGAAGTCAAAACCCCCAGTAACTCAGAACTGTGACTGTATTTGGAGGTAAGGTCTTTAAAGAAGTGATTATGTTAAATGGGGTCATTTAGGGCAGGCCCTAATCTAATATGTTTAGTGTCCTTATAAGGAGGAGAGGGCTTCCCTGGTGGCGCAGTGGTTGGGGGTCCGCCTGCCGACGCAGGGGACGCGGGTTCGTGCCCCGGTCCGGGAAGATCCCACATGCCACGGAGCGGCTGGGCCCGTGAGCCATGGCCGCTGAGCCTGCGCGTCCGGAGCCTGTGCTCTGCAGCGGGAGAGGCCACAACAGTGAGAGGCCCGCGTACCGCAAAAAAAAAAAAAAAAAAAGTAGAGGAGATTAGGATACAAACACACATGCAGAGGGAAGACCATGTGAAGACCCAGGGAGAAGGTGGCCTTCTGCAAGCCAAGGAGAGAGACCTCAGAAGACAACAACCCTGCCCACTCCTTGATTTCAGACTTCTAGCCTTCAGAATTGTAAGAAAATAAATTTCTGTCCTTTAAGGCACCCAATCTGTGATACTTCGTTATGACAGCAAATTAACATGCTTACCTAGCACTAACAGTGAAGAATCAAGGGGTATAAGAGAGGCTAGAGAGTATGAGATTGGTTGGATATTATATCTCAATAAATTGTCAGTAATATGAAGATCTTTCTAAGTCACTCTCTCTCATGATTTTCATACCTAAGTGTAATTGCTAATGACTCCTCCTGTGTTCCCAAATTCCTTTCATCACCCTTCTCCCCCCCACCCCAGTCTCTGCCAGTGAAAATCAAACACTCCAAAGATCACACTATAATTTGAGGGGACAAAAGCTTCAAAGTTTGCATTTATAGAAAAACAAATAATTTGTCTTCATATACACTTAAGCATAAGGATTTAACTTTAAAATCAGCCATTCATTAACCTAGTCCAATTTTTTACAACTTTTCCATGAGTTCTAAACCAACATTTTCCAATTGTCTGCCAGACATCTGCACATGAATATCTCTTAAAGGTAGCCAACTCAGTACGTCCAAAAGAGAATTCATCTTTTCTCTTGGAACCCATTTCTCCTCCCTTGCTCCCATGATTCCTATTAATGGCATCACTATTCGCCAAGTTGCTCAAGTCCAAAATGGAGATGTCATCTTCCTAGGATTATTTATCATATTTCATCAATTCCAAGTTGTACATTTTTTACCTCTAAAATAATGATGCATCTTTCCATTACTGGTATATTAAAATTGTGTCATAATTTAATTGATGGCTTTTAAAAAATTAGTTATACTTTTAAAAAATCTTATAATTGATGGCATATTACTTTCATTGAAAAACATAGAACCATAAATCCTGTGTCCCCATCTCCACTCTCACTGCTTCTACTTAGGTTAAGTAGTAGGCATTATCTCTCATTTGGTTATTTGTCTCCTAATTGACTTTTGTTGCTTGTCTTTTCCCATAATCTGCTTTCCACATGGCCACCAGAGTTATCTGGAACATGAGATTCCTTTGTTTGCAGTGGCTCTTACTGCATGTAACATGAGTCCAACAACCTCTAGACGGCATTTCTGGTCTCTACCTACTATTCTTGGTCCACTTTCCACTGTATTGATTTCTTTCAGGGATTCTGGGCTCCAGCTGCAGCCACGTACAAATAATAGCCACTCCCAGACAAGACCCAGGTTCCTGTGGCTCAAAGCCTTTCTTATTCCATCCTCTGAGGCAAGACTGTCCTCCCCCAAGCCCAATGGTCTTCACTGATTGTAAATGCATGTTCAGATCCCATGCCTTCCAAAGTTCTTACTCTCAAATTTGTTCTTCCTTGCATATTTCATTAACATTTCACAGTCCTCTTTTATTAGACCTTATTTGTACATTTTCCTCCTAGAAGGAGATCCCTTGAAAGCAGGAATTATGTTTTGAGTCATAGTGGACTTTCACTTGGAAGGCAACAGAGAACATACCATCTCTTTTTAGTGTATATGTGCAGAAGAAAACTGGGAAACAGACCTTAGATGTCATGCACGGGTCCAAGGAAAATTGTAGTACCGCTAAAGTACTGTAACTATAAAGGACACATTTTCAGGAGAATAAGAAATTCTTGCCCTGCTTTCTCAGCAGATTAAGACAATCATTTCATTCACTGTGGAAGCACCTTTTAAATAGCTTCCAGTGATCCCTTCCTCTGGTACACAGGTCCTTGTGTAATCTCCTCCCCCTGAGTGTGGGCTAGACCTAGTGACTTGCTTTTGATTAACAGAATATGGCAGAGGTGAAGAAACGTCATTTCTGAGATTAGGTTGTAAATGATTGTGATGTCCGTCTTGTTTGTTCCCTCTCTCCCTCTCTCTCTCTCCTTCTGGTTCTTCTTGCTTGCTCACTCTCATGAAGCAAGCTGCCACACTGTGAGGTGTTCTTCTTAAATAGGCCCATGTGGCAAAGAACTGGGGATGGCTTTGGCCAACATCCTGCAACAAACAAAATCTTGTTGACATACACCTGAGTGAGCTTAGAACCAGATCCTTCCCTAGTCAAGTCTTAAAACGACACCAGCCAACACCTGATGGCAGCCTTGTGAGACATCCTGAAACTCTAACCAAACTAAGCCAAGCCCAGATTCTTGACCCATGGGAACTCTGGGATAGTAAATGTTTTAGGCCACTAAATTTGGGGGTAATTTGTTACACAGCAATGGATAACTAATACACTCACCAAATAAGAAAATCAGAAAACAGATAATAAACATAGGATGAGTAGTAAGGACAAAAAACCTCTCATTGAGTCTTGCCAAGTACTCAAAAAAAACGGACAAGGGACTAACTTATTGGTCTGATCCAAGCACTCAGTGGATAACCAAAAGCCAGCCTGTTCCAGTGGCCATCAATATTCCCCTTTACCCTGGTCCAGCTCACTGTGGAGAATGGCTCTCACCAACTGACATACTTTTATTTTTGTATTCACTATGTTCCAAGTCTTTTGGTTTAGGTCATAAATTAACTGTAGTCCTGTTTCTTAAGAGTAATAATATGTAGTGGGAGATACACCTAGAACATTCCTTTAGCTCAGGAAAGGCCTTAAACACCTTTCTGAGCTGTTTGGATTTTATTCTTATATGCAGTGGGCAGCTATGTAAGGTTATCTGATAAGGACCTGAGATAATCTGTACTTTTAGAAGGTACCTGTGGAAGCTGTTACACCTGGCAGCATACAAACCACACTCACTTGGGAGGCATTGAACAGAGTAACCACCCCCACCCCCCCTGGCAGGTTCGTAGTCCACCATTCAACTAAAAGCAGGATCAAGTGTACCAAAGAGCATATGGGTTTTGCTGTTGTTTTTCCCTCCAGTTTGTGCTCTTTTATGTCTAAACCTACTAAAAAGCTAACCACCATCCCTGCTTGGGCTCGGTTTTGGCACCAAACTCGAGAGTAGCAAATTGAGCATTCCTTCTGTGTGTGGTGTGGAAACACAACTGAGGTTTCTCTCCCCGTGCCAGGGATGAGGATAAAGGAACGTGTGTCATTAAATTTAATTTTGGCTGAGATCCTTCACAAGGTCTATTCATTTCCCTCAGTGAAATGTACCTCCTTTGCACAGAACATCGCTCAAACACCATTTTCCACTTGGCCCCCAAAGAAGAGCAAGACCACTTCCAGAGGTCCCCTACCCCGACTGCACCATGCAACTGCAGAAGAGCAGAGTGTGGCAGGAAAAACACACTGGGTGGGTGTGTTACAAGTCTCTCCTCCCCACCTGCCTATGAAGGAGACTTGTATCTGCCTCCTCCTGAGATTTTGTTGTCCAGAATCAGAATCATGATTCTGGTGGGGGAATTGAAAGGAGCTAAGTCTAGCTGGATTGATTTGCACCTGAAAAGGCTGGGGGTTAGTAGCAGCAGAGAAGGGTAAGAAGCAAGAGAGACAAGAGCTAGTATAGTGTGAGTCTGAATGATTATAGGTCGTTGGGGCAGAGAGAGATTTGCAGGGGAGCTGGCAAGTATAAGGTGTGTGTGTGTGTGTGTGTGTGTGTGTGTGTGTGTGTGTGTGTGTGTGTGTGTGTGTGTGTGTGTGCGCGCGCGCGCGCATGAGCACTGTGTGTCAAGACAGAAAGACAGAGAGGAGAGAGACAGAGGAGGGCATTTCAGGAAGTTTTACTGCATGTTACAAATGGAATAAGTCTATGACATTTTTTGGAAAGACTTCAGTAAAGATGTCTAATGTTCCCCTATTAGTATCCGTTGTTGAACTGGTGCTTCATTGACTGGGAAGCTTGAGATGTGGCCACATGGAGATTGCTTTTATATGGGTGACAGTAGAAATGTTACATTTGCAGTGCCTTTTAAAATTCGCCACTGCCTCAATTTGGTGAAATTAATAGATCTTAAATGAGAAGGATGAGAGGTTGTCTTCTAAAAACATATGAGATCTCCTTAGAGGTTGATGCCTCCAAACAAATGTTCAGGAGTGTTGAGGTTCAAAGATCTCTTATAAGACCTGATGGAGATAGTGTAACACAGTACAAAAGGCACAGAGCCTGGAGTTGGGCAAATCGGGGTGCAAATCTCCATACTGCCTCTTATTTATTGGAAAGCTGGTAACTTACTTCTTTGCACACTCGTTTCCTGAGATTAGTAAAAATACAGCAATAACTACATCGTAGGGGAATTGTAAAGATTAAGAAGGGTAATCAAGCACTGCACCTGATACCTCGGGAGGTATTAATATACGATGGTTGTCATTATGGTGCCTTACACCTCTGGCCTCCCTCTTTGCCTGCTCTGCCTCCCTCCTGGCCTAAAACAACCAGGAAGAGAAACAGAGGCAGAGAATAGCAGCCTGACCAGCTTTTTCTGGGGGAACCTATATGATAAATTGTTGAAGGGAAGGTAAATGCTCTAGAATGTCTAAATGAAGTTGTAAAATATAAACCTAAAATATAAGACATTGATAAGGATGAGCTGACACAGACAAGAGCTAATCTCCAGTTAGGATTTGCAGGAAACCACTTCTTGGCAGGTAGGCACCCAAAACACCTGGGCCTCAAATTTACTGCCTTGTCATCGTCCTAAAATTATGAAGTTTGTGTAAAGGCTTTTCACTCATACTACTCAGTTTTCAACAGCTTCATATGCCTTGCTTTGTCCAAAATAATATTTTTAATCTTCACATAATGTGGAAATCTCCACTGCCTTCTCAT
The DNA here is from genome assembly GCF_026419965.1 of Kogia breviceps. Taxonomy (NCBI): domain Eukaryota; kingdom Metazoa; phylum Chordata; class Mammalia; order Artiodactyla; family Physeteridae; genus Kogia; species Kogia breviceps. Next base: position 82,378,176 of record NC_081315.1, read on the forward strand.
CCTTTCTCATTCTCTGACCTCCCTCAAACAATGAAACATCAAGTGTTCTGGTATCAGTTTCATAAAATAAAACAGATACCTTTTGAAAGCTTCCTAAAGTCAACAGAGTTTATGGGAACTTACATTTTTATCCATTTCAGAAAGCTCAGCTCTGAGCATATTTGAAATCTTATCTTTTGGTTAAGGAAAAATACATCTTTTTTTCTAAAGAATAAGTTTTTGAGTGGGTTAGAGTAACTAAAATGGTAGGATAATTCTACCAGGTACACTCCTGCTATAGCCTACTGAACTTCAGTTAGTGCAAATTTCCAGCATGCATCAGGTGAAGTGAGCCCTTTCACAGAGCTTGGAAAGATATTTTGAAGGTTTTGGCCAAAAGGAAGAAAAGAAAGAGATGAACTGAAAAAGTGAGTGTTTGCTTTCCCCTCTTTCTCACAAGAGGTAAAATAATTGTCATTTACATGTGTTCCATTTTCAACTGGGAACACTTGTGAGTGATACAACCAAGGAGAAGGGTGGCCTGTGCTTTGGATTCATCTCAGCTTTTACTGTTTGTGTGATCTTCCCCACTATGGACCCACATGTCCTCATCTGTAAAACAAGTATATCTAAGATGTCCTTCCTGCTGTAAAATTCTTTTCTTCCTAGATTGCTTTCATCCTCATGGATTCATATGCAAGATCAACCAAATATTTCATGACAGCCCTGGGAAGGTTCAGCACCCAAGGACAGAATCCCCAAATATCTATTTCCAATTATACTTCACACGTGAGTGCACACACACACACACACACACAGACACACACACACACACAGTGGCTGTTACAATTAAAATCCGGGTGAGAAAAGACTTAATCCCCAAATTCCTATTGTAAGCAAGGATTTCATACATTTGTGTCTCTTGCACAGAGTCTGATGTTTCTGGGATGAAATGGAATTTAGCAAGACCTCTAATAACCATTAAATTGAGTTTCAGAATATGGCTTGATTATGCAATACTGTCAAACTGGCTAAATAAAGGGCAGCATTTTTAAAAGTCGTTGGTATGCCAAGACCTAAATTTGAGGTCTTTCTCTCTGACAAAATCTAACAGTATCACTAACACCTAAAAAAGAATGCAAGCATCTGCAGGCAGTCACCACACGGCTGCATATGTCAGCAATCGTTACAGAAGAAACACAGACCTGGATCCAGGGTCTTTTCATTCTTGCCAGGAAATGATTTTCAACTACTTTGTTTTAACACCTTCACCCCTGAATTCTTTGTAACCACAGCTCAACTCAGGGGCTAAAATATACCTATTCATGCCTTTGTAAATCTACACATGTTTATAATTTGGGATTGCTATGTGAAAACACACTTTTCTATTTATCTTCAAGTCAAGCAGCTGAGCCATCTTAATGGATTCTTCTCAACACTAGGCCATTAAGACACACAGGCATGGGTTCCAGGCATGAAAAACACTCTGGCCATACTTCTTAGATCTCCATGGCCTCTGCTACTGAGGGCTGCTTGATCAATAGAGGGTCAGTGACCTGTCAACCCCGTGACAAAGTACAAATCAACCTAGAAGTCTGTAGATGCACTTGAGGAACGCTGTTGTTCTTTCCTGAGTGTCACAAATACAGATGCAAGAACTGTCATGTGAAGAATATACTCACAAAAAAGGCTGCATCTCTACACATCTTCAAATCTATTGCTTACCATTAAAAGGAGTATACACCATGATCAAGTGGGGTTTATCCCAGGAATGCAAGGATTCTTCAATTTAGGCAAATCAATCAACGTGATACACCCTATTAACAAACTGAAGGAGAAAAACCATATGATCATCTCAATAGATGCAGAAAAAGCTTTCGACAAAATTCAACACCCATTTATGATAAAAACCTTCCAGAAAGGAGGCACAGAGGGAACTTACCTCAGCATAATAAAGGCCATATATGATAAACTCACAGCCAACATTGTTCTCAAGGGTGAAAAACTGAAACCATTTCCACTAAGATCAGCAACAAGACAAGTCTGTCCACTCTCACCACTATCATTCAACATACTTTGGGAAGTTATAGCCACAGCAATCAGAGAAGAAAAAAAAATAAAAGGAATATAGATTGGAAAAGAAGAAGTAAAACTGTCACTGTTTGCAGATGACATGATACTATACATAGAGAATCCTAAAGATGCTACCAGAAAACTACTAGAGCTAATCAATGAATCTGGTAAGGTAGCAGGATACAAAATTAATGCACAGAAATCTCTTGCATTCCTATACACTAACAATGAAAAATCTGAAAGAGAAATTAAGGAAACACTCCCATTTACCATTGCAACAAAAAGAATAAAATACCTAGGAATAAACCTACCTAAGGAGACAAAAGACCTGTATGCAGAAAACTATAAGACACTGATGAAAGAAATTAAAGATGATACAAATAGGTGGAGAGATATACCATGTTCTTGGATTGGAAGAATCAACATTGGAAAATGACTCTACTACCCAAAGCAATCAACAGATTCAATGTAATCCCTATCAAACTACCAATGGCATTTTTCACAGAACTAGAACAGAAAATTTCACAATTTGTATGGAAACACAAATGACCCCGAATAGCCAAAGCAATCTTGAGAAAGAAAAACGGAGCTGGAGGAATCAGGCTCCCTGACTTCAGACTATACTACAAAGCTACAGTAATCAAGACAGTATGGTACTGGCACAAAAACAGAAATATAGATCAATGGAACAGGATAGAAAGCCCAGAGATAAACCCATGCACATATGGTCACCTAATTTATGACAAAGACAGCAAGAATATACAGTGGAGAAAAGACAGCCTCTTCAATAAATGGTGCTGGGAAAACTGGAAAGCTACATGGAAAAGAATGAAATTAGAACACTCCCTAACACCATACACAAAAATAAACTCAAAATGGATTAAAGACCTAAATGTGAGGCCAGACACTATAAAACTCTTAGAGGAAAACATAGGCAGAGCACTCTTTGACATAAATCACAGCAAGATCCTTTTTGACCCACCTCCTAGATGAATGGAAATACAAACACAAATAAACAAATGGGACCTAATGAAACTTAAAAGCTTTTGCACAGCAAAGGGAAACATAAAAAAGACAACGCTCAGAATGGGGAAAATATTTGCAAATGAAGCAACTGACAAAGGATTAATCTCCAAAATTTACAAGCAGCTCATGCACTCAATATCAAAAAAAAAAACCATCCAAAAATGGGCAGAAGACCTAAATAGACATTTCTTCAAAGAAGATATACAGATTACCAACAAACACATGAAAGAATGCGCAACATCACTAATCATTAGAGAAATGCAAATCAAAACTGTGATGAGGTATCACCTTACACCAGTCAGAATGGCCATCATCAAAAAACCTACAAACATTAAATGCTGGAGGAGGTGTGGAGAAAAGAGAACCCTCTTGCACTGTTGGTGGGAATGTAAATTGATACAACCACTATGGAGAACAGTATGGAGGTCCCTTAAAAAACTTAAAATAGAACTACCATATGACCCAGCAATCCCACTACTGGGCATATAACCTGAGAAAATGATAATTCAAAAAGAGTCATGTACCACAATGTTCACTGCAGCACTATGTACATTAGCCAGGACATGGAAGCAACCTAAGTGTCCATCGACAGATGAATGGATAAAGAAGATGTGGCACATATATACAATGGAATATTACTCAGCAATAAAAAGAAACGAAATTGAGTTATTTGTAGTGAGGTGGATGGACCTAGAGTCTGTCATACAGAGTGAAGTAAGTCAGAAAGAGAGAGACAGATACCGTATGCTAACACATATATATGGATCTAAAAAAGAAAAAATTCTTCTGATGAACCTAGGGGCAGGACAGGAATAAAGATGCAGACGTACAGAATGGACTTGAGGACACAGGGAGAGGGAACGGTAAGCTGGGATTAAGTGAGAGTGGCATGGACATATATACACTACTAAATGTAAAATAGATAGCTAGTGGGAAGCAGCAGCATAGCACAGGGAGATCAGCTCGGTTCTTTGTGACCACCTAGAGGGGTGGGATAGGGAGGGTGGGAGGGAGGGAGACACAAAACAGAGGAGATATATGTATATGTATAGCTGGTTTACTTTGTTATAAAGCAGAAACTAATACACCATTGTAAAGCAATTGTACTCCAATAAAGATGTTTTAAAAGAAATCTACTGCTTATTTGAGGTCCCCACTCCCCCCTCCAGAAAGATAAAGAGAATTAATATTTTAATCCCTAATATTTTGTACAGTAAATTTTCAAGCCTACCAAAAAGTTGCAAGAATAGAACCGTGAAAACTGTATACCCTTTATCTAGATCCAAAATTTTGCCATATTTTCCTCCCTCATTCCCCCCTCCTTTTCTTCCTTCCTTCCTCCCTCTCTCCCTCCATCTCTCTATATGTACGTGTATACAGAATTATACATTATATGCTCAAGCTTCTTTTTGCTCTACATTTTGAGGATTAGTTGTACATGTTGTGACACTTCATCTCTAAAGACTCCAGCTTACGTACATCTAACATCAAGAATATTCCCCTATTACCACAACTATCTTAGATAAAATAGTTATCATGTAAAAGAAATTCAACACGGAGAAAACACTATTATCTAATATTCAATCCACACTCAAAATTCTGCAACCGTCCAAATAATGTCTATTATAGTTACTCTTTCTCAATCAAGGATCACACATGGCATTTGGCTGTCATATGTCCTTAGCCACCTTTCATCTGCAACAGTTGTAGGGGATGGGGATGTCTTTTTAATGATACTGACAGAATTCGGGAATGCAAGCCAGATGTTTTATGGGACTGTCTGTCAATTTGGACTTGTCTGATTGTTTCCTCAGAATTGGATTAGGCTAATTATTTTGGCAGACACTCCATCAAGGTGATACTCTGACTTCCTAGTACATCACTAGGACACCTGATATCACTGCACCCATTATAGGCATTGGTAAGTGTGAGCATGGACTTTTACTATTTGTGTGATCTTAAAGCTACAATGCTTGAATGTGAATACTAAATCATTTACACACCTTGAATTTCCAACTGTTAACAATAGTTATTCAAAAATATTACTCCCCCAATCATATTTCAGTGCAGCTGTCTTTTATGTCTCTAATATAGTAACTCATTTTCTCATAAGCCAGATGCTAACTGCATTCTACAATAAAAAATCACATGGACCATAAACACTAAAGGCTTCACAAAGGAGGTGATTTTGCATTGGGTCTTGATGCATAAATAGGATTTAGTCAAGAAGAGCAGGGAGAGGGTACCATATTCATAAGAAGTGTCATGAGAAAAGGCTTCATACATGACAGTGAATAACATTTGAGGACCTATGAACTGACTGTAATAATCCAGGCAAGAGATGAGGAAGACCGGCTCTACGCCTTACCTAGTGGCCAAGGAAATGCAGACAAGTAGACGGAATGAAGAAAGTTGCCATATTCTCTGACAGCTCAACTAGGACAAGTGCATGTTTATGATGCCTTTACTGACATTGGTGGGTGGGAGTGGTCATTTAAGTCTAATTTGAATATGTTCAGTTCGAGGTGCTGGTAGGACATCCAGATGGAGCTGTCCAATACACAGAACAAGAGGCCTGGAGTTCAGGAGAAAAAACTTGGTAAGAAGTGATGACTTGGGTCAATCCTGTAAAGAGTTGAGGTCATGAAAACAGACAAGACCATGAGCGTAGAAAGGAAGCAGACAATAGATTTGAAGAGCAAACTGTGGAAGAACATTAACAGGATGGGGGAAGGGCACAGAGGGTGGCAGTTCTGTTTCTTGTTGGGACCCCAACTAGTGCACTGGATTTTGGAAATGTTGATCTGAAGGTAATTGGAGGAGAGGAAAAAAGAATTTGACCAGATCTGTAGATTCAGGAATCATGAGTGAATGGGCAGTAATTAGCTATACATAGATAAGTATTTTTTTGGTCTAAAGATAACTCCGTTGTGTGTTTCTTTTCAACATCACCAAGAAATTAACTCAGTTCTGACACTATTTACCTGGAGACAGTGTCAGATGGCCCAGGTCAAGGGCTCAGTCCCATTAAGACTGGCCCCACTTCAGATGTCAGTCTCAAGTCCAGATTGGTAGCTGTGCTTCTGACCAACTAGCTATAAATCAGAGGTTCCCAAGATCCCCTCCTTGGATTTGATTAATTTGCTAGAGTGGTTCACAGAACACAGAGAAACATTTACTTATGCTTATCAGTTTTTATAAAGAATATTATAAAGAATCCAGATGAACAGCCAGATGTAGAGGTATATAGGGCAGGGTATGTGGGAAGGGGCACAGAGCTTCCATGCTCTCTGGGTGCACCACTCTCCTGGAATCTCCATGTGTTCACCAACCTGAAAACTCTCCAAACCGTGTCCTTTAGGGTTTTTTATGGAGGCTTCATTACATAGGCATGATTGATTAAATCATTGCCCATGGGCGATTGATTCAACTTCCAGCCCCTCTCCCTTCCCCAGAAGTCAGTGGGGTGGGACTGAAAGTTCCAACTCTCTAATCATGAGGCTGGTACCCCTGGCAACCAGCTCCCATCCTTGGGGCTTTCCAAAAGTTGCCTCATTCAGGTGGGGCTGAAAGGAGCTTGTTATAAAGAACAAGATACTCCTTCAACTTTATAGAACTGGAGCTATTTCAGGAACTGATGACAAAAGACCAAATATTATAACAAAAGATGCTCCCATTGTTCTTATCACTTAGGAAATTCCAGGGTTTTAGGTACTCTCTGCCAGAAACAGACAAAGCCCAAATATATATTGCTTATTATAAATCACAATATCACAATAACAAATGAGTAAAGAAAATATAAGTGATATAGGATGGGGTAAGTGAGGAACTATTAGTTGGAAAAGAGCAAGAAAAAGGAGGAATGATGGAAAGGACAAAATGGAAAGGAAATTCAAATGAAAAAGGAAAGAGAAGAAAGAAAAGTCAAGGATATACATGGGAGTAAAGCAACAGAAATCCGCTGGTTTTCTTGAATCACATTGCCTGCCTGTCCCAAAGTAGAGGCAATAGGTAAAGAACAACACTTGATCTGCTGTAAGAATCCAACATAAAGTTAACGCACATGTCTCAAACCCTTAATTTTGCTAAAATTATTTACGATTCACACTTTAATGTTTCAAAAACCCTTTTCTCCTTAGCTTCTGGACTGAGAGCTGCTTGTCTCTGCTCATGTGAATTTCACTGGAGCCTTCCTGACTTCATGCTGCAGGTTTTGCTCCTATAACAATAAATATCAGACCTCCAAGGTCTGGAGATGCCACAGGCTTGGGGCCAAAGAACTATTTGTCAGCATCATGAAAGCCGTGGCCTTAACATTTGGAAGAGATGGTTTTAATAAAAAGTTTTAAAATAACTAATATATGTACATATTCACATATATAATATATAATATACATATACAGATTTTTAAATAAAATTATTCAAATCCATTGCTTCCAAATTTAACTATCTATGTATTATTTACTTGTTACATGATTCTGACAAATGAAATTAGAAAGACTTTTAATGACTAATCACCAATGCACTAACAACCAGCATGGTAAGTAAAATGCATCCGCAGAAATAGCAATTCTTACAATTTAAAAAAATCCATTTTATTCAACTCACTGAAACCATGTACCTAATTACGTCACCCCCACAGTTCTCAAACGTAATTTTTTTGTCGTTGGTGCATCAAATTTCAATTAGTCATCATGATATGACTACGAAACTGTTTAACAAATCATCAAAGGTCTAAGGATGAACCTGCTTAAATTCCTGACATTTTTCTAATTGTTTTCTGGAAGACCACATGCACAGAAGGCAGTCACGATGGAAAGAGTGCGTTGTTACTAGGCCACATACGCCCTCAGCTTTCTGTGCACATGTGTGTCTGTACACGTGCTCGTGCCTGTGGAGGCTCGTGTGTGAGCTCATGTGCATGCACCTTGTTCCTTCCGGAACTAAGATTTGTTTGTCTTTTGATCTTCCACTTTTTTCTTCTTACTACCAAAAGGTAACGATAATTAAGCAATTAAAATTAGTGCCAAGAATTATGAAACATATCAAGGCATGAAAAAAATCCTGCATCTGACTACATGTGAACATTTGAGTTTTACTGGGTTTAGATGGGTAGATTCAGAAGACCCAGGGATTTGCTCAAACAATTCTCCAGACGACATTAGAATCACCTGTGTCCATTATGTCTTTAGAAAGTTGGTCTACAAATGTGGTACTTAAATGCAGGTAGATTTTTAAGATTGAAAACAGCAATTTATCATGAAAGTCCTGCTCGTTCAACATGAAATTTCTTTCTGTCTACCTCTTATCCCCTTCATTCCAAAGGAATGCAGAGAAGAACTGAAATGAGAAAACCATAATTACAATTGCCTTCCTCCCCTAGCGTCAGCCGAATTACCAGCCTCTCACCCCCAAACGAATTTACCTCTTTAAGAATGAATGTCATCCTTATCATTCATGGGAAAAATACAAAGATTAAGATGCCATTTGGGCATAACTGCAATCTTTCATTTTTAAGTGACCTCTCAGTTTAATGGCTTCAATGCAATCTCATTCACCTGGAATATATACTGCAGGAGAAAACTATAATAAATGGCATTGTCATGACCCTTAGGTTAGAGCAAAGGAATATTGGGAGATAAATCTCAATTCTGGATACTCACCAATCCTGCAATGGGGGTAGGCAATCTATTGATCTTTTTAACAAGTCCTGGCTTTATAGCATTCAGCAACCTGTCATGAAAAAGGCAGAATGTCAAGTGAGACATAAAGCAAGATGGATCACACAAATCACCTTTATCCGAGGCTACAACTAAATTGCTGAATAGGAAAAGCAGCGTATTTAAAGCATGTAGTAAATCTCAGTAATCTATGAGCCTTCATGCATCCAAGTGAATAGCTTTGCCAACATCAAGTTTGTCTGTGGCAGGTGAAGTTTTAGAATTTGGAAATGTTGGGAGAAAACAAAGGATGGAGACTGGGAGGAGCTTCAGAGGAAAAGGACAGGGGCTTCCCTGGTGGCGCAATGGTTGAGAATCCGCCTGCCAATGCAGGGGACACGGGTTCGTGCCCTGGTCCGGGAAGATCCCACATGCCACGGAGCAGCTGGGCCCGTGAGCCATGGCCGCTGAGCCTGCGCGTCCGGAGCCTGTGCTCCGCAACAGGAGAGGCCACAACAGTGAGAGGCCCGCGTACCACAAAAAATAAAAAGAAAAAAGAAAAAGAAAAGGACAAAAATGTGAGCTGGACTGAGGCTGGGAGAGAAGTGTCTAGTTTTGAAGCCGGGTATTACTACACAGCAAGGCTCGTTCCCAATTCTCCTGGCTAAGGCAGGGGACTCTCCAGGGATGCACTAAGTTCAGAGACCAACATCTATCTTTGCAAATGATTTGCCAAGACTAATTCTACTTCCAGACACTCTTGCTCTTTGAGGAGAGTGGCTTGTTAAATGTGGTGAGCTTCACTTAAGAAAGAATACGTTTAGCAGGAGGTTAACCAGTCATATCCTGAAGATTTTAAACAAGGCTGACCACAATTCCCTAGGTATAAAAGATATGCGAGCAAAACATTTTCGGGGTAAAGGTTGAAATCACGTAAAAATGGTAATACAAGCAAAGGAATGCAAGAGAAACAACCATAACTGTTTGTCTTCAGGAAATATCAGTTCAGAGTGAAAAGAAATAAGGAAGGCAACTTGTAAAACGAAAACAGGGTTGGCATCAGGGTGATGTGGTAGAATTGTAGCATTTGCCAACTAGGTTATTCATAAAGGAATTATTGAAGGTACAGGGTCTTCGAATGGAAGCATTTATTCTTATATTAGGGAATTAGAGGAGAGAAGATCAGGTAATTTATCTCAGGACACATGGCAAGAGAAACTTAGGCAAGGGTTTAGTATAATTCAGGGGTCAGCAAACTATGAGCCATGGACCAAATTTGGCCCAATGCCTGTTTCTGTAAACAAGTTTTACTGGAACACAGCCCTGCCCATTCATTTACATACTGTTTACTGCTGCTTTTGTGCTATGACAGCAGAGCCGTTACAACAGAGAACCTATAGCCCAAAAAGCAAACAATTTTTACTGTTTGGCCCTTCACCAAAAAGTTTGCCAAACTCTGTTACCATTCATGCAATCTAAGGTTATAGTAAATTCTGAAGAACCTATGCTTGATAGATTTCTTCAAACCAATAACAAAAGATTCTTTGAAATAGTTGAATAATTAGTCTTGAATTCAGCCTGTATTTTACTTTGGCACCTCTATGTATTGATATATTGAGAAATGTCACTACATATAAATGGTTACAACAGACAGGATATTTCTGGTTTTGCACTAAGAATTGCCTGTTCTTGGTCACTTTCACTGCAATTCCAAATGCTGCCACCAAGAGATAACACCCAGTGTAGACACAAAAAGTGCCTTTGGCCCATTGAGAGCCAAGATGGTGCCCCTTTCATGAATGCACTTAATTTTAACCATGAATTTATAATCTTCTCAAATCTTCTCAAAAAGTGCTTTTTTATAGCTTATTTTGGAATTAGTGGTTTTTCAAGTTAGAAAGCAACTTGTTCACTCTTCTCATTTTACAGTTTAGAAAACTGAAGCCTGATGATGATGAGCTGATTAGTGGTACGGTCAGGCCCAGCTCCCAAGATCCCTGAATCAACACATTCTCTGGCACCGTTAACATCTCATAGCACGTGATTCAAAATAAACAGATAGATATGATGTCTCCAAAGCAGATTTTAAATGTACAAAATTCTTAACAAACATTACTTTTCTCATTAGTTGTTAACAGTGTCGTTTTAAATAGTATTTGTGCACAATTGTTGAAAAAGGTCATTGCGTGGATATGACTGCCGGCTAACCCAAGCTGGCCCCAGGCAGTCGGAGGCACCTCACCCTCTCCCCTGTCCTAGGAATGTACGTACTGCCCACTATTCCCACAGTGGGAGCCATCGTCAAGCATTCAGCCTTGAGATAGTAGTGTGCTGTTGAGACCATCTGGACGGAATATCTACTGAACCCAGTTAAAGCATCTGTATAAACTTTTAATATTCTGGCAAGATTCTCCTCATCTTTCAGCCACCCAAGACAAGCATCATATGTAAGTTCTCTTGTTGATTAACCCTGCCACCTACAAATCTGGAGCTATCTGCCTCTTTCTTCGGGCTCTCCTTGCCGTCCGTGTCTGGGGACCAGATTTGAATTTCATGCTGGGAAATCCTAAGGTTGCCAACCAACAACAGTGTTGACCATTCAAAAGGAACCAAAAGGATATCCAGTAAAACTTAAGTTTCACTGTCACCAGGATCCCACGGGGCCCTAGACTATTCCCTGAAGGTAACCTTAAAGATTTCCAAAGAAAATGTATAAAGAGATTTGTAATTTTTTTTAAAAGACAGGTGTAGCATATAATATGCACTGTCCTACACCTTATTTTTCCACTTAGCAATGCACAATGGAGATTAAATAATTTACACTGGAGAGCATGCCTTATCAACAGGTGTGGACCTATGTCCTTCTTAATACCTGTGGACAAACCGATGAGGAGCTGGGAGAGGGGAGTGACAGCACTGGCTCTGAAGTCCAGCTGACTGAATCCAAAGTCCAGCTTGGTCACTCATTGGGGGAGTTACTTTGGGCAAGTCCATTAACACCAGTTTCCTCAACTGTCATAGAGAAACAATGGTAGCAACTGCATAGGTGTCAGTGAGGCTTAAATGTGACAAAACATGTGAGATGCTAGCACAGAGCCTGGTGCACAATAAGTTCTCTATAAATCGTTCTCTACATTTTAGTATAAGTATTTATTTACACTAATTCAATTCACAGCACTCTAGATCAACTACTTTCTCTAATACTTTTAGATTTTTCTAATGAAATAAAATACCATTATATCAGGTCCCTGAACTTTCTTTCTAAGTATCCAAAGTAAAAGAAAAATAACAAATACCCTACAAAACAATTCATAAACTAAGAATCTTTTTTAAAAGAGGTACCCATTTTGTCTTCTATGTCAAAGAATTGTATTATTTTTTAGTAACAATGGATCCATCAACTCCTCTTTTATACATGTTTAGATTTTTAAACAGTTTTAAATGCTTCATTATATTCATCCTTTGTCGAATTATAGTTATATGGCAGAAATCTTTCCTGTCACATGAAGTTGTAAAAAAAAAAATTAGAATGATAGACCTTAATTAAAAGAGCAACCCCCCCAAAAATTACTATGATGTCTATCCAAATGTTTAACAACAAATTAAGAGATAAAAAGCCACAGTGCTCTTAAATATTTGGGGTATTTTCAAGATCAAGGCAGCTGTATTTTTTCATGTAAACATTGCCCCGGTTCCGTACACAGTTTACACTACACGACAATAAAAGATAACATTGAATTCACATTGTAGAAATGCCCACCACCTGCTTATCTTGTATTCTGCATTAAACTGAGAACATTTTTTGTATATATTAGAATCAGATAAGAAGTTCAACAAAACAGCTATGAGCAGGAGTCAAGGATATTTTATTCACTTGAAATTTTATTAAGAATCACTGTTGCCCTCCTATCTATTAAAATATAAATATTTTTCAATAAATGTTTATTGATGACATGCTTTAAAGTAACGGTGATATTAATATTTTATTATTTATGAACCTTCTGAAGTGCATTGTTCACCCACCGTCCTGTCCTGCAGAGACAGGTCATGTATTCACTCCACCATTTTTATAGAAGGAAAGCTTGAGCCCCAAACAGGTGTGAAGCCTTCCCCAGAGACATACACAGCTAGTTTGCAGCCCAGCTTGGAAAGCCTACTGCAGCTTTGGTGCTTTAGAAAGTCCAGCTTCAGTATATATCATCAAAGCACGAAACAATAACAACAACAAGCCACAGAAAACAAACAAAACCCCCAAACCCAATAAAAAGCTATCTAAATACAATGTGAGAATATTAACACTAGGTGGGAATAAAAGGAAAATAGAAGCCGGTGTCTGCTGGGAAATGGTCACGTTTCATGTGTGGATGACATACAACATGCTCAGGAGCAATTCCAGAGAAAAGGAGGTGGTCACTCACTTGTGGCAACTCCCCACTTAGCAGAACCCCACACCAGTTTCCCACCTGTGAGCCCCAAAACCTATAGCTAAAAGGAGAACAGTCTGCCCTCTCTGTCTGGTAACAGATGAAATTTGTACTCATCTAAAGACATTTCTGGGACATTGGCATAATTTTAGATAACAAAAAAACACTGGTGTCATTCCATGTCTCCTGCATAAATTTACCCACAAAGTAAAGATAATTTAAAAACTGGGGGCTTCCCTGGTGGCGCAGTGGTTGAGAATCCGCCTGCCGATGCAGGAGACACGGGTTCGTGCCCTGGTCCGGGAAGATCCCACATGCCGCGGAGCAACTAAGCCCGTGAGCCATGGCCGCTGGGCCTGCGCGTCCGGAGCCTGTGCTCCACAACGGGAGAGGCCACAACAGTGAGAGGCCCGCATACCGCCAAAAAAAAAATAATAATAAAATAAAAAAAAATAAAAACTGGAGAGGTGAGAGCTAATTAGGATGAACTAACATCCAGATATTTATTTATCCAGCAAGTATTTATCAAGTGCTTGCCATGTGTTGCACACTGCTCTAGACCCAGGGAAGGCAGTAGTGGAGAAGACAAATGAAGGACCTGCCCTTTAGAACTTATCTTCTTAGAACAAATGAGTATGTGGTGCAGTGGCAGGAACAGAAAATAAACAGGTAGATAAATGAGAGGGAAATTTCAGATTGCATAAGCACTGGAAGAAGACAAGCACAGTAACCCATGTGGGTGGTACTTGAATCAGGTGATCAGAAGGCCGCTCTGGGCAGGTAACATTTGGGGAAAAAATGGGAAGATACGAAAGTATTAGCCAAAGAGAGACTGGAGACAAGAGGTTCCAGACAGAATGAACAGTACGTAGAAAGGCCTGGAGACAGGAGTGGGCTTAGTATATTCAAGGGCCAAGGTAGGCAAGCAGAGTTGAGTGAAGGAGGAAACACATGACATGACAGCCAAGGTGTAAACAACATCCAGGCTCGGGTCTGTCTAGATTTTTTTCTAAGTGCAATGTACTTAGAAGTACATCAGATTTCTAAGATGAAGACTGAAATGATCTGATTTACAGTTTTAAACCAGCATCATAGGCAAGTAGTATTAAAACAAATTTATAACTATATATAGAAAATTTGTGTTTATTAAAATATCATGGGTATCAGACAGATGAATAAAACATCACCAATAACTTATAACGCTCAGCAGTGTTATCATGAAGAGAGTGTAATGAATTTGGAGGAAGTTGTCTAGGTTTTAATGGGTAAAACACACATTAGCTATGAGCTACTGGGAAATCACTTGATCAAAGTCTCCATCTTCCCCTTAATAAAAATGGGGATTTTGAAAACCTGACCTTCCATCCAGAACTGTGGTGAGGAGCCAGCGGGACAATGTGTGCTGCTAGCATTTGGTAAATGGAAACTTGCATATTCACACTTATTTGGTATACTGAGCATGTCCCTTTTTGCTAAGTAAGTGCATTTTAGTTTCAACTTTTCCATTAGTCAGCTGCCAAAGACTAAAATAAGTTTCACTTATTTTCTGGCCACCTTTGGATAAAAAACCTCACATAAATGAATCAAGTCAACAGATGTGTATAGCTTGCTCTCTCTCTCTCTCTCTCTCTCTCTCTCTCTCTCTCTCTCTCTCTCTCCTTCTCTCTCTCTCTCTCTCTCTCTCTCTATATATATATATATATATATATATGGTAAGAAACGACTAAAAACAGGAAGAAAAGTTTTAATCTTGGATAATTCTCAATTACAAAAAGTTAATGATGCTGAAGGTAAGCAAAAATGCATGTGTTTCTGATATGATAGAAATGAATTGGTATCTACTAAACTCATATTCCAAATCTAAAACACACTGTGACCTATTTCAAGTAAGGCTGTCCATGTGTTCCTTTATTTACTCAACAAATATTTATTGGGCGTGCATGACGTCCTGGCCTGGAGCTGGGCACGGGGGACACAAAGGAGGACAGGGCAGACCCCAGCTCTATCCCTCACGGGGCCTGCTCACTAAGAGATTTAAAACCTACAGGAAGACCAAAACTGGGCACATGTGTAGTTCATTGTCATGCTACCTAATGCATGGCAATCTTGAGTATTTGAGAAGGTGAATTAAAGACATACTCTGCACACATTCTGTGGAATCCAATTCTTAAAAGATTAAAGATTAGATTCCTTAAAGAAACAATTGTTGAGACATCCAGGAATGAGGCTGATGTTCTGATTCAACCACAGGCTGTATTTTGTAATTCTTTTAAACACTTAATATCCAGCTCATGGTAGCCTCTCAATGATTGTATAATGGTTATAAAATACAAACTGAAGAAATCTGTGTCTATCTGCAATTTTTAAAAAACCCTCAAATCCCTACTGTGGGACACAGAGGTTCTGTTTCATACCGACTCTTCCAACAGCTGATGTAATAGCTCTTCAAGGGGCACAATACTGTGAATACTGCTACAAAAGATACAAGACCATCCGAATGTTAGGAAATATACCAATGGCAGCTTATTTTTTTAATGGACTGTAATAAACATTAAAGGTAAAATTTTTAAAGGGTTGTAAAATCCAGCTTACCCTATACATCATTCAATTCAGAAGTTCAAGTCTAATAATTATCCTAGAGTTTGGGGGAGAGCAGAGACACCATCTAGACCTTGAACCCAAGGTTGGGAAGTTCATGCTTAATCTCATGGGCAATTACTTTATTCTTTGCAACAAGAGATTACATCATCATCTCATTTAGCTTGGTTTGCACAGCTGCAACAGGCAACTATGATCACAAAATTACCTGCTTTGTGTCCCTTTTAATTTGGCTCAACGGTGTTTTCCTATGCAGTTTCCTTGATCTGGACATAGGTGTGCGCACTTTCATTTAATCTAACGTGGCACCTGTTTCTGAACCTAAGCATGAGATCAATTTAACCTTGACTATAAACCTGTTACAGATGTCATTTTTAGAGATTTCTTTTTAGAGTTGCCTTGGCAAAAGCAGGCAAGTTAATAAACCTTTTCTGAGGTCAAGAAAAAATTGACTAAAACGTGAGGGAAAGTGGAACCTGAACCAAAGGGGAGTTTCATTTGAACAAAATAGTGATGGAATGCAAATTGCCATTATTAATATCTACCAAATGTTTGTGGGGTGCTATGCCTTGTCAAGACTGTGTGAAGTATAGGTCTATTTAAGGCGCTTGCCTGTAACATACCTAAAGAAGAGATCATAAGGACTTTAGAAGGTCTTTGTAGACTTGAAATTCCAAGAAATTGGGCCTAACTGTGAATTCTAGGGCTCAATGGTGCTGTTACTATCCTAATACACTCCCCAAGGCAGCAGCTGCTCCCGAAACTCATCGCCTTTCTCCCCTAGACACACAGCTAGGCTACATCTCTCAGCCTCTTTTGACGTTTTCTGTAGTAATATCACAGAGTTCTGGCCAATGGAGTGTGGGCAGAGTAACATATGTCACACCTACACCTGTCCCTGAAACCTCTCCCAAGCAATTCTCCATTCCCTCTCTTGCCTCCCCCCATTCACTAGTTAGATGTCAGCACCAGGGAAGGCTTTAGAAATGTTGAGGATGGAGTCTCTGTTAGCTGGGGTCCCTGAACAACGACCGGGAGCAGTCATCTCCACTCTTTCCTGCTGCCAAAACTGAGCTACGTGAGAGTGAGAAGTACATTTTCATTGCATTAACCCCCTGAGAGTTAGGAGTTTATTAGTTACAGCAGGCAGCATTACCTTAACTATTAAAGCTCTCCAGGAGGTCGGTCTTCTCTCAATAAAAAGGGGCCTTGCTTTGCCAAACTGTACCCAAGAAAATCCTGTCCTAAAATGCAAAATTAAACACCTGGGCACATCCTTTCCCCTGGGTCTTGTTGGGAGGCAGCAGGATGCAGAAGAGCTAAAATTTGGGCCATTGTAAGCAAATGGACCCATTTTTATTTTCCTACATTTGCTAGGGGTAAAAAGTCTTCTTGCCTATCACTTCTGCTCTTAATACTAAAACAAACAAACAAACCCAAAAAGCAAACCAAAAAACCCAACAGTGAGGAAATAATCTATAAACATGAAAGGGAAACTCCAGCAATTATGTGAATATCTTGGAGTCCGCTGGATTCATTTTCAATGTCTCTCACAGTCTAACCTTTGCATACCATCCTTGCTGTCTAGAAATTACAGAATTTTTGGATTAGAAAAGGCCTAAAAATCAATTAAAAATCTAGGAAAGGAAACTGTCACCAGGCACATACCTGAGATCAGAGATCCTAAGTGGTAGAGTTAGGATTACAAACTCAGGTTCCTACACTGAGAAGAGTGCTTTACTTCTTGCATTTCAATAACTAATCTCCAGCCACCAGTCTCTGCCATCTTAATCAATCTGCCCAATGCACCCAAACTGACCCCATCTAAACCCTGGCTTTGGCCATGTTGCTTCCTTCCTCCAATGACTCCCAGGCTCCTGAGTGCCCACAGGATGCCCTCCAAATGCCTTCACCTGGTCATCAAGCTCCTTCACGCCCAAGCTGCCTTTCCCACCATGCCTCCCACTCAAGGTCCTCCACACTTTTCTAAGCTATAAGTTTAAGATGGCACACGTGATCAATGAACCGTGAAAGCTGGCAATACATGAAGAGACTTTAGTGTAACCAAATAAAATGGAGACTGAAGTTACACCGACACAGGCAATGATACGTGTAATCATCATCGTGCTATGGAGTAATTATGTATAACTGATTGTAATTAGTATTTCTTTTGCACAGCTAAAACCTGGTACTGCTGGGTTTACTGTCGAGAGGGTGGGAGAAAACTTGGAATGTGAAATTGATGAGATGCAGCTCGGAAAGGCAGCCAGTTCCTTGCTCTCCATCCTTCTTCAGCAAGAAGTGCTCAGAACCAACAGTTCCAGGATTGAGACCCATAAAATTCAACAGAAATAGGAACGTCCAGAGACAGAAAGACCTGAGGTGCAAATCCCAACTCTACAACTCACTAGGCAAGTTATTTAAGTATTCAACATTGATTCTCAGTTTCCTCCTCTGAAAAATGGGCACAAAAATACCTATTGGTCATGGCATGAGAGTGTGAAAAAATGCATGTAATACATCTGGCACAGGCCTGGAGTACAGTGTGCACTTCATAAATGGAAGTTATTAACATCTCTTCCCTGCCGCCCTGCCATCCCCTCCCCCTGGCTCCCAAGCAGGTTTGGACCCCAGCCCTGCCCACAAGTGGAAATCTGATGTGTTAACTATTGGCTCACGTCTTCTCCCAAGCATCCTGTCTGTGGCTAAAGCTAGGTTGGGAGTTGGGAGAGATGAAAGCACAGAAGTGAGGGAATGAGATAATGTTAGTCCTTTTGGAGGGCAGGCTTGCAAGGGCATGGTCGCTAACACGGGATGGGGAGGAAGGGAGGGAGGAAGCAGCAAAGCAAAGGCAGTAAGAAGTCCAAGGACAATCTCGGCGGCACTACAGCCGTGTCCACAGCTGCCTCTGGCCCTGTTTTACTGCCAAAGCCTAGCTATCCTTTCACTCTTGCCAAGGCTCCTGTCCCCGCATCTCACTTGCTGTCCTGAGGGTGATGGGGAAAAGGCAAGTGCTGAAGAGGCCCTCTGCTATCGTGGAAAGGGGAGGTCAGCTCCTAATGCGGCTAGTTATAATTCTGAATCAATTTTCTATTCATTCCACATGTTGTTATCAAACATCCCACACCAGGTGCCAAGCTGAGCCCAACCCCCGCCAGGAGACTGGGTTCTACAGTGGGCCCGACACTAACACAGGTGTGATATGGGTTACATAAGACGTTCCCCCCATAGAACACTAGTCTATGGGGAAATAGTTTCCAAGCTCTAAATGAGTGACTTGGAAAAGAACTTTGGAAACATAGAATGTACATAGTAGGGTGGTAAATTAAGGATAGACATAGCAAGACAAGTGTAGGAAGCATTTCTGCTTCTCCTCGGGAAGCATGACATTTTTTTCAACTATTCGTGTTTGGTGCACAGCAGAAAGTAATCAAAAGTCTCCCCTGCCAACAGATGTAATTTCCTAAAAAACAACCTAATCTCATTGAATCTCCTCTGAATAGAGACCATGCTGGCTGTCTACTGCTCACTGGCTGCTGTTTAAACTCCTTAACATGCTATTCCAGGTCTTGTGCAAACGGACCTGATACCTACCTTTCCTCTCTGGCCTGCCCCATTTCATCCGAGGCTCTGGCCACAGTTCCTTCCTTGAGCATATGCAAAACTCCCTCATACTGCTGAGCACTTTCACAAGCTTGCTGCCCTTCTATCTGACTTGCCTTTCCCACAGGCCTCCCCTCTTTCTTTTTCCCCTTAATATGAAGAGGGAAGTCTATTTCTGCATGGTTAACTTTAGAAAGGAATCATTTATAAACTGGGTCCTTCGTGGGCTATTTCAGAAAAGGTTTTGCACACTTCAGTGTGGGAGGCCAGAGCACCCAACCTGATAGCCCAGTAGAGACAATCAAAAAATGGATGATTAAGGAAATACAATTAGGGAGCTACTAAATCCTCTCAAATACAAGCAAAGCCTAATCCAGTAGGTAAGCCCACAGGCAGCCAGTGGGATAGGCCAGTTTCTCCTCTGCCACACAAGCAGCCCATATTTAAACCTGTTGTTTTATATATATATATATATTTTTTTTTAAGTCAACTGATCATTCCTATAAATGTGTAATAAATTTGTTCAGGAGGAAAGAGATTAAGCCTGTGATTTCCATCAGCAGAAGTTTAATATTTATCAAGGCACCGATTGATAGGGTGAAGGAAATCATATTTTGAGGGAAGTGGTTCCTGAACGATAAATATGCTAAAATAAATTTCAAACACAGTTTTGGAAGCGTGAAAACAAAACATACTTGCCATATATATTAAGAGAAAAGAAGTTGCAACAAGGATTATATACTTTTAAATGGAAAAAATATTTGCAAAGGTAGATGAGCTTGAGAACGTTTCAGATGCACACAAAAGTCCCCCCTCCCACGAGTAGATTCTTGTAATTGATGCTAGCACACAGTTTGAATGGGAACAGTTGAATCCCCCCCTGTACACTGTGCTGAGTCCCTCTTTTAAATAGAAACCAAGGGCTGTTTATTTGGTGAGGATTCAAAGAAAAAAATAAAAAGGCCATACTGGAAGTCCATTTTGCTCATCATGAATCCTACAAATTCTCCTTCCATATCCTTCATCCGTTTTCATCTTTCCTAACAGAAGACTGTCAGGGATACTCAGCTCTTGCCTAAGTCCCTACCTAAGCCATGCCAATCTTCAAACAAAAAGCAGCTTTTCACTGGAGATCTTTACTAAAAGAGTGGGTTGAAATGTCCTTACTTGAACCTAAAAGCTTAATGAGTCTTGGTGCCAAAGAGCTGGGGACAGGCCAAGCCAGTGAGGCCAGTTGTGATTTGGCAGAAAGACAAGGGAGAACCCTACATAGGAGGCCTATCAAATTCTTAACCAGTCCACTAAGGCCAAAATCAGTAAGGGCAAAAGGACCCAAGTTTGCTGAGATTTAAGTGAGCATCTGGGTTAGAGAAAGAGCTCTAGATGAAGAGCTGGAAGACACTGTGCTCTACAACCTGGGGTCTCCATCTCATCATCAACAAGGGGGTGGTGGGACAATCTGATCCAGGTTGTTCACCTACTGGAGTTACAGAGAGGATAAAATAAGGGAAGGGTTTGTGAATACTGAACAAGGTAATGACGATTGGAAGACGCCGGTCTGGAATCGCCAACCACTGGGGTGACCATGCACACACCCACACACCGATGCACGTGTGCATACATACATACATATGTACCTACGTACATACAGTTAGCTGAGGACAGTCCCAGGTTTCGTTTGTTGTTCCAGCATCTCAGCTGATTAACACCTCCTTTCACTCTCAAAAGCGTTTTGTTTGATATATGGTCACCTCACTACTGAGCCACTGGGTCTAACTAATCTCATCTCCTTATCAATAGTTGAGGAAAATACTCCATGTGTAGTTTGTATTAGATAAGGTCTCTAACAATAGCCTATTGAAATGATGCAAAAGCATGAGCCAGAGCTCAGACCATCAAGGCAAATCATGATCAGTTGATTGGCAGTTCCCAGAGATGGTTATTAACTGCCAAAGGTCTCCAGCGCCCCCCTCTACCAGTGAGACAGGACTTTTAGGAGCTGACCTCTGCCAGGGCCATGCGATACAAGTGACCTCCAGCTCCTTAGAAGTCTTCTTCGCTCCCTTGGTTTCCACGACACCACGCTCCCTGGGTTTCCTCTCGTCTCTCTGATAGCCTCTTTGTGAGCTTCTCTTCCTCTCATCTCTGACCAGGGAGAAGAATTCCTCAAACTGGGACCTGGTTCTGCTGCTTTCTTGATGTGATCTTTCCCTTAGAGAGACTGTCATATATCACATCTTAACCCTGATGTCCACCAATGGCTGGCAAGTCCAATTCGAGTAAGTTAAATCCATCATCTCACTCCTAAGTTCTGCCTTTGTCCCCAGTAGCCTACAGGACTCTGCCTGAGTGGACTGTCTGTACCCTAACCTCAGTCTGCCCAAACTGAAATCATGGCCTCTCCCACCAAAGAAAGGACCCCTTCCGAGTTGCAGAAAGGGCCCACCCTGCTTGTCATTAACAACTGAAACGCGGAAGTGATTTTTTAGTCTTTTCTTTCATTCATCTATCCCTCTACCCTACCAAGTCCTGTCGATCTCTTTTAAATTCCTCTTGTTTTCACTGCTCTGGAGATCATACCCAAAGCTCCTTTTGTGGTTTCAAGGCCCTGTACAATCTTGAACCTGCCTACTTCCCTTTTTCATCCATCCTCATCTCATATCATCGTCCTCCCTGTTTTCTACATTTTCGCCAAGTAAGTCTTCTTGCAACTCCTCTAGTGCATGGAGCTTCTATCTTAAGAATCTCAAACATGTTATTCTCTCAGCTAGAACATGTTTCCTCCCTCCTTTCACCTCTCTTCCCTCTTTCTGGGCCAATTTCTGCTCTTCGTTCAGGTCTCTACCTACATGTCACTTCCTCAAGGAACTCTGAGGTTAACATACCACATGGCGTCAGGATTTAGATTCCAGATCTGATCAGGGTGTCCCTGTTACCCGATGTTATGGCATAGTTTATTAGTGTCTATAGTAACTTGCCACACCTGTAAGCAGGTTCTTAAAAAGGTTAATTAGATGAAGAAAGAGACACCTCTGGCCCCCGACCCCCAGCCAGGCAGATCTCCCCTATGTTTGCCAAACACATCATCCTTATTTCTGTCCCCAAACCTTTCCCCTGCTCCTGTTCCTGTGTAGTCTGCCCTCTCTTTCCCTCAGCCTATTCTCACCTTAAGTAAAGATGTAACATCTCTCCAATAACTGTCTCCCAAACAACAACAATCTCACCTTGTTTAACTTCTATTAAATTGGGGGATTAAATCTTAGTCACTTTTGCATTTACTCATACACTGGTTTACACAGTAACAACTGCTTTGTGTGTGTGTCAATGCCCAAGCCCATTATAAAACTCTTGAAGATCAAGGATCAAGCCTTACATTCCCTTTTTATGCCCCTCGGTGCCTAGCGTGGGGCTGTGCAGAACAGAGTGGGTATCCAGTAAGTCCTCCATGTGACAAAATGTCTCCACGGAAAGCTACGCCATCAACTCCCAACCTGTCCTAGAAGATGAGTGCATATCCATGGCACACCACATCTTATGTTGAAATCAGGACAAGAATCTAAGACAAGCCCTCCTTCTTAGAATAAGCAGCTCATTCATCAGCAATGATATAGACAAGTATTTGCCAACAGATTTCTTATCTTCAGAAAATTATTTCAGCAACATAAGAACTGAGACAAAAATCCACTGAGACATTCTTTATTGGTCACTTATTTGCAGACCAACATACTCGGACTCTGCATTCCATCAAAACGTGTCTGCAGAACAAACCCCAGAAGTTCACTTCTATGACTCCTAAGAAGATAGAGCTATAATGGAGAATCTTATAGGTAAAGAAAGCAGATACTTCCATCTGTTGAACTCCCAGTCTTCAGGGATGGGTCCATTCTTTATGTAAAATTGTGTGTGTGTGTGTGTGTGTGTGTGTGTGTGTGTGTGTGTGTGTGTGTGTGTGTGTGAAGGAGAGGGAGGGGTAGAGTGTGAAGGGAAGGAGAGGAGAGGAGAAGGGAGAGAAACAGAGGATGATACTGATGATGACAGCAAAAAATTGGGAGAAAGTTAATGATCTAATGAGGATTAAATTACCTACGTAGAACTTTACTACTGGACTTAATTTATCCAACAGCCATTTGTAACAGATGTATTGTGTGCCAGACCAGTGTCCAAGGGGGGAAATTCAAAGATAAATAGAAGAGGTCTTCAGGAAGCTTTCAATCTGGTACAGGAAGGAGGCGCGGGATAAAGAGGTCGAGCACTGTGATAACAGCTAGTGCGGAGGCTGTACAGGTACTTAGACGCCAGGGAGGAACCCACTAACCCTGCCCAGAGGGGTCTGGAACAGCTTCCCAGAGAAAGAAACCACAACATACTGGAGAGAGCAGGAGGAAATGACGTCACCACAGAGGTCAAGGTCACTGTTTTCAAAACAATCACTCTCAGCCTTGAGCTCTGCCAACCACAGTTCATTATTCACAGATGATCAAGTCTGTAAGGGACCCAAATGTTCTTGCCCAGTTTTTGATCACAGGCTAGGCAAAAGGAGCTAGGAAGTAAGCCTCCAGTTGGTTCATCCTGTGGCTTGTTGGCAGACCAGTGAGAGAGCTGATGGGTACACAATGACACAGAGTTGTACTGACTATGTCATATTTATAATTGACTTTAGGCCTATTTCCAACAATAATAATGAAAATGGCGAGTGATCCAGGGTGCCAGCCCAGCACCAGACACCGCTGAGCGGTTCACATATTCTCTCACTGGAATCTCTCAAGTATCTTATGAGGTATGAATTTCCCCCATTTCATGGACAAAAGGAGAAAAGCTAACATTTAAGTGCCTGCTATGTTGCAAGCACTAAAGAGTTTATACACATTATCAATTCATTTACTCCTCTGAACAGCCCAATGAATTAGGTGTAATTATATCTGGTTTTACAGATGAGGAAACTGGGGTTCAGGGAGGTGAGGTAACTTGCCTAAGGACACACAGGAGGCAAATCTAGGATCTGGACTGGCCACTAGGTTGAAGCATATGAAATCACATTCTCTGACTGGTTTTGTTTTACTAATACAACAAGTTCATTGGATTCAACCTAGGAGTTCCCAAATCCATTCACTTTCCACTATGCTCTCCATAAACAGATTTGAACTGGCTTTTGTTAAATATATATTCTTGGACAGTAACCAAAAAGAATGAAAAGGGTGAGGCACGGATGCGAAACCAAACCACAGAGAACAAAGGAGAGCGTATACACTGCAACTAGATGCAATTATTATTATTATCATTTTACTATATTAACTTTATCTCTTTCTGTCTATGCCTCTTTCTTCCTGAAGCATTTGCATATAGTTGTAGGGTATATGGATTATCATTACATTTTTCTTGTCACTTCTCTATAAGTTTAAAATTTTTCAAAATAAAAAGTTGGCGGGTTGGGGTGGACTTGTAAAGAGACTCATGAGAAAACCTTTCTTGAAAAGGTATTTGATTTCCCCAAATAGCGCTTTGCACTGCCCAAACTACTTAACTTTATGAGGGTAAACAATTCACATCCAAAATTAAGTCCGTAGTCCTCATGGGCTGGCAAACTTTTTCTGTAAAGGACCAACAGGTAGTAAACATTTTTAGGCTCTGTGAGCCCCATACAAACTCTTGCTTTGTTTCGATTTGTTTTGTTTTTAGTTTACAACTCTTTTAAAATGTAAAAACCGTTCTTAGCAAGAAGGAAGGCCTGCACAAAAACAGGACATGGGCCAGAATTTGCCAACTCCTGATATAGATGGAATTCCATAGCGTTCTATCTATATAATAAAGTCTTAGGAAAACAAGTCAGAAACTTTCCTTTCTGGAATATTTCACAACAGTCTCGTTGATCTGGGTGCGGGGAACTAGCTGACAGTTATCCCTGGCTCCATACTGGGAGTGGTTTCCTTAGGGAATAGTCTTTGTAGCTTTTCTTTTAAACTCTTAAGTCCCCAAGTACACAATGCAGTATTCATTTAACATTTCTAAAAGCATGACACTTGTCACACAGTTGCAGCTTTGTCAAACTTTGACCCTAGACCATTTATTTAATGCTCAGCGGAGAGCTCACATCGTTTGAGCATTTAACCTCCAAACTTCAACTACACACAGTTGGCAAAAACAACAGAGGAAGAGAGAGACGGTTAGAGCAAAAATACATCTACTATAATTCTATCTGGCACATGCACTCTATTTTATTCTTGCTGTTATACATTTATGCATAAGTATTACTGCTTTCGGGGGTACATGTGCAAGGGCAAGTGTACTGCATTTCACAGGTGAAGTAAAAGAGCTCCCAAGGCGATTCTGAGGCTACTCAATTTCCATCTTATATGCTGCCTGGAGGTGCCAGTTTTTTCTCTCTCCTATCTCTGTAGTCTTTAGTACAGGTCCACCAACCTCATCTGTCGCCATCAAGTTTTGACAGCTCTTACCTAAGAATACTGAAACCCCTACACTGTCTGCCGACCATAGCCTCCTACCCCCTCAGCTCTCTCATGCCCTCCCTCTCACTGGACTTGCCTTCTTGTCTTAAGAGGGTCCACCAGGCCCCTGATGCTTATATTTTTCCAAGACCATCAACTCCGCACAGTCCTCCTTCTTCCTCTGTCCAGCTGAGACACCGTGGTTACCCTCTGTACTGCATTTCTCCCCAAACTCTAGGTTTTCTGGCACCAACTCCATCCTACTGCCACCACCCAACCTCTTGCTTTTCTCCCCCATTAAAATCCCAACTCTGAACACAGGACAATGATTAAGAGCAAAAGCAAAGGAATCAGACTTCTGAATTTAAATCTTTCTCATCTGGTACAACCTTAGCCTAGTTATTTAACACTCTGTACCTCAGTTACTTGCTCTGAAAAATGGGTATCATAATAGTCCTTATAGGCCACAGGTAAGTTTAGAATCAGGCTGGTAAGAGGAAAACCAGACCCCAGGCCCAGAATATGCCCTTCTGTTTGAGAAGAACTGTGAGGTTTTTTTCAGACTCATAAACAACCACGATATATTTTTTAACATCTTTATTGGGGTATAATTGCTTTACAGTGGTGTGTTAGTTTCTGCTGTATAACAAAGTGAATCAGCTATACATATATATGTATCCCCATATCTCTTCCCTCTTGCGTCTCCCTCCCTCCCACCCTCCCTATCCCGCCCCTCTAGGCGGTCACAAAGCACCGAGCTGATCTCCCTGTGCTATGCGCCTGCTTCCCACTAGCTATCTAGTTTACATGTGGTAGTGTATATAAGTCCATGTCACTCACTCACTTCGTCCCAGCTTACCTTTCCCCCTCCCCGTGTTCTCAAGTCCATTCTCTACGAACCAGGACATTTTCAGTGAACAAAGAGGATGGTGTTTCTCCACGACTGCAACCAACATTTACAGCCGATCCAACTCAGAAGAGGTAAACTGCCAGTTTTCAAAATTTGAAAATATAGAGAGTTCTTATGTTTTCAAGTATTGCTACACGGGTGGTGGTTGAGAGTTAGAACTTCTTAATCACCAGCATCCACAAAACTCTCTCTCGTTCTAGAGAGTGGCACAGTCTTAGGTTTTCTCATCTACTCTTTCTCATCTACACTTTCCTTAGACTCTCCAAACTGGGTTTCCTGCCTTTCAGGCCCTACCATCAGCCCACCCCATGCCTGGAACAGTGCAAGTCCCCCTCCTTGTCAGATCAGTCTCTGGATACAAGTCCTGGCAAAACACACTTGCTAATCTCAGTCTGCAGCAGCCCAATACACTTCGGTTCAGATCACACTTAGCCACGCCCCCATCCCTGACAAAAAGGAGAGGGAGATCTTCTTCCTCCATTGTCCTGACCTTCGGTGCATTCAGCTCCTGAGTCATACTTCTGTCTCTCATTGTGCTGTGGGCCCTACACTTAGAACTTTGTCTGCATCTTGTTTGTCTGGCTGCTGTCCCAGCCTTCTCTCCAAGGCTCGGCTGGGACTCATGCTGCTGGCTTTCAGGCCAACAGTGCAGTTCATTCCACCTTCACAAACTCTGCACCAGGACTGCTAGATGGAGTCCCACGGGGAAGCCAGGACTTGACCCTGGGCCTCAGACTCCTTCAAATATGCCAGGGCGTCTAATCCTCTGTGGTTAGAGGAGTTAAACAATAACTCACTTGTCCTGGGTTTTATCCTACCTACCCAGACAGTAACATTTGTCCACTTCCTCTGTGTTGGCCATTTCCCTCAGCTCACCCGCAGGCTGTCAGCAGTCAAAACCCTCTATTTATTTAAAGAGGCTCCTGGTTATAATCTGTGCCTCCATGCTGTCTAACCATACTATTTCCTAACCATGGCCTGGACCTAAACCCCACCTCTCCACCTCTAAACAACCCAAACATTCATTAATGTGTTTGTAAAAGGCCAACAGTTCGTGCCACTCCACACGAGAGACTCCATCCTCCAACTCAGCATCAACTAGGTAAGAAACAAAGTCCATGTGGGCAGATGTCTCTGGATCCAAAGCCTTGTCTTCAGACAAGCCTACCTCATCCAAAGGCAGGCAAGCAATATTACTCTATAACAGATTTACTCATATGATGGAGAGGTGGACGCCCGTAAGAATCTTTGGAGCTAATGTTAGGAAAACAAAAGTTGGTACCAAAGACCCACTTCAACAGACTTAAGAGAGCATGATGCACATAAATTACATCAGATTCTGGCTCATCTGTTAACATCAGGAGAGGGCTGAGCCCAGAATCATTGGAGGACTAGGTGCTAGAACACAAGAGAAGTATTTAGAGCCTGTCTGAGATTGTCTCTGTGAGATGTTAAACTAATTATGGTTTACCTAAGAGATGAGCTCTGATTTAGATTTAATAAAGGGAAAAGAGGTGGTGCGGAAAGTAAAGTATGAGAAGAGGGGAGAGACTCCACAGGAAAGAAGGTATGGAAACAGAAATCAGGGGATGTACAGGCTTCCCTGGTGGCACAGTGGTTAAGAATCCACCTGCCAATGCAGGGGGATCTTCTGGGAAGATCCCACATGCCGCCGAGCAACTAAGCCCATGCGCCACAACCACTGAGCCTGCTCTCTAGAACCCGTGAGCCACAACTACTGAGCCCGCGTACCACAACTACTGAAGCCCGCGCACCTAGAGCCCATGCTCCGCAACAAGAGAAGCCACCACAATGAGAAGCCCGCGCACCACAACGAAGAGTAGCCTCCACTCGCTGCAACTAGAGAAAACCCGCGTGCAGGAACAAAGACCTAATGCAGCCAAAAATAAATAAATAAATTTATTTTAAAAAAACAAAAGAAAGAAATCAGGGGACATAAATTTCTCTTTGAAGAAAGAAAGGCAGTGGAGAGCAGAAAAAATAAACACTGACATGAACTATGTTGAAAATTGCTGCATAATAATCAACATTTGTACAGCAAATGTAATTTTTTTAAAGCACCTTATCCACAATATCCTCTTGAAATTCATGAAAAGCTTATGAAATAGGCAGGAGTTGTAAATTTTTTACTACCCCTTTAAAGAGAAACAAATGAGACTCAAGGAGGTTATATGATTTAAGGGGTGAAGAAAGGATTTGAGTCTCTAAAGCTCAGGCTCCAAAACCCCTGCTCTTTCAACTACATCGGTGGGTCTCAAACAATATTCTGCAAGTCACCAAGGTAAGAGTGCATTCTATGTGATTCCATTTATATAAAGTTCAAGATAAGGCAAAATAGATGCTATGGTGATAGAAATCAGAACAGTGCTTTTCTATAGGTGGTTGACATTGACTGGGAAGGGACATGAGAGAGTTTTGTGTTCTATATCTTTCTCAGGGTATAGGTTACATGAATGTACACAGTTTATAAAATCCATTGCGTTGTCTATCTAGGAGCTGCGCATTTCATGCATGTACATTTCAACTCAATAAAACAAAAATCAGTATCCAAATGACAGAACCTATCAAATGAATTCAAAATACAAAATCTTGATTTGAAGTTTATGTCCATCTCTCTATAAGTATTAAGGCTCTAGCTTATTTTGTGTCTGGAAACACTTCATAGAAAGCTCTTGAATCCATCATCACAGGAGCACTCTATGACAAAGCCCAGGTTCAAAACATAAAAATTGAACACTGCAGTTATTTTGTCAACAGCACAAATTAAATACATTCAAAATACCTCAGGGAAGTAGGCCTAGTGAGGAAGATTGCCTGGCATGTTTCAAGATGTTGCCAGTAAATAGAAGCCCTGCTTTTACTTGGCACAAGCTGTTTTTGTTTGGAGGGAATAAGGGGAGAAAAGCCGCTTTTTTTTTAACCACAGCTTGGTCCACAACCTTCCAATTACTTGGGCCCAAATTCCTACATTGTAAGAGTTGGTTGGAACTGAGTAGCAGCTACCAGATATTACTTCTTTAATTAATTTGAAATTGCCAAGGTCCCCACCACTCCTTACTGCCCCAAGACTACTTATCTTTACTGCCTAACCTACCTAAGTGATTTGTTTTTGAATTTCAGATTCAAACTATGAATAAATTCAAAACAAACACTAGAAGTTTTTCAGACAAACTGAATAGCATTAATGATTTTTCTTGAATAAAACCAACTGAATATAGGCTATACTTACTCGCAGAGAAGGATTCCATTTTCTAACCCTGTCCGAAAATCTTTATCACCAAAACTTCTGCCAGTTACTTGCTGGAAAAGAAAAAAAGAAAAACAGAGCATAAATTTTTCTTTTTTAATCAGGAAGCTCAGTGATTTTTTTCCAAGATATTTCAAGAGACTTGAAATAACTGGTGGCACTCCAAGAATGGGAAAAATCTGTTAGGTCTGAATTTCCTTTCCATGTGTAGCTTTGCTTAGATCAGCTAATCTAAACTTTAGGCCATTTCTTTGAAGTTTTTTTCCTATCCAATACCTTAAAAAATATCTGTTCTTCCTGATAAGGATATTACTTTTGGGGTTTGGCCATGAGAAGTCAAGGCCACAGCCTCTTTCATCCTGAGGGTCCAACCCACACTTTCAAAAAAGCCTGCAGAAAGCACCACCTAAGGGTAAAGTATCTACTTGTTAAAACATTAAGGGGGCAGAGGAGAGGAGGACACAGACCTCCTAACCTTGAGAGACTAACATCAAGACTGGATGGAGAAAAGCCAATATCCATACTACCATGGTGTGAAAAAGGAAAATAAAAGCTGGCAAAGAATGAACTGTGCTGTGTCTGATGAAAACACAGTACTGATGGCCTTTCTTGATGCCTCTGGCTCTCAGCAGCCCTTTGGTCTGGGCACCAGGGCATTCATTTTTTCATTCAGTAAATATTTACTGAGCATCTACAATATGCCAGGTAAATATGCATGCTATAAATCCTAAAGCAACCTCTAAAATAGCAAAATTTTAAAATATAGCTAATAAGCCAAGAAAGGAGATTAAATGCAATTATAAAAAAGATACTCTAACCATAAAAAAGAAAAAAGTAAAAGGGAATACAGAATAGATGGAATAAATAGAAAGCAAATAGCAATATTATAGACTTAAATCTAACCATGTCAATCAGAGCATTAAACATAAATGGTGTAAACATCCCCAATTAAACTAAAGAGATAATCAGATTGGATTAAAAAAGCAAGACCCAACTATGTGATGCCTACAAGCAATGCACTTTAAATACAAAGATACGAATAGGTAAAAATAGAATAGAATAAGATGTACCGTGCTAACACTAATCAAAAGAAAGCTAAAATGGTTGTATTAACTTCTACAATAAAGAATAATACCAGGGACAGAGAAAGTCATCTTAAAACAAAGGGTTTAGGTCATCAGGAAAATAATTCTAAACACTTTTACACCTAATTTGTTTTTTTAAAAAAGAGCTTCAAGATACATAAGCTAAATCAGATAGATCTGCAAGGAGAAATAGACAAATTCACAACTACAGTCAGAGATTTAATATCTCTCTTTGATAACTGACAGAATGAGCAGATAAAAAAATCAATAAGGATAAAGATGGCTTGAATAACACTATAAACCAAATTAACTTAATTGACATTTCTAGAATATTCAACCTTACAACAGCAGAATGAACATTATTCTTCTTAAGTTCACAATGAACATTTATTGAAATAGACCAGTTTCTGGGTCAGAAAACTAGTCCCCACAAGCTTAAAAGAATTTAGTACATAAAAAGAATGTTATCTGACCACAACAGAATTAAATTAGAAATTAACAACAGAAATGTCTATGAAAAAATCCCTAACCCCAAGTAATACAATTCTAAACAACCCATTGATCAAAGAAGAAATCAAAAGAAATTAGAATGTATTTCATAGTGAAAGAATATGGCAATATAAAAATGTATGGAAAGATGCTAAAACAGTATATGGGGGAAATATATGGCACAAAACACTTATATATCAGAAAAAAGATCTCATATCAATGATTTCTGCTCCCACCTTAAGAAAATTAAGCCCAAATTAATCAGAAAAAGGAGAATTTATAAGAGTTGAAATCAACCAAGTAGAAAACCAAAGACTGACAGAGAAAAAAAATCAATGAAATCAAAAGCTATTTAGGACTGGAAACTGCTGCAGTTCTCAGCCATGGTTAATAGTTGTTGTCAAGAGGATCCCAGGGTTTTTGGCTGGAGGGATGAGGAGCTGATGGGGACCCATGGAGGGTTTCTTGGAGTCTCTGTGGAGCCCCTGGGCCAGATCTCATAGTGAAGGCTGTAGGATCTTCCTTCAAGCCCCAGAAGCTCTGGTTGAGTCCACAGGTGCCCACCTGACCTCTGGTTCCTGGGAAGAGTGGAGTTGTCAGCAAGAGACCCCAGGTGCTGAGTCCCAGGGGGAAGATGCCAGCCAGCTGGAGTGTTCCTGGGCCATCCCTGGCTCTGACTACAGGGGGATGTGAAAACTCCTATAAGCCGTGTGGCTGACAGGGTCTTGGTGCTCCAGCCTGGTGTCAGGCCTGAGCCTCTGAGGTGGGAGAGCTGAGTTCAAGACACTGGACCACCAGAGATCTCATGGTCCCATGTGATATCAATCAGTGAGAGCTCTCCCAGAGATCTCCATCTCAATGCTAAGACCCAGCTCCACCCAACAGCCAGCAAGCTCCAGTGCTGGACACACCATGCCAAAAAACTAGCAAGAACACAACCCCACCCATTAGCAGAGAGGCTGCCTAAAATCATACTGAGTTCACAGACACCCCAAAACACACCACTAGACATGGTCCTGTCCATCAGAAAGACAAGGTCCAGCCCCACCTACCAGAATACAGGCACCAGTCCCCTCTACCAGGAAGCCCTCACAAGCCACTGAACCAACCACACCCACTGGGGGCAGACACCAAAAACAACAGGAACTACAAACTTGCAGCCTGCAAAAAAGGAGACGCCAAACACAGTAAGTTACACAAAATGAGAAGACAGAGAAATGCAGCAGATGAAGGTGCAAGGTAAAAATCCACCAGACCAAACAAAATGAAAAGGAAATATGCAGTCTACCTGAAAAAGAATTCAGAGTAATTATAGTAAAGATGATCCAAAATCTTGGAAATAGAATGGAGAAAATACAAGAAATATTTAACAAGGACCTAGAAGAACTAAAGAGCAAACAAACAATGATGAACAACACAATAAATGACATTTAAAATTCTCTAGAAGGAATCAATAGTAGAATAACGGAGGCAGAAGACCAGATAAGTGACCTGGAAGATAAAAGAGTGGAAATAACTACCGCAGAGCAGAATAAAGAAGAAAGAATGAAAAGAGTTGAGGACAGCCTCAGAGACCTCGGGGACAACATTAAACGCACCAACATTCGAATTACAGGGGTCCCAGAAGAAGTGAAAAAGGAAGGGTCTGAGAAAATATTTGAAGAGACTACAGTTGAAAACTTCCCTAACATGGGAAAGGAAATAGTCAAGTCCAGGAAGAACAGAGAGTCCCATTCAGGATAAATCCAAGAAGAAACACATCAAGACATATATTAATCAAACTATCAAAAATTAAATACAAAGAAAAAATATTAAAAGCAGCAAGGGAAAAGCAACAAAATAACATACAAGGGAATCCCCATAAGGTTACCAGCTGATCTTTCAACAGAAACTCTGAAAACCAGAAGGGAGTGGCAGGACATATTTAGAGTGACGAAAGGGAAAAACCTACAACCAAGACTACTCTACCCAGCAAGTATCTCATTCAGATTCGAAAGAGAAATTAAAACCTTTACAGACAAGCAAAAGCTAAGAGAATTCAGCACCACCAACCAGCTTTACAACAAATGCTGAAAGAACTTCTCTAGGCAGGAAACACAAGAGAAGGAAAAGACCTACAATATCAAACCCAAAACAATTAAGAAAATGGTAATAGGAACATACATATTGATAACTACCTTAAATGTAAATGGATTAAATGCTCCAATCAAAAGACATAGACTGGGCTTCCCTGGTAGCACAGTGGTTGATAGTCTGCCTGCCGATGCAGGGGACACGGGTTTGTGACCCGGTCTGGGAAGATCCCACATGCCGCGGAGTGGCTGGGCCTGTGAGCCATGGCCACTGAGCCTGCGCGTCCGGAGCCTGTGCTCCACAATGGGAGAGGCCACAACAGTGAGAGGCCCGCGTACCGAAAAAAAAAAAAAAAAAAAAAAAAAAAAGACATAGACTGGCTGAATGGATACAGAAACAAGACCCATATATATGCTGTCTACCAGAGACCCACTTCAGACCTAGGGACACATACAAACTGAAAGTGAGGGGATGGAAAAAGATATTCCATGCAAATGGAAATCAAAAGAAAGCTGGAGTAACAATACTCATATCAGATAAAATAGTCTTTAAAATAAAGAACGTTAAAAGAGACAAGGAAGGACACTACATAATGATCAAGGGATTAATCCAAGAAGAAGATATAACAATTGTAAATATTTATGCACCCAACATAGGAGCACCTCAATACATAAGGCAAATGCTAACAGCCTTAAAAGGGGAAATCGACAGTAACACAATCACAGTAGGGAACTTTAACACCCCACTTTCACCAATGGACAGATCATCCAAAATGAAAATAAATAAGGAAACACAAGCTTTAAATGACACATTAAACAGGATGGACTTAACTGATATTTATAGGACATTCCATCCAAAAACAACAGAATACACTTTCTTCTCAAGTGCTCATGGAACTTCTCCAGGATAGATCATATCTTGGGTCACAAATCAAGCCTTAGTAAATATAAGAAAATTGAAATCTTATCAAGTATTTTTTCCGACCACAACACTATGAGACTAGATATCAATTACAGGAAAAAAATAGTGTAAAAAATACAAACACATGGAGGCTAAACAATACACTACTGAATAACCAAGAGATCACTGAAGAAATCAAAGAGGAAATCAAAAAATACCTAGGGACAAATGACAATGAAAACATGATGATCCAAAACCTATGGGATGCAGCAAAAGCAGTTCTAAAAGGGAAGTTTACAGCAATACAATCCTACCTCAAGAAACAAGAAAAATCTCAAATAAACAACCTAAACTTACACTTAAAGCAATTAGAGAAAGAACAAAAAACCCCGAAACTTAGCAGAAGGAAAGAAATCATAAAGATCAGATCAGAAATAAATGAAAAATAAATGAAGGAAACAATTACAAAGATCAAGAAAACTAAAAGCTGGTTCTTTGAGAAGATAGACAAAATTGATAAACCATTAGCCAGACTCATCAAGAAAAAAAGGGAGAAGACTCAAATCAACAGAATTAGAAATGAAAAAGAAGTAAAAACTGACACTGAATAAATACAAAGGATCATGAGAGATTACTACGAGCAACTATATGCCAATAAAATGGACAACCTGGAAAAAATGGACAAATTCTGAGAAAAGCACAACCTTCCAAGACAGAACTGTGAAGAAATAGAAAATATAACCAGACCAGTCACAAGCATTGAAATTGAAACTGTGATTTAAAATCTTCAAACAAACAAAAGCCCAGGACTAGATGACTTCACAGGTGAATTCTATCAAACATGTAGAGAAGAGCTAACACCTATCTTTCTCAAACTCTTCCAAAATATAGCAGAGGGAGGAAAACTCCTAAACTCATTCTAGGAGGCTACCATATACCAAAACCAGACAAAGATGTCACAAAAAAAGAAAACTACAGGCCAATATCACTGATGAACAGAGACGCAAAAATCCTCAACAAAACACTAG
Source organism: Kogia breviceps (assembly GCF_026419965.1). NCBI lineage: Eukaryota > Metazoa > Chordata > Mammalia > Artiodactyla > Physeteridae > Kogia > Kogia breviceps. The sequence continues at coordinate 82,413,735 of NC_081315.1, forward strand.
CAAACAGGGTTTCCTTGGTGGCACAGTGGTTGAAAATCTGCTTGCCAATGCAGGGGACACAAGTTCGAGCCCTGGTCTGGGAAGATCCCACATGCCGCAGAGCAACTAGGTCCATGAGCCACAACTACTGAGCCTGCGCATCTGGAGCTTGTGCTCCGCAACAAGAGAGGCCACGACAGTGAGAGGCCCGTGCACCACGATGAAGAGTGGCCCCTGCTTGCCGCAACTAGAAAATGCCCTCACACAGAAACGAAGACCCAACACAGCCATAAATAAATAAATAAAATACTAGCAAACAGAATCCAACAGCACATGAAAAGGATCATACACCATGATCAACTGGGGTTTATCCAGGAACGCAAGGATACTTCAATATACGCAAATCAATCAATGTGATAAGCCATATTAACAAATTAAAGGAGAAAAACTATATGATCATCTCAATAGATGCAGAAAAAGCTTTTGACAAAATTCAACACCCATTTATGATAAAAACCCTCCAGAAAGTAGGCATAGAGGGAACTTACCTCAACATAATAAAGGCCATATATGACAAACCCACAGCCATCATCATTCTCAGTGGTGAAAAACTGAAACCATTTCCGCAAAGATCACTAACAAGATAAGGTTGCCCACTGTCACCACTATTATTCAACATAGTTTTGGAAGTTTTAGCCATGGCAATCAGAGAAGAAAAAGAAATAAAAGGAATACAAATCGGGAAAGAAGAAGTACAACTGTCACTGTTTGCAGATGACATGATACTATACATAGAGAATTCAAAAGATGCTACCAGAAAACTACTAGAGCTAATCAATGAATTTGGTAAAGTAGCAGGATACAAAATTAATGCACAGAAATCTCTAGCATTCCTATACACTAATGATGAAAAATCTGAAAGAGAAATTAAGGAAACACTCCCATTTACCATTGCAACAAAAAGAATAAAATACCTAGGAATAAGCCAACCTAAGGAGACAAAAGACCTGTATGCAGAAAACTATAAGACACTGATGAAAGAAATTAAAGATGATACAAACAGATAGAGAGGTATACCGTGTTCTTGGATTGGAATACTCAACATTGTGAAAAAAACTATATTACCCAAAGCAATCTACAGATTCAGTGTAATCCCTATCAAACTACCAGTGGCATTTTTCATAGAACTAGAACAAAAAATTGCACAATTTGTATGGAAACACAAAAGACCCCGAACAGCCAAAACAATGTTGAGAAAGAAAAATGGAGCTGGAGGAATCAGGCTCCCTGACTTCAGACTATACTACAAAGCTACAGTAATCAAGACAGTATGGTACTGGCACAAAAACAGAAATATAGATAAACGGAACAGGATAGAAAGCCCAGAGATAACCCATGCACATATGGTCACCTTATCTTTCATAAAGGAGGCAGGAATATACAATGGAGAAAAGACAGTCTCTTCAATAAGTGGTGCTTGGAAAACTGGATAGCTACATGTGAAAGTATGAAATTAGGACACTTCCTAACCCCATACACAAATATAAACTCAAAATGGATTAAGGATGTAAATGTAAGGTCAGACACTATCAAACTCTTAGAGGAAAACATAGGCAGAACACTCTATGACATAAATCACAGCAAGATCCTTTTTGACCCATCTCCTAGAGAAGTGGAAATAAAAACAACAATTAACAAATGGGACCTAATGAAACATAAAAGCTTCTGCACAGCAAAGGAAAACATAAAAAAGACAAAAAGACAACCCTCAGAATGGGAGAAAATATTTGCAAATGAAGCAACTGACAAAGGATTAATCTCCAAGATATATAAGCAGCTCATGCAGCTCAATATCACAAAAACAAACAACCCAATCCAAAAATGGGCAGGAGATCTAAAAAGACATTTCTCCAGAGAAGATATGCAGATTGCTGACAAATACATGAAAGGATGCTCAACAGCCCTAATCAGTAGGTAAATGCAAATCAAAAGTACAATGAGGTATCCCCTCATACCAGTCAGAATGGCCATCATCAAATAATCTACAAACAATAAATGCTGGAGTGGGTGTGGAGAAAAGGGAACCCTCTTCGCACTGTTGGTTGGAACGTAAATTGATACAGCCACTATGGAGAACAGTATGGAGGTTCCTTAAAAAAATAAAAATAGAACTACCATATGACCCAACAATCCCACTACTGAGCATATACCCTGAGAAAACCATAATTCAAAAAGAGTCATGTACCACAATGTTCACTGCAGCACTATGTACATTAGCCAGGACATGGAAGCAACCTAAGTGTCCATCGACAGATGAATGGATAAAGAAGATGTGGCACATATATACATGGTATATTACTCAGCCATAAAAAGAAATGAAATTGAGTTATTTGTAGTGAGGTGGATGGACCTAGAGTCTGTCATACAGAGTGAAGTAAGTCAGAAAGAGAAAGACAAATACTGTATGCTAACACATATATATGGATCTAAAAAAAAAATTGTTCTGATGAACCTAGGGGCAGGACAGGAATAAAGATGCAGATGTAGAAAATGGACTTGAGGACACGGGGAGGGGGAAGGGTAAGCTGAGACAAAATGAGAGAGTAGCATTGACATATATACACTACCAAATGTAAAATAGATAGCTAGTGGGAAGCAGCTACATAGCACAGGGAGATCAGCTCTGTGCTTTGTGATCACTTAGAGGGGTGGGAAAGGGAGGGTGGGAGGGAGACACAAGAGGGAGGGGATATGGGGATATATATATATATACATATAGCTGATTCACTTTGTTATACAGCAGAAACTAACACAACATTGTAAAGCATTTATACTCCAATAATGATGTTAAAAAAACCTCTTTATTTGAGATCAACAAAATTGATAAACTTTTAACTAATAAATTTGATAACCCTTGGTTTTTAGCCAAAAAAGAAAGACACAAATTACCAATATAAGGAATGACATGATATCATTACAGATTCTACAGACATTAAAAGGATAACAAAGAAATATAAATAAATCTGTGACAATAAGTTCACCAACTTAGATGAACTGAATAAAATTTTTGACACAAGCATTCATAGTTCACTCAACAAAGAAATAGATAACCTTCCCAAAAGAAAACGCCAGGCCCAGAAGGTTTACCTGTTGAATTACAGCAAATATTTAAGAAAGAAGTAATGTAATTCTACACAAACTCTTCCAGACAATTGAAGAGGAAAGAATACTTCCCAGTTTATTTTATTAGGGCAGCATTACTATGATTCCAAAATGAAAGACATTATAAAACAGATAACACACAGACACACACACACAGACACATACACAGAGGAAATATGCCAACACTATGGTGGGAATCAGATGTGATTTTTATTTTCTTCTTTTAAAGTTTCCCTCTTTTCCTAAAACTTTCTCCAGTTAATACATATTACTTTAACCATCAGAAAAGTCAAACAAGGTTTTTTCTTTTTCTTCTTTTTTAAAGAGCAGCCCAAGGAAACTAAGTAGTCCCAACTCTTCCTTGTAAATCAGAGTTCAAGTTCTATTATAAGACATCCTCATTACCACTCCCACTAGAAAGGCAATCCACAAGCCAATATAATATACCACCTCAAAAAAACTCCTTTGTTAATATCCTCTCATTGTCATCTGAGGAAAGGTGAGAAAATAGATAAAATGTAGCTCCCTACAGTTTGCAAATATCTAGCTTTTTCCGCAAAATAAAATATTAAGAAAGGAATTAAAGAAAGTCTTTCTTTATAAAGCTAAAGTTTTAACCACAGACTTAGAACAGCATAGCATTTTCTTTCGTGAATTTATTAGTCCTGATTTATATTCTCAAAACGTTACTAATATTCTCTATAAAACTAACCTCCATTCAGTGAGAAGTGATTAGAAAGTTTTAAAAACACTTTTTTCAGGTCTTTACATTTTTGTTAAAAGTATTATATTCTAGTGCAGATGGTGCTAACATTGAGAACCCAAACTCTTTTAGCTACATTTATTACAGAATTTCTGGCTAAGTTAAGCCAGGTCCCTCTCCATTTACTGGGCGAAGATGGTAAGCAGGGCTGAGATAGAAACACAAATGAGACATGGCCACTGCATGCAGAAAACTCACAGATGGGAGGAAAGCAGATATCTACGCTCCTACCATAAATAGAAGGTAACAGAACTATTAAGATTATAAGAAAATATTGGTGGCCCATGAACCACCTAAAATTCCCATGTACTATTTAAAATTATCTTGCATGTGATGCATGGCCACTAAAAAATTTCAAGTAGAGTCGATTTAATAGTCCAAAGTCAGCCTGCTAATCAAGATGTAGTCTGATTAAATTCAGTTTCCTAGACTCCTAATTGTGGAGGTGGGAGGGAGCAGGCACCATGCATTTGGAGGAAGGTGCTCATTTCCACCTCTGTTCCTCCTCATCTGCCTCCTTCCCCGCTCTTCTGTGTCCATCAGGTCCCAGCATAGCTTTCACACAGCTCTCCACTGATCCAAATGCCTTCTGTCCTTCCAAGCCCAGGTTACTTAGTGTAGAGGCACCTGGACCTTTGTTAGGAGGGTCAACAGCTGAATAGACTCCAGACATTCAACGAGGACTGAGTCACCGAACAGTCTGGTCCTTAGACCAGCACCAGCAGCAGCCACAGCAGCATCTTCACCTGGAATTAACGTTAGATATACAGACTCAGTCTGTATATCTTCTCCAAGACCTAATTAATCAGAACAAGCATTTTAAAAAGATCCCATGTGATTCATATGCAAAGTAAATTTTACAAAGCCCTGACCTTGCATACTAAACTAAGCCAGCAGTTCAGTCTCAGAATAAGTTGGACCCTCCCTTAGAATCAGGAATTTGGATGACTTGTCTCAATGACCCCTCTTAGCAACATCTTTATGATGTATTTACAGTGTCACACGTTGTATAGTTTAACTATAAAGACTGCTAATTACTGTTCCCTTCGTAACAGCATAAGCCATTACTATAAAAACAAAAAAACAAAAAAACCAGCTGCCAAGAATCAACCACCATTACCAACAGACCTTGAGCAGGGGAAATGAAAAGTGACTGCCAAACTCTTCATAACCTTCCCACCTGGGCCCCAACTGATGCAGGACTCTCAGTAACCTTCCAGACAAGGCACTGACCAAGCCATCAGTTCATGATCACTCTCCAGGGACACAGAATAGGATGGGAAGATTAATAGAGCCTTAAAGAGGATCTGTGATGGAGATCTGGGATGTGGGGTGGGTGGGGAGAGAGCCCAGGTTCAGAAGCATTCAGGGGCTAACAGGGGAAGAGCAGCATGAAGTGTCAAGAGCACTTTATCATTCCCCCAAATCCTGCTCTGCATACCTTGCTGGTCCTCACCCATCTGATCAATTAGCCCTAGCAACTCTGCCCTCGCAGTTGTTCAGCTTAGTTATACTTGACCCCACTCTTTCATACCCAATCATATCCACCAACAAATCCTGTTGATTCATCCTTCAGAATTTAGCCAGAATCCAACCACTTCTCATGGCCTCCACTCTACCACCTTACTCCGAGCCATCATCATCTTACACCTAGATAAGAGTCTCCTAACTGGCTCACTGCTTCCACCCTTGCCTCCTTCCATCTATTCTCAACCCAGCAGCCAGGGTAATCCTGTCAATTACTCCACTCAAACCCACCCCAATACTTCCCCATCTCACTCACAGTAAAAGCCAAAGTTTTTACAGTTCTCTGAAGGTATTCAACATAAAAACAAACAAGGAACAAAACCCTACTAGGGGAGTATGGACAAAACTATTGGACACCACCATGATTTTAAGGGTAGACATAACGAACTTGCATACATCTCCCCCATTCATGGTGATCCTCAGAAGTACTTACAGTGGCATTTATGTCACCAACTATGCCCTATATGCCTTTCAGAAGAGTCCAATGTCAGATTTTTTTTTCCTACTTTATGGTTTAGGATTAATTCACTTTCATTACTAACCAAAATATTTGATGGAGGAACATACTGTGTAAGATTAAAATAGTCTATAAATAGGTAATTTATCAAAACCTTGATGGTTTTAAAGGAAAAGCTTCCTTCTACCTTAGCAATCAAACCAAAAGCAGAAGCAAGAGGACATCATGATGTATCATCACACTATTTTATGCAAGTAATTATTGAGTAATAAGCTCATCTGGACTTGATTTCCTTCTCATAGAACAAAAAGGTAATTATGTCTCTGAGTTTGTCCATGTCAATGGCACTGCTCTAGAACATTCAGATAACTGAAACATGGAGAATTTTTTTTAAAAAACAGTCTAATAAAGAAAACCACATAATTTTATGGTAACGTTTTTACAATGTGTTTATAATGTAACACACTGACACTGTATGTCTTAATGCCTCATTTTGTTAATTACTTTATTACCATCATTACTAAATAGGTGCCATGAACAGACTGCCAAGAATCAGTCTTTCAGCCTGATCATTACCATTTATACAAATTGTATTTCAGAAATATTTTCATTTATCTTCAGTTGTTTCTTGAAAACAATCTGGTGGACAAACTGCAGTCTACTAATAAACTGCAGGTCCGAAGGGATTTTAAATAAATGTTGGAGGAACTTCCCTGGTGGTCCAGTGGGTAGGACTCCGTGCTCCCAATGCAGGGGGCCTGGGTTCAATCCCTGATTGGGGAATTAGATCACACATGCAGGCCGCAACTAGGAAGTCCACATGCCACAAATAACAATCCCACATGCCACAATGAAGATCCTGCATGTCACAACTAAGACCCGGCACAGCCTAAATAAATAAATAAATATATATATATTTTTTTAAGTTACAATTTAAAAAAATAAAAAATAAAAAAATAAATGTTGGAAATCCTATTATAATGATCTTAAGAAGCAATTCTATTGGCTGGCAAAATAATGGTCCCTGTATTCAAGAAATAGAAAAAATACAAAATTTACAATATTTTGACTTAATCTTTGAAAGATTATGGACATTTTCCCTAAATTGTTGTACAAAAACAGGTACACTTTTTAGAAGATTTGATTTCCTCCTACCAACGGTCAATGAAAATCACACCTCTTTAATTCACCAGAGAAAATTATTTGTAGTTCATTATGTTCACTTCTCTTCTGATAATATTTGACTTATTTAACAAAAAGAGTATTTCTTTTTAAACCTAAATTGTAAAATAAAGCAGAAGAGAATTGCTCTTATTTTTCACATTTATTGAGAAATAAATCTACCGCTATTTCTGTCTCCTTAATAGGGCTGCTAGAAAAATCAAATCAAAATTCTGTGGAGAAGAACACAGCAAGGAGGCAGCTGTCTGCAAGCTAGGAAGGGTGCTCTCACTAGAGACCAATCAGCTATCATCTTCATCTTGGACTTTGCAGCATTCAGAACTTCCCAACTGGCCCAGAAAGCTGTGTTCTCAGTTTTCCGCCAGCTCATTAGCCACAGGATCCAATCCATTGCCAGCACAGGCTGTTAAAACTCCAACCTGGGTCCAGAGATGGACTTTGGACTGTGCTGGCATAAAGGATAATACTTTAAAAAAAACAAATACCAGAGGGCAGACAGTAGAAGCAAGAAGAACTACAATCCTGCAGCCTGTGAAACAAAAACCACATTCACAGAAAGACAGACAAGATGAAAAGACAGAGGGCTAGGTACCAAATGAAGGAACAAGATAAAACCCCAGAAAAACAACTAAATAAAGTGGAGATAGGCAACCTTCCAGAAAAAGAATTCAGAATAATGATAGGGAAGATGATCCAGGACCTCGGAAAAAGAATGGAGGCAAAGATTGAGAAGACGCAAGAAATGTTTAACAAAGACCTAGAAGAATTAAAGACAAACAGAGATGAACAATACACTAACTAAAATGAAAACTACACTAGAAGGAATCAATAGCAGAATAACTGAGGCAGAAGAACGGATAAGTGACCTGGAAGACAGAATGGTGGAATTCACTGCTGCGGAACAGAATAAAGAAAAAAGAATGAAAAGGAATGAAGACAGCCTAAGAGACCTCTGGGACAACATTAAATGCAACAACATTCATATTATTGGGGTCCCAGAAGGAGAAGAGAGAGAGAAAGGACCCGAGAAAATCTTTGAAGAGATTATAGTCAAAAACTTTCCTAACATGGGAAAGGAAATAGCCACCCAAGTCCAGGAAGTGCAGAGAGTCCCATACAGGATACACCCAAGGAGAAACACGCCGAGACACATAGTAATCAAACTGGCAAAAATTAAAGATAAAGAAAAATTATTGAAAGCAGCAAGGGAAAAATGACAAATAACATACAAGGGAACTTCCATAAGGTTAACAGCTGATTTCTTAGCAGAAACTCTATAAGCCAGAAGGGAGTGGCATGATATACTTAAAGTGATGAAAGGGAAGAACCTACAACCAAGATTATTCTACCCAGCAAGGATCTCATTCAGATTCGATGGAGAAATCAAAAGCTTTACAGACAAGCAAAAGCTAAGAGAATTCAGCACCACCAAATCAGCTCTACAACAAATGCTAAAGGAACTTCTCTAAGTGGGAAACACAAGAGAAGAAAAGGACCTACAAAAACAAACCCAAAACAATTTTAAAAATGGTCACAGGAACATACATATTGATAATTATCTTAAACATGAATGGATTAAATGCTCCAACCAAAACACATGGGCTTGCTGAATGGATACAGAAACAAGACCCATATATATGCTGTCTACAAGAGACCCACTTCAGACCTAGGGACACATACAGACTGAAAGTGAGGGGATGGAAAAAGATATTCCATGCAAATGGAAATCAAAAGAAAGCTGGAGTAACAATACTCATATCAGATAAAATAGACTTTAAAATAAAGAATGTTAAAAGAGACAAGGAAGGACACTACATAATGATCAAGGGATCAATCCAAGAAGAAGATATAACAATTGTAAATATATATGCACCCAACATAGGAGCACCTCAATACATAAGGCAACTGCTAACAGCTATAGAAGAGGAAATTGACAGTAACACAGTAAGAGTGGGGGAGTTTAACACCTCACTTACATCAATGGACAGATCAGTCAAAATGAAAATAAATAAGGAAATAGAAGCTTTAAATGACACAATAGACCAGATAGATTTAACTGATATTTATAGGACATTCCATCCAGAAACAGCAGATAACACTTTCTTCTCAAGTGCTCATGGAACATTCTCCAGGATAGATCATATCTTGGGTCACAAAAAAAGCCACAGTAAATTTAAGAAAACTGAAATCATATCAAGCATCTTTTCTGACCACAACGCTATGAAATTCGAAATGAATTACGGGGAAGAAAACGTAAAAAACACAAACACATGTAGGCTAAACAATACATTACTAAATAACCAAGAGATCACTGAAGAAATCAAAGAGGAAATCAAAAAATATATAGAGACAAATGACAATGAAAACACGGTGATCCAAAACCTATGGGATGTAGCAAAAGCAGTTCTAAGAGGGAAGTTTATAGCTATACAAGCCTACCTTAAGAAACAAGAAAAATCTCAAACAATCTAACCTTACACCTAAAGGAACTAGAGAAAGAAGAACATACAAAACCCAAAGTCAGCAGAAGGAAAGAAATCATAAAGATCAGAGCAGAAATAAATGAAATAGAAACAAAGAAAACAATAGCAAAGATCAATAAACCTAAAAGCTGGTTCTTTGAGAAGATAAACAAAATTGATAAACCATTAGCCAGACTCATCAAGAAAAAAGAGGGATGGACTCAAATCAATAAAATTAGAAATGAAAAAGGAGAAGTTACAACAGACACCGCAGAAATACAAAGCATCCTAAGAGACTACTACAAGCAACTCTATGCCAATAAAATGGACAATCTGGGAGAAACGGACAAATTCTTAGAAAGGTATAACCTTCCAAGACTGAACCTGGAAGAAATAGAAAATATGAACAGACCAATCACAAGTAATGAAATTGAAACTGGGATTTTAAGTCTTCCAACAGGGCTTCCCTGGTGGTGCAGTGGTTGAGAGTCCGCCTGCTGATACAGGGGACACAGGTTCGTGCCCCGGTCCGGGAGGGTCCCACATGCCACAGAGCGGCTGGGCCCGTGGGCCATACCCACTGGGTCTGCACGTCCAGAGGCTGTGATCTGCAACGGAAGGGGCCGCGGCAGTGAGAGGCCCATGTACCGCAAAAATATATATATATATATATATTCCCACAAACAAAAGTCTAGGACCAGATGGCTTCACAGGTGAATTCTATCAAACATTTAGAGAAGAGCTAACACCCATCTTTCTCAAACTCTTCCAAAAAATTGCAGAGAAAGGAAAACTCCTAAACTCATTCTATGAGGCCACCATCACCCTGATACCAAAACCAGACAAAGATACTACAAAAAAAGAGAATTACAGACCAATATCACTGATGAATGTAGATGCAAAAATCCTCAACAAAATACTAGCAAACAGAATCCAACAACACATTAAAAGGATCATACATCATGATCAAGTGGGATTTATCCCAGGGATGCAAGGATTCTTCAATATACGTAAATTAATCAATGTAATAAACCATATTAACAAATTGAAGAATAAAAACCATATGAGCATGTCAATAGATGCAGAAAAAGCTTTTGACAAAATTCAACACCCATTTATGATAAAACTCTCCAGAAAGTGGGCATAGAGGCAACCTACCTCAACATAATAAAGGCCATATATGACAAACCCACAGCCAACATCATTCTCAATGGTGAAAAACTGAAAGTGTTTCCTCTAAGATCAGAAACAGGACAAGAATGTCCACTCTCACCACTATTATTCAACATAGTTTTGGAAGTCCTAGCCACGGCAGTCAGAGAAGAAAAAGAAATAAAAGGAATACAGATTGGAAAAGAAGAAGTAAAACTGTCACTGTTTGCAGATGACATGATACTATACATAGAGATCCTAAAGATGCCACCAGAAAACTACTAGAGCTAATCAATGAATTTGGTAAAGTAGCAGGATACAAAATTAATGCACAGAAATCTCTTGCATTCCTATACACTAACGATGAAAAATCTGAAAGAGGAATTAAGGAAACACTCCCATTTACCACTGAAACAAAAAGAATAAAATACCTAGGCATAAACCTACCTAGGGAGACAAAATACCTGTATACAGAAAACTACAAGACACTGATGAAAGAAATTAAAGATGATACCAACAGATGGAGAGATATACCATGCTCTTGGATTGGAAGAATCAATATTGTGAAAATGACTATACTACCCAAAGCAATCTACAGATTCAATGCAATCCCTATCAAATTACCAATGGCATTTTTTACAGAACTGGAACAAAAAATCTAAAAATTTGTAGGGAGACACAAAAGACCCCGAATAGCCAAAGCAGTCTTGAGGGAAAAAAAAACGGAGCTGGAGGAATCAGGCTCCCTGACTTCAGACTATACTACAAAGCTACAGTCATCAAGACAATATGGTACTGGCACAAAACCAGAAACATAGATCAATGGAACAAGATAGAAACCCCAGAGATAAACCCACACACCTATGGTCAAGTAATCTATGACAAAGGCTGCCAGGATATACAATGGAGAAAAGACAGTCTCTTCAATAAGTGGTGCTGGGAAAACTGGACAGCTACATGTAAAAGAATGAAATTGGAACACTCCCTAACACCATACACAAAAATGAACTCAAAATGGATTAGAGACCTAAATGTAAGACCGGACACTATAAAACTCTTAGAGGAAAATATAGGAAGAACACTCTTTGACATAAATCACAGCAAGATCTTTTTCGATCCACCTCCTAGAGAAATGGAAATAAAAACAAAAATAAACAAATGGGACCTGATGAAACTTCAAAGCTTTTGCACAGCAAAGGAAACCATAAACAAGACGAAAAGACAATCCTCAAAATGGGAGAAAATATTTGCAAATGAATCAACAAAGGATTAATCTCCAAAATATATAAATAGCTCATGCAGCTCAATATTAAAAAAACAAACACCCCAATACAAATACGGGCAGAAGACCTAAATCGACATTTCTCCAAAGAAGACATACAGATAGCCAAGAAGCACATGACAAGCTGCTCAACATCACTAATTATTGGAGAAATACAAATCAAAACTACAATGAGGTATCACCTCACACCAGTTAGAATGGGCATCATCAGAAAATCTGCAAACAACAAATGCTGGAGAGGCTGTGGAGAAAAGGGAACCCTCTTGCACTGTTGGTGGGAATGTAAATTGATACAGCCACTATGGAGATCAGTATGGAAGTTCCTTAAAAAACGAAAAATAGAATTACCATATGACCCAGCAATACCACTACTGGGCATATACCCAGAGAAAACCATAATTCAAAAAGACACATGCACCCCAATGTTCACTGCAGCACTATTTACAATAGCCAGGTCATGGAAGCAACCAAAATGCCCATATACAGACGAATGGATAAAGAAGATGTGGTACATATATAGAATGGAATATTACTCAGCCATAAAAAGGAATGAAATTGGGTCATTTGTTGAGACATGGATGGATCTAGAGACTGTCATACAGAGTGAAGTAAGTCAGAAAGAGAAAAACAAATATCATATATTAACGCATATATGTGGACCTAGAAAAATGGTACAGATGAACCGGTTTGCAGGGCAGAAATTGAGATACAGATGTAGGGAACAAACATATGGACACCAAGGGGGGAAAGCGGTGGCGGGCTTGGGGGGTTGGGTGGGTGGTGTGATGAATTGGGCGATTGGGATTGACATGTATACACTGATGTGTATAGAGTTGATGACTAATAAGGACCTGCTGTATATAAAAAAAAATTAAATTAAAAAAAGTTCTGTGGAAACCCTTTGCAAACCATCTCAAGTCATACTCAACTAAGTCAGAATTAGCAATCAACCAATAATCATCTGCCAACCTCTACCAAATACCTACTTCTGGCCAGGCAGTATAAGAGGTGTGAGTGAGATCAAAATAACAAGATCTGGACCCTACTCAGTAAGAAGCCACGAGCCAGCAGGAAAGATAAAACATTACCAAACAATAGTTGGTGTTGGAAGAGAATTATGGGCAAGAGCACAGAGCAAGCAATCAACACAAACTGCACAACTAACGAGACAGCTGAATAGTGCACATTCATATAGCAATTTCCTTATGCTTTCTCTGTTCTAAATGTTTGCCACATATGAATTTATTTAATCCTCATAACAGCCCTATGAGGTGGGTCTGATTATTATTATTTCTATTTTAAAGTCAAAGAAACCTAAACACAGAGAGGTTAAGTAACTTGCCCAAGGACACAAAACTAGTAAATAACAGAGCCAAGATTTAACCTCAGGTAGTAAGACTGAAGCACACTCCTACATACGCATGATTCTGTGCAGCATCTGAGCAAAGAAATGAACTCTCTCTGCCTGAGATAGTCAAGGAAAGCCTTTGAGGGGCTGACATTTGAGTTGGTCCTGAAGGAAAAGAAAGGATTCCTCAAAGGAAGGAGATGAAGTAGTGCAACCCAGGCAAACACATATACAACCCAGGCAAAAGACATATACAAAGGTTTATTTGAGCAAAGAGGAAAAGTCCTAAGGGTGAGAACAGGGGGAGGAAGATGGGGAGGGGAGAGTGGTAGGAGATAAGGTGCCACGGTAGGCATAGCCTACATGATAAAGGACCTGTATGTCAGAACTATGGGTTGTACTTGAACCTGAAACAACAGAGATATCCCAGAAGATGGGGCAAGGGAAAGGTTCTTTGGCAATTGTCCTCCCCATTTCCCACTAATTCCCCATTCCTAAAGAGATAGTACAAGCATGACTTCCTTGTGGACTCTGCCACCAACATTTTATAGCCAATGACCTTGCTTTTGGAATCACAGTGAGATCAAGACCATCTGGCCAGACTTCCCTTTAGGACCACTGCCCCTAGCCCCACCCACATCCCTTTATAGGCCGTATCTACACATATCCTTTCATCTTTTCCTGTCAGCTCAAAGGAAGAAATGCACTTTCTCTTTCCTCTATCAAAGCTCAGAATCCCATCCCGTCCCATCCCCAGGTACTACCTTTATCTCAACCTTACCCCTAGGTCCATAGCGTCCTTCATCTCTCTGCTGATAGCGTAATGATTTCCCTCTTTTCCTAAAAACCCTAGTTCATTGAATCCAGCTCCTTCAACCACAGTCCTGTTTTTCTCCTTCCTTTCACAGTTCAATCCCCATATACGAGTATCGGGTACCCATTACTCGTATCATCATAGCTCAGCCGCCTGTCCTCTTTTAATTCTCTGAAAATTCTTAAAGGGTTAAAAGTTGAGACCTGCAAATTCGACTCTGAGCTCCACCAGCACAAGCTAAATCATAAGCAGATTAATGAACTTCTACCAACCTTCAGCTTCCCTACTTACAAAGTGATAAATTGTACCTACTCTAAATGCATCAATAGTAAATGAATTGCATAAGAGTAAATTAATTAGTGTATGCCAAACCCTTCCTATAGTGCCTAATCCATAGTAAGAGCTCAATAAACTTCATTGTCAATATTGGCAACAATACTAGAATTGCCATAGATCTCATTCTTAATTTCTCTCTTTCCAATACTCTTTGCAGATCTTTCCTCCCTGATCTTAAATGAGGCCATGCTTTACTGGTTCCCCTCTTAAATTCTAGTTTTGCCATACTGTCTGATCCAACAGACATTGTCTCATCTAATCGGAATCAAGGTCTCAGCAGCATGATAGTGAACCAATCCTTCCTTTTTAAATCGCTTGTGCCTCCTAGGCCTCCCCACTACCAGACACTCCTGATTTTCCTTCTACCTCATTCAATAAATACTCCTTTCTCTGTTGCCTTAGGTAATTCTACCTCATTCATTTCCTAGGTGTAAAACATAGTTCTTTTTCTCCTTTCTTCACTTTTCCTTTGTTTTCTGTATAGCCATATACTCCTCTTCCCTGGGTAGTTCCAGATCTTTAAGTACCTCACACTGATAACTCATTTATTTTTATGAGTTTAAATATCTTGCCTTTAAACATCTTGCATATGATAACTCACACTTTTTTTTTTTTTTTTTTTTTTTTTTTTTTTTTTTTTTTTTTGCGGTACACGGGCCTCTCACTGTTGTGGTCTCTCCCGTTGCGGAGCACAGGTTCCGGACACGCAGGCTCAGCGGCCATGGCTGACGGGCCCAGCCGCTCCGCGGCATGTGGGATCTTCCCAGACCGGGGCACGAACCCGTGTCCCCTGCATCGGCAGGCGGACTCTCAACCACTGCACCACCAGGGAAGCCCAAGTCACACATTTTTATATGTGGCATTGACCCTTCTCCCCTGAAGTCCGGAATCAAATATCCAATTTCTTACTCAACATCTCCACTTGGGAACCTAATAAATATTTCACACTTAAGAAGATCAAAACAAAATTTGTGACAGCTGTCCTCCGATCCAACCTGTTCCACCTCTGGTCTCCTCCATATCAATGAACGGCACCACCATCTCCCATCACCAAGAACGTACAGACACATTCAAACCACCAAAAAGAGCAATGTTCCTCTCTCCAAAGTGTACTTTAGATCTGTCCTTTACCCTCTGTCTCTACACTGCACACTAGTCCAAGCCTCCATCGCCTCTCAGCAAAAAGCTACACCAGCCACCTTCGTGGTCACCCTGCTTCCTCTCTGGTCCTCAAGAAGAATCTCCCACACGGGACCCAGAAATCTTTTTATAGATCAATCCCATGTCCCTTCTCACTACACCAGAATAAGTCCAAGTTTTATACACAACCTCTTCATTTTACAGATGAGAAAAAATGTCCTGCGAATTAACTGACTTGCTCAAGGTCGTAAGCTAGCTATCAGCAAGGATGAGACTAGAACCAGACCTCCCTTCACTGCCCCACCCACTGCCCTCTGAAGGCACATATTCTAATGACAATTACATCGATACACTCTCTTTAATAACAATAGCTCCTTACATCTATTCAGTTTGGGTTGGCAAAGAAACAGCACAGAAGTCCAGGCCTGAGGTTATTTAATCAACATTATCAGACCATGATCCTCTCCAGCACTAGCTCTGAGTGTTTAATGTTGAGGATAATAAAATGCAATCTGCAGAATCCATTTATATTTTCATCATGTCATCAGAAACCCAGAAGGCGCTGTTTATAGCCACTGATTGACAGACTCTGTTAAAAAAAAATCTAATTAAGAATACAGGAAATGCTCCAAAGCATGCTGGGAGCATTAAATCCTCTGATCTAGCCATTGCGTGCTCTAGACACAGGAAATGGGTCAGTCCAGGAACATGTGAGTGAGTTTAGCAGTAAGTGTGTTTGTACACTTAGACTGTTCTTACCTTCTAAAGAGACAGAACAGACACTGCAAAGAAAGACAAACAACTCATGAGCTTTAACACAACATAAAGTATTAGCAATTGATTTGAGAGCAAAGAAGAAGAATGAGTCCCAAAAGAAAATGGGCTAGTAAAGTGCTTCTGGGCTATGTGTGCTGTCTCTACTACAAGGAGCAGAGCCAGGCTTCAGCCACAGTGTGATTTTTACCTGGGTATCATGTTGCTCCTTAAATAAATACTTCAATTCTTGGTTAATTTTGACATATCAGTGTATGGAACTGTCATCTAGTCCTCAGCACAGGGATATATAAAACCTCTGAATTAGGCAAATCAGGGTCCAAATTTCAGGTGTGATACTTCGGAGCTATGTGAACACTGGACAAATGGCTTCGTTTCTCTGAGCCTGCTCCATCATCTTTAAAAGACGGTTGTAGGAACCTGTTTTACAAGGTTGTTAGAGGTTAGAAATCATGAGTAGAAACCATCTAATAGGACATTTACTACTGATTGGAAGCTCTATTACTTTCTTTCCTCGAGCTTCATATCTAAGGAGAAGAAAAAAATCCATGCTGGAGTGTCTAGATCAGGCGGTTGCAATTTCTGTTCAGAAACACCGCTCAAGAGAAAGTGAGTATGGCTGAGGCAGATTGGCTGCTTCACAGACGGCTCTGGGCTTGTGAGTGCTGGGTACAAAATCACACAATGTGACAGACTCCTATACACACGGTCCGGATTTAGTGAGACCATGAGGAGACAATTGGGCAAATCCAGAAACATGACACATTTCATAAGAAAATTGACCTTCAAAAAGCCAATGTCGTGAAGAAAAGGGGAGGGTTGTTACCTTAAATAAGAGACTTAAGGGACATGACAACCAATTCGCTGCATGCGTCTTAGTGAAATCCTAGTTTAAAAGCAGATTTACAGGTGATATTTTGGGCACGATTGGGGAAATCTGAACATATACTGGTCATTTGATAATATCAGGGCATTACTTCACTTGATTAAGAGTGACCATGGCACGGTGGTTATGTAGAAGAATGTCCTCATAGCTTGGAGATGCGCACTAAAGTATTTAGAGGGAAAGGGGTCTGATGTCTGTCATTTATTTTGAAAAGGTTGAAAAGATATTAGGAGTATGTGTGCATGTGTTTGTGTTAGAAGTAAATATAGAAAATGTTAACAATTATTGACACGAGGTGGTGGGTATATGGCCTCTTTGAACCAACCTACCTTCCTTCCTGCCTCTCTCTCTGTCTCTCTCTCTCTGTCTCTCTCTCTCTCTGTCTCTCTCTCTCTCTCTCTCTCTCTCTCTCTCTCTCTCTCTCTCTCATGTTTCAAAATATTCATAATAAAATGTTGCCTGGAGCTACAGCTGAAAGTCATTCAGCAGTCCAGGGAAAGAAATCAAGTCAAACACCTGTCTGGTGCCTCCTCATTTGTTACTAGGAGTGCTTTTTCATACTTGTTTTCAATGGTTCACTATCAGTCATTTCATTTATATTCAACCCACTCTCTCACCTGCTCACTACACAGAAATGGCTCTTGCTACTCATCAAATCAACATGACGTTAGTACTGAGGATGGGAAGGAAAGAGGGGTCAAGCCCCTTGGCTTCCTGATTTGGGGCAAAGAATGGGAACTAGAGGTTCTGCCAAGTACACACAGTCCTGTGACAGTTGTAGAACTGTCTGAAGAACTGATCAATTTCACCATTTGATATTCTAATAACCTAATAATTTTTAGCTAAGAATCCAAAGTAACCACAAAATTGTTGTGTTTCACCAGTACTTGCTATTTTAAAACACACTGAAGTCAAGTTAGAAAACTACTAGAATTCACCCAAACAAGTTATTAGATTACCAAAGGAAAATAAAACATGGTGAAATGCTCATTATACAGATAGGATGATCACATTTTAAACAGCCTGTCCTTTTAAAAGTCATAGGTATGACTTGGGCAACACAACTAGGAAGAAAAGCCAGGAAGTGATCAACATAAAATGAGAAAGTGACTTTTAGAAGGAGGGAAGGAATTATCAATGGGAAGGAGCCCAGGACGGGCTTCCAGGGTGATAAAATTCTACTTCTTGATTTGAATCTACTTCTTGAGACAGTGATTCCAAGACTGTCCACCTTAAATAATTAACTAAGCTGTGAATTTATGTGGTTTTCTGTAATTGTGTTATACTTTACAACTTAAAAGATTTTAAAGGGAGGACTGGAGAAATGGAGGTTGACTTCCATAGTGGTTTTATCCTTTTTTTTTTTTCTTTTGTTAGTAACAAAAGCCATTTTCCATTTGGTTTAACTCAGAAAAGTCTTTGTAGTGAGAAAATACTACTTGTAAAAGGTTTTTCATTCAAATGTAATAGAAATACACCTCCAACTAATAATATTCCTCAGGTCTATTAAAATGGTGGCTGACAATATAGAAAAACAGTATGGAGGTTCCTTAAAAAAAACTAAAAATAGAGTTGCTATATGATCTAGCAATCCTACTCCTGGGCATTTATCCAGAAAAGACAAAAACTCTAATTTGAAAAGATATATCATGAACCCCAATGTTCACAGAAGCACTATTTACAGTAGCCAAGACATGGAAGCAACCCAAGTGTCCATCAACAGATGAATAGATAAAGAAGATGTGATACACACACACACACACACAATGGAATATCAGCCATAAAAAGAATGAAATATTGCCATTTGTGGCAACATGGATAGACCTAGAGATTATCATACTGAGTGAAGTAAGCCAGATAGACAAAGACAAATATTATATGATAACATTTATATGTGGAAGCTAAAAAATAATACAAATGAACTTATTTACAAAACAGAAACAGACTCACAGACATAGAAAACAAACTTATGTTCACCAAAGGGGAAAGGTCGGGGAGGAATAAATTAGGAGTATGGGATAACAGATAAACACCACTATATATAAAATAGATAAACAACAAGAATTTATTGTATAGCACAGGGAACTATATTCAACATCTTGTAATAACCTATAATGGAAAAGAGTCAGAAAAAAAATATATATATATATATAAAACTGAATCACTTTGCTGTACACCAGAAACTAACACAGTATTGCAAATCAACTATACTTCAATTTTAAAAATGGTGACTGGGATCCATACATGCTTACTGCGTGATATATATATTTTTTATTTAAATTTATTTTTTAAAATTTATTTATTTTTGATTGCATTGGGTCTTCGTTGTGTGCGGGCTTCTCCAGTTGTGGGGAGCAGGGGCTACTCTTCGTTGCAGTGCGCAGACTTCTCATTGGGTGGCTTTTCCTGTTGAGGAGCACAGGCTCTAGGTGCACGGGCTTCAGTAGTTGTGGTACCCAGGCTCAGTAGTTGCGACTTGTGGGCTCTAGAGTGCAGGCTCAGTAGTTGTGGTGCACTGGCTTAGTTGCTCCGCAGCATGTGGGATCTTCCCAGGCTAGGGCTCAAACCTGTGTCCCCTGCACTGGCAGGCAGATTCTTAACCACTGTGCCACCAGGGAAGCCCTGCATTATATATATATATATATATATATATATATATATATATATATATATATATATATATATATATACTTTTTTTTAACATCTTTATTGGAGTATAATTGCTTTACAATGGTGTGTTACTTTCTGCTGTATAACAAAGTGAATCAGCTATACATGTACATATATCCCCATATCTCTTCCCTCTTGCATCTCCCTCACTCCCACCCTCCCTATCCCACCCCTCTAGGCATAATATATTTTAAAACAAACATTTGAGTATCAAAGGAGCCAATGTACTGCTAGGTTTTGGAAAATAAAGGACACATCATCTTCTGAGATTTTACCATTTGAATGGCTCTAGGCAGACACTTGGGGTCAGGAATGGCCACAGTGCCCCTTCCCCCCATCTTCTATCAATGGTTTGAATCACATGGTTAACTAAAGACACCTAGTCAGTACTGGTAGGAAGCTGAAAGTCCAGACAACTGGGTTCAAGCCACAGTTCTCTAATAACCAAGGGTTTCCAGCAAATCACTCCACTCCTCTAAGATAACTTTGCACAAATCTACAGATTCTCTGAACCCTGCTCCACCCTAGGCTCTCACCTTGAAGTTTTGATGATAATAGTAACAGCATCTTTTATGGAACCTTAATTGACTCACTTACTCCTCGGTTCCCTGGTGCAGTTGTCAGAGCTACCGCAGCTGGTTGCACAGGTTGTGCCCTCAACAGCTGTGCCCAGCTGACGAGACAAGTTGGGGCTAAAAGCCAGCCTGAGCTCTCTTTGTCAAACTACACAAATTCTTCTGGCGAAAGAGTTCTGCTTTCCTAATTCACATAAAGCCACTGTCTGTACTCAAGCCCAAAGAGTCCACCCCACGATGTCTTTTTTGAGCTTACACAAAGGCGTTCAATGGGCTCTCAGGGGCCCTGATAGAAGTGTGATTATTATCTCTGTTTTCCAGATGAAGAAACGAAAGTATAGACCATGAGGTAATTGGCCCAATTTCACACAGTAAGTGGCAGAGCCAGGACTCTAAGCTGGGCAGTCTGCTTCCAGACCCACACTCCCAACCAGAAGGCTATGCTGCCCAAACACGCCTGTGTCAGTTGAGTTGTAAATAAAGATCTGACTTCCCACTGTCTATGCAATCTTCTCTCTTCAATGTGCCTCTTCCTCAAAACGTGGAAAAAGAATATAAGCCCCCAAATCCAGAGAAATGTCAAAATGCCTGCCCATATACAGTCAATTCACTCAACACTGCAGAGATGAAATCATAACAATCTCTGTGATGTCACTGGATTTTAGCCTCTGTATTTAAAAATTCGTCACACATATCCAAAGAATACAACTTGAAAGAATCTTATACACAACCTGATCCCCTATGGAATGAAAAATAAATATCCACTAATGGGGAGTGAAGGGGACTAGAAGGAAAGAAGACAAGATGCCTCATTGGAGACCATTAGGCATTTCAGAACAAAATATTTCCCTACGTATCTCCCTCTGGTTCTTTAGACTTACAAATAATGCATTATGGCAGGAAATCTGTTCTCTTGGCTGTTCTGTGATGAAGACAGCAGGTGGTAACCCCAGCCCCCTAAAGTGCTGTTCATCACTGGCCCTCACTGACACCACAGTGTGGCGGCTGCCCCCACTGAGGAAGCAGCGCCATCTTGGTTTCTACTGGAGTGAACATTACTCAGACTCTGTGCTTATCTCTCCTTACACAATGTTTCCTCCATAAACATGGTCCACCTCAATAAGGAAGGAGTCCTGTTTTCAGAGTGCTACAAAAAAACCATAAGGAAACAGTGTAATGCTGTACTACCACAGGTAAATTAAAGAAAAGACAAGAAGGCTATTTGTTATAAACCTAGTAGGTGAGATCCATGTCAATCAAAAACAAAACAAAACAAACAACAGGACCTTCTGCCCACGCATCATCTTGAAAAACCTCATTAACAAAAAGCCTAGAAAGAGGAAGAAGGAAAAAAGGGTATAAAAAGTTAACTGTGTTATTGTTAGAATACAAGATATGTTCTAAGAGGTCCTTGGTTTTATATATATATATATATATATATATATATATATATATATATATATACATTTTAAACATTTATTTATTTATTTGGCTGCGTTGGGTCTTAGTTGCAACACGCAGGATCTTCATTGCAGCGTGCTGGTCTTTAGTTGCAGCATGCGAACTCTTAGTTGTGGCATGTGGGTCTTTAGTTGCAGCATGCAAACTCTTAGTTGTGGCATGTGGGATCTAGTTCCCTGACCAGAGATTGAACCCAGGCCCCCTGCATTGGGAGTGTGGAGTCTTAGTCACTGGACCACACGGGAAATCTCTCCTTGGTTATATTTTTAAAACTCCTTATAATCAAGTCACCTTGAGAGATGGCCTAGAACCAATGGTATTCTGCTAACTGCTTAACAATCGGTTCTCATGAGGTGGGGAGGGGAGAAGAGCCCTGACGTGTAGCATTTGCCAATCTCCATGGAGTAAATATTCCCACTGTGGTTGATTTCAAGCTCAGCCTGATATCACTGAACACACAGTGAAGAGGAAATGCACACAAGCTTCTCTCTTGAGCCATATGAGCTGGCTCCAGAATACTACTGCAAACTCGCAATCTCTATTACATATATATTATGAGGCTAACAGTTAACTTAAATGTGGTGTTTTAAATGTATTACAATATCCATGACATTGGAGAATTATCAAAAAATAATTGAAAACAAACCAAATAACCATATGAATGTTTCTAAACTTGCATACACTCTTGTTCATAAACAATCAACATCTTATAGAAAGAGGTAACTACAATGATAATATAAACCTATTGTTCTTTCAGAGAGCTGTTTCTGATTCCTGGCTATAGATAGACAATCAGAATGCAAAAGCAAAAGGTCTCCACTAAATTCCTGAAAATTGGAGCAGTAACAATAATCCAATGAATAGGCCTTTCCCAAGCATATACAATCAAATATAAAAGGCTTACTTTTGTCCTAAATATTTCCTAGCTGTGGAGTATACTCAGGTTCTTGAAAGCTTGTATACTCTCTAGTCCTGAATTTGCAAATATATTTACTTCCCCCCTTATGGGACAGCCAACAATTATAGCAAAGCTAATAACTGTCCCCTCCATTCCAGTGTACCATGATATCATTTTTAATAAGTTGTGGGCAATTAACTAGATTGTAACAATCTTTTAGAGAACAAAGAGAAAAATACAGCCCACTTCCAAC
Source organism: Kogia breviceps (assembly GCF_026419965.1). Classification (NCBI taxonomy): domain Eukaryota; kingdom Metazoa; phylum Chordata; class Mammalia; order Artiodactyla; family Physeteridae; genus Kogia; species Kogia breviceps. The sequence goes on from NC_081315.1 coordinate 82,436,856, forward strand.
ATAAGGGCACAAACTATCCAAACCGGAGTTTTGACTACAGTGACCGGAAGGTAGTAAGTAGAACTACTAAAGCAGAACAGTTGCCATTTTGCTGCTGATTGACACAGAGAGCTGTTGTTTGTAAAAAGAAGAAATGGAGGGCTAATGCTGTTGGCAATAATCAACAGCTCTGTTCTTTCTTTTTTTAATTGCTAGAACACCTGCTGCCTAAGTCTCTTCAGCCTCATCCATTATGCAGCATGTTGATGGTGACGGGACCAGGACACGCCAAGCACACAATGACCGACCTGAGAAAGACAAAGGGACAGACCCAACACTCAAAGGCCAGGCACTGAGAGCCCACACGCTTCCTCTTCCCACTGTCAGTATTTAAAAACACAATCCACTTACACCAAAATTTACTGAGTTGTCATTTTATGGCATTGGGAGGAGTTAAAATACAAAGACAATACTTGTTTTCCACATCATGTGTTTAGGGAGATTAAATTATTATTTCGTGGGGATTGGCCTTCACATTTATTCTTTGGCCCACCTAAGAGAGGAAACACTTAACAGAAGCATTTCCCAAAGTATGTCCCACCGAATCCTAGTTCCGCAGGATGTTGAGATGTGATGTGGAAAAAAGGCTCCACGGTCAAGTACATTTGAGGAATGCTAAGTTGTTTTTTTTTTTTTTACAACTCTGAGCTTCTCAGAGCCAATAATATGCTAATGTACACTGAGATCCTTCAGTGGGAGATAAAACAGTGTTTCCTAATTTGTCGTACCAAGACCCCTTTGCAAGAAAAGTCTCTGGGGAGTGGGACCAGCGCTCTGTATAAGGTGTATTAGGAAACTGACTTTCCAGCGAACTGGTAACTCATAGCCTAGGGGAACCACACAGACCCTCACACAAGTTGTTTGTTCTTTACTGTATTGGACTCCTTGGTACTTCAGAAAATTTGAATAAGCTACTAAAATTTAAAAGCAGAAGAGCTAATATTTAAGCATTGACAAAAACAAAGGTTTTTTTTTTTTTATTGCTTCTCTTGAAAAGAAAAGAGGGGACTAAGGGGGCACTCCTTGTCCACAGAGTTGCCTTTTCTGTGCAGAATATTTTAAACCATAAAGGAATTTTAAAAAACAAACTACATAATGTACCCAGTTTATAGTGAAGTTAAGGAAAGAAAAATTACAAGTGCACTATATATAGGTGTTCAGAGAAGTGAAACAAAGGCAAATGAGAATGGGGTATTAAAGAGGGAAGTCTTCCCTAAGAGGTGGGGAAGAAAGGAGGGATGTATGCAGAGCTAAAGGGAACGCCAAGGACAAAAGCACAAGGCCGGAATCAGTAAGTCATAAAAACAGATCACAGAGTACTTCAAAATAGATACAAAACACACATGTTTGATTTAAATTTGTAATTTAATTGAGGAACACAGTGGTCAAGAATTTTAACAATTAAACAGCTCTGAGCCATAGATAGGGTCAAATCAAGCCATTTGGCCATTAAATCCAATCTCTAAGAGGATAAACACTAGATGTTTCTTAGTTATATGACTAAGTAATTTCCAAAACAATTCCCATCAAATGGCAGGTGCAAAAGCAATTACTTCAAATTCCTTGCCAGTTCCACGGACTTGGCATAGCAGGGTCTCTGAGAACAAGTGAACCAGTTTGAAAATAATTCTGGCACCTCAGAGATCCTATTACTAAGAAGCAGAAATAGATTTTCAAGTGCTCACTTTGAACTATTGAGCATGGTTCCACCCAGATCTTTCCACCATCCTAGAACACTTATTAAAAACCAGTTCAAAGTGAGTCATCATCTAAAATAAAGCTTCACCTTGCCTAAAGTCACGAAGCATAGTGGCTTAACTTCACCACAGTGTGACTAGCACAATCTAAAAAACAAACAAAAAAAAATACAAAAATATTTTCTTACTAAGAAGTTAGATCTAACATGTGATGGGAGCTCAAAATGCGTTTCTTAATTTGAGTTAAGGTCTAACTGTTGCTGTTTTACAATTTCTGTTGTTTTCTACATCATGACTCTTCCAAGATTTCTACTAACTCAAAACCCTAACCCCCACACTTGACTAGTCTTCAGTCTTTATTTTCAGAACAATGTCTTGTTTTGGAAAGACTAGCAACCGCAGACACAAAAAAAGGTCACCCTCCAAAATCTTGGGAGCTACCAGAATCTTCCCTAACCGTGGCACCTTTTTTTCTACCTCTAAGCAAAGAACTGCCTCTCTTTCTTTCTGAGCAAGTCCTTCCACCCAGGCCCTTGTTCCTGCTCCCTCCCCTCTGATCTCTCCTCTCTCTTCTTTGCATTGCTCACCAAGCTAAAGGATCCTCAGCAAACCTCTTTGCATGCGGCAGTCTTGATTCAAATATTTTTAAGTGTTTCCTACTGCCTCAAGCTCAAGCAGTAACTTGAATCGGCTACGTGAATCTACTCCTATGTGAATTCACCAGACACATCCATGTCTCTTTGCACGTGCTCATGCCATTACTGTATCTGGAATGCCTTTGCTTGTTATTTATATCCAATCCCATGTTCAAATCTCAAGACACAAATGCTCTAAGGTTTCCCTAAAGCACCCATTAACTCGTATATCCCTGTGTAAACCAAATTTGTCTCCAACTCCCAAAGCACTTACTGTCCTTTATACATGAAATAAGACAGGATTTATAATCAGAAAATCTGGGCTTAAATCCCACCTCCACCACTAACTAGCTATGTGATTTGGGGTGGATACATCTGCACTGTAGCTCTTCCCTTGCCTATAAAATAGGAAAATGATAGCACTTCCAGGTAAGGATTAAATGAGATTATGTACATGAGAGCACGTGAAAGCTGTTAATGAAAAAAATGTAACTTTTGAAATGTAATTTACCTTAAAGTGTCATTAATATTTGTATGTGTGTCCCTGTGTCCCTGAGTAGATTCATTCATTGAATAGTTATTTACAGAGCACATCTTATGTGCCTGACATTGTTCTAGACACTGGGGATGTGGTCCCTGAATTCATGTCATTGTTTAGTAGACAGATGATAAACGATATAACATGTAATACAACAGCAGGTAATAGTAAGAGCTATGAAGAAAAATAGAGCAAAAAAGGGGGATAAAAAGTGGCAAAAAAAATGGGTTGCTACTTGAGATATTTTAAAGCGAAAAGGCTTCTCTGAGAAAATGACACTTAATCAGAGACTTGAAAGAAGGAGGTAGTGAGCAGTGCTCATTTCTATGGGAACAGCATCCCAGGCAGAGACACGCAAGTTCAGGGCCCACAGGTGGGTGTGAGCATGTAGTGTCTGGTAAGGAAAAAGGCAAGTATGGCTAGAATAGAGGCAATAAGGGTGGCAGAGCAACAAGATGAGGACAGAGAGGGAGCTAAAGCCTTACAGGCAACGATAAGAGCCTTGGAACTTATTCTCAGTGCTGTTCAAAGCACTCACTGAAAAGAGAGTTCTGACCAGGGAAGTGTTGTGATTTCATTAAAATTAAAAAAACATACTCTGGCCACTGTATGGAGAATTGACATGGGGGGAGCAAGTGGACAAGACTGGAGACAGGAAAACCATTGAGGACACAACTACGTAGGCTAGGGGAGAAAGGTGGTAACTTGGACTAGGGTAGTAGCTGAGGGAATGAGAAGTGGTCGGATCCCCAGTTTATTTTGAAGGTAGAAGCTAACAGATTTGCTGATGAACTGACCAAATGTGAGATATTAGCAAAGGAGAAGACTTGAGAATCTCTTTTTGACCTTGAACAACAGTATGCTATTAAGATAGGGAAGACTTGAAGAGGAGCAGCTTTGGAAAGAAAAATCAAGAGCTGTATGTTGCTCCCATTAAGGTTGAGATGACTGTGTGATATCCAAGTGAGAAACAGATATACTAGCACTCAAAGGAAAGGACAGAGCTAGTGCTATATATTTGGATGTGGATCACAGATAAAGTCACCCCTGGAGTGTGCAAGAGGTCCAGGAACTGAAGCCAGGGGTCACTCAGCAATTACACATCAGGAAAAAGAGGACAGTCCAACAGAGGAGAACGAGAAGGAATTGGCTAATGAGTTAGGAGAACAATTATAAGACGAGGATGTCCTGGAAGCCAAGGGAGAAACAATGTTTAAAGAAGAAAGGAGAGGATAATGGTTCAATGATGCTGAAAGGTTGTATAAGATGAGAGCTGGAGATTGTCTGTTGAATTTGGGCAGTGAAGAACACAGGTCACCGTGACCTGAGTAATTTCTATAGAATGGTGAGGACGCGAGGACAACGGAGTAAGAAGGAAGGCGTAGTCAATTCTGAATGAGTAGATATGGAGAAGTAGGCAAAGATGGATGTGTAGTTTAGGAAGGGCACCTGCTAAAGGAATGATGCCGTAGAAAAAGAGAAGGCAATGATACAGGGAAGAGAAGGATGACAATTGAGGGAGCAAAGAGTAAATCTTTGAATAGGTGAAGGGATGTTGATCACAAGGCCAAGGTCTGGCCTTAGAGGTGCAGAGAGAGATCATTCATTGTAAGGGAAGGAAGGCAGAGTAAATGGGTACAGATGCAGTGATAAGGTTGATCGTGAACAGATTAGAAGTTCTCATGAGATTGCTTTTAGGAGCCATTAGTTCATAGCCATAGAGTGAGAAAAGGAGAATGGTGTTAGAAGTTTAGGAAAGAAAAATGTGAAGAGTGGGGTTAGCAAACCGATATATGGGTAGTGAATAAGTGTGGGCTGACATCTGATGGTCCCTTTCTCTGCCTCGTCCTTCAAGAACCTCTACAGCTTTGCAGTTATTATCCACGAGACATGTGCTTAAAGATGAGCCTGATTTCTTTGAGGAACAGAAGATTTTTGCAAACCAGCAATATTATCCTGAAAAAGGATGTCAAAACTAAAAGGAAAGTTTTTCTGGAATATGTGTCACCAGCCATGCCTTGGACACTATGAAAAATGCCTAGGACTACACACGTGGCCTAAAGCCATGTTCAGTCACTTTCATCTCTCATTTTGACAAGTACGCAGGAGTCACTGATGAGTGGGTCATTCCAGAGAAACAACACTTCAGAGACTTGGGAAACCTAGTACTGAAAGAGGAGGCAGAAAATAAAATAGATCAGTATGGTATGATTTTTGAGTTTCCGCTACACTTGTATATTCTGGAGTAATATAAGGGAGCCTATTTCCCCCAAAGAAGGAGCAAGATAAACAGATAGAGAAGTGTCAGTCACTCAAACGTGGTTGCTTCATTTCAATTGTGTGTTGGTGGCTGGGGGGAGTGGAGGTTAAAAGCATCAATGTCCAACTACTAAGAGGTACAGCTCACTGACTTTCTACTTTCTAAGAGATATTGTGGTCTTCAGCCTCAATGGATTCATAGGATGACCCTGTGGCATCATTATAAATATCATGGTGAAAGCTGCCCATTTGACTATATTTAAGAGAAGCCATGATAACAAATCCTCTGCTGAGTCTTTTGGGAAGAAGGGTTTGCAAATCACTAATATAAACACCCTGCCTGGGTTTCCTAGGGTCATGTGTCAGCTTTGCAGCTTCTTAAAAATAAGAGTTCTTCACAAGTGAGTTTCACGCACAATCCCAACAGACGAAAGCACAGAGTTAGAAATATGAGCTGCTACCTGCAAGCTATGCTGGACAAATAGCAGACAGTAAGAGTGTATACAAGTAAACAAGACTCGAAAAGGTAGCTGGAGTATCATTACCAACTTTGGTCTTATCTGAATGAGAGAAAAACAGATACCTGGTCATGCAGGGTGACAAGCTTTACTCTTAAAGTAATTTATAATTTCTTATATTTTAGAATGATACTATAATGTATATACTGTCTATTATGTAACACCTCCAAGAGGTCTAGGGAAGTACTCTTTAATCAAATACAAAATTTTTGTGGTGAAATATTTGAATGGTCACATTAAGGGGAACAAATAAAAATAATAAATAGCCTGAAGTCATTTAAGATCAAGTCAAAGTTTTGTTACTCAATGAATTACAAAAGGAAAGAAGGAAGAGAGGGAGGGAGGGAGGAAATTTTTAAAAATCTAAAATGAAAAAGAAAACTTCCACTTCTCAGACCTTTTTGGGTTTTGTAATTGTGCCCAAATGATTGCAGACCTATAAAAATACAAGGTAATATGCAAGCTTTGGCCCATAAGTTTGCTATATTAGACAACCAGGCTCCTAAAGAGCTGTCACTGTTACCACTTGAAAAGAAGAATAGAAAAAATAGAGATAATAAAATATTTAAAATTACCAGGCAAGCACCATCTTTGGAGTATGATTTGTGACGTATGAATGGTGCACAGCATGTGTCAATGCTTCTGACTATTCTGTGATGGACACTGCTAAATATAACTTGACCTCTGAGTTCAAGGTTACCTATAAGCATGAGGTTGATATTTTGTTTTCTGGTAGAGCTGCAAGATTTACAATGCTTATTTCTGACCACTGACTTTCCAAGAACATCATCTCCTATGTGTCAGGTTGGGATTCCTCTTAGGATCAGAAATATGAAGTTAAAAAGGAATTTAATAGACTTGAAGAGATACTTGTATATTCATGTTCATAGCAGCATTATTCACAATAGCCAAAAGATAGAAGCAATCCAAATGTCCATCAACAGATGAATAGATAAACAAAGCGTGGTATGTGTGTGTGTGTGTGTGTGTGTGTATATATATATATATATATATATATATATATATATATATATACTGGAATATTACTCAGCCTTAAAAAGAAAAGGAAGGAAATTGTGATACATACTACAACACGGAAGAACCTTGAACACATTATGCTAAATGAAATAAGCCCAGTCACAAAAGGACAAATATTGGATGGTTCCATTAATATGAGGTACCTAGAGGAGGCAAGTTCATAGAGACAGACAGGAGAATGTTGGTTACCAGGGGATGGGGAAAAGGGTAATAGGGTGTTATTGTTTAATGGGTACAGTCTTGCAAGATGAAAAGAGCTCTGGAGATGGCTGTGATGGTAACAATATGAATGCACTTAATGCCCCTGAACTGTACACTTAAAATGGTTAAGATGGTAAATTCTGGTAAATTTTGTCTGATGTGTATTTTACAACTAAAAATAATAATAATAATAAATAAAAGGAATTTAATAGTAAAAGAAGGCATACTCTGAAAAAATATACTGAACAACCTGAAAGATGACACAGGAACTATACATGGAGCAAACAAAAGAGTTCAAAATTACAAGGAAAAGAGTATAGTGATGAACCAGAAAGCTATGTAGAAGAGTAAAGGAAAAGAAGACTGAACTGTTGGCCTCTGAATAAATCATCTCCTTGGAAATTTGCAGTAACCTTCTGCGTGCAGATTGGTGGCTTTGAGATGATGTGCAGTGAGGGCTTCACCCTACTCATTCCATCTCTTAGCTGAGGCAAAGCAACTGAACTGTTTCTAAGCCTCAATAATGATCATAAATTTGGGAGCCCAGTAAGCAGGGGTCATCAAGTAACCAAGGAAGAAGAAAGTAAATTTGGGGGGCTTTATGAGCCATACTGTCCCTGTCACAGCTCCTCAACTCTGCCTTTGTAGTATGAAAACTGCCACAGACAAACATAAATGAATGGATGCAGTTGTGTCCCAATAAAACTTTATTTATAAAACCAGGCAGTGGGCCATAATTTGCTGACCTCTGCTCCTTAAGGGAAAGAAGGCTTCAGATTTTCTAAGTGGATAAAAGTTATTACTTGGGCTTCAGAAGGAGAATCTCAAATACAGAGAGGAGTAGGGTCAATATAAAACACTAGTTTGGGAGTTAAAACCCAAAACTGTGGGGAAGAAAATAGAAAGAAGGAAAACATGCTGATCCAGATGGGAACATATAGATGGGAACAAAGCAACTTAAGAAGCGGGTTGTAATTTTGTGTCCTTCTTTAAAAGAAAGAGAACTATAGAGAAAAATGGACACGGAGCACTGGAAGAACAGGAATTATGGCCCAGGCTGCAGAAGAGGTAGTTGAAAGGCATGTCAGTAGGGCGATCAATCTAACTTAAGGCCTGGAGTCCAAAGGCTGAGGAAAGGCAAGCCTTTGAAAAGGATCATTTGGCCAAGGACATTCTAGACCTCACTGGCATGCCGGCAGCAGGGACTTAGGAATCACCACCAAGGGCACCACTGGTTCAGAACCCCATGAGCTGATTTCTCAGATGGGAACAATGTGAGGGCAGGTGGGAACCACTCCTGGGAGACTGGCTCACAGATTGTAGAGTTCCGAAGAGGAAGCAACAAATGGTAGCACAGGGGTAAGAAAGCCTGGGGACTCTGCCGGGAATGAGAACAGAAATGAGCAGAAGACAGACTGTGGGAAATGCAATTTGGAGAATTCCCATCTTTAAGTTTAAAGTAGCCTTCTCGTGTTTCCCTGGTGGCGCAGTGGTTAAGAATCCACCTGCCAATGCAGGGGACACGGGTTCAAGCCCTGGTCCGGGAAGATCTCACATGCTGTGGAGTAACTAAGCCCGTGCACGGCAACTACTGAGCCTGCGCTCTAGAGCCCGCGAGCCACTGCTACTGAGCTCACATGCCACAGCTACTGAGGTCCGTGTGCCTAGAGCTGGTGCTCCACAACAAGAGAAGCCACGACAGTGAGAAGCCCACGCACTGCAACGAAGAGTAGCCTCTGCTCACCGCAACTAGAGAAAGCCTGCATGCAGGAACGAAGACCCAATGCAGTGAAAAATAAATAAATAAATAAATTCATTTAAAAAAATTTTTTTAATTAAAAAATAAAGTAGCCTTCTCAATTTAGTTCTGGGCTGCCAGAAGTCTATTAGTCCAAAAGGAAGGTTGGAAAGTTTGAGGTTTTGAACACATGGAATGTGCACTAAACAACAGATGGGGATCCTGGGAAACACAAAGAGATGACAGCCACTGTGATGGTGCAGTGATGTGATGCTGCAGAGATGAACACCACCCCTGCAAATTTCTAAGTTATGCAAGTAGATGGGTATGCTTCTGGCCACAGTGACCCAGGAGTAGATCTACCCTGCAGAATAGTCACTGATTCAACAACTATTGGTGTGTATTACTGTGAGAAAGGCACTGTGCCAGATACAAGAAACAGAACAATGAGGTATGCAGAGGGGAGAAGATAGTCATTCAATTACACACATGCAAAATTACAACTGCTGTAGGTTCCAGAAAGGAGAGACATATGGTGCTATAGGAGAGTTTAGGAGGAGAACACTTGATCTGCTCAAGAAAGTGGCTTCTGAGCTGAGAATTAGAAGGAGGTAAGGAAGGAAAGAGAGAGGGAAGAGGAAATGGCATGTGCACAGCCCAGTGGAAGGAGGGGACATGACACATGTGAGGGATGTAGGAAGAAAGATGAATAAGGAGCCCAGAGAGCAAGGTGAGCAGAGCCCCACACCTGGCTAGAGATGTGGGTGGACAAGCGCCAGAGCAAAGTCTGGCAGGGCACTTAAAGAAACGTCACCTGAGCCCAGGAACAATGGAAAGCCACGGGACGAATTTAAGCAGAGCTGGGGAAAGGGTAAGAGATCAGGTAAATCTCACTGTAAGAGAAAGGATAAGGAGAAGGGCAGGTGGGGAGTGGACGCAGAACAACACTGGGATGCTTTCGTTAGAGACCCCTAACCGGAAGCCATGCCGCGATCAATCAATAATGGTAGATTTGGGGTTTCCCTGGTGGCGCAGTGGTTGAGAATCCGCCTGCCGATTCAGGGGACACGGGTTCGTGCCCTGGTCCAGGAAGATTCCACATGCCGCGGAGCGGCTGGGCCCGTGAGCCATGGCCGCTGGGCCTGCGCGTCCGGAGCCTGTGCTCCGCAACGGGAGAGGCCACAACAGTGAGAGGCCCGCGTACCGCAAAAAAAAAAAAAAAAAAGGTAGATTTCTACTAATTTGAAATGCCCAGGTCCTGGATTCTAGATATTTGTCACAGATTTACTGGCAAAGGTAAAACCCTGAAGCCTCTCTCATTTTCTCCTGTTCTGTCTGAGCCTTAAAAACAAGTAATATAGCCTCTGCTCTAGGCTCTGGCTGATAACATAAATGGGAGTTTATCATAAAAAGAAAAAGTGTCCTTTAGGAAGTCAACTGTGTCTAGATCTTAAGCAGTTGATAGTTGGGTCACCCTGTCCAAGTTCTTCAGGGGGCCTTTGGGGTTTTAGAGAAGAATTTCATAGTTTTTAAAAAAAACACATGAAGTTTACTCAACTGGTTCTCTATGTGAATAAGTCCCTTTGAGACCTTCCTGCAAGTAAATGATGATAGCAGCACAGAAGACAATATTTGAGTGATTTAATATTTTGTTCAATATTCAGGTAGTTCGAGATCCTGGATCCTCTCTAAGCAGCCTCATCCCAAGAATTGAGAGTTCTACTATGTTGGTGCTCAAAAGTGCTCTGGCCTGGGGCTTCCCTGGTGGCGCAGTGGTTGGGAGTCCGCCTGCCGATGCAGGGGACGCGGGTTTGTGCCCCGGTCCGGGAGGATCCCACATGCCGCGGAGCAGCTGGGCCCATGAGCCATGGCCGCTGAGCCTGTGCGTCCGGAGCCCGTGCTCCGCAACGGGAGAGGCTGCAACAGTGAGAAGGCCCGCGTACAAAAAAGTGCTCTGGCCTTTCACATAATATAAACTACGCATGAGAGATCAATGTGTGCTGTTAAACCTATATTGACTGACTTCATATGAAGATGAAATTCCAATATAAACTCTGAAAAAGTAAAAGGTTTATTTTAAATTTCCAGGCAATTACAAGAGAGGCAAAATGTTGCTTTTTCCAGCTGTATTAGTTTTTTGGGAAAAAAAAAAAAAAACCGAACAGACTTTTCCTCTTTTATGTTTCATATGCAAGCCACAAGCCAGCAAACACTGGTATTTACTCCAATGTTAATAAAAGTAAATGACTTTGTGGTTTGGGGTCACTGGTATAAAACTTGTGCTCCTTTTAGTTTATGTTATGTACAAAAGTTCAAAATTTCAAGATGCATCCAGCACTAACTGATGACTTACTTATGCTTTTCTACAGTGATTCAAAGCACTTTTTCAGTTTATGTTTGAATTACTTCTGCTTTTCTATGCCAAATGCTCTGTGATTCCTGTGGGATGCTTTTTCTCTCTTCTTCTATCTTTTTTTACCCTTATGATGTTAGAACTTTTTTTTTCTGCTGGAGCCATCTCCTCGATTATAATCTACTCAAGGAGGCAGTCAAACCCATGAGGAGTTACATTACCAATGAAACTCTCGTCTCAAACTGTAAGTTACCAATAAAGATTTTTTTTCCAGAGAAATGGAATCTAATCAATCCTTTTTGCAGTTGCCTTTTTATTTCCTAAAGGATACTAGTCAACTGGGGCCAGTACAAACAACTTGAAAAGAACACTCTAGGACCTAATATGCAGATGCCAAACATACTGCCTCCCTCCCAAATCCATCAAGTCCACACACCAGATGTGGGGACTGCCTATACCCAAAGTTCAGCATGCTTTCAAGTCAGTCTTTCCATCAGCCAGATGCTCAAGCTGACAGTTTCCTTTATAATTATTCATCACATGAGGAGAATTGTGCAGACCTGAAGCAGCAGCTCCCTTGGCAATGCTGCCCGAAATGCTAAAGAGATTGGTCTTCTGCCTGCTGTCCAGAAACATGCTACTGATTTAGACAGTCCTGCAGAACAATCAATCATGGTTTCAGCCCCGATGAAGGGCCATGGGCTGCACACATTCATTTCATTAGGATCATACTTAGGTCTGAGGACTTCTTTATGTTTTTAAGCTAAGGTAATCACTTCCATGAAAAGCAAAGGGACAGCCTGTGAGGGGGAAAATGCCACCTGGGCTAATGTTTTGCTGATGGCTTTCATAATGTTTTAAGTCTTCAAAAAAAATAATTCCAGATTATGTTGAGGGCCTCCCAGCCCTTAAGGAATTGCCAAGCTTTTCAGAACCTAACAGAAGTCAGACACCAGCCCTAAAAGCAACTCCAGTAAGGTCTGCCTCCCCTTTCTGCTAGTTTTGTGCTAAGTCTGTCATAGACATCCTAGGGGAATAAATCAATAAGCTAAGACTGTATTTTCTCGCTCATGTGATTAGGTATCAATACAACGATGTGGGACCACAGACTCTAAGATTCTCAAAAACCATCTGTAATTTTCTTTTATGCTTTTTACCTTTTTCTTTTTTTAAGCAAAAGACAGTGAAAATTGTGCAACTCACAATAGAACGATGCATCAAATGAGGTGAAATCTCTTTGGTCATTTTAAGCAGTCGAAGAAATAAGTCCAAACAAATTGCATCTAGCACTGCTAGGCCCTGAGCGACAGAAACCCGGCCACGAACATGGATTCTGAAGCCAGACTGCCAGGGGCTGAAACCCTCCCTGTTCCTCCACTTCCCACCCGTGGGCAATTACACTGAAACACTTCCTGCCTCAGTTTCCTCATTTGTAAGTTAAAGATAACAACAATGCCCAATTCATAATGTTTTTGTGAAAAGTCAATGAATTCGTAAGTGCTTAGGAAGTCCTAGTGTTTAGAAGAGGACCTGGCAGACAGTAACCACCACATAAATGTGCATCATTACTATTTCCACAAAACGATAAACAAACCAGATTATTGCATCTTGATCATTAAACAAATGGAAAGAAATTAGGAACAAGAGAGCCATTCAGAAATGATTTGTTTGTTTGGAAGAAAAACAAAACAAAACCCAGCAATTTCCCAACGGCCAGTGGGGCAGCGCCTGCCACATCCAGGTCCGCAGGGAACTCAGAAGAGCAGGAAGTTCGTCTGGGCAGACATTTCCTCACCACCCTGCAAGTCACTCTGGTGTAAACATCAACCACACAAACTGAAATAAAAGGCTTAACTACAAAAGGAAAAGCCCGAAGGACACAACTTCTCAGCCCCTCATAACAGCAGGCAAGTGAACCAAGAGAGGGCTGGCAGGCAGAGGAACTGGTGACCAAAGCAGGTCACTCTTTCCAAAGACTGCGTTGAGCTCGAGTGGAGTGTATGGTGGGCGGTGCTCTGACAAAGTTGGAGCTCCGGGGTCGTGGAAGCTGCAGCCGCTCCGAGAGGAACACAGAGCTTGCTGGGAACAGCTCAAGCTTCACCATAAATCTGAAGTGATAACCTTCTCACGTTCTGAATGCCATGATCAAGTCACCCTAAGTCAGCCCTATAGATTGAAATATTTAACTTTACTAAATATTAGCTCAAAGGTATGGGTAGGAAAATTAGTCACAGAATTTTAGGGCTGGTTAGTTCTGCAAACTCCTCCAGAAGCAAAAACCTGCCTCGTTGGCCTTCTTCCTGCCTTAACGTGGATCAAGAACCTGCCCCTGTCTCTGTCCTACCTCCTTCTCGGAAGCCTTTGTGGCCAAGACCCAGGTTTGTGACCATCCTCCCCCAAGACCAGAATCACCTTTGCTCTCTCAGTTCTGCTGTCTCAGCCCACCCTCCATTTCCTCTGTCTTCCAAACAGTGAATCTCTCAGACTCTAGGGGTGGACCCATCACCAACATTTTAAACAAGATCCACCCCACCCCCAGCCCAAGGAGACTCTGACTCTAGTTTAGACAGTGCATTCCTTGAAGTGGTAGAGCTGTAACTTTCATTTGCTATGTCCAGTGCCTATCGCAGTGCTGGTCACACAGTAAATGCTCAAAAATATTTATTTAATGAACGAATCCACAGTAATTTCAACTTCAGAGGACTTAAGTCTTTGAATCTCTTTTTTTGCAAATGAGAGCCTTCTCCATTCCATGTCTGCCTCACCTCAAACCTCATCTGCGCCCCACCCTGTGCAGCATCTCCTGACAGATACTGAACTCAGAATGTTTCCTAATGGCAGCATCTGCTTCCTTGCTACCCATTTACCCTTGACACTACCTCACACCTACTGGATCGACTTTTCATTTCCATCAAGATCTCCAATCGCCCTATTCTACTATCCCGTTGCTTCTGTTTTGGCTTCGATGAGCTTTCTTTGCAGCTAGGCTGCATGACTGACAATTTTAGATGGAATCACTGTCTCCTGATTTGCCGAGGCTTGGACCACATGGTCTACTCTGTACCCTTAAACAAGTTCACAAATTCTTAGTGGGTGGCTCTCTTCCCAAAAGTTCAACTATCACTTGTAGGAGAACAACTTTTACATTTATATTCTCAGCCCAATCTCTAACCAGACCCAAATGTGATGTCCAAGATAGCTTCACACATGTAGCTTGCTGGATCCTCAAACCTACCATGGTCCAAAACGAGCTTAGTATCTCCCCTCCCAGAGAAGATTCTTCTCGCAGTTTCCCTATCACTACCAAAACTACTACAAGTGCATTTGCCACAAAGACAAACTTCAGTACCTGTCTTCTCTTTATTCCCGTCATGCCCCCAGCATTCCACAATTTTATAAGGTCTGTTCATTTTACCCCTTCACTGCCTCTCAAATCTGAATTTACCTTTCTATTTGCACTTTAATACACCTTCATGACAGCATATAGACCAGCACTGTCCAACAGAACTTTCTGCAATAATGGAGATGTTCTATATTTGCATTGTCCAATATGGTAGCCACTAGCCACACGTGACTGTTGAGCACTTGAAATGCAGCTAGTGCACCTAAGAAACTGAATTTTAAATTTCATTTAATTTAAATCACCACGTGAGATTAGTGGCTACCATACTGGACAGCACAGACATAGCCAATTATAATTCCATCTGTGCCAGTCCTTTGTTTGCTCTCAGATCCATTCCCTACTGCCCAAACCCCCTCTCCGCTTTATATTACAGGGGACTTCTAATTCCCTGCCTCGATTGACAACTGGCTTCCAGGTAAGTTGTCAGTGAGAGGCTTTGGTGAGGACTAGGGCAGGAGGAAAAGAGAGGTCAGAGAGCTTCTCCCTCCCTAGCTTTGGCTCAGGTGGCACCTCCGGCCGTAATTATCTCTCCTCCACAGCTCCAGCTCTCGTGCGTCAGCCCCTCCCTCCACATTGCCAGCACTCATTGGCAGCCTTCACCACAGTTCTAGTTCCCACTGAGCAGCCTCAGTGTCTGGGCTCAGGTAACACTATCTTCTCCATGTGTCCCTTCAGCCCTAGGAATAGTAGCAGCCATTCTGCCATTACTAATCTCTGACTGGCTCACTGTTCCCTTGGGTTTCTTAGCCCTTCATCCATCCATGTAACCAACTCCCTCTATTAATTTCCTCTGTTAAAACACCCAACATGGTTTTTGTTTTCCTCACTGAAGACTGATATTCCATCTTTACTGGAGTTTCCTCATGAACTTTAATTCATCCTCATAACTGCTACCATGAAACCAGCTATAATCGTCATCTTCTCCACCAAAATAGTATATTCTTTACTTATGTTTTTGTTTTGCTTAATCAAAGTGTGTTTTTTTTAAAAAAAGTACATCAGAAATCATCACTTATTTGGTGCGTGCGTGTCAAGCATTACGTTGGGATTTTTACATATCATAGCTCACTTTTCATTGTAAAACCCTGACCCTAAAAGAGGTCAGTATTTTTATCCCCGTTTTTATAACTGAGTCTAACGAGGCTTAGAGAGCAACTTACACAGGTTAAATAGCAACTAAGTGAGTGACTCAGCATGCCTCAAGAGTTCTCCTCAGGTCATACAAATTCCTTCCTCTCTAGCATACTATTCAGACGCTGTCAATGACTCCTCATTGTCTCAGGAAAAAGTCCAATTTCCTCAGCCTGCTCTTCAAAAAAGATTCTCAGCATTCCAGCTTTAATCATCTTCCCAGTCATAGTCCTATTCTCTCCTTATTCATATCCAGATTGACTATATGCTGTTTTCCCTAGATGTGTGATTAGTGTTTTCCCACCCCTGTTTTATCCCTCAGGTACCTCTCAAGACCTATTCAAAATTCGATTTAATTTCAGCATAATATATATGTAATAATTGCCTACTGTTTCCAAAACACAGTCATCTCGCCTTTCTCTGAAGTTTCCCATTTCATAAGTTCTCATTCATTTATCTATTGTTTGGCTTATATTCTAGTTGTATTCTTGTTTTAATACCTTTATAAAAGTGTTAAGTATTGGGGGATAAGTCATGGTGTTTTAAAGATTTTTTAAAATCTCCCATCAGCATCTAAGAGTGACTTTTTTTTTTTTTTTTTTTTTTTTTTTGCGGTACGCGGGCCTCTCACTGCTGTGGCCTCTCCCGTTGCGGAGCACAGGCTCCGGACGCGCAGGCTCAGCGGCCATGGCTCACGGGCCCAGCCGCTCCGCGGCATGTGGGATCTTCCCGGACCGGGGCACGAACCCGTGTCCCCTGCGTCGGCAGGTGGACTCTCAAAACACTGCGCCACCAGGGAAGCCCTAAGAGTGACTTTTACACACCACTTTTAGATGATCTGCAAACATTTGTTCAACTCATTTACATAACTCTTCACAGATGCAGCATCATGTGATTTCTCAGAAGAAATGGAAGTCAAAGCCCTAGGCTTTGCCCAAATTCTTTACCTTCACCATGATAGGGACATGGATTCTAGAGTCAAACTGCCTATGCTTTAACTCAGCTCCAGCACTTAACACCTGTATAATTTGGGATGAGCTACTTAACTACCAGGGCTACTGTTTTCTCACCTATAAAATGAAAATAATAAAACTATTTGCCTCATAGTACTATTGGGAGGATTAAATGAGCTATTTATATCAAGTGCTTACAACAATGCCTAGAATACACTAAGTGCTCAATAAATATTAGTTCTTAATAATATGACATCACCTCCCAAACCAGCGGCATGATGGACCTGGTTAAAGTGCACATAATTTCCCTAAGTCATGGAGCATACATCTCAGATCCATAATCTCCCTGTAGGTCTTACTCTGGCCTCCAGAAAACAAGTAGTCTATACCTATAAAACAAGGTGATCAAATTTGTTATAAGCAGAATAATGTCAATAAGACTGTGAAAGCAAGATAAAATTAATTGACCACTGAGAAGTTAAAATATTTCAGAAAATTTATCTAAATTGAGAGTTGTGTGTCCAGTGAAACCCACTATATTTGTTACACCATGCCTATTGCAGAGAAAACACAGACGTTTTCCCTGTATCTAACCAATATATGAACTCTGGACTTTTAGCTTTGCTGTGCCCAGTTTCCAAGTGGTCCTCTCCTTCTGTGAGCTCTATCTAGCTCTGATGGTCTTAGCATCAATGACAGAGTACTGGTTGGCCTCTCCTTCTTACATAGTAACAGAATATTGTTCTTGTCCTTGAAACCCAGCCCCTGTATTCTGAGGAAGCCCAGGCCACACAGAAAGGCCACATGTAGATACTATGGTGACAGTCCTAGCCAAGGTCTCGGCTCACCTCCAGCATCAACTATGAGATATGGGAGCAAGCAAGCTGCAGATGGTTCCAGGCCCCAGCCTTTGAGCTGACCTAGCTGATGTTGAATGGAACAGAGACAAGCTATCCCTGCAGAGCTCTGACCAAATTGCAGGTTTGTGAGTGAAATAAGGTCTTTCATTGTTTCCAGCCACTAAGTTTTTTGTGTAATTTGTGAAACAGGCACAGTAACTAGAGCAGACAGTATGTTATGTAGCAAAAGCTATCTGATAAAGGCAGTATCTTCTACCTGCTTCTACCTTGGTATATCTTCCTAAAAACTGCAACATTGGTCAAAGAAGGTGGTCCAGGGCACACAGTGTTGTTTTAAATCTAGATCTGATAATTTTTTTATTTGTTTAATTAGTTGCTTAAGACACGGTATATTACTTACTGCACCAGAGGAATTTGTGGTTGCTCTTTTGGACAAGAAAACATCACCCCTCTCCTCCAAAATCAAATAAATATAATAAGAGAAATAAGAAAATGCATCAGAGTAATACAGATTTCTGAAATCTCCAAGAACAGAGAATCCAGCTGGATCGTTCATTTTCTCTGTTAATAAAATGATATGGTGTGAACCCTAAAACCAATATTAATAATAAACTGTGTGAGAAATATAAAGATAGCCATGTTTCAAAACAATAGCTGATAAAGCTATGCTGCTATTGAGTCCTAAGTTTTATAAGCACTGATAGACCAAATATTCTTATTAACAAAATCATTATTGTAATAAAATATATTGGTCTAGCTGTTCCACCGATATTATAAGAACCCAAACCCATGCAGGCAAAAAAAAAAAGAGGCAGATGTCTCAGAACAGGGAACTGAATAAAATCAGAAATAAAGTTATGTTAAAATACAAACTTACTAACTGGATAAGTAATTATATTATATCATATGTCTAAACGAACAAGGAATTTCTAAGTCTTTAGGGTCAAATCAGAAACTATTACCATGGGATATCTTATCTGAAGCCAAAGAGTCCATGCTTAGGAACAGGTTAATGTAGCCAAAATGATTAACAAAACTCTTGACATTACAGAGTAACCAGAGCAGTTAACAATATAGAACTTAAATAATTCACCAAACTCAGAGCATTAAATTTATCTGTGCACTGAGTCAAAGCAACCAAACGCAGAGGTCCTCATCAGCACGTCTGCAGGATGGATGTTTGTTTGTTTGTTTGCTATAAATCATTTGGGGCAGTGAATGAAATAAACCTAAAAGAAGACTAAGTAGATGATGTGAAACACCTACTGGAAATAGCTGCAAGTTGCAGCCACATTCTTAGAAGCTGATTTAAAGTAATAACTAAAGATCACGTACGGCTGACCTTGCACAAAACAGTGTCCTCCCCAAACGCCCAGGCTCAGCTGTAAGGACCAATGCAAGCCACAGCTCTCTTCAAACCACACAATGCAGCCCCGTCCTCCCCCCGACCCCCACACCGTCCCCCGCAAGGACTGCTTCTAGCCTCATCACTTGGGCTCACCCTCTCCTTTTAGGGTCAAATGGAACACACCCAGACGCGGTCAACCAGAATTTGCTCACAATATTGCTTGATACATTAAATAACAAGTCATCCTTTTCTCTAAAGCCATATGTTTAAACACTATAATTGATAGCTGCCTCCCCTTTCTTCATCTTTCAGAACAATCAGCTATTGCTTGCCTTCTAATCTTGGAAAACTATATTCTAGAAAAGAAACTACACATAACTATGTACAACAGTCAAGCCCCCAGAGAAATACAGTACATTTTATGTCTGTATCTATAGTATTCATGTCAATAACCCCAAACTAACCAGTTAAAGGAACACGTTTGCATTAAATTTGACTACATGTGCACCCATGCACGTGTGTACACGTTCATGCACACGCACACACACAGCTGTAAAACCCTCAGAAATACATTTTCTGTGCTATCAAAGCATGTGATGTAGAATCAGAGGTCAGGACTTCGATCTCCCATTTTCTCACCACTGAGCATGGAATTGCCCTTAAGGCACACCTACCATGTGTGAAAATAGACTAATAATCAGATCAGATTCACAAGTGCTCCCTAGAAAATAGCCTGCTGTGAATGTTGACGTGCCTTGCATAGCTTATGCCTCGGCTTTATCTTTTAGAAACAGCTGTTAAGATGTGCACTGCCACTAGACACACCACCTAGCGTCACTCTCAGAAGGCTGTTCAAATGCTACAGATTTCTCTGGATCCTACTGGGCAAACGCACCAGGAGGGGTGTGGCATCCTCGGCACAGGGTGAACAGCTGGCCGCACCTACTCCCAGATATGCAGCCATTTCGCTTCCGGAGGTGTATTCTCTCTCTCTCGATCATCCACCCATTTGAAAAAGCTCCATTTTTATTCACTTCCATTTAGCAAACATATACATTTTTTTAAGAATGCCAGTGGAAGTCTTTAAACTTCTCTACCAACTGATGAAATAGAAATTAAATTTTAGTTTAATTTAATAAAGGGTGATCAAAGAGAATCACTCAGCTGCTAAATTTACTCACTCCCTTATTTACCAAGCAGATTCTGTGCAGTCCTTGAAGGGGTTTACGTCGTAGTGGTGGATAAAAACATTAAGCATGCATGTAATTGCAAATAGTGGTCAGGCCATGAAGGGGTCATGAAGGCAGTTATGGAAAAGGATAATGGGGGGGGGTGATTTACATGAGCTGGGAGGACAGGATTGGATAGGCCTCTCCTGGTATTTAAACTTAGCTCTGAAGGATCACAAGGAGTTGACCAGGTTAAGAGTGTCAAAGCGGGTGGGGCAAGGAGAAAAGGGTGGAAGAAGAAAAGTGAAAACAGCAAGAATGTTCCTTCCAAAAACAGTATAAGTGGAGGTACTCAGGCAGGAAGTTATTTCTGAGAATCAAGCTATGTATAACAAATAAATTGGGGACATGAAAGAGTATTAAAATTGTTAATATAGAAAGAGGTAATACAAACAATGAGACAAATACCCCCAAAAGAGAAAAGAACAAAGGACATGAACAGAAATCTTACAAAAGGAAAAATATATGTATATACCAATACATATATATGCTAATATTCATAAGATGCCCAACTTAACTAATGTTCGAAGTAAATTAAAGCCAAGAGATACCCTTTTCTCTCTGTCCTACTAACAAAGAGACTGGTAATCTCAGCACTGGGTGGGGCAGGTGTGGGGTAAAAAGTCCTTTTGTTTCTGAAGTCTTTCTAGAACACCATCTGGCCACCGATCAACAGCCTACAATAAGTGCATATCTTTTGTCGGCAACCCCAAATTGAATACAATGAAGTAGGAAGGGTGTGAATGATTTCTCAGAACATACCAGGCACGGAAGGACATACACAAATATTTACCAAGCACCTAAAACGTACAAGGCACAGGTACTGTAGGTGCTGCAAAGATGAGTAAGGTCTTCTCTATCCTGAAGAGCTAGTTTACCTACTGGGGGCAACAGAAAAGGACACATTTAGGTATAAGATGGGTCAGACAACGGTAAGCATGAAAGAGATGCAAATAAAATGCTTCAGGCTCATCCCCAAAGAAGGAAGAACCATCTGATTTTGAGGGCTCAGGGAAGATACGGCATCTGAAATTGGCCTTGTAGTACAGGAAAGGGATGAAGGAGTTGGACTTAGGTAACTCCTGGGGGTGGAAGCGTGAAGAAACAGGCACTGTCCCTGCCTCTTAAGGGTCTACAGTTTGGCAAGGACATTAAACAAATGTGATGAGAAGACAAAATTTCAGGAAGCTATGAGAATATCATAAAGGCAAGCAACAAAAAAGACAATAAACTCCAGTGTTAGTGAAAATATATGTAACTGAAACTCAAATTCAGTACTGATGGGAGAGTAAGTTGGCGTAATCAGTTTGAGAAGCAACTAACTGATCAAAACAGAAAGGCCAAAGAAAACACAGCTCACATGACTTAACAATTACACAAATATACTTAGAGAAACTTGTACAAGGACATGTGCAAAATTGTTCCATCCATCAAGGTTTGCTACAGTGAAAAACTGACAAACCCTAAGTGTTTATTAACAGATGGCATGAATAAGTAATGGTTTTTTCATATAATAAAACTCAGTAGCAAAAATTATGAATTAGAATTAAACGAATAAATCTCAAAGGCAAAGAAAATTAGTTACAGAATGATACAATCAGTGTGTTACTATTTCTATAAAGTTCAAAAACATGCAAAACAATATTATACGTAGTTTATGGATACACATATACAGTAAAAATATATAAGTGTGCATGGGAATGATAAAAACCCCAAAATCAGGCTAGTGGTTGTTTCTAAATATTCAAAGAGAGTGGAATTGGGGAGAGATATAGAATGGGCTTAAATATATATTATACATACTCCCTTCCCTGGATAGAATGGAAGCTTTTGAAGCCAGGACAACACACATTATCTCTAAGTCCTCAGCAGCTACACTATGCCCCACAAGTTATCCATCCTCAAAAGTCTGTTGAATGAGTCAACATTTTATGTGAGCGTTACTCGGATGCTTGCTGCCATGGTTTTGCTTGGGCACATCTCTCCTCTCAACCGTATTTTCTAGCTATGCAACAGATGTAAATGTTTGCATACTTCCCAGGGAATCAAAATGATTGGAAAACCCAGTAATAAGCTGACACAACGGCAGCCCTTAGAAAGGCAGTCTCAATAAGAAAGAGCTACTGAAGTAGGAGATGGCCAAAGACGAAATGGGATTCCCCCAAAAGAGTGACTTTCCAGACCCTGAAGGTATTTTTATAGTGAAGTGAGAAATCTACTTGGTGCAAAAGTTATGAAAGGGATTCAGGAACCACATGACCTCAAAGACTTTAGGATTTTTTTTTTGCGGTACGCGGGCCTCCCACTGTTGTGGTCTCTCCCGTTGCGGAGCACAGGCTCCGGACATGCAGGCTCAGCGGCCATGGCTCACGGGCCCAGCCGCTCCGCGGCACGTGGGATCTTCCCAGACCGGGGCACGAACCCGTGTCCCCTGCATTGGCAGGCAGACTCTCAACCACTGCGCCACCAGGGAAGCCCGAAAGACTTTAGGATTCTTGCTTCAATGACCACCAAAAAGAAGCGATCTCAAATTCCTAGTCATGTCACTACAAGCCATCTGTATGCTCCCCTTTATTGCCTGCACACGATTCTGTGTTTTCCCTTGCACGATCTTCTGGACTTCTCCATCCATATTAATGGTAGGAATTAAAGCAGTCCCTGAGAGCTGTTTGTAGGTCAACCATTGTTAGGAGGAGTAAAGAATTTTTCCCTTCACAATGGCCCAAAGGGAGCTATCATGTGTTAAGTCTGAACTTTTGAAGATACTACCCTACTTCAGATGTACAGCCAATTCATCATCCAAGACATATTTTCAAACCGAGAGTGCATAGAAAGCTGACGCACCACCTCACACAGAGGGACTTGTAAGTCTATCTAGCAACAGCGAAATGCTCTAGAGGCCATAGGCAGGGGAAATAGCCTAGGTTATCTGCAGAAGAAATCCATACACCAAACAGTTATAGTAAAGGTTCTGAAAGGAAACAAGGCAAAGCCTTCAAATGAGGACTGGGAACAGTGAAAGCATTGAGCCCCACTATTTGATAACTTTATGCAAATTAGCCTCCACAACTAGGAAATAACTTCAAAAAGGAGCTAAGAAGAAGTACCAGGTTGTCATGGTAGAAAAAGCACGCTTTGCCTTGTTGCAGTTCTTTCCGTACTGGAAGGATGGGGGCTCTGTAGACTGGAGCTTGAGCCTACAGGAAGAGCCTGGCAGGGGCTGGGTTGTCTGACGGTGAAAAGAAAATAGTTCTCCCAGAAAGCCTGTCCTAGGGCTTATGAGAAAGCAAACTGGCAAGTGAAGACTCCCTCGAGAAACACACCCTAAGCTGGCAGAGGCCCCCCAAAGTAAGAGGATGGGGTGGGTGGAGCTTAGCTAAAGAGATGAATATTTGTGCAGCATAAAAAGAAGAAAGAGGGCTTCCCTGGTGGCGCAGTGGTTGAGAGTCCGCCTGCCGATGCAGGGGACACGGGTTCGTGCCCCGGTCTGGGAGGATCCCACATGCCGCGGAGCGGCTGGGTCCGTGAGCCATGGCCGCTTAGCCTGCGCTCCGCAACGGGAAAGGCCACAACAGTGAGAGGCCCGTGTACCGCAAAAAAAAAAAAAAAAAAAAAGAAAAAAAGAAAAGCAAACAGTGCAATAATTGAATGTGCAGTGCTACCCAAAAGGTAAAAGTTTAAAATGAACACTGTAATAAGGTAGCAAATAGCAAGGCAACTCTTTGAAACCAGAAACTGCAGGTCTGTGAAATGCAAACGTTCCTCACGTGCTCAAAACTTAAAATATTTCTGCTTTCAGCTACAGAATTTGAGATGAAATATGAAATGCATATTGCAAATCACATGTTGACACAAAAGGTCAATCCTCAAATATTCCTGAACCAGCACACGACTGGGAAGGGGAGGACCTAGGAGGAGGAAAAACTCCCAGGAGTTGGAAATGGAAGAGGGTACATAGCAGGAGGTGGGCTCTGAGTTTTCTTTTGATCATGAAAATAAATGTTTTAAAAACACTTTTTGAGGGTATTTCTTTTTTTCCATGTAATGTAAATAATTTTTCCATGTAATGTCTGTATTTCTGAAGACTGACATGAGAAGGAAAGGGAGACCCTAGTGGTAATGAGTTTATTTTATGCAAACTCTCTCCTCATCACCGTATTTCAGCTCCTATACTTATTCTGTGACAAGCTATACACACGAAGTAAATTATCCAGCTTAAAACTCAGTCTATTCTGATAAAGGACAATTTCAGACTAATTCAAATATGTAAGTACCCCTAGATTATACAGCAACATTTCCTACAACTTTTACATTACAAAATTAAATTTTCTCCCTTACTATTTTACTCCCTGCAGCAAATCTGCTCCATAGACATTTATGAAGTGCCAACAACCTGCCAGGTACCCCACTCCATTCTCATACCTAGCTAATTTTCCTAACACAGGTTCACCCAATATTCCTATTCTGATGTTACTTTCCAAACATTGTAGTTTTCTAAATGCCCCCAATCCAATAAATCTATAAAATTCAATTGATAAAATAGGTTAAATAGGTCTTCAATAAAGAGAAATATATCCTGTTCCTGATTAGAAAAAGTTAATATTATATGTATATTTACCTCCCTAAATAAAATTTAAATTCAATTATGTATCAATCAATGTATGACTTGAATTGTGTTCCCCTCTCTCTGGTTCAAATGTTTTAGTCCTAACCCCTAGAACCTCAGAATGTGACCTTGTTTGGAAATTAGGTCATTACAGATGTGATTAGTTAAGCTGAGGTCATACGAGAGTAGGGTAGACCCCGAATCCAATTTGACTGGTGTCCCTGTCAACGGGGAAGCTTTGGACACAGGCACACATATTGGAGAATGCCATGAAGACAGCCAAGGAGAGAGGCTCAGAACAGAGGCATCAAAATACTGCAGGGCACACAGAGAGGTGTGGGGGACAAATATCAGCTTTCCTGCTTCATCAGTGTATGTTTGGTAATATAATACTATATTAATAGTGTGACAAATATAGTTTATAAATGTATTTCTATATAATAAATTGTGTCAGCCTGGATGTGGAAGTTCATCTCTTTCCTCAAGGCTTCTGTTGAGTCAGTACCATCAATCCAAGAGAAGAAGGACTGGGAGACCATGATGGCTAAAGGGTACGGGGTTCCCTTTTGAAATGATGGATGAAAATGTCCAAAAATTGATTGTGGTGATGCTTGTACAACTCTGTGAATATACTAAAAAACACGATTTGCATACTTTAAGTGGGTGAATTGTATGGTACGGTATATGAACTATTTCTCCAAAAAGTTGTCCAAAAAAACTACAAAGATAAAAGACCTAAAGAATTGTGCTTCCTTACATATTGCAAACATTGTATCTATTATAGTTGCTGGGTCAGTGCAGGCCAAGGGGAAGGCAGAAAACAGCTAGGAGCACGCTGATGAATGAAAGCATTTCTTCATCAGACAAGTGCCGGCAGCTGCACCTGCAGGTATGCTGTAGCTTCTGAATAAGGGACTGGAGTGCTGTGGTTGTCTGCAAGCCCTATGAGTCAGACAGGGCCCTAGCCTGAACCAGTCAGCCTCACCTCTCCAGTCTGTGGTGGGATTTTCTGGTCTAGCCAAGCCTAAAGCAGCCTCCAAAGCTGAGGCTCTAGAATACAGGAAAAATAATGTTTTACCTCATTGACCATGTACACCTGTGTGGACACACACGCAGAGCACGGATACAAAGTTTGCAAAACAGTACTGACCTTTCACTAGAGTCAATGTACTGTGATATTTGCTATTCCATTTCATTTTTTAAGATGCTAGTCACAACCCACTAGCTTGATTTTATTATCCTCAAAAGGGTCACAAGCAGCAGTTTAGAAATCACTGCTCTGTGGGTAAGAGGTGAGATAAACGGGCATTTGTCTCAATATGCTCTTCTCCACTGTTCCACATTCTGCGGGTCTAGAATTAATCCACTGGACCAGAATTTTCCCTCGGTTTAATAAAAGATGTAGTGATTGACATATGTTCCATATTATAAAAAACAGATTTTTAAGAGCAGATGTGCAAATCGCAACTCCATTACTTTCTTAAAAAAGAAAATTTGGTTTTCCTTGAAGATTCCATGAATCATAGTCCTCTAGTTTGGACTGACATCACTGCAGTAATAATAAAAACAGCATTTTGCTGCCTAACAATCATATTACTTATTTCCAGACATAGACGCGAATGGTTATCCTGTTAAAGAAGCAAAAATCGGCATTTAGCCTAACTTACCCAAAGGCCCTGTAGCCTTCTCACACGACACTTGCTCCTCTTGTAATGAAATGAATTAAATTAACCTTCAGATTTGTCTCTGATGCTTCCATTACACTGATCTACTTCAGAATCTTCAACTCAGAAACACACACACACACACACACACACCATTCATCCTTTTCCTCTCACAGTAATTCAATTTCTGAAGCCACTTTCCATTTTAAAGAAACTTTGAAAGATCAAGAAAGACGTGGGATTTTATCACTTATCTTTAGATAAAGCATTACCAATTAGATTTATATACAGGCGTTTACTAGTTAAATCATAAACGCATGGTTTATTCCTTTAAATTCCAGCTAATGGCCTTAGGGCTCACGTTGTCTTCCACCACTTACTCAGCACATCTCTCCATTTGTTCACCATTCCAGAAAGGTTGGAGGCTGTGTGGCACATTAACTCATTAGCTGGTATGAAAATAAAGCAATCAGCATTCAAAACTCACTTTATTCCAGCTATTTCCATGCTGTGCTCTGAATACTGACTTCTAAAAGTTATGGTTCCACTCTCTGTATCTGCGAATCTCTTAGGATAATCTTCCCTTCCCGATTGATTAGGAATCTAGTTTTTCATCTAGTTTAACATACACTTGTATGCGGCATTCATAGACTCAGAGGTTTCAAAAGTGCAACAGGAATAGGAATGCTGGTTTAAATCCTCTGGACACTGCTACACACCCCGATTCCACGCTGCCCCAATCTTACAGGTCCCATCTGTTACGACGGCCAGAATGGAGACTTTTCCCCTACTCTGCTGCAACTGAACCTGGAGTTTAGAATTGTGCCCCTCATCTTCAGCTTGGAAATGGACTGGTAGCAACCCTCAAACCCTTTGACAAAAAAGACCTCTTAGAACAATCACTCGATGTACTGAGGCTTCGAACCATAATCCTTTAGGGAAAGTTCATTATACCATATTTGAACTCTTAATTCTCTCAACAATGGCAATTCTCTAGGAATTCATTCATAGAGGGAAATAAAAACCACTCTAAGATGATATATATTTATCTTAGCCACAAAGAACCAAAGTCCTCCAAAGATTGCATTTGTTTTATCAAACCATTCTGGGAAATTGCCCTGGAAGAGAAAGGTTTTGCCAAGACCAACAGATAATAAAGCAAGATATCAAGGTCAGTAGCTACCCTGTCTCCAGAATGGACAGAAACTCAGGTCATCATGCAAAATTAATTTCCATTTTTAGGCTAAATAAATTCCATTTGAAAAGTATTGTGGAAAGAAACAGGTCAGTGGACAAAGAGCTAAGGAAAACTTCACATATTTTTATGCTTTCCTTGATTACCTATTGGAGGAACTAATTGTAACAATCTACTTCTACTATTTTTCTTAAAAATACTAAGAGTGCTTCAACTGCAATATTTATTGCCAAAAAATTTAAGGACAAAAAAATTCCACAGGTGTCTCTGATCCCTTCCACTTTATGGTTTCTTTACACAGGCTCTCATTTCAGAGGACTGCTGTCATTTTCCACCTAAACTAGTGCTGGGGAACACAGGACGTGACGAGTCCACCTTTCACGGGCAATCAATGAACTGATCATCAATCAGAGGGTTGAGATCCTAAGATGCTTCCTACAAGTTAATAAAGAATGGAAAAACAGTGAAGATACTCTTCCTCTGTACCTACAAAAACACATATTCGTTATTGAGCAAGACCAGCTAGCCAGTAGAAGTTGGCAACATCACCAATAAATCACCCAGCACTTTGACCTCAGTCTAATGGTCTGGTCATCACAACAGAGACTGTGGATGGGCAGATTTAGGCAAAATATAGTCCACAAGATTTCTTTTATGAGTATTATATCCATAACCACCAGGGAAAGGAAGATTATCCTAAGAGACACTCAAATCCCCAGTGTTGAGCAAGACTGAAAATCTCATTGCTCTGAGGGTCAGCCCCGGGGGCACTGAGGTTTCTAGGGATGCCCCTCCTTAGGGCAGATGGGACCTCATGTTGTTGTACTTGGCAAGGGTTTGTGGTTGTGTCAGCTCCTCTGTTCCCAGGGTTATTTGGAGAGGGAAGCGCTGCTGTGATATTTTGACTGCCTGAGGAGAGGTGGAGTTTGGCAGGCAAATAAGCCATTGTGTTGGGCAATGAAGAGTCACCACGAGCACAAGTTATGAACTGGCCTGACATCCACCAAATAGTTTTAGGACCAGTGACTTGGCCAGTGACATACCTTGAAGGTCAAGCTCACGTATTGGCATGGATTTTCCTCCAAATTCTGTAATTGTATATCATCCTTCTCACTTCTCAAAGCAACTACAAAAATAAACTAATGCTACACCCTGAATAACAGAGAGAGAAAATTTACATATGGCATTGAAAAGTCACCAAGTGGCTGTTTAGGAGTATGTATCAAAAATAGAATGTTGTACAAAGAAAACCTGCCAGATTTTAAACTCAAACCAAATGAGTGTCTAAGTTTTGGGAACTATTCAGACTCATGCAAACTGGAAGAGCTCTTCTGTCTCTAAGTCATCTCCTGCATGCACTTTGGCTCCCTTCAGTCCCATTGACAATAGCTATCCAGATAGAGATATCCTCATTGTCTCTGATTAGTTTTCTCTGAAGGATGCAGCCTTTTCTGTCAATCACAGTTTTCATTAGGTCTAGGTCAACTTGCATTTCCTTGAGTCAGTGAGTTTTATGTGGGCACACTCTTCAAAACAAAGCAAGCAACACAGATGGAAGTTGCTGAGTTGCTTATATTAATAGCTCTCAACCCTTGAGGCCAAGGGTTGAGGCAAATCTCCTCACATCCTTTTCACGCTGGAATTAGAGACACAGCAGCACCTGCTCTGTGAGTCTCTCTCAGCCAAGCTGCTCCCTTGGTTAAATGAGAACATTCCATTTTATCTGGCAGGAGAGCTTTCCTTCAACAGGTGTATTTCTGATGTTTTCAGAAAAGAGTTTATCCATGGCTTACAGATATCGTATATTAAAAGAACTTCATTTCTCCTAGGAACTGGTGCTTTTGAATCACATGTGAGGTTTTGAAAAATACAGCTGCCCTGGCTTCCTGAAATCTGGAAAGCTTTACAACATGAAAGAATGTTTTCATTGGATAATAATCCATTTGCAATAAGAGCAAGGTCCATATTACTATTAAATGTGTTTATCCACTGATTCATCTGAACTCTCCTTGATTTGCTTTAAATACTATAATCAAATGTTGTTACCTAATTCAACATAGATTCAGGAAAGCAATCTGGAGTCTCACAGGTGGTCTGAACTCAATCATTGCTCACATTTGCTGCACTGCCAGGGCAGAAAGAAAAAGACATCCAATATAATTTTTTTTCTCTTTACATTGGAGCATGAGACACAAAGCTTTTATGCAGGAACTCATTCCCAAAAGGTGAGACTGGGTCTTGCTAGCTTATGTTTCCATTTAAACAAATCTCTAACTAAGCACACATGAAAACTGATAGGACCCTTCCTTTGATAAAAATCTAGTGTCAAACATTGACAGGCAAAATTTAAGTCACTTCCTGAATTGCTGAACAGTTACACAAAAAGAATCACCAAACACAACACATTCATATTTTTCCCTTCCACTTACTTAGCAATTCCTTTCCTCAGATTAAAAACCGTAGTTTTCCAGCAATTATTGTTTATCCTGGTTAAACTACTGATGTCTAATAATGTAATTACATGTGATAAAATGGAGTGAGGCAGGAAAGGAGACATGTGCAGCTAATATGATTAAAACTCAACCCATTATTATGTCCATATTGCATCACTATAACATAAGTGCTTTTGTGAGAAGCTGTATTTGGACTTCTGAGTGTTAGAAAGTCTCTTCCTGCATCAAGCCGGTCAACAAAATGAATACAGAAAGTCTGTTTCGAAAATACAGGTGATTTCATCCCACAGTGGAGACCCACACTAGTGAAGATCTCAACTATCACCGAAATCAGTTATCCTGATTTCACTAATTTGCTTCACAAACATATACTGAGAGCCATCTGTGCCAGGGAACATACCAAACATGTGTACAACAGTGAGTCTATTTTACACACGACTCTAAATGGCCAAACTCGTATCTTTTGTAAAATACTTTTTTGGCGGTCTGTTCTGGCCCATCTGTCCTCTTTTATTTTAAAATTAAAGTCTAAGAGAAGGAATCACAACCCTTGTTTCCCATACCGTCTCCAAGTTCCCACTAACCCAAGAGTTTAAGGACAGAGGGAGACAAGAAGCAAAACTACTCCTAATTGTAATTACTCTCTATTTCCTTAGCAGAGGTCCCACTCCCAAAAATGTAAAATTAATATATTTTTAGCTTATACTATTATTAGTTTCTACAAGCAAATGAGTTTATGTTAGCAAAGTAGACATTTAATGTTAATTTTTTTATAAAAGGTCTTTCATTCTGTAGGAATGGAAGTCAAAGTAAAACCCAAGGAAAAGAAAAATAGAGATTATTATATACCACTTAGCAACCTAAGCTCCTAAATGAAATAGCACTATTCAGAAATCAGAACTCTTCACCACTGAGAAATGCATTTCTTAAGTATCTGTGAAAGATTCTGTTTCGAATTTGTTTTCCAAATCCCATGCATATTTTAGACAGTGGGGGTGGGGAGGAAGAAAAATTCCAAATATTTAATACAAATTCCACTCCCACCTTCATTTTCCCTCATATTAAGACTAAGGCACAATGATGCCTTTACCAGAGGGGGAAAAAAAAAATCACAGATTTGAGACACAGCACACCCTCAGTACTGAAGTCTTTCTCTTTAGAAACTCAAAAACAGAGCCAGAGAGAATCGAGCCGAGAAATCTACAACAAATACCAGTATTTTTTAATATACTCATTAGATCTTTACTTAAGATATTACTAATAGATTTTATTTGTAAAGAAGCTATTTGATTTTCATTTTCCATTAAAACTGAACTAAATTTGATTTCTATAATAATTTAGACATGCATTTTCATATTCTCTCCAAGTAATTTCAATGCAAGAGATCAGCTGAATCAAGAATCCCCAGCAATCCACGTCATCCTTGACTTTCCAAGGCAAAGAAGAGGTAGAAAGAAGGACTGAAGTCATTACCACCTATACATGCAGCACCAAGTGAAAGAGACCTCCAAACCATGAGACAAGAGTGAAATCTAACATGAAGGGAAAGAATCTGTGAACAATGAGAGTCAAAGACTTAAGACCAAACTTCTGATTCTGCCACTTCATATTCAGAGTCACTGTAAAGGCTTTTGAGAGCGTCACAATTTTTTTTTTATACTTGGTCACCATAGAATTAGTATATACTTGGTCACCATATTACCAAAAACAGACAATGGTATTTTTTTCTTCATTTTGTAGACCCTAAAATTCTAGACGATTGTTTATGCTGTTTTGGGCCAACAAATCCAAATGGTACCATATTGCACCATTTAACCAGTACTGGCTCACATAACAAATTATTCTGCTAAGTACAGGCAGTTTTCACACTCCTGTCTGACAGGCTTTATTCTTAAGGAAAGTGTTAAAGTCAAAAAATATTTCGGCAAGACATGATTTTTTCCATAGAAACATTTTTCTAATTAGATGCTAGTTTCCTGATTAATATCCTTAAAAAATAAAATTACTATAAATACCGTGTTTAATCACATATAAAGGATATAATTAAGCATTAAACATTTTCTTGAAATTGTTACTTACAGAGGACCAACTAATTACAAAATTAATACTAAAGTTTATTTAATGATAAGTATCTTCTTTTTACTTCTTCCCTTCCTCTAGCAGCAGTAAACTACAACGTATAGAAACACTACCTTAATCACGAAACATCTACCAAGGTGCAAGTGTACAGCAGATGCTCAATACATGAGTTGAACGAACTGCCAAGTGATTAATAAGGACTTTGGGAGAAACTACTACAATGATAAGTGTTCTGCTGCCCTCCCCTTTTTGAATCTCCCTGCCCCTCTCCCCCACATATACATTTTGTTGTAGGTGCTCGAAATCTCTTGGTGTTTCTCCTGCAGAGGAGGTTGCAATGTGTGCCCATCTGACTTGACAGCAATAACCTGGGTAGACTGGATGAGAGCACGACCTGCTGGAATTCAGGATTGTCCTGGAGAGAGTAAGGAAAGCCGCACCATCTGCCAGCTGAAGGGTCCACCTTCCATGTATTCACCTTTACTCCCAGGGTTTCCTCTTTGGTCAGGCTCTGGCTTTCCCCGGAAATACATTCCCCTCACCCTCACACCAAAGTAGCACTACTCAAAGTGCCATCTGTGAGTTCATCCTTACAGGTCCATGACATCACCATGGACTTGAGGATGAGCATTGGAAACTTGCACAGCAGTTGGCATTGCCACCCCATCCGAGCACGTGATCAGACGACTCGTCTTGCTGAGCAGGATGTCAGTTGGTTTAGGTGTTGGCCAAGTGGCTGGGTGAGTTGCATGTGATACAAGTTGTGTACTAATCACAACATAATACAGTGTGTACAGTATTACAATGGATTGGAAGCTTTAAAAAACAAAACAAACCAAAACAGTCCTTCACCAACAAAGTTTGAGAAGCGATAAAGAGCACAGGCCCTGGCGTCAAACAGACCCAGGAATGAGTCGCCCGGCTCTACCACTTGGTCACATGACCGGAGCGAGTTACTTAACCTCTCTGAACCTCCGTCCTCTTATCTGAGCAGATCAGGATACAGGAAGCTGTGTCTCTGTTAAATGAGCCACTTCCTCCCTGTGTCGTGTAACGGGCGACCATTTCAATATGTGTGCAATACAAGGGTCAGTCACACACTGCATATGCTTTGGATGTGGTTTGTTCCACAGCTGTGTGAACAAACTGATAGCTGTTTTGGGCAACAGTTCGCCTGCAATAATATAGTGAGTCTCCTAGCATCTTCTCATACCCCGCGTGGAAAATATTTTGGCAACAAATTCTGTGCATAATGGGCTGCACAGGACTAGATCCTGTGGTCACTAGATCCTGTGGTTTGGACTTAACCACATGTGACAAATTCACTTTGGGCCATTGGGAAAGCAAAAATTTCTCAACTCCATCCAACAACAGCTGAAGACCTAAAAACAGCTTTCCAGATGCCTTTGATGACTTAAAGTCATAAACATGGAAAAAGATGTCTGGGAGAACAAGAGGAACAAATTTATGTGGAAAATAGAGGGAAATACACAGAAACCTTCTAACCGGCATACATCAGGCCATTCTGGCCACTCTGTAAATGGAAAACAAAAACAAAGCCCCTTTCTCATTATTGCAAAGCCCATCTGCAACACCCCGAGCACAAAATCTGGAAAGATAGCAAATAAATGCTCCCTTTTGATCCGTCTATGCCATTTTTGCCTGTAAAATCGTGCTTTAATGCTTCCTTCCTTTATGTAAGTTAATTACATTACAGAGTTTCCTTTCTATTAGTTATAAATGCCATCTGGGTGGAAACCTAACAACACATCAGTGAAACTACTCACATGGTTCCGAAGTTTTTCACCCTCAATCTGTAGGACTATCAGCAATAGTCTTTAAGAGGCTCCCAACAGGAAAGCTCCATAATGCCAGGGCTGCTTTATAACATCAGTCGTCAAGCTCCTTACACACTTCTGGCTCCTATTACACTAGTTGAGTGAGAGGTCACTTGGGTCACATGGGACCTTACAAGGTTTCTGGGGAGAATAATAGTTTTTCTGTATCCCTTCCTTATGAAAGACAAGTGATCAGCACTACTGTCTAGACATTCAAAGATATTTTTCATGGACACAAACTAGGTTTTTTGTGTGTGTGGTTTTTTTTTAAGTGAAAAACGGATTTACTTTTATTCTAAAGCATGCACCCAGCTACAGTAGCCCTTCTGGAAATCCTTCTTGAGAAGATTTTTGTGTCAGGCTCACGTTTAGAAATAACAAAGAACGTAACTAAAGGGATCCGAGCTCCCTGACAGTATTTGACACGTCACCTAGGGGACTCTGGAGATGGATTTCATTTTTAAAGAATTCACCTTTCAGTTGGAGGTATGGAAGACCAGCTAGAAACCATGTCTTTTTACCCAAATTATCCACTTTATAACACGTCTCCTTAGTGGACTTCTTTCTACCAGTGCCACACTTCCAATATAGACCTGGACGCTCACCAAATCTACGTTTCCCATCCTCTGCAAACAAAGCACTGGAAAACATATTGAAGTTCCTTGGGTATGACCAAAGAGTATGCACAGAAATGTAGAAATGTCTGAATTCCACCTCCAATTCTGACAGCATCTCTCACACAGATTGTTCTGGCACCATTATTTTAATTACTTTACATGCTGCCTCTACAATCCTGATGATAAAATGGAAAAGCTGTTTTGCTGGAACTTGTGCTGCAAATAGCACAATGACAATGTTAGGAAAAATCTCTCATGGTATTAACTGGCTCACAAAGATTATTCTTAACACAAGCTGTCCCCAACATATGGATATTATTTCTGAGTGGCCCAGACCGGTGAGCAGGTCCAATGAAGCCTGTGATCCCAATCCTCCAGTGGGGACAACAGCCCACCTTTCCTGGGTCAGAACAGCTCAA
Source organism: Kogia breviceps (assembly GCF_026419965.1). Classification (NCBI taxonomy): domain Eukaryota; kingdom Metazoa; phylum Chordata; class Mammalia; order Artiodactyla; family Physeteridae; genus Kogia; species Kogia breviceps. Next base: position 82,471,667 of record NC_081315.1, read on the forward strand.
GGAGAAGGGACCTGGAGGTGTGCCCACTCACGGTCCAGTGGTACCACAACGATGGGCAAGTGCAAAGAAGCAAGAAGCCTGGTGTCCGGAAATCTAGAAGGAGATGAGGAAACACGAGGCTCAAACTACCCCCACCAACATCACCTCCAACGATGGAACGAGGATTACTGGCATCCTAATTTGGAAATCAGAAGGTTTTTTTTTTTTTTTTTTTTTAGAAAAACAGATTTTTTTGTGTTTCTGTGGCTTTTGCCATCAAAAGAAATTACAAGAAATGAACTTTGTCAAAAACTGTAAATGAACTTAAGACTGCCTACACCGTTCAAAGTAGAGTAAATATGGTATACTGTTTATTTCTTAAGGAGTCAAAATCTTCCAAAGTAAGGATGAGTGGATCATTTAGTCATGTAGTGGCAATTGTTTTCATCATACTTCTAGGAAGCGATGGGTCAGTAAACTGTTACAATTTTCTACTTTGATACATTTTGGTACAAGACCATGCTCTTCCATGATGTTCCCGGAGAGCTTCTCTGAGGCTCAGAAAGAACTGAGCTCTAAACCTGGTTTAATCGTTAACCATTCAGTCTGGACAAAGCTACTGAACTTCACTCCCTACCCTTCAAAGTTCTTATTTATCAAATAGACAGAAATAATACCTTACTAGAAGAATGAATGTGGAAAAAAGTAAAGTTAATTCTAGCTCTGTTCTGCACCCAGATGAACAATGAAATTGTGACTTCAATGTTTCCAAGTGACTTTAGTTTTCTACTGCTGTTGTAACAAATTACCACATTACTTTTAGTGGATTGAAACAACACAAATTTATCTTCTTACAGTTCTGGAGGTCAGAAGTCTCACATTAAGGTCTCGGCAAGGCTGCTTTTTTTTCCCCCACAGCTTCACAGGAGCTTTCCTTGCCTTTTCCAGCTTCTAGAGGCTACCTGCATTCCTTAGCTCATGGCCCTTTCCTCCATCTTAAAAGTACATCACTCCAACATCTGATTCTGTCGCCCTGTCTCACTCTTAGAAAGACCCTTGTGATTACATTGGATGTACTCAGATAAGCTAGGATAGCTTTTCCATCACAAGATCCCTAACTTAAGCACACCTACAAAGTTCCTTTTGCCATGTAAAATAACATATTCAGAGGTTCTGAGGATTAGGACATGAACATATTTGGTGGCCATTATTCAGACCACCAGAAGGAGGGAGACCTAATTGTAGACAAATCTGGCAAATATTTAGTCCAATGAAATAAACGGTTCCATTAAGTTCAGCCTTTTTAGGCATCATGATCAGTTGCTCAGATTTCTTGCTCTCCTCCTGGAGAGAGGGGGTTATATCTCCATTAGTACAGTGACATGAGATATGGGAACTCAAATCAGATGGTGTCCTCTTAATCCTGGGTACCCTCTGCTGCAAAGTGACCGGTCTGGGCTGCTGCCTGGCCTGGGGACCACAGAAGTGAGATTGGCTAGATCTCTCACCCTTGATATCCCATGGGCACCTGCTATTGACATCCATATCTGGTGGTCAGGGCCTTGGGTACCACCAGCCAGCCTCCAGTGGTGCTAGAGCCAGCTCTGGGTCTCGGGCTCCACCCAGTTCCTGCCCTAAGCCCCACTATCTTTTTTTATTTTTTTAACATCTTTACTGGAGTATAATTGCTTTACAATGGTGTGTTAGTTTCTGCTGTGTAACAAAGTAAATCAGCTATACGTATGCATATATCCCCATATCCCCTCTCTCTTGCATCTCCCTCCCACCCTCCCTATCTCACCCCTCTAGGTGGTCACAAAGCACCGAGCTGATCTCCCTGTGCTATGCGGCTGCTTCCCACTAGCTATCTATTTTACATTTGGTACTGTATATATGTCCATGCCACTCTCTCACTTCGTCGCAGCTTACCCTTCCCCCTCCCCGTGTCCTCAGGTCCACTCTCCACGTCTGCATCTTTATTCCTGTCCGGCCCTTAAGTTCTTCAGAACCTTTTTTTTTTTTTTTTTTTAGAGTCCATATATATGTGTTGCATATGATATTTGTTATTCTCTTTCTGACTTACTTCACTCTGTATGACAGACTCTAGGTCCATCCACCTCACTACAAATAACACAATTTCTATGGCCGAGTAATATTCCATTGTATATATGTGCCACATCTTCTTTATCCATTCATCTGTCGATGGACACTTAGGTTGCTTCCATGTCCTAAGCCCACTGTCTTTTTTTTTTTTTTTTTTTGCGGTACGCGGGCCTCTCACTGTTGTGGCCTCTTCCGCTGCGGAGCACAGGCTCCGGACGCACAGGCTCAGCGGCCATGGCTCACAGGCCCAGCTGCTCCGCGGCATGTGGGATCCTCCCCGACCGGGGCGCGAACCCGCGTCCCCTGCATCGGCAGGCGGACTCTCAACCACTGCGCCACCAGGGAAGCCCCCGCCCACTGTCTTTTAACGCAGCTACTTTCTGAGTCCTCTCTTGAAGAAATTAAGAACTTTTGATGCCACCACACAGGAGCTGAGAGAGGACTGTGAGTGCAGCTGAGACCTCCTTTTACCTGACCTCACCATTGTGTCCTCTTATGTTGCTGTTCGCCCCTTCCAGGTTGGCATGAGGATACTTCACGTACCAGCCTCCACTCAGAATCCTGAATAGGAAAGTGGGACAAAACTTGCCTCTGCCTTTGGCATTTCCATCAGCCAAGACAAGGCCCTCTGCCCTCAGTACCTCCTCTACCTATCTAGTTTTGGCCATCAATCCCTTCCCTCCCTTTAAGCATACACCTCTCCATCCATCAAGAGGTGGGGTCTATTCCCCTCCCCTTGTACCTGGACTGACTCTCTAACTTCCTTTGACCAATAGGATATGGTGAAAGTAATGTTCTGGAATTAGCCTTCAGAGGAATGGCAGCTTCTGCTTTCTGTCGCTTGGAAGACAGCCACTTGAGGAAATACAACTGTCCGGAGATCTCCATGTTACGAGAAGCACTGAGGTACAAGACATGGCAGAAAAGACTTCTTGGACCTTTCAGCCCAGATTCTCAACACCAGCTGAAGACAATAACCTGCCAACACCACTTGGAACAGGAACTTCCAGCTTAGCTAGTCAACTCAGAAAATCTTGAGAAATAATAAACTGCTGTTATTTTAAGCCAATAAGTTTGTATGGTTTCTTACACAGTTAATATGTAACTGAAACAGTCAGAAAAACAGAAAAATAAGATATAAATATATTAAAGGGTTTCCTAAAATGTAATCACAGTGACACAGTAGTAAAGACACATACAAAGTGACAAAAATGTGGGAAGCAGCCATTTCAACAGAATGCCCACTCGTTTGGAAGAGTTTTGTTGTGCTTTATTTTTCTAACTAAATGCACTCACACATTTAATTCATCTGTAGCCAAAGAACCACTTACACTACTTTTTTCCTTCCCCAATTAGCATGCAGGGATTTCTATCCTGATTAAGAGAACGTGATATGCAAAGTCAGTGGACCACTGTCTTGCATAACAAACCAAAATCTTTTGACATCAGTGAGAAAATTCCTCAAGAATGCAGAGGACATAATGCCAATTGTTAAGTGTGAAATTCCAGGGTATTAACCCTTTGAGAGATGCTGTCATGTTCAGTCTTATTTGAGGCTGATCAAAAGGACCATGAAACTAGATCGGAAAATTATGCACCAGCCTCCACTGCCTACTTAAAAAAAAAAAAATTATAATAGAAACTTGATCCTTTTAAGAGCTCCCAAGCGTCCTGCATTTTAGCAACCAGGTTTTAAGTCATGAGAGATCACTATCATTTAAGAACGGTGTCCAGCCAAGTAAGCCTCTTAATTCAGAGTAAAAGTCCCAATCAATAGCCATCACCTAGGCCTTAACATTTACTTTAGGAAATGTTTTTAAATGGAAAACTGACCACAAAGCCATGCCCAAATGATATTATTAAAAACAAGGACATAGGGCCCCTGGATTCACTTACTAGGCCAATTTGTTTAGAAAGTTGTCAGGGGTGAGGGAAATGAGGGAGTCATTTAGACAGGAAGGTACAGGCTGTTTGCTTTCTCTAGTTTCTACCTGCACCTTTCTTCTTCTCATTCCTAACCCTTCCATTATGGATGCAGACCAGGGGCCCCACATACACAAAATCTGAAGTTATAAATGGAGCGTCACACCAAGGACAGGATTCCAGGTCTCAAAACTCCCTCTCAGGCATCAAGAGCAGCACCACACATATTTTAAAGTCACCCAGACAAGCAAGTTTAGATTGTACAGAAAGGCCACCATTCACCCTGTTATTTTCAGTTGCCATGATTTATCTACTCAAGCAGCGTTCACACAGCATTCATCAGCCAGGAACGCAACCTCCTTATTTTGAACTCAAACTTGTCTGTACAATAGAGGTCAGAGGGGGAAAAACAAGCTATTTTGAAATCAAGGGGTCTGGATTCAAATTCCAGGAACAGCACTTATTAGCATTTACTAAGTATGTTGCCCAGGGCAGATTATTTAACGTCCTAGACTGAATTTCTTCATCTATACCTACATTAGAGGGTTGAGGGAACATTAACTATGATTTTAGATGAGAAAAGAAAACTTTAATTACTAGCTGGGCACAGATTCAATTAGTGTTATGATCATTAAAAGTATTGCAGTTTTTGTTTTCCTTACCTATAGTATTGGCACCCAGCCCCTCAGCCCTTAATCATTGCTCACTATAGTAATCACTCAAAACTCAAAAGAGCATCAGATAAGATGTATAAGTTAAGACAAGCAGTTAGAGGGACTCGATGTATTTGGAATCTAACAAGATGATGAGTGAGGAGAAACGTGAACAGAGGAGAAAGCAGACATACATTATAATTAAATAAGAGCTTTGCTAAGTCAGCTGTGACTGCGACCCCAAGAGAATTAGAAGTCATTTTTTTCTTTTTTTGGCAAGTTAATGGAAATCCAATTCAGCTATATGCCTTTTACCTCCTTGATTTATTCCCATGAGCTAAAATCCGATGAAATCCTTTGAAAACCAGTAAACACTGTGCCAATAGGGAATGTTTATTGGGTGCTTATTACATTGCTGGCATTTTATGTACACCATATACTGAACTCTCACAACAACCCTCTGAAACAGTTTTTATGTTCCTCATTTTATGGAAAAGGAAACTGAGCCTTAAAGAGATTAAGCAACTTGCCCAAGGTTGCCCAGGTAGCAAGCGGCCGGCCAGGATTTCCACTTGTGTCCATAGAACCCAAGCATCTTTCTTTCTACCAAGAAGGAGGAGATGGTATGTCTCAAAGTTTTGAGACCTACTCTGAATGTCGCAGAGATGAACAGGAAATGGATTACACAATCATTTTTCATTTCATGTCTAGACTCTAGGAAACAACCCATAACCAGCAAGGAAGCAGACAAGAAGCATGGGGCTGTGAACCAGCACTGAAAATTCCTCTGAGGAGGATGGAGAAATAACAATCTGGACATTCAGTTGCAGTTTAGAAGGTCAGCACCAACTTCAGACAGACGTCTGATATTTTAAATGGCAAATTTGCTTGTATATTGTGCAGAACTGCTACACTTTCAGTTATGAAGCCATGATGCTGGTTTATTTCCAATCTCAGCGCTGAAGGACACATAGGAAAAAAATAGAAAACCAATTGGCTTTCAATGGAATTTTGTCTGAGTTTTTAGCCAGCATGTAATAAAGAAGTTATCCTCCTTAGGCACATTCAATTTTGAGACTGCTAGAGCATGGCAAAAACACAAAAACTGTGTGTTTCATAATGATTCAAAGGAAGACCTAAAAATTATGTGAAAGTAAGTAAAGCCCATTTTTCTTAACCAGATTTAAGTTCTGAAGATTATTTCCTAGCTATTTGTGTCTTATGGAAAACAATTATAAAAACTGGAGAAATAGGATGATAACGGAAACATTCCCAGTCTCTTTTAATACAGAGATGGTTGTTACATTTTTGAAATTCCTTATATGAAACTGTTTCCCCCAAATTTAATTTCTCTAAGACTAGGACAGAACACTGTTCATTTTTGTGTCCATAGCATCCATTATGGTATCTGGCTTATGTAAAGTCTGTGGTAGGCATTTAGTGCTGTTTACCAAATATTTCTGATTCTCCTCCCTCTAAGGACATGAGAAGATTATGCTTTTCTGCCCACCTGAAGTTAGGCATGGCCACTTGACTTGGCTTGACTTGCCTTTCATTTACTGGCCAATAAAATGTGAGTGGAAATAATATTACCTCCAGGCCAAATCACACGCATGATTCACCATGTTTGCTTCCCTTCACCATGGTAACCGGCAACATTCCAGGTGGGGAAGACTCCATCAGCCTACATGCCACCAGAAGCGAGCCCTCCACTGACAGGTAACATAAACGATAATGAAAACTGTTGTTTTAAGCAGCCGAGATTTGAGTGTCATTTGTTACTACAGCATAATCTAGCACGCACGACCTGACTGATAAAAAAATATTCCGAATGAAACTTCAGTGAAGAAAAACCAAGAAAGGAAAACCTAAAGACTACAGGTGGAATGACCATTCCCATTAAACTCATCGTCCTTTTTTCCATAATTCTCTCTAGGTTCAAATCCGGGAACACTGTGCTTACCACAGCCTGATACAAACATTAATACAACCAAGGTGAGTATATGTTCAACTCATGCTGCCAAAGGCCACTATGGTCAGCATCACCTCTCAAAGATACTAAAGTCTGTAGAGAAGAGTCTGCATATCTAAGCCAGAATAACAGGTTTGTGCCGCAGCAATGAGTACCCTTTACTCAGTGGCTAAACACAGTAAATTTATACTCAAATAACCCAGGGTCAAAGCACCAGAAGCAAACAAAACCAAAAACAGACAAACAAATAAAAACCAAATGCTGCTTTGTAAAATAGGAATATTTGCAGAGCCCAGGGGGAAAATGAGAACAATAAAACACCTCCCTACCAAAAAAAAACCACCACATACACATAAGAAAATGGTGTGCAGATGGACTGTAATGTCAAAAATATGCTGTCAAGTTAGGCAGAAAGAATTCAGCACAGCCACTTAAGCATGTTCCCTGTGCTGGAACTCATCTGGAGTACTGGCACCTGATCTTTATGCTGCTGCTAACGTCTTAAGCTCACCACCTTCTTGCTTCCCAAGGAGAGAGATTTCAAACAACAGGGCCCTTTCATGTGCAACTCAGAAAGAGAAAAGGTCAAAAAATAAGAAATGGAACCAAATGCTTGAGAGGCAAAGAGGAAAATACACGCAAGAAACCCATGAAAGCCTCAAGGCGGCAGCGAGCCGCTATCTTCATGAAGCAATTCAAACCCATGCCTCTCAGCCTCAGCCTTGTCTCCAGGGATGCTCTTTTCTCATTCACACCCAGGAAATGGCTTAGATACCAGATGTGAACACTATCATCTTTCCTTAATCCTAACTGAAACCACAGTGAAGCTTCTGCTCCTAGCATGTCCCTAAAAATGGAGGCTAGGTCCATAGATTTCTGGAGTTGGAACAAACCTAGAAGAATGTCTAGCCAGCTGAATTTGTCACCTGTGGGGAGGTTAAGTGACTTGCTTAAGGTCGCACATCTGAATAGTTAAAAGCCACTTAAGATCTCCAAATAGTCGCCTTATTGACTACCCTTTGATCCTCACCTACTTGCTTTCTCTGCCACTTTTATCCCCCCCTGATTATCTCTTCTCATTTGAAATCAACCTCCTCCCTTGGAGTTCTTGACACTAATCTCTCCTGGCATTTTCCCACCTCTAGTTCTTTTCAATTTATTTCACAAACACTTATATAGCAGTTATTAAGCGTCAGGTTTTGTTCTAAGTACCTTAGAAACATTAAGTTCTTTAATCACTATAACATGGGGTAAGTACTATTATTATCCCCATTATACAGATTAGACCCAGAGAGGTTAAGTGACTTGCCCAAGGTTCACTGCTAGAAAGAGACAGAGCCAGGATTCAAAACCAAGTAGATTGGGACTTCCCTGGCAGTCCAGTGGTTAAGACTGCGTGTTTCTACTGCAGGGGTCACAGGTTCTATCCCCGGTCAGGAAACTAAGATACCACATGCCGGGCACAATGTGGCAAAAAAAAAAAAAAAAAAAGTAGACTGGCCTCAGAGTTATGTTCTTTACTACTACTCCACGCTGCTCTCTCCATTGCTGGGTCCCCTTGTCTCCCAAAGATTAGAAAGTCAATACTCCCCCTACCCCATCAAGAAGTCACCTTTGAGAATCTCAATTCCAGAGCAATCTAGCCATTGAGTTGTTAAGACCACCCAAGGAAAACTACTTATTATTCCCCAGAACACATTTTGGAGAAATTTCTTTTCTAATTGCCGAACACATGGAGAGGGAAAAAAACAGTAAACTACTTCTTTTTTTTTCCAAAACGACTAACCATTTGGTATGTAAACAAGGTGAGGGAACAGAAAGAAGCCCCAAGAACTAGATAATGTGGTATGAGTTAAAGATAAAGCAAAACCTGCACTGAATTCATCAGGAATGATTGATTGAAACTTAACTGGGGAACTCATTTGTTTATAGTCTAAAGAAGGAAGGAGTCCTGTTTTGGTAAGATAACCCTAAGTCTGGCTTCTGTTTTATTTTTGTTATGTATTTTTGTAACTTGGGGGAGGGGTGGGGGGAACGTTTGTATGAGCAGGAGTGCAAAGGTCTTCTGGCAAAAACTCTTTTGTTAAAATCCAGAAAAACAAACAACCAACACTGATGTTTTGGAACAGCCCACGGCTGCCCTGCTTTCAAACATTTTACCTTCCACTTATTTAAGGAAATGAACACACAAAGGCTTCCAGAATTGTATCTGACCCTGTGGAGGTCACTGCACGGGACCCCCTGATTTCTGGCATAAGACATGCCGAGGGCAGGAGGATAGGAGGGAGGAAATGACCGTGCAGACTGATAAATACAGAACTGCCCACTCTCTTGACCCTCAGGCAGAAGGAAAACAAAATCCATCATTTGTGAGCTGGCAAAGGAAGCTTTACTTTGAGGAAAAAGTTCACGTGGTACTTAAAACACACATTACATGGCCTTCCCTTGAGTCGGCAAAAATGAATAGTGCATACAGGAAGACCAGGCAGCTCACAGTAGAAAGAGGAGAGGAGGAGGAGGAGCAATGGAAATTCTCCAAAAATTCATATGATCTCAAGGCATCAGTTTCAAAACTTCTCATCTCTCCAAACTATCCAAGAAATGCTCAGATGTAAAATATCTTAGGTCTGGCCACTTTCTCTGACCATCAGGAGGTACCAATGATCATTCATTCACTGACTCCCCGATGTGAACTGGACGCCACATCTTCATCTGCGGGGTGTTGCAGGTTAACTGGAATTTCGCAGAAAACATCAAGCAGGTGCGCTTTTATGGACTCAAGCGTATAAATGAATGCATTTTTTACCTAGTATCTTACCTGTACTGATTACCAACAACAACTGCTTAATAACTGAAATGTAAATGTGAGAGCTCAGATCTTCCCTAATTTCAACAAGGCTGAAGAAATTTGTTTAACAAAGACCTGCGCTCAGGAAAGGGGTGGCTGTTTTTAAGTAATGTTTCCACGCCAGCTCTTAGTCTAAAGGGGACAGTCCCTGCTAGGAAATGCACCTCTATGTGGAATCAACTGCAGTACATATTAGACTCTTTACAGCCAGAGAACAACGCTTTCCAAACCTCTCCTCAAATGTGAAAGGCGGTAAGATGTAGAGAATCTTCAAAAGACTGAGTTACCTGAATTACTCTAAGCATATATTTCTAAAGTAAAATTGCCAGAATACGGTATGATTCATAAATTTCACTAAAGTCTCCTATGAAACATCTATACAGAATAAATCTTTCAGCATTATAAAGAAGAATGTAGAAAAACCCTTCTTATATACATACCGTGAAAAAAACTAAGACTCGCCTGGAATTTCATAGGAACCTTTTCACTCTTTCAGGTTTCATAGTTAGCCTCAATTTCAGACCAAAACTCTTCACATGCATATAAATAAATGTTTACAAAAACAGCAGCACTTCAGACATCCAGCTCTCAACTGTCCAGAAACCCCAGTTCACTGAAACAGCCCTGAAACTAGACAGTTAAGTGTCTGCATACATGAGCAGAATCCCAGAAAAGCCTCTGACATGAAGAGTAAGAGGCAGTATGCTTGTTAGGTAACTGTTTTTAGAGATGGCAAGTGGTTGTCTAAGCCAGTGCCCACAGACACCCAGTCTGCAGGGATAAAGAACTAAGAGTCAATATAATTGGTATAAAAGCAGCAGGTGGCAGAGACAGCAGGTAACAGAAATAGAGATGGGGTGGTAGGAGAGAGATCCCGAGAGTACTGAAAAGTGAGGGTGGACACTGTGCTGATGGGAAGAGAAATAGGGCAACAACTGATGAAGCTGGAACCATTCATGGCATCCCTACCCTTTACAGACATGAAGCCATTAGAAGGCATTATCTCTCTGTATTAAAACAAGTAAATTACTCTTTACAGTCTGTTTCAAGTTCAAAATAATTTTAAATGTTCAGAAGAAAAACTAATACGCTCTTCTCAGCTTAAGAATCTATTGTACCAGGCCAAACCCAGGTTGTTAAAAGGAGTGAACAATGTCATAATATTCTTCAAGCGGGGACCAGGAGAGGGACTAAGAAACTTGGTGGTCAAGAGGAATATTTGTATAATGGAGAAACAGAGCTAATCAGATCCAACACAAACACCCAGAGGGAAGAGCAAAGATGAAGTTTCTGATTTTCTCTTTGACTGTGGAGCATAAAAGAAATACAGATTTCCTGCAGGAAACAGAAGACGAATGATACTGATGGCCACTATGTCTGACCCAAAGGAATACAATTTTTTAAAGGCGGACTGGACAACATCTAGCAGCAGCATAAGCAAAAAGTAGTTGCAAAGAACTGCTATGGTCCACAATTCCAAAATTCCGAAAGCTCTGAAAACCAAAAATATATAAGTTTGGTAAAAACTCAATTAGTGATAACGTGAATTTACTTGAAGTTATGTATTAACTTTATCCAATGTGAACATTCATATAATATGAATGCAGGGTGCTGCTACTGGAGATATTATATAATATGTGTTATATGCACTATATATATTTACTCCCTAAAATCTGAAAAATTCTGAAATATGAATGTATTTGGCCCCAAGAATTTCAGATACGTGTCTGTGGATCTGTGCATGGCAAGATTACTTTAGGCTGCCAACAAGAATTTATGAAACAGTGTTTAATTTTTACCTAGATTCTTTCATTCAACCAACATTTTTAAAGCATTCACTATGTGCCTGAAACTGGGCTAGGTATTGGTGTATTTATTTACAAAAGGCCTCAATTTTATTTTCATCTTTGTAAAACAAGATCAGGAATAAGAATCACTATAGCTACAGAAATTATTAACAGAGTTCCATGTTCATAGGAAGAAGGAAGGAAGGAAGGGAGGAAGGAAGGAAGGAAGGGAGGGAGGAAGGAAGGGAGGGAGGAAGGAAGGGAGGAAGGGAAGGAGGGAGGGAGGAGGAAGGGAGAGTGGGAGGGAGGGAGGGAGGGAGGGAGGGAAAGAGAGAAAGAAAAGCACTATTGGCAGAAACTGACTTAAATATTCTGAGGCTCAGAACATCACTTGCAGGAAGGAGTCGTCCACAGACTGGAAATACCACTGTGCTCCTTCAGTTCTTCCCCAACCACCTCCACCTTCTCTCCGCCACATGCCTCCTTTCCCCTAAACTCCACGCCTTCACTTCAGCTTAAAACTTAACTTCTCAATTCTCAGCCTTCAACTAACACTTCTCCCAGCTTGGGATGATCACAGCAGAGACGAGTATATATTAAAATGTATCTGTTTATAAGACTTATACACATACACACACACACACACACACACACACACACACACACACACACACACACAGGCTATAAGCTTTGAGAAGGTAGGAACTTTGGACCTATTTGTCTAACATAGTGTCTGGTACATAGTGGGGCCTTTAAAAAATGCTGGTTGACTGTATGTCCATCAACAGATGAATGGATAAAGAAGATGTAGTACAGATACATAATTCAATACTTACTACTCAGCCTTAAAAAAGAATGAAATAATGCCATTTGCAGCAACATGGATAGACCTAGAGATCATCATACTAAGTGAAGTAAGTCAGACAGAGAAACAAATATCATATGATATCAGTTATACGTGAGATCTAAAAAATGATACAAATGAACTTACTGACAAAACAGAAATAGACTCACAGACCTAGAAAACAAACTTATGACTACCAAAGGGGAAAGTGGGGGGAGGGATAAATTAGGAATTTTTGATTAACAAATACACACTACCATATATAAAGTAGATAAACAACAAGGACCTATGGTATAGCACAGAGAACTATATTCAATATCTTGTAAGAACCTATAATGGAAAAGAATCTGAAAAAGATTAGATATGGATATAGATGTATAACTGAATCACTTTGCTGTACACCTTAAACACTAAATTAACTGTACTTCAACTTAAAAAAAATTTTAAATTAAAATGTTGGTTGAATGACTAAAAGAACTTAAGTAAAAGTGAGATAGTGTCGGGTTTCCCTGGTGGCGCAGTGGTTGAGAGTCTGCCTGCCGATGCAGGGGACGCGGGTTCGTGCCCCGGTCCGGGTAGATCCCACATGCCGCGGAGCGGCCGGGCCCGTGAGGCATGGCTACTGAGCCTGCACGCCTGGAGCCTGTGCTCCGCAACGGGAGAGGCCACAACAGTGAGAGGCCCGTGTACCGCAAAAAAAAAAAAAGTGAGAAAGTGTCTCGGTAAACTTGATTACTCATTGCTCAATGAAATATTGTTTTTTATTTTATACTTAATTCAACAACAGTGTCCAAAAAAATATCCTGAGTCCTGGTTCAAAGATTCTTATTGACTGTTTAAAGTAATCTTACCATAAACAGGTCCAAACAGGGCCTTATTTGAAAGCCTTGGGGCCAGATACATTTTCTATTTCAGAATTTTCCAGATATTAAAAAGTTAACACAGTACATATACCCTACATTACACAAGTGAATATGCTGGCCTGCTTTCAACAAACAGTCTGCAATTCTGGTGGCTGATATCAGAAAAAGGGGGATGCCTGCAGAGGCAGTGCTAGACTCACCGTCTCCACCAAAGCAGAAATCAAATAGAGTGCTGGAAGCTGATACTGAAAGCATAGTCCATGAACAAACACTAAACCAATAATGTTGACAGTGCCAAAAATAAAATTGATAATAACCAGCATTTCCTGAGCATATTCTGTGTGCCAGGCCTTGCAGTCAGAGCTTTATGTGCTCCAAATCATTGAATGCTCATACAATTCCATCTATAGATACCAGTCTTACTCCCATTTTACAGATCAGGAAACTGAGGTCCAGAAAGCTGAAATAATGTGTGTAAGCTTACTCAGCTAAGACACAGTGGACCCAGAGCATGATATTCATTAAAAGCTAATGGAATTAATGAATTTCCTATTCACTCATTCATACAGCATAGGTTAATCAGAAAAAGTAAGTGCAGGGGGAAGAACAGGAACTTCTGCAGTCTGTGACATGCCATGACATGAATATGTGGCCATGAAGACAGGACTTGAACTCTATGACTCATCCTCTCCCCAGCATAAAGAGAGTGACTGCCACTTACTGACTGACAGCAGCACTTCTCATGACTTTTTTTTTACATTCATTGTATACTTATATGCCAGGCGCTATATATGTTCTATTTAATTCTCAGAAAAATCCAGTAATATAGATACTATTATGAACCTTATTTTTGACATGAGGAAACTGAAACTTAGAGAGATTGGGTACTTGTTGGCTTTCCTTTCCCTTTCCCAGCCAAGGCTTCAGTCTAAAGGAGAAACAATAATGAGCATGTTTCTTCTCCTGGATGCAAGAGTTCTCTTCCCAAGTAGAACAGGTATCTGGAAGGGTCTTTTTAATTTAGATGTTTGTGTAACATTTTCCTGGCTTGTATCCTTCATGATGATGTCAGCCTTGAAACAGAAACTTATTCTCATCTAAAAGCAAGTTAAAATCATCTCCCAATGCTTAAATTTCCTGAACACGATCATGCGTTCACATACTTGATGTCTGCAAAAATTACTGCCTCAGACTCAATTTAAAATATAAGCGAAATAAGTTGGGAAAGTTAACAACCAGTGTTAACAGCTACAATTGGAAATCCTAGATTCAATCAGCTGCAAAACAAACGTCTGACTTTCATATGTCTGATAGAAAAGTTTTAGGAGAAAGTACAAGTGCCACATTCCAAGACATTTGTTACATCCACAGTGTCCTGCCTCAGGTGAATGAAGTGATCGCTTTCAGTCCTGAAACGGCTGATGAAAATCGGTGGTTTTGCAGAGGTTTTGCTGAAGCAGGGACGTGCCTGAGCTGACTATTCTCCAGTCTATAACTCCAAGCCGACACCGCCTATCTCCATGTGTGTCCATGGTGTGCCTAGAGCAAATCAGGAAATCACGACAAGCTGGTCTGCGGGCACCCTAGGGACATCCCCCGCTTGGCTAACTCTACATCCTCTCTCCTTCAGGAAATTCTCTAGAAGCCCCCAACTTGCCCATTCCCCTGCCAGCAAACCACCACCGTAATTTCTCACGTCTCCTCCCACCTACACTCCCAAATCAATACCCTAGTGCTCTCCTCAAAGCTCTGTAGGATTTTTTTCTTACCCCAAGACAACAGACTTGTATTTGATACAAAGCATTTTTCAACTCATTCGCAAAATTCATTTTAACAGCCTCTTGATCATGATGGTGTGTGTCCCACCCAAAACTCTCTCTCAGGCTGCATGAAAGTCACATGTTTCCATTTGTGGATGGCTGTAGTCAAAGCCAAAAGGCTTTCCCTTAAGCAATTACCCTTGGAAAGAAAAGTAATGACTTCAAGCCAGTTCATAAATTTGCCGAGTCTACTTCTTCATATCACACAGAGGGTTTCTGACGATGTCTATCACACACCCCATGAATGCTAGACTTCAGAGCAGTCTCCTAGGAGGGCATTCACTTCTTGCGTGGAGGCAGACATGGGTGACAGAGAATGCCATTTGAAATTTTCCATCAATCTGCTGGGACCACATGGGAAAAATCACAATCTTGCCACACCTTTGGCTTTTTAACTCCAAATTGATGATTCATCTACCATTGTCTTATTTTACTTTTGAAGCCACTTTCTGTTTCTGAAAAAACTATCGAGGGATTTTCTCCATTTTTTTTTTAAGAAAAGTGTCCTCAAATTTTTTGTTTTTAAAAATTAATATTAAAACAACGTAATGCTGATTGTTCAGGCAATTTCCAAGGAGAAATTCAGGTATATTTATGAATGACGGCATCAGGAAAAGTCTATAACCTCATTTCAAAAAGGAAAATGCTCATGTGATGTATACATTTCTAGTTCGTTTTTTAACTGTATTCTTTTATAGTTTTGTCTCAAGGGTGTTTATTTGACTGTAATATTGGAAATATCATTTTCAGTGTTATGCTTTTCACCCTCATTATGAAATTAGGAGGCAGATATGGAAAGACCAGTGGCATACTAAAAAAAAAAAATCAACAAAATAACATCAGGAGTCATTTCAAAATAACCACTATGAACCTCAGTTTCCTGATATGTAAATCAGAGTTAATAGCACAACTACTAATGTGCTATTTTATTACAATAACCTTAAATATCCTAATATGCTACTTTCTGAGTTTATGTTTTAAAATCATAACCAATAAACAGCTCAGCACAAGAAAAAGTAGAAAGATTACTAGACTTAGAATCAAGAGATTAACGTTGGGTCCCAGGCCTGCAAATGTGCTTACTCAAGCCAGCAATGTGATGTCTGGATCTCCATCTCCCCCCACATAAAGTCTTGGTTCAGGCCCAGGCACTACTCAAAGGGGCTTATAGATATTAACAATCCTCACATCACCCCTCAGAGATGTGTACTATGAGCCTCACTTTACAATGAGGAACCAAGTCACAGAGTAGTTAAATAAGTCCACCAACATCTCACAGCTAATCATCGAACCTGGATTCAACCCCAGGAAGTCCAGAATCACAGCATCAATAGCTTTTTTTTTTTTTTTTTTTTTTTTTTTTTTTGCGGTACGCGGGCCTCTCACTGTTGTGGCCTCTCCCGTTGCGGAGCACAGGCTCCGGACGCGGAGGCCTAGCGGCCATGGCTCACGGGCTTAGTTGCTCTGAGGCATGTGGGATCTTCCCGGACCAGGGCACGAACCCGTGTCTCCTGCATTGGCAGGCGGATTCTCAACCACTGCGCCACCAGGGAAGCCCAGTAGCCTTTATTGATGCTCTGCCACACTACAGGGGATACCATTCCTGGACTGACCCTAAGAACCACCAGGGTCATTGTTGTAAGGCCCAAAGATCCAGGTCAAGGTGTGAATATGAATGCTATACACATATGAGCATTAGTTATTCTCGCATTACTTCAGTAAACCTGGAATGCAGCTTGTGACATAAACTCTACAACAGTTACGTCTAGTGAGAATAAATTCAAATTGGCCCACGTACAGTAAAATGTGCTTTCTACAGCATTCTTGCTGAGGAATCTCTGTCATCTAGCGCTTGGCACACACAAGGTAACACCTGCCGTCAAATCTCCCCAAGCCAAAGCCATCTCTTCCACACTCTGCACTGCAGAACTTGGGAATTTCAGTGGAGGACCTGCCAAGAGTTGAGCAGAGCCCATCTCAGGAGCCTCCTGAGGCGAGCGTGTTGAGCCTGCCTGCAAGGTTTCCTTGGAGAGGAGGAATCAAGTTAAGTAAAACTAAGGTGTGGCTCCTATGGTGAAGTCCTATGCCCAACTCACTATCAAATAACTAAGTTGTAGCCAACTCTTGAAATAAAGCTGGCAAATAATGGGAGAAAATCGACTCCTCCAGTGATCTCAAGAAGCCAGCCTGGATTCTGGCATCATCCTTTTCAGTCCTACTCTGTAAATCTAAAGCATGGCTCCAGTAGACCTTTTATTGTGGCCTCTACTGCCAACAGATTTTTATATAGATGACATGATTAATTCAACTAAAATACATGCAAAATTGTGGTGCGGGGGGAGATTTTTTTGAAGCCCTACTATTAGTATAATTTAAGGCTTTTATGCCCCAAAGCACTATGACGGGCATTCCTGCAAGTTACTTCAGTTAATCCCAACCAACTTAACAGATCGGTATTATCCTGTCCCATCTGCCACCATTTATACTGGGGAAAAATGAAGTTCCCAGGTCTAGCCAACAGTCCCCCCCATAACTTCTCATCATTCAGATCTCAACTGAAAGGTCAGCTCCACAGAGAAGCACTCCCAGAGCACCCATTAGAAAGCAACAGTTCCCCTTCCACTTCTCAGCCCCCTCTTCATCACATGATCTTGTTTAGTTTCATTTACAGTGCTTAATACTATCTGAAATTCTTATTTATTTATTGTCTGTCCCCAGTAGAATGTCAGTTTCTGAGAGCAAGTGAACTTGTTTGCCTGGTTCAGAGCTCCAATGCCAATAATAAAATGTGGTATATTTCCAACGCCAGTAACAATGCCTGTCAAAGAATAGGAACCTAACTACAGAGGAAGAAAGGAAGGAAGGGGGGGGGGAGAGGGGGAGGGAAGGAAGGAAAGAAGGAAGGGGGGGCAGAGGGGGAGGGAAGGAAGGAAAGAAGGAAGGGGGAGAGAGGGGGAGGGAAGGAAGGAAGGAAGGGAGGGAGGGAGGAAATACCTCCATAAGTTTTAAAGGGAGAAAGGCTTATTTTAGACATTAGAGAGAAAGAACTTTGTGGCTTAGAAATGATGTCAAATTCTGAGATGCACTACTAAAGGAAGTTGTGAAGTAACTGGAGATTCAGAGGTGAATTAAGCACTGTCTTTCTGAAAAAAAAATGTTAGTGCAATCTTTTGAGAAATGTCAGTGACTTTAAATTCCAGGGCCATTCGACCTTTCAGACACCTTCATTTTCTCACTGCTGCCATTCAAAACCTCTGAAGAAGAAGATACATGTTTGTTCTCTGGTTGGAAATTGCTTATTTATTACTCTTCATTATTGTCCCTTCCCCAACACACACACACACACACACACACACACACACACACACACACACACACACACACACACATGTCCTGTCAGCCCCCTAAAAGCCTGAATTAACACAGTTTCATGGTCACAAGCAGCATTCTGAAATTGGAACTTGGCTGCACGATCACACACACTAGCCCTGGAATTCAGCAAACATCTGGGCCAGTGAGTGTGAGAAAGTTCTGTGGTAACAAAAGTCTCTGAAGCAACAGTGAAAGTTGGAATCCCACAGGCAACAAGGGGCAGGTGCCTATGAGGCTTGCCAACAAGGCGACAGGGCTGCAGACTCCCTGCTCCAGTGTGGCTCTGGGAAACCGGGTGACTTCACTGGCACATACACACTTGGCGATGGACTCTTCAAGCAACCCTGCACAGTTTCATAGTCTATACCAGCACGGGGCGACCAGAGGATTCCTAAACCAGCTGCTCAAACAGCGGCTCACCCAGGTTGAGGAACTCCTCATACCTGGGTGAATGGAGAAGGCAGATTTAATTAACTTTTAGAACTTCCCTGTAATCTAGCATACGGTCGTTTGGTATATTAAATTTTTGAAAGTTAGAGACTTTGCTCCCTAATGGAAAAGAAGCATTTGCTGGCTAGAAGGTTGTATTCTTTTTCACAGTCGCTGAGGTTTCATACTATATTATTTATTAGCTAAAGCTTCACACACCCTCACAAATACAGCAAATGAGAATCAAATTCAAGTGAACTGCTGAGACCCAGGAGAGGAAGAAAATGGTCGGCAGGGGGGAGGAAAAAGGAAGAAATCTGGGGTATCTTTTGTTTCAAATAAGAAAACAAAAGTTTCTTTTGTTGAAAACTATCCTTTACTGCTTTATTTTATTGACTATAAAATAATACTTACTCACTTAAAATTTTTTTTTTTCAAACCAAATGGAAAAGTACGCTACAGAGAGCAAAAGCTTCCCCATAAATTCAGTCCCCAGAGACAACCACTGTTAATTTTTGGTGAATGACCTATCAGAGGTGTCTCTTCTCTGCTTAATAAATATATATAAAATTCTGCATACTGCTCTCTGACCTGCTTTTCATCCATGTCCAACATGTTCTGTACCTCTTTCTATGCTAGTCAATGTACTCTACCTCATCTGTAAATTGAGGATAATGGCATCCAGATTTGATAGGGACATTGTAAGGATTAAATGAGATATTTGTTAAATGCTTAGAATAGGACCTGGTACATGACAAAAATGCCAATAAGTATTATTATCAGCTGCCCTGTGTTAAATGTTATAATAGCATTAGTTATGTAGCAAATGCCCCAGTGATAAAGGTTTATAATTCTCACTATTATAAACTACCACAATAAAGATTATAGCTTAGGTTTCAATACTGTGACTTTTTTATTTTCTTCTACTGCCCCAAATTTTCCAATGTTCGTAAAATATTCACATTCATTCATTTGAGCTCACATCAATGATTTGTAGGAGACAAATCAGGTGTGACGCTCTTTTGAGAGACAAGGAAATTGTGGATTTAAAAAAGTAAGTGGCTCAAGACCACCCAGCAAGGAAGCCTGAAGTCATGCCTTGATTCTTGCCATGTAATCATTCAACATGTGTTTACTAAGTCGGTATTCGGCGCCAGGCTCTCTTCTGGGCCCTGGGAATATAAAAATACATGAAACACCCTCAAAGAACTCAGAGTCTCATGGGTAGGCAACTACTATTTTTTTTAATAACCATATGGTATTCCAAGCATAACAGTGGCATGTACACAAATAGCAATACCAGACATAGACAAAGAAAGCAATGACTAACTAGAGCCACAGAAGTAGCAAAAGAGCTGGTGATAATTCCAAAATCTGTCCTCCAAAACTGAAGACAGATGCATGGGCAAAGGTGGTTTCAGACTTCTGACTTCCAGTCCTGTTCTTTTTCTACTGCAACATGCTATTTCATACACTCAAAGCATTTAGATCATTTATACCAGCAAAAAAAAAAAAAAAAAAACATATGCACATTATTGCCACCAAAGTTCTCATCAAGGGGGGGGAAGGGGACAAGAGAAGGGATAGAAAGCTTAAATAATTAATTGGATGTTTAAAAAAATCATTACCGTGCTTCCCTGGTGGCACAGTGGTTAAGAATCCGCCTGCCAATGCAGGAGACACGGGTTCGAGCCCTGGTCCAGGAAGATCCCACATGCCGCGGAGCAACTGAGCCCATGCCACAACTACTGAGCCTGTGCCCTAGAGCCTTCGAGCCACAGCTACGGAAGCCCGCGCGCCTAGAGCCCATGCCCCGCAACAAAAGAAGCCACTGCAATGAGAAGCCCGCACACAGCAATCAAGACCCAACGCAGCCAAAAATAAATTAATTAATTAATTTTTTTAAAAAATCATTATCACGTCACCTCCCAATAATAAACCGTGAAGACATACTACTGGCATCTCTGCGTTGGTTTAAAGGGCACTAAGACAAAAATAAATATGTTCTACAACATCAGCAACAACAACAAGCATGAATCCCTCTCCATTTTGAGGAAGGTACTATAAATCCAAGATGTTAAGAATGGTAACTTTATTATTTATTTCTTCATTATTATTAACTGAAGCTAGCCTTTCTTGAGCACTCACAATATGCTAGGCTAAAGCCTTTATATTCATCATCTCATTCATCACAACATCTCTATGATTACGCTATCCCCATTGTATACATGGGGGAAACGAGGTTGAGAGAGATTCAACAACTAGTAAGGGCAGGACCAAGACTCAGACTAAGATTTGATTTCAAATACCATGCTCCTAATCATTCTATTATGCTTACTTTCCATTCTATCAATAACACTTGCTTTTTTGAATATTTTGAGTATAATATGTGCACAACACTCTTGAAAAGCATTGAATGATTTTATTTTTTAGATATTAAGAACCACCTGTGAGATTTATGTTGTTTTTAAAGAACACATTTAGGAAACTTTATCATCATGGCTGGCTGACATCTGAATTTGAAATTGGCCCCTTTTATTGCATTTCATTCTCCAGAAACTAGACAATCAGGACCCACATCAAACAAAGGCTTCCGTGATGATTAGTTGACACAGCAACATAATGCACAATTTTACATCAGGTTCCAGGTCCAACATAATTTATGTTCATAACAAAAATGGCAGTCACCCAGTATCTGTCATATAGAATTATGGGCTTGGCTGTGGCCAAGTCAAAGCACATTAGCCTAGTGTGTCTAAACATCTGACTCTAATCACTACAGTGAGAATCAAGTCAGGCATTTGAGGCTTATAACTGTATTTCTCTGAGTGTGGGAAGTTGAGAGGAAAATAGTTTTTAGGGAGGGGATGTTGGGGTGATTTTTTTAAACTTTTAAATCATCAACAGTCAGTAGGATGTGAGTTGTCTCTTCCGCCCCATCTCCTTTCCTCACGGTAAGAATTCAGCTATGTGTAATGTTGTCCAGCCACGAAGGTCAGGCAGGAGACAGAGAAGATTCTGTGGGAGTCTTATCATCATCAGCCATCATCTTATTCATTGTTCTATATCATCCACACACACCCTCTTCCTGCCTCCTCGATCCCGTTAATATGAATAACAGAGCATTATTTAGTTTTTTATTCACTCCCAGATATTTGGGGGAATGAGTTATAATAAATCTATAATCTAATCATTCCTCATATAAATATAAAGAACTAAAGTTTAAACTAAATATATTTATTATGCTTTAATGATATTTCCCATTCTATCAGGAAGTATGGAGGCATGGCTCCACTACCCCTTACTCTCAAGGTCTGCATCGAAAACCTGCACCAGCTACCGTGGTCTTTTTTTTTTTTTTTTTAAACATCTTTATTGGAGTATAATTGCTTTACAATGCTGTGTTAGTTTCTGCTTTCTAACAAAGTGAATCAGCTATACATATACATATATCCCCATATCTCTTTCCTCTTGCATCACCCTCCCTCCTACCCTCCCTATCCCACTCCTCTAGGTGGTCACAAAGAAACGAGCTGATCTCCCTGTGCTATGCGGCTGCTTCCCACTAGCTATCTATTTTACGTTTGGTAGTACATATATGTCCCAAACACATGAAAGAATGCTCAACATCATTAATCATTAGAGAAATGCAACTCAAAACTACATTGAGATATCATCTCACACCGGTCAGAATGGCCATCATCAAAAAATCTAGAAACAATAAATGCTGGACAGGGTGTGGAGAAAAGGGAACACTCTTGCACTGCTGGTGGGAATGTAAATTGATACAGCCACTATGGAGAACAGTATGGAGGTTCCTTAAAAAACTACAAATAGAACTACCATACGACCCAGCAATCTCACTACTGGGCATATACCCTGAGAAAACCATAATTCAAAGAGTCATGTACCACAATGTTCATTGCAGCTCTATTTACAATAGCCAGGAGATGGAAGCAACCTAAGTGTCCATCATCGGATGAATGGATAAAGAAGATGTGGCACATAGATACAATATATACAATGGAATATTACTCAGCCATAAAGAGAAACAAAATTGAGTTATTTGTAGTGAGGTGGATGGACCTAGAGTCTGTCATACAGAGTGAAGTCAGTCAGAAAGAGAAAAACAAATACCATATGCTAACACATATATATGGAATCTACCCTGATCTATTAATCCTCAGTCATCCATCTCCTCCCCAACGACTTCCTTTTTATAAACCACAGCAACCTCTGCTAGTCTTTTTTTTTTTTTTTAACACATTTATCCTCCTCCTACTTGAGGTCAGCTTTCCATTATATGGAACTGATCTGGACATTAACCACTCCACAACAAAAATCACAACCATGATAAATAAATATTCATAGCCACAGGATAAATGGGGTAAGATGTTAGTGTCTCATCATTTCTCCTGGTGTTTATGTTAACATCTTTGCTATTTTCTTAAAAGTTAAATCATAGAGGGCATCCTCCCGGCCCCACAAAGTTTCAAACCATTTGGCCAGATAATAACCTCCAGGAAGATCCCTTAAACATACAAAAGCTCTGCTTTTTTATGTTTTACTTATTAAGTCTACATGCTGCATATATAAAATGGTTCTTTATGAGGTTTTATAAAAGAAAGAAGACTCAGCAGAAAACAATGTCATAAGGAAAAATTTAGACAACTTATAGATCAGTATATAAAGAAAGGAGAAGGGAATTTCACATTTATCAAGTACCAGATACTGTTATGTTCATGATTTCAGTTAATCTCAGAGGTGGGGTAGGTAAGCTCATCCCCCCAACACCATTCAGGTTAGGTATGGGGCTCTCCAAACTTGAAGCTCCAGCCAGGTCCAGTAACTTACTCAGGTTACAAAGCTGGTAAGCCCAGAGTTGTACTAAACCTTTTTTAAAATCCAGAGTCAACTATACCATACTGGCCCCCAAGCTGAACACCTTCTCTTTCCATTATTTTTGTCTTGACATAGTGGATCCTTCTCACCATCTGTTTGGCCAGAAGGCAAAGATCAAGTGTACCTAAAGCCAGGATGATGTGTTTCAGTCCTGGCTCTGTCCTTACTCCTCTAGCCTCTTGGTCAACCCGTTTAACCTTCTAAGGCTCATTCCTCCTCTCTAAAGCACGATTCCAATATGTGACAGTATTAGAATATAATGCAAAAAAAGTTTTCCCTTTCCAATGCATGTGTCTTTCTCATATACATGCATACATATATAAACTGACCCAATTACCACATTCTTTTTTTAATACTGCCCTAAATATTAATATTTTAGA
Organism: Kogia breviceps; assembly: GCF_026419965.1. Lineage (NCBI taxonomy): Eukaryota > Metazoa > Chordata > Mammalia > Artiodactyla > Physeteridae > Kogia > Kogia breviceps. Next base: position 82,495,542 of record NC_081315.1, read on the forward strand.
GTTTCCCATTTTACCTCTAGTTTCCGCTATGACTATAAAACATCAGGTCACTTAGTATCCTTAAGTAACCTCTATAGATACTGGGACCATCTTAAAGTCTTCAAATATGAAAAATGAAGGAAAAATATGAGTTGAGATATGAAATTCAGCACCTAAAACAACAGCTATCAAATATCTTCAGTACATAATTATATTTCATTTACTAATTATCTTCTAACTTTCAACTGGACCCTTTCTTAGACACAATTAAAAATATTTGGTTGCATGAGGCATGAGAAAATGAAGCTGCATATAAATTCAATTTGTACCTAATAAATCGCTGCTCAACTGTACCAACTCCAGTGCATGACTGTGAGGATGAGAACTGTGGATTGCAGCCTCAAGGAAGAAACATTTTTTTTAAGAACTTAATTTAAATGAGACATAGTGGGACATAGCTAATAGCCTCTGCTACTGGAGTTTTTTTTTTTTTAACTTCTTTATTGGAGTATAATTGCTTTACAATGGTGTGTTTGTTTCTGCTGTATAACACAGTGAATCAGCTATACATATCCATATATTCCCATATCCCCTCTCTCTTGCATCTCCCTCCCACCCTCCCTATCTCACCCCTCTAGGTGGTCACAAAGCACCTAGCTGATCTCCCTGTGCTATGCGGCTGCTTCCCACTAGCTATCTATTTTACATTTGGTAGTGTATATATCTCCATGCCACTCTCTCACTTCATCCCAGCTTACCCTTCCCCCTCCACATGTCCTCAAGGTCATTCTCGACATCTGTGTCTTTATTCCTGTCCTGCCCCAAGGTTCATCAGAACCATTTTTTTTTTAGGTTCCATATATGTGTGTTAGCATATGGTATTTGTTTTTCTCTTTCTGACTGACTTCACTCTGTATGACAGACTCTAGGTCCATCCACCTCACTGCAAATATCTGTTTTGTTCCTTTTTGTGGCTGAGTAATATTCCATTGTATATATGTGCCACATCTTCTTTATCCATTCATCTGTTGATGGACCCTTAGGTTACTTCCATCTCCTGGCTATTGTAAATAGAGCTGCAATGAACATTGTGGTACATGACTCTTTTTGAATTCTGGTTTTCTCAGGGCATAATGCCCAGTCGTGGGATTGCTGGGTCATATGGTAGTTCTATTTGTAGTTTTTTAAGGAACCTCCATACTGTTCTCCATAGCGGCTGTATCAATTTACATTCCCACCGACAGTGCAAGAGGGTATGGATTTAGTTTTTTAAAATGCACATTCTCTGCAATCTTTTTTTTTGTTTATTTTTGTTGTGTTTTAGTTTGTTTCTTTTCTCTCCAATTGATTTTAAACAGGCATTTTTGACCTGTGTCAGTGCTACCCTTTCTTTCTGTAGGAGCTGAATGCATTGGCAAGTGATGGACCGAGGAAGTGGGTGGTGAAAGCGTCAACCAGGCAATGAATCGCATCAGGGCCACACCAGAGAGAGAGGAAAACATGAGGTCTGAAGATCTCTTAAACCTTCCAGGAAACTCACTACGAAAATGTGAAACAGCAACACAGTAATTTGGGGCTGAGAAGTTTTGATGACAACTTTGACCATCATGAGTTAAAATGCCAGGCGAGCAAAGGAATGGGTTATATATATAAAGGATTGTGCGCACATTCTTATCCTTCTGTTATCGCAAGTATAAAATTGAGTAATTTAAGAAAGTGGGCTCTGGAGCCAGACTACCTGGGTTGAAATCTCAGTCTGAGTATGTTCTAAATACATTTATAACTTCAGGCCAATCCACCCTTGTGTACTTCCATAATATTCTCTATATCAGAGGAGTGTTCTGAGGATTAAGTGAATGAATATGGGTAAAGTAAATAGAATACTGCCTGGTACAGGGAAGTCTACATGCTAATGCTGTATTGCCATTTCATACCATCATCGTTATCATTATTATGTAATGTAAAATCTTTCCTGGGTACCAATCAAGTTCACAGAATTTTAACTGACATCAGAGTTTAAAACACACACACACACACACACACACACACACACACACACACACACACGTACGTTTCCTCAATGAATACCCAACTTGACAGAGAAAGATGAGAAACAGACACATCAGACTGGCTATTTCCACACGTAGCTATGAATTGAAATAGTCAATAGAAGCTGAACACTACAGATAATAAAGTCATTTCTAACCCTACGATGGCCCAGAGTAAAGAGAAAAGGATTCCCAGGTTCCTGGCTGTGTGACTTTGACAAGTCATTAACTTTGAGGAACGGTTTCCTCTCTCATCTATAAAAAAATACCTACTGTTTATTCTACCTGGCACATTCCCTCCATTTTCTCACACCCAACCTTCTTTTACCAGATCTTACAGATCTTATTTTAAATCTTGCAGCCTCTGGCCCTCTCTGATCCCTAAGGTTAACTAGGTCTCCATGCTGTACAGTCACATGGCATTTCTCCACCATGTCCCAAGTGCCTAGATCTGTACCTGGCACTGAGTTGGCTCTCAATAAATATTGGGTGGATGGATGGATGGATGGATGGATGGATGGATGGATGGATGGATGGATGGATAAAAGGATGAGATACCTTTCTTCCCTCTTAAGACCAAGTGAGATATCTAGGTGAAAATGCACACCATTAAAATGCTTTACAAATGTAGGCTATTACTCAGGGTTGAGTTTGAGAAGACTGAGAGTCTTAAATGAAGCCTAACAAAAAGGAAAAAAAAAAAACCTGATGATGGTGAAGAGTTTCTTGGGCTCTGTAGACATCTACAAACACAATGGGCAAGACTGCAGAATGGAGTTAGTTTGCCTGACCCCGGGTCAGGCCAGGGAGGCACAGGACCAGGAAAGTGAGATGGAAAGACAAGGTGGTACCACTCACCCAAGGAGACAAGCTCTGTGGTACAGGGAAGTCAACTAGAACAAAAAGTCAAGAAGGCATCATACATCATCCATGGGAGTCTAGAGATCACACCAAAGGTGACTGTGAACTTGGAAGAAGAAAAATTACATCTTTATTTCTGAAATTTAATATTTAACATTTCCTTTGATTAATAAACCACAGTAGTAGCAGAATCTGTGACCAAAGGAAATCAGGGATTTTTTTTTTGGTCACATTATAACTGAAGATATCAAAAACATCTTTAACTATCATCAATATTTTAAAATTACGGTACTTCTTAGAGCCACCACTGAATCTTGTCATTTAGTTTAAAAAAAAAACATATATTACTATATCATAAATTTAATATTTTCAAAATTTATTCCAACATAACTGGCTTCCTTTGTACCATGTACCTATCTTATCTGATACACGTAAAACATTATTCTGAGAGAGGATCCATAGGCTTCACCAGACAATCAAGGTGTCCAGAGCACAAAAGTAGGTTAAGAGCCCTTGGCTATAAGAAGGGTCCTATATAACACAGAGAAACCAACAGCGATTTTTAAAAAATGCTTGTGATCCAACAAAAAGATGATAGTAATTCTCTTCAGTTTTGCACTAAGTATGGAAAAAAAATCAGAAGAACTGCTCACTAATCCAGGGATGAGCTGACTAACACCGAATCAGGCTAATGAACCAATTATGTAGCAGAAACAGAAGCACATAACTTAACCCCCAAATGTCTGGGGCCCAAATACTTCTCACTGAATCTCAAGAAGGAGGGAGGGAGGTGCTGGCATTGACAACATGGGGGAGGAGTGCTGTTTGTCAGGGAAAACAAGGAGTTCTGTTTTTCATCACATTTTATTTAAGTGCACCCAAGCAGAGCTATCGTAACCAGGTCGAGATGTAATGTTTTCAGGGCGGATTCTTCAGGGGAAGGCAAAGAAGGACCACTGATAAAAGCAACAGTAATGGGAACAGGAAGAAATCTTTCCTTCCTGCAGCACCAGTAGCACAGGCCCTAGTGGAAGAGTAGAAGTGAACTGAGATGACTGTACATTTTAACTGAACCAGAAGAAGCTGCAGTGAGAATGTGAAGACTGAGTTAATCAAGACAGGAGAGCAGAATCAAATATGGTGTAAGATGCAATCTACAGGCCCGAGGAATGCTAAGCACAGCCTCCCGGGAAAGTATAAGGTACCAACAGGACCCTGAATCACCACCTCCCTGTTTATGGAAGGCAAGACAGTCAAAATGCATCCATCCTCGGAGGCTACACGGCTAAAATCGGCTCTGACTTTTTTTCCTGTGCTTTCATTCAGAATCTGATGGATTTTTTTTTCCAGTGTACATAAAAGGATTTTTGTAGCGTAAGCTATATAAAGCCCTTCTATGACTCCATTTTTAGGAATTCCTAATGCAATACTCTTTCTTAGCTATTCTAAAGCAGATTAGAGAGACACCTTTAAGATTTTTTTCTCTTTCATTTTTAAAGAATTTAAATCAAAATGATTTAAGGAATCATTAAAGCCTTGAGGAAAGGCTTTAATTAAAAGGACCAGAATTTCCAGTTAAAAAATAAATAAGTCCTGGGGATATAATGCACAGCATAAGGAATACAGTCAATAATATTGTAACAACTTTGTATGGTGACAGATGGTAACTAGACTTGGTAGTAATCATTTCAAATGTATAAAAAATATCTAATCACTTGTTGTACACCTGAAGCTAACATAATGTTGTAAGTCAACCATACTTCAATTTCTTTTTAAAATATTTCTTTATTTATTTTTTATTGGGCTGCTCCAGGTCTTAGTTGCGGCATGCAAGATCTTCGTTGCAGCATGTGGGATCTTTTGGTTGCGGCATGCAGGCTCTTAGTTGCAGCATGTGGGATCTAGTTCCCTGACCAGGGGTCAAACCCGAGTCCCCTGCATTGGGAGCGTGAAGTCTTAGCCACTGGAACACCAGGGAAGTCCCTAGTCAACTATACCTCAATATTTTTAAAAGAAAAAAAAAAAGTAAGTAAAGTCCAGGATAAAGCCTTGTTGAATTTCAGGATAAACAATTGCACACAAACTTGATAATGTTCAGAATAGTAAAAGAACACTACCAGAAAAGAGTGAATAAAGTTGGCTATTACTCAGCTCAATCAATTTGTAACAAGAAAACTAATTTAGCACTGGCCCTTTTGCCTGGAATGAGTAAACAAGGCAACTTTCACACTGTTTCAAATTACAATGCAGCTGTAAAATCTGGCAACATTATTGGAGTAAAAGAGCCAAGAATGGACTTCTAAAGAATTAACACAATGTTACTGTATTGTGACATCATGTATAAGAACCCCCCATAAGTTAATTTCAACACAACTTCTGAATAAAGACTGGACCAGTTTACAGCTATGGAATCATTACCCTTCCTCATTTAGGTACAAATGACAGCTTTTTAATTATATCAAGGATACCTAAATTTTAAAAAAATCAAATCAGTTAATATTTACCCACCACCAAGCTATTACTGGTGATCACTGGATACATTTTCTGACTTACCTAAATGGTGTACTGTTCAAGTTTAAAATGTCGTAATGGAATAGTCCACTAGTTGGATTAATCCCCCTGATGCTCTAGGCCCAGAGGAGCCTCAAGGAATGTTGTTTGCTGAATATTTCCTAATGAACTGACTCAAAATTCAAGCCACTGACTTCAAGTGCTCATGGGTAATAATGAGTCACATATTATTGCTTACAAACAATGTTTTTTTAGATTTGTCATGAAAAATAAGCCAAGCCCTGGCATCACTATAGGAATAAGCAGTCATATCATAGAATCTCAAGGCAAGTTTCCAAGCTTACGTAGTAAAAAAAAAAGTCCCCAAAAGGAAGCAAGCACACTCTCCCATACTGACCTATACAACCCATGCACTGACCAGGTCAGGGCTAGTAAATGTCATAAAATACTTTTAATCAGGATACAGATGCCAACAAATTATTCTGGGTCATTGGTTCCTGCAGCAAAAGTGAAAACCCTTAATTCCAAGACTGAATTGCTGATCATCCCTGGAATTTATCAGAAACATCAGAACCAATTTAAGTGCTAGAAGATTCCACAGCAATAATTGTTGGGGTCAATAATTGTTCCATCTTGGAAGCTTACCCTCAGTATAGTCCGAATGAACTCTCAAAAGTTCAAACCCTGACAGATGTTTTAAAAAGGCCTAAACAAACTGAAGATGTTATTTCAGGTGAAAGCAACACCTGTTGATTCGACCACAATTTTTGATTCCACCACTATTTTTCATTCCATAAAATCACACAAGAAACAACCCTACTTAGTTTTTATTTCTCATCCATTCTCTACTTTTGCTCAGGGAAAATAGACACTGTACAGTTGGAAAACCCAACTATCTTAACATGAGAATGTGCATATTTTGAGAGCCAGCAGGGAAGTACTGACTGTGAGAATTTGGACAAGTTCTTGACTATTCTGAGTCTCAGTTTCCTCATTTATGAAATGGGTTAGTAATAGGTGTTGTGCAGCTTGTTGCAAGCACAAAAACACGCACAGTAGTCATGTTACACTTGCAGTAAATCAGAGAAATCCAACTACACAGATTCCACACAGGGAGTTCTCATGAGGGTATCTTAGGATGAGCCTTTTACTGCACTGAATAGGATGATGGCATTAAAGGGTATCCCCTTTTCACAAAATTGACCCCTCAATGCAAATCAACTATTAATTCATTCTACAGATATGTACTGATCACTCTTCCAGGCCCTGGGATACAGCAGTGAAGGAAAGCAGCGAAATCCTTGGAGTTAACATTCTAAAGCTCAACTGAGGAAGAGTTAAGGACATTAAGGCATTTTTAAGGATAATTTTCATACATACATTTTCACCTTATTTACTGACTTTAAGTTTAATCTCTGTGCAAGATCAGACTTGAAAGTGAATTTAAAATATCATAGGTGCTTGAGGACATCATAGATGCTTAATAAATATTACCCAAAGTAATTATTTTTATATGCTCTCACTATGGAAATAAAGATGCACTTGATCAAGGCCAATACATTAAATACTGAGACAAGTGTCCTTCATTTCTATGATGCTTTACAGTTTACTGTTTTCATATATATATTCTCTCATTTGCATGTTCCAGCAATCTACAGAGATACATAATGTTTCTATTTTATTGTTGAAGAAATAAGGGGCCAAGTGACTTACGTAGTAATATAGCTAGTAAATACTAAAAATTTAACCCCTAAAATTGCTCTCTCTCTCTCTCTCTCTCTATATATATATATATATATATATATTTTTTTTTTTTTTTTTTTTTTTTTTTTCAGTACGCAGACCTCTCACTGTTGTGGCCTCTCCCGTTGCAGAGCACGGGCTCCGGACGCGCAAGCTCAGCGGCCATGGCTCACAGGCCCAGCCGCTCCGTGGCACGTGGGATCTTCCCAGACTGGGGCACGAACCCACGTCCCCTGCATCGGCAGGCAGACTCTCAACCACTGCGCCACCAGGGAAGCCCAAATTGCTCTATTTTTGAAAAGGGGTCAGGGGTAGGAGAAATGGCAACTTTGACTCAAATGAAAGTAACTCAGTGACTATCTGTGGTCTTTTCACTGCAGAGACTAAACAAGATTGATGTGCATGGGAGGAACTCGAAAGACAGGTCTTGTGGCTGTAAGCACCTAGAGTATGGTTCATCTTAGACCATGGTGGGCCACAGCCCAGCTCCACTACTCACTAGCTGGACTATGGGTGTGATATGTTACTGGCCAATGCCTGAGTTTCCTCATCTGGAAAACAAGAAAACTAAGACCAACTTAATGTGTTCCTGTCAGGATTAAATGAGTTACTATGAATACTTGGAACAGGCTGAGAACACTGCCTCGTACCAAGCAGCACTCAATGAATCATAACATGAAATTTATACACACATACGCGCATATACATACACGCAAGTTGTTAGCCACCTTCACAGATATTATTAATCCTCAAAATAACACTGAGCAAAACATAACATTATCCCAATTATTAAACTTGTACCAAAGGCTCAAAGCCATATTATGGCCAGCTCAAGGTCACAGCCAATATGTGATAGAGCCTGGACAAGAGCCCAACTCTAACTCCAAACCCTACCCTTTCCACAAGCATTTCTGTGTTCTGAAGAACATTTCACAGACTGACAGCTTTAAGAAAATCAGATATTCTTCTTTCTGTGCTGCAACCAGCCATCTTTGTTCAACCCTTCTCTGACCTCAGCAGCCCAGAGAGCCTTTAATTTTCCTTGACTCCTTTAAGACCTCATGCCACTGTCCACTTGCCTCTCGTTCACTTCACTGCCTTGTATTAACACACCTGCCTGGTACTCATTCCTCACCCCTTCAACCTGATATTTTGAGCATCATTTATGGATGAGGCACTGAGCAAGGTGAGGTCTGAAATAAGGCGAGGCCAATAACAGTATATATAAATAGTTCCTGGGTATTTTGCTGCCAGGAACTCTTTCTAATGACACGCACAAAACTAAGCCGAGCAGGGCTTCCCTGGTGGCACAGTGGTTAAGAATCCGCCTGCCAATGCAAGGGACACAGGTTTGAGCCCGGGCCCGGGAAGATCCCACATGCCGCTGAGCAACTAAGCCCATGCGCCACAACTACTGAGCCTGAGCTCTAGAGCCCGCGAGCCACAACTACTGAGCCGGCATGCCACAACAACGGAGGCCTGCGTGCCTAAAGCCCATGCTCTGCAATAAGAGAAGCCACGACAATGAGAAGTCTGCGCATTGCAACGAAGAGTAGCCCCCGCTTGCCGCAACTAGAGAAAGCCCGCGCACAGCAACAAAGACCCAACACAGCCAAAAAATAAATAAATAAAATTAATTTAAAAAAAAAAAACTAAGCCCAGCAACGTGAACTTAGCAGATCCATTGAGCAACAAATTGAAATCTCCAGAGCACTTCTAGCCTGGACTTTGAATCGAGAGAAACTGGGAAGGTAGAGAGCTATTGGCGAACAGCTTCACATACTCAGATATTCAAGTCTAGACTTGGTATGTTTGGTTTTGTCTTGTTTTTCTTGTTTATTTGTTTGCTTGTTTTTCTTACTCCAGCACTGTACCCAGAAGGTACAGGTAGGCCAAATGACAGCACTGACGCCGCTCACCAATGGACACTGACCGCTACCTCTGGGACCCCCTTCAGGGAGGATGAAGATGACAGGAAGCAACCAGTGTGGAGTCTGGACTCACAGAGGAGTTTCTTTTGCCTGAAACCCAAGAAGAAACACGAGGATCAACGCAAACCCTCTTACTAGAAAACTGGAGAAATCCATTGTCATGAAAGCGAGGCTGGGCTCCACTGAAGCAGCCAAAAGCCATGAGGCACATTGACTTGAAGTGAGACCTTTAGAAAACCTTAGAACACCCAGCAATGATAGTCACATATGCCTGGAAGTGTAGAGATCACACACACTCATGTTCTCAAACTGCCAAGAATGCCTGTGCCAATTGTGCACAATTGTCACCAACTCTTAATCATATTTCCTGAAGCATGGTAACTCTGGGAGGATCCTTTCATTGAAACTTAAAATTATATCCTTGTTGGGATCTTTTATAATGAATATATATTCTGCCTCAGTTCACTTGAATAAAAATTATTACCATAAACACCAAAGGAATACATGATCATCCAGTATTTTGTTGCAATATTTTTTTAACTTAATGACATAAATCTTGTTTGTGTCTTTAGACACTGTAATCCATTGTTGGACTCTTTTAGGGCAAGTCTTCAGAAAATCCTGTCACAAAACAAAATCCTGACATTTCAATACTCTTTTCTCAATATAGTATCCAAACCCTTGGCTTCCATAGTAAAAAGGAAATCAAGTAACAATAGCTATCGTCCCCAGTAACCTTCTCCTTGTGCACATATGCTGAGCCTTCTCATTCACAGTGAAATATTGCCCTGCGCTTCAGCCTTCCAAGCACAGAGAAGTAAAAGTCAAGCTTCTGATGACATCATACAGCTGTTCTAAATAATTTACTGAATAAAAATGAAAGCAATCAACTAAAAGAGCTATCATAAAACACACCCAAATTCTGAAAGCAGACTTTTCATAACTATAAATCAAGTAATATTCTTTGCCCAGGGTCAGAACAGGCCTATAAAGTACCTTTAAAATGTCAGTTAATTATGTTTCTTCAAGGCAGAAACACTGGATCTGGCCCCAGAAGAATTTACTTCAACCACCCTCCTGAAACAAAAGTACTGAAGTTGCAGAGAGTACAAGTGATTTATTTATTTATTTATTTTTTTATTTTATTTATTTATTTTTGGCTGCGTTGGGTCTTCATTGCTGCGCGTGGGCTTTCTCTAGTTGTGGCGAGCAGGGGCTACTCTTCATTGCAGTGCGCGGGCTTCTCATTGCAGTGGCTTCTCTTGTTGCAGAGCACGGGCTCTAGGTGTGCGGGCTCAGTAGTTGTGGCTCGCGGGCTTAGTTGCTCCGCGGCATGTGGCATCTTCCTGGATCAGTGATCAAACCCGTGTCCCCTGCGTTGGCAGGCGGATTCTTAACCAGTGCACCACCAGGGAAGGCTTGGTGGAGGCTTTGATGGAGCCTTCATTATGTCAGAAAGCTCACTTTTTTTTTCAATTTCAGGAACATTAATTGTATAAAGGCAAAGTGAAACAAACTGTTCTCTCTGAAACACATCAAGACAATATAAACAGGCTAGAACATTCCATATAGAGAACCTTCAATGCGGTCTCTCTTGTCCCATATCCCCTCAGACTTAGTTTTGCGACTGCCTTCAGTATTCAATAATTATGGTTCTGTTCTTAGCACTGCATGACTTCAAAAGTTCAACCACTATATACGAGGAAAGTCAAATCCGTTTAACAAGCTTTTATTGAACAGCTGTTATGTACAAGGTATTGTGTGAGGCTTGAGGGATGGTAGGCTACAAAGATAAGTAAGATACTTCCTGTGCTCACCAGTTCTGAGGAAGACAAAATTAGAGAACGGCATTGCAAGTCAGGCTGTGCATTGGAAATGTAAAAGACAAAGCAAAGATGAACCAAGGGTACAGTGATTACTGAAAAAAAATGTTCAGTTGTACTCAAAGACCACTCTATGTTTCATTGTCTAAATGAGAGCCCTTGCCTAGAATAATTTTACTCATTATTCAGAGGTGTTTTTTTTGTTTTTTTTTTGTTTTTTTTTTTGCGGTATGCGGGCCTCTCACTGTTGTGGCCTCTCCCGTTGCGGAGCACAGGCTCCGGACGCGCAGGCCTAGCGGCCACGGCTCACAGGCTTAGCTGCTCCGCGGCATGTGGGATCTTCCCGGACCAGGGCACGAACCCGTGTCTCCTGCATCGGCAGGCGGACTCTCAACCACTGCGCCACCAGGGAAGCCCTCAGAGGTTTTTTGAGTCACCTGAATGACATGTAATAGTCATTTGGCTCTTCAAATAAAACTGCAAGGGAAAAATTATCCCAATGTATTATAGATGTAATTTTAAAATATTAAATAAAATTTTAATAAACTAAGACAGTTTTTTTAACTGAAACTGCTTTATAGAAATATTGAGAAAAATACAGTAAATACACTATGCTTACTCCCTGGTTATCAAATATTTAGTAAAAACACATCTGGGTAGTCTGGTAAAGAAAATAGGTCAGGTCCATATCCCAAAGGAAGTTAAAAATAATAGACTCAAAATAAACACACATACAAAAGACTGACAAAGCAATAAAAATGTGTCAAAAAAAACACACTAAAGATTATACAAGTAAAATAAAAATCAAGACAATAAATAAATCAAGGCTTACATTATGTACTTGATATATGATAGTTCAATGAGTATTTATTGAAGGGATGAAGGAACAAAGGAATGAAGAAAAGAATGAACAGACAAACATGCCCTAGGATCACTTATTTGGCCAGTGCTTCCATATGCAATGCAATATTGGTTTATTGAATTCTGTTCATAGATTTTTTTAATATTTATTTTATTTTATTTATTTTATTTTTGGCTGTGTTGGGTCTTTGTTGCTGCACGCAGGATTTTCTCTAGTTGCGGAGAGCGGGGGTTACTCTTGTTGCGGTGCGTGGGCTTCTTTTTGCTGTGCCTGGGCTTCTCTTGTTGCGGAGCACAGGCTCTAGGCGCCTGGGCTTCAGTAGTTGTGGCACGCGGGCTCTAGAGTGCAGGCTCAGTAGTTGTGGTGTACGGGCTTAGTTGTTCCACGGCATGTGGGATCTTCCCGGACCGGGGCCTGAACCCGTGTCCCCTGCATTGGCAGGCAGATTCTTAGCCACTGAGCCACCAGGGAAGCCCTGGTCACAGATTTTTTTAATAAAGAAGACACTCTCAGAGCGGCAGCATCAGAATCAAGTAGTTGGCACTGCACCCACCTTAACCTTTATTGATAGTACTCTTTCTCAAGGAAAGGCAGGGAATAGTACTAGCTGTCATTGGTTTCTGGCTTTCCTGTTCAGACACAAGATTAGATGGCTCTTATCTGCCCCCTCTACAGTCAGGCATCCTGTAGGACTTGCTCTGGCCAGTGAATCACTTCCCAGCAAAAAGTTACTTTCCCCTCCCATTGTAAGGGTGACTGTGGTAATAGATAGCATGGAGGAAGCCTCTGTCAGTCTGGGTACCAAACCATATCGGACACATAGCATGAATGAAAAAAAAAACTTCCATTGTGCCAACCTCTGAGATCTTGCGTTGTTTGTAACTGAAGCATAATCTAGCCACCCTGGCTCAGGTACGCAGTATTAAGCATATAAAAACCATTCCCATTTCCCCTGTACCTACCCCATATCAAACACTCCTCAGCTGCCCCAACACATTACATCTCAAATATCTGAAATCAATCTGTTTTTATAATATTCTTTTAAAGCAAAGTATTTTGGCAGAAAAAGAAAGAGAAGGGAAGGAGGGAGGAAGGAAGGGAGGAAGGGAGGGAAGAAAGGGAAGGAAATAATGTCTCCACCATTTCATCTTTTCATCCAACAGAATCCATCTCAATTCCAACATTTCTTCTCAGCACTTGACAATGGCATGGTATTAATGAGATTAACTAAGTCTGCCATGGGAATTCAACATACAAGTAGGTCAACTGAAATATTCTGAGTTGAAAAATATACAGGATCAATGCAGGAGCTAGGTGGGAATTACAGGGTTACTAGTGGAGAAGAACAAAACACAAGAACTCTGGTAGGTCCCTTAAAATAGAAAGAGCAACACAGCTCCTTACATAGCTCCTTCATGTTATAAATCAAGTAAGAAATTCCATCTCCCACCCTCACCCCAGGAGAAAATTTAGTAATAAAATGTCTAATAGACAACTGGGACATTTTTACAACATTCAGTCTCCCTTCCTAGATCTGATTCACTAGGCTTATTAATTTTTTGGACTTGGAAAATATTTAAGCCATGATAACTATATAAAATGGTCAACATGAAATATTTCATCCTCATCGAATTCCTACTCATTTCATTTTCAGCATTTGGATAGGTCTTTCTTTAATAATACAAGAAAAGTGGGCTCAAAGAACACTTAAACATATTTAGCTTTGAAATTTCTGTTGCAAATTTCCAAGGGCTAAGTTTAATTTTTGGCTAATTTCTCACATTCTCACCAAAATATGTCCTAGAATTAACATTCTAGGATCAATTTTTACATACCTTGATTTGTTTTATGTTGATATCTATTTTAAGATCTAGCTAGAAAACACCAAGTAATGTTTAAACTACATTCTAGAGCCCTTGGCATTATAGCATAATAATAAGTTTAATTACTGTTGACATTCTACACTGCCTAAGTAAACTGCATTAGAGCTTTATTCTTCCAATTCTACATGTAATGAGACAGTATAGATAGAAAATTTTCCTGTGTTTCAATTTTGTATTCAGTATGAATTGCAAAGTACATGTAATTCTTCAAGCACTACTCATGACAGGGTCCAGTTTTAAATAGATATCGTCCCTGGCATTAATAATGAACAACAAGCTGGAGAAAAAATTCACAGGATAGAATATGCATTTTATCCTTTTTGCCAAGTTGAAATACAAGGGTGGAAATTCTTCCAAGGTATCACATGACCAGTTAAGAACTTTAAGACACTCTCTCTGGACTTCAGCTTTCTCTCCTATGAACTGACCTCTAAAGACCATTTAAACTGTAAAATGCTATGCTTCTATTGCTACTGCTGTTTTTGAAAAAAATACAAAGTGATTTCAGTTGTATATTTTATTTCCTCAAGTATTCAAATGCAGTCTAGGGTAGCCATTAGGGGCACAGCCTTTGTCTAAATCTTGGTTTTATTATCAGTTGAGGCTTTAGGAAAGTTAATCTCCCTAAGCTTCAATTCTCTCCTCAAAAAGAAAATGGAAATGAAAATCGTACCCACCTCATATGACAGTTAAGAGTAAAATTAGTTGAATTACATACAAAAAGTCTTACTTCCCACCAGTATGAGTACATATATTATAAGCACTCATAAACCATTAGCCAATGTTCTTATTATAATTACCTCTTCTCTTGAGAAGTACGTCTAGAACCTGCCATAACTGACCGGCTACATGCAAGATCTTGTAATAGGGAATTTAACTTCTCTCAACCAAGAATTGCCTTCATTTATTTTAATTGAATGCAATCTCAACTTCCTCCATTGCCTCACTTTCCAGCCTCCTTCAGGCAAATATGTTATTTCTTTTCCTTCTAAGTTCCTCTCTCTCCCCCCACCTTCTTCATCCTTTATATTTTTACAGGATTTTTTTTTCTCTTATTTGTCCCACTGAGCAGTCTTAATATAAGAAACAAACAAATAAATAAAGAAGTCTGTATTGTGTGAAACAGCAGTTTTTCAGTTTAAACAATGAGACAAAGTACTGGGGCTGATTTGTACTAAGCCTCACATGAAGATCAACCTCCTTACATTATAGTAACACCTCCTGTTTCTGCTTTCCCCTTTAAGCAGGCAAGAAGACAAAGGCAAATTTTAATTTATCTCTACAAAGCTTAAATAATACATCACACAGTGGCACAGCAATGGGCACGCTGTAAATGTTAGTAAGCTGAAATCTTTTCACAGAATCCTCCTTTTATATTTCTAAACACCATAACACAAGGATTTCCTAGATTTTGCCAAAATAAAAACAGAATTCTCTTCCTGGTAGACATTTGGGTTGTATTCGGGGTGAAGGAGGCAAGAGAGATGAGTATTTTTAAGTCTTTGTCAGTAACCTGCAGCGATGCGATGCTTAGGATGGGGGCACTTACTTCACACTTTTTTGCCCGCCTTTCCCTACAAGATTTTGAAAGAGAACACTGTCCTCTGGCATCGATTATCAGAGGCCTGTCAGGTAGCTCACTGCAGGCTCAACAATGAGAGAAATATGCACAGAGTTGCCTTGGGTAGAACCTCTGAACTGCTCAGATTTCAGTTCAGATGGAGAAAAGACACTCACTGTTAGCATTTTCCCAGGGTCTTCGCCAGACTTTTCATTTTACCTGCTCATTCCCCATTGAGAAGCAAGGTTCCACTGCAAACTTTTATATAACTACTAAGAGAGAGATGTGAGTTAGGACAAAACACCAAAAATATTTCTTCAAATAAAGCAGTAACATTTCTAATTCATTAAACTCAGTCAGATGATGGAAAAGTACAGAAAGGGATGAGACTTAGTTCTGGCCACCTTGAAACCCTTGTATATGGGTGTCACAATTTGCTAGTATCACCTGTGATTACGAATAAATCTAGTAAATGAATGGAATAAAGGGATAAGCAAAGTTCTTGGACAATATTTTTTAAGTTCTTAAAGGATCTGGGTGTACATGCAAGAGTAGTCTCCAAAGACTCTGGCGTGTGGGCATAGGTTTGTATCTTTTTTTTTTAACATCTTTATTGGAGTATAATTGCTTTATAATGCTGTGTTAGTTTCTGCTTTATAACAAAGTGAATCAGCTATATATATACATATATCCCCATATCCCCTCCCTCTTGCATCTCACTCCCACCCTCCCTATCCCACCCCTCTAGGTGGTCACAAAGCACCAAGCTGATCTCCCTGGGCTATGCGGCTGCTTCCCACTAGCATCTATTTTACATTTGGTAGTGTATATATGTCCATGCCACTCTCTCACTTCGTCCCAGCTTACCCTTACCCTCCCCGTGTCCTCAAGTCCATTCTCTATGTCTGCATCTTTATTCCTGTCCTGCCCCTAGGTTCTTCAGAACCTTTTTTTTTAGATTCCATATATAATGTGCTAGCATATGGTATTTGTTTTTCTCTTTCTGACTGACTTCACTCTGTATGACAGACTCTTGGTCCATCCACCTCACTACAAATAACTCGATTTCATTTCTTTTTATGGCTGAGTAATATTCCATTGTATATATGTGCCACATCTTCTTTATCCATTCATCTGTCGATGGACACTTAGATTGCTTCCATCTCCTGGCTATTGTAAATAGAGCTGCAGTGAACATTGTGGTACATGACCCTTTTTGAATTATGGTTTTCTCAGGGTATATGCCCAGTAGTGGGATTGCTGGGTCGTATGGTAGTTCTATTTGTAGTTTTTTAAGGAACCTCCATACTGTTCTCCATAGTGGCTGTATCAATTTACATTCCCACCAACAATGCAAGAGGGTTCCCTTTTCTCCACACCCTCTCCAGCATTTAATGTTTGTAGGTTTTTTGATGATGGCCATTCTGACTGCTGTAAGGTGATACCTCATTGTAGTTTTGATTTGTATTTCTCTAATGATTAGTAATGTTGAGCATTCTTTCATGTGTTTGCTGGCAATCTGTATGTCTTCTTTGGAGAAATGTCTGTTTAGGTCTTCTGCCCATTTTTGGATTGGGTTGTTTGTTTTTCTGATATTGAGCTGCTTGTAAATTTTGGAGATTATTCCTTTGTCAGTACAGGTTTGTATCTTAAAATTACCTTTTCTTTTCTACTATTGTCAGTTCAGATGCTGCTAACTTAAAAAGCAGGGTATGATCATTAGAATAAATTAATATTGTCTAAAGGGTCCTTCCAGCTCTTTAAACACACAAAATTATCACAGCCCTTTCATGTATGCAAAACTGCAGATATAATGCAAGGAAATTTAATGTA
Source organism: Kogia breviceps (assembly GCF_026419965.1). Classification (NCBI taxonomy): domain Eukaryota; kingdom Metazoa; phylum Chordata; class Mammalia; order Artiodactyla; family Physeteridae; genus Kogia; species Kogia breviceps. Next base: position 82,512,577 of record NC_081315.1, read on the forward strand.
ACCACATTTCTATTTTAATGTTCTAAATCATTTCAGTAACTTGGGAGTCCATTAGGCTAAATATTACTGGAAAACACTAAGTGTAAATCCATATAATGTATTCTGAGAAGGGCTGTAGGAAGGGCATTAACAAATCTCTATTGGTTAGGATACTTTCAGCTGTAAATGAAACAAACAAATAAACAAACAAACTGGCCTCAAATAATAAGGGTATTATATTATCTCATCCAGCTCTGGAGGTGAGCTCCAGAGCTGGATGACTCCACAGCTCCGCAAGTACTGACTTCATTCTCAGGCTGGTAGCAAGATGGCTGCAGTGGTTCCAGGCATCACCTATAGACACAGCAAGAGCAGAGGAAGAAAGGCAACCTTCTCTTCCTGTCCTTAGAAGTCAGGAAACCCTTCACAGATGGTCCCCCCAACTTTGGTCATGACTGAGTCACTGGCCCATTCCTTGTCCAATTTCTGGCAAAGAGCCATGAAAGCCACAGCTAGCTCACTAGAAGGGGCTGGACATAGGGGGTCAACCACAGTGACCATGGTGGGTGGCCTGGATGACAGGGCACAATAACCATTATATCAAAAACATACTGTCTTCCCAGAGCTTACTTTCTAAAAATACTGTGATGCTGGTGAACAGCAAAGCCAGATGCACAACCAAAGACCACACGATGCAATCACGAAACAAACACTATATCAACCTTCTATTCCTAGAGAGGGTTAAGTACATTTTGTTGGACTGGGAAGGGCTCCGAGCTCAGAAAATTTAAATAGGTCAGTAGCAAGCGTTGCTTTCCCCGGCAAATGACACATATAAAGAAAAGTGTTTAAACAGACACCTAGATTTCAATTGTTTGCATTTAACACATTGTTCTTTGGATTTGGTTTTTTGTGTTTTTAAAAAAAAAAACAATGGGGGCTAGTACAGGAAGAAGATGAAAGAGGCTGAACGGAAGAAGAACTAAATCACCTTAGGATACAACTCACATAGGAGAAAATCTAAACTCTTTCCTTTGGCCTGTGAGATCCTACAGATCTGGTCCCATGACCTCTCTGACGGAATCTCTTCTTACTGTCCCCTTCTCTCCCTCCACTCCGCCACTTCCTTCTTGCTCCCATTGCCAGAAGAGCTCTTTTCCCAGGTGTTCCTACGGCCTCCTCCCTCATGCCTTTCAGGTCTCTGCTCAGATGTGATCTTCTCAGTGAGACCACCTCTGACCATCTTAAATACACAGCATATTCTCCCGCTGAATATTTCCTATTATTACCCTGCTTTATTTTTCCCCATAGCACCTGTCACTATCCGATATATATATTTACTTTTTTTTTTTTTTTTTTTTTTTTTGCGGTATGCGGGCCTCTCACTGTTGTGGCCTCTCCCGTTGCGGAGCACAGGCTCCGGACGCGCAGGCCCAGCGGCCATGGCTCACGGGCTTAGTTGCTCCGCGGCATGTGGGATCTTCCCGGACCAGGGCACGAACCCATGTCTCCTGCATCGGCAGGCGGACTCTCAACCACTGCGCCACCAGGGAAGCCCTATTTACCTTTTTTTTGTCTTTACTCTCTAGAATATGTTTCCTGAAGGCAAGGATCTTCAGGAGTTAGAAAAGTTTCTGACACATAATAGGTGCTCAAAAAAACATTTGCTGAATGTATGAATGGGGATAAGATGAAAGCATAATAGGAAAACAATACACTTAATACTTTTATAAAAGTATAAATTGAGACCTAGCCACCAAGAAGTATTTTCATAGAGTAGTATAGTTTTCTTTCTTTCTTGAACACAAAAATAAAAATAATTATGTCACCACTGAGTATATTCACTTCTACTTATTCAGCTGATAAAGAAAATCTGTTTTAAAAGTATAAAATACTAAAAAAATGTATAAGATAGTATATCAAATTATTCTTTTCCAAAGTAAGCTTCCAGGAGTCAAATCAAATTATTTTTCTAAAATTAACACCTGATGCCTAACAATCATACAACATAGACAAACTTTTTCTCTTCTCTCTTCCCATTTTTTTTTTTTTATGGGAAACTAGTTTAATGGCAAAGGTCCTAGAACTGTAAAGAATACATTCCCGATACTCCCTGTCTTATGCTGCCAGCATCAAATACTATCTTTAAATGAATTTGCAATTCAGTTTCTCAGACATCCAGCAGTATGTCTTGTCCTTCTGTCCAAAGGAGGAAGGGATGCTGTTAACTTAGATTTAATGACTGTACAGATTTTAAACAGAACACATGCTAGGTCCTTAGTTTCTGATCAGACCTGGAGCTAGGCAGTGCCTTGCCCTGAGCAATGCATATAAACGCCACAACGCGCTGCCAGGTCTCCAAGCACGCTGCCAGGTCTCCAAGCACGCAGATTCCTGCAGCCACAAAAGATGCTCTCTGAATTGTCCGCATTGCCCTAAATACTTCCCAATTACAGAACCAAGGAGAAAGCTATTTAGGTGCTCTGCGACACATGTGATTTCCAGGGAACATGAAGGTGACCCACAATAAAGAATCTTGAATTAAAGGTCACAGAGGCCCCTACAGTCCCAGATAAAGAAGAGCAGTAATTTCCTTGGCATTTTCACTTCCACTCCCATCCACTACCAATCTCAGGAAATCCAAAGGTTTTAAATACCAAGACCAAGAGTACAGCCGCCCAGCTTTCCCAGCTTGCAGAGAAGTATGATAGAGATTTTCAGATTAGGTTTAGTACACAATAGGTCTTTATTCTGTACCTCCTATATGAAATTTAAGAATTTAACAGGTTCTGAGCAAATGAATATTTCATTCTTGTTCCATAGTATAATAAAAAAAAAAGTCCTTTTCATTGGGAGGGCTTAAACGTAACCCAAGAATCCAACTTCTGATTCTATCAGTCTGCCACAACCAGGGTCCTATTGAAAGTGTTCATTCCTTAATGCATTCAACAATCCTCTCCTGGCAGCGCTGATGGGGTTCAATCCCAAACTGCCGATAATACATAAGACAGAACCAATTCTGGCACAGCACACTTCGGAAATGGAGGGAAAATTCTTTATGTAGTTACTTTAAAACTACATGAATTCAGTTTACATAGACAAAGAATTCAGTCCCCAAAGCAAGGATAAAAAGCTGCCTTTAGATATAAAGTTTCTACTTAAGCTCATATATTTCAGACCCAGGGACATTTTATGTTATTCCAAAACCGTTGTTATTTTTCCTAATGACAGAGTAAAAATAGTTGCTGAGATACTTCAGTTGAAAGGGTTCCATTTTAAACATCTCCTAAAAATGAAAATGCCTGAGCCAGATGATAAAAATACATTTTGAATGAAAGAAAAGTTTATTTCTTTTTGTACAAGCATCTTCAGGTCTTTCCAATTTTAGTTTATATTCATACCTACAAGTCTACATGACTAAGGGATCCATTTTTATAGGTTGAAGGGGTCAAGATAAAAGCGTTTTTCCTTTTGTTACATAGTTTTAAAGTTCCAACTGAAACTATGGTTCTTTATTCCATTGGAGAATATTTCTTTTATATCCAGCAGTTTTCAGGCATTCAGCCTCCCTCATAGGACCTATCTAGCTACATATGAGTGAGTAACTAGAACACGCTTCTGTGTAACAGGCCCAGTCCTTCTCACTGGGTATGTTTAGAGAGGCTGTCTTTTAGGACCCTATAATAAAGGACCCTATAATAAAGGAATCCTTTTTCAAAGTACATGCCAAAACCAGTTGCAACAACCCCACATACTCTACTAATGTACACCTTATTGCTGTGAGAGTGACATTCACAGAGATCACAGCAGAATCATCCTAATTTACTACCTGCAGCAGCTGCCACATTCTCGTCCTCAACCAAAGGGAATAAACATAGAGCACTCTCCTCCTGCCAGTTCTCTCACAAGCCGGTAGGAGAGCGGGCTAAAGGAGGAAAGCCATGGGCTTCCCTGGTGGCGCAGTGGTTGAGAGTCCGCCTGCCGATGCAGGGGAAAAGGGAGGAAAGCCAGAGAAGACTGGCAGCCATCAAAGAGGAAGTCATCCTTTTCCGGCAACACTCAATGTCTCGATCATGAATGTACTGTGGAGTCCCATCCAACTTGCCTTGGATAAATTCAATATAAACCATATGTGCTCGACCAAAAATAAAAGAGAGAAAAATAACGTTTTGAACAGCACGGACATTTTACTGGAGAAGCATATGACACTGGATAAGATGGGAGAAGACTGCCCCTTCAATCAGGCTGAGCTCCTATATGCTGCTCATAGTATAAGCATCCCAAGTTGAGTGCAATTCCAGGAGTTAAAGATACATATTTTTCCTAGAACATGACCCCAAACGAAAGCTAGCTACCCTGAGGCTCAAACAAGCAAACAGCATCCCATGCTGTTTTTCAAATATACCAACAAGCATGTGATATCTCAGGACCCTTGCACATGCTATTTCCACTGTCTGGGAGGCTTTCCCCCCAAAATATCTATATGGTCCACATGGCTCATTTCCTCACTTTCTTCATATATTTACATTAAAGTCACCTTCTCACTGAGGTCTTCTTTGATCCTTCAATCTAAACATTTATCAACCCTCCAACACATTATTTCTTTTTTCTCTGCTTTACTTTCCCCAATATCACTTAACACTATTTAACATACTATACATTTTGTATTATTTGTTATCTCCTCCTACTAGAATGTAAGCTCCATCAGGGCAGAGATTTTTTTTTACTGTTTTGTTCACTGCTGTGTCTCCAGTACCAGAAAAACCACTGTTAAATATTTATTGATAAAACAGTAATATGCTGTAATACTGGAAGAAAAACAGACACACTAATCTTCTTTCAAGGTAGCACATGGTTCTCATTCACAACATGGGACATTCTCAAGAGAATTTAAGAAGTACTTTTTTAAAAAGAACATTATTTTATTAACATCTTTATTGGAGTATAATTGCTTTACAATGGTGTGTTAGTTTCTGCTTTCTAACAAAACGAATCAACTATACATACACATATATCCCCATATGTCCTCCCTCTTGCGTCTCCCTCCCACCCTCCCTATCCCACCCCTCTAGGTGGTCACAAAGAAATGAGCTGATCTCCCTGTGCTATGCGGCTGCTTCCCACTAGCTTTCAGTTTTACATTTGGTAGTGTATGTATGTCCATGCCACTCTCTCACTTTATCCCCCACCAAAAATTAAAAAGAACATTAAAAAAATAACTTTAGATTTAAGAAGAGTTGCAAAGAGAGTTCCCACGTGCCCTTCACATAGCTTCCCCTAATGCAAGCATCTTACCTAAGCATGTGCATGTTTTCAAACACAATAGTGTTAACTAAACTACAGCGTTTGTTCAGATTTCTCCAGTTTTTCCACTAATGTCATTATTGTGTTTCATCATCATGATCCCTTAGTCTCCTCCAACCAGTGACAGCTCCTTCATCTCCCCTTGATTTTCATGATCCTGACACTTTTGAAAAGTACTTGGTCAGATATTTTGTAGAATGTCCCTCAGTTTGGGTTTGTCTGATGCTTTCCTATGACTAATCTGGGGTATGGACTCTGGAGAATAATAACACAGGGGTGAAGCACCCTTCTCATTGCATTGTATCAGAAGACATATAAGGTTTATTATCATTGTTTTTATTATTATTATTGACATTAACCTTGAATATTTGGTAAACGTGGTGTTGCCAGTTTCCTCCACTGTGAAGCTACTGTTTTTCCCTTTCCATACCCTATTTGTTAGGAGTGAGTCACTATGTCAGCCCACACTCGGGAATACTTTTAACTACACATGATGTCTGCTTTGTGTGCGGACTTTAGAACATAACGCCTGCAGAAACACACCCCCACGTGCACTCAGTCACCAAGAGAAGATGAAGTGTACAAAACGTAGATGGCCTGACAAAAATGGGATCAATACGCAGCCATGTAAGAGGATTATTTCCGTGGACCCAATCAACACAGACCCCTTCTTTTTTTGACAGAGTATGACCACACAAATAGAAAAAGTAGAGCATGGAAGGATTAAAATACTATCCCAATATGACAGGATAAAACAACAAATGAGTTGAATCCAAGAATAATCCTCCTTGCTATATCCCTGGCAATGATCCAGACAATTTCTACATCACTGCAACTGGGTAACACCCTTTGTTTTATTAACCGTGTTTCATCAATAGCACTTATTTAACAGTACTGTACAGAGAAAACAAAATGTGTGGCCAAGACTATTAATTTCCCCAAATTCTTCCCATATAATAGAACCCTCAATTTGTAGCTTAGGCACATGGTCAGAATACAGACCATATCCAAGCCACCCTGGGAGCTAGGTGTGGCCATTGGATTAAAGTCCAGACATTAACATGTAAGCAGAAGTCCTAAACTCAGCCCGTAAGGCTAACCATAGCCCCTCACAAGCTTAGAGTCTACTGAGAAGGAGGGAAGCCCACACTTACAGGTAATATTTACCCTAATTTTCAAATTTAAAAAATGAGGTTCAGAGACATTAAGTCACCTGCTGAATTCCTAACTCATCAAATGGAGAAGCCAAAAGTGAAGGCAAGTCTGGTGGAAATTTCATGGTTGCCCAATAAATCACAGGATACAAAGTTAGATTTGAATTTCAGGCAAAGGGCCATAAAGATACTAAAAATGTTGTTATTTATTCAAAACTCAAATCTAACTGGCCACCTTGTATTTTTGCTTGCTGTATCTGGCAATCCTAGTCAGACCCCAAAGCCTAGATACCTTGATACCATCTGATAATTGATGGCGTGGTAACATCACACACCATGATGTAGCAGACCCTCCTACACAGCATTCCCTCTGCAGCCATTTGATGACCTGAGTTGAACTAAGCAGGACATGAATGCAGAGACAAGGAACAAGCAACAACTAGTCAACAGAATGAAGAAAACTGTATTCCTCAGAAATCCAGGGAGGCAGAGAGGCTGCCCAGCCTGAGGACCCTCCTCTCTCTGAGAAAAGCAGGTATAGCAGAACACACCCAAGCTTTGGAAAGTAGTAAAGGGAGAAGAATACGGTAGGAAGTTGGCAGAAGGGTCACAGAAAGAGGACACCCAGGATTTAAGGTAAAGAGGCATGTTGTTTGCTCTGCGGCTAATGCTTCTTTTCATCTTTCCAGTTAAAAATAATAACAATAATAACCCATGGTGCTGATGCTTCTGTGGTGTCAATTCCCTATGGTGAATGCAAAGAAGCACCAAGTCTAGCTTTAAGTACAAGAAGAAAGGCCTCAAGGCAAACCATGGGGAGCTGGGGCAGGGGGGATTTGACACCTACTTAACATAGACAGAAAGGGAAGGTGAAACCAGCACCTATTGACCATGCACATCTTTGTATTTTTCACTGATAGAACCGTTCAGGATCTAAAGCCACAGAGCAGGGGTTTCCAACCGAGCTGGCCATGACAACCACTTAGGAAGGTCATTGAAAGCAGGTACTCCAAGGCTATGGGCAGGCCCAGGACTCTTTTTTTTATTATTATTTTTACTTTATATAGGAGTAACCTTTTTTTTAAAAGTATAATTGCTTTACAATGTTTTGTTAGTTTCTGCTGTACAATGAAGTGAATCAGCTATATGTATACCTATATCCCCTCCCTCTTGGACCTACTCCCACTCCCCCATCCCACCCACCTAGGTTGTCACAGAGCACTGAGCAGCTTCCTGTGCTTTATACCATGTTCCCACTAGCTATCTATTTTACACATGGTAGTGTATATGTGTCAATCCTAATCTCCCAATTCGTCCCTATACACTAACAATGATAAATCAGAAACAGAAGTTAAGGAAACAATCCCATTTACCATCATAACAAAAAGAATAAAATACCTAGGAATAAACCTATCTAAGGAGGCAAAAGACCTGTACTCAGAAAACTATAAAACACTGATGAGAGAAATCAAAGATGACATAAACAGATGGAGAAATATACCATGTTCTTGGATTGGAAGAATCAACATTGTGAAAATGACTATACTACCCAAGGCAATCTACAGATTTAATGCAATTCCTATCAAATTACCAATGGCATTCTTCACAGAATTAGAACAAAAAATTTCACAATTTGTATGGAAACACAAAAGTCCTCAAATAGCCAAAGTGATCTTGAGAAAGAAAAACGGAGCTGGAGGAATCAGGCTCCCCAACTTCAAACTATACTGCAAAGCTACAGTCATCAAGACAGTATGGTACTAGCACAAAAACAGAAATATAGGTCAATGGTACAGGATAGAAAGCCCAGAGATAAACCCACGCACATATGGTCACCTAATTTATGACAAAGGAGGCAAGAACATATAATGAAGAAAAGACAGCCTCTTCAATAAGTGGTGCTGGGAAAACTGGACAGCTACATGTAAAAGAATGAACTTAGAACACTCCATAACACCATACACAAAAATAAACTCAAGATGGATTAAAGACGTAAATGTAAGACCAGACACTATAAAACTCTTAGAGGAAAACACAGGAAAAACCCTCTGACATAAACCACAGTGAGATCTTTTGGACCCACCTCCTAGAGCAATGAAAATAAAAACAAAAATAAACAAATGGGACCTAATTAAACTTAAAAGCTTTTGCACAGCTAAGGAAACCATAAACAAGATGAAAAGACAACCATCAGAATGGAAGAAAATATTTGCAAATGAAGCCATGGACAAAGGATTAATCTCCAAAATATAGAAACAACTCATGGAGTATTGTTGATTAACAATGTTGTGTTAGTTTCAGGTGTACAGCAAAGTGATTCAGTTATACATATACATAGATCTATTCTTTTCCAAATTCTTTGCCCATTTGGGTTTTTACACAATATTGAGCAGAGTTCCCTATGCTATACAGTAGGTCCTTGTTGGTTATCTATTTTAAATATAGCAGGGTGTATACGTGTCAATCTCAAACTCTCAGTCTGTCTCCCCCACCTTCCCCCCTGGTAACCATAAGCTTATTTTCTAAGTCTGTGAATCTGTTTCTGTTTTGTAAATAAGTTCATTTGTATCATTTTTTTAGATTACACATATAAGCAATATCATATGATATTTGTCTTTCTCTGACTTACTTCACTTAGTATGATAATCAAGGATTCTTTTTTTTTGATTTCCCAAATGATTCTGATGAGCAGACAGGTTGGAAAATTCTGCTGCAGATGTCATATTAGTTTCCTTTTTCAAGTTTTGACAATCAAGTACTGAGCATTGAGGTTTTTTGTTTTAAATAGCTTTATGGATATATGATTTACACACTATAAAATTCACCCACTGTAAATATCCAATTCAATAATTTTTAGTAAATTTATAGAGTTGTGCAGCCATCACTACAAACCAGTTTTAGAACATTTCCATCACCTCAAAAAGACTCTACATGCCTACCTGCAGTTCATGCCCACTCTCACCTCCAGCCCCAAACAACCACCAATCTGATTTCTGTCTCTATAGATCTACCTTTTCTAGATATTTCATATAAACTGAATAATAGAATGCATAGTCTTTGGCATCTGGTTTTTTTCACTTAGCATAATGCTCTTGAGGTTCACCCATGTTGTAGGATATAGCAATAATTGATTCCTTTGTATTTCTAAGTAGCATAGTATTCCATTGTATGGATAGACCACCTTTTGTTTATCCATTCTCCTGTTCATAGACACTTGGGCTGTTTCCACTTATTGGCTATTACGAATAATGCTGCTATGAACCTTCATGCACAAGTTTTTGTAAATATATGTTTTCAATTCTCTTGTATAGATTCCTAGGAGTAGAATTACTGGGTCTATAGTAAGTTTAGTTTTTAAGAAACTGAATATCAAGTTTTAATTGGTGAAAATTGTGAAACAGTTGCCAAATGTAGATTTCCAAGGTAATTACCTACTGTTCCTTTGCTCATCAATCGGGTCTTCACTGAACACTACTATACCTCCTGCATAAAACTGATACGGGGGCTTCCCTGGTGGCGCAGTGGTTGAGAATCCGCCTGCCGATGCAGGGGACGCGGGTTCGTGCCCCGGTCCGGGAAGATCCCACGTGCCGCGGAGCAACTAAGTCCGTGAGCCATGGCCGCTAGGCCTGCGCGTCCGGAGCCTGTGCTCCGCAAAGGGAGAGGCCACAACAGTGAGAGGCCCGCATACCACAAAAAAAAAAAAAAAAACTGATACGGATTTTTCATTAAATGAAATGCCTTCATCAAGAAATGGTTCCCACTGTGGTACATATGCAGAGGGCAGCTGCTTCTTTGGCTGTTAAAATAAACAATTTTTTAAGTTGAAGGAGCTTCATTTTATGCACAGCTGGCAAGTGGCCAGTCCTGGTTATTTAACAATAGGTTTACAAAAATTGTAAAACCTTACATGTTGATTAGAGTAATAATTAAATACTCTTAAAATTAATCTGTCTTTTTAAATAAGTTGCTCTATGATATCGTAGATGTATATTCATTGTAAAGGAAATGTGTTGACAATATATTTTAAAATAGAAATCATATGATCCCATTTTAAATAAAAATGTGTTTATGTACCTAGAAAATGTTCACATAAGTAGATTCCATACGAAATGACTTATGAACATTTTTCTTTGTACTTACTTATATTTTCTGATTTTCTGTATTTCCATATCTTTGTAATAGAACAAATGAAAGTTTTGCTTAATTTTTAAAAAAATACAACATGGGGCTTCCCTGGTGGCGCTGTGGTTGAGAGTCCGCCTGCCGATGCAGGGGACGCGGGTTCGTGCCCCGGTCCGGGAAGGTCCCACATGCCGCGGAGCGGCTGGGCCCGTGAACCATGGCCGCTGAGCCTGCGCGTCCGGAGCCTGTGCTCTGCAACGGGAGAGGCCACGACAGTGAGAGGCCCGCGTACCGCAAAAAACAAACAAACAAACAAAAAAATACAACATGTATGAGTATTTACTTAATTATTATCATGGATAACAATTTATGTCTCAGAAGTAAAACTGTTTTATTCTTTTTGCACTTTCTGGTAGCCAATGATTCATCACTCTTCAGAGTGAGAAAAGGAGAGCCCAGATAATCAAAAAGTCTCCTTTGGACCAAAAGCTGCAGCGCCCACCACAGCACACAGATATAATGGCTCCTTCAGCTAAAAAAATTAAGTATACAATTTATTTTCCTGCAGTGCACACCAGAAAACTCACCCCTGCGTTTGGTGCACATCAGAAACCTCACCCTTGGAGTGATCTAATGGTTATCCAGGCTGTCCTTTTGATACACCTTTGCTGAATAGCCACACTGTTCCTAAATGCTTGAGATCAGAATGTTTTGTCAATTATCTCCCAGTATTCCACATGATGCCACATGACTGAAAACTGGGTTTCAATATCTCCCCTCCCCATTTATATTTATCGCATTTTAACTCATCAAAAGTAATTGCTAAAGAACAACAACAAAAAGTAATTGCTTGGCTGCTCATGTTGTAAACATATCCAATTCAGAAAAAGACACAGCCAAAAAAGCATTGCTTATAGATTCTTGAATAATCAGAGCTTATCACTGGTGCTTTCTATTTTCAGAAATTTCTTCTAATGCCTTTTATATATTAACTCATTTATTCTTCAAAACAGCCCTATGCGATAGGTGCTATTATCATAACCATTTCGTAGATAAGGAAAGTTTGAAGAGATTCAGCAACCTTCCTAAGCTCTCCCAGCTACTAATGTTGTGGCTGGAATTCCAACCGGTCAGTCAGGCTCTCTGCCTGAGTGCTTCATCCCTCCCCTGCTGAATACGTGTCCTGGTGTCCCTGTAAGTTTGATGGTGCTTCTCCAAGTGGCGTCACAGAAGTCCTACTGTAGCAGCCTTTTAGAGGTCAGACACTGAGTTCTAGATGACCAATTTGGTGCTACAACTGGATGTCCTGTTGACAACTGGTTTGCCTACGGTTCCTCCACAAAAATGGTGCTGGACTTGATTCCACTTTTTAGTTCTTATTGATCAGTGCAGCAATTCATTGACTATGTATTACATCTTTTTTGATATTTATCTCCCCCTTCTCAAAATTGTTCTAATCAAGTCACTCTAGTAACACGATTCCAGTGGTCAAGATGATGTCTGATGGAATCTCAAGGGCCTTCCCCTACCAACTCCCATCCCTCTCCATTCATCCTTGGCCCTGATACTTACAGGTGTCTCCAAAAAGGTTGCACTACAAAGAAAAACTCATCAGGCTATTTGCTGGACCTTTTTATAGCCCTTCTTCATGAGAAAAGGGAAATGAGATCATAAATAACACTGACCCACACAGGGCACCAAATCGATTCTTTTTTGAGCTCACTTCCTGGATAGCTGGCTACACAACCTGCATTGCTCTTTTATACCTCATTATCTAGTTTTAGAATTTTCCTTTCAGAGAAACAAATAAGAGCATTCTACCGAGTTTCCATGGTGATTTTTTTGCTCTCCTCTCTAGAACATTGTTTATAGGCAGAATAAAATGTGTTACAGCACTCTGACAAATTTGAACACCCACAGGATACGCCTGGGAGTCATCATCTGCAAAATTACATTTTTTTAACTTGTTGCAACATTTAGGGAACCCATGACAATGCTTTCTGCATCACTCAAAATACCAGAAAAAAAATCTGAATTATCAATTTAATCCAAATAAGGTGCTCAGATAACAAATATTCTCAATCTAAAGTGCCTTTACATAAGAGGGGGCTTACTTATTTGCATTAATTTCCTAGCAAAGAAGTCTGTGCTGAAACAGTAGAATAGAACAGATGTCCAATCCATATATGCAGATAAGAATTCTTCACTTGCCTACTTATCACTAACAGATGAAGGAAGTACATTTATTAAGGAAACAGAGCTTGCCCAAGTGGAACAGAGCCAGATCACAATTATCTATTGGTCCAGAGTACAACTGAATTTTCCCAATTTCAAAGAACAGAGAAGTTAAATACATTGAAAAATCAAATTTTCAATTTGAAACTACCATAAAAGAAGTAGTCCTACCTGCTCATCCAAAGAGGATGTGTTTCCCCCCCCATCAATTTTAGTTCACTTACACCCAGAAATATATTTTTTCATTCCTTTTGTCTTAAATTCCTAGATTTCTTATTCTTTTTTATGTAAGCTCTGTTACAGTCCCAAGCTTATAAAATTAAGGGAAAACCTTAGCTTTGGTTATCTGCAAGTTATCCCTGGTTGTATTTAGATTGGATTTTGAAGACAGTGTTCTACTCACAGAATAATCAGAAAAAAAGAGCATCGAATTCAACATGTCCAAAATCCCACCTAGTATCTTCTCCCTTGTACACCTAAAACTCAAAAACAAACTCAGGCTCTTCTTCCTGCTTTGCTGCACATCTCAACAAATGCCATTACTATAGGCCTAATCAGCCAGGTTAAAAATTCTGCATCACCTTAGCCCCTTCCTTCACCCGTTCTTTCACCTATTTAAAATTTGAGTACAGAGGATTCCATGATAACCAAGAAAGCAGAGCCTAACGTGAATGCCCTTTCACTGTTCACACTTTCTCATCTCCTACTCACTGCTCACCCCACTACAGTCTGGTTTCTACCCCACCACGCCACTGAACCGGCTCCAGCTAAGATCGCCAACAGCCTTCAGTAGCCAAAGCCAGCAGTCACTTTTCAGTTCATTATCTGCCTTCTTGGCAGCATTTGACAATTAATTTGACAACTGTCTTCACCCCTTCCTTCTTAAGAACTTATCTTCCACTAGCTTCCAAGACTCCACTCTCTTAGTTGTCCACCAGCTAAGTTGTCTTCTCTATCTTAGTTTTTCAGTAAGTTCCTCTTCTACTCATGTCTTAAAAGTTGTAGTTCTTCCCAGTTCGCTTTTTCCTTCTCACACACTCCCTGGTCAATGTCACCCACTGTCATAGGCTCCAGTGATGTAGATCATCACACAGTAATGATCTACAGTTCTTTTATCTCCAGGCTAGTAATTTCTCCTGAACTCCACACTCTTATGACCAATTATCTAGTGGACAATCCTACATGGAGGTTCCACTGAGCATCTCAAACGCAACTAAAATTATAAGTCTTATCTTCGTGAAACCTGTTCCTCCGACATTTCCTAAATCAGTGAAGCATACTACCTACCTCTCCATGATCGTGTCAGAGACCTGGGAGTCTTCCTTGAACCATACTCCTCCATCCCCCTACAACCAATCAATCTTAAGTTCTATTGACTTTAACTCCTAAATATCTCTTACTCTATACATGTTTTCTCCAAGCCCACTCAAACCATTATCACCCATGTAGATTACTTGATGCCTCCCTGGTGTCCCTGACCCAATCTTGCCCTTCCCTCCAGTCCTTCCTCTCCACTGTAGGCCTACAGTTCTCAAGCCTGGCCAGACACCAGCACTACCCATGGAGCTTTAAATATATACACATACACATACAAGCCACATACTCTGGTCATGATGATTCAGTAAGTTTGAAGTGAGACTCAGGTATCTATTATTAAAAGCTCCATTAGGTGGTTCTGATGTGCAGCCAGGATTAAAAATCAATCAGTGTGATTTTCCCCAGCACAGCTCTGATCATAATTTACAAGGCCCTTCATAATCAAGCTTTTCTGAGCTTTCTTCTGTCTCTCAAATGTGCTGTGTTTCTTCTCAATCCAGGGCCATAAAACCCACAATTTCCTGGCTTTCACTCCTCATTATCAAATCCTACCTTTGGTTTCTTTCCTCCAAGAGGCCTTCATTAACACCGTCTGTTCCAGATTAAGGGTTCCACCCCGTCCATGCCCTCTCTTACTCCCCTCATCATAGCATGGACCGTGATTGCCTGTTTATCTGTGTGTTGCTCCACTAGACAGACCATAAGCTCCATGAAAGCATATACCTCTCCAGTTCACAGCTGTCTCCAAAGCACCTACACCCCAAGCCAAACACAGAGTAGGTGCTTAATAAGGGAATTAGCAGTTATATTCAAGAGACAGACTTACAACTGATCTGTTAGAAGATGGAAAATTCAATGCTAAAAACAACACAGTCTTATGGAGGGGAAAAAACAGTGGTAAGAGCTGTAAGGGCGCTACCTTCATGAGACACGGAAGATGTCACCAAAAAGACTTTCTTGAGTGTTGAGCTGACTTCTGAAGATTAATTAGAGCAAGGGTCCCCAACCCCCGGACCACCGACAGGTACCCGCCCCGCGGGCTGTTAGGAACCGGGCTGCACAGCAGGAGGTGAGCAGCAGCCCAGCGAGCGAAGCTGCATCTGCAACTTCCCCATCGCTCGCATCACCGCCTGAACCATCCCCCACGCCCCTGCCCTCCGCCACTGTCCGTGGAAAAACTGTCTTCCACAAAACCCATCCCTGGTACCAAAAAGGCTGAGGACTGCCGGAGTAGAGGATACCCAGAGGAGAGGGGATATTTCACACTGAGGAAACCAAATGTGCAAAAGCAGAAATGTAGAGATTCCCAAACTGTATCAATTTTATACCCAAATGTCTCTGGCAACCATCCTCTCCTTTTCAAACCTACGATTATTCCCTAATTCGGGTCTTCTGCACCAATCACTTGAACTACAGCAAAACCTTCCCTCCTGCCTCCAATTCCCCCTCCCTATTGCTGCCTAAAGTACAGACTGATTATACTGTTCTCTCTGCTATAAATAAATGGTAAATACACACATAAAACTTCTGACAGTTCTCCCTTGCCCATGAATAATCATGTTCACAATTCATACCAAGGCACCTAAAGTCTCCATGGATACAGCCCCTAACTTAGCTTTTCAGTCTTGTCTGTACCTCATACTAACCCCATTCTACCTACAAACCCATTCTTCACGCTTGCACCACACTGGATTACTTGCTATTGTCCAGTTCAACCTCCCATCTTCACGTTTCTACGTTTTCACTGATTGTATTAGCTACCTAGTCCACAATAATGCTACATAACAAACAGCCACAAACTTCAACAGCAAACAACGATAAACATTTATTGCCCATGCATATGGGGTCAGCATCTAGGTAGTTCTGCTGATCTTGGATGGACCACCACATAAGTCTAGGGCAGTGGTTCTCAATCAGGGGCATTTTTCTCTTTGAGGTGTCTGGAGACTTTTTTGCTTGTCACAACTGGAGGGAATTGGGTGCTACTGGAAGCTAGTGGGTAGAGGCCCAGGAAGATGCTAAACACCCTAAAATGGACATCCCCAGAGCAAAGAATTACCCAGCTCCAAAGGTCAACAGTGCCTCTGTTGAGGAACCCTGATATAGGTGTCTTGGATGGCCGCGTCTTGGATGGCCGCGTCTGGGACAACTGGGGCAACTTGGCTCTGTCCGTGGTCTCTCATCGTCCTGCAGGCTGTCTTGGGCATCACGTCATAGCAATGGCAGAGGAGCAAGAACAAGCAGAGTTACTCGAGGCATTTTACAGCCTAAGCTTGGAACTGGTACATCATTACTTCTGCCACATTCTATTTGCCAAAGCAAGTCAAAAGGCCTTCCCTGATCCACGGGGTAAGGCGACAGATTCCACCTTTTGGGTAAGAAGGACTGCATTCACCTGAAAGGGTGCGTATTGGATGGCATGAAGAATGGATGCAACCAACCAGACTGATTCTCTTCCCTCTATGAGGGAAACATGAATTTGGAATTATAAAAGCGTTCTTTTCTCTCTGCTCCCTCTTGTTTACATTTCTCTTTGGGTATTTAAAATATTATATTTTGTGTTACCTACACTCAGGGCAGCCAGTATGCACTGAACCAACTACCTGTGGCTGGAGCCACTGCAACTGGGTTATTCTGACGGGTTGCTGCTGTGCTGTTTTAATAACAGTTCTTAAACTTTTCTTACCTTTGCTTCCTCTTATTTGTATGCCTGCTTATCTCCTACACTGAGATGAAGAGTCACTCATTTGAAGCAAGAATCTCTGTCTTATTCCTCCTTGGGCATTCAGTGCCTGGCAGTACCTGGCATGTTGTAGGTGTTCAAGAATGTTTTATTTAATAAATGAATGTATTCACACAAAGGACAGTAACTACAATATGAGCTTACACTCTGGGATGTCTGTGATTCAATGCAGAAAATAAGAAGATTCTCCTAAAAGCAACTGTTGTCAAATGTGCTCAGGTATCTGGAATTTCATACTCTTCTTTAGAATCCGCCATGAAATACTGATATTTTATTCCATTATATGAACTAGGAATGATGTTATTGGCAGAAACTATAACTATATTCCCTGGATGCACATCCCTTCACACACCCCCACAGAAATAATCATTAAAATATGTTTTAAATCTTACATCTGCCAGTGTTGCCCTGTGCAACTTACTCTCGCTTGTTTTGTCATCTGCTGGGTTCTCCACCCTGGCTGCACGTTGGAATCACTCGGGGGAAACTTTTATGCAATAACAGTGCCCAGGCCCTGATCCAGATCATTTTAAATCAAAAGCTCCCAAGTGACTCTAACGTTCAGCCAGAGCTGAGAACTGCTGAGCTCAAGCTCTCCACTAACAGGGAGGCAGTAATTGTTTAAAAAAAAATAAAATTTGAGAAAACCCCAAATCTCTGTAAGATTCTGTTGGAACAAAAAGCTTCAGAATCAAGCAAAATTTTGAGCAACATGGGTTTAGGTATAAATGGTCCATATTTCCAGTGATTATCTGTATCAGGTGAGATTCTGGGCTCAGAGGCTGTTTTATTCCTGTATTATTTGTTGCTGTTATTGTTTACACTTTTACAGTTTAAAAGACTAGATCCATTTTGGAAAATATATTTAGGAGAACATCTTAAACTCATTGTTTATCAAAATAGACTAGATTAGGACAAATGATTGTGTGTCAGAATATCTACTACTGAATCCCCTTTATATAAAGCATGATACATGATCAATTACAGTTAAAAGTACATGTTGATTCTGTAGCCACTTATGGTGGTTTAAAATTCTTTGACGCTTCTCCCTTCAAAAAGTGGGACTGACATATACACACTACTATATATAAAATAGGTAACTAGTAAGAACCTGCTGTATAGCACAGGGAAGTATACTTAATAATACTCTTTAATGGCCTATACGGGAAAAGAATCTTTAAAAAGTGGATATATGTATATGTATAACTGATTCACTTTGTTTGTTTGTTTTGCGGTACGCAGGCCTCACTGTTGTGGCCTCTCCTGTTGCGGAGCACAGGCTCTGGACGCGCAGGCTCAGCGGCCATGGCTCACGGGCCCAGCCGCTCCGCGGCATGTGGGATCTTCCCGGACCGGGGCACGAACCCGTGTCCCCTGCATCGGCAGGCGGACCCTCAACCACTGCACCACCAGGGAAGCCCTGATTCACTTTGTTGTACACCTGAAACTAACACAACACTGTAAACCAACTGTACTCCAATAAAAAAATTTTTTTTGAAAAGTGAAATCTAATTCTCCTCCTCTTGAGTGTGGGTTATACTTAATGACTCATTCTTAAGGAATACAATGTGGCAGACATGGAAGCCTGTGAGGTCTGTGTCCAGGTCATAATAGGATTGTGGCATCCTCCTTACTCTCCTGAATCACTCACTCAGGAAGTGAGCTGTCCTAAGGACACACAAGCAGCCTTACGGAGAGGCCTACACGGCAAGGAACTAAGACCTCCTGCCAACAGCCGGCAAAGACCTGAAGCTCCTGCTCACACGAGTGGGCCGTCTTAGAAGAGGATCTTCTAGCTCCAGTCAAGCCTTCAGATGACTGCAGCCCAAGCCAACATTTTGTTTGCAGCCTCAAAAAAGACCCTGAGACAGAACAACCCATCTAATCTTCCTAAATTTCTGACACACAGAAACTGAGAAATGATAAATATTCATTGATTTAAGCTGCTATGTTTGGGATTAATTTGTTATACAGCAATAGATAATTAAGGCACCATCACAAAACTTTTAACAGTTTTCTTGACAAGTATCTAGAAGTGTCCTTTCTCCTATTTACATCTCCTCTAAATTCCCTTCCTGTATGTCCCAGGAACCTTTTCTTATCCATCATACTTCTCACTGTTATACAATCAGTGTCTCCCCTTCTCCTCTCTCAAAGCCATCTAATATGTTCAAGTCTTTCCCATCTTCAAATACAGAACAAAACAAATCCTACTGAAACCTTATGTTCCTCTCTCCCTGCTATTTACAGCTGTCTCCTTTTGTTGCTGTCAAGCACCACGAAATAATAATCTACACTCCCTCTCCCAGCTTTTACACCTCCCACACCAAGCCTTAAATCACTGCAATCACTCAAAGCAATTCACACTGTCCTCTTTCAGCCAAAGGACCCTGCTTCTTAAACATTCTTGAATGTCTCATAGGCTCCTCCAATAACACATTCAAACCTGAACTCATCCTCTTTCTCCTCACATCACTCCTCTTCATATGCTCCCTATCTCAGGAAATCAAACCACCCAGTTGATCAGGACATAGACTTGGGAGTCACTCTCAATTTCTCTGTTTCTCTCACCTCCCCCATCCATTCAGTCACTAAATCTCATCACTGTTATATCCTTAATGTCTCCCACATTTATTCCCACTTTGCTGCCATCATCACCTCTGGCTTGCCTGCTTCAGTACTGACCACCATAATCATTCTCTTCCTTTTTGCCACCAAGGTCATCTTCCCAAAACATAATATAATTATGTCCCTTCCTTACTTTTGGTTATTCCTCATTGTTTAAAGATAAAATCTAAACTCCATTTAAAAATACTAGTAGCTGGGACTTCCCTGGTGGTGCAGTGGTTAAGAATCTGCCTTCCAATGCAGGGGACGGGGGTTCAATCCCTGGTCAGGGAACTAGATCCCACGTGCATGCCACAACTAAGGAGCCCACGAGCCACAACCAAGAAGCCCGCGAGCTGCAACTAAGGAGCCCACTGGCCAAAACTAAAGAGCCTGCCTGCAGCAACTCAGACCTGGTGCAACAAAAATAAATAAATAAAATAGTTTTTTAAAAAATTAAAAAATAAAAATACTAATAGCTGTCAACACCTATTAAGCACTTGATACAGGTCAAGTACTTTTATAGGGGCCTTCTGTGTGTTAACTTTTTGATCCTAACAGTTCATGAGGTAGACACTGAGAATACTCTTACCATTTTACAGACGATGAACTAAGGCACAGAGATGCTAAGTAAGTTCCCCACAGTCATAGAGCTAGTAAATGGAAGGGTGAAGTTTCGAACTCAGGCTGTCTGATTCCAGAG
Organism: Kogia breviceps; assembly: GCF_026419965.1. NCBI lineage: Eukaryota > Metazoa > Chordata > Mammalia > Artiodactyla > Physeteridae > Kogia > Kogia breviceps. The sequence goes on from NC_081315.1 coordinate 82,532,744, forward strand.
CCCAGCCCTTTTAGTTCCAACACCAAACCCTAAGGCATGGTGCACAAGGTCTTCATTGATAGGACCCAGTCTTTTCTTCCAGCAGCCCTTTCCAAATACTATACTCTGGGCCTGATGCTTCCTAAACATACCCTGCTCCTGCAAATCTCCATCTCTCTGCTCAAGCTGCTCTCATGATCTGGAAGGCCCTTCTCCAACCCTTGCTCTCATCTCTCCTCACTCTTACCTTCCCCATCCAACTGACAACACTTGCTCATTTATCAAGACTCAACCCAATGCCCATCTCCTCAAAGATACTGATCCCTACCCAGGGAGAAATGTTCTCTTCTCCCTTTGTGGCTATGAGGAACCACAAACACTTTGTGATAGACTGGAGTATTGTTTGAAGAATATTCACTCCCCTCCCCTCCTACTGTGAGCAAAATGTCTTTCCCTGTCCCACTGACTTGGCCACATCGCTTGCTTTGGCAGTGGAATGTGCGTAGATGTGATGCAAGTGGAGAATTTAAATCCATTGCATGATTTGGCTAGGCTCTGGTGCACCTGTCATTCATTTGCCATGAAGATGTCTCCCAGGTAGCCTCTGGTCCAAGGAGAACAAACACACGTGAAGCAGATCTGAACCCAACCCACAGTCTTGACCCAAGTGCAGCCAACCCAGAGCTTGATGCAGAACTGCTCCACCAGAGCCTTGGAACCATGAGCCAAAAAAGATTGCTACCTGCGACTGTGAGCTTTGGTGGGCAGTGTGTCACACTGCACTGCTGTACCATGAGTTGATTAATATATACCTTAATTTCATGTGTGTTTTACACATCTTGAGAATAGTTATAACAACATTAAGAGCTCTTAATAGATTTTTTAACATAAAACTCACTCTTTTAGATGTATAATTCAGAATATTTTAGTATTTCCACTAAGTACTATAATTAAATAGGCAAACATCACCACTATCTAATTCTAGAATATTTCTATCACTGCCAAAAGATATCCAAAGGCATTATTAGTCTCTTAATAGATTTCAAAATAATTAGTAACTTAATAAATGATAGGTACGACAATTCTTAGAACTCTTATTCCAAACTAGCATTAATGATATAAACATTGCATTAAAAAGATGTTTTTTCAGGCTTCCCTGGTGGCGCAGTGGTTGAGAGCCCGCCTGCCGATGCAGGGGACACGGGTCTGTGCCCCGGTCCGGGAGGATCCCACATGTCGCGGAGCGGCTGGGCCTGTGAGCCATGGCCGCTGGGCCTGCGCGTCTGGAGCCTGTGCTCCGCAACGGGAGAGGCCACAGCAGTGAGAGGCCCGCATACCACAAAAGAAAAAAAAAAAAAAAAAAAAGATGCTTTTTCAGAAATGTGTCTCCAAAAGGGTATTTTGAGATCTTTTTTAAATTTTATTTTAAAAATAATTTATGCTCACATTCTCCATATATCTCCATATATTTTAAATATCAATATTTAATATTCTTCTATATTGCTACTGCAAGGCAAAGTCCATTTGGGGAGTTAATTTTCAATCTACAGATCACAGAGAGATGCTTACATTAAAAGACACAAAGCATTCAGGAGGAAAAAAATTGTCACATGCTTCAAAGCTATCAGTAACTGAGGAAAACGTGACACAGAATTTGCTTTTGCACTTTAACAAAATATATTGGTCAAATGCCAAAAATAAAAATCTCGAAATTTCCACTAATAAGGACCAGAGCTTCAAAAATTAGCAAATCCGCACTTTAAAACAAATTTCAAAATCCAAAAAATGACAGAACTGAAAAACCATTCTCATTAGATAATTGACACCATACTTAAACACTGTTACTCTTTCTTTTTATAACAAAGAAAACTATTTTTTAAAAAAACCTATAATGACAAGCTCATTTCACTCTATTATCAAAAAGAGAGAGATCTTATTTCAGAGAGTAATTCCATTAAAGAGATGACTTTGGAAAAAAAGTTTTATTAAAGACTTGAATGTTGAATAGTGGGATAAATAAAAAACTCATGTTATAGGCAAAATATTCTAAACTCAAAAAACATATTTTCTACATATAGAAAAAAGCACCTCAGACTGTGTTTTGCTGTGCTATATGAAATTATTTTACCATTTAAGAAACCTAGGAAACTGTCCCTGTAACCATTACTATTCCTTAAATTAAAAAGTGAAAATCTGACCAAGGACTAGCAAAGCTACCAGTGAGCTTTCAAGTACCCTGACTCCGCCTAAACTGTCCAACCTGTTTTTATTTTTACCCTCCTCTCTCCCGTACAGGCTCTGCATAGGATCCAGCTGCGCTGTGCCAATCTGGGTCACTCAGCCAGAGGATCAGTGGGTGACAGCCGCCATACCCACTTTTAGAAGGCCCACATGCCTGGGGAGTGCACAGGCGCAGGGCCGAACATTCTCCAGCAAACAGCAACTGTGTGGTTTTGCTATTTCTAGGCTTCAGGCTCCACAAAATCCATCTTTACCTGAGGAATATGAAATTCAATGGGGAAAACAAATCAGATTCTGGTATTGGATACTTTCATTTCTAATGTTTTTTAAAAGCTGCTCTTTTATAAAAAGGTCAATATATTTGAGAAAAAAGAATTGAAGTACCCACTTTGGACCTTTTTATGTTATTTTTTTCAGTTTTATTGAAAAATAATTGACAAATAAAATTATAAGATATTTAAAATGTACGTTGCGATGATTTGATACAGATATGTATATATATTGTGAAAGGATTCCTCCCACCTAGTTAACACATTCCATTACCTCACATATTTATTTATATATTTGTTTATATATATATATGTGTATATATATATATATATATATACACACACATATATATGGGCTTTGGGGTTTTTTTGGTGAGAACATGAAGTTCTACTCTCTTAGCAAATTTCAATTACACAGTATTATCAACTACAGTCACCATGTTATACATTATATCTTCAGACTTTATTCATCTTACGCCTGAAAGTTTGTACCCTTTTGCTAACCTCTTCCTATTTGCCCCACCCTCACCTCCTGGCAACCACTTTTCTACTCTCTGTTTTCACAAGTTCAACTTTTTTTTTAAAAGATTCCACATATAAGTGAGATCATACAATATTTGTCTTTCTCTGTCTGACTTATCTCACTTAGCATAATGCCTTCAAGATCCATTCATGTTGTCACAAATGGTGAGATCTCCTTTTTTATGGCTAAGTAGCATTCAACTGTGTGTGTGTGTGTGTGTGTGTGTGTGTGTGTGTGTGTATGACATCTTCTTTATCCATTCATCTGTTGATGGACACTTACGTTGTTTCCATATCTTGGCTATTGTAAATAATGCTGTGATGAACACACAGATACATATATCTTTTTGAATTAGTGTTTTTGTTCTTTTTGGAAAAATACCCAGAAGTGGAATTGCTGGATCACATGGTAGTTCTATTTTTAATTTTTTGAGGAACCACCATACTGTTTTCCATAGTGGCTGCACCAATTTACATGCTCACCCACAGTGCATAAGGGTTCCCTCTTCTACACGTCCTCACCAACACTTGTTCTTTATTGTCTTTTTGAGGATAGCCATTCTAACAAGTGTGAGGTGATATCTCACCATGGTTTTGATTTGCATTTCCCTGATGATTAGTGATGTTGAGCACATTTTCATGTACTTGTTGGCCACCTGTGTGTCCTCTTTGGAAAAAAGTCTATTCAGTTCCTCTGCCCATTTTTTAATCAGATTGTTTGTAATTTTGCTATTAAGTTGTGTGAGTTATATTACTTTTTAATCAACACTTCAAAATCAATCTGATTCACTCAATCACACTTTTACACCTAGTAGAACCACTTAAGTGCTGGGTTGGGCACCTGACACTCAGTGATATCTCTAAAACTGACCCTTTTCTAATCTTCTAAAAATAGGAATGAAACAATCTATTAAATGCCTTTTTTAACCAATCTTAGATTATAATCCCAAACTCACCTCCAAGAAATAGCCATTGTTCTCAGTTTTTTAACTATTTCCTTGTTTTCTCTATAGTCTTGCCACCCACGTATGCATTCCTATATAGTATCGCATTTTAATTAAAATACTGGTAACGTTTATTGGTGATCTCATCATCATCTACTTCCCCTAGGTTTTCCTTTAGGGAACTCACCACTTCACTGTTGGGTAGCAGCCAGTGGTAGGGATGGACCAGGGTGGACCCCGACTGACTTCAGCTAACCAACTGATCCACTCCCCTGGTGATCATGAAAGAGGGCTGTGTCTCCTTTCTCTGGCCAGAGGGTGTAAAGAGAATATGAGGACTGGAATTGCTCTTGTCCCGCCAAGTCCTCAAATGGAAAAGCCTGGACTTTCTGTAATGGTGTAGGGCAGGCATGGATACATTACATAAATCCAGAGCATAAAGCCATGCAATGTACAGCACAGTTGAAAGGCTGAGAGAATCCTTATCCTTACTGATACCATGAGCTGCTGAGTCAGCCTCATCTGAAGTAGGAATCTACCTCCAGACTGTCAATAGGCCAATACACCATCTTTTTTCTAAAGCCAGTTTAGGTTGGATTTCTGTTTGTTACAACCATCAGAATACTAACTAAAACACACAAAAGAATGTTTGAATGAAAAAAATTACTAAACACACTCAAATAAAAGCCAAATGAATAAGAAAAATCTTTTTAACACATTATACAATTCACAACTCTTGATTCAAGTTAAAAGTCAGTGGTTTCTTATGTGAGAGCAACCCCAGGGTCCATCAGGCCACCTGGGAACCAAGACCATGACATATGCATTAGAATGTAGGGTTAGAGAGATGTCTAGGGTCTCATCTGGATAAAATCACTCTTTTCCAGGTAGCAGCAACTGTCAAGCAGTATATTGTGTAAAGAGATTCATTTGGGGAGTTTCCTTAAAAATACTGAAAACATTTCTAAAGCCAACACGGGCCTCCAGCATCCTAGGGCATCATCTCATGTCCACCCCACCTCACCTCTTCACTACTGCCCCCCCCCCGCCCCCCCATCACCAATATCCTTCAAGGTTGCCCTTGGTGATGAGCCTATATCACAGCCCACAGCATGGTGGTTACTAGCAGAGGTAAAGCAGCCAGACTGCCTGGGTTTGAAGATCAGCTCCACCACCTAATGACCGTGTGACCTTCGATTATTTACTTATTTCTCTGTAAAATGGAAGTAATAAGAGTTTGCACCTAGCTCACACGACGGTTGAGAAGTTAAATGCTTAGAATAGGGCCACAGGCGATACGTCCTCGTAAATTATTACTATTTTAAAATTTATTTATTTAATTTATTTATTTTTGGCTGCGTTGGGTCTTTGTTCCTGGGCGCAGGCTTTCTCTAGTTGCGGCGAGCCGGGGCTACTCTTCATTGCTGTGCGCGGGCTTCTCATTGCAGTGACTTCTCTTGTTGCAGAGCATGGGCTGTAGGCACGCGGGCTCAGTAATTGTTGCACACGGGCCCTAGAACGCAGGCTCAGCAGTTGTGGCACATGGGCTGAGTTGCTCCGCGGCATGTGGGATCCTCCCAGACCGGGGCTCGAACCCCTGTCCCCTGCATCGGCAGGCGGACTCTCAATGACTGCACCACCAGGGAAGTCCCAAGCCCTCATAAATTATTATCATGAACTACGATACTCTGAGGAAGTGTGGAGAAAATCTGGTCCCTGTCTTCCAAGAGAGAGCCAGCCATGGCCCCAGGTTAGGGCCAGGCAGCCCTGAGTACTACCCACCTCCTGCTCCAGGCTGAGCAGCCCTCCCTCCATCCCGCCTTCCAGCTTCATCCCCCACCTCCCTCAGCCTGACTTCCGACACACCCAACTCCTCGCTGGGCTCCTCCAACGCTTTCTTTGGAGTCTTCACACACCCCTCAGCCTCCACCTGGAACATAATTTCCTGCTCTCTTTTGTCTGGCCAGTCCCTGCTCATCCTTTGGGTCTCAGCTTAGACAGCACTTCCTCAGAGAGGCTGCCTGAGGCCCCACAGACCAAAGGAGGCCCAGCCCTCTCCATGTCCACACAACCTGCTCTTCCCTTTCTGAACGTGCATCACACACACACAGAATTCTGTGTTCAGGGTCTGTCTCTCCTGGAAGAGGGTGACTTCACAAGGGCAGGGACCACGTTTGTCTCATCTACTCCTGAGTTCTTAGGATATGTTCAATAAATATATAATGAATGAACGAATAATGTCCCAAACTGAGACAAGTTGCCAATATGTATATACTGGCTCAGGAAGGCCACACGAGTCACAGCCTAGAAGCCAACAACCCTCCAGACAAACCACCTAGACTTAAGTCTCTGTTTCCTCTAGTCTCAGTTTCCTCATTTCCAACTCACCTCATTTCCAAGAGCTTCTCACCCACAACAAATAATTCTCATAGGTTCCCTTAGGGAGAAGGACGCTGCTTTAAGTGCTACCAAGGCATAAAATCCCAAAGAAAAATGCCTCAGGAAAAAAAATGCACTATTCCACCACCTCTCCAAAATCAGTAAGAGCTTCTCTGAGGAATGTTGTCCAAGGTCATCTGACAGTAGATAGGAAATGTGAAGTTCCTAAAAATGTTTCCTTAGGACCCAAGATCCTCAATTCCAGCACCGGGAATCTTCCAGCTGTTGTTTTATACATCTGTGTGTGTGTGAGCCTGTGAGCGAGAGGCAGTAAGTCTGCACAAGACATTAAGATCCAAGTATTTCTACTATAAGACAACAACACACTTTCCTAAAAATGAATCAATAATGTCCCAAAGTAAGACAAACAACCAAAACCCTCATATTTTGCAAAATCAAACACTAAAATATAACAGGGCTTATGGAAAATTTAGAGTTGGGACAGAAGGCTCAAATCCCATTCAACTTTGTAACCAGAACACTAACAAAAACAATAAGAAACTGAGAATTACTAGCACAGATAAAAGATGTGTTCTAAAAGGGAACACTCTTGCACTGCTGGTGGGAATGTAAATTGATACAGCCACTATGGAGAACAGTATGGAGGTTCCTTAAAAAACTACAAATAGAACTACCATACGACCCAGCAATCCCACTACTGGGCATATACCCTGAGAAAACCATAATTCAAAAAGAGTCATGTACCACAATGTTCACTGCAGCTCTATTTACAATAGCCAGGAGATGGAAGCAACCTAAGTGTCCATCATCGGATGAATGGATAAAGAAGATGTGGCACATATATACAATGGAATATTACTCAGCCATAAAAAGAAATGAAACTGAGTTATTTGTAATGAGGTGGATGGACCTGGAGTCTGACATACAGAGTGAAGTAAGTCAGAAGGAGAAAAACAAATACCGTATGCTAACACATATATATGGAATCTAAGAAAAAAAAGTGTCATGAAGATACTAGGGGTAGGATGGGAATAAAACACAGACCTACTAGAGCATGGACTTGAGGATATGGGGAGGGGGAAGGGTAAGCTATGACAAAGTGAGAGAGTGGCATGGACATATATACACTACTAAACGTAGGGTGGATAGCTAGTGGGAAGCAGCTGCATGGCACAGGGAGATCAGCTTGGTGCTTTGTGACCACCTAGAGGGGTGGTATAGGGAGGGTGGGAGGGAGGGAGACGCCAGAGGGAAGAGATATGGGAACACTTGTATGTGTATAACTGATTCACTTTGTTGTAAAGAAGAAACTAACACACCATTGTATAACAGTTATACTTCAATAAAGATGTTAAAAAAAACACATATAAAAAAATTAAATTAAAAAAAAATAAGATGTGTTCTATTTCCTATTATAGAATAAATGTGGGAATTTTACCAAAAAGGTGGGGTGGGGCAAGGGTGCAGTATGGAAAGCATGTGAGGAAAGACTGAAGCTGCTGCGTTATGGAGATAAGATAAAACACACAAAGATCTGGGAAAATCAGACTTTTTAATAAGTGCAAAGCCAAATGGAGCCCAGAGCAATAACAAGGTGCCATCGCCTCCCCTGTTCACTTCCACTAGCCTCCTTTGCTTTCAATTACTGTTAATTGGTGATGCAAAATACTAAGGTGCTAAGAAAAATCTCACACAAACCACTGCAACTTGCATCTTAAAAGCATCACACCCTATTTCTCAACTGCATATGAGATAATTCACACTACGGAAACATAAATTATAGCAGAGCCAACTGTATTTGCTCAGAACACCAGGGGCCCATGCCGGGTAAGGGGTCTGAGAGTGGAGCTGCAACCAGGAGGTACCAGATGTGTGAGCTAAGAGAAGTACCATTGCATCATTTAAGGGCCCTGGAGCCACATCGGATCAGAGTCTTGACCAACTTGCCTGCCAGTCTTAACATGACTAAAACTTACTGGAACAGGCACAGTAAAGACCCTTGAACTGGTTCGGTGGGCAACAGATATGTGTCACACAAGGACTAAATAGGATGACAAATGTAGAGCAGCCAGCAGGAACACACACTAACTACACATGCTTTTCTTCCTCCTGTTAATAATAATTTCTGTTCCAGGACTACTTGAACACAGATGGGGAGCCAGGTCTCAACCAGAGGGAAAGAGACTGGTGAAGAGAAAGGAAGTAAAAATAGTTCCACCCATCGGCTATGGTTTATTCTGCTCCTGTAATAGTTTTTCATCATAGTCATAACCATTCGCCTGCCAAAATTTATCTTTTTAAAAGCAATGAAAGGGCTCCAGTTTCACAGAATGTGCTCAGGAACCACAGAGATGGAACTGTTTCCTAGCAACTAACAGTACCATGCACACAGAAGATGCCCACTAAACAGCTGCTAAGGGAAAGAGGAAGCCAGAGGGAGGGCAGGTCACCTGCTTGCTTAGATAGTTGAGATCATGATACTTTTAGAAGTTTTGCTTTTACTTCTAGAGCATAGCAGTCACCAGCCCAAGCTCAAGCTCTGGAACAAAACTGCCTGGATTCAAATCCCAGCTCTGACACTTATTAACTATGTGACTTCAGGCAAATCAATTAACATTTCTGTACTCCAGTTTTCCCGTCATGTATTGATAAAATGGGCATAAAATGGCGCTTACCTGAGAAGCACCTTATCTGCTGGGCACAGCGCTAGGTTATTACATTACATTACATTATATAGTAACTCAAGCACCCAGACTAGCAATGCCACATGATAAGTGCTCTACAAGTGTGTTAACTATTATTATTTTTATTTGTCACTGAACTAGCTACCTTATCACTACATTATCACATTCCGTCAACTCTTGCAACATGATGAATCAGGCTTCCACTTGTCACCCACCCCTCCTATTTATGACATCTTGCAAAGTTCCTGAGGAAACAGGCGGCAACCACATCTGTTGGTTGATAACAACATTCAGCTCCACAAGCTCCTTTTTAACTTTTCTGTAGGAAAGGCAGAGAGGATGCCATTTCTCAGTGTTTCCATTGGGTCATGACAATGAATGGTCATAGCCATAGTGACTTTTTTTTTTTTTTTTTTTTTTTTTTTCGGTACGCGGGCCTCTCACTGCTGTGGCCTCTCCCGTTGCGGAGCACAGGCTCCGGACGCGCAGGCCCAGCGGCCATGGCTCACGGGCCCAGCCGCTCCGCTGCACGCAGGATCCTCCCGGACCGGGGCGCGAACCCGCGTCCCCTGCATCGGCAGGCGGACTCTCAACCACTGCGCCACCAGGGAAGCCCCACAGTCACTTATTAATACCAGCTGTTGGTCATTAGTTTCTACAGGGTATTGTCCTTTTAAAAATATCTATCTAATAAGAACTCACACAGATGACCACTACAATAAAATTCCTCCATGCTTTTTCTTTAGCTAGATCCGACAACAGGGGAGAGAGAGGAGCCTGACTGATTGGTTGAGGTGGGTAGAGAAAGAGGGGGTGAGAGTCCCGGGGCAGCATGCTGGGGAGCATGTTTATTTAAAGAAAGGAGATGTCTGCTCTCCAGCCCTGCAGACAGAAATGCCAAGTGCAGTGAGCGCTGCACCAGTCCAACCTGAGGGGAAGGGTGGCCTCCTAAATAATTCCTTCAACTGATATCACCTACCTAAGAGCCAAGAGTGGAATCACTTTCCAAGTGTCCAATCACTGACTGTCTCCAGGCAACTATTGGGTAAACTGCTTTTTTTAATCAGTCTTTAAAAAAAAAAAAATGTGCTTCCTGTCAGGGCAGCAACAGAGTCTATTTTCTCTGCCACGGCAGAGTCCAAGTGCCAATCAGGCAATTGTAGCTGGGCACAAGCTCACTGAGAAATCTCTCGGGCAGTGGGGAGTATGGCTCTGAGGCCCTAATGGGGAGCAAAGTGAATAAACTGAAGAGGAGTGGGACAATCACTAAGAACCCAGACCTTGGCCACAAGAGCTGTGGGGTTTATCAAAGTAGGCAGATCCCAAGCAACCATACATTCATTACAATGAAATATGACAATTTCCTAATAGAGGTGAATTCTAAATGTCAGGTGTGCACAGAGAAGGATTAGTGGGCTTAAAGGAATCAGAGAGTCTGCCTCAGAGGCAGTCATATTTAAGCCCTGTCTGGAAGGATTTGTCCCTGGAGAAGTGGAGAAGGGGCACTCCAGGGTGCCCCTACCTCAACCACCATTCTCCCCTCTCTCCTAAGGAATAGAACCCAGATTATTACCTGGAAACATTACACCCTCCCCGGCAATCAGGAGCGGCTATGTTACTGAAATTCTGGGCAATAAAATGGAACCAGAAGTGTCAGGAAGACTTTTCTAAAAGACATCTTATAAGGAAAAGATGCACTCTTCATTTTCCCTTCCTCCATCTGGCTTCCTGGAAAGGTGACGTGATGATGAATCTCTAGCAGCCATTTTGGACCATGAGGAAGGGGCTCTAGTGGTAAAAGAAACCTAAGTCACAGAGTTTACAATTTCTGGGGCTCCCAGATGACATGTGGCTTTATTAGTTTATAAAGCACCTTCTTGCAGAGGAATTTGGGAGACAAGTTCCCAAATCAAAGGACATCTGTGGGTCACCACCCGAAGTCTCACACAAAATTGCTCTGCTTACTCACTGAAAAGTAGGCAGGTTTCTTGCAGCCCCTTCTCACTTCAGAGTGGAGTGCAGCGTCTACAGCCCCTATTCTGTGTAAGAATTTTAATCCCAGAGTCCAAGCTCAAATGTAAATCCCGAAGTCCTCTCTGCCATTTCTCCTAGAAGAGGGTCTCTTGATTTACTGTGCCTTGGTCCTAAGCGGTATGTAGACCATCATGCAAACCCCACTCTGAGTGGCTGGCAAGAATATTTGAGAATTTCTGACTCGGCTCCCTTCTCCGCCCCCTCCCCTACATACACACCTTCAACACACCTGGAAAACTGTAAAAGCATAAAAGCATGTGCTGTGTGTACACACAGCTCTTATTTCAATAAATTAGCATCAGTCTAATTCCCTTGCTCAGCACCCTTCGCTGGTCTCAGCTTAAATATTACTTTCACTATGAATCCTTGTCTGCCTAAAGTCCTTTTCTCTTAAGTCCCCCATTCTTTGTTGTCATAGCAATTATCCCAATTTGTTATTATGAATTTCTTGTTTAAGCTCTGCCCCACACACACCACAACTACATTGTGCATTTCCTGTGGGCAGGAATCATGTTTATTTTGCTCACCACCTAACCTTGGTTCTCAGCACTATGCCTGGTATATGGTTGGAGCTTAGTTAACACTTTTCAGGAAATGAATTTCAAAATTTGTTTAAAACACTTTCAGGGCTTCCCTGGTGGCACAGTGGTTGAGAGTCCGCCTGCCGATGCAGGGGACACGGGTTCGTGCCCCGGTCCGGGAAGATCCCACATGCCGCGGAGCGGCTGGGCCCGTGAGCCATGGCCGCTGAGCCTGCGCGTCCGGAGCCTGTGCTCCGCAACGGGAGAGGCCACAACAGTGAGAGGCCCGCGTACCGCAAAAACAAACAAACAAACAAAAAAACCCACTTTCACACATTAATGATTATTTTCACCATTAATGCTTATTTTTAGTGTTTACACTGAAGTGAACTTATAAGTGAGTGACAGCAAAGCATCCCAAATAATTATTTTCGTATCTTAAACCATTTGACTGAGCCTATCCTAGCCTTCATTCAGTTTCCCATTAGAATAAAATAAATTTTGAATATCATTTTTTAAAATATTTCTTAGGAGAGGAAAAGAGAGCCTTCTACTCCACAATAAATAACTTCAATTCCTCACTTAGTGTCCCACTTGGTAAAAAATAAGGCCAAGGACTTTTTTATAACAGTACTGGGATGTAAAAATTTAAAAAGCCCTTCTGCCCTTGACCTTTATAAAAAACAAAAACAAGTGTAGGTCTATTCTTACATGGTCTCCTAATGGGCTATTTAGGAATAGAAGGGTGGGGTACATCCCTAACTTCTAAGGTTGACCAGGAGGCCGAGCTGCCTCCTACAATGGCTGTAACTGTCACAGTCAGAATGCAGAGCCGTGGAAACATGGAGCTTTCGCAGCCTAACCAATATTTTATCCTTAAGGTCCCAGCATAAATAAAAGGATACAGTTTTGCAGATAGTATAAGTTTAGTGAGAAAAGGTGTCAGCCAAGATATTCCTTAGGTGAATGTTTTATGACTACATCACCTTGTTTTTTTCCCCTTATGCCAAAGATAATTCCCTGAGATTCAATGGCCACCCCATCAGGGTTAGCTACATGAAGACATCTCTTTGGGATTATTGTTTTCAACACTGCAAACATGGAATTTTACCACAGCAGAGCTGAACTCCATGACATCATTCTTCTTTGCAAAGAGAGATATAACATCTCCCCATGTCCAGGCAGAAGTCTTTCCAATATTCCATCATTCTTTTTATAAGGACTATTTTTTTTCAAGGACTATTTTTTTTCCTGTATCTTCTAGTAAGCCTCTAATTTAGGCTATTTTTATATTTCTCAGTTACTTAAAAATAAAGTTCTGTTGTCCTTTCCTTTCCTCATTTGACTGCACTGAAGTCCTCCTTTTTCCCACTCTACCCTCCCCCCCACAAAAAGATCCTATCTGATACCTTTCCTTTGCTTCAAAAGTAAACACACACACATCCTTAGGAACAAATGAGGGGAAATATTATACCATTGTATTGCACAGTTTTCTAAATCACAGAAGAGTGAACTGGGCTTCAAAAAAATTTAAAAATCTAGCTCCAATGGAAGTAGTTTAGTCAAAAATCCACCAATGTTAAAAAAAAAAAAAAGTTGTGATATCGCTATTAAAGTAGAAAAAAAAAATCAACCAGTGTTAAGCGATTCAGTCCTTAACCATGAAAATAAAGGCCGAAATGACTAGGGTTAGACTGGAATGTAGGTGACAGGGACGCCGACTACAGCCAAGATTCCCAGAGGTCACAGAGCTACTTTGTTTAGACCGTTCAGTTCTTCAGGATGGGACCGGGATACCTACAGGAGAGGCCGCCAATCTCCTCTCTTGGAAGGACCTGCCTCTTGGCTGAACTCAAGAACAAAACTGTTCCCAGGTGAGCTCCTGTCCAAACAGGAGAACTCTCAGGTAAGAGTGAAGGAGCTGTGGCAAAGGCCTCAGACAGATGTGCCGACAGCGCTTAAACACATCAGCATGGGGAAGAGACAGCCCTTTGCACCCATAGCCTTTTGTGTTTTGGCGCACAAGACAGATCACACAGGTAGTAGGTCTTTACTCAAACTCTCTGGGGAAGGTAAAGTATGGAATAATACACCTACTCAACTTCTCCATTAGAAAATGCTAAAGCACACGTGAACTATGCATTTATGCATCCCCATATGGAACAGCCATATATACAGGTAAAACTAACAAGAGAACCATAGTCCCTAATATCATAAACATAAAATATTCTAGAATATCTGTCCTCTTAAGTAATCGTATGTTAAGGAATCAGCAAGTTTTTTAAAAATTTTTTAAACTAATTACTTACTTATTGGCCGTTTGCCCTAATAAAACTTCAATGGAGTGACTGGGAGCTGTAACAACAGGAGACAGAAACCAGATTCTAGCAACCCTGAACTACAGACAATGCCATTGCCCAGTTCCGCCTTAGCAAAGTGAGGTGTGAAGGCAGCCAGCAAAGGTGCAGAGCCTGAGGGCCTTGGGAGAGCCACCTACCTGGTGTCCCACCCCTCCCCCAGCCAATGTAAGGTCTGTCCCAGTGAGGACAGCCCCTCAGTCCTGGCAGCAGAAAGGTACAAACTGTGAAGAAAAACAAACTAGGGAGCCATAGCTTCTGAAATCCACATCATGACTCAGAAAAAAGGCAGGGGTGGGGGGAACCTCTGCACAGTCAGAGGGACAGAAAGCTCAGTCCTTACAGAAATTTTCACACATGGTCCTAAATGTAGGAAGCACTATAAGGGATATGATCCTGCAATCTCCCTCCTGGATATATATCTGGAGAAAAACATAATTCAAAAAGACACATGCACCCCAATGTTCGTAGAAGCACTGTTTACGATAGTCAAGACATGGAAGCAACCTAAATGTCCATCAACAGATGAACAGATAAAGAAGATGTGGTGCATATATACAATGGAATATTACTCAGCCATAAAAAAGAATGAAATAATGCCATTTGCAGCAACATGGATGGACCTAGAGATTATCATACTAAGTGAAGTAAGTCAGAGAAAGACAAATATCATATGATATCGCTTATATGTGGAATCTAATAAAAGGATACAGATGAACTTATTTACAAAACAGAAATAGACTCACAGACATAGAAAACAAACTTATGGTTACCAAAAAGGGGGGGGAGAGGGATAAATTAGGAGTTTGGGATGAAAATATACACACTACTATGTTTAAAATAGATAACCAACCAGGATCTACTGTATAGCACAGGGAACTATACTCAATATCTTGTAAAAACCTATAATGGAAGAGGATGTAAAATATATACATATATGTATAACTGAATTGCTTTACTGTACACCTGAAACAAATACAACATTGTAAATCAACTATATTTCAATAAAAATTTTAAATAAAAAGGTAACAAGGGCTTCCAAGTTAGACAGCCTGGGTTTCGAATCCTGACTCTAACCAGTACTTCCTGACTAGGTGACCCTGAGCAAGTCTCCTAATTCCTGGAAGCCACAATGTCTTCAGCTGTAAATTTTGGATATCTGGGTACATATATTTGTAGAAGTTAGGAAAGGATGCTTTCGATTAAAGTCCTAGTTTTGTGACTTTGGGGAAGATATCTTCTCACCTGTAAATGGGGATAATTAACAGTACTTACTTATAAGGGATTAATGAGTTTTTCACCCTGTGCCTGACACATACTCAGTAAATATCAGCTATTATCATCATGAGCACTGGTTTCATCACCATCCTTATCATTATCATGTTACCCCTAGCTATGACACTTTTAAGTTTCAGGATAGTCCAAAGCAAAAAGAGAAGTTTCCAGGCCAATTTCCAGGAGCTGCCTGGTCCCACCTAGCACCAACTGCCACTTACAGAATCCCCGGCCAGATGTCCACATCATGGCTCCATTGTCATACATCAATAGAGAACCGGGGACCCAGAGATCCAGTTGCTGGGGACACACACCCCACTCTACCGCCCTCTTGGTGGCTGGAGCTTGCCTGATGCAAACTTGGTTTCCAGGGAGATGCTGGGGCCAGAAGAGCCAGCCCTACCTCCCACTCCACTTCCCCTTTCCCCAAATCTGTGGGACCTCACTGTTCTCCTACCACGTGACAGCATTGTGTCATAGCAGCCCTTGTATACAAACAAGCCAGACTATTTAAATGTCACTGTGAGAAGGATGCTGCCTGCTCTCATTTCCATATCTATTCAGACCACCACTCCTTTCTTGAGCTGGCCAGAAAAGTTTTTCTTCCTCTTCTCTAGCTCTCCATGCAGAGTAGAGAACCATATGCAAAGTTAAATCTCTGTTGCAGTAAAATGATGTAAGAGTCATCAAGTCCTGACAGAGAAGGAGAATTCGAATGACTGTATAACTCATGGCATATGTTCATTCATCATTACATGGCAAATGTCGTATGTTCCTGGCCACCAAATGCTACATTCTCTCAAAGGCTACAGATAAATTCTCTCAACTGCCAAACAATACAACAGCTTTCAGTCTTGGAGAGCTAAGGTACCCTCGGTGCTTTTCATCTTCAAAAGCAGGTCCCAGTTGAATAAGAAAACAATTCTATGTGAGCAGGGGGAGATGACCCCAAATGATGACCTGATCCATCCCAGTACTAGTTCCCACTCATGTGAAATACGGATTAGGTCACAAATGAGATTATATGCAGCACCAAGCCCCACAGGCATGACATGATTAAAGTTAAAGGAGTCCAGAAACGTCTCAAGTTGAGAAGTAAGCCTGAGTTGGGTTGAAATTTCCAACCCCTCCCTAAAGGCCTGGCAACTTGCTCCAAATCACAACTGAAACTGAGTTGAAGTGACATCTGTTTCTCCAGAAAGTGTTTGGCATTGCAGAGAACTACAGATTAGAACAGATAAACACTCTTGTGGGTGGAGAAGCAAAGGGGAGAGGGGAGACCAAGAAAATTAGAATCATCTACCTGCTAACATAGTCTTGTAACTCAATAACTACCATCACGGGGGGCGCGTGGGGGGGAGGGAAAGAGGAAAAAGAAGGGAGGAAGGAAAATAAATGGGGGACTTCTTCTTCTACAGGGAGTGTTGAGACAACGTCAATGAACAAAACACTGCTACACTGGAGTTGAATATTCAGACAACCACCATTTGTTTAACGATTTAATGTTGGATTGTGTGCAAGAAGAGAGGAATTGAGCATTCTGCTTGGAGTCTGGTTAACAAAGACTATGCGTTAAACTTAAATAGTCAACACAGTATTGAGAAATAATTTTCTAAACCTTAATGGACTACCAGGATCATCTTATCAGTTGGTATTACTGGTTTTCCTCTGATGCCTAAATCTCTTTTAACTCAAGTCAGAATAACACACAACACCTACTTAACTTCTAGTCCAGGTATCTGAAGCTAATAAGGTAAGACAACAGAATTAGGTCAGTAGACAACTGAATTATATGTTTTACACTAAAAAACTCAAGGTTCTGAAGATTTTCTTCCAAAATCAGCTGTAGCTGTTATTAACAACAATAGAAACAACAATCATAGCAATAACAGTATTAATAAAGATAGCAGTGGTAATAGTAGCGGTACTATAGTAGTAATGGTAGTAGTGATATTAATAGCAGTAGTAATATAATGGTAATAATAATAATGACCACTACTTATGCGGCACTTCCTAAATGCTGCATACTATTCTAAGCATCTTAAATGTATTAACTTATTTCATTCTCATAGCACTCCTTCGAGGTAGGTAAGCTACTATTAGTACCCCTGCTTTACAGATGCTTTGAACAATATCTCTTTGTTATTTTTGTTGTTAACGACTAGCGCTAGCTTTCAAAGAAACTATTTAGAACCAAAAGGAGAGGAAACACAGCCTGTCCAATGTCACACAGCTAGAAGGCAATACACCTGGGATTCCAACCCAGGCTGCCCAGCCCCAAAGCTTGACCTCTAACCGCTGTGCTGCACTCACTGCCCCTTTGCTTTGGAAGGCCTTCTAGAAAAGGAATGTGGAAGGAAATTAGGCCCCTGCCTGCTGGTAGCCAGAGTTAATATGTGAAGTCTGCTGTTTCCTTCAGGAGTCTCCCCAAAGCCACATTAAGACACGTAGCCTGCTCCGACGGCTATAAAAAGTCGCTGGAAGTGTTATGGAACTGTTCCCACCTGGCCTGTGACCTCTGTCAGGGCTTTCACCTTTGCCAGCCAAGGCAGAAGCTGGGGGTGGGGTGAGATGGGGGCATGGTTCCCAGGCCACCGTTTCCTGTCCAGTAACACAGCCCTCAAACAGCCGAGACTGCAGGCCGAGGGAAATTCCTCACTAACAAGTTATCTCCTGGAGCTTGTTCCCTGAGCCTTTATTAAGAATGAACAGTTTTCTCACCAATCCATGACTCAACGAAGACCAGGGACTGAAGAGGAGAGAAAAACTACAAAGTTTGTTTATTAACCTGCTGCACCCAAGGGAACATTTTTCTGAAAGGGTGAAATTCCTGACTACTCAAAAGAAAAAGGGGAAAAAAAAGGCTGTGGGAAATTTAATCACCAACTCAACAAAAGTGAAAAACAAAGCCCTACCAATGAGGATGTTGCCGAAGACAACGGGGCCCCTAAAGGAGATGCAATTGTCTCGAGATAACAGTCCCCCAGGGAACTCGGCTCGCACTAAGTACTACATTATTGCTATATTAGCCGAGGAATCTTTGTTCACTGGGCAACTGCGCGCAGAACCATCTGTTACTGCTCCTGGGTTCCCCCGGTTTGCAGACGCGGCATTTACATTTCAAGAGGAATCTCCGGGAAGGAAGAGGGACGGTCTCTATCTCTCCCCGGAGCAAACACCTTTTTATACAGCCTGGGAGGGGAAGCTCTCCTTTCCGTGAAACCCAACTCCGCGATTGAAAGGAGATAGGCCGCTTCAATAATGCACACGCACAGCGCCACGACTGCTTCGTCCTAAAGCCACGCACTGCCCGTTACGGCTTTCACATTCTCAAATTGGTAGATCTGGTAAAGCATCAAGAACAATGCCCAACTGTCTATAGGGCCCAATGGGGCTCTGCTTTCTTAAGGAAGCCCTTCTTGTTTTTAAACCTGTGGAACCAGGACAAAAACTGATATTCTGCACTGCATAATATTTAGCTTGAAATATACCACCACTTAAAAACAGACTGTGACCTGGGCTGAAGAAGATGTTTTAGATCATAATCTAAGTGGGGGCTAGAGTACTACATACCTAGGTGAAAATTCATGGAGGTGTGCACTTGAGATGTGTGCACTTTCCTGTGTGCAACTGATCCCACAACACATTTTTTAAAAGTATAGTATGTATGCCCGTGTTACTTACAATTAAGGAAATAGGGAATAAACCGCTTGCCTTCAAGAATCATAAAGTGCCCTGCTCTTATACCCTCCCCTCCTCACCATCCACATCCAAAATCTCTCCTGAGAATTTTAAAGTTCGAGAACATGAAAAACACAGCTCTCCAACTCTCAGCCAAGCCAGTGACTACAAATGCTTCCTGTATGTCCTGTGAGCCCAAGTATGCAGCACAGAGAAAGCACCTGTCACAGCCCAAGCCGTGCCAGCCACATCTCACAAATAAAAAGCCAAGGTATTTTTCTCATATGCTCATTAGCCATCAAATTATGAGAGACACGACTGGGGCTTTTAGCAATAGAGCCTCGAGTTTATTCTTCTGTTTCTTTAACCCTATTTTTAAATAGATCTTTCTAAACTCTGTCTGACACTCTTGCTTGTATGAAGCAGGTTAACCCTGTAAGGTGCAGGCCTGTGGCTGGAGCATTAGAGCAGCATTAAGTGAGGGTGGTTTCTCCAGGCATCTCAGCAGATTTAAATCTGTACCATCGTAGCTCTGTTACCCCAGCAGCATCAAGGGTGTCACTAAGTGACAGTCTGAGTACTAACAGGCTTCACCATTGCTGGATCATGACTTAGCGGTACATTTCTTCCTTTGAACTACCGGGGAGGGAGAGCTGCCTGTCCCTGAGGAAAAGAGGGTCAAATTCGCCTTCCACTAAGCCTCAAGAAAGGCCGCCAGCCGCAAAACAGAGGCTCACTGCACGGATCATAAGGGGTCACCTTTCCCCGCTCGCACCCTCCTAGCGTCCTGACCCCCGCAGACACTTCATTTCGGGAGCGCAGGGCCACCAACTGCATCTACAGATAAACATCGAGAATCAGGATCGCCCAGCGAGCGCTTCCTGGACTGAGCCGAGAGCTCCAGTGATTTCCCTGGCCTGCCACCTAGTCATTTAAGAAGTGAAATATGCCAACGGGGCCGGGTACCCAGCACCTGGGAGCCCGTCCCACCGCCTCTGCGATGGAGTGGGAGCTACCAATGGCTGGGCAACGTCTCTGCGGATGGCGCATTCGCAGGTGGGTCTTGCAGGCTCCCCGGCCCTCTGCGCTGTGCCAGCCTCACACCTGACCCGGTGCCAGGAATACAGCCAGAGGCTCCGGTGGGTATATGCGCTTCCGTGGAGACACGCACAACTCCGCTCCGGAAGGGCGGGAAGGGGGAGCCAACGGGCGGAGGTAGGACTGGGAGCAGGACCCCCGACATGCTGAGTCGGCAAGGACTCCGGGGGCTCGCGCATAATGAGGCTTTGCGGCGCTTCTGCTCGCACTGCGCTTCCTTTGGCAGCGCCTGGAAGCGGCAGGAGCTGAGATTTGCGCGGCTGGCGGGCAGGAGGGATGGAGGCTCAGGGGACCGCTTCCTGCCCCCCACACGCACAGCTAGACCGCAGTGTCCCCCCTTCGCGCCCACCCTCACCCGAGACGCCAGTGCCAAAGCGTCAGGGGGTCGCAGCTCGCTCGAGGCCCTGACGGGTGCCCAGGAGCAGCTGGCAAAAGAAAGTGGGGGGAGGCGAGGCTGGACCTGTCGTCAGTGTGTGTGCGGGTCGGTGGCTCCGGGCTGCCTCTGCAAAGCCCCCCGCCAGCCGCGGGCACCTACCTCGATCCACTTCTGCGCCTCGAAGAAGGCGGGCTCGGGGGGCGGCTCAGGCTGCAGGGGCTGAAGAGCTTCCAGACCGAGAGCGGCACAAGCCATTTGCGAAACCCCGCGTCCACTCAAGCGCTGGGCCGCCGGGATGAGGACGGCCGCCGCCGCCGCCGCCGCCGCAGGAGCGCGCTCCCCGCCCCTTCCCGCCCGCCCGCTCTCCTCCCCTGCCCACCCCTCCCCCGCGCGGCGCAGGTCCCAGAGGAGAGCCGCGCTGCCGCCGAGGACGCCGCCGCAGCTGTTCCCAGCGCCGCCCGGCTCGGCCGCGCCGTGAGTCCCCGCGGGAGCGAGCGCGGAGGCGCCAAGAGCTCCCGCCCTCCCCACCTCCTCTGCCCGCTCCACCCACCCCCTCCGGGGCGGGGGTGTCAGCCTACAACTAAAAATAACCGAGAGTGAGCACTGGGTGGCTCCCTGCCTGCCCACGACGCGACTGGGAGAGGGACTCGGGCAGCCGCCCCGCACGTCCCCGCGCCGCGCTGCGCCGGCTGCGGAGGGGCGAGCCGCACGTGGGAGAGCGCGGCGAGCCGGGCGCACGCGTCCCGGGGGAGCCCGCGGTGCCGCAGCCTAGCAGTGGCCGCCCGCACCTGCTGTCCCCAACTCACGGCCGCAGAACTGGGGGGCGAGAGGCGCAGCCCTCTGACCCGATGCCAGGGATGTTCAGTCACCTGATCTTTTTGTAAGAAAAAAAAAAAAAAAGATAAACGACCCTTATAAACTTTTTTCTCTGCGGGCAAGCTACCTGTGTCCCAGTCTGTTGATTGATTTAACTCATCTTTATTGTACACCTACTATGCGCTGGGGACACAGATATGAAAAAAGGGAAGGGAAGAGAAGAACTGGAAAATCCAGCCCTCAAAATAATTACATTCTTGAGGGAATGGGGTAAAACAAAAGAAGGTAATGGTGGAGAGTGATATATGCTAAGAAGATGAAAGAGGAGAAAAGATCAGCTATGACCTGGGAAGAGAGTATTGGCTAACTTTGTACTGCCTCTCCACCTTCACCTGGGAGGCTGGCCTGTGAGTCCAGGTTCTGGTGATGGGAGGGAGGCAGGAGGTCAGCAGGCTGGAGGAGAGGGAAGTGGGGGTATTTTTGCTGCCTCTTCTGCAAAAGGCTGGGGGATTGGCAGCACCACTCCGCCAAGGCTGCCAGTCTGTCTGGGGCCTCTCCTTGGGTTCTCTGAAGGTTCCCGGTCTCCTCTTGTGCCACCCGACTTCCCCAGGCCCAGTGGGGGTAAAGCCTTCCCCATCCTCTTCTGGTTTCCGGCCTGCCCACTCCCTGCTAATGGTCTCCTAATAAACCCTTCTCAGCCACCTTTATGTGAGCACGCCTGCTGTTTTTCCTGAGAGCCCAAATGATGATCAAGGAAGGTTTTCCTGACAAGATGACGTGATGAGGTGACATGAATGAGGAAGGTGTTAATCATGCAGAAATCTGGAGAAACATTTCCAGATGGGTGCAAAGGCCTCGAGGTAGAAGTAAGCTTGGTAGGGCTCATGGAACCCACAGAAAGCCAGCGTTACTGGAGTGTGGTGAGCAAAGAATCAGGTGGGAATGATAGCATGGGAGAGACAGGTGAGATGGGGGGTGCCAGACCACAGTGGGCAGGGCAAGAAGTCCATGGGTGCCTCAGCAGCTAAGTCTCTTTCCTGTTCAGAGTCCAAGTTTAGCCTTTGTCTAATTCTGCTGCTATAATGGGAGAATGGAACAAAAAGCAGGCCTGAAATTCCACTATTACTGGCTTTGGAGTCAGACAGGCTTTAGTTTATTTACTTTTAAAACACTTACATGGCACTTGAATTGTGCCAGGCACTGTTTTAAGTGCATTACAAATAATTGACTAACTCATTCCCTATTTCAACCATGTAAGATACACTATTACCATCCCTATGAAAAAACCAGGGGACTGAGAGGGGTGTCACACAGCTGGTGAGCAGTGAAACCCTGATTCAAGCTCAGACAGCCTGGCGCCAGATCTGCTCTTAACCGCACACCAAGCTGCCTTACTAGTCCCAGGCCAGACTCTGCCGCTTACAGTATGTGCCTCAGTTTCCTCATCTCAAATGAGGTTGAAATGGCAACATTTCAGCACATCACTGTGGGAGCAAACAGGAGCTCTGAATGTGAAAGGACCAAAACTGGGCCTGGCATATAATTACTGCTCAGTACAAGCCAGCTGAGCTTCCCTCCTGTCCTGCCTTCCAGAAAGGAAGAGAGGGAGGAGAAGTTATAAAGAAGAGTGAAGAAGGCAAGCAGAGGAAAAGGGTTAGTAAAATATAGTCAGCAGATGACCTTGTCTCCATGAAGAAACATGGTAAAGTAAAATAATTCACAAAATGATGCAGCACACTGACACGAGATGCCACTTTGGGCTGATTCCACTGCGTGCAGTGACTAGGAGTAGGGGAAGCCTGGTGACCCAAATGACATATCTGCAGCCATTTGAAAACGAGCATAAAAGTTAAATCCACCATATCTCTGAAGTATCTGCTATCAAAATTGGCATTTGTACTAAAGCCTATTTTTTTCTTTCAGTACTTTTTAAGTGTTTTAAGGTTTATGATCACAAGGTGACATCTGCTTTTTCCTGAACTCTGCTACCAATAACAAATTCACATGTTACCGAAGACCTAAAGACTTAAATCCATAATAGAGTTCAAACCTAGCGTCATTATCAATAACATATACAAATCATTGTTAAGCACCTACTATATGTAAGAGATTGTACTAGCATCAGAAGAATCCACAAAGGGACACACAGAATTTTCATTTCTGTATAGTCTAGTTTTCATATATAAAAGTAATGCCTGTTGGAAAAAATCTGAAAAATATAATGAAGAAAACTAATCTGGAAGAAACCCTATAATTCAGAGATCATCATCACTATTTGGGATGTGTGAAACAACATTTTTATTAGGAAAAAAACTATAAGACAATATATAGTAAATGCCAAATGAGGGATATAATGTATTCAAAGAGCATAGATTTTTTGGCAACAGATTTCTTAAGATATCCTTCACATACCATACAATCCACCCGCTTAGACTGTCTATAGTTCAGTGTTTTTCAGTATATTCAGAGTTGTGCAACCATCACCACATTAATTTTGGAACATTAATCCCTCCAAAAAGGAAACCTCATACTCTGTAGCAGTTATCCCCCTAACCTCGCATGCCCCCAAGCCCTGGCAACCACTAATCTACTTTCTGTCTCTATAAATTTGACTATTCTGGACATCTCATATAAATGAGATCATACAAGGTGTGGTCCTTTGTGTGTGGCTTCTCTCACTTGGCAGAATGTTTTCAAGGTTCATCCATGTTACAGCATGTATCAGTACTTCATTCCTTTCTATGGACAAATAACATGCCACTGTATGGCTATACCATATTTTGTATATCATTCATCAGTTGATAGGGTCTTGGGTTGTTTCCACTTTTTGGTTATTATGAATAATGCTTCTCTAAACGTTCATGTACAAGTTTCTGTGTGGCCATATGTTTTGGTTTCTCTTGGGCATATGCCAAGAAATAGAATTGCTGGGTTATTTGATAACTCTGTTTAAATTTTTTGATAAACTACCGTTTTCCAAAGTATTGATAGCTACACCGTCTTACATTCCCACCAGCAGTATAAAAGGGTTCCAATTTCTCCACCTCCTTGCTAACACTTGTCATTTTCCAACTTTTTGATTACAGATATCCTAGAGGGTGTGAAGTGATATCTCCTTGTGGTTTTACTTTGCATTTCTCTGATGACTAATGATGTTAAGCATCTTTTCATGTACATAATGGCCATTTGGACATCTTCTTGGGAGAAAAGTCTATTCAGATTTTTGCCCATTTTTAAATTGTCGTTTCTCTTTTTACTATTGAGTTATGAATTCTTTATATATTCTAGGTAGGAGTCACTTATCAGATATATGATTTGCAAATATTTTCTCCATTCTGTGGGTTAACGTTTCACTTTCTCCTGTCCTTTGAAACACAAAAGTTTTTAATTTTGACAAAGTCTAATGAATCTGTTTTTTTCTTTTGTTGTTTGTGCTTTTAGTGTCATATCTAAGGAGGCGTCACCTAATCCAAGGTCGTGAAGATTTATGCCTGTGTTTTCTTCTAAGTTTTATAGTTGTCATTCTTACATTTAGATACTTAATCCGTATTTCGTTATTTTTATAAAAGCATGGGTTTTGAGGTCAAACTTAGTGTGACAGTCTGGGTCTTCTGAGAAACAGACACCAAGATGGAATTAAAGGTGCAAGGATTTTATTAGGGAAATGACTGTAAGGGGAAATGCTGGGAAAGCAATCAGAGCACAATGCAAGTCTGACCTGAGTGAAGAGAGGAAAAGGAAAGTCAGGTAGAAACCTTGTTGTAGGCTGCCTTTCAGTCCAAGGAAGGTTCAGCGAGGCCATCAGAAGGTCCGTGAACCAAAGTCAGCTACCAGAAGAGTCCTGGGTCTCCTAGAAACAAGCCTGCCTTGGTATTCCTGCTGTATCCCTGCCGTATTTAGTAACTGGCTGGGGGCAGCCCAGTGGGAAATGCTGTTCAATGCAAACATGGCAATGGATTTCAGAGCACAACTGCTGGGGCCCTTGGTCAATTCAGCTCCCTGAAGGGCGCATTTCATAGATGCCACATGTTACGTAAGTGAAAATGTTATTTAACCTCTCTGAGTCTCCGTTTTCTTGATTAAGAAGCACCTGTTTCCTTGCCTGGGACTTAGAAATCAGGGTAATAATAGTTTTGATGATATTATGTATATTTAAATATATATCTATTAATATATATAATGCAATAAATCAATTGGATAAAGACTAACTCTAAATTTCATTGTGTGTGTGTAATACTTTGAAGAATTATGGTTGGTGGTAAACAAATGTACTAAACTTCTCATCCTCCAAGATCTGACTTAAATGTCACCTTTTTGATGACTTCGTTAGCAACCATGTCAAAACTAGTCATCTCTTCTTCTGTGTTCCCATAAAGTAGTGATTCTCAACATAACAAAGTAGGTATGAGAATCTTTAGGAAGGGTTTTGAAAAATAGTCCAAATTCATCAGTTTGATTTTTTAAAATAACGTGAATAACAATTTTAATTTCCCAGACTATGACAGACTAACTTTCCTGTTATAAAACTCATATAAATGCCACACAAAATATTTTTTTTAATTTTTTACATGAATAGCCGAACTCAAAAGAAACTCCTAGGAAGGCAAAATGGAGAAGAAACATAAAACTAGAGCAGTGAGCTTATGAATTGACCCTCAACTGCCCTGTAGAGAGACCTAGTGAACAGTGGCCTCTAGACTCAGAAACCTAGGGCTAGGGTTTTAGTCCTAGAAGTCGAGGCCCTGGGCCAGTGCCACGTGAAGAAATGAAACTGAGCAGCAACACACATGCGCAAACGTATGTGCAATACTCCCACAGAGAAAGAATAGACCAGAAAATATTCCACTACCACCACCACCACAGAAGGAGACAATAAGGAAGCTTCTTTTTCTTGACCTCATCTCTGGTTGGGAGGTGGGTGAACCTCCCCTGAGAATATGTGAACAAAGGCCTAATCCACATTATGGACAACTTACACAAGATCTGTGGCCTCCCAAGCTTAGAAATTAACTTAGAATTTGGTCTAGAACCTCTTAGGTACCTAGAAGAAGCAAATGTAAAATCCCCTTTGAAGACATGCCCTCCATCCAAGCCTCACAGGACCCCCCCCCCCAGACAGACTGCTGAAAATAAACTTACAATCCAAAAGTACAAAATGCATGCAAAAACCATGCAACCTAAACAAAATTCAAGAGATACAACAAAGAACTAATTAGACTCCCCAGAACAACTAGAAAGGTATAGTCATAAATGTAAAACTCAAAGGATGTGTTACAGTATAGGTTAGACACAAGTGAAAAGAGAATTTGTGAACTAGAAGATGGATCTTTGGAAATTATATGGAATGAAACGTAGGAAAATAGGGAAAAAAATGTTTAAAAGGGGTTAAGAGAATATGAATATTCCATAAAACAGTTCCTAGGAATTATAGAAGGACAGAATGGAGAAAATGAGGAGAGGCAATATTTCAAAAGATAATGGCTAGAATCTTCTAGAATTAATGAAGTATGTGAACAATTAGATTCAGAAAGCATAATGAGTCCAGGATAAAGTATTATATTTATTTTAAAAAGACACTATTTAATGATGATGAAAAACACTGAGATAGCAGCTTCTTTATATCTCTTCATCTCTACACATATAATACTGTCCTATGGTTAGATGTATAGTAGGAAGGAATCAGTTCTTTTCTTTGAGACTGGCACTGTCATGGCTTAGTACCAAGTGAGTGCTGAATGTATGAATGAATGATGATGGATAAATGTAATCTAGGACAAATAGTTTAAACCAATCTATAGTGAAGGTGAAATACACTTCTAACATGTTCTTTTTAAATTTTTCAGTTGCATTTGTTTCACAAAATTTTAAGGCGGTTTCATAAGAGAAATGCAAGTAAAAATTATACTGAACTAGCATTTCTGAACTATTGATTTTCTGGGTACTGAGTAACTCTCTAAAATCTGAAGAGTCATTCTTCAAGTCTAAAAATTTTCATTTCTTTCAAAGTTTCCTCCCTTCCATTTTCTTTCTTCTAGGACTTCTGTTTGTTGGAGTTGTTCCTCTTGGTGGTCCTCTATGTCTCATCTTTTCTCTCATATTTTCCATCTCGTTGTGCTTGATGTTCTGAGTGACTTATTTTTTCTAGTTTTCCTATTGAATTTTTAATTTTAGTAACTATAATTTTATCACTAAGAGTTTGTGTCAAGTGTTGCTTTCTCTTAGCAAAATATTCTTGTTTTGTGGATATATTAACATCTTAAACATGAATATATTAGAAATTAAAATGTTCTTCTGGGGTGATGAAAATGTTTTGCATCTTCATGGGTGGTTATACAGTTATATAAACAGTTAGAAGTCAATGAGCTATACATTATGATTTGTGCGTTTTACTCTCTGTAAATTTTGCCTTAAAAATGACTTTGCTGTTACTAGAGGAATGAGAACAAAAGTAAATCTGGGTTCTACTGGGCCTGAGGCTTTTACAAATTACAAATATGAAATTAGGTTTGAAAGTAAATATTTATTTAGAATAAAAAAGAAATAAAACAAAATACAAATTTAAGAAGCTTTCAAATACCACAACCATTACAAAATCCAGAAAAATAATAAAATTATTTTTGTTAATTGCCTGACACATCTCTATAATACTTTTTTGGGGGGAAGGGTGCATCCTCTTTGATTACCTCTTCATATTACATTTTGTGTAATCATTTTTCTATACAGAGAAGAGAGAGAGAATATTCAGTCTTGTCTTTATCATGGTAAATTGACATTTGGTTTGGTTTTTTTTTCACTGAAATTTTCTTTTATTAGACTTAATATACTCATGAAAAAAATATTAAAAACCACAATATACATTACAGTACGAAAAGGAAAAATTAATGGATTAATATTTTTAGTAATATTACTATATTCTTTAACATGTGGAAAAAACACATGAAACATTGCTTCCAATAAGTAAACTCTGCAAATTTGAGAGATTGATTTGCACTAAGAATATTAGCATTGAAGTAGTTCAAGTTGTTTCTTCAGTTTTACAATCACTGTGCTATCTATCACTGCTTATTCAGAAGCTACTGTTTAAATGCAGGGTATGTATTATCACAGAGGTTAAAGACACATCTGTGTTTGAAGCAAACTGAAATTATTCTGAACCATTATGATGAACCTACTCTCAAAAAGACATGTGTGACTGCATCAATGTGTGTCTTGAGGTTAACTGTATAACTGGGAGTTTATCAAACATAACTCCCATGTGGAATATAATGCTCATTAAAGGATGAGTAATTAAAAATGGACTAATTTAAACTTTACACAACTATTGTGTTATAAAATCTCAATAGTAAAGGTAGCCATTGCTTTGAACTTAGACCAACAGAAGACTTTGTGAGAGAGGATTTTTTTTTATCATTATCAATGTTAAGTTACTGAAACATGACAATATTAAAATCTGGATTTTTGTTGATGGTTCAGAAAGCTTCTTGCAACTGTACAGTTCACTGTTGAAACATGATATAAATTTTTAAGATTGTTATCAAATCTAGGAAAACTTCTATCAAGTTTTTTTATATGAGTTATGATTCCAGGCCTTTCAAGTTTCCTGTAATTCTCAGTTACTGTAATAGTGACCCATCTTAAATGCTCTTCCAATCAACAGTTCTCATTAACCATTTTGCTATTAACGTTCCTGTGGTAGTTATGTATTGAGTTCTATGTTTCCTTTACCATCAGTATTTCGTGTTAATTCAGCTGGAAATAGTATTTCGTGTTAATTCAGCTGGAAATTTAATCATAGGAATTCTGATAAATACTGTATGACACAATTTTTGTTAAAAATGTACAGTGTGTTTACAATTATGCACACCGCATTAGCAAGACTATTTCCAATTGGCTAGAACTTCCAATCTGACTAGAATTCATTGAAAACCAAATCCTCCATCTTTGGTTTTACAAGTCTGATGATGGAAAGAATTTTCCACAGACTAGCTCCTCACTCCACTTCCATCTTGTTTCTCCACCACACCCACATCCCAGGGTGTCAAGTACCACAGGACACGGTCATCCCTCAATCCCGCCTCTGACCCAGCACCTTTGTGTCATGGTGCTGAGTGAAGGCGCATAGCGGGCAGTAAGAATATTACTACAACTTGTTCCTACGCCAGAACTACTGCCATCCACATAAATATATCCCACTAAATCTGTACTTAATGTATCCCCAACTCAACTGCTCCTTACCCAGACCCCCAAAATACCTGCAGTCATTTCCTCACCACCCACCAGGAGGGGAATCGGATAGAGGGGAAGTCGGTGTGGAAAGGGACAGCAGTCTTAACCATTGCAGTTAAAATCTCTTTTACAAATGTTACAAAAAGTTTACAAAAATATATGGCCATGTGAACATTCCGAAGGCTCACCCCAGGGTCTTGGAAGAGGCCAAAGTGAGGGAGGGGACACGAAGCTTGAACTTCCTTAGCTTCCCGGTTAACCCACCTCTGGATGTGAGACAGACACAAGCGAGATGAACTCTCTTCAATCATTAATTCCAAAATGCATAGTGCTCTCCAGAGTCGCTTATTCCTCACATGTTAATTGAGTGTCTGGAAGTTCAGGCAAAATATATGTTAATGATCTCTTTTATTCCTAGAAGAAAACTACATTGACAGAAAAAATCACATTTATCTGAATATCTGTTTTCTACAGGAAATGAAGATTGAAACAATGATTTCTGCTTGTCTCACTTAGTAAAGAATATAGTTTTTGTGCTGGAGACGGCTAAAGCTTATTAATGATTTTCAGATTTCAGCAATTAGATGCTTGCACTGTCTTTCTCGTATCTGATACTTACAGACACTTTAACGTATTTAAGCATGTACCTGAGTATCGTATCATTTATTTTCCTGTTATTAACTAAAGTTAAAGCACTTTAGGAGGGACTACTAAACATCTCTGCGGAAAATGGTAGAACAGTACAGTCCTTTCTAAAACTATGCTGATGGGGAGCCTGTTTCCTATTCAGTTCAAATGCCAGGCAGTATGGCTGCTTCCTCTGTTCCTATGGAAACCTCAGCCTTGCTGAAGTTCAAGTTAATTTCTTACCGCCATCTGCCTGTTGAGCTACAGGGCTTTCTTTAGCTAATATGGTGCAGAGGCCTGTTAGGAGAATGAAGTTTACTTAGGAACTCCCTGGGCTGTCCCAACAGGAGGTCAAGATTGAAAACAGATCCAGCTGAACCTCAGTGCAGAATTAGCTGAAGGATGAAAGGAGTTAAAATGTACTGTGTGAGGTTTTTAAAAAAATTAACCCATATTTAATACCAATTGACTAGATGGGATATTAAAGAGAGTTCACACGACATTGGACAAAGTTTGTGTAACGTTTTATCATCCCTTTAAACTCTAAAATTGCCACATTTCTATGTGCTTCTTGAAAATGTTAATGATATCTCAAATCAAAGGTCACAAGCTGGTGACCCGTGAATCAGCTCTGGCCTGCAGACATGGTTTTTTGGCCCACACAGTGTTTTAAAACAATGCTTGAATTAGTGGCCAACTTCTAGAAATTAGAAAACTTCATGAGAGAAAGAAAAAAGCCCTCTGGATTTCCAACTTCTCTTTAAAAAAATCTTGGAAGGTGTGGCCAGCTCCGCATTCGTCATTGTTGAAGCCAGAGCTCAGTAGCGGCTGCTCCTGGGAGAGACGGGGGTCTCCCATTTGTCACAGTCCCTGGCACTGCTCACCCTTTCACACTGGCCCGCTTCTTTCATTAGTAGTAGCTGGCCGGCCTCTACGACACTTGCATTCACAATTCCTGTCTTAGATTCACGTAGTGCTCACTTCCTAAAGAGTAATACATAAACTCAAAAACGCAAGCACACACTAGCTCACAGAATACAGTATTTTTACCAGCCTAACACATAGGGTAGCAAATAATCAATCCTTTTCCCTAATCGATCAGTGACATTAATCCCTTTTGTTTGCTTCTCTAGCGTGAATTCTGTAGCATAAATTACTTGATTTAAATAATTTGCAATGCTACCCATCAAGTATCAGCAAAGAAGAAGACGGTAAGCATATCAGCCTTTCTGTTCTCTACCTAAGAATGGTTATTAGTAATAATCAGCTGTATTTGTTGTTTGCTTACTAAGTGGTATCACTGTGCTTTATAGCAATACCATATCAAATCACTATAATCCTCTTTGTTTTACAGATGAGAGGACTGAGGTTTAGGAGGATCAATAACTTGCCCAAAGTCAGATAGCTATAGTAGATAACAAATTCCAGCTTCACTGAATTCTTTTTGATTCTAGAGCCTGCACATAAACCACTACAGCTTGTTTATCCTCATTTTAGGTAAATGTTTTCACCAAGAGTTTAAACTATTTCTGTATTTCTAAATCTGCTTTAGAATATGTTCAGAATGACAAAAAAAGTCTGTGACACAGTCCTTTCCTTCAAGGAATATAGAATTTCAGTGAGAAGAATCATTGTTTTAGCAGATTTTATTGCCTGCACTGCCCACAAACAAATAAATATGCAATTACATGTTATCTTAGAGGGAAATAGAAGGATCTATGCTAATGCATAGAATTGAAGCATGGGTTAACCAGAAGAAAAAGTATGCACAAAGACATTTGGAAGTACAAGACAGTACGGTGCTTGGGGAAAGTAGTTGACGTGAGAAAAGAACAAGAAGAGGCATTTCACAAAAGGATAAGTACAATTGGCCAGTAACATGGTGGGATAATACTCTGAAATATCAGCAGATGTTTTTAAATGGGTATTTACTTTCTCCTTTTGCCCTTCCTTCCCTGCATCTCAACAGCTTGGTGTTTCATGCCGATGGCCTCAAGGAAATGGTGGTATGACTAGACAGGTGGAGCCTCTGACAGCCTCACGATCCTTCTCACGTGCCAGCCTGTCACAGGGCAGCACAACAATGCCTGTGCCCCAAAGGGGGCCTCAGAAATGAAGTGGGCTGTCAGAACTGAAAGCTCCTCCTGGAAAGGAATAAGGGACATCTTGACATGTTTTTGTCCCTAATCCCACAGGGACTGATGATCAAAGACCAAGCGAATAGATGACCATCTCATTCCAATACATTCTAGAGTGGGAAAGTAGCATCACCAGTCAGTTGGATTCCCCCCAAAACGCACGCCAGGACTCATACCCAATGCCTCACACTTAGTCCCCTGGAATTTGGCTGTGATCCCAGGGGAAAGTGTGTGGGACTGAGATTAAGTTCCCATCTCCCCAGTGGAATGAGGACCCAAAGACTGAGAAAATAGACTGAGTACAGAAAAATAAACAGTGCCTTTTGCACACCTGAGCTGAGGACCAAGTGTCATAGCATCTTTTAGGAATCACTAATAATTGCAGAAATACAGATTATGATAAGATTCCATATGTTTTGCCTAACAGATCGACAAACACTAAATAGGTGGATAATTACGTTTGTGAGATTGCAGGGAGGCAGGCAGTCACAAATACTGTTGGTGGGAGAGTAAACCAATATAAACACTCTTGAGGGCACTGTGGCACCATGTATCCATTCTAAGGAAATCGCTGGACGTGCACTCAATATATAAAGAACGTTCAGTTTAGTGTTACTTGCAAGAGTGAATAATTACAGTGACATAGCCAGCAAAAGTGGGGTTTATTAAGTAAATTATAATAAATTATTAAAATGGAACAACGCATAACCATTAAAATAATTGAGGTAGTTCTCTGCTTACTAACATATCCAACGCTTGTAATATATAGTTAAAGCAGAGAAAAGCAAGTGTCCAAATGGTGTGTATATTATGATCAAATTCTTTTAACTACTTACACTTGCAGAAAAAAATCTGTGAGGCTATGTACCAATGTATTAACAGTGACAGCCTTTGATTGACATGATCATGAATCATTTAAATTTTGTTTCCATTGGACTTCTCTGTATCTTCTAATTGTTATCAATGGATATGAATAACTTGTGTTACGATTTTCTTAATGCTATTTTAAAAAAGAAAGTAGTTGAGGAAGGCTAAAACCTACGATGACCATGGATGAATGATAAGCGTGGGAAATGGAGACGTGCTCAGGGATCAGATTAAGAGCTCAAGGCATTTTTTTTTCAACATCCCAGTAAACAACATAACTGTAAAAATGACTGAGCCATTTCTCTCAGCAGGCGCCGAGAGACCTTGCGAATTAATACTAGAGCCAATATCTTAACATTTTTCTTCTCATGTAAATGGTTAAATACAGATAATTTTCCCTTGCCTACATTACCGAGGCAACAAAATATAGAGTCTTTAAGGCGATAATTATCTGCTCTCCATCCGATATACCACAATTATTATTTATACCGCTGGCTCTCCTACTTTTATTCAGAGCCAGCCCAATAGGACTCTCAGCAACAGGTAATGATTTTTCAAGGAGAACCTGCTCCCCTCCCGGTACTCCCCTCCCTGGAAAGGAGGCGCTTGATACCTCCTCCAGGAGAATCTAATATCTCTCCCCCAGATACCCTGTCTGATCTATACTGTTCAGTTGTAACAAATCACACAGTACCTTGTCACATCCTTTTTCCTGGTGTAACATTTGCATTGGTTTCCTAGGGCTGCTGAAGCAAATTACCACAAATGTGGGATCTTAAAACAACAGAAATGTATTATTTCACAATTCTGGAGGTCAGAAGGTCCAAAATCAAGGTGTCAGGAGGGCCACTCTCCCTCTGATGGTCTAGGGGAGAACCCTTCCTTGCCTCTTCCTTTTTAGGGGTTCCTGGCGTTCCTTGGCTGGTGGCAGCATAACTCCAGTCTCTCTACCTCCATCTTTACATGCCCTTCTTTTCTTTCTCTCTCTCTCTCTCTCTCTCTCTCTCTCTCTCTCTCTTTCTCTCTCTCTCTCTCTCTAGTTTTAAGACCCACCCTGAATCCAGCATGCTCTCACCAAGACTTAATTGCATCTGCAAAGAACCTATTTCCAGATAAGGTCACATCCACAGGTACTGGGGGGTAGGATTTGGACATATCTTTTGGGGGGACACAATTCAACCCACTACAATGTCACACCTATATATGATTTTCTTTTTAGATAAGGAGCTAACTATAATTACAGCTAAAATTTATTGAGAATTTATTCAGGCATTGTGTTAAGCATTTTATGAACATTATCTCAGTTAAGGTTATAAAATCTTTCCCCCACCCCACCCCTCCGCCTCCCATCTGATACTCAAAGATCCAGTTTCCATTACTTTGCCTTCTGGTAAGGAGAGTAGCATTTCAAAATTCCTGCCAGGGAGTAAAGCTACAGCTTTCACAAGGGAGGAAGAATTGCTGCCCCTGGACAATCACTAGTATGACCTGTTTGGCCACTTTTTTTTTTTTTTTTTTTAATCTTTATTGGAGTATAACTGCTTTACAATGGTGTGTTGGTTTCTGCTTTATGACAAAGTGAATCAGCTATACATATACATATATCCCCATATCTCCACCCTCTTGTGTCTCCCTCCCTCACACTCTATCCCACCCCTCTAGGTGGTCACAAAGTACTGAGCTGATCTCCCTGTGCTATGTGGCTGCTTCCCACTAGCTATCTATTTTACATTTGGTAGTGTATATGTCAGTGCTACTCTCTCACTTCATCCCAGCTTACCCTTCTCCCTCCTCGTGTCCTCAAGTCCATTCTCTACCTCTGCGTCTTTATTCCTGCCCTGCCCCTAGGTTCTTCAGAACCTTTTTTTTTTTAAGATTCCATATATACGTGTTAGCATACGGTATTTGTTTTTCTCTTTCTGACTTACTTCACTCTGTATGACAGACCCTAGGTCCATCAACCTCACTACAAATAACTCAGTTTTGTTTTTTTATGGCTGAGTAATATTCCACTGTATATATGTGCCACATCTTCTTTATCCATTCATCCGATGATGGACACTTAGGTTGCTTCCATCTCCTGGCTATTGTAAATAGAGCTGCAGTGAACATTGTGGTACATGACTCTTTTTGATTTATGGTTTTCTCAGGGTATATGCCCAGTAGTGGGATTGCTGGGTCATATGGTAGTTCTATTTTAAGTCTTTTAAGGAATCTCCATACTGTTCTCCACAGTGGCTGTAACAATTTACATTCCCACCAACAGTGCAGGAGGGTTCCCTTTTCACAACACCCTCTCCAGCATTTAATGTTTATAGATTTTTTGATGATGGCCATTCTGACCTGTGTGAGGTGATACCTCACTGTAGTTTTGATTTGCATTTCTCTAATGATTAGTGATATTGAGCATCCTTTCATGTGTTTGTTGGCAATCTCTATATCTTCTTTGGAGAAATGTCTATTTAGGTCTTCTCTGCCCATTTTTGGATTGGGTTGTTTTTTCAATATTGAGCTGCATGAGCTGCTTATAAATTTTGGAGATTAATTCTTTGTCAGTTGCTTCATTTGCAAATATTTTCTCCCATTCTGAGGTTTGTCTTTTCATCTTGTTTATGGTTTCCTTTGCTGGGCAAAAGCTTTGAAGTTTCATTAAGTCCCATTTGTTTTTGTTTTTACTTCCATTTCTCTAGGAGGTGGGTCAAAAAGGATCTTGCTGTAATTTATGTCATAGAGTGTTCTGCTTATGTTATCCTCTAAGAGTTCTATAGTGTCTGACCTTACATTTAGGTAGTTAATCCATTTTGAGTTTATTTTTGTGTATGGTGTTATGGAGTGTTCTAATTTCATTCTTTTACATGTAGCTGTCCAGTTTTGCCAGCAGCACTTATTGAAGGGGCTGTCTTTTCTCCATTGTATACTCTTGCCTCCTTTATCAAAGATAAGGGGACCATATGTGCGTTGGTTTATCTCTGGGCTTTCTATCCTGTTCCATTGATCTATATTTCTGTTTTTGTGCCAGTACCATACTGTCTTGATTACTATAGCTTTATAGTAGAGTCTGAAGTCTGGGAACCTGATTCCTCCAGCTCTGTTTTTCTTTCTCAAGATTGATTTGGCTATTCGGAGTCTTTTATGTTTCCATACAAATTGTGAAATTTTTTGTTCTAGTTCTGTGAAAAATACCATTGGTAGTTTGATAGGGATTTCACTGAATCTGTAGATTGCTTTGGGTAGTATAGTCATTTTCACAATGTTGATTCTTCCAATCCAAGAACATGGTATATCTCTCCATCTGTTCATAACATCTTTAATTTCTTTCATCAGTGTCTTATAGCTTTCTGCATACAGGTCTTTTGTCTCCTTAGGTAGGTTTATTCCTAGGTATTTTATTCTTTTTGTTGCAGTGGTAAATGGGAGTGTTTCCTTAATTTCTCTTTCAGATTTTTCATCACTATTGTATAGGAATGCAAGAGATTTCTGTGCATTAATTTTGCATCCTGCTATTTTACGAGATTCATTGATTAGCTCTAGTAGTTTTCTGGTAGCATCTTTAGGATTCTCTATGTATAGTATCATGTCATCTGCAAACACTGATAGCTTTACTTCTTCTTTTCTGATTTGAATTCCTTTTATTTCTTTTTCTTCTCTGATTGCTGTGGCTAAAACTTCCAAAATTATGTTGAATAATAGTAGTGAGAGTGGACAACCTTGCCTTCTTCCTGATCTTAGAGGAAATGGTTTCAGTTTTTCACCATTGAGAAAGATGTTGAGAATGAATTTGGGAGTGTTCCTCTCTCTGCTATATTTTGGAAGAGTTTGAGAAGGATAGATGTTCACTATTCTCTAAATGTTTGACAGAATTCGCCTGTGAAGCCATCTGGTCCTGGGCTTTTGTTTGTTGAAAGATTTTTAATCACAGTCTCAATTTCAGTGTTTGTGATTGATCTTTTTATATCTTCTATTTCTTCCTGGTTCAGTCTTGGAAGGTTATGCTTTTCTAAGAATTTGTCCATTTTTTCCAGGTTGTCCATTTTATTGGCGTAGAGTTGCTTATAGTAATCTCTCATGATCCTTTGTATTTCTGCATTGTCAGTTTTTACTTTTCCTTTTTCATTTCTAATTCTATTGATTTGCGTCTTCTCCCTTTTTTTCTTGATGAGTCTGGCTAATGGTTTATCAGTTTTGTTTATCTTCTCAAAGAACCAGCTTTTAGTTTTATTGATCTTTGCTGCTGTTTCCTTCATTTCTTTCTGATCTGATATTTATGATTTCTTTCCTTCTGCTAACTTGGGATGTTTTTGTTCTTCTTTCTATAATTGCTTTAGGTGTAAAGTTAGGTTTTTTATTTGAGATGTTTCTTGTTTCTTGAGGTAGGACTGTATTGCTATAAACTTCCCTCTTAGAACTGCTTTTGCTGCATCCCATAGGTTTGGCTTGTCGTGTTTTCATTGTCATTTGTTTCTAGGTATTTTTGGATTTCCTCTTTGATTTCTTCAGTGATCACGTGGTTATTAAGTAGTGTATTGTTTAGCCTCCATGTGTTTGTATTTTTTACAGTTTTTTTCCTGTAATTGTTATCTAGTCTCACAGCATAGTCTCATAGTCTCATAGAAAAGATACTTTATATGATTTCAGTTTTCTTAAATTTACCAAGGCTTGATCTGTGACCCAAGATATGATCTATCCTGGAGAATGTTCCATGAGCACTTGAGAAGAAAGTGTATGGTTGTTTTTGGATGGAATGTCCTATAAATATTAATTAAGTCCATCTTGTTTAATGTATCAATTAAAGCTTGTGTTTCCTTATTTATTTTCATTTTGGGTGATCTGTCCATTGGTGAAAGTGGGGTGTTAAAGTCCCACACTATGATTGTGTTAGTGTCGATTTCCCCTTTTATGGCTGTTAGCATTTGCCTTATGTATTGAGGTGCTCCTGTGTGGGTGTATAAATATTTATAATTGTTATATCTTCTTCTTGGATTGATCCCTTGATCATTATGTAGTGTCCTTCTTTGTCTCTTGTAATAGTCTTTATTTTAAAGTCTATTTTGTCTGATATGAGAATTGCTACTCCAGCTTTCTTTTGATTTCCATTTGCATGGAATATCTTTTTCAATCCCCTCACTTTCAGTCTGTATGTGTCCCTAGGTCTGAAGTGGATCTCTTGTAGACTGCGTATATATGGGTCTTGTTTTTGTATCCATTCAGCCAGTCTATGTCTTTTTGTTGGAGCACTTAGTCCATTTACATTTAAGGTAGTTATCGATATGTATGTTCCTATTACCATTTTCTTAATTGTTTTGGGTTTGTTATTGTAGGTCTTTTCCTTCTCTTGTGTTTCCTGCCTAGAGAAGTTCCCTTAGCATTTGTTGTAAAGCTGGTTTGGTGGTGCTGAATTCTCTTAGCTTTTGCTTGTCTGTAAAGGTTTTAATTTCTCTGTCAAATCTGAATGAGATCCTTGCTGGGTAGAGTAATCTTGGTTGTTGAAACAAACAAACAGTTTTGGTTGTTGATGAAATCTCCCTTTAATCACTTTAAATATGTCCTGCCACTCCCTTCTGGCTTGCAGAGCTTCTGCTGAAATGTCAGCTGTTAACCTTATGGGGATTTCCTTGTATGTTATTTGTTGTTTTTCCCCTTGCTGCTTTTAATATTTTTCTTTGTATTTAATTTTTGATAGTTTGATTAGTATGTGTCTTGGAGTGTTTCTCCTTGGATTTATCCTGTGTGGGACTCTGTGCTTCCTGGACTTGATTGACTATTTCCTTTCCCATATTAGGGAAGTTTTCAACTATAATCTCTTCAAATATTTTCTCAGTACCTTTCTTTTTCTCTTCCTCTTCTGGGACCCCTATAATTCGAATGTTGGTGCGTTTAATGTTGTCCCAGAGGTCTCTAAGACTGTCCTCAATTCTTTTCATTCTTTTTTCTTTATTTTGCTCTGCAGTTGTCATTTCCACTATTTTATCTTCCAGGTCACTTATCTGTTCTTCTGCCTCAGTTATTCTGCTATTGATTCCTTCTAGAGAATTTTTTATTTCATCTATTGTGTTGTTCATCATGGTTTGATTGCTCTTTAGTTCTTCTAGGGCCTTGTTAAATGTTCCTTGTATTTTCTCCATTCTATTTCCAAGATTTTGGATCATCTTTACTATCATTACTCTGAATTCTTTTTCAGGTAGACTGCCTACTTCCTTTTCATTTGTTTGGTCTGGTGGGTTTTTACCTTGCTCCTTCATCTGCTGTGTGTCTCTCTGTCTTCTCATTTTGCTTAACTTACTGTGTTTCGGGTGTCCATTTCACAGGCAGCAGGTTTGTAGTTCCCATTGTTTTTGGTGTCTGCCCCCAGTGGGTAAGCTTGGCTCAGTGGGTTGTGTAGGCTTCCTGGTGGAGGGTCCTGGTGGGTGTGGCTGGATCTTGTCTTTCTGGTGGGCAGGACCAAGTCCAGTGGTGTGTTTTGGGGTGTCTGTGACCTTATTATGATTTTAGGCAGCCTCTCTGCTGATGGGTGGGGTTGGGTTCCTGTCTTGCTAGTTGTTTGGCATGGGGTGTCCAGCACTGGAGCTTGCTGGTTGTTGAGTAGAGCTGTGTCTTAGCATGGAGATGGAGATCTCTGGGATAGCTTTCATCATTAGGTATTACATGGAGCCGGGAGGTCTCTGGTGGACCAGTGTCCTGAACTTGGCTCTCCCACCTCAGAGGCATAGCTCTGACGCCTGGCTGGAGCGCCAAGACCCTGTCAGCCACACAGCTTCAGTGTCTTTTTCATTCCCCCTCCTTTCTTGGTCATTTTTTGAAGCTGTACAGCTAGACTTACACGTGGTTGTAATGCCAACGTGACCTGCAAAACAATATCTGATGCAAAACAGGTTCTTTTTAAGGAATATAGTCTCTATCTACTTCTCAATTTATATCAAATGCCTGTGTCAAGCTATAACATCATAATGCACACTAGGTTTTTTTCCAAAATTTTGTTTTGAAAAATTTCAAACATACAACAGAATTGAAAGAATTTCATGGTTAACACCCATATACTCTCTACCTAAATGCTACATTAACATTTTACTATTCTTGCTTTGTTCTGTAATTAGGCATCCATCCACCTGTCCTATCTACCCATGAATCCATCTTATTTTTTCTCCCCAATACTTCAACATGCACATCATTGAACCAGACCAGAACAAAGGCTCTTCAATGGCAGGCAGATCCCTAAAGAGAAGAAAGAGGGAAGAGGTTATCTGACCATACCCAATTTCTTCTTTCACACTACCAATTAAACCAGGCACCCCTCTTGCCATGGGGTAAGAAGTGGCAAGAGAGGCCAAGAGTGTGACAGTAGGGATCTCTCTCCACAAGGTAACAGGAGGAGTGGGAAATATATTCCCTTACAAAGAGTACACTGAGTGATTTAGTGGATGAGCATCTTCAATAGCATCCAAATAATAAACATAACAGTTTCCTGGCATTCCTAACACTCCTACCTAACAGCAATTTGGACTTCAGTAACTCTAGTGTCTTCCATTTTTCACAATTCTCCTATAACTATATCCACCTCTGTTTCTCTTCCCTTTCATTTACCTGTTGTTCTCATTCTCTCACACTCCAAAAGCTCATTCTCCATGCAAAGAGGAATATGGTGGCCCCTTGTGATGGACTTACATCCCCAAAGTCCCTTGCTCTGAGAGGAAAAAGAACTATTTATTTCCAACTCCAATATCAAGGAAGGACTAAAATTGGTCCAGATTGGATCGCATGTCTATTTTGGACAAAGCACTGGGGCCAAGAGGTCATGTGTCAACTCCTGTGTTCAAATGGATAAAGTCTACTATAGAAAGAAGTTAGGGATGCTGGGCCTCACTAGAAACACAGAGGAATTCCAACGTTCTAACTCATTTATTTAACCCTTTTACCTCAATGCCCACTCCACCCATAAACTTTATTAAAAGTTGAAACTCCTGTTGATGTTATAGTGAGAAAATCTCTTTAGCAAACATATTTTATATTGTAACATTGGGGGGAGCAGTGATTTTTTTAAAGGATCTGTTTAATTGAGTGATTAGTAAAAGATTGACATGCTTTCATATATCAAATAATATTAATAGTTTTTATTTAGATCGATCTTGAAATTTTTTGTTCTTGAAATTGTTGAGTCAAATAGAAGCTTTAAGGATGAATTCAAATGTCTAAGGAACTTGGTATGAAGGGGAGAATAAACTGTTTAACCTCTGTTTAACCTGCTCTAGAATGTTTATTTAAACGTTCTGCCAATGTTGATATGATTCACCCAGGAATGTAACCCAGGTTATGTACAGTTAGATATAATTTATTTACAAATCTGCAGAACTTTGGTTATGTCTATAACAAACTTTAAGAAAATAAACTGAATGTGCAACTGCTTTAATCAAACAGCGTCCACATATATAAAAGTAAGAACGAAATTGAGACAATTCCAACCCTTAGCAACAACTTTGTTTTTCCAGCTCAAAGATTTGACCAGTAGCCAAATAAAGAGATATTAGAACAAATAAAACAAGTCCAGTGTCTCATATCAAAACCTCACCCTTCTCCAACTTTAATATCAATAATCAATCCATTCTATCAAAATCAAACCAACCAAAAACCCATTTTCTTTTGCAAAAGCTACAATCTTCTCTTATGACAGTGTTAGCAGAACTAAAATTCTGGGACTCCTTATCTTTCCCAGCACATGGGTTTTAAAATCTCAAATACCCTCATTTTTTCAAAGTACAAGGGCTCAATCCTACAAGGAATTGGAACTTGAGTTAAAATGTACTTTAAAATGCAATCAAAAAGAAATGAACTATCAAATGGCTCCCCTGTAAGACAGCTTCAGATATTCAGTTTAGAGTTATTTCAGAGATGCTGAGTAAATTCTGACTTGATTCTAAACCAAATACCCGTGGGGGGTTTCCAGCTGAATGCCAGAGTCTTCCATAGTGTTGTGATTAGACCTTCTCTTGGACCCTCCCCATGCACGCTCTGTTCCTGCTTTGCAGACAGCCTATCTGCCAGGGGAAATTCTGCCTATCAGTCCAAAAGGCCTGGGTGGGGTTTCGCCACAACCGAGTTAACCTGCTTCTGTGGATCCTTTGGAAGAGAAGAGAGATGAATTGAAACATAACAGGAAAGTGGTTCCTCCAGGTTCCTGCACCAGGAAATAGCTCCTAGTGCCAAGACTCTAACTCCAATGCCAAGATCACAATTGTATGGAGGTTGACATTCTCTGTTCAGTTCCACTGCTACTAAAGGAATAATGCTTTGCAAAAAGCCATGATGTCTACAGTGCATCCTGTTCAGCATAGGGCCTTGAGCAAACACAGAAACATTTGTCCCTGCTTCTATCGTATGGTGGACAAAGACTACCAGTCATAATTCTCTTCCCCTTCTCATCTTACCAATCAATCCTTTTTTTAAAAAATGGAAAATTAAAAGTAAGACATTAGAACATTGGAATGACTGAGCCAGACCAGAGGGCAATCCCATTCAGCCCAATATTTTGTTTTTAAGAGTGGAGACTCATGACTGTTTCAAGGAATAGTGTTGTTGCCTTTCATGATCTAAGCCCAAAAGGTATTGCTAGGTCCCAAATATCTCTAATTGCCCTTAATTATAGCCTACAAGTCCTCATAAACCTAACTCAGTCATATAACACTTCCACCTTTGACCCAGCCAAATTACCTTGGGGCACACAGAGTCATCACTCAGCATTCAAGGACTTAACTCCTGAAGTTCTTGCTTCTCTTACTTCCTCCTCTTCAATTCTCCTTGAACATCCTTCAGCACATTTTTGGGGGGGCTCAGCCTTTCCAGTTTAATGGACTGATGATTGCCTCTTATGGATTCTAACCTAAGGTTCTAGTTCTTGCTTCGTAAACGCCTATGTCCTTATGACTGCTGTTTGTCACAAACGTGCTATTGGGAGCCACATTACCTATTTACATCACCATTTCACCCAGGCAAGTCACACTGAGTGTGGCCTAACCTTCCAGACATACTCTTTTATGGGTAATGCATTCCCCAAGTTAATTGCCCCTCCCCTTTATATTGTAACACTTTTCCTTATTCACAACAAACCACTTGGTTCAAGCATCTAAGCCCATAGTTTCCAAAATGCATATTAGAATCCAGTGGGGTGTTTTAAAGACCTACCTATGCCTGTATGTCACTCCCAGAGTCTGACTTAATGAGTATAGGTTGCAACAGGGATTCTTCAAAGGCTGCAAAGTTGAGAATTCTTAGACTTGGAGCATACATTTCAGTTGAAGGCAACTTAGCCCTCTCCACATCTGTCTTTACTGACTGAAAAATTTAAATCTTTTTAGTATGACTTCTTACAGAATTCTTCTAACCTCTTGATTATTTTAACTGCTGCTCTCAACTCAGTAAAGTTTGTAATGTTAATTTGGACAGGTGAAAAGAATAATTGATACCACCTGCAGACCACAGCAGCTAGAAGTCAAGCGGATGGAAACAATCATATTGTAAGCTTCTCAAAGGAAGGGACATGCCTTACCCTTCTTTGTATTTCCACAGCATCCACCATGGTACTTGGATCAAAGTAGGTGTCTAATACATATTTAGGAAGGAAAGTGGGATAACATGTATACAGGATCTGCTTCCAATTTTTAAAATATCTGTAATATATATGATGTTTATGTAGTTGGAAAATACATCATTTGATGGGGAGCAACCAGTATGTTTTCAATTGGTTCACTTTTTTTTTAGCAGCTTTATTGGGATATAAATCACATACCATACAATCCACACTTTTAAAGTGTACAATTCAATGACTTTTAGTATATTCAGAGGGTTGTGTAACCAACACTATAATCAATTCTAGAACATTCATCACCTTAAAAGGAAACCCCAGACCCATTAGAAGCCACTCCCCATTCCTCCCCAATCCCTTTCCCCTCAGACCTAGGCAACCACTAATATACTTTATGTCTCTATAGATTTGCCTATTCTGGACATTCATGTAAATGGAATCATACAATACCTGGTGTTATGTGTCAAGCGTTTTTCATTTTGTATGTTTCCAAGACTCATTCATGTTGTAGCAAGTACTAGCACACCATTCATCTTTATTGCCAAATAATATTCCACTGTATGGATATAAAGTATTTTATTTATCCATTCATCAGCTGATGGCATTTGGGTTATTTTCACTGTTGGCTATTATGAATAATGTTGCTATGAACATTTTTTTTTTTTTTTTTTTTTTTTTTTTTTGCGGTACGCGGGCCTCTCACCACTGTGGCCTCTCCTGTTGTGGAGCACAGGCTCCAGACACGCAGGCTCAGCGGCCGTGGCTCACGGGCCCAGCCACTCCGCAGCGTGTGGGATCCTCCCGGACCGGGGCACGAACCCACGTCCCCTGCATTGGCAGGCGGACTCTCAACCACTGCGCCACCAGGGAAGCCCGAACATTTGTTTTTATATGGACCTATACTTTCATTTCTCTTGGGTGTACACACAGGAGGAGAATTGCTGAGTCACATGGTAACACTATGTTTAACCTTTTGAGAAACTGCCAAATGGTTTTCTAAACCATTGGCTGCACCATTTCACA
Source organism: Kogia breviceps (assembly GCF_026419965.1). Lineage (NCBI taxonomy): Eukaryota > Metazoa > Chordata > Mammalia > Artiodactyla > Physeteridae > Kogia > Kogia breviceps. The sequence goes on from NC_081315.1 coordinate 82,577,392, forward strand.
TGGCCACAATCTCCCCTTCCCTCCTCCTTCCCTCCATTCAAGCATCTAGGCCTTTCTTTTCCCATAGCTTCGGGGGAAGGATGTGACTGACCGAAAGAAAAGCCAAAGGAGTGTTCCTGACTTTGCTTTCCAAAAGTATACACCTTTAGGGGACCAGTAAAGACTGGCAAGACAGACAAAAAAAAAAGACAGTTGCTGGGAGTTAACATAAGGGGGTTGTTGGCTGGGCAGTGTGATATCCTTAGTAAGAAGACCCCTTAAAAGCTCAGGGAGGAAACTGCTACCTGAGGAATCTAGGCCCCTGGGTCTTTAGAGAGGCTTTCAGATGTTTCCTCACCCAGTATGGCAAGAAAAGCAGAGAGTTTAGCTGCACTCAAAGTTGACACAGTAGAGCCAGGTTGCAGGAATAAAGAACAACTCACTGTCAAAACAGAGATGAGGGACCCGGAGCCTGCTCCCAACCCCCTGGAACTATATATACCTCCTGGAATTTAGGTTTAAACTCAGGGGGAAAAAGTGATGAGAGGACCCCAAACTGAGCAAGATTCATTTTCTACCAGCGTAGCAAAATACAAGTTCAAAATTAAAATTCAATTGCTTTTGGGTAAAGTGAAAAAATTGTATTTTTGAGTTATGCACTGAGAGGAGTACCTACCACATAAGATGGGAAGAAAGACTAAAGAAGTCAATGTCCAATAAATATATGAAAAAAACAACTCACCGCTGACAATACCATGTGCAGCAAGGATGTGGAACAAAAGGAATTCTTCTGAACTGCTGGTAGTGATCAATTGGAACTAGAACTTTGGAGAACAACTCAGAAGGACTTAAATTGAACAGCTGCAGGCTCTGTAACCCACCAACTGCTTTCGTCCGTCTGTAAGGTAGAGATCTCTTGCACAGTTGTGCCAAGAGAGATGCAAAAAAAAAAAAAAAAAGCTCACCATAACATTGTTTGTAATGGCAAAAAAAAATATTTACAGACAAGCTAAAAGTCCATCAGCAGGGGACTAGATGAATAAATTGCACCATGTGCATTCAAAGGAATACTATACAGCCCTTTTCCCCAAAATGTGATTCCTCAGCAGCCTCATTCACTCCACCTGAGAACTCCAGACCTACCCAAACAGAATCTGTATTTTAACAAGATCCCCTGGTGATTATTGTGCCTATAAAAGTTTGAGAAGTGCGGTTCTAGGCAGTTAAATGAATGAACGAGGGCTGCTTGTGTCAATCTGGATAACTCTTAAAAACACAATATTCAGAGAAAAAAATATACAAGTTGCCAAAAGTTAGTATAGTCTGATGCCATTTAAATAAAATTTGAAAACATGAGCAAATTTTTCTGAGTATATTCATATGTAGTTGACACTAGGACATGCAGAAAATTTTATAAACACCAAATCCTGGATACTGGTTACCTCTGGAGGGAAACGGAGAGGATCAGAAAGCTACAGGGGAGGAGGCTTCACCTGCAATTACGATGACGACTTGTTCTAAATTTGCATGGTGAGTACACTTGGGTTTTTTTTTTTTTTTTTTTTTTTTTTTTTTTGCGGTATGCAGGCCTCACTGTTGTGGCCTCTCGCATTGCAGAGCGCAGGCTCCGGACGCACAGGCGCAGCGGCCATGGCTCACGGGCCCAGCCGCTCCGCGGCATGTGGGATCCTCCCGGACCGGGGCATGAACCCGCATCCCCTGCATCGGCAGGCGGACTCTCAACCACTGCACCATCAGGGAAGCCCTTGGGTTTCTTTCATATGTTTTTACAGGCCCCAAATTTTCATTTGAACAGGGAGCTTTTCAAAAACAGTATTTAAATCTGGGTGGATAATTTTAATTTTTTCTGAATATGTTTAATATTTTCCAAATATTTACAATGACCATATATTGCTTATATAGTCTAAAAGTCTATATTAAGAGTAATAGTGAATTCTTTGTTTTTGATGAATTAGGCATCTTTTTACTTAAAACATCAAACTAATTGCCAGTCTTATTGCTTTCTAGCCACTTACTCCAATCTCCCACATCACGCCTTACTTTAGCACACAGATTGGGGCTCAGGAGTCGCTGGTGCCCGAAGGCATACCCAGGGTGGTGGCTGGCAAAGAGGGATGGGAGATGATTCTGACCTGGAACTCTGGTGGTTGTTCTGCCTTTGTCACCTGAAGCAGTATGGAATCTGGAAAAACATATTTCTCGGAGCCTCTCTTTTCTTTAAAATGGGGATAATAACTCATGCCTGGTTTATCTCGCAAAAGAGAGAAGGAACATGAAAATAGTTTTGAATTTTACAATGCTTTGGGAAAGTCAAGTTCATCCTCAACTGCTCAGCTGCATGTATTAGTTACCAATCCTGGGCTGCCTAGAGATTACTGTAGTGATTCCATCCAAGAGGGTTTCTAACCTTCGTTCCATATCTGGTTCGTGGGGTAGTCTATGGGGTTGCTCCCCAACTTTTCCTGGTTTCTCCCTTTTCTGGGCACATGGTAGGATTGCACTTTCCCATCTTCTTGAAATCAGATATGGCCATGTGAATTGGTGTCTCCAGTGAATTTTGAGCATTAAGTGATGTGTATCCCTTACAAGAAGAAACTTGGAAGAGTGGTTTGGGGGGGTCACCACCTCACTTTCCAACTGCAGGGTGATGTGGAAACACATGTGGTGATGCAGCCTCAGAACTCCTGTGTCTCTGAGTGACTGAGGTAAGCAGATATATACATACCTACAGTGGAGAGTAGCATGGATGAAAAATAAACTTGTTACAGTTAGGACATGAGATTTGGAGACTATTTATAACCACAGCAAAACTAAGTCTAGCCTGATAGATGCAGCTGGCTAAAATTAGTGTAGTATGTGTATTAAAGAAAAGGATGGGTGACAACAACACATCTTCATCAGAAATAAAAGTAACAGGGGTATAACAAGATGTGGATTCATGATTCCCCTTCAGTTACTCCCTCCATGACTCAGCAGAGACTTATACTTTCTCATTTAAGACCAGAAGGACAGCAATTTACAGGCTCTTTTTGACCCTTGCAAAGAAGTACTCCCATCTCTTTCAGAGAGGGTTTTACACCAAATAATAAATGGCCAAGTCAAGGATTGGCATGATAGCTATTAAAGCTGTTTGCCAAATATTTCTTGTTTTCCTCATTTCCAGGAATAGGGTAAGATTGTACCACCTATTCCTCTTGGGATTGGGTGGGGTCATGTAATTAGTTTGGGGCAATGAGTTATAACCAATTAATTGCCAGTGCAAAACCCTCCAGTTTTTCCCTCTGGCCTGATGACCCACAGTGTTAGAGATGATGGCTGCTCCATCAGCAGGAGAGCAGGAGTTCCTAGATATGATGAGCCAATCCCTCCTGCCCAATCCAAAATGGACATGTAATCTTACATGAAAAATTGTTTTAAGCCACTGAGATTGTGGCTTGTTTGTTACAGCAGCATAACCTAGCTTTTCCTGACCGATATAGAGAGAAATCCTGAAATAAAGTTACTGCTTCCTTTCAAATGATCACAACCATCACAAGCCTCAAGTGAAGTTATGCATTCCTCTCCATAATCTGGCTAACTGAGCAAAAACAAAATAAAATAGAAACAAAGCAAAAAGAACACTGAGTCCTCAGAGGCTTTATTAATGGAGCTAAAGTCCTCTGGGGAGGCACTTACATGCTCCTCCAGTAAGTGTTAAGTCTGATTTTCAGGTACCATCTCGTCTGTGGCTTGATCACAGGGGCATCTCTGAAGCTGGGAACACAGAGCTCAAGAAAGGATGTTGTTTTTCCTCCTGCTTCCAGTTCCAAGGTTGAGTTCCCAGAGGTGAGTTAACAAGTGAATTTTTCTTATTTTTTATTATTATTGAGATATAATTGACATGTAACATATTAGTTCCAAGTGTACAACATAATGATTTGATATATGTATATATTGTGAAATGGTTACCACAAGTTCACTTAACCTCTGTCACCATACTTAGTTACGATTTTGTGTGTATGATGAGAACTTTTAAGACTTACTCTCTTAGCGACCTGTAAATATGCAATGCATTATTTTAAACTATAGTCACCATGCTGTACATTACATCCCCATGACTTATTTATTTCATATCTAGCAGTTTGTACCTTTTGACCACCTTCATCCATTTTGCCCATACCTCTACCCCTGACTCTGGCAACCACCAATCTGCTCTCTATAAGTGGGGTTTTTTGTTTTTGTTTTGTTTTGTTTCTTTAGATTCCACATATAAGTGAGACCATACAGTATTTGTCTTTGTCTATCTGACTATTTAACTTAGCATAATGCCCTCAGGGTCCATCCATGTTGGAATTCCCTTTTATGGCTGAGTAATATTCCATTGTATAGATGTACCACATCTTCTTTATCCATTCATCTGTTGTTGGAAACTTAGATTGTGTACATGTCTTGGCTATTGTAAATAATCCTTCAGTGAACATGGGGGTGCATATATCTTTTCCAGTTAGTGTTTTGCTTTCTTCAGGTAAATACCTAGAAGTGGAATTTTTGGATCATACAGTACTTCTATTTTTAATTTTTTGAGGAACCTCCATACTGCTTTCCATGGTGGCTACACCAATTTACATTCCCACCAACAGTGCACAGGGTTCCCTTTTCTCCACATCCTCTCAACAAGTGAATATTCAAGGTCTGTTTGTGTTCATGAACTTTTCTAATCGTTTTCACAGTGTTTACCGCTTACTCAGTATTCCATATGTGTGTGTTTTCTTTTAAATGTGTTTGTTCTTCTGAGAAATAAAAAGAAAAAAGCTGCCTTATGCAGTCAGGTGATCTCTAGCCGGTGATAAACTGTTATAACTTTGACCTTGGAATCCCCACAGAGCTTTTTTTCAGTTGCCTTGTGCAAAGTACTTTATTTCAAGTGCTTGGAAGAATACCTGAAGAACTACTCATCAACTGAGGTTCTCATCTCCATATGAAGCATTTTTACCTCAGCCTTTATTTGGTTTTGTTTCTGAGACAACATCTCTGAAACTCTCGATTCATTGCCAAGCACACTTAAACTTTACTTATTCAATGGACTGATCCCTGAATTTTTAGAAACATTTATTTATATGTGTTTTCATCTGATTAAGGAGAAGTTCAGAAGATAAAGAATGTAATCACCAAAGAATATCCATCTATAGCAGAAGAAATGCTCCGCAGTGATGTTCAGATGTTGACACAAGTGGTGGAGGAAATTGTTTACAGATTCTTTGAAACTTAATTGAATAGCTGCTTTGAGAGAAAAGAGAGGCACCTTCAGATGAGGCTGTTATGGGCATACTCAGTTGTCAGAGAAGCTAGGCTACTGTAAACTAATTGAAATCTGGGATGCAAGAAGATTCACGGTTCTTTCTTCTGCCTTCCCTCCTTCCTTCAGCCAGGTTACTCCACTCAACCTCTTGGTCTCCAGCTAAATATTGTTCCCTCAGCAAACCATCCCTGACACCCTAATAGGTCGGGCCCTTCATACACTCTCTTATAGAACTCCATATATTTCCATCCTAGCTCACGATGATCACTAAATAAGCATTTCTATAATTGTTCGTTGTCCCCTCCAATAAATCATAAGCTCTGTGACAGCAGTGGTCACGTTTGTATTGTTTGCCACTATTCCAGTACCAACTTACCAATTCAACAAATATTTATCAAGTGTCTTTTATGTGCCAGGCTACTGTACTAGTTCCTTGGGATGCTTGGTGAACAAAACAAAGTTTCCTGACCTGATGAAAGCAAGAACTCAAACAATAAATGATCAACATAAAGTACATGGTATGTTAAAAGATGAAAAGCGCCATCGAAAAAGGAAAAGGTAGAGCAAGGTCAAGAAGGGAAGCTGCTTGCAGTGTTAAATAAAGTGGTCAGCTTAAGCATCATTGAGAAGGTGGGATTTGAGCAAGACTTGGAGAACGGAAGGAAGTTAGCCAAGCAGATACCTGGTTAATAGTGTTCTCGGCCCAGGATCAGGTAAAGCACATTCTTTAAGGCAGGGGAGTGCCTGGTTTGTTCTACTAACAGCAAAGGGGCCAGTGTGGCTGGAATGGAGAAAGCAAGAGATCAGAAGGGAAGGCCAGAGATGCTCAGTAAATGTTTGTCAAGGGAATGAATGAAAAAACAAACACTTGTGTTTAAAATGTGCTTTGCAGGATTTTCACATGCTTTGTGTATTTTCCCATAGGTGAGAAAAGTCTCTAGATTCATCCAGTCCACAAACTGTAATCTCATGTATATTAGGTGGCAACTCTAGAAGGCATTGTGTCCTTCTACTGCCCAAGAGGAAACATCTGGCTGTGTCAAGGGATGGCCATGCTCCCGACCCTAAGTCTCTGGGCCCTCCTAGACTGGATTCACACAGCAGAGTCTGAAGCTGAGGAGGATAAAGTTGATTCTGTGGCTCCACTCAGAAGCCCGCGGTCCACTCCACCCTCAAGGCTGACGTGACAGGAACCAAAGTGAGACCACAAAGCGTTCAAAGAGGCCAAGAAGCGTTCTCTCACTCAGTACATTGAGAAGATGGAGGTAGAAAGGAAAATGGGCTCTTTGTGAACAAATGGCTTCCCCTCACTGAAACTCACTCTCTGGAAAGGTTCTGAAATCCCATACATTAATGGTATATATCAGTGGTTTCCAAGCGCCACTGTGGGATTTGTTGTGAGATGCTTGGCTAACTCAGAATCTCCTAAGAAGTTTTCTCAAAATATGGATCCTGGGAGCCTACCTTTGGAAGATCTGAATCAGTGGGTCTAGGTGGGCTCAGGAATTCGTACTTTTAACCTCTTCCCAGGGGATTATCATGAGCAGCCAAGACTGAGAAACACTGTTGTAATGTTCTGATCATGTACCTGCATGTGGCCAGAAAACAACATCTCTTGCTAATGGTGTAGGTTTCTACTGGTGGAATCTCAGCCATTGGTGATCAAAAGAAGTTATGTTGAGGTAATAGGGACGAGGAGGCCTGCTGGAATTTCTTTGATCACAGGCCTGAAAGGCCATCTTCACAGTGCAAATGTCCCATGGGACAGCAATGGGAGAATCTGTCTCCCTTCCCAGGTTTCTCTGAGCCTCTACCAGCAAGTTCTTCCAATGAGGTCACCAGTTTGAAAGCAGCTGGAGAATTTTGTGCATATTGAAGAAATTGTAACAGGAGAAATAGGAAGTTTGGGAATCTTAGAATTTCTGCAAATAATCTAGTAAGAGGTGGTGAGGAAGATAGGCAAGGGCCGCAGTCCCCAAGATGGCCCCCAAGGACCCCTACCTCCTGGCAGCCATGCCCTTGGGTAGTCTCCTTTCACCATGCTAGGGTTGATCTATGTAGCCAACAGCATACAGCAGCAGTGATGGTATGTCACTTCTACAATTAGGCTATAAAAAAAACAAAAAACACTGTGGCTTTCATCTTGGACTCTCTTTCTCCCTCACCTCTCTCACTCTGGAGAAAGCTAGCTGACATGATGTTAGGACACTCAGGCAACCTATGGAAAGGGCCACATTATGAGGAACTGAGAACCCAGCCAACAGCTGACAAGGAACTGGGGCCTGCCAAAGAGGTGAATGAGGGGAGAAGTGGACCCCCCAGGCCCAGTCAAGCTTTCAGATGACTAAAGCCCCAGCCAACAGTTTGAGTGCAACCTCATGAGAGACTCAGAGCCAGAACTACCCTGCTAACCCACCCCCAGACTCTTGACCCTCAGAAACCATGTGAGAGAACGTTTGTTGTTTTAAGCTACTAAGTTTTGGAATAGTTGTTATATAGCAGTACATAATGCAGTAGTGAGTTCAACAGTTCACCAGAAAATTATTCATGTAATCCCAACTTAGACTTTTCTTTCCAGTTAAGTCATATAGTATTTCAATAAACTTTTATTGAAGTATAACATATGTGTTAAAATGTATACAAATCCTGGGGCTTCCCTGGTGGCACAATGGTTAAGAATCCACCTGCTAATGCAGGAGACACATGTTCGATCCCTGGTCTGGGAAGATCCCACATGCCGCAGAGCAACTAAGCCCGTGCACCACAACTACTGAGCCTGTGCTCTAGAGCCTGCGAGCCACAACTACTGAGCCTGTGCTCTAGCACCTGCGAGCCACAACTACTGAAGTCCTTGAGTCTGGAGCCTGGGCTCCGCAACAAGGGAAGCCACCAAAATGAGAAGCCCGCGCACCGCAACCAAGAGGAGCCCCCGCTCGCCGCAACTAGAGAAAGCCCACATGCAGCAACGAAGACCCAACGCAGCCAAAAATAAAAATAAAAATAATTTTTTAAAAGTATACAAATCCTGGGGCTTCCCTGGTGGCGCAGTGGTTGAGTGTCCGCCTGCCGATGCAGGGGACACGGGTTCGTGCCCCGGTCCGGGAAGATCCCACATGCCGCGGAGCAGCTGGGCCCGTGAGCCATGGCCGCTGAGCCTGCGCGTCCGGAGCCTGTGCTCCGCAACGGGAGAGGCCACAACAGTGAGAGGCCCGCGTACCACAAAAAAAAAAAAAAAAAAAAAAAAGTATACAAATCCTAAAAGAAGAATACATCCCTTTATACAGCACTCATATCAGAAAATAAAATATTACCAAGATCCCAGAAGCCTCTTCCAGATACATAGCCACCTTAAAGGTAACCAGCATGGCACACAGAATACTTTTGCCTACTTTTGAACTTTAAAAATTAATTCATACACTGTATACATTTTTTGGTCTGTCTTCTTGAACTCATTATGTTAGTGATATTCATCCATTACTTTGTGTATTGAAAGTATCTGTTGAATTATATTGATTTGTAAGAGTTAGTTATATATCCTGAATACCAACCCTTTGTCAGTTATATAAAATACAAGATGTCTTCTCTCATGTCATGGTTTTTTTATTCTCTTAATGGGATATTCTAATGAAGGAAGTTCTTATTTACGTAATCCAATTTATCACATAATTTGTGGTTTGTGCTTTTTGTGCCTTGTTTGAGAAATACTTGCCTACACCAAGGTCATGAAAATATTTCTTTGTTTTCTCTTAGAAGCTTTATTTTGCTTTCCTACAATTCATATAGCATTGATTGTTGCATATCATGTAGGATAGAGATCATAATTCATTTTCTTCTCTGTGGATATCCAATTTGATTCAGCACAATTTACTGAAGACCATTATTTTCCTTGTACTTTATTGTCCCTTTGGCATAAATCTAGTGACTTTATATGGTCTGTTTCTGAACTGTCTATTCTGTTCCAGTCTCTGTCTACCCTTGTATCATCACTGTCTTAGTAATGGTAAGTCTTGATATCTAGTATGTTCTCCTTAAAGATTGCCTTGGCTATCTTGGTCTTTTGCACTTCCATGTAAATTAGAATCATCAATTTCCCATACACAAAATCTGCAGTGATTTGGGGGGATTACATCAAATCTATAGATCATTTTGGGGAAAATCGGTGTTTTTAAAATTTGAAGTCCATTGATTCATGAATATGGTATATTTCTCCATTTATTTCAGCCTCATTTATTTTATTTCAGTAATATATAGTTTCCAGTGTACAGTGTCTAGCATTTGTTTGTTTTTTTTTTACTTTTTATTTTTAAATAGTTTTAGACTTATGAAAGAGTTACAAAGATAGTACAGAGCTCCCACATACCCATCACTCAGCTTTGCCTAATGTTAACATCACAGTACATTGATCAAAACTAAGAAAATTGGGGCTTCCCTGGTGGCGCAGTGGTTGAGAGTCCGCCTGCCGATGCAGGGGACGTGGGTTCGTGCCCCGGTCCGGGAAGATCCCACATGCCGCGGAGCGGCTGGGCCCGTGAGCCACGGCCGCTGAGCCTGCACGTCCGGAGCCTGTGCTCCGCAACGGGAGAGGCCGCAGCGGTGAGAGGCCCGTGTATCGCAAAAAAACAAAAACAAAAAACTAAGAAAATTAACATTGGTAAATATTATTAACTTAAACTACAGGCTTTATTCAGGTTCCCCCCAATTATCCCACTGTCCTTTCTCTATTCCAGGATCCACTTCAGGTTACCACATAGCATTTAGGTGGCCAGCATGTTTAGAGAGTGGATTCCTGTCTGTGGTCAGCATCTGCTTATCTCCCTTCATTCCCAGGCACTCCCATCACCACTGGAGCTTCTGCTCTTCTTCTGCAGGGCTTCTGCACATCCCATCTAGCAGAAGGATGGTGAGCCAGATGACAGTTACAGCTGATGATACTCCACAGTAGTGGAAAAGTTTCTGATGGGCTTTGAGAGAAGAGAACACTTCTCTTCCAGAAAATTGCATACCTCACTCTGTCTCTCCATTTGGGTCTCTGTTCAAATGTCCTTCCTCAAAGATGTCTTCCTTGAACATTCCATCTAAAATAGCACTCTATCACTCTCTAACACCCTTACCCTGCTTCGTTTTTAGTCCATAGGACTTATTACCACCTGACAGGACATACACATGTTGGCATGTTTATTGTCTGTCCTCCCCAATGAGATGTAAGCTCTCTGAGGACTAGGAAAGTTTTCTCTCTTGTTCTCTTTTGTATTCTCAGCATTTAAAACTATTCTTGGCACCTGGTAGGCACTCATTAATTTTTTTCTTAAGTTACTGAATGAATGAATGTACAGCTTTATTCCCATGGAGGACCTTCAAAGAGGTTTCAGGGTTGGGGAAAGCGTGTGCAAAAGTACCTGTTGTAGAAAGCCTTGTATTCTCCTGGAAGGGAATAGAAAGAACAAAGTATATGGAGTCAGAACTCACTTTGAATCCTCTCACTTACCAGCTTTTAGCTTTTTTTTCTGGGCAAGTTACTCTGAACTTAAATATTCTCATCTGTAAGACGGATCCAGGAATACCTACCCTGTAAGGTTGCTCTAAGAATTGAAGGCATTAATATATGTGAATTGATGGTCACTTGTGCAAGCATTCATAAATTACTGGTGAAACAGTCTGTGTGCATGGCTGTACCGTGGTAAGGTTTGGGGCACACTTTGAGGTTAAATATCTGAAACGAGGCCAGAGACATGAAAACCGGGGTCTCATATTTGCAAAGGGCTTTGTTTGCATGAATATCTCAAATCTTAGCTCCATCACTTGATTAGAGATTAAAAAGAAATGAGGGGGAAAAATATCCAAAGACTCAATAGACACAAGGGAGCAAGTAGAACAGCAGCATAGAAGTGCTTGAGAATTGAGTGGCCACGTGACAAGCTGGATGCTAGACCAGCCGTCTCAGGGTGATTCTGTGGCAAGATCAGGATAAGAATCCATGTGTTTTCCTCCCATACCAGCCAGTCTTCCTTCATTTCAGCCAACACTGTCTGCTCTTTATTTATAGTCTAGTTAAGAAGCTGCAGCCCTGCTTAAATGTCCATATAAACTCTTCATATCCACAGCACATGTTTGACAAACAGAAAGTAGATGTCTGAGTATAATAAACCAAGTAGTTCATTAAGAAAAAAAAATCCCATGTGTTTTAGTTGGAGCTTAAGTCTTTTCTGGTAGAAAATGGCAGAACTGAACTCAAACCAGCTTTAAAAAAAAAAAAAAATTAGTGGTTCATGTAGCTGTAGAGTCCAGGTGCGGCTAGGAGCTCATGTGATTTAATCAGGACCAGTTTGTCTATTTCTTAGCTCTGTTTCCTCTGTGTTGACTCCCTTCAGCTTTGAGTCTCCCCTCACCAACAAACAATGGCTGCCAGTAGCTCCTGGAGTTACATACTTCCTGATTCACAACGACAGGAAAAAAGCAGGGAGCTCCTTCTCTGAGAACTCAAGGAAAAGCCATGAATAGAGTCTGATTGTCTCTGATTGGCCTGACTTGAGCTCCTTATCTGTGAGCCAGTCATTGACTGCAGGTTCTGACTAGTTCATATCTAGGCTACATGCTCTTCTCTGAATCAGAAATGCAACCCCACCTGAAGACCAGGGAATAAGGAGGGGGCTGGTTCCTGGGGGAGGAATCAGGCTATTTGCCAGAGGGTGGATGGATGCTGAAGGACAAAAATAACAGATGTCTACTGGGCCATGTCTTCAAACTCATAGTCTGCATTCTTTGACCACAGAACAACCATTACTTTATAAGACTGAGGTCATTTTTTTTAGGTTAAGCCTCACTTGTTGGCATTACTTCTGTAAAGGCCATATCTTTTGCAGATCTATTCAGGCACACAGAAAGAATCATTTAAGCATTCTTAAATAAGTCTGTCCAGCTATGCCAAAAAAAAATACATCTGTAACTAAGAAGAAGGGAAACTAATTTATACAAAAGACAAAGAAGAGAGAGAAGCATAAACTGAAAATAGAGAAAATGTCATAACTAAGAAAGCATAGAGGAGCAAAGCCCATCAGAAATTCCAGTGTCTATTTGACTATTTTCTCCTTGCTTCTTACGTTGGGTTTCCTAAAAGCAGATCCAGGGAATGCTCTCAGGAGAAGGTGAGCGAGGGAAGTAGCATAGGGCAGGGGGGCAGCTAAGCAAAGGTACCATCTCACTTGAGACGAGCCTGAGACTGATCCCACAGGAAAGCTCTGGTACACAAACTGTACCATTGTAACACCCAGAGGCAAGGGGTGGGCCTTTTGCACCCTTGTGCCATTCAATCGTGGGGGGGTGGAGTAAGACAGCTAGCTCCTGTTTAGCCAGGAGCAACTTCCCAGAGAAAGGGCCAGCTGTGAGTTGCTATCACCAGCACAGCAGCTAGGGGATGGGAGATTAGCAGATGAATAGGATGGGGGAGGGGGTACCAACAGCAACCACTACACCTGTGACCTGTTTTCACTACACTTTGCCTATAACTCTCATCTGAGCTTTAATACAATGTCCCACGCTATGACTAATTCTTATGTTTTCTAAATATCTCCTCCTCTCCACTCACACAACATCTCATTTAGTTCAGCCCCTCACTGTCTATTCCCTATTCTCTAAAAATAACCTAGTTGTGTGGCCCCCAATAAACCATGCTTCCCTGTAGTCACATCTTTGTGCTGTCTCCTCCCGCACGGCTTTGACCAGTCAACTGCAGTAGAAATGACATGGTGCAACCTCTGAGGTAGGCATTGAGAAGATCTGAAGCTTCAGCTTTTGCCTTCTTGGAATGCTCTCACCACTATGTACGAAAACATGGCCTAGATGCTAAATGATGACTAAGCACTCAGGATGAGAGAGAAAGGCCTTGAGACCATGTGGATAAAGAGGTCTGTCCAGCCCTCTGGTGACCTATCAGCTAATGCTGCCATGTGAGTGAGCCCAGGCAAGACTAGAAGAGCCACCCAAGTGACTCACAAGATTATGAGAAATAAATCATCATTGTTCTAATTCACTAAGTTTGGGGTCATTTGTTATAGTGATAATTAAAACGCTTCTTGCTTTTATCCCCTCAAATCCTTTCTCCACACTGCTTCCCAGTTCTTTCCAAGCCTGCATCTGAACATATCTCTTCCCTGCTTAAGAAAACCCTGAGGCTTCCCTGGTGGCTCAGTGGTTGAGAGTCCACCTGCCGATGCAGAGGACACGGGTTCGTGCCCCGGTCTGGGAAGATCCCACATGCCGCGGAGCGGCTGGGCCCGTGAGCCGTGGCCGCTGAGCCTGCGCGTCCGGAGCCTGTGCTCCGCAACGGGAGAGGCCACAGCAGTGAGAGGCCCGCATACCGCAAAAAAAAAAAAAAAAAAAAAAATGACCCTGCTTAGTGAAGGTAGGTGAAATGGATTTGACTAATGATTACTCACGGTTTCATAGGCACTAAATCTCATTCATTTCATGGTGTTTGGTTCAGAGCCTGGAACATGATAAGTATTCACGGAGGACTTGATTGAATTGAGCGATGGGAAATTAAAAAGTTAAGAAGCAAGAAAGCAAAAGGATAGAAAACAACAAATTAGAAGGCAAGGAGGAGACAGAGTCTTAAAAAGACAAAGTCAAGTAGAAGCTCTCAGGAAGGAAGAATTGTTACATTCTCTAAACACTGATTTTAGTTCGTTCTCAATTTATCCCTCTATTTCTTTTTTCAACATCTTTATTGGAGTATGATTGCTTTACAATGGTGCATTAGCTTCTGCTGTATAACAAAGTGAATCAGCTATACATATACATATATCACCATATCTCCTCCCTCTTGTGTCTCCCCCCACCCACCCTCCCTACCCCACCCCTCTAGGTGGTCACAAAGCACCGAGCTGATCTCCCTGTGCTATGCGGCTGCCTCCCACTAGCTATCTATTTTACATTTGGTAGTGTATATATGTCCATGCCACTCTCTCACTTCGTCCCAGCTTACCCTTCCCCCTCCCTGTGTTCTCAGGTCCACTCTCCATGTCTGCATCTTTATTCCTGTCTGGCCCCTAAGTTCTTCAGAACCTTTTTTTTTTTTTTAGAGTCCATATATAATGTGTTAGCATACGATATTTGTTTCTCTCTTTCTGACTTATTTCACTCTGTGTGACAGACTAGGTCCGTCCAACTCACTACAAATAACTCGATTTCATTTCTTTTTATGGCTGAGCAATATTCCATTGTATATATGTGCCACATCTTCTTTATCTATTTATCTGTAGATGGACACTTAGGTTGCTTCCACGTCCTGGCTGTTGTAAATAGAGCTGCAATGAACATTGTGGTACATGACTCTTTTTGAATTATGGTTTTCCCAGGGGAAAAAAAAACTGAAAATAGAACTATCCCTCTATTTCTTTTTGAACCAAGTGGTAAGTTTGAATAGAGGATGAAGATCGCTGTGATGGGGTTTGAGGGCTGATATCACTGACTTTTCTCAGACACCTCCCCTCAGACGCTCTGGCACAGACCCTGCTCATAGACTGGGTTTTAGTGAGGTGGTATCAAGATGGAATCCAGGACGGCATGAACAACCATTCACACTTATTTCCATATGTTGTCTGCTCTGCCACGATAAACTGCAGCCACTTCAGACAGGCCCAGAGCACACACCTTCCTTTCATGCTGGCCCTGGGGCAAGGAGAAGAGAGATTTTCCCAGGGTTTCTACACTTGGCTTTATTGTTCAGAGAGCTCAGAGTGATTTCCATTTTCAATCATTTAAATCAGGAGTGAGGCACGGGTTTGCATTAACTATAGTTCAGGAGAGTCACAAATTGTGCCATTAGTGAGAAAGCAGACTGGACACTCAGGTATATATAAACAAATCCCTGGACCATTGTTCTCAAACGTTAGCTACATCAGAATCATCGGGAGGGCTTGTTAAAACAGACTGCTGGACTCACCTCCAGAGTCTGATCATTTGCCTTCTAACAAGTTCCCAGGTGATGCTGAGTCTGCCAGCTCAAAGACCGCACTTTGAGCATCACTGCCCTAGACCATGAACTTCTTGTACAGAAGGAACTGGCCTTTTTTCTCTGTATGTGCAATGCCTAGCACATAGGAGGTGTTCGTGTATGCTTTATTTATTTGAATTACATGAAACGTAATTACAATTGTTAGAAAAGTTATTCAAAAAGTCATTCTAGGGTTTCCCTGGTGGCGCAGTGGTTAAGAATCCACCTGCCAATGCAGGGGACACAGGTTTGAGCACTGGTCCGGGAGGATCCCACATGTCGCAGAGCAGCTAGGCCCGTGTGCCACAACTACTGAGCCTGTGCTCTAGAGCCCATGGGCCACAATTGCTGAGCCCACATGCCACAACTACTGAAGCCTGCGCACCTAGAGCCTGTGCTCCACAACAAGAGAAGCCAGCACAATGAGAAGCCCGCGCACCGCAAGGAAGAGTAGCCCCTGCTCGCCACAACTAGAGAAAGCCCATGTGCAGCAATGAAGACCCAATGCAGCCAAAGATATATAAATAAAATAAATTTTTTTAAAAAAAGAATGAAGGCTTAAACACATATAAGTGTACTTACAAATACTTTTTAAAAAAAGTCATTCTACGGACTTCCCTGGTGGTCCAGTGGTTAAGACTCCGTGCTCCCAATGCAGGGGGCCCGGGTTCGATCCCTGGTCAGGGAACTAGATCCCTCACGCCGCAACTAAAAGAGCCCACATGCCGCAACGAAGATCCCACATGCCGCAACTAAGACCTGGCTCAGCCAAATAAATATTGTTTAAAAGCCATTCTATCATGTGTCTGTAATGCCATCTTTTTGTATCTCTTGGCTTAAGGAAAAAACACGTCTTCGTAGAGCTTAGTTCTCCCCTTTTATCTCCACCAGCAATTTCTACTGAAGAGATCAACTCAGATAACACTGGTTCCGGCAGTCAAATAGAGCCTAGAGATACAGATTATTCAAGTAAGTGCCGGAAAAAGAACTTTGCCTGGCGGTGACCATAAACTGTTCTTGATGTTGTATTGGGTTGGCCAAAAATTTCATTTTTTTCTTCCATAAGATGGCTCCAGTAGCGCTTAGTTGTCTTTAACTTCATTCAAAACAATTTTCTTAGATTGTCTTGTGTCAGCTACCATATCAGTGTGCATTTAAAAAACAAAATATATCAAAATTGGTGAATTTTTGTGTAGCCATTTTAATATTGAAGATGGAAGAAAAAAAGCAACATTTTTGGCATATTATGCTTTATTATTTCAAGCTAAAAACGCAACTGAAACACAAAAAAAGATTTGAGCAATGTATGGAGAAAGTGCTGTGACTGAGTGAATGTGTCAAAAGTGGTTTGTGAAGTTCCGTGTTGGAGATTTCTCACTGGACAATGCCCCACGGTCGGGTAGACCAGTTGAAGTTGATAGCGATAAAATCAAGACGTTAATTGAAAACAATCAATGTTATACCACGCGGGAGACAGCCAACATACTCAAAATATCCAAAGCAAGCACTGAAAATCATCTGCACCAGCTTGGTTATGTTCATCACTATGGTGTTTGGGTTCCACATAGGTTAAGTGAAAAAAACCTTCTTGACCATATTTCCACATGCAATTCTCTACTTAAATGTAATGAAAACGTTCCATTTTTGAAACAACTTGTGACAGGCGATGAAAAGTGGATGCTGTACAATAATGTGGAATGGACAAGATCATGGAGCAAGCGAAATGAACCACCACCAACCACACCAAAGGCCGGTCTTCATCCAAAGAAGGTGATGTTGTGTATATGGTGGGATTGCAAGGGAGTCCTCTATCATGAGCTCCTTCTGGAAAACCAAACGATTCATTCCAACAAGTACTGCTCCCAATTAGACCAACTTGAAAGCAGCACTTGATGAAAAGTGTCCGGAATTAGTCAACAGAAAATGCATAATCTTCCATCAGGATAACGCAAGACTGCACGTTTCTTTGATGACCAGGCAAAAACTGTTACAGCTTGGCTGGGAGGTTCTGATTCATCTGCTGTATTCACCAGACATTGCACCTTTGGATTTCCATTTATTTTGGTCTTTACAAAATTCTCTTAATGGAAAAAATTTCAATTCCCTGGAAGACTGCAAAGGCACCTGGAACAGTTCTTTGCTCAAAAAGATAAAAAGTTTTGGGAAGTTGGAATTATGAAGCTGCCTGAAAAAATGGCAGAAGGTAGTGGAAGAAAACAGTGACTACATGGTTCAACAAAGTTCTTGGTGAAAATGAAAAATGTCTTTCATTTTTACTTTAAAAACTGAAGGAACCTTTTGATCAACCCAATATTTGCTTGGTTTCAAGTGATAGAAACACGTCTCTAAGCAAAAGAGAAAGAGAGCAGAACTTACTGGTTTGCAGAACTCAAGAAGAGTTAGAACAGCCAAACCCAGCAGGGATGTGGCTGAGCCCAGGACTAGAGCCAGGGTCCTAAAACCAGCCAGTGCTCTTTCCTCTCTTGGTCACTCTTCTTAGTCTCTCTATTTTGGCTCTGTTGGCTATCACTGTAGACTGGTTTTCTCCATATTACAATAAATTCAAGGAAGAGACCCAGCTTAGCTTAGATTAAGGGGTGGGGTCACAGAAGAAAATGCATCTCCCACAGTGGCCATGTGGGTGAGGAAGGGCACAGGTCTCACAGACGTAGATATTAGAGATGTCAGTCACTGATGCTTTCGGACAATGAAAACCTATATAAGAGTTGATAAGTCGGGCTTCCCTAGTGGCACAGTGGTTAAGAATCCACCTGCCAATGCAGGGGACATGGGTTCAATCCCTGGTCCGGGAAGATCCCACATGCCGTGGAGCAACTAAGCCCATACGCCACAACTACTGAGCCTGCATTCTAGAGCCCACGAGCCACAACTACTGAGTCCACGTGCCACAACTACTGAGTCCACGTGCCACAACTTCTGAAGCCCACGTGCCTAGAGCCCGTGCTCCGCAACAAGAGAAGCCACCGCAATGAGAAGCCCACGCACCGCAACAAAGAGTAGCCCCCACTCACCGCAACTAGAGAAAGCCCGCACACAGCAACAAAAGACCCAACTCAGCCAAAAAAAAAAGAAATACATAGATAAATAAATTAAATTTTGAAAAAAAGAGTTGATAAGTCTTTTCATAAACATTCTTCTAAATCTTCAGTACCAACCAGATGTAATAACAGTCAGACACAAATACCATCAGATCACTAGAGAGCAGCTGAAGCCTGCAACCAAGAGGGAAGACCAGCCTGGAATTGAGATGTACTTGAGAAATATTCCAAACTACCAATGGGGTATTACATTTTGGTGCTTCTTTAAATCTTACCCTCAAATGAGGGGGTTGTGAAATGTAAGGTAGAAGTTCTCTAATATATACCAGACCCTACTCACTAGCAAATCATGTTTTAAAGGATATCAGCATGGCTTTCCTAGATCTTTGCAAGAGAAGATTTTTCTCTTCCATCTCCACATGGACCCAAAATCAGGACAAAATATTTCCTCTGCCTTTGGCTAATCCAAACTTGAATTTTTCATATTGAAAAATCCTAGCATGTGAGGAGATTCCCAAATAAAATCGCAGTCAATGTGATCCATTGTCTTTTAGACATACATGAAAATCAGCCCGTTCTTTCTACTCTGTTAGTTCTGAATGTTTTACATTTTAAGTACTATAATAATGTCAGTTTTAGTTTAGATGAAGGCCCAGGGACAGAGGTTCTTTAGAAAAAAATTAAACTGTAGCAAACACTATGATGCTGCTATTATAAAAGCTCATAAAACACAAGTTCAAGCTTACTTTGAAAATGAGTGTTGTTTTTTTTTTTTCCAAAACGCTGACTCAAGTTCTATGTTGTGAGGATGCAGCAACACAATGCTTTGTCTCTGCCAAAATAGGTCACCAGTGCTGATTCCAGTGGACACTAACATTTCAGCTGGTGATTGCTGTGTGGTTTTCCTTTGTATGTGGCAATCATTCAGGCGAAAACTTCTGAGGTTTCCTACTGTGTTTTTAGGCTGAAATTTAATGTTTACTTTTCTATGTGCTCCACCTTCATGCTCTATTATTGTTGAAGGTGGAAATCCCACAGGTAGATGAGTTCAGAACGTGTTGCTCTGATGAGAAAGCAAACTATGAATAAATAAAATTTGGCAAATGAAAAATGTCCGGGGGGGGGGAATTGACAATCAAAATAAAGTACATTATGAGTGCATGAATATTTTCTTCAAATCGCACAATGGAGAGTGGAACAAAAAAATAAAAGCTTAATTAAGCCATCTGAAGCAGATCTTAATACCTAACAACAGGAGTAGAAGTAGAAAGTGTTTATTTGGCGACACCGAGGCCACTGAAACATAATTGGCAGGGTGCAGATACATACACATCAAAGTGCATGGGTTATTATCTGTGCAACCATTTATATTTCTCTTATAAATTTAGACTTACCATCATTTTGTTATTTCCAAAGAGACAGAGTCTATCCCGATCATTAATTTTATCAACAATTACAACTCTCCATTCTGTGCCAAACCCTTGAGGCAATTGCTGGAGATATAACAATAAATAAAGCTCCTGTCTCCAGAAGTTCGCCATCCAGCCAGGAGACAGACATGTAAATAAGTAATCTGAAGGAAGATTACTAATCCTTACAATATAATTGTCTCCTTATAGTTAAGCACATTCAATAAGCATTGAACTGTTGAACCCTATCTGACCATAGCCGCCAAGATTCTAGGGACCAGAACAGGAAAAGCTAGATAAGCAGCACTGTTATGGGTTACTGCTTTGGTTGGAATTCTGTCTGTCTGGATCTGGAATGCATTTGATCTGAGGACCATTCAAGGTGCTATGGGACAACAGGCCGTGCCTGTGTCTATTTTCCCCTATACTTTCAACATAAGAAAAGAGTATTTGGGGAATTCCCTGGCAGTCCAGTGGTTAGGTGCTTTCACTGCCGTGGCCTGGGTTCAATCCCTTGTCGGGGAACTAAGATTCTGCAAGACAGAGAAAATAAGCTCATATGACTGTGGAAGACTATTTAAAACTCCTAACTTGGACAGGCAGAGTCATAGATGATTGCCTTGTATAGATATAAAGATTACTAAAATAAATGAACTTTGATTCACTCTAATTTACTATCAGACTCTTGCATTATTCCTGTCAGCCCCAGGTAGAACTGTATCCTGGTCAGAATCAATTGTTGAGCTTCCTGGCTGGGAGGAAGGTAGAAGATACCTAACTTCCTAATTAGGGTGGGACCAGGCCGTAGGATGGACACAGCCCACCAGAACTGTCCCCCAAGACTGAACCTCGGTCACTCTGCTAACTATGCCCTTTGGAGATGTCTAAGCTCACCAGGGGACTCTACTTCCCACCACATGACACCAAGTTGTCACTGGGGATCCTATTTCTTTAGTTTGGATACAACTTAATCCCTCTCTTCCTTCCTCTGTGACTGTTTCTTAGCCCTTTGAGCAGGCAGGTCCAGACCCCTTACCTTTTCAATTTTCAGCTTCTAGATATGGTGCC
This sequence comes from Kogia breviceps, assembly GCF_026419965.1. Taxonomy (NCBI): domain Eukaryota; kingdom Metazoa; phylum Chordata; class Mammalia; order Artiodactyla; family Physeteridae; genus Kogia; species Kogia breviceps. The sequence goes on from NC_081315.1 coordinate 82,598,197, forward strand.
AGGTATAACTGTACATGCCTGATGAGTCAATATGTAACCATGAAACATGAGGGCAATTCGTTTTCCAAAAGAATAGATACAATATCTAATAAGGGATTAATATCCAAAATATTCAAGGAAATCATACAACTCAATAGCAATAAAACAACCCAATTTAAAAATGGTCAGGGACTTCTCTGGTGGCACAGTGATTGGGAGTCCACCTGCCAATGCAGGGAACACAGGTTTGAGCCCTGGTCCGGGAGGATCCCACATGTCACAGAGCAGCTAGGCCTGTGAGCCACGACTACTGAGCCTGTGCTCTAGAGCCTGCAAGCCACAACTGCTGAGCCCACATGCCACAACTACTGAAGCCCGCACACCTAGAGCCTGTGCTCCACAACAAGAGAAGCCACCGCAACGAGAAGCCCGTGTACCACAACGAAGAGTAGCCCCAGCTCGCCGTAACTAGACAACACCCGCAAGCAGCAGTGAAGACCCAATGCAGCCGAAAGAAAAAAATAAATTAAAAAAAATAAAAATACTAAAAATAAAAATGGACAAAGAACATTTTTCCAAAGACAACACACAAATGGCTAACAGGTAGATGAAAAGATGCTCAACATCGCTAATCATCAGGGAAATGCAAATCAAAACCACAATGAGATATCACCTCATACCTGTTAGGATGTTATTATCAAAAAGATAAGAGATAACAAATGCTGGAGTAGATGTGGAGAGAAACACTTGTGCACTGATTGTGGGAATGAAAACTGGTGCAGCCACTGTGGAAAACAGTATAGAGGTTCTTCAAGAACAGAATTAGCATATGATCCAGCAATCTCACTCCTGGATATATCTCCAAAGGAAATGAAATAATTATCTCAAAGAGTTATCTGTACTCCCATGTTCATTGCAGGATTATTCACAATAGCCAAGCTATGGAAACAAGTGTCCATTGACAGAAGAATCGATAAAGAAGATGTGGTATATATAAATATACAATAGAATATACAGTTGTAAATACACAATAAGGCTTTTTTCATCCTTAAAAAAAAAAGGAAATCCTCTCATTTGTGATAACATGGCTAAATCTGGAGGACATTATGCCACATGAAGTAAGCCAGACAAAGATAAATACTGCATGATATCATTTATATGAGGGGAAAAAAAGTCGAACTTGTAGAAACAGAGTAGAAAAGTGGTTGTCAGGGGCTCTGAGGTGGGGAAAATAGGGGAAGATTGGTAAAAAGGGTACAAGTTTTTGTTATAAGATAAACAAGGTCTGAGGATCTAATGTATAAGATAGGAACTATATTTGATAACACTCTATGCGTAATTGAAATTTGCTGAGAGTAAAATTTAAGAGTTCTCTCCAAAAAAAAAAAAAGTAAATATGTGAGGTAATGGATATGTTAATTCACTCGAGGGGAGGGGTCCTTTCACAATGTATACACATACCAAATCACCACACTGTACAATCTGAATATCTTATAATTTTGTCAATTATACCTCAGTAAAACTAGGAAAAGGGAGAAAATAGGGAAGTAGAAAGACAAAAAATGGCTACAATGATAATTCACCCTAGTTATTCCTCAAACTCAGAGGTGGTACCTTAAAAAAAAGCTATAGATGTTTAGACATTGCCCCAGAATCAGCATCTCTAGGAGAAGAGAATTTGACACTTTTTCAAGCCCTCAGAAGTTTTTGTGGAAGAGCCAACCAATACCAAGGACTGAACTAAATGGTGCTTCTTAAATTTGCCTGATCCAAAGAATCAGCTGGGTAGCTTGTTAAACCTTCTGAGTCCCATCTTTCTTTCGGAGACCCTTATTTAATAGGTCTGCGGTGGTGGCCCCAGAATCCGAAAGCTTAAGAGAGCCCCCAAGTATTTTTTAGATTGAGCAAGTTTGGGAAGCACTAAAACTAGGCTGGATTTCCCAAACTTCTCTTGTGATAGGAAGCACCTGGGGTTCTAGCTGGAAAGAAAATTCCTTTGCCCCCAACCAGACCAACAGAATCAAAATTTCTAGCTCAGAGGTCTGGCAGCCTATTTATTTAATAAAGATCTCCACTTGATTCTTATTATCTGAGAAATGGTAATACAGGCTCATTGAGTCCCAGCTTTGGCTTGTCATTAATATTACCTGGGAACTCTGTGCATATATATGTGTGTCTGTCTGTCTGTCTGCACACGTTCAGAGATGAGCACGTGCATGAGTGCACATGTATGTATTAAAATACACAAACATGAAGTTTACACATGTCACATTCATGACATTTAATACACTCGCAATGTTGTGCAAACATCACTACTATCTAGCTCCAGAACATTTGCATCACTCATCTAGGGACTTTTAAAACATCCAGATGCCTAGGCTGTACCCAAATCAAATGAATGAGAATCCCCAGGGTGGGACCCAGGCAGCAGTACTCTTTAAAGCATTCCAGCTGATTACAATGTGCAGTCAAGTTTGGAACCACTCAGGATTCCTATGCTCTGAAAGCATTTGTTAATTTGTCCCACCAGGGTCTCTCATCCTGGTCCTCTGCATTCCAAGTACATCCTTACTTTGCTTTATTCATTCTCTTTTTTATTGATTTGATTAATTTGATTCTCATACCCCATCAAGACCCTTAAATTCTTACGTCCTTCTCAGAAATGGTGACAAAATTTCCTAAGGCTTTCGTACCCTCCTGGGGGCCTAGTCATGGGCCTGATCCCAAAGGTTCACATTCAGTTCAATGAGTTTATTTAGAGTAACCTCACAAGGATATTTGTAGGAAGCAATTGTTTAACTAATTTGGTAAGCATAGATGGAGCACCAATTATGTGCCAGGCATTATGCTAGCCCAGGCCCTACTCTCATGATGGGAATCGGAGGAAAAAGCAGATATGGGACAAGATGGCCTATACTGTGACATTCCATCACAGCAAGATGAAAATGGGAATACATAAAGAGAGGTATCTAAACCAGGATCCAAAGGCTTTTTCTGTAAAGAGCCAAGAATAGGTTTCTTTGCCTTTTGGAGCCGTATGCAACTGTCACACCTAATTAATTCTGCAATTGCCATTTTGTACAAGAGCAGCCATAGAAAATAACACATCTATGACGGGGCATGGCAAAGCTACTACTCAAGTGATGGGCTTGATTTGATCTGAGGGCTGACATTCTCCATCTCCTGATCTAATACACACTGGAAAGGGAAGACGGTGTTTCAGAAACATGGAACTGTTCAAAAATAAACTGAGACATGTTAAAAATTTTAATTATTTATTTGAGCAAAAATCTATTTGAATTGGTCAGCGTCAAACCCGAAGTGGTTAGGAGTGCTTCACTCACAGGAGTTAGGGGCAAGACTTTTACAGAGAAGATGCAGAAGAGAAGCAAGGAAATAATTTGATTGCTATAGCTTAAGCAGTTGCCTTATTTAAGGGAAAGCCTAACTGGCTGTTTGTGATTGTCCTTAGATGTTGATTGAGGCTTTTACAGACATAGGTTTGGGTTTGCTTTTGTCATCTGCTAAGGCATTAGAACACTTAGTCTAATGACCTCCTTCTTTAATTAATTTAAAAATACCAGGACACCACAGTGCATTAAGTAGAGTTCCCTGTGCTATACAGTATGTTCCCATCTGCTGTCTATTTTATACATAGTTTCAATAATGTATATGTGTCAATCCCAATCTCCCAATTCCTCCCACCCCACCCCTTTCCCCCTTGGTATCCATACATTTGTTCTCTACCTCTGTGTGTCTGTTTCTGCAAGGGAGGGAATGTATGTATAGGTATGGCTGATTCATTTTGCTGTGCAGTAGAAGCTAATGCAACATTGTAAAGCAACTATACTCTGATAAAATTTTTTTTTAATTTAACAATATTGGAAGAGTTGAAGCACTATTTGAAGCTAACTAGCAAAGATGGGGGGAGAAAGATTCCAGGCAGAGAGAAAATGTACTGCCAAACTTTCAGTTCAGTGTAGCTAACCCTGGGAAGTGGGGAGGGCTGAGACTGGAGAAGGCAGGGGCCAGATTATTAGGCCTATGTGTAGATTGTATGTGGAAGCAATAAACAGGGTTTTAAACATTTGTTTAATGTTTGGGTTTTAATGTTTTAATGTCAGGGTCACCCTGACCAGGGGACAAGGATGGTTTAGGTAGGTCAAGGTAAGGCAAGCCTATTAGTTAAAAGGTTGCTGTGTTGTTGGGAAAAATTGGATGTCCACACACAAAAGAATAACGTTGGACCCTGACCTAAAACCATATATAAAAATTAAGTCAAAGTCGATCAAAAACCTAAAAGTAAGAGGTAAAGCTATGTAACTCTTAAGAGAAAACAGGAAAAGCTTCATGGCATTGGATTTGGCGATGATTCCTCGTATGTGACACTAAAAGCACAGACAACAAAAGAGAAAATAGATAGTTGGGTGACATCAAAATTTTTCAATTCTGGGACTTCCCTGGCGGTCCAGTGGTTGAGATCCCACGCTTCCACTGCAGCGGGCACGGATTTGATCCCCGGTTGGGGAAATAAGATTTCGCATACTACGTGGCATGGCCAAAAATATTTTTTAAATTCTATATGTAAAGGACACAATCAACAGAGTAAAAGGCAACCTACACAAGCCTCAAGGAGATTTCAACTGGGGAAAATAGGTAAAGTCCAAGATAAAAGCAGAGAGTGAGAGTGGTACAGGAGAAATGAAAGAGGACAATGGTGGTGATGGCGATACAGGTTGTCACGGTGATAATAGAGTTGTGTCTTAAATGATGAGATAGAGTCTGTTTTTCAAAGATATGGAGGAAGAGTATATCAGATGGAAGCAACGTCACACACAAAGAAGTCAAGGCAGGGATGATCTCAGTTGGGTTTAGGAACAGGAAGAACAAAAACAAAAAAAAAGGCGAATGGGGCTGCAATCTTTTGGACTTGCTATGTTTGAAGATTTTGATTAGCCATCTCTATTAGAATTCATTCTCAGAATATGTCAGGGAGGCAGCTGGAGACACTGTATTAAAAAATGCATCATGGGGCTTCCCTGGTGGCGCAGTGGTTGAGAGTCCGCCTGCCAATGCAGGGGACATGGGTTCATGCCCCTATCCGGGAAGATCCCACATGCCGCGGAGAGGCTGGGCCCGTGAGCCATGGCCGCTGAGCCTGCACGTCCAGAGCCTGTGCTCCGCAACGGGAGAGGCCACAACAGTGGCAGGCCCACGTACCGCAATAAAAAAAAAAAAAAAAAAAAGCATCATGGGGGCAGAGAGATTCATAGGTGGAGCACAGAGAATTTTTTGGGCAGAGAATCTACTCTGTATGATACTATAATGGTAGATACATGTCATTATGTTTGTCCAAATTCATTGAATGTACAACACTGAGTGAATTCTAATGTAAACTGTGGATGTTAGGTGAGTATGATGTGTCAATGTAGGACCCTCAGCTGTAACAAACGTACCACTCTGGTGGGGGATGTTGATGATGGGGAAGGCTGTGCATGGGGTGGGGGGCAGGAGAGATGTGGGCATCTCTGTATTTCCTCTCAGTTTTGCTGTGAACCTAAAACTGCTCTAAAATACAGTCTTTTTCTTTTTTTTTTTGCAGTATGCGGGCCTGTCACTGTTGTGGCCTCTCCCGTTGCGGAGCACAGGCTCCGGACGCACAGGCTCAGGGGCCATGGCTCACGGGCCCAGCCGCTCCGCGGCATGTGGGATCCTCCCAGACTGGGGCACGAACCCGTGTCCCCTGCATCGGCAGGCGGACTCTCAACCACTGTGTCACCAGGGAAGCCCCTAAAATACAGTCTTTTTAAAAGCAGATTGGAAAAAAACCCAAAAAACCCTGTAGGTATAAAGGGATTTAAGAGACAGAATTTTTTTAAGCCAAAATTATAGCACCTAGGGATGCACACACTTCAGTGACAACAAGTAAGAAAGTGATTACCTTTAAAGTCAGGATAATGGTTCCTTTGTTGGGGGCAGCAGGGGGTTGAGACTGAGATGGGGCACACAGAGGACTCCTGGGTGGCTGGCAAAGTTCTATTTCTTCACCTGGGTGGTGATTCCAAGTGTGCTTGCCTTATAATAATTCATCAGTAATCACCCAAGGAGAAATCCTATCTTTAGGGGCTTAGGACGATTGGGACAATAAAAGATCCTGTTTTTTGACAGAGAGCTGAAAGCTGTGCAGGCAAGGTGTGGGTACCACTAGGCATTGCATTTAACAGAAAATCAAGGACTCATACTTGGTATCCAAAATATCTATTTCAAGGCAAACAAGAAGACTAAAATATATGGTCTGGTCAAGAGAGAAAAAGCGATCCCAAGTTCAGCAGCTAGACAGCTGGCCTTAGGAAGAAGCACGTAAGATGTTCACATGTAAGATGGTCTAAGGACGCCTGAACTGCCTGCCCAACCCTGATGCCTGGAGAGTCACGGAACTTGATCACAGACCATCTCACGAGCAGGTAACAGTAAGGGAAGGACCACAGAAAGGGAAGTGAAAGCCATCCAAAATACCTGTTACATTTCAATTTTACCTTGAACCAGCGCTGAGCCAGGTAAATAACATGTTAGAAGGGCAGGTTTGCTGTGGGAAATAAAAGATTAGGAAACCACTCATTATTTAAAAATTTTTCTCATCAAGTTGGACAATTATTTTATAGGTCTTTCTGTGTTATATACTATAATTTGAAAGGTTTAAACTATAAAATATATTCATTCTAACTTTTTAAGTGCATTAGAAGCATTCTCTCCTTTAATCCTCATGACAGCCCTCCTAGGTAGGTATTTTCCTGTTTAGATAATGACCCTGAGACATTAAGCTGCTTGACCACAGAAATGTATATATTTAGTGACAGAACCAAGATTCAAGTCCAAGTCTTCTGAATCTGAAATTCTTACTGACTTACACTGCCTCTCACTGTAAATTCACAAGAGTAACAGAGAACATTTAAAAAGGAGGTCTTCAAGTGTGCTCCTCGAGAACCCCCAGGGACCATCAGTGGATTCTACTTCAGGGATTCTCATGCCTGAGGAGACCACTGCCACATATGGTGGCTCAGCCAATATCTGGTGATAAGACCCTGACCTGTCCCTTCCACTCCCCACCTTCTCTGCAGACACTTCACAAGGCAGTGGTTCCTGGATGGACATCATCAGACCAGCACCGGACTTCTCAAAGTCCTTCAATGAAGAGTCAGGTAGACGAACCTCTGAATGCCAGGAAAGTGAGACAGGAAACACGTTGGAATTCTAACTTGGTCTTTTCCTCTACTGCCTCTTCCCCAGGAGAGGGTCTCCCAGGAATATCTTCTCCTTTCCCAAACCTGCTTTACACTCTCTGAGCCCCATATCAAATTCCTCAGCCCAGTGGCCCCAGTCAGAAAACTTGGTCCCTCCCCTCAAGAAAAGGAGTTTCAGGCCCTTGGTCTCTCTCTGCATTTTGCAAATATGAGCAATGGTTTGGAGTCAACCAGATGTTCATTCAGGCTCTCCTCTGCTCAGTCAGTGAATACATCTATTGAGTACCTACTGTAGATTCAAGGCTGAGGATGCTGAGGGTCTTTTTCTCAGTGTCAGCACTGGGCTGAGATTAGGGCTTGGGGCGGGGGGATGAGGCTGGGAGCTCTCAGTGCCACGAACAAGGGCAGCTAGCTGTAAGTACCGTATTCAGTCTTCCCACCAGAGAGTTATAGATGATCCCTCCCAGGCACCTAAGGGGGCTAAGCACACCTCACCACGACACAGTCAGCATGTTATCCATGCCTCGCGCAGAGGCAAGGATGATTCTCCTATTAACATGGCTTTGGCCTTTCCACCCCTTTTAAAAGAAATTTTTTTTTTAAGTCTTGAATGTCTGTCTCCTGAGCTCCAGACATAATCCTGGGTGTTGGGAATACAGTATATATATAGAACACTACTCCCTGCTCTTTCGCAGGGAGTTTTAGCGAACAGAAGGCAAAAACTGTTGGCTTTGCCCTTTTGGAGCAACATAGACTCTGCTGTTATTGTATGAAGGAGATTTACCTCTTTCCTGCCCTGCGGAGCCTGGCTTGCATTAGTGGAGAAACCACCCAGCTGTAAACGCTCACAGTAAAGGGCAATGGCGCCAGCGCCCATTAAATGAATTTGATTCCAAGTCGCCCCTGATGGAAAAGGGGCGGGGGCTGCCACCTCTGTGAGGATCACAGAGGTTACATGGAAAACCATTTGGGCTGCTTAAAACTCTGCTTAAAACTCATAACTCCTCTCTGCACAGAGACAGAAGCCAAAGTCCTGAGCACAGGCTCCCAAACCCTCGTATTCCCACTGCTGTGTCGCACTCCCCTCACCCAGCCCTCAACTGTCAGCAGTTTCTGAAACAGAAAAGCACGCTTTCTCTCTCCCCTGTTGCCTGGGACTTCACTCTGCCTGGCCCATAACACACTTTCCCCACTGACCAGGTTTTCCTGACATTCTCCTTCTCCTCAAAGCGTACCTCAGCCCCCAGCTGCCTGTGAGGCTCCACCGCCCCCTCAGCTCCCCACTGCCACAGAGTTAGAGACCTCACTCTCCCCTCACAAAGCACCCAGTCCGTGCCAGAGACCTATGAGCAGTTGGGTCGTGTCATCACCGTGCTCTTATTTGCCTCTCTTTCCCTCCCTCTGTCTCTGTCTCTGTCTCTCTCTGTCTCTGTCTCTCTCTCTGTCTCTCTTTGGGCCTGTGTGCTGCTATGTCTGTGCCTCCAGAACCAGCCCCATGTCCATGCATGATTTTACTGGAGATAAGAAAATCAGAACCGGGAGGTGGGCTTCCCATCACAATCCTAACTACACTACCACTCCTATCTGATGGGGTGTGTATATTGAGGTGTGTTTGTATTTTGTAAAAAGGGCAAGGAAAAGAGGCAGATGTGAGAGGGAAAGTGGGCAAGGACAGTACTATAAACTCTCCATTCTCCTATCATTCAAACCTGGACATTATTCACTTTGTACCTCTATTCTGTTACTCTCATTTCCCTATAGTCCATTTTCCACCCAGCAGCCAGGGAGATTGTTTTAAAACAAAAATCATATCATGTCACCCCTTTGCTTAAAATCCTGGAATGGCTTTCCCATCAATCGTCTCACACAGAATCAAGCCAAAGTCCTTACAGCAGCCCAAGAGGTCTCCTATGACCTGCCCCGGCCCATGACCTCTCTGCTCTCAGCTCTTACTTTTCTCCCCTTTCATTCACTCCTACCCTACTGGCCTCTCAGCACCAGCTCTTCCCTCTGTGGGGAATCCTCTTCCCCAGATGCATCAGTTTTGCTCAGAGTCATTTCCTCAATGAGATTGACCTTGACTGCCTCATTCAATACATTCAAGATTGACCTTGACGTTTCCATTCAACCACTTGCCTCTCCCCCACCTCCTTACCTTGCTCTGCTGTTTTCTTTTTTCTTTTTTCCATAGCTTTCATCACCTCCTACCATACCAGATACTTAACTTATATGTTTATTGTTTACCCAGAGATTTTTGTCTATTTTGTGGTTATACAGATGTCTTTCCCCTATTCGGTTATATTGTTTCCTTTTTCACTACTATAATATTGTTAAGAACAATATCTTACTACATAAATCTTCACACAGACCTTTGATTATTTCTAAGAATTCGAGTCACTTGATCAGATGCTACATACTTATAAGACTTTTGATACCGATTACAAAGTTGATTTCCTACCATACTTTTTGAGTAGTATGTACTTGTTGAGAAGGAATGTTACCCTGTGTTGGGGGCAGTCTATAAACTTAATTATGTGCCCCAGCAATTCCACTGTAGGAGTCTACCCACAAGAAATGAAAACACATCCACACAAACACATGTATATGACTGTTCAGAGCAGCATTGTTCATCACAGCCCCAAACTGGGAATGATACAGATGTCTATCAGCTGATGAATGGATAAAAAAGATGAGGTATTTTCATACCATGGAATACTACTCAACAATAAAAAGGACAGAACAATTGGTACATGCTACAATATGAATGAGCTTGTGCTAAGCATATATTTGTATGCTTCTGTTTATATGAAATGTCCAGAAAAAGCACATTGATAGAGACAAAAAGCAAATCAGTCATTACCTGGGGCTGGGGTAGAAGCAGGGATTAACTGTAAACAGAAACAAGAAACTTTTGGGGATGATGGAAATGTTCTAAAACTGGATTTGTGGGGATGATTTTACAACTCTATTTACTAAAATAATAGAATTCTTACAATGGGTGGATTTTATGGTATGTAAAACTACACCTTAATAAAGTCATTAAGTGAATTGGGAATAAATGTAATCTGAGGGAAAGATTAGGAGGAAAATTCATATACAATGCACTCTGTGATTTTGAAAGTTTGAGGAATAAAAAGTATAGCATAAGGCAGAAAGAAAGGAAGGGGGGCAGGGAGGAAAAAGAGAGAAGGAGAGAAAGAAAGAAGGAAGGAAAAGGAAGAGAGAAATGTCATATATATATTTGAGGGCCCCTTTTGTGATGGCTCAAGACTATCAGAAGAGACCCCCACGGAAAATCCATGAAGTGAGTCGACTTGGCACAAATCATAATGAACTTATGGCCTCTATACTGTCAGCACGTGTCTTTAAAGAAGGGACATGGGCCCATAGCATCCCACAGAAGCAAATAAAGGCACGGAGGTAAAAACAAAACAAAACAAAACTAGGCCTGGTCTCTGAGCCAACTGTTATTCTTCATTTATTTCAAAGAAGATTTTATGGGTCTTAAATGTTTAAATAATAATAATTATAAAACTCTCAAATGTAGCATCATGTTTTCAAAAGGAATAAAAAAGGGAGCCTTCTCATTGCAGCTCTATTTACAATAACCAGGACATGGAATCAACCTAAGTATCTACTGACAGATGAATGGATAAAGAAGATGTGGCACATATATGCAATGGAATATTACTCAGCCATAAAAAGAAACAAAACTGAGTTATTTGTAGTGAGGTGGATGGACCTGGAGTCTGTCATACAGAGTGAAGTAAGTCAGAAGGAGAAAAACAAATACCGTATGCTAACACATATATATGGAATCTAAGAAAAAAAAAGTCATGAAGAGCCTAGGGGTAGGACAGAAATAAAACACAGACCTACTACAGCATGGACTTGAGGATATGGGGAGGGGGAAGGGTAAGCTGTGATGAAATGAGAGAGTGGCATGGACATATATACACTACCAAATGTAAAATAGATAGCTAGTGGGCAGCAGTTGCATAGCACAGGGCGATCAGCTTGGTGCTTTGTGACCACCTAGAGGGGTGGGAGGGAGACGCAAGAGAGAGGGGATCTGGGGATATATGTATATGTATAGCTGATTCACTTTGTTACACAGCAGAAACTAACATGACACTGTAAAGCAATTATACTCCAATAAAGAGGCTAAAAAAACCCCACACATTTTGGCTTTAAAATAATAATAAATAAAATTTAAATGTGATAAAAATTTTTTAAAAATTTTTTTAAAAACGGGAGCCTTCCAGAGTGATGTAGCTCTGTTGGTGGCCTTTCTGAGCAGTACTGGGGTGGGGAGGGGACTACAGGAGGAGCTATAGAAAAAATAGTCCCAGAAGGAAGCAGGCAGCAGCTCATACCTGAAGGCCTGGAATTTTCACTACACACAAAATATGACTTTTCAGTACCATGCCTTTTAATTTTTTTTTTGGCCACGAGGCATGGCTTGCAGAATTTCAGTTCCCCGACCAGGGACTGAACCCGGGCCACGGCAGTGAAAGTACCAAATTCTAACCAGTAGACCACCAGGGAACTCCCAAGTACCATGCATCTTAAGGCCATTCTTATTTTAATTATATTCATACAGTTTGGATTTATGTGACCTTCTGTAGCAATGAGTCAAATGTGCGGGCCAGATTTCAGTAAGTGATTAAGGTTACGTGTCACCCAACTGGTGCCTGCTGAGGACAAGCACTGCAGAGCTGGGAGGGTGCTCGTGAGGCAAACTTGGGCTGCGGGCTGGACCAGGGTGCTGAGTGGCCTCACACACCCCAGCGGGAGACGCAGAATATAAAGGAGGGCTGTCCTCTCCCGGAATGTCAGCAGATTTTTCACGCCCTCTCGCACGGAGACGTGGGGAGGGCTAAAGGACTGAGAAGAACCAATGTGACTTGTTCCTGGGGCAGCCACGGGGGTCAGTGGTGGGGACCACGTAGGGGTGGTTTAGAGAGGATGGCCAGGGCAGTCCAGTGGCTCTCGAACATGTTGCGTCGGCTTATTATGTCTGAGTTTCCTTTTGCTGCATAACAAATTACCACAAACTTAGAGGCTTGAATCAGTACCCACTTCCTACTGTGCGGTGCTGTAGGCCAGAAGTCCAGCTTGGCCTGGCTGGGTTGTCTTACAAGGCTGAAATTAAGGTGTCAGCTGTGTTTCTTTCTGGAGGCTCTGGGGAAGAATCTGCTTCTGGTTGTTGGCCAGATTCAGTTCCTTCAGGCTCTAGAACTGACACCATCATTTCCCTGCTGTCAGCCGGGGGCCACTCTCACCTCCTAGAGGCTGCCCACATTCCTTTGCCAAGAAAAGCCTCGTCCTTTCTGAGGGCTAGGTTGGGCCAACTGAGGATAATCTATCTTAATGCCAATTTATTGGGGACCTTAATTACATCTGCAAACTCCCTTTAGTGTTTGATTGAGTGTCCAAGAGAAGGTGTTTACACACTAGGACCTGGGAGGCTTGGGGGCCACTCTGGAATTCTACCTGCGACAAGTTATTTAGGAAAAGCTTCTCCAGTGCAGCTAAGTGATCCTCAGGGTGGGTGGTACCAAGCCCTAATGGATGTTTTGGAAATTCATGGGCAAATATTTTGTTGTGGTAACGGGGATATGTTCCACCGGCATTTCCTATTCGGGGCCAAGTCATAAGAAGACAGCCTCACACAGTGAGGAATTGTGCTGTATGTTACACAGCTTTCAAAGGTCCCTCGAGGCATTCGTGTCGATGAAAAATGTGTATAATTGTCTGAAACTCTATTTTGTTTGCATGCTGTTTGCACTGAAGTTTCCATAAATACAATAGTGGATAAGTCAGGGGAAGAATGTAATTACTTTGTTTGGGACTTTACCAAGATTTTCACCATTTGGGGAAAATTGCATGACCGATAACAAGGCTGTTCGTGGAATCTGAACTGTCAACGCACCACCCCCTGCTCCATCAGCTGTCCCTATCTTCGTGATTCTAAGTACAAGCCTCACCTCACTTTATGTCTTCTCATATGACGATACCTGAGCACTTACCCATTGAAACATATTTTCTTTAAATTGATTTCTTAAGATTATATATATAGGTAGGTTATATTAGCTATGAACTCTTTCAGGATTGTAAAGGGGGCATTTCAACATAGTGCTTATAATAAGGGGCCATGGATCTGAAGAGCTGAGAGTCAAAGGTCTATTGCATGCACCTCCTGAAGCTGGGATTGGCCAAGAGTGAGAATGGTGGAGCTTGTGGTATATAAACTCGTGGAGATGAGGCACTTCAATGATCTTTGAGTCGATTTAATTATTTTATTTAAAAAAGAGGAAACTGAGGCCAGAAAAGGGAATTGGTTAATGTCACCCTACTACTTATATGTTAATACTGGACCAGACCCAGTTTTCTTAATGGTAAAGGTCAAATTCATCCATATGAAACTACTTGAAAGGGATTTCCCTGGTGGTCCAGTGGTTAGGACTCGGCGCTTTTACTGTGGTGACCCAGGTTCAATCCCTGGTTGGGGAACTAAGATGTCATAAGCAGCCTGGTGCAGTCTTAAAAAAAAAAGAAGGAAGAAACTACTTGAAAATAAAATTAACATTGTGTAAGCGAAATGTTGAGAAAAATATCCTAAAGATCTGTTATGGGCTTCCCTGGTGGCGCAGTGGTTGGGAGTCTGCCTGCTGATGCAGGGGACACGGGTTCGTGCCCCGGTTCGGGAGGATCCCGCATGCCGTGGAGCAGCTGGTCCCGTGGGCCATGGCCGCTGGGCCTGCGTGTCCGGAGCCTATGCCACAGCAGTGAGAGGCCCGCGTACCAAAAAAAAGATCTGTTACAACAGTTTAATATTATACAATTAAATCTACTATTTTCTAATGTTAAGATGTTGAAAGCCAGATTCTACTAATGTAGAGTTGATTATAGAATTGATTATATCAAATCAATTGTATTTGGGATAATAGCTAACTCAACATTGGCAGAGGAAGCATTTATTTAATGAACTTGTGAGTTGAAATTATTCCTGCTCATTTCTATTTATTTTTCTGATAAAATAAATAGAACCTGGGCAAATTTTTTTTTTTTTTTTTTTGGTGGTATGCGGGCCTCTCCCTGTTGTGGCCTCTCCCATCGCGGAGCACAGGCTCCGGACACGCAGGCTCAGTGGCCACGGCTCACGGGCCCAGCCTCTCCGTGGCATGTTGGATCTTCCGGATCGGGGCACGAACCCGTGACCCGTGCATTGGCAGGCGGATTCTCAACCACTGCGCCACCAGGGAAGCCCTGGGCAAATTTTTGAATAGCCCAACAAGCAATTCACAAGGCTGATTTTAGCCAATCTACACTAGGACTGGTTACTCCAGTCCAAAACAGTGGGCCAAAATGAAGGCCCGAGCACTATCATACTTCTCCATCTTGCCCAGAAGGGCCAGTCACCAAAAGCTACCGGTTTTTCCTTCCTGGCTCAACTTTGTTCACACCTACTTAGCTTCGAAGTTGCCATAAGCTTTCCTTTGCTGCCACCTACTGGATGTAGTGAGTATAGTTAAATAAAGCTTTTGTCTTCCTATGTATTGTATTTTAATGCGAAATAGGGAATTCAGGTATTGGCCACTGAATTTGGACTCAAACATTGGACATTTAAAGTTGTTTCCTCTAATGACTACAGCAACTTTAATGTCAAGCAAAGCAAATAAACCTATGAATCTCCGTTTTCAAAGCCCCTCTTCTGTCCTTATAAAGTTATACTTTAAAGTTCAATCACATGATTCCCTTTTTAAAAATCAGTGGTCTAGGGCTTCCCTGGTGGCGCAGTGGTTGAGAGTCCACCTGCCGATGCAGGGGGACACGGGTTCGTGCCCCGGTCCGGGAAGATCCCACATGCCGTGGAGCGGCTGGGCCCCTGAGCCATGGCCGCTGAGCCTGCGCGTCCGGAGCCTGTGCTCCGCAACGGGAGAGGCCACAGCAGTGAGAGGCCCGCGTACCGCCAAAAAAAAAAAAAAAAATCAGTGGTCTACAAGAGGGTAAATATACTTGTATTACTCATGTCTTGATGTGAAACATAATGTACCCTACTCACTGCAAAGAATGAGGCACTGGGCTTCCCTGGTGGCGCAGTGGTTGAGAATCCGCCTGCCGATGCAGGCGACGTGGGTTCATGGCCCGGTCCAGCAAAGTCCCACATGTCGCGGAGCGGCTGGGCTCGTGAGCCATGGCCGCTGAGCCTGCGCGTCCGGAGCCTGTGCTCTGCAACGGGAGAGGCCGCAACAGTGAGAGGCCGGCATACCGCAAAAAATAAATTTTAAAAAATGAGGCACTGACGGACTGGGAGCAATGAATTAGGATAATAACTTTTAGGAAAAGTTGCTTTGGAAATGGGCCCTTATCCCAGGAAATGGGGGACACTTGGTAGCTTGGAATTTCAGTTGGATAAAAAGGAGAGGTGGATGCAAAGAAGATAGGTGGTGATGAAAATTAAAACCATAGCACTTGCTATATTCTAGCACACCCCAAAGCACTTCACAAGCATTCTCATGTGCTTTCACAACAACCCTATGAGGCAGATACTGAACCACTTTACAGATGAGGAAATCGAGGCTTAGGAGGGGTTACGTTGGCCAAGGCACCCATCTGGTAAGGGGCAGAGATGATGGCACAACCCTCAGGTCTCAACCACAAGCTGTGCTGCCTGCACTGGCCCCAGGGGACGACAAACAGTGGAATTGTCAAGAGCCAGAGCCAAAGCAGCACCTTGGATCAACGTAATTGGTTTTAGTTCAATAAATCACAGCCAAGAGGAGCCTAGGGAGACAGGACAACTACATATCATGTGGTATCCTAGATGGGATTCCAGAACAGAAAAAGGACATTAGGTGAAAACTAAAGAAATAAAGTCTGGACTTACGTTAATAATAACGTATCATTGTTAGTTCATTCATTGTGACAAATGTACTACCATACTAAAGTAAGATTAAAAAAATAAAAAAGCCTGTTTTTTAGAGAATGATGAACACTGTGGAAAGCATGTGATTCCTAAGAGTGAAGAGATGCATTGCTATAAAATTTGATTTTGAATCAGGTTAAGGATATTAACATGACCAGGGAAAGGAAACCATCAAGTGACTTAAATTGTCCAAATCCAGGTATTTTGTACTAGGAGGGAACATTCTCCATACTATTTCATCTGCTGATACTTCTCTACTTCTCTTTCTCTTTTGTTCATAAATATTCACACACACACACACACACACACACACACACACTCTCAACTCCTATAACAGTTTATGTTACATTAATTAAAATGCTCAAGGCGTGGTCATGATGTGCTGAGCTCTACGTGCCTTATCTTAGCTCCAACCTCCTAATCCTGGGAGAGGTCCTGTAATTCCCATTCTACAGGATTATACGAGACAACCCAACCACACAGGCAATCCACAGCACCCCACTCCTCACCGCTACACCAAGCCAGGTCAAGAATGAAAAGGATGAACAACTTAACACTATAATACAAATGAATTAATAAGATCACATCATTCAAGGGACACAGAAAGTAACTCCCAAATGTCAAGTCATTATTGAACATGTCAGGATGTGCAGGAAACTGAACAAGTAATTTGGGGTTTAGGAGAACATAAAGATGATCATTTAAGGTTTTAAAGTAGCCTTGTAATGAAGCCCATTTCATCTTAGAAGGCTAAGTTGCACGGACTTCAGTTATAAACTGAAGAAACTTGGGAGGTAAGCTAAACTAACCAGCAGCAGCTCAGACAGAATTCATTCCATAATTCATTCATTACAGTCCTAGAGAAAAACTTAAGCTTTTTTACTATAAAATATAGCAATTTTAGAAAGCTTGGAAAAGGAGGATATAAAGTTAAAATCACTCATAATCTCAACATCCAGAGGCAGGAGCAGACCCACGTTTTTTAAGGATTTGTAAATTTCACAAGGACACAAAAGCCAGGATGCTGGAAGGAGCCATTAAAGTGTGAGGCCCTAAAGCTTAAACTTCATTCACCTTAAGGTAGGTCCACCTCTGCCCAGCAATGATCATTAATATCGTGGGCTCCTAGAGCCAGTCGCTTGGGTTTGAATGTCAGCAACATCCCTCACTAGCTGAGTAAGACTGGGCAAGTTGCTTAAGCTCCGCTGTGGCTAAGTTTAACTTAGAATATAGTAAACATCGAGCTATTATGGTCCTGTCTTTTCTAAACACATATGCACACACATTTTACAAAACTATCTCACTAGTTTTATGCATAAACATTTTTTCATGATCATGGGTCTTTAAGGCAGACCATATTATACTGAATAGATGTGTAACCTAAATATTCCTCAATTAGACATTCTGGGTATTAGTTAAAAAGGGGGGATACCTAGCATCAGGTGGCTTTATCTATTGAAAGCACAACAAGTCACCTTCATTACATTCTCTAACACCATATACAAAAATAAACTCAAAATGGATTAAAGACCTCAGTGCAAGATTGGATACTATAAAACTCCTGGAGGAAAACATAGACATAACACTCTTCAACATAAATCGCAGCACTTTTTAAAATCCGTCTCCTAAAGCAAAGGAAATAAAAGCAAAAATAAACAAATGGAACCTAATTAAACTTAAAAGCTTTAGCACAGCAAAGAAAACCATCCACAAAACAAAAAGACAACCTACTGAATGGGAGAAAATATTTGCAAACAATATGACCAATAAGGGATTAATATTCAACATATATAAACAGCTCATATAACTCGACATCAAAAAACAAAAACCCGATTAAGAAGCAGGCAGAAGAAATGAATAGACATTTTTCCAAAGAGGAAATGCAGATGGCCAACAGGCACATGAAATGATGCTCAACATCGCTAATCATCAGGAAAATGCATATCAAAACCACAATGAGATATCACCTCACACCTGTCAAAACGGCTATCATCAAAAAGAACACAAATAACAAATGCTGGCAAGGATGTGGAGAAAAGCGAACTTCGTACACCACTGGTGAGAATGTAGATTGGTGTAGCCACTATGGAAAACAATATGGAGGTTTCTCAAAAAACTAAAATTAGAACTACCATATGACCCAACAATTCCACTCCTGAGTATATATATATGGGGAAAAAAAACAAAAACACTAATTCAAAAAGATATATGCACCCCAATGTTCATTAGCAGCATTATTTACAATTACCTAAGTATGGAAGCAACCTAGGTGTCCAGCAGATGAATGGATCAAGAAGATGTGGTATATATATATATTTATACAATGGAATATTACTCAGGCATTTAAAAAATGAAATTCTGCCATCTGCAACAACATGGATGAACCTAGAGTGTATTATGCTGAGTGAAATAAGCCAGGCAGAGAAAGACAAATACTGAATGATATCACTTATATGCGGAATCTAAAAAAGTACAACAAACTAGTAACTAAAACTAAAAAGCAGCAGACTCACAGATATAGACTAGTGGTTACCACTGGGGAGAGGGAAGCGGGGGACAATATAGGGGTAGGGGCTTAAGTGGTACAAACTATTAGGTATAAAATAAGCTACAAGGCTATGTTGTAGGGACTTCCCTGGTGGCACAGTGGTTAAGAATCCACCTGCCAATGCAGGGGACAGGGGTTCAAGCCCTGGTCCGGGAAGATCCTATGTGCCGCGAAGCAACGAAGCCCATGCGCCACGACTACTGAGCCTGTGCTCCAAAGCCTGTGGAGCCACAACTACTGAGCCAAAACAAAATTACTTTCATTGCCAAAGATTAGTAACATTCTAAAGAATAAGTCAACTGGACATGATCTTTGATAAAGATGTCAATTAATAGGGTTTACTGGAGAAACAAGAACCTCTTGAGTTGCACAACTCCAGGGGGTACTGCCCTCACTTAGAATACAAAGTTGATATTACCCCATGGGGTTACACATGGCTGAGGTCTCAGGGAGAGCAGTAGAGAAGATGCTGGTACTAGAGGGAAACTTCTAGAAACCAGGCCCTTCCCAGACATCTTCACTCTGTTGTCCGTTTTAACGTGAAACAATGAAGACGTGGGAGAGGGTAATTTCTTTGCCCAAAGTTACCAAGAGGCAGAGTGGAGGTCAAAGACATTTGATAAGCCCTGAAGTCTATAATATTGACTCCCAACCGAGGACAGCTACCTCTAGGTGGTCAGTCCACGGTCTAAACCCTGATTTCCCTAGTAATTAGCAGTGAGAATTGGGGCATGTAAACTAACCTCTGTGCTTCCTCAGTAAAACTGAAATTTCTCTGCACCTCCAGGGTTGCAATCACCCACATACAACAGCTATGACATGACCCTCCATGGTGTGATATGCTAAGGTGTGTTAGTTTGTGAGCATTTTAATAATGCTTCTCATGCATAAAGCCTTACAGGTACATTTAGTGGTATAATTGTACTCGAGACCAAAAGCAGTATTTTCACCAGCTCTTATTAGCAGGAAGATCTCCAAGGTGACTGCATGAAAGTCACACACCAAATTTGAACTGAAAATGCATCCCTCTGGCTTCAACTCCAAGCCAATTAGAATCACCTGAGTCACCATGAATTTAGTTTTCTACATTAGAAGGAACAGTAGTGATCTCTTTCCCCCTAGGAACCAAAATATCCTTCACTTAGAAGTTGGAATCAGAAGTATTATCACCATAGAATAATAAGAGTTGAAAACTTTAAGGCAGCTGAAACCCAAGCTACCTGGGCTCCAGGCAACAGACAAGATAAAGCTCTTCTGTGACGATCACACTAAGAGCAGGAGGTCTGGGGGTTTCTTCCCCACAGTGCTTAATACCTGTAACTAGAGAGTAACTTTTATTCATGTATCAATTGTTGAGAACAAATGTCACTTAACATTTAACGCAAGCCTGTAAGTTACATATTAGTGTATTCTAATTTATAAAATAGTTAAGGTTTAACAAATGGCAAAGACATTTCTTTTTTTGAGGTTGATCAGAAACTTTTATTTGGTCCTTATCATTTATTAAGCAACCTACAAAATCATTTTCTATATCTCTACTGCAAGCAGCACCAGGTGCATCCAGGCAGAAAAGGAAGACACAAGTAGTGGAAGCCCTTACAGAGAAAAGCTAACAGGTGAGATCTCTGCTTATCCAGGCTTAGGTGAAGGTAGAACAGGCAAAGTGTGTAAGTTCAGTATTCCAAAGACTCTTCTTGAAAGCTGAGGCCTGCAGCGGGCCTAGCTGAAGGATACAGGTACAGGCTCACAAAACTGCCCAGCTCAGCAATCAATCCAAAGTACCTTCCAGAAGATCAAATTCATCCACAGCTTCTATTGCATTACCCAAATCTCTCCTCTGAAGGGTTTTTCTCTTCCCTTGTTGAGCACAACAGTAAGCATCTTTTGCTACAGTTTCCATAAAGTTCCAAGGCTCGTGCCAAAATGAAGCTGGCTTCCTGTCCCGCGAGCGTCACGTCGAGGTCTACCTTCACCCAGGCCTTCACTCGCACCAGAGGCAGCCTCGAGACGAGCCCCAGGCGCACTCTTCGGGAATTGGGGCTGTGAAGCTGCTGCATCCCCACCGGTGCCCTCCTCCTCCCAGGAAGCCCCGTTTCCAGCCACCATCTGGGCCCCCACTGACAATGATTTTTTAAAAACTAATTTCTGGGGCTTCCTTGGTGGCGCAGTGGTTGAGAGTCCGCCTGCCAATGGAGGGGACACGGGTTCGTGTCCCGGTCCGGGAAGATCCCACATGCCACGGAGCGGCTGGGCCCCTGAGCCATGGCCGCTGAGCCTGCGCGTCCGGAGCCTGTGCTCCGCAATGGGAGAGGCCACAACAGTGAGAGGCCCGTGTACCGCAAAAAACAAACAAAAAAACCCCTAATTTCTGGAAAGTACAATTAAAAAAAAATGCAAAACCCACATTAATTGGGGTATGTCAAAGGGACACAGGAGCCAACTGAAATAGCTCTCAATGGCCAAAGCTAGAACAATTTGAACAAAATGTAGTACTGGATTATAACCCAGAGTATAAAGTAGCCATGAGTTCATACTGATATAAATGAATAAATAGGGGATGAGACAAATCTCCCTTGCAAAAGATTTCCAAATAATTTATATATACTCCACCTTCAAGAAGGTAGAGCTTAATTCAACCCCCTACTCCTATAGGAGTAGGGAGTCTAAAGCGTGCATAGACTTCTTTCCAGTTTATAAGAGGGCTGTAGGATGGAGAAAGTAGCTTTACTCGGAGAAACCTGACAAACGCCATCCAGCCAGGTGATCAAGGTTAACATTAACCGTTAAGGAATGTTGACGCTATGTACCCTGATATGAAGACCAGCACTTTACTTGTGGTCCTCCTCCCGCAAAACTCATAACACTAGTCTAATTATGAGAAAATATTAGGCAAATCCCGAGAGGGGCATCCTACAAAATACTTGATCAGTACTCCTTAAAACTGTCAGAATCATCAAAAGAAAAGCCTGAGAAACTGTCACAGCCAAGAGCCTAAAGAGTATTCTGGATGGGATCCTGCAAAAGAAAAAAGACATTAGGTAATAACCAAGGTAATCTGAATAAGGTATGGACTTTACTCAATAGAATTGTCAATAATGGTTCATCAATTGTTACAAATGTATCATACTAATGTAAAATGTAATGTGGGAAACGAATGAAAGGTATATGGGAACTCTAATATCTTCTCAATTTTTCTGTAAATCTAAAATTTTTCTTTTTTTTTTTTTCTTTTTGGCAGTACACGGGCCTCTCACTGCTGTGGCCTCTCCCGTTGTGGAGCACAGGCTCCGGACACACAGGTTCAGCGGCCATGGCTCACGGGCCCAGCCGCTCCGCAGCATGTGGGATCTTCCCGGACCGGGGCCCAAACCCGCGTCCCCTGCATCGGCAGGCGGACTCTCAACCACTGCCCCACCAGGGAAGCCCTAAAATCATTCTTATAGCACAAGGAATATGGTCACTAATACTGTGATAACTTTGTAAGGGGACAGATGGTTACTAGCCTTATCGTGGTGATCATTTCATGATGTACTTAAATGTCGAATCACTATGTTGTACACCTGAAACTAATATTATCAACTACATTTCAATAAAAATAACTGTTCCAAAAAATATTTAATTTTTTTAAGTCTACAAGGTACATACAGTAACATAAGTGTATAGAAAAAAGTGTAGAAACACACTAAACCGATAATATTTTTATGGTAATTTTCTTACCTGTACTGTATAAATTCTTATATGGAAGATATATATGTAATTACTATGATAATTTGGGATATATTGGGGGGAAGGAAAAATGAAAACCAGTTGAGGCCCTTCTCTTATCAGCAGAAAAATTTTATTCCTTTTAAGGACAAACCACATCCAAGGCCTTAGCTTACAGACACAAACCAAAGTAGCCATTAAAGCATTAGATACTGAGGTATAAGACATACAATGAGGGGAATGCTTTGCCATCAGAGGCTGACACCAAACTTTCTGGATGGAGCTCTGCTAGTGCGTGGGCGAAGTTGCGGGTTAAGTGCGTATCTGTGGAACCGAAGAACAGCTGTGCTCCACCAGTACTGAAGCACTTAGACCACATAGGTAGGGGATACACTTTCACGATGAAGGAAAGGGGGAGAAAGCGAGGCGCCCCCACAAGGCACTAGGCTGCCTTGCAGAGGGCCACGGCAGAGAAGCGGACCTCCCCTTGCTCACGCTCGGTGAATTCTCTGCAGACCTTGGCGGCGTCCTGAGAAGGAGGAATGCCACGAATTATGGTCTAAACAGCAAGAGCTCAAAATGAAAGCTTCAAGGGGAAAGTATTAATAAGGTCTATTAATGCCCAACGTTCACCCTGACCAACTTTAAACCTCCCAGTAAACTTGAAAACCAGGGCTTAAGAGGAAAAAGAATCAGGTGACGGGAAAAACAAGGACCCACATCACAAATCCAGCTCCAGAAGCTTTGATTCCTTTATTCTTTCTACCAAATGCTCTGTGCTTCTGCCACCTTGTGCCTGGTTTTGACAAGAAAACTATACTCTTGGTGCTCTTTCCCCCAAATCCAAAGATAAAAAATTGATTTCTCTTCCTTAAGGAAAAAGTTCTAACTCAGAAATTCCCAGAGTAAAGACGGACTTATTTCAAGTAAACATTTTACAAAACAGGCTTAAAGTTTAAATACCTGGTATTCCAAGTACACATAAGTGATGGATTCCTACATATTTAGGGAATGACATGTGTTACTAATTCTAAGACCTAGATTACAAAGATTGGGAATAGAAAACTGACCCCAATGTTACTTGAGAAATACTGGGGTTTAAATGCCTTGGGATCAGAATATCAATCACTGTTCAATCTGTAAAAAGTCCAGTGGAAAGAAAGCCCCACCAACAATGTTAAATACGAGACCTTCAAGAGGACAGTGGACATGCTATGACAGAGAACAGTCATGGAACATCAGCTCCCAAGGCCTAAAAATCACCGACCTGATAATGAGTTCTGGCCCTGAAAAAGCATCAACCCCACCCCAGTTTTGTTTCTGCTTTGGAACCACTTAGAAAAACTGAAGAGGATCTAGAGTAACGTCTACACTTTATTCTATCAGAATTTTTAATATATTGATATCCCAGACCAGCCTTCCCCAAAGCCACTTTCCTTTAGGACCCATGCTGCTGATTAATGTTAAGGCTGTGCCTGTAAAGACAAATAGCCATCTCCTACATAGATGATAAGCAGTGACCTAATTCACTCAAGTTTAGGATACTTGGGTTAAGTTTATGGATTTTCTCACCAATTTAACACGATAATTTGGGGTATAGTTTAGACAACCTAAAACATCTCTAACCATATAGAACCAGCCTTACTTAGGTTAAGAATTTCCACTAATTAAGATGCTATTTTCTAGTCAATTAGTTTAAAATGAGATTTTTTTTTTTTTTAAAAACAAAAAACGTTTTACCTTCCCCACACCTCATAAATTCTACTCACATAACAGTTTGAAGTATCCTATGCAGAGCACATTTTATGGTACAGGCATACCTCATTTTATTGCACTTCACTTTATTGTGCTTTGCAGATACTGCTTTTTTTTTTTTTTTTTGGCAAATTGAAGGTTTGTGGCAATCTTGCATGGAGCAATCTATCAGCATCACTTTTACAGCAGCACTGGCTCACTTCATGTCTCTGTGTCACATTTTGGTAATTCTCATAATATTCCAAACTTTTCATTATTATTATATTTGTTATGGTGATCTGTGATGTTACTATTGCAGAAAGACTGACTCACTGAACACTCAGATGATGATTAGCATTGTTTTAACAATATTTTAAATTGATATGTACATTGGTTTTTCACACATAATGCTATTGCACACTTAACAGAATACAGTATAGTGTAAACATAACTTTTATATGCAGTAGGAAGCAAAAAACCCTCAAAACTTCTCTTTATTGTGATATTTCCTTTACTGCAGTGGTCTGGAACTGAACCCACAATGTGAGGTGTGCCTGTATTAGGATAGTGTTAGATAGGAGTTGGTAGCACCTAGGAAGCTTTATTAGATGGACCAGGATCTTTCCTCCAAATAGGTCATAACCAGAAATTCTGCCCCTGTTCTTATTCTCTCCCATAAGTGAATGCGGACTCTCACGCATATCCTCATTCTGTTTCTCTAGGTCTAGTTCTCATTCCATATCACTATTATCATTTACCCCTGGTACATCCAAGAATTAGCTCTGATTGATCTCAGGTGTATATGACAGGCTAGAGAAAGTGACTGTCCCTCCTAGGACTGCATAATTTGGTCCACTAGGTACCTTAAGGTTATCAGGTCTATGATGTTCCAAAGACAGGTCTACTATAAAGGTAGTATTGTACAGTGGCTAAGAGCACAGACTCTAGAGACAGACTGTCTAGATTTGAACCATGATTCTGTAGTTTGCCATTGACCTTGGGCATCACTTACCTCTGCACCTCCGTTTCCTCATCCGTAAAATGTGAGTAATACTAACTACCTCAGAGCATCATTAAAAGGAGTCCATAAAAGAGGTAACTAACTTAGAACAGCATCTAGCATGGAGTCAGCAAACTGCAGCCTGTGGGCCAAATCCAGCCTGCTGCCTGTTTTTGTTAATAAAGTTTTAGTGGAACACAGCCATACACATTCATTTCGACACTGCCTATGGGGCTGCTTTGGAGCTGTCACAGCAGAAATGAATACCTGCAACAGAGCCCATATGCTACACAAAGCCTAAAATATTTCCTGGCTCTTCACAGAAAAAGTTTGCCAACCCCGTCTACACACAAGAAGCACGCAAAAACGTTTAGCTGTTATTACGACAAATGAAGTAATTATACCTTAACATCATTTTTAATTTTATCACAATTAAGCCATTTTCCCTTCTAACAGCAAATTGATTAAACTCTAGAGATTCATTTTTAGAGGGAAGAGGACTAGTCTACCAACTCGTGTTCAGATTTAATAGATTTCTGCTGTCACTTTTACCAGGACGGTTACACAGTGACACTGGATCTTAAAGTTCTGGTCAGGCATGTTTTGAATTTGCTTCCTTTGACCTGTTAACAGTGGACCGACCGTGTGGGAAGAAAACAATCACAGAGGTAACTGCCTAACCAGAATCCATAGTATGCTACCTACAAGACTGACCCAAATCCAGCAGTCAGAGAGGGATTAGGAAAGGCTTGTGTTGCTATAACATGAGTCTGAGTCATTGGCTATGATGTAATCTCACAAGAGGACAAGAGTCACCTTAATCCCACAAGGAAATAAACAATGGCTTTTCAGGCTAAATCTAACTGTGGGCTAAAGACAGCATGCGATACAGATTAGGCAGGGCTGCTCTAAAGGATGCTGTTTAAAACTATTTGCTATAAAATAAAGCAGACAGAATTACTGAGACGATCTTTAAGCCCTAAAGACTGCTCTTATCCCAGATGATTGATGCTGCCTGTACCGAAAAAGGTTTGCACTTTAGAATAGACAAACTGGCTAAAGAAATATGGGTCCTAGTGGAAATGGATTCCGAAGACTACCTGCAGCAGTGAGCCCTCTGAACTGGTGCCATGGTTCACCGGAAAAGGCATCCGTCCATCTGTAAAGAAAAAGCCAGGCGTGTCAATTTTCTCTGCACGTTTTCTGTCTACTGTGCTTGTCCAGCTTAAAGGCAGGTTTTAGATTCTTCCAAATACCACTGCCACTCCCACGAAGGTTATGCTGGTTATGAAGCAATAGGCTGGAAATGAGGTTCAAGTGTTCCTCGATATCCATCCCAAGCAATTCTAATCTAAAGCACCAAGACCACAAGACCACACAAGGCCAAACCAGCTACCCTACTAGGAGGGCTTGTGCCCATCTCTTGGGAAGGACCACAAAGCAAAAGTCAGAAGCAGTCTATGAGGTACAGGGAAGGTGGAGGGAAGAAAAAGGATCCTTGAGATTTCATTTGCCCCTCAATGACTGCTGATCAGCCCCAAGTTTTCTTTGCCCTTGCTTGCCATAGGTAGTATCTTGGCTTGAGATGACACAGCTGACAAGTCTTTCTCCATTAATACAAAGGAGATGACTCTTCTTAATACAGAGATGGACATGTCTGAATTATTTTTACACAAACCAGGTTGTGTTTAGGCATTTACCTCCTTCCAAAAGTATTCCTTGCCTGGAAAGGATGGCAGTGGAGACCTTATACTGGTGATGCTATAGTGGAAGGTGCAAAGAGAAAATCTGAACATGTATACTTTGAACTGGCTGATCAGTTCTCTTTACTGGTTTGTGACTAAAGCCATTCATCCGCAGGCCAGGTTCCTGAGGGAGGTGCTCTGGGTATGATAAAGGGTTAAGTGCCCCCATGAGAATACCTTGGTGTTCTGGCTTCATAAACGGATATACTAAGTGCCACCATAAAGTCACACACCAGTACTGTAAGAGGAATTATATCTGAGAGAATGCATGCATCTATATTAGATTCCAAAACTGGAGTGAAACGTACCAAGTTCATATAGGTGGCCATCCACGTTGTTAAACAGAATAAAATGAAAGTTCACTTTGTCATCTACCTGCAGAGGGTCAAGATATTTTTTCAAAAATGAGTATTTTTTATTGTATTATAAACTGCATTTAAAAATAAAGCTGAAAGAAAAATATTAAGATATAATGACATAACGTTATGTAAGTTTAAGGTCTATAACCTGTTGATCTGATACACATATTTTGCAATGATTATTTTATAAGCAGAACTTAATTTGTTAAAAATAAATTCTCTAAGTAGAATATGCTTGAACCAACCTGCCTACATATTATTTTAAATGATTATAGCTAATATTTATTTCTTATATACTAGGTACTATTCTAAGACCATTAAAGTAGATATACTGTAACTCTCAGAACTCTAAGACTTGCTTTTTACTGAGGAGGAAATTAAGGCTCAGGGAGGATAAGTACTTCACCCAAGGTCAAGACTAGAATGTGACAGAATCAACTGCAGTTATACAGACACTATCACTGACTTAAATCTAATCAACAGTTGACTTGAAGGCTGTGTTCAGATTAATGGTACATTTAAGTCATCTAGAAACTTTTAGTCCTTGTTGGTCCAGCTTGCTCTCCAACAGACTGTGAGAAGAGTATGTGAAATGTTCAGTTATTAAGAGGGGTGCTACTCACTCTATTAGACCCATTTGGATCTATATAAAACACTATCAGCCTGAATTTACTCAAGACTGTGTCAACTGCCAATTAGGTATTTTGAAGAGCCATTTTTATGAACAGGTCTGGTCAAGGCATTATTCTGGTAGAATTTCCTGGCATTCATCAGCCTTGGGTGGAAACATGTGCTGTGTTCCAGCAAGAGGTTCTTGCACATATTTCTGGGGAAACATAGGTGACACCTGGACAGCCTGGCTCTAACTTGTATTTACCCGACATTGGCCTTCCTGTGCCACGGCATCATGGGCTGCCTGGATGGCCTGCAGAAAACAGAGAATTGTTATAGCATGAAAACCTCCAAAGTTATTGAAAATCGATGCTCTAGAAGTTCTCTTCCTACCTCATTCTTTTCAAAGCATTTTGCTCTGTCTTCAGGGGACAACTTCTCTGTTTCAGAAAGAAACTGTTTCAGAACTGACCCATCCTCTTAAAAAAAAAAAAAAAAAAAGAGAGAGAGAGAAAAGGAAAAAAAAAAAGCGCATGTTAGTACTGGTATAATGCAAATGGCTGCACATTTATTGCTGACTTAAGCCACTGTATAGTCTGTCACGTTTGGCAACCTGACTTTTTACCATGGCCTCTGAGGACGTGGATGAGTGGTGCTTCTTCCCCAGCCTCTTTTTCCAACCACTCCCCTCTCACTGCATTCAAGTCAGAGAACTCTCAGTTCCTCCAGCATGCCAAGCTCTTCCTCACATCCTCCCTGTCTCCCGACCCCTCCACCTTCCACCTCACCCTCACCTCTCAGGTCTCTTACCACCTCTGTTACAGCATTGATCCACTGGTAACATGTATCTGTGAGACTTTCAGTGCCATAAAGGCAGGAACGGTCTTGTCTACTGCTCTTATCTACAGCACTTAGCAATGCACAATTAATGTTTATTGCATACATGATGTAACAATAACATTCTAATCTATCAATATCAACAGTTCTCAAAACAAGACTTTCATTTCAGAGCAGAAAATGCAATCTTAGT
Source organism: Kogia breviceps (assembly GCF_026419965.1). NCBI lineage: Eukaryota > Metazoa > Chordata > Mammalia > Artiodactyla > Physeteridae > Kogia > Kogia breviceps. Next base: position 82,627,082 of record NC_081315.1, read on the forward strand.
AATATGGTTATCCAGAGAGACATCAACCTACAGATCTTAAATAGAAATACAAAGACCCTAACAGTCTGGCCTAGAGACAGCTAAGGAGCTGATGGTTGGCATAAGCATTTTGTCATTGCTCAGTGTGGATGAGTCTAGGACGCAAGAGCAACCTGTATTTCAAAAGACCTCAATTTGAACTTTTAGCTCTAAACTTAAACAAATTTGTTAAATGGGGACCATTTAAAGATTGGAAATTATAGGAATCCTCTCAACTTGATGAGGAGGGCTGTGACTCAGATTAAGCCGAAGGCACCGTCATGACCATGTTTATGCAAGAGTTACAGTATCTGTGACCTCAGGAACACAGTATTCTAAAAGAAATGATACTTACTGCATAAGAAATAAAAAGGATCAAACTATGACTTTTTAATGACTCACTCAAGTCAATATTTGACAAAGCAACTTCTAGAAGATCTGGACCTTTGTGGCCAGACAAGCCTTTTTTTTTTTTTTTTTTTTTTTTTTTTTTTTTTTTTTTAAATTTCAGAAGTATACCAGGAGTAGAATCTTGGCCACAATTCCCTTGTTTAAATTAAAAAAAAAAAAAAAAAAGTATTTGACCTGCTACAAGCAACAGCATGGACTGTTAGTTGAACTTATTCAATTCTCAGCCACCCCCATCCATTGTCTAAACCAGGAATTGGCAGACTACTGCCACCTAATAAGGTTTTATTGGAACACAGCCACATCCACTGCTCTACATCTTGTCTATGGCTGCTCTTGCACTACAAGGGCAGAGATTATATGGCCCTCAAAGCCTAAAAGATTTACCCTCTGGTCTTTTAAGAAAGTTTGCTGACCCCTGGCCAAAATCATACACAATGCCTTGTATTTTAACATATTTCAATGCAGTTACTTGCGCTTCTGACAAGTTAAGGGTTGAGACTCATCTCTTCTCTACCCTCCATGGCATCCACTGGAGGCGAGCTACAATTCCTGACCAAGCTTTGTTCACAGATGGATCTCTCAAGGTGCAAGCCTGCGGTTCTGCCTCCGTGTGGGACCTGTGTCCTGCTGCTTTACGCTGTTTTAGTTCCCCTGTTGCTTATGAGACACAGCACCATTAAAGAAAGGTCCTAAAGTTTGGCATTTTATGCCTTAACAACATCTCTAATTCTTTAGAATTGTCAAGACTATAGCAGGAGGATCTGCACATGAAGAGCCCAGGCGGAGAGGCAAGTACAAAACTGCACTGTCACCCGCCCTGCCTCTCCAGGCGGAGGACACCACACTATGCTTCTTGGATGCGCTTCCCTTCCTCAAAAGGGAGGAACAGTGAGAATTCACCCACTGATTCTATCTGCATAAGTAGATTTTCAAAAAAATTTAAGGCAATGGCTTTGCCAAACAGAGGCTTGGGGGTGTTGGAAAGAAGCATTACAGTTAATTAAAGGTCAACCAGAGGATGACTGGCCTCAAAACCCACTCACCAAACTCCAGTTTGTCCTGATTATTGGCCACTGCATGAATGAGTCCAATGGTTCCACAGGAGTTGCCAATGGTCTGCTTCATGAAGTACACCTTAGGACTTACTTCTTGTCCCTTCAGCTCTTCAATCTGTTTTTTCCTGAAGTTCTCATGCTGTGAGTGCAAAAAAACATTTTTACATCTCAAAATGAAAATGCAAAGAACAGACAGCAGCACAGTGAGTTCTAGTACCTAAATGGAAACAGAAGTGGGATATGTGACCAGGAGCCTTGGTTCTAGGTGCTGGCTGGCGTCCAGAGAATGGCCCGTCTGCCAGCCACGCCCACGCCAGCCCGTGGGGTTCTGAGAGGTTCCGACACTCCACCCTAATGCTGCAGTGCGGTAGCGGCTTTGGATATTGCCCAAGCCTTTGTCTAGACACCACTGCAACCTTTTAACTTGAAATGGATGGCATGCTGAAGTCAGAAAAACAGACAAGTTCGTTATTTTCTTCCTTTAACACTAACGACTTTCACACAGGCATCCCAATCAAGCGCTGGTCAGCTGAATGCCCAAGAACACCAGCTAGTTTATACCTCACTATTCTTTGAAGTTCTATTCTCCCCAAATACATGTCTCTTCAAAAACAAAAGACAAAACTTAACTAAAGAAAGGAGCAATTTAAAGAAATTAACTATTCCCTCATCCTTTTTTAGGAAGGAAAGACAACTGGTCTGGGGTGCTGGGCTGTGATTTCACAAAACCTTCTCATCCTACAAAAGGAAGATGTAACTCTTGTTTGTCCTTGACAACTATACAATTTGAGGAGACTAATTTCCTCAAAGCATTATCTCTTTGTACAGTAATATAGGGGGCTTGTCTGGCTCTTTCACTAACAAGTTCTAAAGATCTTAAAGGTATGACTGCTCAGTTAAAAGCAGGGTGCTGATGCTACAGAAACACTAATTTCTTACTACTGGTATAAACCGTACGGAACCCTAGAAGTACATATATTTCTAATTCTAGCAGCCTTGCATTACTGTACACGGAACTGAAGTAAGCCTTGTCTGTGGTACCATCAGAGGAATAAGCTCTCTTGTCCCACAAGATCAACTTAAACTCCAACTAGTAGGAAGTTCTAGCATCATGTATCTACCTACTGGATCCTTGAATTGAGCTACTCATTGACTGTTAGGATTTTCACTTTTCTAAAAAGGTTTAATTTTTTTTGTAATGGGATAGCATCATCCTTTAGGGTCGTTTGAGCCCTTGCATGCAGACATTTCTGTAAATATTTCATGATCCCTTAAAATGTGTTAATAGTCCATTTAGGATTTTGTAATATTCTTAGACAAAATGAGATGCTTTCTAAATTAACATTAGATTGTTCGGAAGTCAACCTATAAACCTCGACTCTCCTTTGAATTTGCTTCAGGATTTAGCCCAATAGGTGTTTTGTGCCACATAACAGGCATTCCGTAAATCTGACAGAACTGGAGCAAAAAGACAAAGTATCGAGCTCTTTCAAACATAAAACGTTCTATCCAGAATGTTCTACTAACCAAGATCTGCTTGATCCAGCAAAATGAGAGCAGTGGGCTTCTGCAAGACAAACACGCCGCACCACTGCCTCCCAAAGGCCTTGCCTTTGAGTGCTGCCGCTCAAAAACCTCCGAGTCATCATGGTTCCTCTAATAAGAAACCTCTTGGAGAGGCTCAAATGAGAGAGAGAAGATTGCATTTGATTTGATCAATGGGGAAGCTAATTTGACTTGCAATTATTTGGGAACTCCATTTTCACCTAAATAAAGGCTTTGGCAATAAACGTGTCAGTGGGACTATCCTAATAGCTTTAATAAGTGTTTTTAACCCACAATACTTAGCCCATTTACTAGGAGGAATGCCTGTATCTTCCCATAGGCCTTAGTTTATGCTGAAGATGCTTCTAGAACACCCGGCATTAGGATGGTGCTTCAGTTTAGCTCACTCTGTTTGGAACCATGCCGTATATGCTAATGCCCCAAGTTTCACTAAAGCAAAATTCAACCACTCCTCAATCAGGGATCCAGTAGCAGCAATAGGAGATAGACAAAACCATGCTAATTAGTGGGATTCCATACAACCAAGACAACAATTACCCCAGCTACTTTTTTATATCTTATGCTCAATCTCTGAGGTACATATATACTTGCACACTCGCAGGCGGAAGACCATCTGAAGGGAAATGAAAAAGCATTTCCAAGACTGGTCTAATGCCCACCTATTCACTTAACTACAAGGTCAGAGAGGAAAGAGGTCGAGAGAGAGGAGGTTCTCACACAGGAACCACACACAAATGATTAAGCTTTGGAAAAACACATTGCAGAAACTAAAAACCAAGTGTGTACGTTGTAGGGAATGGAGGGTTGGGAAGAAACCTCTGAATCCACTGAAGACCCAGGCAGCAGAGGGGGAAAATTAAAGAACCTATTGTTTTCTTGTGGTTTAGGCAAGCCCATCCCCCTCCATTTTACAGCAAAGGTGGGAGTCTGAGAACCAAACAATAAAACGACACGTCACAGCCGTTAAAGGAGAACAACCAGCCAGCTATTCCTTGGCTCAAACTGCCAAAAAGCCTAGGCTCAAACTGCACTCAAGAGTAGGGTGAACTGTCTGCCTGGATAATTGGGATGATGGAACTGAGATACTGCTTCTCCTCCAAATTCAAGGCAATACTGGATGGATGAACGACCAGGCAATAAACTCTGTTACAACAGAAGTCCAGTGAGTAGGTACCATGAAAGTGCGAGTTCCTCCCTCCATCCGCCACAAAGAAGGGGCAGTGTGCCAGTTCTGGGCGCCCAGGCCAGGACGGGAGGAGAGCCTGCATCGTCCTCAACGCCTCACTCCGGCCTAGGGGCAGCGCGCACAGCGCAGCGCCTGCGCACCCCGGGCCCCACGCCCTACCTGGGCCGTGAGAGGAAACAGCAGCAGCAGCGCGCAGGCAGGCGCCGGCACCGAGCCCAGAGACTCCTCTTCCAGTCCCAGCACGTCCTCGAAGCGCCACTGGCCGGCGACCCCCAGCCGGGCCAGCACCTGCGGGGAAAAAACATGGCGGCCAGGCACGGAGACAGGCAAGTGGCGGGCACCTACCGAGAGGCGGGGCGGGCTCTGCGTCCTCGCACCTCTCCCCGGGCCTGGGAGGAGCCCGGCCCCGCACCGCCCCCACCCGAGCCGAGCGCAATGACACAGCACAAAGCGCGGCCCACACGTGGCTCCCGCGACGCCCGGAGCTAGCATCTGGGCGCAGCCTCCTCCATCCCACCTCTGACCGGTTTCGCAGTCACCGCCTCCCCCGAGGCAGGGGCAGAGGGGAGGGCACCCCGGCCGCGCCCCAGCCCCGCCGCCTCCGGAGCGCGCAGGGCGCCGCTCGGTCCCTGAGAAACGGCCGGAGCCGGTGGGCGCCTCCGCCTCGGTGCTCCCGGGGGAGGGGCACAGAGGCAGCCCGAGACGTCACTCACTTTGTTCAGCATCTAGAAGGCAAATGCAAAGAAAAAAAAAAAAGGCAAAGATAAAAGCAGTCATTGATACCGCTACCTGGTGAGGGCTGACCCTCGGCCCTGCACTCCCCGAGTAATTGCACCTGATGCTCACCTCCGGGTTAATCTCCATCGGCTTGAGCTGCATCTTCGCGAACAACGGCAGGAAGCACAACCCAGAGACGAGGAAAAACAGAGAGTGGAGCCGCCCAGGCTGCAGCTATAAAGCACCGGCCTGACGCACTATGGGTGCCTGCGCAGGGGGAGCAGAGGCAAAACCAAGCGAGGAGAAACGGTCAGTCGCAGCCAAATGGGCACGAACCCCCCCCCTTGCGCAGCGCGGAGTGGTACGGCCAAGCCCCCAAACCTTGCAGTCTCACTTGCTGGTGAGATAATCTGGTGGTTGTGGAGATGGGTTTTGTTGGTTGGGTGTTCCTTGAGCGTGTGGAGCAGTCCTTTTGATGGAGTCTGATTTTTTGCGAAGTTTCTGGAAACCCACACTACGACCATCCCAGTTACCTGAAAGCTTAGAGTCTCTGAAGCACTGAGAAAAAGCCCAAATTCAACAGGTATATATTTAATATGAATATAAATCTAGCAGCAGTTTGCATTTGACTTTAGATAATTCATCCTCCATGTTAAAGCAAACCGGCACCGAGGTTCGTTTTTAATTGACCGCCTAGAATAAAACATATTCTGTAATATAGCACATATTGCATTAGTGATGCTGATGTAATGTGACTCCCAGGGAAGAATTGGTTGGTCTTGGGGAAGCGGTAGAGACCTGGGGGATGTGGCTGTAATACGACACACCGAGAAGGCAGGCTGTCGGAGACTTTAGGAAACATATCCAGGGAAGAAGACAGGTATAATTTCAAGATGAGAGGCTGTAAAAGGAAACGCATTTTTTTCAAGGAATGGGAGGCTTTGAAAAATAAAACGTTAAGTTCACAATAGAATACTCCCAGTGAAGAAGAAAGGTAATGGCAACTTTAAAAACCACTGTTCTCTAATGATCTCAGGTGGGGTTTGGGTTTTTTTCTACCAGCATATTCAAAAGATGGAGACAAATAGCATATGCCTGAGAATGAATAAAAAGTGGAACAAAATCTGTAAGAATAGTTCAGGAAAACAAAACCTCAGAATGAAGTGGGGCTTGCTGAATCCTAGGAAAAGAGGAAGGTTGGGTATTTTTTTCACTTATGCTCAGAACAAGATAATGATGATGGTGAAAGAATAGACCTACTGTTTAGGGGATCCAAGGTTAAAAGATGACAGAGAGAAGGGATCTGCTGTTTTTGAGTTATTACCTCTACTGTGGGTCAGATTTTTTGCATGTCATCTCACAACCCTTAGAGAAGCCAATGAAGAAACTCTTCGTAGTGCAGTTTTACAGCTCAGAATCTGTAGCTTAGAGAGGTTAATTTGCTTTAAGATCATAACCGAAAAGTAAAACTGAGAAGTAAACCCTGGTAAGTTGGGCTCAAGGAGCCCATTCTCTATCCAAAATTCCACTACATTCCACTTCTATTTTCTTCCCATTTTTACCATCAGAAAAATGACCTTCACATGGAACATAAGAGAGGAAAAGACATTAGTAAGAAGAACTTAATGGATGAATTTTGTGGTATGTAAATTATGCCTCACTAAAGTTGTTTCTTTAAAAATAAAAGACTTGGGCTTCCCTGGTGGTGCAGTGGTTGAGAATCTGCCTGCCAATGCAAGGGACATGGATTCGAGCCCTGGTCTGGGAAGATCCCACATGCCACGGAGCAACTAGGCCCGTGAGCCACAACTACTGAGCATGCATGTCTGGAGCCTGTGCGCAACAAGAGAGGCCATGATAGTGAGAGGCCCGCGCACCGTGATGAACAGTGGCCACCTGCTTGCCGCAACTAGAGAAGGCCCTCGCACAGAAACGAAGACCCAACACAGCCAAAAAATAAATTAATTAATTAATTTTTTAAAAAATCCAAAGCATCGCTCTCTGAAAAAAAAAAAAAATAGAAGACTTGAAAGTCTTGACAAGTGAATAGTAGTACAAGAATACCTGGCTATGTTAAATGAGTTCTTGCCTTTAAGACTGAGACAAATTATATCCTAATTTACTTCATTTTTTCAACAAGTACCGATTAAGCACCTACTGTGTAATGGGGATACAAAGGTGAACAAAGTAACTTCTGTCATCGAGATCTTATCAGTAATAAGAGTGGTGTGAGAGGGAGTAGAGTTCGGGAACACTTAGCATAAGGAATCGGGAGGGCTTCCCAAAAGAAGTAACATTTAATATAAGGCCTGATGGACCTGTAGAAGTTAACAGTTTACAGTTATTGCCAAAATAAATAGTAAAAGAAATAATGATAACTAACATAACATTGTAAATTAACTATACTTCAATAAAATTTTTAAAAAAGAAGTAATGAGGGACTTCCCTGGTGGTACAGTGGTTAGGAATCCACCTGCCAATGTAGGGGACACGGGTTCCAGCCCTGGTCTGGGAAGATCCCACATGCCACAGAGCAACTAAGCCCATGTGCCACAACTACTGTGCCTGCACTCTACAGCCCGTGAGACACAACTACTGAGCCCACATTCCACAACTACTGAAGCCCACATGCCTAGAGCCCATGCTCCGCAACAAGAGAAGCCACTGCAATGAGAAGCCTGCGCACCACAACGAAGAGTAGCCCCCACTCGCCACAACTAGAGAAAGCCCGTGCGCAGCCACAAAGACCCAATGTGGCCAAAGATTGATTAATTAATTAATTAATAAAAAAAGAAGTAATGATAACAGTTTCAGAAATCTTCGTTAAAGGTAGTCACTCATTCACTCAACTAATATATATATATTGAGGGCCTACTATGTGCCAGGAAGCATCAGAGCAATGAATAAAACAGCTCCCTGCTTAAAAGAAGATGCCAGAGACTAGACATGAACAAACTGTATCCTGATCTTTTTTTAAAAAAGAGGGGAGAGCCAGGGGAGAATGTATCACTGAAACTGTAGACCAGGAGATTTGATATCAATCATCAGCCAAATTCTAGGACTCATAAGTAGTGAATTCTTTGAAAAAATAGAATGCTTGCCTTTTGAAGAAGTTATGTCTGCCAACCCTTATCTCCTTTTCTTTTGGGCTTACTAGCTAGATGGACTGGTAGAACACTTCTCATTTTATTCTTTCTTCATGCTGCCTGGGTTGACATCAATTGATATTAAAGTTGAGGTGGTTTTATAGCTTATTTAAGTTACTCTACCTTTAAAAAAGAAGTGCTGCTGAATGAAGTAATCTCAATCTGTAGCCACCCGACAGTGGTTCTAATCTTGTCTTGTGCAATTTTATTGGAGCAGAGAGAGAGGGAGAGAGCACATGCAAGCGAGAATAAGCAAACTAAATGGCAGAGTCATGAGATTCAGAAAAATGAGTTAAAAATAAAATGATGAAATTTAATAGAGATTTTGGTGATCATTGTACACCCCTATGAATATACCAAAAAACTTTAAACGGGTGAATGTTATCTTAGCAAAGGTGTTAAAAATTCAGTAGGGATATGTATGAAGCTCTGCACATCAATTATCATAGTACAGTTGGTCTTTATAGTCACTTTTTTCTTAATTCTGTGGTTGTAGAGATATGTAATAATGTGGAAAATATCAAGTGAAAAACAAGTCCGCAACATTTTGTTTGTAAACATTAAAAATGAATACACAAAGATCAGAAGGAAAACCATTTTTAAAAAAATCAAATACGCAGGGTAAATATGGAGTAGACCTGTTAGAGGTGGAAAAACAAAATCAATGAGTGGATAAGTTGTCCTTCATAAATAAAGATGCCATTTCTGATTCACCAGGAAAAGGATTTTTATCATAAGTGGTTTTTTTGTTTTGTTTTTTTAGGAATAAGATTTGGGATTGACCCTTTAAAAACCAACCTTTTTTTGATTCTGACAATTAATAAGACAGATATATTCAAACGTCCTTGGTATGCAGCCTCATAGCACAGGGAAATCAGCTCGGTGCTTTGTGACCACCTAGAGGGGTGGGATAGGGAGGGTGGGAGGGAGGGAGACGCAAGAGGGAAGAGATATGGGAACATATGTATATGTATAACTGATTCACTTTGTTGTAAAGCAGAAACTAACACACTATTGTAAAACAGTTATACTCCAATAGAGATGTTAAAAAAAAAAAAAAAAAGTCCTTGGTAGAACAGTCCTACAGTATATGGGAGTCAATCCTGAAGGCTCAGCCCACAAAGTTTGTTCTCCAGCACTCCCAGTGGTTTTGTAAGCACCTAATTCCCTGTATTAAATTCCATTCTACTTAAAATGCCTAAAGTAGTTTTGGACTCCTGCATTGCTATACTGCAGGCATACCAGTAGACGTACATGAGAAGATTTTAGGTGACTCACAAACATGTAATAGTTATTTGTTTTAATGAACATCATAAAAGCTGTGTGCTCTTGTACGTGTGTATAATTAGAACAAGTTTGTGATTTCACAGCTGTTAAATCTGGGCAAGTCTAACATACACTAAGCAAATAGTATTATTGGTCTATAAGGATATTGCAAAAAAAATAGGAATCATTCATAAATCTCAAAGATAGGAAAACTCTAATGACAAAAGACTGTTACTAGTTGAAGGGGTAGAGTATACAGTGTCTGTGAAGACAGGTGACTCAAGCACTGAAGCAGTGCTCCCCAAATATTTTGAGAAGTGGGTATTTCTGCCTGAAATCAGAAGTTACCCAAGGAGGGAGATGAGGAGGGAAAGAGCACTAGCCTTTTTCGTTATACAAAGGACATTTTATTTGTCATCCCCATTGAATCCTCAGACCAATCCTCTGAAATTCATACTTCTACCTGATTTTGCGGGTAAGTAAACTGAGGCCTCAGAGAGACTGTTTAAATTGCTAAAGTCACACAGCTACTAAGTGTCTGAGTCTGGGTTTCAACCCAAGTTTATTTGATTCAAAAGCTTGTGCATGTGGGCTTCCCTGGTGGCGCAGTGGTTGAGGGTCCGCCTGCCGATGCAGGGGACACGGGTTCGTGCCCCGGTCCGGGAGGATCCCACGTGTCGCGGAGCAGCTGGGCCCGTGGGCCATGGCCGCTGGGCCTGCGCGTCCGGAGCCTGCGCTCCACAATGGGAGAGGCCACAGCGGTGAGAGGCCCGCGTACCACACACACACACACACAAAAAAAGCTTGTGCATGTTCAACTGTCCTGCCTACTTCCATTTAAGGGCCAGCCTTACAGCCTTAGTCATAGTAAGTCATAATAAGTATGAAGATCAACCTCTGAGAAAAAGGAACTTAAATGACTTCCCCAGTGTCCAGGGCCAGAGCAGGTCACCCAACTCTGATAAGTGTGGCTCACTTTGAGGTCTGAGAGTCTAGTTTGAATTTATAATTAGCACATAAATTATTGACAGAGTACTTCCTCAACATTGAAAAAAATTACTTGGCAATTCCTCTGTCAATAATGTTTCCCCAGAAGCAAGGTTCTGACATCCAGATATTTTAAACTTAAAAATAACACAATAGGGGCTTCCCTGGTGGCGCAGTGGTTGAGAGTCCGCCTGCCGATGCAGGGGTCACGGGTTCGTGCCCCGGTCCGGGAGGATCCCACATGCCGCGGAGCGGCTGGGCCCGTGAGCCATGGCCGCTGGGGCTGCGCGTCCGGAGCCTGTGCTCCGCAACGGGAGAGGCCACAACGGTGGGTGGCCCGCTTACCGCAAAGAAAAAAAAAAAATTAAAATAACACAATAAAAAATTACATATAATGCAGAGAAATTACCGCACTTAGTTCCCATGGTAAAGTCAATTTTCATCCTGTTTCCTAAAAGCGGTTCATTAACTGGGTATCCACAAATATGTCGGAAGGAAGAAAGATAAATGTGAGGGAGGAGAGTGCATGTCCTCATTGCATTATACCTTACTTCATACAGTCATGTATTTATTCAACACATATTTTTGAGCACCTACTATGTGTCAGACACTATACTACGCTTACCTGGGTTGGGGGTGAGGTTAGCAGATGACAGCTATAAGGCATAGACCGTGTTTCCTGGGCTTTTAAATGTCAATTTTAAGATAAATGATCAATTTAAGAGCTTCTTTTGTGGGAGGAAGGGGGCAGATCCAGTGCATCAAATGTATTTACCAGTTGTAACGCATCTCTCTTTTCAAAAATGTTTAAATGTGAAAAACAGGTGCATCTTAGACACAAGGAAACACTGGTTCTGTTTTTTATCAAGCTCTTCACAATCAGCTCGTGTTCAAGACAGCTAGCAGCATGCACTGTCCACAGTGAAAAATAAATGCCTTATGTTTCTAAGGTATAGAGAAAGGGCTTGAGGACATAGGAGAAATATGACACAGCTGGCAACTGGTAGCAGATAATGAGAGGTATTCTCAGGACAGGTGAAACAGAGATCCTGCCCTACTGTCCCTCAGTTACTATTTCTTGTGGAGCTGTGAAACTGGAAATCAGAGGGCTTTGGTGGACCCAGATCAGCCATCCAAAATGTGAACACAGGCAGTTTAATTAACTTCTTTACATCCCAGTTTCCTCAACAGTAAAACGAGTGTTACAGGAACACTACAATTTCTCCCAATTCTAGCTTCCCAAGGATCTTGAGCAGCAGAAAATAAAAGATACATAGACCAAATCATATAAAAATTTGGGTTAAGTCTACTTTCATCTCTAACTCCTTAATTTTAGCCATTAGCTCTGTTTGATGTGGCTAGGATATAATAAACAAGATTTATCAGTTAATATTGGTTTCTGAAGTGTGCTTCTGAGCTGTTGGTTACATTTATCCTTTTACCAGGAGATTAGTATATGAGGGATATAAGCAGAAAAAATTTAAATCTATAAATATACCAGGAAATGTCTTCTCAAGAACACTGCTGAGTTGTAAGACCTAACCAAGCATTTTTTTCAGAATCCTCTGAGTAAATAGGTCAGTTTATAGATGTCTAGTGTCTTGGTCTTACCTGGACATTTAGCTTCAGTGGCCTAAGAACATGAAGCAATTAAAAAACAAACTCAAGCCATACATAAATTCACTACCCCAAAGAAATATACCTTTTCATTTCTCCACATATTCCTTCTAGTACTTGGCCATCTACAGAGCAAACCCTGTTGCTGTCGACATTTATTATCCTCTTCCTTCTAACTTGGCTGCCCACTGTTCCAGTCCCAACTCCATACTGCTTTCTTAGACTCCAGCTCAAGTCTATTTTCTTTTGGGGGATCGTTGAGGGCAAGGAGGAGGAAGGGAGGTTGTCACTGGAGAACTCCTTTGCTTCTTGTGAGACAGACAGTATTTCAAATAGTGTGTCCTATGCACTGTATTAGTAAACCTTCAGTGGAAGAGCCCCTTAGAGCACTGGGTCAGCCATAATGCCAGAAGCAGATATCCTGTTTTTTTCTTTTTTCTTTTATATTGGAGTATAGTTGATATACAATGTTGTGTTAGTTTCCGGTATACAGCAAAGTGATTCATTTATGCATACATATATATCTATTCTTTTTCAGATTCTTTTCCCATTTAGGTTATTACAGAATATTGAGTAGAGTTCCCTGTGCTATAGAGTAGGTCCTTGTTGATTATCTATTTTATATATAGTAGTGTATATATGTTAATACCAAACTCCTAATATATACCTCCTCCAACCTTTCCCCTTTGGTAACCATAAGTTTGTTTTCTAAGTCTGTGAGTCTGTTTTTGTTTTGTAAATTAGTTCATTTGTATCATCTTTTTAGACTCCACATATAAATGGTATCATATGATATTTGTCTTTCTGTATCTGATTTACTTCACTTAGTATGATAATCTCTAGGTCCATCCATGTTGCTGCAAATGGCATTATTTCATTCTTTTTATGGCTGAGTAATATTCCATTTTGTATATATATATACCACATCTTCTTTATCCATTCATTTGTCAGTGGACATTTAGGTTGCTTCCATGTCTTGGCTATTGTAGATAGTGCTGCTATGAACATTGGGGTGTATGTATCTTTCCAAATTATGGTTTTCTCCAGATATATGCCCAGGAGTGGGATTGCTAGATCATATGGTAGCTCTATTTATAGGGTTTTAAAAAATATTCTATTTATTTATTTATTTGGCTGTGTTGGGTCTTAGTTGCTGCACGTGGGATCTTTCATTGCAGCATGCAGGCTCTTCCTTGCAGCATGCAGGCTTCTCTAGTTGTAGCGCATGGGCTCTCCAGTTGTGGCACATTGGCTCCAGAGCACATGGTCTCAGTAGTTGTAGCGCACCGGCTCTCTAGTTGTGGCACGCAGGTTTAGTTGCCCCACCGCATGTGGGATCTTAGTACCCTGACCAGGGATCGAACCCACGTCCCCTGTATTGGAAGGTAGATTCTTAACCACTGGACCACCAGGGAAGTCCCCAAGCTCTATTTATAGTTTTTTAAGGAACCTCCATACTGTTCTCCATAGCGGCTGCACCAATTTACATTCCCACCAGCAGTGTAGGAGGGTTCCCTTTTTTCTACACCCTCTCCAGCATTTATTGTTTCTAGATTTTTTGATCATGGCCATTCTGACTGGTGTGAGTTGATATCTCACTGTAGTTTTGATTTGCATTTCTCTAATGATTAATGATGTTGAGCATTCTTTCATGTGTTTGTTGGCAATTTGTATGTCTTCTTTGGAGAAATGTCTATTTAGATCTGCCCATTTTTGGATTGGGTTGTTTGTTTTCTGATATTGAGCTGCATGAGCTGTTTGTATATTTTGGAGATTAATCCCTTGTAGGTCAGATCATTAGCAAATATTTTCTCCCATTCTATGGGTTGTCTTTTCATTTTGTGGATGGTTTCCTTTGCTGTGCAAAACCTTTTAAGTTTAATTACGTCCCATTTGTTTGTTTTTGTTTTTATTTTCATTACTCTAGGAGGTGGATCCAAGAGGATAATTGCTGCAATTTATGTCAAAAAGTGTTCTACCCATGTTTTCCTCTAAGAGTTTTATAGTATCTGGTCTTACATTTAGGTCTTTAATCCAATTTGAGTTTATACCCTGTTTGTTTCTTTTTATCAGCTACCAAACTTTCACCAGCAGCCCACTACTTCTTAAAAACTGCCCTTGTGAAAACTGACCAGAACGGAGCCTTATGCCTATCTCAGTAAGAGGACCTCAATCATTTAAGGAGAGTGGGAAGTACATTGTATCTCAGAAAGGACAAATTAAAGAAACACAATGTATCCCTAAAAGGAAAAATAAAAAGAAATCCATGCTTAGATATAAGTAGAGAAACTGCAGAACACCAAGAACAAAGAAAGATTTTAGAATCAGCCACAAAGAAAGCATAAATGAAAATGACATCAGTCTCCTCAATAGCAACCAAGGAAGCCAGGAAACAATGGAATAATACCTCCAATGTGTTGAGAGAAAATAACTGTCATCCTTGAATTTCGTATTCAGCAAAACTATCTTTCAAAAACAAAGGTGAAAAAAAATTACATAAACATAAGCTGAGTTTACTACTTAGAGAGTTGTACAAAAAACTTCTAAAAGATGTAATTAAAGGGCTTCCCTGGTGGCGCAGTGATTGAGAGTCCGCCTGCCGATGTGGGGGACACGGGTTCGTGCCCTGGTCCTGGAAGATCCCACATGCCGCAGAGCGGCTGGGCCCATGAGCCATGGCCGCTGAGCCTGCGCATCCGGAGCCTGTGCTCCGCAACGGGAGAGGCCGCAACAGTGAGAGGCCCACGTACCGCAAAATGTAAAAGATGTAATTAAAGAAGAAAGAAAATGATCCAGTCGATGGTCTGAGAAAAGGGATTAAAATAATATTCAGTGGAAGCATATATGTAAATCCAAATAAATAGAATAGTGCTAAAATATGATTTTGCATAATAATATATATAATGTGAGGAGGTGCAAGGAGAGTGAATGTATTCACAGGTTCTTTATTCTGGCAGAGGTTAAGAAATTATTTAACTTTAGGCTTTGTTAAGTTGTCTCAAGGGCAATTAATAAAGAAAAGAAAGAAAACATATAAATCCAAACAATTAGAGCTAAATAGGAGAAGGGGAGAAACAAAATCAAACCCCCCAAAAGGCAAGATAAGAGGAAAAAAAGCATAGAAAATCCAGGACAAATAGGAATAATAAGGTAAGAGAGAGAAAAATAGAAAAAAGTCCAGATTTAAAAATCATATTAAATGTAAATGGACTAAACTTATGTTTTATCAAATTAGATTCTTTAAATCTAGATACATGCTATTTTTAAGAGACATGCCTAAGGCATAAGGATATGGCAAGATCAAAAGTAAAAGGAAGGGGAAAAGTTTTCCAGCAAAATTATTAACCAAGGAAACCTAGTGTAACTATATTAATATCCGCATAATGGATTGTTAAGCAAAAGCATGATTAGAGATAAGGGTATCATTATGATTATTTAATTCATCAGGAAGATTCAACAATTCTAAAGTTGCATGCTCCTAATAAAGTAGCCTCAAATGTGTAAAACAAAATTTGATAGGCCTGTAGGGGAAAATAGATAAATCCACCATTACCATGTACCCACCTTTCTTAATTATTTGTAAGTCAAACTGACAATATAGTGAGGAGTATGGTACCTGGTTAAAACCTATGTGTGATTTTTTTCAGGCCTGATCACAGGCAGTTACAAAGGCTTTACCTGGCAGGCCTCTTGGAGAAGAGTCCTACATCAGATCTGGGGTATAGCCAATGCATTGCAGCCTCTGAGAAGACTTGCAGGCAAGGACTCAGGCCCCTCTGGCCAATCATGCTCTTTGGCATACTAGCATTCCTACTCCCAGAACCTTTATTTCTAAGCTTTTATCTAAGCCTTGAGCAGATCTCTTCTTCAGGTGCCTGGGTTGAGGCCTCCTTATGGGGAGCAAAGGGGAACCCTCAAAGGCACCTTTGCCCAGGCTTACTCAGTACTTTTCCACACCTAATCCTTCCCCGCTGCCCTCAGCCCCGACCCCAGGGGCCATAAAACTATTGGTGTCTTTTGTTCCAGGGCTCCCTTGACAGTGAGGTGATCCCCACATCTGCACTGATCCAGCCGACCTGGACCAGTGTGTACTCCCCTGGGGGAAAGCAGAACAGAAGGAGCCTTTGCACTTTCTGCAGTTTAGCTACTTGCTTGTTTCAAAGAGGTAAGTGGTTAAGTCCTTTCATTTTTGGCTTGTTTTTGTCAGCTACTCTGACACCTGGCAGCTCACTCCTCTCTCTCTCTAACTCTCTCTCTCTCTCTCTCTCTCTCTCTCTCTCTGTCTCTCTCTCTCTGTCTCCCCGAGCTCAGCTGGCTGAGCTTCTGACATATAGAAGATTAAAAAACAAAACTGAATACCACAATAAAACAGTCTTAATCTAATGGTCGTATATAAAACTCTGTAACCAACAATTTAAAAATGTGCATTCTTCTCAAGCATTCATGGAGCATTTATAAACATTGATTAAGTGCTTAGTCATGAAGCATGACTCAACACATCTTATAGAATCAGTATTATGCAGATGACATTTTCTAATTGCAATGCAGTTAATTCAAATACCAATAATAAAATGACAAGAGAGACTTTTTAAATTAACTTTGGAAATTAAATGCATGCTCTTTAGTAAATCATGGGTCAAAGCCATAATTGAAATTGGGAACTAAGCAATAATAAAAACTTAAATATCAAAACGTATGAGATGCAATGAAAGTAATATTTGAGGGAAATTCGTCACATTAAATGCTTCTTTTAGAAAAGAAGAAATGTGGAAAATTAGTGAGCTAAGCATCCAACCTGAAAGGTTAGTGAAAGAATAACAAAATAACCTCAAGGTTGGGTTTCCCTGGTGGCTTAGTGGTTGCGAGTCTGCCTGCCGATGCAGGGGACACGGGTTCATGCCCCGGTCCGGGAAGATCCCACATGCTGCGGAGCAGCTGGGCCCGTGAGACATGGCCGCTGAGCCTGCGCGTCCGGAGCCTGTGCTCCACAACGGGAGAGGCCACAACAGTGAGAGGTCCTCGTACCACACACACACACACACACACACAAAAAAAAAAAAAAAAAAAACCCTCAAGGCAAGTAGAAGGAAGTAGATAATAAGGAGCAGAAATAGATGATGTAGTAAAATACAATAGAGATGACCAACAACAAAAGTTTTTTAAAAAAGATTAATAAAATAGACAATCATCTGGCAGGATTTATGGGGAGGCAAAAAGATAATGCACAAATAGATAATATTAAGGATGTAAAGTGAGAATCACATATGCATTATAAATTTAAAAGACAGGGATTCCCTGGTGGCGCAGTGGTTGAGAATCCGCCTGCCGATGCAGGGGTCACGGGTTCGTGCCCTGGTCCGGGAAGATCCCACATGCCGCGGAGCGGCTGGGCCCATGAGCCATGGCCGTTGAGCCTGCGTGTCCGGAGCCTGTGCTCCTCAACGGGAGAGGCCACGACAGTGAGAGGCCCGCGTATCACAAAAAATAAATAAATAAATTTAAAAGACAGTAAGAATATAACACTATGACAATTTTATGCCAGTGAATTTCAAAACTTAGAGAAAATTTTTAAATACCTAGAAAAAAAATAGAAAGCCTGCATTGTGAAACCAAATAAAGCAGTAATTTTAAAGCTTTCCATGAAGAAATATCCAGACTTAAATTCTTTTATGGTGAGTCTTACCAAATATTCAAGGAACAGATTGTAAACATTCTTACATAAACTACTCCTGAGAAGATAAAACAGGGAATGCTAACTGAGACATCAGGGAAAATGACAGTGCAAGAATCTCTAAAAATTTACCCCTATATGAAAGCAATGCTCCATATCCTACCAACACTTATTTTCCTTTTGATTGTAGCCATCCTTACGGATGTGAGGTGGTATCTCATTGTCCTTTTGATGTGTCTTTCCCTGAGAGCTACTAATGTTGAGCATCTTTTCATGTGCTTATTGGCCATTATCTTCCTTGGAGAAATTTCTATTTACGATAACCTTTTGAATCTATTCCAATAATAGTTTGGCTCACAGCACTCCACCAAAATTGCCCTTGATATAGCCACTCTTACTTAAATGACCAGCAGCATTCTCTCATATAAACAATGTGGACAGCCACCTCTTCTGGGATTTCCACTCTCCTGACACTCCTTTTCTGTCACCTTTGCTGATTCCTCTTCAGCTCCAGGATTGCTGACACTAGATGGCCCCCCTGACTCAGCGGTTGAACCTCTTCTGTTTATTTATTCTCACGCCCTTGAAGAACTCATCTAGCTCATGGTTTTAAATCCCACCTTCATATTGGAGACTCCCAAATTTTTATCTTCAGCCAGACCTCCTCTCTAATCTCAAGTCCAACTGCCTACTCCACATCTCCATGTTGATGTTTGATACCTAACTTGTCCAAAACTAAATTCCTCATCCTCCCCTCCTAATCTGCCCTTTTCATACTCTTCCTCATCTCTAAAACTGTCCACTTTACTGAACTTCTAATTGCTCAGGCCAGAAACCTCAGCATCATCCCTGAGTCCTCTTTCTCTCATGCCCCAAATTCAATCTGTCAGCAAATCCTGGCAGCTCTATCTTGAAAATATATCCAGAATTCTTACCACTGAAAAAATTACAAAGTAGCCATTAAAAGCAACATGCAAGTCATTTTATTTAAAAACATGGAGTGGAAAGTGGCATGCAAGTCCGATGTGCAATGTGATTCCAACAATTAAAATATGCTTCTAATGAAGATTTGAAAGAAAGCTTCACAAATAATATCCTTAAAAAGCCACAGAGATATTTTCACATTGTCCCATATTTTTCTTTGAAAATATTTATCAAGCTATAAAACTTCTGGGAAGATTTCAGTGTTTGTAATACTGATGGATGTTTATAGAGCACAGTGCCATTTTAAATAGCCCTTTGACATCAGTGGGGAAAGGAACCCATATTTCTGGAGACTTTTACTTGTACCACATGCTGTACTAATTGTTTTGCACATACTGTTTCATTTAATTCTCTCACCCTTTTAAAAAAACAGCTTTATTGAGGCATAATTGACAAACAATAAATGTTTACAATGTTTAATATATAATTTGATGTTTTGGCATACATACACACCCATGAAACAATCACCAAATCAAGATGGGGCAGATCCACCACCTGAGAGGTCTCTTTGTTCCCCACCCCTCCCTGCTTCCCAGCTCCCCAAGCAACCATTGATCTACTCTCTGTCACTGTAGATCTGTTGGCATTTTCCACAGCTTTATATAAATAGAATCATACATTATGTCCCTTTCTTTTTTTTTTTGGTCAGGCTACTTCTGAATGATCTTTTTATGTCTTATTCATATCTTATAGCTGAAGAAATAAATTCATAGAAGTTATATAACTTTCCTAAAATCATACAGTAATGAGAGATGAACCTGGAATTTCACTCCGTGTCTGTTTGTCACCTCTACATGTTAAAAGTGAAGCTCCAAATGGTTAAAAGAATTGCCAAAAGTTATAATACCAGTGACTGGCCAAAGTAAGAAACCCACTGTGCCACATGCCTCTTGGTTATTTATGTGGCTGTTGGAAAGAGCATTAGGACTCCTTCTAGATTTCACTAAGACCACATTTTTCAGAAGCCCAGCCATTAACCTGACCTTGATGATGGCCTTGGACAGAAGATCCAATGTGGTGTGCTTGGCAAAAGCTTCCTTCAACACAGTGTCTTTCAATTTGTCAGAACAAAGAAATCTATTTCTCTAGAAACTGCCTTTGATTTCCCTTGAATTGCTGTCCTCTTCAGAAGATACCTGAACTGAGAGTAAAGGGAACCGCTTGTAGTTTGGGTCCCTCCCTCCCCTCCCTCCCTTCTCTGCTCCTTACTTCTCCCTCCCTCTCCTCCTTCCTTTCCTTTTTTTTTTTCCCTCCATTTCTATTCTTCATAGTATTCATTTGCAGTGAATCTTCATCATTACTTTTGTTACCACTGCTTTATACTCTAGGTGGCCTAGACTGCCAGAGTAACGCATGGGATTGGAGCCAAAATGCTTGGTTTGTGATTCTCTAAAACTGCCACATTGTTACAGCCTGATTTCCAATTAATATATTTATATTTATTATTATTTACGTATATTTATTAGGCTTATATGATGTCTTTGTATCTACAAGATCACATAAGTGTTAGTATCTGCGAAGTTTAATTAGTGGGTTAGGAGTTGTTTACATATCAAAAAACAAGCTTAAAAAGATGGAAAACAGTTTATATAATAAGCAGTAAGATGATACCCTGAAAAAGGTATTAAAATTATTGAATGCTTGTCAGAAAAGTCTTCATAGTGTTTCTTTAAAATTTTTTATTGTAGTATAATTGATTTACAATATCGTGTAAGTTTCAGGTGTATAGCACAGCAATTCAGTTATATGTATATGTATATATATAGTTTTCAAATTCTTTTCCCTTATAGTTATTACATAATATTGAGTATAGTTCCCTGTGCTGTACAGTAGGTCCTTGTTGGTTATCTGTTTTATACATAGTAGTATGTATATGTTAATCCCAGCCTCCCAGTTTATTCCACCCCATACCGCCTTTCCCCTTTGGTAACCATAAGTTTGTTTTCTGTGTCTGTGAGTATCTTTCTATTTTGGAAATAAGTTCATTTGTGTCTTTTAGATTCTACATATAAGCAATATCATATGATATTTGTCTTTCTCTGTCTGACTTCACTTAGTATGATAATTTCTAGGTTAATCTATGTTGCTGCAAATGGCATTATTTCATTCTTCTTTATGGCTGAGTATATTCCATTGTGTGTGTGTATATGTACACACACACACACACACACACATACACACACACACACACACATCATTTTTTTGGCCGTGAGGGCATGTGGGGTCTTAGCATGGCACGTGGGATCTTAGTTCCCTGACCAGGGGTCGAACCGTGCCCTCTGCGTTGGAAACTCGGAGTCTTAACTACTGGACTGCCAGGGAAGTTCCTACCACATCTTTATACATTCATTTGTTGATGGACATTTAGGTTGCTTCCATGTCTCGGCTGTTGTAAATAGTGCTGCAATGAATATGGGGGTGCATGTATCTTTTCGAATTACACTTTTCTCTGGATGTTTACCCAGGAGTGGGATTGCAGGATCATATGGTAGCTCTATTTTTAGTTGTTTAAGGAATACCTCCATACTGTTCTGCATAGTGGCTACACCAATTTAC
Source organism: Kogia breviceps (assembly GCF_026419965.1). Lineage (NCBI taxonomy): Eukaryota > Metazoa > Chordata > Mammalia > Artiodactyla > Physeteridae > Kogia > Kogia breviceps. The sequence continues at coordinate 82,648,262 of NC_081315.1, forward strand.
ATTCCCACCAACAGTGTAGGAGGGTTCCCTTTCCTCCACACCTTTTCCAGCATTTATTGTTGTAGACTTTTTGATGATGGCCATTCTGACTGGTGTGGGGTGATACCTGGTTGTAGTTTTTTGTTTTTCTTTTTTCCTGTGTTGGGTCTTTGTTTCTGTGCGAGGGCTTCCTCTAATTGTGGCAAGCGAGGGCCACTCTTCATCGCGGTGCACAGGCCTCTCACTATTGCGGCCTCTCTTGTTATGGAGCACAGGCTCCAGACGCGCAGGCTCAGTAGTTGTGGCTCACGGGCCTAGTTGCTCCGCGGCATGTGGGATCCTCCCAGACCAGGGCTCGAACCCATGTCCCCTGCATTAGCAGGCAGATTCTCAACTACTGTGCCAGCAGGGAAGCCCCCTGGTTGTAGTTTTGACTTGCATTTCTTTAATAATTAGCGATGTTGAGCATCTTTTCATGTGCCTTTTGGCCATCTGTACTTCACAGTGTTTTAAATCATCTGTTTAAAATTGATATTAAGGACTTCCCTGGTGGTGCAGTGGATAAAAAATCTGCCTGCCAATGCAGGCGACACGGGTTCGATCCCTGGTCCAGGAAGATCCCACATGCTGCAGAGGAACTAAGCCCGTGCGCCACAACTACTGAGCCCGTGTGCCACAACTACTGAAGCCTTTGCGCCTAGAGCCCGTGCTCTGCAACAAGAGAAGCCACCACAATGAGAAGCCCTCATACCGCAACGAAGAGTAGCCCCCACTCACCACCACTAGAGAAAAGCCCATGAGCAGCAACGAAGACCCAATGCAGCCAAAAATAAATAAAATAAAATTGATTTTAATTGTGTGTAACTATTGTACTCTGTGCATGTAAACTTAAATGTTAGAAACCCTATGTTTTGACAAAATTTCTGAAGCTCTTGGCTAACTTACCTATGAAAAATAATGTTCTATATCCACCAGGGCAAAGTTTTTAAGGAGATACAACAAACTGTGACAGCAGCTCCCATATCACAAATGCAAGCTATAATACTCTGGGGAAATATATCATTATGAATGTTAATGATACATGAGACTGACTTATAAAACTGCAAGCCGGAAAGGGATAGAAATCATCTTTAGAGTCTGGCTATATATGCCTCATATTCCTGGATTTATGCCCAGCAACTCAGCAGAGTAGGAAGAAAGTACTAAAGCATTTTTTAAGTGATGATATTAATGAGTGAGGGATAAGTCAACCTCCATCCTTTCTCATGAAAAATTCGAGGTTATAGGTTTGAGGTTGTATTTATGAGACCCTGAAACAGCATTTAAATCTTTTTTTTTACAGGCAGATGAACAGTATACATTGAACCTGGCAAATTTTTAATAAAGAAATAAAATGTTACCTTTACAAAGAGATTCTTGCTGACTTCTAGACTTGTAAAACCTGCTTGTTCTTATCTCTAATATTTTCATACTTATCTGTTATTTGTTTTTATGTAGCATACCAGGCCTAGGAGGTTATATCCAGGGCAAAATTTATGTAGGTGATAAGAGAGAACTAAATACAGCATGGTAAAAGAAAGAGGTCAAAGTTTTTAATTTAAAATATCCAGCTGAAAAATATGAAATCAAGGGAACAGAAGTATCAAATGAACATTAGGGTAAAAGGTGGGAAATAAAATGTTCTAATTCAGGCAGGATTTCAACTTTTTGACTTCAGTGACATTTAATTCTGGAGATAGCAAGTTCCTGGGTCTCTCTATTTTTATATGTCCCACATTCTCTGAGCACAAAGAGTAGAGAAGACACAGAATGTGGAGGTCGATGTGGATCCCCACATATTTTCCGGTTCCCTTGGTGGTTATTTAACCTGCCTGAACTTCGCTTTTCCCACATATTAAGATGAGGCCTCTCACAGTACACACCTCACAGAGTGCTGCTGGGCTTAAGTGAGTTCATGCATGTAAAGTGCTTAGCAAATAAGCCCTCAAATATGTCAGACATTACAAAGGGAAGGTATAGAAATGTATTATAAATTGGTCTGGTGGAACTCCAGCTTCTTTCCTTTTCTTGCCTTGGTCCGAGGGTTGAAGGCTGTTTCCTTCTCTTGTTCAAAGCAACCATCACCAGCTCTGCTCATCAAACTCTCCGACACACATCAAACTTTCCCACCTCAGCACCTCTTACAGAGAAGGAACTTGAACTCTGGGGACCCTCAGTTGCCTGCGTCAGGAGAGACATGCCTTTTGAGATCATGTATTTCGTCTAAAATTTTTGCCCATCTTGTACCCTACTTCATAATACATGTGCATAATGTAACATATTTACTGCAAATTTTCTGACACATTTGTCACTCCAGGAGGATGTGGGTTTATCTTATGATTTCCAATAACTCCTAGAATGTGGTTCCATGTTGCCAGAGTATAAAAACCCAGAGACCGACTCCCAGCCCTCAGGATCTGTTTAGTTAGGAAGAACTAATGAAGGCAGATCCTTGGTCCAAAGGAGGAAGTTGGCCGCTCTGAGGACCTGAGCAAGCATGGTTTCACGTTTCCTGATGCTGCCTCTCTCAGGGGCATTTTGCAGAGGGAGGCAGTTGTCTTAGGTTGGTTTCTAAACAAGCAGAGCCAGAAGAGGAATTCAGTGCACCATGATTTGTTGATGGAAAAGCATTTCTCCTGGAAAAGCCTTTAAAGGAGGGAAGGAAGCAAAATAAAGGGAAAGAGCCAGGCAGGGATGTGGTCTCAGGTAAAGTCTGACTTGGCCTGATCCACAGGGGAAAGCTGCGGAGCATGAACAACCCTGCAGAACCATTCTTCCTCTGGGACAAGACATCAGCCTTTGTGCCTCTCAGTTGTTTGCTGTGCTGTCTTGCTGGGCTGTGTGAATGCTCCATCACGCCGGCAACTTCCAGCTTGTATGGTTGGGGACACAATCAGTGGATCCCTCAGTCTTGACCTCACTCCCACATTTTCTTTGCTATAAAGTGGGTCTTGGCCTGCTGTGTTCCCATGCCAGGAGGAATCAAACAATCCATAAGTCCTCAGATAGTGGTGTTGGATGAAGCCTTGCCAGCAGGAAAGGCACAGCCATACCAATAATACATATGCCTGTTTCTATGAAAATGAACTGCTGGCACTCTCATGATGGAAGGCATTCAATGTAGTCAACGTGCTGCCACCACACGACTGGCTGGTCTCCTTGGGAAATGGCACCATGACAAGGGCTCAGCAAAGCATTCAGTGTGGTAGCACCTCGTGGTCATCTGGCCTTATCAACATAATATTGTCACTGTAATGGGTCAGCATGACGTCCTCTGGGATGTCCAGAAAGTCTAGACCTCTTCACACTGTGTTATGATGGAAGATGAGAAAAGCAGCATAGCCCTGGGGCTAAACCGTAAGTGTATATTGTTGCCAATTCTATGTGAATGCAAACTGTTTCTGCCCTTCTTTTTGGATTGGAATAGAAAAATACACATTTGTTAAATCAGTGACTGCACACCATGTAACTGAGGCCATAATAATTTGTTCTAGCAGAGATACCACATCTGACAGGAAGCTACGGTAAAGCTACTACTTGTGGTCTACAATCATCTTCCAGGATCCATTTGGTTTTTGCAGGGGGTGGACCATTGAATTGGAGACATTATGGGGACCACCACTTCTACATTCTTTGGATCCTGAGGGTGGTGCTAATCTCCACCATCACCCACTCTCAGACTATGATATTGTTTCTGGTTTACTATCTTAGCCAAGGAATTATGGTTTCAGAGCTCTTAGTCCACAGGCCAAGGACCCAATGAGGGGATTTCATCAGCATCCAGATATGTAAATTCCTATTTTACGTTTGAGAATCAGAGAAATGATCACTGGGTGAGTTTGAAAAACTAGTGGACCCACTGTAAGCCAGGCCTTGGTCAGATCTCCTTTTATTACTCTAACAGGAGCTGTTATAAGGTAGCAATTCAATTCAGAGCCTGTGTCCAATAGTCCTTGAAAGGTCTGGGTATTACCTTTTCCCCAGTGTACATTTATGTAAGTAAATATCCATGGGTCCCTTTTAAGAGGGACTCAGGTTATCATTACCATGCATACTCACCATGGTGCTGCAGGATTCTTATTCCTGGAGACTCAGTCAATGAGTCTAGGTCTGAAAATAATCTGATTCTGAAACCAGGCAAGGAATTGTAACTTCTTATTGGGGTACCCTCTCTTAGGTTTGTGGTCTCCTATACTTGATTTCTTCTACTACAAAGAGCTACTTCCCTGCTTGCCCAGAGGTCCAATCCATGTGAAATCATATTCATACTCCCACTGCAGATTGGTAGAATCCAAACTTCCTCCACTTTCTGCACCTCCCCCACCAAACCCTAAGTTCCGGGAACACTGAACTTTTAGCATTCTCAAAATAGGCAATGCCCTTGCAGGTTTCCAGATACCAATTATACTCTCAATATTGGTTGTATCCTCCTAGTAAATTTCTACTCTTCCTTCAAGACAAAGACAAAATGTCTCTTCTGTGAAGCCCGTCCCTCACTCCCTTCCATTGTGCTCCTATAACCCTCTTTTATTCCTTGATTGTACATTTATCACACTGTATGAGAATTATCTGCTTACATGTGAGGCTTGATAGCAGAGTCTGCCTTACTTCTCTTCCTATTGTAACTGAGCAGGACCATATAGGGGCTTCCCGGGACAGACCTCTACCCCATATCCTCTGCTTTAGCTCCTTTCTGAAGTACCTAGATAATAATATCTAATGCATATTTCCGGAGTGTTTCAGATGCTAAAATCACCACCAGATGGAAGAAATTAACTGCTTGATGATCTTGAGCTCGTAGCCCCCAGACCTTCTGGCACCTAAGGATTGATCACCATCAACCAATCAGAGAATTGTGCAGGCGGTGATCACCTACCCTGGGATGCCCCTCCCTCACCTTGCCTTCAAAAATGCTTTGCTGTAACCTTTCAGGGTGTCGGAGGTTTTTGAATACCCGTTCTCCTTTCTCGTCCCTGCAATAATCCTTTCTCTGCTCCAAACTCCGTTTCAGTTTGTTTGGCCTCACTGGGTGTGGGACACACAAACTTGAGTTTGGTAACACTATCGCCTCATCTTGGCATGCTTCAGCACATGAATTGGAGCTCAATAAATGTGTGCTGAATTAATTAAGCTTCCTTCTTAGCCAACTGCCTTCAAAGTGGCTGTGATTAGTACAGGGCAGTGTGAGTGGTCTTAATTAGCCTTATTTTGCAAAATTCATATGCTCAATTTTCTTCTTCTTATATGTTAATTTTATAGTTGCACTTATTACATGTTTTATAGATGATACCTGGGAATGAGATCCCCATCATCTCTATTCCCACAAAGATTTCAAAATAAAATTTTACTGATATGTATTTTTATTTATTTTATTTTATTTTAAAAATTTATTTATATTTTGGCTGTGTTGGGTGTTCATTGCTATGCACGGGCTTTCTCTAGTTGCAGCAAATGGGGGCTACTCTTCATTGTGGTGCACGGACTTCTCATTGTGGTGGCTTCTTTTGTTGTGGAGCATAGGCTCTAGGTGCACGGGCTTCAGTAGTTGTGGCATGGGGGCTCAGTAGTTGTGGCTCGTGGGCTCATTACTTGTGGTTTGCAGGCTCTAGAGTGCATGCTCAGTAGTTGTGGCGCACAGGCTGTTGCTCCACGGCATGTGGGATCTTCCAGGACCAGGGCTTGAACCCGTGACCCCTGCATTGGCAGGGAGATTCCCAACCACTGTGCCACCAGGGAAGTCCTTACCTGATATTTAATCGGGAAAAACTCCACACATAATGGATATAATCCATCTTATGTTAGAAGAAGGCCAGATATTGTCTGTAAATGTGTAAATGAGGAATGGGTTTGCCCAGAACTTCAGTTTAGGTGGTCAGCAGGTCAAATGAAGGAGGGAGGACTGGAATTTGATTATGATTAATATGTTCCTAGTATTCTAATAAAATCAGTCTGAGAAAGCATGGCCTAGCATAAACCAGGAAGCCCCCAAAGCCAGAAGGTGGCAGAATCCCTCCCAGCCCTGCCCATGCCTACAGCCTGACCCCTGAATTGGAGTCCTCCAGTGCCCGTGGCAGGGGTCCCCCTGCTACCATCTGATACAAACAGAGGCTGTTGGAACCTCAGGTCATTAAGTTCTCACGTCATACCACTCTCATCCCTTCTTCTGATTCCACCAGACCTAGCAAATGACCTTCTGCTTGTATATAATTTGGTTTCTATCACATCGTACTGGATGTGATAGTTGCAGTTCTTACTATAAATTAAGTAATCTGCCAGTGTGGTGAATATGAAGTATTAACTATAAAGTATTCTAACCAAACGAAGTCTCTGTGACTAAAAGCTGGAACTCTGATCCAGGTTTGGCAGCCAGCCTGCCTCTACCCGGGGGAACCTTACCTTCTCTCAAACCACTACATATATGATGGTTTCCTAAGCATTTGTATCTTCTTCTATGTGGGGTCCCTTAGGACTCATATATTTCCTTATTATATTACTTTCTTTCTGAGTATACATCTTGTCTCTTCCTTTAGATAAGTGTTCTTCAAGTATTTTTGGCTAGCATGGACTACATTTATACACATTTATTACATGTATAAACAGTGTACCCCCCTCACACATTTTAAAATTGACATCTAAAATTTTTTTTCTCAAGTTTAAAGCAATGCAAAGAATATAATTTCTGGTGCATTAGATATATTTATAAAGTATTATTCTTTTAAATGTATTCAAAAGAATTAAATATCACAGCAATTTGATACTCACTATCATGTATTTTTATTATACTTAAGCCAGCTGTTCATTAATAGTTGGAAATCTTATATCATCCCTTTTTGCTCTTTATTTCATATTTCCATTCCATTTCTCCCAGAAAATTTTTTCCTAATGTATTTTTGTCCCTAACAGTATTTCATTTATCATTCTAGCATAATTCTCTGCAATACAGAAATTAAATTTTATTTTTATTTCCTGTGACCTAAGTCTGTGAATATTTTAAAGTATCTCCTAGTTTGAGTTACTATTACTACCAGCAGATTATTAAGTAAAGTACCATACATGTTACAAATTTTATGAATAATTATTAAACATAAAAAGTAAAAATGTTTTTGGAAGTGCATCTCAATGAGATGAATGAGGCTGCATTAAAAAATTAATTTATGTATTTTAGATGAATAAAGGTACTACTATTGCTAGGAGGTTTAATAGTAATGATAGTAAAACTTTTTCTTCTACTATTGAGACAGGGCTTGACATTCCATTCCTGTTTTTCGGTGTTACAGATATAGCTTGGAGAAACCTTGTTCACATGAAAAGAATAGATGGGAATGGAAAGAATTTTGCTGTACCAATGCCACTACAATTTTTTCACTTCATCTAAGTTATATGCCAAGATCATATAAAAATGATGTTCAGTCATCTATTAGCTGATGATTCATTCCTTCAGTTTTAACTGCAAAGAATCAGAATCACAGGACTTGTACACCAACACAGCTTTTTTTTTTTTTTTTTTTTTGCGGTACGTGGGCCTCTCACTGTTGTGGCCTCTCCTGTTGCGGATCACAGGCTACGGACGCGCAGGCTCAGCGGCCATGGCCCACGGGCCCAGCCGCTCCGCGGCATGTGGGATCTTCCCAGACCAGGGCACGAGCCCGTGTCCCCTGCATTGGCAGGCAGACTCTCAACCACTGCGCCAACAGGGAAACCCCCAACACAGCTTTTATAGTCTTTAACGACCTCAGCACTGCTGGCAGCATGTTGAACTGTACCTTTGCTTAGTTTTACACCTGAGGAAATACACCAGAGTTAGAATCAGGTTGGGACAGAGACGTGCCTTTCTTTTGTAAAGAAGATGAAGAGTGGCGGAGAAAGGGAAGATAGGAAGGAGGACCATCCTGACACAGATACCTTCCCAGGCTGACTTTTGGGAAAGATCTTTCTCTCACTGAAGCGGTTGTGAGGATTGGGGAATAGAAGCTACTGTGCTCATCACAGAGTTTTTTAGCTACTTTATGTACAGACCCTGGTTAAAATAACTTACCCACTTTAATTTTTTTTTCTTTTTTTTACTTTTTGGGTAATCTCTCCTAATTTCTATCTGTGTTTTCTCCAGTCTAAGATAATTGGACATATCTGTGGGTAATTATAACCAGCTAGGGAGACATTTAGTAGCTTGAGGGTATAGAGGCTATTTCTACATGTTTGACAAATGTAATTATCTGACATTACTTTTAGAGGACATTCAATTGGTTCACATAGTGGACATGTGTTGTTTTTTGCCTACTTAGCATTCATTCTCCTTTTATTAACAACACATCCTTTTTAGGGGGAGGTGAAAGACACCCTCACTAGTTCCCAGCGGTTTGCTTTGGGGGGTCTGGACTCCCTCACTCCCTGATGTTTCTGGCTTCAAGATGGGCAGGAGCCTTAAGCCAGGCTCTCAATTCCAGGACTTTGGCTGGAGCTGGTGGAATTACTGGCCAGGAGAGTGCAGTCTGGAGCAGCTGGACGCCGTAACGGGGAGAGGCTCTACCAGAGGGTGATTCAGCCCAGACAGAAGCAGGGAGGCAGGACATGGAGCTGGAGAAAAACCCAGTTCTGATAATATCCTCGGAATCCACTGGTCCCAGTCATCACCAGCCTACACCCAAACTCTCTAGTTATATGTGCGAATGCATTCTCTCTTTTGCCCTAGTCTGCTCTGGCCCTATAACTCAAAGTACCCCGACTAATGTGGTGGTGGTCCTCTTCAATAAAAGTCTTTCTACTCTGCAACACCAATGAAAAAGTGGGAATTATTTTGTAAATATAGATTATTGTATGAGGTATAGATCTACACTCTTGAATACAGTAAAAAAGTATTATTTCTTTATTTTCAGTGTATTTACGTAAAATTTTTTAAAATTGTGGTACAATACTCATAACATGAAATTTTTCTTCTTAACCATTTTTAAGTGTATAGTTCAGTGGCATTAAGTACGTTCACACTGTTCTGCACCCATCACCACTGTCCATCTCTAGAACTCTTTTCATCTTGCAAAAACGAAACTCTGAAAATATAACTTCTTATTTCCCCCTCCCCTAAACCCCTGGCAGCAGCTTTAATTATATTGTACACATAGAAGACTGTGTGAGGCTAATACCTGAGGGAAATTGTACTCTAAAATGTGAGACATTTATTATGCCTCTCTTGTTACCGCAAATGACATTTGGGGGATCCATTTATCAGATTTGCTGTTCGTTCTACATATTGTTGCAAAATCAATACTGAAATAAAATGGAGGTAAAATAACTCTGAACCTAGGAGGTTTTTTTTTTTTAGTGTGTGTCATCAATGTGTCACCTCAGAAAAAGACGATAATATTTTGCAAGAACGTTTTAGACTTTATTTTGTCTTTGATACCTTTGACAATCTCTAAAGTTTAGAGATATTAGTTTATGTTAATAAAATTTTTTTCTGTATGCTGTTTATCTATTTTGAAAGGTCTTTATTTGGAGTGGATGGGTGTATTGGTTTCTTAGGGCTGCCGTAATGAAATACCACAAACTGGATGGCTCAAAACAACAAAAATTTATTCCTTCACAGTTCTGGAGGGTAGATGTCAGCAGGGCTGGTTCATTCTGAGGGCTCTGAGGGGGAATCTGTTCTACGTTTCTCTCCTGGTGTTCCTGGCTTGATGCCATCTCTCCAATCTCTGTCAGGATTAGTTGTTTTCTATTTTGTTGTTGTTGATGTTTTCAGGCCACCTTGTTTTACTAGGGTTATAAATTAGTACAAAAATGGATACTTTCAGGTAACCAACTGTGTCATCCCAGGATTACATTACAACATGGATATAGAGTTGACAGGTCTTACCCAACTTTGACATTCTTGTACCCTGGGGGTGAGTGGGTGTTTAACAAGGTTTTTCTTTTTTTATTGAAATATAGTTGATTTACAGTGTGGTATTAGTTTCAGGTATATAGCAAAGTGATTCAGATCTATCTATCTATCTATAGATATATCAATATCTATATCTATATATATATTTTTAGATTCTTTTCCATTACAGGTTATTACAAGATATTGAGTATAGTTCCCTGTGCTATACTGTTGTTTTTTAAATTATGAAAACAGGAGCCAGCGTGTTTGTTTTCTGATGACTATAATCCAACAGGAACTTTATCACTCTAACATATATAATGTTTAGTGTTGGCTTTCTTTATTGTAAGCTCTGCTGACTTTTGATGGTTTATGTTGCAGGACCACTGACCCAGTGCAGAAGGGTGCCGCCAGCCGCGGCGGGTCCTCAAAGTGCAGCAACAATCGACGAGAGGGGGTAGGGAACTGAACGCACCAAGGTATGGGATCAGAAGGGCACAAGCAATTGATGGTTGCAAGGCAAGTTTAATAACAAAGCATAGCCATATATATACCCCTAAAGCAGGGAATTTGCTTAGTCACCATCTTATCGGCATCAGCTGGTTAATTGGCTTCTCGGCTTCTCCCTCAAAGGCACCAATTTCCCCTCCAGGGTTGCTTTTCCTAGCTTTAGGGAACAACCAGGGATTCCCAGTAACTGAGCAGGTCCCTGGAGCGATTTGGCCAAAGGCCATCTCCTTTTTTGTGTTCATACCATAAAGTCCAGGATGCATACCAAGGAGAGTACAACCGGGCCCTGAGGCTTATGAGGGTCTTAATGGCGCCTTCCTCAAAGGGCAAGGCTCGCCACATTTCCCCCTCTTTTATTTTTTAAAGCTTGATGATGCAATTTCAACCCATACACCTCCTGAGGAAGAGCAGCGAGACGGCCAACAATAAAGCATAATAAACAAGGTAAGGCAATTAACATCAACAATACACATGACCCCACGGTAATCAATCCTGTGAGTCCATTTTGAAACCAATGCATTGGGTTTAACCATTGAAGCTGATCCAAGAGTCCTTGAATTAATTGTTGGGGCCTGTCTTCTTGTAGATGAGCTTCTTGAATTGCTTGTTATTTCGGCATTAAGTTTTTGTATGTCCATACTAATGTGTCCATCAGTCCATACACTTAAAAAGTGCATTTTTACTTTGTTCCAATCCCAGTTTCATTATAAGCGTGTTGAGTCACACAAATCCAAGTATATTTAGCATGGCAAATCAAATGCATTTTCAATTTTAAAGCCATAATTTGGTCTCCTAAACCTATGAGAGCATTTTTTAACTCATCAACCTCAGTTTTTAGTTGAGTATCAATATGACTTTGTCATGCTAATGCAATACTGGTATTTTTAGACAATTGATTAACATAATGTGCTTGTTGTACAGTTTTACTTAATGCTAAACCTGTGGTAGCGGCTGTGGCTGTTAAAGCGGCTAAGGCTAATATGCTACATATTAATATTCCAATGAATCGTTTAAGTCTTTTTAAAGCTTCAGATAATTCTAGCCTAGCTTGCATGCTAGTACTATGATACCATGGTTCAGAAATATTTACAGGCAGTATTACATAGGAAGGTTGTTTTAACATCATAACAGAAAAAGTTCCTTTCATAGGCAGAATGCAAGTACTAAAAATACAATTCTGACAAGTTATATTATATCCTAAGGAACCAGAAGTAAACTCAATCTGTAAATCTCCTATTAGCAAGGCATATGAGGGTGTAACACAAGTAATAACCGGTTGATAAGAATAAGACAATGCAAACTTCCCAAAATCCCAATGCTTATAAAAAACCAAACTATTATTAGTAACAGAAACTGAAGAAATTAAAATGGTACCATTATTATAATTTAAGGTGCACCAGATTTGAGAATTCAAAATCAGATTGGGGAAAATCAGAAGGAAAAAAGGAGGGAAACTTCAAACTTGTAACAGCTTTAGCTACCGTTAAACTATGGCCAGCCAGTAAAGTCCCTTGTCCTCCTACATATATTTCAACACAAAAATAGTATCTTTACCAGTCTCATTCTTTCCATTTTTGTTATTGTTGCCCTGTGAAATCATTATTTCTAGAACAGCAAGAAGATGTAAAGCTTTCTCAGCTTGGTAGGTTAATATATACAGGTCTACGAACAAAAAACACACTGCTTGGGCAAATTTTTCTTCAAAAGGTTCTATGAACTGATAAAGTTTTTCACCAATGGATATGGCTTCTGTATACTGTCAGACATGATACAGGATGACTGCTTGATTGTAATACAACATACTGTTTTCAACATCATCTAATCCATCCATTTCTTCCTGATTCTTCAACTGGTTAAGTGTCTGTCTTAAACTATCTGTTGTTGTCTGGTTACTTTTGAAAGACTCAGCTACTGCCGTATTCAAAATTATTTTATAATCGTCTTTGTTTATATCTTGTAGGCAGGCAAGATGTTGCAGACAGACATCATAATTTCTAGCTGTGAAAGCCTGGAAAGCACTGGTGGACAACTCCTTCTCTTGATCAGTAATCTCAGGTCGCTCCTTGGATACTTTTTGTCCCATATTTTTTCTACTTCTGACTATTGCCCCGAGTTACTATCAACTTTACTATGTGGCCACACTTTCACTCATAACTCCGGGGATTCACCTACCGAGATTCAGATGTCCCTCTCGTCCGGTCCCTGTTTGGGCGCCACTTGCCGCCAGCCGCGGCGGGTCCTCAAAGTGCAGCAACAATCGACGAGAGGGGGTAGGGAACTGAACGCACCAAGGTATGGGATCAGAAGGGCACAAGCAACTGATGGTTGCAAGACAAGTTTAAGCAGGGAATTTGCTTAGTCACCATCTTATCGGCATCAGCTGGTTAATTGGCTTCTCGGCTTAGTCACGCCTTATCGGCATCAGCTGGTTGATTGGCTTCTCGGCTTCTCCCTCAAAGGCACCAATTTCCCCTCCAGGGTTGCTTTACCTAGCTTTAGGGAACAACCAGGGATTCCCAGTAACTGAGCAGGTCCCTGGAGCGATTTGGCCAAAGGCCATCTCCTTTTTTGTGTTCATACCATAAAGTCCAGGATGCATACCAAGGAGAGTACAACCGGGCCCTGAGGCTTATGAGGGTCTTAATGGCGCCTTCCTCAGAGGGCAATGCTCACCACAGAAGGGCCTTAAAAGCTAAGGAGCTCTTTCCTTCAGGACCGAGGATGGCTTCAGTTCTAGGGATGCTACAGGTCAGTTTATAAGCGGCTAAATACTAGCTGTAGGTACTTTTGGTACCTTATAAACTAGTAATAGAGTTCAACAAAATGTTTTCTGCACTAAAGTTTCGTAGATACTACAATTCTTAAAAAGAAGGTTTTGAAACCATACATAATCATGGCAGAGTGGATGGGTTATCCTGGGGTAAAAAACAACCCCTCAAATCCCAGTGGCTTAAAACAGCAGTGGTTTACTACCTGCTCACACTACACGTCCAAAGAAGGTCAGAGGAAGGCTCTGTTCACTATAGTCCCTCAAGGATCCGGGCTGAAGGAGGTATCACCTGGACATGAGCAAAAGGCATCATAGTTCTTAAAGTTTCCACCTGGCACTGACACACATCATTTCCACTCATGTTTCACTAGACAAAGCAAGTCATATGGCGATACTTGATTTAAAAGGAGGGTGGGAAATGTAGTTCCACCATATTCCCAGGAGGAGGACAGCTGGAATATTTGTGGACAGGCCTAATGTCTACCACACCCTGAGTGGCAGATGGGTATTTAAAGCAAAGCAATTCTGGTTATTGGAACCATTCCAACTTAGTAGCATTGAAAAGGGATCCCAATGTCAGTTGGTCAGACTTTGGAGATGGGTGGCAGGTTCTCAAATGTCTTTCCTCTGCGTCATTATATTCTTGCCAGGTTATCTACTATCTGATATTCTATGTTCACTTTTCCTGTAAGAACTATTTGGTGATTTGACGGCACTCTAAAATTTCTTCTATTTCAATATTCTTTTACAATAACTTCTGAACAATTACAGTTGCTAATGAGTTCTCTAATCTAGATTCTACCTTCACTTTTAATTTCTTTTCACCCACATCTGGGACTTTTTATTTATTTATTTTAAGTATTTTAAGTTCTGCCACTCATTTGTGTACATTTAGGTAAATTACTTAACCTACATCTCCAAGGCTCAACTGCCTTACCTATGAAGTCAAATAATAATTGTTCTTACCTCCTAGGGTATTTTGAGTATTAAGTGAGGTGATATTTGTAAATACTACCTAATATGGATATTAGCTAAATCTGACAAAATGCTTATTAGATGCCAGCACCTTAGTGACCCACTTAATTTTCATAACAACTCTATGAGGTAAATATTATTATTACCCTCATTTTATAGATGAGGAAATTGAGGCACAGAGAGTTAAATAACTTGCCCAGAGACACATAACCAGTAAGTGGTGGATCAGAAAGGCAACACCAGACAGTCTGTGCCAAAGACCATCATCTTAACCTCTGTGTTCAGTGGAGTGGGACATAGTAAATGCTCATTTTTATTTTATGAATATTATTATTATCATTTGTCTAAAATGAAGCCCTATAGTTCTCTCATGGAAAAAAGTTAAAACCTCTTCTTTCTTGAAAAATATGATATTTGATAAAAATGCATGAATTCTTCTGTCTTGGCCTCTTTCTCTCTTCCTCCCACCCTTTCTCTTGGATCACTTGCTCTAGGGGAATCCAGCGGCCATGTCCCATGTCATGAAGATACTCAGGCTGCTCACGTGAGGAGGAACTGAAGTCTCTGGCCAACATCCAGGTTGACACTGAGGACTGCCAAAAATCATGTGAGCCAGTGTGGAAGCAGATCTTCCCTAGTCCAGCTTTCAGATGACTGCAGTCCCAGCTAACAGCCTGACAGTGATCTCATGAGAGAATCCAGCTAAGATGCACCCAGACGCTTTCCCCAAAGAAGTGGTGAGACAATAAATGTTTGTGATTTTCAGCTGCAAGGGGTAATTTGTTACACAGCAATTCATAACTAAAACAGATATTGGTACCTGGAAATGAGGTGCTGCTATAATAAAAACTTAAAATGTGGGAGAGGCTTCTTAAAGAAATTGTTTTAAGTCCTTTACCTTTCTATATAAATTTCATATTTGCTTGTCAATTTCTTCTTTTTAAAAAAATTTATTTAGGCTGAACTGGGTCTTAGTTGAGGTATGTGGGATCTTTGGTTGCGGCATGTGAACTCTTATTTGCGTCATGCATGAGGGATCTAGTTCCCCGACCAGGGATCAATCCCAGGCCCCCTGCGTTGAGAGTGTGAAGTCTTACCCACTAGACCACTAGGGGAGGCCCTTGTCAATTTCTTTATATAAGTATGCTAGGATTTTGGCTGGGATTGCATTGAACCTATAGAACAACATAGGGGCCATTGCCACCTTACCAAATTGATTCCTCCAATCCACAAATATGGTATATCTCTTCATTTAATTATAAGGTTTTCTTTAAATTTTCTTTGCAATATTTTGTATATAGCTTTTGTATATAGCTTTTACACATCTCTCATCATTTTTATTCCTGATATTTTTATGCTATTATAAATGTTTTTAAAACTTTCGATCATCACTGGTAAATAGAAATACAATTTTTTTGATGCTACCATAATTTTTAAAAAATTTCAGTTGTTGGGCTTCCCTGGTGGCACAGTGGTTGAGAGTCCGCTTGCCAATGCAGGGGGCGCGGGTTCGTGCCCCGGTCGGGGAGGATCCCATGTGCCGCGGAGCGGCTGGGCCCATGAGCCATGGCCACTGGGCCTTCGCGTCCAGAGCCTGTGCTCCGCAACGGGAGAGGCCACAGCAGTGAGGGGCCTGCGTACCAGAAAAAAAAAAAAAAATTCAGTTGTTCATTGCTTGTAAATAGAAATTCAGTTTTTTTGTGTGTGAGCATTGGCCTTGTATCCTGTGACCCTTTTACATTTCCTTTTTGGCTCTAGTAGCTTCATTATAGATTCAATTGGATTAGCTATATAAATCATCATGTCATTTGAAAATAAAGACAGTTTTACTTCTTTCTAATCTGAATTCTTTTAATATGTTTAACACATACAAATACACACACAGGTACAACAACATGTGTATGTGCAGCTGGATGCAATTTGCTAAAATTTTGTTAAGAGATTTTATACCTATATTCTCTGTAGTTCTCTTTTCTTGTCTGTGTTTATCTGGTTTGGTATCAGAATGATTCTGGCTTCATAAAATGTTAGGAAGTTTTTCCTCCTTTTCTATTTTATGAAAAAGTTTATTTAGAAGTTTTACTATTTCTTCTTTTAAAGTTTCATAAAATTCACTAGTGGCTTGAAGTTTTCAATTTCTTTAATGTATATAGGGCTTTTCAAGTTTTCTTTTTCCTCTTTTTTAGCATAAAGTTGTTAATCTTTTATTAACTTGATATTGGTAATTTATAAATTTTATTTTTCTTTGATCAGTCCAGTCTAACTAGAGGCTTACCAATTTTATTGATTTATTTAAAGGAACGAGCATTTATTTTCATTGATATTTTCTACTATTTTTTCAATTTCTATTTTATTAATACTGTTATTTCATATCTCCTAGTTACCTTGGGCTTGTTTTTTGTTGTTGTCATTTGTTTTGTTTTGTTTTAGCACGAAAGCTTAGATTATTGGTTTGAGTATTTTCCTTTTAAAAAAAGTATTTAATGCTATAAATATTCCTCTAAACACTTAGCTGCATCCTACAAATTTTGATATTTTGTATTTGCATTCAAACTATTTTCTAATTTTTCCTGTGGTTTCTCCTTTGACCAATGGATTACTTAGGAGTACATTGTTTAATTTTCAAATATTTGGGGATTTTCCAGATAGTCTATTAGTGATTTCTAGTTTAATTCTGTTATGATCAGAGAAAAAGCTTAGGATAATTTCAGTTTTTCCTGTGTACTTGAAACATTTGTGTATCTTGCTGTTGTTAGTCAGATTATTCTATAAATTTCAGTTAAGCCAAGTTGGTGGCTACAGTATTCAAGTCTTTTTTAAAATAGAAGAAGAGTTGATTTACAGTGTTGTGTTAATTTCCAGATCTTTTATATCCTTTCTGATTTTTTGTCTACTTGTTTTACTCACTACTGAGAGAGGAGTGTTGAAGACTCCATGTATAATTGTATATTTGTCTCTTTCTCTTTTCACTTCTATCAGTTTCTGCTTTGTGTATTTTTGGCCTTGGATTTTTAGGTGCACACACATCAAGATTGTTGTGTTACTGACAAATCAATCCATATCTCATTTTATATTGTCTGTCTTTAACCCTGGTAATTTTTCTTGTTCTGAAGTTACTTTATTTTACATAAATGTAACTAGTCCTTCTTCTGATGTCATAGACTGAATTGTGCCCCTACTCCCCAAATTTATATATTGAAGCACTAACCCCCAAGTACCTCAAAATGTGACTATATTTTGGAGATAGGGTCTTTAAAGAGGTAATTAAAGTTAAATGGAGTCATATGGTTGGGCTCCAATCTAACATGACTGGTGTTCTTATAAGAAGAGGAAGAGACACTAAGCAGGTACTTGCACAGAGGAAAGGTCATGTGAGGACAAAAGAGAGAAGGAAGCTGTAAGCCAAGGAGAGAGGCCTCAGGAGAAACCAACCCTGCTGACACCTTGATCTTGAACTTCCAGTCTCCGGAACTGTGAGGAAAATAAATTTCTGATGTTTAAGCCACCCAGTCTGTGGTATTTTGTTATGGCAGCTTTAGAAAAATAATAACATTTGATTAGTGTTTTCATCATATATTTTCCCCAATATTTTAATTCACCTATATAATTATTGGCTTTCTTGTAGATAGCATATAATTGGGTCATCTATTTCTATAGCCAATTTGAGAATCATTGTCTTTTAATTAGAGTGTTTAGACCACTTACATTTAATATAATTATTAATATGGCTAGACAGGTCCACAATTTTATTATTTTTTTTGCTTGTTTCCTATGTTTTGTTCTTCTCTTCTTCCTTTCCTATATTCTTTTGGATTATTTAAATACTTTCAGTATTCTCTCTTACTTTATGTATTGTATTTTTAGCCATGTCTCTTTTTCTTTTAGTGGTTACTCTAGGGACTATTAAATGTAAGCAGTGTAAAACACTGGTTAAAAGAAAGAAATCTGTTTATTTTTTCTTTGTGACTTCCCTTGCAAATCTTGGAGATTAATATAAATGAGGCACTGTTATCTTAAACCTCATTGGAATTGAGGTTAATAATCCTAACCACACTGGATTTATATAAACACAAGTCACTTTGACAAAGGCAATGTGCTTGACTGATACTCTGCATCTCACTGACTTTCTTCAAGATCAAATCCAGGAAAAATAAAGTGAGAACAATAGACTTCTGTGCAGGAGTTTTGTCTCAGCCAAAGTAGCATCAGATTTAAGACAATATAAAAAGTCAAGTCATCTTACTAATATCATTCTCAAACTTGAAAAATTGCATGGGTTTTCCTGGGCTTAGAGTTTAGTAGATGTAGAGACTGTTTGTTAAAATAAGGAAGTCTTAAATAAATGGAAAGATGTTATACATTTATGTATGAGATTATTCAATAGAGCAAAAATGTCAGTTCTCAGATTAATCTATATGAAATATAATACTAATCAAAATTCTAAACATATTTCATCAAAATGATATATTTACTATAAATTTTATAAGGAAGATACATTGTGAATGAAGGGTTATGGCAGATTTGATAAAGCAGAAGAAAGAAGAGAGGCTTAACCTAGCAGATATCAAGATATATAACACAGGTACATTTCTAATTTAGTTCTTTTCTTACAATAAATAACATGTACATGATGATATTGTCCCCATCTCCTCAAAACTATTATATGATTCAATAATACAAAATTTGGGGACTTCCCTGGTGGCGCAGTGGTTGAGAATCCACCTGCCAATGCAGGAGGCACGGGTTCGAGCCCTGTTCCAGGAAGATCCCAAATGCCACAGAGCAACTAAGCCTGTGCACCACAACTATTGAGCCTGCACTTTAGAGCCCGTGAGCCACAACTACTGAGCCCATGCACCACAACTACTGAAGCCCACACACCTAGAGCCCATGCTCTGCAACAAGAGAAGCCACCGCAATGAGAAGCCCACACACGGCAATGAAGAGTAGCCCCCCGCTCGCCGCTACTAGAGAAAGCCCGCACGCAGCAATGAAGACCCAATGCAGCCAAAAATAAATAAATAAAATAAATAAATAATAATACAAAATTTGGTGTAATTTCAATGAAACTAAATGTTTTTCTCTCAGTGATAACCTAGACAGGATATGAAGCTAGAACAAAAAAGTAAAAAATGGTAGAATATTTGCCTTCTCCACCTTTCCAGTTTTTGGACTCTACCCTATTCCTCCACTTCTTGGGAACTTTTTTTATTATAGTTGATTTACAATGTTTCAGGTGTACAGCACAGTATATAGTAGTGTGTATATGTTAACCCCAAATTTCTAATTTATCCCTCCACCACATCTTGGGCATTTATTTCAAGATTATTGCTAGTGCACAGTGGAAGAAAATACATTGTATTTTATCATGTTTACTAATGTTGTGACTGATTTTTTTTTCCTTTTTAACTGAAGTATAGCTGACATACAATATTATGTTAGTTTCAGGTGTCTGTAACTTTGATTTTTAACTTCTATAATCTAAATAACAATTATTACTTGCAAAGTCATTGTCTTGAAAACTATTTTCATGAGAAATCATAACTCTTTTCATTAAAATAAAGACAGAAAATTCATCCTCAAAGAAAACTCATTTGTCTTCTAAGAACAGCATTTCAGAGATTCAAATAAATTAGAGGTGGAAAAATCAATTAGAGCTAATCTACCAGCTTGTCAGAAAGGATTGCTTTCTACAAAATATATTCTATTTCTTTGTCCAGGTTAATTTTTAAATGTCTCAAGGGATGGAGCACTTGTTATATCCCTCTGAAGTCTTTCCTTTTATATAATTGACCTTCCCAAGAATCTTGTTTTTTTCTAATATCTAACCTCCATGTTAGTTATTAATTCTGTGCTATTGCTTTTAATTATACTTTTTTCCTGTAGTAATTCCTCTTCTCGCAAATTCTGTTTTTATACTCTCAGATATTTGTAAGAAGCTAGGCTTCATTTAAATTAATTACATATGTTTACTTATAATACAAAATCTTTTACATCAAAGAGATCATTAGGTCTTTTTTTCCATTTTCCCTTTTTGTCCTGTCTGTCTCTCTCTGACACTCTCCCCTTCTCCCTCTTTCCCTCCTTCCCTCCCTCCCTCCTTTCCTTCCTTTCTTCCTTCACTTACATTCTTTTTGTAGACAAGGCAATGGGGTGCTTAAAAGTGGAAGGTACTGGCAGGAACAAGTAGAGAAAGGAGAAGACAAATTTTTTGCTTGATCCAGAAGACTATCAGTTCCTTTGCAAATTAGCTATATAGTTCTTGTCTTATCTCTGCTATGACTGAAGCATTTTTCTCTTGTTAATGATTTCTGGTTCTTTTATAACCCCTTTTGTCTTTCAGCTTTATTTCAGATTTCCCCCTTTCTATTTAATTATGTTTATGTAAATTTAAAATTCAGTATTTTTCCATATTGGATGGTATTATTTGTTTTACCCTTTGAACATGAAGGTGATGGGTTTCCTCCATTTACAAGATTTAAATTCTTGCCCTTATCCGTGCAGATGATTAAAGTGAGATATCAGGTACACTGGTACTCTGGACTAAAATTTCTAGTGTCTGAAGATAAGCAAAACAAGGATTTTAGAAGGGATGAGAGAGTATCATATGGCCAGTGATGGAGATTGCTCTGAGCATAAGAACATAAATCCTTTGTAGCCAGGGTCAGTTCAATAAATGCCACAGTCTGCAGTAACAACTCTTGGTAACCTGGGGGAAAGGCAGACACAAAGAATGTGATGAATTTTATTGTGTGCTTATGTGCTAATAAATTGAGTTTCTATGAATTCCTGTATAAAGTCCATCCATTATCATTGTTCAAGAACTGTGGAATAAGTGTTTATAAAATTTACTAAATATATTTTTAATAGTGAAAATTTACAGAGAAATTTAATTAGCTTTCTCCTCTTACCAGGAAGCTGTCAGGGCTTTAAAACAAAAACAAAAACAAAACTTGTGGTGGAATTCCCTAGAAAAAGGACCATATACTACCTTTCACAGAGTCATAACATCTCATTAGGCAAGAGCCTAAGATCTGGAGCAAGACTGCCTTGCTCAAATTCTGCCTCTGTCTTTCAATAGCTGTGTGACCTTGGAAAAGTAACTTAACACCTCGTGCCTGTTTCCCCTTATAAAATGGTGATACAGCCTGAGGAAGAATTGGAGTTATAAATTGAGAATAAACGGAGTTAAAATTGTAAAGTGCTTAGTACAGTACCTTAATAAAAGCTAATTTTCATTTTCTCTTTTCTTCATTCATTGAACAGATATTTATCAAGTGTCTTCTATGTGATAAGGCCAGAAATAGGAGTTCACAGTATAGCAACAAAGAATCATACAACATCTAACTGTAATGTAGGGGGTGCTACAAAAACATATGTCAGGCTCTGGAATCAAGAAATGAGCGATTAACTGTTACTGAGCCGAACTTGGGTCCACTCACCCACTGCACAGCAAAGCCAACTTACTGACACAAGGTTGTGTTAAAGGAAAGTACACCATTTATTTGTAGGGTGCCCAGCAAGGAGTGTGAGTGGCTCATGCTCAATGGCCCTGAAACCCCCAGTGGCTTTCAGTGAGGGGTTCTTAAAGGCAAGAACTGGGGTGAGGGCTGCAGGGTGTGTGAGTTTTTTTCTATCTGGCTAGTGAAATAACAGGGTGAAGTTTCGGGAATCTTAATCATCAACCTTCTGGGTTTCCAACCAGTCTGGGGTCTACATGCCTATAGTCACCAACCTCCACCTAGGTGGGTCATGGGCAGGGGCCTTAGTTCCTGTAGAACAACTTAAAGAGTGTCAGAGTGTTATGTATATCCCTTAAGGAGGAAGTAGGACTCTGTTTTCTT
The DNA here is from genome assembly GCF_026419965.1 of Kogia breviceps. NCBI lineage: Eukaryota > Metazoa > Chordata > Mammalia > Artiodactyla > Physeteridae > Kogia > Kogia breviceps. Next base: position 82,670,235 of record NC_081315.1, read on the forward strand.
GCTGAATTATTGCCATTATATTTCTTGTTTAACTACTTTTACTTTGTTTCTGCATTCTCTCAGTTCTCTAATTAGTAACTGCTTATGCCTCTTCTTTGGAACTCAGGGAAGGCCTAGGAGACTAAAGCTTTTTTCTATAAACAAGAAACAGGTGACTCAGAGGGGCTTTTGTACCTGGGAGGGCCCTGCAGTGTCCTGCTCAGTTTCAGAACATGTGTAGTACATTAAAGGAGGAATCTTGGTCTTTAAAGAAGGAGTATGATTTTGAAAAGTGCAGAAGGTGAATGGATAAAGCAGGGAGTCTAAAGGAAATAGCATAAGCAAAGGCACAAAAGCATGGAAGTACATAATGTTGCCAGTGAGTGATCAAGCATGGGTAACACATCAGGGGGTGGGAGAGTTGGGGAGGGGATAAGGCCCTCTTTCCATTTTTGGTGAATCCCCTACTGTATGAATTTGGGTTGTGGGAGGCCCTACCTCCCAGTAGGGAATCTGAAGGGAGGCAAACGTTCCCTCTCTCTGCCTTCTGGCTGCTGAGGCATGGGCGTGTGACCTTAGATATCTCCACCTGTGAACTTGAACAGGGAGACTGTGATGCTAAGTTGCCAAGGTACAGGAATAGTGGCCACAGCAAGTGACCAGTGGAGTGGGGCAATTGGTGATATAGTATGGCATAGTCTGGTCTGTGTTATTTGCTGCCAGCTTCCATAGATCCTGACCCTTTTCCTGAACCAATTCTCCATCTATATGTTGATACAGTGGGCTACTTGACAACCCTCCAGTAATTTTTTCTGGATAAATTAACTGCAGAGGGTTCCTTTTGTTTGCAACCAAGAAGTATCTCAAATAATAGAGAATTTCATCTTTTTTGTTTGTTATCAGTGTTTCCAAAATTTTGTTCAAGGAATATCAATTACTTCTGTAATAAAACACTTTTTATTTAATGTAAAATCAATATAAATGTAAAAAGAAAAATCCTTGAAAGTAAAAAATTGAATTAAAATGTAAAAAGAGCCACCTAATGACAAAAGGATAAAATAGATAAATATTAATCATAATAGTAATAATTTTAAGGTAATATATATTGAATGCTTACCTCTGAGCCAGGTGCATTATTATGAGCTTTATGTGCATTATCTCAGTATATACTTTCAACAACACTGAGTTGTACATACTATGATTACCAACCTTTTCAGATGAGGAAACTGAGGTTGGAGAGGGTAAGTCACTTTTCCAGAACCACCAGTGGCATGGTGGTGTAGCTAGGATTTAAACCTGGGTAGCCCAAACACAGCATCTGTCACGGATGAGCTGGTCATCACTTTTTCCCAGGAGAGTTGACTAAGATTTTGTACTAGAGGTAATAAGAAAGAATAAGTCGGATTTTGCTAGGTACAGAATACATAAAAGGGTCAGTTCAGCTTGGGAAGGCTGTGTGCAAGGGCAGAGACAAGAAAGGCCATTACCTATTCCAGGAATGCTCATGGAGCATTGGTTGTCAGTGCAGGGGGTGTACTGGGGGCGTGGAGGTAGGGAATGGGTGGGCGAAAGGGAAGCTGGTAGTAGAGGAGTCCGAATATAGGTTTGAAATGGAATGGGGGTGGGGGGGGTCATGTGAGTCCTTAGGTTTAGTAGTTTTTATCCTTAAGCAACTGGAAGTCATCAGAAGTCTTAAGGAAAGGGAGTGACATCATCAGCATCGGTTTTTAGAAGGATCATTCTGGCAGTGCTTGCACTGGGAGTGATGAGTGTCCCTAAGGTCAGTCAGCAGGATACTGAAACAGTGCATGAAAAGCCAATGAGGACAGTGGGAGTAGGACAGAGAGGAAGGCCCAGATTTTTTTTGTGGTACACGGGCCTCTCACTGTTGCAGCCTCTCCTGTTGTGAAGCACAGGCTCCAGACGCACAGGCTCAGCGGCCATGGCTCACAGGCCCAGCCGCTCCGCAGCATGTGGGATCCTCCCGGACCGGGGCACGAACCCATGTCCTCTACATCGGCAGGCGGACTCTCAACCACTGCACCACCAGGGAAGCCCATGGCCCAGATTTGAGAACCATCCCTGAGGTGGAAGCAACAGGGCTTGGTGACTAATTTGATGCGGTGGTTAAGGAGGAAGGAAGAATTGAAGATGACTGAGATTTCTTGTTTGGAAACCTGAGTAATTGGTGATATCATTAACTGAAATAGGAATGGAAGGAAGGAAATCTCTGTGAGGGCTACCAGAAGATTTATATGTTATTTCATTTAACCCTAAACAAACCAATGATGAAAAGATTAAGATGCCCATTTTGTAGATAAGAAAATCAAGGTTCAGTGAGGTTGAGTAACTTGCCAAGATCACACAGATGATAAACAAAAGAGCTGAGATGTGAAATAAAGTTTTACTCCAAAGCCGGTATCTTTCCATGATGGTATTCTATACTCTGACAACAATTTTAGTTTGGAAAAATAGGACTAAAGCTCAAAGGAAAGCTAGATAGAGCTAAAAACATGGTTCCTTTCAGAGGAGGAAATGATAAAGAATGAGGAGAGATTAAAGTCTTACACTATTGGGATAAAGGACTAGAGCAGCACTGTCCAATAAAATTTTCTGCAGTGATGGAAATATTTTATACTTGCACCGTCCAATATTGTCGCCATTAGCGCACATGACTATTGAACACTTGAAATGGGGCTAAAATGACTGAGGAACTGAAATTTTAATTCTAATTATAATGAATATAAATTTAAAAACCATATGTGGCTAGTGACTATCACATTAGATAGTTTAGAACTAGAGAAACCAGCCAGACATGGAGACAGTCCATCAGAGGAGAGGCCTTGTTGGTAACCCCCCAAATCACTAGGTATTTGATCATCGCCTTATATCTGTGGGTAAGATTGGTCCTAAGTTTGGGGACTGTAATTCATTAATTAGGAAGGGGTTCTTTCCTACTGCAGACAACAAATTAATTTTACCAAGTCTCATTTTTGGAAGGAGAGTAAGTACAATACTCCACTCCTTTCTTTTCTTTTCCCTTCTCCTCCCCTTCTTTTCCTTCTTTTTGCCGCACCGTGCAGCTTGTGGGATCTTAGTTCCCCAACCAGGGATTGAACCCACACCCCTGGCAGTTAAAGCATGGAGTCCTAACCACTGAACTGCCAGGGAATTCCCCCCACTACCTTTCTTATATGAGACAAAAATCACAGTCATTTTCTCAGTATTTACATTTTTCTGTATAGAGTGTTACTTAAGAGCTCAGGCTCCAGGCAAACACCTGGGTTCAAATCCAAGTTCTGCCACTGAACCAGTTTGTTGTGCCTTGAGTTAAATTACTTCACATTCTCAAACTTCACTTTTACTACCTGTTACATAGGGATAACAATAGTACTAACTCATAGGGTAATTGTGAAGATTAAGTTAAATAACCTATGTAAAAAGCTTAGCCAGTATCTGGTACTGGCTTAGCACCCACTAAAGGCTGGCTATTCTGTAAATAGTACCTTATTGTGATGTTTGCACTTTGCACCTCTGTGTTTTGACATTTACTTGACTCTGTTTTTGCATAAGTGAAGGTATTCTTCCAGATCTCTAAATGTCAGAACATTCCAAAAAAGAAATACACATTCATCAAGATAAAAAGGTGGGTAGGGTTCTGAAAATTCTTATTTGTAGTCATTTTTGTATTTCACTTTGTTTTGATAAAGTACTTTAAATCAGTACAGTGGAAAATCTTAACCCTGATATTTTGTTGTGATCATTAAAATTCCTTTGGTTTAACCTCTGTTCATACACCACATTATCAAGCAAAAATACTAGAAGCTCTAAATGTTGACTCAAAATATTTCTTGATGTCTGGAAGTTCTGAAGAATGTCATACCGCTGTAATTAAGATATTTAATGCCTAGTCTCTGATTATCTTAAAAGTAGTTGGATAGGTTGTATAGTGAGTGGTTGGATAAATCAAGTACTCTTTAAAGACCAATGACTTCAGAAGTAGGAACAAGTAATAGGATCTCTTTTGTTAACATCGATTTTGTACTTGGTAACCTTTGGACTGAAAGCATTGTGATGTAGTCTTGCACTTTGTATAGTGTTTATGCAAATAACGAATGTATTTTTTCATTAGATTGGGATGTCAAGAAATCTGTGTTCAAGTGCCACTTCTGATGAGTTGTCTGTTAAGGAAAAGCCATTCTTTGGGCCACAGGTCCTCTGCAGCATCTAAGAGTTGATCCAGACTTCTAGAATGATCTCCTAAGTATACTTCCAACTAAAATTCCTTGAATCGGCCTTTTCTTCCCCCCTTTGGTCTCAAAGGACGTACACAGGTAATTTTTACTTCCATGCTTTAATAAACATGCTCTTGGAATATTTCATTTCCTTGGAAAACAATTCATGGGTGAGTCAGCATGACGGGAAAAAAAAACCCCACAATAGATATCAAAATTGCATGAGGTGGTGAAAGGAAAAATGATTTTCTTTGTAAACCGAAATGATGAGGTACAAAGAAACCAATGACTTATTTGTAAAATGCGTGGTGGAAGGCTCTAGGCAGCAGAGCTAACGTGCTGTTACTTATGAAGCAACGCGGGGGGAGGGGGAGGGGGCCTAGGAGTCCTCTCCATACTGCCTGAAAACGGCTATGACTATAAATGTTCCTTTCCGTGAGGGAGAAAGAAAATGTGTGTCGGGAGGCGGAAGAAGGAAGGAAGCAAGCAAGGAAGGTTAAAAGCTCCCCCCAACCCCATCCTCTCTGGAAATACATCATTAAGGGAATTTCCTCCTGCAGCCACGGAACGTTCTATGGCCGTTTCCACGTCACTATTAGGGGCAGCCAGGGATTTTGCTTTTTCTGGAGTTGACTTCCCAACTCCTCCTCCGGGTCCCCTGTGGGTCGCCGAATGTCGCCCTCCGCCCGGGGCGAAGTCGAGCAGCGACGAGACTCGGTAGGCAGGCGGGTGGCGCAGCGGCCGGGAGAGGGCGCAGCAGCGTTTCCTGCGTGAGCGCGGCCTCGGGGCCCGTTTCCGGAAGGCTGATTGCATCAGGTGTGGAGCTCGGCGCCTCCTCTGCCCAACCTGGCGGCCACTGCGCCTGCGCGCGACTCCCCGCCCCGCCCCCGCCGCCGAGGACTCCACCGCGGGTTTTCTTCCCTGTCCGGAGGAGATCAAGCCTGGAGGGGCGGGCGCCGTTTACCGCCCCGGACCCCCGAGAGTGGGGATGGTAGGGCCGGACTCCTGGGGAGCTGTGGAGTCCGAGGGAATAGAGTACCTGCGGAAAGAGGACCTGCCTGGAAGGCTGGTGGCGGGTCCCGTCTCTGCGGCTGACGGGAGGGGTGGTCTTGGGCTAATTTCCTCGCCTCTCTAGGCCTGAAGGACATAGGCTAGAACTAAAAGGCATTACAGTCAAGAGTCTGCATTTTCTCAAAGTAGGTTAAACTGCGTCCCCCAACTATCCGTGGTTCACGAACTCCATAGGCGGATCTTGGGGTGCAGAGACTCAGCCCCAAGGATGAGCACTTTCATGGATTTATAGGATTTCTCAGTGGCAATATTGTTTTTGCGTTGCGGAAGGACGTGATTGTTGGCCTCCAGATTGGTCTGAGGGAAATTGTTCGTGGCAGAGGTTTGGGGTTGCCAATGCCAGAAACCCCTCTTCCACAAGGCAGCTTTCCCCTACCACTCTTTCCTTCCAACCCCACTCGAGTGTGCGTCAGGGTTCCATTATACACCCTTTTATACACACCTAGTAGATTTCCCTCCTAACACTCTTCATGTTTGAAATGACATTTTTGAGTGATTATTTAATGGATTTCTGACCACCTCGCTGGACTAAGCTCTGTGAACGCAGGGGTCTAGGCTTTTTTAAATTCACTGCTATCCCCAGGCTAACCATAAGATCTTGTGGGTCCTCAATAAATTCATGATGTCGAAGGAAAAACGTTAATACCAGCCCCAACCTCATCGAGTCCTCTCATGAAGAATAAGGACGGGTGGGGTGTGAGTTTGCTGTCTGAGGAAGGAGTGCATTCTGGAGGTTTGGGGAAGAGGATGAGTGAGAAGGAGCCATTACTTTGTAGTTACTATTAAATTACTTTTAGCACAATCCTCCTGAAGGAGATAGTAGGTAAGGCTGTGTGTAGAGCAGTGGTTCTCAAAGTGCGGTCCTCAGACCAGCAGCACCAGCTGACCCCGGAAAGTTGTCAGATGTGCAGATGCTTGGGCCGCACTACAGACCTACCCATGCAGAGACTCTATCCAGCGTTCTGTTTCCAAAAACCCTCCAGGCGATTCTGATGCAGGCTCAACTTTGACCACCGCATCGGTAAAGAGCAACCCCAATGATGCTTTGGGGACGTTAATCGCAGTGTCTGGGGCACTGATTACTACCTATTGAGTATCCATTCTTATCAGGATCTCGCTTGTCTGTTTAAATTGGTAAAATTTTAGTTAATATTCCTGGAGGTGAAAAGGAAATTGTGTTTTCCCCCTCCTGCAGGTGTGTTTCTTCTTGAGGCGATCTTGCTGTGATTTTCACGTCAAGAAATGGGGTGTGTGTGCGTGGCATATGCCTGGGGTTCTAGATAAGGAGACAGAAGGAAGGAGAAGATCTCGCCTACAAGTTGCAGCTGGATGGGCCTGGGCAGCTCTCATCTGAGGACATTTTACCATTATAAGGGAATGCAGACATGTGGGAGAAAAGAGTAGCCAGGGATAACGTTACCTTTTGGTGCAGACAGACGCCGAGCCTCATGGAGGGGTTATCATACCGGGATGCATCGCCTTGGGTCTCGACACTCTGGCACGCATTCCTCCCTGCCATCTTCTCAGATGATAAGGGGAGCGCGAGTTCAAGAGGCCCCAAAGCCTCTGCCTGCAGGGGTCGCTCTAGGAGCGCGGCCCGCCCCCTCCTTCCAGGCCCCCGCCCCCGGCCCCGCCTTTCTCGGGATTCGCCCCCGCCCGGTCGGGCCCCTCCAGCCTCTCCGCGCAGCCGCAGCCAAAGCCCGGAGAAGTGGAATCTCGCCGGCGCCGCTCTCTGCGCGGGACTCGTGGAGCGGCACTGGGCATGCTCAGTGGCCAAAGCCAGTCCTGGTCTCAAGTAGGAAGCTCGTGCGCTGTACCCGCAGCTGATCCTGGCGCTCCTGGCTGGGCGAGACTGGAGCAGAGCTGCCGGGCGCCGGAGCCGAGGCGAGCGCCGCGCGCACCGCCGGTGAGCCCCTCTTTCTTCCTTGCTTTTGCTCTCGACCCCGGGGCGGCCCGGGAGTACTGGTGAGAGACCCGGGCAGCGGCAGCAGCTTGCGGTGAGTGGCTGCGCGTAGCCGGGGCGGCTGCTCCTCTCCTCCCGGCCCCGAGGGCTGCGCGGCCACTGCCGCTCGCCCAGCCGCAGCCACAGCTGCAGCAGCTGCCACCGCATCTGCAGCGGGCGTCTGCTGCGGAGTCCCGTGCGCCCTGCGTCCGCACCGCAGGGCTGGGTGGCACGGCGCCCGCGGGCTCACTCCTTGACTCCATCCCTCTGGCTTCTCGGCGCCCTCTTTCCATCGGCAGCCGGGGCTTTGCAGGGCCTTGGGCGGGGGAGACAGGGTTGGAGGGGGTGCGCCGGGCGGGGGCTGCGGAGGGGAAAAGTGAGGGTGGGCGCCGGTGGGGAAGAGCGCACACCCCCTTGCCCTGGCACCGGCTTCCGCTGTGCGGCTGGGCTCTCCCCGTGCGGCAGCGCGCTCCTCCCGGGGAGTTGAAGACCGAGCTGGCTTATAGGGGATTCAAAGGGGGAAAAGTTCATTTCCCCCTCGGAGGCAGGGAGCGTTTTCACTAGAAAATGGCTGTGCGAAGGGGACCGAATCAGGGAAGCTGGTCCTGGAATCCCCTCTGCTGCCCTCCGGGCGGAATGGAGGGTTGAACGCTAGAAATGACATTTGTGCGATGAAAAAGATTGCTGGACGGAGGGAGGGGTGCGGAGTCCCTTAGAAACAATGAAAGGTGATCTTGATGTCGGCGGAGAGGTCTAGAACTGAGGGGTCAGGGGCCAAGGGCCGAAGGAGCGTGGGACCTGGATTTAAAAAATCATACATTGAAGAAATCAGATTTAGAGTCGTGGCCGTTTTGTAGTCAAGTTCAGCGCTGTTTAGAGCCATGACTGTCCCAGACGGTTTTGGATGGATTGACTGGTTGGGGAGGACCAACATTGAGAGGAGAATAAGGTCAGTGTCGGAAGCTCAGACAAGATTGGGAGCAGGTTTTTTAGAAGTCCCTCAGTCACTGGCTTTACCTTGCGCCTGATGACTTAGGTAAAATACTTAAAGGATTATCATGAAATGATGCCAGCAGTGGTGTTTGAATTCCAAGAAATGAAACTTTGTGAGGTTGGCATTGGTTTTTCATGTTTTAATATTTCACTGATTTAAAAAGCCAACAGTGGCATCCTGATCCGTTATTCTGGATTTGGTTCTCAAGTCTTTGGTGTATTTTTCTTGTCATGGATTTATACTTCAAATCTTGTCCTTAAATGGCCGTGATAATTAAGAATATCTGAATTCGGGTAGATGGACTTTCAGGAAGGGGGATTTCTTTGTTGTGTTTTCAGTTTGTAGCTTGAAAGCAGTTATTTGTTCAACAGCTGTTTATCGTAACTTGCACAGTCCTAGAAATGGCACTGTTTTGAAAGGATGACATTTGTCAGGAGCATAAGGAACGTCCAAGCTGGGGGAAATGCTGAGAGAACACAGGTGGCAGTAGAGTACAATGGTCCGGTAGTCAGAACACCTGGGGAAAACAGAAGCAAGGTTTCTATAGCTGTCTTTTGGTCATCGGCGTACTATATGACCTTGAAAAATCACTCAGGGTCTTCCTAGGCTGGGCTTGGTCCAGATATTTGCACAGGGCCTTTGAGAAAGAACTCTAAAGTTGAGATCCTTTTCCAGGGAAGGTGTTTACTTCTTTCATTCTCTCTTCAAAAGGATACTTTTAACTAAGTAATTCATCTGCAGGGAGCCAGCACGGTCCCCTTTTCTGAAACTTTTATAAGTGGTAGTGGAAAAACTCAATGAGCTGAAGTGTGAAAGACTGGCTTTTTACAGTTACCTGGAGTAATAAGAATACTGACTACAGAATCATCTAGGAAAAGTCTACTAAATAGTGCAAGAATCCACGTGTACAAAGATAAAGTATTTTAAAACTTAACTCTTTGTATGTCATGTTTCATCTTTTTGATGACTTTTTTTTTCTGCCACCAGAGAAACAACAACAAACATCAAATTTTTTTTTCCTCTCTTTTCTGTTACAGCAGGAATTAATACTGAAAGGCTTGCCATTGTACTAGAACAGTGTTATGTTGATTACCCTTATTTCAGGATATCTAAATTTGTCTTTTAAGAGAAATGGAATGTTGTTCTCTATACCTTCTTCAGTCTTGCTTTTAAAATATTCAGTACCCTGATGATATAACCCCTTAAATTTTCCAGGGGCACAGGACAGACTTTTAGTAAAGTATTGTAAGAAGATATTACTACTTATGTGGGTGATGCTTATTTTCCTATCCCAAGTTAAGGAAAATAGCATTTGTTTATTATTTACTATGTGTCAAGTCTGATATTGAGCTTCTTACATATCTTACGTGTCAGCATCTTTGACATAAATGTCAGCTTCCCAAGAAAACCCCTCTGAGGAGGTGGACAGTCCTTTGCTTGTACAGCAATAGAACTTCAAAGTTTTATTTTATAGGAGACTATCTTCAACTGTTTTCACTATTATTCAATAAGCATTCTCTTGTAAAACATATTTGTTATTTAGAATTAGGCTTGATTGGAACAGCATGTCTTCAAAATGATTTGAATGTTTTTAAGAAGCCTCCATCCAGATTTAAAAACTGTTTTATGTTCATTTATTTTCAACAATGTCGTACTACCAACAAATAAATGTAAGGAAGATAAGCCCAGATTACCCATTTTAATTTTATGTGTTATTAGTGCATATTCTGCATGTTGATATGTGTTGATGGCGTTTCTTTCGGTTGAAATAGTTTGTCGAAGGCAGAGTGACAGATTCTCCATAATAAAGGGTCTGGTGGGATTTGATGAAAAGACCACCAGCCAGGGACTCTCAAGACTTGCCTTCTGGGCCAGGGTCGTCCACTACTTAAATTTACTGTGTGACCTTGGGAAAGTCAGTTCACTTCTTTGGATCTCAGTTTTCCCATCTGTAAAATGAGAGCATAACAGTAGAAAGCACCCTCTGGGTGTCTGTTGGGACTTCATGTCTCAGTCCAGGGGCCTGTGATGCATCCATTTGGAAAGGGGGAATATAGATAAAACCTTAGATGAAGCCGATTTTGTTTCACTAAGTCTGGCCTGTCCTGCTTTGTGGAATGTCCTTCCTTTTTTTGGCCAATTCCTACGTCCGTTCTGGTTTTTATCTGTCAAAGGATGATTGTCATAACATTAACTCTTTGTGGTGCTGCCAGGTTTAGGTAGGAGATAAGGTAATGATGAGATTTGGGTAGAGCGCCGTAGATATTTGAAACTGTTTTATAGCATCTTCTGAGGAGACACTCTGCTCTTGGTCATGCAGGTAATCCAAGGAATAAGTCTCCTTTGGGGCTGTAAAGGAGGCTGCCCTGTACCTTGGTTGCCGGGGCCTCCCCATGTGAAATTTGGACAAACTTTTCCCATGTCCCTGTCCTGTCGATTCAGCCGTTGATCAGAATTGCAGCCCTTGGTCTCTGGAATAAAATTATCATTATCAGTTCATGTTAGCACCATTGCTGTATTGAGCAGGTGCTGTATTGATCTGCTGCTGTAGTAGCCTGAGTGATGGCTGTCGGAATGCAGCTACGTGAACTTTTCTTTTGGCCGGCCATGATGATGGGGCAGAGAGCAAAGGAAACCTGGTGTTTGTAGTGTACTTTGCTTTTAAGATGGTCACAAAACTCGGCCTCATTAACGTTTAAGTGAGGCGGGTGAAGAAAAGCCAGAGTTGTCAGCGTTTAAATACGTGATAAAATAAATAGTAAGTCTAGAGCTTCTGATCATAACTAGGCTTCAGTGTTGCTGGGCCCGTGGTAGGAGCGGGGCAGTAACTGCAAACACCAGGTGAGAGCTGGAAGAGAGGAAGGACATGGAGGCTAGAAAGAAAGGCTAGATTTCTTTTACAAATTGATGGGAATATTTTTATTTGGCAGCTTAATGGTCCATGAAATTGGTAAGTCTGGGAATCTGGGCCTGAGATGTAGAGTGCCCTGCCCTCAGGATCAAGTTGAATAGTGGAGGCCAGGCCAAACTGGAGCTTCTGGGTGGGCTGATGGCGCCTCCAGGCCTTCCAGGAATGTGGAGTCACTGGTACGGACCCAAGGTCCTAGGAGCTGAGAAGAAACTAATTTTGAAAGTGCTCTGGGAACCAGTGAGTATTTTTGAATTATAGCCCAAGAATGACAAGGGAAACGCCAAGATGAAAGATGAGGTTCTGAGAGAGCAGAAAGGACAAGGGACTGAAATGTGAATTTTAGCAGGCTGGGCTGCAAAATGACAGATCTTGGTTTTTGTTTCTTTGCATACAGGCCTCTTTTTGCCCAAACAGCATGCTTTAGCAATTCAGGATTGGTGATTCTAGGAAATGCTGATGGAGTTACAGCCATAGAACCGGGAGTTGTGTTATAGCCGGCTTGGTTTGGATCTCTGCAGTGCCATGCCCTCCAGGGTGAGCCTTGATAAGTCACTAGAGGAAGTTTAAGAATAATTTGCTCATGGAATTGGTATTATTCACCTTTAGTTTGAGTTGCTGTTAGTGGGTGGGAGGAGAGGAAAAAAAAAAAACCAAATTATTTTTGAGTTTTAAATAGTAGCTTAAGAAAATAGGTAATGTATTTTCAGATAATACTTTAAAAATCTGTGCTTAGTAATATCTGGATCTCACTGGTTGTAATAATAATATATTATTAATATTGTGGATCTATGTGCAAAGAGCTTTACAGCTGTTACCCTATTTAATTCTTAAAAAATACTGTAGTGCTATTCCTATTTTAGAGATAAGGAAACTGAGGTCCTTTTCACTAAAGGCTACACAGTGAACAGTGATGCTGCCTTCGAATTGTAATCAACACAGAGGAGTCTATGGGTGGCTGAGGAACTGCCAGGGTGAAGAAATAACATTTATTAATTAAGGGCCACCTCTGCCTGGTGCTATACGGGAAACATTTCACTTTGTCTTTTGGCGTACCCTCTTCTTTTTTCCCTTTTTATAGGTGAGGAAACTCTGGTTCAGAAACATTAAAGGATTCACCCAGGCCCTAAACAAAGCCTGTGTTATTATTTCCACCACAACATGAAACACTTTCCTAGATTCAGCCTTGGGGAGAAGGTGAAAATTTCTCGTTTTGTCCATTTTCAAAACCCCATTAACCTAAATCTGCATGCTTAGTGGTGGAGCTGTTACCTCCAGATTATGGCCCCCATGTGCACTTCTTTCGTCTGAACACAAATTGAATAGTTGGAAAATCCACATATAATTTCTAAATATGTCTGAAACTAAGGGTTGCTGTGTTGAATCTCTCTGGGCAGATTCCAGTCTAGGATATTTCTATTGTAAATAAAATACACCAGAATCTGATTAGTTGTCACATGCCAATCATGAGGCAGTGTTGGGGTGACAGAGGCCTTTGATGACTTCGGAAAGTTGACGTGAGGATTTCAGGGCCTCTCCAGCAGCCCCGAGGCTCACTTGAGACTTCTGGCTGCTAGAGAGAGGATGGTGGGTACCCCTTTCTGGGAACATCAAGCTCCTGCTTGATGGCTTCGTTCTTACCTTCTGATCTTCATTTGGTTTCCCAAGTAGGCCTTTGTCCTGGGCAGTAGAGTCAGCCAGCAGACCTGCCACACTGAGTGTCTTGATTTGCTGGGCAGTACTCTGTATCAGTGGAAGTTATGAATAAATAGAATTTCCTTATGAGTTAGGTTTCTGGAGTTGATTCATTCTTGAGTGAACAAATACAGCTGAATTTCTGAGTGGAACTGAGGTATGGTCTGGACTCACAGTCATCTCAGAGGAGCGTAGATACTTCGGGAAACACTGATTCAACCTTGCATTCTGAGCAGAGCCTCTTATCCTCCCCGATAACCAAGCTTTATTTTTTTATACGTTTTCCAGATCACTAGTGCAGACAGACATGCATTCATTTGGGCACACTCAGAAACGTCGGCTTCGTTTGTCCATGCCTTTGTTCAGCAAAGGTTTATTGAACACATACTTGGTGCCAGGTACAGTGGGAAGTTCAGGAAGACAGAAAGGAATGTACCAGAGGGTCGATATAAGGTGCTTCAGTAGAGGCGTGTGTGTGAGGCTCTGAGGGAGGGGAGAGTAGGGAGGCCTTACAGGCCTTATAGGAGCCGTGGCAAAGGACTGACAGACCCCGCTACAGAAAACCCTTCAGCTGTCTCCTTTTCCATTTTTCTTTGGCTTAGTGGAAGTGTTGTAGCCTGCTTCTTCTATCCAACACCTCGGATTTGCCACTGCTTCTATAAAGGACCTAGAGATTTGGCCTTTCAAATCTCTGTAGATGTGGTTCTCAGAGGGGGCAGGCTTGCTCTCCGGGGAACATTTGGCAGTACTCCCTGGAAACATTTTTGATTGTCATGGTTGTGGAAGACGTACTGCTGGCATCAAGAGGGTGGAGGCCAAGGATGTTGCTAAATATCTTGCAGTGTGTGCACAGGACAGCCCTATGGGGAGGCAGTTGAAATTTGGTGGTTACCAGCCAGACTTTTAGGATTCCAGTACTGCTCTGCAATTTCATAGCCATGTGATCTTGGACACCACAGTTACACTTGGACAACAGAATTACACAGTGCCTCAGTTTCCTCATAATGTGGTAGTTATGAGGATTTCGTGAGGTAAGGTATGATAAGGGCTTACGACAGTAACTTGGGGGAGTTCCCTGGTGGTCTAGTGGTTAGGATTTCGGTGCTTTCACTGTTGTGGCCCGGATTCAATCCCTGGTCGGGATAAGCCGTGCGCCGTGGCCAAAAAAAAAAAAACCAAAAAAAAACCCCCAAACAAATAAACAAACAAAAAAACAATACTTGGCATAAAGTAAGACCTTAACAGCTATTATTATTTTTAGTTTTAAGCAAAAACTTTAACTTTTGTCTCTGAAGAGCTTGAGTTTGGAGAATCCAGGACAGCTGAGCTTATGGCTCCGCCTCTCAGTATGCTTTGGGGTGAGAATTGACCATTGTTTTTGTTTCTCTGGTTCCTTTTTGTCCATGGGTTTTATTTTCCACTGTTACCACCTCTTGATTCTAGGACTTTCCTTTGCCTTTCATCCATTTTTTTTTCCCAGGGACCCAAATTTATGCCTTTTAATGAACCTTCCCCCTAGAGGGCTGAGAAATATATTTATGATTTTCCTTAGCTCTGTCTATTTTGGGAATGGTGAGAAAACGGGAAGAAGGTCAAGGGAGATGTTGCATTACTTCCTGATTGTCACAGCTCCCTTCTTTATAAAATTCCATGCAGGATTGAGAGGCAGGTGGTACTGTCTGTTTAGTAACTCTTCCCTCTACACCCACCAGCTCCACCCCCAAGTTAGGTGCCTGCTATTTCCAAAATACCCTGTAATTGGGTCACAGCATTATCTGCCTGCTGGAAATCATTTCTAAAAATCAAAGTAAAGACTCAGTCTGTCTCAGAGGGATTTGAAATGTCTCTGTCCTCTACCTCTGGGCTTTGCAGAGTTGTTCTGAAAACAAAAGAAAGCAGACTTGTTATCTCGATTAGGTGGCTGTCTCTCTGTGGCCTAGAGCTGTGTCATATTTTCACTTGCAAATGCGCCCAAACCATGGTCCTTTCTGACTTTCAGCTGGAAGGTGAGCTTGTGGACTCCACACAACAGATCAAATTTACTGTTGAATTTTTATAACGTGATTGACTTGTAAAGGTTTTCATTCAGTGTTTTGAATGGTATCAACAGACTAGAGAAAAATTAAGTTCAGTTGATATAGGTTTCCAATTTCCTTCCCCATGACATTGTCCTCTCTCCCCTGAATGAGAGCAGTGGCCTCTCAGTGGCCTCTCGGCTCGTCCAGCTCCATTCAATCAGTTTGGCTTTCCAAGTGCTGGGCGCCGTTCCAAACGATGCACATGGAAACCGACTGGGATGGCCACTGCCTCTGACAGCTAAAGAACTAGCTACGGTAAAATGCGATGTGTGCTTCCCAGATCAGCATCTGCTCTGCTTGGGTGTGGGGTGTGTGTCAGGCAAGCTTCCCAGGAGAAGGGATGCGCCATCTATCCCACCGCACACCTGGCCCCTCCGTCTCTGCAGCTGCGTAAGGCGCCTCTGACTCCCAGCTCCTAAGTGTGCCTCCACTTCCTTCCCACCGCTATTGCGTCTCACCTAGGAGGCTGCAGCTCCTTCTCCAGGGCCTCTCCTTGTTCTCAACAGGGTCTCCGAGGTCATCTCTTGAAATCTGCAGGCCTGGGCACGCCCACCCCACCCGCAGGGGCTCCTCGCTGCCCTCAGGAGGAAGCCCAGCTCCTTGGCACCGCGTGTGACCCCCTCATGGCCTGCTTGCTCTGCATCTCGGTGCTCTGCGCTCAGGCCTCACGGTATTTACAACATGACAGTTTTCTCTGGCCTTTTGTCCTATTCCCATCGCCTGGCCTGCAACCATCCCTGCGGTCTGTGTGCTCTTTACCTGCTTGACTTTCATTCCTCCTTTCAGGAAGTAGCTTAATCATCACCCACCTCAGTGTGCAGCTGGATGACCTGAGGGCTCGTTAAAACACAGGCCGGCCCCACCCCAGGGCTTCTGATTCCAAAGGCCTGTGGTGTCTGTAGCCTGATGAAAGCTTGCACTTTAATGATTTCCCAGGAGATGTTGATTCTGCTTGCCTGGGGACTGCACTTGGAACACGGTCACCCAGGGCAGGGTGACTGGTTCTTCTTGCTCCCATGGTGAGTTCCTCACAGCCACTTACATCCCATCTTTGTTAGCGCACAGAATTGTAACCATTTACTTCCCTGGCTCCTTTTCTAGTCCATAAGCCCTTGAGGGACAGCACTGTGGCTTCTTCATCTTTGTGTTCTCAGTGTTTTGGAAGTCCTGGGTGCTTGATTAACGTTTGTCAAAGAATGAGTATGTGAATGAACAAGAATGTTATCCCTTGGAGGCTTTGATAAATATGCCCCAGGACATTTTCAGCAGCTAGTTTTCCTGAGAGTTTATCCCCAGATATGATGGTATAGGCTTTTTAAAAAAAAATTTTTATTTATTTACTTAGCAGGGGCTACTCTTTGTTGTGGCATACGGGCTTCTCATTGTGGTGGCTTCTCTTGTTGTGGAGCATGGGCTCTAGGCACATGGGCCCAGCAGTTGTAGCATGTGGGCTCAGTAGTTGTGGCTCACGGGCTTAGTTGCTCCGCGGCATGTGGGAACTTCCCAGACCAGGGCTCAAACCCATGTCCCCTGCATTGGCAGGCGGATTCTTAACCACTGCGCCACCAGGGAAGCCCGATGGTATAGGCTTATAGTATGATGTTAATGGGGTCGGTATGAGTTAACATAAGAGCCAATTAACTTTGTGGGTTTTGTGTCCAGATTCTAGAGAAGTCTAGGGGAGGGGCTACCTTTAAACCTATTATTGTTTCTGGAATGAATCAAAAATACATCGTTTTCTTATAGTGGCTCAGGATGAAAATATGGGTTCACAGGAAATGCAGATGTCAATTTAGCCACAGCATAAGCATGGCCCCTTTATTTGAAATAATAAATCATATTGAACTGAAATTAAGTATAACCAGATGTTTAATCATTTCTCCAAGCCAGAGGGAGGGATAGCCAGAATACTTTATTTCCTTATTCATTCTGCAAATGTTTATTAAACATTTACTGTGTGCCAGTGGGCTCGAGGGGCATGGCGATGATTAAAACACTTTCTTTTGTCTCTGTGGGAGGGTCTATGAAGAAATAGAGACAGGTGATGTGATGCAGAGTGCCTCGTGGGCTCCTTTAGATCAAGTGGTCCTAGTATGTGACTGTTAAGCTGCGTCCCTAGTGGCAGTAAGTGATGGCCATGTCAGGATCATGGAGAGGAGCAATTTTAGGCCAGGAGAATGGTACAGAGGGCCTCACTTTAAAACATCTCTTGGTGGCAGGGAGGATAAGTTAGGAGTTTTGGATTAACAGATACACACTGCTATATATAAAACAGATAAACACCAGGGACCTGCTGTATAGCAGAGGGAACTATATTCAGTATCTTGTAATAACCTATAATGGAGAAGAATCTGAAAAAGAATATACACACACACACACACACATAATTGAATCACTTTGCTGTATACCTGAAACTAGCACAGCATTGTGAATTAACTATACTGTAATTAAAAAAAAAAGATACTCAAGGAATATGCGCCCCCCCCCCCCCCAAACGAAAAAAGCTCGTTAAGGAGCCCTAATGACCCTTACAGTCCTGAAAACTGGATTGGTATCACATTATTATTGTGCCTGGTCTTCGGTCATCCAGGCTTCGGCTCTAGGCTTGCTTCCAGGGCCTCTAAAGCAGAGTTTCTCAAAGTGGTTGGAAACCTGAGTGGTTGGAAATATATTGTGAATAAAGGTTTCTGCCATTAAATTCAGAAAATTGTATATACCTACGCTCCATCAGCATACTTAAGAAGTCCTGCTGAAAAGAAGTTTGTTAACTTCCTTTAACCCAGCATTTGCCTGTGGGTGCATCTTGCACAGTCTCTTCTGAACTGGTGTTTCTTGGCGCACACCTTGGACAGCCAGCTCTAAAAGTTCTGCTTTGCATGCCCCTGAAAGAACGTTTCACGTGAGGCAGACTTCTCTGCTCACCCTTCAGTGTTTTCTCATCATTGTAGAGGACTGCAGGATCTTCAGTGGGGACAGGATTTCTTTTATTGGTTTTCCTCATGCCTGATCAGTTGATCAGTCCCACTGGCTTGGGTCCAAAGATAAATGGCATTTCGAGCCTGAGAGATCATTGCTCGTTTGGTGCATTTAGGGGAGGAGCTGGCTAATGGAGAGTGGTTTTATTTTTTTATTTTTTATTTTTATTTTTTGTGGTACGCGGGCCTCTCACTGTTGTGGCCTCTCCCGTTGAGGAGCACAGGCTCCTGACGCGCAGGCTCGGCGGCCATGGCTCACGGGCCCAGCTGCTCCACGGCATGTGGGATCTTCCTGGGCCGGGGCACGAACCCGCGTCCCCTGCATCGGCAGGCGGACTCTCAACCACTGCTCCACCAGGGAAGCCCTGGAGAGTGGTTTTAGACTTGAATTGTTCAAATTATGACTTCATTCCATATTCTTTAGGGTATCTAGACATTGTCTTGGAGGCCAGCTGACTCGTAAGTGGAAGGAGGGAGAGAGGAGTGACCAGCTGGAGTTGCTAAGGCTGAGCATTAGGTATGAGAAAAATAAACTTGGGGTCAGACTTGGTTAAGCCTGTCCTGGGTTTTTGCTGACATTTTGGAATCTTGAGCCCAACTTAAAAAAATACTGGCTTTTAGATTTTTTTTCTGTTGAGGTGTGTTTAGTTTTGGTCCTACCTGAGGTCAGAGCTGATGGCCTAGGTTTGTCTTTGTGAAGAGTTTTATTCTCTGATCATCTTTATGGTTGTAGTTTTGTACAGAGACCAGGAAACGGACTAGGTCGGGTGAGCTCACTGAAAATTTTCATTTGAGGGAGAGCCCTAGATGAGTTTTTTTGAAAGAATATTTGTATAGATAGAATAATTCAGGGTAAAAGAGTGTTGGATCAGTTGTCAGGGATGGGAGGAGGCCCCTATCCTGTGCTGCTGATTTTTTGTGCTTGGGGCAACTCCCAGAAAGATGTAGTAGGACTTAACTGAGAAGAGGGTTAAAAGAAGCTGCAGAGGGCTTCCCTGGTGGCGCAGTGGTTGAGAATCTGCCTGCCGATGCAGGAGACACGGGTTTGTGCCCTGGTCCGGGAAGATCCCACATGCCGCGGAGCAACTAAGTCCGTGAGCCATGGCTGCTAGGCCTGCGCGTCCGGAGCCTGTGCTCCGCAACGGGAGAGGCCACAACAGTGAGAGGCCCACATACCGAAAAAAAAAAAAAAAAAAAAAAAAAAGAGAAGCTGCAGATATAGATGGAATAGCCCCCAAAACCCTCCACCCAGGGAAGGAGGCAGTGTGGAGCACTCGGAGAATTAGGGCTGGGGGTCCCTGGAGGTTCCTTCTAGTTCTGGGAATTTAGACTTTGAATTTGCAGTGATTGGTGCTTTTGTGTCCCCCTTGTCAGGGTACTCTTTTCTTGGCATTGGTACTTTCCCTAAATGGGACAGTACATTTAGTGTGAACAGTAGATTTGTTGCATACCATTACTGTGGTCAGTATCTCCATGTCTTAACCGTCTATTA
The DNA here is from genome assembly GCF_026419965.1 of Kogia breviceps. NCBI lineage: Eukaryota > Metazoa > Chordata > Mammalia > Artiodactyla > Physeteridae > Kogia > Kogia breviceps. Next base: position 82,689,604 of record NC_081315.1, read on the forward strand.
TCCCAAATTTCAGGGGGAAAAACCCCCACGTTTGAATAATCGTATTGCAATGATTTGAGCAGAAAATGTATGAGCAGTGGTGCAACAGAAGTAACGCTCACCACTCTTATTCATGGGACTTAGCAATTGGGTCAGTGTTGTTTTCTAAAAATGTCTTTTTTTCCAGGACTTGAGGTTATTTGTACTAAAATAAATAGAGGAAGTCTTGCATTCCATCTACTTAACACGTATAATGGTCTCCTGAACAAAGCCATCTCCTGCTGACTTGAGTTTTATTTTAGCTTAAATCATTTTCCTTTACTGGTACCAGATCGTGCTGTTATGTGTATATTTTACAAGCTGCAAGTAGAAATAAAAAGCAAAAATAAGATGTGGCATTGTATTGAATTTTGTCGTTTTCCCCCTTTTGTTCTGAGAACATGTGGCTTACAAGAAAAACCAATAAAGATAGATGACTGGGGAGAGTGTTGATTTGTGGCATTATTATCTTTATTTCTTGTAAAGAAAACAGGATTTTCATTAGATGCTATTGTGCCATTTTCCATTGAGAGAGATAATAGTGGGATGGATGGCCCCATTCAGAGTCTGTATACATTTTTGCTTAACATTTAAATGATTTTTGTATGAACATTTGTAAAGGTATTTCTTTCTGCAGCATCAACTATTAAACAGTGTGGTGCTATCTTGCCCAAAACAATTTCCTTCCATAGGAGAGCTTGGTGGATACACATTTTTATGAAATCACATTTGCTTTTCCTTAGCGTTGACCTTGAAAGCTAACTTTTGAAATGCTTGCAGATATATCTTTTTGATAGATGGTTAAATCAAAGAAGGAGGATACCCAATGTGATGTGATTTTTTTTTTTTAACATCTTTATTGGGGTATAATTGCTTTACAATGGTGTGTTAGTTTCTGCTTTATAACAAAGTGAGTCAGTTATACATATACATATATCCCCATATCTCCTCCCACTTGCATCTCCCTCCCTCCCACCCCCCCCCATCCCATCCCTCTAGGTGGTCACAAAGCACCGAGCTGATCTCCCTGTGCTATGTGGCTGCTTCCCACTAGGTATCTATTTTACATTTGGTAGTGTATACATGTCCATGCCACTCTCTCACTTTGTCCCAGCTTACCCTTCCCCCTCCCCACGTCCTCAAGTCCATTCTCTACATCTGCATGTGATGTGATTTTAAACATTTCGTTTGCATAAAGCAAAAGTTCGTGGGAGAACGAGTAGAAACAAGTAGAGATTTCACGGTGATGTTGGGGATGACTCTGCCGGCTTTCCCTCTCTTCTTCCCCAGCCACCCTCACTCAGTGTTTCTGTATCCTTTTAGCAGTGAGTAAAAGGGAAAAACATAACTCTCATGGATTCATTCTTAACTCATCTAAAGGATGTGCATTTCAGGGGTGTTTCTTCAGGGAGACTAACTGGGAACAAAAGAGAACTGGCATCATGCTTAGTGAAACAAGCCAGTCACGAAAGGACAAATATTGTATGAATGTCCTTGCATGTGGTGCCTGGAGAAGTCAGATTTATAGAGACAAAGTGGAAGGTGGTTGCCAGGGCCTGGAAGGAAGAGGTGATAATGGGGAGTTACTGTTTAATGGGTTCAGAGTATCAGGTGGGGAAGATGAAAAAGTTCTGGAGATGGATGGTGGTGATGGTTGCACAATACTGTGAATGTGCTTAATTCCACAGAACTGTACACCTAAAAAATGGCTAAAATGATAAATTTGGTTATGTACACTTTACCACAATTTAAAAAAAAGTTCACCCCCCCACCCCTGCAAAAAGGGAGAGAACTGGTCCTGTGTCCTCACCAGCAGAGGTACCATGACCCAAGGACTTCTGACTTATTGTCAATGTGGAACCTGAAGGAGGAGTTAATTTGCACTGGACTGAAGCTGCTGGGGCCTGTTCTGATGACTGTGCAATCTGCCCCCCCGGGGCTGAGGCTCTGAGATTGTTTTGGTCCCCAGGACCCCAGGAGCTGGGGAGGGTACAGGTGTCACTCACCTGAACCTGACCCTCAACTTCTGTGTTTTCAAAAGGTTTCTTTAGTGTAGGACTAACACTGATCCAGACAAGTTTGAAATCGTGAATTGGGTATGCTCTATGTGGGTCATGTTTTTGGCCATGTATATTACTGACTTCTGCTTTGAAGATGAAGTGATTTGGTAAAAATTAATCTTCATTGGGATGTCCTCAAAAACTGTGGCACCTTTCCCATCTATTCTGTTGAGTGTGCCCTCACAGCCAAGTGACCAGCTGGCCTCACCCTTCTTTTGCCTTGTCCATTTGTGGTTCTGAAGAAAGCATGGACTTCAGATCTAGACAGAGCCAAGTTTCAGTTTGGGCCCTGCCTTGGGGTAGGTGGATATAGGTGGGTGCCCTGCCTGAGCCCCAGTTTCTCTCTATAAAATATCTAGAGTGATACCTACCTGGGTGGGAGGGTTTACTGTGATAATGTGAAAATGTGTGCTATAAAGTGATTAAGATATTTACTGCCTTGATTTCCTGTTGTTGAAGTCATTGGTAGGTGGACCAGGCATTTTAGATTAACTCCACATTGGTTACTGTGCTGTGGAAGATGGTCCTTGATAAAAAACTTACATATGGGGCTTCCCTGGTGGCACAGTGGTTGAGAATCCGCCTGCCGATGCAGGGGGACACGGGTTCGTGCCCTGGTCCGGGAAGCTCCCACATGCCGCGGAGCGGCTGGGCCCGTGAGCCATGGCTGCTGAGCCTGCAAGTCCGGAGCCTGTGCTCCGCAACAGGAGAGGCCACAACAGTGAGAGGCCCGCGTAACGCAAAAAAACAACAACAAAAAACCCCACAAAACTTACATATGTTTAGTATTAAAATATTTAAACAGGTAATTTTTTTAAAGAAGGCTGATGGGGAGATATTTGTAATTGGTAGTAGGTTTTTAATGCTTTATATTCAACTACATAGTCTTGGTGTTGACTGTTACCTCCCCCCTCCCCTTTAAGTATCTTCAGAGAATGTGGATGACAGTTCCTCAGTGTCTTTGATGCCTCATATTATAGTTTAATAGGTGTGGAAGACCTACGGGCTGGGATTTCATCCTGGATCGGTCTCTATCAGCAAAAGTTACCTACTTTTTCTCACCTGAACAGGATCCTGTAGAGATTATAATGGTTAATGTTTATTGGGCACCTCCTGTGAGACAGCAGCCACTGTCTGTGATGCATATGTTAACGTGGAGATCATTTGGCCCCATGCGCCTGTGAAGTAGCTGCTGTAGTTATCTGCAAATACACGTGGGGAAGCTGAGGCTCACCCAGTTTGTCTCAGGGCACACAGCTAGAGCAGGTGATAGGATTGGGCTGAGTGTAGATTATGAGCACAGAACTCGGCATGGGGAAGGCACTCGGTAAATGTGAATGCAGGTGCTTGAGTACACACACATACCCTTAAATTGATATTTCTCTGAGACGCAAGACCTACTAGATTGCAAAATCAGGAAGTATCCTGGGAAAGTAGAGAGAGTCTAAGGACCAACCAGCATGAGAAAGCTCGTGTCAGAAACACAAACTGTGTTTGGTTGTAATTGTAGCTGCTTTACATTTCTTTCTAATTGCTGTTTTAAACAAAGAAAATCTCTATACTCTCTGTAGGGTGATGTATACTTTCAAAGGATTGTAACTGGGGTTGTGATGTTTTTCTTGAGGAAAAAAATCAGTTATTTCTTTAATCATTGAGCATTCTGTCCTGAGAATGCGCTCAGTATAATTAGAGAGGATAAGCTCCGGCCTCCAGGGGTGAGCAACTGGCAGTCTTGAAATGTTCTGTAAATATATTAGTCTGAAAATTGCATTTTAATGCAGTGTACTAGCAAAATTGAATTTTACTTGCTAATTTATTCCATGTTAATAGTGGCCTTTTTCTACAGGAAGCCTGTTACTTTATTAAAATATATATATATAGGTCATTTGTTTCTTCCAAAATTATTGAACGATCTTTTGGAATAACCTATTAGTACTTCCACTTCTATTTGAGTCAGGAGAGTGATGGGAATACAAGAAAGCAGATAGAATTTCAGGTCAAGAATTTGATTTTAGGAAATATCATTTTCCCTATGATGTTTGCTTTGACTAGCTTTGGTGTACAGTGCATCCTGATTTAAATGCTATATTTTGATATTTAAAATGAGTTAAGGCAACTTTGTGGTCCTTTTTGCCATCTAAGTGATGCTAGTATAATAAAATGTACTTATTGAATTAGTTATCAATAACGTCATCTAAGAAAACCATCTCAAAGAATAATTCCTGAGTAGTGAGTTGGTTAACAATTATTTATGCCAGAGAATTTCCCCAAGTCTGTTTTTAAAAATAAATAAATAATTTATTTATTTGGCTGTGCTGAGTCTTAGTTGCGGCACACAGGATCTTTAGTTACGGCATGCAGGATCTTTAATTGTGGCATGTGGGCTCTTTTAGTTGTGGCATGTGGGCTCTTAGTTGCTACATGTAGGATCTAGTTCCCTGACCAGGGATCGAACCTGGGCCCCCTGCATTGGGAGCATGGAGTCTTAACCGCTGCACCACCAGGGAAGTCCCTAAAGGGCCAAATTCTGAATTAGCCTGTTTCGGAAATTTCTGGTTGTATCCTTAGCATACAGAGAAAATCAGGCTTCCAGTGTGTGGTAAAGGTATTTTACATGATTAACAGATAAAGAAAGCACAGTTGATGTAGGGTGAATGTGCAAGTTTGACATTAGACTCTGGAAGTATAGGGAAGCTATCAATGGGAGAAATTTGAAGCACACCTGTTTACTTGCATAGTTGTGTACTTCATTTACATGTTTCCTTGAGGACTAATTTTTGTTATAAAAATTTGAAGGCCTCATGTAATCTTTAACTGTTAGCTGTAGGCCCCAAAGAATCAAAAGAAATGGATACTTCTCTTAAGAGTTTTAAAAGAAAATATCAAATGATTATAGGTCACTATTATAGAATATTGTTTGATGATTGTTCATTGGTCAAAATTCAGAAGTATTTCCTTGATGGAAGAAATGGAGAGAGAAATTAAGAGAGTGGGAAGGTAAGCAGATGATAAGTATTTTACTTTGAATTTTTCTAGTATATTAACTGGCTTCAATTCTAGGGAAATAACTTGCTTTTTTATGATAAAAAAAAGTTTCTAATTTACTAATTTACTTAAAATATGTTTGTGTTCTTTTTACCTTGTATATAAAGAAACGCTTGAATATCAAACATTTCACCCTTGAATCTCAAACATTTAACCACTCCCCTCTGTATTCAAAAGAGTGATTTGAGAGCTAACAAATTTTGCACCAATCAAGAGAATTAACTGGCTAGAAAAATGGAGTCATTTCCCTTCATCTGTGGAGTCAGTTCTGTATAGGGTATTTGTTACCTTTAGAACTGTGTCTCTCCCCTTGTGCACCCCCTGCCCCCCAAATACCTTGAAGTCTTAACCTCTGGTACTTGTGAATATGACCTTATTTACAAAATGGTCTTTGAAGATGTCAAGTTAAGGTGAGGTGAAACTGGAGTAGGGTGGACCCTTAATCCATTTTAACTGGTGTCCTTATCAGAAGCGAAATTTGGGTGTAGACACAGACTGGGAGAATGCCACGTGAAGACAGAGATACACAGACACGGAAGAAAGATGACTATGTGACGATGAAGGCAGAAATTAGAGTTACCCTAATTAGGGGCTACCAGAATCTGGAAGAGGCTAGGGAGGATCCTCTCCTAGATGCTTTGGAGGGCGCATGGCCCTGCCAACACCTGGATGTCAGAATTCAAGCCTCTAGAACTCTAAGGGAATACATTTCGTTAGGTTAAGCCACACAGTTTGTGTTTGTTCCACAAACACAAACTGTGTTTTTTGTTTTTGAACTGAACAAAAATATCTTTATATAAGCTATTAATAGATACCTAAATACAATATGGTTTTTACAATGAAATCATGTGTATATAGTTGTATTCATAAAGTACACTAATCAAAAGCTATATGACAACATTAATAGCAAATCCAAATCCAAATGAAGAAATTCCTCTGAATTTCATGTTTCATCGAGCATCAAAAACCACCAGTCTTCTAGTCCTTTTCTTGTACATTATTCTGTATCCACATTCTCTGCAACGGATTGGATCCCTTGATTTTATTTCATTTTCTGTGTGACATTCTCCACAGATATATATCATTGGCCCAGGAAACGACAAGACTTCAGAGTCAGACTGCTTGAGTTTGAATCCTGGCTTCACATTCTAGTGTTGTGATCTTGAACCTCAAGTTATCAGGCAAGTTATTGAAATTCGTGGTGCCTCAGTTTCCTCATCTGTAAAGTAGGACTAAAAAGAATACCTTCCTTATGTCATTTTGAAGATAAAGTAATCTATGTTTAATACTTTGGCCAGTGCCTGGTGCTATTACATGTGAAAAATTCAGTCATTTAAAAACTATATAGAAATGATTTTTGATCCTTCAACAAATATCTGTTGAGCTTCTTTTTTAATGACAAGCCTCATGCTAGACAGTGAGTGTTCAGGGTGAACCCTCATAGATCCTCTAGAAAGAAGATTCCATGTGGCATCTTTATGGGCAAGAACTGGGTTTGACCTTTCCTTAGACCTTAGGAAGTCCAGTATAGGACCTATGAACTGTGCAGTGAGCGTGGAGCTAAACTGCCTGGGGTCAAATTCTGGTTCTTGCTAGCTTTGACCTTGGGCGATAACAGAATCCTCAATGTTCTCTGCCTCCACATCTGCAAAATGGTGACAATAATTGTACTTTTGTCAATAGGGTTATGGTAAGGATTAAGTGAATTAAAATACATGAAGTGCCTAGAATAGTAAGCACTTAATAAATGTTGTTATATTATTAAATAAACCCAGAAAGGTTTCAAACTTGTAACTTAATTCTTTTTTTGATATTTGTTAAGTGTGGAGAATTCAGATATGAGTCAGATACAGCTCCTCTTCACATAGAATGAATAGTTAAGTCAGGGAAGATTAATTCACTTACACTTTGGTGAAATAGTATATGAACAAAGAAAATGGTGGTAGAAAGTAGAAAGAGCATGATTAATTCTCAGGGTTTCCTAGTATCAGGGAAGGTTTCCCACATATGGGTTTTGGAGGTTGAGTAGGAATTTTCTAGGCAGCAAAGGAAAGAAAGAACATGAGGGGAAATGGGAGTAGTATATCCAAAGGCATGGAGTATTACCACCATGGCATGCACAGGAGATACACCCAGTGGTTACTCATAGTGGTACAAGAGTATAGGTCCTAGAGCCAGGATTCAAATTCTGCCACTTACTGCTGTGTCTCCTTAAGCTAATTTCTTGACCTCTCTGTGCCTCTGTATTTTCATCTTTTAAATAGGGATAACAGACTTTGGGAGAATTAAAAGGGCATATTAATTTGAAGTGCTTAGATCAGTGCTTGTCCAAAGTAAGTGTTTTTAAAAAAGTATTGGCTCTAATTAATGTTATTACACTTCAGTTTGGTAAAAGAAGACAAGGGCTAAGAAGATTCTCTTAAGATTCTTAATCGAGTTCAGCGATTCCTTTGGGCTTGGATAAATGCTGTACCCTTGGGTCTGTATACTCTCTTGAAACAGCTTTCACCATTTGAACATTTGGGTTAGGAGGTGAAAAAAAATACATTGTTTAAGTAGAGGAAAAAGTGATTAAAGTAGGTCAGGCATTGGCACAAAGCTTTGTGCAGATTGCTGATTAGGCAAAATAAAAAAAATAAACCAGCATGTTGAGCCAACATGGTTTTGTTTTTAGATCTGGTGAACCACCTGTATCTTTAAGCGATCAATTTAAAGATGGTTTGGTTTATTGTTAATTGTCTCCAAATTACCCAGTGACATCAGTCTATGTTTTGAACCAGGGTAAGTTTAGAAAAACCATCACTGGAACGCAGCCCATTGGTGGTGCTGCTAAGTTGGCAGGTGTTCAGAGGTGAAAGGAGGCGTGTGGCCTCGGGATTTCTTTGGCTACACTTCTCAGAGCTGTGATGGCAAATGCATGAATGATTTCAGCTGTGGTCCAATCTACTTTTATTTTTAGTTTTTAAAGGGGGGTGTCATTTCCAGTTGTGGTTTTCTTTGATCATGAGAGTCAAATGTACTCATTATGACAAGACTTGGGCAGAAAGAAAATAAAAAGTAAACCATCCCCAGAAATGTCAACATTTGGAGATAATAATTGTTAACACTTGGGGTAGAGCCTGCTAAGCCTCTTCCCACTTGCAAAAAAATTAGGCCTTTCTCGACTGCAGGGGCAGTAAGACCAGCATTGGACACAGGGCAGGCTGGTGAGTGAGATTTTTGGGGAGATGTTTAATTAGAAAATTCAGGACAGAAACAACATAATGATGATCATGGAATTGTTTTACACTAAACTAGTTAAAAATGTTGGTGAAATAAGTGGCTGAAAAAAGGTTCTATTTACTCACTAAACATTTTTAAAAATAAATTTATTTAGTTTTATTTATTTTTGGCTGCATTGGGTCTTCGTTGCTGCACATGGGCTTTTCTCTAGTTGCGGTGAGTGGGGGCTACGCTTCAATGCAGTGCGCAGGCTTATTGCTGTGGCTTCTCTTGTTGCAGAGCATGGGCTGTATAGGCACATGGGCTTCAGTAGTTGTGGCTCGCGGGCTCAGTAGTTGTGGCGCAAGGCTTAGTTGCTCCGCGGCATGTGGGATCTTCCTAGACCAGGGCTCGAACCCATGTCTCCTGCGTTGGCAGGTGGATTCTTAACCATTGCGCCACCAGGGAAGCCCATCATTAAGCGTATTTATTGAGTGCCAGTGAGATGCTAGGGATACAGCCGTGAACACAGCACAGCAGATAAAAATCTGAGCTTTTGTGGAAGTTGCATCCATTGTCAGGATTATAGACAGTAACTAAATCAAATAAATAATCGATATCATAAGGAGGAAGTACTGTGGAGAAAAATGAACCAGACCAGAGGGGTGGGGTGGTAAGGGGAGGGTGAGAAGGAGGGGATGTGATTTTATTTTATTTTTAAAATTGAAGTAGAGTTGATTTACAATGCTGTGCCAATATCTGCTGTACAGCCAAGTGACTTAGTTATACACATATATGTATATATATATACACACATTCTTTTTTTTAATATTCTGTGTGATTTTAAATGGGGGGGCAGTCAGGGAAGGCTTTACAGAGAAGGTGTTTGAATCAACACTTGAAGGAGGTGAGGGAGGGTGGCCTGTGCTGTGCATACTTGGGGAAGGAGTGTTCCAGGCAGTGGTGTTCAAGGAGCGGGAGGGTATCAGCATGGCTGCAATGAGGGGAGAAGGAGTGGATAGGATCAGAGAGATGAAAAGTTGGGGTGAAGGGCTGAAACATCCCTCTAGGGCTGGTTGGGCCATTGGAACAGCCTTGACTTTTATGCCAGTTAAGATGTGAAGCCACTGAAGGGTTCCCAGCCAGGGGTAGCTGTCTGACTTATATTTCACAAGGGTCATCTGGTGGCTGTATGAGAATAGATTTTAGCAGTGCTGGGTGGACTCGGGGAAATCAGTCCAGAGAGGGTTATGGTAATCTGGTTTGAGAGACAATGGAGAGTTGGACAAGGCCAGTAGCGGTGGAAGTGACTGGATCCTTATTATATTTTCAAATTGGAGCCAGTAGGATTTATTGATGGCTTGAATGTGGGGTGTGAGAGAGAGGGAGGAGTCAAGGATTATTCCAAGGATTTTAGTCTGAGCAGTTGGAAGTATGAGGCTGCTCTGAACTGAGATGGAGAAGACTATGATTCAGTGGAGTAGACTTTGGTGAGGGAGTGTCACGGTCTGAATGTGTCCCCCCACCAAATTCCTATGTTGGAAACCTTACCCACTAATGTGATGATACTAGGAGGTGTGGCCTTTAGATAAGGTCATGAGGGTGTACCCCTCATGAATGGGATTAGTGCCTTTATAAGAGTTATGAGAGAGCTTGCTAACCCTCTCTGCTCTCCGCCACGTGAAGATATGAGAAGTTGGCAGTCTGTATCCTTCCTGGAAGAGGGTTTTCGTTAGACACTGGATCTGCTGGTGCCTTGATCTTGGACATCCAGCCTCCAGAACTGTGAGAAATAAATTTCTGTTGTTTTTAAGCCATTACTCTATGGTATTTTGTTATAGCAGCCTGAATGGATAAAGACGAGGTGGATCAGGAGTTCAGCTTTGAATATGGCAATTTGAGGTGTTCAACAGACGTTGATTGGAGATACCGACCCAGCAGTTGGATCTAGGAGTCTGGAGCTTAGGGGAGAGGTCTGAGCTGGAGTTACAGGTTTGGGAGTATAAAGATCATCCAGGGAGGGAGTGAACTTAGAGAAGACTTGCACTGACAAGTTAGGGTTGGGGAGATGAGAGGAGGAAGAAGCAAAGGAGACTGAGAAGGACTGGGCACTGATGGAGGAGTGTGATGTCTTAGAAGCCAAGTGAAGATGTATTTCAAGGGAGAGGTGTGATCAGCTGGGTCAAATCTAAAACTAAATCACATCTCTTTGTAAAACTGTAGTAATTATTGAAAACTTATGTTTGTTCTTTAGGTTTTACTTCTCAAGATATAAAGAATGAAGTATAAATGCCCCATTCTTTCTTCCTGCTCCCTGTAGGTATCATAGTTAGTAGTTAATAGTCTGGATAACCTTCCAGGTGTGTGTATTTATATATCATATTGATATCTGTGCATCTATATCTATTTGTAAACTTTTATCTTAAGATATTTCAAATATACAAATATCCCAATAAGTAAAGGCTAATGTATTAGATCTTGATGTGACCATATTAAAGAAATGTGACCACTCTTCTGGATGACTTAAAATTTATCTTTACTTCCTTATTATTAGAGTTCATTTGCATACGTACACCTTCTTGCTTGTGTGCACACATGTGTGTGTGCTCTCTCTCTCTCTCTCTCCCCCCTCCCCCTCCTCCTCAGGCTCTTCCAACCTGCCCAAGACTGCTGTCTTTTTCAGACAGCTGCAGTAACAGCAGAAACAGTGGTCCTGTTCCCAGCTGGGTCTTGGGAGAGCTGCAGAATTAATGATGCAGAAAACAGCAGCCTCCACAAGAAACGCGTGAAGCTTGCTGATGAAAGTAGCCTCGGGGAATCCCAGGTTTCCATTTGGAGAGCTCAGGAATGCCAGTAGGAGGATCATCATCTAGGAGAAAGTCTGAGGCTTTGGTGTTCTTCAGTCTTTACCTCAAATCCTAGGTCTGGCACGTAACTGTGATGATGGACCAGTCGCACCCCAGTTTTCTTCATCTACGGACTGGAGAGATCAATTCCCACCTTAAAATTTGTAGGTGATAATGTGTGTAAGTAAAGTGCCTGAGAGAGGGCCTATCACATAGTAGGTTCCAATTACATTCATTCTTTCCCCCAGGTCTTTCTCATCTTTTTCCTGTTTTACTGTTAAGGTAATCAGTGGATGAAAAAGGTTTGCAGGTAGATTATTTAAGTAAATATATTCTGGTTATCTAGAAAGGAATATTGAGATTAAATAATTTTAGTACATGAAGTAGTTGAACTGAGACTAGAATTCTGCCAGTTTTTTGTTTTTGTTTTTTAAATCCAATTTCTTAGCCAGTAAGCTTTTATTTTATTTATTTATTTTTGGCTGCGTTGGGTCTTCGTTGCTGTGCGCGGGCTTTCTCTAGTTGGGGTGAGCGGAGGCTACTATCCCTTGTGGTGCACGGGCTTCTCATCACAGTGGCTTCTCTCGTTGCGGAGCATGGGCTCTAGGCTCACAGGCTTCAGTAGCTGTGGCATACGGGCTCAGTATTTGTAGCTCGTGGGCTCTAGAGCGCAGGCTCAGTAGTTGTGGTGCATGGGCTTAGTTGCTCCATGACATGTGGGATCTTCCTGGAGCAGGGCTCAGACCCGTGTCCCCTGCATTAGCAGGCGGATTCTTAACCACTGCGCCACCAGGGAAGTCCCTAGCCGTGAAGTTTTAAAAGAATTTTACTGAAGGTGTGTTGAATTGTTCAAAATCCAGTACACATTTATTGCACTGTGCTAGGGCAGTGTATAAGGTGCTTAGGGGACAAAAGTGAGTGCACGGGCCCCAGCCTGTCTCCCTGGGGCTTACAGATAAACATTGTTAGCGTATGGAGACCTGTTCCTTTAACACAGAAGAGGGAATCAATAAATTACATCTGGGGGGTTTTAGAGAAAGTAGGAGAGAGGAGATGACATACTGTGTCAGGGCCACAGTTCTACACCTGAAGAATCTGGAGCCAGATTCTTCACATCCAGAACATTTAGGTAATGCCTTCCTTGGGCAAGCTCAACGTTACATACATTACATACAGATGTTCATAAATGTGCATTTACTTGTACTGAGGACTTCAGTCTGTTAAGATGCTTTTGTCGCTTGATTTTTGAAGTGGGCCTGTGTTGTTATCAGGTAGCTGTGGTGAGTGAGTTGTTTCAAGGAGGGCATTTGTTATCACTGTAAAGCTGCAGGGCTAGGAGAATTTAATTGTGAAATTTAAAAATTAAGGTATAGTTTATATATAGGGAAGTACACAAATCTTAGGTGTATAGCTGGATGAGTTTTCCCGTATGTATGCACCTGTGTAGCCATTAGCCAGATTTAGAGAACATTTCCATCCTTCCTACAGCTTTCCTCTTGTCCCCTTCCATAGAGTATCCCTCCCATTACACCTCTGTCACTGTAGCTGAGTTTTCCCTGTTTTGAACTTCACATATTTGGAGTCATACAGTATGTGCTCTTTCATGTTGGTGCTCTAATGCTCAGCCTCCCATGTTGTAGTGAGTTGCAGTACTTCATTCTTTTCTACTCTGTGTAGTCTTCCATTGTGTGAATATACTCCCACTTATTCACATTACTGTTGACAGACAGTTGGTTTCCCGAATTTTGGCTGTTGAGAATAATGGTGCTATGAATATTCTTGTGTATGCCTTTTGGTGGACACGTACCATGCATTTCTTCCAGGTGTATTCTTAGGCATGGGATTGCTGGTCGTCCAGCATTAATGGAGTCAAAGTGGTTGTTCAGGTTTACATCCCTGCCGGCTATGTGTGATGCCACCACCTTTTAACCCTTTTAGGACTTGCTGTGTTCCCCACCATCGTTAACAGCACCACCGTCCCCACAGGCACCAAAGCTGGAAACCTTCCTGCCTGTTTAAGATCCTTTTCTTTTGCCTTGTCCAGGTAGGTCATCAATAGGAATGGCCAGTCTTCTGAAATGTCCCAGGAATTCAGTCCCCAGATGTCTTCCAAATGGAGTGGAGAGCTGAACTTCAGCAGTGATAATAATGAGGGTCTCATTAGGATTCATTTTTGCATGGTTCGATTGTTGGGCATAGCGGAAAGGGATGGCACATTGTATTTTGGAACTTCCTGGATTCTCCTTAACGGCAAACAGGTAGCAGAGAACTGAAGCTCGTGGTTGCAAAGTGAGCATGCACGGGCACCCTGCAAAGTTAGCTGCATACCAGACAAATGAATAATAACATGCTAATTATTATCCTGCCTTGGAGAATGTCTGGTAGAGTTATAGCTTCAGGCACTGTGTAAGACCTAGCTTTTTAAGCTGGCAAAACTTTGATTACTATTTTTAGTTCAATTTCTACCCTTAAAAAAAAGGTAGCATACTCCTTGCTACTCCTGGATGGTTTTATGTATTTTAATTAATGTTATCTTACTGCCTTTGTGCTCCAAGGCTGCTTTAGTGAAAGATGTAATTTCAGAAGGCTGATGAAATTAGATGGGTCTCACTGGGAAGACTCTGTTATTCATATTTATGGTTATAAAATATTTCAGGTACATCTATGTATGACATTCCTGGGCTATAGGCACACAGTGTTCTGAATCCATTTGCCTTAGAGTAGTTCAGACCAGTGGAACAGTAGTAACTCTAGTTTAGGGTTGATTTTGTTGGTTTTGGTGTTAAACATGTCTTTACATTTTTCCCTTACAATCTCATCATGCAATGATATGTAAACAAGTGAAAGTAATTCTATAAACCAAGCACACACAACCCTCCCAGCTTTATTACTTTATAGTCAGACTGCACATATTCTTGACTGAATTGGCATGAGACATGGAACCCGGTAGAGATCAGCTTATTTGGGTCTGAATGAGTAGCCAGCTGTGGAACATGGAAAATATATTTTAAATCATTTGCCAGAGCTGAATGCAGTTAATCTTGCAGTAAAGTGAAAGGCAGCTCTCTGAGAAAGAAAAAACAATGTCTTGAGTGAGGCTTGAAATAAGATGCAGTCAATAAAGAGAAAGGCTATAATAAGCTATTTATTATGATCAAATGCTGAGCAGAGTTTCTCATTAGTGGGAGTTAAGAATTAACATATAAGATGTCACAAAGCTATTGAACAGTGATTATATAGTATCTTTCCTACCTTAAAGGTTAGGGTCCTGAAAACCCTCTTGATGGTAGAACTTGAGGTTGCAAAATTTAAAATCCTAGGAGGAAGGGAAGAGTCAGGAGTATGAAGATAATAAGCAAATCTCAGGAACTTTGTACACAACTTTTTTCGAAGTTTCTCTGAAATCAAATAGCCATGTGTACTTTAGAAACCTCATGCCTAGTTTCATTGTGATAGTGTGAATTCCTTTTGCTTTGTGACTATATTAAGAGCCTTTTGTTTTATCCAGGGGCTAGTCTCCTATCCAAATGGTCAATGCCTTCCCTCCTCACCCCGCCCCTTTCCTTCCTTCCAATTCCCATTTAGTCATTTCCTGTTTTGTACCAGGTAGTATTTTAGGCTTTGGGGACACATTGAACCAAAGTCCCTTCCCTCAATAAGATTACGTTCAGGTTGTGGAAGGTAGACAAGTGTCTCAGGGTTGGGTTTTCCTGAAGCAGATGCTGAGATGGAGTTGGGGGAACAAGATGTTTATTTGGGATCAACACGGTGAACGGAAAGGGGGTGGAAGCAGCATTGGGCCAAGGAAGAAGTTGAACTGTGATGCAGATTGGACATGACAGAGCCCCCACCAGCCTGTGGAGACCTCTGGAGTGACGTGGATTCCCTGGCAGAGATTCCGGCACTGAGTGATGACCTCACTCCTTTTAGGTGTGTTACCAGGTGCGGCTGCCCCAGTAGGGGTGTGGCCTCCGGCAGGGAGCTCTCTGCCCTAAGACTGACCAGCTGATCCTGAGGAGCCGGGCCCTGGAGCCCGTCTACCTGCCCCTGCTCTGTGGGTCTTAGCAGTGGATCTTCCAGTCTATCACAGTAAGTGTTTAAAGTATCTGGAGGTGACAGCACAGTGATGGAGAAAGATAAAGCTTGGCAGGGGAGTGGAGAGTGTTGGAGGGAGAAGGCCTTATGGAGGTACTTAAACAGAGATCTAAAGGAACTGAGGGCGCTGGGGCAGAGCAGGCCAGGCTATGGGAAGAGCCAGAGCAAGGGCCCTGAGGAGGAGTGTGTCTGGCCTGTTGGGGGAACGTCAAGGGGCCCAGTGTGTGAGTCGGGGTAGAGTCATGTGGGGCCTTTGGGCCGTGGCACGGAGTTCACCTTTTATTCTGTGTGAGGTGGTATACTAATTTGCTAGGGCTGCTGTAATAGAGTACTACAGACTGCATGGCAAAACAACAGAAATGTATTGTTTCACAGTTCTGGATGTTCTAAGTCCACGATCAAGGTATTATAGGGTTGCTTCCTTCTGATAGCTGTGAGAGAGACTCTGTTCCATCTCTCTCTCCTAGCTTTTGATCATTTGCTGGCAGTAGTTGGTGTTCATTGGCTTGCAGGTCTTGGCCTTCATCTTCACTTGGTGGTCTCCCTATGTGTGTGTCTTTGTGTCCAAATTTCCCCTTCTTATGAGGACACCAGTCATATTGGACTAAGGCCCACCCTAAGGACCTCGACTGATTAATCTGTGATGACCCTCTTTCCAAATAAGGTCACATTCCGAGGTTTTGGGGGTTAAGACTTCAACATATGAATTTGTGGGGGAAACACTTCAACCCACAACAGGTAGGAAGCCATTAGAGGGTTTTGAACAGGTTAATAATATACTAATCAGATTTATGTTTTACAAAGGATCACTCTGCTTTGTGGAGATTAGAGTGAAGGGAGGAAGCAGAGGCATTGCTATAACTGAGGCAGGAGATGATGTTCGCCGTGCCAGGTGCTAGAGGTGCTAGTGAGTGGTCAGGTTCTAGATATAAGGTAGAGCTGTTATCCCATTAGATTAGATTAGATGGGGAGAGAAAGAGGGGAGAGAAAGAGAGGAAACGAACGCAGAGGCAAGGATGGCTCCTGAACAGCTGGAAGAATGGAGTTGCCATGTACTGAGATGGACAGGGTTTTGGGAGGAGCCAGTTAGGTGGTAATAGTAGGAATTTGATTTAGGACTGAAGTTTGTGATGCCTGGTAGACACTCATGTAGAGAGAGAGGCTGAGCAGGCAATTGGATACATGAGAGATTCTGGAATCCAGAGTTCAAAGATGAGAAGGGACCAGCAAAGAAGACCCTAGAAAGAGGAGTCAGTGAGGTAGAAAGTGAACCCAAAGAAAGGGGGGGGGCAGTGTTTCAGAAGGCACGTAATGAATATGTTTCAAGACAGAGTAATCATCCAGTAGAATAAGGATTCAGATTGAGCACTGGCTTCGACAACACGTAGGCCATCGGTGACTTTGACAAGAGCAGTTTTGATAGAACGACAAGGATGGAAGCCTGATTGGGGTGAACTCAGTGGGAAGAGAGAAAGTAGAAGCTGTAAATATAGGCAGCTCTTACTTTTATGAGTAGCTTGCTGAGGCTGGGGGCCCATGTTCACCCCAGAGGTACAGAGTAACTAGGATGCTAGAAAGGGGAAAACCTTTGGGAAACCTTTATGTAACTGTCTTAGAATGGAGGTCAGGTACTTCTCAGGCTCCTTCCCCTTTTCTTTTACAGGGTTATATAACCTTAACTCTGCTCGGTAATAACAGCTTCATGCCAAAGTACGTTATGTTAGCCCCTCTCAGACAAGCTTTAGCTCCTTTCCTCCCAACAGGATAATATAGTAATACTGAGTTCTTGAGGGGTGAGTAAGGCAGTGTTAGGGTTATATAGGATTAGTCATGAAATAATAAGGGAAGAAAAATTTGACCTGAAAGGAAATTTATCTGGGATTCACTTGCTTGAATAAGGAAAATGAAGAAATTGTACATAATTAGCCCTCAGGATAATTTACATCCAAAAACAATTTTAGTAGCTTCTCAATTTCACCCTTCGCATATGTTAAAATCAATAATTATGAGTAAGGTGTAATTGACAGACTTGAATATCATCTCTTGTCATCTTCCCAGTCCACCAAGGTAAGGAAGCGGAAGACCCGGAAGGGCAACTGCAATAATTAAACAGAAGGGCCTTGGGTTGTATCTGCACCTCCTCAGTGAAGCCATTAGGAGAAGCTCTGTGCACTTGCTGGGAACTGAATGTAGGTGATAGTGTGAACTTAAACTTTCAGGGAGACCTGTACAATTTCAGAATCAAAGGAGATATTAAATGCTTTGTTTCTACAAGGCCATATTAGGTCTGAATCTTTTAAACATAAATGATAGAATTAAATTTGATCACTAATGTCCTCCCTTCTTTGAAGGGCACACGTATTCTATTAACTCACAGAATTAGCAAATGTGATTAGTTTGTGAGATGAAAGGGATTTTTTTCTTTCAGGGATTTATTCCCTTCTACTGAGTCACAGAAGAAAAAAAAGGGCGGGGGGGGGAGTGGAATTAAACTGCCCAATGAGAAGAGCTTTAGATTTAATAAAAGGGAAGCTTTTCCTAATGAGGCTCCTTGAGGCTGGACATGGCTTCCCTGTGGGATGTATAAATCACTGCCTTGTAGATGGTCAAGGTGTGGAAAGGCACAGTGATCGGGATACTTAAATGGGGGTGGGGAGGCCTCTTGGTCCATTGGAAGATATAAGAAAACACCTGGGCAAGTTTCACTCTACTTTTAAAGACCCTCAATCAAGCAAACCAGCACAATCCCACCTTTCTGCAGGTTTACTTAGGCTTGTTCAAGACCCGTGGGACCACGGTGTTTGAAAGCAGTTGTGTTCGTGTAGGAGATCGTGAGGTAGAGACAGACATACAGCTTTATACGGATTCACAGACCCAAGCCTTTGCCCTCGAGACAAAAGATTTCTCAGGTTTTTGTCCATTCCTCTCCTTACTGTGTTCTTGCAACTTTCCTTTTTGTCTTATCTGAGATTGGCCTCTTAAATTCAGCAATTAAATTTAGGTGGGAAAGAAAGAGGAGGATTAAAATTAGTTGGGTAGGGCTTCCCAGGTGGCGCAGTGGTTGAGAATCCGCCTGCCGATGCAGGAGACACGGGTTCGTGCCCGGGTCCGGGAAGATCCCACATGCCGCGGAGAAAATTAGCTGGGTAGTGTTTCTATTAAATCTTGTAATGAGTTAACATTATGGAATACTGTTTTGTCTTCTTTCCCCCCCGAGGCTGTAAAATATTGTCATTTCCAACATAAAGGAAGATTCCTAGGCTGCTGTCTTCCTTTCTTCTGAATTCATATATAATCTCGCATTATTAACCCTTTGCGGCTCTTTTTTATGCCAATGTATGTGTTATGGGAAATTTTAAATAAAGCCAGCTGTGTTAAATATTCATAGAATTGATTTTCACTTGTTTAAAGTCTTTGGTGATTTATCTTCAGGGAGTGTTAATACGGCAGTAATTCTGCGTTACATTTCTTGCACCAACCTTTAATTGATACTATATTTCACGAGGATTATTGCAGGTTTATTGCTGTAGTATTTAGAGTTGTGGTTCTGTGCTAGTAATTCAGAGGAATCGGATTCCTGAATCTGTTGTTTCCATTTTAATTGTGTGTGCTTTTGAGCTGACAAGTTTGAGAAGGGCCGATAACTGTTTAAAAGACCTGATGTACAAAAACCATTTTGGTGGAGTAGACCTGGAGATACTTTGCTTGTGGATGTCGTTTTGTGAGTCTTTTTTTTTTTTTTTTAAATGATGGTATGTAAATTTAATCTGTATTCCTTTTTAAAATGATATGAAAATTGATAAAATCTATATTATTTTGGTGGCTGTTTTACTTTTTTTTTTTTTTTGTGGTATGCGGGCCTCTTGCTGTAGTGGCCTCTCCCGCTGCGGAGCACAGGCTCCGGACGCGCAGGCCCAGCGGCCATGGCTCACGGGCCCAGCCGCTCCACGGCATGTGGGGTCTTTCCGGACCGGGGCACGAACCCGTGTCCCCTGCATCGGCAGGCGGACTCTCAACCACTGCGCCACCAGGGAAGCCCCTGTTTTACTTCTTAATTAAGGTACCTGGGCTATCTCAGACTGTGTGAATGGCAGCAATTGTATTGCTTTTTAAAGCAGACTGATTTACATTGTTATTCTCTTCTAGAAACTGCAGTAGTTTTTCAAACCACTAGGACAACCAGTATTCTAACTGTGCAGTTCTCATTGGAACCTCACACAGTAGGGCAGTTAGTAGGTGCTCACTATTATATTTGAAAGAACAAATAAATGTCTGTACAATGAAAGACATTTTGTTGAGTAAATACACAGATGTCCATGCACTAGAAATGGCACCTATATGACACAGTAGCGGGCCCTTAAGGAAGAAGGAAGGTTTGCCCATCAATCACAGTCCTTAATAAATCCTGGTTTAATGAATGAAAAGCAGGAAAAGAGGTCGGAGGCAGTTCTAGGTGAGTAGAAGGAAAGAGTAAAAACCACAGAGGCTGGAAAGTGCGAGGCCACGCCAAGGCCTTAGTATGTTTTATTGGATTTAACTCGGGCAGGAGAATACTCTGGAAGGAACTCCAGACTAGGGGTTGGCACTTTGGTTCTTTGCCACTGAATGTGACCTTGGGTGGCTCTGAATTTGGGGCCTCTGCCTTCCCTAAAGGCTTACTGTGAGGCTCAGATGAGAAAATTTATATGAGTGTTTTGCAAGCCATGAAGGGTCATACCTATGAGGTGTTGCTGTGAGCCTTGATGGATGCTGAGGGTCATTCATTCATCCATCAAATACTTACCGCCACCTGCAGCAGGCCATGCCTTATGATAGACAGTGGTGGGTACAATGCTGGCCTTACCTCCTGGGTTTTCATTCTAGTGGTAAGAAAGGTATTAACCAAACAATCACTCAAGTAAGTAATTACAAACTGTGGTAAATACTGTGAAGTACAGTGTGCTAGTGGCTCATTTAGTCTGGTTCTGGGGTCTGAGGGTTACCCTGTACTGCGTGGAGTCGTTAAGGTTCTTGCAGGGAGTGACTTAAACCCAGCATTGCTTTAGGGAGTTTCCTCTAGTGGATAGGATAGATTGATGAAGGATTGGAGCCTGGGAAAACACTTAAATGAAGCTACTGTTATAGATATCATACATCTGTCACAGGACATACATATGTCATATTTTGGAATTATTTTAATGTTTCAAATGTTTAATGTTGATATTTTCACGTGCAGTTTTCTAGAGTCTTGATGTTGTTTGGTTTTCATTTGGTATATTAGTGATCATCTATGTTTAGTTAAACATGAAGTTACCATAAAATATTAGTGAACACATATAGGTTCTTGTGTGTGCCAGAGACACTGTGCTTAGTGCTTTATATATATTGACTCCTATTAACTCTCAACAGCCACGTGAGGTGCTGAGACCGTGTTATCCTCATTTTGCAGATGAGGAAACTGAACCTTGCTCAAGGATATACAGCTGGTAAGTGGGACTTGGACCCAGGCCATCTAGTTCCGATGATATGTTCTTAATTACTTCGTTATCACCTTTTCACTTAAAAAGAAAGAATTCATTTAACGTTCTGTAAGAGAAGGTAAAATGCCAGTAAGGCAATCTTTACATGAACACTATGAATCCCTTGTCTCAATATATTTCCTTTGTGTTTTTTAAAAATAAATTTTTGCCCATTACAAAATAAGGAAGAAAACCTATTTTAATGCAAAAAAAATTTTAAGTTATATTGTGGTTTTATCATTTTGCCAGGAGGAATTATAAAAGTTTGGTAGTCCTTGACATTGCTTTGTAGGCTGCATGTCTCCCCAGTTTTTCCTTTATTTCATAACCAGAATAACTATCAGCCAAGTGGGTGGGTGTCCAGATCTGTCACTGTAGTAGATTTTATGTTTGCTTCTTGCTTTCCATTGCCCATAAGAGCTTCAGTCCATTTCAGTTGTATGTTTAGTTCCAGGGCAATAGAATCTTAGAGTGGGTAGCACCCGTGGTGTGTGTACATCAGCTGACTCCCAGAGACCACAGATGGAGACCCGAGAATTAAAGCAAACAGGGTCATGGTGCTAATTATCGGTAGAGCCACAGTTGGAGGGCAGGACCTGGGACATCGGCCCAGTGTCCCTCCACAGCATGGTTTAGGTTTTGCATGTGGAGGGTAGCGGCATACACCACCCCAAAATATGACTGTAGGAGTTTAGGACGTGCCACCTCCGAATATGCCACTTTGATGTATTGATTATTCTGAACTGTAGGTGCTTGAAAAAAACAAATGCAAGGGAGAGGCTTTGACCCAACTCCCCTTATCTGCCTGAAAACAGATCCTCCAAAAGGAACTTAGTTGTCATAGATCCTCACTCCAGGAGCTTCATCAACGAGGGAGGACTGACTCTTATCGCAGGAGAGGAGCCTAGGTGTCGACACCACCCCCAGACAGACTTTGTCACAAACTATCATAAGTCCTGCCTAATCTTCTAAGAGCCCATTTATCTTTCTAGAAAATCATTTACTTTCCACTAAGAGGCCAGCTTCCCACTCCGCTTTCCCTATTATGATGGTGTTTAAGTCTGAATTCTAAGGCACCTCCTTGAGTTATTCATTTTCCTCTGGGTATCTTCCATGTATACAAAGTATACATGTTAATAAGTTTCTGTTTGTTTTTCTCTTGTTAATCTGTTCTTTATTACAAGGGTTTCAGCTAAGAACTCAGAAGTGTGGAAGGAAAATTATTTTTCCTCCGCTACCCGGTTCTATGGCCCCCCCTTTTTTTCCGCACATTGTTTCCGTTCTATTTCATTTGCGTAATATAATTGACAGTGAAATTTTGTATTAATTCAGCCAAATCCCAGTGCTTTGAAGTGGGGGTAGGACTATTAGTTCAAAATGAGTTTTTGTTCAAATTATTTCAATTTGAGTATTAATACAATCTTAAAATTTTTTCCCTGTAATTTTAGTTTTCTCAACCTAGTAATGCTAAATGAGACTTCCTATGTTAATTTCCCTCATCACACTATTGTACTTTTCATTTGTTTTGCTTAGTTTTCCTAACGCTAAATTAAAACTTTAATCCTGAGCTGTGGGCCAATGTGGATAAGCTATAAAAAAAGTCTGAGTTCAGAATTAAACTAAACCTATGGCTTTGGCTTAGTTTGGTTTATGGTTCAAAACAATTTTCTATATTGATAGTAAGAGAAAGTGTTTTGCAGTATCTCATAAAAGAGTACTTTTTGATTCTGCACTTGTTTCTTGACCTTTGAAAGAAAGTCCCCTGAGGGCTCTGCTTTTATTTGGTTAATGCTGTTAACTGCTAAAAAGCATATTCTCTGTAGGAATTGGGTGTGGGTATAATGTTACTAAAAAGAGACATACACTGTGCAGTCATTTTCTTTATGTGGTTAGAACCTCATTTTGGAGTCCTTATACTTTTTGTGATTGGTGTATCTTTCTGTACATTGTATTTTGTCCCCATTTTATCATCTACCAGTTACGTCACAGTAATAGAGCCAGGAGGCCAGAATCTCTTGAATATTCTGTGCAGAATTTTGTGTTACAGGATAAGCTCTCTTATCTGGGATTATCATGACCAGCAGCTGCTCAGTTGAAGTGGAGAAGTGTAAAAAAAAATGCTACATTTATATCTTAAGCATTTTATTTTAAATTCAAACATATAAATGTACATCTGTTTGCTAATTTCTGAGGTAGGACCTGGTAAGTGGTTTCCATGTTGTTTTTTGCACATAAACCACAACCTGTGACGTCTGGTCCACCTGGTTTTCGGTTGGGCTTGCTTTAAAGTGTTATTGGAACTTCAGGATACTTGTGAACTATGAATGTAGAATCCTTCCAGATTTTTCTGATTTGCCTCCCCATCCTTTGCCACTTCTTCATGCCTAATATAACAGCAGTTATTTTAGTGTTACTGTTTTATTGTGTTATTCCACAGTATTCAGATGTTCAACTTCGTTTTCATAGAAACATTTTTTCTGAACTCATATTTTATGTTTTTATATACAATTTATTATGTGTTTGGATACAATTAAATTAAATTATAAGAACAACTGGCATAAATAGAAGTAAACACATCTGACCCTGGAGGAGGATACAGCTTTGCTGGTGGGAGCATATCACTGCTTCTTAACCTATATATGGTTGAAGGTCTAGTCTTCCTATTTTCAATCTGTCATGGACCTATACTATTATTAACAAAAGAAAGAAATAAAAAAAGACATATGATATGCAAGCCTTAATTCTTTTTAACATTTTAGAAACAACATAAATAAAATTATATCTCAGAAAGTACAAACACAACAAATAATGTGGGAAAAAATTACAAAATCTGTGCATGGTCTTCAAAAGCATGCGTGTAGGCAATTCACGTAAAGAATCACTATTACTCTTGTTAATTTGTTAATCCAGTTATAACTAAACAAAATTTGGGAGTAAAATGGTGATGCTCCACATTAAATACCCTATGTATACTTTTAACAAACTCTGTATGTATCAGTGCTTAAGATTTTTAGTGTCAGAAATGAACTTCTTGCTTGTTTATCTACTCTAGGCTGGGTTAGTGATAGCTTATCTTGGGGTTAATGAATAACGTATATCTAAACTGGTTGTGGGTTTGTTTTAATAACACTCACGGTAGAGGAACTGGCCTTGTAGAGGGATGTTCATGAGGATGAAAAAAGGCAAAGCAGTTTCAGCAAGCTCAAGATCTTCATTTTTCACTTTTCTTCAAAATGAAGCAAGCAATGCTCTAGCGTCGAAATCCACCTTCAGTTCTTCCTCAGTAGCCAGTTCCAACTTGTCCTTTAAACTTATGGTCAAATTTAAATGATCTTTTGATGAAAAAAATGGATGTGGATTTTAATACATTTATATTAAAATGTATTAACAACCTTAAACCATCCCTCGTGGTCACATGGTTCTAGAGCACTTGACTAGTAGGCAGCTGGTGCCTCCTGCAGCTCACCTCACAAGGTCAACACCGCCAGAACTGGTCACTGAGATGAGTTCACTATTCATGCACTTGGATGTGGCGACTGTGTGTAATGACTACCCACGTTTGTAAATGCTCACTCTCCATTTCCTGGGCAGCTGGTAACAAATAGTTTGCAGACTGGCATCCACCTCTAGACCCCACCTTGAGAAGCCCTGGGCTCAGGTAGCACCTCTTACTAGCTGTGAGCCGCTGGTGTGCGGAAACATCAGTTGTTATGCTCTACAGAGGCAGTGGGGTGTGCTGATTAATCTGGCAAGTAGGTTAAAGGGGAGAACAGTTAAGAGAGCTGCTTTTGAATAAACACCCCTGCCCCCCCCACCAAGGTTCTTAGCTTTCATGAGAGTCACAGTATCAGATGTATGCGTGTGCATCTTTGTATATATTATGTGTCCGTTTATCCAGTGACTGAGGATAGGGATCATGCTGTCATCTGCAGGAGTTCATGACATGCCTTCCCAAATGTGCCGCTTTGGTATATTGATTGTTTTAAACTAAAGGCACTTGAAAAACAGCAAATGCAGTGCGAGGCTTTCTCTGAACTCCCCTTATCTACCTAAAGACAGACCCTCCAAAAGGAACTCAGTTGTCACAAATCCTCTCCCCAGGAGTTTCATCAACCGGGGAAGATTACCTCTTCACATACACCACACCCAGACAGACTTTATAACAAACAGTCATGTCTCCCATCTATCCTTCTAAGGGCCCATTCATCTTACCTAAAAATCATTTACTCTCCCCTGAGAGGCCAACAAACATCCCTCCCTTTCTTTCCCGTATTACGATGGTATATAAACTCTCAAATCTCACTGCTTTTTTTTGGGTACTTACTTTATTTTTCCTGTGATGTCCCCATGTGTGTAATATTAAAAATGAATAAATTTGTAGACCTTTTCTCCTGTTAATCTGCCTGTTCTCAGTTTATTTTGTAGACCTAGCTATCGAACCTAGGTGGGTAGAAGGAAAGTCTCCCCCCGCATCTTTGTCCATCCTTGAATTACCCACTGGGCTTTGCATGCAGCTGCTAGATATTGCTGCATGTTTTATATATATATATACATATATATATATGTATATATATATATACACATACATACATATATATATATATGTATGTATGTGTATATATATATCTGGAAGTTCAGTGGAGATATTTTCCAGAGCCAAGTTCTTTAAAGTGTAGTTTTCTTCTAAGGAAACAGCACACTTGAATTCTCATTTCTCCTCTGGTTTCCTTTGCCTGAGTGTATTGCCTGGGCCCAGGAGAATTTAGCTGCTGTTAAAGTGAAACATATCTTGAAAAAATGATCAGTTTGGGTGTTTCAACCCCCCACTTTTATCTTTTCACTAACTTAACAATTGTGAATGATTTTAAATCCTCCTATGAACAAGGACTGCTCAGGATAGCTGTGATTTATCCTACTTTTCATGAGTTCATAGTTGAGGTAGAAGCAAGTTTTTCAAGCAAATGAAATTTTGGCCATAGTTAAAACTCATTTTCATGAAAGTTATTAGTGAGGTCTTTGTTGTTTGAAAAAGGAGCAAATGCCCTTACTGTAATAACCGGGTGTTTGAAAGAGAAGGCAACAATAAAGGCTACAGAGGGAAGTGAAAATGTACTGATGATGAGTATAGATATCTCAGAGTAAAAAAAGTGTAGTGTGTTAATTTTAGAAGCATTTTCTTTCTTGATGTTATACCTTGCAGTTTGAAGTTTTTCAGTATCCTAAAAATGAGCTGACTTGACAGTCAAAAAGTATCATTGAAAAAATGACAACTTGGCATCTTTTGCTAGGCTTTTTTCTCCTCCAGCGGGTGAAAGAAAAAGCAGTTGTAAATTTCAAGCATATTTAGAGCAAAGGCATTGTGACGTAATTCTTTTGTTTTTTATAAATAAATTTATTTACTTATTTTTGGCTGCGCTGGGTCTTTGTTGCTGCGCGTGGGCTTTCTCTAGTTGTGGCGAGTGGGGGCTACTCTTCCTTGCGGTGCGCAGGCTTCTGATTGCAGTGGCTTCTCTTGTTGCTGAGTGTGGGCTCTAGGCACGTGGGCTTCAGTAGTTGCAGCATGTGGGCTCAGTAGTTGTGGCTCGCGGGCTCTAGAACACAGGCTCAGTAGTTGTGGCACGTGGGCTTAGTTGCTCCGTGGCATGTGGGATCTTCCTGGACCAGGGCTTGAACCCATGTCCCCTGCATTGGCAGGCGGATTCTTAACCACTGCACCACCAGGGAAGTCCCCGTAATTCTAATAGCTATCACATAATGAGTGCTTACCATATCCATATGCTTGACATACTATGCTTTGTTTAAACCTTGAAAGAAGCCAAGGACTTGGGCAGGATCACCCACCCCTGTGTCTGAAGTGCAAAATACTGTGCTAGACTTTGGGATGTGGTGGTATGCAAACCAGACTTAGTCCCTGCCCTCTGGTTGCTCCTAATTTAATCAGGAGACCAAGAGCCTTTATGTAATTAGAAGTGGTGGTAGGTTCTATGAAGAGAAATCATAGGGTGCTATGAGAACACCACCAAACAGAGGGCGCTCATTAGTTCTCAAGGTTGGTCAGTGAAAGCTTTGCTGATTAAGTGATATTTAAGCTGAAACCTGAATGATATTGATGACTGGAAGTTAGCTAGGCTAAAGTGTGTGTGTGTGTGTGTGTGTGTGTGTGTGTGTGTGTGTGTGTGTGTGTGTGTGTATGTTGGGGTAGAGGGGTGGGAAGACATTCTAGACAAAGAGAACAGTTTGCACTGAGTCTTTGGAGTGAAGATCAAGGCTGACTCAGGGTCTGGAGGGTGCAAGGGGGAGGGACCCTGATGAAGTGTGGGATAGTGGGCAGGGCCCAGGACACCAGGCTACCACCCGGATTTTGGTTTCTATCTTAAATGCAACGGAAAACTATCTCAGAGTTTTAGGTTGGGGAAAGACATGGATAGGATTACCTTTTATAAGAATCATTCTAGGTCACTGTGGATATAGGTCCTAAGAGAGCCATATTAAAAAGGTTATTCAGTTGAAACCAACAGGCTGCTAAACCTTTGCTGAGTTGTGTATGAGTTTGGCTCTTGGCCCTTGGCTATTTTGTCCTCCATAATCCTTTATTCAGCAAGATTCAAAGCTGGCTGCTGACATCTCCTGCTTTACAAGATGACTGTACCTTGAGTACGTTCTTTTGGTTGGGAGCTGCCTGTTAATCTTTGCAAGAAAATGTGGGCAGTAATGATCTTTGGGTGTTGCAGGCTTGCAGAATGGTTGTTGGGCAGGGCCCAGAGCAAGTAGCTCTTTATCGCCATAGTTTGGGGTCTGGCTCTCAGCTTTAATAACCTGGAGAATCAGTTCTTTTCTCAGCACACCTGTAAGGTGACTGGACTCTGGGGATTGGGCTTTTGTTAACTCAAATCATAAGAGATTCATGTAAACTAAAATATCAGATGGTTAATGTTAAAGACTAGGGCCAGAAAGGGGTCTGGACACGAGTTCTGGAGGGAAACCTACCCGGGAAGCCAAATGAGAGTAACGTCATGCATTGGTTAGATCTCGATAAGGGCCATCTCTGCAGAGGAGACGAGACCCCTTAGTCCTCTGGACATTAATAGACATTGTACGGGTTTTTGCTGCGCTTGGTTTCTTTTTCGTTGGTTCATACACTTCCTTGTCTATTTAAAATTTTTTAGCGTTTTAAACTTTTTATTCTGAAATAATTTTAGGCTTTCCAAAAAATAGCAAAAAGTACAAAGAATTCCTTTACATTCTTCATTTAGATTTTCTTATTGTAAGGGTCTTATATAATCACTGTACAGTGATCAAGAATCAGGGACTAAACATTGATTTAATATTATTATCCAGGGACCTTATTCAAATTTTGCCAGTTAATGTCCCATTAATGTTCTTTTTGGTCTAGGATCCAATCCAGGATTACATGTTACATTCAGTTGTCATAGTGCCTTAGTTGTGTTAATATGGAGCAATGCCTCACCTTTCTTTGTCTTTCATAACCTCGACACTCTGGAGAGTAGTGGCCAGTTATTTTGTAGAATGCTCCTCATTTTGAGTTTGTTGGCTGTTTCTTCATGACTGAATGAAGGTTATGCATTTTTGTTAAGAATATTATGGAAGTGATCTTGTGTGCTTCTCAGGGTCTCATATCATTCCTCGGTTTTTAACTATAAAGTAATTTATTTGTTCTTCCTTCCAAACGGATATGATAATATTAAGTAGCCTCAAGCTTCTCAAACTTCAGATAATGTGGACCTCTGAGACTTTGTCTGGGGGCACACATTATGGCTTGAGAAACACTAACAAGAGTTAAATGCTGTCATTTTGAGTGATCTTGGTACCAGCACGCTTGTAAATGCAGTTGTAGGAATTGAGATTACTTGACTGTAAGAAGGTTGGCATGTGAATGGCCTAAAGTATGCTTATATTATTATGTATTAATTTTTAAAAACATCAAAAAAAAAACCAACAAATAGAAAGTTTCTAGATCTCAGACTCCTGGGGAAAATGTCCCTGGGCCCCCCAGTGAGGGAAGCTTTGGAGGAGGCTATGACTCCTTGCTAACTGCCTCATTTACCAGATCTTGCTAAGGGTTTTAGGAGTTCCCTGGGCTTGAACTGATTATTCAGGGTGGGTACCTCCCCGCCTCCCCCACTAACCTGCTCACCTCACCTATTATACATGGGCTTCTAACTTAGAGTAACCTCATTCTGTTTTAGATTCATGAAAGAAATAAAACTAGTCAACATTTTTCTTAACAAAGTTCATTCTTTCCTAGTTCCTTCCATTTCTAGTTTTATCTTTAAAACCTACAGTAATATTTTCTTTTCCTTTTTTTTCTCTATTCATTTTTGGCTTTTCACCCTGGTAAAATACTATTAAAATAAATCAGCTAAATTTCAGCATAAATATAGTGAAAGCCAGCAGTTGAAATGATTGCAGCTTGAAAAATGTTAGATGGAGGCACTTTAGAAGAAAGATTTCACTGTATCACAGGCTGCTGCTTTGAAATAACTCATGTTTCTTTCCCACCTCTAAACTGTCATTTTTCCAATTCTCCTTTTTTGGAAGCTTCAGTATTCAAAGGTTTGACAACAATTTAGTAAAATGAAATCACTCCCCACTGTGTGTGACATTTGCTTGAAGATAATTCATTTGGCTCAAAATTGACAGTTGCTGAAATGAGTGAAACAAAGAAATGTTTACATGCGTTCATTTTTTAAAGGAAGGAAATCCATCAAGGTGGCCATTTAATTGCAGGGCTCTGAAAGCCTTTATCTGAATATATATCTTTGCTTGGATATTTTCTTCTTTAGTTTCATGTAGAGTTTTATGTAATGATTGGAATTCTTGGTACCTTTGCCTGTGCTGTATCTTACCTCCATCTTTGTCCATTCTTCCACCTTACTTTGGGTTGGTAATCAGTTTCCAGTATCAGGTAGAATAGATTCTATTGTAAATGGCAGAAAATTCAACTCAGATAGGCTTAAGCAGTAAAGAGTATCTGTTGGCTCAGTGAACTAAAAAGTAGAGATGACATATCGGGTTTAGGTATGGTTTGAACAAGGCTATGGTTTCATTGCTCAGATCTTTTTTTTTTTTTTTTTTTTTTTTTTTTTTTTTTTTTTTTTTTTTTTTTTTCGGTATGCGGGCCTCTCACTGTTGTGGCCTCTCCCGTTGCGGAGCACAGGCTCCGGACGCACAGGCTCAGCGGCCATGGCTCACGGGCTTAGTTGCTCCGCGGCATGTGGGATCTTCCCGGACCAGGGCACGAACCCGTGTCTCCTGCATCGGCAGGCGGATTCTCAACCACTGCGCCACCAGGGAAGCCCCATTGCTCAGATCTTTAGGCCAGTGCTTCTCAAGCTATCTGAGGAAAGGAACTAAAAAAAAAAAAACAATTCTAAACCAGTGCAGATCAGTACTTTTATAACATACATTACAAACACAAGTGAATTACTAGAAAAATGAAATTTAAAAAGGCAAATATATCCCATATTTTTAAAGTTAAATTCAACAGATGTAAAACTTTTCTGCCAAGTTGCTGTAAATGTTTCTAAACATGTTTATTTCTGTCCTGACCTTGTAATAGACTGTTACAGGCTATTGAGAAGCCCTGCTTTGGGACTGGCCTTTCCTGCTAGCTTTTTCAGTGTGGTTTTTTCAGGGTGGTAAAATGGCTGCTAGTAGCTTCCAGAATGATGTGTATCCTTGTTCACGTCTAGGGAAAGAGTTTTCCTAACTATTGTTCAAAAGCGTTGCGGTTCATACCCATTAGATCAATTCAGAGCCCTTCTCTGTAATCAGGGGAATGCCATTAGCCAATGGCATTGTTATTTGTCCATTCTCGAGCCACTGAATGTTAGAAGGAAGATAGGAACATAGGGATGGGGGTGGGCAGTCTCACTTAAACCATACGTTTGCCATTCAGTGCTGGGGAGGCACCTGCAAGACTGACTACTATTTGGTATTGATAAAGACACCAATAGCCACCATTTGTATTTATGTTCAGCATATGGTGTAACAAAAAGTTACTATTTCGTCTTTGTCCCAGGTTGCTGGCACAGAGCTCCTAGAACCGTTGGAATCCCTGAGTGGTCAGAATGTCTTTTGTATGCTAATGAGATGACTTCTGGCTGAGGGTTGGAAGGACACTGCTAGGTAGCTTCAGGATGAGGGCTGGGCACCAGGAACACCAAGCCATTATTAGATGGTTGAGCTTCAGCCCCTCCCTGAACCTCGGGGGTTGGGGGAGAAGAGAGGGACTAGAGATTAAGTTCAGTCACCAAGTGCCAGTGATTTTTTTTTTTAATGACTCAGTTATTTTTCTTTATTATTTTCCTTCCACTATCAGGAAAAAATAAATGCAAATTGTTTATAATTTATTTATAATTGGAGAATGAAAAGTAAATCAATACCATGCATCAGCAACCTCTTTAAGAAAAATTCTTTTCAATGTCATCTTGAACTGTACTTTAGTTGGAGACTTATTTTGTCTAGCAGAGGGACAGGCATTTTGATAAACAAGAGTGTGTAATATTTTTTATGGAATTTGTCAGCTTTCAACAAGAAATTAAATGACCATCTTTAAAGGATACTCAGTGTCCATAATAACATGCTTAGGTATGTTATCAACAAGAACGTCTCCCACTGCCTTGGGAAATTCTGGTCTGGAGGAGCTGATGATTCAAATAACTGGATCTGAAGAGAAGTAGGTCCTTCACATTTTGATTCCTGCTTCTCTGACTTCAGGCATAATTCTCCGTAATCCTTCTTCCTCAGACACCTTTGATTTGGTTTTGACCAACAAAAATGAATGAGAATCTATTTTCATTATTAATTTGTGTGACCCACTGAGTTAAAAAAGCAGAGATGTTAAAAGTAGAAGGACAAGTGCAAGTCAGCCTTCGCAGGGGTGTGGTCCCTTGATGGTCACGGTGGTTCAGAAGGTGGTGCTTAGCTCTGCAGGTAAAGAGACATATTGTCACCTAACACAGGGGCGATGAGGTGAAGGAAAACAGAGACATTTTATAAAACATTGTTATATAAAGCCAATTACAATTCTTACTCTTGTAAATGGTTCATGCATCCTTCACCTAATAGGAAAGTATATAGTGAAATTACCGTCTAAAAATTACTTTGTCATCATGGGATTGGGAAGTTATGAAAAGGCAATTCTATCAAGTTCATCAAACAATACACAAGCATTTTTAGTGTGATACGTGTACAACTACCAAGCAAACTAGAATACTTTTGATGGACAGCACCGAGGACACAATAAAACACCCTTACTGACAAATGCTCTTTTTTATATAATCCATGGAAGGTGGCATGGATATGGGATTAAAAGCATGACCTTCGAGTCAAATTATTGCTCTGTGATCTTGAGGAAAATCTCCTCAAATCTCAGTTTCCTCACAGTGCCAGTGATTTAATCAGTCACGTTTAGGTGATGAAACCTACATAAAACCCCCAAATGACTGGGTTGGTGAACACATAGTGGTGCTGGGAGGCACATCCAAAGAGGGCGTGGAAACTCCGTGTACCCCTTCCCCTCAGACCTTGCCCTGTGCGGCTCTTCCATTTGGCTCTTCCTGAGTTGTGTCCTATGTGATGAACTACTAAATGTAATTAAAGTGTTTTCCTGAGTTCTGTGAGCTGTTCTCGTGAACCTGAGGAGGTAGGTGTTGTGGGCTAAGTAAGATAGAAATACAGGTGACCTGGGAACAGGGTGCTCGTCACTGGCCTCTGAAATGAGGGCAGTCTTGTTGGAGTGAGCCCTTAAACTTGTGGGTCTGATGCTCCCTCTGGGTAGTTGGTGTCGAAATTGAATTGTAGGACGCCCAGTTGGCATTGCAGGATCAGAGAATCAGAGATAGATCTTCAGCATTCTTGAGAGGCAGGTGCTAATGTGACCCTAGCGTACAGTGAGGAAATAGGCGATTTACCCAGTGCTACACAGCTAAAACTCACACACCTGAGGTTCTTTGGATTCCAAATCTCAAACTGTCTTCCTTTATGTGCCTGTGTTGCAGACATCTCAAATGGTCAGTTAAAATACGAAATACTTGATTTTTTTGTGACAGAAGTATTCAAGATTTAATGGGTTAGGGAAGTGGTTTATTACTCCGATGATGAAACTTTCTGAAAATGGGGCTGAAGGGAAAATATACCCACTTAAAATCCTTTGTAAAATAAAACTTAAAAAGAAAAATGAGAATCCAGAAGGTGGACATTATGTTAACCTTGATATATACTCGAACACCTGGATTTAATATAGTCCTCTAAAAAATAGGTATGCTTTAAGGGATCATTTAGGAATACTCCTAAGTGAAAGGAATCAATCTCTAAGTTGTAACTTTCTGTTGGTCCTAAAAATATTTGGAGTTTACTTTTTGTGCTTACATTAAAGCTAGTGGGATACAGGATTTGAAATTCAGGGGATAAAATAGCTATTTTAGTTATTTAAAAGTTACCATGAGAAGTGATATTATTATTTCACTTTTTCAGGCAGTCTGTATAAAAAATAAGGTTTTTTGGTTTGCTTTTTTTTTTTTAACATCTTTATTGGAGTATAATTGCTTTACAATGGTGTGTTCGTTTCTCCTTTATAACAAAGTGAATCAGTTATACATATACATATGTTCCCATATCTCTTCCCTTTTGCGTCTCCCTCCCTCCTACCCCTCTAGGCGGTCACAAACCACCCAGCTGATTTCCCTGTACTGTGCGGCTGCTTCCCACTAGCTATATATTTTACTTTTGGTAGTGTATATATGTCCATGACACTCTCTCACTTTGTCACAGCTTACCCTTCTCCCTCCCCATATCCTCAAGTCCATTCTCTAGTAGGTCTGTGTCTTTATTCCCGTCTTACCCCTAGGTTCTTCATGACCTTTTTTTTTTCTTCTTAGATTCCATATATATGTGTTAGCATATGGTATTTATTTTTCTCTTTCTGACTTACTTCACTCTGTATGACAGACTCTAGGTCCATCCCCCTCACTACAAATAACTCAGTTTCATTTCTTTTTATGGCTGAGTAATATTCCATTGTATATATGTGTCACATCTTCTTTATCCATTCATCTGTTGATGGACACTTAGGTTGCTTCCATGTCCTGGCTATTGTAAATAGAGCTGCAATGAACATTTTGGAACATGACTCTTTTTGAATTATGGTTTTCTCAGGGTATGTGCCCAGTAGTGGGATTGCTGGGTTGTATGGTAATTCTATTTTTAGTTTTTTAAAAAACCTCTGTACTGTTCTCCATAGTGGCTGTATCAATTTACATTCCCACCAACAGTGCAAGAGGGTTCCCTTTTCTCCACACCCTCTCCAGCATTTATTGTTTCTAGATTTTTTGATGATGGCCATTCTGACGGGTGTGAGATGATATCTCATTGTAGTTTTGATTTGCAATCCTCTAATGATTAATGATGTTGAGCATTCTTTCATGTGTTTGTTGGCAATCTGTATATCTTCCTTGGAGAAATGTCTATTTAGGTCTTCTGCCCATTTTTGGATTGGGTTGTTTGTTTTTTTTGTTATTGAGCTGCATGAGCTGCTTGTAAATTTTGGAGATTAATCCTTTGTCAGTTGCTTCATTTGCAAATATTTTCTCCCATTCTGAGGGTTGTCTTTTGGTCTTGTTTATGGTTTCCTTTGCTGTGCAAAGCTTTTAAGTTTCATTAAGTCCCACTTGTTTATTTTTGTTTTTATTTCCATTTCTCTAGGAGGTGGGTCAAAAAGGATCTTGCTGTGATTTATGTCATACAGTGTTCTGCCTATGTTTTTCTCTAAGAGTTTGATAGTGTCTGGCCTTACATTTAGGTCTTTAATCCATTTTGAGTTTATTTTTGTGTATGGTGTTAAGGAGTGTTCTAATTTCATACTTTTACATGTACCTGTTCAGTTTTCCCAGCACCACTTATTGAAGAGGCTGTCTTTTCTCCACTGTATATTCTTGCCTCCTTTATCAAAGATAAGGTGACCATATGTACATGGGTTTATCTCTGGGCTTTCTATCCTGTTCCATTGATCTATATTTCTGTTTTTGTGCCAGTACCATACTGTCTTGATTACTGTAGCTTTGTAGTATAGTCTTAAGTCAGGGCATCTGATTCCTCCAGCTCCATTTTTTGTTCTCAAGATTGCTTGGGCTATTCGGGGTCTTCTGTGTTTCCATACAAATTGTGAAATTTTTTGTTCTAGTTCTGTGAAAAATGCCAGTGGTAGTTTGATAGGGATTGCATTGAATCTGTAGAATTGCTTTGGGTAGTAAAGTCATTTTCACGATGTTGATTCTTCCAAACCAAGAACATGGTATATTTCTCCATCTATTTGTATCATCTTTAATGTCTTTCATCAGTGTCTTATAATTCTCTGCATACAGGTCTTTTGTCTCCTTAGGTAGGTTTATTCCTAGATATTTTATTCTTTTTGTTGCAATGGTAAATGGGAGTGTTTCCTTAATTTCTCTTTCAGATTTTTCATCACTATTGTATAGGAATGCAAGAGATTTCTGTGCATTAATTTTGTATCCTGCTACTTTACCAGATTCATTGATTAGCTCTAGTAGTTTTTTCGTAGCATCTTTAGGATTCTCTATGTATAGTATCATGTCATCTGCAAACAGTGACAGCTTTACTTCTTCTTTTCTGATTTGGATTCCTTTTATTTCTTTTCTTCTCTGATTGCTGTGGCTAAAACTTCCAAAACTATGTTGAATAATAGTGGTGAGAGTGGGCAACCTTGTCTTGTTCCTGATCTTAGTGGAAATGGTTTCAATTTTTCAACACTGAGGACGATGTTGGCTGTGGGTTTGTCATATATGGCCTTTATTATGTTGAGGAATGTTCCCTCTATGCCTACTTTCTGGAGGGTTTTTATCGTAAATGGGTGTTGAATTCTGTCGAAAGATTTCTCTGCATCTATTGAGATGATCATATGGTTTTTGTCCTTCAATTTGTTGATATGGTGTATCATGTTGATTGATTTGCGTATATTGAAGAATCCTTGCATTCCTGGAATAAACCTCAGTTGATCATGGTGTATGATCCTTTTAATGTGCTGTTGGATTCTGTTTGCTAGTATTTTGTTGAGGATTTTTGCATCTATGTTCATCAGTGATATTGGCCTGTAGTTTTCTTTCTTTGTGACATCTTTGTCTGGTTTTGGTATCAGGGTGTTGGTGGCCTCGTAGAATGAGTTTGGGAGTGTTCCTCCCTCTGCTATATTTTGGAAGAGTTTGAGAAGGATAGGTGTTAACTCTTCTCTAAATGTTTGATAGAATTCACCTGTGAAGCCATCTGGTCCTGGGCTCTTGTTTGTTGGAAGATTTTTAACCACAGTTTCAATTTCAGTGCTTGTGACTGGTCTGTTCATATTTTCTATTGCTTCCTGGTTCAGTCTTGGCAGGTTGTGCATTTCTAAGAATTTGTCCATTTCTTCCAGGTTGTCCATTTTATTGGCATAGAGTTGCTTGTAGTAATCTGTCATGATCTTTTGTATTTCTGCACTGTCAGTTGTTACTTCTCCTTTTTCATTTCTAATTCTATTGATTTGAGTCTTCTCCCTTTTTTTCTTGATGAGTGTGGCTAAAGGTTTATCAATTTTGTTTATCTTCTCAAAGAACCAGCTTTTAGTTTTATTGATCTTAGATATCGTTTCCTTCATTTCTTTTTCATTTATTTCTGATCTGATCTTTATGATATCTTTCCTTCTGCTAACTTTGGGGTTTTTTCATTCTTCCTTCTCTAATTGCTTTAGAGCAACTAAATTGCTTTAGTGCAGGGTTAGGTTGTTTATTTGAGATGTTTCCTGTTTCTTCAGGTAGGATTGTATTGCTATAAACTTCCCTCTTAGAACTGCTTTTGCTGCATCCCATAGGTTTTGGGTCATCATGTTTTCATTGTAATTTGTTCTAGGTATTTTTTGATTTCCTCTTTGATTTCCTCAGTGATCTCTTGGTTATCAAGTAGTGTATTGTTTAGCCTCCATGTGTTTGTAATTTTTACTGATCTTTTCCTGTAATTGATATCTAGTCTCATAGCATTGTGGTCGGAAAAGATACTTGATACAATTTCAGTTTTCTTAAATTTACCAAGGCTTGATTTGTGACCCAAGATATGATCTATCCTGGAGAATGTTGCATAAGCACTTGAGAAAAATGTGTATTCTGTGTTTTTGGATGGAATGTCCTATAAATATCAATTAAGTCCATCTTGTTTAATGTGTCACTTAAAGCTTGTGTTTCCTTATTTATTTTCATTTTGGATGATCTATCCATTGGTGAAAGTGTTGTGTTAAAGTCCCCTACTATGATTGTGTTACTGTTGATTTCCCCTTTTGTGGCTGTTAGTATTTGCCTTATGTATTGAGGTGCTCCTATGTTGGGTGCATAAATATTTACAGTTGTTATATCTTCTTGGATCAATCCCTTGATCATTATATAGTGTCCTTCTTTGTCTCTTGTAATAGTCTTTATTTTAAAGTCTGTTTTGTCTGATATGAGAATTGCTACTCCAGCTTTCTTTTGATTTCCATTTGTATGGAATATCTTTTTCCATCCCCTCACTTTCAGTCTGTATGTGTCCCTAGGTCTGAAGTGGGTCTCTTGTAGACAGCATATATACGGGTCTTGTTTTTGTATCCATTCAGCCAGTCTGTGTCTTTTGGTGGGAGCATTTAATCCATTTACATTTAAGGTGATTATCAATATGTATGTTCCTATTCCCATTTTCTTAATTATTTTGGGTTTCTTATTGTAGGTCTTTTCTTTCTCTTGTGTTTCTTCCCTAGAGAAGTTCCTTTAGCATTTGTTGTAAAGCTGGTTTGGTGGTGCTGAACTCTCTCAGCTTTTGCTTGTCTGTAAAGGTTTTAATTTCTCCATCAAATCTGAATGAGATCCTTGCTGGGTAGAGTAATCTTGGTTGTAGATTTTTCTCCTTCATCACTTTAAATATGTCCTGCCACTCCCTTCTGGCTTGCAGAGTTTCTGCTGAAAGATCAGATGTTAACCTTATGGGGATTCTCTTGTGTGTTATTTGTTGTTTTTCCCTTGCTGCATTTAATATGTTTTCTTTATATTTAATATTTGACAGTTTGATTAATATGTGTCTTGGCGTGTTTCTCCTTGGATTTATCCTGTATGGGACTCTCTGTGCTTCCTGGACTTGCTTCCTTTCCCATATTAGGGAAGTTTCCAACTATAATCTCTTCAAATATTTTCTCAGTCCCTTTCTTTTTCTCTTCTTCTTCTGAGGCCCCTATAATTCGAATGTTGGTGCATTTAATGTTGTCCCAGAAGTCTCTGAGACTGTCCTCAGTTCTTTTCATTCTTTTTTCTTTATTCTGCTCTGCAGTAGTTATTTCCACTATTTTATCTTCCAGGTCACTTAACTTTTCTTCTGCCTCAGTTATTCTCCTATTGATTCCTTCTAGAGTATTTTTAATTTCACTTACTGTGTTGTTCATCATTGCTTGTTTCCTCTTTAGTTCTTCTAGGTCCTTGTTAAATGTGTCTTGCTTTTGTCTATTCTGTTTCCAAGATTTTGGATCTTTACTATCATTATTCTCAATTCTTTTTCAGGTAGACTGCCTATTTCCTCTTCATTTGTTAGGTCTGGTGGGTTTTTACCTTGCTCCTTCATCTGCTGTGTGTTTTTCTGTCTTCTCATTTTGCTTAACTTACTGTGTTTGGCGTCTCCTTTTCGCAGGCTTCAGGTTCATAGTTCCCATTGTTTTTGGTGTCTGTCCCCACTTGCTAAGGTTGTTTCAGTGGGTTGTGTAGGCTTCCTGATGGGGAGGGGACTAGTGCCTGTGTTCTGGTGGATGATGCTGGATCTTGTCTTTCTGGTGGGCAGGTCCACGTCTGGTGGTGTGTTTTGGGGTTCTGTGTCCTTATTATGATTTTAGGCAGCCTCTCTGCTACTGGATGGGACTGTGTTCCTGTCTTGCTAGTTGTTTGGCATAGGGTGTCCAGCACTGTAGCTTGGTGGTCGTGGAGTGAAGCTGGGTGTTGGTGTTGAGATGAGCTCTCTGGGAGATTTTCGCGGTTTGATATTATGTGGAGCTGGGAGGTGTCTTATGGACCAGTGTCCTGAAGTTGGCTCTCCCACCTCAGAGGCACAGCACTGACTCCTGACTGGAGCACCAAGAGCCTTTCATACACATGGCTCAGAATAAAAGGGAGAAAAAATAGAGAAAGAAAGAAAGAGGATTAAAAAAAGTAAAATAAAGTAAGATAAAATAAAGTTATTAAAATAAAAAAATAATTATTATGAAAATAAATTTTAAAGTAAAAAAAAAAGAAAAAAAGAACAGATGGACAGAATCCTAGGACAAATTGGGAAAGCAAAGCTATACAGACAAAATCTCACACAGAAGCATACACATACACACTCACAAAAAGAGGAAAAGGGGAAAAAATAATCTATCTTGCTCCCAAAGTCCACCTCCTCAATTTGGGATGATTCGTTGTCTATCCAGGTATTCCATAGATGCAGGGTACATCACGTTGATTGTGGAGCTTTAATCCGCTGCTCCTGAGTCAGTCTGCTGGGAGACATTTCCCTTTCTCTTCTTTGTTCGCATAGCTCCCTGGGTTCAGCTTTGGATTTGGCCCCGCCTCTGCATGTAGGTCCCCTGAGGCCGTCTGATCTTCGCTCAGACAGGACGGGGTTAAAGGAGCAGCTGATTCGGGGGCTCTGGCTCACTCAGGCCGGGGGAAGGGAGGGGTATGGATGCGGGGCGAGCCTGTGGCGGCAGAGGCCATCGTGACGTTGCATCAGCCTGAGGTGCACCGTGCGTTCTCCCGGGGAAGCTGTCCCTGGATCATGGGACCCTGGCAGTTGTGGGCTGCACAGGCTCTCGGGAGGGGTGGTGTGGATAGTGACCTGTGCTCGCACACAGGCTTTTTTCTTGGTGGCGGCAGCAGCAGCCTTAGCGTCTCATGCCCGTCTCTGGGGTCCGTGCCGACAGCTGCGGCTCGCGCCCGTTTCTGGAGCTCCTTTAGGCAGTGCCCTTAAATCCCCTCTCCTCGCCTCCCAGGAAACAAAGAGGGAAGAAAAAGTCTCTCGCCTCTTCGGCAGCTCCAGACTTCTCCCGGACTCCCTCCCGGCTAGACGTGGCGCACTAGCCCCTTCACGCTGTGTTCTCGCCGCCAACCCCAGTCCTCTCCCTGGGATCCGACCGAAGCCCGAGCCTCAGCTCCCAGCCCCTGCCCGTCCCGGCGGGTGAGCAGACAAGCCTCTCGGGCTGGTGAGTGCTGGTCGGCACCGATCCTCCGTGCGGGAATCTCTCCGCTTTGCCCTCCACACCCTGTTGCTGCGCTCTCCTCCGCGGCTCGGAAGCTTCCCCTTCCGCCACCCGCGGTCTCTGCCCGTGAAGGGGCTTCTAGTGTGTGGGAACCTTTCCTCCTTCACAGCTCCCTCCCACTGGTGCAGGTACCGGCCCTATTCTTTTGTCTCTGTTTATTCTATTTTCTTTTGCCCTACCCAGGTACGTGGGGAGTTTCTTGCCTTTTGGGAGGTCTGAGGTCTTCTGCCAGCGTTTGGTGGGTGTTCTATAGGAGAAGTTCCACGTGTAGATGTATCTGTGGGGAGGAAGTTCTCCGTGTCTTACTGTTCCACCATCTTCTTCTGATCTGCCTGGTTTGCTTTTTTAAAGGGATTTATAATCACAGAAAGTATCTTTTAAGCACTCAATTGTTTTTGTGCTGTCTGATACTAGGAGAATTTATTGTGGTCTCTAATTAGGTAAAGGGAAATTGTGTCTTGAGATCATCTCTAAATTATAGGAGACTTGTCTTGTGCCCTGTGTCAGTGTCTTGGAAATTTGTAGCCCTAAACTACTGATTGTAATTTGTGTGTACATTCAAAATCAGTTGAGAATTCAGAGATTGAGGTTGTGATTTAAACTCTTGCTTACATTTTATTCCTAGATAAAATAAATATAGAGCCCGTTAGGATTATCTTTATAGTTAATTTTCTTCCTTCTGTGATCTCTGTATTTGAAACATTAGAGAATGTTTATATTGATGTGGGTTTTAATTCATAGCTATAAAAATGTGTTACTTGAAGTATTATGGAAATAATTTTTTTTTCCCTTAAGAAAATTGTTTCTGTTTTCTCAAATCAGCTTTTCATCTTCTACTTTTCCTGCCTTCTGGTCCCACATATTCAGTTGACAAATCATGTCACTTTTATTTTTGGTCATTCCCAGTGGCCTCTTTCAGAGCCTTGTTAACTGGATTATTGGCACCCAAACTGGATTCCTGGCCTCTAAGACATTGTCAGTGCTGCTGCTAACTCTGTCTAATACAGATCTAGTGCTACTACCCTCATCAAACATGCTCGATGATTCTCAGATCCCCAGCAGATATTCAGGAGCTTTCCTTACCAAACTCTTTTCCCATAAAATCTTTTATCCGCCAGCGCTGCTATCAGTTTAAAACATGCCAGAAAGATTCCCACCTTACTAACATTGCCCAGGTTATCCTCTATGTCATATTGTCCTTTGCTCCAAATGGGCCCAAACCATCTTTTTTCAAAGTCTAGCTTAGGTCCCACCACATCCTTGAAGTTCTTCTAGAGCCTTCTCAGATAGTTCTCATCTGTCCCCTTTGAATTAACATTATGGCCTTTATCACCCTCATTAGATTGTGTCTTCTCAGAGATAATATCTTGTCTTATTCACATTGGTATTCCATCAGCCTTGCTGTGTTGGCACTCAGTAGATAGTTGTTGAACTGAGTCAATAATTAAATGGAATTTACTCTTTTGAAACAGAGAGGAGAAGGGAAGAAGGGAGGGAGAGAGTGAAAATATGAAAATGAATATGAATGCCTGTGGGTGAGCCCAGGCATACTTCCTTTGTATAAGGTACAATGCAGAGCACTGAGAGAGATAAAAAGAAAGCTCAGCAAAATCCAGACTGGGAAACGCTACAGGACAGTTGACCTGGTTTCCTCAGTGCAGCATTATTTACAGTAGCCAGGACATGGAAACAACCTAAATGTCCAATGACAGATGAATGGATAAAGAAGATGTGGTACATATATACAGTGGACTATTATTCAGGCATAAAAAGGAACAAAATTGTGTCATTTGCAGAGATGTGGATGGACCTAGAGTTTGTCATACAGAGTGAAGTCAGCCAGAAAGAGAAAAACAAATATTGTATATTAACACATATATGTGGAATCTAGAAAAATGGTACAGATGAACCTATTTGTAGGGCAGGAATAGAGACGGAGACGTAGAGAATGGACACGTGGACACAGGGGGAAGGGGAGGGTGGGACACATTGGGAGATTAGGTTTGACATAAGTACACTACCATGTGTAAATTAGATAGCTAGTGGGAACCTGCTGTATAGCACAGGGAGATCAGCTCCGTGCTCTGTGATCACCTAGATGGGTGGGGGAATGTAGGAGGGAGGTCCAAGAGGGAGGGGATATGTGTATACATATAGCTGACTCACTTCATTGTACAGCAGAAACTAACACAACATTGTAAAGCATTTTACTCCAATTAAAAAAAAGAGAGAGAGACAGAGATGAATAGGGGACCTAGAGGTTAAAAGAGACTTATGAAATATATCAACCAGTTGCAATGTATACACTGTTTGCATTCTGATTCAAACAAACTGTAAAAAACATAAGACAATTGGGGAAATTTGAGCACTGATCAGATAACTGGTGTTAAGAAATTATGATTAATTTTCATAGGCATGATAATGTTAGTGTGTTTATGCTTTAGAGTATCCTTATATGTAAGAGATACACACTGAAATACTTGTAGATGAAAGGATGTGATGCCTGGGATTTACCTTCAGACAGCCTGGAGTTGGTGGAGGTAGGGAATATGTGGTTTTGGAGAGCAAACCAGATTGGGTGTGAGTTGATAATTGTTGAAGCTCGATCATGGGTGTTACGGGGATTCCTTCATTCTTTACACTTTTTTATGTGTGTGAAAGTTTCCATAATAAAAGGTATGAGATAAAATAAGGGATAAGACATGAATCTTATTTTTAAAGAATTGAAAGGACATGAAATTGGCATTTGGGAGGCTCAGGTTCTAGACCTCGCTCGGTCTCCAAGTACCTGTGTGACTTGGAGTCACCCATTCGGTGCTTCTGGGCCTCACAGACTCTCCTGAGTAAATGAGCTCCCTGGGTGGTTGGTCCTCATTGCCACCGGTCGATTGGAATGCTGCTCTTCGGAGAGAGACTTT
Organism: Kogia breviceps; assembly: GCF_026419965.1. NCBI lineage: Eukaryota > Metazoa > Chordata > Mammalia > Artiodactyla > Physeteridae > Kogia > Kogia breviceps. The sequence goes on from NC_081315.1 coordinate 82,732,594, forward strand.
GGGCCTGCACACCAGGAGAAAGAGTCTGGATTCAAGGAGCTGTGTCTGTGAAGGGCATGATTTTATTCAGGCTGTGTTATTTGCCAGATCCTACTTCCAAACTCGTTGCCTCCTCTTCCCCAGGGAAACTGGCAGCATTCTGTAATACATGTTGCCAGTGAGTTTGAGTTTATAGAATTTCAGGCAAAGAGCAAAGCGGCATCCTGTCGTGAGCTGGGAAGTCTTATCCACAAAGTTGATGCTGTAGTGATTAAGTAGTGATTAAGAAGAGCTCAGGATCTGGATGCCAGGTTCCAGTCCCCGCTTAACTACAGGCTGTGTCCCCCGGACAGGTGACTTAAGCTACCTTCCTTAGAGGGTTGTTGTGGGGATTAAATAAGCCAGTACCTGCAGAGTGCTTTGAACGGTGCCTGGCACATGATAATGGCTCAATAAATGGCAGATATTCTCATTGGCTCCAGTAGTGCTGCTTGTATTTTGGATTTCTAATTCTTATAGGCTTGTTGAGGCTTAAGTACATTTGTTATCCTCAGTTGCTTCCTTCTCTCCTTCTCTCTCTTGGGGTTAGAAGCACATTGGAGAGCTCACCATAGTCTGTGGGATATGAGAGCGAGAACAGGGTAACCTGGGCAGGGAGCTAGTGACCAAAATTGCCTCTTAGAGGTTATCCTGTCTGTGCTGCCTGTCACTTGGCTGTTGACAGGCTGAGTTGCTGAAGGATTTGGCTGAGAGGGCATAGTTAGTGGAGCCACCTCTGGAATCTGGTCCCCCTGGCTGCTGGTTATTTCTGTGGCTGTGTTCAGCTTCCTGAAGTCTCGTTTGGCATCCTCACTGATGACTAGGGTGCAGTCTTTCTGATCTATCTAGTATTTAACAAAAAATCGTCCCCTGTGTTGAGAAGGAAAGTCTGGAATACCCTAGCATTTGTAGGGCAGGGAGATGGGAGGAAGTGCGGTGTTCTTGGGCACTCTGACTAATTGCTTAAGCAGCAGGGATTCTGTCACTTCCTTTCTAAGGCCTTGTGATCTCAGACCCTTGTCCTCCCCATCCAAGCCGGCAGCACCTGGGAGGCCCCTGCGCATTACAGCCCGCTTGCTCCAGGCCCTGGATCAGTGCCTCACAGTTGTCTGAATTACTTCTCCATCCTTGTTTTCTTTTCTTTCATTTTTTTTTTTTTTTTTTTTGTTATGCGGGCCTCTCACTGTTGTGGCCTCTCCCATTGCGGAGCACAGGCTCCAGACGCGCAGGCTCAGCGGCCATGGCCATGGCTCACGGGCCCAGCCACTCCGCGGCATGTGGGATCTTCCCAGACCAAGGCACGAACCTGTGTCCCCTGCATCGGCAGGCGGATTCTCAACCACTGCGCCACCAGGGAAGCCCGCCATCCTTGTTTTCATCCTTTATGTTTCCCAATAAATAGCATTGTTTCTCTGGCACCCACAAAGTAGCATCCTGTGATTTTTTTTTTTTTTTTTGCCCTTAAGCCTATTGCTTTCCTCCTTAATGTTATTTCTTCATTGCCTTCATTTTCTTTGGATGCATCTATTTATTTTCTGTTCATTAAGCTGAAAATAGGTTTACAAGCTTCTCTTATTTATTCCAGGGATGAGATTCCAGTTTATAGATTATCCATATCCCTTTGCTTTTTCTGCAGCTTTGAGGCACTTTACAGCTCATGGAAATTTCCTAATAACAAGGAAAGTAATATCTCTATAAGATTTGACAGATTACATAAAGATTTCATAGAGAAAATAACATACTAGACTTAAGAGTTGAGAAGGCTAATAAAAAGAAATGAAATTGAGTTATTTGTAGCAAGGTGGATGGACTTGTCTGTCCACTCTGTCATACAGAGTGAAGTAAGTCAGAAAGAGAAAAACAAATACCATATGCTAACACATATATATGAAATCTAAAAAAAAAAAAAAAAGGTTCTGAAGAATGTAGGGGCAGGACAGGAATAAAGATGCAGACATAGAGAATGGACTTGAGGACATGGGGAGGGGGAAGGGTAAACTGGGACGAAGTGAGAGAGTAGCACTGACATATATACACTACCAAATGTAAAATAGGTAGCTAGCGGGAAGCAGCCGCATAGCACAGGGAGATCAACTCGGTGCTTTGTGACCACCTAGAGGGGTGGGATAGGGAGGGTGCGGGGGAGGGAGACGCAAGAGGGAGGAGATACAGGAATATATGTATATGTATAGCTGATTTACTTTGTTAGAAAGCAGAAACTCACACACCATTGTAAAGCAATTATACTCCAATAAAGATGTTAAAAAAAAAAAAAGGGTGGTGCTGAAGCCCTCGAGCCTAGAGCCCAGTGCTCAGCAACAAGAGAAGCCACCGCAATGAGAAGCACATGCACCACGATGCCCCCCCTCACCGCAAGTAGAGAAAGCCCACGTGCAGCAACGAAGACCCAACACAGCCAGAAATAAATAAATTTATTTAAAAAAAAAAAGAGTTCAGAAGGCTAGATTTGAACCTGGTTTGAATTTCCATTCATAAACTGTGGGTCTTTGGACAAGTTATTTTTACCTTTTCCTACCTCAGTTTTCTCATCTGAAAAATGGAAATCTCTAGGGGTTGGCGGGAGATGATGCGTTCTTGGTACTGATTAAATTTAATAAACATTAGCTAATATTACTGTGGATATTGTGATCTTATTGAGCTTCACAGTTTAGTGGTTTTTTGTTTGTTTGTTTGTTTGTTTGTTTTGAGGTAGATTAGGTCATCTTCTCCATTTTTATCTGTTTTCGTTAATTCATCTATTCCTTTCCTTTTGCCTAGGAAGGAAAGAGAGAGAGAGAAGGAGGGGAGAGATTTAAGGCTAATAAATTCTATTTATAGCTGTAGCATCAAGGCTTGGTGAGTTTGAGATTTGCCCTAAAATCCTCTCCTGGAGGAGGAGGCAAAGGGTGAGTGGAGGACTCCTTTCTGTATCTTTATACTCCAGCTTATTCTTGGTTCAGTACCACCTGAGAGGAGCTGGGGGTGGGGTGGGGTGTGTGTCTGGAGCTTCTCCTTCAGTCCACTTTCATTGTCCTTGATTTAGAACCACGTCCAGGGCTCCTGAGTGCAGGTGATAGGCGGGGAGGCAGTGTGGCGCAGTGGGCAGTTATGCCCACTGTACTATAGAACCTTCTCGGCTCTGCTGCTGAACCTTTCTGCTCTTCGGTTTCCTCTTTTGTACAGGAGCTGTGCCATGGGATGATCTTGAGGAGCGGGACATAGGTATAAAGGGCATGACACACTCACCCAATGTTGGCTCCTCTTTGGGTTTAAAATGTGTTTCTGAGTCGTGCAATGGAGGGCTCCTGCTAAAGGGATTTCGGGCCGCAGCACACAGGTTGCAGAGGCATTTAGTGGGCAGTGGTAGCCTCGAAACACCCCATCCTGCCAAGAAAGGTTGGTCTGGTAGAGTTGGGACTTGCTTTCAGCCAGTGTCTGACCTTCGGGTGGGCATGAGAGTGTCATTGCTTTGTCAAAATACACCTTCTGGGCTCTAAACCTGACTTACTGCCCAGACATGTACCTTTTGGAAAAGGTTCCTAGGTGCTCCTGATGCCGGCCTGGCTTAGAGCCACTGCTTTAGACAAATCAGAGTGACTGTTAATCCATTCGGTTCTCACACCAGCCCTATGAGTTCCATGCTGTCATTATGCCCCTTCTGCATGACACGTCCGAGGTCACACAGCTAGGATGGGGTGGAGCCAGGTTTTGAGCCCCAGCGACCTGGCCTTGGAGTCCGTGCCCTTGTCCCTCGTGTTGTCCTTCTCTCGTAATCAGAGATAGAATTGCCTTGGAAATGGGCTTTGGAGAATGTAGTTCTTACTTAAGGGCTGGGGGAAATTTGCTAAGAACCAGCAGCTTCTTTCTTTACTGACCCTGCGTTATTTCTTGGCGTATCCTGGCCTGGTTCAGATTTCAAGAAGATTCATACGTTGGAGCAGTTGTGTGTCCTGGCAGATGGGGATGAAGGCAGTAGAGCAAATTGACAAGCCCGCCTCGCACGTTTGCTCTTTCTGCTTTCCCACTTACTATTCAAGTAGGGGTTAGCTTGCTCCAGGGGTGAGAATTTGGGGGTCATTTCCTTGGCTTTTTTCACCATAGCCAAAATGCTAGACTGAGTACCCTTCAAGGGTGGCTGGTCCTTTGAGACAGCCCGAGGAGAGTGGCTTTCATTTCGTCTGTACTCGGAAGAGAGCGGAGCACAGTTCCCAAGGGCCTGCCGGCTCACGGCTTTAACAAGCCTGGTGTTCAGTGGTCTTGGAGGACAGCTGTCACGCGGGAGCCGTTGCAGCCTGGGACAGAGTGTTTGATAGTCTGGGGCATACGTGCTTTAGACCGACTTGCCCAAGAAAGTTGTGGAGCCCTCAGACAAATGCAGCAGGTGTGAAAGAACAATAAAAACAGCCACTTGCTGTGTGCCGGCCACAGCGCTATGGTCCTTTAGGACACTAGCCCTCATCCTCAAGCCATCCGGAAGGTAGATGTTATGGCCCCCTTTTTATAGAGGAGGAAATGGACTCAGCAAGTTAAATGATGAGCCAGTCTCAAGGTCACACAGATAATAGTGATGCAATCAGGATTTGAACCCATTGCTCTCAAAACTCCAAAGCCTGTGAACTTTCCTAATACGTTCCTAAAACTGTGTACTCAGCTTCACAGCAGACATTAATTTGCAGATAGAAGTTTTCTCTTCTCTCTTCCTAATATAACATCAGGATTTACTTTTGGATAAAGTGAATAAAATAAACACTGCTAAATGTTATCCTGAAATGAAAAAAGGAATGAATGAGTGAATGAATGAATGGATGGATGGACGAATGAAGCTGGATTGGTGATGGATTTAAAGAGCACAGGGAGGTTCAGTGTCCACAGGAGTTCTGGTAATTTCCTTCAGAACAATGTCTTTTGGGGATTTCTATCCCTCTTTTGTTAAAATGATACAGGATCTGGACCATGAAGGAGCAGTTTGTATTTTTAGCTACATTTAATTCCTGATTTCTTTACTCTTGAATTTTCCCCCTCAATTAACTGTATTCCTGTTCCTCCCCTTTTCTTTTCTCCCACGTGTCCTTTCTAGTAGGTTTTGCTTGTCAGTATTACTTGGTTTCAGGTGGATAAAGTATGTAATTTTAATAGTTGAGATTTCTTTGAAAAAGCCTGAGAAGGATTAATAAAGCCATATCTATCAATGTATGAGCTGTGAAAATATAGGATGAGCTTTCCAACAAATGTTATTATTATAATACTATGGTTCCATTTCCATGTCAGCCATTACAGATGCCCTGAGGAAACAAACATGGGGAAAATTAGATATGATCATATTAATTATGATTTCACTTCTGTGGTTAAATAGATTTCCAGCTAGACCTGGAGTTGCTTCTTAGTTAAACAAATATTTCTTGAGGGCCTGAAATATGCCACACCCTGTACTAGTTTGTGATTTCACCTGTTCTTTGGGTAGCAGCACCATTTATGCTTTGAGTTGGTTTTTTAAATTCTTAGCAGCCGCTCTCAACATAATTTATTAGGCCAGAGTTTAGGAATGCTGTTCCATGAAAGCCCCTTTCCCACAGGGTAATATGAATTACAAATTACGAATTTCAAATATGAATCCTGGACTTACGGTTTAGAATTTAGCAACTTTCATTAGATTTTTATTGAAACATGAGCTGTTTCATACACCGTGGATATCCTTAAATTATTATTAGCAAAATATAAAATTACTTGACTTAAAAAAAAATTTAATGATGACCAGAGGCATCAATTTGAAGTCCTAGTTCAAACTACTTATGATTTTAAATGAATCACATGACTCACAGACTTGGATTGGGTGGTGAAACTAGGTAGAGCTGGGTTCTGGTCTTTGCCCATCAGCTGTGTGACCCTGGGTAAGCCTTTCAACATTCTGGGCTCTGGTGTGCTCCTCTGTTGAGTAAGGGATTGGATGGATATGCTGTGACCACCCTGCTGGTTCCTACTGGGTCAGACTCTGTGGGAAAAGAAATACAAGATGTTGACACATGGGCCAGTGTGTTGGAGAGAGAGTATTTTTCTTGGTAGGGGACTTTTTTTTTTTAATTATTATTATTTTTTAAAAAGTAAATTTATTTATTGCTGCGCTGGGTCCTCGGTGCTGTGCATGGGCTTTCTCTAGTTGCAGCGAGCAGGGGATACTCCTTCATTGTGATGTGTGGGCTTCTTATTGCGGTGGCTTCTCTTGTTGTGGAGCACGGGCTGTAGGCACGCAGCCTTCAGTAGTTGTGGCACGTGGGCTCAGTAGTTGTGGCTCATGGGCTCTAGAGTGCAGGCTCAGTAGTTGTGGCGCACGGGCTTAGTTGCTCTGCGGCATGTGGGATCTTCCCGGACCAGGGCTCGAACTCGTGTCCCCTCCACCGGCAGGTGGATTCTTAACCACTGTGCCACCAGGGAAGCCCTGTAGGGGGACGTTTAAAATGAACTATCTAGAGGTTGAAGGAACTACAGTCCATCAGTCCATAAAGAATAAGAATACAGAAGTTAAAAAGAAATGATTGGGAGTTTCTTGTACTCATTCAGAGCAGCAATGCTGTACTCACCCCAATTCCCGGTTATTGAAACCCAACCAGGAAAGGGACTTCCTTAGGCAAGGACTAGCCTTTGTTTGACACATTGCATTTGCTCTACTGTTGGTAGGTAGGTTTCTGCCATTTTATACATTCTAGTAGGAATGGGTGGTGGTTGGAGCTGGGCTGAGCAGTGCATCTACATATTAGAAGCATATTTCTTATCTATTAGAAACTGCCACTGTTGGAGGAAAGAAACAAAGTGTGCTGCCTTAAAAGATTCATCAGTGTTGAGCTGATTCAAACAGCTGGAGACTTGGGGGAGAAATTGGAGCTTAGTAAATGATTTCTTGCTGGTGCTGTTGTATTCCATTTCTCTCTGTTCATTTATGGAGAGAATGATGAATGTATCAAAGGGGTGGCGAAGTATATAAAGACCAGTGTTCCTTAAATCTCAGTAATTTATGGACCTCTTTATTTAAAGGAAAAATTTCTCCGAAATTCCCAGTACTAACATAAATATTTTTATTATGAAGTAGCTTAAATATGCCTGAACATAAAACTAGGTATAAACTCCTTATGCTTCTAGCTCTTATATAACTATAAAACAATGACAAATTTATAGAGTAAATTCAAGCAAAACCAATAACATTCAAATTAACATCAATTTATCACGACAGATATTCTTTTGGACTAAAATTAAACCTCTCCTTGGAAATGTGATCATGGTTCTGACAGCCAAAGTCCCAGTTCACTTCTCCTTCTATTTCCCTATATTCAAACCTTCCTTCATATAAAGCACCTTCATTTGGCCAGAATGTATGATTTTGGTTTTAATTTAGCTTCATTTATTTTTCTTCCTTGTCCTTGATGATTAAATTCATATTACTGGGTGCCATGATGATTAGAAACATAAAAGCAAACCCACTTTTGATCAAGCCAGAAGTTGGGACTTGGTACCTCGTTGCATTGGGGTGGGTAGTGGAGGAAAGAGTAGGGTCATTGGTACTTGCTTTACTGGGTTTCAGATTTGGGTGAGAGTGAATGGTGTCATTCAGCAAAATGTGGAAACAAAGGAGAAAAAGTAGGTTTTGAGAGAAGATGATTAGTTTGAGACGCAGGTTTCTAGCAGTGTGGTGGACTGGATACTCAAATGCACTTCCTCACTAAAGCATTGTAATCTGGATAAAATATTTTTTAATGCACTTTTGGGATCACAGGAACTAAGACATCTCCAAAGTGTCAACCACGAATTAGTAAGGTAAAACCCAAGCTGGTAGCTTTCTGTGTAAACAAACACAGAAGACAGGTTGCCTTCACCAGTGTGGTTGGAGACTAAGCCTTGGGCGAGTGGCCATGTTAGAAGAGCCTGCATTCCATTAGGACCTGTAAAAGAAGCTAAAGTAGCCCAGATAGTGCCCATTGGCTTTTGGCAGAAGCTAATGCAAATCCTTTTTGGAGGAAGGCATGCCTACTTTAGACCTTAGGATTCTCCTAAGATCAACCAAATAAGAGTTCAGGATCAAAGATTTCTAACCCTACTAGAAAATGAGCCATCAGGAGTGAGGGTCATCAGAAACAAACAAAGAACAATAGGCTTAACCCTGAGGACTTTAGATATTAAAATTATCTGATACAGAATATAAAATAACCATTTTGAAATGCTTTAAGAAGTAAAATATATAATCACAAATAAGTGCAGAGAGCATGAGATAAAAATTGACCAAGCTTGGGGAAAGGCGGTGGGGGAAGGATAAATTGGGAGTATGGGATGCACATTACCATTTATGAAATGGATAAACAACAAGGATTTACTGGATAGCACAGGGAAATATATTCAGTGTCTCGTAGTAAACAATAATGGAAAAGAAGTGAAAAAAAGAATATAGATATATACATATATATGTATAACTGAATCACTTTGCTGTATACCTGAAATTAACACAACATTGTAAATCAACTATACTTCAATTTAAAAAAAAAAAAAAAAAAAAAAAACAAAACGGAGACTTCCCTTGTGGTCCAGTGGCTAAGACTCCACATTCCCAATGCAGGGGGCCTGGGTTCCATCCCTGGTCAGGGAACTAGATCCCACATGCCACAACTAAAGTTCCCGCATGCTGCAGTGAAGATCCTGTGTGCCGCAACTAAGACCCAGTGTGGCCAAATAAATAAATATTTTTTAAAAAATGACCAGGCATATTATTCAGCCATAAAAAGGAAGGAAATTCTTCCCTTTGTGACAACATGGATGGACCTTGAAGGCATTGTGCTAAGTGAAGTAAGTCAAAGACCAACACTGTATGATCTCACTGGTATGTGGAATCTAAAAAAACCCCAGACGCATAGAAACAGAACAGATTAATTGTTGCCAGAGGTGGGGGATGGAGGAAATGGATGAAGGTAGTCAAGATACAAACTTCCAGTTACAAGAAAAATAAGTTCTGGGTAGATAATGTACAGCATGGTGACTATAATTAATAAAACTGTATTGTATATTTGAAAGTTGCTAAGAGAGTAAATAGTCAAAGTTCTCATCGTAAGGAAAGAACTGAAACTGTGTGAGGTAACTGATGTTAATTAAACTTACTGTGGTAATCATTTTGCAATGTATACATAGATCAAATTATGTTGTACACTTTAATACAATGTTGTATGTCAATTATATCTCAATAAAGGGTGTGTGTGTACAAGGGCAACATAAATCTAAGTGTTTTGTTGTTACTGGAAAAAAATTAACCAGGCAGATTTGGGAAAAAAAGCAAGAACAAAACCTAAGGGAAAAAATTATAACTGTTGACATAAAAACTCAATAAATTAGATTAGGAACAGCTGAAGAAGCAATTCATAAACTAGAAAAAAAGATTTGAAGAAAATAACCAGAATGTAACATAGAAATAAAAAGAAAAACATGAAGGTGTATTTGAAGACTATGAAGCCTATGATGAGATCTGTTCAGAGTCCCAGAAAGATGATAGAGAAAATAGAGGGAAGTAATATTTGAGACTCTAGTGTACAAATAATTTCCAGAGAGAGTTCATAAAGAACATAAATGACCGGTGTTCCTTAAATCTGAGTAATTTATGGACAAGATAAGGGGGGAAGCACAGCATATACCAATGGGATAAACAAACAAATCCACATCTAGACACAGGAAAACTTAAATCCACCAAAATAAGAAAGATGATTTTAAGAATACCCAGAAAAGAAAGAGAGATTGTTAATCAAGGGAATAATAGACTGACAGCTGACTTCTCAGCAATAATGGAAGCTGGAAAAATATTTTCAAAATGCTAAAAGAAATTACTATTGGTTGTATATCAGCAAAACTGTCATTCAAGAAAAAGGCAAAATATGCTTTCCAAAAAAATTAAACCTTACCACAGCCGACCTTTACTAAGAAACTTCGTAAAGGATGTGCTTCATGGAGAAGAAAGTGATTCCAGAAGGAAAGTCTGAAATGCGAAAAGGAATGATAAAGAAATTGGTAAACTTGTAGATAAATCTCATTAAAATTAAATTTAGTTCCTCAGTCATATTAGCCAAATTTCAAGGCACATGTGGATAGTGACTACTCTATTGAACAAGACAAATATGGCACATTTCCATCATCGAAGAAAGTTCTGTTGGATAGCTCTGTTGTGGAATAATGGAAGGGAAATACACTAAGATAATCTCTGCGGTTCATTGATTTAAGTTGCCACTGTTTATAAGAGCCACCATTATACTATGTGTATAAGATTTTGAGAAAAACATCGCCAAAATTTTTTAAGGGCTTCCCTGGTGGCGCAGTGGTTGAGAATCCGCCTGCCGATGCAGGAGACACCGGTTCGTGCCCTGGTCCGGGAAGATCCCACATGCCGCGGAGCAACTAAGCCCGTGAGCCATGGCCACTGGGCCTGCGCGTCCGGAGCCTGTGCTCCTCAGCGGGAGAGGCCACAACAGTGAGAGGCCTGCATACCGCAAAAAAAAAAAATTTTTTTAAGATGCTGTTTTTGTAAGGCACATCTCCATATTACCTGTGTGAAAATGGAAGAAATGTGCCTCTTAGAATGGATGCAATATGGAGTTAGAGCATGAATGAACCAGGAATTGAGATCCAAGTAGGTTGGACATAGAACAGTCAAGAGAGAGAAAGCATGGTGTGTGCTTGGCATAGAGCGTGTCTCAATAAATGTTTGATGAATGAATGGGTGATGTATCGGATGGGCGTCTTCAGACTGTCCTGGTAGCTGGACTTGGCATCATGGTCGAAGTCACCCAGAAAGTTTGTATGAAGTGTGAGGAGAGTCAGGATGAAGCCTTGGTGAACAACACCATTTGATATTCTAGTGGTCACATAGAAAGGAGCCTAAGAAGGAGCCCAAGAAAGAACTTTCAGAGAGGTGGGGAAGAACCAGAGAGAACTCAGGCCACCTGAGAACAAAGGGTGAGGAGGTGAGATGCTGTAAGGACTCTGTTAAGATAAGGCATCTGTATTCCTGAATAAGCATCAGCCTGCCCTATATGATGGGAGAAGCACTGAGAATCACAAGGGCATCAGTGATTATTTCCTCCAGAGCATCTGAGAAGCCTTCAAGAAGGAGGTGATATTTGGGCTGGGCCTCAAAGGACAAGTAATTGGCACATCAGAGTAGTAGGGTGAGACGGTCTAGGCAGGTGGAGTAACACTAACAACAGCATGAAATTGTGAGAAGGTGTGAAGCCCTTGGCAGTAACTTCTCATGAGGCCGACTTCACTGTGTCCAGCTTTTTTCTAGGTAAAGGGCTAATGTTGGTGAAGGAGCATGTGTTCCCTAAGATGAGAAGCATACTTCTACTGATCTTAAGTTGGAATGGAAGGCAGTTAAAATAACTGCGTACCTGTCCAGATGCCTCCCTAATGCTCTGAGTAGACCACACTTTATATATGATTTTTCCAACATTATCTCAGGTTATCCAGTTTATTACTGAATTTTTGGATTTAAGTTCTGTATCAATGCCTATGGTATATTATTAAGATGATTAATCATATGCCATCCTTAGACTACAGAGTGGGAAACAGATTTAGCTTGCTAAAGTTCACCAGATCAGAGTGCTAAGAAAATATGCAGCAGATAAGACTTGGGCAAAAATCCCAGATTCTTGATTTAAAAGCTGTGTAACATCAGTCAAGTTATTTGACCGCTTCATGCTTCAAGTTTCCCCATTTTAAAATAGGCATAATAATAGTTCCTACTTCAGGATGGATGTGAAGATTAATAGAAAGCACTTAGCAAAAGAGTTATTCATTATTATAATAAAAACATTCCAGTACTTTTTTTCAATAAGGAAATACACTGTATCAGTGGTTCCCAGCTGTGGGAATGGTGTTCATCAGCATCATTTGGGGCCAGTTAGAAAAATAAAGATTCGTGAACACTACCCCAGACCTAGTACATCAGAGCACCTGGGCTTTGGACTTTATATTTTTCGGTAGGAACTCCAGGTTTAGGAACCCTTACTCTTGGGCTGAGTAGCATTTTGGTCATTTTTTTTACCTGCATATTTACATTCTTCTTTGCTCTACAGTATTTTGAACATTGGCTCTTGGTATTTGTTGAGTATGTGAGCTTTCAGGTTTTTAATCCAAGAGATCATTGTGTGACTGTTCACTCCTGTACCTTCCTTTCTCTTTCTCCTCCTTTCCTCATCTACCTCCCCATCATCCCATATTGAATTTTTAGACAGTTGGGTTGACTTATCTCCTGGACAGCCTAGTTCTCAGCACCTCCCCCCCAATCTCTTTTAAATAGATTTTTTAAAGAAACTTTGTAAAGGCAGACATTTGGCATGTTAAAATTGAACTTCAGGTTACACTAAAATTAATAATTCAACTTTTTTTATCCTTTGAAAAAAATGACTACAGGAAATGCTTCTAAAATAACTTATATTCCCCCTGTTAAAACTGAGGTTGTATTTGGATAGATTCCAGCATTTGTTCTTTTTCCTTGGGAGGGGGGAAAGATGTGGGAGTGTTCTCCATGCCAAAATACACAAATTTAATCCCTCAGACCTAAGAGTGCCTTTCATATGATGGCAGTTATTTGGTATATTGTAAAGTGTAGCCTGTGAGATTTAAGAAATAAAATATTTAGTGTATTTAGATCAATTAGAATATTTCTTTTAACTTTTGTGTGTGGATATTTTGGTGAAAAAAAATCATTGTATTGCAGCAGAAGTAGTCTTGCTAGTTAAATCTGTTTAGTTCATGTATTTTGCATTTCATTTGGATGAGGAAATGTCATCTTCATTAGGGCAGAAATTTTGTTCAATGCTAAACCCCCAGTGCCTAGAATAGTGCTTGACACATAGTGAGTGTTTAATAAAACTGTACGAAGTGAATGAGGTAATAATTAACCAACCCAAGCTAAAAACCACATCTACCACTTCTCACCGAGAAATTTCCTCAAGGGCTTGTGAAGGTCACAATACCTGAAATTTGTCTGTTATTCAGGTTAGAGGCTGCCTGCATGTTCCCATGGCCCCTGTGCCTCTCACAAATCACACTGAGTCCCTTCACTTAGGTCCTTGCAGGAAGGGACTGGGTCTCTTGTTCATGGTTGTATCCACAGTGCTGTATCTGGCACCTTTGTAGTTTCTTAAGTAAATATTTGTTGAATGAGTACATAAAGCTTAAAAAATTTCTGTAATGTGTTTATATTTGGTTTCATTGGTTGACAATCCCATGAAGCTGGCTGTTTTACAAATGATGGAACTAAGGTTAAAGAGTGTAAATTAGTTATTCCAGAAAGCCTTGGATCATAAGTAGCAGAGCTGGGACCACGACCTCTATGTCTGCTGATTTCTTTGCCCCTTGTTCTTTCCGGAACAGCCAATCTAAGATTTTTTAAAATCAAATTTCCAGTGCCATGAGAGGAATGTTCTCTGACATATTCTTGCCTGATCATTTTGAGAGAGAAATTTCAGAAGTATTGAATTGGCTTGGCTGATATTTCTGGAATCAGGCTCAAGAAGGAGAAGCTTTCTCTTTGATGTTAAAATAGGGAAAAAAAAATGCTGGCCATCCGTTTAAGATTCTAGGATGATGGCAGGGTCTGGGGGTACGTTTTGCCAAAGGCATTCACTGAAGCTAAAGAACCAAACAACACATAGCCAAAGTTCCAAGTAAGAAAGGATTTCAAAATCAGTGCATCCGGGGCTTCCCTGGTGGTGCAGTGGTTGAGAGTCCGCCTGCCGATGCAGGGGACACGGGTTCGTGCCCCGGTCAGGGAAGATCCCACATGCCGCGGAGCGGCTGGGCCCGTGAGCCATGGCCGCTGAGCCTGCGCGTCCGGAGCCTGTGCTCCGCAACGGGAGAGGCCACAACAGTGAGAGGCCCGCGTACCGCAAAAAAAAAAAAAAAAAAAAAAAAATCAATGCATCCAATCTAATTCTAATTTGTTTAGTCTCTGTTGAGAAAGATAATTTGTTGACTTCAGCAAGATTATGGCCAAATTGATTGGCAGGTCAGAGTTTATTCTACCAGACTGCTAAATTTAAACTTACTGCCATTACCTTACAAATGACTTCAAAGAGTTTCTTGAACAATACTCACCACCAAGCTTTGATTTCATTGTGAAATAGCAACAAGAATCTGATTTCTTTTGCCATCTGTGGACATTAACCTTTAGCATCCTATCTGAGGCACAGAAAAGAATGAATAAACTGTCGATCTTGTCTTTCCTTCAGGATCCAGCCGTGGGAATAGATGGTGGGGACTTTAGGAGCAGTTTGGGGCGGAAAAAATTCTTGTTTTCTTTTTCGAGGGTGCCTGACTCCTGAGATGAGGCGGGACGGAGCCATTGTATTGGTCCCGGCACTCACAAAGGGAGCTCACGTCATCCCTGGATGTGGCTTTTTAATTAGTGGCTTCACAGTTCCTGCCTTTGTGGCCCTGCTGCACGGTAGGCAAGGGGTGACGGAGGGAACTCAGTGAATGCTTTTCAGGGAGTGTTTCTGAGTTTGTCACTGCCATCTGTCCTCTCTTCTCCCTTGCTCTTCAGGCTGTTCACATTTTGTGGGACTCGTAGGTTTCTGACTGGTGTGGCATGGACGCTGTAGGTAAACACTGAGAAAGAAGTGGAGGTGAGCAGTGTTCCTGTACATCACTTAGAGGAAGGGAGAAGAGTCCTGCTCATCCCCAAGCTTGTAGCAGGCGTAAGATAAGAAGCATTATTATTTTTTTAAAAAAGCATTATTTAAAAAAAAAAATAAATTTACTTATTTAATTTATTTATTTTTGTCTGCGTTGGGTCTTCGTTGCTGCACATGGGCTTTCTCTAGTTGCCACAAGCGGGGGCTACTCTTCCCTGCGGTGCGCAGGGTTCCCATTCCAGTGGCGTCCCCCGTTGTGAACACGGGCCCTAGGTGCGCGGGCTTCAGTAGTTGTGGCACACGGGCTGTAGAGCACAGACTCGGTAGTTGTGGTGCCTGGGCTTCGTTGCTCCGCGGCATGTGGGATCTTCCAGGACCAGGGCTTGAACCCGTGTCCCCTGCGTTGGCAGGCGGATTCTTAACCACTGTGCCACCAGGGAAGCCCCCTAGGATTATTTTATTTTAGTGTTTAGTGACTCTCTTCTTTTCTTTTCCTTTCTTTCCTTTTTTCTTTTCTTTTCTTTTTCCTCCCTCCCTTTCTTTTTTTTTTTAACAATGTTTTATTGAAGTATAACTGACCTATAAAACTGTTAGTTCCAGGTACACAACATAGTGATTCACTGTTTCTGTACTTTACAAAATGATCCCACTCTGTTTCTTAATTTTTGAAATCAGTAATATCTCTCCCCTAAAATTTGAGTTGTTTTGGAAGGAAGAGGCTCAGACTTGATGCCTGGTCATTTAGTAGATCATTTACTTCCAACACTGGGGTGAGCATGCATCCCTCCTCTCTCTTAGAGGTGGCTCACAGGTGCCAGTGTCATTTTCTCTTATTGAAAACCTCTTGTCCTGCTTTGAACAGTGGGACTGTGCTGTCATCAGCAGGGCAAGTACTAGGACCAAAAAGCTTTCAGCGTGACAGGCGGTTTCTGTTCAAGACACCTGCTGCCCAAGCACACTGCAACCATTGTTTCTCCGACGGAACGGGCTCTGGGCAGAGCCTCGTCTATTTTAGGCAGCTTTTGAGTCTCTGGTTTTTTTCCTGCATGCATTTCATTTTTGATGGAATAAATTTCTGTCTCATTCTACTGGTTTTGCTGATTATGAATTTAACATGTGCTGGTGGTTCATACGAACTTGTATTTCGAGGAGTGCATGCTGAGATGTTGTAGTGGCGGAAAGAGCACTTGGTCACAGTGGAGCCACGCGATCTAGACTCTCATTCCTGCCCCACCAGCTGTGTGGCCTTGGGAGAGACATTTGACCTCTCTGGGTGACAGTGTCCTCATTTGTAAACTGAGGAGGTTGGCTTCTTAGAATGATGGACTGCCAAGTACCCTAGTGTTAAGATTCAACCATTGTGTTTTGTGTTTTCTGAGATGCTAGGAGTATCAGAAATGGGGTGTGGCAGTGTTCATTAAGGGTTCTGCCCCTGTGAAATCATAAGTAACACCAGGAGGCACTCTTTTTAATTAAGTGACAATTGTATGGCATGGCTAGTGTTAGAGAAGTTTGGATGCACTAGTTAAGGGAGAGGAATAACTCTGGGTCTTCTTGTTTCTTTGTGACAAGTTTGCAAAATAACAAGATTTCTTGTTACTGGAAAAGTAGTCGTTCAGCCCTGGGAGTGTTATTGGACACTCGGGTTTTGAAATTCTAAATGAAGAATTACAGAGTTCAGATAAATGAAGACTTTTAAATTTTAGCTCTTATTGTTCAGATAAGAGGAAACCCACAGATCAGGCTAATATAGTATATCGATACCCATTTCTGATTTGCATTCCCATACTGTTTAATAAGAAAAACCTTATTTAAAAATATTCTCATTCTACAAACAATATGTATTAATTGTAGAAAACTCGGAAAATACTGAGATGTAAACACAAATATTTCTAATTCCATGACCAAGAAATAGCTATTATTGTTCATAATTTGGAGTCTTTAGATTGTATACACTCAGTTTATAGAACAAAACTGGGATGATACCACAGGTACATAACTTGATATCTGCTTTTTTCCTGCCATGTTCCTTTCAAAATGATTTTTGTGACAGAGGTTCATATGAAGGTGGAGATTAATGTAATATTATGCTTGGCACACTGGTGACGGGGTCTGCTTTGACTTAACAGAAATAGAATTGTGGACCTAGTGTCTGAAAATAACGTATGTCTCATTCCCTCTTGAACAGGCTTTCAATATTTGGCATATATTGATGTTGTCATAACTATTGCTATAATTAACAAAGACTTCTTAAACTATTCTTAACTGTTCACTAATTGCTTTTATAGGATTCCCTCATTTGAGTTTTCTGTTTCTAAATTGCTAGCTGCAATATCAGTGAGCCTAAGTTATTTTAACAGTTTTTCTGAATGCCTTGATTCTTCAAGCTGAAGCATAGTAGCTAGTGTGGGCCAGGCCACAGGTTTGGCAGGAAGTAGGATAGTTAAGTGATTCCTTTTGCCTGAATATATTATACATTTGATAATATTTATGATTCACTTGAATATTGGTTTTCATATATCGTTTTCCCCTATTAGGAAATGAAGGATGATTAGTTTCCCCTTTGGATTATTTAGCCTATAAAATTTTCTGTTACACCATTCACTTTGCCTTGAAAATACATTCTAAATCCTGAACCACGTTGGAATTTTTTATGACCTTTCCCTTATGTGTCTTTTGGTAGTGCCCTTTGAAGTCCTGAAATGTTTTTGTATTTGATTGAGATTAAATCTGGGTTTCATTTGACTTTTTAAAACATATTGAGCAAGTTAATTTTCTGTTCGGGTTCCTAAGGGGAATGATTTCAGCCCTCTGTGTCCCAAGAATCCAGACTGAGCCTTGCCAGAACATTCCTGTGGTTTTCCACAGGGCACATGAGTGTGTTCATGAAATTTTAGTTGTAGCTCGTGTTTTCTGTGGTTAATTAAAACATCTGGCTTTTAAATTTTCCGCAAACAGAGCATAAGTGTTTGGACAGACGTTTTCAGTAATGATTAAATACTTCAGTCCTCCCCTCAGAATAGCCCAAACTTGTCTTTAGGACACCTTATAAACTGTTGTCTCTGTTCATTAATGATTTTAAACGTTTGGAAGATGCTGGGGATTAGCCTGCCAAGCATACACTCCTGAGAGAGAGAGTTTGTGACTGTGAATTGCTCTAATGGCTTCCGGCCTTCGCCCCTCCAGGTCGGAGCTGCCGTGGGGTGAGCAGCTGCTGTCTGTAGCCGAGCATGCTGTGGTCGGCTCTGCCCAGCCGTGGAACAGAAACATTTGCTGGATGGAAAATCCATAAAAGAAAGCTCCTGTGAAAGCCTGAGACAGACGATAACTTAAGCAAAATCAGGTTGGTATAAGATAAGAGAGGCTGGGTAAAATGGACTGGGTCAGATGGGGAAGGTGGTGTTCATTCCATGGAGTGTTTTTGAGACAGTCCCAAATAATCATTCCCAGTTATTTGAGAGATTCCTAGCATTGTACAGATGGCAGGTATAGCCTGACACACTTCTGTGTACAGTGTATTGTGGTCTTCCTTTCTTTCTCTTCCTTGTTCCTCTCCTCTGTCCCATCCTCTGTCTCAGAAAAGCGAGGAGTATCTTAAGCTTAAGCAAACGTATAGGAAGCCACAGCCAGAGGTCACCCATAATCACTCCATGATCTTGGCTTTATTTTGGAGAGAAAGCCATGTCCTCGAGAAAGCCTGGACTTGTACTTTCAGAGACTTGCCCTCATTTGTGTTTCCACGCTAAGAAGGGTAGATTGTGAAGACTTGCCCAATTTTTGAGGGGGAGGGGCTCTTCTGTGTGTGATCCTTCAGTTTGCTTGGCAAGTTTTTACTTACTTTTATCTCCCACCCAAACAAAAGCTAGCAACACATTCCTTTTCAGCAGTGTGTGCACTTGGCATTAAGATACATAGGATGGAGGAGAAGAAATGTCCTGAAAATAATTGGAATGTGATGAAATGCCACATAGCCTCACTGTGGACCAGGAGAAGGAAACTGCATAAACAACCTCACATGTGGCAGTAAGGTGGGAAAGAATTCATTCTGAGAAAGAATATCATACAGGGAGAGGCACTGCAAACACTTTCTGTTGAATATTCAGTGGTTAACTCAGCATTACACTTAATAAGCACTGGATAAGTACTCAGCAAAAGGGAGGGAGTCGGCGGTCCTGAGAGCCTGTGAAGTAGTGAACGTCTCTTGGCTTTGCCCACCCAGCATCCCTTTCCTCCTCCTTTCAGTAAATCACCCAGATTTCCCCTGGGCTGCCAGTCACCCTTGCTTTGTTCTCAGCCCGTGTTGTTAGAGGAGGTGACTCCATTGCCTCTTTCATGGGCATGTGACATCACCTTGGCTAGTTAGGGTCACAAGGGTCTGTTATGGAGGTATGGAGTTATGAAACTGTTGCAAAGAGGTTTTTCCTTTCTGTGGGTTTGTTAAGCCGGAGCTGCTAGTGACCCTCTTTTCTACCATGTAGGGAGAACCTTTCTGAGAATGAAGTCAACACAGAGGAACTCAGAGCAGGGAGATGGAGGAAAAGGAATGGGGATGAGGGGGACACATGGACATATACACCCACCCTACACCCACAACTTATGACCCTGGATTCAGCAGCGCCTAAAGCCAGCAACTCCAGTTTCACTCTCCCGGCAGGTTAGCTAGTTAGTTTGAATTAGGTGTCCATCGCTTACATCTAAAAACATCCTTCGAGGTAGGAGGTCTTAGCATGAAATGACTGTGGCATAGTCCCTGTCCTCAGGGGCTTCGCAGTGATAAGCCAGATCAGTATTAGGTTAGCTGACCCACAGTGTGAAAAATGTATCACTAGAGGTAAGAACTAAGTTCTGTGGGAGTAGAAGAGATGGGGAATTATGCATTCTGCTGGCTTGGGGAGAGACCAGCACAGAGAGCTGTTATTTAACAAAGGAGAAACAGGAACATTTTTAGAACTGTATGTAATTCAATTACTTGCCTTTTGAGTCTGAAAGAAAGGGAGGCTTTCCAGAGCGTATAGTTAATTGCAGATAAGGAAGATAATTTCACAGCTTTGCCAGCAGTAGAGTCTTGGTATTTACTGTACACACAATTGTTTCGGGAGCAGCCAAATGAGAGGTTATCAAAAAGTTGTCCAGAGTTTATTTGAACACCACAGGGGAACAGCTGCTCTTCTCACCAAAACGTCAATTGGCTTTTTGGTGTCAGCAGAATTCCGAGTGCCTCATGAACTTTAAAGATTTGTTTCTTCTTCTCAGTGTTAGGCTTTGTGATTATTATTTTATTTTTTATAATTGACCTTGTTTGACTTTTAAAAAATTAATAGTCTTTATTTTGGGGAAGCAGTTTTAGGTTACAGAAAAATTGAGCAGAAAGTAGAGTTTCCATACCCATAGCCCTGAGTTTTCTCATAGTATTATTAACGTCTTGCATTAGTGTGATGTATTTGTTAGTTGATTAGCCAATATTGAGTTATTATTATGAACTAAAGTCCATAGTCTACATTAGAGTTCACTGTTTGTGTTGTACACTGTGGGCTTTGACAACCTGCCTTTTGAACCAGCCTTTCGATAGGGATCATGTTGAATCGCCAGGTCAATTTGAGAAATATTGCTGTCTTACCAATGTTAAGAATTCTGATCCGTGAACATGGGGTGTGTTTCCATTGATTTAGGTCTTTTAAAATTTCTTTCAACCGTGTTTTCATTTTTTTAAAAACATCTTTATTGGAGTATAATTGCTTTACAGTGGTGTGTTAGTTTCTGCTTTATAACAATAGTTTCTGCTTTATAACAAAGTGAATAAGTTATACATATACATATGTCCCCATATCTCTTCCCTCTTGCCTCTCCCTCCCTATCCCACCCCTCTAGGTGGTCACAAAGCACCGAGTTGATCTCCCTGTGCTATGCGGCTGCTTCCCACTAGCTAGCTATTTTACGTTTGGTATTGTATATATGTCCATGCTACTCTCTCACTTTGTCCCGGTTCTCAGGGAACACAGCTTACACCTCCTTGTTACATTTACTGCAATGTATTATTTTTTTTCTTTTTGATGACTGTATAAATGGAATCATTTTTAAAATTTCACTTTCAGAGTGTATATACATTGTTAGTGTATAGAAATGCAATTGTTTTTTGTATATTGTTCTTGTTTTCTTCTACCTTGTTGAACTTGTTTATCAGTACTAATAGTTTTTTAATTGTGTATATGACTTCTTTAGGATTGTCTATATACCAGATTATGCAATCTGTGAATAGAGATAGTTTTATTTCTTGTCCAATATGGATGTTAGTGTCATTTTACAGTGATTTGAAAACTGTACTGTGACATGAGAACTACAAAGTAACATGTTATGGAGATTCTAATGAAATCATCCTATTCTGTAGCTTTATGAAAAGGACAAAGGATGGTATTTATGAAATTTATCCCCTTGTAATTGAGCTAGTAACTCAGTGAGCTTCTTAGCCATTCCTTTATCTTCTTTGGGGAAATATCTATTTGAATCCTTTGCATATTTTTATATTGGATTATTTGTCTATAAGTCCCTTTTTGGATATGTGATTTGCACATATTTTTTCCCAGTCTCTGGCTTGTCATTTTGCTTTCTTTTTTTTTCTGACTTTTTTTTTTTGTGGTACGTGGGCCTCTCCCGCTGCGGAGCACAGGCTCCGGACGCGCAGGCTCAGCGGCCATGGCTCACGGGCCCAACCGCTCCGCGGCATGTGGGATCTTCCCAGACCAGGGCACGAACCGTGTCCCCTGCATCGGCAGGCGGACTCCCAACCATTGCGCCACCAGGGAAGCCCTCTTTTTGCTTTCTTAATGGTATTTTTGAAGCTCAAACATTTAAAATTGTGATGAAGTTCAATTTATCATTTTTTTCTTCTGAAGCTTATGATTTTGATGTTTCTAAATACTCTTTGCCTAACCAAAAGTTGCTAAGATTTTCTCATATGTTTCTTTCAAAACTTTTGTTGTTTTAACCCTTACATTTAGGTATATGATCCATTTTGAGTTAAGTTTTGTGTATGGTGTAAGGTTCAGGTATATGTTCAATTTCTTTTTTCTCTTCTCCTCTCCTCTTCTCTTCTCCTCTTCTTTCTCTCTCTCTTTTTCCCATATGGATATCCAGTTGTTCCAGCACTATTTGCTGAAAAGATTATCCTTTACCTATTGATTTATTTTGGCACCTTTGTAGAAATTTATTTATTTAAAAAAATAATTAGTTTAATTTGTGTTTGGCTGCGCACTGGTTTTCTCTAGTTGCGGCGAGTGGGGTCTACTCTTCATGGTGATGCGCGGGCTTCTGAGTGCGGTGGCTTCTCTTGTTGCAGAGCGCGGGCTCTAGGTGCGCGGGCTTCAGTAGTTGTGGCATATGGGCTCAGCAGTTGTGGCTCACAGGCTCTATAGCGCAGGCTCAGTAGCTGTGGCGCACGGACTTAGTTTCTCCACAGCATGTGAGATCTTCCCGAACCAGGCCTCGAACCTGTGTTCTCTGCATTGGCCGGCAGATTCTTAACCACTGCGCCACCAGGGAAGTCCCTGTAGAAATTTAATTGACCATAAATGAAAGAGGGTTTTTTTTTGGGGGGGGGCACTCTCTTCCTTATGCCAGTACCACACTTCACTTAAGTTTTTGCAATGCAATGCAATTTTTCTGTGAAAAATTCAAATGGACCTAAGCTGCAGTATAGCTCCCTTTTTTTAACTTTTTTTTTTTTTTTTCCGGTATGCGGGCCTCTCACTGTTGTGGCCTCTCCCGTTGCGGGGCACAGGCTCCAGACGCGTAGGTCCCGCGGCCAAGGCCCACGGGCCCAGCCGCTCCGTGGCATGTGGGACCCTCCCGGACCGGGCACGAACCCGCGTCCCCTGCATTGGCAGGCGGACTCTCAACCGCTGCGCCACCAGGGAAGCCCTAGCTCCCTTTTTAAAAAAAAAACAAAACTATTGTACCTTTGCTACTTTTCATCTCCGTTCCTGTTTGAGTCACTCTGTTAAAAGTATTAGTCTCTGGTTATTTCTCTTTGGGATAACAGTGAAAATCTGAAGTTGTAGGAGAGAATGCAAATCAGTCTAAATGCATTTTCTAGATTATTTAATTTCCAAAAAATTCTTTGTTTTTCATAAAAGAGGTAAGCATTTTTATGCCCATTATCCATTTGTATAAAACATACTAAATTAAATATTTTTATTACCTCTGTCTTAATCATTACCAATAATTACTGACTGAAAGATTTATACATTTGGTATATTATTTCAAGAATTTCAAGTATTTTCATTAATGGTTATATGAATTGGGTCTTCTATACAGAAAAAGGTAAATTTCACAAAACAATTATTTTACCAGATGGAAACTCTATGAATTGAAATGTCTTGGGTTTTGGGGTTATAGTATGGTTTTATGTTTTCTGAAAATTGGACATTTTTTGTAATATAATTAAAATGCTAGCTACATTTTTATATCTACCTGTGCTATTTTTGCCTTTGTGTTGGTATGGTTCTCAGTAGACTGCTGTGGAGATATTAAAATTAATTATATTAGAAACAGGAAAACTGCAAATTTATATCTCTTCTTTAGTTATAACTGTGAAAATTGTGAATGCATAGAGGTTAAAAAGGAAAAAAAAATCAGTGCTTTATTATGCTGTTTGGATTACAGTTGGCCTTTTTTTTGTTTTCTAGTAAAGTTACAATTTTGTTTGGGGAATGACTTTTATTTTTAATGTGAAAAAATATAAATTTAATCTTGGTGAAATGCAGAGACATTTCTCTTCTCTGGCATATAGCTAAAAGCTGACTTCTGCTATTGACTTTAATCAGATATTAAAATCACATGATTAGATTTAGAACATGTTTTCTGCCATTGCATTAGTGGGTCAAGCCATGCCTCCCTGTTCCCGGAGGGCTCAGTTCTCCAGGATGGCTTATCTGCTTCCTGCTTTCTTGTAATCTTCTCATTTCCACCTGGGTAGAGCTGACGTGTTTTCTTACCTGACCCCTTTGCTTTCCTTGCGGTCCTCTGGCTGATAATGTCACTTCATAAAAATGCACCCATGGGCAACATGGAATTACTCTTTTTATTTTCATTTAAAAGAAAAAACAGTAGGTAAGCTTTCATTTATTTCTCTAGGACATGGGTATCATGAATTTTTTAACCCAGTCACTCCTTTCTGTCCTTTCTTTCTCTTTGGTGCCCTTTTAAAAATCTTTGTGACCTGTTTGCAGAATGATGAATGAATGACCTTATGAGGAGTGTAGTATAATGTTCTAGGAGGATACAGTCCTATTGGTCTTGTTTTTCTTAGGAACCTGAAACATACTAGGGCTGGTGGAGGATAACTTCTTAACTGCCCTTTATTCTGAATAGAGCCTTGTGTTGACTGAAGTTAGGGGTTCGGAATGGCTGAGCCATTGCAATTTGAGTTGTGGTACAGTTACATTTTGTGAAGGCTCCTGCCTATTTATAATCATTTGGTCGCAGAATCAGATCAACTTGGTCACATTCGGTGAGCCTGATGCAAGAATAAAGAGCATGTCCGGAACTTGCTTTCGTTAGGAGAAACCACATTCTTGTGTAAACCTCTAATGAGGATGTTTATGATAAATATATGTACTATATTAATAGAATTTGGAATATGACATCTTTTGACTTTTTGTTGGTCTTTATATCTTTTATGTTAAATAATCTGTGAGGTATTAGATTTCCTTTAAAAGCCTTCAAAGGTACCATACTCCAGTGACATGCAGTCAGTTTATTTTAGTGTAATTACTGATATAAGAACAAGCAGTAGTTTCTCAGTCCCATAGTGACCTATAATGAATAAAACATTTAGTTTGACTATACTGTCTGAATAAGACCTATACTATTCATGACATGATAACTTCAGAACTTCTGAAGTTTCCAAATTGATTACTATCTGCTCAGATAAGAATTCATCTTCATTTATAAACAAAAATAAGTCTTTTGGATGTTTTTACATAGACAGTATCCAAGCCAGTCATTTATTTAGAAAATGAATATTAATATCAGTCTAGCTTACATTAGGAAATTGCTCTGTGCAATTTGCTAGTGTGCCCTTTTTAAGAATGAAAAAATTAGTTTTTTCTGCGTTCTTCATGCTGCTGAGGCCCTTTGAAGACAGAATTTAGAATCTTAGTAACTCCTCCGTGCTTGGTTTCATAAGGGTGGTTTTCTTGACGACTTTAGGTTGTAAATAGTTTGAGTGCTGTGGCTCCTTTCTGGTGTCTGGTTAAAGCTTGACAGTGGCCGTGCCTGGGAAAGTAGGAGGGTAATTAGTGGCTTTACCAAAGGCTTATCTCAGAAATAGAAAGTCTGGAGTTCCAACAAAGACTTTCAGGTCCTCGATGATTCTAAAATTGGATTAAAAATGACCACTGACCTTGAGGAGGCATTCATTTATGAGTGTTAAGAGATGCTGAATTAATTTTACTTGGTTCAGTGCAATTCAGTTAAATTCCAAATGAACTTGTTAATGGTATTAACAAAGTCTACCTTGGTAGTTGCTAGAGGGAACAAAATGAAATTTCCTGGGGGAGAGAGAGCCAGAATACAAGCCCTTCTGGGAGAGGTAACATTTTATTGAGCTTGTCCAGTGTGCTAAGGGCTTAACACTTCTGATGGGTTGGGACAGGGGTGGGGAGAATCCTCACAACAATCCTATGAGAGAGACAGTATTACCTGTTTTGTAGATAAAGCAGCTCAGGAGCTGAGAGATCAAATGGTTTTATCCAAGTTTCACATCTTGGATAAATTTAATTTAAATTTGAATCTAAACTTTTTTTAGATTTAAATTTGAATCTAATTTAAATTTGAATCTAAACTTACTTTTCTCAAACTTCATGATATACCTGTGTAAATAAAAGCACAGCCTCTCAAGTGGTTGGCCTGTAGAAAACTCTGTGTGTATCTCTTTATATATCTTTCATCATTATTATAACTAATGATATAATAAAGGCCCAAAGTACTGTATGAATAGTATGCTTTGGAATTTCCAGGTAGAGAGAGGTTAATATGGATGTAGATTAATCTGGAGAAGTGGCATTTTGCTATTTTTGATAAATGAACAGGAGGTAGGAGGTTGTAAGTGGATGGGGGTTTTCAAGGCTTTTTACCTGAGGAAAATACCTAATCAGACCCTCAGAGGCAGAAATAAAAATGCATCGCATGTTTGGGAGTCTGTCCACGATCTTACAGCCAAGGTATGTGGCCCAGCCATGCACTCTGTCAGCTTGCTGTGAGTTACCTGGAGGTATCTGGTTACTGAGGGAATCAGACCCTCCCAAGCAGCTACTTAGAGAAGGAAGGAAGAAGGTCAGCCTTGGACTACCCTGACTGTCCCCCACCCTGATTCTGCCCTTGTTGTTTGGGGGGCTTCGAGCTTCTTTGCACTGCCTGCCTTGGGGGCCCCTATGGTATTTGACAGTGGGGAGGGACCAAGGCATTCAACTCTATGACGGTTTCAGGGTTTTCCCCTGGTAGTATTCGTAGGTGAGCACTGCTGTGGCGTAAATGAATGTGTCCCCTCCTCAAATTCACATGGTGAAATCCTGACCTCCCGAAGATGATTGTATGAAGAGGTGGTGACTTTGGGAGGTGCTTAAGTCGTGACGGTGGATCCCTCGTGAATGGGATTTTACTGCCTTATAAAAGAGGCTCCAGAGAGCTCCTAGCACCTTCTGCCATGTGAGGAAACAGCGAGAACGCCAGCTATGAGTCAGGAAAAGCGCCCTCACCAGAAGGTGACTGTGCTAGCACTGCGATCTTGGATGTCCAGCCTCCAGAACTGTGAGAAATAAATTTCTGTTGTTTATAAGCCACCCGGTCTCTGATATTTTTTCATAGCATCCCGAATGGACTAGGATAAATACCTAGCAGATGATAATCCCCCCTTTCCCCCACCCTGTTCCTGCAGTTTTGTCTTAAACAAAGAATATAGAAAAAAGTAAAAGGTCAGCTATGCAGAACCCTTTATGAAGCTGTGATGGCCAGCCTCCAGCTTTGATATGTGATGCTTCTAGTTTGGTTCGTAGAGTCTGTTGTCTAGAAGAGCTTGACTTGTTCTGTGATGGGTTGGTTGTCTGGCAGTTTTGTGATGCAGTTTGAGACAAAGCAGGTCTGTTTTGATACTTATATTACATGCAGAAAAGGGACTGCTGTTTGAGATTGAATTATAAAGTAGATGCCACTGGAGAGCAATTTCTCAATATAGTTTAAAATTTAAAATCACCAGCAATTTCATAAATACATTCACTTACAACTATGCCAAGATATTTATACAAGGTATATTATATTATAGCATATTTGTAAAGAATGAAAGCTCTATATGTGTGCTGATTTCGAATTACATTATTTTTATATATACATACACATATACAACTTATATATTTGTACGTATGTGCATGTGTCTATATAAAATGAAAAAGTGTTTTGCAGAATCATGTGACTACCATTCCCTTTTGTATAAATGTTTTAAAGAAGATATTGTATATATGCTGGTACATACCTTTTTTCCCCCTAGGGAGATATTACACTGAAAAACTTTTTCTTTTCCATATTATTTGAGTTTTCTAGCCATGTTCATTTATTCATTTTCTGTCCTTTTAAACAAGAATCAAGAGCTAGCTGGGCAGTGTATGATCATGACCATAATCATTCATTGTTGTTTTTTAAAAAATAAATTTATTTATTTATTTTTGGCTGCATTGAGTCTTTGTTGTTGCGCTCGGGCTTTCTCTAGTTGCGGCGAGCGGGAGCTACTCTTGTTGTGATATGCGGTCTTCTCATTGTGGTGGCTTCTCTTGTTGCGGAGCACAGGATCTAGGCACGCGGGCTTCAGTAGTTGTGGCATGTGGGCTCGGTATTTGTGGCTCGCAGGCTCTAGAGCGCAGGCTCAGTAGTTGTGGCACACGGACTTAGTTGCTCTGCGGCATGTGGGATCTTCCCGGACTAGGGTTCGAACCCGTGTCCCCTGCATTGGCAGGCGGATTCTTATCCACTGCACCACCAGGGAAGTCCCATTCATTGTGTTTTAATACAATTTATAAAACCTTACTAAATGTTTGTAAAAACACTGTAAATTTTTTTCTCATGTTCATTTGTCAGTCTTTCTTGCCTCTTTGCATGCAGAGGAAGAAGGTAATTTTTATGGGAAGAGTGGTAAAGTATGTGCTAAGCCAGTGAACGTTCCTTTGAAAGCTTATTAGTTAAAACACTGAGTTGAGAAAGAGAAAGGAGAAAGGTAGATATTTACCAAATGTGATTTGAAGGACAGAGAATCCCTTCGTGCTGAAGTATGTCTGAAAGTGTACCCTTATGCTCAGTTTCTTTGCTTTAAATATAAGCTTTGGACTGAATTGTATTTGCTTTTCAGACCACAGGGCTGGAGGTGGCATTGGAAGTCTTCAAAAATCTGATTGCTCATCAGGAAAGCTGTTTGCTGAGAAAGGCCTGCCTGTTTGGTGTAGAAGTTATGACTGATACACAGATAAAGTCAGGGTGCCTTTTAAATATCTTCTGACTTCTGTGTTCAGATTTTGCTTTTCTCTTAATTAAAACCCCAGGCATGAGTCATAGGTCAAAGGAGATGACTCCCCTAAACAATTCCAGTAACAGTAACTGCTTAACTCTTCCACTCTTGGTAGGCTTCTCTGGAAATCATTGTATCTGTTTCTTTATGGTGTGATTTACCTCCTTTGGTCTTAGTTTGAATGCTGAAATTTAATCATAGGAAGAAGACAATTTTACTTTAGAATGTAGGCAGTTGTCTGGAGAATAAACCCATTGTAACATCCCTTATGTATACATAGTTTGATCTCTAATCCGTGAGGTTTTGTTTTTAAATCAGCAAGGCCATGGAATTTTTCTAGTTTAAAAAGAATTTTAGTGACTTTTTTCCCCTACAATGGTTTGATAAATAGCTCATCAGTAACATTTATTTTTGCTTTATCTTCCTTTCTTTCTGCATAGCTTCTGTACTGATATCTGACCCTCTTATACTTAGTCATGGCAAGAATTATACCCCCCATATTTCAAGGTGTTTGAACCATAGTGTAGGAATTGTAATCTATTAGGAATGTTAATACAAAATACATATATGTGTGTGTATTTGTGTATGTATGTAATTATTTATGTTTATAATATAGAAATGTCTGAAACAAGTCTGTCAGAGTATATCATGAGTGAGAAAAACTGATATTACCTTCAATAAATACTCAGTTCCCAAAAGAACTTGATAATTAAAAAATTCAAGGTAACCAGTGTCTAGTATGGGGATCACAAACTCACATGCCTACCAGGACCTGACGGAAAAGTAAACAAGTGAACTGGGGCATAGAGGCGGGAAAAGGGCACAATTAGGGACTTCCCTGGTCGTCCAGTGGTTAAGACTCCACGCTTCCATTGCAGGGGGCACAGGTTCAATCCCTGGTCAGGGAACTAAGATCCTGTATGCTGCGCGGTGCGGCCAAAAAGAAAAAATAGGTGGGGGGCACGATGACCACTCAGCTGTTGAGGAATGAGGGGCAGTGTTGCCTGATCTTCTAGTATTTCAAGAGAAGACATAAATTTGGATTTTTATGTGACTGCTCTCAGTCTTCAAGTGTTGACAGTACATTTAAAATAATTCAGGGCTTCCCTGGTGGCGCAGTGGTTAAGAATCTGTCTGCCAACTCAGGGGACATGGGTTCCAGCCCTGATCCGGGAAGATCCCACATGCTGCAGAGCAGCTAAGCCCGTGTGCCACAGCTGCTGAGCCTGCGCTCTAGAGCCCGCGAGCCACCGCTGCTGAGCCTGCGCTCTAAAGCCCGCGAGCCACAGCTGCTGAGCCTGCGCTCTAGAGCCCGCGAGCCACCGCTGCTGAGCCTGCGCTCTAGAGCCCGCGAGCCACCGCTGCTGAGCCTGCGCTCTAGAGCCCGCGAGCCACCGCTGCTGAGCCTGCGTGCCACAACTACTGAAGCCTGTGTGCCTAGAGCCCATGCTCTGCAACAAGAGAAGCCACTGCAATGAGAAGGCCATGCACCGCAATGCAGAGTAGTCCCCGCTCACTGCAACTAGAGAAAGCCCGTGCACAGCAACGAAGACCCAACACAGCCATAAATAAATAAATAAAAATAAAATAATTCAAACATTGTACTCTTGGATTTTTCCCTGTGATGTTCTTTGCCAGTAAGTGTTATGATTGCTGCCCAAAAAATGCCTGAAAAATGTACGGCATGGCTCTTGCTTTCTAGGGGCACACAGTCTAGATGGGCCAGTGTGATGTGGGATGTTTAGCATGGGCAGTAAAGGCCACAGGAACCCTGAGAAGGTAGAAACAGGCCTGAGCCAGACCATCCTGGGAAGACGTCCTAGAGGAGGTGGAACCTGCAGTGAACTTTAAAGGGCAGCAAGGGCCTTAAGATCCAGGGCACTGGAGAGGAGCAGGGAGGGTGATGGAGAGCAGAGGTGGGGTGATGGGAAGGTGTTTGAGGTGTTGGGACAGGGCTGGGCGGGTGCGGAGAAGGTGGAGGGCTTCGGAGCAGGTCTGTGCCCCTAAGGGAGCTCCACTGTGAGCAGGTGATGCTGTGACGGGGGGCAGCATTCCAAGCACCAGTCCCGCTGTGGCTTGTAGGATGAAGAGAGGGGGAGAATTGAAGATGGGATAGAACAAATCCTAGACTTCCACAGCCATCTAGGAATAAGGAGCAGGGTCTTGGCTGGGGCTCCGTTATTATCAGTGAAAAGGAAGAAATGTAGATATGTTTCCGAGGTCCAGTCCCTCAGAAAACTGTATTGACTCGGCTTTCAGAATATACCCATGTTGCCACCTTGACCCAAGCCACCATTCTGTCTTGCCTGAATTATTCCAAGGACCTGCTAGCTGCTTTCCTTGATTCTATCCTTGCCTCTCTTTAGTCTATTCTCAGTAGAGTGATCCCGTTCAAACTCGTCACTCTATGACACTCCCCTGCTCAGAACTTGAAATGACTTCTCTGTCTTCATGGTAAAAGATGTAGTCCTTCCAGTTACCTGACAGGCACCATACTGAGCCCCCTCCTTTCCTCTCTGACCTCATTGCCTCATATTCTCCCCCTGGCTAAGTCCACTCCAGCCACACTGGCCTTTGAACACACTGGGCACATTTGTGCCTCAGGGCCTTTATGTTTGCTATTTCTTTTTCCCGTATCCTCTTCCCCAGATATCCACCTGGTGAACTTCCTCTCTTATTTACATCTTTGCTCAGGTGTTACCTTCCCAGTGAAACCTACCTGCCTACCCTGATTGTATTGAAAATTGTGAACCTTCCTGCCCCTTTCCCCCAATCCCTCTTCTTCTTTATTTTTTTTTTCCTATAGAACTTATCCCTTTATAACACTTTGCATACTTACATTTTAAGTTATTATCTTTCTGCCCTCACTCTAAAATAAATTTGTACAATAGGAATTTGTGTAAATAGAAGTTCTAAAAGGCAGGGGTGGGGGGTTTGTGTTCACTGATATATCCCCATCATCTAGCATAGTACCTGGTGGCGAGTGGGTGCTTGATAAATACTAGTTGCGTGAACGAATCAGTGGCTTTCGAGAGGCACGTAATATCTACTGCATGTCTGTCACTGAGAATTAAAAAAAAAAAAAAAAGATATAAGCCCTGCCCTCAGAGGTGGCCAGGAATACAGAGTATATTGGCTTAATATAGTGCGTCCAGAGTTCTGTGCAAACACAAGTAATGGTGCAGATACAAAGGTGAGTAGATCACTGTTTCTGCTTTGTAGGTTTCATCTTCTAGAGAGGATGTGTAAGTTGAGATGAAAAATGACCAGGATTGTGGCGATGGGAGTGGAGAGGTTGGAAGAGACTGGGGAGGGACCCCAGTGGTGGGATTAACAGGATGTGGTGAATGGCAAAGAGTACAGGGCTGATGGGCTGATGGCTGGGGCTTGTAGGTGGTAATGTTATCTGTGTTAGGAAAAGCAGGTGGAGGAGGCAGGGTGGGAAATAGCCACTAGAGGCCCAGGAGGGATGTGATAGAGAATGAAAAATATAACACAGCTCCTAAGTTTTGTCTTTGGGAAATTAGGAGGCTGGAAATACCCGCGCCCCAGTCAGGGAATTTGGGAAGGTAAATGAGTTTGTAGGACAGTAGGGGAAATGATGTGTGTATCTTACCAGACTGTCAGTTCCAGGAAGGCAGGGATTCTGTTTGTTTAGTGATATATCTCTAGCCCCTAGAATGCTGCCTGCCACATAGTACGATCTCAGTAAATGTTTATTGAATTGATGAATAACATAGTCAAATTTGGAGGATGTAAATGGTTATAAGGTCATAAATTGTTAAGGCTTAAATTGAGATTAAACACATTTAAATGATACTGGTTTTGGTATTTCTTTTAAAAAGAACTTTGGTAATCATTTAGATGTAGGGCTTTAAAACGTTACATTTTGCTAATGATAATTCCTGGTCACATACCTGGTTTGAATAGAAGTCTTGATTTCAGTCAGTGTGTGTGTGTGTGTGTGTGTGTGTGTGTGTGTTACGGAAGTATAGTTGTTTTACAGTTTTACATTAGTTTCGGTGTACAACACTTAGTGTTATTTTTTAAACCCATTTCGGTATCAGGAGTGGGCAGTACAGATTGACACAGCAGTACGTAATCCTGCACGCAAAGACATGAGTGTCTGCATGAAAAGGTACACACGACATAAGTGAGAATGTGTTGTTTTACACTTGCCTTCCGTGATGCTGATGAATGTCAACTGAATGTCCTGATTTTTCCTTGTGTTGGATCTTCGTTGCAGTGCAAATTGCTTATAAAAAAATGTGGCCTGGCAGCAGCTGGTGCTTAGAGTGTGTGCCCACCTCCAAAGACTTTTCTTTATGATTGGATTTGGTATGTAACAAAGTATTTATACAGGCAGTGAAAATTATATGTTGGTTTTTTTTTGTTGTTATCAAAATGAGATTAGGGTTGGGACATTGTTGAATGTTAATATCCTTTCATTATAAAAGAAAGGTAGTTAATGTTCAAAATAGTGAGAATTGGGTTATCAGTTTATTGTCTAGCCTTTGGCACTGGTAGAACTGAACAAAAACAGAGTCTTGCCATGGCAGTGGTTCCAGCAGGGCAAAGGGCTGAATTATGTCCCCTTAAGATTCCTATGTTGAAGTCCCAACCCTCAGTACTTTGGAATGTGACTGTATATTTGGAGATGGAGTCTTTAAAGAGGTGATTAAGTTAAAATGAGGTCATGGACGTGGGCTTTAAACCATTATGACTGGTGTTCTTCTGAGACAAAGAAATTTGGACACAGACATGTATAGTGGGAAGACCACGCCAGGACACCTACCAGCAGAGGAGAGAGGCCTCAGAACAAAACAGCTTTGCCAGCACCTTGATGTTGACACCTTCATCCTGGACTTAGAGACCTCTGTTGTGTAAACCATACAGTCTGTGGTAGTTTGATAGGGCAGTCCTGGCAAACTAATACAAGCTGAAGTCAGGGTTGTGCAGGGAAACTTCCTTCTTATGACTTTCTCCATCACCTGGTTTCAGCATCACAGTCCCCCTGGGTGTCTGGAAGAGGGTGATTCCCCGGTGCCCTGGGTATTCCCCAGAAGAATGTGTCGATCTGAATGCTCACACATTCAGATTACCAGGCAACTCTGGTGGCGATTCTTTGGTATATTCATTCACTTCTGATCATTTTTGTTTGAAGCTGCCTGCCTTGTCAGCATTTCCATTTCCCTCAGAAACTCAATTAAGAGTGTGAGATGAAGCAGAGGCGCTTATCTTACAGCTTTTCCATGACTTGATGTCTCAACTTTCATTGATGTGTGTAGTCCAAGCTCTGCAGAACGGAGGAGATGCCTGTGGAGACAGGGCGGCTTTGTGGACGGCTGTCTTTGCTGGGAATTGGGCCATGTGTGTGAGACACCAGGGTTTCAAGCCAAGTCTGCTTTCTCAGGAGACCATCTCTGGCATCTTGAAATTTAAGTGAAGCTTAATTTAATCCCTGGTTTTCACAGTAAATCTGTGGGCTTAAATCTCACAGTAAATCTGTGTTACTTACAGTAGGAGTTGGAAAACCATTGACTTCCTTTAGCCTGTTTATTTGAATTTGATTTACTGGGAAAATCAAGAAACAGAGCACCAGAGGTGTTTCAAAAACTTAAAAAATTTTCACTCCACATTCCAATAGATCTACTTTCACAGTGGGTTGGGCAAGTGGAGTCTATAATTAATTAGGTTAAAATAAATTTTGGTTTTGTTCCATGTCTCCTATGCTTAGAGAACATGAGGGGTGAGAACTTTCCTCTTGAATTCTTTCTTGATTGGGTTCCTGGGACACTCAACATCAGGATATTGAGAGCATCCGAAGGCATATAGTGAAGTATTCCCGTTCTCTACTGTGTGTCCAGTGTCAAATAGACATGTTTGATGTTTTTTGGGGGTTTTTTGGCTGCGCCTTGCGGCATGTGGGATCTTAGTTCCCTGACCAGGGATCGAACCCGTGCCCCCTGCGTTGGAAGCATGAAGTCTTAACTACTGGACCACCAGGGAAGTCCAGGTTTGATGTTAATACACGTGTTTTGGTCGACTTTTCTGAGTGATATCATGAAGGGTGCTTCTTCAAAGTCCTTATTTTCATATATTGCTGTTACGTAAGAGAGATGAGCTATCATTGTAATTGAGAGCAATTTAAACTCTTCTGCTTTAAGTTATGAAATAACTTGTTTTGGCTGTGCCATCTCCCAGACTGTCCTTCTCAGCAAATTTTTGTGGCTCATGGGGACAGATGACCCTGAGTGCTAGCAGCACCTGCAATCAGAATAGTTGTCATTCCAGGGCCCACACAACAGGGTGTGTTTGAAAGTACTTGGAAGCAAAGTATAAGCAACAACACACTGTATACTTCATCATAAAACACTGTACTGGAATCTGCCTTGCCTCAAACCTGGGAAGCCACTCTCTCTATCCTAAGATTTTGTTACAGTTCCCCTCTCTATAAATGAAGAAAGAGTAAATGGAAATTTCTTCACTAGGATGGAAAATGAAAATACTTAGATGAAGAAAAAGGTGATAACAGAGCTTATATTTGAAGATGACCAAAATCTGGGTGGAAAGACAGTCCTGGAAGAGTGAATTAGTAATATTTATTCACCTAAATAAATTGTTTATCCAGCTTATTATTCTTTAACAAAAGCAATTATTCCATGCTTAATTAATTGTAGACTATGTAGCCAACAGATTGTATGGACCAGAATGTATTTCATCTATAGGAAAAGAAAAAAAAAACCAAAACACCCTTAGGAAGGATTTAAATCAGGGGTCAGAGACTTACAGCTAAGAGGCCAGATCTGGCCTACAGCCTGTTTTTATATGGCTCATGAGCCTAGAATGGTTTTCACATTTGTAAATGACTGAAAGAAATTAAAAGAAGAATAATATTTTGTGAAAGTTATACATGTTTCAGTGTTCATCAGTAAAGTTATATTGGAATACAGCTGTGCTTATTCACTGATGTATTGTGTCTGGCTGTTATCATGCAGCAGCAGAGTTCAGTAGTTGTGACTAAGGTTCTGTGGCCTGCAAAGTGTAAGTTAGTTACTCTCTGGTGCTTTACAGAAAATCTTTGCCACTCTGGTTTGAATAATTGTTTAAATTTGTTCATATATATATTTTTTATTATTATTTACTGTGTACTCTGCTGATTTTGATGTGTAGTGTGGAAAATCCTCATGTAGGATGGCAGGTTATTCCATAAACTCATCTTAGTTTACAGAATCCCTTCTATAGCATCTCTAAAGATGGCTACTGAATATCTTCTTGGTCACTGGAAATTTAGCTGCAGTCATTAGGAAAGCAGACCAGCAGTCCTTTTTATTTTTCCCTAACCAAATCATTTATTCGACAAAGATTTAGTGAGTGCTGACTCTACACCACCCACTGTTCTGGGCGGTGGGGATGAGTGATGATCTTAACAGACCAGGTCCCTGCTCTCTGGGACCATGCATTCTCATGGGAGGAGATGGGCCATAGACAAATAAATATATAATGTATTGGGGTAATAAGCCCAATGAAGAAAAATCAAGGGGTGAGAGAGAGCTAGAGCAAGAGAGGGCTGCTTAAGAGGTGGTGATGGGCAAAGGCCTCCTAGAGTAGTTGCAGTTGAGCAGGACTCAGTGATATGGAGACCCAGGAGGTGGCATTCTAGGTGCAGGAAACTGCAAGAGCAAAGGCCCTCAGGTGGGACTGAACTTGGCATGTTTGAGAAACAGCAAAGATGCCCTTGAGGCTAGGGCAGAGGAAACAAAGGGAAGAGTATTGCAGAGTAAAGCCAAAAAATATGGGGGTGGGGGCTTCCCTGGTGGCGCAGTGGTTGAGAGTCCGCCTGCCAATGCAAGGGACATGGCTTCGTGTCCCGGTCTGGGAAGATCCCACGTGCCGCAGAGCGGCTGGGCCCCATGAGCCGTGGCCACTGAGCCTGCGCGTCCAGAGCCTGTGCTCCGCAATGGGAGAGGCCGCAACAGTGAAAAGCCCGCGTACCACACACACACACACAAAAAAAGGTGGGAGGTGGAGTGAGGGATAGATTGCGAAGGGTACTGCAAGACAGAATAAGGACCTAAAATATTCATTTCTCAGAGATGACAGGGTTTTGAGCACAGCTGACTTGATCTTACATTTTAAAAAGGATCACTTAAACAAGTGGGACTACATTAAACTAAAAAGCTTCTGCACAGCAAAGGAAACCATCAACAAAATGAAAAGGCAGCCTACTCAATGGGAGAAAATATTCACAAATCATATATTGGATAAGGGGTTAATATCCAAAATGTTTACAAAGAACTCATACAATTCTACAGCAAGAAAACCAAATAATCCAATTAAAACACGAGCGGGGAAACTGAATAGACATTTTTCCAAAGAAGACATACAAATGGCCAACAGATAC
The DNA here is from genome assembly GCF_026419965.1 of Kogia breviceps. NCBI lineage: Eukaryota > Metazoa > Chordata > Mammalia > Artiodactyla > Physeteridae > Kogia > Kogia breviceps. The sequence continues at coordinate 82,769,219 of NC_081315.1, forward strand.
TGAAAAGGTGCTCCTCATCACTAATCATCAGGGGAATGCAAATCAAAATCACGATGAGATAATCACCTCACATCTATAAGAATGGCTTTTATCAAAAAGACAAGCACAACAGGTGTTAGTGAGGATGTGGAGAAAAGGAAACCCTTGTGCATTGTTGGTGGGAATGTAAATTGGTGCAGCCACTGTGGAAAACAGTATGGAGGTTCTTCAAAAAATTGAAAAATAGAACTGCCATATGATCCAGCAATCCCACTTTTAGGTAAAAATCCCAAGGAGATAGAAACAGGATCTTGAAGAGATATTTACATTCCCACGTTCATTGCAGTATTATTTACAGTAGCCAAGATATGGAAGCAACTTAAATGTCTGTCAACAGATGAATGGATAAAGAAGATGAGAAGATGTTATATATATACATGTATACATACACACGTATACATGCACACAATGGAATATTATTCAGCCTTGAGAAAGAAGGAAATCCTGCTATTTGTGACAACATGGATGGACCTTGAGGGCATTATGCTAAGTAAAATAAGTCAGACAAAGAAAGACAAATACTCTATGGTATCACATAAGTGTGGAATCAAAAAGAAAGCATTGGACTCATAGAAACAGTAGGAGAGAGGAGAGGCTTGTAAAAGGGTATAAACTTTCAGCTATAAGGTGAATAAGGTCTAAGGATTTAATGTAAAGCATGGTGACTGTAGTTGATAATGCTATATTGTGTAATTGTAAGAGAATGGAACTTAAATGTTCTCATCAAAAAAAAAACATAAATACGTGAGGTGATGGATGTGTTAATTAGCTAGATGAGAGGAAACCTTTCACAATGTCTATGTGTATCAGATCACCACAATGTATACTTTAGATATCTTACCATTTAGTATGTCAATTATATACACCTCAATAAGGCTGAAAAAATATCATTTAAGCTATAAGTGTATTTTCTCTACTGTGTAGTTTATTGCAGATGATGGCATTTTGTGGATTAAACAACAATGACAAAAAAACAAAAACCATGTCAGTACACTAGTCAAAAGTTAGCTTTTTTTTCTTTAACATCTTTATTAGAGTATAATTGCTTTACAATGGTGTGTCAGTTTCTGCTTTATAACAAAGTAAAACACAGCTAGCTTTAAAAGGTGCCTAAGGGGAATTCCCTGGCAGTCCAGTGGTTAGGACTCCCTGCGTCCACTGCAGGGGGCATGGGTTCAATCCCTGGTTGGGGAACTAAGATCCCACATGTCGTGTGGCACAGCCAAATAAATAAATAAATAAATAAATAAATAAATAAGAAAAGGTCCTGAAACATTGTTGAGTGACTTTTCTTTGACATAATTGACATAAGGCTGCCATAAAGGTGGGATCAAAACAGTAGTAATTAGGGCAGTATCTTGTTAGGTGAGTATTCAGAGGTTTTAGGTATATGATCAGCCCAGGTCTCATCAGGAAACAGGTGGCACATTCATACTGAGAACTTGGACAGGGTGTAGGGGAACTACCTGAGATCTTCATCGCCCTGGGGCTTGTGGCAGCCAAGCTCCTCGTACTTGGGGGCCTGAGGGGTGAGGGGGGAGACAGAGAGCTGTGTGTGGTGGGCCACTGGACATGACTTGTGACCTGAGAGCCTGCAGGGAGGGAGCTGTTTTCCTCCTTCCTTCTGCTCTCCTGTGGTTGTCCTCCTGTGGAACCTCCACATTGGTCAAACCCAACCAGGAGCCAGAGGGTAAGGAGCATGTTTTTATTTTATTATTTTTTTTGCGGTACATGGGCCTCTCACTGTTGAGGCCTCTCCTGTCGCGGAGCACAGGCTCTGGACACACAGGCTCAGCGGCCATGTCTCACGGGCCCAGCCGCTCCGCGGCATGTGGGATCTTCCCAGACCGGGGCACGAACCTGTGTCCCCTGCATCGGCAGGTGGACTCTCAACCACTGCGCCACCAGGGAAGCCCCTGTTTGTTTGTTTTTATTTTTATGAAAGTATAGTTGATTTACAGTATTGTGTTAGTTTCAGGTATACAACAAAGGGATTCAGATATATATATATATATTTTTTCAGATTATTTTCCATTATAGGTTATTATAACATATTGAATATTGTTCCCTGTGTTATACAGAAAATCCTTGTTATCTATCTCATATATAGTTGTATGTGTCTGTTAATCCCATACTCCTCATTCCCCACCCCACTCCTGCCCATGTTCCCCTTTGGTAACCATAAGTTTCTTTTCTATGTCTGTGAGTCTGTATTATTTTATTTTTCTCTGTCTGATTACTTCACTTAGTATGATACTCTCTAGGTCCATCCATGGTGCATGTATCTTTTCAAATTAGATTTTTTATCTTTTCTGGAAATATGCCCAGGAGTGGGATTGCTGAATCATATGGTAACTCCATTTTAAGGAACCTCCATACTGTTTTCCATAGTGGTTGCACCAATTTACATTCCCACCAACAGTGCAAGAGTGTTCCCTTTTCTCCATGCCCTTTCCAGCATTTATTGTTTGTAGACTTTTTTTTTTTTAAACATCTTTGTTGGAGTATAATTTCTTTACAATGGTGTGTTAGTTTCTGCTTTACAACAAAGTGAATCAGTTATACATATACACATGTTTGTAGACTTTTTGATGATGGCCATTCTGACCAGTGTGAGGTGATACCTCATTGTAGTTTGGATTTTCATTTCTCTAATAATTAGAGATGTTGAGCATCTTTTCATGTGCCTGTTAGCCATCTCTCTGTCTTTTTTGGAAAAATGTCTATTTAGGTCTTCTGCTCATTTTTTGATTGGGTTGTCTGTTTTTTCTTGGATATTGTATGAGCTGTTTGAATATTTTGGAAATTAACCCCTTGTTAGTTGCATCATTTGCACATATTGTCTCCCATTCTGTAGGTTGTGTTTCTGTTTTGTTGATGGTTTCCTTTGCTTTGCAAAAGGTTATGTGTTTGATTAGGTCCCATTTATTTATTTTTGCTTTTATTTCTTTTGCCTTGGGAGACTCACCTAAGAAAATATTGCTGTGATTTATGTCTGAGAATGTTTTGCCTATGTTCCCTTCTAGGAATTTTGTGGTGTCATGTCTTATATTTAGGACCTTAAAACATTTTGAGTTTATTTTTGTATATGGTGTGAAGGAGTGTTCTATTTTCATTGATTTACTTGAGGCTGTCCAGATTTCCCAGTATTACTTTCTGAAGACACTGTCTTTTCTCCATTGTGTATTCTGGCTTCCTTTGTCAAAGATTAACTGAGTGTAAGTTTATGGGTTTATTTCTGGGCTCTCTATTCTGTTTCATTGATCTATACGTCTGTTTTTGTGCCAGTACCATGCTGTTTTGGTTACTGTAGCTTTGTAGTGTTGTCTGAAGTCTGGGAGGTTATGCCTCCAGCTTTGTTCTTTTTCCTCAGGATTGCTTTGAGGGAGTGTGTTGTCAAGTGGGTCAGCTTCCTGGAGCAAAGAACAGAGAGGAAAAGTGGAGGGGCGAGTGGAATCTTAGATCTTAGGCAACACCTATGACACTTTTTAGGAGTTCCAACACTCTGTTGCTTGCCCTTCGCCACCCTAACCCCACCCATAGATACACGACAGCTGAGTGTGCACGCGCACATGCGCACACACACCCACATACACACCCTCCGTAAGTTCCCTCTGGTATCCTGTGATCACTTTTCTCATGAGTGCAGGGGAGCAATCTTATAATATATGCCATTGGACATACAAGGAAGGGTTTGGAGAGCCCCACAATCCCATCTTTCATTCCTGAAAAATTCAAAGCACATGTGTGTTATTGATGGTAGAATAGAGCATTTTATTATTATTTTTAAGTTTCTTGTATAGTTGGATACAGAAGGAAAAATACAGTGAGACAATTTAATACCTTGATGAACTATATTCAGTTTTGGTTATTATTCTGGTTAAAAACAAACAAAGCAAGCATTGATTTTTAGCCTCTTTGATCCAAATGGTTTTAGTTTTCCACTGTTGGGCATGTTAAAACTTTGAAGACACAGAAGTACGATTCAGTAAACTGCTTCTTTCAGCAACTTCTGTGATGTCCTGGGGCACTGGAAGCCTTCGGTTTCCTTTCAAGGCAGGAGCAGTTAACTGAATCACTCACTCTCTGTGCGAAGTCAGGACCTTTATATTTGGTACCAAAGGGCAGAGAAGAATTTTTTTTTTTAATAATTTGATATTTTAAAAATATTTGACTTTTCATTTGACTTAAAGAATCCAAGGTTCTAATAACAGAATGGTCAACTTGGCCATTAGAAAGAGGTCTATAGAAAGAGGTATATGCACAAGCGGATTTTAGGTGTTATTTTGTAGAGGGTGGTCCCTGTAGGATGAACTCAAACTGTATCGCTGGTAAAACTCATTTGCCTCTGCCCTTTTTCTGGACTCTGGATGAAAACCAAGATCTGTGGCACATTCCCTGAATGTTCTTGGCCCCCAAGTTGAAGGCCTCACTGGGGACTCATGGGGAAAACAAAACTCTCTCTTTTCTATTTATGGTTATTAGCTGTGTTGTAAAACTTAAATATAATTTGTTTTGCTTTAAGGTCAATGAAAAAAAGTCATCTTGAACTTTCCATTAGTTGTCAAGCACCAGAACAGGGTATGTTTTTGTTTCATGGCTTTTGCCCGCGGGTAAGCTTTGTAGCTCAGGATCGTTCATGCGGTTGTGGACCATTGGGCTTGGGGAGCACCCTCTGTGTGAGGCCGTGTGTTAACATGTGGCGGCTGAAGCGTGAGTGAAGCAGGGCCCTAGTCCTGAGTTAGTTTATATGATTCTTCTCAGGAGATTGGATGCATGAGAGGATACATGGCCTGTAGAGAAAGAGCGCCTCCAGGGATGAGGCGAGTACTATGGACAGTTTCCGGGAGAGGGCCTGGCTAGCAAAAGCACTGTTGGCTTTGAGCCAGGATTTGGAGGATTCTCCGCGGAACAAAGTCACGCAGTGGTGTATTTGAGTGAGTTCTGACTTCAACTGTAAGCCTCAGTTTTCCTCATCTATAAAATGGTGATGATATCTTTACCACCCATATCACAGTACTTTTATGAGACTAACTTCCAAAATGCACCACAACTAGTAAAATACTCTCAATGCTGTCACTTATTACTATGGTTAATATTGTCAAATGGTGTCTGTTAAATAGTTACATAGCTGTGAAGAGCTGTAGTTTTCCAGGAGTTGGATCTAAAAAAAGAGTTACTATTATTCATGGTGGTTTATTAGGCTAGCTCCACATAGGAAGGTTTTTATATGTGGAAATGTAGCTGATCTCACAACTGTGGTGGAGAGAGCCATTTACTGAAGTGGAGAGGAATCCCTGAACGGTATCTGAAAGGCCGAGTTCCCATTTTTTAGGGAAGAATCAGGCATAGGATGGTCCAGTATATTAATGTGTAGGTATCTAAAGATCTGGGTTTGAGATGGCTATGGAGTGTGGGACTTGAAACTCTGTGATTCTTTAAGGAAAAAAACAAAAACAACAAAATCAAAACCAAAAAATAACCAATGCTTAAAAAAGAAATTGAACTTCCTAGAGTCTTTCTGAGACTTAACTTAAGAACTTGAATTGATTTAGGGAAGTAGGAGATGTGGTAAGTTCCTTCCTGTGTATGTTCATTAAAACATCCTGAAGGAGATGTGATAAATTCCTTCCTGGGTATGTTCATTAAAACATCGTGAATTAAGCTGGAGAAACTGGAGCCTGAAGCATGTTAGTGTTGTATGAGGGGAAGGACATACATATATGAGATTAGGTTTAAAAAAACACGTGCCACACATTCAGCTGGAGGTCCTCATTTGAATTCATTCCCGAGATAGGCCCTAGTCAGACGTTTCATTGTCGCCCCTTTTGCTATAATGACTAAACCACTCTTCTTTAGGATTGATTTTATAGGGAGCTTATGAGCCAATCAGGAAAACTGACCTCATTGTCACATTATTTTTCCCTTTTTAAAAACAGACTTTATTTTTTTTTGAACCGTTTTAGATTTACAGGAAGATTGAGAAGATAGTACAGAGTTCTCATTAACCCTCTACCGTTTGCCCTATTATTGACATCTTACATTCATATGGTACATTTGTTACAATTAATGTACCAGTACATACATTTTTATTAACTAAAGTCCATAGTTTGTTCAGATTTCCTTAGTTTCTGCCTAGGTCAAAAACTGTCCTTTTCACTCATATCTTTACCTCATCACATAGGGCAGTGGTTTCCCGATAATAGTGGCTTTTCAACAATTATTGGTTGAGTGAATAAAGAAAGAAGATGCAATACCTGCCCTTAAATTGTTACAGTCTAGTAGGAAAGGATCAGGCCGCCATGCAAAGGACATACAACACTAGTGCTTAAGAGTTTGGAAGCAGATGGGCTATATTTGAATGAAGCCTGGCACTGCCACTTACTGATCCTGTAATTGGGTAGGTCACCCAGCCTCTCAAAGCCTGTTTCCTCACCTGTGAAAAGAGGTAATGACAGCTCCTACCTCAGTGAGGTAGGAAAGAAATGAGTGAAGTAAAGAATGCATGCGACAGCATGGCAGCAGGGCCTCACACATGGGAAGCTCTCAGTAAATGTCAGCTTCAGTGTTTACCTTGCAGGGTAGAATGTGATAGGGGTGCTGAGAGGTACAAGGTGTAATGGGGAGTCTGAAAAGGGGAGATGCATAAAGTGGGGTGGAGGTGAGGAAAGCTTTCTGAGAGGAGGTAGCCTTTGAGATTGACCTGAAAGAATAAATCAGCTTTCACCAGAGGCCCAGTGGCTGGAGGGAGAAAAATGCCAGGTTGAGACAATATAACACACAAAGTTACAGAGGTGGAAGGGGTGAGAGAATGTGTTCTGGAGGAAAGAAAATAATCTACTATAGATGGACTGTGGTCTAATATGGCAAGAGAATAGGACAAGGGAGATAAAACTATGGGGTCATAAATGTTTTTGATATAAATTTAAACTTTTAATTCTAAAATTTTTCAAATATAGAAAAAAGTAGAAGGAATATACTACAATGAAAACCCATAGAACTCCTATCTGATTTCAGTAACTATTAGCATTTTTCTTATTTACTTCATCTGTGTAAATTTATACATATTATTTTTTGCTGAGCCATTTCAAAATAAATTTTAGATATCATGGCATTTTACCCCTAAGTACTTTAGCATTCATCTCCAAGAAACAAAGAAGCTGCCTTATGTAAATGCAGTACTATTATGATGGCCAACAAAATTAATTGTAGTCCTCAATATCATTTATTATCAGTCCATAGTCAAATTTCCCAAAGACTTAGTCCCCTAAGTCTTTAGCATTGAAAAAAAAGTTAAACCAGAATCCAAGCTAAAGACCGTGTACTGCATTTTATTTGATTGTCGTGCCTCTTACGTCTCCTCAAATCTAAAATTCCTACTAAGATATTAAGACTCTGAGGCTTTGGAGCACGGAGAAGATTATGGTGCTTTCCCCTCCTCCACCCCATCTACCATCCATATAATTCAAAATAAAAACAATATTGAATTTCAATAAAAGAAATGTAAGCAAGTCCAAGTAGATTCAGACTTTTTCTCCCATCAAGATGATGACTTTGATGCTATCGAAATCTTGAGTGATCACATTTTTAAATACCTCAGCATATGCTTATTTGCCTTGAATGGTCCAGCTCTAGACTCATAGAACTCAGTAGAGATCAAGTGACTCACTGTTTTCAGTTGAGCTGAATGTCTAGCATGTCTAAACTTCACAGATAGGAAACCACATCCTTAATAGACACATAGAAGTGATTTTTAGTCCCATTGTATATATAAGCCTTCCAGACACTAAGTTCCAAGCCTTACGGGTAATTTCACAATATTTCTTTAAGGCAAAAAGTCACGTAGGCCTGTGGGTTGGAAAACAGAGGATGCAGAACCTTGTTGGTCCTACTTTAACCAGGAACACTCCGGTTACAAAGTGCCTCCTTTGTTTTTGGCCATTCCTGAGTCTCAGGTACCTATGGCTGGGCAAGAGTCCGGAATAGCTGCGGGGATGGGAGTGGGCATGAGGTGTCCACCTGCCTGGGCTGCAACTCAAAGGATAAACCTGGCATCCTTTGGAACAACACGGAAGAGAAGGAGGTATTTGGGGAGTGCTTTGCTGCAAACGCATACCCTCTAATTGCCTTTTCCTAAGGATCTTTCCTTGTTATGTTTGGAAGGGAGGCTCCTCTGAGGACCATTTCTTTGCACCTCGCTTGCAGGTGCACGGTGAGTGCTGCTTTAATTTATTGCACTTCGCCTTGTCGGGGGAACCCAGCCCACCCCACCTCTGCTGGGAGAACCGCATTTCCACCTCCTTTTCAACTTCATGAGGTTCTGTTGACCCACTTGGAAGAGGTTCATTGTAGCACCTGCTTGTTTTTTCTTCTGTCCTTAATTTGGTTTGCCTTTTATTGTCTTCCAACTGAATGGATTCTTTCGCTTTCTTTTAAGGGAAGGGAACCTGAGAAAAGCAATGCTTGTGGTGGTGACTGCTTGCTAAGGGTAATTACTGTTTTATGTTAATCTACATGTTAAAATGAGCAGACAGGGAATTGCTAAATTCACCATCTTGTTATTTCCCAAGTCTGGTCCTCTTAAGTATATTTGTTGCTTAAATAAAGATGTAGCCATGCAAAGTAGAAATGTCCAAATGTACAGTTTTTTATGCATGTGTATATATAGCATTTAAAATTTTTATTTCCATCAGCAAGAGTCATTATAGAATACTTGGAAATTATAGGAAAGCAGAAAGAAGAAACCCAGAGATAACTAGCATTAACACTCTGAATTTATGTCCGGTCATTTAGTCTACATGTTATTTCTCTTTAAATGGGCACAGTTTCACTATTACAGTCTAGGACTTCTTGCTCCTGGGAAGTGTGGTCCATAAATCAGCAGCATCTACGTCTCTTGGGAGCTTGTTAGAAATGCAGAATCTTGGTTAGCCTCTTGTTTGCATCCCCCCACGCCCCAGAAAAAGAAATGCAGAATCTTGGGCTCTACCGCAGACACACTGAATCATAATTTGTATTGAATGATAGTACGTATCCATTAAAATTTGGAAGTACTTCTCCAGAACACAGTATACCCAGGACAGCAGGTGAAGTGGGTAGGACCCAAAGGCCAAGACTGTTTTTCTCCATCTTCCCTGCGTCACTCTTTCCTAAAATAATTTCCTCAGTATGGGATAAAGATAAAAATGAGGTCAATTTTCTAGTAAGACATAGTAGCCTTGATAAGGAACCCAGCTGTCTCATGCATAAACATTTCATTTAGCAAACATACATTAGGTGTTTGCTGTGTTCCAGGTCACACACGCAGCAATCACGAAGCCTGCCGTTAAGGCTTTGCATGTACTGCAGTAGAAACATATAGAAGGCAAGGGGAGGGGGTGGGTGGTGCTACAGGGATTGGGCTTGGAAGTCAGAAAGAAAAACGGTTTCTGAGCTGAGTCTTGAAATATAATTCAGTGAACATGAGTTATGAGTATTGCTAGGCTCTGGAGAGAGCACGAAGCTGGATAATGGATCCCTTCCTTCAAGGAGTCTGTGCTTGATTTAAGGACAGGGGACAGTGTTTAAAATGATAAATGAAATCTGAAGCACCTTGGTGTTAGGGTAGAACCAGAAGATCAGGGTCTGAATATCAACTTTACAACTCTGTGATCTCGGACGAGTTATTTCACCTGTCTGAGTATCCATTTCTTCCGTAGATAGAAGCAAAATAACGTAAACTACTTCACAGAATTTCAGTGATTTTTTTCTTTTTTTTTCCGGCTGCGTTTGGTCTTCGTTGCTGCGCGGGCTTTCTCTAGTTTCGGCGAGCGGGGGCTACTCTTCGTTGCGGTGCACGGGCTTCTCACTGCGGTGGCTTCTCTTGTTGCGGAGCAGGGGCTCTAGGCGCGCGGGCTCAGTAGTTGTGGCTTGCAGGCTCAAGAGCGCAGGCTCAGTAGTTGTGGCACACGGGCTTAGTTGCTCTGCGGCGTGTGGGATCTTCCCGGACCGGGGCTCGAACCCGTGTCCCCTGCATCGGCAGGCGGATTCTTAATCACTGCGCCACCAGTGGTGGAAGTGGGAAGTCCCTCAGTGATTTTTAAATTTGGTAACATAGTAAAGTTCTTGCCTACAGTGAGTACAGAATCAGTACCGTGTGGCAAAGATATTTTAAAAGTGTCAAGTGAGTGCCATAGATAGAAGTATGGAGGAGAAACAGAGAAAAGAGAGGCTCTTTCTACCTGGACTGTGAGAGACCTTGTGGCCAATGTGGCCCTGAGGATGTGAATGAGGAAGAGAGGGCCAGTGGGAACCAAAGTGGAAGATGAAGCTGCACTTTTGAGACTGGATAGACTGAGAAGAGAGGTAATAGAAACAAGGGATCAAGTTTGGTGGAGGATAATTCTGTTTCCAACACATTCAGTCTGAGGCAGCTGCTGAGAGCCACGCTTCTGGGATGCAAGTTTGCCCACATGGAATGTTCGTTATTCAGACACATGCCCCTCTGTTCTAGGCTTGGCCAGGGCTGGGCATGAAATGAAGTGCTCAGCTTCACTGGTCCTGGTGTTTGGTCAGAATACCTCTTGGCAGAGGGGCTCTTTCTTGCTCACTGGAAAGGTACACATCTATGCAGGGTTTCTCACCAGGATGGAAAACAATGCACAGTTTTTTTAAACCTTGAGACTTACCTCTTCTTCCAGAGAAGAGGTATGGAAGAGAACTGAAATTATCTGTGCCTAATTTTTATCCATTGTTATCCTCTTCCATGGGCTTCTTTTTCTCTGTAAATCTTCTTCCTCCCAACTAATGACCATTAATTGCTACAGAAGAAAAACGAATTGGAAAACGTTTTTTGAAAAATGGACTAAATGCTCTAACACCAGTGGTCTCTATTTCTATTTGTGTTGGTTTCAATCGTAAGCTCCTTTATGATCTCTCTTCATATGGAATAGACACAGCCTACAAGTAACTGTAGTTACTGGCTTTTAAAGGTTACAACCAGCCTTCCATATAAAATGCTAACATTTTGCCAAATTTGTTTTATCTCTGTCTCTCTCTGTTTCTGTCTCTCTGTCTCTGTATACATACACTTTAAAACATTTTTGCTGAACCGGTTGAGTTAGTTATAGAGGTCATGACCCTTTACCTGAAATATTAATACTTTAACATGTGTCTCCCAAACACAAGAATATTCTCCCACATAGCCCATAATACTGATTCAAACTTCCTCAGTTATTCCAGTAATGTCTTTTTATAACCCCTCTCCTCATCCAAGATTCATCAACAGGCATTCACTGCATTTTGTTTCTTTTCCTTTAATCCAGAACAGTCACCCTGTTTTTGTTTATTTTTGTCATTCATGGCACTGATATCTTGGAAAATGCCAAGATAATTGTCTTGCAGAAAGTACCACAAGTACTGGATTTGTTTGATTGTTACTTTATGATAAGATACAGATTAAGCCTTTTGACAAACATATTACATAGTCCCTGTGGAGACATGTGACGTTCCGTTATCCTATAATTGATTGTACCAGCCATCACTTGGGTAAGGTGGTCTGTCAGAGCTCTCCATTATAAATATACCTTTTCCCCTGGGTAAGTGATAAGTAATCTGTGGGGTGATATTCTGAGACTGTGTGAGTATCCTGTTCTATAGCAACCCTTTCCTTAATGGTTTTAGCGTCCATTAATGACCCTTGACTGAATCAATCATTGCCTTGGTGGTTGCAAAGTGGGATTTTCTATTTCTGCTATTCCTTTGGTGTTTATTAGCTGGCTTTCTTTGTAAAGAAGAGCTTTCCGCTATCCCCCTTTCCATGAATATCTGTGGATTTATGGTTCCTTTTTAAAAAATTGAGTGTGTTATAATTTATCCGTATCATTCTTTTTGTTGTTCAAATTGTACCACATTTGGCCAGTGGGAGCCCCTTCAAGGCAGCTCCTGTGTCCTTCTGTCATGTCTGCATTAAGATTTGAGCACTTCTTGCTTTCTGGCATAGGATGATGTTCTAGGCTTATATTGTACTTTCCTTACCCCCAGGCCTGGACCCAGCTATTTCTCCAGTGAGCTGTGGTGCTTAGAAAAACAAGATCTGGGTACTCAGACTTTTCTTTAAAAATGCATATAATCCAGAGAAAGTTAAAATTCCTTAATCATTTGTTGAAGCTCCCCCATTCCCCAGCTTCTGCTAAAATATTGCCATGGAGTCATTGGAAGTTTAGAAGTTGGAAGGAAAGGACCGATGAGAGGAGGAGGCCGTTGAAAGAGAAGGTTATTGGGCTTTGGACCAGAGCTGGTGCAGTGATGCAAAAAGGGGGAGTGAGATAGTGCCGAGACCAATTTAGATTATGTTGGAATTCTGCCCACAGAGTGACTAGAGAGCCTGAGAAAATAATTTCTGCTTATTTTCCAGGTAGACTCTGAAAATTGGTTGCCCTTTTTTATATCCAGTAATGCTAAGAGAGTGTATTCCCCTGAGCTGTACATATGCTAATTCTTAGAACAATTTAAGAAATATAGTTTCCATACTGAGAGTTCCTAAGTGTTCTGTATTTTCAGAGTCAGTGTGAGGTGTGTATAGGTAGATGTATATTTCTGCATGTCTTCTTTTAAAAATTAAAATTCATAGTTTTTATTTTGAACACTCCTAATTGAAAATAGTATCTGAATTTATTTGCTGATTATAATATTTGGTTGCAAATTATTAAAGGTGCATATGTGCAGCATTTTAGGCAGCAACTTGTGAGACACAGAAGCCAAGAATTTCAGTTATTTTCTGAAGTAATCAACATACATTTGATAAAATGATAGTCTCTGATCTTGAACTTGAACTGACTGATTTTTCTGGAACTCAGTATCACCTCTGTGATCTCTTCTTGTATATGATAGCGTAATTAAAATATTCATTTGCCTTTTCTATTCTGTGAAACAAAACAGAACAAAACATGAAATCAGTAGCTTTGTTTCTGTTTGATAGGGAAGTTACGAAAATGCTTAAAACTACAAAAGCAAATTTGAAACAGAAGGGTTTTTTGTTTGTTTCCCATTGAAGTCAGCATTTTTGGAAGTAAAAAACAAAACAAAACAAAACAGAGACTAGAACATTTATACTTTGTACAGCAGGAATATGGTTATTATTCAGATGTATACACTGCATGTTACAGATGCTTTATAATTTTATAAAACAAAACCACACACACACACACACACACACACACACACATACACACGCACACACACACACAATCACTGATTTTTATTTTGTATTTTTTTTTGGTACTTGGGCCTCTCACTGTTGTGGCCTCTTCCGTTGAGGAGCACAGGCTCTGGACGCGCAGGCTCAGCGGCCATGGCTCACGGGCCCAGCCGCTCCATGGCATGTGGGATCCTCCCAGACCGAGGCACGAACCTGCGTCCCCTGCATCGGCAGGCGGACTCTCAACCACTGCGCCACCAGGGAAGCCCAACAATCACTGATTTTTAATCCTCAGTGCATTCTTGAGAATGGAGAGTGGTACTAAAGCAATTGCTCTACACCGAATAGTTACTGGGTATTTGATGTGAGTAAGGCTACGTTAAAGATGGAAAGGGGCACATCCTACATCCTTTAAATGTGCTGCTGGCCAGTATAGGTAAGTGAACTCAGGTTGTGTGGTGGCCAAATTGTTCCACATTGGCCCTTGACTTCAGAGTATTGTAGGTTCACCATTTAGTTCTTATGCAATTTCAGTGCATGGGATTAAACTAAGCAGACTGATGACTAATAAGGAGTCACCATTTTTGGCAAATGGATTATTTTCAAAGTCCAGTTTTATGGTTATTGGGAAAATTTTAATACAACTGAGTTCTTTTGGAGGTCGTAAAGATCAATATCTCTTTCTTACTTTCTATCGAAAACTCCCCGAGTGAGGCACTCATCCCCACAACCGAATCCATTGCTTCTTGTATTTCTTTAATCTTGATCTTGTTTGAAAGGAGCTTTATCCAGAGCACAATTTCTTCATTCATAACTAAATTTCTTTCAGACATTAAGACAGCTAATATGCAATTATATAATTAAAAGTCTTTTTTCATCTGGATTTTACTAAATCCATAACTGTTTTAGACAGTAAAAGCAAATTATATTTTGGCCCCTAAAATGGATTTATATACTTTGAACATCTCTGTTGGGACTGTATTTGCCCTTGAATTATGAGATAGAAAATACTTTCTGTGACTGGATCTGTTAATACCTGTGGAGGAAGCATCTGGTACCCTTGTTCTTGGGCTGGTGTTCATTCTGTTGGCTGGAGTCACATTCAGAATTAAAGTGGGGATAAAAAGAGGTTTTTTTCCCACCAAATGCCTTAGTCCTATTTTTATATAGCACATGGTTATTTCTTTTTTTTTTTTTTTTTTTTTTTTTTTTTTCCGGTGTGCGGGCCTCTCACTGTTGTGGCCTCTCCCGTTGCGGAGCACAGGCTCCGGACGCACAGGCTCAGCGGCCATGGCTCACGGGCTTAGTTGCTCCGCGGCATGTGGGATCTTCCCGGACCAGAGCACGAACCCGTGTCTCCTGCATCGGCAGGCGGATTCTCAACCACTGCGCCACCAGGGAAGCCCGGTTATTTCTAACTGTAAAAGTAGATGTGATTATTGTGGAAAATTTGGGAACCACAGGAAAATGCAAAGAAAATAAAAATTATTCTATTCTTATTCTGTTATCTCTAATTAGCAACTATACACAAATGTTGACTTTTTTCATTCTAGTCTTTTTTTTCTAGGTATAGATACTTTTAAACAAAATTGAGATCATATGGAACAAATCATCTTATAGTCTGCATTCCCAATGAACACCGCTTAAAAACATTTTCTCATTTTATTAAATATCTTACAGATTTTAAAAAACTTTATCCATTGCTGAATATTTATATTTTAAAATTGCTTAAAATGTTATTACTTTAATGGAAAACTTCTTTGTATATATCTTTATGTATATCTTGGACATTTTTTTACGGATAACTTTAATCTTTTAAAAATTTATTGGTTTCAAGGAATGACAAATAATTCAGTTTCTCCTCTCTAGCAATTCTGGCTAAGTCCTCTTGTCTGCAAGAATCGTATCTTTATAACACCATCATGTTGGTCTGTCCAGAATGGTGCAGTAACGCTTCATTTATCTAACAACACCATTACGGAACTTCTCATAAATAAATTTTTCACGTAACTGAAACACCCTTAAAAGTGTCCACACTAGGTTATTGTAAACCTAATATGTGAGTGTGATTCTTTCTAAAATTAAATTACATATGTTGCTATCCTCTTTAACATGATGAACATATTTGAAAATCCTAATTTAACCCCTCTGGTCTAAAGCACAACCGTCCTGGGATTTCCTTTGGTGGTCCAGTGGTTAAGACTCAGTGCTTTTACTGCATGGGGCCGGGTTCAGTCCCTGGTCGGGGAACTAAGATCCCATAAGCCATGTGGCGTGGCCAAAAAAAAACCCCACAAAACAAAACAAAATGCACAACACACAAGCATCCTTGTAAACACTAGTTATTATACAGTCAGTTCTGCTAAAATGCAATATATGTGTTTCTAAAAACCACCATGCTATGCAGAATCATGCAGTAAACCCCCCAGTGCTTAAGGGAAAAGAAGGATCAGGGACATGACACTCAACATCCTTTATCAGTGAGGCAGCCCAGCACTGGAGCCTACCTGGGCTCTTTGATGGGGCTGATGGCGGACTCTGGGAGTGCTCACGCCAAGGAGTACTTCCAGAACTTCTGCTGCCAGTGTCCTTGTCCCCATGGTGAGACACAGTCACTGCCCGCCTCTGCAGGAGACCTTCCAGCACTAGCTGGTTACCTGCACCACTCATAGAGCCATTTGTGAGGAAAGCCTGTCACATGGCCCTGCCAACCTGGCCACAGCTGACTGAATCACAGGGGACACAGGTTCAAGCCCTGGTCTGGGAAGATCCCACATGCCTCAGAGCAACTAAGCCTGTGCGCCACAACTACTGAGCTTGCGCTCTAGAGCCCACAAGCCACAACTACTGAGCCCACGTGACACAACTACTGAAGCCCGCGCACCTAGAGCCTGTGCTCTGCAACAAGGGAAGCCACCGCAGTGAGAAACCTGCACAACGCAACAAAGAGTAGCCCCTGCTCGCCACAACTAGAGAAAGCCACGCACAGCAACTAAGATCCATCACAGCCAAAAATAAATTTAAAGAATAACCCGAAAAACCTTTATCAGTGACACATTAAAAAAAAGTAAGATGGGAACTGGATAAAAATTGGAGCACAGTTTTACACATATTTGTTGGTCAAGAAGTAAATAGATAAAAAGTGCACTAAATATGGCATTTTACCTTGAGAAAGTCGTGACGTTTCCTGTGGACTGAGGCCCTGGAAGGGTGCAGTTTGTGAGTCTCTGTGAAGTGGTGGAAGGAGGGTTACCTGAAATCAGAAGGAAAGTTGGGGCACCCAGCGTGGAGGGCTGTGGCTCGGCACACGTCGTGGGGACTGAGATCGCCAACAGATATTTGAGGCGTGGGTTTTGTGCCTTTTGTGTATCCTTAGACAGCTGGGTTCCGCTCCGTGCAATCTTCTGCTATTACCTAATGTTTCTTGCAGTGAAATCATACCTAAACAAATGTGAAAACCAAGTTACGCTCAAGTTGCTCCCTACTGTATCAACCTTGGAACAAACACGAGTGTTATATGAGAACTGAGTGTGCTGTGTGGCACCAGGGTGATGTCTAGGGGATATTTCTGCTTGTCTCTATCCTAAATGGAGCTAATACATGTAAAAACACTTAGAGAAGAATCTGGCTTGAGAGTCGATACTGTGTAAGTGTAACAATTACAGTGTAACAGTAATAGTAACTCTAAACTGTAACAGTAACTATGACAGTAATAATAAATGTTGACTATTGATGTCTGTGGGATTCTGACTGCCTCCCGTGGCAGTACTTCCTGCCTCCTCCTAAAGGACCTATTTCTCAGTCTCTTATGGCTTTTAAATGAATTTATCACGCTTCTTAGAATTACATCTAATGTGCGGCCCAGTGTGGGAGAGGCTGACAGGTGCACAGACTTTAGGTTATGGTTTACCTGTGGCATCTGTTACACCTACTTAAACTCGTTTATCTTATGAATGATTTACTACCTGTGTATTCATTCACAGGATTGCTGGGGGAAGTAACTTATGTTTTAAGTGAGATTATCATCATGCAGAATTTTCGGATTTTCTGTTTTATTAGAAAAATGTTGGGACTTCCCTGTTGGTACAGTGGTTAAGAATCTGCCTGGGGCTTCCCTGGTGGCGCAGTGGTTGAGAATCCGCCTGCCGATGCAGGAGACACGGGTTCGTGCCCTGGTCCGGGAAGATCCCACATGCCGCGGAGCAACTAAGCCCGTGAGCCATGGCCGCTGAGCCTGTGCGTCCGGAGCCTGTGCTCCGCAACGGGAGAGGCCACAACAGTGAGAGGCCCGCATACCGCAAAAAAAAAAAAAAAAAAAAAAAAGAATCTGCCTGCCAATGTAGGGGACATGGGTTTGACCCCTGGTCCGGGAAGATCCCACATGCCTCGGAGCAGCTAAGCCCGTGCGCCACAACTACTGAGCCTGCACTCTAGAGCCCTTCGGCCATAACTACTGAGCCTGCGTGTGCCAAAGTTACTGAAGCCTGTGCACCTAGAGCCCGTGCTCCACAACAAGAGAAGCCACCGCAGTGAGAAGCCCGCGCACCGCAACCAAGAGTAACCCCCGCTCACTGCAACTCTAGAGAAAGCCCGCGCACAGCAACAGAGACCCAGTGCAGCCAAAATAAATAAATAAATAAATTTATTTTTAAAAAAAGTTAACACGCCTCTCTCTTCTCATTCCCACCTGCAAAAGTGAAGTGTGCTTCAATGGATAACATTTGAAGGGCATTTACAAGTTGTTGATGAATTTCTTTAAGTTGTTATTGTTCACTTCTATTTACAACTGCTTCTGTGTTTGTGAGATGAGCTCATCTTTGGAAGGTGGGGCAGGCAAGTGTGATTTCGGAAGACCTTCCCTCCCAAGTCACAGTATAATTAGAAGTCCACATCCTCCCTAAGTTGCTTTTTCGGACTCCCTGAGAAGGACATTTTTATCGTGAACGGTTGCCAAGAAGCCTTGCTGATTCCGGCTTTAGTAACTTTAATAAGATGACAGATCAAAACACCATCTAGATTTAGCAAGTCTTGTTAGTATTGTTCTGAAAGAAAAGTAGCTAATATAGCTCATCATTTAGATATTCCAATGAAATCTGTATTTTAATTATGCAGAGACTCTGAATAGCAATGGGGTGTTTTGATTTTTAATTTCTAATCTGACTTTGAATGTTAACTTTTGTCTCTACACAATTTCTAGATATATTCGGGCTGCCTGACCTCATTGAGTGATTGCTATTAATTAACAAGACTTTGTGGGAAAAGGAAAATTGCCTTCTGAGCTTTGTACCAAAGACCTGGGAAAAGTAAGTAATTTTCTAATTTGCTTTTTAAAAATTTTGTTATATTTCTCTCAAAGTTAACAGTTTGTCTGTGGCTTTTCTACTTCCCTTCTTTCCTGGCTTTGTAAGTTTTATATGCTCTTACAGACTTGAAACATGGAAAGGGACTCAGGAGACCTTTTTTAAAAAAAACAACAAACCTTTCAAGAGATTAGGATGACTTTCTGCAATGTGCCATTTCTTTGGGATTTCATAAACTGAGCCCTCAAGGTTGTGATAAAACCTTTTATCAGGTGTTCAGTAGATGAATTAAACTCTAAAGGTAAGACAGTGTAATATGGTGTGACAGAAAAGTGAGTCCAGTTTTCTGAGCTTCAGGAGTTTTAGACTTTTAGATAAGCTCTTTGGTTCTGAATTTTTGAGAATAAGAATGTAATCCATTTGGTTCTTTTCTTATCTGGAAAGGAAAATAAAATGTGGAATCACTTGTTCAATAAGTCCCTCATGTAGCTTGGTTTTGGAAGAATTGATGCATCTGTCAGTTTTATTGCTTTATAACTTTTTCGAGAAACTCTAAGATAGTTTAATTGAGGAACTTGTGTGAATGGCTTGACTATCTCGTAGAAAAAATTGTTTGGCTCTATAAAGTTCAGTTTATTTCCCTGTTCTTTTTGAAGAGAAAGTAAAATGGGCCCTAAAAATAATACAGTCTACTTTTGTGTAGATACTACTTGGAAATGTGAGTGGCCCATGAGAATGTAAGCGAAACAACACACACACACACACACACGCATGCACGCACGCACGCACCCACGCACACGCATTCACACACACCTCCTTTCTGGTGTATTCCAGGAGCAATATCATTGACAGTAGGAACTGTTTGCTCATTAAATCACTAGATAGTTTTCTAAACTTTGTATTCTCTGTGTATCGCAGCTTCTCTACATTTCTGACAGTACAAATGAGATAGTTGAAACATTTCTAAAACAAAACAAGACAGAAAAGAACTATACTCTAGAAGTTCCATAGAAGCATTAAACAGTAAGATCAGATTTTATTATTTGTAGTGTAAATTTATTTATAACTAAATTGTGTGTTATTTGAAATAATTTTAATAAGGTAAGGGTCTTTAATTATGAAGGTGTTTTGAAGTTAAATAAGATGTACTGAAAAAATATTACATACAGAGAGTATACATATAACACGAAAACAGTTTCTGAGAGCCATCAAGTCTCTGCTAAAATATAAACCCAATGAAAGCAAGGACTTTGAAAATTTTCTCCAAAAACATTTTTTTTGTTACAGTGAAATATTTGCAGTAGTGAAATACTATTGTCAGTGGAATTTAAAAAAAATGATAGCAGTGTATTTAGTTGAATTTTTTAGCCTTGTATTCACATATTAACCTTAAAATAAAGGATATTTATTCCATCCTGGCAGGATATTTGAAAGAGGATTATGTTGGAAGTCACCAATCTATCCACAGAAGTAGAACGAAAAGAGCAAAAGATTAATTCTCTGGCCTTTAGGATCTCAATATTTGCAGTGGTGTTTAGATTGGAAATACAACTTAGCCCCAGAAAGTGAGCTACTTAAACTGCCTTTCAAATAATTTAGCATTTCTTTAAAATTTAATATAGTCCCTGGTGAAATATTTTCCTTCCATTACACTAAAATATTCCCTTTGTGATATTGCTGTAAAAGTTACTTTTCCATTTTATAGAAGCAAGGCATCAGTAGGACTTTTGATCACCACAATAAGCTAACACAGTCCCTGTGTTACTGCAGGGAGTATGGCAGAAGCAACCCTGCTTACTGAAACTGATGTCATAGATGAAAATTTATATGCACAGAAGGATGTTGACAGTTGACTTTTAAGTTAAAAAGAAGATGGTTATAATGCATAAGTATCCTCTGTATAAATCTAGTTCTGAAGAACTAGTTATATGGAAGTAAACATTAAGGGAGAGGGCAGGGTGTGGGGAGATGGAAGGAAGTCCCTTCTGAAATTTACAAAAGTCACAGGTGAGTGTTTCTGACAGTACTTTGAAAACTGTAAAGGGTACTTAAATGAATTGGTGACTTATTTGGGGGGAGGTTAGTGCAGCTTTAGGGAAAATTCAGAACCCTAAACAACCACCACACTTCCTTTTAACTCCCATTTGTCCTCTACTTTCATTTTTTTCTTAATCACAAATATGTTTTCAAAGACTTCCTTGTTTCAAGTATTTTATTTAATTATTTGAAGGAGGTTTCTGGAAGCTTGAGTCTATAATATTGACAAAATGTAGATGCACTTTTGAAAAATTAGCCATGGATTATTTTAAAAGAAGTAGAAAATAGCTTCTATTTTATTATCCTGTTTAATACATATCTATGTTTATTTTTATGTTCATACTATCAGAGTAGTATATGCTACAAATTATTTGGTATCCTTTCTTTTCCACTTAATAAATAATGAATTCCCGTGCTAATAAATATTTGTCTACAATATCATTTTTAGTGAAAGAGAAACAGTTGAACCTTAGCTTTTTGTTTAATTTTAGGTGATCCTGGCTTTCTGTTAGAAGGGAGTATATATGGTGTGGGGGTTTTTCATCTGTGAACAGAGAATAGACTAGGATTCACCTTCTGCAATCTCTACCGTGTTTACTGTAACCAGACATGTTCTGAACAGGAGGCTTGTGGGACTAAATATGTGTTCAAAATGGTAAATGTCACTGTTTGACGGGTACTGTGTATAAAGCTTGTGTCTTCTTTGGTCCCTTTGTTATATTACAAGAGTGCAGGTGACATCTTCCTCCCGCTTAGCTGTCTTCATCAATATTTCTGTGCCTAAGGAAGGATTCTACCTATGTATTTCTCCCTCCCAAGAAGCTCTTAATATCTCAGATGAGGTGATGGGTACAGAAGGAACGTTTCATAGACTTTGGAATATAATTTATTGGAGCAAATTGAAATCCAAATTAATTGGAGATGCAAAATGTATTATAGACCTTTGCATGCCTTCTCAATTTTAGGTTCATTTATTAAGCCAACATTTTTTGCACAACTACCATGTGCCAGGCACTGTGTTAGGAGCTCATTATTCAAAGATGAATGAGATATGCTCTTGCTTTCAGGGAACTTAATTTGAGTTTCAAATTCAGATTCAAATAACGTATATTCAGTGTGTACTATGTGATATTCTGGATATTCTCAAATGAGGCGTTTGACCACTAACATTCAGTAATGATGTTCACTGACCCATCCCTTCCAAAATAAATCATGAATAGAATTTTCTAATCCTTAAGGGTTTTTTTCCATTATATTTTCCTGAACTTTTGGTACCTGCTACTACTTGTTAAGTTAAATTAGCAAATAGAAAAAAAAAAGGTTAATGAATAACAAGCATTTAATCAATAAACTTAGAACAATGATTTAAAAACCATGTGTATATATTTATACACACATATGTGTACATACACACACACATAATATTTGGGAAGCAGTATGTATATAATGTAGTTGTAATTTCTCCTAGTAGAATAATTCTTGGTTCATGTGGTACAGTTAATATACCAAGATTTCTGATATTCTGCCCTTAGACTGGCTCCGCTGTCTGAACAAGTGTGGAAGTCTTAGTAGTGAGTCACTAGATTGTCACAGTCATTCTTAGGGTAAGGATTATTGAAACTCTGGGGAAAGTAACTCGCCAGCATTCACACAGCTAGAAAAGGTTTGAGTTAGGATTCTAACTCTGATCCATCTAACTTTAAAGCCCATGAGGTATCCATCTGACTCTGGTGAGCTTGTAGGGAAGATGGATTCACAAATGCTGTGGGCCTGCTGAGGAAGGGGCGGTCATTTCCCGAGGAGTCAGGAGTCTGGATGGCATTGGGCATGTTCCCCATTTTCTCAAAGTCCATCTCTTCATCTTTAAAGAAGAGTTGGTAGTAGAATCTAGCAGGGCGTTGGACCAGAGCAATTAAGGAGCATTGGTAAGAGAAGTAGCTAGGCATGTGAGATGGAGAAATAATAGGTCTAGGACTGGAAGCCACTGCTAGCAATTAACCCTGGGAATGTGCTGGAAACTGTATTAAGAGTTTTACATATTTCATCTTATTTAATCCTATATATCAGTTCTGAGAGGTAGGTGTTATTGCCCCATTATAAAGATTTTGAAACTGAGGCTCAGTGAGGTTAAATAACGTGTCTAATGTCACGTAGCTAGGGAGTGGAGTGGTCAAGACTTGAACTCAGGTCTGTATGACTCTCATGTTTATGCTCTCAACCACTGTGCTACGATCAGAAGTAATCCTTTCTGTGTGTCAAACTCCCTTAATACCCTCCTTCAGTCTCTCTGATAGTATATTCTGATTTTATCTTTTATTGTTTTTAACTTGAATTGGGTTATAGTTATTTACATAATGTTTAATAGACTGTAAGGTCTTGAGGCCTGGGATCCAGTCTCATTCACTTTTTTTTTTTGTCTTTCATAACTCTTTGCTCAATAAAATTTACATTGGTAAGATGAATAATCTCTAAGATATTTTGTCCCTTGAAATTTAGTGTTTTAAAATTATATATGTATATGTAAAGCTTCTATTGAAGTTATATCAAGTGTTACTTAAATGGGGGTAATTGGATTTTAGTTTGATATTTGTTTATTTATTTATCTATTTAATTGTTTGATATCTAGATTGATCTCTAAAGTTTCAGGAAATTCCTAATTGCCATTTTATCTTGTGACTTGCTGTCCAAAACTGAAGCTGAGACTAAAATGCACTTCTTGTAAGCCCTTTTGGAGGCTGTAAAGCTGTGCTTGCTGCTTCATTGCTATGGCAGCTATAAAACTGTCTTAAATGATATTTTTGAGTCCATAAAAAATGCTACACCATCATTCATGCAGGTAAGGACCTCAGTTTGTGAAAATATGTGGAGCCCTTGTGTTGACGGTTACTCCTGTTGGTCCTGGCTGGTTTCAGATTTAGACAACAAACAGAAGTACTTTTCTGGTTCAGGGCATATTATGGGAGACCGTTGGGGTCAGGCTTGCCTAGGTTTGCACCCTAGTTTCTTGGTTTATGAACTCTGTGACTCATGACAAGAAAGCATCTGTATAATGAAGATGGATAAGAAAACAGGTTGTTATAATAGGTTCGTGTACTTGGTTCACTGGGAATTTAGGGAAAAAATATCCATATTCAGATGGGAGCCACTTTTGCTCAGATACTCTTTAAAGGAGGCCAAAACTGTGAGCTCGTAGGACAGAATTTGACGGTTCAGTACTACAGCCCGTCTTTATCCCTAACCCTTTGCTGTTTTTAAACCAGAGTTCACGTTCTCTTGTAACTACTGCATTTATTTTCCTGTACTCTAAGGAGGTAGTTTAGGCTTTGCTTCATGTTCTGTATGCTGGAGGAGAGTAGGAAACGACGTCTTTTAAGAAAATAGAAAATGTTACTCAAGATCAACATTGCCTCTGGGCTTTGAAAAACTCTGGGTTTTCTTTCATCTTCCAAGAGCTGTGAGGAAGGAAAGCAAACCCTGGGGAAGTTTCATAGCTTGTCTCTCCCGCTGTTACTGGAAAAGGGGAAAGTATGGGCCCGTAAATAGCTGTCATGGCCACAATTGATGGCAGGTTCAGGTGTGCTAGAAATAAAGCACAGGGAGCTGCTTACTCCCACGGCTGCTGCTCGGCCTGACAGCAGGAGAATGGGTCTCAGAACGTGGTTCTACAGTGAAAACGAAGTGTCCCGTCCATCACAGGCATACATTTCATAAATTTCAAGTTGCACAAAGATTCATGATGTTATTCCCCTTTGAGGTTTAATATCTTAGATTGCTAACAAGTTGGGTAAAAATACTCTTCAGCCTCAGTCTTATTCTTGTAGTTTTTGATTGCTTAGTTTTGCACTTTAAAGGAAGGGCAGACTTGGCCTGTACCTTCTTGATGGTGAAAAGCTGGAGCTATCAATAAATGCTGAATTTAAAAACCATTTCCAGGGTTACCTCCCCCCACTACGTGACCCGTGCCAAAAAGCTTTAGTCTGCTGTAAACTGGTGATCCCTTAATACATGGATACCCTGGTGGGGAAAATAAAATCGGATTGTATACCTTTCCCTTTTACTTGTGGACTAATTGTTGTTCTCCTGCATTTAAAAGCAGATGTGAAACTCTCCCTTTGATGTTCCACAGCAGACAGACTCCAGTTGTGTTACCACTTCTGAGGCATATCTGTTGTTAAATGAAGATCAGCTTTGGCAAATTACAGTTTGATGGTTACACTTTGACCTGGAGCCACAGAACAGAATGGCAATTTATTCTTTCATCTGACAGACATTTAGTGGGTTCCTGCCTGGCCCTTTACATAAATTGTTTTCAAATCTCACAAATACCACAAAAACCTAGCAAACTTGATAGTGCTATCTCTATTTTATAGATAAGAAAAATAAGGCATAGAGAATGATTAGAAAACTTGCCCAGGCTTACATTGCTATTAAGTGGCTGGGATTTGATCTGGGGTTTTTGGCTGACTCCAAGGCTGTTGCTGTGGTGGGGAGGGGGAGACGGAGTGGGGAGACTGCATTTTGAGAGGAGTTGATCAATGGTGCACAGATCTTGAGGTGTTGACATAAAAAAAAAGTCATTAACCATGAGCCCGTCATTCATTCATTTATTCAACAGATATTTATTGAGTGTCTATTTTGTGCTAGACACTCTGCAAGGTGCTAGAAATTCAGTGGTGGGCAAGACATAATCCTTCACCAGCTTCAAGGAGGAAAAAGGTATGCAAGAAAGAGTGTTTGTTCCCCTCCAAAAGCTGTGGTGTCTTGGTTGGGAGAGCAGAAGAGCTTTTATAAAGTTTTTTTAAGATGTGGGAATTTTGACGCCTTAATGAAAGTTGTTTAGTTTATTCTTCTTTTATATCAATGTATATACTATATTAAATTATCTACAAATAAATAGAGAGGTGGCTTCACTAGGAAACTTGGCAACTGTACTCCTTGGTTGGGCTGCTTAGGACATGCAGAAATGGAGGCTGGAGTGAAATGGTATTGAGTTTTTTGTTTTTTTGTTTTTTAAAAATTTATTTGGTTGCGTCAGGTCTTAGTTGCGGCTCACGGGCTCCTTAGTTGTAGCTCGCTGGCTCCTTAGTTGTGGCATGTGAACTATTAGTTGCGGCAGGCATGTGGGATCTAGTTCCCTGACCAGGCATTGAACACGGGACCCCCGCATTGAGGGCGTGGAGTCTTAACCACTGCACCACCAGGGAAGTCCCCTGTATTGAGTTTTAAACAAAGTGTGGTGAACAAAAATTTGAACAATGAGCTGGCAAAGACTGAATCTAATTCAGTTTTGGGATCCCCATTTTATGTAGCAGGACTTAGCACAGTGCCTGGTATGTAGCAGGTTCCTAGTAATTCTGGTTTATTGGTTCAGTGATGAGACATAAAATAAGGAAGAGAGGGGAAAGGAAGCTTGTGGGTTGTGGGGTGTGGGTGGGAGATAAGGTAATATCGAGGAGGAGTGTGAGGGTAGCAGTAAAATAAACCGATAAAGAAATAAGGAGAGCACACGACATACGACAGACTTGATTCAGATGTACAAACCCTTTTAATATCCAAGGTGGGGAGGTGCTGTGTTTATGTAATCTGGAAATGCCATTGCGTTTGGGTGCCTGAGAGAGAATACAGCTTTCTCTTGACCTTCTGATTGGACTCTTCTGACTTTCTATTCACACATGAACCCCACTCTGCCCCCTTTCCCACCATGAACTTTATTTCACTCGTTTGAGACTTTCGGCTTTTAAGCACGGTGTTTGGTTCTTTAATAAGTAGGGTGGCAGTATGTGTCAGTTTGCTGGGACAGTCCTGACTGTGCCTGTTGTTATTTTTGATAATGCCCCCTTTCAGAACCAAGTGTTCTGGTTTGGATGATAAATTAAATGGCCACCCTACTCATAAGGGAATTTGGTGACATTCTGTATCATTAAAAAAAAAAAAAAAATCTTTACAACATTCAGACTACTTTGATGAATTACCTTGATGTGGATGTAGTACCTGTAAAATTTCGAAGCAGACTAGTGTCTGATCTCTTATAATAAGTAGGAAGAAGAGAAAATGAGCAGTACCTGAAAAGATTCAGATGTAGAGAGATACAAGCCAATTTCAACAAGAACTTTAATGACAACGAATGACTGGCATAGCCTATGAGAAAGGGCATTTAAAGACTGTCCTAATGAGGGGCAGTGTTGAGGGAATCTAGCATCTTTTGAGATAATCTTGTCTTGATTGCTAGTTTTTATTTGGAGTTTCAGTGTTTCCACAGCAGTCGTAATTTAATTCAGATGTACTTTCATTTATTCTCTAAGTAGAAAGCAGAAGAAATTTGTCAGAGGTTTAAATAAATGACTGGAGGGGAAGTTGTTGAATTCAAGTTTTTTCCTTAAATCTGTTAAATTGTATCTTTTGTAATAATAGTAATAATATTTTAATAGTAATAATATTTTAATCAAGTGAGATTCACATAGGGATTCAGTGCACATTCATAGAATATATGCTGGGGCTTTTCTCTTAATAAATAGGGTTAAATTGGTTTTATAGGTTGCATACATGGATTTGAAGAAATGAACTAGTATTTTGTCATACAGATATATGTAAAAGTTTTTTAGGTATTCTGGTAATGCTTGACAATAATTGCAGCATGAGAGTTGGGTAGGATTAAAATCATGCTTATTAGACCAGTCTTTTCCATATTAATATTGATATTTTATGAGATAATGATGCATTTACCTTCAAGTCCCATAGTTTCTTGTTCTCTGCAATTTTATCTTTTATAGGAGGGTAGATTTCCAGAGTAGAGGGACTGTTTCTATACAATCTTAAAATTCTGTTTGTTTTGGGATAAAATTCTGGCTCTGCCGCAGGCTATCTGTGGGTGAGTTCTTTCTCTGAGCCTCGGTTTTCTAGCCTATAAAGTGGGAATAATGGTATCTATTGCTTAGAGTTTATTAATAGAGTGTTTATTCATTCCTGCACCTGTGATAAGCACTAACAAAAAGGTTAATGTTCTCCAAGGCTTAGGAATCAGTAGCAGAAACTGAGATGGAGAGACATGTATTGTTGTTGGAAGGATGAGACTCAAAATAGTTGACAGCCGGATTCTGGCCAATCAGATTGGATGCTGACTATAAACATTGGACAGTCATCACAGTGCTTACCTACTGAACATCATCCTGTGTTATCAGTATCAACAAATCTGTTTAACCTGTGATGATTTGCAAGAAACCCATTGTGTCTCCTAGTTATAAATTAATGCTTCCTCTTCTGAGGTGATTGGGAAAGGACACCATCTTCATATGATGAGGTGAACCTAGCTCACATGCCTGGATTCCTGTCCCAAGGTTCCCTTTTCTTTGGAGACCTTGCTGATCATTGCTGCCAGCACTGTGATAGCTCTGCTATCCCACTCTGCTTTCCTATTTCCCACTCCATCCTTAGCTTGGAAACATGTCCTTAATTCCCTATAGTAGATAAAAGTTGAGTTTATGACCTTTGACAAAACCCTGAGAGTCCCGTAAAATTGCTACTAGATATGGCATACTGAGACCCATCCTCACTGGGCCCTTACAAGGCTACCTTTCTGGCCTAGACCACCAGCCCCCTCCCCCAGAAGTGACTATCAGCATATTTAGTTGTAGAGGACAGACATCAAATAGATTAAGGCCCTGGAAGAGGGAAGATTTCTGCCGGGTCTTTACTTCCTAGTTTTCATTTCTTATCTCAGGCTCTGCCTCTTCCCAGAATAATTGACATTGGGAAGCCCACCTCTCACAGGGCAGATCCTAACCGCTTACCCCAGGGATGGGACGACAATAGCCACAGCTATCAAAAAATGCAGAATCAGTGCAAAGGCTTCCATATAATCCTAGAAGGTTCCTTTCCTAAAGCAGGCGTGAGTTGGTTTAATCATATTGGGCATATACTGATGTGGTCAAGAATCTTTAAGAAATTGTTTTGTGGTCACCTCACACCTGTTAGAATGGCTGTCATCAAAACTACAAGAGGGCTTCCCTGGTGGCGCAGTGGTTGAGAGTACACCTGCCGATGCAGGGGACACGGGTTCGTGCCCCAGTCCGGGAAGATCCCACATGCCGTGGAGTGGCTGGGCCCATGAGCCATGGCCGCTGAGCCTGCGCGTCCGGAGCCTGTGCTCCGCAAGAGGAGAGGCCACAACAGTGAGAGGCCTGCGTACCGCAAAAAAAAAAAAAAAAAAAAAAAAAAAAAAAAAAAACTACAAGAGATTAAAAAGTATTGGTGAGGATGTGGAGAAAAGGAGCTCTATATGCACTGTTGGTGGGATCGTAAAATCGTGCAGCCACTATGGAAGCAGTATGGAGGTTCTTCAAAAAATTAAAAATAGAACTACCATAAGATCCAGCAATTCCACGTGTGGGTATATGTCTGAAGGAAATGAAATCACTATCTAGAAGAGATATATTTGTTCCCCCATGTTCATTGCAGCATTGTTTACAATAGCCAAGACATGCAAGTATCCATCACTAGCTGAATGGATAAAGAAACTGTGGCATATATATCCAGTGGACTATTATTCAGACATCAAAAATAAGAAAATCCTGCCATTTGCAACAACATGGCTGGACCTTGAAGGCATTATGTTAAGTGAAATAAGTCACACAGAGAAAGACAAATACTGTATGATCTCACCTATATGTACAATCTAAAAAAATCCTGAATTTACAGAAACAGAGAACAGATTGGTGGTTGTCTGAGGTGAGGGGTTTGTGGGTGGGAGAGGTAGTCAAAAGGAACAAACCAGTTGTAAGATAAATAAGTCATGGGGATGTAATGTGCAGCATGGTGACTGTAGTTAACAATACTGTACTGTAGGGCTTCCATGGTGGCGCAGTGGTTGAGAGTCCGCCTGCCGATGCAGGGGACGCGGGTTCATGCCCCGGTCCGGGAAGATCCCACATGCCACGGAGCGGCTGGGCCCGTGAGCCATGGCCACTGAGCCTGCGCGTCCGGAGCCTGTGCTCCGCAACGGGAGAGGCCACAACAGTGAGAGGCCCGCGTACCAAAAAAAAAAAAACAAAACAATACTGTACTTTATATTTGAAAGTTGCTAAGAGAGTAGATCCTAAAAGTTCTCATCACAAGAGAAAAAAATTGTTAACTATACATGGTGATGAATGTTAACTAACTTATTGTGATGATCATTTAGTAATAAATACACGTCAAGTCATTATATTGTACACCTTAAACTAATACAATGTTATATGCCAATTATAGCTCAATAAAACTGGAAAGAAAAAGAAATCATTTTGTGGGGAGATTTTTTTCTGCCAACAGACTAAGGTGGTACTCCCAACCTGAAGCTCAGGAGTTTTATTAGGGAAGATGGAGGAACACTGGGAACCTAGGTTCTAGTCCCGGTTTTGCTAACTGCTAGTTGTGTGACCTTGAGTTACATAGGTACCCCTTCCTGGGGTCCTCATTTTCTTATCCATAAAATGATTTTCACCTGTAATATGATTTTAAAGGTCTTTGTCAATCAGAAATTCTATGCATCTCTAATAACTCCTAAAAATGCACAATACAATTTTTGAACAAATTGAACCTCTCCGTATCTGATGATGATGATTATCTTCCTTGACACTGCCCTAGTTTGTGACTGTAGCTGTTTTGTGGAGACCCAGGTATCTGTTGCTGGAAAAGGCCTTTCCACCCATTATCTGATATTATACTATTCTGTTGGTATGCTTTTCAAGTGCAGTGGCAGAACAGGCTCACCAAGTCTCCCCTGTGATTGTCTCGTGCAAAAAGTTGTGAATTTGGTCCATTGTCAGCCTGAATGTTAGTGATGATGCCACCCTATTTTAAATGTTGAATCTTCTGTATGTCTGAATGGTAGCTTCCAATTCGCAATGTTCAATATATTACTTTATAGGTTGATTAATTATTATTTATGTCTGTTGGTAACTTGGAGCAATTCACCCTTAAAATTTATTGAAAGAGAGAATATGTGTGGACTTCACAATTGCAGAAATGTCTTTGGGGTTTTGATAAGGATTCCATTGAATATGTGTATCACTTTGGGTAGTATTGACATCCTAACAATATTAAGTCTTCCAATCTATGAATGCAAGATATCTTTCCATTTATTTGACTTTTCTTGAATTTCTTTCAGCCACATTTTGCAGTTTTCAGTGTATAAGCCTTTTGCCTCCTTGGTTAAGCTTATTCCGAAGTATTTTATTCTTTTTTGATTCTATTATAAATAGAATTGTCTTTAGTTTTCATTTTGGATTGTTCATGGTTAATGTATAGAAATGCAACTGATTTTTGTGTGTTAATTTTATATCCTGTAACTTTGCTGAATTTGTTGATTAGTTCTACCATTTTTTTTCTTTTTTCTGGAATCTTTAGTGTTTTCTACATCTGTGATGGGTTTTCATATCATCCGTGAACAGAAATAATTTTACTTCTTCCTTTCCAATTTGGATGCTTTTTATTTCTTTTTCTTACCTAATTGCTCTGGGTAGGACTTCCAGTACTATATTGAACAGAAGTGGCAAGAGTGAGCATTCTTGCCTAGTTCTTGATCTTAATGGAAAAGCTTTCAGTCTTTTCCATTATTGAGTATATTGTTAGCTGTGGATTTTTCATATAAGGCCTTTATTTTGTTGAAGTAGTTTCCTTCTATTCCTAATTTGTTGAGTGTTTTTTATCATGAAAGAGTATTGAATTTTTCAGGTTTATTTTCTGCATCAATTGAGATGATCAGGTGATATTTTTTTCCTTCATTCTTTTAATGTGGTGTATTACATTGGTTGATTTTCATATGTTGAACCATATTTGCATTCCAGTAATAAATGCCACTTTTAATATGCTGTTGCATTCTGTTTGCTAGTATTTTGCTGAGGATTTTTCCATCAGTATTCATAAGGGATAATGGTCTGTAGGGGTTTGTTTGTTTGTCTGTTTTATGTAGAAAACTTCCGTTGATATTAGTGTAATGCTAGCTTCATAGAATGAGTTTGGAAGTGTTTCACCCTCTTTAATTTTTTTAGGAGGACTTGAGAAGGATTCTTCTTCTTTAAATGTTTGATAGAATTTACTGGTAAAGCCATTTGGTCCTAGGCTTTTCTTTCTGAGATTACTGATCAGTTTTGTTATTAGTTATAGGTCTGATTTTCTTTCTTCATAATTCCATCTTGGTGGGTGTTTTTAGAAATGTACCCATTTCATCTAGGTTGTCAAATTTGTTACCATACAGTTGTTCATAGTACTCTTTTATAATCCTTTTTATATCTTTACAATTTGTAGTAATGTTCTCTTTTTTATTTCTGATGTTAGTTATTTGAGTCCTCTTTCCTTTTTTTTAGTCTAATTAAAGGTTTGTCAATTTTGTTGGACTTTTAAAAGAACCAAACTCTTGGCTTTGTTGATTTTTCCCAGAGGTTGGCTTTTATGACTTTTATTCATTCTTACAGTAAGCAAACTGATGTTTATATTAGTTTAGTATTAGACTTCTGTCTTTTGTTTTTGTTATTTGGCAATGAGTAAGACCCCTTTGCCTTACATATGTAGATGTATGAAGGGTTTAAGTAATCAGTGCTTTTAAAATAATGTACTTGACATTTTTTTCTTCTTGGGTGATATTTTTGTCTCACTGCTTATTGTAGTTTGTTCTTACAGTTTGTTGCGTTGTGCTTACTCTGTCAGGGATAGTTAAGGTGGTGTCCCATGATTTGGTTTACAACTGGAAAGTTCCTTGCATTTTCTTCATGTTAAACTGCTAAAAGTTCAGGTGAGATTAATTAATTTCCATTATTATTTTAAGTAATAAGCCAATTATTTATAGAAATGCATGAACTTAGGAAAGCTTAGAGGACTAGGTGGAAAATTACAAATTTTAATTCTGTTTTTGTGAACCATGATGCTTCATTCACTGATGTGGACTTACTGCCTCTTCCCATCTTACTCCTCCATGCAAAAATTTTGAGGTTACCAAAATTCAGTCAATGGCCCTCTCTGTGATTATAAACCAACAGGAAGCTTCAGCATTACTTTCAAGGGAATGCCACTCAAAGCAATTCATTTCATAGCCCCCACCCTACCCTGAGCTAAAAAATCTTGTCTAGGCCTGTTGGCTAATGTTTTTTTTTTTTGTTTGTTTGTTTTTTTTGTGCTGTACGCGGGCCTCTCACTGTTGTGGCCTCTCCCGTTGCAGAGCACAGGCTCCGGACATGCAGGCTCAGCGGCCATGGCTCACCGGCCCAGCTGCTCCGCAGCATGTGGGATCTTCCCGGACCAGGGCACGAACCCGTATCTCCTGCATCGGCAGGCAGACTCTCAACCACTGCGCCACCAGGGAAGCCCATGGCTTACCTTAATTACTTCTTCTTCTTTTTTAAAAATTAATTAATTATTTATCTTTGGCTGCATTGGGTCTTTGTTGCTGCGCGCGGGCTTTCTCTAGTTACGGCAAGCGGGGGCTACTTTTCACTGCGGTGCGCAGGTTTCTCGTTGCAGTGACTTCTCTTGTTGTGGAGCACAAGCTCTAGATGTGCGGGCTTCAGTAGTTGTGGCTGGCGGGCTTCAGTAGTTGTGGCTTGCGGGCTCTAGAGCGCAGGCTCAGTAGTTGTGACGCATGGGCTTAGTTGCTCTGCGGCATGTGGGATCTTCCCAGACCAGGGCTTGAACCCGTGTCCCCTGCATTGGCAGGTGGATTCCCAACCACTGTGGCACCAGGGAAACCCTTAATTACTTCTTGGTAGTCCATTTATTCAATCCATTTGGACCAGTTATATTTGATCTCAGGGGTATGATGAAGACTTGACTTCTGTTGTGTGATGTCCTTGTTTCTTTCATTATCCCAGTCTTTATATAGACTTGTGAGTCAAATAATTTATTTTGATAAGAGATTTCTATCACTTCCCCATAGATTTGTTAGTTTCTTGTTATCTAGAAATCACTTTTATTTCACCAATAAAATAGTTTCTTCTACAGTTGCTTTATTCTGTTTATTCTTTTTTCTGTCTCATTGATTCTAAGACATATATCTTTCACATTTTAACATTCTTGAAATTTGATGTATCTTGCAATTGCTGACATCTTATAACTATTCTTGGCAGCACTTCTGTTTTTATTCTTAGCACATAAAATAGTGGTGTAGCTTCCAATAGCACTTAGATTTGATGAAATAAGTTACTATTAATAATCATTGTAACAATTACTGTTAGATACATAATGTTAAAATGCTACTTTTGCAAGAATCTGTAATGGCAATATAGCAGTTTTACAGTAGGAGCTATAAATGATGATATAAATATCAAGTATTATAAAAAGTTTAGAGTGAAAAAATCACCTATAAGCTCCAAATCTATTTACTTAAACAAGTATTTTTGTGTGTATTTCATTCCAGTCTTTTTTAACATATGTATATATTTTTATTTGGTTGTAGTTGTAGTATATATCTTATTTTGACCCCTTCTTTTTTATATTATTGTTACATCTTAATTTCCTCTGTTGCAGGCCTTCATGTTTGTCAGTTTTAATGGTTCCATAATCTATCCAGTGTTTTACCGTAATAAAACAGCACATTGCCCAATTGTTGAAAATTCAGAATATTGCCATTTTTCCTATGATGAACAATGTTTCAGTGAACACCTCTTTTGCCTATTTTGTGATTTTTAATTTTGACCATTTTCTTAGTAAAATATAACTTTGTAGAAGCCTCCTGAACTTTGTTTTATTGTCAAGAATCAATCTTTGTATTCAGATAAATCACCAAATAAATAGCTACTATTTTAGTGCCGTTCATTCATTCATCATCAATGTATTGGATTATTCTGTGGTCAGTAGTGCCAAGAGCTGAGTATTAAAAGTTCAGTAGGGCACACCTCTGACCTGTAATATCTCATAGTCCAGTGGGAGACTCAGACTGGTCAAAAATAAATACAGCAATATGAGTGATGTTGGAAAGATATGGTGAAGTTTCTTAGTTGCATGAAATTGACTTTGACAGTATTGTTGATTGGTATCCTTTATGATTTAAGAGGTGTTGACTTATTCATGTGACATAAAATCTTTTAAATGTGTATAATAGGCTTAATAATATGACAGAAATTGGTCTCATTTGACCTATCCAACCTCTTATCCTTCACATTTAAATCTTTCTGTGGGGCTTGTGGTCCAGTGTTCATCAGTGTTCCATGTGTCATATTTCTGCAATATGCTAAGTTCCCTGTTGCCAGTAGGTGTGTCACGTGCCGCATTCCTGTTCCACACCTACTACAAACTGCTGTGCTTGTAGTAAATGTTGAAGGATTGGTGTTCGTTTGACTTGCTTTCAGTTACTACTTTTTCA
Source organism: Kogia breviceps (assembly GCF_026419965.1). Lineage (NCBI taxonomy): Eukaryota > Metazoa > Chordata > Mammalia > Artiodactyla > Physeteridae > Kogia > Kogia breviceps. The sequence continues at coordinate 82,804,098 of NC_081315.1, forward strand.
AGTGAGTGATAATATTTCACCATTTTATAGTTTCCTTAGAACTTCATTGACTGTCAGTTTACATTGTGTGATATTGGTGAAACCAATGCCATTTTAGTTACCTCTTGTCATTTGTTTAAAAAATTTAGATTAAGAAGATGTTTGAGAGATTATATACTCATATAGAGATTCTTATAGTAAAAGTTTTAAAAAAATCTACTTATGATGGTTGGAGCAGAACCTATGCAGAATGAAACAAAACCCCTCAGTGTGAATTTCTGAATGATCTCTTAAGCCATTGGAGAGGGGGGAAAAACAAAGAAATTTTCTATATACCTAAATATTAATTCAGGCTTTGGATATAGTGAGTCTGTTTTGGAAATAGCTGTTAGGGTTTCACCATTTTGAAATTCAGTAACTAGCTGTGAATTTGCCTCCTTTATACTTGTGTATCAGAAACTGAGCCTTATTTTAAAATTTCTCACAAAAGTAGTCTTGGAAAAAGCTTTTGAGACTGATTTCTTGGGATCCCCCCGCCTTTTCATTTCTGAAACCTAAGTAGCAAAATCAAAACCTGTGCTTTGTTCTGTACAGAGCTAAAATCAAACCTGTGCTTTGTTCTGTACAAAGCTGTGGTGATTAGATTGCATATTTACTCGGACACACACGCATGTTGCTGTGTGGAATCGCTGTCCATTGTAATCTCCAAATGAAACAGGGAGCTGGGGGCAGGGTGGTGATCTGGGATTAACTGAGATGAATTTATCTCAGCTTTTCAAAACACTGTGTGAGCACAATATAATTCACTTGGACAACTGTGGAATAAAACTCTTGTTTTAGTGGCCATTAGATATTTCATGGGAACTGACGGCACAGGAGAAGAATATATGGTACAAATGCTTGACAGAATTTGAAGTAGCATTTACATCACCAACTGAAATACAATTAATTTTTTTTCCAAGGTGATTTATATAGCCTGACTTCTGTGACTGAGGGATTGATCTCTTGGCAAGTCTTTATGAAATGACACCACAGGAGGGGAAATTATGTGCGTACATCAGGCATTGCATTTACTTTGTTAGCCTTCTTTACAGAGGGCGTATAATCTTGTTCAGTATGACTAACAAAAACTGTAGCTGTACTTTGTCATGAAAGACTTCCTCAGTTTCCAGAAACAATGGGCACCACAGAGAGAAGCTTTCTTTCTTTCCATCCACATTTCTATTAATGTCCTGGTTGCACTTTACTCTTTTATGAAGCCCTTTTGGTCACATCAACAGTTTGTTCTAATCTATCTATCTTAACTTCTAGCTTCGTCTGCAAAATTTGTGTGGTTAGCCCAACACACATGCAGATAAATTGCCTAGGGTTCAGTTTTCTCAGTCTTGGAACTAAGTATGCTGCAGTAGGCTGAGCTGATGGATGTAGCTTTTCAGCAATATTGATGTTTCTACAGCTGAATATAAATCTTTGGATGCCTTGGTTTGCACTTTCATATTCATGTGCAGTTCTTGACCACTGGTTTTCAAATAGCTTCAGCTCTCAGAAAGCTCTGTGTTAAGTAGAAAGACAAAGAAAATTGTTCTTCTTCACCCCCTGCTCTTCTGCCCACTCACAACAGTAAGAATCGTGAGCACAAGTCTTTTGCCAAATGTGAGTAGTGACAACTCCCAATTCACAAACTGATTACATTCTCATGGCTTCTTGTCAAGTCAGTTCGTGGTTTTGAACTTGGAATGTGTTTTCTAATGGGAGAAAAGAATTCAAAGAATAGATGAGCCTGCTAAAACTTTTAACCCATAACATTCTAGCAGGATAGTTTTATTTATACTTTAAAACCTAACCTTCCCCCATGTTTTCCCTGTGGAAAAATGTCCCTGATTCTGCTTTGGTATCATAAGGAACATACACGTTTCATTCTTAACTTTAGGAGATGGCCACCTGTCTCCCCCTGTGTATCCTGGGGCAATGTATCAGGCAGGGTTCTGAGACAGAAGCAGTGGAGACTGGCTGAATGCTTTACGCAGAGAAGTAATTTATGGAGAAGATGCCGTGGGGTGGTTTCCAGAACTGCTAAAAGTTACGAAGAGGTCAGGAGCAATTAGAGACTACACAGCCAGATTCATAGTCAAGGTCATATGCTATGATTAGTTCTATGCAGGGTGGACCCTGTCACTGAACACAGAGTCATACTGGTTCACACTGACCACACCATTGGGACCAGACACTTGCTACCAACTCTGTCACCTCAACCTTTGCTGCCTCTGGGCACTAGATGTTGTTGCCATTGCCCTCACCCACAATAAGTTCCTCCTGCCCGTGTCTCCAGCTTTAGATGCAGGTCGGGCCAAGACTAGGTCCCATGCCTTAGCTGCAAGGGAGTCTGGCAAGGTGAGTGTCCAGCCATTTTTGTCTCTATGTTTAAAGGTGTGTCTCTCATCAATACTCATATGATGAGAAATTTCCCAAATATAGGAAGGGGGTTCAGATGCTGAATAGTCTCTTCTTCCCTCTATAAGGACAAATCTTCACTATAAGAAACCACCATCTGGGCTCTGGTAGATGGGGAGTGGCCAACATGTTTATCTGTTTGAAGCTGTAGTTGACCACTCTATGATAACAGAGACGGCGGATTCCCTCTTGTGCACTGGTATCCAGGGACCCTTTCATCGCGTGTTAACGAAGGCTAGAGGTGTCACTTGACAATTTAAGTATAATTGACCTCTCACGGTATGCTCCTTACGACTTTAAGATAAAATGCATTAAATAGAATTTTAACAATTCGATTAACTAGGAGGAGCAGATTAAGATTTATCTGTTTTTTTTAAAATTTATAGTATATAAATGAAACTTCACATTATTAGTTTGTCTTAGATGATTTATAGATCGTTTATATATTTTATTCATAAGTTTCTACCCTCTTAAAAATGCGTTTTTATTTGCAGTAATACATATGTGTAGATTACAAGTTGCTGCCTGCTTATTTGCATCGTCATTTCTCAGAGGCAACTACTTTCAATTCAGTGAACTCTTCTTCTGATGTTTACTTCCATGTAGCTAATTATTTTTATAATGATGTTTCTTGAAATTTTTTTTTCCTTTTTAGACATTAAACATTGAATTTCTATTAAGGAATATAAGGGGTAGCTCTCTTTTATACTCCCTCCCTTAAAATACCTGCCTCTCACTCTCTGAGATAGTTATATCTCGATTTATTTTCACCATAAATATTTTTCACAGCTGAGTTATGCAGTGTACTGTGTTTTTATTTTCTTTCTTGTTCAGCATATTAAAAAAATCTTTTTTTCTTTTTGGCTTCCTATTCTATTTATGTGCTACTTATTCATCCCCAAATTCTCAAATAAGGTCAAACACAACGGCTTGGCTCTCAGTTCTTTTGTGTGTGTCTGTGGTGTGTGTGACGTTTTTCCGGGAGCCTTTGCTTGCCTGCTCCCTTCTGGACTGTTTGCTCTTGAGACCTTATGCACAGCTGTTGACCTGGAATTTTACTACCATGTTAGGAGTTCTTGATTGACCTGTTTACTGAATAGCATCTCTCCTGGTTTCCTCTTTCTTTTGGGGGAGGCACATTGCCCAGTTGCTTCTTGAGAAAGAAGAGTATGTATGATGTAATTTTTTGGAGATCTGGCATGTGTGCAAATATCACTTAGTCTCTCCTCACATATGATTGATACAGAATTTAAAGTTGGAAATTATTTTCCCTGAGAGTTTTGGAGTCCTTGCTTCATTTCCTTTCGCTTCCAATTTTGCTATTGTTGGATGCTTTTCTGATTCTGGTTACTTTATATGTGACTTTTTTTGGGGAGGCGTGTAGTGGGGGAGCTTTTAGAGTCTTTTATTTTTAATCGCCTAATGTTCTGAGGTTTCAGCATAATGTGCCTTGGTGTGTAACTTTTTCCATCCATTGTGATGATTTTTGCGGCAGGTGGTGGAGGATAATTTTCTTCCCACTGTTTTCTGTATTCTCTTTTCTGAAACTCTTATTTGTCAGATGCTGAAACGTTTGTATTTTTCCTCCAACTTACTTATTGTTAAAAAAAAAAAGTCCCTGATCTCTATCCTTCTATTTTTTTGTTCTGCTCTTGGGGAACATTTAAATCTCAATTATCTTCTAACCCTTCTAAGGATTTTTAATTTCTGTGATCATAATATTAATTTCTAATAGCTCTTGTTCTAATAATATTTCTTTTTTTTTTTTTTTTTTTTTTTTTTTGTGGTACGCGGGTCTCTCACTGTTGTGGCCTCTCCCGTTGCGGAGCACAGGCTCCGGACGTGCAGGATCAGCGGCCATGGCTCACGGGCCCAGCCGCTCCGCGGCACATGGGATCTTCCCGGACCAGGGCACGAACCCGTGTCCCCTACATCGGCAGGCGGATTCTCAACCACTGCGCCACCAGGGAAGCCCCAATATTTCTATTTTATAGCATCCTATTCTTGTTTTGCTTTATGGATGCAAGTATCTTTTTAATAATGTGTATGAAGTTTTTTCCCCACTCCCAGCATTGACTCTCTTTTCTCCTAAACTTCCTGTCTGTCACGTTAGGCTCTTCATCACATGTCTGGTGATCATCTGCTGTCCATTTTTATTTATGTGGAGGCTCTTTGGCATAAACAAGTTGACAGGGCTCTCTCATGTCACCTGGTGACCTTACTTGCCATAGGCTGATTTTCTGTTTTCAGAAGCCCCCTTTCTCCCTAGTTTTGGTAACTGTAGATCTCTTTTCTTGGGCTGGTTAGAAACCCAGCAAGGGAGGGGCTGTGGGTCTCTCCACTCAGTGTACACTTTGACTCAGTCCTCTGTTTCAGAATGGTACCTCCACCCAGTCACTCTTCCTAGTGTCCCTGAGTCCAGACCTTCTCAGGTGGAAGGAGAGAGTTGACAAGCTTCATGGCTAAGGAAAGATCTGGAGGTTTACTCCTTAAAATGTCTTACGAGCAATTCTCCAGTTTTCAATGCCATCTCTGCACTGCCTTCTCCATTCGTCCCCCACTTTAGATGTAACTGGACTTTGTACTTTCTGAAGGGCCTGTGCCCCATATTGTCTGGCTTCTTCCTGTCAGTTCTGCTAGGAGGCATTTCAGTTTTGTCTGTCCGTGCTTTGAAACTTCACTCGTCATTTGCCCATCTGCTTTCCATTTTCCAAAAATTTTTTCCATTATTTTTCTCTTTTTCCATTCTCTTTCTTCTTGTGAGTTTATCTCTTCCTCTTATTTGGTGTCATTTAGTGGAGGGAATGCAGTTAAGCACATGATTGTAATCCACCACTTGATCCTGCAAATCCTTAACCGTGAACTGTTGAGATTTGGTCTCTCCATTTGTATAAATGGTTGTCTGGTCCATTAAAGAAGAGTTAATTTGGTTACTCTAGGATGGATTCCATTTACTGTACTTTTCAGTTTCATTCAGAGATTGTTGCTCTCACTGTCAAAATTGAACTAGGTGTCATTCTTTCTTGATTTGAGTACATAATAGGAAAAAGGGTCAGTTATTTCTTAGGTATAAATTCCAAGTCTGACCTCAAACCCAGTCACAAGAATAACACACACAATTTACAACACTGCAAAGAAATGACTTCCATCCCTGCAGGTTTTCCATGGCCATAATCCCAGTTGGGTCAGTCTTTCATAGATTCCCTACTAGTTTGACTTGAGTTGTGTCCAAGCTGGAAAAACATTCTTTTCTAAGTACCATTTTATGTGGTGGTCCCAGGTGTATTCAGAGTTTCCATGAAGCATCTCTGTAGATTCTACAGAAGAATGTCAGACCATGATATCTTTCTCCATTCCAGGATAAAATCTCAGAATATCTCTTGTAAAATGCAGAAGATTTCATAATGTGCCAAAGGCTTACATTATTGAACATGTAAACACCACAGCAGAATCGGGACCAAATATGACCTCTCTTTCAACTTTTTCCTTACATTTTTATTAGTTCTCCAATTTTAACATTAACAACTGATTTTTTAAATAATGTTTAATGTATTAAGGTATGTCAAGAATTACTGTAGGGCTTCCCTGGTGGTGCAGTGGTTAAGAATCTGCCTGCCAATGCAGGGGACACGGGTTCGAGCCCTGGTCCGGGAAGATCCCACATGCCGCGGAACAACTGAGCCCGTGAGCCACAACTACTGAGCCCGTGTGCCACAACTACTGAAGCCCACACGCCTAGAGCCCGTGCTCCACAATGAGAGAAGCCACCACAATGAGAAGCCTGTGCACCGAAACCAAGAGTAGCCCCCGCTCACCGCAATTAGAGAAAGCCCGCGTGCAGCAAAGAAGACCAAACGCAGACAAAAATAAATAAATAAAATAAATTTTTTAAAAAAAGAATTACTGTAAAATTACTATGGGCCTTATTCAACCATTGTAAAGCAAAGGGAAAGCCAATTCAAACTTTAAAGCTTTTGTGTCCTGTAGGGTTTGAATGAATATAGGGGAATATGATCTGATTCCCACCCTAGAGCTTACAGAATCCTTTAAAAAAAAATGTTTACCTTCATATGGTAGAATTAATATTTTCCTGTTTCAGACACCTCATGTTCTTTGTTGGTCAAGGTTGAAAGTATGTAGAGCTTCTGAGAGGAAATATTTCTATTTGAAGGTCCCTGTTTTCATCATGATAGGTGAAGGGTGCCAGGCATCTGTTCTGTGCTAAAGCTTACTAGAAGTGTCGCTGCCTCTGAGCAAGAAGCAGGAAGTACTTCTGTCCTTAAAACCAGAAATAGATGCTCTTTCTCATGATCATAACTCAAAAGATCATCTTTTTTTAATGAGATGGGCTCATCCCTTGTAGTTTTCACAGATTTAATGATCAGATTGTTTAATGCAGAGCTTGGAGAAAAATAGGTCTGGTGAGATAGATAATGGAGATTTTTCTGGACGCCAAAACAACATCAACTTTGTGCTTTTTCTTTTTCTCTTTGTAAATCTTTTTACCTCTTCTTTCTCTCTTATTTTTCATTTACTATTTTTGATGATTCTCAAAGAGATTTTCCTGTCTTATTTTAACATGGTGGTACATTTACATAATTTTCACTGTATTTTAACTTCAAAAGATCATCAGGGGAGAAAAAAATAATCTGCAAGAAGAATTGGATGTGTCAGGATTTAGGTATACTGTATATAGTCTAACTTGCTTTAGACAACTCTGCCAAGTATTGTGTAATGTGTTGGCAGTCGGAAGGAGAAAAATTGCTTCTTTGCTGATTTTAGGAAGTCCTATTTGTGTTTTGGAAAGTGGAGCAAGGTAAAAATAAAGGGAAGAAAGAAAGTAAAAGTAATTTAAGGGAAATAAGGTATTGTATGTGAAAGTGTCTTGTAAACTGCTAAATAACATAAAGCTGGTAGTTACTGTTATTACAAGGGCATAACTTACAGTGAGAAAGCAAAGATTCAATAAAGAAAAATGGGAAAAGAAATCATTTGAATAAGAAAAAGTTGAGGAAGAAACAAAGTGGGAATATCATAATGCGGGGAAGTTTTACATTCTAGTTTTTTTTACCTGAAAATGCAGTAATACTTACTTCCTATTTAAACAGTTAAGTTGAAAACATTTTATTTATTAACCAAAAGGAAAGTTGTTGAAAATAATTTGGGAAGAGGATCTTATCATATGAGTTGGTGAGAACTGGATAGGAACCACTAGGCAGATGACTTTCTCAGCTCTAAATAAAGATCTGTGTGTCATAGGGGGTTATGTAGTGCGTTTCCACTTAAGGTCTAATTTACATTTGTTGGTATCGTCTGAGCCTTTCACTTGTTCTTCATACCTTTGCAAGGTAGGTATCATTAACCCATATTACAGATGGGAGTAGAAGGCTAATTGACTTGCCCACAGCCACTTACTCATCCAGTGACAAAGCCCTCCCTTCTCCAGCTTTTGAGTTTATTCCCACATTTCCCCAGGTACTTCACATCAGAGCAATTGGTTCGGTTGTGTTCCTGGATATTCAACTTACTGGGTTTCTCTAAAAGAAGTCCTTGAAATATAACCGCAGTCACTTACAAATAACACCCCAGGGCATGTTTTAGGTTTGGTTGTGGGTTTCCCTGGTGGCGCAGTGGTTGAGAGTCTGCCTGCCGATGCAGGGGACGCGGGTTCGTGCCCCGGTCCGGGAAGATCCCACGTGCCGCGGAGCGGCTGGGCCTGTGAGCCATGGCCGCTGAGCCTGCGCGTCCGGAGCCTGTGCTCCGCAATGGGAGAGGCCACAGCAGTGAGAGGCCCGCGTACCGCAAAAAAAAAAAAAAAAAAAAAAAAGAAAGAAAAAGGTTCAGCTGTGTCTGTACTAAATGACTTCGTGCAAGTCCTACTTAAGGCATACGATTTGAAATCTATAAGAGCCAAGGGATAAACAAAAAAGACATCTCACCTGCCCCAGTATGGGTTCAGAGTCTGTGTACTGTGTCCTTCAGAACTTATCTGGAGCTTAGTATTTTAAGTTTTAATTATCTTATGCTTTTTAGTTTTATTTGGTTTCCAAAATCATAGCTGACTTGAAGAAGGGAAAGGTTGATACTCTAAAAGCAATGAGACTCAACTCTTGACAGCAAGGGAGAGGACATAACCAAACTATGAAAGGTAGGCAAAAATATCTCCCAAAATATAGCGGTCAGCAACCTTTGAGTAGAGGAACAGACATCCCTCTGTGCCTGGAAAGGTTGTCTTGCCACTGGCCACTCTAGGCAAGGTCAGTGTGGTCACCAGCAGCACACACATAAAGCCAGTCCTATGCCCTGTCCCTCTATCTCATCCGTTCATCTTCCACTCACATCCTGACTCCACTTGGCTGTAGACCTGGATCTATGACTTAGATTTCACCTTTGGCTCTCCTTTTCCTAGGTGTTTGAATTTCATCAGTCTCTTCCCTTTGATTCTCAGAGTGTCCTGTTGCTTTGGTGGGAACTCCCCATCTAGGTCTCATCACGGTGGTAGAAACTCAACATCTGCCTAGTATCCACTGGGCCAGCTTCTTTTCCTCAGCGATAGTGTTCTCATGTTCTAACAGAGCATGATAATTGATAGGCATATTGATTATCCTATGTCACCAAAGCCTAATCACATTCTGGATTCTCTGAGAAGGCATTACCTTTTAGGGAAAAAAAAAAAAATCCAGTATGGTTGAAATTAAACCCATTTTATTACTTAGATGGGTCATCCTTCAGCCATTATGAAACTCTTCGTCATCCTCAATGCCTTACCCACTGAGGTTTCTAAAAAGCAGAAATTTTACGGTACTATAAGTGCAGAGTGATACAGAGACTTATAATTTGATGAGTTACAGACTATGTTATTTAGAACATAATCAACTTTTTTAGTAGCTTGAACCAACTTTCATATCAAAAAAGATGTTACGGGCTTCCCTGGTGGCAGTGGTTGAGAGTCCGCCTGCCGATGCAGGGGACACGGGTTCGTGCCCCGGTCCGGGAAGATCCCACATGCCGCGGAGCGGCTGGGCCCGTGAGCCATGGCCACTGAGCCTGTGCATCCGGAGCCTGTGCTCTGCAACGGGAGAGGCCACAACAGTGAGAGGCCCGCATACCACCAAAAAAAAAAAAAAAGTTACATTAAACAAAGCCCTTAAAAAAAATATTTTGCTTACAAATGTGTCTTTTAGGTTAATAGCAGATACTTAGAGTTGTTATGTTATAAAACAGTTAGAAAGGGAGATAGTAGAACAAGTGATTGTTGACGTGAAATGTTTATTTCGGAGAGAATTCTTGGCATTTTTGCCCCATATCAGCATAATAAGAATTTGGAGGCGAGGAGGGAAGCATTGATGTATTTGTTGAGGATTAATGTCCCTGTAGAGCATTTGTGTTAGTGAATATAATATGGATAATACCATAAATATAGTAATTAAAAAGTTGCACACTAAACACTTTGTGCACTGGCATAAATATTCCTTTCCTCCCCTTGGTGGCTTGCATTCAAGTGAATGGTGTATTGTTCATCTTGGTCTCCTAGATTCTTAATCAAGAATAAGAAAAAGGATGGCAGTCTCAAAGATCTGTTTCCTTCTCCATATATTGCTGTTCAGATGGGCAGAAACAGATTGGATGTTTCAGGACAGAGTTATTTTTTAACAGTTCAGAAAAAAGTCACATAGTACACACTAATAAACAAAACAATAAACCCATTATTCCTCACTTTGGGGAACTTTATCCTTCAAGTTGTTTCCAAACAGTACTACAGTGGGCTTCTTGTCATGTGTCAAATGTGTTCATTGTGATCAGTGATACCTTAGAGCTTATGCGTTATAAAAGAAATGAGATGATGCATAATATAAATATATGTTTGGATCAGAATTTTTAAGGAAGCGAGACTTGATTATCTCATTAGGATCTGTTGCCCAGTGCCGTTGAAGCTGAGCGGGTTGCTGTGTGAATGCGCGGCTGGGAGGAGAGGCACCCTGCTGTTAAAGTAATAATGGGTCTGTCCTTCACACCAAAGGATAACAAAGAAGGCAGATAGATGTAAAGTGGGCAATTTCTGTTTCTTTGTATGCTCAAAATGTTCACACCTACTTATTTTCCCACTTAAGAGGCATCCTGTTTTTCATAATTTCATGATTTCTGGTTTCTCTTAACACACAATATTTACTTATGAGTTCATAGAGACTTTCTTCTGCGAAGGGGAAAGTAAATGCAGTTGAATGTGATTTGTGGCTTGACTCTGAGTCAGTTAGGGTGGGAAAGGAAGGAATAGAAAGACTAATTCTGTTCTCACCATTTAATTGGCCTCTTTACCTCCTCGTTGTGAGAACTCTTCGCTTATGTCTTGGCTTATCGATTGATTCCATATTTATGGACTGCTTGCTCTATCTCCTGTGCCCCAGGGATACAAAGATGAATGGCCCAGTCAGTAGTCATCTGATGGCTCTGGAACCATCTCAATCCTGGCTGACTTCAAGGATGATAATGATGTGTTTATCTAGAATTCTAAAATTCTGTCATCTTCCAAAGATGGCCTGGAGACATGTTCATGTGACCAGAATAGACAAACAACCCTGGAGCAGCCTCGGAGTTTGTGGGATCACAAAGGCTGCCTAGAGAACAGAAAATCTGCTCTTCAAGGTGTTTTTCATTGCATTAGATTTTCTAATGCGCCTTGCTACTTTGGGCATCGTTGGAGTGCTTTCCCAGAGCTAAGTCACTCCACCCACTTCCGGATTCACAAAAACCTGAGGCGAAAGAGTGGGCAGGAGATGGATTGTGATGACTGCGCTGCTGTCTTAAGGGACGTTTCACTAGGAAACCGCTGCCAGCTCCACTCTCCTCTTCTTTTTGCCTTTTCTTTAAGATGTCTGACTCTTCATTCTCATTAGGTCAGTCATGCTAGAAAGAATCTTTGAATTGAAGCATCTTAAGAGGCCTTGTACGATAGTGGGTAGTGGTTTCATTTAATGAAACTATATGTAAACCTTTGGAACGGTTGGCACCGGGGACCAAAGATCATTTTAAGAGAGTGTTCTTCTGAATCTTTTGCTTGTATGGTATTTTTTTTGGTACTACTAATAACTTCTACTGTGGGTGTGCCTATCTCGCAAATGCCCCTTCCCACCTTGATATGTACTGGCGTATATGTCTATTTACCTTAAAACAGGGTCAGACTACTTACAACAGGGTAGCATGCCAGAAACCAAGATTTTCAAGATCTGTGTCATCAAACCATTTATGTGTCAACTTATTCCTAGCAAAGAACCATGGCAACTATTTATCTACAATACTGATGTCATTTAGTCTATCGCCTCTAATATCCTAGTGCTGTTACCTACAAACTTACTATAACCAGATTTGTTTTCACTCCTCTAAATCTAACATACTTCTAATATAAGAGGGTTATGAATTCCCCCTTCCTCTTCAAGGTCAGCCCCTTTGTTTGTACTCCTGACCCTTTTCCCCCACCACCTTTGGGATTTTATTCCATCCTTACCTCCTCCCTCTTGAACTCTCAACCTTTCCGTCTCTACTGCTGTCAGTATGGACTTCCATTAATTAGCACCAGTGTCTTTCAACAACTGTTCGTCCTCCTTTCTCTTCTTTGACTTGCTCTGTTATCACTGCCTCTACCACTTCAGTGAAACCACCTTCAGTCAAGGTGGCCAGTGACTGCTTAAGTGTCAAAGCCAAAGCTATAGTTTTCATTTCTTAACTTTATTCATCTCATTGTATTCCATGGTACCTCTCTGCCTTTCTTCCTTGGTCCTTTTCAGAAGATCTTTTTTCTCTGCCAGTTCTGTCATTGTCTCTACAGTTCTGCTTTTGGCACTACTCCTCCAGTCTTCTCTCTCTACACATGTTCCTTCAGTGATTATCACCCGCTAATCTGATTTCTGCTACTTTCTATGTAGTGACCACTTCTGTGCCTTTACGTTTTGCTCAGGTTTCTTCCCCAAGCCTCACTCTCAAAAATATCTGGTTGTCCTCACTTGAATCTTCTGCATCTCAATTTCTAATGCACCAAACTAAACCCGTTGTCTTCCTTACTAAACTTGTTAATTCACTAGTATTCTCTACCTCATTTGTCACTGCCGTCCACCCACATGTAGTCAGGTACCATGTTGTTCTGCTTTTAGTGTCTGGATGTTTCCCAAGTACTAATTCTTCTCTCCTTATCCCTTCCCCACACCTCCACTGCCCTAATCTTCACCCTTCCTCTCCAGCCTAACTGGTCTCCCTGCCGCTACTCTGCCCTCTTTGAATCCATCCGGAGAGAGAGTAATGCATCTGAAACCCAGATCTGATCCATCAGTGGCTGTCTGCAACTAGTTTAAAGTTCTCGAATATGTGTACAGGGTTACAGTCAGGCTCCATGCAGCTTCTTTCCTGGCCTCAGTCTAGAGAGTCCAGCAGCACTGAATACACCAGGCAGTTTTCTTACTCCTGCCTTTTCCGTTGTCTTGTCTCCCAGTCCCCGCTTGGCTAAGTCCTGCCCAGCCTGAGGACATGCCAGGCACCCCTGGTACTTGGAAGCCTTCCCCGACTTCTCCATTTCTGGGCTGCTTGCCATGTGTCTCCGTCACTGTGCTCGTCCCACTGTCCTGTGGGGTCAGCCGTGTGTGTTCCTTGGTCTCACTAGACTTTGCTTTCCTTAAAGACAGAGACAGTGCCTTATTCTTCTTTGTAGCGCCCGTGCCTAGGACGGTGCTTCACATATAGGAGGCGTTCAATGTATGTTTTTTTTTTGTTTTTGTTTTTGTTTTTGCGGTACGCGGGCCTCTCACTGCTGTGGCCTCTCCCATTGCGGAGCACAGGCTCCGGACGCGCAGGCTCAGCGGCCATGGCTCACGGGCCCAGCCGCTCCGCGGCATGTGGGATCTTCCCTGACCGGGGCACGAACCCGTGTTCCCTGCATCGGCAGGCGGACTCTCAACCACTGTGCCACCAGGGAAGCCCTAACATATGTTTTTTAAGTGAAGACTTGATAAGGACAATAAATAAATTTGATGTCTACAAAAAAGGGCAGAAGTAATCCATGTGTAGTAGTACCTTTAGGAGGGGGCACGAAGGGGGTTTCTGGGGTACTGATAACGTTCTGGATTTTGATCTGGTGTGTTCACTATAGGAAAATTCATTGAGCTGTCGGTGTGTGGTATGTGTCCTTTTCTATATTTATGTTCTACTTCAATGAAAAGTTTTAAAAAAATTAATTTGATGTCTTTGCTACCCAGTGTAGAAAATTTAGTTTTTCCTTTCAAGCTTTTAGAGTTTTTTTGTTTTTTTGTTTTTTTACAGAATATCAGTTTAGATGTCACAACAAAGAACCAGGCTAGTGCTATTCCTTGACGTTAAGGAAGAGTGAGATGAAAAAGCGTCAGCATGGGTGGGGTTGTCTGGTCCTCTATAGAGGGCAGGTGACGGTCCAGTGGTTAAGACTCTGCGCTTCTAATGCAGGGAGTGCAGTTTGATCCCTGGTCAGGGAACTAAGATCCCACATGCCACGTGGTGTGGCCCAATAAATAAATAAATAAATAAATAAGAGGGCCAGTGAGGGCCAGCCCTGATGGATAGACTTACAGCAACGTGTGCTTCTGTCACACTTAGTATAGTATAGGGGCCACATGCTAATAATCATCAACGTGCTCTGGGCCTGCCAACTGTGACAGGGAGACTTCATCTCAGATGTGACTATGAATAATTCATAAACCTGGTTATCTGGAAATTTGTGGTCATCAGCATTTGAATGAAAATATGCAATCATTATCCTAAATCTGTTTTTTTATTTCTACTTTCTTTTTGTCTCCCCCTCCCCGTACCACAGCTTAAACATCTCAGTCTTTCCTGAGTACTTGGAAACTGCCGGGGCCCCTGATAATGTGCTGACTGGTCGCTATGGGCAGACGGTACCCAGAGGCTCACTGTTATCCAGGCAGCTCATGTATGTATGGGATTTGTCTCTCTCTTTTTTTTTTTTCCCCCTTTAATTTTCAGTGTAGAATATTGCAGGCTACTGAACTGGTGAAGGTTTATAAGATATACATGACAGTGTTTAGAAATGCAGGAGAATGGATCTGCTCTAGGGTAAGTTTTTAATATTGAATGATGAGAAATGTTATCTAAATTAGGATTTTTATAATTCAGTGGCCCTATAAGGCAGACCAGAAGTGTATATCAGCAATCTCCCTTTTCTGTTTCAGCGCATCTACTCACATACAGGTTTTGTTTGTTTGTTTGTTTAAGTTTTCCTTTTTCATCACAATATATAACATTTGAAACAATAGCAATGCCATAAATTAGAAACATTTCCCAGTGATTTAAAAGATTCTTTTGCAATAAAAAAATTCATGGACCCAGAAGAGGTCCTCAGGGTATGTCATTGTTGAATACATGTTGGCGAGAGAGTCCCCGACTCTAATTTCTTAACATTCTCCATGGGAGGAAGCTGTTGATTCCCTCAGTGATGACTTTCTATGTCTCACAACAGTTAAGTTTTCCCAACAGTAGTCTTTTGGGAGTGGCTACAAATGCAGCCTTTTCCTATTTGGCTCTACCCTGATAACTTAGGAGGAAAATGATGATTGCCCATTTAATGATCTCTCTTATTTCTATAAAGCATAGTCTGTCTCAAACTTATTTTTTGCCCCCTTTAGTCTTTCAGCCTTGGGCCAGCTGTTTTGGTATTTACCTGTTTTTGTTGTTGCCCTTTGGACCTCTGGAATTTTGAGTTCAAATCAGGGGTGTGTTTGGGGTAATTCCTCAGAGTGCCTTTGTTCCCCTATCCTTTCTTTTTTTTTTTTTTTGGCGGTACGCGGGCCTCTCACTGTTGTGGCCTCTCCCGTTGCGGAGCACAGGCTCCGGACGCGCAGGCTCAGCGGCCGTGGCTCACGGGCCCAGCCGCTCCGCGGCATGTGGGATCTTCCCGGACCGGGGCACGAACCCGCGTCCCCTGCATTGGCAGGTGGACTCTCAACCACTGTGCCACCAGGGAAGACCCCCCTATCCTTTCTGTAGTTAAGGGTTACTGGCAGTTACCCTTAAGCCCCATTTCCTTGTACATTTCTTTTTCTTTTTTCTTCCTAGAAAAGTTAGAACCCTCCCGCAGGCAACTGCTTCTAAAATAAGCCAGATCGGTAGAAGCAGCAGCGGAAGAGAGCGCTGACAGCAGCCTGGGGGTCTGAGCCACCAGCGTTAGAGCCGGCTGGGATGGGAACAGTGGCTTTCATTGATAGACTTTCGTATCCTCCAAGGGCATCACTGTATTACTCTAAAGTCAGCCTTTTTTTTTTTTTTTTTTTTTTTTTTTGCGTTACGTGGGCCTCTCACTGTTGCGGCCTCTCCCGTTGTGGAGCACAGGCTCCGGATGCGCAGGCTCAGCGGCCATGGCTCACGGGCCCAGACGCTCCGCGGCATGTGGGATCTTCCCGGACCAGGGCACGAACCGTCTCCTCTGCGTCCGCAGGCGGATTCTCAACCACTGCGCCACCAGGGAAGCCCCAGCCATTTTTATAGTGAACATTATCAGAAAAAGTTTACCCTTGTCATACTGTAAGACAGAGACTGGCAAAGCGTGGCCCATGGGCCAGATCTAGCCCATGCCTGTTTTTGTAGGGCCTAACAATGGTTTTCATGTTTTTGAATGGTTACCTACGTAATCTGTTTTGCCTCTTGGCCCTCAGAGCCTAAAATATCTACAGTCTGGTCTGTTAAGAGAAAATTTGCCTGTCTCTGCTGTAGAAAAAGTTGGAAGGCATGTAGTGCAATTCAATCACATGAAATTGTTAATATTCGACTGTTTTTGACCTACAAAAATGCTGATTGCTTATGGTTCAATCTAATATATTTTGAGGAAATTCTTCCTTTAAAATGCTTAAGATTTTACAGTTTGGTTTCTTGGAGTAGAAGAAGTAAATTTCCTTGGAAAATTCACAAGTGTGGTCCTGCTCATTTTTCACCACCATCGTACCTCTCCTCTCCAGAGCTTTCTAAAGGGCTGTCAAGTAGTTGAGAGGAAGCGCTTCTTTTTCACTTGGCTTAATTCTTACTAATACTCTCTAGGAGAAAACTGTCTTCTTATCTCACCCTTCCTGGGTGCTAGGAATGAGCTAACCACCCCCAGAATAGAGGTGGCTGCTATGAATACGCCGAGGCCTCTGCTGGACATGTCACCTGGGCCGTTTTCTGGCGGGAAGGAGGGTGCGTGTCTGCCTTGACCAGGGGGCACGCACAATGGTCCCTTGGCCTGCAGCGTGTCTGCGTAATGCGTTCCTTGAAACATCCTGACCTAGAACGTGGTTCCCACCCTTCTGTGCTTTCCATCTCTCTTTCCAGTGTTATTGATCCCCTAGTCCAAAGCATTAAAACCATCATTTATTTTATGCGGTTTGTTTTCCATTCTTTCCCCCTCCCCTTTGTACTTCCCCTTTCCTGATTGTTAAGTAAGATTTGCTTGTTGAAATCTCCAGCTGACATTCTTTAGTGGTTACTCTTGGTGGTAGGAAACGTTCACCTCAGCTGCTCTGTCTCCTATCACCTAAGGCAAGAAATCTAAGATGACTTGGGGCCTCTGGGCCAGGCCTAGGTCTGATGAGGAACTTTAGACATGAATAGTTCCCTGGAGATGGGAAACTATTTCAGGGGAAAGAAATTCTCTGGAGTTTATAATTTTGTCATTAAGTGTGGTCACAACCCTCCATCAAGGGTTGGAAGTACATACTGCTCTGAATTGTTTCCGAGGCTTGCATGGCAAATGGGAGTTCTGGATTTTCTTTTTTCATGTTTTGGGACCACTGTTCTGCCTTTCAAGGCTTTTTTCAGGACAGGATGCTGTTCTTTGGTGGAATGTGGAGTGTCATCCACTGAGCACCAAAGTAAGAAGTCAGTAGCTAGAGCTGACCTTTCCCCACTTTTCTTTTTTTTTTTTTCCAGTACGCGGGCCTCTCACTGCCGTGGCCTCTCTGGCTCCAGACGTGCAGGCTCAGCAGCCATGGCTCACGGGCCCAGCCGCTCCGCGGCATGTGGGATCTTCCCTGACCGGGGCACGAACCCGTGTCCCCTGCATCGGCAGGCGGACTCTCAACCACTGCACCACCAGGGAAGCCCCCCACTTTTCTTATAGATATTTGTGCTTGTGTTAAGACTAGAGTTAAATTATCCTGGAAATTACTAGTCAGATTGCATCCTTATTTATTTTTGTTTGCATCTTGTAGTATCCTTCCGTGACTGCAGTCTCTGCTCTAACCCTGACCATCAGGGTCTGGACTGTTGCAATAGTCTCCCGACCTCTGGCCGGAAGTCTCTCTCCCTGCAAATTTGACTCTTGCATAGTGGCCACATTAATCTCACAGAAGCACAGCTCTAATCACATCACTTCCGCATGCTCAGCGCATCCCCGCTAGTCCAGAAGGTCACCCTGACGTTGGAGTCCTCCACGTTTTCTCTCACTGCTCCTTATACTACCCATGATTACTGGTTGGTTACTGATGTGATTGTCGTTGGTGGTAGTCTTACTCCTCAGTAGGTGTCCTGTGTTGGCCCGAGTGGGCTGCTCCTGCCGAGACACACGCTTTGCCTTTGGGTCACTCGTTGTTCGTGCTGTGCCCTCTCTGGAATGAGGATCCCTCTGTGGAGAACCTGCTAAAACCCCATTCTGACCTTCGGGTGCAGCAGAGTTGCCCTCTTTCCCAGGAAGCTTCCCTCGTTTCCCAGCAGGAGGCACGCGTTCCTGTAGCTCTTACATCTCCCTTGTGAAGCTTGTGTCCCAAATTACTCATTCTATCTTGGCGTGTGTGTATACTTCGTCGGACCTTTGAAACTAAACTCTGTTTCATCTCCCTCCTCTCCTCTGTGTATGAGGACAGTGCTCCATCAGTGGTAGAAGCTCAAATATTTGTGGAATCACTTTGGGCTTAGGGGTGAGACTGGGTAATAACTGTCCTCAGGAAGGCCCTGTAAAGCATTTTCCAGAGAACTTGGTGGAACGTGTGAAGACCAAGGCCAAGGCCAAGGCCAAGAGGGTGTAATTAAGGCCTCCAGGGCCGTCCGTGTGCTGGGCCCTGTGCTGCTTGCCCGCCCCTGACTCTCCTGCCTTTCCCTCCTACTCACAGGGTGGGCATTTCCTCCCTTTCTTAAGAAATTGCTGTTTAAAAAGTTTAAACAGTAGCAGGCAAATATGATTATTTCTTTTGGCCTTCCCTCCTTGACTTACCTTATTCTCAGTGATGAAAGACATTGGTTTTGTTTGTAGTCCTACTCTATGCCACTCACTGTGTACTGAATTTACTAGAAATTCTCCACTTCAAATGGGATATACTTTGAAAGGTTCATCATATCATCCCCATTTCACAGATGAGAATACTGAGGCTTGAAACAACAAAGTAACTTGTCACAGCGGAGTTGCAGTTTGAGCCTAGGTTCATCTGCCTTCTGTCTGTGTTCTTTCCTCCCACCAGGCTTTCTAGTGACCTGGTCATCACTTGGATGATCACTTATTTAGATGTTGTCCACTCTCCTATTCTCCACACCATGGCTTTTAGTAACATGGTTTTAGAGGCCTAAAAGATTCTGCATCAAATGATGCTAACCTCTGTCTCATATCTCCTCTTTCATCCATTATTTGAACCCAGTAATTACAGGTAATGTGAAGGCCCTAGGAGAGCACTTCATATAGAAAGAGTAATAATAATACAGAAATAGTAACAATGCTTTAAAAATCATGCAAGTAATATATGTTTAATATAGAAATTTTTAAATTTTTATTTTATATTGAAGTATAGTTGATCTACAATGTTGTGTTAGATTCAGGTGTACAGCATAGTGAATCAGTTATACATATACATATATCCATTCTTTTTCAGTATCTTTTCCTATAGAGTTCCCTGTGCTATATAGTAGGTCCTTGTTGATTATCTATTTTATATATAGTAGTGTGTATATGTTAATCCCAGACTCCTAATTTATCCCGCCCCTCCACCATTCCCTTTTGGTAACCATAAGTTTGTTTTCTAGGTCTGAGTCTGTTTTGTAAATAAGTTCATTTGTACCATTTTTTTTAGATTCCACGTATAAGTGATATATGATATTTGTCTGTCTTTGTCTGACTTATTTCACTTAGTGTGATAATCTCTAGGTCCATCCATGTTGCTGCAAATGGCATTTCATTCTTTTTTATGGCTGAGTAGTATTCCGTTGTATATATGTACTACCTCTTCTTTATCCATTCCTCTGTAGATGGACATTTAGGTTGCTTCCATGTCTTGGCTGTTGTAAACAGTGCTGCAGTGAACATTGGGATGCATGAATCTTTCAGAATTATGATTTTCTCTGGGTCTATGCCCGGGAGTGGGATTGCTGGATCGTATGGTAACTCTATTTGCAGTTTTCTACGGAACCTCTATACTGTTCTCTATAACGGCTGTGCTGATTTACATTCCCACCAACAGGGTAGGAGGGTTCCCTTTTCTCCATACCCTCTCCAGCATTTATTATTTGTAGACTTTTTGATGATGGCCATTCTGACTGGTGTCAGGTTTTTTAAAATAAATTTATTTATTTACTTATGACTGTTGGGTCTTCGTTGCTGCGCACGGGCTTTCTCTAGTTGCGGCGAGTGGGCTTCTTGTTGTGGTGGCTTCTTTTGTTATGGAGCACAGGCTCTAGGCACTTGGGCTTCAATAGTTGTGGCACACGGGCTCAGTAGTTGTGGCTCACAGGCTCTAGAGTGCAGGCTTAGTAGTTGTGGTGCATGGGCTTAGTTGGTCGGCGGCATGTGGGATCTTCCTGGACCAGGGCTCAAACCCGTGTTCCCTGCATTGACAGGCGGATTCTTAACCACTGCACCACCAGGGAAGTCCCTCATTGTAGCTTTGATTTGCATTTCTCTAATTCTTAGCGATGTTGAGCACTGGAAAATTTTTTAAATGACGGAAAGAGAAAATAAATTCTCACAACCCTATATACCAAGGGATAACTGTGTTAAACATTTTGTTGAATGCTTTCCTGTACTTCCAGTATTCTCTCTTAATATATTTACTTATTTATTCTGTTTATTTACAGAAATAGGATAATGTCAGACATTGTGTTTACTCAACAAAGTGTCGTAAATACCTTTCTAGACCAGTAGCAACTCAGAAGTAGCTGTAGCCTGTAGTGGACTTACTTACGTGATGTCCCAGAGGAAGGCAGTAAAAGCAGGTGAGTGCAGGGAGCCTGATTCCCCTCCACAGGAGGAGGGACTTTTATTGTGGTTAAAAAGATGTTGGCCAGGACCCACTGAATTGATTTTCTCCGTCCATTAACACATCTCAACTCTCAGTTTGAAAAGCACTGCCCTAGAGATTACAGAGTACTGAAGGGCAAGGTTGGGCAGACTTGGAGTTTACAGGGGGTCGGGGGGAGGGTTCTGAACTCAGTTGGGGTTTGAGGAAACATGGGGAATTTTTTGTTCGTTTGTTTGTTTTGGCCGCACCGCGCTGCAGTTCCCCGACCAAGGATGGAACCAGCGCCCCCTGCAGTGGAAGCGCTGAGTCCACTGGACCGCCAGGGAAGTCCCAACATTGGGAATTTGAGTTAAGACCAGGAGACTGAGAGCAGTGCCCAAGATCATTCACCACCAAGTGTGGTTCTCACTGCCTGGAACAGCCAGGACGTGAGGTGGCATCTCAGGAGAGGGGCTTTCTGTTTTGGTTTTCATTGGTTTTCCTGGGGTGGGAGGAAGGCCTGCAGGATTGTCCAGATCACCTGCAGGGGATCACAGCAGGGGAGCCCCCTGGGTTTCAGTGAGTCCATGAATGAAAAGTGGATATATGTAGGAGTTGGGAAAGGTTAAAGGGAACACGATTTTTTTTTTTTTTTTTTTTTTTTTTTTTGTGGTATGCGGGCCTCTCACTGTTGTGGCCTCTCCCATTGTGGAGCACAGGCTCCGGACGCGCAGGCTCAGCGGCCATGGCTCACGGGCCCAGCCGCTCCGCGGCATGTGGGATCTTCCCGGACCGGGGCACGAACCCGTGTCCCCTGCATCGGCAGGCAGACTCTCAATCACTGCGCCACCAGGGAAGCCCAGGAACACGATTTTTAAAATACACTGATTAGATTTTTCTTCTGTCCAAGAAAAAAAAAATCTATATATTTTAGAAAATGCATAAATACTAAAAAACCCAAGGGGAAAAAAACCATCCTTAACATTTTGCATGTCTGTATAATCTTCGTGTGTGTGTCTTTATAAGCACCTGTACTTTCATGTTAGCATTACTGTCATCATCATCTTATTTTATGACCTACTTTTTGTTGCTTAATTCATCATGGAAATTTCTGATATTAAATGTTCTTCTAGTAGGTGGTTTTTACCGATCTTATTATACTTTATTACAATGCATGGATGTATCATAATTAACAGTCACCCATTGTTGAACATTTAAGTTATTTCCAGTCTGTTTCTGTCCTTATAGATTACTCATAAGTCTTTTTTTGTGTGTGTGCTTAGGAAATATTTAGAAGTGAAATTGCTTAGTTAAAGGGTTGCTTGTACATTTTAAGGACATTGCTACACACATCCAAACTGCTCTCTAGAGAAGTTTTATTTACTTTCATCATTCTTGTGTGAAGACTGCCCATTTCTTCCTACTCTGGAAACAGAGGAAAAAACACTTTTCTATATGATAGGTGAAATATGCAATGTTCATTGTTGTAGTTTGCATTTCCTTTTTATTAATATTGAGGCTTAGATTTAAAATTTTTAAACTCAGTTTATTTAAACTTAAAAAAAAAGTTTATCTGTTCAGTAGCTCCAAATCAGCCACTTTAAATATATGTGATGCAAATGTAAAAAAAGTCAATTTGACTTGTGTTGGTAATATGACTTGTCTTCATTACACGCAGTTTGTATTGGTTATAAGCTGAAAGTCTGATTCTTTAAAGAGATAAGGTTGCTAGGTTTTTCATATGATAATAGCTTGGGGATTTAATTAAAATATGAAACCAAGCCCTCAGACTTAGAACTCTGGACTTAAAAGTGGACAACCTGTGAGAGAGTCCTCGGACTGGGAGATGGGAGGCCTGGGTTCTAGCCCTGGCCCTGCCGTTCCCAGGCTGAGGGCATAGAAGAGTCATTAGAACCAACTGAATCTCACTTGTGACATCTGTAAATTGAGGAGTTGGGCTGGATGATGTTTAGGTAACCTATAGTTCAAAAATTCTATAGTATATTTGCTTTCCAGAGAAAGAACTGCAACTGAACCTTGGCTCTAGGGAGAACCAAGCCAAAGGCAGAGCAATTATATTCAAGACATAGAACACAAAACATTAACGGATAGTGAGGTAGTGTTTGACCTTGGATTTTAACTGCTTAAAATACCTGCAAACAGGCCAAGACAAAGAGCATTGAAATGGGAGGTCAGAGCCGAGTAAGTAAAGGTAATCCACTTTACTACACAACTGCAGTGACAAAAACACAAGTGCTTTTACATGATAGTGTTTAGATAGCTCGACAGTTGACACAGGTGTGTTAGTACCTGTTTCCTGGTGTCATTGTGTAAATGCTTCCGATAGGAAAAGTCCTGAGAACCATTATGAATGTCATTAAGTACAGGACCTGACATATAGTAAATGCTCAATACATACATATATTTTATATATAATGAATAAACAAAGGGGATTCCTTGCACATTACAAGTTTTTCCAAATCCTGCTTTGTAACACACATGTTTCTACTGCTTTAGTTGTGTTCAGGGTAGCCTGTCTTTGAACATGACAACCCGTTTTGTTTGCACCCACCTGACTTCATCAACCCTCTCATCCAAAACTCCTTAGTGTTCTCCTTTGCAAACTGGGAGGCAGTTCTCACGCCAATCTGGGAAGTAATTCTAATGCCCTTGTATGTTTTGGTGTCAGTTTCCTTTGTTTCTCTCAAGGAGGAATTATTTCTCTTCTTCTACTTACCTTTTGTATTTGTTTTCTCTTGCTGCTGTAATAAATTACTGCAAACTTGGTGACTTAACAAAAATTTACTCTCAACTATTTGGGAAGCCAGATGTCTTCAAGGAGTCTTACTGGGCTATCAAGTTGGCAGGGCTGATTCCTCTTGAAAGCTCTAGGGGAGAATCTGCATTCCTGACTTTTTCAGCTTTTAGTGACTGCCTGTATTCCTTGGTTTGTGGCCCCTTTCTCCATCTTCAAAGTGAGTGACTCTCATCTCTGCTCACATTACCCTCTCCTCTTCTGCAGTCAAATCTCTCTCTGCTTCCTCTTACAAAGACAAATTGTGATTACATTTAGGGTCCACCCAGAACATCAGCATCTCTCCCCATCTCAAGACTTTAACCTAATCATAGTTGCTGTTTTATTGCCCATATAAGTTTCTAGAGATTAGGACGGAGATATCTTTTGAGGGGAGGGGATGACATTATTCAGCCTACCTTTTTTCTTTTTCCACCCTGAACTTTTTCCTTTTCTACTTACTGCCAACTATTTGCTGTTATAGGAACGTGTGTACACACACACACACACACACACACACACACACACACACAGCTATTGCATTTACCTAGAGAAATATTAGTTTCCTCCCCAAACAAACAAACATTCATTCCATGTCTGAATTGCTGTGCAAGGTACTCTAACCAAAAAGGGTAAGATTGCTCCTTACCTGACAGTATTAGGAGGCAAGGTATAGTACAGAGGAGAATATAAAGAAGCCCCAAATTTAAGATACTATTTTGTTGGCAAATCTCCAACCCCTATTAAAACAAACCCTCCTTAGCTGAGCCATCTTCAAATTCATGAATTCCCTCTTTGGCTGTTTCTTATCTATTCCTGAACTTGTGCATTGAGGGTTTTTGCATCCCTCCCCCGCAAAAAATGAGATATAACTAACATACTATAAATTCACCCCTTTAAAGTGTAAAATCCAGTTGCATTTAGTATATTCATAAAGTTGTACAACCATCACCACTATCTAATTCCAGGATGTTTTTATCACCCTGAAATGAAACTCTGTATCCATCATTGACTATCACTCCACATTGCTCTCCTTCTCTCCAGGAAGCGAAGAATCTACTTTCTGTCTCTATGGATTTGCCTATTCTGGACATTTCGTGTGACTGGAATCACATAATATATAGTTGGCCCTCAATCTGCAGGTTCCTCATCCATGATTCGACCAACCACTGATAGAAAATACTTGGAAAAAAAATTCCAGAAAGTTCCAAAAAGCAAAAGTTGACTTTGTCATGTGCTGGCAACTATTTACATAGCATTTACATTGTATTAGGTTATTATAAGTAAGCTAGAGATGATTTAAATAGGAGGATGTGTGTAGGTTATATACACGTTCTGCACTGTTTTATATAAGGGACTTGAGCACCTGCAGATTTTGATGTTTACTAGGGGTCCTGAAACCAATCCCCCACAGAAACCAAGGGGTGACTGTATGTATGGCCTTTTGTCAGTTAACATAATGTTTTCAAAGTTCATCCATGTTGGGCTTCCCTGGTGGCGCAGTGGTTGGGAGTCCGCCTGCCGATGCAGGGGACACGGGTTCGTGCCCCGGTCCGGGAGGATCCCACGTGCCGCGGAGTGGCTGGGCCCGTGAGCCATGGCCGCTGAGCCTGCGCATCCGGGGCCTGTGCTCCGCGCAACGGGAGGGGCCACAGCAGTGAGAGGCCCGCGTACCGCAAAAAAAAAAAAAAAAAAAAAAAAAAAAAAGTTCATCCATGTTGTATTGATAGTACTTACCAGCATTTTATTCTTTTTTTATTGCTGAATAATACTCCATTGTATAGATATGCCACATTTGGTTTATATATTCATCAGTTTATGGACATTTGAGTTGTCTCCACTTTTTGCTGTTATGAATAATGTTGCTGTGAACAATCATGTACAAATTTTTAAGGGACAAGTGTTTTCATTAGGTAGATGTATGGGAGTGGAATTGCTGGGTCACAAGGTAACCCTATCTTTAACTTTTTGAGTAACTGCTAGTGTTTTACAAAGTAGCTGAACACTTTCACAATCCCATCAGTACTATAGGAGGGTTCCAGTGTTTTGACATCCTTGCCAGACTTTTTATTGTCAGTGTCTTTGATTATAGCTCTCCTGGTGGGTGTGAAGTGGTATCTCATTCTGGGTTTGATTTGCATTTACCTAATGACTACTGATGTTGAACATCTTTTCAAATCCTTTGTTCTTTTTTTTTTTTTTTTTTTGTGGTACGCGGGCCTCTCACTGTTGTGGCCTCTCCCGTTGCGGAGCACAGGCTCCGGACGCACAGGCTCAGCGGCCATGGCTAACGGGCCCAGCTGCTCCGCGGTATGTGGGATCTTCCCGGACCAGGGCACGAACCCGTGTCCCCTGCATCAGCAGGCGGACTCTCAACCACTGCGCCACCAGGGAAGCCCCCTTTGTTCATTTTTAAATTGAGTTATGTACCCTTTTTTAAAATTGTAAGAGTTCTTTATATATTCTGAATACCTAGACCCTTATCAGATTTATACAATTTTCTCCCATTCTGTGGGTTGTATTTTTATTTTCTTGATAGTATCCTTTAAAGCACAAAAGTTTTATACTTTGATGAAGTCCAATTTATCTGATTTTTTTTTTTTTTTTTGGTCACTTGTACTATTGATGTCAGATCTAAGAAACCATTGCCTAATCCAAGGTGTTGAAGA
Source organism: Kogia breviceps (assembly GCF_026419965.1). Lineage (NCBI taxonomy): Eukaryota > Metazoa > Chordata > Mammalia > Artiodactyla > Physeteridae > Kogia > Kogia breviceps. The sequence continues at coordinate 82,830,194 of NC_081315.1, forward strand.
TTTACTCCCCTTTTTTTCTAATAATTTTATAGTTTTAGGGCTTACCTTTAGGTGTTTGATTCATTTGAGTTAATATTGCTATATGGTCCAACTTCCTTCTCTTGCATGTTCATATCCAGTTTTACCGGTACTGTTTGTTGAAAGGCTATTCTTTCCCTTTTTAAGATAAGCTTTTTATGTTCTACAGAGAAACCAGATGGGTTTTGATAGGGATTGTGTTTAATCTTTAGATTGTTTTGGGAAGTAGTGCCATGTTAATAATTTAATTCTTCCAAATCTTTGTCCACGGATAGCTTTCCATTTATTTAGGTCTCCTTTAATTTCTTTTAATAATGTTTTATGGTTTTCAGTGTACAAGTCTTACACTTCTTTGTTAAATTTATTCCTATTTTATTCTTTTTGATGCTATTATAAATGGACTTTTTTATAAATTTCATTTTCGGATTGTTGCTAGTTCATGGAAGTAGAATTGATTTGTGTGTATGTGTATCTCTCTTTCTATAGATCAATCAGTCTATCTATAGAGAGAGAGAGGGAGAGATCTTGGGTTTTTTTAAATGTTCCCTTCCTTCACTTTTGCAGTTTGTAGTAGATTTTTTCAGTTTCACCTGCTATCCTTCCATATTATCCCATTTTTACTTTTTTCAATTGTTTAAATATATTTTTAAAGTCTCTTTCACAGTGTTCTACTATTTTTAGTTCTTGGGGCACCGATTTTTCCATTTGCATTGGCTGTTCCTTAGAGTGGGTTTTTTTCTTGTTTGGTCTTAAACTGTGACTGTGAGTGCCTCTTCCGTGAGGGTTAACATGGGAGTTTCAAGGGACTGGGACTTTGGGAACCCAGAGGAGTTTTGTTATTTGTCTCAGTCAGTACCCGTGGGTATCATTGCTTCTGGACCATTTTTTGGTATTATTTTCTTGGCCTTGGGCCCTGCTACTACATGGAGATTATGTATGCGGATACCATACCTCCCTGTGGGAGCAGTCTTGGAATGTTGTTTTCATATTGGTGAGGTTTTGAAAAGTTGATTTTTATTTATTTATTTTTACCCCATCCCCAAATAAAAGCTTCCTTGCAAAGTTTAGGGAGTGGGGGGCATGACTGTTTTCTACTGAGGGGCAACCCTGTATGACTGCCCCATTAAGCTAATAGCTCAGCTCTAGCCAGCCAGTTTCATGGGCCCTATTGTCTGTATGCCCCTTTCCTTCCTATAGATCATCAGAGTCTTAGGCCCTAGACATTAGGGCTATATATATCATGTTCTCATAGCCTTTAAGTCTTCAAAGCTTCAACTTTCTCCACTGACTCTGAGTTCCATCCTCAGTTCTGGCCCAGGGATTTATTTTTCATGATTTTGACTTTTTTTCTTTGTACTTAAAATGTCGTTAGTTATATCTTATTCAGTTTTTCCATGTATTTGAAACAGGCAGTCATTCTTTGTCATCTTTGCTCACCATATTGATTAGAAACTTAAAAGGATTTGTAAGACATTTGAATCACCAGATTGCAATCCCTGATTTCCTCAGAACTTTAAACATAAATAAGTGGTCAGTAAATATTAATTCAGTGGATGAGTGTTCTGCAGATCCTTTTACTGAGTTGCCTTGTACCTGAGTAACCACAGTTGTGTAGTGTAGTGAAGTGCTGTCTTATCAGTAGCCACTTCATTCCTTGTGGAATACCACTTTCTGTGCACGTCTCAGAATCAGTAGGTTAGGTTCTAGGTTTTAACATGACATGTGAACCCAAGCTGGGAAAATGGTTACCTGAGGGCTGTCTACTGGCAGTATTTTTAGGTATTTACAAATATGGAGCTTATTTCATGTCTTAGTAAATAAGGTTCTATCTTGATATTAAGAGTAATAAAGAAAGGTTACTTCTATATATTTATCTTTCTCTGGAGATAGAAATCAAAGTTCGATCATACAAATTAAAATCTCTTCTTTGTAAATTTTTGCTTTAAAAAAACAAACAAACAAACAAAAAACCTTAGGGCTTCCCTGGTGGCGCAGTGGTTGAGAATCCGCCTGCCGATGCAGGGGACGCAGGTTCGTGCCCCGGTCCGGGAAGATCCCACATGCCGCGGAGCGGCTGGGCCCGTGAGCCATGGCCCCTGAGCCTGCGCGTCCGGAGCCTGTGCTCCGCAACGGGAGAGGCCACAACAGTGAGAGGCCCGCCTACCGCAACAAAACAAAACAAAACAAAACCTTCTCTATAATCTGCTTCTTCTGAGTTAGAGATTTGAAATCTTGCTTTGTTGTGATAAAAAAAAAAAAAGTCTCCTCTTCACAAGGATGCTCTGGACCTAGTGCTTTCCCCTATAGGAACAGAAAGAGAGAACAGAACTAAGAAGCCCTATGTCAAGTCTTTAGCAGTAGGAATCAACATCCTGGAAGGAAACCTGCCTGTGTTGGTTGCAGAATGAGACTCTGGAAAACATGGCAAAATAGTCCGTGGAGAGAGCTAAGTGTGCCTCCCTTTTATCTTTCTAAAGACTAAAGTGTGCCTCCCTTTTATCTTTCTAAAGACTAGCTTTCTTGCTTCAAGAGAACCTGTTAGTAGAGTGTGGTGAGTACCTACAGACTGCATGCCCAGCATTTCTGGGATAACTGTAGGGGGTTCTGAGCAGCCTTTTTCCCACACTCCATGTGAAGAGGATTGGGATGTTGGGGACGGATTAGCCTTCTGGATACGCAGACAGGCTTTGACTCAGAGAGATGAGAAGGATATATTGTCCTCAGGGAGGTGGCCACAGCACTTACTGCTAATGGAGTAACTGGGAGAAAATGCCCCAGCCAGACTGTGGGAGCTTAATACCCATCTTCTGGGAGCAGAAGATGGGAAAGGAAAGAAGAGAAATAGGCAACTTTATGGGACAATTTTGAAACCAAAACAAATAGAATTATTTTCCCAGGTTTCCTGGACACTTGCTCATTTATGCAAACTTGAAATTTTTCTTGGGGGAAGTGAACTTGGATGACCTGAATGAAGGCCACAAAAACCATTACAAAATGAAACCTATAGAATTCGGAAAGAAATGATTGGGTATATTGCAGAGTCACGAGATAGGTCAGTTTGTTGTTAGCATCTGTACCTTCTAGACCTTCCTTTTATGAGTGTGTGTGTGTGTGTGTGTGTGTGTGTGTGTGTGTGTGTGTGTATTTATGTCTATGTGTGTATGTATGTATGGATGGATGAATAGATAGGTAGGTAGGTAGATAGTATAGAAATAGAAAATAGCAAGCATGTACTACTGAATATTCTGTTGAGAATGTTTTATTAAAGCTACATCTAGACTTTTTAGTCATTCTTCATCTTTTAGTTTTATGGAAAAATACTTAAATCCATGGGATTACTCTTGATTTCTCCTTTGAATTCTTTCTTGGGAGTGTCTAATTATGGGAAAAGTTGATCCCCATCTCCTAGGGTACAAGAACATTCCTCAAAGAGCTTAAGTTACATACTGCTTATTTGGAACTTGATACCAATAAATCCACCATAACTTGGCTAAATCACGCATACCTGCTACCATTTTATCCTTGTGACTGGGGCTTGGTTAGGGGTAAGGAGGATTTCCTGAACATCAGGAGATAGAAGCTTTTTGTTTTTGAAACCACTATTCCTCACACTGAAGGGTCCAATTTAAACAGAGCTTAAAAGAGGCTTCCTTTTTTTTCTGGTTGAGAGAGAGAGTAGAGTTAAGGCTGGAGGGGGGTGATCAGAGCCAAACAATAGATGGATTGATGCTGCATCTTCTGTACTCGAATGCTGTGCTGGCTTCTCTGGAGTATTGAGAAGAGTTACATATTGTCCTGAAAGAGCTTATGTTTTCATATGTAGACATGACCAAAGGTAGTAACTGCGTCAGTTAGACTCAAATTATGTGATGTAGCAGTTTAGAGGGGAGGAAGGCCAGTAAAGATATGTGTAATCAGTGAAGTTCAAGAGCTAAAAAACAGATTTAGAGAACGTCTTCCTCCAATAGGACATAAAGGTGTCTGGTATTAGGTATGATTCTGATCATGTAGTGGCAGAGCAGCTATGGGATTGCAGGTGCCGTGGGTGGTATTTGAAGAGCATGTGAAATGGGATATCATGGAGGGACCTCATGAAGTAGGGTCACACAGGAAGGGTTCAAGGGACTGGATAGCCTGGTGAGAACAAAGCATGTTCATAATAACGCCTATTTATATTATTATTATTATTTTAAATATTTATTTAATTTTTGGCCGCATTGGGTCTTAGTTGCAGCACGTGGGATCTTTTTTGCGGCATGCAGGATCCTCCGCTGTGGCGCGCAGGCTCCTCATTGTGGTGCGCGGGCTCAGTAGTTGTGGCACATGGGCTTAGTTGCCCTGTGGCATGTGGGATCTTAGTTCCCTGACCAGGGATTGAACCCGCATCCCCTGTGTTGGAAGGCGGATTCTTAACCACCGGATCACCAGGGAAGTCCCTATTTATATTATTATTAATGACTAACACATACATAGCCAGACACTGTTCTCAGCACTTCAGGTGTATCCTTATAATCCTCCCAATAACTCTCTGTGACACAGATACTACTTTTATCACTCAATTACAGTTGAGGACATCGAGGCACAGAGGAGATAAGTAACTTATTTAAGGCTATATAGTAAGTGGTGTAGTTGAGATTTGAATCCAGGCTGTCAGGCTTCAGGGTGTGTGCTCTTAACCACTGTGCTGACTGCTTCAGTCAGTGTGAAGAGGAGTTGGAAGGGGTTACAAACAAGGGAGATTGTTGGGGAGAAAGGAAATTCCAAGGTCAAGATTGCAGGGGCCAGGTCCTGGGGATGCAGTGTCTGTTTGGTGGCCACGCTGAGGTGTTAGTGATGTAGGTGGGAGTTAGAGGTCAGAGGCATCGAACCCATCCAGGAAGCACAGGGGCAAAATGAATGGTCTGGAGCCCTTTCTGTGTGCTGGGCTCTGGGGATAGAGCATTGAATAAGGTAGGTAAGGTCGCTGCTCCCTTGGAACTTCCATTCATTCTGGTGACGGAGGCAGGCGATAGGAAAGCTACTCGACAGGGAAGATGGTTATGGATTGTGGTCCGTGCTGTGGAGGAGTCAGTGGTGTGATGAGCATTACTGAGCAGGGCCCACGTGACATAGGGCGGCAGAAAGAAGATGTCCCCGGAGAAGTGACATTTGATCTGTGATCTGAAGGATGAGACAAGTCCAGCCGCGTGAAGGATGAGGAAAGCTCATTCCAGGCTGTGGGGATAGGGACAGTTCAAGGGATGGAAAGGAGGCCTGGGTGGCCCCGGCAGAACGGGCGTGTGTTGAGGCTTGGTGGGAGATGAGGTTGGGCAAGGAGGCGGGGCTCATTTAGACTTGAGGGCCTTGGTAAGGAGTTTAGATTGTTTCCTAAGAGCAGTGGGAAGCCACTGAGTGTTAAGTAGATGGGTGGCATGGTCCCATGGGAGAGCCAGGGTGTTCACTACATGCACCCGTTGGAGCAGGCCGGGGCAGGGAGGAGGCTGAGAGAAGCGGGGAAACAAGGTGGGGAAAGAACAGTTAGGATGTTTCTCCCCCATCTGGTACCTTAAAAGTTTGAATCACAGCTAATGTGGCCTTTCTGCCTGGGGAAAGATGAACCTCATGTCTGGTAAAGCTTCTTAGTATTTGGATTGTGGTCAGGATTCACAGCAACAAGGCTTGATACCTCCCTTTTAGCCATTTGACTACCAATTTATACCTATTTATATATAGAGAGAAAAGCCAGAGCATATGAACCTAAAGATGAAAGAACTATTTTTGCTTTTTATAGGCCTTGAATTTATAAAATATGACTTTATATGTAGTAGATGCTTTTGGTGTGGGGAGCTGAAGACACTTTGGAAATACTATAATTAATTACCTTCTCTAATGGATGACTTTCTTATTTCTAAGGTGGAGACTCAAAATGGAGGCACAGTTGCTCACTCACTGAGTACCCATATCCTGCTCCATTTTTGCTGTTAGAACCTGGATTTAATTCAGGGTGGTGTGGTGATCAGCCTCAGACAGTCAGTTGTGCTGGTCTGAGCCAACATGCCAGTCCTGACCCCTGACTTCCGAGCATTCCTTGTAGCCAGTATGGCCATGTGACCTAGTCCTGGTCATTGGGACCTGAGAATAAGTCCACTGGGATGGGGGTGGGATTTCTGGGACAGAGCTATTGTCCTGATAAAACCTGACAAATGAGCCTGTCAGTACCCTTTGCTGCTTTCCCCTGCTTTCTGCCTCGAATGCTGATAAGATGTGTGAGTGCACAGCAGCCCTTTTGTCACCATGAGGTAACAAGCAGAAAGGAAAAGCCAAAGGCATCATGGAGATACCTACCCTGACATTGTTCCTGTTGAACCAACACTAGCAGCCCTGAGCCTGTCCACCACTTCCAGTTTGTTGAATCCACTTTTTGTTAGGTTTCTGATACTTAAAGGTGAGCACAATGCTAACTGAAGCAAATATAAAGATGCGGTGTTATAAGTTTCATCCTGTGCATTGTGATTACCTCATAAATGTCCCTTGATATTCAGTATGACCTTTAGCCTGTGTGAAAACAGTTTCTGAAAAGGAAGTTCTAACTTGTATTAAAAGTTGTTCACAGTTGAAGATGATGAGTTGTGGCCTTAGAAATATAATTTTTGAAATAGTTGAATGCGTCTGTGTGAACCTGCTGTAGCAAGTACCATGGAGCCGTACTTCATGGCCACTATCTTCCTTATGGCCTTTTGTTTGATGGTCTTAGTGTTCTGGTGAACTACATTGTGTGTATTTATGGCTTTATAGGAAACTATAATAGTACTAGGGGTAATAGCATAAATAGTCTGATTCTTAAAAATGTGAAGCTCCAACAGGTTTTATTGAATTTCAGGGTAATGGTATTATTAAATTTTCTGCTTCTTTTCAAACTTTTTTTGGGCTAAGTTCCACCCTGGTGGTTTCAAGAAATTTGGGGGCTGGATCTGTATTTTTATGGAAAAAAACTTATCCTGGAATTCTCACTTGCTGAATTGAGGGGTAGAGGAAATAATTTGGATTTGTTTTTGTTTTTACTGTCTTGGTCTTTGGGTATAGCACTCAATGAATTGTTTTCCATGGGGAAAGTAGAAATAGTCCTGTGGTATGCATCATGGAGGTAATATAAAGTATAAAATGAAATTGTATTCTAAGCTGTTAGGGAAAAAAGGGACTGTAAGTCATAGGGTCATCCAATTATAAAGAGAAAGGAATTGTAGACATCATCTAATAAAATCTCACTTTTTTCATAACCTTAGAACTTGAGACTTAAAACTATTAGTCATTCATTTAAAAAATAAAAATACATGTGGTTACCCTATGCACCCTCTTCCTTAATGAAAGATTTTCCCAAAGGAACAAGGAGACATTGTTTGTATAACCCAAGGGCCTTCAGAAGAAAGCTTTATAAGCTGTCTGTTCTGGCTGCCTCATTTTACAGATAGGAAACTGAAGCCCATAGAGGAGGAAGGTTATTTCTTTAAGGTGGACCAGAAAGTAGCTCTTGGGCAGGTAGGGGCAGGACCATGAAACCTTCTAGATTTATTAACATCTTCAGGGCCGTGTGCTGGAATTCAGATGGCAGATGGGTGACCTTGGGTAGATCAGCGTTTGAGCTCATCCTTGAGTGCTGCTGAGGGTTTGACAGCCACTGGTGGGAGGCGGGGCTTCCCAGGCAGAGCCAGTGGTAGGAGCATGTGAGTGGGACAATTTTAGGCAGTTCAGGAAAGGGTGCAGAGCCCAGTCTGGTGCCCCTTTGGGGTCAGGCAGTAGAGGAAAGGCCTATGTCCATAGAGGTTAGGGACAAGTTCAGGCCATTTCAGGCCAATGCATGGAGCATCTTGAGAGCCAGCCCATCAATGGAGTGGGGATTTTATTTGGTAGCCAGTGAGGTGCTCTTAAAATAATAACGATGATGATGATAGCTAACATTTACATAGCCCAGACTGTATGCCACCACTGTTCTGAATGCTTCATGTGCTCTCGCCTGTTTAATTCCCACAAGCCTTTGATGTAGGTACTCTCATCTCCATTTTACAGTTGAGGAAACTGAAGCACAGAGAGGTTAGATGACTTAAACCAAAGAGATACTCATAGGACATGATGGAGAAAGAATTCAAACCCAGGACTGGCCCTTGAGTCCCACTTTGAATGGTCTAGAACACGGTCTGGTGGTGATAAAGGTGGTGGATTCTCTTAGGAAGATGGATCTATAGGAGAGTGCAGGAGGATCGAAGTGAAGGCAGAAGGGTGATCAGGAGGTGATGAGGCCTCCAGGAGAGTAATAAAAGCTTGGCGTGGCAATGAAGGGAGGAGAATACAGCTGGCAGGAACTTCTGAGATGGATCAGTGGTGCCAGGTCCCCAATTGCATGTGGAGGCCGGGGAGGGACAGAGTCAGAGATAATTGAGACATCGCTTGGATGTCCACATCACTGGATTAGGGAAGTTGAGAAGGAGATTTGATGGGAAGGTGGTGATTTATTTTTACAGAGCCCTCTTTTCTCACTGGTTTTTAACCTATCTGGGGAAAAGAGCCACGTAAGTGTGTCCTAACAAATTTCAGAGTTTATGGACCCTCCCCAGCTCATCTATCTTAGCCTGGTGTTGGGCCCACAGTAGGTCTAAACAGTTTTTTTTAGACACGTTGTGATCTTCACAATTCTGAGGCAGCTTGTCCTCTTCCCAGCTTAAGAATATTGGGTGGGGCTTCCCCTGGTGGCTCAGTGGCTAAGAATCTGCCTGCCAATGCGCAGGGGACATGGATTCGAGCCCTGGTCCGGGAAATTCCACATGCCGCGGAGCAACTAAGCTCATGTGCCACAACTACTGAGCCTTCGCTCTAGAGCCTGTGCTCTGCAACAAGAGAAACCATCGCAATGAGAAGCCTGCGCAATGAAGAGTAGTCCCCGCTCACCACAACTAGAGAAAGCCCGTGCACAGCTACGAAGACCCAATGCAGCCAAAAATAAATAAATAAATAATTTTTTTTTAACATCTTTACTTGCGTATAACTGTTTTACAATAGTGTGTTAGTTTCTCCTTTACAACAAAGTGAATCAGTTATACATATACATATGTTCCCATATCTCTTCCCTCTTGCATCACCCTCCCTCCCACCCTCCCTATCCCACCCCTCTAGGTGGTCACAAAGCACAGAGGTGATCTCCCTGTGCTATGCAGCAGCTTCCCACTAGCTATCTAATTTACATTTGGTAGTGTGTATATGTCCCTGCCACTCTCTCACATCCTCACAGAGAGCAGGAGAGGTGATGGGTGTGGTTCTGCATCTGGAGGTCACCTTTTGTTTCGGCTTCCCCAGCAGTGACCCTTGACTTCCACTTTCCTGTCCTCCCTTAGGTCTTAGGTGTTGATGGGAGGGAGATAGAGGAGATGGTGGTGTTCCTTTGTGAGTGGGCATCCGGTGCTGGGAGGAACGCCCTGTTCCGGTGGCGGCCTCTGCCCACAGGTCAGGGCTGAGAGCAGTGTTCTTCCCTCCTGTCGCCTGTCTGAGAAGGGTGATCCTGGCCTGGCAGGTCTTCTCTGAGGCCTCTAACTTCAGGTCCCAGCTGAAGGACCCAGGAGGGACAGCAGTAGCAAGATCGGTAGCTAATATCCTTCTGGGAAAAAAAATCCTGAAGTGGATGAGAGAACATGGCAATTACCGTTTGGGTTTATGTTTCATCACAGTATCTGCAGTCTTGGGCATTTTCTTCTCCTCCTTTTCTTCCTCTCCCCTCCATCATTCCTTCTTCCATTCTTTTTTTTTTTTTTTTTTTTTTTTGCAGTACACGGGCCTCTCAGTGTTGTGGCCTCTCCCGTTGCGGAGCGCAGGCTCAGAGGCCATGGCTCACGGGCCCAGCCGCTCCGCGGCACGTGGGATCTTCCCGGACCGGGGCACGGACCCGCGTCCCCTGCATTGGCAGGCGGACTCTCAACCACTGCGCCACCAGGGAAGCCCCATTCTTTTTTCCCCTCTAATCGGAGGAGTTGCTAATTGGGCATAGTCAGTAAATGTGATGCACCTATTGTTGTATTTGATTTTGGTTTTACATTTTGATTTCCCAGGGAAAGGTAACCCTGGCAAGTCACATAAGCATTGGTTGCGTGTGGAATTTATACAGCTTGCGCTATTCTGGGTCTGGCTACAAGGGGAAGATGAAGGGACTAGAAGACTGGTCTATCCCTGTCCTCAAGCCCCTTAAAAACCTTGGAAAGACAGGATGCATATGTGGGTTCAAGACCTGGTCCAGTCACTAGCAAAAGGTCCATGCTTTCTCTTGTCTCTCATCTGTAAAATTGGGGAGGTAATATTTGTGTCAAAGGGGTGTTGTGATGCACAGATGGGACAGCATGTCTGAATACTGAGCACTTCTCTTATCTCCCTGTTCTCATCCAATTAAAAATTTCTGGGTAGTACCTTAGGATGATCCCAGAAATACTAGAGGGAGATGGGGGAATCTAAGTATTGTGTTAAATTGCTTTATGCATGTTTATTTCATTTCTGCCTAGTAACCATGTTATTGTTATTCTTATTTTCAAGATGAGAGAACTGAAGTTCAGAGATGTTGAAAACAAAATAGCATTATCACCTGCTGCAGATATGACCTGGAGCAATTTTTCAGTATTTTGTTGCCTGTTACCTCATCTATAAAATGGAGATAATAATAGTTCCCTCCTCATAGGGTGATTATAAGGGTTGAAATGGTTAATATACCTAAGTCTTGAAACAGTGCCTGGCAAATAGTCAATGTGATAAAAGTATTAGAAATTATTGTTATTCAGACAATTTCCAAATCTCTTCTAAGCCACTCTATGGTGAAATCAGGATTGATTCATATGCATAATGTGTTGAAATGAGATGAAACTATAGTTTTTGAAATATAGAGTAGATTTGGTTTTCATGGAGAGGGACTGGGGAAGTGATGTTAGAAGCATCAGGAAGAGTCCAAAGGAGAGAGGGGAAAGGATTTCTCTGGCAGAAAAAGAGCTCCAGAGATAATTAGGAGGCAGGTCAGAAGGAAAGCTCTGTGTTGCTTTTGTTATGTGACGGGAGAGAAGCCATTTCCTGATTGCTTGGTTATGACACTCACCTTCTCCTGGAACCGGTAGGTGAGGGATCAATAAACTCTGTAAATGGGATCTTTGGAGTCCCTGCTTCACCAGCTTCCTCTTTCTTTCCACTTCCTGGAAGAGGCAGTAGAGTAGAATATTAAACTAAGGATCCTGCAATCAGTAGACCAGGTTTGGAGCCTGAGCCCTGCCGCTTATGAGCTGCCTGATGTTTTGCAGGTTTCTTAACCTCCATATAGCTCCGTGTCCTGCTTGTGAAAGGAGGAGAATAATGGTGCCCACCTCCTAGGGCTTGTAAGATCTGAGAAAGACTGTACACACTGTGTATGTTTAGCTCAGAGGAAGCCTTCAACAATTGTTAGTTACCCAGGGCTTAATATTATCCCCGGAGCTTTGGTTAGAAATTCGGGCTCAGTGGGCAAGCCATATGTGGTGACATTTGGGGGCATAGCCTGTTCTGGATGAATCCCAGCCAAAACCATAAAAGACCCTTGGCTCTTATCAGTGTCTCAGTCAAGGATCTGGCATGGAATCTTGAGTCGCTTTTGAGGTATACGTTTATCTGTCTCTCCTTTCCCTCAGAAAAGTGTCTTAGAGTTTAGAGGAGAAGAGAAGTGGACATAGTTTCTTCTTCTGCTGGGTTCAGAATACCTGGACCCTCATTTCCCTTCCTCTGATTTTTAATTCACAACATTACTGCACAGTGGGACTTTTATATTTAGCAATTGAAACACAGTTTCATTATAAACTAATAATTTTGCACTTGTAGTCTTTGTCATGTGGAGATTTTTCTCATTACCTCCTTTGTTCTCACTACCGAGATAGGATAGGGGAATGAATAATGGGTTTCTCTAAGAAATATTAACAGGTGACAAAGTGAACTAGATTCCTCAGAGTCACAAGTCAAGAAGTCAAATCCCACGTGCCCTGACTCCATATTCCAGTGCTCTTTCCACGAGGCCATGGTTCCCCCAGCCTTCCGTCTTGCCTCTGTTAATAGGGCCTGCTGGGTGTTCCATGCTGTCTATCCTTGGAATGGCTTCGCTTTCTGATGTAGGCATTACCAAATGACCTGTGTCAGCCCTGTGGGGAAACTTGAAATCCTTTCTTCAAAAACTCACGCATTCTACTTCAGATGAAATCATTTTCCTTGGCCAATTTAACAAGATCCCTGCTCTTTCGTTTCCTTTAATTATCTTGTTAAAAAAAAAAAAAAAAAAAAGAACTGGAGAAGACCATTGCTTTATGAGGCAGTTCATCTCATGTTTTCTCTGAGAGGTATATTAAAGCCCAGTTAAGCAAATCAAGGCTTCATCTCATTCTTGTTTGCGATTGTTCTGTTTGGTCCTTTGCTGTCACTGCCGTCGGCATTTCTCAGGTGTGTATTTGGAATGTCTTGGAGTATAGATTTATGAAAAGATGTTATCTTTGTTCCATGAATTGCAGGCGCTGTGAGCCATTTCCATATAGTGCCAGACTGTCACAACAGGGTTCTTTGCTTTTTTAATCTCTTCCTCTCACCATGAAAAGTCCTATTAACATGTTTTCTGAGCTGCAGAGTAAAATCTGTCCAATACAGCATGGAAAGCAGTTGGGTGGTAGCTGTCTTCCTTTTCACAAACTCTAAACTAGTCTTCCTTAGTAAAACTTAGCCTTATCACCATTTACCCCAGAGTCTTCATTTATGAATAGGAGACGGATGCAGTGCAGGTAGGGGAATGGGATGCGTTGCTTGCTACTTCTTTACCTATTTATTTTAAAAGATATATGGGGCTTCCCTGGTGGCGCAGTGGTTGAGAGTCCGCCTGCCGATGCAGGGGACACGGGTTCGTGCCCCGGTCCGGGAAGATCCCACATGCTGCGGAGCGGCTGGGCCTGTGAGCCATGAGCGCTGAGCCTGCGCGTCCGGAGCCTGTGCTCCGCAACGGGAGAGGCCACAACAGTGAGAGGCCGCGTACAAAAAAAATAAATAAATAAAAGATATATGGCATGTGTGTATATATATCTTCATGTACACACTTTATTTCTTTCAATTTGAAAATAACTTTTGCTCTGAATATGAAAACACTTCATACTCATTATTTAAAAATTTATACAAATAAACATAGGAAACATTAGAAGACACTTTTCTAAATCCTACCGCACAGAGATTACTGCTGTTAACATTTTGATGAACTTGTCTATTCATTCCTTTATGAACTATTTATTAACTTTGCCAGTGTTCTGCATCTACATGAAACTTTATAAAAGTACAGAAAAGTAATAAGATAAAACCCCAGACAGACTTAGTATTAAGAAGAAAAACAAGGGAACACAGTTATATCCTTATAGACAATGAAAACATGCCAAAAAGATATGCTTAAAATAAAAAACTAATATATTATTTCAAAAGAAAAAGAGATAATTAAAAATTATCCAAGACATGAAAGAACAGCATAATCTGAATTAGAAAAAATCTCAGACAAGATGACAGAGCTCAAAGAATTAGAAATTTTTAAAAAATCACTTCAGAAATAAATTCTTAGATGGAACACAAAATCAGATAAATACCACAAATACTGCCCTAGAGAAATTGAGGGTGAAAAGGAGGAAAAAGTTAAAAATTGAAAGGAAATGAAGAAAGAAATAAAATTTGGGAAAAGGTGACAGATATTAAAAATAGGAAAAGAAGATCGAACATACCATAATAGGAAAAGCAAACCAAAGCAAGGGAACAGTACAAATACTATATTTCAAGAAAATTTTCCTGAGAAAAAGATTTTAAACGACATTTTTAAAGGGCAAATCATGTATTTTAGGATATCAGCCTAGAACAATCAATGCCAAGATGTTTTAGTAAAATTACTGGATGAAAAAGAAGAAAAAGCAAAGTCCTTTGGGCATCTAGAAAAAAAGAGAGAAATAGATGCAAAATAATTAGATTGTTCTCAGACTTGTGTGTGTGTGTGTGTATGTGTGTGGTACGCGGGCCTCTCACTGTTGTGGCCTCTCCGGTTGCGGAGCACAGGCTCCGGACGCGCAGGCTCAGCGGCCATGTCTCACGGGCTCAGCCGCTCCGCGGCATGTGGGATCTTCCTGGACCGGGACATGAACCCGTGTCCCCTGCATCGGAAGGCGGATTCTCAACCACTGCGTCACCAGGGAAGCCCACTTCTCAAACTTTTTGAAGAAACCTTTTATATCAGAAGAAAATGGGATAACATATTTAAGGTCCTCTAAGAGAAGAAAATATGAGCCTGTACTTTTTATGTCTAGCAGTATTGACTTGCAGATGTGAACAACACCAACATTGCATTAACATGTAAGAAGTGAGAGGAGGAAATATTGTTCCCATGAACTCTTCTTAAGGAATCTCCTAAAGAGTGAGCTTTAAACAATGAAAGTAACTGGAGAGATACAAGATGAGCCTGGACATCTCAAGATAATAGCTAGCAAGGTTGTTATCAAAGATTATTAGGACCATGTCAAAAGGAATCAGGAGCCAACTTGAAGAGGCTTCTACTGACATGGGGCAATTAGAGCTTCAAACATAAGAATTCCAGGGCTTCCCTTGTGGCGCAATGGTTGAGAGTCTGCCTGCCGATGCAGGGGATGCAGGTTCGAGCCCCGGTCCGGGAAGATCCCACATTCCGTGCAGCGCGTGCAGCGCGTGCAGCAGCTGGGCTCGTGAGCCATGGCCGCTGAGCCTGCGTGTCCGGAGCCTGTGCTCCACCATGGGAGAGGCCACAACAGTGAGAGGCCCGCATACGGCAAAAAAAAAAAAAAGAATTCCAAGTATGTTTAAATCTGTGAGGGTTGATGATAAGAAAAACAAATTATTGGTTACCTGAGGTTAATGGATCACCAATTCATTGTCTTAGAAGTGGTCAAGAAAGAACCAAGTGTTTACCCTGCCTTTCTTATATGAACAGATCACTGGATAACCATGTAGTAGATGAAGGGAGGCCCTTCCTAAATTTTTTTCCACCCAATAAATGAAAATGAAATGAGAGCATTAGACTATCATTATTTTGCAACCCCCGTTGATTTAATGGATCCGGGCATTGAGCGACAATGGCATCTGACATTAGAAACCCAAGAAAACCAGATACCGTGTGCCTCCTGATGAAAGATTATACAACCAAATGGATTGAATCTCAGTGTTTTTCAAGCCTCCTAATCCAGCTGCCAATTTGCAGGAAATTCGGAGGGTGGAGGAACATGTTACCCTGCACCATGAATATGTAGTCAGCAGAATTCATACTGTGGGAACTCCATAGTTCAAGTGGTCCAGATTCTCTAAGGAATAAATTGTAAGATAAAGAGAAGGATAATGGGGGAGGTAGAGTAAACATAACTTAAAATACATGTCACATTTTAAAAAAAATGGATAAGAATTAACTGTGTTGACCAGAGTTGTAACCTTGGGTAATGATATCATAAAGAAACACAAGGAAGTGAATATGATAAGTTCAAGATAGTTTGTTTACTTTTAGAGGAAAGTAAGAAATTCATGGAGGGCATTTTGAGTTGGCTAGAAAAGTCTGTTTCTTGACCTGGGTGGTAGTTATAAGAGTGGTTTGTTTATAATAATTAATAAACTGTTTAGTGTGATTTTCTAAATCTGTGTTTTATTTTACCATAAAAATAGTTATAAAAATTTATGAAAGAATGACACTATACATGCTGCCTTTGTTCCAGCTTTTAATTTTAATTTTCAAGCATATGGAAAAGTTGCCAGCACTGGGTATGAAATGCCAGTATACTCATCATACTGTTTTATCGTTAGTTTTTCATTCAATTTAGTAGAGATCTTTCTATATAACTAAATATAGAAATATCCTCACTTTTAAATAAATGATGCATCATATTCCATCGTATAAATTAAATCAGTCTTCTATTGATGGACATTTAACTTGTTCCTGGTAGAAATAATGGTGCTCATATGTCCTTGTGACAAATTCCTAAAATTTGCTGTCATGGAATATTCTGATGTGCAACATGTAAATGGTTGTGTATTGTGAATGAGCAACTGTAGAAACCAAAGATGCAGCCTATATTGATCAAGACAGTGCTATGTAACTGAGGGAGGGCATAAATCTCTAAGAAAAAACTTGATTCCCTGAAGCAGGGTCCTCACATAGCATCACACCTCCCCTGGATCAATTCAGGTTTAATCCCAATGGCTCTTCTGTTGTCTCATTTGGGTTGTTGTGGGTATAGTTAGTGTTATCATTTGTCTGTTGCGACAGTAGTGCTATGCAATGAAGCACCCCAAAATTTAGTGGCTTAAACAGTAGCCATTAGTTTCTACAGAATGGATGAGTCATTTTTACAGCCTTTGCTAGGTTCACTCATGTGCTTTCAGTCAGCTGCCGGTATAGTTGCAGATCTCTGCAGGGCTCTCCCACATGTCTGATTGTCGGCTGGCTTAGGCTGATCTCAGTGGCCTTGGCCAAGGGGACTCAGCTATGCTACCCAAGTCTCCAACATCCTTTCAACAGGCCAGCCTGGGTGTGTTCTCATGGTGGTGGAACAGATCATATCTTTCTCAGGGGGCTGGAAATGGGCTATGCTTTGCCAGCTTCTGTGCCATCCCACTTGCTAACCTTCAACTAACCAAAGCAAGTGACATAGCAAGTCCCATCAGTGAGAGGGGACTGCAAAGCGACAGTGCAGGCAGCGAGGATACAGAGAAGTTGTTGTTTGAGGCCATTAACGCAGTTCATCCTCCACAGCTATCCAGCAGCAAATTTTAAGTTGGCACTTCTTTTTCTAATTAATTAATTAATTAATTTTTGGCTGCAGTGGGTCTTTGTTGCTGCACACGGGCTTTCTCTAGTTGCGGTGCGCAGGGGCTACTCTTAGTTGCGGTGCGTGGGCTTCTCATTGCCGTGGCTTCTCTTGTTGCGGAGCACGGGCTGTAGGCACGTGGGCTCAGTAGTTGTGGCTCGTGGGCTCTAGAGCGCAGTTAGTAGTTGTAGTGCATGGGCTTAGTTGCTCCACGGCATGTGGGATCTTCCCAGACGAGGACTCGAACCCCTGTCCCTGCATTGGCAGGAGGATTCTTAACCACTGCGCCACCAGGGAAGTCCTAAGTTGGCACTTCTTAGAAGCATTAAACATTGCTGTTATACCTTTGAAACATGAAAAATGGGGATCAAGTATGTTTGTGGGGGGAGCATAAAAATTTTCTTGTTAAGAGTTATAAAGGTAATTTGTAAATGGAAAAACCTACATTTATTGTTTTGTCTTGAAAATATTTCTTTTCTACTTGTTGATGTTTTCCCCTGGGATATAGTTCCGGAAACATGGTTTTTCCTGTGTTTATTTTTCTTTGTTCTTGGAGTTGGTTTTGAAATCTGGCTTTGAGAACATTGACTCAAGTAAGATAAAAAGCTAAAATCAGAAATCAACCTCTTTAAGTGTTTTTGCTTCAGATATAGATATTAGCGATAGGATTAGTCCCTGTACCTTTATTGCTGCAATTTTTTCCCTCTATTTTAAGTTGTAGAAGTGGTAAATTTAGGCTGTTCCAGAACAGTGATTCTTAACAGCAGATATGCAGCACCCAGGTATGCAGACGGCAAGAAATTGTACTAGTAATTATATGTCAAATTAAAAATGTCAAGTTTATTCCCAGTGTGCAATATTATATGTCACACCTCTCTTCTCCATGGAAAAACAAAATGCTGAAATAAAAATTTGCATATATGTATACTTATGAAATACTCTTTATTGTGTATGCATCATAAAATTGCACACACTTTAATTGTTCAATGGAAACTGTGTGTTGTGCTAAGGCAATTTAAAGGATTTTTCAAAGTAAGTTTGACTGTTGTCAAGTTTTGCCTCATTTTCTGACTTTAGAACCCACCTGCAGAGTGAGATACAATTTTACACACTTGTTCTTTTTTTTTTTTTTTTAATGATGGTCTGAGCACAGGCTTATGTATTTATTTAGTTTTTGGTTGTGCTGGGTCTTCGTTGCTGTGTGCAGGCTTTCTCTAGTTGTGGCGAACGGGGGCTACTCTTTGTTGCAGTGTGCGGGCTTCTCATTGCAGTGGCTTCTCTTGTTGCAGAGCACGGGCTCTAGAGCACAGGCTCAGTAGTTGTGGCTCGCGGGTTCTAGAGCGCAGGCTCAGTAGTTATGGTTCAAGGGCTCTAAAGCGCAGGCTCAGTAGTTGTGGTGCACGGGCTTAGTTGCTCCGCGGCATGTGGGATCTTCCCGGACCAGGGCTCAAACCCATGTCCCCTGCATTGGCAGGCAGATTCTTAGCCACTGCACCACCAGGGGAAACCCCACCCAATATTCTTAAGCTGGGAAGAGGACAAGCAGCCTCAGAATTGTGGAGATCACAAAGTGTCTAAAAAGTAACTGTTTAGACCTACTGTGGGCCCAACACCAGGCTAAGATAGATGAGCTGGGGAGGGTCCGTAAACTCAGAAATTTGTTAGGACACACTTAACGTGGCTCATTTCCCCAGATAGTTTTCCCAGGTTAAAAACCAATGAGAAAAGAGGACTTTCTAAAAGTAAGTTCTAGAATCAGCTGGGTATTAGGTTCTCAGTGGCTGAAAGAACTTTATTCTGGAGGCCTTTGGATTGGGAGTGATTGTGAACAGAGCAGTGTTTATCTGGCGTTGTGGAGCTGGGATGGATCTGGGGGGAGGTGTCAGGAGGGATTAGACTGAGGCCATGATAGGAATTATGGAGCCAGGTGAAGTACTAAGGGTCTAAAGAGGCAGTGTACAGGACAGAGAGCGAAGTAAATTGAGAAGAATTTATCAAATTTTTTTTTAACTATATTTGGGGAAGAGAGGTAAAGTGAAATTCTTATTTTTATTTTATATCTTTTGTTTCTCTGGCATCCTTTAAAAGTACATAGGAAGTTCTCATCACAAGATAAAAAAAGTTTTGTAACTGTGTATGGTGATGGATGTTAACTGAACTTAGTGTGGTGGTCATTTTGCAATATATAAAAATATCAAATCATTATGTTCTACACCTGAAAATATAATTTTATGTCAATTATACCTCAGTTTAAAAGAATAAAAATAAGTAAGGCAGTCCTCCTTTCAAGGTATTTACCCTCTGTTGGGAAAAAGATAAAAATAAAAATTTAATGTTGTGCGTTAAGCATAATAATAGAAGTATGTAGAAAGTTCAGTGGTGGGATAATAGTGATTAAACAAGTAGGTAATTCAGAGAACATTTTTTCAAGGATGCAGTACTTGAGCTGGATCTGAACGGATGAACACTTGTGAGTTTTCATTTATTTTTGGAAAAAAAGGAGTTACACCCAACTTTAGCTTACTGAGGAGTAATTTCTCATCCTTATAGCCAGAGGATCAGGCAGTGAGAGCAGGAGAAGACACCAGTTTTGCACAAGGTTGCTGAAAGCTGGCTGTGAACCTCCATGGTGGTGGTGGGCAGTGCTCACCCTGCACTGGGAGTGGTAACTTGCTCTTACTGGTCCTGGGCTCTGCATTATCTCTTGTCGTTTTCCTACTCTGCTTTTTTTTAAAAAAATAGTCCTTTAATTAGACCCTCCTCAAATATTCAATTTGAATGTGTCATCTGTTTCCTGCTTGAAGCCTGTTGGGTACAGTGTATAATTACATATTGAAAAAAGGTAAAATACACAATAAAAATAAGGGAAAAATTCTTTTTATTCTAAATTACAAACACAATATCACAAATATAAAGACCAGTCAGTTACTAAGGCAAATGGAGCACATAAGGGCCTGATTATAGTGAGATAGTTTACTGTAGCATTCTTGGTCTGGGCGTATCATATTGACAAAAATAAAGGCATTGAGGACTGGAGTGTTATCATATAAAAAACATTGAACTAATATATATGTATATAATTTTGAATTTTTATATTTATGTCCAATGGGGAGGAAAAGTACATAGCATCTCTTTTTTTTTTTTTTTGGTGGTACGCGGGCCTCTCACTGTTGTGGCCTCTCCCGTTGCGGAGCACAGGCTCCGGACGCGCAGGCTCAGCAGCCATGGCTCACGGGCCCAGCCGCTCCGCGGTATGTGGGATCTTCCCGGACCGGGGCACGAACCCGTGTCCCCCTGCATCGGCAGGCGGACTCTCAACCATTGTGCCACCAGGGAAGCCCATACATAGCATCTTATACTGAACCAAAATACAAGTGGGCATTCAATTTACTTGTTCACTTCTTTATTTGTTTACTAGTGCTTTTGTGATTTCTGCTTAGGCTGCTCCTCTGTGGTCATGTCGGACATTTATTGAGCTCCAATGACATTGTCACAAGGCACATAAGCATTACGGATTTTCCTAAATGCGACACATAAAAACACTGCTGGAAGGGAAACCTGTTGCTAGATTGATTCATTTAATTTAATTGTTTGTTTTGAAATCACGATTATATCTCTCTTTTTTTGGCCATGCCCCTAGGCTTGTGGGATCTTAGTTTCCCGACCAGGGATTGAACCCAGGCTGCGGGAGTGAAAGCGCAGAGTCCTAGCCACTGGACCACCTGGGAATTCCCACAGTTATATTCTTAACGTGGAGCTTGTGGTGGCCTACCCTGGGTCTTGGGTGTCTTGGCAACTCAGTATGTGATTTTTACGGAAACAAAGGCACTTGCTCTGAAAGCTGGTATACCTCCTCTAGCTTATAGCTGAGGGAGCATTTGCTTTGCTTTTTTTGGGAAAAGAAGATAGTATTTTGAGTAGGGTAAAGTTTCAGAATCCATCTACATTCCCTAGGTCAGTACTTCTCCAATAGAACTATAATTCAAGCCACATATGTAAGTTGAAATATTCTAGTACCCACATTTTAAAAAATGGGTGAAATTAATTTTAACAATGCATCTTATTTAACTCATTATATTCAAAATGTTATTTCAGGGCTTCCCTGGTGGCGCAGTGGTTGAGAGTCCACCTGCCGATGCAGGGGACATGGGTTCGTGCCCCGGTCTGTGAAGATTCCACATGCCGTGGAGCAGCTGGGCCTGTGAGCCATGGCCGCTGAGCCTGCGCATCTGGATCCTGTGCTCCGCAATGGGAGAGGCCACAGCAGTGAGAGGCCCGCGTACCGCAAAAAAAAAAAAAAAAAGTTTAGAGTTGGAAGTAGATTTACCTACCCAAGTAGTTCCAAGTTTATTTAAAATGTTTCCCCCAAAGAGTCAAGCATCAGTTTATAAATTTATATTTAAATTAATGACAGTGGACCCTTGAGCAATACTGGGATTGCTCAGGGATTAAGCATTCCCTCCACATCCCAGGATTCAACCAACCACAGATCATGTAGGACTACATATTGAAAAATAAATGGGTGTAAGTGGATCAGCTCAATTCAAACCTGCGTTGTTTAAGGGTCAACTGCATACTTAAATAAAATTAAAAATTCACTCCCAAGTGTTAGTAGCTCCATGTTGCTCTTAGTGGTTACCTGCTATAGAATATTCTTAAAACCATACTTGAGTGCCTTTATACTTTCTCAGGTTATTATTTATGTAGAATTAATGCATGTTGCAAAGTCCTCGGAAACTGTTTTACTACATTACATTTATTCATCAAGGATATAAGCATCTGGGGAAAAATAGTTCTGCATTTTGTGCTTCATCTCCAGGGCTAGGGAGTGCCTTGCATAGCGTTTAGGTGTTTAATAACTTTATCCTGCTAAATCCTGTTTAGTCTGCAAATTGCAACATAAATTTAACTTTCTCAGGGGAATGTTTCCTGACTCTCCAGGCTCTCTATATCACCTGTTCCTTCATTACATTTTCTCATAGAACTGAATTCTTTTCCTCTAGAACATATATACTTACACACTGATTTGATTAATTTTCTGATTAATATCTGTCTCCCCAACTAGTCTATAAGTTCCAAAAGAGGGAAGAATGTGTTTTTGTTCATTAAAGTGCTTTGTGCTCCTAGCATAATTCATGACACATATGGATTAAATATTGGTTAGATGATAATACTAGCACAGGGCCTTTTTAAAAATGAAGTGATTAGCAGAATGTCCAATTCTTAACTTTATAGAAATCAGAGTTTGTTTTGTGTTGGGGAAAAAGGAATATTTTAAGTATAATACAAACTAAGATATACAAATATTTAATTTTTGTTCAAGCCTTTTCAAAATACTCCTGTAACGCCTTTTCTTAGCTTTCTTTCTACTTTATTGGTATTCATTTTCTTGATAGCCATCACCTCATATCTGCTGTGCTTATAACTGAAGGTATACTGAAGACAAAAACTGAAAGAAAGGAAAAGTGAATTGTGAAATACTTTTAAGGAGTTGAAAAGATATAGGGCAGAAGCAAAGGTGCATAGAGGAAACTTGCTGTTTCAGGATGGTTTAAATTAAGCCCACCCTTTTAATTATACCAAAGTAATGAGCCTTACCCACAATATGTGAAAATATAATTTAAAAATGTATGGTGGACCAGTAGACAAGGTTGTCAGGTCATTATCTAAATCATAAGTTGGAAGTAATGCCCATTAAAGGTTACTAGTTTGGAAAGGTTAGATTAGAATTTAGTCTTTGCAAATATAAAGTTTCTCAACTTGAATAATGCTTTAGAAAACCACTAACATTTAACTTTTTTTTAACATTTCATGGAAGTATAGTAAGCATACAGAAATGTACACATAAGACTACATCTTGATGAATTTTCCCATCCAGATCAAGAAGTATATTACCATCACAACATCCCAGAGGCTACTTTCTTGCTTCTTCCCCTTTCCTGCCCTCCAGGGCAAACTATCTTGACTTAATAGATAGGTTTTTCCTGTTTTTGTACTTTATATAAATGGAATCATGCAGTATCCACATTTGAATTAATATAGCGCTTGTTATTCTAAGTGACATTCCTGATAGCAACTCATTGAAAACAAAGTATGTTTTCAGTTTTCCTTGTTATGTATCTAATGTGGTAAACTGGCAGTTTACCAGTATATCTAGTTCTTTATTATTCCTTTAAGACATTTTCTATGTAAATGCAAGTGTGTGTGTGTATATGCATACACACATATATATATGTATATGCTTTTAAAAATTTTACTCAGATTTGATCATTCATATTATTTACCTTTGTGATGTGTCTTAAAGTCCCCTTTTGTATCAGGTTATGTAGATTCGATTCATTTTTTTGTAATGGCAGCACAGTACTCTATTGTATGGCTGCATCATAGTTTAATGAAGCACTTACCCACTGCTGAACAGCTAGGTTGTTACTGATCTTTTGCTTTTAGAACAGTAGAGTCTATGTAAGTTTATTTGTAAAATAAATTCTTAGGAAAGGAATTGCTGAGCAGTAGGGTCCATGCATTTTAAATTTGCTCATATATTTCTAAATGGCTCTCCAAAGAGTTTTACCAGTTTTTACTCCCACCAGCAAGATTTGGAAATTCCTATTTCCAGTGTCCTTGCCTTAGATTATATGTTATCAAGCTTATTAATCTTTGCAGTTAGCTACAGGAAAACTAGTAAGTCATTGTTATTTAAATTTGCATTTTCTTCAGTTTTGAGTGAGGTTAGTTGTTAGGACTTGTTTCTGTCCTTTGCTCATTTTCCTACAGGCTTGTTTATATTTTTCTTAATTTCAAAGAGCTCATTCTATATAAAAGGAATTTACCTTTTTATGTCATCTATGGTGTGAACTTTTTTGAAAATTGAAGTATAGTTGATTTACAACGTTGAGTTTCAGGTGTACAGAAAATTGATTCAGTTATATATATATATATTATATATATATATATATATATATATATTCTCTTTCAGATTCTATTCCATTATAGGTTATTTCAAGATATTGAATATACTTGCCTGTGCTATATAGTAGGTTCTGTGGGTTTTTTTTTTCTTTTTTTTTTTTTGTGGTACGTGGGCCTCTCACTGTTGTGGCCACTCCCGTTGCGGAGCACAGGCTCCGGACGTACAGGCTCAGTGGCCATGGCTTACGGGCCCAGCCGCTCCGCAGCATGTGGGAATCTTCCCGAACTGGGGCACGAACCCGTGTCCCCTGTATCGGCAGGCGAATTCTCAACCACTGCGCCACCAGGGAAGCCCGGTTATCTGTTTTATATATAGTAGTGTGTATCTGTTCCCAAACTCCTAATTTATCTTTCCTCCCATCTTCCCCCTTTGGTAACCATGTTTGTTTTCCATGTCGGTGAGTCTGATTCTGTTTTGTAAATGAGTTCATTTGTAATGAATTTTTTTTTCAGTTTGTTTTTTGTCTTTGTTGTGTTTATAGCCTTTTTTTCCCCTTAACAGAAGGTTTAAATTTTTATGTGGTGAAATTTACCAGTTTTTTTCTTTACTGGCTTCTGAATTGTGTGTTCTTAATGAGAAAAAGCATTGGAAACTTGAGATCCATAGATAGATAACTTAAACTTGGCATGGAAAAAAATCTCAAGAAATGTCTGTGGGAAATGTGGTTAAGCAGGAGTTCAAATTTCAGTCAGAAGTGGTTTGGCCAACTATACACCAAATTTGGACACTCTCTGCCAAGATTTGCTTAATATTTTTAACAGCTTTTAAAAGAATTTTCAATGCTATGCTTTTTTCCTTTCATGCTTTGTTATATGGGGTTTTAACTTCTCAAATGATCCCTCTTTTCAGATTTCAGATTATAACCTATTTCCTGCATCATTGCTGACGTCCAGTAACCCATGTCAGAAGTACTTCCAGGTCAGATATACTTTCACATGTTTCAGTGCAGCATACTAGTTGACTGTTAAAACTTTAACAGATATATATACTAGATAATTGTTTTGATGTTAAACTTACGATTTACTATAATAACATGTTTTGGCTTTTTTATTGTTTTTCACTAATGTACTAGAAAGGTGGATCTTTAAAATAAGATAGAAGAAGTAATTGAACTTAACTGCATGTATGTATTAATTGCATGACTCTACTAATATCATAATGTGAAAACATTTTAGTTGACTATAACAGAAAACTAAAACTGTCACATTTTGCCATGTAGGATTGCATGTTATAGCCTGTGAATTGTTAAATTTGAACAAAGGAGGAATTGGTGGTGAGTCTGC
Source organism: Kogia breviceps (assembly GCF_026419965.1). Taxonomy (NCBI): domain Eukaryota; kingdom Metazoa; phylum Chordata; class Mammalia; order Artiodactyla; family Physeteridae; genus Kogia; species Kogia breviceps. Next base: position 82,855,312 of record NC_081315.1, read on the forward strand.
ATAAACAGCATCTTAGGCATTGCGGGGTTTGTCTAGAATAGAGCTCCCAATTCAGAATTCTCCCTGGATCTAATGCTGATTAATTTCAGGCCTTAATAAGAAAACCAACTTAATTTCATTGTATTCCCCTTTCTCTGTGTCATGATGGATGCTAGTCTGCATACAACGTGGTGTGGGATTTAATTCTTAGCCTCATACTAACATAATAAGAAAAAAGCAATTGCAATGACATTTTGAATTAAACATAATATAGGACTGTAAGTGGCAAATAGATCTAGGTAGATTCTATATTTGTTAGGGCACATACCACTCCACAAATTCTGTTTCTAAATAAGTAAATTTAAACCATGGACAAATAGATGTTAATGTCCCTAAATTCTAAAATTAAACTCAATAAGTATGTCCAAGTCTTTTTCTCCTTTATATAACACTGCATGTTATATCTCAACAGAGAACTAAAATTGAAACATAATAAAATAAACACTAAACTAAGTAGAGGCAGTTGAGTGACCGGAAATATCCTTTTATTAAAGACAGCTGAAAACAATGTGACCAACCTAAATTCACACAGGAAAATTAGGAACTTAGAGGCAATTCTTAGAAGCCGGTTTAGGGGCAGGGAGTAGATTTTTCTTTGTAAATCCATATTTGAATAAGTATATTAATTTTGCAAAATCAAAGCAAATATATGTGTCCTTTGACGAATACATTTTAAGTGTTGAGAAGAATTCCTTCTAGGAATTCTTTAGCATTTAAAGTCTTTTATTACATTGCAAAATAGACTCAGCATGGAAACATAAGAATAAAGCTGGCAAACATGTAAACGATGTGTTTTCCTCTAAATAGAGGCAAACTAATCAAATAACTTATAGAAATTTATTATTGTCACTATATTTTGTTATACCAATTATTCACTTTAACTGTTGTTACTCAGATTGCTTTATTCATTGGTAGTTATATAAGAGATAATGAAACTGTTATCCAGCATGGGTTTTTTTTGTTTTGTTTTGTATTGTTTTCCAGCGTGGTTTTTAATAACAGCTACTACTATCATGCATTGGTATAGGATGTAACACATTTTACAAGAAAAACGGTATTTTTATTTCAGTAGAGTATCATTCCAGCCATTTTTTACCTGAAAATCCAATGGCAGCTAGTGAAGTAGAGTATGGACCAATAAGTGGGATAAGGTTTGCTTTCAAGCCCGTTTTCAACTCTTAGGAGCTGTGACTACAAAGACCTTTAAAAAAACAAACATGCCATAATGTATACCCTTACTTGGAAAATTCCTGTTGAACCTTCCAGATTCAACACAAGAGTCCCTTCCACGTAGGTCTCAGCCTGTGACATAGTAGAGTAATTACCCTAGTTCAAGGGTACTGCCATTGTTTATTTATTTTTTTCTCTTTTAGAATTGACTTGAGGCCAGCTTATCAGTTTTTCAAGAAAATCTATGTTGTTACTTTAGCTTACCTACTTTTCCTCACCTAAACCAGCTTGATCACTGACTATGTTAATCAAACTTGGCCATAAAACTCTAGAGCTATATTTAAAAAATGCAACTGTCTTCAGAAGACATCATTTAGAAGAAGATGAAATGATGAAAACAGCTTCGAAATTGAGCAAAGAAAATCTCCTTGGGATAAGCATATAATATCCCATGGTGAACTACATCTGCTGGGTGTGATGTTGGAATACCAGGTTATTTTCCCACCTGGAGTGCCTTTCTCTTCCTTGTCCACTGGTGGACCCTAACCCTAACCCTATCCTTCAAGACCCAGCTCAGCTGTTCCTTTTGTGGGAGTCTTCCTTGAACCTCTGTCCTCATCCTTAATACCTTCTCGTAAGACCCTGTGCCTACTTTAGCCATTGGGAGTTTTGTTAATAACATATCCTTGTCTCTGCCCTGTCTGAGTTTCTTGAAGAAAAGTGTTTGGTACATCTTTCTTGACTTTCCTCAGATCCAGGTGGGATGTTGAGCACGGTTAGCCCTCGGGCAGTTTAGCTGAATGGGGCATGGGAAACCCCGTAGGTGGGGCAGACCTAGCGGGTGAAATCACCTCTTTATCTGAGAGCCTGGGGAAGTTGTCCTGTGAACCAGCTGTGTGAAGTTGTCCTCCTGGTTTAATAACTTCTAAGGTTCTAATCCTGTGATCTCTCTGACCCAGGGACCCAAGCTGCCTCCTAATAACCTTTGCCTCCTTTGTTCATAGAGAAGTTCTTATCATTTTTGTCACATTGAGAGTTTACTTTCATGAGTAATTTCAGGAAACCAGCTTTATCTTGCCTCTCCTTCCTAAAAGAAAAAAAATCTGAGTTTACTTCATTTCCTTAATACTTTGAGGTCTAGTTCAAAAGGCAACATTCCTCAGGGCAGAAGTTTTGCTGTTAACTCCTCAGTGGAAATAAAGTTGTATAGCAGAAAAATTTAAAAAATGAAGAAAATGTGAAGTCTCATTTAAGAATTGGTCAGGCATTGAGCTTCCCCGGCCCGTTCGTCAATTTCCAATTTTGTTAAACATGCCAAGGGAACAGAGGGAGAGCAGCAGGTTATTGAAGAGAGGAGTTTCCTGTCATTACTGACAAACTTTCTTTGGCAGGAGGCTAGAGGTCTCAGAAAAGAGAAGGGGGGAGGGCAGGTTTAACACATGGGTTTGTATTAGGATGTCACCTGAGTTAACGGGCTTACATCTCAGGGCTGGGATCTTTGCGACTCAGGGATTGAGGAAAGCTTTGTTAGCCATGAAATTAAAGTGACCCTGGCTTACCTAATTTTAGTTAAGCTTCATAAAAAATACTCTGTGCATTATATTAACTACAGCTCTTTTAGTTGCTGAAAATCTATTGGCTTCAATACCCTGGAACTCCCGGTGCCTCATGTTTCAGGCATGACTTGTTTCAGGGATTCCAGCAATGTCATTAGGGCATGTTCACTTTCTCTCTGTTTCCTGGCTCTGTCTGCCCATTTGTTAGGTCTTACGTACACAGGTGTCTCTTCATGGTGACCTCTTAAAGCTCTAGGCTTATACCTTCTTGTTCAAGAAAAAGAGAAAAGAGGGTACTTCTGTTCTGATCATTCTGGCAGAAGGCTTAGGATTGGTCATATGCTTTCCCTTGAACCAGTCACCACAGCCATGGAGACTTGCTCCTCTGATTGGCTGGGCCTAGGCCATGGACCTCATGAATAAGGGTTAGAGTCATCTCTGCCTGAAACACAGGGGCTGAATTCCTCTGTGAGAGCAGATATTTTAATTTTGTCAGTTTTGTTCACTGCTGTCTCCTCAGCAGTTAGAACTGTATCTGTCGCATAGTAATGCGTGAAAAAATATTTGTTGAATGAATGAATGAGCGTGGACGGAGGCTGATTCTCAAGAAAAATTGTGAAGCTTTTACCAGAAAAGAAGGAGATACATGCCAGGTCATAACAGATGTTTGTGCATCGTGCATGCAGGAGAGAGACAGCAGTAATAATATGAACTCTTGTCACACTCTTAGCTCTGAACGTATACTGAGCTCTGGAATAGGAATCGAGCCTCTTGAATTGATGTTGGATCTTTGTGAGTTATGCTCAAGGCAGCATGATGAATAGATGCGGAGGTGATGGCAAAGTCATGGGTCCCATTCACCTTGGAGATATCAAGGGGCAGAGCCACCTTTGTACTGAAGACTGGCCCTCTGGGTTATTGGCATTTGCTTGCTCATTCCGTACACTGTTGTGTTCTTGACCTTGAGAAGAGCAACTGGCATGTAATAGATGCTCAGAGAGTGTTTAGTTAATGAATGAGTTAAAAATATTTAGTTAATAAATGAGTGAACGATTAATGAACCAAACATTTATTGAGTGCTCTTATGTGCCAGGCTTTGTAAAAGGAACTGGAAACTCTGGAATATAAAAATGAAAAGGGAATGCAAATCAAAATTAAATCACACTGGTTTGGGTAGCTATAATCAAAAAGAGACAATAACAAGTGTTGACAAGAATGTAGAGAAATCAAAACCATCATGCATTGCTAGTGGGAATGTAAACTTGTACAACTGCTTTGCAGAAAAGTCTGGCAGTTCCTCACAAGGTTTTGTGTTTTTTTTTTTTTTTTTTGCGGTACGCGGGCCTCTCACTATCGTGGCCCCTCCTGTTGCGGAGCACAGGCTCCGGACGCGCAGGCTCAGCGGCCATGGCTCACGAGCCCAGCCGCTCAGCGGCATGTGGGATCCTCCCAGACCGGGGCACGAACCCGTGTTCCCTGCATCGTCAGGCGGACTCTCGACCACTGTACCACCAGGGAAGCCCCTCACAAGGTTTTATACGCACACACGCACACACGTATACATATGGTATGTATGTCTATATATACGTGTGCACATCACAGGAGAATTATAATCAGCAGTTCCACTCTTGGGTATATATCCAAGAGAATTGAAAACATATGTCCACACAAAAACTTGTACACAAATGTTCATAGCAGCATTATTCATAATAGCTAAAAGTGTAAACAATCCAAATACCTGTTAACTGATGAAAGGATAAAACAAGATGTGGTAAATCCATACAGTAGAATATGATTTGATCATAAAAATAAATAAAGTAGTGATACATACTAAAACATGGATGAACCTTAAGGATACACATAAGTTAAAGAAGCTAATCACAGAGACCACTTATTGTATGAGTCTGTTTATATGAAATGTCCAAAACAGGCAAACCCAAGAAGATGGAAAGTAGATTAGTGGTTTTCAGGGGCTTAGGAGAGAGAGGAATAGAGAGTGACTGCTAATGAGTACAGGATTTCCTTTTAGGGTGATAAAAATGTTCTGCAATTAGGTTGTAGTGATGAATTCACAACTCTTGGCATATGCTAAAGACCCCTGAATTATACTTTAAAAAGGTGAACTTTATGGTATGTGAATTATATCTCAGTAAAACTGTCATAAAAAGTGAACCAAACAGTCACTGCCCTCAAGGCACTTGCAGTGTTGAAGGGAAGAGAGATCTCTCAATTGATAATTATAGTATAGTATAGAAGTGCTGATGAGAACTGCATGTCACACACCTAGCACAGAGGATTATGTTCAGGAGTCAGAGAAGACCTAAAGGAGGGACAAGTGAGCTGGGTTTTGAAGGATTTATAGGAGTTTTCAGGCAGGAAATAGGGCAGGGGTAAAGCAGATGAAGGCAAGGGACCTTCCCGTGCAGAGGAAACAAATTCTATGTCCAGAGGCAAAGAGTTGTGAAGAGGCTTAGCATCCTCAGAAAAGTTCACTGTTGCTGTCATGTAGGGACCACGGCAGGAGGGGGAGGTGCAGTGACAGGAGGAGATGTGATGGGAAGGGTAGATTTAAGCTAGCAGAGGAGAATTGGAAGTGCCTTGTATATGGAGCTGAATTTGGACAACAGGGAGCCAGTAGAAATTTTTAAACTGAGAATTGCATGGTCTGTTTGTTTTTAGAATTACAGAGGACGAACTGTGTCAGGGTAGACTGGAGTTTGAGAGACTTGTGCTTGGGAGATATAGAAGGAAACTTAAAGTGGTGAGAACCTGAAAGCAGCCATAAAGATGGTGAGGAGGGGGAACTCAATTTATTGGCGAAACGTTTTCCAGTAAAATTGACAGAATTTGGTAGGATAAGAAACTCATGAAGGGCTATTCCCAGGTTTCCAGGCAGGGAATTCAGGAGAATGGCAATGCCATGAATTCTCAGTTAGCATCCAGCACGTGCATTAGTGGACTTAACTTCCCCTCTTTCCCCAGTTTATAGGGAGTATTATACCAAGTTTTCTTTGATCTATAACTATAGTAAAATCATGTGAGGCAGAGAAAAATGGAACCAGCTTAAATACACTAACTTTTGATTAGAGTCTCAATATAGCATCTTTCATTCTATATCCTTTCATTTCCACATCCATAGAGCATCTGTTTTTCAACATAATTTGTTACTGTTATGTTGCTATTTCCCATTCTACTTAATTCTCTTCTGTTCAGTGTTATTAATGATGCAGATGGTAAACAGGAGGAGGTAAAGAACAGAGGAAAGCTCGGAATTGGGTGGTGGGGATCACAGGATGACAGGAGCACGTGTGCTGTGTGCACCAGAGCCTCTGCTGGGCCTCCAGTTTTCTTCACACCAAAGCACAGAGAACTTTAAGCTGTTGGGATCACAGCTGGTGAGAAATCATGTTTGGCAAAGAAGTACACCAGTCTGCTCTGGGTCAAAAAAAAAAAAAACGGCTATTTGACTCTAAATAGTCTTTTCTTCTTTGGGGAGTTATGACAGAATTGAACAGGAATTTTCTTGAGCTGAGACTGAGGAACAAAATAAATTGGTCTAGACAGTATTGGAGGATTTTATTTTAAATCTTGCCCAGATGCTGCTTGCACAGGGGGGAAAGCTGAGATAACTGACCACTGATCACCTTTTCCCTTTCTGAGAGCATTAGTCTTTTTCAAGGAAAGGAAAAATGAATTTACCATTGACTATTTAGGCAGTAATGGTGGTTTCCTTTCAATCTTTAATAAGAAACTCAAAAATTTAACCTAGGCTTTTAAAGTAAACATTTCTTGAGATGTTAATGAAACACTTGTCTTTTTCATTTTATTCAACAGTTTATTCTACGAACATTTACTGAGTGCCTACTGCATGATAGGCTGCTGTGCTTGTTGCTGGAAGTCACAGCTTAGTGGTAAACTCAAATAGGTTAAAAATAAAACAGTGTGAGAAATGCTGTTATGCTGTGGAGAAACGGAGATTGGTTTATGAAAGGTGTAGAAGAAGCAGCCCTGGAGTCTGTCTAGAGGGGCAAGAGAAGGCTTCCCAAAGAGGTGACATCTACCCTGAATGTTAAAGGTGGAGCAGGGCTTCCCTGGTGGCGCTGTGATTGAGAGTCCGCCTGCCACTGCAGAGGACACGGGTTCGTGCCCCAGTCCGGGAGGATCCCACATGCCGCGGAGCGGCTGGACCTGTGAGTCATGGCCGCTGAGCCTGCGCGTCCGGAGCCTGTGCTCCGCAACGGGAGAGGCCACAGCAGTGAGAGGCCCGCGTACCGCAAAAAAAAAAAAAAAAAAAAGTGGAGCAGAAATTTGCCAGGAAGGAGGGAGGGATGCTGAGAATGTGTGCATGTACAAGGAACATGACATGTGTGACCAGAGTGTTCCAAGAGCCTCTGAAATCATTAACATGCACATGTATCATCTTTTCTTCCAAATCTCTCACTTACTGCAGTGGTTCTCAGCCTTGGCCACACACTGGAATCATCCAAAGAATATTTCATTTTAATACCCTGACTGGGCCCAATCCCAAACTAATTGAATCAGAATTTGGGACTGTCTTAGGGAGTGGGGCCTGGGCTTCTGGGCTTTTTAAAAGCTCCCCAAGGTATGCATGCAGCTAGGGTTGGAGCAATCCCTTGTTCCTGTCACACCTGTTCCCTTACCTTTCAGAGATCTCTGACCCCTTGGCCTTTTCCTTTTCCCCTAGCTCTTCACCCTCCTCCCGGCTCCATATCCTGCCCTCCCCAAGCCAGATCCTGGAGTGCATTCCTCACTGTTCACATCTGACACCTTAATCACGTCCCGCTCTGTGCCTATTTCTTTCCTTTTTAAAAATCCCATTCCAAAGGTTGCCTTTTCATCTTCTGTCTGACTTACTTCACTCAGTATGACAATCTCTAGGTCCATCCATGTCACTGCAAATGGTATTATTTTTTACTTTTTTATGGCTGAGTAATATTCCATTGTATATTTGTACCCCATCTTCTTTATCCATTCCTCCATTGATGGACATTTAGGTTGCTTCCATGTCCTGGCTATTATAAATAGTGCTGCAATGAACATTGGGGTACCTATATATTTTCGAATTACAGTTTTCTCCAGAAATATATCCCCAGGAGTGGGATTCCTGCATCATATGGTAGCTCTATTTTTAGTTTTTTAAGGAATCTTCATACTGTTCTCTATAGTGGCTACACCAGTTTACATTCCCACCAACAGTATAGGAAGGTTCCCTTTTCTCCACACCCTCTCCAGCATTTATTGTTGTAGATTTTTTTGATTCTGACCAGTGTGAGGTGATATACCTCACTGTAGTTTTGACTTGCCTTTCTCTAATAATTAATGATGTTGAGCATCTTTTCATGTGCTTTTTTTTTGGCCATCTCTGTGTCTTCTTTGGAGAAATGTCTATTTAGGTCTTCTGCCCCTTTTTTGTTTGGGTTGTTTGTTTTTTTGATATTGAGCTGCATGAGCTGTTTGTATATTTTAGAGATTAATCCTTTGTCCATTGCTTCGTTTGCAAATATTTTCTCCCATTCTGAGGGTTGTCTTTTCATCTTGTTTATGGTTTCCTTTGCTGTGCAAAAGCTTTTAAGTTTAATTAGGTTCCATTTCTTTATTTTTGTTTTTATTTTCATTACCCTAGGAGGTGGGTCAAAGAAGATCTTGCTGCGATTTATGTGAGAGAGTTTCTGCCAATCTTTTCCTCTAAGAGTTTTATAGTATCCAGTCTTACATGTAGATATTTCATCCATTTTGAGTTTATTTTTGTGTATGGTGTTAGAAAATGTTCTAATTTTATTCTTTTACCTGTAGCTGTCCAGTTTTTTCCAGCACCACTTATTTAAGAGACTGTCTTTTCTCCACTGTATACTCTTGCCTTCTTTTTCATAGATTAGGTGACCATAGGTGCGTGTGTTTATCTCTGGACTTTCTCTCCTGTTCCATTGATCTCTCCATATTTCTGTTTCTGTGCCAGTACCATACTGTTTTGATTCCTGTAGCTTTGTAGTATAGTCTGAAGTCAGGGAGCCTGATTCCTCCAGCTCTGTTGGCTCAAAGTTTTTATCTGTCACATCCAGGGTATAAAAGCCGCTTAAATATTAACTCACTAAGAAATTTTGATGGTATTCTTTCTGAAAATGTTTATAATTATAAGCAGAGTAAATAAAAAATTCTCCCTAATAACATTGCTAGGGTATAGTACCTAACATCGTAAAATAGCCTCATAGCAATTTTTTGGCCATATCTTCTAAAAAGCCAGCAGATTGCCAGATTTTTTATAATAATGTCACTCTAAATACCCAGAAGTCTAAATGTAATTTTCTCTTGTGTGTCTATGTTATGGTTGTGTGTCTCAGGGAAAACGTCATGTGGGTTCAAGGTGGGCCCTTTTCATATCAAATGCTGCCCTGGAGTGAGGTTGAATTATAAATTGAAATATGTTTTCTGTAAAATGGTAGTAGTAGCCAAAACAGTATAAATTTTTGTTTAAAATTTTGTCATCAGAGTAGTGTTTAAAAGGAAAAAACAAACCAGATTCTCAATGAAGCCCAAGTGCAGTAGGTGCTGGGTAAGCAGGAATCCTTATAAATAATAATTCTAAAGAATGGGGCCCAAAGTCTACCGACTTTGGGTTACAACGTTGGCTATCTCTGTGGGCCGTATGGTCATTCTGTTGTAAATATGGACACTGCCTGGAGTGTACAGATGTTCCCTAGCTTCCAAGAAGCACACAGACTCTAGAATCAGTGGGTGACTCTTTTCTAAAGTAGCTCATCCTGAGTATCGGGTGATGGAAAGGGTTACCTCTAAGCTCCTGAACAGTAGAACATTCTTACCTTCCTTCCCTGCGGAGGTCTCTGTTTTGCCTGGCGGAGGAAGAGGGAGTTGTCACAGTACAATTTCAGGAATGTTGGGAGCTGTGCTTTGGTTCGTCTACTGTTGGTGTAGAGCCCACGGAGGTCTCTGGAGGGCAAGGGATCAGATAAGAAAGAAGTCATTCCTCATAGACCGAGAAATCTGAAACCTTAGAAATTCTTGCTGATGAATTTTATTCCCTTCTAGTCTGAGAAACCTTTCTGTCTTCCCAGCAAGAGACGCATGGAACAAATCACTGATAGTGTGAACAATATTTGAGATAAATGCAACTGTCAGATAATTTCCTAGGAGTTCTGCAAGGGCTTGTGGTGACTGCAAACCGCTGAGTCTGTGTTTTAATTCAGTGGAATATATTCAGACTCCTTTGGGGACTCTAACACATCTGTAGCCAAGGGCTCAATGCTACATTATTAGTAATAGTTTTATGTTAGTATGTATGTTCTTGAGCAGTTAAGCCATTTTTCCAAACTTTCTGTTTAGTACAAACAGTAAGCCCAGGTCAGACATGTTCACAAGACATTATCAAACTCTAATGGAGGTTTGATTTTTCCTGGTGTTCAGAACACAATTTCTAAACATGGTGAAGAAAAATTACCTTGGATGTATGGTGCTTCATTGAACAGTGACCTTTCAGGTTAACTAAGAAAGCTGGAGCCCCAGAGGATTTTTGAGCAACTTTTTTGTTGCCTGAGGGAAGGACAGAATAGAAATGTGGTGTAAATGTTTAGAAAGGGGATGATTTGCAAGGGTTGTGAAAAAGCGAAGACCAGCTGCTGGAAGAAAATGCTTTTATATGATTTCAAAAGAGAGATACTTTTTTTACTTTAAGTAAAATTTGGACCCTCAGACCTCCTAGCTTTTCTATAAATTGGCTTTTGTGTATCCACATTACGCCTTTTATTTGCTCCTGTTTAATGAATGAGCAAACTGTGAAAAGAGAGGAAAATGGGTCCGTTCTACAAAACTGCAACGGAAGCATTGGTTCTTTCAATTTTCTGTATAAAAATGTTTGCTCACTCTCTATGCTAAGTAGTTTAATCATGCCAGGCGTCTAATGACCAGTTTTCTTTTTTTTTTTTCCAGCTGACTCAGGTGTAGACACTTTGGCAGTGTTTATGGCCAGCAGCGGAACGACAGACGTCACGAATCGGAATAGCCCGGCCACACCGCCAAACACTCTTAATCTCCGTTCCTCCCACAATGAATTGTTGAACGCTGAAATAAAACACACGGAAACCAAGAACAGCACACCCCCCAAATGCAGGAAAAAATATGCACTAACTAACATCCAGGCGGCAATGGGCCTCTCGGATCCGGCTGCACAGCCCCTGCTGGGAAATGGCTCTGCCAACATCAAGCTGGTAAAAAATGGAGAGAACCAGCTCCGGAAGGCTGCAGAACAAGGGCAGCAAGACCCCAACAGAAACGTTAGCCCCGCTGCAGTCATCAACATAACTTCTGAGAAGTTAGAGGGTAAAGAGCCCCACCCGCGGGATTCCTCAGGCTGCGAGATTTTACCCTCCCAGCCCCGAAGAACCAAGAGCTTCCTGAATTACTATGCAGACCTGGAAACCTCAACCAGAGAACTCGAGCAGAACTTGGGCAACCAGCATGGGGCTGTGGAAGAGAAGGCCCAGCCAGGCCAGAGCCAGGCCTCCACCGTCGCTGGGAATGGCGACTTCCTGCTGCAGAAACCAAACAAACCCCAGTTCAGCCCTGAAGATGGCCAGATAGCCACTGTGTCATCCAGCCCGGAGACCAAGAAGGATCATCCTAAAACGGGGGCCAAAACCGATTGCGCACTCCACCGGATCCAGAACCTGGCACCGAGCGACGAGGAGTCCAGCTGGACGACCCTGTCCCAAGACAGCGCCTCCCCCAGCTCCGCGGATGAGACAGGTACCTGGGAAAGGTGTAGCCTACGGTGGCACTTGCTTTTGGTGTTTTCCCTTATTGATGGAATTAGTCTCGACATTGACCCCCTCCCCCAAATTTTCATCTGCAGGTAGAGAAGAGCATGAGCCTCTTGGGGTAAAATTAGGCAATTTGTGTGAAAATACCATTAGATTCCTCAGCGGTTTCATTTTGATTCATATATAAGTTGTTTGTCCCGGGAAGCATTTTTGTAAAAGAAATAGCTCCCCGGTGTTAAGTACAGTAAAACATGACCTATTTAGCAACTATACTGCCAGTGGTTAGGTGAACTATTTCTATATACTATGTAGAAATGCTGGGTTTTGTTAAGGAAAATAATAAAAGGGAGACACTTGCCGGGGGCAGGATATAACCTGAAAAAGAGAACCAAGTATTTAAAAATTCTCAGAAAAAAACTTATTTATGCTCAAGCTAATGAAAAGTTTAATGTTTAAAAAGTTGAAAGTCTATTCATTAAAGACATTTCCCTTTTGACCTTTACTAGGGAACATTTTATTAGCCTTGTTCAAGTGATATTTGAAAGTGAAAAAGTAGTGTTTCTTTCAACATATATTTAGAAGTTTTGGACTTTAACTAGTCTAGTTGAGACCAGTCTTTCCTGACTTTTGTCTATATTTTGTAACATCTTTGGATTTTTCAGAGGAGTGAAAATTGTCTCAGAAATGAACAGGGTCCTAAAAATCAGCTACTTTTAATCTTATCTTCTCATAGCCCCTATTTTACTAATCATGAGGTTAAAAGACTGGAGAACTGTATTGTGTCTGAATTCACTGTAAACAAGTCCTCACAAAGGCTTATTTCTTTAACCTAACCCTGCCTCTGGTAGATCCCAGGGCTCTGTTAATGTGATACAGATTTAACAGATAGAACCACCAGGGAAGGAACTGACATTTTCCCCACCTATAAGGCAGAGAAATTACAAGGACTACAGATAGGAAAAGAGGAGAAAGTAAGACATTAACTTGTTTAAAAAAACAACAAAAAAAAGTGTTTTTTGAAGTGCCCTTTAAAACCAGTGCTTTAAATGATAGATTTCATCAGCCTCCTGTAGCTGGATATGGCAGTATGGAGGTTGAGATGAGCCCATTTCAGCTCAGAAATGCCTGGATCTGCACATTATTGGAATCGTAATTATGTATAGTAATGTCACTGAGTTCACAACTCTATTACTTTTCACATTTAGAGACTTCATATCCTGTAGCCGATGGACACTGTCACCTGCTAGTGTTTGAATCTATATAAATGGCTCCTTGAGTGTCTCACATTCAAACTCAACCTTGTGTGTTCAGTACCCTCCACTGAGGCCATACTGGCTTCCTCATGTCGTGGCAGCCTTTCTGCGGCTCTTCCAGGCCCTGTGCTCCCTTTTGTAGCTATATTTTAAATTTTACTGAAAGGTATTAAGTAACAGTAAAGTCTCCTCGGTTCCTCACTCTGGCCCCCTTTTTTCCAGTGACAACCACTACGTTTTTTTTTAGTTTTTTTTTTTTTCCCAGAAACCATTTTAGGCATATACCCACATTTATAATAAATATTAAAATTAACCCAAATTTTACTATGATATTTTTAAAGAGTCCTTACCATTTAGAGATACATACTAAAATATTATAGTATAATATAATATATTATACTATAATATTGTATATGGGATTTTGCCCATAAACTGATCCTTTTTAAAGGCGGGTACATAAGGGTTTATTATTCTGTTCTCTCTCATTTTGTATGTTTAAAAATTTCCACAGTAAAAGTTAAAACAAGAGGGCTTCCCTGGTGGCGCAGTGGTTGAGAATCCGCCTGCCGATGCAGGAGACACGGGTTCGTGCCCTGGTCCGGGAAGATCCCACATGCCGCGGAGCAACTAAGCCCGTGAGCCATGGCCGCTAGGCCTGCGCGTCCGGAGCCTGTGCTCCGCAACGGGAGAGGCCACAACAGTGAGAGGCCCGCATACCGAAAAAAAAAAAAAAAAAAAAGATAAAAGTTAAAACAAGAAAAAAAATGACACATTACATTGTTTTATAAATGCGTTGCTTTTTCCACCAAAGTATATATTTTGCAGATCAGTTCATATCAGGATATAGCATTTTTCTACCTCAGGCTGAATTTAAGTATTAAGCATGCTGTTCCACCCTCTTCAAGCTCCATGATTTATTTAATGATTCCCTCACTGCTGAGTGTTTAGGGTGTTTCTATCCCCGGCCCCTTTGCTTATTGAGTGCTGGTGTCAAAAAGGGCTGGTGGTGAGCACCAAGTTTATTTTTTTAATTAATTAATTTATTTATTTGGCTGCATCAGGTCTTAGTTGCAGCATGCAGGATCTTTTGTTGTGGTGCACAGGCTTCTCTCTAGTCGTGGCGCGAGGGCGTCAGGGCGTGCAGGCTTAGTTGCCCCACAGCATGTGGGATCTTAGTTCCCAGACCAGGGATCGAACCTGCGTTCCCTGCATTGGAAGGCAGATTCTTAACCACTGGACCACCAGGGAAGTCCCAAGAGCACCAAGTTTAAACTGTACCTGTACACTGGTTTGGTTCACTGCCACTCTCTCCAGGGGGCCTTTCCAGGGTCCCCTTGGCTCACCACTCATTTGCTCAGTGCCCTGGTGTTACTTGCTGCTAGGGTTTCTCTACAGAGCCCATTACAGGGCTTGGCATGTGATGTGAACTGGATAAGAGTTTTCTGACGTGTTGAGAGGATACATTCATTTTTCATTCTTAAAGTCGCTTTTGAAGACCTTGAATTTTAGAGTAAGGATGGCAGTATGGTGATGGCCCATAATGGCTAGCTGAGGATAGACATTTTGAATCAGATGTGCTTGAAAAAGTGTGTTAGCTGTGACCCAACTCTCTAAAGCTGTGAGATTGAGTTTTTTTACAAATGCTAGAAGCCATCCCTTCAAAATAATCACTTTGGGATCTTTATTTCAGCTTAATGCAATGCCTCAGAATATTAATAATATTGGGGAATTCTTTTGGAATTTCCTTAGAGCCAGTTGTGAACTCCAACTGAAAAGACACCTCTTTACTTCATGATCACACAGATCACATAAATTAGCGAGTAAAATAAAATAATTGATTATTCAGCATTGGTATTGTTTTTTTTTAGTTCATCTTTCCAGTGAAACATACTGTTAGTGTTCACAATGATCACCGTCAATTTTTTTTTTTTTTTTGCTACACCGTGTGGCACGTGGGATCTTAGCTCCCCGATCCGGGATCGAACCCATGACCCCTGCATTGGGAGTGCAGAGTCTTAACCACTGGACTGCCAGGGAAGTCCCACAGTCAATGTAAATTAAACACTTCTGATGACGAAATCATTATTATATATGTTTTATATAGTATATATGAGTTTTTATATATATGTATGTAAAATAAACACAAAATAATAATTGTTGAAAGAAAATAAATAAGAGCAAGTATTTTGTAAGATACTAGTATGCAGCACCATGGTACATATATACATATACACAAAGTGTACGTACTTGCTTATTCACTGTGTGCTAAGCAGATATTCATCACAGTGGTGTATGTTGTATGACTAAATCTTGACCCAGTTATCTTTGGATTGTAGACTATGCTTTGGGGAGCCTGGAAAAATAAATAGACTCATTTCTACCTTAGGGACACGCTTTCCAAGTTAGAATGCTATTTATAAAATAAAATGCACTGCCCAGCCCAGAGATTGACCACTTTCTATTTCCCTTTCTTTCTGAATTGCCCAGGTCAGCATGTTAGTAACTTTCTTTGCACAGTCAATCATGTAATATGTTTCTCCTCTTTTCCTCCTATGTCGTCCGTCCTTTGAGAAGCAAGAGGTTATTAGAAGTGGGGGGTGGCAGGGAAGCATCAGCGAATTACTGAGTTTCATAGGAATTTAGAAAAGTTCAAAAGAATCCCCTGACCTGGATTCTATTTTTTTTTATTTATTTATTTTTTTTGCGGTACGCGGGCCTCTCACTGCTGTGGCCTCTCCCGTTGCAGAGCACAGGCTCCAGACGCGCAGGCTCAGTGGCCATGGCTCACGGGCCCAGCCGCTCCACGGCATGTGGGATCTTCCCAGACCGGGGCACGAACCCACGTCCCCTGCATTGGCAGGCGGACTCTCAACCACTGCGCCACCAGGGAAGCCCCCTGACCTGGATTCTAAAGGAAAGTGTTGCATCATTTTGGTACTTGAAAGTGGGAACCTTAAGTCTGTTCAGGTTTTGCCAGAGATGCAGTCCCCTTAGTGGCCCCAGGTAAGCATGATGGCTCAGATAAATGTAGGTTGGTCAGATTGTGTGTAGTCTTTCCATTAATCACCTGGTGTTTTATGTTTGCTTCATGAAAACTTTGGAAAGACACAACATTCTGATACTACCAGGGTACCTAGTTTGTACCAACAGGTAACTTAGGTTTAATTTGGGGCTTAATAAAATTGAAGATACAAAGTATGAAACTGGGTGGATCTTGTGGAATAGCTGTTTCAAAATTAGGTTCATTACTAAAGTGTACAAAGGCAGAATATACACTGAGAAAATCAAATCTAGATGGTGCGACAGTGGGCCCAATGCTGCGTTAACTTATCATGGAGAGGATGGGCTCTAGAGTCAACTTCCTGAGTTCAAACCTCAGCTGGGTTCCATGTAGGCAATTTGCATAGCCTCTCAACTGTAAAATGGGGGTGCTGGTAGATCTGTTGTGAAGATTAAGTGAGAGCATCTTTGAAGAGCTCTTAGAACAGTGTCTGGCATATAGCAAGAGCTTAATAAATATTAGTGCTTATCTTTTTTTGGGGGGGTTGGTGGTACGCAGGCGTCTCACTGTTGTGGCCTCTCCCATTGCGGAGCACAGGCTCCGGACGCGCAGGCTCAGCGGCCATGGCCTAGCCACTCCGTGGCATGTTGGATCTTCCCGGACCGGGGCACGAACCCGTGTCCCCTGCATCGGTAGGTGGACTCTCAACCACTGTGCCACCAGGGAAGCCCCTGCTTATCATTATTAGTGATAATCATTATCAGTACAGCAGTGAGATAAAAGTTTACTTCTCTCTTAATTACGGATTATCTATATTTTGGGCTCTGATTTTATTACATATTAAAAAAGTTTTTTTAAATTGGAGTGTAGTTGCTTTACAGTGTTGTGTTAGTTTCTGCTGTACAGTGAAGTGAATCAGCTATACGTAGACATATATCCCCTCTTTTTTGGATTTCCTTTCCATCTAGGTCACCACAGAGCACTGAGTAGAGTTCCCTGTGCTATACAGCAGGTTCTCATTAGCTATCTATTTTACACATAGTGGTGTATCTATGTCAATCCCAGTCTCCAAATTTATCCCACCCCCCCACCCCCTTTCCAGCCCTGGTCTGCATGTTGGGCTCTGATTTT
Organism: Kogia breviceps; assembly: GCF_026419965.1. NCBI lineage: Eukaryota > Metazoa > Chordata > Mammalia > Artiodactyla > Physeteridae > Kogia > Kogia breviceps. The sequence goes on from NC_081315.1 coordinate 82,872,254, forward strand.
AGTTAGGACTTTCTGCATCTTCTAAGGGCAGAGATTGGTTTGTCTTCATCTTTGTGCTGTCAGTGCCTGAAATATAGCAGGTAAACTTAGTAAATAAATAATGACTAATTGAATAAAAATGGAAGCTATCTACATATATCTCCAAATGGCCCTGACATATTGAGTAAATCATTTAATATTATATTTTAATCAATGCCTGATTTTGATATTGGGTACATATTTTTAACTTAATTGATGATATTGCCTCACCGTGGAGCGGGGATACTGATTAACGAATTACTGGGAAAGGCACAGTGAAATTCTGGGTGCCAAGCCTTGTTTGTGATACTCTCTCTCACTCAGGTGGTCATGCTGGGGCTTGAACCAAGATCTCTGGACCTAGCATCCAGTGCTTTTCCACTGTATCATAGTTCTGAGACCTAGGCTTGTGACACCAGTGGCTGAATACATCAGACTTTATCCACTTCAACTAGATTATCCTGATAATCTGAAAGATAGAAAATTATATTTTAGAGGACCTTTCCATTCCTGTAAACAATTGAGTTTTAGCTCAAATTTCAGCTCCTCTGTGAAACCTTTCTAGACCCTCTGAGCTGTTGAAAGTCCATTTTCTGTGCCACAAGGAAATATTTCCAATTCTCTGTTATCACATGCCTCTCAGCAGTTTGTAACCTTACTGGAAAGTTTTTGTTTAGACTTGGAGCTCCATGAAAGTAGGAGCTAAGTCTTCATTACGTGTGGATGTGAACCTCTTCACACAGTACGTAACACACAGTGACAGGCTCCATAAATGCTATCTGTTTGCTGGTTGGGTAGATGGAGCTGGACCACAAACATGCATACTCTGAGGTCTGCTACATCAGTACAGCTTTAGAAATAGAAAAGGTAAGCACAACTTGTATATAAAATAATTGTTCAGAGCACCCTGGATACGGTGATTCTTATTTGTATTCTAGGCTCCAGGGAGGGACGAAGAGTTGGGGCCAGTAGTTCAGTGTGTCACAAATGTTCTTTGTATTTGAGTTCTTACGTCTACAAGTCAGAATAGCCAGAGTTAAGGAAAAGGACCATTTTGTTTTCACTTACCTTCACACTTTGCCTTGCACTGTAAGTTGAACCATGTTGCTTGAGAGTTTGAATCCTTTGCTGTCTTAAGTTGATTGGCCTCCAGTCTTGAGGCAAGCAAAGTGGAACTCTTTTGCGAGTTGGGTAGCTGGTGAGGGCAAAAGCTAAGGCACAAACCTAAGTATATCAACACAGTTGGCAGCACTAATTATTTCTGGCCTTAGCTAGCTTAAGAGTGTTAGAACTTTGGATAAGTTTATATTATTAACTTTCCAAAACGTCTTCTAAATGTTCATTTTACGTCAGATGGATTTTGGTAATGTCAACCATAAATTATTTTTAAATTGCTTTTTGAAAGCTCCCATCCCTTTAAAAAAAAATTCCAGGATATAGAAAAGACCCAGTGTTCAGCTGGTTTGTCCTGCTGAATTAATTTTAATCTTTTAAACACCCTTTAGTGATTCACTAGCCTTCTTGTCTTCTCAGTTGAGCGTTCCCTGATGTGACAGGAGGAATTCAAGAAGGCAGATGTGAGATGTTTCCAAAATAGCTTGGACACATAGTTCTGGGATGGATGGTATGATTTCCAAATTAGATTTTAGTATCTCGTGAGTAAGATGTATAAAAAGAGTTTTTATCTCACCTCATGAACTTAAGGAAGAAAATGATTTTGCTCAATTAATTATTTTTGGAAAGTTCTAGAAACAATTTATATTCAGTTGAATGATAGGATAGGTTTTGGTTGCCTTCCATTTTAAAGTATTATACTAGGTACTTCAGGGTACACACAAAAAAAATGAATACAGTGCAATGAGTGGTAACAAAAGCCTACCAGTCTAGTAGTGAACACAAGACCGTTGATATATTCAAGATGGAACCAGGAAGGAGCCATGAGATGGTGGAATGTTGTGGGGTAAGGAGAGCTTAGAGGAGGAAGAAACCTTGACTGGGATATGGAAGCTCAGGCATCGAAGTTATCTGTGCTGGAGATTAAATAGGTTTTCAACAGATGAAGATGTGGGGAGATCAGTGCCCTTCAGAGCTGTTAAAAAAGTAAGGAGTCCTTTTCTTTTTTAAAATTAATCACTGAAGAAGTGTAGTCCATGATTTTTTCCCCCACTCTTATGTCTGCTTTACTGGCATCTTGAAAATAAACATTTTAGAACCTAGTTTGGCAGGTTGCTTGGCTTGTTTGCTTGGCTTCTGGGGAGAGGGAGTGGACGGAGACAGAAAGTGGCTGCTCAGGAAATGACTGGATGGAGTCCTCCAGTGGTCCTGCGTGAAGTGGTCCCAGAAGTGCCAGTGATGCCTCCTTGGATGAGGGCATGTCGCCTCTAAGATTGTGACTCAGTGGGATCATAGAGACAAAAATACTACCAGCCACTTTCAGAAATTTTCTGGTCAAATTTCATCACGAACATTCTACCCTGACCCACTGTCCTCACAAAAGAACCTTAAGTTAATAAACACATAGAGAGATTTATGGTTTTAAAAGCCAAGAGGCTATAGCAAACATCCAGATAGTCATCAAACTTGAATTTGTCTACATTTATGGGGAGCTGAAATGGATCTGCAACTTCACCATGATTTTCCCTGAGCAGTAGTATCCATGGAAGTTAACAACCATTCAAGAGTTTGTGGGTTTGTTCACCATTGCTTTGTTTTAATTCATCCATTCATTTTTTCATTTGTTAATTCATATATATATACATGCCAATTATTTTTTTAATGTCTACTCTGGAGACTGTGCTAGGTGCCCCAGACATAGAATTAAATTAGAACCAGTCTGTGACCTCAGAGAGCTCACCTACAATTTCCTGTCTCCATGGAAGACATCCCCACCATCTGAAATGCATCCCTGGGTTCTTTGTCCCATTTCACACGGCATGCCTCAGGAAGTACGGAAAGATAAAGCCCATCCCCAGATCCTGGGCAGTGTAAGTTTACAGGCAAAGAAGAGAAGAAGGTGTTTAGATGTTATATTAGTTTCTCAGGGCTGCTGCAACAAATTACCATACACTTTGTTTTAAGCCTTCCCTGGTGGCGAAGTGGTTGAGAGCCCGCCTGCCAATGCAGGGCAAGTGGGTTCGAGCTCTGGTTCGGGAAGATCCCACATGCTGCAGAGCAACTAAGCCCGTGTGCACAGCTACTGAGCCCGCATGCTACAATAACTGAAGCCAGCGTGCCTAGAGCCCGTGCTCCACAACAAGAGAAGCCACCGCAATGAGCCACCACAGTGGGCAGTGAAGAGGAGCCCCCGCTCTCCGTAACTAGGGAAAGCCCACGAGCAGCAGCAAAGACCCAGTGCAGCCAAAAGTAAATAAATAAATAAAATAAATTTATTTAAAAAAAAAAAAAAAAACCATACCATACAGGCTTAAAACAAAGAAATTTATTCTCTCTCAGTTCTGGAGGCTAGAAGTTTGAAATCAAGGTATCAGCGGGCTTATTCATCCTCTAAAGGCTCTTTCCTTGCCTCTTCTAGGCTTCTGGTGGGTCCTGGCAATGCTTGGCATTCCTTGGCGTATAGCTGCATCACCGCAGTCTCTGCCTGTGTCTTCCCATGGCCTTCTTATAAGGACAACAGTTGTTGGATTTAGGGCCCACCCTAATCCACTATGGCCTCACCTTAACTGATTATATCTGCAAAGACCATGTTTCCAAATAAGAGCACATCCTGAGGTTCTGAGCAGATATGAATTTTAGAGGAATACTGTTCAACCCAGTACAGATATCTTTGTAGACAATTCCTTAATATCTGCAACACAGAGGAGATGTGAAAGGATATTTGCAGAAATTTTGTGTTTAAATTTTTCAGGAAGGAAAGTTAATACTTGTAGATATTGTCAGAATTGACAAATGAATAGAGTGTGCTGCAGAGGACCTCAAGATAGTTTTGGTTGCCTTCACCCAAATTCTTCTATGAGGGAACTTAGTGTGGACCTGATACTGGTGAATCTGAAACCATGAACCCAACTGAGATTGGGAATAAGTACGGGAAGGGCAGGAAAATGTGATAAAGACACTGTAAAGCTTCACATTTAGCAGTTTGGCTCGGTTTTGAACAGGATAGTTCAAAACAGGGAACTTGGCAATATGGAGATGGGGTTATTCCTTTGGACCAAAGCTTAAAAACAGACAGACAGGGATATTAGCAGCAGCCATGCTTTTCTTACCTCTGTTTAAGAGACATTTCTTACCAAACATAGAGTATGTTCTTAGGAGCTATGCAGAATATAAAAGAAAAAATATGACCCTAACTTTAGGGCAATGCAAAGGCAATATGATGCCATGGAAGTTTCAGAGATCAAAAATGCACAGTGCTGGAGAGTGCGCAGGAAGCCTGCAGACAGGTTTTGTCTAGCAGATGATGTTTTGAATTAGATGCCAATGCTTAGAAATTGGAAGCTTTTACATAGAAATATGGATGTCCCCTTTCTTTTCTAAATCCAGAAATCTCATAACACTGGGCTCAAATGCCATGGAGGCCCCAGTCAGCGGCAGCCCTTTAGATGGGTCCTGCCTTCTGGGGCTCAAGACATTAGGCCTGTGGATTCCTGCTCTAAGTGTCAGCCATCACACACACATGAAACTATCATAGTAGAAAGAACTAGGCTTGGTTGGTCTTGCCTGTTACAGCTGCGTGCAACTGTAATGCTATATAGTAGCAGCATGCTTGCACCTGCAGACTTCTTCTAATCATAGTCACCCTAGTCTCGTTCCCGTGCCTTCTGGTAGAATTATAAAGTGTGACATGAACTGTTAAGCAAAACATGCTTGAAAATTCCAAAGACATCTTTAGATGACTTCTCAGAGTTCTCCATCTGTTAATCTGGTTAGAGGAGGGAAAACATTAGCTTTTCAAAAGCTAGGTTGTAGGTGGTTCATAAATTTTGTGCTTCAAGTCTGGCTCAGTTAATACACCCAGTTTGCTTTCATAAATGTGAGAGTAGTTACCAATTACCCTTATTATTTTTATATTGTGTTTCCCTTTCAGATCCCTTGGGTTCAAAGCAATGAAATAAAATCTTCCTATTTGAACAGAGTTGACTAGAAAATTGAATCATTTAACTATTAGAAAATCATATGTGGTCAGCATTCCATGTGTAAGGATCAGAACATGAGAGGACAGGATAACTCCAGCTCTCAAACATTGTTGTCAGTATCTAAGAGAGGAGGTGATACTTATTACTACGTGAGCTTTCCTTTTTTTCCCTTTTCGTTTTACCTTCTGTAGATTTACTCTTGAATATGATTGAGTTTAATCTTTGCAAGGATTCTTCTTTAATATCATCAAGGACATTGTTAGGTGATCATTCTTCTTCCTCAGCATAATTTGAAGAAGTCTTCATATAGAACTGTACTGAATTGGTACACCTAGGATATTATAAAGGTAGATCTCCATCCTGTAAGTGGCTTGTTTAGGAAGCTGATTTTGGTCTGTTATTTTTTTGTTACCAGGACACTTTTTTTCTCATACACACGGTGGTGTACGTGATGGTTAGGTGTACAAGACGGCTGGCCCATAAAAGCCTACTTAGACATGTGGAATAGTATCGGTAGAACTGTAGGACCTTTTCTCAGCATGTTCTAGAAGAAAAGGTGGTCATAGTTCTATATGATTTTGTCAGGAAGTGGGAGAATGGAGATGACCCCCAACTCCAAACCATTGGGAAATGGTTTCAGGAGGTGTAGCAAAGGAAGTTCAAGGGCTGAGGGTGGTGAGTTAGATACTCACCACCTGGAAGATACTCACCACCTGGAAGCCTCCAGGGACACTTCTTTGTAATGGGCTAACTCCTCAGTTCCTACTTTTCTGTTTCTGCTTCAGGGACGTGTCCTTTGGGGGACCTTTGACCAACATTTCCTTTCATCCTTTGCTTACTATGGACCAGGAAGACCTTCTATGACCTCCTGCCCTTCCTTTCTTTCCCCGGAATAAGCATCAGCTTCTTTTCAGTGTTCCCTAGTGGCTTTCACCTTTTAGTCAATGTCTTGTCCCTCTGTCTCTTGTTTATTTTTCCTCCACATGCTATGGAATAAGAGCCCTGAGTCAGTGAATGGACTTTCTGTATAATGTATCAGAGAGAAGCATTTTCACCTCAAGTCCATTGTATCTTCAATGTAGTTAAGCATTATTGGGTTGGTAAAATCTAGACTGTTTATTTTTAGGATACTTTTTAGTAAGGATGATAAGTTAACCTTAATCTACTCACATACTTTCAGCTGATGAATGTCTACTGAGTTCCTAGTATGTGCAAGGAACTGAGCTAGTTCTCTGGGTGATTCCAAGATTGAGGCATAAGCTTTCCTTCAAGGAACTCAGAGACTCCTTCCTCAAGATTATTTTAAGTCTCTGTCTTACCACTTTCTGGGCTTTAGAGTCAAACATTCTGACTCATCTCAGTTCCATCACTTTCTTAACCTCTGAGTCCAAGTTTCTTATCTCTAAAGTGGGAATAATAATAGTACTGACCTTATAAAATTGTTACTTAAAGCCCTTGGTGCAATAACTGGCTCACAGAAAGCATTTTTTGAAATGTTAACTATCATTATAATTATTGTCTTATCTTTGCTATGAGATTGAAAACTTCTTCAGGATATAAGCTGTTTTGCCTTTGTTGTTGTTGTCTTTAATCCCCAGAAATGACTCCATCTGATGGGTACTCATGTTTGAGTGAATGATTTGCATAATAGGTAAACTGTATTATTTATACTAGGAGTGCAACAAATTAAAGGTAATAGTTTACCTTCAAGAAGTTCACAGTAATTAAGAGGATGCATAAGTCCTCTGCTTCTCAAAGTTAATGTACAGGAAAATTTCCTGGGGATCGTGTTGAAATGTAGGTTGTGATTCAGTAGGTTTGGGCTAGGGCCTGAGATTCTGCATTTTTAGCAAGCTCTGTCATAACTCTGATGCTTCACTGCATGCTGAGTGGTAACACCAGACTGTAAACCACAGGAGGAAGGGTCCAGTCTGTTTTGTTCACTGCCTTATCCGGAGCACACAGGATAAATAGCACCTGGTTTACACTTGTGTTAAAAGAATAACATAAGCATACCTCAAACCATAAGTAGTTGGTACCAGCTAGATTTTTGCCAAGTATGCCAACAGATCAGGGTCATAAAGTTCCAGATAAGGTATTTCTTGACCTGGAGGGCTCTTGTGATGCAAGAAGAGGACAAAATTGAAAGACAAATGGGGTTTGGAGAAATAAAGAAGTAGTGGGCACACAGAAAAAAGAAACTGGAAGAAATCAAAAAAAGCGTTTGCTCTAAGGCGCTATTCTCAAACTTTTTGGTTTTGGGGACCTCTTTACACTTTGAAAAATTATTGAGAACCCCAAAGGTCTTTGCTTATATGGATTATATCTATCAGTGTTTATTGTTTATTTATTTAGAAATTAAAACAGATATTTTAAAAAGTTACTTATTTATAAAAGAATAAGAAACCCATTAATGTTAACAAAATAGGATGTTTTGTGAAGCACAACCATTTTTTCCCCAAAGCCAACAACAACTTATGAGAGAAGTGATAATTGTTTTATTTATTTGAAAATCTCTTTAATGTATAGCTTAATTGAAGGCATCTGGATTCTCTTATCTGCTTCTACCTTTAGTGTGTCTTAGTAAATTGTTTTGATTAAAGTAGATGAAGAAAATCCTTCCTACCTCTTACAGATATACAGGCAGAAATAGCCTTTTCAGGCAATTATGGATATTCTTTTTTTGGTGTTACACCAAAACTTGGTAATTGGTAGTTTCTTAAGGTTAGTTACAATGTAGAATCTGAAACCACAATAGTAAACGTTTTTGTACTGTGTTATATTAAAATCCATTGGTCTGTCATACATAATTTTGTAATATCATGCATTGGCAATTTGGAAAATGTTGGTTCAATGAGTTATGAAGATCTTCCAAATGTTGACACATTTCATTATACAATGTAAAAACATTACATTTGTTAATCTTACCACTCATCTCATCAGAAAAGTCATTAATTATTGGGAAGCTGTCAAGCTCTCAGTGGTGGATATGAGTTTTTCCAAAATTCTAGTTTTTGCTTGAAAGCTCACATTTTATCATTGGCAACAAATGCTGTCAGTTGTTTTCCTTGAAGTGACAGGCTCACCTCATTTGTTTTGAGAAAATGCCTGCCTGGTACCCAAGTTCGAATAACCATAGTTTGTCTGTCAGTGGTTCTGTCAACTAAAAAGACTGCTGGTTCCATGTGCTTTTCCTTGAAACAACAATCATACTTTCTTATGCAGCAGAAGTGCTCTATGCGTAATTACCTTAAAGAAGCATATATGAGGGTTGAGATTTAATAAAATTAATAATTTTTACTCCTTCAACAAGGACATTCTTAGGTGAAACTGGCGTTGGTTTTAGTAGGAGTATGTAGTGTTGGGGAATACAGTAATTACTAGTATAATTTGTGCCATTTTCTTGCTTTATGCTGAGATGCCAGCAATTTTATCTGTATTTTTTGCATCCTTTCAGTTAAATATCAACTCAGTGAAAAAGACTGTAAATAACATCTTAGTATAATGAAAATAATTTTGACCTCAGAGATCCCCTGAAATCCCCTTGGGGAACTTTTGCTCTCCATGAGAGGGTTAGTGCTTCCAGCAGTTTTGTTGGAGAGGAGAGTCTGTGAAGGATAATTGTGAGAGAGGTCAGATAGGTAGGTGGAGGCCAGATTGGAGAATGCTAACGCTTAATTGTGAACTTGCTTTTGTCAGCAAAACATGACCGATGGCTATGAGAAAAGAGGTGCCATTGCAGGGTGGAGTTTGAAGACGGTATATCTGACATTGGCGCCTGGAATATGTCAGAGGGTCAAATGAGGCAAGCAGTTATGAGAGTTTCACAGCAATCTATTTGAGACCATGAGGACTAGAGACTAGTAGCTTTAAAAACAGAGCAGAGGTGGAAGAAAGGAATCCTTAGGATTTAGTGATAGATTAGATACGGGTGATGAGGGAGACAGGAGAATCAAAGATGTCAGATGTTCAGTTTGAAGGCTAAGAAAATGCTGGTTTTCAGAAATAGTGAGGTTGGGAGGAGGAATTAGTGTTTGGAGAAGGATGCTGTTTTTTATTTTAGATGCATGAATTTGTGACAATGTGGGTGGGAATAGCCAGGGGGTAATGTCCTGAAATTAGAAGTTGTGGCTCTACTTGGACATAATTCTTCCACTATGTCTAGGACTTTTATGTGTTCTTTTGGTGTGTCTAAGTATGTGTTTTTTTTTTTTTTTTTTTTTTGGTGGTATGCGGGCCTCTCACTGTTGTGGCCTCTCCCGTTGCGGAGCACAGGCTCCAGATGCGCAGGCTCAGCGGCCATGGCTCACGGGCCCCTCCGCTCCGCGGCATGTGGGATCTTCCCAGACCGGGGCATGAACCCATGTCCCCTGCATTGGCAGGCGGATTCTCAACCACTGCGCCACCAGGGAAGCCCCATGTATTTTTTTTTAAATTTATTTATTTTTGGCTGTGTTGGGTCTTTGTTGCTGCTTGCGGGATTTCTCTAATTGCAGAACGCGGGGGCTACTCTTCGTTGCAGTGCGCAGGCCTCTCATTGCGGTGACCTCTCCTGATGTGGAGCAGGGCTGCAGGCACGTGGGCTTCAACAATTGTAGCATGCAGGATCAGTAGTTGTGGCTCACGGACTCTAGAGCACAGGCTCAGCAGCTGCGGTGCACGGGCTCAGTTGTTTCCCAGCATGTGGGATCTTCCTGGACCAGGGCTCGAACCCGTGTCCCCTGCATCGGCAGGCAGATTCTTAATCACTGCACCAGCAGAGAAGCCCCTAAGTATGCTTTAACCATACTTAGATTTAGAAGAGTGATAGGATAAGGATGTAGTGGGAACATGGGTGTTCTAACCAGGTTGGGTGGTATTAGAGGGTTGCAACAAAAAAGAGAGAGAGAGAGAGAGAGAGAGAGAGAGAGAGAGAGAGAAAGCAAGAAAGAAAGAAAAGAAAGAAAGAAACCACTGAAATAGTTAATGATGGTTTGAACCAGTCTGCCCTTTTTTCCCATTTTAAATATTAATCATGATTTAGCCATACTTCTAGAATAATGGCTAGCTATCTCATTCACTGGTGATTGAGCTGTTAAACACAGGGATGACCCCTTCCGTTTCTCTTATTTTTACTTCTCTGCAGTAAAGTTAAGGGGCCACAAGCATTCTTTTCCACTCACAAGTTGACATTGAGGGTCTCTGCCAGGTAAGGCACCCAGAAGTCCTTGCCTGAAGTGGTATTCGTGAGCTTTCTAACAGGCTCTAAAAAGCAGATCTGTCTCTTAGGGATGGACTCATTAATCAAATTCATGAGACTGAAATACTACAGCAAAAATATCAGTTTAATTTCTGATGAGAATGATCATTCTTCCAGGCACTGGATTTCTTGACATTATACAATCAGTGCCTACTCTCAGTGCCAGTGTATTACTTCCTAATTAGAAATAATTACCACACGACCTGATTTGCCCTAAACTACGTGACTAGGCATTCTTTCCCTCTAGACAACCACACAGGGGAAACCCAGACATAAGCAGAAGTTTGCTTGGGGAACATGGTCTTAGCCAAAGGAGAGTCAGATGAAGCTCATGTTTAAATGGTATCAAACTGGAATGGCCTGATGTGTCCTGTATTCCCTCCCTGTGGGATGATGCTACCATGGACCCAGAATCCTTGAATTGGCTAAGGTGCTCTCTTGTTTGGAATTTGAGTCTATGGTCTGCTTTTTCTAAGCTACCTAGGTTTCTGACATAGGGTCTGCTTTAGTCTGGGCTTGCACTTGTGTTTAAAGTGCCATGTTCCTTTTAGAGTCAGTACTAATCTGGCCAAAAATTCAACAAGAATTATAATTCTAATGAAAAACATGTGTAAAAATACATTTCCTTTTAAAAAACAGTGCTTTGTTTTGTTTTTGGTAGAAGCAGGAGGTGTTCTTAATTGCTGTAGGCTCCAGAAATTAAACCACTGGAAGTCTTTTCTCTGGCTCTTGACCCTGAAATGGGATCTGTGACATCAGCTCTGATGCCACATAAAGATTGAATATTTAAAATCCCAGCTCTGTCATTACTGAATGGGTGATTGTGGTTGAGTCACTTAACATCATGCGTTTCCCCCTCCGTAAAATGGGGTTAATAGTAGTACCTGCCTCATGGGTGATTGCAAGGATTAAGTGAAGTGTAAGGCACGTGGATCGCTTAGCGCAGTGCTGGATATGCGGTCAAAGAGGGACTAGGATCATGTACACGAACAAACACAAAATGCTCTCCGATAAGCACCGGAAGAGACGGAAATAGACAGACAAGGATACAGTTCTTAATAAAGGCCTTGCAAGCAGAAGGCTGGCCTGCTTTCCATCAGGCCCTACAGAGTTTGGTTTGTGAGTCACTGCCCATGAGAATCAGCCTTAATCGAAAGGGTAGGGCGGAGGGGTGGGTCCTGAGAGTGGTGCAGTCCCCTGGGTCTGGGCATCAGGGGGTCTGGGTTCTGCCCTTGACACTCCCTGCCTCAGGCCAGGGTTACTTGCACAGAATACTGGTGTTTTTCCCCAGCCATCCCGTGCTCCTCATTGAACAATTTTCCAAGTTTGGTTTACTCTTTTCTTCACTGCTTCTTCATGAGCCATCCCAGAATACTGTCCAGGAGATATCGAACATGTTGTTTCATTATTTCAGAAGAGGAATCTGTAGCTGCTAAAATGAACTAAAAAGCTATGTTGATAACCAGTCAGATGAAGTATCATACTTTTCATTCACAAAAAGGTGTTCTGAATATTAGCTGCAGAAAGTGTTAGCAAAGATGCTTTATTTTTCATATATTTTTACTTTGACAGCTTTCACTCTGTTACTCTCAGTATGAGTTTGTGGTATGTGCATGTGGGAGAGAGACAGAGGCAGACAGAGACTGGATAAAACAAACGTTCTCTTGGTTGTGGAGTGCTGTCGCTGGTAGCGTTTATAACTTGCTAGTTATAAACTAGATGGTCTCAACATCCTGAACATTCTCATAGAAGATTCTTAAGAGAAGCCTCAGCCCCCTCCTTGTGAAAGGGTGAGATGAGTAGAATCCTCAGCTAAAAAATACCTTCTGTTGTTCTGCAGATTCTAAAAGAAACCTAGAAAACTGAGGGATAAGCTAAATTAGGGAAGGAGAATTTTCAGAGCTGTAAATTGAAAAGCCCGTCTGTTTTGGGAAGAGGGGTTAAAAAGTCTAGAGCTTATCTCTACATTTTGCTTCTTTCTCTGCTCATTTGCCAAAAACGAACAAACAAAATCATCTCACTTCAAACTCAGTATCAACAAGCAGGAGAAAATTGATGTAGTTAGAACTCTGTGTGTATTTCTTTCTGTGTTCTTTGCGTATGTTTTTAAAAAAACGTACTATATTATCCCTTCTATATTATCAACTCAAACACATGCCATACTTCATGTTTCCAAATATAGTTTTTGGGGGGGTTTTTGTTAAAAAAAGAATAAACAGAATCATTTAGTATAAGTTACTCTGGACCACCATAATTTCATCTAAAGTGTTTTGAAGGTTATATTCTTACACTTAAGGAAAGAACAGGTTCATATCAACAAGGGTATGAATGTTTCAAAATGCATGGCATTCTCCAGGGGACTTTTTATCAATACCAGAAAGCAAAATAAGAAATCTAAAAATCAGAACCTAATTTAAAATGACCATAAATCTGTGCAATAAGCAGAATAAATGCTCCACCCTCCTCTCACTATTCAGGATTCTCCCTGCTTCTTTCTCTTTTTCCCCCACTTGCCTCTGTAGAGCATATAAACCCTATTTAAATCTTTATGAGCTGAATCTCAGTCTTTGCTTTCCTTGGCACGAGTGGAAGAGAGGATGCCATATACAGTTTGGAGTAACATGGTGAAACATAGTTTTAAAATGATGAATGTAGTTTGGGATGAAATAAATCACTATTTAACCTGCATTACTTTGCCTACGTGGATGCACTTGGACCCACCACGCATTTCCTGCATGATGGCATATTTGGACTGGATTCCATCAAGGCGAAACATTTCCCCCAAGAGCTTGCCATAGTTCTGTCAAGAGCCTTCTGGAAGTCTGGAAGGTTTGGAATGGTAGGCTAATGAAATGCTGAGCTATTTGCTGAGTTGCTTTTTCGTTCTTTTTTTTTTTGGTATAAAATGTGGTTATGGCACAAGTGCTTTCATGAGAAATGATTAACTTTGGATGAATTTCGCCACTTGTTTTTGGCACTTTTGTAAAATGAATACTTGTCTCAGGTTAGGCACCTGATACAGCCGGAATGTTCGCGTGACGCTGGGCAACAAACTAGGCAAAGTCTGTCAGTTTTAGGTTAAGTTTTATTTTATAAAACAGTTTTTAGAGTTGGGTAAATAACATGTGTATTTACTGGATTATGAAGAGAAAATGCATTTCTTAACTTTCACCGCATTCTGGGGCTGTAGTGGAAAAAGAGTGGTATTTAGAGTCAGATATGTCTAGGTTTCAAATCCCAGATCCGCTTCATTGTTCTGTGTCCTTGGGCAAGTTATTAGGCATCTCTAAGCCTCAGTTTCTTCATTTGTAAAGGGGGCTGATTGTCACCTTCCTCATAAAGTTCCTGTGGTGATCAAGTGAGCTAACAACATGTGGAAAGTGTATGTGCTAAAATATGTGCAAATTGTTTGTATATGTAAAGTATATTCCTGGCACATGGCAGGAATCAATAAATATCTAGTTTCCTAAAAAATTAGTAATGATTTGGTGTTAACATTGGACTAAGCTATTATAATGGAACTTGCACTAGAATGGATTTTATGGGTCTGAACCCTACTGCTTGCTCTGCCTAATGACTGTCTTATGTTGCTCAGGCTGCCTGTGTGCTGTAAGCTCCTCCTTCCCTGCCTGCCCTCCCCTGCCCCAATCTGTAAGCCTGGCTCTGTTTAATGATGACATGTTTCAGGCCTGCCTTCTAAGGTGGCATTAGGATCTGCATTTCTTTCTAGGAAATCTAGAAACAACTTGCAAATTTTTTTCATTGTCCTTTCTGATATTTGAATATACATCATGATCATATGTATATGTGTTTATAAACCCCACACATTTGCAACATACTAATATACCATGCACATAGATTCAACATGCAAAAATAGAAATAAGTGGATACAATAATAATTAAGTATAAATAGAAGATATACTTTCTTCATAATCCCAGTGAACTATCTTGCACGTCTCCCATTTTTTAAAAATTGTGATAAAACACACATAACACAAAATTTGCCATCCTAACCATTTTTAAGTGTATAGTTCAGTTATATTAAGTACGTTCATGTTTTTATGTGACTGTCACTGCCACCCATCCTTAGAACTCTTGTAAAACTGAAATTCTATATCCATTAAATAATAACCCCCTCATCTCCCCTCCCCTCAGCCCCTGACAACCACCGTTCTACTTTCTGTCTCCATGATTACTCTGGGTACCTCATATAACTGGAAACATACAGTGTTTGTCTTTTGTGACTAGCTTATTTCACTTAGCGTAATGTCCTCAAGGTTGAATCATGTCTAGCAAGTGTCAGAATGTCCTTCCTTTTTAAGGCTGGGTAATATTCCATCATATGTGTATGCCATATGTTGCTTATCCATTCATCTGTTGATGGACACTTGGGTTACCTCCACATTGTACCACTCCCACTTTTGAGACTATTGGCGTAGCAGGTGGGCTAAAGACCTGTGGTAGGTAAGCGTAGGATGGGTAATAAGAAAAGATGCAGGGTCGTCCTTGGCTAAGGATTCAACCCTGTAGTTCTCACTCCGGCCTACATTATAATCTCTTGGCTTTAAGAAATTATCTATGCTGGGCTCTTCCCACCATGGACTCTGATTTCACTGGTCTGTGATGGTAACAGTATTTATTTAAAGCTCTGGTATCAGTATTTTTTTAAAGCTCTCCAGATGATTCCACTGTGCAGGCAAGGTTGAGAATCGTTGATTAACCTTGCAGAAAGTTTCACTCTTGTAAAACACCTTGACAGCACTCACTTTATGGGAGTGATAATTGCCACCATTTCTTGAATGCCTACAGTGTGTTCGTCTCTATCCAAGCCTGAGGGAATTTAATCTTCACCCCAATCCTATGGGGAAGATCCCTCCCCCCCTCCCTTCTTTCCTTCCTTCCTTCCACTGAGGCTCAGAAAGCTGTAAGAATCATGACTTAAATTACATAGCTAAGCAACCAGAATGATCAGGATTCACACCAAGGTCTGTCTCTTCGGATTGCATGTTCCCTTTCTTTTCTTTCCTTTTCCTTTTCCTGAAGATGTGATTGAAAGTCAGATGTTTGAACAGGGAACACTAAGGGGAAAGGAGTCTGTTTCTGGAGCACAGTAAGGGTCTCAAGTCCATCTTTGGGACCTCTTCTTTGATGATTGACATAGTTTTAGCATTTTGTATGTGTTCTTTCATTTTCTTTTTTTCCCACTTGGACAGACAATCCACTGAAGATCTCTTTGAGGCCAGGATTTGCTCTTCCTGAATACCCAATGATTATTATCTTTGTTGCTGTTGGGTTAGAAAGTCTGGTTGCATGCTATTTAATCTATGAATGTGGCATCTGTGATAGCATCCCCTAGAGCAAACACATTCCCCTTCAGATGAAGCCCTCGTGACACAGTGATCACTCTAAAGCTCAGCATAACAGAGACCAGGATTCAGTGGGAGGCTGGATAATCTCTGTGATGCATGCACTTCCGTAAGTCACTCTGAATTGTTCATTAGAGTAATTACAGGATACATAAACAAACAAGCATATTATCAAAGTAAATATGTAGCTAGTTTGAATATCTGACACATTTGGGATGGCTTTGGGAAAAAAAATACTTGCTAGTCAACTCGGGAAATTAAAAACTCTTGCGTTTTATTGATTTCCACTAAGCTTATCTGCACATTGTTTTTATAAAAGGTAAGTGATGAAAGAAAAGCCATAATTTTTGGAAGCATAGATTTTTAGATGCAGAGATTTTGGTTTTGCTTCCTGGAAATGAGCCCTTTCTGTAGAGAAACGTCCACTTCTGGAAGGCATATTTCATGTACATCCTGGTGTGCTTCGGTGAATAGGCGAGGGGAGAAAGCATCTTGTGTGAGCTGAGCTTGGCTTTCCTTCTGCCTCAGACCCCTGAGAAGTGCAGCAAGAGGCAAGGCATAATGGATAGCTGCCTTCTTTGAGAGTCCAAGCAGGTAATAATGGTAACCTGACTGTTAATCCCATGCAGCAGTAAATGAAGTAGAAAAGGAGGCTATGTTACCAACCTCCTCTTTCTTCTCTGTATCACTGAAAAATCCATCTGTTTCTCACCCACTATATAAACATTGAAAAATCCAGGAGAAGACTTTGGACAGCAGAAGAACACTTCATTTATTTAGCATTCATTACAGTAATATTAATTGTATGTGTACCATGTCCTAGCCCCTGGCATTTATAAACAAAAGGGTGGATTTTGGGGGGGCGGGAATTAAGCTTTAGTCATTTGCATTTGAGTATAGCGGGTATTGAAATAAGGGCTTTCAGCACAAGTACAATGGAACAACACAGTTGGATCAGATCTGGTTCTGCAGCTGTTGGGATTGTGTGTGTAGCTATAATATGGCTCTGAAATTCTTGTCAGAATTGGCTTTGAAACATCCTTGGGGCGCAGTCACTTAGTCATGGTGACCATTTGTTTCTTGCCCACTGTTCACATCCATTATCTCATTCAATTCATAAAATATTCCTGGATATAATTATTTCCATTTTTCTAGACATGGAAACTGAGGTTTGGAGAGATTGACTTTTGTCTGATGAATGCTAATGTTTGAGTGTAAAATCTCATTTTAATGTGGTGAAAGACCACAGAATCTTGGAATTTGAAGGGACTTTAGATTTTATCCACTCTAATTGCCTTCTAATTCCCTTCTGTTCCATCCTAAAGAGATGGTCATTAAGCACATGCTTAGGACGAATCAACTAGGTTTTTGGGGGTTTTTAAAAGTAAATTTATTTATTTATTTTTGGCTGCATTGGGTCTTCATTGCTGCGCACGGGCTTTCTCTAGTTGCGGCGAGCCTGGGCTACTCTTCATTGCGGTGGCTGCTCTTGTTGCGGAGCACGGGCTCTAGGCGCGCAGGCTTCAGTAGTTGTGGCTCTTGGGCTCTAGAGCGCAGGCTCAGTAGTTGTGGTGCATGGGCTTAGTTTCTCCGCAGCATGTGGGATCTACCTGGACCAGGGCTCGAACCCATGTCTCCTGCATTGGCAGGCAGATACTTAACCACTGCTCCACCAGGGAAGCCATCCACTAGGTTCTTGGAGAGATGCTCTATAGCTCACAGAATCATTCTTTTTTCTTTCTTTCTTTCTTTCTTTTCTTTTTTTTTGCAGTATAGTTGATTTACAATGTTGTGTTAGTTTCTGGTGTACAGCAGAGTGATTCAGATACATATATGTGTGTGTGTGTGTGTGTGTGTGTATAGATATCTCCTTTTTCAGATTCTTTCCCATTATAGGTTATTATAAGATACTGAACATAGTTCCCTATGCTGTACAGTAGGTCCTTGTTGTTTATCTGTTTTATATAATGTAATGTGTTTCTGTTAATCCCAAATTGCTAATTTATCCCCCCTTTTGCCTATGATAACCATAAGTTTGTTTCCTATGTCTGTGAGTCTGTTGGTTTTGTGAATAAACTCATTGTTATCATTTTTTTAGATTCCACATGTACATGATATCATATATTTGTCTTTCTCTGTCTGACTTACTTTACTTAATATGATAATCTCTAGGTCCTTCCATGTTGCTGCAAATGACATTGTTTCATTCTTTTTTATGGCTGAGTAATATTCCATTGCACACATGTGCGTGTGTGCGCGCCCGTGTGCGCACACACACACACACATACACACACATATACCCCCCACATCTTTATCCATTCCACTGTCGATGGACATTTAGGTTGCTTCCATGTGTTGGCTATTGTGAATAGTACTGCTATGAACTTTGGGGTGCATGTTATCTTTTCAAATTAGAGTTTTGTCTTTTCTGGATATATACCCAAGAGTAGAAATGCTGGATCATAGGGTAAGTATTTTTAGTTTTTTAAGGAACCTCCATACGGTTTTTCATAGTGGCTGCACAAATTTACCTTCCCACCAACAGTGTAGGAGGGTTCCCTTTTCTCCACACCCTCTCTAGCATTTATTATTTGTGGACTTTTGGATTGATGGCCATTCTGACTGGTGTGAGATGATACCTCATTGTAATTTTGATTTGCATTTCTCTAATAATTAGGTTATCTTTTCGTTTTGTTTATGGTTTCCTTTGTTGTGTAAAAACTTATGAGTTTGATTAGGTCCCATTTGTTTATTTTTCCTTTTATTTCTTTTGCCTTGGGAGACTCACAGAATCATTCTCTATAACGAGTTCTAGAACCAGGGGCCTTCATTAACATGTTGATACCTATCTACTTGCCAAAGTTCTTCAACTTTTTCCATTTTGTGCTCACCACCCAGAAACACCATGAGAATTCTCATGCCCTAGTTACAAATTGTACACACCAACACTGTGTTCAGTCCTTCATTTTGAGAAATGATGACTATATAATTTTAAATATATTTCAAAGAATTAGTCACTGGATTTGAATGTAAGATCTAAAAAAAAAGTCCTGTGAAATATATCCCTTAGGGTACAAATCATTACCTAAAGTGAACAGGAACAGTAAAATAAAGAACTGGTTCAGTGTAATTTGTAATCAAACCATCAAAGCTTCCTGCTGATTATTTTATAACTTTAGATTAAGAAATTTGCTGAACTGAGGAAGAAAACAACTTTTTACAATTACATTGCCAAGTTCTGAAGTATGTTTTGTGCCTGACAAATTCAAAATTGACCTTTTAAACTTTGACAGCAAATCAAATGTCCACGTAATAAAAAGGATAAATTTATTACTCTTTTGATATATATACTCGGTATCTTATTATTTAACATTGAGCTTTTCTTTTCAAGTCAGCATATTGGCAAGCTGTGGAAAAGAGTTAAAATTTTTACCTAATAATTCTCTTAAGAGTAGTAATTTCTTAAACAGACATTAATTTAATTTTACTCCTATATTGCACACAAAAAAAGTTTTCTTGGTCATTTTGGCTGATGTGATTTTTGGCTTTGCTTTAAATTATTGATTATGGTTAAAAAGGGGAGGGACTTTCTGATGAGAACAGCACTCTCGTTAATAGCCTTTCCCAAAAATCAATTTCTACCATTCCTGTTTTGTTCCTGTGAAGTTTAATAAGAACCTTGGGAAGAATTGTGTCTCCTAAATGTGTCTTTATTATTTTCCTTATTTCCTCCTTTCTCCCCTCCATGTTTATCCAAACAATCTGCAGTGAAGATCTTCTTTTTGAGTGGTTTCTTTTGTGCCTGTTAGAGGAATGTGTATATGAGGAGTTTTTGCTGTTAGGTGACTACCTAGTATCAATCATGGGTGATGGATCAATGTAGTAGATTCATGGTCCAAATGCTCTGTTTCTTGATTTCATCTCTTGAAGGGAATAAATCAGATCACTCATCAGTGTCTTTCAAACTGGAAGCAGCTCAGTGGTGAATGCACTTTTCTTAGTTGCTGTGTTCCCAGCCCATCCAGACAAGGAGGCATTGATGCCATTTGCATGTAGAACTTCAGCAATGTGATGTCCAGGCAAAGGTGAATGGGAGAGGTGATTTCATTCTTCCCTAAATGTCGATTCTGCTTGGGCTAATTAACTAGATTCTTATTTACACACAAAACTGTTTGCCTTGCTTGGAATGAGGAGCTGACTTGGAGGTATGTGAAGGAGGATAGGAAACTGCTGAGAAATGTAATTCAGAAACCTAAAGGATGCTGGTAGCCGATCAGCTGAGAGTGGATTGTGCTGTCCCAGTGAGAGGTTGTATAAGTAATCTCTTACTACCCATGGTATGTCATTGGTTAAAGCTTGCTTCCAAATTGCTTTGGAACTTTATTTTTTACCTTATCATTTTGTTGGGCTGGCAGGGAGATCATAAAAAGAGGAAATGAGCAATTTTGAATTGATGGAGTAGCTTGAAAAGAGTGGTCTCAAAATTAAGTTCTTAGCTTTCCTGTGATCTGAGTGGTGAGGTTTGGAAATTGTGATCCGTGAAGCTTGAAGATTTTCAAACACCTAGAATCCGTTACAAAACTTGTTTTTTCTCTTTCATGTGTCACTAATTTCTTCTCTGCGACAACCTATTAAGTTATCCAAGTAGAAAAAGTCTGTACTCAAGATAATATGAATCAGCAAGTTCATTCCAAGCCAAATGCTTTAGTGCAGGGCAAAGTAACTTTTTACTGTAATGAAATATAAACCAGATCTGAAGATGTGTAATTATTACCCGTGATGCTTCTCTCAGTTTGACATATGTCTATAAATGCTACTTTAGCTCAACTTTCCAGAAATTATTAATGTTCATCTTTTTTACTCAGCCTCACTCTGTCGCAAATTAACTAATCTTATCTTTTTATTATTTTAATACTTAGAGATTTAATGTGGTTAAATTGTAGCAGGATGAAAAAATATTACTTTAATTTCAGTATATCTGGTAAGAAATTTGCCTTTAATAGTAGAAATTACCATTATTTTTATCTTCTCCTTTATTACGTTTGTAGATTAGTCATTATATTGAATGTGAAATTTAATATAACTAAAGTGGATTTTAGAAGATAATGAAATCAATACTAACTTGAAAAGACCTCTTCTGGTCATAATTATCTCACCATGGACACTGTGCTGACTGTCAGGTGTGTCCTTAGGTTCTGCAGTCCTTTATGTAGCCTCCTGAAAAGTTCTGCTTATCTCCTAAGATTAACCTTGCTGAAATGGACCTTAATTAACTCAGCTAAACATAGCTTACCAACTATGCATTGTTTAATTATTTTTTAAAATAATTAACTTAAGCAGAGAGTTTGAAATTTTAGTAATTTATTACCTGCATAGATCAACACATGTTCATTGAAGACAAGGTTAGATAACATAGATAGACGTAAATTAACAATTTAAAATCTTCTCTAACTCTGCTACCCAGAGGTAAGGACTGTTACGAATTTCATAACTATCCTTTCAGACTTAGTTCTGTGGCACTCTGTCTTTTCATGTTTATATGTCTGTTTTTTTTCCCTTCTTAATAAAGATGAAATTGCTGAACATTTGCTTGGTAACTTGCCCTTTTCACCTATTATTACATTAAATATTAGATATATTGATAAATTTTCATGTCAGCAAATATACTTTTTTTTTTTTTTGCGGTACGCGGGCCTCTCAGTGTTGCAGCCTTTCCCGTTGCGGAGCACAGGCTCCGGATGCGCAGGCTCAGCGGCCATGGCTCACGGGCCCAGCCGCTCTGCGGCATGTGGGATCTTCCCAAACCGGGGCATGAACCAGCGTCTCCTGCATCAGCAGGCGGACTCTCTACCACTGCGCCACGAGGGAAGCCCAGCAAATATACTTTTACTACATGATTTTTTTTAAGTACTGACCATTTAATTTATTTATTTAAAAACGTTTTTTGGCCATACCACATGGCATGTGGGATCTTAGTTCCCAACTAGGCATCAAACCTGTGCAGCCTGCATTGGAAGCATGGAGTCTTCACCGCTGGGCCACCAGCGAAATCCCTACTACATGATTTTTAATGGCTGCCCAGTAACTTGGGTGTGTAATGCCATAATTTATTTAATTACTTTCATTATTGGATATTTAGGTTGGTCTTTTTCTACCACTCATTCATTTGACCAATGTTAATTGATTTTCTGGCACAGGTCATCAGTAGAATAGATCCAAAGCACTCATGGCTCCTGTCTCATGGAACTGATAGCTTTGCAGAGGAAAGTTGGTTATACTGATCATGAGACGTGCTATGGGGAGAAAGTTCTGGTAGCCCTGAGAGTGTAGAGACAAGGGAGAGGATGGCCTTGGGGTCCCAGGAGGGTCTTCCTGAGGAAGTGATCTTTACAGGAAGGTCTGAAAATTGGAAACGGGTTAGCTGTGTCAACAGATGGAGGTAGAGAAGAGTAGGTAGAGAAGAGGATGAGCAAAGTCCCTGGGTGTGGGTGGAGGATGGCAAGCTTGAGTTGCTGAAAGGCAGCTGGTGTGGCTACAGCCTAGGCAACAAGAGATCACTGATGCCAGCTGAGGCCAGAGAGGCGAGCCGGGGCCAGATATTGAGTACGTTGGTTTTTATTAGCAAAACAGTGGGAAGCCAGGTGACAGTGACATCAGCACCATGTGAAAGTGACATCAGATTTGTGTTTTGAGAAAATAACTGTGACCGTGGTGTGAAAAATTAGCTAGCAGGAGTTCTTACCCTTTATTGTGCTGTTGATGGCTTTGACTGTCTGATGAAGCTCAGAGACACCTTCTAAGAATAATGTTTAAAAATCTATAACATAAAACACATAGGATTACAAAGGAGACCAATTGTATTGAAATATAGTTGTCAAAATATTAAACACACATGTGATGTAGTGGAATATGTGCTTCTTAACACATTAAATAGTAAGATTTAGTGGGCAGTCTAATAGCTACTGTAATTTCAAAGTAGTGATGACAGTAAAGAATATATCTAACAACTGTCATGTTATATGAAAATACCTGATTTCTGTTGGTGGCAAAATCACAACAGCATTTGAAGTATTGGTATTCTCCCAATAATATCGGCATTCTCCTAATACTAATACTAGTATGGTTTGTTGTTAACGTTCATGATTGATTGAAATGCTAAATCTCATTCTGAGATAAATGAAAAAAAGATGTAATATTTTACAATATTTTACAAAATATTTTTACGAAATATTTACAAAATATTTTTACAAAATATTTACAAAATATTTTACAAAAGATGTAATAACCAGAGTCCACGGACCCTGGTTAAGAACCTCTGGGAGGAAGACAAGAGTAAAGGCTGGAAACCAGTTAGGAGGCGATCGCAGTGTCCCAGGTGAGAGATTGTTTTAGCCTGAAGAAGGTAGCAGTCAAGATGGAGGGAGGGAAGGAGATGGATGGAAGAGGAGGAATACAGTAACCAACTCTTCTAGGATTAGATTTAGGGGTGTGAGGAAGAGGAATTTGTCAGGAAGAGCCCCGTCTAAGTGGCTTCTGTAACTGGAGGGATGAGATAGGGACTGATGGAAGCCAGAGGACCAGGCCTTGACATGGTAAGTTTAAAGTGTCCCAGTGGCGATGCCAAGTGGGCAGTCGGTGTTGTCAGGAGCGGGGGTGTAAGCATGAGAGGAATGTTCCTAGAGATCGTAACCGGAGCCCTGGGCACGGAGGAGGTTGCCTAGAAGTTGAATTGAGCGTACAGAGAAAGGGCCCAGGCATCAGCCTTCAGCACTGAAGGCCCGCGTGGACGGCATGAGGGAGTTGAGGAGCCTGAGGGGTGTGGGAGTGGAGCGGAATGGCCAGCTGCGACAGAAAGGCGGGGGCAGTTTCCTGGAAGCCTTTTTTTTTTTTTTTGCGGTACACGGGCCTCTCACTGTTGTGGCCTCTCCCGTTGCGGGGCACAGGCTCCGGACGCGCACGCTCAGCGGCCATGGCTCACGGGCCCAGCCTCTCCGTGGCATGTGGGATCCTCCCGGACTGGGGCACGAACCCGTGTCCCCTGCATCGGCAGGCGGACTCTCAACCACTGCGCCACCAGGGAAGCCCCTGGAAGCCATTTTTAAAAGAGGGTTGAAAGACATAAAGAAGTGGAATAAAATGAGAATTGAAAAGTACATTTTGATTTTTACCAGCAAGAGGTTATAAATGACTAGAGGAGAGTAATTTTGAAGATGTGAAATGAGTAGGATGCAGTTTGATGTAGCGTCAGGAGTGAGCAGGAGGTAAGAACTTGGAGGAAACCAGTGTAGATGATTCCGGTTCCAAAAGATTCAGACAGTTGTGAAGTCTGGGCTTCTAAGTCAGAACTCCCTCTCGTACCCATTCCCCATCCCACTTTCTCTCTTCCCCAGAGGGAAGCTCTGTGTGTGTGTGTATATGTGTGTTAGTGGTGTGTGTGTGTGTGTGTGTGTGTGTGTCTATTAGGGAAAGAAGGAGGGAAGGGGAGAAGAGGAGAGCTATGGTTGTGGCTTGCTGGTTTTATTTTCTATAAATGGGATAATCTATAAGTATTTTTCTCCCCTGCGTCCCCTCCCAACACATGACATGTATTGGAGATACTGCTACTAATAGTTAACACTTTTATGGCCCTTACTCTCTGTCAGGCAATGTTCTAAGCACTTTGCTTACAAACCTCCCATGAGCCCTGTAAGAACACCGTTATTATTATTTGTATTTTACAGTATCAGGAAATTGAGTCCCAGAGAGGTTACAGAATTTTCCTAAGATCATGTAGCCAGACCCTTAAACAGGGAAACAGCGATCCATGGACCACTGTTTGTTACAACCTTGTTCATAGCAATAAACCTTGTAAGAGGTATCTGTCAAGTGTGTGGTGGGGCTGGGATTAGAATACAGGAAGTCTAGTTCAAGATTCCATGTTTAATGCAAAGACCTCCTCATTCTGCTACATAATAATCTCGAATTTACGTATATTACATTTATTTTTATTGTTCCTTATTGCCGGGCCTTTAGGTTTGCTCTTGTTTTCCTCATAACAAAAACTAGTCTTCTATGAATCTTCTTATGCATCTCATGAATATGTCCAGATATTTTTCTAGAGGAGTTATTTGGATAAAGAATTTTTGACAGATACCACTGCCAAGAAAGTTCACTATTATAAACAAAGCTGTGACAGACAGTGGGTTCCTGAATCTCTGTTTCCTTGTGCGTGGGCCTCAGCAACGATATTAAATATAGTATTCATCAAGAGGGTAGAGTCTTTTAAAAAATCGATTAAAATGTATTTTATTATTAATTTCATAATATGAAATACTGCAATATGTCAATGTCTTTACTGGCAACTATTCTTTCTATCCACCCCTCCCCCCCCCAAAAAAAAGAGGCAACACACTAAATTCCCAGCTTCCTCTGCAGATTTTCTCTGCCTCTTTGCTACTAGTGCTGTCATTCACCTCTTCAGGCTCCAAGAGACTGGATGGTACAGAACGCATCACTATGCTGAACCACATGACCATCAGGCTAGGACTGTTTTCACAGAGCAAGATGCCCTTGAGTGGGGATGTCACGGAATGCTACCTCCTTGACCCCCAACTGTTGCTCAGCTCTTGGCTTCCTTGGTGGAACAGTTCCTTTGGCCAGTGACCACACATCCTCTTTTTTTTTTTTTTTTTTTTTGCGGTATGCGGGACTCTCACTGTTGTGGCCTCTCCCATTGCGGAGCACAGGCTCCGGACGCGCAGGCCCAGCGGCCATGGCTCACGGGCTCAGCCGCTCCGCGGCATGTGGGATCTTCCCGGACCAGGGCACGAACCCGCGTCTCCTGCATCGGCAGGCGGATTCTCAACCACTGCGCCACCAGGGAAGCCCCCACACATCCTCTTTTGAAACCCTAAATTCCATGCTTAATTTTACCTAATCTACCTTTGCCCTCCATTCTCTCAGAAATTAGGTCCTTTAAGATCCCCGAAAGGAAGAAAGACAGCTCTGAACTCACTCAAAGATACCTGATTTTAGGCTCAGTGACCGAACTTTTATTTTTCTTACTTTTTTTGGCTGCACTGCACAACATGCAGGATCTTAGTTCCCCGACCGGGGGAACCCAGGATCGAACCCAGGCCCACGGCAGTGAAAGCACCAAGTCCTAACTACTGGACTGCCAGGGGATTCCCTGACCTTTTATAAAAGACAGCGCAAATGCTGACGATCTTGGGATGGGCCAGTTTCCCAGGTCGGCCCTCTGAGGGTTTCATGCTTGACCACTGTCCTAGTACAACTGGGAAAGGCGTCCCGTGTCTGTGATTTTCCGTAGTCTGACACACCGTCAATTTTTTAACCTCACCCAGCGATCCCTTGCACTGGTCGTGGTGCACTGCTGCCTTCTTTTGCCTCTAAAGATCAAGATCAAGTTATGAATCTGTGGAACAGTCCACCTCCAGCATTTTAACCAGATGTTTGCTGAGCCAGGGTTTTCTTTGGATCATTTCATTAAACAGTGAATTCACTGGCAGTGTTGCAAATAAGAATGCCATTTTTTTCTTCTCTCACGAGAGACTTCATTATTCAGGGATCAAAATATCATAGTACACAGGACTCTGGATTTAGGCATTTAGACTTGCAGTGACATTGTATTGGGTTGGCTAAAAAGTACCTTCAGTTTTTAAGTAAAAATGAAAGACACATTTTTCATTTTCACCAGGAACTTCATTGAACAACGTATTCACCCTTTTGTTCCACTACCTTCTGCCATTTTTCAGGCAACGTAATAATTCCATCTTCCCAAAACTTTTTATCTTTTTGAGCAAAGAACTGTTCCAGGTACCTTTTACAGTCTTCCAGGGAATTGAAATTTTTTCCATTAAGAGAATTTTGTAAAGACCGAAATAAATGGAAATCCGAAGGTGCAATATCTGGTGAATACGGCAGATGAATCAGAACTTCCCAACCAAATTGTAACAGTTTTTGCCTGGTCATCAAAGGAACATGCGGTTTTGTGTTATCCTGATGGAAGATTATTCATTTTCTGTTGACTAATTCCGGACACTTTTCGTCGAGTGCTACTTTCCTTTGGTCTAATTGGGAGCAGTACTTGTTGGAATTAATCGTTTGATTTTCAGGAAGGAGCTTATAATAGAGGACTCCCTTCCAATCCCACCATATATGCAACATCACTTTCTTTGGATGAAGACAGGCCTTTGGTGTGGTTGGTGGTGGCTCATGTCACTTGCCCCACGATCTCTTCCGTTCCACATTATTGTACAGTATCCACTTTTCATCGCCCATCACAATTTATTTTAAAAATGGAATGTTTTCATAACGTTAAGTAGAGAATCACATGCGAAAATATGGTCAAGAAGGTTTTTTTCACTTCTTTTGTGGAACCCAAACATCAAAGTGATGAACGTAACCAAGCTGGTGCAAATGATTTTCAACACTCGATTTGGATATTTTGAGTATGTCGGCTGTCTCCCACGTGGTATAACGTTGGTTGTTCTCAGTGAATGTCTCGATTTGATCCCTATCAACTTCAACTGGTCTACCTGACCATGGAGCATCGTCCAGCGAGAAATCTCCAGCACGAGACTTTGCAGGCCACTTTTGACACCTTCGATCAGTCACAGCACCTTCTCCATACACTTCACAAATCTTTTTGTGCGTTTCAGTTGCGTTTTTACCTTTCTTGAAATAAGGAAGCATAATATGCCAAAAATGTTGCTTTTTTTCTTCCATCTTCAATATTAAAATGGCTACACAAAAATTCAGCAATTTTGGTAAGTTTTTTTTTAATGCACACTGATATGACAGCTGTCACAATACAGTCTAACAAAATTGTTTCCAGGGAAGTTAAAGACAATTAAGAGCTACTAGTGCCGTCTTACAGAAAAAAAACGAAGGAACCTTTTGGCCAACCGAATACTAAGTCAGCTCTAGCTGTTTTGTTTATTACTGAGACAGATAATATTTACATACCTCCTAGAATGGTAGGGAGGAGAATATCTGTGAAATGTTTGCTAGTTCCTGATATTTTACACTTAAATTATAGAAATGTGTGTTTCATTCTTATTTTCCAGAAACAGTCCTCTTCATAGCATAGACGGGTTCGTAGATTACCGAACGAATGCCTTTTAAATCATCTTTGCTTTAGTATCAGTTCTTAGTGGATTTGAATCCCAGCACCACCATTCAGTAGCTGTATGACCTTAGGCAAGCTACTTAATCTCACTGGTCCTCATTTTCCTGGTTTGTGAAATGGGAAGCTTGGAGAATTAAATGTACAAAAAGTGTTTAGAACAGTGTCTGGATCATGGTAAGTACTCATTAAATGTCAGCTACTCTTGTAATTTTTGCATCCTTGAATATAGCTAACGTGTCTCCCTTGTCTACTTCCATTCTTATCCTCCCCCAACCGTTGAGTGGGTCAGGCTGGGAAGGCGTGACACAGGGCAGTTCCAGCTCCCTTCAGAGCACAAAGTGTGTAAAGCCAGGTACATGTCAGGGGTCTGCCACCTGTTGGTTCCAAAGAGGGGGCAGTTTGCCCCTTCTGTACTTGCTGCATTTGAACAAGTGGAAGGACTTTTGGAACTTTGATATTGCATCTCTGAGGAAGAAGAGAAGGAGGACATCCCTGATGGTCTGCTTCCTGGTAGGCGTCCAGGTGGGAAGGAAACCTGCCCATGTGCTTTTGCTCCATCTTTGTTTACATTGGTTATTAAAGTTCATCCTGGGGGAGGGGGAGAGTGGTTTTGGCTTTTTTCTCCATTGAATTTATCTCCTGTGTATATTTAGGTTTAATTGTTAAAAACTAAGATTGATTTCTAAGTGATGAAGAAGAAGTCACCGATATGCATTATTTTTGTGACTTTTCATTACTTCACGACCAAAGAAATACATTTGAACACTTACAGGGGAAACTATGGGGTGTTTTTAATTCATTGAATAAATGCGTATTTTCTGATCTTGGGGAAAAAAGGGTTTACTGTAATCAGAAAACCAATCAGCCTCATCTGAAGAGAAGGATGCCCAGAGTGCTGTCTCAAACATGTGATTTATTATCTCTGGTTATCATGTAAGGGATTTTTTATTTAGTGAGAATTGTTACTATAGAGAGGTGGATTAGTTTGCTAGGGCTGCCATAACAGAGTAGCACAGACTGGATGGCTTAAACAGCAGAAATTAATTTTCTCACAGTTCTGGGGGCTTGGGAGTCCAAGATCAAGATGGCGGTATGGTTGGTCTCCTCTGAAGCCTTTGTCCTTGGCTGCAAATAGCCGCTGTCTTGCTTCCTTCTCACACAGTCTTTCCCCTGTATCCACATCCCTGGTGTCCTTCCTCTTCTTATAAGGACACCAGTCCTGTTGGATTAGGGCCCGCTCTTTAACACCCTTATGTAACCTTAGTTACCTCTTTAAAGGCCCCATCTCTATGTACAATCACATTCTAAGGACCTGGGGGTTAGGATTTCAATCTGATGTTGAAATGATACCCTAATGAAGGGATACATACTAGTCCACAACAGTAGTACGTGATTTGTTGGTGACTGAGTGAGCTTGGGGGTTATTTTAAGGCAGATTCTACTTTTCTGCATGCCCAGCACGTAAGGAAGCATAGTCCCAAACTCGAATGTGACTGCTGCAGTGGAAGAATTACAGGGGCTGCACCTGGAGAGAGTAGGGACAGCCTGCACACGTCATCATGGTAGCCTAGCTGTCTGCAGGGAGCAGGGACCACGCCTGCAACCAGAATGGACACTTGTTGTTTGGAGCTGATGGGTGGTTGGGAGGCGATATTCAATGAAGAACCTTCCTCGCAAGCCATACCAGTGATATCTCAGTGTACTGTCAAATTTTGCATCAGCCATAAAATGCTAACTAATGACAGATCTTGGTGAAATGGAATTTTTTTCCCCCTAATGTGTTTACATATTTCTGTCACTACAAAGTCATTTTATCTTCAATGCTTAATTATCTCTACTAATGGGGGAGAATATTAGTGTGGAAAATGCAGAGACACTGATTTACTCCCAGCCTCCTGGTCTGTGTTTGTAAATTTTACATTCTCGATTCTAATTATAGCTCTCTTCCTTGCTAACCATATCTCGCTTAGCCTCGTGTTCCTTACCTATAAATGGATGGGATTAGCCAAGTTAGATCACTGGTTTACAAATTTAGTGTGCAAAAGACTCAACGTGTTAAAGTGTGAGTTCTCTGGGCCCCTCCCCATAGAGATTCCAATTCAGTCGGGTCTTAGATGGGGTCCAGGAATCTCCATTGTTGGCAGTTATATCCCTAAGTGAATCTGACACTGGTGGTCCTCCCAGCCCACTTCAGTAACCTGAGATTTCTCCTGAAAAGAGACTGGAAGCTGAAATAGACTTGAGAAAAAAACCCGAGTTGTAGAAATAGTAGGTTTGGGATACTTCTTACTGCCTTTTTTGGTCCTTATCCCTAAAGCTACATGATTTAAATTTTGTTTTGTACCCATATGCATTTACCAAGCTATGGGACCATAAGCACTGTCTGCTAGATTGCACAAAATGGAGAAGGGATCTAACTTTAGGACTATAATTTCTAGTGTTTTTGATATTGTACCAAACCTTCCCCTCCATGGTGTTATATATCTTCGAGCTGAATGGTCATACCTTTATTGGACACTTACTGGCTCTGCTGTATCCCTTCGTGGACCATATGTGGACGTCCTTTCTTTTATCTCATGCCCACAGTGGAATGGCTACTGCTCTCTCAGGCCAGGGTTAGAGAAGTATAAATGGATCCAAAGTGAATGCAAAAGAAAAAAATCATGAGGAAGGCAGAGAGTGCTCTCCAGGAAATTATGGACTGGAGAAGACTGAAAAAGGTCCAGCTGGTGGTAAAATGGAGAAACAACCCTTGATTTTGTTCCCCAAAGTCTAGGTGTCCTATATGAATTTTCTCTTGCTGAGTCACAAATGCTCACGAAAACATCTGTATTTCCCGTAGGTCTGGATTATGAGTATGGGTTATCTGGGTCTTCTGATTAGAGCCTCGCAGGCTGAAGTCAAGTTGTCAGCCAGTGCTGCAGTCTCACCTGAGGCTCGGGGTCCTCTTCCAAGCTCACTCGTTGTTGGCAGAGTTCATTTCCTTGTAGCTGGAGGACCGACGTCCTTGTTTTCTTACTAACTCTCAGCCAAGACCACCCTCAGCTCTAGAGGCTGTCCTTGGGTCCCTGCCATGTGGTTCCTTCCTTTTACACATGGCAGCTTGCTTTCTTCAAGGCCAGTCTGCTGCTGCTTGTCCCCTTTAAGGGCTCACCTGATTAGGTAAGGACCATCCAGGGTAATCTCCCTTTCAGTTCGCTCAAAGTTAACTGATTAGGGATCCTTTTTTGTTGTGGGTGGCACCGTGCGGTATGTAGGATCTTAGTTCTCCCACCAGGGATCAAACCCGCACTCCCTGCATTGGAAGCACGGAGTGTTAACCACTGAACCACCAGGGAGGTCCCTGATTAGGGATCTTAATTAAATCTGCAGAATCCTTCACCTTACAATGTAACATAATCACAGGAGTGATTATCCATCGTATTCCTAGGTCTTGCCCATTCGCAGAGGAGGGAACTGTTCAGAGCATGTTATCAGGAGGCAGGAATCTTGGAACCATCTTAGAAATCTGCCTACCACATATACAAAGATTGTTAATTATATGTTGGGCACCAAATCTTGACTGTTAATTGGCTAGAAACTCTATAAAAGTATTAATTTCTAGGAGTCCGGAATTAGATGTATAGATTCTAATCTGCAACTTTTGGGAGAAACGTTGTTAAGCAGAATTAAATGTCTACCCTTTCCTTTTAGAATTTAAAATCAAAATGTTAGAAAACCCCAGCGCTCACTCATCCAGTTACCTGCACTCCTTATACAGATTAGAAAACGGTCTCAGTGGAAGCAACTTCCCAAGGTCATGGAGTAGAGGAAGGCTGGAGATCTGCTGGCCCTTTCTATCATTTCCTTTCCTATGTGTCTCTAAATTTTTCTCAAAGATAATCTTATTAATCAGGAGCTCATTGACATTAATGAGCAGTTTTCCTTGTTTCCCATTACTGTCTTGAATTGGAACATTTTTCTTCTAATGTATTTATGAATTAGTTACTAAATGAAATAGAATCTTGGATAAAATGAGCGTTTGGCTGTTTGTGTAATTTTCGTAATTTTCATGATGACTCATACAGTCAAGGAGTTAGAGAGCTGAGGGTAGGGAGAGGAACCAGAGGAAGCTTTTGTGATTCAACTGCCTCACCAAAAAAAACCCTTTTATTGTGATGGACAGCTGGATTGATATTCATTAAGTAATTTTCCTTGCTTTTCTCCCCCCATATTTGGTGATACTTGCTAGTTCTAAAAAAAATACTTATTTAAGTATAAAGCTGATTGAATATTTTCTCCACGTCTTCTTCCGTAGTAGAATCTTACCATTGACAAGAGAGTGTTTCTCTATAGCGGTTTGTATTCAGGCTTCCTCTCCAGACTGCCCACTGCTAAATGACCTCGCAGGTGGGTAGACTCATCCTTAGCTTGAAGAGTGACTGTTACCAAATAAGAAGCTAGTTTTTGTCCCAGCATGGAGACTGTGGATGTGTCAAGCAGGAGCAGAATGTCCTTCGCTCATCTGTATGGCTTAGCCCAGCCTCAGAGCTTTCTGATTTGGGGGTGAAGCTAATTGCCAGTTTTGGTCTGAGCACACATCCTTGGCAGTTGTCAAGGTATACTGGTGGGCAAAATACCCCAAATCGAGAAAACAGTGCAACCATAGGCTATTTCTGAGTCCCATCCCTTGCATCTTCATATATATCAGCGCTTGGTTATGGGCACAAACAGGGACATCTCTTACCTTCACGTGAGAATAACCGAACCGTTTTGTCACCGCTTCTGCCATGAAGCCTCTTATCATCGGCCACGTCACTGTAACACACCGTCCTGTGCCCTGGAGCAGGCGGTTTGTGTTTTACACTCTGATATGAAACTCATTTGTACATTAGTTTTGAGGTTTGTTAAATCTCCATTGGAAAGAAGGTTCCTGAGGTCAGGGACAGCGTCTCCAGTGTCTTTCTGGCAGTCATCTTTCTATCTGTCACAGACAGCAGTAATTCCTAGTCTGTGGGCCTCAGACCTCTGGGAACAAGGAGATATTTCAGCGTCTGCGTTTCTGTTTGTACCCAGTGTATATTTATATGTGTGTGGCTCTTTTTCAAATGTATTTAGATGCTCTTGAGATGAATAAAGCGTAAGTTTCTTTAAAAGTACACTGACTTCATTGTAATTTAGGTCTTTACCTAGTCTGTACTTACTAAGAATATAATAAAAGACGGCCTCATGCTTGCATGTTGAGAGCCACTGCCCTTTCAGCATCTAGCAAGGTGCTTTGCATTTTGAGATATTTGGGATATTTCCCTATTGCAAGTCTTCTGGCATGTTTCTTCTGTGAGGTATGTAAAGAAAACTGGCAAGGCTAAGGCTTCTCGTTTGTAGCACAAATAAATTTTTCAATTCTTTAGTTCTTTGAATGAAGACTATCTGATTAATATTCACCTCCACCCCTAGACTGGAAGCTCACGATCCCCAGGCTGAGTCTATCCACGACCCCACTGCCTAACAGAATGACCCTCACATGGTAGCTTCGATACGTATGTTAGTGGTCAAAGGCCTTGTGACCACAACTGTTAAGTGGTTTCAGGACCACTCTTGTTTTTGTTTTGTTTTGTTTTTTGTTTTTTGCTGTACGCGGGCCTCTCACTGTTGTGGCCTCTCCCGTTGCGGAGCACAGGCTCCAGACGCGCAGGCTCAGCGGCCACGGCTCACGGGCCCAGCCGCTCCGCGGCATGTGGGATCCTCCCGGACCGGGGCACGAACCCGCGTCCCCTGCATGAGCAGGCGGACTCTCAACCACTGCGTCACCAGGGAAGCCCAAGGACCACTCTTTAATATGTAGACACTTTTCTGCTTTTTAGAAGTTGGCAATTCCTGCAGTAAGTAATGTGATCCCCAAAGGTCTGCAGTCTCTGAATCAAAGGATTTAGAGGAATACCTTAGCTAATTTTAATGTTAAAATGTCTGCCACCTGGTGTCAGATTAAGAATTAGCATCTTGGTTAATTCTCATACCTAGTGAGTCCCATTAAATGTTCCCGTTTAGTTGTTACAGTAAATTATACAGTTCACATAAAATTAAAACAAGCACCATTCTGAAATTGCTTTTAACTTGCTACTATGAAGCTGAAAGTTTTGGATTTGTTGGATTTTTTTCCAGATCTAAAAAATAATTTGGAATTAAAATCTAACGTTAGTAAATTTTCTGTATACTGTTAACTCTGTAGCACTGAATTTTATAGAGAGAAATAATAACTTTTATATGAAGCAAAAATAGCCTTGAACATTATTAATATTTCATGAGTTTGCATAAACCTTATTATTGCTGATAGTTTTCCTAATAATTTTGTTCAGAAGAAGGCATAAAAATTCATTAAAAAAAACCTTCGAGTAACTTAAATTTACTGGTTTGGATTAAATGAGAAAGCAGGTGTTTATTAGATTCCCCAGAATAAGTAAAGAATGTGTCTGTTTTGTAAAGAATGAGGTTTATATAGCGGAAAGTAGGGTTTCTTACTTTTCTTACTTCATTCAAATCCCTTATTTACCTGAAAGTTGTTCCTGTGCACTGTATAAGCGACCTTACGGTATAATGTCCTCCCTTCTAGGCCAACCATAAGATTATATGACATAAAGTGTATGGTGCCTGGAGTAGTCAGGAGTCATAAATGTTACAAGATGTATACATTTATTACCAATGTGTAGCATATACCAAATATTGTACAAGATGCTAAAGATCCGCCGTTATATCCTTCTCCATTTATAGCCGCAAGGAGCTGAAATTCTATTGCAGGAGTCAGACAATAATTAAACCATGTAATTAGACAAAATTAGTTGTGATTACTACTCATTATAGAAAACCACCCTGGTGGAGAGGGGTAGGGGCAGAACTAGATTAATGATGAGAAGCTGAAACAAGGGCATAAACCTATTAAGAAGCCAAAAATAGAGGCCCCATTGTCCCTATACTGAACCACTTTCATTTCACTTATTAAGAGCCTCCAGGCCCGGGCCTCCCTGGTGGCACAGTGGTTAAGAATCCTCCTGCCAAAGCGGGGACACGGGTTCGAGCCCTGGTCCGGGAAGATCCCACATGCCGCGGAGCAACTAAGCCCGTGCAGCATAACTACTGGGCCTGTGTTCTAGAGACCACGAGCCAGAACTACTGAGCCCGCCTGCTACAACTACTGAAGCCCACGCGCCTAGAGCCTGTGCTCCTTAACAAGAGAAGCCACCGCAATGAGAAGCCCGCGCACCGCAACGAAGAGTAGCCTCCGCTCGCCGCAACTAGAGTAAGTCCGTGCGCGGCAACGAAGACCCAACACAGCCAAAAATAAATAAAATAAATAAACAAATTTTTAAAAAAGAGCCTCCAGGCCCTTTCTCCAAGCCTATTTACTCTGATTTAGACATGTTTCTAATATGGCTTTATAGAAGACAGGGGATTAGATTTAATGGGTTAGAAAGGAGCTGGGTGGTGGAATAAAGGATCAGGAGAAAAAAGAAGCTGATAGAGCCAAGCCTTCCAATATTAGCAGGGTGATAGCTCAGCACTGGGGCAGGGTTGGAGGGGGCAGGAACCCAGAACAAATCTTAAGTGCTCAGAGAGCATGTTGGATAGCAGGGGTAGAGGTAAAGAGTTTAGCGTCTCTCATTGTAGCAAGTGACAATTGGCCTAATGGCCTTAAGTCACCAAAATAAGGTACATGTATGCTTGAGCACTTGAAGAAAGCAGAGAAATGTGCAATGAGCATGACATCCTCAGCATTTGTATTTGGGGTGGTTTTGCCTTCACTGGAATGTGAGTTCCTTGAAGGCAGTGACCATAGCTCATTCAGATCTGTCTCTTCAGAATTTATCTCAGAGTCCAGCCCAAAGCAGTGAGTTGTTCAGTAGATGTTCCCTGAATGTGTTAAAGAGAGTTACTTCTCTAGACAGATCTTCATGGAGATGTTAGAATTAGATATGCCTAAAACTAGATGTACAGGCAAATGTAAGCTCAGCATCCCTCCTTACAATTCTGTGATGGAGAGGAAGTAGTTAGGCAGCTTTTAGATTCTATTCACATGACGTTTTTAACTACAATAAAACCACAAATTTTTTTAAATAGCTATATTTGCTGTTCATTTATCAATCTACTGTTTTGTTGGGTCTATTAAAGCACACATTTATTGCACCTTCTGTGGGCATGGCCCTGGGCTAGATCCTGTGGGCCAAATTGGTGAGGATTTCTTCGTGCCCTCAAACAATTCTGGGTGTAGAAGGTATCACTAATACATTAGCTATTGTTATGGGTTGAATCGTGTCCTCCAAAGAGATGAGCTGAAGTCCTAACACTGTACATTTGAGTGTGATTTTATTTGGGAATAGGGTCATTGCAGATGTCATCAAATCTGCCCTTATAGGAAGAGGGAAATTTGGAAACAGACACACAGGGAGAATACCATGCAGAGACAGGGATACACAGACACAGAAAGAAGGCAGCCATGTGAAGATGGAGGCAGAGATTGGAGTGATGCTGCCACAAACCAAGGGACGTCTGGGGCTGGTGGAAGCTGGATGAGGCAGAGGAAGATTCTCCCATAGAGGCTTGGGAACATGGCTCCCTCAACACATTGATTTTGAATTTCAAGGCTCCAGGACTGTGAAATTTCTGTTGCCATAAGCCACCTGGTTTGTGGTACTTTGTTATGGCAGCCCTAGGAAAGGAATACCACCATTATACATTTCTGTATGAATCAGGGTTCCAGGGGGAAACAGGTGATTACTCCAGTGAGGTAGCTGAGGAGAGTTTAAAGGAGGCACTGTTTACAGATGTTTGGGCAAGATTAAGAAGAATTTCCAAGGGGGTGGGGAAGCCTTCTGGGGTTGGCAGCCAGGTTCTCATCAGCATGTCCAGGTCTAAAAGGCCAAGTGGAGGGAAAGTTCTTGGAATCCAGGCAGAACCAGATTTGCAGCTGCGAGTGTAGAAGAGCGGTGGCCTTGAAACTGCACAACTCAGATGGGACTTGAACCCACAGGCCAGGACTCGAACCCAGCCAAAACCCAGATTGGGGCTTGAACGCACTGTCTTTTTTTTTTTTAACCCCACATTTGTTTATTTATTTATTTTTGGCTGTGTTGGGTCTTCGTTTCTGTGCAAGGGCTTTCTCTAGTTGTGGCAAGCGGGGGCCACTCTTCACCGCGGTGCGCGGGCCTCTCACTATCGCAGCCTCTCTCGTTGCGGAGCACGGGCTCCAGACGCGCAGGCTCAGTAGTTGTGGCGCGCAGGCTTAGTCGCTCCGCGGCATGTGGGATCTTCCCAGACTAGGGCTCGAACCTGTGTCCCCTGAGTTAGCAGGCAGACTCTCAACCACTGCACCACCAGGGAAGCCCGAACGCACTGTCTTTTAATTGAGATTACACACCTATTCTCAGGACTTAATGAAGCTCAGGTTCTTTATGTCTCATTGCAGAAAGAATTTAGTGAGAGACAGTGTGATAGGTAAGAAGTGGATTTATTGAAAGAGGTACACATTCCATAGACAGAATGTGGTCTGTCTCAAAAGGCGAGAGTGGCCCCAGGGCATGGGGTCCTCTCGGAAAGTGAGAGCGGCCATAGGAGAAAAACACTCCACAGACAGTGTGGGCCATCTCAGAAGGCGAGAGGCCCTGCAATGTGGGGTCATTAGTTTTTATGGGCTGGGTAATTTTTTTTTTTTTTTTTCTGTTTTTTGGTCGTGCCGTGCAGCATGTGAGATCTTGGTTCCCTGACCAGGGATCAAACCCGTGCATTGGGAGTGTGGAGTCTTAACCACTGGGCCACCAGGGAAATCCCATAGGCTGGGTAATTTCACTGGCTAACAAGTGGGAGGATTATTCCAGTTATCTTAGGGAAGGGGTGGAGATTTCCAGGAATTGGGCCACCACCAACTTTTTGACCTTTATGGTCAGCCTCGGAACTGTCTTGGTGCCTGTGGGTGTGTCATTTAGCTTGCTCATGGATTACAATGAGTGTATACTGAGGCTCAAGGTGTCTTGGACCTAGTTGGTTCTAACCAGTTTTTGTCATATCCTCAACAGCTATGTCATTCTTTCAAAGGTTGTGCCCTGCCCCCTTCCCTCCTTTTTCAGCCCAACTGTGCTCTTGCAGAGAGGGAGCTGGGGAATTTGTACTCAGACCTCTTTCTCCGCCAGCACTCCTATCACTACTGAACCTCTCATTGGCCAAATCTGCCAAGGCTTTAGCTCTTAGCGTCCAGGGCAGGGTGGAAAGGGTAGTTAGTAGTTCTAGCGGGGAACTGGAGAATATCTCACACATTTGCGGTAAGGGCTCTATGTCATTCAAAGGTATCTGTTCTCTATGGGAAGGAAAGAATCTAATGTCTAATATAGTACTCTGCATACCACTGGTTCTCAACAAATACTGTGATTGCCGATATAGGCTACCCAGAAATGTTTATTTTAGAGTACAAGATTTAAGGCAGTGGAATTCATTCAACAAATTCTTATTAAGTGCCTACTGTAGTGCTGGATACTAGATAGCCCTGGGGATAAGCACTGAGTGAAGTAGACTCTGTCCTTACCCTTAAAGAACTTAGTCTAGTAGGCACCAACTATATTAACAAGGGTTAAAACTCCCATGACACTCTACTTTTCTCATAATACTCAGTGTAATTTGAAATTAAAAACTAGATGCCACTCTTTCCCTGTGGATTGAAAGCTTCATGAGGCCAATGGTGGATGTTTACTGCTAGGTCCCAACACCTAGCCCACAGCCTCGCTCCTGGCAGGTGTTCGCTGAATGAATTGATGAATGAATGAATGAGTGAGTGAATGACAGAGTTCCTTGTATTTGCCAGAGAGGAAAAACTTTTTCTCTTTCTTCTTAGATTCAGTGTTTGGGGCCTGCAAATTAAACTGACATAAGACAGATTAGCAGGAGAAAAAAAGATTTAATTACATACTTACTTATGAGAGTTCACAAAGAAATGTGACTCACAGAGGCTGTTAGACTTTGGGGCTTAATATGCAGTCTTAATAAATAGAGGATGGGGAGAGACAGAGGGTACTTCTGGGAGAACAAATGCCTTTAGAAGAGGGGAGAAAGGAAACTCTGGAAAAGCAAATGATTTTTGAAAGATTGGGCTCTTAGGAGAATAGATAGGAGATATAATAGTTTGATGACAGTCTGTTTGGGCGTAGTCTTCTCATCTCCCAGACGGATTAGAGTTGCTCCCAGGGAAGGAACTTACAACTACTGAGTTCTCCTGGGAGCCTCTGCTTTTAGGCAGATAAGGGATTTCAAGAACTCAAATGCCTTCAGCTCAAAATTATTTCTGTGCCACTGTGGCTTATTCTAGACCCTTTCTCTTCACTATTGAGGAGTTTTTGAAAATTACTGGGTGGCTTAAAATATACAAAATTGGACAAAATAACTGCATTAGGGAATATTTGAAAGGATTATTTGAATGGATCCTTTACAAAGCAAGCATGCTAAAACAAAACAGTCTACAATTTATTTTATAACTCTAGATTTAGTTTTTGGAAGTTTTATTTTTTGTTGAGAGAGCTTTTGTTCATTTTTAGATATTGAAACCAAATATTGTCTTTTTGTTTTCTTTGGTCACTGTTCTTATAAACTGAATTATCCATAAAAATATTAACTGAAGTTAAATGAAAACTTGAATGTGAATATGAAAAGATTTGTTATGCAGTATATAGCCTTTTCACATCTACATCAATGGTTAAATCTAGACCAAGAATTTGGGAGAATGTTACCCACAAAACGGGGTTTGCCTCTTGATGGGTGTTGAGCCAAAAGACACAACCAAGCCAAAAATCAGGAGAAGGAAGGATTTATGACTTGCAGCAAGTAAGGGGAGCACCAGGTACCTTTCCCAAAGCAGTGTCTCCTGGAACAGCAAAACTAGGGACGTTTTTAGCTAAGGGTACATGCACATTCATGAAACGGCTTGAGCAGAGGAGAATTCAGCATAGACTTGGGGCAAAGGTTGACAGAGTCCAGCCTTTACTTGATTGAATTCATGAGGGTCAGAAAAGGTCAATACCGTCATTCCATCCTCCACCTAGGTGGAGCCCTTACTTCCTGCAGAGCTCAAGGATATGTATCAGATGTTACTTATTTCTCTTGAGGAGGAACTGGGACTGTGGTTTATGCTGAACTATTGTTTCTCGACTGCTTTTCCTTTGTTCCTGCATTCCTTCACTTCCCTTAAGATCATTAATTACTGAAACCTGTTCAAGGGCAAGAATTGTGGCCTGGCTTAGATCACAAAATGGCTTAGCCCAAAAATGGCTTCTCTTATGTCAAGAAAGCCATGCCTGGTTCTCTTTCTCTGGGTACCCCCTACCCTATCTGCTTACACAAATACATTTACTAATTTTAATGCAAAATATCTGCCACCTGGTGTCAGATTAAAGAACCGAAAGGTGTCAAAGGGAGCAGTTATGTGGTAGACTTTCTTCCCCTGCTATTGAAACGTTTTCTGGTATCAAATTAGGAGTATTAACTCCTTTGGGCCTCCAAAGCACCATTACTAAACAGAAACCAGAACTCCTTTGATGACCATATAAGGAGAACATTTCTAGGAAAAATAGTGTAGAATCCTTGAGCAGCTATGTTATCTAATAGCCTCAGGATGAGGAAATTTAGAGGATAAAAAGTGGCCGACTTAACCATTTTCCCACAGAGAATGTCTGGTATTTCTGCATAAAGATGTATAATGTTATCCCTAGGGATTCTCACCCCCATTATTATGTCCTTTATTTGAATGAGTAAGTACAGAATCTAGTTCTTATAGTTCCCAGTAGTATAAAATTCCTTTTCAGCTTAAGAGTAACAGAGGAAATTACTTGTAAAAAAAATTAATGTGGCTTCCTTGGTAGCGCACTGTTTACGAATCCGCCTGCCAATGCAGGGGACATGGGTTCGAGCCCTGGTCTGGGAAGATCCCACATGCTGTGGAACAGCTAAGCCTGTGCACCACAACTACTGAGCCTGTGCTCTAGAGCCCGCAAGCCACAGCTGCTGAGCCCACGTGCCACAGCTACTGGGCCCACGTGCCTGGAGCCCTTGCTCTGCAACAAGAGAAGCCACTGCAATGAGAAGCCCGCGCACCGCAACGAAGAGAAGCCCCCGCTCGCCCCAACTAGAGAAAGCCCATGTGCAGCAACGATGACCCAATGCAGCCAAAAATAAAATAAAATAAAAAATTTTTAAAAAATTAATGAAGGAAACCAAAGATAAGAGAAGGCAGGTTCAGAAAGCCACTGGTCTGTTTCTCAATATGTTGTTTGAATTTTAGGATTAAAATGTTTCCTTCCTCCTGAGTTTGAGTCTCCTAAGGAAGAATTGTGCTCCCCTTTGTTAGGTTTCACTGGAGTTTCTCAGTCAATAGAAATATGCCGAGCCATGAGAAGACACTTCATAGCCTTGATGTAGGAATTATTCACAGAAACACTGGTTTGAAAGTTCACCCTTGTGAGGAACTAGTGAGTTATGGAACCATAGAGAATTCTTGGAGGACAGAGGGGCAAATGTATACTTACTACCCTTGAGAGAGGAAGCTCTCCAATGTTTGACAGACCTTTATTTATGCTGGACTTAAGGTGATGGTTTGCTTGGGACTGGGAGGTTTCCTAGGATTCAGGACTTTCAGTGCTAAAGTCAAGAGAGTTCCACATTTACAAAACAGACTCAGAGAATGAACTTATGGTTACGAGGGGGGAAGGGTGGGAGGAAGGGATAGTTAGGAAGTTTGGGATCGACATGTACACACTGCTATATTTAAGATGGATGACCAACAAGGACCTACTGTATAGCACAGGGAACTCTGCTTAATGTTATGTGGCAGCCTGGATGGGAGGGGAGTTTTGGGGAAAATGGATACACGTACATGTGTGGCTGAGTCGCTTTGCTGTGCACGTGAAACCATCACAACATTGTTAATTGGCTATACTCCAATATAAAATAAAAAGTTTAAAAATATAAAAATCAAATAAAATGAGAAGAGTTCCAGGAAAACCAGGGCAGTTGGTTACCCTTGCTAGACCGCCCTGCTCATTGTAGGACATTTAGCATCTCTGGCTCCCACCCACCAGTTGTGGCTCCACCCAACAGTGGTGGCTCCACCCATTGTGAGAATCCCAAACACTCCCATATATTTTCATGTCCCCTAGGGGTAGGGACCACTCTGAGTCTAGCCCAAGGCTAGGGAATCTCTAGGGATAACATTATATGTCACTCTGGTCCTCTGGGCAAGACCGCTACTGAAGTAAGGTGGATGCAGGAGGCCACCTTCAGTCTTCAAACAAACAAAAATCCAAATGCAGTCGTTTAAATGCCTTTGGCACAAAAAGAAAGGTAGGGAGAGGTGAAAACGTTTTTTTTTTTTAATTTTAAGATTGGATTTATTGATCTCAACAGATTTTCTAATAGATGAGGTTCACTGAAAATCCAGTGCATGTTAAAAAATTAAAAAATTGATTCTACTTATAAACTTTTAGTCAGCTTTTTATTGTTTGTGGTTCTTATTCACAAATAATTACTAGTTCTCACAGAATTTCAAATTAATGTGTATAGTCGTGCAAGATGTCCAACATTTAGATAATTTGAAAGCACCCTGCACCCCCATCCCGTCTCCTTGGAATCAAAGAATCAGTTCCTAATGAG
Source organism: Kogia breviceps (assembly GCF_026419965.1). Taxonomy (NCBI): domain Eukaryota; kingdom Metazoa; phylum Chordata; class Mammalia; order Artiodactyla; family Physeteridae; genus Kogia; species Kogia breviceps. The sequence goes on from NC_081315.1 coordinate 82,914,755, forward strand.
AGTACATCCTTCAGAAGGGATGAGACAAGAAAGACAGGTGACCTCTGAAAGGAAGATTTAGGATAATATCAGTAAGTGTAAGAGCAAGATATGTTTTGAAAAATTCCTCACTAATTACAGGACTAGTGTGTAGAACTTAGGTGCACGTTATTATTATATGTAAAGAATATAGATGCTAAAGCATGCTTTTATTGATTAAAAACACCGAGCCTTGTTCTATTACTTAAGGGGATTTAAAGAAATTATATTGGGTAACCTTGGTTGAGACACATTTCCTTACATTTCAAAATTGGTCAATGTATTCTTTATTTAAACTGATTGATCCTCATCCTCTCCTTTTAAACATAAGCTTGTTCACAGAGATACAGCCGGAAGTCATGTTGTCATGACAACAGTTACACGCTGGGAAGAAAGACTCTTTCAAATGGCCAGTGATTGCGTTTTTAATCACTGATTTATATTGATAGCAAAACTAAATAGGGGAGGAGAATTGGTAATTATGTGTTATTTGGGCTCTATTTTCACATCTGTTACTGATATGTAATTTTTGAACATGTGTTATAATACATAAATTCCGCATTAATACATACAATGCTATCTCATCTATTTCCTGTCTTGTCAATAATAATATTCTCAAAACATATGGAGTCTCCTGCTCAAAACTTTCGATAGCGTTTTGTTGCCTGTATAATAAATTCTGAGCTTAAAAATGTGGTTGTGTAGGGGCCCTGTGAAAAGTAGCTTCCACCTCACATTCAACTTTCTCTCTCAACGGCATCCTTTGTGGATCCCACACATATATGATCCTTGACTCTGGTCTTCAGTAGCTGAGGGAGATGTGTGTCTCACGCTGAAACTATAATACTAATGTCGACTGAAAGAAAATCCACAGCGTAAAAGCTGTGAGTTGAATTTTATTCCAGGTCTTAGTGAATAATAGGCCGGGAGACAGCCTCTCAGCTAGCTCTGAGTGTACGTATGGTTTTGGCAGGGGAATACGTGCAGTCAAGCATACATCTCAGTAAAAGGTTACTGCTAGTCACGAGGATCAGATATTTCAGTTGATGCTTTTAGTGCTTATGTACGGGAAGATGCAAGAATCGGGGTTCATTAAAAAAATTGTTTTTTGGGACTTCGCTGGTGGTCCAGTGGTTAGGATTTGGCACTTTCACTAGTGTGGCCCTGGGTTCAGTCCCCGGTCAGGGAACTGAATCCCGAAAGCTGTGAGACACAGCCACCACCACCCCCGCCCCCCCAAAAAAGAAAAAAATTGTTTTCTTTTCCCTGAGATATCTCTAACCATCTAAGCGGCCTGTTTTTTTCCAAAGCACAGAGTGCATTATCCTGTTTTCGTCCTGAATTCCTTTCAGGGTGTACTGTTTCAGGCAGCAACTGCAGTGGCTAATGACTTAATCCTTGTAGAACTGGGTGGTGGGCAACATTCTTTGTTTTACCCTAAGTAGAAAATCGTCCTAAATGATCTCTCAAGGGAGGTGGTGGTACAGGGGGAGGGAATGGTTAATTTTTAAAAATGGGTGATTAGGAAAAATCTCTTGGAGGAACCCACCCTTGAAGGCTGACCAGGTTTTAGTGTGGAGTCTATGGAGAAGAAGGGGATTCCAGTCCAGGGGAACAGCACAAGCAAAGGCACAGTGATGCAGACGTGTATGGCTTGTTGCGAGACACCGAGTATGCACCTGGCCTGGACTGGAAGGGGCGTAAGGGAGTGAGAGGGCAGAGAGCGCGGAAGGCGTTGAAGGGGGCATCGATTGGATGCACTGCCATGCTGAAGGAGGTTGGTTTCTTTTGTGCAGGAACAAGAACAGGGAGGGGTTGAAATGGGTGTTCTCTGGGAAATTACCAGCTGCAGTGTGATGAGCAGGAGCAGTGTAGTCACCGTAATTGATTATGAACCCTTTTCAAACGCAGGAGAGGCGCTTGAGAGCTTGGACTGATGCAGTCTGTTGGGGTTGGAGGCCGTGAGCGTGAGGGCGCTGTACCGCTCCAGATTCATTTCCTGAAATAGATAGTCTTGTGTATTGGTTTCACAGGTACTCAGGAGCACTATAGTGTTCTTGTGTGCGGCTGCCTGCCCTGAATCCCAATTCTGCTGTTACTAGCTCTGGGAACCAAGAGTCGGTGACTTACCCTCTCTAAGCATCATCTATAAAATGGCGATAAGAGAACACCAACCTTAAAAAGGTTCTCTTAAGGAGCAAGTGAATGGATAAACGTAAAGTGCTTAGAACAGTGCCTGGCACGTGGCAGGCACTTCAAGTGAACAATGTGGATGCTGGTGTTGATGAAATGGAAACATTGCTGAGTATTTGGTACTTTTTCATAATTTTTTAAAGCAATCTCAAACAAATAAGTTATCTGACTCTATTCCTCCCCAAACATCTCAGTCTGCTGCCCCTCTAGAAACACTCACTTCTGGTTAATTTGATGGGTAGCTACTGACCATCCATTATGTGCTGAGCATTGTGCTCAGCGCCAGGGATACAAGGGTGACAATGCTATGGCCTTGTCATCAAGGAGCCTAGAGGCCTTTAATAGGTGGCCTCTGGTCCACACAAAAGAGTGCAGGAAAAAATAGTCCACATGTGACAAAAGACCACACATGTCAGAGAGAGAAAACAAGCAAGGGAGAGAGGGGGGATTACTGAATACATAATCTCTAAATTGTTACTGCCAAGGTCATTTTGATTTTAAAAAAGCACCTCCCAGGAGTGGATGCTTAAGTCATATATTTGTGCAACTATACTGGTAAGTTATATCGGGCTTTTCCAACTATATCTTATTATTTTCAACCATAGCTTTGGAATAAGTTGTAGTAGAAATTTCTTTTCCTTTAGTCTAGTTTAGAGGACTGGGCTTAAATTTCTGAAGAGCAGCATTAATCCTAGAGATGTTTTAAAATGAGAGCAGTGGAAGGTTGTGAGTGGTTCAAAATTGTTGGCAATTCCTGACCTAGAATTTTAGTATTTAATCCTGAACCGCTTTTTTATCCTTCCAGTCAGGGAGCCATATTATGTTTTTCAGGACCTTCCAATTTGAGGCTCCAAAGAAATTTTTATAGAAGGGATCCCTCTTGTACCCCTGGCTTACTGAAGGCCTCCAGACCAGTGCCATCCACTAGAAATACAATGTGAACCACATATGTAATAGTAAATATTCTAATAACCACATTAAAAATAAGGTAAAAGAAACGGGTGAAATTAAATTTCAGTCGTGTATCTTACTATTTAACCCAGTATATCTGAAATATTGGGACTTCCCTGGTGGCACAGTGGTTAAGACTCTGTGCTCCCAATGCAAGGGGCCTGGGTTCGATCCCTGGTCAGGGAACTAGATCCCACATTCATGCCACAACTAAGAGTTCACATGCCACAACTAAGGAGCCTTCCTGCCACAAGTAAGACCCGGCACAACCAAATAAACAAATAAATAAATAAAGTAAATAAACAATCTCATCTTAAAAAAATTATCATTTTGACACATATAATCTGTATAAGAATTATTAATAAGATATTTACATTCTTTATATTGTGCTGAGTTTTCCAGGTTCAGTGTGTGTTATGCTGGCAGCACATCGTCACTTGGACTAACCACATTTCCTGTGCTCAGTAGCCCCATGTGGCTACCATATTGGACATCACAGTTCTGGAACTTTGGCCTTTTCAGAACCCTGGGCCACTTCAGTAGCTACCTAAACAGTGGCTGTTATATTTGATGATTTTTCAAAATTAGTGTTTTTATTGTTAAGGAAAGTATGTAAATGTGAAAAAGTGAGTTTGATTTGGACCTCAGTTGCAGACAATTGAGTTAATCATAGACCACAATTCATGATGTATTTTCATCACTGGTCCATATAAAACATCTTGTTTTAGGTCCTTAATTACCTCCTGTTTTATTCCCTTACCTCGCTCCTATTCTCTCCACCCATGGGCAACCATCCTAATGTGTTTAATGTGTAACTTTCTGTTCAGAAGTGTACCTGTGATGTACATTATTGTTTTTTGTGTGTGTTTTCTTAATTTATTTAAAAGGTGTTTTTTCCCCATGTGCTGTGTTTTAGAGATCTATCCATAAGGGTGGATGGACATTTAATGCATTGTTTCTACCTGCCGCACGGCACTCTGGTGTTTCCCTTTCCCCTTGTAGAATGGTGGGCTCCCAGGGGGTGCCTCTTTCCCCAGCACCGTACGTAATCTCACAGGGGACACCCTGGCTTGGATCCTCTAGTGGAACGATGTGAGGAGGTGTGAGCTCTACACTTAGTATTGCTGGGTTATAGGGTGTATATTATTTACTTGTTTTGAAAAAAAATGATATCTTTATCTTATTTTTATTGATGGATATACTTTTTAAAAAATGTATTTATTTTATTTATTTATTTTTGGCTGCATTGGGTCTTTGTTGCTGTGTGCAGGCTTTCTCTAGTTGCGGCGAGCAGGGGCTACTCTTCGTTGTGGTGCGCGGGCTTCTCATTGCAGTGGCTTCTCTTGTTGCAGAACACCGGCTCTAGGTGCATGGGCTTCAGTAGTTGTGGCACGTGGGCTCAGTAGTTGTGGTGCACAGGCTTAGTTGCTCCGCGGCATGTGGGATCTTCCCAGACCAGGGCTCAAACCCATGTCTCCTACAGTGGCAGGCGGATTCTTAACCACTGTGCCACCAGGGAAGCCCTGGATATACTTTTATATAATTTTGTTCAGTGAAAAATACAGGATTGCAAGTGTTTGTTGAATCACATCCTTTTGACTGGTAAGGTGAATCAAATTGTGGCTTTTTTTTTTTTTAGTACTCACTAACCAATTCAATTCTTATAAATGTGTTTCTCAAACAGACCCAGTGGCCATGAAAGAGGTCAACTTTCCCAGCATGGCCAGTTGGAATTTGGGCCAAGTGCAAGTAGCCTTTATTCACAATAAGAAAATTTGCAATTCTTGCTCTATCAGCAGAGTAGGATATATATATTTTTAATGAGTTAGTCATCAAAGCAGAAAGTGTAAGAAAAAAAGTTATTACCCTTAAAGAAAAAATCCCATGGAAAATATACACTGAAAATTCACTCTTGCTTGTAAAAGTAATTTGTGCTGTTTGTTTCTCCAAAGAGAATTAAACAAAACAAAACAAAACAAAAATACAGTGTTTTATTTTACTCAACTCCTCTCCGCTCCTGGCTCCATGGTTAGGTACTTTCCACTGTAATATTTTCTAAAGGGAGGGGTAAATGCTCTCAGTTCATTTATCAAAGTGCACCTGTGACACAGGAAGACACACAAAGTTTGTTTCTACAAGGAAGGAAACACAAACAGCTATGTTGGGTGAAGTTTCCACGTAGTCATACACTTGTCCCCACTGATCTCTGCCTATTTGCCTGCAACAAGGAAGGCTTTGACACAGCATCTGATTCATTTGCTTCCAAAGAGTATTCTCTGTACCCACTTCTGAGATCTAAGGATCGTTTGTATGTGCTGAGCAGTCTCCTCTCAAAAGGCCTTTAGGTTATGGTAATTTCTTTCAGAGAGGAAGTAATGGGGAGAGTTGAGGAGGAAGATGCTTAGGACATATCAGAATTCAAGAACAGATTGACTATCATTTACAGATGGACACTAACTACCAGTAGATCTAGAAAGAAGGAAATGGAACTAACCCAGAACAAAAACTTTGTATGAATCAGAGTTTTCACAAGTAAGAGGCTTAGATTTTGAGACGAGGAAAAAGAAACCTATTTCTGTAGCATAATAAATTTGGAATCCTTCCCAGACATACTGCAGATAAGAAACCCCTAATGCTTCAGGAGCATTTTTCTAGTAGGAAAATAATTTTAGCATATTGCCTGGGATTCATGGCCTAGTGGGTAACCAGTACATTTGTGGGTAAATAAAAACTAGCAAACTGTGATTCTACTTTCTTTTTGGATGTCAGTGCAAAATAGAACTCAGCTGGGACTCAGGAGGCAGACAGCTTAGTGGTACAGGCCACAGCCTCATTTTCCCTCCCTCCCTCCCTTCTTCCCTAGCTCCCTTTCTTTCTTCTCCTTTCCTTCTTTGTCCTCCGCTTTCTTATAGCTCTCATTCATATTGGTGTTATCTCGGTAGCCTCTGCAGTTTCAGAGGATGAGATGTGAGAAAAGGGAACCACTCCCAACTATATCCACTGTACCTTCAGAAAACTTACATTGCACACCTTCTGTGCGTGAGACATGTTTGCGGTACATCACAAATGCGGTACATGTAAATGCGGTACATTTAATCGGTTGATTAAAATAAAAAGAGGAACAAGCTTGATCTTGGCTTTAAGGAATTTCGATCTGTTTAATTTGTGATTAGTAGCATCTCTATGACACTTTTCCTGATCTTTTTGCTCCTGGGGACCCACAACTTAAACACCAGATAGTTCCACATCCTGATCACTAAAGAACTTCTAAACTTTGAGCACTAATTTATTGTTTGAGATTTTTTAGAATAATTATTCTGTTTACTTGTCCTTTCCTGGAATTTTGGCCCAATTACCTAATACTGTCTTATGCTCGATTCTATTATGAGAAGCATAAAAAAATGAGACTCTCTACACGTGCATCCTTGGCAGATGGGGTCCACAAATACCCTCTTTTCTGCCAGTAGCCTCAGCATCTCTGAAAAACTCCGAGCTCTGTGTACCACTCTTTCATTGCTGGAGAAGAATAACCAAGCTATAGCACAGGTGTACATCAGCTAATAGGTTTTGCCATTTTGTTTTCCCCTGGAGAATCTTTGCTTTTGTCTCCTGACCTAGAATTGGAAAGAGTAGGGGAGGAGGATGGTATAAATCAAAGAATCAAAAGCCTTGAGTCAAAGGAATGGCTGAATGTTGCTTGTGGTTGGTTGAATCCTGATAGATACTTTTTTTGAGGTTTGTGAAAAATTAGAACCAACACAGTGTCTGCATTTGGTTGTTTTTGGGTTTTTTTGTTTTGTTTTGTTTTGCCTCTCACTGCCACGGCCTCTCCCGTTGCGGAGCACAGGCTCCGGACGCGCAGGCTCAGCGGCCATGGCTCACGGGCCCAGCCGCTCCGCGGCATGTGGGATCCTCCCGGACCGGGGCACAAACCCGTGTCCCCTGCATCGGCAGGTGGACTCTCAACCACTGCGCCATCAGGGAAGCCCCTGCATTTGGTATTTTTTTACAAGAGTTGGAGATGAGGTTAAAATGCTTGGATTGGTGGGGGTGAAAATGAATGAATGATAACCAACGAGGTTATATTCCAACAATATGCTGTTTTGGACAGTGTCAGAGGAGTTGGGAGTCAGAAATCTGGGTTTCTTAACTCAACTCTATAATTTAGATGCCTGTAAGTTTGGTATTAAATATGGGGTTGCAAAGACAATCCATTAGAAGCTGTTTCTTTCCTAGGTACTAGGTCTGGAATTCAGTTTCCTGCCATTAGATGAATGAGTTAGGATCAACTTCAACTGCTAGTAACACAAGACTCTAAAATAACAGTGACTTATTACAATAGAAATGTATTTCCCTTTCACATAGAAGCCTGGCAGTAGCAGTCCACTGATATAGTGGCTCTGTTCCACAAAGACCTCAGGAACCCAAATTCCTTGACCTTACTACTCCGGCATGCCTAGGGTATAGCCAGTGTACTCATGGTCCAAGGCAGCTTGTCTGTTCCAGGCAGCCAGAAAAAAATGTGCCTGCCAGCTATTTTATAAGGAAGGCTCTTAGAAGCTGCCATACAATCCTTGTATTACATCCCAATAGTTAGAATGTCACCTGCATGCAAGGGAAGCTGAGAAATGTATTCTAAATGGCCATGTGTCCAATAAAAAGGAAGAAGACACTGGATATTGATGAACACCTTGTAGTGTCGGCTGCCTTATTTATGAGACCCAAACACCAGGCTTCTCATAGACAAAAGGAAAAGCACAGAATGGTTTGCCCGATTAACTTTATTATTTAAAAAAAAGTTTACACGTGATTACCTAGTGTACACCATGATTATAATTTAGAACAAGATTACAAAATAAAACTACCTAGATGCAATGTGAAACGATCATCAGTTACTGCCTTTTTACTTCCAGTGCTGTTTACCACATGCTAAGTTCCTCTTACATTTGGTGCTTAGGGAAAAGTTTCTTTTTTGGTAAACTTCTTTTATTAGATAACTAAAACTTTGTAAATTTTAGGGGCAAGAAATTAAATTTCTTCTCAACTCCATGGCTCTATTTTCTCATGTTATTTTATTGGTTTCAAATACATTTATATCTTTTATATAAGCTGCTTCAAATTCTCTTTTAATTTAGGTAGAGAATAAATATCTCAGAAGAGTAATAAAAACAGCTTTTACCCTGATCCTTTTAAATGTGTTTTTAAAAGTTAATCTCAGAAAAACATTTCTCTCTGAACTCCACCCCATCCATATCCTAAAAACCCTATTTTACATTTTACACCAAATGTTAATGCTTGTCCACTAACCACTTAGGCATACTGAACAAATTACTTCAGTTATGCTGATTTTTTTAAGGGCACTTAACCTTTAAAAATACATTTAACAAATAGAATGGTTCCCAAACAAAAATACACTGAGATTTCTCCACAGTCAATGACAGCCAGTTTCCCAACCTTGATCAAGTTATATGACGTTGCTGAAATCTGTATCTTTACCTGTAAAATGGGAATAGTATCTCCTGTACCTGTCTTGTAAGATTTTGTGGAATCAAATGAGATTGAATTAGTTATAGGACTTTGAAAATTCATAGTGCTCTAGAAGTGCATGCTCTTGTTCTTGTATCAGAAACAAAATATACACATTTTAATCTATGGGAGTATAGTTCTATATGCTCCCACACACCGATTTTGACTTTAGAAAAGATGGCATCCACTTCCACTTGCGCTTTTAACATGCTGATAAAAGGCCAAATTGTAATTAGTTGTTGAATACTTTGTTGATTTCCTAGATTCTCCATAATCATCCTTTGTCCTAATACTTAATGTAGATGAGAAGGCAAGCCCTCTCATGCCACTGTATAGAATAATAATGACCTTGAAGTTGGTCTAGGCAGCCCCTAGAATAGCTTCCACCTTGTTATCAGTCTCTTGTGTACCAGCCTGAGGAGGACCACAGCTCTTAAGAGAAAGTGTATTGAAGACCCTGCCAAAATAGTGGAAAAAAACAGGCTTTATTTAATATACTTTCAAACCTGTCTACCTTGAAAGAGTATGGTGCCAGTAGTAATTGTATCTGTGTAATTGCATGGAAGCCAAAGAAAGATTGCTGCCCAAGGTGGCATTTTTGTCTTTTCTCCAACTGCTCACTGTGAAAGAATAATCAGATGAGGAAGATGTGTGGTTGGTTGACTGCAGACATGGCAGCTGGACACGTTCTCTGAATGATGTTGTACAGTTGCTTAATCTCCATATGATTATAGGTCTTCCTGTTACATGGTGTTTAGGCACTAAATACCTAAACTTGAAAGCAAAGAATATTAGGGCTGACTTGTTGATCTTCCTGCCAAACCTGAATAATCCCGTCTGGTATTGAACAGGGTGCATTGCTGCCATTCAGTTAGTTGAGTGGTATAGTCAGACAACTGGAGGAAAAAGTAATAAACCTGCCTAGCAATTTTATATAAATATGTTGCAACCATTACTTTTTAAAATCACCAACAAGTTGCTGATTCAAGAGTATGCCCACCTGCACCCATTCTCCATTTTTTATTGTGAATAGACTTTTGAATTTTGGAGATTGGTTGGCTTCAACACAGGTGTTTCCCGGCACATCTTAGAAAAACAAAATTGAGGTTATTGAAATGGTCTGTAGCTTTCTTAAAGTGCTATTCTCCATTCAAGTTCTAAGGTTTTATTTTTACGTTTTTTGGAGGGGAGGGAAGACTTTCAGCCTGCAGCTTCTCAATAGTGATTGTACATTATGCTACTTTGTGCACGCTCTAAAAGGAAATAATATTTTAGGTTATATTTCATATCTTAAAATTTTAGTATCTCCTTTTATAACTTGTAAGAAAGTGCATGTTTTGTTGTGTGTTTCAAATGAGACCTTATTATGATATTTAAAATATTCTGCAGCCAGGTCATATGATTAACTTCAGTTATATTTATGTATAGGTATGGATGTATGATTGGATATTTACAAATACCAGTTTTTCCCCCTGGATAATTTTTAGTGGCTTACATTTCATGCCCTTTAGTTTTTAAATTTGTCTTTGCAGAGTCCCCCTGAATCTGTTTTGATTTTGGTTAGCAGTCTGTGAACAGAGAGACGTAATTTCCTTTTTATTTTCCACCATCATCAGATCAGTTCCTATTTACATACTTTCTTCTTTGTTTTTTTGGTATTTATTTATTTATTTTGGCTGCACCAGGTCTTAGTTGAGGCAGGCTGGATCTTTAATTGTGCCATGTGGGTTTCTTAGTTGTGGCATGCATGCGGCATCTAGTTCTCTGACCAGGGATTGAACCCGGACCCCCTGCATTGGGAGTGTGGAGTCTTACCCACTGGATCACCAGGGAAGTCCCTGCATACTTTCTTGAAGACATAAGGTAGAGCAGAAGCAGTCTCAAAAGAAGGATGTCTTAAATAATAAAGCAGACTTCATAAAGTATTTTGTTCTGATTTCATTTCTCCTTCTTTAATGGCTCAACTGCATGACATAAAGCAGCCACATGCTGGTTATTTATTTATTTATTTATTTTTCAGCTGCGTTGGGTCTTCGTTCCTGCGTGTGGGCTTCCTCTAGTTGTGGCAAGCAGGGGCTACTCTTTGTTGCAGTGTGCGGGCTTCTCATTGCGGTGACTTCTCTTGTTGTGGAGCATAGGCACTAGGCGCGTGGGCTCAGTAGTTGTGGCTCGAGGGCTCAGTAGTTGTGGCTCATGGGCTCTGGAGTGCAGGCTCAGTAGTTGTGGTGCACGGGCTTAGTTGCTCCGCAGCATGTGGGATCTTCCCAGAGCAGGGCTCGAACCTGTGTCCCCTGCATTGGCAGATGGATTCTTAACCACTGCGCCACTAGGGAAGCCCCCACATGCTTATTAAAGAGGTGCCACAAACTCAGACCAGTGGGTCCTCATGTGATATGTTGTTTCTGAATTGATATGTAAGTGACCACTGTTCTCATCTACTTTTCTTCATCTAAATAAAAACTACCTTTTTAGTAAAAACACATTTGGTGGTTGCAAACTCTCAGAAATCTTAGTTTTTCAATGAAATGCACTGTGGTTGATGCCATTTCAAAAATGTTTCTATTACATAGTGTTTTCCCCCAAAGCCACATTTGAATGAAGTAATGAATAGAGAATAGTAACAGACATTTACTGAGCGATTGTTACATGCCTGGCTTTGTGCTGGGCACTCTGTTCCACATCAACTGTATGGCACAGAAGCTGTCATCAGTTCTGTCATAGTAAGCAGACAGGCCATTAGAAATTAAGCTGGGGCTTCCCTGGTGACACAGTGGTTGAGAGTCCGCCTGCTGATGCAGGGGACACGGGTTCACGCCCCAGTCCGGGAAGATCCCATATGCCACAGAGCGGCTGGGCCCATGAGCCATGGCCGCTGAGCCTGCGCGTCCGGAGCCTGTGCTCCACAATGGGAGAGGCCACAACAGTGAGAGGCCTGCGTACTGCAAAAAAAAAAAGAAAAGAAAAGAAAAAAAAAGAAATTAAGCTGCTTGTCCGAGGTCACACAGCCAGCCAGCATTGGAGCTGAGATTCAAGGCTGCCCACTGTCTCCAGAGCTCCTGCCTGCAATAGTAATGTGGCCCTGAAACAAATTTAATAGAGTAAGCCCAGCAAAAACTATGTCCCCAGTGAGTTTAAATTAAGAAATATTGTGTTGATCTTATGCCAAAACATTTGATAAAAATACACAAAGTATACCATATTGCCAGGCCCAAATTTAAGAACCATTTAAATAGTTAGTTCTTGGAACATTTACTCAAGAATCTTTAACAGAGCTTGGTTCAAGATGGTAGAGTAGAAGGATGTGCACTCACGTCCTCTTGCGAGAGCACCAGAATCACAACTAACTGCTGAACAATCATCGACAGGAAGACACTGGAACTCACCAAAAAAGATACCCCACATCCAAAGACAACGGAGAAGCCGTACTGAGATGGTAGTAGGGGCACAATCACAGTAAAATCAAATCCCATAACTGCTGGGTGGGTGATGCACAAACTGGAGAACACTTATACCACGGAAGTCCACCCATGGGAATGAAGGTTCTGAGCCCCACGTCAGGCTTCCCAACCTGGGCGTTTGGCAGTGGGAGGAGGAATTCCTAGAGAATCAGCCTTTGAAGGCTAGCAGGATTTGATTGCAGGACTTCAACAGGACTGGGGGAAACAGAGACTCCACTCTTGGAGAGAACGCACAAAGTAGTATGCATATCGGGACCCAGGGGAAGGAGCAGTAACCCTATAGGAGACTGAACCAGACCTACCTGCTAGTGTTGGAGGGTCTCCTTCAGAGGTGGGGGGTGGCTGTGGCTCACCGTGGGGACAAGGACTCTGGCAGCAGAAGTTCTGGGAAGTAATCCTTGGCGTGAGCCCTCCCAGAGTCCGCCATTAACCCCACCAAAAAGCTGGGTAGACTCCAGTGCTGGGTTGCCTCAGGCCAAACAACCAACACGAGGGAACCCAGCCCCACCCATCAGCAGACAAGTGATTAAAGTTTTACTGAGCTCTGCCCACCAGAGCAACACCCAGCTCTACCCACCACCAGTCCCTCCCATCAGGAAGCTTGTGCAAGCCTCTTAGCTAGCCTCATCCCCCAGAGGGCAGACAGCAAAAGCAAGAAGAACTACAGTTCTGCAGCCTGTGGAAGAAAAACCACATTCACAGAAAGACAGACAAAATGAAAAGGCAGAGGACTTTGTACCAGATGAAAGAACAAGATAAAACCCCAGAAAAACAACTAAATGAAGTGGAGATAGGCAACCTTCCAGAAAAAGAATTCGTAATAATGATAGTGAAGATGATCCAAGACCTCGGAAAAAGAATGGAGGCAAAGATCGAGAAGATGCAAGAAATGTTTAACAAAGACCTAGAAGAATGAAAGAACAAACACCAGAAAAATTAAAGAAGAAACAAACAGATGAACAATACAATAACTGAAATGAAAAATACACTAGAAGGAATCAGTAGCAGAAAAACTGAGGCAGAAGAAAAGATAAGTGACCTGGAAGACAGAATGGTGGAATTCACTGCCACGGCAAAGAATAAAGAAAAAAGAATGAAAAGAAATGAAGACAGCCTAAGCGACCTCTAGGACAACATTAAACGCAACAACATTCACATTATAGAGGTCCCAGAAGGAAAAGAAAGAGAGAAAGGACCCGAGAAAATATTTGAAGAGATTATAGTCGAAAACTCCCCTAACATGGGAAAGGAAGTAGCCACCCAAGTCCAGGAAGGGCAAAGTCGCAGGGTAAACCCAAGGAGAAACATGCCAAGACACATAGTAATCAAATTGACGAAAAATTATTGAAAGCAACAAGGGAAAAACAACAAATAACGTACAAGGGAACTCCCATAAGGTTAACAACTGATTTCTTAGCAGAAACTCTACAAACCAGAAGCAAGTGGCACAATATATGTAAAGTGATGAAAGGGAAGAACCTACAACCAAGATTACTCTACCTGGCAAGGATCTCATTCTGATTGGATGGAGAAATCAAAAGCTTTACAGGCAAGCAAAAGCTAAGAGAATTCAGCACCACCAAACCAGCTCTGTAACAAATGCTAAAGGGACTTCTCTAAGTGGGAAACACAAGAGAAGAAAAGGACCTACAAAAACAAATCAATAACAATTAAGAAAATGGTAATAGTAACATACATATCGATAACTACCTTAAATGTGAATGGATTAAATGCTCCAACCAAAAGACACAGGCTTGCTGAATGAATACAAAAACAAGACCCATATATATGCTGTCTACAAGAGACCCACTTCAGACCTATGGACACATACAGACTGAAAATGAGGGGCTGGAAAAAGATATCCCATGAAAATGGAAATCAAAAGAAAGCTGGTGTAGCTATACTCATATCAGATAAAGTAGACTTTAAGATAAAGACTGTTACAAGAGACAAGGAAGGACACTACATAATGATCAAGGGATCAATCCGAGAACATATAACAATTATAAATATATATGCACCCAATGTAGGAGCACCTCAATACATAAGGCAACTGCTAACAGCTATAAAAGAGGAAATCGACAATAACACAATAATAGTGGGGGACTTTTAACACCTCACTTCCACCAATGGACAGATCATCCAGACAGAAAATTAATAAGGAAACAGAAGCTTTAAATGAGAACAATAGACCAGATAGATTTAATTGATATTTATAGGACATTACATCCAAAAATAGCAGATTACACTTTCTTCTCAGCTGCACACAGAACATTCTCCAGGATTGATCAAATCTTGGGTCACAAATCAAGCCTCGGTAAATTTAAGAAAATTGAAATTGTATCAAGGATCTTTTCCAATCACAATGCTATGAGATTAGAAATCAGTTACAGGGGGGAAAAAAACATAAAAAACACAAACACATGGAGGCTAAACAATATATTACTAAATAACCAAGAGATGACTGAAGAAATCAAAGAGGAAATCAAAAAATACCTGGAGACAAATTAGAACGAAAACATGATGATCCAACACCTGTGGGATGCAGCAAAAGCAGTTATAAGAGGGAGGTTTATAGCAATACAAGCCTACCTCAAGAAACTAGAAAAATCTCAAACTATCTAACCTTACACCTAAAGGAACTAGAGAAAGAAGAACAAACAAAACCCAAAGTTAGTAGAAGGAAAGAAATCATAAAGATCAGAGAAGAAATAAATGAAATAGAAACACAGAAAACGATAGCAAAGATCAATAAAACTAAAAGCTGGTTCTTTGAGAAGATAAACAAAATTGATAAACCTTTAGCCAGACTCATCAAGCAAAAGAGGGAGAGGACTTAAATCAATAAAATTAGAAATGAAAAAGGAGAAGTTACAACAGACACTGCAGAAATACAAAGCATCCTAAGAGACTACTACAAACAACTCTGTGCGAATAAAATGGACAACCTGGAAGAAATGGACAAATTCTTAGAAAGGTATAACCTTCCAAGACTGAACCAGGAAGAAATAGAAATATGAACAGACCCATCACAAGTAATGAAATTGAAACTGTGATTAAAAATCTTCCAACGAACAAAAGGCCAGGACCAGGTGGCTTCACACATGAATTCTATCAAACATTTAGAGAAGAGCTAACACCCATCCTTCTCAAACTCTTCCAAAAAATTGCAGAGGAAGGAACACTCCCAAACTCATTCTACGAGACCACCATCACCCTGATACCAAAACCAGACAAAGATACTACAAAAAAAGAAAATTACAGACCAACATCACTGATGAATATAGATGCAAAAATCCTCAGCAAAATACTAGCAAACAGAATCCAACAACACATTAAAAGGATCATACACCATGATCAAGTGGGATTTATCCCAGGGATGCAAGTATTCTTCAATATATGCAAATCAATCAATGTGATACACCATATTAACAAATTGAAGAATAAAAACCATATGATCGTCTCAATAGATGCAGAAAAGCTTTTGACAAAATTCAACACCCACTTATGATAAAAAATTCTCCAGAAAGTGGGCATAGAGGGGACCTGCCTCAACATAATAAAGGCCATATATGACAAACCCATAGCAAACATCATTCTCAATGGTGAAAAACTGAAAGCACTTCCTCTAAGATCAGGAACGAGACAAGGATGTCCACTCTCGCCACTATTATTCAACATAGTTTTGGAAGTCCTAGTCACAGCAATCAGAGAAGAAAAAGAAATAAAAGGAATCCAAACTGGAAAAGAAGAGTAAAACTGTCACTGTTTGCAGATGACGTGATACTATATACATAGAGAATCCTAAAGATGCCACCAGAAAACTACTAGAGCTAATCAATGAATTTAGTAAAGTTGCAGGATACAAAATTAATGCACAGAAATCTCTTGCATTCCTATACACTAAGAATGAAATATCAGAAAGAGAAATTAAGGAAACAATCCCATTCACCATTGCAACAAAAAGAATAAAACACCTAGGAATAAACCTATGTAAGGAGGTAAAAGACCTGTACTCAGAAAACTATAAGACACTGATGCAAAAATCAAAGATGACACAAACACATGGAGAGATATACCATGTTCTTGGATTAGAAGAATCAATATTGTGAAAATGACTATACTACCCAAAGCAATCTACAGATTCAGTGCAATCCCTATCAAATTACCAATGGCATTTTTTACAGAACTAGAACAAAAAGTCGTAAAATTTGTATGGAGACACAAAAGATATGAAAAGCCAAAGCAGTCTTGAGGGGAAAAAATGGAGCTGGAGGAATCAGACTCCCTGACTTCAACTATACTACAAACTACAGTAATCAAGACAATATGGTACTGGCACAAAGACAGAAATATAGTTCAATGGAACAGGATAGAAAGCTCAGAGATAAACCCATGCACGTATGGTCAACTAATCTATGACAAAGGAGGCAAGGATATACAATGGAGAAAAGACAGTCTCTTCAATAAGTGGTGCTTGGAAAACTGGACAGCTACATGTAAAAGAATGAAATTAGAACATTCCCTAACACCATACAGAAAAATAAACTCAAAATGGATTAGATACCTAAATGTAAGACCGGACACTATAAAACTCTTGTTAGAGGACAGCATAGGAAGAACACTCTTTGACATAAATCACAGCAAGATCTTTTTTGATCCGCCTCCTAGAGTAATGGAAATAAAAACAAAAATAAATAAATGGGACCTAATGAAACTTAAAAGCTTTTGCAAAGCAAAGGAAACTACAAACAAGACAAAAAGACAACCCTCAGAATGGGAGAAATATTTGCAAATGAATCAACAGACAAAGGATTAATCTCCAAAATATATAAACAGCTCATGCAGCTCAATATCAAAAAAACAAACAACCCAGTCAAAAAATGGGCAGAAGACCTAAGTAGACATTTCTCCAAAGAAGACATACAGATGGCCAAGAAGCACATGAAAGGCTGCTCAACATCACTAATTATTAGAGAAATGCAAATCAAAACTACCATGAGGTATCACCTCACACCAGTTAGCATGGGCATCATCAGAAAATCTACAAACAACAAATGCTGGAGAGGGTGTGCAGAAAAGGGAACCCTCTTGCGCTGTTGGTGGGAATGTAAATTGATACAGCCACTATGGAGAACAGTATGGAGGTTCCTTAAAAAACGAAAAATAGAATTACCATATGACCCAGCAATCCCACTGCTGGACATATACCCAGAGAAAACCATAATTCAAAAAAACACATGCACACCAATGTTCATTGCAGCACTATTTACAATAGCCAGGTCATGGAAGCAACCGAAATGCCCATATACAGACGAATGGATAAAGAAGATGTGGTACATATATACAATGGAATATTACTCAGCCATAAAAAGGAATGAAATTGGGTCATTTGTAGAGACGTGGATGGATCTAGTGACTTTCATACAGTGTGAAGTAAGTCAGAAAGAGAAAAACAAATATCGTATATTAACACATATATGTGGAACCTAGAAAAATGGTACAGATGAACCAGTTTGCAGGGCAGAAACAGAGACACAAATGTAGAGAACAAACGTATGGACACCAAGGGGGGAAAGTGGCGGGGGGGTGGGGTGTGTGTGATGAATTGGGAGATTAGGATTGATATTTATACACTAATATGTATAAAATAGATAACTAATAACCTGCTGTATAAAAACATAAATAAAATTAAATTTAAAAGAAATCTTTAACAGAAAAATCCTCAGTTACAAATAACTATATTTCAGGGACATTAAATATCTTAATGTTAATTTTTTTAAAGGAAAATAGGGGAAAAGAGTTAGAAAATCAACACTCCCCAAACTGTTAAGAGGTTTATTACAGCTGTAAAAAAAATACAACCACAGGAAAGCTCAATTGAGTACAATGTGTAATTTTTCTGAGGCTGTGATAGACACTTCAGGGTCCCAGATAGGCCCTGCAAATAAATATCAAGAAATAGCAGGGGCCCTGAAACTGTTTTAGGTCATCTTTCCTCCCCTCTGTCTGTCAGGCCAGCGGGGCAGCGAGCTCACAGGTTTTGGACATTTGGGGCTCATTCCCTTGTTTCCACAGTCATTGTTTTTGCCATTTCCTTTGAGTGAGGACAGTTTCACCTCGGGTTCTGAACAGCTTCTGTATGCTGCCTGGAACCCTCAGCAAACCTGTAATAAATGATCCGGACCTGGAGTCCTGGCTCCACGCTCTTATCTTCAGAAGTCGGTGGTGAAGCTGGAGGGAATGAAGAGCCTTCTTGCTGTTTTCTGACAAGGAGGTTCTAGGTCCAGAAAAAATAAAGGGAGTAAGTACTGAATTAGGAAAGAAGAGAGAGAGACAAAAGAAGCAGACCACCAGTGACCAGAGAAAGTGTTATAAAGCTAAATTCAGATAGTTTGGATTAAGGCATCTGGCTCCCTCGGGAATAACAGTGCTCAAAAGAGAAGCCAGCAGTAGCTGCAGCTAAGACTTCCGAAGAGAGAGGTTTTTCTTCTTTAAGAATGGGAGCATTGTGTAGATTACTCTTCTGATTTTGAAAACACAGACCACACAAGAGCTTCAAGAGCCTGCCTTTGCATAGAGGGTGAATCCTTACCCCTTATGGCCTTAAATCTTATCCTAGACCACTCACATCTCATTCAAGTGACGTTCTGTTGTAATGACACAACAGGCTCTTCCCTGCCACGTGGCCTTTGCACTTGCTGTTCCGTCTTCCAGGAGTGCTGTTCTCTTGTCCCTTCCCAAGGCTGGTGCCCCTTCTAGTTTAGGGTGACATTGTTCCTTCCTCAGACCATCCTATCCAAATAGCCCCCCCTATCCTCAGACACAATTGATCCCATTATACCTGAATTGCCTCTTTTATTCATTACTGTATTCTCATCTTCTAGAATAGTGCCTGGAATGTATTGGAGGCCCTCAATGCAAGAGAATGAATGAATAAGTGGGTAAATAAATGAAAGAATGATTGAATATAATTCACATTTTTTATTCTCTGGAGCCAGCAGTTAGATGGAAAAGATTAATTACCTTTTCTGTCTTCCTAGGCCAATGGTTCTTAAAAGCGTGGTCCCCAAACCAGCAGCAAGAAATCAGCACCACCTGGGAACTGTTAGAAATGCAGATTCTCAGGCCCCACCCCAGAGCAACCCAGTCAGAACCTTGGCGGGGGGTGGGGGGGGGGTAGTGTACCCAGCGATCTGTGTTCTAGCAGATTCTCCAGGTGACTGTGAACCTTGAGAACCACTGCCCCGGTTCATGGATGCTGGGCCTGGGTCTATCTGATGAACTCTACACCCCCCAGCCCTAGCACAATGCCTGGCACAGAGTAGACAGGAAATATTTGTTGAATGAGTTAATCTGTCTCCTCTTTCTCAGCAAGGTGCTCACCCGCTGCTGTGCACACTGAAGGCACTGGGTATACAACTGTCAAGGAAGGGAGCGAGTGCCATTAAGAGGGCCAGAGGGAGGCCTCTTGTGCTCTGCACTGCAGACGTTGCCAAATTTAGAATTCCAGCTCACCCATCCCTCCTTCCTGTGACCTCCGGAGCAAGAGGGGAGATTTCCAGCTGCTGCTAGATGCTAATTTGTTTTCATTTGACTCTTCAGTTCCTGCAAGCGAACCCAGGGGAGAGGGTGATGAGAGGCAGGCTTGCTTCACACACAGACCAGGGAGGAGAGCAGGAGAGAAGTGGTAGAGGTGGAGCCAGGCCAGCAGTGGCACTTGCGCCCAGGGCAGCTGGAAGGGGCAGGTCCTCGCTGCTCATAGACGGGCTCCTTGTTTCTATGCCAAGTATTGCTCTTGGCCCAAGAGGCTCCCAGCACAAGAGAGACTTTCTGGGGCTCTCAGCCTTGCTATTTTTACACTCCGACTTCCAGGCCCTGCTTCTGGAACAAAACTGCAAATGATAACATGGGCCACAGAGCCACTTAGAAAGGATATCTGTTGCTTTCTGCTCTTACCACTGAACCGTGTCCCGCTTTCCTCTTCTCCTTGAAGGCCCCTTCAGCAAGATGCAGTGATGCAGTGATGATATGACAGGAGACCCTAAAGCTTCTTAGCTGTGAGATCCTGTAGGGAAGGGAGGAGGAAGAAATAGGTGGGCTCTCAGTCTCTGCTGTGTGCCTGGGCGTGGAATATGATCCTCGGGTTTCCGGTGGGAGAGACTGCAGGTCATGGACCAGGCTGGAAGTAGCTGCCTGGGTTTACTGGATGCAGAATTAGGGAGGGAGACACGGAAGGGAGGACCCTATGCAAAGCCTATATTGGAAGTGTCCTTGCATGGATGTACCTAGTCTCCAGGGCAAATCTTGGTGCCCTCACTCACCAACTCTGTAATCTTGGTCAGGTCAACTGGCCTTTCTCATAGCCTCAGACTTGAAGCCATTGTGTCCTTCCTTATGTGTCTCCCCCACCACCCCCGCCCCGTTTATACACCTTCTAAATTCCCCCAAGCTGACCACAACGGACTTTTCTCAGATCTCTGAAAAAGTAACATCCGTTTCTACATAGGGACATAGTTTACCCCTTTGGCTTTAAACCAAACTGCCGTCCTCTCTGAGCCTTAGAAATGGGATAACCATAGCGTGTCCTTCAATAGAGCAGCAGTGGATACTCCACGAGCTCCTGCAATAAAGAAGCAATAAAGCAGCTGGGTATTTCAGCCCACAGCCCACATCAGCATCCCTGTTACTTTTACTGTTAATAACAGCACAGTTGTTACCAGCTCCTGAGAACCTCATGGCAGCATTAAGAGAACTTGGGTTTAAGCCTTGAAAGGGCCGGCTTCTTGTCTTGGCTGGCCATTATTCCCACTCTTACCTTCTGGTGGGATTGATGTGAGCATTCAACTAATCCCTGTTTTCAAGGAAAATCATGCATACAAGACCAATATTTAAAACAGATAAAAATGTTGCTGCAACAGCCAAAAGAGTCTGGACAGGCCTGGAGTTCCACCTACCTGCACCGCTGTCCTTCTCCCCAATTTGATAACATTTGAAAACCACTGACCCGTTGAATAAGGTCCAGGGTACTTATTTAAATGTGTACATAGGGGGCTTCCCTGGTGGCGCAGTGGTTGAGAGTCCGCCTGCTGACGCAGGGGACACGGGTTCGTGCCCCGGTTTGGGAGGATCCCACATGCCGCGGAGCGGCTGGGCCCGTGAGCCATGGCCGCTGAGCCTGCGCGTCCGGAGCCTGTGCTCCGCAACGGGAGAGGCCACAACGGTGAGAGGCCCACGTACCGCAAAAAAAAAAAAAAAAAAAAAAAAATGTGTACATAGTTTTATTTAGGAAAACAAAGCACATTGGGGCTTTGAAGATTAAACAAAATGAAGTGTAATGGCACTGAGGTACCTCAGAAGGCATATTTCTTGCTGTTCCTGTGGAACCTATCAATAAAAAAAAGAAACAAAATCTCAACTCCAGCCCAGGACTCTTTCCAGTTTATCATATTGTATTTCTTTTTGTCCATAACAACATTCACATACGCCTTCAAGGGAAGTAGACATGCTCTTAACTAGAAGCTTAGTATTCCAGAGCCTTGTGAAATTGCTCTGTTTTATGAAATTACACAGAACTGATTTCTTCAGAATTCTTCTTTGCTGAGCGCCAAGTTCAGTTCCCAGCATTCAGGACTTCATTCACTTATTTCTCCCTCCTTCTTTATGCATTCTCCCTTCTTCCTTTCTTCCGTCTACCCGTCTGTCTGTCCATCCATCCACCATCTACCCTCCATTCATGCAGCTCATTGTAATTGAACACCTGCCATGCTAGGTGTTGGAAGTATGATGGTGAACATGACAGAAATATGTCTGCTTGCCCTCACGGGGCTTACATTCCTTACAACCAGGGTAGGGTGATGTGGAAGGGAGTCTATAAATGATTCAGAACTGCTGATGATATTGTAGATGTGCCCACCTCACTTCCACCATCATCATCATCTGATCATCACCAATTTTTAGCAACAGAATAACCCCCCTTGTAATTTCTTTTTTTTTTTTTTTGCGGTATGCGGGCCTCTCACTGCTGTGGCCTCTCCCGTTGCGGAGCACAGGCTCCGGACGCGCAGGCCTAGCGGCCATGGCTCACGGGCTTAGTTGCTCCGCGGCATGTGGGATCTTCCCGGACCAGGGCACGAACCCGTGTCCCCTGCATCGGCAGGCGGATTCTCAACCACTGCGCCACCAGGGAAGCCCCCCCCTTGTAATTTTTATTCCAATAAAATCTCACCAGAAATTCAAAATATAAACCAAATATAAGTGAATGGGTCTGGTTGAAACAGAACAGACCACTTTCTGCCATGCAGCCCAAGGTCCCTCTCAACCACTTTGGAAAGTCACACCTGAAGACTGCTGACCTTGGTCTCTGCCCTTAGTATGATGTGATTTCATATTCTCATAGTGGTATGTAGCTATTGTTCATATATGCTAATGTCCCAGCTGTAGAGACAACGGGGATACATGTGTAAATTCAGGCCCTCAGACCTTAAAAACAACAGAAATGGTCACTAGCATCCTCTTTATGTCCTTCTAGTTTCCATCTCGAGCTTGTTGTCTGAGCTGCTAGAATTGGACAAGGGAACACCCTTGGTAGGGTTTTCTCCAACTTAATACCAAGACCTGTGTATTTTACCTTTCCCATCCCAGTTGAAATATTTAAAACAAAATAACAGCAGAAACAACCATCTCACTCCCTAAAACGGAGACAGGACAGAGGAGTGTATGCACATGTTTATTTCGAGTTGTTTCTGAAAGATTTGGGTAACTTGAAATTATTTAATCATGCTTAATTTCCTGTAGGGGGAGGGGAAATTTCCATCATAATTTGAGACAAGTGGCAGTTTTGCCTCTGGCAGATTTAAATGAGAAAAGTGAATGCTGGGATGCTAAACAACTGCATGAATGGACATCTGTGCTCATAGCCTTAATCAACTTCTTTGTTTGTTTTCTTTTTTTCTTCTTGCGGCTGAAGCAGCCTCAGTGACGCCAGCCCACATGATGCAGTGACCATTTGCTGAGAGCAAGGCCCACATACTTTCTCATTAAATTGCTCCAGCCTGTTGTGAATGACCACACAGAAAAGGGCCTCATCCTTAGAATGAAGTGATCCCCAGATTTAGAGCACAAGTTTATTAAGTTTTTCTACCTATGTATGTTGATAATAGCCGCCTGCGATTCCTCCATTATGCCTCCCTCTCTATGGATTTCTTACTCTGCTTCCTTATGTCTCTCCTCTCTTCTCTAGCACTTTAATCCATCTCATACTCAACTCAAAGGCCAAAAATGAGATTTTTAAAAAACAAATAGTTGGGGCTTCCCTGGTGGCGCAGTGTTTGAGAGTCCGCCTGCCGATGCAGGGGACACGCGTTTGTGCCCCGGTCTGGGAAGAACCCACATGCCGCGGAGCGGCTGGGCCTGTGTGTCCGGAGCCTGTGCTCCACAGAGGGAGAGGCCACAACAGGGAGAGGCCCGCGTACCGGAAAAAAAAAAAAAAAATCCAGTAAATTAATAAAATATTGATATAAGCCAGGGATGACTGAAATTTCCCAGTAGATGTATTTTATTTCCCACACATACAGTTCTTAAAAAATTATTTTTTTGAATTTAAATGCCTTTGGACTTTGCACATGCTTACCAGTTTGCCACCGTCCTCACCATTCTCTACTGTATCCCACACCTATCCTCCTTCATGCATTTATATTACTGGCCGGTTTTTAGAGTCAGTCTGGTTCCTTTTCGAATTCCAAGGCTTTTTCAGTCTGCCCTCCTTGGGAATCTTCTGTGTGCAGTTTAGAATTCTACAGTATTACAAAAGACTTGGCTACTTTGTAGATGTAGCCAAGTCTTTGTAGCCAAGTCTCCCAAATGGGAGGAGTTTTTAAAGCAAATGGAAGGTATAAATCCAGTACTCATAAATCCAGTAACTCATCCAGAAAGCAGTTAAAGAACATTAGAGTTGTACTCATCACTGGGAACGATACATGATCCCAAACAGTAAATCTTACAAATGTACAAAGGGATACGGTAGGTTTTGTGTGTAACCTTGCAAATTTTGCTTGAGTAGTTGATTCTGACTAATGGAGCTTTAGCCTGTTCGTTTATAGGGTCCTTGGAGCTGTAAGATGACTTGATAATGGGTCCTTTATATCCATGTTCTCAGGTGTCAACCTTCCAGTTCTTTCCATGTTTCTTTCCGTATTCCCCCTCTTTCCATACTTCGTGTCCATAGGATGGCTTTAGTTCTCATTTGGGCTATGGACACATCTGCCTGTGGAATTCTCCTGGCTGTTGGTAGTAAAATTGGAAGACTGTAATTGTTTCCTCTTTTAATAAAACCCTCTCTTTCTTTCCATTTTCCAGCAGATATATGGAGTGATCACTCCTTTCAGACTGATCCAGATTTGCCACCTGGCTGGAAAAGAATCAGTGACATCGCTGGGACCTATTATTGGCACATACCAACCGGGACGACTCAGTGGGAACGCCCTGTCTCCATCCCAGCAGATCTTCAGGGTTCTAGGAAAGGGTCCCTTAGTTCTGTAACGCCATCTCCCACCCCAGAGAACGAGGTAAAATGGAGTGTCTTTTTGATGGCTTAGTAGAGTGGATGTAACTTGTGATTTCTCTTTAGACTCATTGCTTCTGCCCCCCAACAGGTCATCAAGGTAAGCTTTTGATTTTCATGCATGTTGCATTTGAAACCGAAATGCTTCCTCTTAGTGAATAGTGTTAATACCATCTTTCAGGGATGTTTTCATTTTTTTAAATGGCTTTTGGTCTCTAGAAACACCATTTCAGGTACAGAAAGTAAGAGAGGCTGATTAATGAGAAGAGGTTAAGATTCCCTGGGGCTCACTGAGGCAGTAATTTACTCTGTAGGTGCTGTTGCATGGTGCGGGTTCCATAAAATATTTACACACAGAAGAATGTCTCTTGGCCAGATGTGTTATAATTACTGCATATCTTATTAATATCCGTGGGCTCATTTGACTGCATGGAGAGAATGTCTGCAGGAATAACCCTTGAGAGCCCTTAAATGCTTAATTTCTAATAAAAAAAAGAGGATCTGTTTATTTAGCAGAAGTGACATTGTTTTAGAAATAATTAGCAGTATAAATTTGTTCTGTCCCTGAGGATAAAATCTGATGTTTAAACAAAGAATTGAGGCATTAAAAAATTCCATCATGGTATTTATTAATACAAAAATCCCTGCAGTGAACCCTTGTGAATCCTGATAACTAAATATTCAAGGGAATTACAGTGGAAAAAGGTTAGAGTTAAGTAATGGCTTTTCTGGAGAAAAGAAGTTTCATTCCTAACACACGGGCACTTATGCCTTTTTTTGATCACAGTCTTCTGCTCTTTAAACAACTCATTTTCTTTTACTTTGAGGACATGGAAGGAATTTGAACTGCATCTCTTACCCCAAAGTTTCTCTTACATATTTGCTGCTATTATCACCCTTCCTGTCTTTGAAAGTAAACAACATCTTCCATTATTTACTTGCTCTTCTCTGGGAGGCTGGAAGACCTACATTCCAGCCACATTCCTGCTTTTACTGGGCTTAGGCATCTCACCCAACCTGGGCCTCAAATTCTCCATCTTTCAAGTGACAGGGTTGAGGTGAGCTATAGGCCCCGTTGATAGCCCAGGGCCTTGGTTTGTTGGTACTTGGCCCTGATGATCAGATATGTGCTTCAGTTCCACTGAATCATTTAGGATTTTGTTGCTTATCACTGAGTGATTTTGGTAACTTTTTATTAGCATAATATTTCTCCTCTCAGGGCACATCCCGTTCAGTCGATTTATTCGCCTTATGTGAGGTGTGCTGGGGGGTAAAGATGAACCAACACAGGCTGCTCCTTGTGGAGCTCAGCATGAAGTGGAGCGCTCTTCCGTTCCGGCCCAGTTACCTCTTGGCATTTCTCCCTGGACCGCAGAGTGGCCTCCCAGGGGCTGAGCGGGTCAGGACGCCCCTGGGCTCTCACGGAGGCACAGAGTTCCTCTTTCTTCACCTGTACTGCTTGGCCCTTGGCATCTCTGTTAGAATCTTTCTCTATTCCAGGGCTCCATCCCCCTTATTGTAACCCTTTACCATCTTCACCCCCAGGGAGTGCCCTGCAACCAGAGAATGCCCGGTTGGGAAGGAGGCATTGGCACCAGTATCTGTCCATTACAGACAGGGAAACCGAGGCACAGAGAGGCCAGTGGCCGGCAGCCACGCTGGCTCTACAATGCAGGGTTCCCGAATCCTCCTTGAATTCCAGGTCAGAGTTCTTCTCCCTTGGCTGCCCTGGCTCTGAGATCTCAGCCTACCTGCTTTCTCTTGGTCCAGAGGTGAGGAGATCAGACTAACTTTGAGATACCATTTCTGTTCAGTGAATCTCTTGTCCTCTGTATGTGGAAGAAATGAAGTTTGTCTCGGAGCCCACCTCCTGAGGCCAAGGCATGGGTGGGGTGAAGCCCAAGGAGGGCGTCCCGAGGTTTATGTGGCTCGGATTTTTACTTCTTTGATTAATATGGTAGACTTTCACTTTCACGTTTTCTGCGAAAAGTCTTAGCAAGAACGCAGCACAGGTGGGCTGCTGGCCCTGGGGATAATTATTGGGAAGCAGAGTCCACTTCTCATCCCTGAGCCGCCCTCTGATGCCCGCTGTTGCCTGCTCTGCCCCGTCCATGACTGCTTCCGCCCCTCTCCCACTCACTGCCTAGCCCCTCTTCCCAGGCTCAGACTGTGTCCTATGGCCGTCTGCCTCCCTTGCTCTCCTGGAGTTCGGCGTTTCCATCACATCCCCACTGGTCAGCCTCCCAGGTGCTCTGCATGACTTCTTGTGGCTTTCAGGGTATTTTCATAAACGTCACTTCATTTGTCCCCTTCAAGACTCTTCACGTAGCAGAGATGACAGCTGTTATGTTTCCCACTTAAGAGGTCACCGAGGCTCAATGAGTTGAGTAACCAGGCAGGTGGCATCAGGGTGGCAGGATGGTTCCGTTCCTCTCTTCTGTTGCCATCGTGTTGGACAAAGCCTTATCCCTCCAAGAAACGTGTTAACAGATGTGTAGTTTTTTGAAGTTTCAGAGAGAGACTCATTCCCAGCTCTTTACTTTCTTTTATTAATTCTATTTATTTATTTTTCGCTGCGTTGGATCTTCATTGCTGCGCGGGCTTTCTCTAGTTGCGGCGAGTGTGGGCTACTCGTCGTGGCATTGCCCGGGCGTCCCGTTGCGGTGGCTTCTCTTGTTGCGGAGCACGGGCTCCAGGCGCACGGGCTTCAGTGGTTTTGGCTCACGGGCTCTTGAGCGCAGGCCCAGTAGTTGTGGCGCACGGGCTTAGTTGCTCTGTGGAATGTGGGATCTTCCCGGACCAGGGATCAAACCCGTGTCCCCTGCACTGACAGGTGGATTCTTAACCGCTGCGCCACCAGGGAAGCCCCCCAGCACTTTAAATAGACCAATGGGATAGATGTTCTTTGGATCAACCTTTCGGTTGTTTGCTTCATGTACATTTTTTTCCCCTGGACATCAGGCCATCCACTAAGTCAAAGAACCAAGCAGATTTAAAAGGCAATACATTAAAATCCTAGGGGCAAAGGAATGAGCAGATAGGTAGAGAGGAGAGGAAGGGGAGAGGTGGGGGAAGACACAGACTGCTACGTTCCCAGGTCCTGCAGGTGCTGACACAGATCTTAAAGCAGAAGCACTAAGGGTAATCGAGTGTTTAGAGCGCCCGCTTCATGCCTCGTCTCCTTACTCCTCATAAAACCCTATGCATCTGTACGACAGTTGTCATTACCTTTTTACATTCGTCAACACACACAGAGAGGTGAGGGAGCTTGCCCAGGATCACACACCTAATAATACCTAGTGGAGTCAAGCCTGAATGGAGGTCTGCTGGCCCCTGCCCCTACCCCAGGTTTCACTATGTGTGTATCGGGGCTTGGAGAGCCTTGAATGAATGGCTTCATCTCACTCCAGGGGAGGACGGTGACCTATGCAGCACCTTCTAGAAAATGGCTTCTCTTGATAACATCGTCTCAGGTGCTAATAACAGTTGAAGAGAAATGACTATATCTTTGATGCCATTTCTTTGGTCCCTAAATAGAATCTATTTTGACTAATTTGGAAACATGAGAGAAAGCAAAATGTTAAGGGCGAGAAGATACTTGTAATATGTCGCGTTAGAAACGCATATTTTATACAGATTTTTCCTGAGCTGGCTTTAAAAAAAAAAAAAAAAGTAAGTGCCAAATCTGTTGACTCAGCTTCACCAAAGTTTAGGACGGAAGGCTTCCTTACAGTTTGAAAATTTTACATTTCACATTCCAAAGTTCACCAGGGAAGTGTTACGCCCAGCGCATGATGTTCCCTCTGCATACGCCAGCAGTATTTTTGAAAGTTTATAAACTGGCCGGGAAGCATTTGCTGCTGAAGTTTGGCCCAAAGATGATCTCCCCCCAGTCCATCAGTTTGTTCCAAGTTACTTAGATGTTGAATTTTAGAGAGAAGAGGGAGCTACACAAAATATTGTAGTGAATAACTGTTGGCCCATAAGCAAGTCTTACTTAGAATCTTTCCAGCAGAAGGTACTTCCAAGTTCCTTAAGGATAAGAGTATGGAGAAGCAAGTGGGTCTGAAGCAAGGGAAGGTCGAATTGTTTCTCAGGACCGTGATCTCTTCTTGATCACAATTCACTCTGTTCTTGCTGCATTGCCTCTGGAGTCTGGGAGGGGCCTGAGCAGCTAACTCCCCAGGAGGGGCCAAACCCATGTATTGCATTAGAACCTATGCATTTTCACGTACATTTTGAAATAAGATGACAACATAAAGGGGCCAGTCTGTCATCATTTCACTGAAATTCTTGACCTGATCAAGTAACCATGACATTTTAGAGCTGGCAAGAACCTTTGAGAAGGGCCTAGTGAATGCTACGGCAGTATTTCGCAACCTGTGAGCCAAGGACGGTGGCCAGGATGTCCTCTGGGGCTTGTAGAACATACTAAGTTTCCTTATTTTTACCCCAGGCCACTGAGCTAGACTCTCTAAGGGTAAGGCCTGAGAATCTGCCTTTATCATAAGCGTTCCAGGAAATTCTGAGTGAGTACAAGAGCTGGTCTTCTAGCGAATCTAGTCTCCCTGTTTTTATTTATATGTCACTTCCCCTTCAATTCTTTGGCTTCCCGCTAGCATCTCCTGGGAAGGATTGTTCTCACCCGTCTGCTTTGAAAGCCCTTTAACCTTTATTCCATTGTGTCTCTTTGTAGTATTCTTACTTGAGGCATGTCCACCTCCCTTTTGGGGGGTGTCGGGACCTGCCCCCCTCGTCTTGTGTCCCGGCACAGTGCCTGGTACGTGGCAATGTTCATTAAATGTTTGCTGAATGAAGGAATGAACCAGCTCTGTAGCGGAGGGAGCTCTTAGTTGCCTTGCTGTAGCGGCAGAGCCAGCACTAGAGACCCAGGTCTCCTGATTCTCCTCTAGTTTCTAAATACTGCTGCTGCTTGCAGAGACTAATTTAATTGCACAAGCATTTGTCAGTTTGTCTTCTAGTTAGATTCTTTTTTTTAACTTCTCTGGATTTTATTTGCGTGATAAACCAATAACTGTTCTTTTGATAGCGTTGCATCCACCAAAACACGGAAAGCAGTTTTAAAAGAAGGAAGAAATATACACACATATATGGATACAGTGCTTATTAACATTGACTGGCCTATTCCTTGAAATTCCAGAATTCCAGGTACTCTGCCATTTATCGTCAAGGCTACACATACCAAGGCTCAAGTCTTGACAAAAGAGGATTACGAAGCATAATTCATAACCCTTTGTAGTCCCTAGGCTCTCAAACTTTTTATTCTTACAAATGCCTTAGTAGAGATAAGGACACTGCTATTCCCGGGCACCTGGGCTAAGGGCTCATGTTTTTTTTTTTTTTTTTTTTTTTTTGACGGTACGCGGGCCTCTCACTGTTGTGACCTCTCCTGTTGCGGAGCACAGGCTCCGGACGCGCAGGCTCAGTGGCCATGGCTCACGGGCCCAGCCGCTCTGCGGCATGTGGGATCTTCCCAGACCGGGGCACGAACCCGTGTCCCCTGCATCGGCAGGCGGACTCTCAACCACTGCACCGCCAGGGAAGCCCAGGGCTCATATTCTTGACCTCACTCTGTCCACACTCTGGTGGGAAGTCTTCTAAGATCCCAGAAGAAAGAAATGGGAGAAGAAAACTCTCAGTAGTCAAGGTTATACAGTCAGATTGATTCCCTTAGTAGGTCATGAGGGTGCCATGCTGAAAGGTCATGAAGGGTCACGGCAGGTGCCGTGCTCCAGGCGCTGGGTCAGTCCCCACTGTCTCTGAGGAGCTAGGGCTCCAGGGCCCTCGAGAACCTGAGAGTCATCACCGTAATCAGGATAAGGGGTGCTGCAGCCTGGCCAAGGTCAAGACAAGCACCAGGAGGGTGTGTCCCCAGCCATAACTCTGACACCACCATCTCTCAGCTGTGCAAGGCTTTAGCTGCATTGCCTGAGAGATGACCGATTGGAGGTTGGTACCCATGGAAGATGGTCCCTGTTCTCCCTCTACTCTCCTTTACCTCTCTTTGTGTCTGTCTTCCCTGGGGCATGTTGCTCACCTGCCTTTTCATCTCTTATTGTCTTTCTCTTTGTCTCTTCTTTCATCTCTCACGCCCATCACCCAGACTGCAGACTTTTCTGTACAACCCAAGCATCTGTGTTGGTGTCTTTTTTCTTTAAATTATTAGCTAAAATGTTGTATTCTCTCTTCTTAATTTAAAAAAAAAATAATAGATGAATAGAATATATGTTCTTAACATTTAGGACAAATTGTTTTTGTCCTTCGTTGCCCTTGACTTAAAAAAAAACAGTCACTTAAATGGAGGAGAAAGTTTCTCATCTTCCGATGTCAGTGAAAATTTTAAATATGGGAAGGAAAAAAGGTCTTTGGCCCGTTCGTAGCATATCATGTTAGTTTCCATTTTTATTTGCTTGAGTTTTGTGCTGAAGGGTTTCTTTAGGGATACTTATGTTATTTTAAGGTTTTGCAAAATCACTGTGTAGGGCCTTTGTTTATTTAAATCTGTAAAAGGTGATTGTTGGAAGTTTGCCAGCTGACTCATGTCTCCGTAGCATGAGAGCTAGATTCATACAGTCTTAGAACTATAATCAACTTTTACTTTACAGGGACTCCTACATCCAAATACATAAATACATAAAATACATTTAAAAACTTAAACACACATATAGAGAAGTGTTTGATAAAATGCCAAAGCCTTTTCTGAATACATGTTTTAAAAAATGCTCTTCTTTCACTCTTTGTAGTCCTAACACAGTGTCTTTTGGGTATAATTTCTGATATCAGATTCCCTTTGTCAGACACACATGCCTTTTTTAAAATGGCTTCACAAGAGCGCAATTATCTTCAATCTTCCTAATTCACCATCTGATTACATTTTCAAAGTTCAACCTAAATGAAAACCAAATAATGCTCACGTGACAGTTTGGGACCAAATAGGCTTGTTTTCTTTTTTAAGAAGAAATTTTGGCTTAAAATTTTATTTTGTACTTGATACTTCAAGTCCTTATCGTGAGTGTTTATTAATCCCCCTATGACGGTAACGCTAAACATTTTTCGGTCACTGGCCCTTCTGAAAACAGAAAAGTTGGGGATAAAATGCACTTGCACAAAACCCCACATCCATTTCAGGGGGTTCATGGGTCACCACAGCTGACAGGTTAAGATTTTCCTGTAATATTTTCTCCTCAGTAAAAGCTGAACACTGCTTTTGGGGATGGAGTGAGGAAAGAGGTGAGAGGCTAGACAGCATTCCTGCTCTGTGCTCAGTAAAAGAGATTATTTTAAAAAAAATAAACACAGTGGTCCAAGTTCTGTTTTAGTTTGAAAAACTGCAGGTTGGGTGCCTAGTCCAGCAAAGAAAGCAACAATGACACCAACCGTGTAGAAGTGATAATGGATCCAAATTTGCAATGACCATGCCCTCAGAGAGGCCTTCAGAGCCAAATAAATGCATTTTTCAACACCTGGGACATTTGATCTTCTCTGCTTCTTGCTCTGAGTGGCTTTAAAAATTGTATTGTGTGCAGAAGTTATGGGTCAGTACTACCGTCTCATTTTCAAAGAACTTTAGTTGTAAAGTTACTTAGTGGAAAAGTTTCTCTTATTGATTTATTCTTCAAGAAAAGAGATTTTCCTGACAAGTGGAACAAGTTCATAAGGATGTGCCTGGGTGTCTTATTAGTATCATTTATTTCCCCAAATGTCACGTGAAAAATATTTGAATATTCAGTCAATATAGTAGAAAGAAAAAAAATGTTTCCATTGTTGTCTGAGGTGAATAAAGGAAGGAGTTGTTTAGATTTGAAGGTCTATTGTCAGAGGTTGCCCAGCGAGGCAAGGCTTTGCACTTTGTTCTATAACTATGTTTAGAAAAGCATTTCGTGATCGAATATTAATTTGTGAAGAGGCTTGGGTGGCAAGGAAGTAGAGTTTTTTATGAACAAGAGGAATTTACATTAGATTGTCTAGAGCTATTTTTTATTAGATTAAATCTCAGCAAGATGAGGTCAGGCTGGGTTCTTTGCCCTCCATCATTGCCATTTTTTTCTTTTAAGTGAAAATAATTTGGCCCCCAGCTTTTTTATGCCCTTAGCCATGGACATTCCCGTTTCCATCCAGCACATTGACAAGTGTCATCCCTAATTCCACCTCCATCTCAAGAAAACAGTTCTGTTTGGTTAACAGGAGAGAAAAAGGTGCCTGTGAAATTAGGTACGCTGGGCATTTAATATTTTGATGCATAGTGTGTGCTTTTAAGACCACATTTAGAAAGTATCGATAACTTCACTCTCTGGTAATAACGTTCAGCCATTTGTTTTGGTAAGTAATTAAAGCGCCCTCTCTTTCCTCCTGCCCTAGGCCTCAGGTGTTGATCTAGATCAAGGGAGAGCGAGCTCACATGCTGCCTAGAGTGAATTTGTTCCCTAACCCATCCTGTGAATATCAATGCTAACAACAGTGTCTTGTGTGTATGTGTGTGTGTGTGTGTTTTCTTTTTTTTTCCTTTCCTTTTCTATCCTTTATTATTTTCTTTCTTTCTTTTTTTTAAATCAATGTGCTTTTTCCTTGTGAATAATTATATGTCTAGAAACAACCATGGAGTGATTTTGCTGTTCTGAATGGGGGAAAGATTAATAGTGACATTTGGAAGGCAAGTATATTGTCAGATTTTAGCTCATTTAATATTTTGTCCTTTTTGCATGGCTGTGGCTGCATCTTCTTTGTGAATATCATGCATTCTGCAGGGACGGAGTGATGGGGCTTCTGGCTAGGGCTGTGGGACTCACATGTGTTGCCTTTTTTGATGTCTCCCATTGTGAATGACTTCAGGCTGATTGCCCCAGGTTCCTGTTGTCTTGTTAGAAGCGGCACTTGCACCAAACCGGCATCAGCAAGCAGCCCATGCATGCCTCTTTCTGCCTAAGCTCACATATACTCTGCCTCGTGCTGGGAGGACTTCTCTCCCCTTTGATATTTGAGGCCATGTAATGGGTCATTCCCCTTTCTACATTAACAGGGATCTCTTTTCCTCTAGGATTTGCATGCAGCCACAGTCAACCCGGACCCCAGTTTAAAAGAGTTTGAAGGAGCAACACTGCGCTATGCATCCTTGAAACTCAGGTAGGGCATTCAGAGCACCTGCCGTAATGAGTGGCTTTGTGCAGCTAGAGATTGCAATAGAATTCTAAGTCCAACTTTCTGTTTTTCTTTCTAGAAATGCCCCACATGCTGATGATGACGATTCTTGTAGTATCAACAGTGACCCAGAAGCTAAGGTTTGTAAGAAAGTGCTTTCAGCGAC
The DNA here is from genome assembly GCF_026419965.1 of Kogia breviceps. Taxonomy (NCBI): domain Eukaryota; kingdom Metazoa; phylum Chordata; class Mammalia; order Artiodactyla; family Physeteridae; genus Kogia; species Kogia breviceps. Next base: position 82,948,785 of record NC_081315.1, read on the forward strand.
CAGGTTAATATTCTTGCATCAAAATAATGACTTTGGATAATGGCCCGGTTTTTTACAAACCATCAACCCAGAGCCACTTAATAAGGAATTATTCCTCAGTCCTCTCTCTTTCCTAATCTCCCCAACAATTAAAGTAAATCCCTCGGCCAAGTTAGGTTTGGGAGGATTTCTGTAATCATCACGACTCTGCTTGTATCTCACTACATCAGTTCTTTGTGCATCGCAATAAGTTAAAATTATCGTTCGAACAGGTGGGCTTCAGAAGTCTTTGAAGATAAGCCAGGCTCTGCCTTGCAATGCCATGGGAGGGGTGGTTGAACAGGTGCCACAGACCCCTCACACCCACCTCCTCCAGGGCAGCCTCACACCTGTGCAAAGCGAAAGCTCCTCCTAGTCCCTGTCCTAAACACAGGCCTGTTTCATGGTGGGGAACCGGCAGGACCAGCTGACGGGTATGTGACTGGTACAGTTGCACGGGGCCCTGCACGGAGAATCAGGGCCCCGTGTTTTTCTGTGCAGTTGCTCTCTTGATGTTCTGCATACTTTTGTCTTTGACTCTGTGCTCTGTAGATGAAGTGCAGTGGGGCAACAGACTGTGCCCCAGGGGGTTGGAGCCTTGGCTTATGCACAGTTCTGCCACCTCCCTACCTGCCCAGTGTTTCTCAGCTGCCCGTTCCCCTGCTCCTTGGTACCTCAGGCCCTGCAACCCTCCCCATCCCTGCCCCCCACCCAGAAGTTACTGTTGCCTTCCATCCCTGTCGGGGGCTAGGTGTGAGCCTGGGGAGAGTTGATGCCAGGTACACAAACTCCATGGTGTCCCAGCATGGGACAAGGTAGTGGCCTGCCCAGCTCAGGCGGACAGCCCGGCGGTGTGTTTGCGGGTGACTCAGTGAGGCCCCGCCCACTCCCAATCCAGGTACCTAGCCGTGTCCTGGCACAGGTGTTGCAAACAGAGGGTCATCCATTTGCTGTGGGCTTGGGGTGGTGAGTCCATGGGAAAGGGGGATTCTTGGCTCAGTTTCCCCACCCCTGGCCAGGACGTGGTACACCGGCCTAGCAGCTGATTGTCTGTAGGGGTGGGCAGCCCGTGATGGTCTGCACTCACCCTGGAAGTATCCCCGTGCCCGAGAGAGCGTGACATTAAATAACAAGCAAAAAACACCGTTAGGAGTTGAGAGAGAGAATGCAGAAGAAAGGATAAAGCTTCATGTCTTAATACTTTTTACAGCTTTTTCCCCCCCTGCTTTTTGAACATGGGGCCATGTGTTTTCATTTTGCATATTTCATTTTCATTTGTAAATTATGTAGCTGGACCTAGATATTTTTCTGAATCTCAAAGTAGATCTGTGTCTATGAGTAAAACAGCAGATAGGTTCCTGTAGCAGTAGTTAAGTGGGGAACACCGTGCAGGTTCAAAACCTTGGCTCCCTGGCCGGAAGCAGCCACATTGCCATTAGTTCTATAAGAATCCCAGGGCTTCTCCGTTGCTCCTAGTTTGCTCAGCTTCATTCTAAGCACAGCCTGATCAGGTTAAGGCTGCTCCGAGAGCCAGCAGTGTTCTGAACAAGTTCTTGGTTGGCCGCTGACACCCTGGCCTTTAAAGATAAATCTTATGACAAGGAAGGGAAGGGACGCAGTAAAACAGGAAAGCAGGCTGTGAATGATTTGCTTTGCTACCAAGTGTTTTATAAGGGCTATCAGCAAAGACTGGAGGAGGAAAGGCGAGCAGCAGCGATATTTTTCTCCACCTGGAAGGGCTGGGCCAGTTATGTCTGTAAAGCTGAGTGTGAAATTGACAAGAGTGGGACGGAAGGGTGATGCATGGAACGGAGATTGAATGGGTAGCAGGAATAGGAGGGAATTGAGCTATTACCTAAGAGGGTGCTTTCTCTTTTTCCCTCTCAGTTGTATTGCTTACTGAATTCTTGATCTACTACGGTTCTATTCCCAACGTGTCTATTCTAGCACCTATTAGGAATTTGTTTATGTTAATAAGGAGGCTCAGCTTTCTTAGAAGTAACGAATGTTGTACTTAGTTCTAAATAAAAAAGCATGTGCATTGTACTATTTATTTTATATCCTTCTTTGTTCTGTAAAAGATCTGAGGAGACTTATGAAAGCACTTACAAGCCGCAGAAAACATAAGGGAAGAATCAGTGCCTCTGTCTGTACTGGGACAGTACGTGGAGTTAGGACAGATCAGACTGAGGAGAAGGAAAAAGCATAGGACTTTTTTTCAGAGCATAGGACTTGGCATAGTTAAGAAAATTGACCTTTGGGTCCATTTTTATACCTCCAGGTGATTATTTATACTGAGGACTCTTATGGTAAATGGCATGAATTCCTGTGAGGGCATCTCAGAATCTTGAAAAAACCTCTGCAAACTACACGTGCTTCTAACTGCCCCCACCCCACCCTAGATTCTGAAGGTGCCCCGTGGTATAGAAAGTCACTGTCACTCTTGAGGACCCTGAGTCTGTTGAGAGGGGAAAAGGGTCTCAGAACCCTGCTTTCTATGAATCACACTGTGCATGAGGTAAAAGCATCTCAGTTCCTTATGGAATATAATGGTTTTTCTAGTGTTCTGTTATAAGATAATTGTGATCATGAATATTTATTGAGTGCTAACTTTTTGCCCGGCTTAGTCCTAAAGACTTCATTGCTGTTGACTCTCATCCTCACAAAAATTCAAGGGGCTGCCTGTCATTATTGCAGATGAGGAAAATGAGGCATAGAAAGTTGAACAGCTAGTTAAATAGTAAAGTCAGAATTTGAATCCAAGCCATTTGGCTCCAGAGTCCATGCTCACTAGACTGTCCAAAGAAAAGTCTCACTTGGAGCTTCATGTAGGGGCCACCATCAATTAACGTGATCAGTGTCCTCAACAATACTCCAAATTTATGTAAAGACACATAGAAATTTGGATTTTGCTTATTGGAAGCAAAGGACAAACCCATTTCAAGTAAATTGGTGGAGGATTATGACAGCGTGGACCAGCTTTCCGGTCTGACTTGAGGCAGAGATGAACCCTAGACTCTAGAAGTGGAATGGATGGGCCGCAGGTTTTTTCAGACCATCCCTCAGTGGTGTACGTTCAACCAGGCTTATGATAAAAGTTGGGCCAGAACAGGAGGAAGCGGGGGCTGGAGTGGAGCTCATCTGTGTGTCTGGCAATTGGCCGAGCTGCCCACTTTAGATACCCCAGACAGATTGGCGTCCCTTTGGGGGAAATTGAGTCTTGCTGTGCTTCTCTGGAGGCAAGTCTCTCCACCTCCTGATGGAAGTGGGCCAAGGGAAACCCTGCAGGGAAGGCTAAGGTGATCCTTCAATGCTGTTTCCAACAGCACTAAACGAAATTATTTTTTACAGATTTGGAACGAGTCCGTTGGTTCAGAGCTGACTTTGATGAGGCCACTTTGGAGGTATTCTCCATCGTCACCACCCTCTGGCCTCTCCCATCTGCCCCCTCAGTCACTCCTCGCCTGTTTAATGCTGCCTAGGGCACCTAAGCAGGCAGAAGTGGCAAGGTCTAGGTTCCCAGATGTTCAAGCTTTCGATAGATCTGAAGATATCTAAAGGGTATCTTCAGTTAACCCTTTCCATTCTTTCAATTTGCCAAGTACTCAGGAACTGAGTGCCCCGCAAAGAAGCAGAAGGTATCCTTTCTTTAGGAAACAGAAATATTTAACTTCATGTACAATGGAATTCTAAATATCATCCCCGAGGAATGATTACTAAAAAGATTATTATAGAAAATGTCTTCCTTACTCCCTCAGTGAAACGTAGATGCTGGAAAAATAGAAGTCATTTTTAGATTATCAGGATATGAATCCTTCAGAATTCTCCCCAGCCACTCTGAGTCAGAGCATCTTGATAATCAGTTGTTCAGTGAAACATCTAAGTAGCAACATAAATGAGCTCTTCCCCCCATGCCACCCCACCCCTACAAAAGCAAAGTATTTTTTATAACTCTGACAGTGTTTTAGGAGCCTACCTAACTTTATATACAATAAATATTTTTTTTAGTTGATTGCAGTATGTGTATGAGTTTGTATATAATTCTGAGCTCTTTAACTTTTTATTTTAAAATAATTATAGATTTACAGAAAAGTCACAAAGATATTGAGTTCCCATATACCCTTCACCTATGTTTCCCTAATAGTAACATCTTCATAATCACGGACAATAATCCAAACTAAGAAATTAATATTGATACCGTATTATTAACTAAAATAGCCTTTATTCATTCACATTTTCCCATTTTTTCCACTAATATCCTTTTTAGGACCTAATCTAGGATACTACATTGCATGTACTGAGCTCTTAAAAAATTACTTCACATATTCCTTTCCACAATTCTCAGATTTATCATTCTTAATTCCATTATAATATTCCATTTAATTAATGGCACCATAATCTGTCTAGGCACCCAGTGGCCATAGGAACAGTTTCCAGTACTACAGGGCAGAGCTGCAACTTCATAAAATAGGTGGCTTTTTTTCTTTTAAATCATTGCTTTGGTACAGGTTGCTAAAACGGTATTACCGGGTCAAAGGCTATCAACTTATGGCTTCTGTCACTTATTGCAAAACTGCTTTTCAGAAAAGCCTACGGCGGCATATAATTCCATCTGTAATACCCTAGAAGACACCTTTGTCCACTGCCCATTATTCTTTAGGCTTTGTCATTTTTACTTATTTACCTTATTTTATTGCATGTGAGCTACTACCTTCTACTTTAAAACTCACCCCCCTTAAATTATCATCAACATAGGACATTTGTTTTGGTAGTTACAAAACCCTGTGTTTATTATGAAACTCTGTGTTTCTGTCCATTCTTGGCTGTCTTTTGCCCTTATTTTTCTATGCATTTTTTAAATAAAAATTTTATTTTGGAATAATTTTGGATTTACAGAAAAGTGACAAAGATAGTACAGAGAGTTCCTGTATACCCATCACCCAGCTCCCCCCAAGGTCCTATCTTACATAACCATAGTACACTTGTCAAAACTAAAAAATGAATAGGGATACAAAACTATTAACTAAACACTTTATTCTGATTTTACCAGTCGTTCTTTTAGGTCCTTTTTCAGTTCCAAGATTTAACTCAGGACAGTATGTGGTGTTTAGTCCCTCTGCATTTTTAAATTCAAAACTTTGTTATTGTCATCTTAAAGATTTTTTTTCTAATTATTTTTTTTTCCCTCTCTATTTTGCGTCACTTCTCCGTGTAAAATGTTTTTAAACGTCTGCGTGTACAAGCTTTTTGTAGATGGTTGCCTCTTGTGCCTCATTTGTCAAGAAGGCAATTTCTAGTCACGCCTGAGCGGCCAGGTAGCTTGCACTTCTGAATTCCCACGATTCTGCTCTCTGCCCCCGGGGCTCATCCTACTACCTTAGAACCCTAATTTAGCCCTTTAAAAACGTTCCTTTTCTCATGGCTTGTGGCTTATTGCTGGCCAAATGCTTGACTAGAATGATTAACCCTAAAATAAAAACCAGTTATAATTAAATTGTAGAAAACTGAATGCTTTGAAAAATATGTACGAATTCCTTAGAGTGCTTTTCCTCTCCTTTGTGTTCACTGTGCTCAGACTTCTGTAAAGGAAGTGTTCTGCCATCTTGTGGACAATATTAAAATTACGTCCCTAAAGAAATTAGCATTTCATTTGAAATCATTGAATTGCTGAAAGCTAGAAGTGACATTAAAGATGATCGAATGGTCCTCCTTTACAGACGAAAAAGTGAATCCCAGAAAATTTGTGTGCATAACTTTCCTAGGGTCCCACAATTAATGGTGGAGATGGCATTCAAAGGTGGGTCTCCTGGGCCTCTGACGAGGAGTCAGAGTGTATAACAAATCATTTTCAGAATATTTGTGAGAAGTAATTAGAACTGCTTTCAGAACACTGTTCTTCGGAATCCACAGCAAGGGAACTGGGTAAGGAAGATTATTTTTTCCCAAGCATTGAATTCTCTGTGTTGCAGCTTCCTCGGCTGTAAGATGAATGTGTTATCATCTCAGAAGTCACTTCTGGTTCTGAGAAATTTTCAGATCTGAAATGAAGTGAGCAGTCCTGATCTATGGCGTCTGGAGATTAAATAGTTCAGTCTGGTCTATCTCCAGATCTGGAGAAGGAAAGAAAGAGTGGTTGGAGCCCAGGGCTGGAGAGAGGGAGCTGGCTCCCTTTTCTGAACACACGCTCTGCCTGCGCCTTGCACTATGCTAGGCACCTACATGCAATTTTCCTGCAAACGCAAGGCACCGTGGTTGTTTCCCCCATATTACAGATAAGAAACTGGTGCTTTGAACAGGTTAAATAATTCATTTGATCACACAGCCAGTAACTGGTGGAACTGACACTCAAACCTAGTAGCATTTGACTCCAAGGTGTAAGAGAGCGTCGTGCCCCACCCACTCCCAGGGATCCTTTGCCTAAGCTTTATGGTCACTGGCTTCCTGGGTGTCTGAGGTGGAGGTGGCAAGGATGTCAGAGGTAGGCGGGGTGGGGGGGGAAGGACGGACTGGAGAGTCATTGCTTGAGGACAGACTCCTCCTTCCTTTCCAGCGGCTCCCAGATGGTCCAGTCCTTGGCAGTGCCTTCAGACTTTCCTGCCCACATTGACAGATTCAGATTCAGCTGTTCTGGGGCCAGACAAGGTACTACAATTCTGCTAAGCTCTCGGGTGCTGCTTATGCTGCTGGTTTATACACGACACGTCAAGCGGCAACAGTAAAACGTTTGAAATCAAATAAATAAGGTGTCATTTCTGTGCATCCTCTACAGTCTTCCTACACAGTACCTCCCAGTTCTGTCATGGCCACTTGCAGCCAGTTCCCAGCTGCTCTGGGATGTCTTTCCCAGGCACTGGTTTTCGTGAAAGCTTTGCTTGTCTCTGTCCTTTTTTGTTGTAACCTGCCCCAGATGGAGAGAAAAGAGAAAGAGGTGATACACATCAGTTGGTCAGTAGGTTTGATAGAGGAACGTCCTGAAGTGAACGGTGAATGAACATGAGATTCTAATATTCATCTGTAAGCTTTATTTATCTGTGCCCTCCCTTGGTTCCTATTCGCATAGATTTTCCTGAAGTAATTATATTAGTGGCTACTGACTAGATTAGCACTAATAGGTAAACAGGAAGGGGTAGGGAGTATCTTTTCTCATTCAGATTTATTTCTGGTCTATGTAGCAAATTCGTTATCGTTACTTAGCATTTGTGTGGGATTTTTATGTTTGCATGTAGTTCTTAGAATTGATTTTTGTTCATGTGGCACGGGTTTTTTTCTTTCAGAAATCCTGATCTGTATGAGAAGTTTGGGTTTGATTTCTGTTGTTGATTCATTAATTGAGTCAAAAACACTTATTGAATGCTTAATGTTAAAGAAAAGCTGTATGTTACAGTGGCTAAGAGCATGGACTCTGGGCCCCGACTGCCTTAGTTCAAAGCCAGCCTCTGCTACTTACTTAGCTGGGTGACCTTGGGCAAGTTACTTAGCCTCTCTGTGCCTCAGTTTCCTCATCTAGAGAGTGGGCATAATAATAGTACCTACCCCACAAGGCTATAGTAAACATTAAGTGAATTGATATAAACATTAGATCTATGTCAAGTGCTTAGAACCACCTCTGTCATACTTTATGCATTAGACGTTATGACTCTTCTCTTACAAGGAGGAACAGACATGTCCCCTGCCTTCACAGGGCAGACAACAAACAGGGAAATTCAGTGCATTATGCTAAGTGCTGAGCTATCATGTCATGGATGCTGAGCCGGGGACATCTATCCTGGCTGGGAGTAAGGGGTGGCATGTGGTTTTCCAGAAGGAGATGATGCCTAAACTAATGAGTGTACTTGCATTGCAATGGGATTTAGTGATTCTCTCCCAAAATGCAAATGTAAGCGCTCAAGATTAAAAAATAATTTTATATGTAATTCTGTGTTCATTTTCAGCAAATGCTTTTAGGAACAGATCTATTAAGATGAGGCCCACCCATATTTGTCCAATACTGCAGATAACATTGTTTCTGTCATCTGTTAATGTGTACACGTTACAAACTATGCCCAAACTTGGCAGCTTAAAACAACCTTTTATTTTGCTCCTGAAATAAATTTTGTGGGTTCAGGAATTTGGGAAGGGCTCAGTGGCGCAGTTCCTTTCTGATCCACATGGGGGCATCTGGGGGCAGGTGGGGCTGGAGAATCCACTTCCAAGAGGGCTTCTTCACTCACGTGCCTGATGGCTCAGTGGTCCTTGGCCACTGTCTCTCTTCATGGGGCACCTCATCCTCCAGGGCCTCTCCATGTGGCTTGGACTTCTCACAGTGGTGGTCTCTGGGTAGGCAGGTTTACTTCTCACATGGTGTCTGGCTTCCAAGGAGCAGGAAGCTTCCTGAAGCCACCAGGTGAGACAAGGCTGTTTCAGGAGATGGCACCCCATCACTTCCACCCTGTTCTGTTGATCAGAGCAGTCACAGCCCAGATCCGAGGGTGGAGACACAGACTCTACCTCTTGAGGGAGAGTGTCAAGGTCATACTGCAGAGAGCATGTAGGATGCAGGGGAGAGGGTGCTTTATTCCTGCTATCTTTGGGACATACAGTCTGTGACAGATGTTATTCCCACATTTTAGTTATTCAGCAAAAACGCCCTTAGTAAGGGGCATCACCGTCAACACAGTGGAATCAAGAAACCAAGGCCGGGCTTCCCTGGTGGCGCAGTGGTTGAGAGTCCGCCTGCTGATGCAGGGGACACGGGTTCGTGCCCCAGTCCGGGAAGATCCCACATGCCGCGGAGCGGCTGGGCCCGTGAGCCATGGCCGCTGAGCCTGCGCATCCGGAGCCTGTGCTCCGCAACGGGAGAGGCCACAGCAGTGAGAGGCCCGCGTATGGCAAAAAAAAAAAAAAAAAAAAACCACAAAACCAAGGCACAGAGCCAATGACGAACATACCAAGTCCTGGCAGAATGAGATTTCATCCTCTCATGAACGTCTTTCAGGTTGACATTCACAAAGGGAAAATAAGGACCATCTCATTCAAGCCTTAGCTGGTCTGGGAAGAGCAGGACTCGAGCCAGGCTCCTGACCCTGGTCCAGCATGGTTTTCCACTGAGCAGGGCGACACTCACTGCCTCTTGGACACTGAGCCATTGGCCTTCGATACTCATTTTGTCTCCGGGGCCAGAGGCCAGCTTTTGTGTTTCTAAAACTGTTTTCCTCCTTCTGTTTGCCAACATGACCATGCATAATGCCGTGTTTCTGGCAGAGCCACGGCTCCCTTTCCCTTATTAACTTCTGGTCACTACGCTTGCCTGAATGCGCAGTTGAGGAATTGGCAGCCATGCGAGCCCCCGGGTTTTGAAAGGCACTGTTGAAACGAGCTGCATTGTTATCCATCTGTTGGCAGCTGCTCCCTGTGGTGGGCAAATGCCTAGATGGCTAATTAAGGAGAGGCAGACTTCCTTCTTGCCTTGAAGGAAGGAAGCAGGAAACAGGTGAGGTGATGGGCGGCCCCAGCAGCAGTGGTGGAGGTGGGCATCCTGAGAGTGCAGGGGCAGCAGATGTGTCAACCTGGCCCCGTGAGATCCTGGCAGAGGATTCTGGGCCGTGGGTATTCCCAGAGCTGAACAGCCTCAGGCAGAAGCAGCAGCAGTGGTACCTTCGTCGAGCAGGGCTGGGTCCTCTAAGGAAGAGCCAGTTGGTCGCGCCCTGGGGGTGTCCCGAAGCTGGCATTCCGAGGCTGCCCAGAAACTTGACAACACATACCAGGCGTCCTCTTCTCGGGGCTGTTGCCTGAGAACTTAATGCCGGTGCCGATACTGAGGTAGTACTGTGAACATTTCTTATTTATTTGCAGTTAATGAAATTGATAGAGAAATGATGGTTCTTCCTACAGGACTATCAGAATAATTCAGACACTGAGCCATTTTAGCTAAGCCACACTGTCCCCTCACTCCTATGCCTCCTATTTAAAATCTCATTGAAGTGTGAAACCACAATGATCAGAGCCTGAGTTCTTTGTCTGCTCCAGGCTCTGGTGCTTCTAAGGAAATGGTTTTAAGAGTCAGGTTTGCATATTTTCTGTCTCTAAATTGACATGAAGTGTGACAGCTCTCAACAGTTGTCTGTAACCAAGCCATCCATCCACTCATTCTACTTGTATTTATTCAACAACAATTGCATGCAAGTTGAGATAATCAATCAGACCGAGGAGAGAAGCAGAAGAAAGTACTACAGCAGAGAAAATGGTAAAATCCCATTTCAGAATGACAGTTACAATGTAACTGGACTTGAGAAAGAGACAATTTGCATCTGTATGTGGGATTTCAGTTGCTTCCTGTTGAAGGAGACATTTGAGATCAGTTCACTGAGCATAATCCATAAATAATTTAAATTGACAGCCTAAGTGTTCATTAGCAGATGGATTGGTAAGGGAGATGTAGTACGTATATGCAGTGGAATATTATTCAGCCACAAGAAAGAAAGCTTGCCATTTGTGACAAGCTTTGGACACCAATAGACCTTGAGGGTGTTGTGCTAAGTGAGATAAGTCAGACAGAGAAAGACAAATACTGTATGATGTCTCTTATATGTGGAATCTAAAGAAGCCGAACTCTTAGAAACAGAGTAGAAGGTTACCAGGGGCTGGGAACTGGGGAGATGTTGTTTAAGGGTACACATCTACAACTAGTAGATAAATAAGTCCCGGGGATTCAATGCACAGTTGTAGTGATTATAGTCAACAATACTGTATTGAAAACTTCAAAGTTGCTAAGAGACTAGGTCTCGATTGTTCCCACCACAGAAAAGAAATCATAAAAATGAGACATGATAGAGGTGTTAACGAATGCCATGGTGGTGGTCTTACTGAAATATATAAATGTATCAAACCAGCACGTTGTACACCTTAAACTTACACAAATGTTATATATCAGTTATATCTCAGTTTTTAAAAATTAATTTAGAAATAACTCAATTGACCTTAAACGATCCTCAGACTAAAAATCACTTCATTAAGACTGTGCTTAGCTGATGAACCAGCACATTCCTTTTTAAAAAAAAATTATTTTATTTATTTGTTTTTGGCTGTGTTGGGTCTTCGTTGCTGTGCACAGGCTTTCTCTAGTTGCAATGAGCAGGGGCTACTCCACTGCAGTGGCTTGTCCTGTTGCGGAGCATGGGCTCTAGGCACACAGGCTTCAGTAACTCTGGCACGAGGGCTCAGTAGTTGTGGCTCACGGGCTCTAGAGCGCAGGCTCAGTAGTTGTGGTGCATGGGGTTAGTTGCTCCACAGCATGTGGGATCTTCCTGGACCAGGGCTCGACCCCGTGTCCCCTGCCTTGTCAGGTGGATTCTTAACCACTGCGCCACCAGGGAAGCCCGAACCAGCACATTCTTAACCCACATCTCCAGCCAGACAACACTGCAATTCACCTCCTGTGGGCACAGAGCAGAAATGTGTCCCTTTGGATTCCCTTACAGTCTCTCATTCTCTCAGCAGACCTGCTGCTCAGGAAGGGGACACAGGTCCCCACCCAGGGCCCACTTTTCTGCTCCAGCCACATTCCCAGTGGTAAGTTTGACCAGCAAGTGACCCCTGTCTCTACTGAAGCTGGAACGTTGGCCCATGTAAATGACACGTGGACCCTAGAAGCAAGAATATATGATTTCTCAAAAAGCCCTTCTCCTGGGCTTCCCTGGTGGCGCAGTGGTTGAGAGTCGGCCTGCCGATGCACGGGACGCGGGTTCGTGTCCTGTTCCGGGAAGATCCCACATGCCGCGGAGCGGCTGGGCCCGTGAGCCATGGCCGCTGAGCCTGCGCGTCCGGAGCCTGTGCTCCACAACGGGAGAGTCCACGACAGTGAGAGGCCCGCGTACCGCAAAAAAAAAAAAAAAAAAAAAAAAAAAAAAAAAAAAAAGCCCTTCTCCTGAGAGCCGTGATTTTTTTCAGAGCTCTGAGTTCAGATGAGATCTATAGCAACCTATTTTATAGAAAATGTCAGTTTTCCCTCTTCACCTAATGCTATAGACCAGTGTCACTTAGCAACTAAAATACTATATGAAGCTCATCTCTCCTTCTTCAGATATTCTAATACATGTCTGCCCTGTTTTGTTTGAGATCTAGAAACAATAAAATGAGCGGATATCCAGCGTAGACCTTCATCATTTGGCAACAGTAGAGGGTTGGGCGGAGAAGGAAACTAACGTTGCTCTGATTCCAGCCATGTGCTGGGCACCCTACTGGGTGCTTTACTTGCAGCGGCCCCTCTGATTCTCGGAACAGCCCTGCAGGGGGGCGGGCGATGTTGTTATTCCCACTTCCCAGATGAGGAAATTTTCAGAGAACCCAAGTCACTTTCTTAAAATCACGAAATCAGTTGTATGGACGAACTGAAATTTGAGCCTGAGTGAAGCAGGCTCTAAAGCCCGTGTTCTGATAATAAAATACGGTGATGATTACTGATGTTCATTGAGCATTTAATATGTTATGGGGCACATATATACCAAGGTGGTTTGGGGCCATTATCGGTAAGCTCAGTTTCTGTCTTTCAGCACCTCATCTAGCACCTCTGTAAAAGGCAATGGCAAACACTCCCATGTGACTTCCACTGTCCTGCTTTCCCACAAACCCCAGGAGCTATGTTCTGTTATTTCTCCTATTTTTAGTTGAACCTGAGGCGCAGAATCTTACGTGACCTGCCCACAGTTTCAGAGCTGATAAATGGCAGAGCTGAGATGTGAACCCAGGCAGTCTGGCTTCAGAGACCAAACTTTTAATCTCTGGGCTGTCCTTCCTCTTGTGTAGGTGGGCCTTCCCACGGTCTTGCAAGCATGCCTTTGGTTTGGTTCTCTGATTCCCTGCGTGATTGTTGTGTGGGAGTTCTATACCATGAGCTCAAGTTCACCTGAAGATGTGCAACTGTATTAAAGTTTGAGAGGAAAAATAAAATCTGTTTTTAAGTGTGTGTTTTGGTTTTGTGTGTCTATTAGTGGATTACCCAAGCTCTTGACTCCTGGTGAATGACAAAGGAGGAAAAAACAGCTAAGGTCTTTGTCCCTAATGCAGGGCCATGTTCCAAGGGGAAAGGATATGAAGTAGGAGCTAGAATCCTTGGGTTCTGGGCCCAGTGCTGTCGGGGATGAGCTGTGTGATTTTGTTAACTTCTCTGAACATCGCTTTTCTCATCTGTAAAATGGGATGGTACTAATGCATAGTCTGGGAAACTCATAGTGTTACTGTGAAGACCAAGTAAGATGTTATACAGTAGCAATGTTTTGCCGTACAGCACTAGCTAAACATGATGTATGGTTTTGGTCTTCCAAAAGTTTCTTTAAAAATTCGGATGTAATGGTTCCCAGCAGCCGTCAGTCGTGGTGATTTACCCGTTTTTGCTGCTGTGTAGGTCCCATCAGCTGGAGGCTGTGTGGGAGGGAGCCCAGTCCCAAATATGCCATCTTTTAAGGCCACCCTCCCTCTCTCTCTAATCCATTTAGTTTGGGAATCATTTTGGCGATCACAGTATTACAATGTGTCATAGCTTAAGTGAAGCAGCATGACTTTCTTTTTTCCAGACCTTCGAAAAAAATTAAAATAGGAAATGTCTCGTAACACGCTGGTTATTAATGAAAATGCAGATAGTACCAGCTTATATAAGTTATACGAGGAGTTTTCATCTAATTTTGGAACGGAGGCAGTGATGACAGGAATAAAGAATTTCCTTTGTGTCAGTGGGATTGAGTGTTTGGTGCCTCATCTTGTAGACAAAACAAACCTTGAAACAGGTTTTTGACTTGTTGCAGTTTGTGCGTGTGTGCGTACGTGTGTGTGTGTGTGTGATTTCTCACTTTACATAGAGCATATTGCTCTCCCCTTTTTCTGTTTGTTAGGGCGCATTTATGTAAAGGCTTCATCAATTCGGAATGGCTGGGTGGTTCATATGGAATAGCAGTGAAGCACTTGAGTTCAGTAACGCATGCGCCTTCCCTTCGTAGTGCGCTAGTGCCCGGGTAGAAGCCCAGGCTGGTCTCAGCCTCTAGAGTTCTGGTTGAAAAGCTTTGGGCTTCAGCCACCAGGAGTTTTATACTAGATTTTTAAAAAAGAAAAGTTACTCCAAAGTTTTATGTACATATTATTGACATCGAAGTTGCCCCTCTTTTACAGGAAACTCTAGATTGTTCCTTCCTTAGTTGCTACTTCTCCCCAGCATTTACAGTGACTTCAGAGATTACAAAGACTGCCGAAAGGTGGGGGACTGCAGCAGAATCTGGCCTGCTGCCATTAACAGCATTAAAGTACTCATATTGTCCACGAGATGAGTGTTGATAAATAATGTAGCATTTGTAAAACATTTTCCCCAATATCATTTTTTTAACTTATTAAAAGTTAACATGGGGGGGGAAATATTGACCCAGGAAGCTGAGAAAGTCACCAGTGGCCCACAGCATATTTTGGCATCACGTTACATACGGAACCTCCCCATTCCTCTAACGTTCTTTGCGGACCTCTCTCTATGAGAGATTCAAGGCCGCAGAGGCGAGCGCGTGCCAGAGCTAACTGTGTATTGGCGGGGTTGTGATGTGTGTACTAGGTGAGGCTGGGCCCTGTTCCCACAGAGCAAGCTGTGTGGGGTTAATGCGGTTTCGCCAGCCCTGGGGCGCTCCACATTGTTAATAAGTGAAGATATTCTCAAGACAGAAAAATACATTTTATTTTGTGTCCTCTTTTATGTGCTTAAGTGGAACTACCATCTTCTCCTTCAAGATGTAAAGACTCTTCCCAAAGCAGTTTGAAAAATGGGATGGTTGAGGTTCTCATGTATTGTCATGAAATAAGTTTCACAGAGGTCGCATAAATATATATATATATATATATATATATATATATATATATATATATATATAGTGTGTGTGTGTGTGTGTGTGTGTGCGTGTGGTACACCGGCCTCTCACTGTTGTGGCCTCTCCCGTCGCGGAGCACAGGCTGCGGACGCGCAGGCTCAGCGGCCATGGCTCACGGGCCCAGCCGCTCCGCGGCACGTGGGGTCTTCCCGGACCGGGGCTCGAACCCGCGTCCCCTGCATCGGCAGGCGGACTCTCAACCACCGCGCCACCAGGGAAGCCCCCAGGGAGGTTGTATTTTACATGCAGAATCGTAACCTATGTGCAGAATAAATCTCGTGTCTCTGGTATGGTCATCTCTGTTGAAACAGGAACATCAGTGGGGACAGTTAACTTAACATCCTACTTTTAAAGCTTTGCCCCAGGAGCAAAGAGTCCACAGGCCCCTTGGTAGAGGGTTTCTTGTTTTAGTATCTCTTTTCCTTAAGAAGTTCATCATTACTGCTTTCCAGATTCTCCTTGTCTTTCCAGAGCCCCTACCCCTTGCTCGACACCTAGGTAGAAGGATGACTTTGGGTTGCATTTTCCCCACACTTTTTCAACTGCTTCACGATAACGCTTCTCATTCTTCTCTGAGAAAATTAATCCAGACTCCCTCCACCTTTCTTTATAATTCACAGGGCTCATAGCACTTTGATTAGTTTTGGTGATTTTTCTCAGGATGCCCTGCATCTTCTCCTTGCAAGAAAAAAATGAATCAACAGATACTAAGTGCTGCTGGTGTTGTGGGAGAAGAAAAACACACACAAGGGCTCCCTGACCTCAAGTGGCTCCTGGGAGAGGGATACGGTGTTGAGAATCAGGACACCCCACTGCACACCTGTACCGGCTGCTCACAGGCCAGGTGACCCTGGATGAGTCACTTCCCCTGATGGGCCTCATCGGTCAAGCAAAGGGGACAAGCAGAGCTTTGAGTTCAGCTCTGAAAACAAGGCTCAGAGGCTAATGGGGGAGGTGGCATTAATTCAAAGAATGGTAGAGCATTAAGAGGTGAGCTACTGAGTATCTACAGTAAGAGTCAGGAAAAGGGGAGATGAATTTGGGAATGAGGCTTCTCCTTGAATTTGGACCAGCAGCCTCTGGCCCAAATCACTGGACCTCCACCCCAGGTCCATTCAGGGGGCAGGTCTGCAGTTGTCCCACAGGCAGCAGTAACGAGCCTCAGGCAACAGCAGGAGCTGCCGTGACCCGAGGTGCCCTGGCCCCGAGGCTGTGTACCCTGAATAATGCAAAGTTCTCTCTCTCTCCCTCCCTCCTCTCTGCCCCTTCCTGCCAGGAATTCCTCTCTTCCCCAGCAAGGCTTGCCTCCACTAACTGCTTTACTTCCATCTCGAGGCTTGGTGACAGCATCCAATCTGCAGTCACTTCCCTTGGAATTTTGGGAATCCATTGCCTTGCAGCATTCTCTGGGTCCTTCCTTCTCCATGGTTATTTCGTGTGATCACCAGGGAAGTCTTAGAAGTTTCCTCTTTCTGGAGCTACAGGGTTCCTTAAAGCTCCTTCTTTCCTTGTGTCCACACACACACAGGATAAAACCTGAGTGTACTTGAGACACAGGTGTGTTACCTGCTTGTGAGGAGGGGCCACAAGGAGCCTCTTTGGTCAATCTGTCTTCAGATGGAGTCCTGGATATGTCTATTCTTCAGATACCATGTCACCTCTGGGAGTAGGTTTTTAGCCTTTAGTCTATTGCTGGAAATGTCCTCCTTTTTAATATCTCGCTCTGTGCACACGCATTCCTACCCTACAAACTCAGTATAGCTAATTTAAAGCAAAGTCTTTAAAACAGCTACTTAAAATACTTCTTTCATCTTGAATTGCCGTAAATGTCTTGGAATAGCGAGTGTTCATACTCACTTCATCTTTGCATTACACAGTGATTCCAGTTGGTCAGGTACCATCTCAGTAAGTGGCGGTGACTCAGGGAACCCTTTAGGGACAGACTTCCCTGCCCACTCCACTCCGCACAAGACAGACACTCATTCTTGTTAGCAGCAACTCTGTGCAGTGCTCTTGGGACACGGGTCTACTCATTTGTGAAATGAGGCGGTCGGGTTCTGGGGTCCCCAGATCCCTTGTGCTCTGGGTCTCTGCAGTGGGCAAAGGCTCTTCCCGTGTGTGTACCGTGTAGACTTCTAGGAGTCAGCTTCAAGAGCGAGGACCTGGTGAATGCTCCCTTAAGGGCTGCCCAATCAACAGCTATGCTTTAATTCAGGTCTTTGTAGGTCTTCCCACTTGATGAGTTTACTGCATTCATCTCAGACGCTGTAAAAAGTTGCAGATTTTTCCTTTCTTGGTGAGCAGTGTAGTTTTTAAAAAAACTTCCTTAAAAGCCAGCGGTAAAAACTACAGTCAGTCCCAATAATGATGATGAGTATATCTTTTACCAGGCACCAAATACTGCTCAAAGCCTGCTTGATGTGTATGAACTCATTTAACCCTCACAGCGATCAGATTCTGTGCTTAGGGGCGGAGGAGACTGCAGACCAAGCCCCTGCTTTCATGTAATTTGTGTCGCAGTGTGGGGAGAGAGAGAAACAGCAAAACACAGAAGTGGAATATACATGCAATAGGTGAAAATACGTTAGGTGAAAATATGGAGAAAAATTAAGTAGGGAAAAGAGCTAGACAGTGCTGGGAGGGGTTGCAGTTTTAAATAGTCTGGGAAGGCCTCCTGAGAAGGTGACATGAGTAAGATGTGAGGGAGGGAACCAGGGAGATAAGGGGGAGCCTGGGGGGAGGAGGAATCCGCCTGGAGGCCAGCGACGAGAACCCAGGGCTCCGTGGTTCCTAGTCCCACCCACACCGACTATACCCAAATCCAGAAAGCTAGAGTGATCAAGTCCCCCTCCACCACCCTGCGCCCCCCGGCCTTGCTCTAGGAGGAAGGGAAGGTATGGTTGATCCTCACTATTGTAGTGGGTCTATAAAGCTCCGTAAAGACACTGCCAACACTGAATTAGCAAACACTGAAATACAGTATTCCTCGGGAAGGTGCAGAGTTAGGTTCCTGAAAGCCTCTGGTCGTATTTTCGTCAATCTGTCAATACATAACCTTATTTTATGTGTGTTTCTGTTGAAAGACACCTGATTTAATATATATTGTTGATTCATTAGCCTTGAGCCCACGGTCAGCAGCACTGACTCATGCCTGAATGAAGCTTATCGAACACATGGATTTTCTCCAGAAAGCACATCACAGCCTTCTCCCTCCAGAACACTAGACAACATTTCAGTGCTACACTTGGAGGCCGTTTTAAACAGCGAAATCACCAAGAAAAAGCACACACACATATACAAAAAGGTGCTAAATAGACCACGGAAAGGGCACTCATTTGCAGTATGAGGGCTGAAACAAGAAGACTTGTTCAACCTCAGCTGGGAACACGTACATCATGCAACCCAGATTTTTTGCCAGTCTTCGCATGTCCATGAGCGACCACAAACGTACCACAAATATTGATGTGGAGGTTGCAGATAAATTTCGGAGAGTAGGTGAATGTGCAAAGACGGAATCCACAAATAATGAGGATCAACTGTATTTGCAGCTGAGCTATTTAGAGGAAGGATTTATTCAAGACCCACGTGGCATCATTCTTAGTGGGGTCATCTATTGGGCGCATTTTAGAAGGGGATCGAATTAGTTCTGAATCGCCTCAGAAACAGCAGCATTTGGCTAAGTGTTATTAAGAATGGTACTCTGTGGGCTTCCCTGGTGGCACAGTGGTTGAGAGTCCGCCTGCCGATGCAGGGGACACGGGTTCGTGCCCCGGTCCGGGAAGATCCCACATGCCGTGGAGCGGCTGGGCCCGTGAGCCATGGCCGCTGAGCCTGCGCGTCCGGAGCCTGTGCTCCGCAAAGGGAGAGGCCACAACAGTGAGAGGCCCGCGTACCACAAAAAAAAAAGAATGGTACTCTGTTTATTTGAGTTTTGCATTTTCTGTGTTGCAAGTAGACTTGTTACTAGCTGAGATTGGATCTGTAACCTCCCAGTGTCCCGGCCCCGACTATGCCCAGGTCTCCAGGTCCGCAGCCCCCAATGCAGAAGGTACAGTCTGTCTCCTGACCTCAGGCTCTCTCTCTGTTCCTTCCTTTGGATCAGCATCCCCTCTAGAGCTCACATGGCCATCTTGCTTGCCCCAGCGAGATAAAATGGCCAACTTTGTATGCAGAACTTGAGTATTCATTATGGTTTTACTCTGCTTTCTCTGCAAGTAACATTTCTCAGCAGAAATAATATAAATCTGTATTGTAAATCAGCCATGTGGACCATACAACTTGCCTCTCGATCTTTTCCAAGACTCCTGTATGGGAAAACTAAAATACCACTCACACTTCCAGGGCGGAACAGTGGTTTCCCAGGAGTGAAGACGTCTGCTGCTTCTCTGCAGGAAGAGAAGTGGCTCCAGCCAGCCTCACTGCTGGGCCCGGACAGGCATGGGCTCTTACTAAAGCTGTGTGAGTGAACTGACGTTTACTGGCACAGACTCAGCTTTTGTTGGCATTCAGGTGTCTCCGGCTGAAGAAGTTCCCTTTTGTGTAACACGTTCGCTGTCCCACCAGGAGAAGTTTCTGTGTTTACTGTCAGATTCTGATTCTCAGCGATGCTGCGCGGTGACTCTGAGTTCTCCCAGGCCTTGGGCTGCAGTGGGTCGGGCTGTCCGGGAAGGGCCGTGATTGGGCGTTTGGCCGGTGGGATTTGATAGGGTGCCTTAGTTGGACATGTCAAGCATCAGGTTTAAGAAGTGCCCCTCCTGCCCCTACCCTCCCTCCCTTTGTAAGAGAGCTGCCACCGTTCCCTATCATGTAAGAAATCATCTTCTGTGGAAGCTTTTGAATTTTTGAACAGTTGAACAAAGTATTGAGTTCTACACTTGTCAGTGTTGCTTGGATGAGTGTAGGAATGGTCCAGATTGTACTCTACAGAGGCTTGGCAGGCTTGCTCCATGTCCAGAGGGACCCATCTGATGAGCCGGTCCTTGTAGCATCTCAGTGGTCTTTAGCTCAGAGTCAGGGTTGGGACGGAGGGACAGCACGACCGTGAGGTGTTTAGATCCCACTGGCACCTAAAGGGGACGTTAGCACAAAGCACTGCCAGAGGACTCAACTCCAGGACGGGACTCTTGGTCTAGCCAGGTGCCCAGAGTGTGGATCAGGAACCAACTGGAAGTCCAGAGAGAAGGGCTGCAAACACAGCAAGGGCTCAGGTTGTTCCTCAGTGCTTGTGTCCCAGGACCCTTAACTGGGGGCTTCCGTCTGCAGGGCTGTGTCAAGGCCCTACCAGCTAGTGAAGATGGGGCTCCTGATAAGCCAATAAGGATGGATTGGGCCCCAGGCAGGGATTAGCCTCCAGAAGGACTGGCCCTCCGGTTTCACAGTGGAGGCACTTGGAGGCACGTGATACCTGACTCTAGCTCGCATTACTGGCTACTTGGATATTTTTATATGACTTTTATATCACTAGGCATACCTTAGATCAGATTTGTTGATAATTTAGAGCTAATCATAATAATAGCTAATACACTGAACACTTACCATGTACCATTCTAAGCACATTAGATGCACCATACTATTTATTTCTCCCAATGTTCCTTAGGACATAAGTACTATCATTGTCTCCATCTTACAGATCAGAAAGCTGCATCACTCAGGAATTAAGTGGGCATCTGGGATTCAAACCTGGGTGCTCTGGCTTCATAATCCAGGCTGTATGCATTTGCTGTGGTAAAAGTGGCTATGCCAAGCTCTCTACCAGCGCTTGGTACACCCCCTTGAGTTCTCACCAGCGTCTGTGGCGTTATCCCTGCAAGGATGCAGAAACTTGGGTTAATTAACTAGCCTAGGGCCCAGCCAGGCTGAGGACTCCCAGTCAGATCCAGTCCACTCTTGCCACCATACCTCAGTCTGCCTCCAGCTCAAGTGTCTTCATTTGACAAATTTTTTTTTAAGATTAATTGTTTTATTTATTTATTTATTTTTGGCTGCATTGGGTCTTCGTAGCTGTGCACAGGCTTTCTCTAGTT
The DNA here is from genome assembly GCF_026419965.1 of Kogia breviceps. Classification (NCBI taxonomy): domain Eukaryota; kingdom Metazoa; phylum Chordata; class Mammalia; order Artiodactyla; family Physeteridae; genus Kogia; species Kogia breviceps. The sequence goes on from NC_081315.1 coordinate 82,969,699, forward strand.
GCGGCGAGCGGGGGCTACTCACTCTTCGTTGCGGTGCACGGGCTTCTCATTGCGGCGGCTTCTCGTTGCGGAGCACGGGCTCTAGGTGCGTGGGCTTCAGTAGTTGTGGCTCACAGGCTCTAGAGCGCAGGCTCAGTAGTTGTGGCTCATGGGCTTAGTTGCTCCATGGCACGTGGCATCTTCCCAGACCGGGGCACGAACCCGTGTCCCCTGCATTGGCAGGCGGATTCTTAACCACTGCGCCACCAGGGAAGTCTGACAAATATTTATTGAGCATGTAGCATGTGCCAGACCCTCTTTTGGGTGGCAGGCATTCAGAGGTCCACAGAACAGGCCTGTTCTCAAGGAGCCTCCTTTGGATTGAGTGCTCCTGTTTGTAGAACAGCTAATGTAGAGCAAAGAATGGTGAGAGCAGGACGAGGTCTTGGATCAAGCCGGTCCACAGCTGTGTCACTTTGCTGAACTTCACTGAGCTGGTTTGCTCTTCTGTAAAATCAAGACAGCAATCCACCCTGAGTACTAAACCTCAGGTCAAATTCCAGCTGCTGCTTATTTATTGTGTGACCTTGGGCAGTACAGCTCAGCTCTCCAGACTCAGTTTCTCACATGTATAATAAGGAGCTCCTGCTTTGTAGGGTTGTGAGAACATGTTGTGCTACGTGCTGTAAGGCATGAAGCGTTGAGAAAATGATCTGTAAATGTCAGTGCCGCCTTGCTTTCCCCGCCAAGTCCAAACTCTTAAATGTGTGTACAGAATAACTCAGCACAGAGTAAGCACTGGCTAAGTGGCACGGCTAGAAAGTCGGTGACGATTGTATGTGAAGATGTCGGATGGGATATATCTGCAGGCTTATGTTTAAATATGCACATAGGTCTCATTTGTTCTGTGACATTATGGAAATACTGGGCTAAGTCTCTTGGTTGAAGCCACCTCCACTCAACTTTTCCATTGATAAAAATAGGCCTCATAATGCCGGCCTGGTTCCTGGGCAGGAAGTGACTAATACAATCAACTGTTTATGTATTAAATCACAACCCGGAGGCCTGTGTCTTGCACTGGCGGTGATTCTCCGAGGATCCTGGCCATTAAGACTTGGAAGCAGGCTGCCTCTGCTTGCTTGCCTCCCCTCTCATCAGCCTGCGGCGGGCTGGTGGTTAAAACAGGAGTGGATTTCCTCCAGAGGATGAATCCTCTTGTTGGCCAGCCTGAGCATCCAGACTTACATTTCCCTCTGGAAAGTAATAAATTGACATTCTGGTGTTTGTTTTTAAATGTATATAAATTCCTCATAATGTGGTGACAGTTCACCCTGCTCGGTAACAGATTAGCGGCCGTGACTGTGGACATTGCCACGGCACGCTGGCCTTTCTTTAATTGAAGAAAGCCCTTCATGGGAGAGAAAGAGCGCCCCAGAGGCCTCAGCGCTACACTGGCTGCCCCTCAGCCCCTCCCACACGTTGTCCCAGAGTCTAACCACCCTAGACCTTCCCCGAACACAGTGTGAGCAGCTGTGCAATGGCCTAGAGGGATGAAAGCACAGCCATCAGGCAGTTGATTACATTTGACTTCCTTTGCCCCCATGGAGACTCCTCACCTCCAGGGATCTGTTACCAGGAGCAATGGGTTGGGAGGGAGAAGGGTGATGGTGCCCCCGGGTGGAAGGTGTGCACTAGAGCACGCAGACCACCCCTTCAGGGCTAGTTAGCTAGTGCCTTGTGGTAGGGGCTCTCTTAGACCTCTGAGAAGGCTCAGGGCCAGCCTGGAGCAATAAAGCTAGACCTGGGAGGGGTACGAGGGTTGAAGTACTCGTTCCCTGCTCAGCGGGGATTTCCTTCTCCTCAGCCTCTTCCCGCCCTTGAATTCTCCAGGGCCTCTTTAGAGTGGGACCAGGACTCCTGACCTCTGGTCTCAGCCTGGTCTAGCTGTTGAGAACTCAAGATTCGGGGGGAGGGCATGTGCACATGTGCACGGTGTGTCAGGTTGAGGGAGGGGTTATAGGTCCTCTCTGAGGTCCCTGGGTGTAGAGTGAGGTATGCCTGCCCCCTTTAGGAAAACCAGCCGTGTTACGGCTCCTGGGAGGCAGCATGGCATGTTGACAGGGACTTGTCAGTACATGAACTTGGGTTTGAATGCCAGCTCCACCATATGCTAGCTGGTTACCTTAGGTTTGTAGACACCACTGTATTAATCTACCCGGGCTCCCATAACAAAACACCACACAGATTGGGTGGCTTACAACAACAGAAATTGATTCCTTCACAGTTCGGGAGGCTAGAAGCCCAACATCAAGGCGCTGGCAGGTTTGGTTTCTCCCAAAGCCTCTCTCCTTGGCTTGCAGACGGTCACCTTCTCACTGTGTCCTCATGTAGTCTTTACTCTGTGTGCTCACATTCCTGGTGTCCCTTCTTCTTTTTATGAGGACACTAGTCCTACTGGATTAAGCCCATTTTATGACCTCATTTAATCTTAATTACCTTTTTAAAGGCCCTATGTCCAAGTATAGCCACATTGGGGGTTAGAGCTTCTATATATGAATTCTGAGAGGACACAAGTCAGTCCATAACAACCACTCTGTGCCTCAGTTTCCTCATCTGTAAAATAGGAATAGTAATAACATCTATCTCATATGTTGCCATGAGTTAATTAAATATGTAAAAGAAAGTGGCATACACACACACACACACACACACACACACACATATGTATCTGCCCCTTGTTCCTGACCCAGAGCTCCTAAATCCTTTGGAATTTCCTGGATGATAGCAGTGTCTTTTGTTCTAATGAGGTGACTCTACGTAGGCTCCTGGATTGGGGCTGGTCACCCAAAGACCAAGCCATGATTAGAAGCTTAGAATTTTCAGTCCTACCCCCATTCTCCAGAGAGGGGATGGAAATGGAGTTAATGATCGATCATGCCTTCATCATGTGGAGCCTCTATGAAAACCCCCTAAAGTACAGGTCTCAGAGAGCTTCTGAGTTGGGGAACACGTGAAGGTGCTGGGAGAGTGACATGATCGGAGAAAGCCTGGAGGCTGCACGCCCTTCTCACACACCTTGTCCTCTTCCATCTAGATGTTCCTGAGTTATACCCTTTCATAATAAACTGGTGGGCTAGTAAGTAAACTTCCCCTGAGTTCTGTGAGCCACTCCAGCAAATTAATCAAACCCAAGGAGGGGGTCGTGGGAGCCTCCAATTTGTAGCCAATTGGTCGGTCAGAAGCACAGGTGACAACCTGGACTTGCAGTTGGTGCAAGACACACAGACACACAGTTGGTGTCTGAGGGGGTGTGGGGGGCAAGCAGCCTTGTGAGTCTGAGCCCTTAACCTATGCGATCTGACTCTCTATTCAGGTAGATGGTGTCAGGATTGAGTTAAATTGTAGCACACCCAGCTGGTGTTGCAGAGACTGCTTGGAGTGGGGAAAACCCCCCTCACATTTGGTGATTAGAAGGGTCAGAAGTGAAGCGTTCTGGGTGAGTAGTAAAGGAGAAGTGGATTTTTCCCACTCGTTGTGTAATATGTGCGCAGACACTCGTAATAAATGCTGACTGTGACACTGTTGTCCGCCACCTCTTTCTCACCCACTTCCACCCCCACCTCACCACCACATTCACAAGTGTTAGCATCAAGTGTGACGGCCACAGTGCCACAAAGTCAGATTTTCCAAAATGTTTTATGAAGCCTTAAACTTGCCAGGGTTCCTTTAGGAGTCAGTTTCCTCTTCTCAAAAATGGATAGAGTACCTCATTCACTTCATTGTGAGAATTAAACTAAATTGAATTAGGTAATCAATAAAGAGCCTCTATCATAGGGACACAATAAATGCAAATTCCCTCCCTCCTCCTTCTCGTTCTGAAATCCCCTCACCTAAGCACTACTGAGAATTTTTTTTTTTTTTTTTTTTTTTTTTTTTTTTTTTTTTTTTGTGGTACACGGGCTTCTCACTGTTGTGGCCTCTCCCGTTGCGGAGCACAGGCTCCGGACGCACAGGCTCAGCGGCCATGGCTCACGGGCCCAGCCGCTCCGCGGCATGTGAGATCTTCCCGGACCGGGGCACGAACCCATATCCCCGGCATCGGCAGGAGGACTCTCAACCACTGTGCCACCAGGGAAGCCCGAGAATTTTTTTTTTTTTAACATCTTTATTGGAGTATAATCGCTTTACAATGGTGTGTTAGTTTCTGCTGTATAACAAAGTGAATCAGCTATACGTATACATATATCCCCAGATCCCCTCTCTCTTGATTCTCCCTCCCACCCTCCCTATCCCACCCCTCTAGGTGGTCACAGAGCACCGAGCTGATCTCCCTGTGCTATGCGGCTGCTTCCCACTAGCTATCTGTTTTACATTTGGTAGTGTATATATGTCCACGCCACTCTCTCACTTCATCCCAGCTTACCCTTCCCCCCACAATGTCCTCAAGTCCATTCTCTACGTCTGCTTCTTTATTCCTGTCCTGCCCCTAGGTTCATGAGAATCTTTTTTTTTTTTTTAGATTCCATATATATGTGTTGGCTTATGGCACTTGTTTTTCTCTTTCCGACTGACTTCACTCTGTATGACAGACTCCAGGTCCATCCACCTCACAACAAATAACTCAGTTTCGTTTCTCTTTGTGGCCGAGTAATATCCCATTGTATATATGTGCCACATCTTCTTTATCCATTCATCTGTCGATGGACACTTAGGTTGCTTCTGTGTCCTGGCTATTGTAAATAGTGCTGCAGTGAGGATATTGTTTTTTAGATAATAGTAAACACTTAGAAATATGCTTCAGGCATATGGATGTCATGATGTCACTGCTGTGCAAAGATGCATGTCTTATGTCTTAAAAGCAGGACCTGTTGGCGTCATGATTTCAGTGCTGCTCAAACGTGTGTTTTAAGTTAAAAGTCAAAACCCAGTGCACTCCCCAGCGTGAATTCCACCCCCCCAATCTGAGGGAAGAAGAGGAAACCAGGCTATAGCTCTGCCCACTTGGACTAGCTCATCCACCAAAGAGATCGTGCAGTGAGGAGGTGTGAGGAAGCAGAGACACCCCAGAGACTGTTAAATATTTAAAGTCATGCAGAATCAGATCTCGGTCCTCCCAGTGCGACTGCCCTTGTGCGTGCCCTTCAGCACATCAGTGGTTCAAAACTCGTTTCCGGTAAATCTCAGAATGATTGCTTTTCTTGATGTGGTAGAGTGGTGAGTCAGCAAGCGTTTTTATAAAGCAGAAGGGAGCAGTTGCAGAATAGCCATGGCAGGCAGGAGCTGACTTGGGGAGCGGCACAGAGAGGGAGAAATCAAGGCACAGGCCTTTGAAAGAATCCTTACGTTTTCATTTAAGGGTTTAAAGCCACCGAAGCCTTAAGTCTCAGAAACCTGCATGGCTCCACGTTGTGCGTGAGAAATGACTGCAGGCACTGCTTCTAAACTGTGGTGCAACTTCCCCTTCTTCCGTTAGATAATTTAGCTTTGAGTCCCTGCCATTGCGCGTGCTCTGAGCATTTCCTGAGTATAGGGAATCTGGTTGGCAGTCCTGCCCTCTGACCTTGTAGGTTTCCAGAGTGTTTACTAGGAACAGAGCCTGTTATTTACTGGAGACAGCGGTGACCCCCGCTGGGAAACCCCCTCCATGAACTGACCACCAGGATCCAGGGAAGCAGGCAGGCAGGGAGGTGGGCATGGTAGACGATATTTCAATTATGGATCAGTCCTTAGTGCCTGGCATGCTGTTAAGTACCACATGCATGGTAGTTATTATGATGACTGTCCTCTTTGTAGCAGAAGCTGTCAGCATAGAATTGTTAGCATAGGATGTATTTTTCCAGCAGGGTCATCTTATTCTGAAAAAGAGGAAAGAGGGAGAGTTAAGTAAATGGCACTTTGCGGGCCCAGTGCCCCAAAGGGCCAGGTGTCTTGTTTTCTGCCCGAATGCTCACCGTGTTGCAGACAGCCTGGGGAGAAACAGAAGGGACAGCTGAAGTGCTCGTTGGGGTCAGCGTAGAAATGCTCTCTGGGTCCTCCCTGGCTGCCGAGGTCATTGCCGTGCTGAATAATTAATCAGGCTGATTCTTTGCTTCAGTCACATGGAGAACTGGGTCATGCTCCACTCCAGAGTCCCCAGGCACCTCTCTGGCCGAGCCCATTGAGGTGCTGGATTTAGAAAGCATTTCTGTGTTTCAAAGAAAAGCAGTAGCAGATGAAGCCTAATTTTATTTCAGACTGTGTCCATAATGACGGTTATCTACATTCCTGTGTATCGTGACCACAAACTCTGATGCGCTAAAGACCTCCCTATTACGGAAGCCATGTCCAAGGAAGATATTTTGAACCTTGAAAAGCCTACGCATTTTTAGAACAGACTCTAAAAGTCATTTGAGGTCACAGCCCTTTGTGTACTGGCCGCCTTATTTCTTGGCAAAATCTGGATGGTCCAGCGATCGGCCGGTGGACAGAAGTCAGGTTCATGCTGTCTCTGATGCAGTAACTGGGAAGGGAAAGGTCAGAGGGCTGTTGTGAATTCTTCGGGAGACATCCCAGGACATAGGCTATCAAATGTGATGAACGTACCCTAAGTGGGTATGTTACTGTGGCCACCAGTATGAAATAAAAAAGGATTCTCTCACAGTTTCTACATGGGCTGTATGATTATTCAAAAGGTCCTTCCTCATAGTCACGTACAGTGAGAATATGTTTGTTTTTTTTTTCCACCTGACCCCAAGAGCACAGATATAAAGAGTCTCCGCAGAGCAGCTCTGCGTAGCTCAGGCAGCAGCGGAATCGATATGCTCTTAGAATCCAGGTGAAATGGGCTTGAATCCCAGTCTCGTGTCCTGTGAAGTCCCTGGGTTCCCCCGCACAGTTCTGCCCGTTCCCTGGGCTTATATTTCTCTTGTGTTGACTCCCTGTTCTCCACTCTGAGGGCTCCGCCACTACTTTTCCTCCGCCAAGCATCTCCCCAGGGGAGGAGTACACCCTTCTCTTAATTCCCGACGTCAGCCATCTCTGTAGCAGACTTTTGCTGGAGCATCAAGGGTAATACCGAGGGGGCTTACATTGCATCAGAAACAGTCACTGGTTTTCAAAACTGGCTGTTGGACTTCCCTCATCTTTCTTTTTAATGGCAGTGCCTGCCATTTCCGAGGTTGCGCTTCCCCAGAGGCTGTGCAGTATGCAAACACACACATACTTTTGGATCTATTTGCAGGAGGTTTAGAACTTGCTGAAGCCCCATCCGTGGCTCTCTGAGGTCCGAGGACTCTTAGGTGGACCTGAGGGTTCCACCCACTTCTCCTCCCCAGGCCCCGGGCCTCTCCCCACCCCCAGGCACCCAAGGTATAGCCGTAGTGAGGTCGGGTCATTAGTTGGAAAAACGAAACAGGATTGACGGGCTGACTGTTGGTGGTGTTCCTCAATCCTGACACTTTTGACGGGGGATCAGAGACCTTGTGAAAACAGTAGCCACCTTTCCTTGAGTATTCCCTATGCTCCAGGCCCTGTTCTTAGCATAAGCCTTCCCCGTTAATCATGCCAGGACCCCCAGGAGGTCCATACCACTATCCTCACCGCAACAGATGAGGAAACTGAGGCTCACCAAGATTAAATAACTTGGCTCAGATCACACTGCTAATAGTGGCCAGCCTGGGATTGGATCCCAAGTCAGTGACTTGAAAACCTGGGCCCTAAACCACGGTGCTCACAGCCCCTCCCCCCATACCACTGTACTTTACTCTTCGTGGTTCATGTCCACAGAGCTGTGTGACCTCTGGTGTCACAGCCAAACAAATAACGCCCTCCCAGTTTTTTGCAATACTACTCAGAGCAGAGTGTTTGGCCTCTTTGGTTCATTGATGTGCCTCCAGTACCTGGCATATAGCAGGTGTCAGTAAATCCCTGTGAAATGAATGAACCCATCCAGCCTACAAGGCTCAGCTCAATACCATCTCCTTCCAGAAGCTGTCCATAACTCCCCCTCTGTGAGTTAAAAGGCTCCTCCCTCCATGAGCAGCCAAGGCACACGTGGGCCTCTGCGTCCCCTTATTTCTCGTTGCCGTGCCGTGGATTCCCGCTCTGCGTCTACCCCGCGTCGCACTCATTTCTCTATGTCTGCAGGAACTAATAGGCACTCAGTAAACGTTTGTTGACTTGAAGGCACAGTTGTTATTGTGCTGCAGGGTAATTAGGCTTAAATGGTAAGCAGTTCCTATAAATGAGTGTTCATTACGATTACATTTGTAGTGCTAGACCAAATTGTAGCTTTTCTCTTAAATTTCCTTAGTTTTTTCATACCTATATTTAGTGTCTCTGTCAATTCTGGTATCGTTTACTTTTTCGTCATCATCCCTCCGTAGTTATGTAGAGCGCTGGCCGTGTTCTGGGCTTCAAATGCTCTCCTTCACAGACTGCACTCATTTGAGCAACATCATCTTTGGTGCCGTGCGCGGAGGCTGGCTCGCCTGGGAGAAGGCAAGGTTTGTGTCCGACTGTAGCTCCAGTAGCTCCAGTTCCCTCATCTCTCCCCTCCTCCATCCCCTGCCCCACCTCGTGGTCCAGGAACGAGGCCCCCAGTTTTCTGCCAGCAGGCCCTCATCTTGCTTGTCCTCGTTGAAGCTCGGACAAGGAGAAGTGGCAGGCCTGTGGGAGAACACAGGCGGCCATGAGAGGGTCTCCTGCAGCCAGAGAGAAAAGAGGGGGAACATTTGCTGAGGGCCTGCAGTGCCCCAGCCCTGACCTTCCTCGTTTGCTTTTTGGCTCTCCCGGAAGTGCTCTGAGCTTACGGTTATTGTCATTTTGCAACTGAGTAAACTTAGGTTCGAGGAGGCTGAGCACCCACTGATGGGATAGAGGAATGCGGACCTGGGACTGTCTGGCCCTGGAAACCAAGGCTTGGCACTGGGTTCTACCCCTCGACACATGTCTTAGGAAGAGGTTCTCTCCAGGCATCAGTCTCTATTAATAGAGGACTCAAAGAAACAGAAGTTGAAACAGGATGTGTGTTTCCAACCAGGATATGACAGTTGGTTCCATTGCAGAGTAGAGAAAACCAGTGGGAGAGAAGGAAGCCCCAAGGCAAGAGCTGGGTCCCTCCCAGTTCAGCCATGACCCTGGTTCCCTAAATGCTCATAATAACAGCAGCAACAGGCACAGCGGCAAACCCTGCCCTGTTCATCCTTACAGCATAGATAGGTTGTTGTGAGACAGGGATTTTTAGTATCCACGTTTTACAGATGAGGAAACTGAGGCACAGAGAGCTTAACTAACTTGCCAGATTTGGCTTTCAGGACCAGTCGTAGGAACAGCATGACTGAGTAAGGAAGGGGCCGTCTGTGGACGGCAGTGGTTCTCAAAGTGTGGTCCTCAGACCTGCAACTTCAGTGTCACCTGGGAGGCTGTTAGAAATGCAGGTTTGGGGACCGCTGAATCAGAAACTATGGGGATGATGTCCAGTTTTCTGTGTTTTAACAAAGCCCTCTGGGTGTTTTAGCTTTGGCTGAGATCTGTTAAACTAGAGAAATCTTTAAAATCCACACATAGAGAAAAAGTTAAAATTTATCAGTAGCATAATAAATGTTTGTTGAGTTCTTATTATATGCTAGGCACTATGCTAAATATATTACCTGCATTATCTCACTTAGTCCAACAACAATACTATAAAGTTAGGTATTATTATTCCCATTTTACAGATGAAAAAATGAAGCCTTAGAGACCTAAGTGACTTCCCCAGAGTCACCAGCTGGTAGGTAGCAACGTCATGACTTGAATCTAGAGCCATCTGATGACACATTCCATACCCTGAACCATCCCTGACTCATTTTTGCCCTTTTGGTAAAGAGCTATTGAAGAATGAGCATTAATATAAGTACAAATGTTGATATTTTTTGCAAAATTTGGAAAAAGTGGGATAGGGAGGGTGGGAGGGAGACGCAAGAGGGAGGGGATATGGGGATATATGTATACATATAGCTGATTCACTTTGTTATACAGCAGAAACTAACAACATTGTAAAGCAATCATACTCCAATAAAGATGTTAAATAAATAAATTAATTAAATGATCAACAGGTAACTTTAAAAAAAAAAGAAAAAAGTATTTGAAAAGTCAGATTGATTAGACATTTGATTACATATTTTGATTGAGTATTTTGAGCTCCTCCTATTCTCTGAAATGAGTGTTTATTCACAGAGCTGATTCTAATTTCCCGAGTTTAAGGAAAAGTGGTGGTGGTTATAAACCTTCCTAGCCACACGAGGGCAGCACCAAACAGCGCAGGTTGCTCTTTGCCGCTTGGTTCTTTGAAAGGAAACGGAGCTCGCTGCTTAGTGGAGTTTCCCCTCCGTAAACCTGTTTCCCCTTCCGTTGTTCGTAGGGACCAGTGGTGAAGCTTCTCAGATCAGATGCTAAATTACATACGGAAAATTAATCATATTGTGAGGGCTCTTGGTTTTTGGAATCCATGTATTCTTGGACTCAAGGACAAAAAGCAGCCAGTGTTTTTTTTTTTTCACATTCTATTTTTAATTTTTTTAAAAACATCTTTGTTGGAGTATAATTGCTTTACAATGGTGTGTTAGTTTCTGCTGTATAACAAAGTGAATTAGCTATACGTACACATATATCCCCATATCCCCTCCCTCTAGTGTCTCCCTCCCACCCTCCCTACCACACCCCTCTAGGTGCTCACAAAGTACCGAGCTGATCTCCCTATGCTATGCAGCTGCTTCCCACTAGCATCTATTTTACATTTGGTACTGTATATATGTCCATGCCACTCTCTCACTTCGTCCCAGCTTACCCTTGCCCCTCCCTGTATCCTCAAGTCCATTCTCTATGTCTGCGTCTTTATTTCTGTCCTGCCCCTAGGTTCTTCATAACCATTTTTGTTTTAGATTCCATATATATGTGTTAGCATATGGTATTTGTCTTTCTCTTTCTGACTTACTTCACTCTGTATGACAGACTCTAGGTCCATCCACCTCATTACGAATAACTCAATTTCGTTTCTTTTTATGCAGCCGGTATTCTTTTTCACCTTCCTTATTGTTAATAAATTCTTTGAGTCTTCACAGGCTGTAGGACTCTCGAGTAGGCTATTAGAGAAAGTGGGGAAATGTGCTCCTGGCTTCTAGTTTTAGGGCATAGGACGATCCCACAGTAATGCTGGTGTATTAGGGTTCACCTCCACCAGGATCACCAGGATGCTGTACTGACAGCAGCTGCTGTTGATCTTGAACCCCATTTCCACCTGGGCATATCTCAGTATCCCATCCAAGCCTTGGTTTCTATGCCAGAGGCTGAGTTCACTGGAATTTCTTTTTTTAATTTAATTTTATTTATTTTTTTATAGAGCAGGTTCTTATTCGTTATCCATTTTATACACATCAGTGTATACATGTCAATCCCAATCTCCCAATTCATCATACACACACACACACACACACACACACACACACACACACACACACACACACACCGCTTTCCCCGCTTGGTGTCCATACATTTGTTCTCTACATCTGTGTCTCAATTTCTGTCCTGCAGACCAGTTCGTCTGTACAATTTTTCTAGGTTCCACATATATGCATTAATATATGATATTTGTTTTTCTCTTTCTGACTTACTGATCCATCCACGTCTCTACAAACGACCCAATTTCATTCCTTTTTATGGCTGAGTAATATTCCATTGTATATATGTACCACATCTTCTTTATCCACTCATCTGTCAATGGGCATTTAGGTTGCTTCCATGACCTGGCTATTGTAAATAGTGCTGCAGTGAACATTGGGGTGCATGTGTCTTTTTGAATTATGGTTTTCTCTGGGTATATGCCCAGTAGTGGGATTGCTGGGTCATATGATAATTCTATTTTTAGTTTTTTAAGGAACCTCCATACTGTTCTCCATAGTGGCTGTATGAATTTACATTCCCACCAACAGTGCAAGAGGGTTCCCTTTTCTCCATACTCTCTCCAGCATTTGTTGTTTATAGATTTTCTGATGATGCCCATTCTAACTGGTGTGAGGTGATACCTCATTGTAGTTTTGATTTGCATTTCTCTAATAATTGGTGATGTTGAGCAGCTTTTCATGTGCTTCTTGGCCATCTGTATGTCTTCTTTGGAGAAATGTCTATTTAGATCTTCTGCCCATTTTTTGACTGGGTTGTTTGTTTTTTTGATATTGAGCTGCTTGAGCTGTCTATATATTTTGGAGATTAATCCTTTGTCCGTTGATTCATTTGCAAATTTTTTCTCCCATTCTAAGGGTTGTCTTTTTGTCTTGTTTGTAGTTTCCTTTGCTTTGCAAAAGTTTTTAGGTTTTTTTAAGGTCCCATTTGTTTTTGTTTTTATTTCCTTTACTCTAGGAGGTGGATCAAAAAAGATCTTGCTGTGATTTATATCAAAGAGTGTTCTTCCTGTGTTTTCCTCTAAGAGTTTTATAGTGTCCAGTCTTACATTTGGGTCTCTAATCCATTTTGAGTTTATTTTTGTGTATGGTGTTAGGGAGTGTTCTAGTTTCACTCTTTTACATGTAGCTGTCCAGTTTTCCCAGAACCACTTATTGAAGAGACTGTCTTTTCTCCATTGTATATCCTTGCCTCCTTTTTCATAGATTAGTTGACCATAGGTGCGTGGGTTTATCTCTGGGCTTTCTATCTTGTTCCATTGATCTATGTTTCTGTTTTTGTGCCACTACCATATTTTCTTGATTACTGTAGCTTTGTAGTATAGTCTGAAGTCAGGGAGCCTGATTCCTCCAGCTCCGTTTTTTTCCCCCTCAAGACTGCTTTGGCTATTTGGGGTCTTTTGTTGTCTCCATACAAATTTTAAGATTTTTTTGTTCTAGTTCTGTAAAAAATGCCATTGGTAATTTGATAGGGATTGCATTGAATCTGTAGATTGCTTTGGGTAGTATAGTCATTTTCACAATATTGATTCTTCCAATCCAAGAACATGGTGTATCTCTCCATCTGTTTGTATCATCTTTAATTTCTTTCATCAGTATCTTACAGTTTTCTGCATACAGTGTTTTACCTCCTTATGTAGGTTTATTCCTAGGTATTTTATTTCTTTTTGTTGCAATGGTAAATGGGAGTGTTTCCTTAACTTCTCTTTCAGATTTTTCATCATTAGTGTATAGCAACACAGGAGATTTCTGTGCATCAATTTTGTATCCTGCAACTTTACCAAATTCATCACTGGAATTTTGACTAGAGTAATTATAATAATTGATTAAACAAATTAGGACACTTTTAAGAGTAAAAGGAGCCGCTCTTAATAATTTTTCCAGAACAACAAGCATAAATCAGAACCATCCGGAGAATAATTGGAGCATAGGGTCACTCTAATTACAAATCTTTCATTTTCCCCCTTTGATGACTCCTTTTAAGATGTATGTGACACTATATTCATTTGCTCTTTCACTCAGCAATGCTCATGGAGTGTTTTCTATGTGCTAGGTTTTCTGCCTGTATTATGTTGTTTTCTCCTTGTAAGAACCCTCTGAGTTAACTATCATTATTATTCCCATTTTTGCAAATAAGAAAAAAATTGGGACTTTGTAAGTTACATGGCCAAGATCACAGTACCTGTAAGTCAGAGCTAAGATGATAATTTAGGCTGTCCCTGCTCTTGGGCCAGGTACACTCAAACTGTATTGACATCACTGACTGTTCCTGTGCCTCTTTGTGGACCCAGCCCCATCAGATACTGTCCCTCCAGCAAGCTCTCAGGCATATGGCAGAGTGGTTAAGAGTGAAGACCCAGAAGTCACACTGCCTAACTTGAATCCTAGGTCCACCATTTATCAGCCTTGTGCTTCACTCACTTTCCTTTCTATAAAATGGGTACAGTAACTTAGTATTGACCTCACAGGGTTGAGGAGAGGATTAAATGAATAAATACCTATGAGGTGACTTCTAGAGCTCACCTAACGGTGGGGGCTAGTTGCCAGTGGAGCCCACCATTTTATTAGTGGGTTGGAACTTCCAGTTCCATGCCCACCTCCAGGGAAGGGAGAGGGCCTGGAGATTGAGTTCAGCCACCAGTGGCCAGTGGCTTAATCAGTCGCACATATTTAATGAAGCCTCCACAAAACCCAGAGGGCAGGGTTCAGAGAGTTTCCAGGCCAGTGAACACATGGATACTTGGGGAGAGTGGCACCTGGGGAGGGCATGGGAGCTCCGGGCCCCTTCCCCATACCTTGCCCTGTGCATCTCTTCCCTCTGGCTATTCCTGAGTTATATCCTTTTATAATAAACTAGTGATCTAGTATACAAAATGTTTCTCTGAGTTCTGTGAGCCACTCTAGCAAACTAATTGAACTCAGGAAGGGGGTCCTCCAAACCTCGATCTATATAGCTGGTCGACCAGAAGTACAGGCAACACCCTGGACTTGGGATTGGCATCTGAAGTTGGCGGAGGCAGGAGGTGGGGCGGGCAGTTGTTGGGGGGACAGTCTTGTAGAACTGAGCCCTTAACCTGCAGTATCTGACGCTCTATCCGGGTAGATGGTGTCAGAGTTGAGTTGAATTCTCGGACACCCTACTGGTGTCTGAGAATCGCGTGTTGGTGTGGAGGAAAACCTCCACACATTTGGTAAAGGTGGAAAAGTTGAGTTTTTCCATTACAAGGTGGTACGTAACAAGATGAAAATGACGGGGGAGGGCTGGGTCGTGGCGTTGTGAGTTTACCCACGAGGGACTATGTGGGGAACCAACAAGGGAGGAAAGTTTCTGGGCACAGCCCCGTGAAGTTCTGCCTGAGGGGCTGCCCTTGCACCTGTGGCATCCTTCTTCCCCTTAGGCAGTTTCTCTCCAGCAGAAACACATGAGCACATGAAATGTGAGGACATCTCCCAGAACCTTTCCCCAGGACACAGGGTCCTGAGTAGCTTTTGCAGTTGTTGTAGGGATACGACCTTCTCTTTTGGGTGTATTTGTAAAACGCATCATGTGCACCGGGAGTGAGGAGGGGCTGTTCCACTCCGGGTGGTGACCCAGGTACCTCAGTGCTTCCCCTTTAGGACGTGAGGGTCCACCTTCTGTTAGTGTGTGTTTTTTTTCCCCCTGAGAAAGTGTGATTAGCAATTCAGGAAGGAGGCACCAAGTCTGGGTGTGGGGTCTGAAACAGAGAAGGTTGAACTAGAGTGAATGTGGTCACTTTGGGACAGTTTGCTGCATTTCTTCATTTTATTATGAAGTTCACTTTGGGGAACTTCAGAAGACACTCTGAGAAACAGCCTGTTGGCTCCACAGAAGTGTGGCACCTTATCTGCCCTCCTGTCCTTCAAAGGTGGTCTCTTCAGTTGATGTGCAGCTCAGGAGGAGACCCGGGTCACAGGTCGCGGTGAGAAACCGCAGTTCCAGCCACCTGGTAAACCTGATGATTAATAGCTAGGCAGATGCTCTAGCCAGATCACCCTCGTATGTCCCAGGAACTTCTTTCTTTATAAATTTTTGGATTTTTTGCTTGTTACACTATGGATAAGATACCTTCTATATTTCTTAAAATTGAATACCTGAACTTTTTTTTTTTTTTTTTTGCGGTACGCGGGCCTCTCACTGTTGTGGCCTCTCCCGTTGCGGAGCACAGGCTCCGGACGCGCAGGCCCAGCGGCCATGGCTCACGGGCCCAGCCGCTCCGCGGCATGTGGGATCTTCCCGGACCGGGGCACGAACCCGTGTCTCCTGCATCGGCAGGCGGACTCTCAACCACTGCGCCACCAGGGAAGCCCAATACCTGAACTTTTTAAAGGAAGACAAGGAGTGTGATCTCAAATCAAATATCTCTAAATGATAAAAGAATAAATGGAATTTGTGCTCTGAGGTATCTCATAAGTCCATCCATTCTGCAGGCTTTCAAGATTTGGTGCTAGTAAGAAACGCTGAGACCTATTATCATGAAAGCACATTTTCCCTCCTCTTTTTTTTTTTTTCATTTCTGGTTATTAGAGAATACATTTTGCCTCATTGTTATTAGAAACAAGTGACAAACATGTAGCTAATTCTTTCTCCCAGGTGCTTAACAAGTAACAAATTTCACAGGGGTTACGTTTCTTACTATAAAAAAAAGAAAAACTGCCTTATACTAGATAAAGGTGCTTAGAAATGTTTATATCCATTAGCCCTGTAATTCTACTTCTAGTAATCTGTTCTAAGAAAAAAAACCTGAACACACACACTCACAAGCACAGACACACACACACAGGAAGTTAGGCAAGAAGATAGTTATTACTACATTTTTAAAAATTGAATTTGTTTATTTACTTATTTTTGGCTGCATTGGGTCTTCGTTGCTGTGCGTGGCTTTCTCCAGTTGTGGCGAGCAGGGGCTACTCTTTGTTGCGGTGTGCGGGCTCCTCATTGCGGTGGCTTCTCTTGTTGCGGAGCACGGGCTCTAGGCGCACGGGCTTCAGTAGTTGTGGCGCACGGGCTTAGTTGCTCCTCGGCATGTGGGATCTTCCCGGACCAGGGCTCGAACCCGTGTCCCCTGCATTGGCAGGTGGATTCTTAACCACTGCACCACCAGGGAAGTCCTACTACATTTTTTTAATAGCAAAAAACAGCCACAATTTAATTTTCCAACAATCTAGGATTCGTTGCTAAATTAGATGATTGAACATTTTGTAGTCATTAAAGACGCATTGAGTACACCTTGTAGAGGATTTTAAGGTACGTTGACCTGTGGCCAGTGAGTAATCTCCTGTCCTCTGACTTTCCTCCTAGTGTTTTGCTGTGCGCTCTCTGGGGTGGGTGGAAATGGCAGAGGAGGACCTCGCCCCTGGCAAGAGTAGTGTTGCCGTCAACAACTGCATCAGGCAGCTTTCTTACTGCAAAAATGACATCCGTGATACGGTCGGCATTTGGGGAGAGGTAAGTAACAGGTGAAAATAATTAATGACAGATTGGCTTGCATTCCACTCTGCTCCTCACGAAAACCCAGAGCTCTGAGAGCCCAGAGATTTGGTACTGAGGGCTGATAAAGGTATTTATCGGGGTCACTTTCCCATGAAGGCAACTGGTGTAGACATGATACACCTGTGATGTACCTATTAGCCCTGCCAGAGTCCGTTGAGGACTGGGGCCCTGGGAGAGGGCATTTCTCAGTGTCTAAATGACAGGATCTACTTCAGTATCCTGAGTCCCCAAGGATCCGTGGATGGACTTAAGGGCCCAGAAACCCCCTAACCTCCATGCGTAGTTGGATGTGCCAGTCTACAAGAGCAGTTCTCTGGGAAGGAGACCCATACCTCTCTCAAGGTACATTCTCAAAGGGGAACGTGACCCCCACATATACACCCAAAAATGTTGTTACCGCTGCTCTAAAAGTTGACACATCATCCTTTTATAATACAGTCTTCTTTGAGATCTGAAAATCCACCTCGTACATGAGTTCTGGAATCGATACCTGTGTATTCTTTCTTACTGTGAAGAACAAAGCAATTCCAGTTGGAAATGGTAGTTGAGATCATTTCAGAAAGGAAAATAATGAGTAAAAATACCAAATTTGTATAAACATCACATGAAATTGGAAAAGCCATATTCTTACCGAGCTCTGAGACCTATTCAACAAGCACATTGGAAGCATCACGAGATAGTAGTCCGCGTGAATCCACTCTACTTGATCAGTCCCCAGTTAAGAGCATTGGCAGCGAAAGTTTGCTCTTTGACTGGGCTGTTAGCAGCCCCTGTCACCTTTTGTCCTGGCAGCACTGTCCTAGCAGGAGGTAGGTTCCCAAGGCTCCGCAAGGTAGAGTCCGTCTGCTTTAGAATGGCGCTGAGCTGCATCACCAACCAGATTTTTAGATCCCAGGCATCAGGGGAGAGGAGGAAGAATTTTCTCCTGCCAAGAAAAGGACACTTTTTTTGGTATTTGCCTCTATTATCCTTTCACTGCGTTACCTTTCCAATACCCAGGCCTATTTCTCCCACCAAATTATCCATCTGTCTTCTCCCTCCTTCATTCAAAATGCTGTTCTACCAAAGGCATAGATCTCAGCTAGGATTTAGAAGGACGGCTGGCTTAATCTATACTGCTGTTTGAGAGACTAATGAATACCACCAGGTATTTAGAAGAGCTAAGTAAGCTTCTAAAAGAATCTCCAATTGGCAGGATTCCAGCAGGAAAGAAAGCTTTGGATGGGCCAGCAATGCCTGAAAATCTGCTATGCCTTCCCACCTAGTTAGCCCCCGCTAGGCCATTCCTATTTTCCTCAGTTCTTTCCTCTTCTTCTGAAACGATAAATTCTTCAAGCAGTGTTTCTAGTTCAGAGCATATAAAGTACAGCTCAGTGTTTAGGGTTATGAGCTGTGACTTTTTGCCATGCCTCACCACACACAGCACAACTCCTTAAAGGTTTGTTGAACGGCTGACTGAAAGTACAGTCATGACTTTCAGATGAGTGTCCCATCTTTAGATGACACCTGCATAAGCATTGGTCGTTTGGGTTACAAAAACCATTTAGCAAGACTTTACAGTGGTCAACCAGGAGTTGCTGAGTGTTCATGAGAAAAGGGAAAGGGCACATATGGGAAGACACAAGTGTGCCTGATGAACTCAACAGAAGCCACGATGCATTTTCATTCAGGGATAGTCCACACTCAGCCAACCATTCTCACTTCAGATGACTAGCCGGCAGCTGTCACTGGTTCTGTCCAGTAATACGATGACTGTTGACAGAGGTAATTGACGAAGATGGCCTGTGTTGCCTTTGTGTGGACCAGTTGTGGTTTCTAAGCTGAATCAATCCAAAAGAAATGCACCACCCAGCTCAGTGCGGGGTAGGGGGATGATTTCAGCTCATCCTGGATCTCATCTGTAGACGCTTGGCTTAGACATTGATTAGTAGAGGCACTGAAACACTCATGTCTGCCACCTCGGCAGCAGAGCTTGTGTTTACTCTGAGAACCATCGATGGGGACCTAAAATATCGTTCTCAAAAACCAGACCAAAGAGCATCTGTCCTGCTTTGGATTTGAAGATCTGCCAGGAAGCCTCACTGTGCTGCCTTGCTAGACCTCCCTAGCGTCCACGCCACAGCATCTGGGCTGACCATGACCTTCAGTGGACAGTTTAATAATTTCTTAAAATTATGCCTGAGGTTTTGCAAAGGGAGTGAAGTTGAATGGCCTAGCATTCCTACCCTCAAAGAGCCAATATGCGGGGAGACAGGAGACCAAAACCTGAAAACCTGAAGAGTGATGTGCAAGAAACCTCCGCCTCCCCCGTGTTGGTATCACAACAGCACATGCGCAGCTAAAGGCCTCGCGGCTTCTGTGTTAGGCCGTGAGCAGGTTACTTAACCTATAAGCCTCAGTTTTCCCATCCGCTAATCGCAGATAATAAAACCAAGCTCTGAGGCAAGTCAGAGCATTCATGAGCCAAGGAACCTGAAGCCTGTCGCATAACATCTGAGATGGGATAAAGTCACTTCAGCGTTAGCTATTGTAGCACCGAGAAGTGTCACAAAGCCGTGTCTGCTATTTACCAGCCAGATCACACAGATAAGAAGTGGTGTAAAAGGTGAGAAGAGACAGACATCGTTGTGGACCTGGGAAGGGCGTCAAGGGGATGCCTGGTAGGGTCTGGCCAGAGGGGGAGGAATGGGGACAGAGGGGTTGTGAGAGGATGACAGACTTGGAGTCAGTAAGAGGCCAGATTCTCCAGGGAACCCACCATTATTAGCCTTTTTTCTTAGAGTAAAGATTCAAAGTGTAAATAATTTAAAATAAGAGCCAGCTAGAAAGCAGGCTAGGGACACATTTCAGAGGATTTGGAGAAGGAGAGAGAAATTGGACATGTGAGGGGAAGGTGAAAGATTTATGAATCTTTTAATCAGGAGGGGATGTTTCTCCCTTAGGAGAACAAATTACAGGGGTGAATTTTTTGATCGTTGAACCGACACCCCCAGGTAGCCACAGACATCCCAAGGACGTGTGGTTTCGTGAGGAAGGTAACCTGTCTTCTCGTTGACTCCCAGGGGAAGGACATGTACCTGGTCCTGGAGAACGACACGCTGAGCCTGGTGGACCCCATGGACCACAGCACGCTCCACACGCAGCCCATCGCCAGTATCCGCGTGTGGGGCGTGGGCCGCGACAACGGCCGGTGAGTGCCCCGGGCCGGCGCTGTCCTTTGTCACCTCACCCGGTGCCCCAGTTTTAGCTTAACCCTGAAGCGGGGCCTCACTGTTACCGCATGTTGCTGAATATGAAACTTGACAGTAGACTCTCTGTAGAAATGTAAAAGCTTAAAGCACATCTCTATCCCTGCCTCGTTAACCCTCCGAGCTCCTTCCGTTCCTGGTTTCTGTACCTCAAACCTTTTGTCAACTCTGGATCCTACCTCTGAGTCCATGTATTTCTCCCCGCACCCCCTCTCATCCTCATTCATCTAAGTTCCCTACTCATCCAGGCTTTCTGAACTCCCACTTTTTTTTTTTTTTTTTTTTTTTTTTTTTTGTCTTCTCTGCAGTCTGTTTTAAAGTTGAGTCTCAGCTATTTCAGATGCTCTCCTATCGGTATTTTCTTTGTAGAGGGCTTGTTGGAAGGGAGAGGTTGTACAGCCTTTAATTATGCTTTATTATTTTTTTAAATTTGTTTTATTGACGTATAGTTGATTTATAATGTGTTAATTTCTGCTGTACAGCAAAATTCACACTGTACAGTATAACTGTACAGGGATTCAGTTATACATAGATATACATATTCTTTTCCATTATGGTTTATCATAGGATACTGAATATAGTTCCCCGTGTTATACAGTAGGACCTTGTTGTTTATCCAGATCACAAGCTTTAGATCATTAACTCATGCTGATAAGGAGCTCCTGTGGTTTGAAGTTGGCTGAACTCTCTTAACGTTTGGAATGTCTGATCCTACCAAAGTTCCACTCAATGTATATTTTTCTGAAATCCTACTGAGTATTTGTCATTGCCAGCAAGTACTTCTTAATAGACGTGTTGTGAATTTTTTGCTCTCCAGAGTGACTGGAAACAAGGAAGTTCTGATTTTCAAGTGCATATTCTAACTAATAAAGTGACAGTAATCACAGGCATCATACTTTGATACTTTATTAAGTAATTGGGCTACATGAAATGCATCTAACTCTTGAATTAAATTAATCTTTGTCAACTCTCGAGGTATACCGGAGGATCTCCTAGCATTTAGGGACAAGCTATAGGATGATTATTTATTGCTCTGTTGAAAAGGGGCAAGAGCATTGCAGAGGCTGCTGAAAATCCCAGACGACAGAGAGACTGCTGCCCTGGGGGTGGCTCCATTCCTGAGCATTGTGGCTTATTGGATCATGGGGTCCTCTAGGTGGCTCTGCCTTGGCCTCGCCATCCTTTGTCTCCCAGAGATGGGCAGTAGTGGATTTGATAGTTTTTTGATTCAGTTCCAAGTCCTAAGCCTGAAAGGAAAGTGGTTAAGCATTCATCAAAGAACAAGCATTTTTTCTGGAATCACAGGTGAGAAATGGTCTGCAAAAGAGAGAGCTGCAATGTCCTCTGACAGCTGATTGGATAAACCTTCGTGGGAGCACATTTGTGTCTTTGAGCTTTTGTAACAGTGATGAACGGTGACAGCTGGACCAGGTGCTTTGGGGGAAAATGAGTGGATAGATTATGCATCCACACCTGTCATTCAGTTGCTTAATAGAGCTGGAGCACTGGAGTTGATGCATTGGCATGAATTGATTAATTTTACAGAGGAAAATACCTGATGATGTTCGTGCATCATTAAAAACATTTAGCCTTGACGGAAGAGTGTAAGATACTTGATCCTTCCCTACTTCCTGTCCTCGGAGTTTGTTTTTAAGACAGGAGCCAAGGTGAAGATCATGATATACGTGTGCAACTGGATGGGGTTGTGTTTTTTTAAGGTTAACTTGTGAGTGGATTTCATCGATGAGGTTTTCAGTTCACCCCAACTCTTTAAAGTAAGGCCAAATGCTCTTTGTTCAGGGAGAAAATATGATTCAAATTCCAGTTGACAAAATTATTCAAGCCCTGAGCTTAGTTTCTCTCATCTGTGAAATGAGGGTGATAATAAGGACCACAAAGCACGTGTATGTATGTGCCTCTGTGTGTATAGTAATTGGCCCACTGGTGGGGGATGTGGAAAATGCTTAATGAATGTTAGCTCTTGATTCGTTAAAGCAACATCCGCTAGCAGAGACAGCTAATTACATGGCTTCCTTTCAAAGACTGGGAGGATGAGGGAGGGGTCAGACCTCAGGGAGGTTTCGAGGACAGTTTATCATTGATAACAGAGGGCGAGAGGCTGTTTCAGACACTGAGTCCAGTTGTCCTACAAAGCAGGAAGAACCACTCCCCTTGCATCCCAGTGATATCAGTGTAAGTTAGGTTACCTTGCCTTGATTATGTTTTTAAAATGTGGGCTGAGTTACTCATGTTTTTTAAACCATTTCTTATTCTTACTCAATGTTAGCTGATAAGTGTAATTTAGAAATACACTGAGGGTTCTGCATCAGCTGTCAGGACCTCAGAAAGCTCATGTAGTGGTTGGGGGCCCTTGAGCTAGATTGCTTTTAGAAACAGTAAATTAAAAAGTATGTTTGTCAGTGAAAGGTTGTATTTCTCCCATTGGACCCCTGAGTTTTCATTCTCTCAAAGAAGGCCTTTGTATTCCTGCTTTTTTTTTTTTAATACTTTCTTTTGTTCTTGATTCCTTTTTTTTTTTTTTCCTTACAGCAATTTACAAGAGCAAATTCAATTTGTAAAGCTGCGAAGGAAAGGAGTTTACACTTTGCATGAATAAAACATAAAAGTGTTTCATTTTGCTTGAGAAAATGAGTCCATTTCACATTCTCTTTTGTAACCTCCCTTGCTGAGAAAATGGAATCTCTTAGGGAATTTCTTGATGTGGTTAAAATGAATATGAAAAGTATGTATACCAGAGGCTTGAAGGGCACAGTCTGTCTTGAAATTCAGAGTGCTTCACTGAGCCATGTAATTTCAGGATTTGTAAAGTTGTTTTGGGTTTAGCATTTTCTTAAGGCTTTCAGGTGGATTTGATTTGCTCTGAAGAAATTCCTTATGGAGTAAGTTTACTTTGGGTGAGGGGATGACCCAGCTGTGACACACCCCACCGATCCCCCAGGTTGATTTGGAGAAGCCTCTTACTATGAATGGCTGAGAAGTCGCCATTGCATCAGACGTTGCTTCCCTGTGGGGTGCTGGTGGTTGCAGGACTGGGCTGAAGTTTTCGTCTTGTTCTTGAGAGTCATGCCTGCCTTTATTATGGCATTTCTTGGAGCCCATGTGCGTTACCGCCAGGCAAAGGGAGGGCTCCCTCCTACTTCGGTTCCTTTTGATCACAGTGAGATAAATGTCAAGGCTCCCAGAGATGGGACTGCTGAAAGGGGTCTCATGAGCCTTGTATCTCCAATCAAAGGCAGCACCAGGGAGCACCCGGATTGACCTGCTCCGCTTCCACCCCTGTGGGAAGGAGGCCCTGGGTTGTAGAACTGGCTTTTTGCCCCCAGTGACTGGGGCAGGTGAGCACAGTACCAGCTCTCATCTTGTCTCTACGGACCTGCAGGGTGCCCTTCCAAGGATGGGGTGGAAGGGATTTCACAACAATTTCAGGGGCCCTGCTAATCCGGCCACAGCTCTCCTATTTATTCATTCGGCCCTGGGAAGCAGCACTCTCCTTATTCTTTTATTTTATTTTTATTTTTATTTTTATTTTTATTTTTTATTTTTATTTTTTCTCTGGTACGCGGGCCTCTCACTGTTGTGGCCTCTCCCGTTGCGGAGCACAGGCTCCGGACGCGCAGGCCCAGCGGCCACGGTTCACGGGCCCAGCCGCTCTGCGGCACGTGGGATCTTCCCGGACCGGGGCACGAACCCGTGTCCCCTGCATCGGCAGGCGGATTCTCAACCACTGCGCCACCAGGGAAGCCCTCTCCTTATTCTTTTAAAGAGATATCAATAACAAGCAGACATAACTTCTGAACATAGGAGACTTTAAACTGGGACTTTCCTTGCCTCTTGTGACAGGTAAGGGAAGGGACACACAGATCCTCCGGTATGTTGCCGATAGGCAATAGAATCTGCTAATCCTGTCTGTTTCCCATGAGAAAGGAAAGTGGGTGGATGGTATAGTCCAGGGTTTCAGACCCCATTTAAGTGGGATTTCCCAGGTCGGTGTACCATGGAGCACTAATCAGGTCAAACGTTCATAGACTTTCCTTGAAAAGAAAAAAAAAAGGATCTAGGGTTAGTTGGGAAAGTGGGTTAAACCAAGTGCATTAGGCCCCTTGGCTTTGGACCCTCTCGGAGGTTCTCCTGTCCTGATGTGGACTGGAACCCTTTTCTTCACGGAAATGCGTCTCGTGGAACACACTATGGGAAATGCTGCTCTGGTCAATAAACTCGTTAATTTAAATTAGTGGCAACGCTAGATTGCTGTTTTTGTCTTTAGGAAAGATTGGAATTCCTTGTGATAAGTAACTATTATAAGTGGAGACCCCTGGGACTGCTCTAATGAAGGTAAAATTCCTTTATAATTAAAAGCAGCCATCACAGCCATTGCGCACAAGCTCTTTTTAAAAAGCACTTTCTTATGCAGGTTAAATGTTGACCCTGTGATACTGTTTGTGCTTATAGTTTGTATAGCAGAACTTCTCTTCTGAGAGGGTGTTTTATGTGTCTCTTTTCTGCTTTTGATGAACAGTTTTTAATAAAATCTTACTGTGTGATAGATTATTCATAAATTTCCAATTGTTTATCTTTGACTTAACTGTTTTATCTGGTTAAGATCTCAGGAACTTTTATCTAAATAACATAGTAAGTCTCAAGTGCACTGAATATTTTTTTTGTTTTCTCTTCTCTTGGGATAGTCCCAGCTGGTTTTATCCACCAAGCCCCTGGTTTTAAGTTGCTTTAGAAGTCTACTGCCGCACATAGTTCATGCTTTTGTTTTCCTGCCAGTGTTGTTCTGTGTTGATTCTTTTGAAAAAACTGCTTAATTTGGGGATGGGGTTGGGAGGTGCATGGGCATCCTGGCTGTAATACTGAGGTTAGTCAGAATGTGCAAAACTGTAACCTGTAGGCTTTCAGATGTAAAAGGTGGTTTTGTAACCACTGTCTTTCAACCTCTTTATTTTAGAGATTAACTGAGGACCGAAGGGGATGATTTGCCTTAGGTGACCCATCTAGTTGTGACAGGGCAAAGACAGACTCCTGGAATTGTCCTCTGTCCAAATAGGAACTCCTCTGTTAATCTGACAAGAGATAATGGATGGTCTGAAATAACCTGGGGTCAGCAGGGTGACAGAGAACCCTGCACTCGAGGCCTGGTCTCTTTCCTTGAGGAGATGAAACCACAGGTGTGAATTAAAAGCAGAGGTTGACAAAACATGGCCCCGAGCTGCAAATGCTTTTTCCATCTTTAATGGGTTGTTTTAAGAAGGAAAAAATGGGCTTCCCTAGCGGCACAGTGGTTAAGAATCCTCCTGCCAATGCAGGCGACACAGGTTCGAGCCCTGATCTGGGAAGATCCCACGTGCCGCGGAGCAACAAAGCCCATGAGCCACAACTACTGAGCCTGTGCTCTAGAGCCTGCGAGCCACAACTACTGAGCCCACGTGCCCCAACTACTGAAGCCCGCATGTCTAGAGCTTGTGCTCCGCAACAAGAGAAGCCACCGCAGTGAGAAGCCCGTGCACCAGAACAAAGAGTAGCCCCTGCTCGCCTCAACTAGAGAAAGCCCGTTTGCAGCAACGAAGACCCAACACAGACAAAAATAAATAAATATAAAATAAATTTATTTTTAAAAAAATTTTAAAGGAAAGGAAAAAAAGAATAGGGGACCCAAATGTGGAGGACCCAGTATGGCCTGGTTCTTTCCAGAAAGAGCATTTACAGTAACATGCATTCAGAATAGAATGAGGCAGTCATTGTGGCTTCTGTAGGAAGTCTGTGGAAAAGGCAAGTCCTGTTCTACCATCCTTCCAGTGTCTTCCTAGTCTGACCAGCCAGGGGACTTGTCTGTAAGTTGAAGGGGACCTGGAACTTGCACACGTAACAGTATGCCCACATTCTGTTCATATCCCTTTGGCCACATGCAGCTGCAAGGGATTCTGGGAAATGGAGTCTCTAGCTGGGCCAACAATTGCCAAGTTACTACCGCTATTAAAAACGATGAGGTGAAACAACTAGCCTCTGACACAGTCTGAAAAGGAATCACCTCAAGTGTTCCCAGCCTGTGACCTGTTGTTTCCTGTGCCCCTTATTAAGCTGCTGTCCCTCAGCTCCAAACCCACCCTTCTCTGCTTGCTTTGTGAGACTGGAGCTAGGACTCTGCAAAAATGTTTCTGCTTCTCTGGTTTGCTGCTCGTTAGACTCTGACTAGAGGGGGCTGCAAGGCTGGAGGAAGAAGAAGGAACTCGCTTCCTGTGTCTGTGAGCATCGTCCTAGAACAACTGCTTGCTTCATCCCGCTGTGTCAGTTCTCACGCAGTTTTCCCAGCACTCACAGAAATGCAGAACCGTTGATCATTCCCCTTCTTCAGAGCCACCAGTGCCACTGGCTGGGGTGCCCTCTTTAAAGGTCTGAGTCCTGACCCTGCTTCAAGTCTAGAGGCACCAGCCCGGCGGCACCACCTCCTCAGCGTCAGAGGTTTTGCACCATGGGGCTTCTCCAGGCTTCTAGGTTTTGATAATTCCAACCTCTGCCCTTTGTTCTCTCCACCCTCCAGGTCACAGCCCCCTCTTGCAATTGCTGCCTCCATGATAACTTCTTCCTATTCCCTTTTTAGTTTTGTAGTTACAGGTCTTTAAATGATCTTTCTGTCCCAGTAACTGGTGTGGTTCCTGTCTCCTGCCTGCACGCTCCTGAGTTGACCCTTAAAATGGAATTAGCACTGACTAAAGGAGGCAGCATGAGGGCGTGCCTGCCCTGAGGAGGGCATTCGGGAGAGCAAGTGGGTGGAGCTGTTCTTTATGTTCAGCTTTGCACACTGTGGTGACACAACAGCATGTGTGCCAAGGAGACGTCCTTTCTAAATTGGTGAAAGTTGCCAGTGATAAAGGGGAGTTCTGTTTTAGGTGACAGGGTTTTAGAAATAGTGGGCCTCTTGGTTTTTTGTTTTTTTTTTTTAATGTTTTCAATATCCACATTTTTTAAAATAAATTTATTTCTTTATTTTTGGCTGCGTTGGGTCTTCGTTGCTGCGCGCGGGCTTTCTCTAGTTGCGGCGAGCAGGGGCTACTCTTCGTTGCAGTGCACGGGCTTCTCATTGCGGTGGCTTCTCTTGTTGCAGAGCACGGGCTCTAGGCACATGGGCTTCAGTGGTTTTGGCTCGCGGGCTCTAGAGCGCAGGCTCAGTAGTTGTGGCGCACGGGCTTAGTTGCTCCGCGGCATGTGAGATCTTCCCGGACCAGGGCTCGAACCCATGTGCCCTGCATTGGCAGGCAGATTCTTAACCATTGCACCACCAGGGAAGTCCCGGGCCTCTTGGTTTTGGATCTAATTGCAAGTTGTCTCTATTTTCCCTTTGCCATTGTTTCTTTTCCTAGGAGTGATGGAGGGAGGTGGATCTTCACAGGGAGGATGGAGAGCTTCCTAATGACATGTAGTCAGAGGGTTCTCTGAGCCATCCAGTAATGAAAAATTGATGGAATCCCAAGATCTGATAAAAGTTTAATCTAAGGTATATGCTGCCTTGCCTCGGGGAGAGAGCAGTAATTCTCTCCCTATGTTCCAGTATTATCTTGACCTCTAGAGCTAATTTCTTTTTAATATAGACACATGATAAACAGAGGCATCAGGATTTACTTGACCATTCTGCTGACTTACACCATAGTTATATTTTATCTCTATAGAAGTGGCCTTCTTGCCTTCTATTAATCATGCTGGGATGCTTGCTACTACTTTCAATCTAGAATAACCTGTAAGGAAAGACATTGTAAGTGATTGTCTAAGAAAAGTTTCCCTCAGAGGAATACCCTGAGAGTGTCTTCAAGCCTATCCTTCCTTAGTGGATATATGAAGACAACAGTTTCTTCTGAGGAACACATCCTTTGTTTTTTTATTTTTATTTTTTTGTTTGTTTTTGTTTTTGTTTTTTTTTGCGGTACGCGGGCCTCTCACTGTTGTGGCCTCTCCCGTTGCGGAGCACAGGCTCCGGACGCGCAGGCTCAGCGGCCGTGGCTCACGGACTTAGCCGCTCTGCGGCATGTGGGATCCTCCCGGACCGGGGCACGAACCCGTGTCCCCTGCATCGGCAGGCGGACTCTCAACCACTGCGCCACCAGGGAAGCCCCACATCCTTTGTTTTGATAGCTGGTTCAATGCATAATCCATTGTTTCTCATAAGCATGTTTCAGCACCAGGCAGTGTAGCGTGGGAGCTTGAGATTGTCGTGTCAACAGCAAAAAATTCTGATGATGATCCCTGAGCAACTTCCATCTCATGCTTCCCCTGAGTCCCAAGCCAGGTGAGGGATGGTCCATTCTGGATGTAGCATGAGGACGATCCATCACACTAGGCTCCAGTGATTCTCTGTCAGTCTTGAAAGTACTGCGATCTTCCTGGAACACTTCGAGCCTTCCGAAACCAGAAGTAAGAGTAGTGTCAGCGGAGAAGAAGCCTAACGACCCACGCAGACATGGACTCATGTCTTAGAGAGCAAAAAAAGTTGTAACTATTGTAACCCAAAGTGTCACTTGGTCACTTGGCCTGTCGTGTGTACTCAACAAATGATTAAGTGTTTGATAAATCGCTAAAAGCCTTATGTTATCGCAGATGAATGGATAGTCAGTGTTTTCCATACACACATTATCACCTTGAACTCTTTTACCTAAGTGTAACCGTCTGAGATCTTGGGCTTCCTGGTGAATCCAATGGTTGAGAGCATAATGCAGCTCTGATTCGTTTCACTCACAGAACACTTCTGACACCAGATGTGTCGGTTTTCCACACCAAGCAACTCTCCAGGTCTCTGCCCACAGCAACTGGGTGTCCCACAATTTAATTCCATCCTGACACTGACTACCGGGTTAAGGGCTCGGTTCTTACAAGACTGCCCCCATTTCAGATGCCAGTCACAAGTCCAGGCCACCCCTACATCTGCCCGAGAGCAGCTATAAATCAGAGGTTCCCATGGAGGTTTCTCCTTAGGTTCAATGATTTGCTATAACGGTTCACAGAACTCAGGAAAACACTTTACTTACTATTACCAGTTTCTTATAAAGGATACAAATGAACAGCCAGATGAGGAAGCACAAAGGGTGAGGTTCAGAAGGGTTATCAGCTTCTGTCCCCGTGGAGTTTGGGGAATGTCACCCTCCTGGCACCTGGATGTGTTCACCGACCCCCAAAGCTCTCTTGACCCCATTGTTTAGGATTTTTACGGAGGTTGCATTACATAGGCTGACTGATTAAATCATTGGCTGTTGGTGACTAGCTCAATCTCCAGCCCTTCTCCCTTCCCTGGAGGTTAGTGTGAGACTGTAAGTTCCAACCCTTTAATCACAACCTGGTCTTTCTGGGAGCAGCCCTCACGCTGAAGCTATGTAAGGGCCCCCAAACATCTCATTAATGTGCAAAAAAGGTACTCTTGTCGTTCTGGAGAGTCCAAGGGTTTTAAAAGCTCTTGTGTCAGGAACCAGGGTCTAAGACCAAATATTATAACAGAAGATGCTCCTACCACTCAGAAATTACAAGGGTCTTGGAAACTTTGTGTCAGGAATCATGGACGAAAACCAAATGTATATTTCTTATTATATTACAATATCATGGTGCACAGTTGGTTACTGGAGAAGACAAATTCGAGAACATTGGGTGGAACTCAGGGAGTCTCACCACATATAATTCTGTCAAGTTTTTGAGAGCCAGGTTGGTCAAGAGAAGGAACACTGGTATAGTAATCCCACCATATGCAATTTAATCATGGTTCTTCGCTGGCCCTGGTGTTGGGGGCTTAGTGTCCCAGCCTCTCCATCTGCAGTGGGGATTTTTGCTGGGACGGCAGAGATGTGAAGGTGCTTTCATAGAACTGTCAGGCATTGTCCCCAGGGGCAATACTTTTATTAAGAATTAATATTTCCTTGAAATATTACCCTGGGTCAACTGTAACAGATCATAAAAATCAGGAGAAATTTTAAAACATGGGAGGTTTGCATTATTTTGTCTTTGACTTCAGATATCTAAAACTCTTCCGTTATTGGTTCCCTGTGAGTCTTGACTGATGACGTGATGCCTCTTCAAAGGCCAACACTGATGTTTAGAACCTCCCCTCTCCCTGCCCCAACCAAGTGGCTTAGTGTGTTTCTAACCCTCTTACTAAACCAGACTTGGTGCTTATGTATCACAGCTGTGACTTGAAGCCTGGCAATGAATTGTGTATGCAGGAGTTATTTTTTTAATAGAAAAAAAGTGAGAATTTATGAAAATTATCCTGTGATGAGTTTTCAGTCCAGTCACTTGGGATCCGAGACTTCCTGCTGCTTTCATACCTGTCTGTGTCAGCATGAGCTGTACCAGCTCCCACTGAGGCCCACGTTTCTCTCCTCCAGCTCGCTGGCCTCTCTCCTTTGGCAAGAGGAACCGAGCTATGTTCCCTGTTTTCCCTCTTAGCGGCACACAACCTTTGGGCTCCAGCACTGGGTGCCCTGTTTCTTTATTATAACTTCAACTGGGAATTCTTTTCTAGGCAGCTCCCAAAGAGTGCCCTGGGGAACTGCTCTTTAGAAAAGTAAAGAAGAGAAAGGAAATTAAAAACAAGAATTAAGAAATTAAAGTCAGAGTCCTCAGGCAAGGACTCAATTTCTGAGGGTAAAAAAGTCCTGAGAGGGGCTTCCCTGGTGTCTGCCTGCCGATGCAGGGGACGCGGGTTCATGCCCCGGTCCGGGAAGATCCCACATGTCGTGCAGCGTCTGGGCCCGTGAGCCATGGCCGCTGAGCCTGCGCATCTGTAGCCTGTGCTCCGCAACGGGAGAGGCCATGATAGTGAGAGGCCCGCGTACCGCAAAAAAAAAAAAAAAAAAAAAAAAAGTCCTGGGAGCAGAATCAGGCAGGCTTTGTCGCAGTGGCCAGAGATTGGAAATACCAAGTCAGGCTTGGGGCCAAATGAAAAAATACGTGAGCCGAGGAGTTCACTTTCAGTGGAAAGGGTAAATCTCTCTAAACCCAGGAAAAATCATTTAGATTATAAATAAAGGAACACGCAGTGGGTGACAGACTGGATCTGGTGCCATTCGCATATCCAGAGAAGCTGGATGGTAGGGGAGTAAGAAATAAAACGTAGAAAATTTTGTCATTCTACCCGTTATTTTACACCAGAAGCATGCCCGGGGGCAAGGAGTGTTGGAAAGTACTGGGGTGGGATGGGCTGGGGTTAGAGGTGCCCAGTTACAGGCTCTGAAGGAGCCCGGGGTTGGGGGAGGCTGAGTACGGGGCTTGCTGACGTGGCAAACAGAACTGTCAAGTAATGCGGCAGGGGGCTGGCCATGAGTAGGAAGGGCCAGCCAGATGAGGACTGCCTTTCTCTACGCACGCACGCAGTGCCTTGTGCTTCTAATTGCTTCTCTAGGCCTAGTCATCTCTCCTGTCTTTGGGTGAGTGGCTCCAGCTCTGTTTTCAAAGGCTCCTTTTTACCTGCACAGAGCACCCTGGCCCATTGGAGATCCACATTCAGGTAGGGCTCACGCACCCGGGCCCCGTACCCTGAGTCGCCCAGCCCAGAATGTGGTAGGTCATGATAGAAAGGAGGGGCCCTTTGTAACTGGAAAATTGTTTGTGGCCCCTTCCTCTTCTTCTCTAAATCCTTTCTTGCCACCTGCTAAAGGAGAACTCCCAAGTACCAATTTATCGGAAACAAAGCCAGAAAAATCTAAGTCTCAGTCTGTAGCCCAGTGGAACCAAATGTTTCTAGGAGGGCACCGAAACCAGGTCGGTCCCAGGAGACAAACTAAATAGAGAATGACAGCGTATGGGATAAGTTTTGCAGGGATTTTACATACAGCACCAGTAGAGGCACCAGTATCATTTCTTTGATTACCAAATCTGTGAAATAGATATTTAGTTCAGATCGAAAGTGTCTGATTCTCCCTGGCCCTGACCCCTCAGCAGCCCTCCCACTCCATCTGCCTTTGGACATAACTGGAATGGAGATTGGGATCAGGATAAGAGGGCACAAATCACTCCTAAATCTGTAAGCATCTGTCTGAACTCCAACGAGTTCAGCTGCCTCATGAGAGAAGCTTCTCTCCTTACTGCGAACCACAAAGCCGTAAATAGTCGTGTGTGCGTGGCAGTGCCTGCTTGGCTAAACTATGGCCAGGTCACCTTTGCCCTTAGTCCAGTGTGGTTGATGGTTCTGCCATCTAGTCAGCTACACAGTCAACAACTTGGGGGTCCTCTTACCCCACCACATGTAGGGAGTGGTCAGACCCTAATGCTTTGGCCTCTTAATACTTAAGGCTGCCCCTCCACCTCCCGTCCAGTATGGTGGCCAAGTGCACATGCCCAGCTGTACCGGCTTGTGCCCTTGCCCTGCACTGCCCTTTCCTGCCTGCTCATTTTCTAAACCCTCCTGGTGAGGCCTTTATGTTTCCTTGGATTGAACTGACTATTCCCTCCTCTAGGGCACAGCCAGAGCCTATGGGAACTTACACCCCATCACCTCTGAAGGAAGCAGCTTTATTTTACTTGATTATTATATGTGTGTATCTACCCACGTGAAAATAAATTCTGCACGGACAGTTATTAGATTTTTAAAAATTGGTGTGTGACTCCCACGTTCTTTATAATCATCTATTTTTCTGTGTCATTGGCTTTCAAGCTATTTTGTCCTAACCTGTAAGAAATACAGTTTATGGCACGACCTAGTTTTTCCCCCTCCCGCCTCTCTCTCTTTCCTTGACTCACACAAAAGTTTTACACAACAGTACTTCCATTCGCAGTGTGTTCTGTTCCTTGATTTGTCTCTTTGCTAGACTCTGTTCTATTTAACTTTCAAAACGCTGTTTGTGACCACTAATTGATTATAGTTTGAATAACACTGATCTTTGGTGAACTTTTCCAAAAAGTCTTTGAACTGAACACTCTATCAGCTTAATACCTAGTGTTTAAATTTAAAAAGATTCCACAGACAGTTAATGTTAGGAATGTCCTGCTCTCAGAGAGCCCCGAATACACAGTTTAGCTGTTGAAGGCTCTAAGCTGTCCTGCACTTAAAACTTGGTGAGCATAAAACACATTAATTGCTTCCTACCAATGAACTTCAGGGAATCACTGGCGTTTCTGGAGCCCGCCAGATTAGAAAATACTGAACTACACTGATCTAGGGATTCTGAATGATGACTCTATATCACAATCTGTTATCACAGATCTCTATTTTTAGATGTTCCTTTGCCTAGCACTCCACCGCCATGCCTGCACCGGAAAGTGTAGTATTCTCACAAGCATAGCTTTCAGTGCAGTCAGTGAATTCTCAGAGAATTTGACCTACAGTGAAAATTGCTTACTAGGTCACCTTTCCCTTTTTGCCAGGAAGTTTTGCGTTAAATCAAACCCTCAATTGCCATAATAATAATAGACTGAACTATATGACTGCCTTTTTTGTGGATCAGAAATGGTTGAATATGGTTCAAATTAATATTTAGCCTAACTGATTTATAGACTCACTTCTTCCTTCCATCTGGTTTCAAATTTTACTTTTCTAATTTAAGAGCCTGATAGAATGTGTGCCTTTCATTGTAAACTGTTTAATTCTTTTGGGAAGCAAATGGGATATAAATTTTAATAAGTAAACAGAGTCCAGCTGTAATGCCCCATTAACCAATAGAGTGTTTAAAATACACATTTTTTTTCTGATTTCCCTATTATTCAACAATCAGTAAATGCTATGCATTTTGCAGTGAGGAGTATTTTGAGTGTTTTTTTCCCCCTGTACAATCCCTGGGTGGCTTTAAGAACAGCAAATTTTAAAATATATCTTTGCAGACAATTAATATTTATTGACCAACCCAAATGACATTTGTGGCTTTCTCCATGAATTAGAGAATAATAGTGTTGCAGAAATCACCTCAGCCCTCAGGGTACTTGCTTTACCAGACTAGTTTTCTCTACCACTAGGGATCTCATTACAAAGATAAACAGCAATTACTAAAAGCAGTATGTCTAATGGATGGTGTGGAATTTCTTAACATATTTCCCCCCGCAAATTTGGTGGCCTAGAGTAATTGTCTGTGCCCCTTTATTGCCTAGAGGAAATATTTTGATTTATCTCTATATAGCTTCTAGCTTGAGTTGCTTTGGGTTTTGTTGTTGTTGTTAGACTTAGGAGAAACTGTAGAAGATATCTATTAAGAAAGATAAAGCCTAATCCTATTCACTAAATTCACTAAGTCAAGGGTTGAAATAAAAGGGAGAGAATTTTTTTTTAATAAAAGATAAAGTTTTAATATGTCTATACTGTACAAATTAGAGTGCTTCTTTAAAAACAAAGAGAAGATGGTGTATATCTTAAGTCTTTAAATCTTGAGTCACTTTTAATCATAATGTTGTTAATCATTGCCTTATGCCTTGAAATCATGCTGTTAGAACAGATTATAGCAAAGGTATGTTAATCAGGGCAGGAGGAGAACAGAAATGGCTGTCATCATCCGGAAGGGGCATCATCTTTTTTTTTTTTTTTTTTTTTTTTTAAGCTTTACAATTTAACCATAATTGTGCCTGTGTTTTGGGTTTTTTTGTGTGTGTGTGGTACGCTGGCCTCTCACTGTTGTGGCCTCTACCGTTGCAGAGCACAGGCTCCAGATGCCCAGGCTCAGCGGCCATGGCTCACGGGCCCAGCCACTCCGCGGCATGTGGGATCTTCCTGGACCGGGGCACGAACCCACGTCCCCTGCATCGGCAGGCGGACTCTCAACCACTGCGCCACCAGGGAAGCCCGTACCTGTGTATTTTTAAATGATCTATCAAGGTGGCTTTCATCATGCCCAAGGCCATATCATCCTTATTCCTCCCTTGAAGTATCAAGCTGTGGAATTTCTTTTCTCCCTCCTTCTTCCTTGTATGGTCCCATCTGCCTCTCCAGGAACTTAGTAGACACCCATGTATTAAGTCCCCAGTATGTGTCAGCCACTATGCTTGGCACCAGGATATAGCTCTGACCAAGCACTTCATGGTTCCTGCCTTCATGGGCAGTACTAAGTGGGATAGTAAGAGGAAGTAATTACATGAGTTCTTAAGTCCCATGAAGCACTTTGTAATATAACTACCAAGCCCTATACACGTTTTAGATGACATTGTTGTCCTTATGACTTAGGGTCCCACCTCTTCTGTCAGCCTTTCTGTCACTATTTGCATCAGTCAGCACTGGCTAGGTTATGCTTCAGTAACAACCAAAAGACTCAGTAACAGTCCTCATTCTACTAAATGTCCATGGCATGTTGGCTGGAGGTACTGCTCCTTGTAGTATTGTCCTCATTCTGTGTCCAAGGTAGACGATGCAGTCACTATTTAGACTAGAGTATTGCCAGCCATGGTATCAGGAGGAAAAGATGCATTGACTCTTAAAATTTCTGCCTGGGAACAACACTTAACCCTTTTGTTCACATTTCACTGGCCAAAGCAGTTATGTGACCAAGCCTGACTTCAGGGGATGGGGAGATATACTTCCCTAGGAAGGGGACTGGATATTCACATCACTGCAGTGCCCTATGATCTCTTTTATCTCCGTAGTCATGTAGATCTTAGCGGCACTTAATCTTTCAACCTTGTGTTGTTACTTAATGTTGTAAGTGTGTGCATCTCCCCAGTTAGATTGTAGATTCCCTGATAGCCAGCACCATGTTTTTATACTTCCTTGTATGTAACTCAGCATGATGCTGTCCTTATATTAGGTGCTTAAAAATGCTTTTAATTGTATGAAGGAGAGAAGGGAGAATTATCAGAACTCTTTCCATGTTTTAATATAATGCTTTATAGTTTAAGGCTCTGTGTACACTATCTCCTTTAATCTTTTCCGGGACCAAAGGACATAGTATTATGCCTTTAACAGATCAGGAAAATGAGACCCAGAACTTGCACATGACTTGCTTAGTGTTGCACCAGGAAAAATGTGATTGAGCTGTATCTGAAACCATGAATTCTAAATCCTGGACCAGTGGTTTTTCCTACTCCTTGTAGTTGTTAATATGATCACCCCAATTTTTTTTTTACTTGTGCTGAGGATCACACAGGGGAAGGGAGAAGGAAGCTTCAGAAAAAGAGTTGAAAGCTCCTAACCAGGATAGGGGTATATCTCCTGGCATTTGGGTCATAGCAAAGCTGAAGGGACCACACAGCGAAACTCCCAGCTTGAATTCAGCAGGTCAGTGTCTTTGTTTATCTAAGGCTGCTATAACAAAGTATCACAAATTTGCCCACTTAAAAAACTACAGAAATGTGTTCTCTCACAGTCTGGAGGCCAGTAGTTCAACATCAGTTTCATTAAGCCAAAAATCAAGATGTGGGCAGGGTCCCACTCCCTCTAGAAGCCTGGGGAAGAATCAATTCCTTACATCTTCTTCCGGCTTTTGGTTGCTGCTGCCATTCTTTGGCTCCTCCCATTTATTTTTCTTAGTGAATCTAAAAATACACAATGTTTATTAAATAATTAATCATCCTTTCCTAGAAGGGTTATTTCATTTCACAGATGAGCAGTTTATTGCCAGAGCACTATGTCTTCCTCTAAAATGATGTATAACATGATTTGGTACCTACATTGTTAGACACTTGAATGTTTTTTCTCTCTGCCAGTTAAGCTTGAAGGTAATGTAGTGCATATTCATTTGCATTTTGTTCCTTTCAAGAAATACAGATGTGCATAGTGGGGTGACCCCATGTTTTTCCATTTCTAAAGTAGTATATAGAACCTGATATGTTAGTGTACATGAATTCCAATAAATTTTAGTATTTACTAAATATTAGTATGTAGTGATAAGTACCACAGGTAATACACCTTCACAACATTAAGGCTATGAAGAAAAGTAAACAGTTATGTAATTGGCAAGGAAACTAATGCAAAAGTTTAAAGAAAGAAATACCAAAGCCAATTTTTTTCTCAAATGCTTTTGTGGTTTTACATACTTCATTGTCTGCCTTCAGAATCTAAAATTCTAGGCTAGTTTGTTTATAAAGCAGTCCCATTAGACATTTGCCTTATTTTTAAGAAATGTTTATGCTAATGCTAGGTTAGTAAGTAGGGGTTACTCTCCATCTTGGCTCTCATGACATGAAGGGCCTGAAATGCTGGGTGGAGAAGAGCCAGGAAACCAGATCCAGGCTTGGGTGAGGGGTTCTGTGATCTATTATTCATGTCTGCCATGGCCATGGAGTAGGACATAAGCATGACACAGCATGAGTATTGAACAAGTAATTATTGGAATTATTACTTCATCTAGGCCCTTACACAGTTGGCTTGCCCCAGAGTCATTGGTTAACAATAACTTTGACACAGGAAAGGTAAAAACTGAAAAAAAAAAGGGGGGGAGGTCAAATATTGAATACTCTCAGTACTTACCCATCATGTCTGAAATTTGGTGATTTCTTTTTTTTTTTTTTTTTTTTAATTATTTATTTATTTATTTATGGCTGTGTTGGGTCTTCGTTTCTGTGCAAGGGCTTTTTCTAGTTGCGGCAAGCGGGGCCACTCTTCATCGCGGTGCGCGGGCCTCTCACTGTTGCGGCCTCTCTTGTTGCGGAGCACAGGCTCCAGACGCGCAGGCTCAGTATTTGTGGCTCGTGGGCCTAGTTGCTCTGCGGCATGTGGGATCTTCCCAGACCAGGGCTCGAACCCGTGTCCCCTGCATTGGCAGGCAGATTCTCAACCACTGTGCCACCAGGGAAGCCCTGGTGATTTCTTGATAAATATCTATTGAAGGAAGAAAGGAAGGAGAGAATTGTTCTAGAGTGCTGTGACCATGCACGCAATGGGAAAACTTGTTTTCAGTACCTGATTGTGAATCAGGAGCCCGGCATGGAGCAGATTGCAGTGCTCAAAAGGACCAAGAACACCCTGTACATTCGTTTGTGGGTAAAACAACATAAATACGGTGTTTGAATATTAAATCTTTAAAACATTTGCATTGTCTAACAACAGACACATAGTGCTGGCAACAGTGTGGTCTGTTGTTTTTGTTTGCCACACCACCGGAAGGACTAAAATGGATTTTTAAGATTTGAATCCCAGCCCTTTCACCAAGTATTTATGTGTCCTTGGGCAAGTTATGTAACCCCCTCAGTACCTCTGTTTCCTCATCAGAGAATTACGTTGCCCACCACCTAGGGGTAACTGGGTTACTCTTGGTAGGAGCTGAGAACAGTGTCTGGCACATGCATAGTGAGAGCCCTGGTCCTTTTGCCCTCAGTTCCATTCCCATCCTCCCCTGCTGGCCTCTGCCCCTGCAGGCTGTGTTTCCAGCCTCTGCCTGGGTTCGGCCACTGGAAGCGCTGAAAGCAGGAGGAAGGGAAGCCATGGTTCCTCTCCCCTCTCTACCTCCAGGCTGTGTCTCCTCAGGGCCCCAGCCTCCTCCGCACAGGCCGCCATGGCTGTGGCTCTGCTGGGTAGCTTCCACCTCCTTGGGCCCTTCAGCTTCCTGTTGCTGATCTCTGAGTGCCTCCCTGTCTCCTGTTTGCTTTTCAGCTCTTCCATCACCCATGTCACCAATTCCATTAAATTCCCTCTGCTTCAAATATTTAGAGCAGTTGTTGTATTCATCATTGCGCCCCGACCGATAGACTGTGTAAACATTTACTGTCATTATTATTGTTGCTGTTGCTTTTGTCATCATTGTTTCGTACACCTCAGAGGAAACTGAGACTCAGGAGGTGAAGTGAGTTAACTGGGATGCCACGGCTGGTGGGTGACAGACTCCAGCATGAAACCCTTTTCACTCAATCTCTCCTTCTACGTACGGAGGCTTTGAATGGGCTGGTATCTTTGACTCTAATTAGTCTGAATTGACAATGTATGTCTTGCCTGAGGGCCCCCTTCCTTTTTGACACCCACATACTGGAAGATGTGGCTCCATGACGCGTGCTGAGGAACAGCCATCCTCACAGCCAGTGACTGCTTTGGGGGTCATACATCACCAAGTTGGAACTGACCTCAGTCCTCATGGGGTTCCACCACAGTGTGGGGTGGAGTGAAAGATCATTGATCACAGACAACAGAAAATGATTTGAGTGATCTTAAGCAAAAGACGATTTGGGTGTCTTCTGGAACCCTGAGGCAGGGAGATGCCCAAGAGGACAGAACAGGGTCTGAAGTAGTATCAGGATCACTTCTATCTTTCACCTCTATTCTTGGCTTGTTCTCATCTCTGCTTCTTAGTTCTTATGGTAGAAAGTGACCCCGTACATTTCTTTTCTAGCCAGTCTTGGAGTGTAGTCTCCCAATTTTAAATTCCTAAGGGAAGAGACTCATACCCAGCATAGACCAGGTGCCCATCCTGGTCAGACTGACTGGCCAGGTCACTTCATACAAGATGTCACCCAGGGGCCTGCTGCTGCCACATAGGTTGGGGTGGTGTGGTGTCTTACAGAAAAGGGGATCACAGGTGTGCACTAGAGAGCCCATTTCACGATTTCTAACAGCCTAATTCATAATCATGGGAAGCACAACTGCCATATCTGGGTGCCCACCATCCACCAGAGGTGGTGCTAATCACATTATATCTGGTTTTGTTTGTTTTGTTTTTTTTAAATTTTATTTCTTAAAGCAGCATTAGGAAGCAGGTTTTATTATTTGCATTTTGTAGGTGAAGAGAGGGCAAAAGGAAAACTACACACTTGTGCAAAATAAGCGGGCCAACTAAAATGGTAAGGGTCTTTGCTTCTAGCGGAATGAAAATACATCAACTCAGAGTGGCAACATTGGTTAGTTTATGCTGATCAGAAGTTATGAGTAGTGGCTAAGCATACCTTTGATTAACAGAGAAAAGTGGCATGGGGACAGATCACACTAGCTTGTTATTTGTATAAGAAATATATATTAAAATAAGAGGTCCTTGGTGGTTAAAATAATAAAATGGCTCATTTGTGGTTAAAAGGACCAATTTGGTCCAACTCCTACTCTTTGAAAATAAGGAATTTTGCTTGAGGTAAGTAATTTAGGTCTTTTGTGGGAAGTTCCTTCAACTCCTAAGATGATTCAGAGTTTGGAATCATTGATTCAGTCTTCTGACTATATCAGGAGTGTTTAAATATACGTTTTCCACTCAGTTAATAAGTCATGAATTCATTTAAATTTATCATCAGTGCACTCAGAAGTCATCAAAGTAGACTTTGAGCTGTGAGCATTTGCTTCTGTCCTTCTGGTTAATCCTGACACATCTCACATGTCATAGTTTTCCAAAATTCTAAAAATGGGAACACTTACTATTAAAATTGATGATTAGATTGTTTTGTTCTTAAAGAGAAATAATGAACTTGCTTAAATGATATAGTCTCCTCTCTTTCCATCAAAAAATTTTCTACATGAGTGGAGAAAGTGGAATGTATGGCCTAATAGCCAGTGATGCTCAAACTTGAGTACTCATCAGGATGAGCTGTAGGTCTGTGTAAACACAAGGACGGCTGAGTCCCATCCCCAAAAGTTTCTGATTCAGTAGCAACAAGTTGCCAAGTGAGGCTAATTTCATCCACGGACCACACTTGGAAAACCACTGCTCTAGGCTGAAGAGAGAATTTGCTGAGAATAGACATAGTGCTTTCAGTTTTGTGGCTTTAAGAGAAAGTGATGGGGGTGGCAGATTTAAATGATTAGTCTGCTCAGTCAGAAGGCTCCGCTCTTTGCTAGGAACTCAATCTGGATTATATGAGTTTCCTTTCTTTAGGGGGAAAGATAATACACAGAGGAGGATTTACTATTACGATAATGAAGCTTAAAATTTAGGGCCCCTTTCAAGGCCCTGGGGAGGGGCCTATTGATAAGTGCACATGGTTTTTGTAAAATTTGCAAAAGGAAGATTTTTTTTGTATTCATTTTCTTAAAGAAGTCCCCAGAAATTGTCTAAGCTTTCATTCCCATAAAACCTGAGTCAACTCTGATAATTAATGAATATAATTAACTGATATGTATACAAGGAATAGAGTTTGTAACAAAGAGCAGTCTTTTGTAGGTTAAGCAATCTCTAAAAGTGTCAGTAATAAGGGTAAGTGGGGACATCATCTCAGAGGACATGTGAACTTTGTGTGGAACTTACTTTAATTGAAAGAGTTCAATGGAGCATTAAGCAGATGAAAATCCAAGGTGATCTTAGCTTGTCTACTAACTGATCAGCTTGCTGTGTGTGCTCTCTTTTTATTTATTACATTTTATTTATTTGTGATGAGAGCAGAAGATTTGGAGAAACGAGATAGGTTGCAGTTCTGGCTTCACCTCTTATAAATAAGTTCACTCATTC
Organism: Kogia breviceps; assembly: GCF_026419965.1. NCBI lineage: Eukaryota > Metazoa > Chordata > Mammalia > Artiodactyla > Physeteridae > Kogia > Kogia breviceps. The sequence goes on from NC_081315.1 coordinate 83,011,115, forward strand.
TTTCTGAGCCTATTTTGTCTGTAAAGGGAGATGGTGATAATAATAATAGCCGACTTAATAGGGCTAATGGGATTCTGTAATGAAATGATTGGCAGACATTCGTTCATACCTGAAAATATAAAATGCTACACAAATGTTAGTAATTTGTAACTATACAATGCTATGCAAATAGTACACTAATAATTCATATTAATTGAATGATTAAATGGGCCATTCTGTTGGATCAAGAGTCTGCCTTCTATAAAAGGGCAGACTATAAATACATTAGGTTGTATGGGTCGTTCTGTCTCTGTCTCAACTACTCAACTTTGCCACTATTAGACAAAAGTAACCGTAGACAAGATATAAATTAATGGGTGTGGCTGTGTTCCAATAAAGCTTTGTTTATTAAAAACAAGTACACCAATGCTCAATGATGTACCAGAATTGACCCAAAAAGCCACAGGCCTTCCCAATTAGGAGCTTCCAGTTGAGCATGAAGATAAAACAAATATTAGCAATTATAAATGATGTTTTTATTTAAACTTAACATTGAAGGATCAAAATGCTGGCAAATTTTATCTGCTTTACTTTTCATAGGCCCCTGATGTAGCTGGTATCTCTTTGGGGGATGAGCAAAGTGGGGTGAAGGAGGGAGTCAAGGTTAAGAACAGTTAGGGGTCAGAATGCCACCTTGTTTCTTTTTATGCTTCCTGGCTCTGGAAGTGGCAATAACAAGGTGAGCTCCTGTTTAAACTCTCCTCTAGGATTAAGACTCAGAAGCAAGCTCCTAAGAATAGAGGTTCGTGACCACCAAGGAAGTAGGTGGTTCTGTTTTCTAATCGTAATTATTTTTAAAAGATCACTGAGATGCCCAGGTCTGTGAACTTTGGAAAACTAAAATAAACCATGGCTTTCCTGGTGGCGCAGTGGCTGAGGGTCCACCTGCCAATGCAGGGGACACGGGTTCGTGCCCCAGTCTGGGAAGATCCCACATGCCACGGAGCGGCTGGGCCTGCGAGCCATGGCCACTGAGCCTGCGCGTCCGGAGCCTGTGCTCGGTGACAGGAGAGGCCACAGCGGTGAGAGGCCTGCGTACCGCAAAAATAAATAAATAAATAAAATAAAAATAAATAAAATAAAAGAAACCAAAGGAGTTTTAGGAAACCCATTAAAAGACAATTACCTATACATCTTAAAAGGGAAGTTAATCATGAACCATAAATAAGGTTGCTATAAACATTCACATACAAGTTTTTGTGAGAACATAAGTTTTCACTTCTTTTGGGTAAATACCTAGGAGTGAGGTTGCTAGGTTGCATGGTAATGGCATGCTTAATTTTATAATAAACTGCCAAACTGCACTTTGAAGTAACTGTACCATTTTGTATCCCCACCAGCAGTGTCAGGGAGTTCTAGTTGCTCAGCATCCCCACCAGTACTTGGTATTGCCAAGTTTTTGTTTGTTTGTGGGCTTTTGTTATTTCAGCATTCTAAACTGTGTGAAGTGGTAACTCATAGTTTTAATCTGCATTTTTCTAACAAATAATTATATGGATTATCTTTTTGTGCTTATGAAAACCTTCTGGTTTTCTCTGGTTTTGTCTTCTCTGATGAAGTGTATGTCTAAATTTTATGCCCATTTAAAAAAATTGGGTTGTTTGTTTTCTTATTATCAGTTTTATTCATAATTGCCCCAAACTGGAAACAACACAAATACCCATCAACTGGTAGATCAATAAACAAACAATGGTATATCCATACATGAAATTCTCAACAATAAAAAGGAATGAATCACTGATACACTCAACAATTATGCTAAGTCCAGCCTCACCCTAATATCAAAATCAAACAAAGATATCACAAAAGAAGAAAATTGCAGGCCAATATCACTGATAAACGTAGATGCAAAATCCTCAACAAATTATTAGCAAACCAAATTCAACAATACATTAAAAGGATCATACACCATGATCAAGTGGGATTTGTCCAAGGGATGCAAGGATGGTTCAGTGTCTGCAAATCAATCAATGTGATATACCACATTAACAAACTGAGGAATAAAAATCATATGATCATCTCAATAGATGCAGAAAAAGCTTTTGACAAAATTCAACATCAGTTTATGATAAAAACTCTTTAGAAAGTGGGCATAGAGGGAACATACCTCAACATAACAAAGGCTATAGGTGGCACGCCCACAGCTAACGTCATACTCAACAGTGAAAAGCTGAAAGCGTGTCCTCTAAGGTCAGGAACAAGAGAAGGATGCCCAGTCATGCCACTTTTATTCAACATAATATTGGTATTCCTAGCCATAGCAATTGGACAAGAAAAAGAAATAAAAGGAATCCAAATTAGAAAGGAAGACGTAAAACTCACTGTTTGCAGATGACATGATACTATACATAGAAAATCCTAAACATGCCACCAGATACCTGCTAGAGCTTATCAATGAATTTGGTAAAGTTGCAGGGTACAAAATTAATATACAGAAATCTGTTTCATGTCTACACACTAACAACAAACTATCAGAAAGAGTAATGAAGAAAACAACCCCTCTTATAATCGCATCAAAAAATGTGAAATATCTAGGAGTAAATCTGACTAAGGAGGCAGAAGACCTGTATTTGGAAAACTGTAAGACACCGATGAAAGAAAATTGAAGACAACACAAACAAATGGAAAGGTATACTGTGTTCATGGATGGGAAGACTTAATATTGTTTAAATGACTATTCTACCCAAGGCAAATACAGATTCAGTGCAATACCTATGAAAATACCAATGGCATTTTTCACAGAACTAGAATAAATCTAAAATTTATATGGAAAGACAAAAGATGCTTAATAGCCAAAACAATCTTGAGAAAGGAGAACAAAGCTGGAAATATCATGCTCCCTAGTTTCAAACTATACTACAAAGCTACAGTAATCAAAACAGTACTGGCACAAAAAGCAGAAACATAGATCAATGGAACAGCATAAAGTGCCCAGAAATGAACCCATACTTATATGGGCAATTAATCAATGACAAAGGAGGCAAGAATATACAGTGGGGCAAAGACAGCCTCTTCAATAAATGGTGTTGGGAAAACTGGACAGCTACATGCAAAAAAATCAAAATAGACTACTTTCTCACACCATGTACAAAAATAAATCCAAACTATATTAAAGCTTAAATGTAAGACATGAAACCATAAAACTTCTAGAAGAAAACATAGGCAGTAAGCTCACTGATATTTATTGGTCTTAGTCATTTTTTTTTTTTTTTTTTGGATATGTCTCCTCAGACCAGGGGAACAAAGGCAAAAATAAACAAGTGGGACTAAATCAAACTAGAAAGTTTTTGCGCAGTAAAGGAAACTGTCAACAAAATAAAGGCCACCTACTGAATGGGAATGTTTGCAAACAATATATCTGATAACGGGTTAATATCCAAAATATACAAATAATTTCTATAACTCAATTGCAAAAGAACAGTCCAATTTAAAAATGGGCAGAGGACTTAAATAGACTTTTCTCCAAAAAAGACATACAAATGCCCAACAAGTGCATGGAAAGGTGCTCAACATCACTAATCATCAGGGAAATGCAAATCAAAACCACAGTGAGATATCACCTCATAGCTGTCAAAATGGCTGTTATCAAAAAGACAACAAATAACAAGTGTTGGCAAGGATTTCGAGAAAAGGGAACCATTGTGCACTGTTGGTGGGAATGTAAATTGGTGCAGCAGCTATGGAAAACAGTATGGAGATTCCTAAAGAAATTAAAAATAGAACTAACCTATGATCTAGCAGTTCCACTCCTGGGTATTTATCTGAAGAAAACAAAAACACTAATCAGAAAAGATATATGCACTCCTGTGTTTGTTGCAGCATTATTTACAGTAGTCAAGATATGAAAGCAACCTACGTGTCTATCAGTTGATGAATGGATTAAGAAGATAATGGTGCAGACTTCCCTGGTGGTGCAGTGGTTAAGAATCCGCCTGCCAATGCAGGGGACATGGGTCTGAACCCTGGTCCAGGAAAATCCCACATGCCACGGAGCAACTAAGCCCCTGCGCCACTACTGAGCCTGCGCTCTAGAGCCCGTGAGCCACAGCTACTGAAGCCCGTGCACCTAGAGCCCGTGCTCCACAACAAGAGAAGCCACTGCAATGAGAAGCCCGCGCACTGCAACGAAGAGTAGCCCCCGCTCGCCACAACTAGAGAAAGCCCGCGTGCAGCAACAAAGACCCAACGCCGCCAAAAATAAATAAAATTTAAAAAGAAAGGGCTTCCCTGGTGGCGCAGTGGTTGAGAGTCCGCCTGCCGATGCAGGAGACATGGGTTCGTGCCCTGGTCCGGGAAGATCCCACATGCCGCGGAGCAACTAAGCCCGTGAGCCATGGCCGCTGGGCCTGCGAGTCCGGAGCCTGTGCTCCGCAATGGGAGAGGCCACAGCAGTGAGAGGCCCGCATACCGCAAAAAAAAAAAAAAAAAAAGAAGATATGGTGCATATATATGCATACAAAGGAGAATTAGTCATGAAAAAGAATGAAATCTTGCCATTTGTGACAACATGGATGTACCTAGAGGGTATTATGCTAAATGAAATAAGTAGACAGAGAAAGACAAATGCCGTATGATTTTACTTATATGTGGAATCTACAAAACAAAACAAATGAACAAACATAACGAAACAGAAACAGTTATAGATACAGAGAACAAAAAGGTGGTTATCTCAGGGGAGAAGAATGTGGACGGTGGGGAAGAAGTAGGTGTGGGAGATTAAGAGGTACAAACTTCCAGTTGCAAAATGAATGAGTCAGGGGTATGAAATGTACAGTGTGGGGAGTATAGTCAATAACTATGTAATATCTTTGTAACTAGGCTTATCCTGGTGATCATTTTGAAATATATAGAAATATCTAATCACTATGTTGTATAACAGGAACTAACATAGTGTGGTAGGTCAATTATACTTCAAAAACCAATGAACAAACTCATAGGAAAAAGAGATCAGAGGTGGGGGAGTAGGGAGGGGGGAATTGGATGAAGGCAGTCATAACGTACAAACTTCCAGTTATAAGATAAATAAATAAGTGCTAGGGATGTAATGTACAACATGATAAATAAAATTAACACTGCTGTATGTCATATATGAAAGCTGTTAAGAGAGTAGATCCTAAGAGTTCTCATCGGGCTTCCCTGGTGGCGCAGTGGTTGAGAGTCCGCCTGCCGATGCAGGGGACGAGGGTTCGTGCCCCGGTCCGGGAAGATCCCACGTGCCGCGGAGCGGCTGGGCCCGTGAGCCATGGCCGCTGAGCCTGTGCTCCTCAACGGGAGAGGCCACGACAGTGAGAGCCCCGCGTACCGCAAAAAAAAAAAAAAAAAAAAAAACCCAAAACAAACAAACAAAAAAAGAGTTCTCATCACAGGAAAAATTTTTTTCTATCTCTTTAATTTTGTATCTGTATGAGGCTTACTGTGATACTCATTTCATGATGTATATAAGTAAAATCATTATGCTATACACCTTAAACTTACACAGTGCTGTATGTCAGTTATATCTCAATAAAACTGGAAGTTAAAAAAAAGAAAGTTAGAAAAAAGACGTTAGGCCTTATAATAAAATTTATCCTTTCCTCCCCCAAAATTATGCTAAGTGATAAAAGCAAGATTCAGAAGCTCTATATGATATGATTCCATGTGTGTGGTATTTAGGAAAAGGCAAAACTATAGGGACATAACCCAGAGCAATGGTGGGCTCGAGATGAAGGAAAACATAATTTATTTCAAGAACTTCTCTTGGCTTCACTGTACCAGCTCCTACCCTCTTACCCCTGCCCCACCTTCCCAGCCATGGATTTAGTATCAATTTAAGGTAGAGTGTCTATTGCAAAACACAAGCATGATTTTTCTCTCATTCTAATCATGGAAATTGCTGGAGAACAGGTGTTTCCCTGGGCCCTCCAGTGTCCCTGTTGAGTGAACATGAGGACAGCCTGGAGGTGTCTTCATCCTCCTGCTGTCAGTGCCCCTGTGCCACCTTGCAGTTCTGTGTCCCAGAGAGAGCAAGCCCTGGGGCTGAGAAGGAAGATGGTTGAGCAGACGCATTCTAAGAATTGAGTGTTGTGTTGATTCTGTTAGGATCCTGAATCCTCGAGGGTAACGGTTTATGCTCACAGCCCACCACGTAGCAGTTGGCAACGTGAGAACTGTCAGGAGGCGAGAGGGGGCTGGTGGGGGGTGGGGGGTGGGGAATAAGTCAAGTCTCTTTAAAGTACACTGAGTGCTGGGGAGTTGCCCACTGTCTTTGGTCTAGTGGGAGGTTCCGTCTGCTGAATATTGCATAAAGAAAATGGGCGGCTATGCTCCCTACGTAGGGCTTGGAAATGTCTTCCTCTTACAAAGATTTTTGTTGTACACACTTATTATAAACAGCCTTTGCGTGTTATAGAGCAGGACAGGAAGACTCTGGGCCATTGAACAAGAGAATTTTTTTTTCTCAAAATTTTCTCTAGAGCTGAGTTAAAAGAGATACTGTAGTAAAACCTGGAGGTCTTTTCAAATAAAGGTCACACCGTTGTGTGAGTGCAAGCAAGTCTTCTGCTGCATCTGATGTTTTGTGGGGCAGTGGGGCTTTTCCTTTACAAATGCACGTTATGGATTCTTCCAAGAGCAACCATCAAGTACACAGTCCTTTAAAATAAATAGGGAAATATTACTCTTGGTCCACCACTCCTTGGCTTTCATTGCCAGGTTCATTGTAGATCTGAGGGTTGCATCCTTTTTTGCTGTTTCTTTGTCATTGTGGCCATGTTTGGCTAAGTTACATCTGGATTCTTGCCTCTGAAAGTGGAGTCTTTGGACTAGAGTATTGGCATCACCTGGGAGCTTTTTAGAAATGCAGGCCCCGCCCCAAACCTACTGAATTGGAATTGGCCTTCTAACAAATCCTCAGAGGATGCATTTGCACATTGACCTTTGAAAGGCGCTGATCTAGGTCCTGCCCAGACACCCCCCCTGCTCTGTTGGTAACCTTGTTAGGATTATGTATGACTCTCAGAAATGCACCCTGGTTAATTCACTTGATGTCCCTGTAGGTGAGAGCATGGGTGCATGCCACTTTGCTACAAATGAACTTAATTTAGTAAGTGCTCGATGCTGACCTGGGCCCAAAGACACAAAACCAAAAAAGGCATATGGTTGAGCTCCCAGGAGCTCAGAGTCCAGTGGGGGACACAGAAAGTGCTACAGCATCGCATTGTCCATTGTCTTTATCTGTGTCATTTGACTTCCTTCACGCACACAGAATTCCTGTCCCCTTCTCTCTCGAAACAGTTTCTCAGTGTACAGTTCACAGGCCACCTGCCTCCCAATCCTCTGGGTGCTTTTGTGAAAAGAGCAAGGGGTCACTCCAGCCAGACCTTCTGAATCACTCTTGGAGTGAGCCCGGGCATCTTCATTTTAACAATTATTATGCACATTATAATTTAAGAACCACCAAGGTGGGTGCTGCTTTGATATCCTCGGCGATTCTGCATTGTGATACGAAGGGATGTTTAAAAACAAAAAACTCAAACGTTCAAGGAGTCGTTTGGAGCTTTCCTTATCCTAAATTCAGGGGGAGTTTCAAGTGGCCTCCAAGTTCAAAGCTGCTTTTATCTTTGGGTGAGTCAATGTAAGGATCTTTGTGTATGGAATTTAAGGATTGTTCAAATCCATATTTGTATATTTTCTAGCAGCACGTTTTTCTAGGAGCAAATTAAAATGCTTTGCCTTTAATTAGTTAACAGCGTGAACATTGTTATGACAATCCCATTAGTTTCTTATTTAATGTTTATACTTATCTAATCAAATAAACTGAAATTGGATTATGGCTGTTGCACATCATAGCAGTTATTATCCAGTTTAAATACAGATCTGAAGGAAATAAAATTGATTTTTCTGTGCTACTTGCGGACACCATAGGTTATTGGTATGCTGTTTGAATTTTCAGTTAAGTTTGTACAGAGGCGAACAAGATTAGGGCTTGGATTTTTTTTTTTTCTTAATGTAAATAAACTGTAATATTTCATTCTAATTAGGGAGTCAGGTGCTTAAAAGTTTGGTGCTCTGCTTTCATATTTTTATTTAAACATGTCAGGTTTTTAATGTGGTTAATAATTTTGAGGAACATTTTTAGAAAGAAAAAAAGAAAATAATAGAGTAGAACACCATTATAATATTCAGTTACTACAGTAACAGCTACCTTATTTTTCAGAGAATGAGCTGTAAGATGTACCAGGATTTCACAGATAACTGAACCTATCTTTCAATAAACCAAATCCTTTCTTAAAAAATTGCCTTTATTCTTCAAGCACCTTTTGTATACCTGCTCTGTATAAGCACCATGCCCAGTGCTAGGGACTCAGAGTTGATCTAACATAGTTCTTTCACAAGAAGAGACATTTCAATACCACTGACTGCTCTGAAAGCAGAGCAAGGTCCAGAAAACACAGGCAAGAATGGCAAGCCCTAGGGAGTGGGGAAAGGCTTCGGGGAAAAGGTGACGTTTGATCTGGACCTTGACTCAGAAGTAGGAGTTGGCAAAATGGACGTCTATTCCTTAAATTGTAGAGGCATTACATATGCTGATTACGTGCTCATTTCAAAAGTACCCATAAAAAGTTGTAATGTATTAAATTTGATTATTAAATGTATTAAGCACTTAACTGTGTGTCAGGAAACGTGCTTGCTGCTGAAAGTATGATGAGGAGCAGCCCACAAAACCACTCTTAGATTCGATAATCTGCTAGAAGGATTCACAGAACTCACTCACAGCTAAAGGGTACGGATTAAACTCAGCCAAGAGAAGAGGTACATAGGGCAAATCTCCATCACGTGGACATGGTTGACCATCCATGTGGCTGAGCTACGTCTCTAGCCCCACAGGAGGTGGAACTAAGGCCAAATGACCCAAAGCCCCTACCCTAAATCACATTGTTGGACTATCTGGTGTGACCCGAGACCCCCAGGTAAATAAAAACACTCACATCAGATATGACATTCCTTGTCTTAAAGATTACCTCCCAGAAGCTGATGGCAAGAGCCAGACCTCTTTTTGGCCAAGGCTGAATTCTTTACTATTCAGGAACAAAACCAAACCCCACTATAAGTTTATAAAACTCACCAGAAAATGAAGAAGACGGGGACTGTTCAGGAAGAGTCCGGATGCTTGGGGTTGTGGGATGGGAGGTACTGTTAGGAAGATTTTTCGCAAGGAGGTAAGTAAACTAAGATCTGAAGGATGAGACGGATTAGTCAGGTGAGTAGTGCAGTGAAGAGCATCTCAGGGGTAAGGGACAGTTGGTGCAAAGGCTCTGAGGTGGGAAGTAGCTGGGCATGTTCCAGAAACTGGATCAGACAGAAAGAGGAGGGAATGTGGTTGTAGCAATGACTAGAGTGAAAATACGTAACAGATCCCAGGAAGCCTCAGAGACCCCGAAAATGATTATGGACTTTATTTCCAACTAACAGGAAGCCATTGTAGAGTTTGCAAGCAGGAGCGTGGATGCTCGGATTTGTGATTTCTTTTTCTAAAGGGACATGTGTGTGGCTGCAGTGAGAATAGCCAGTCAGGGACAAGAGTGAAAACAGGGAGACTCTGAGACTATTACGACCATTCCGATGGGAGGAGACGGGAGCTTGGCACTAGGTGGTGACCCTGGAGTCGGAGAGAGGGGGTGAGCTTGAGACAGCAGGAGGAGGTAGAGTTGGCAGGTCTTGTCATCCCTGCCAGCAGACCCTTGGCTGTCATACTGTGCTGTCACCAGTGGGCATCCGGCAGCCCCATCTGATTTGTGGCTTCCCCTTGGCTGTAGGCAGAGAAGCAGATAACCAAACTGACTAGAATTATGTGTAAGGAAGGAAAGGTGCCCTCTGACAGGGTGACAGGTACAGTCCGGTGAAGTCAGTTCATGTCTCCAGAGTAGGTGACACCTGTTCCGACTGCTGAACCCCAAGACTCAAGCCCACCCCCATGCCCCCTTCTAGTATGGGCTGTGTTCCAAACAGCTGCGGTTGCCAGAGCAGTTCATTGTAAACAGTTCTTCTAAATCACTCAGGTATTACTGGTCATATATTCAATACACCATGAATTAAATCATGCCCCCCTTGAAAAACAGTCGCTAACCAGAAAAGCCTAATATAAAATTGTCAGCACAGAGCCTGGCACTTAGGAAGAGCTTAATAAATGTTGAATGAGTGAGATGTTTAATCCTCTTTTAAAACGGGAACATTAAAAAAGAGTTTCCAGTATATCTGTGGTGTGTTTCACTAAACCCAGACAAGGCCTTTTAGTTACATACTCCCTTGATTTTCCATGTATATTTTGTATTTTCTGTTCCTTTCCTTATAGAAGGAGTGTATGGAACTTTGAATTTGGCAGAAAACATGGTTGATGTTCCCTGCCTGTTTCATTTTGTAATGGCTCAAATAACTTATTCTTGCCCAGAAATAATTAGGAAAAGGATGTACTTTCAGTACACAAAAAATATGGTCAGTAAGAGACCTTGGGTTTTCCTTTCAGAACTGTTTTGGCCAGTGGCTGGCCAAGCACTCTTACTTAAATGCTGTTGTTTAGCCAAGGGGACACTTTTCTGCTTCCATGTATGTGCGGGGGTGGGGGTGGGGGCAGGAAACTCCCAGCTAGATACAGTGTTGGGGAGCCATCCTGGCTTTAAGTCAACAGTGAGCAAAAGGTGCCTTACGAGAGGCCGGGATGGGGAAGGTGTGGAGGGGTGAACCACTGTTATGGGCTTCGTGTAAATTGTCAAGGAATCTGTAAAAACTACTTTCAGCTCAGTTCAAAACTTGCTGCCTGATTGATTAAACTACAGTTTGCTTCTGCTTAGTTGTAGTATTGCAGAGGCTTTCTGGCTGTGGGTTGCAGGACGGCCCGTCTCCCTGGCATCGATCAGTCAGGTCGTAAGAGAAACCGGAAACCCAGGCCCGGCTTGTCAGCTTTTTAAAGAGGTGGGATTGGGGGTACTCCGCCCCTCTCTTTTGCTCGCCTTGGCCCTGGCCCCAGCGGATGGGAGCACCTGGCCGGTTGCACCTGGCAGGGGAGTGAGCGGTGGGCGGGGACGGAGGGGGCGGCCCACGTGCCTCTCCAGCAGCCAATGGGCTGCGGCGGCGGGCGGGCCGCGCGTGGGGAGGCGCGGATGGCACTTGCTTCAACTTGAGACGGAAGGAAAGCACTGCAGCTGGTGTGAGCGACCGCTCCGGGGTGGCTGGTTCCCGCAACCTGGTCTCGCCCCCGGCACGGGGGGCGGCATCCTCGCCCAGCCCCGGGGCCGCCCGGGAGGCCAAGGTGAGGGCTGTGGGGAGGGAGCGGCGCGCCTTTGTCTGCAGGTGAGCGCAGAGGTAACTGGCGGGGTGGGCGTCCGAGCTTGCGCCCGGGAGACCCGACCCGCGGGACAAAGGCTGCATCCTCACTTCCCCGGAGTCAGTGCTTTGCGAGGTTGGGGGCGGCCGGGAGGGCTGAGGAGGGGTCTTTCTGCCTTGCTGGAGGGAAGGATGAGTATTGTATGAAATGGAGGGAAGGTGGAGGAGTCTTTTGATGCAATTTACCAGGGTGGCAGGAAGCTGTTCAGGGGTGGGCTGTTCAGATGGTCCACCCTGGGCATTTCTGTTGTGTCCAGTGTTATGATTGAGCAAATGAGTGCATTCATCTCACATGCTCTCTGATGAATCCACGTTTATGTCCTCTTGTCTACATTAGGAGTGAAAAATATTGCAGGATATTGGTAATCCGATTTTTGAATTAAAAGCAATATTCTTTGGTGTAGAGAGACTGTGCAGTTTCAAATAATTTTAGTTGGATGACTTACAGTATTGGTGGACTTCCACGCAATTGTCTCAAATTCCCCAAAGGTAGAAAAGCTGCCAACTTATCACGTGCTTGTTCTTGGCACTGAAAAAAAGTAGATTTTTGGTTTGGGTTTTTTTGGTTGTTTGTTTGTTTTTTTAAAGAAAAACGTGATCTAAATATTGAACACAACACTTGATTGGATTCTCGGGGAATCTGTGTCTTTTCTGTGTGTTATCTGTTTCCGTGTACCAGTATTGTATCCAGACATATCTGTCGATTCCCCAGTTAATGTGTTAGCTGTGAATCTTCATTACTGCCTTGGGTGGGAAGAGGCGGGGGAGGAGCAATCTCATTAGTCTTTTCTTTCTCTTTATAACTGCAGCTGCAGCCTAGCTTTGACTAGTATTGTGAACGGTGGATTCCGCCTGCTTTCCTCGTGTTGTTCTTTCTGGTTTCCTTAGACCACAGAGCAGTGAGTTTCTCCTCCAGCCTTACTCTGACACAAAAACAGTTTTTAAGCTTTCCCCCCAAAGTTCAGATCTTTACCACTGCCCTTGAGTTGTTATTTGCTTTGTGAAGCCTTTCAGGACAGAGGTGTCCTGAGGCCTTTCCCAAGAAGTTAGATACATAATGCTTTGTGAGGAGAACAGCTCTAAATCTGTGTTTGTAAATTTTGTCTGTAATTTTATAAGTTACCAGCGGTTTTGTTGTCCAAAATGAGATGTGTAGAACAAGCTTAGTAGGGGAAAGACTTTCTACAAGGCATCAGCCACTGTCATTGTAGAAAGTGCTATCGGACTTGGCTCAGAGTGAAGGCATGGGCTGTGTGTGCCAGTTTGGTCATGAACCCCACCTTTCTGACAGCTGCTGGTTCGTTTATGAGTTTTTCTGTCGTTCTAACAAGTCCTGGCTTTTGAGCTATGAGGATAATTTATTTAACAAGCATTTATTGAACACTTGCTATGTGCTTGGCATTGGCACTAATGATCAAATGGTAAATGCAACAAGTACCTTCTTGCTTTCTTGGAGCTCACACTGTTCTAGCACAGGACCCATTTTGGGTCCTCTGAACTGGAGCATCCCCAGGGAGCAGTGTGGATGACCCTGAGGTGAGCCAGGAGGATGCTGCTGCTGGCTGCTGCCTGGGAGGTCAGCTGAGCCCAGGCTGTAGGTACAAACAGATGGGGCCAAAGTCACCTCCGCTCCAAGGATGGAGGTATTAATCAGACCAGTGGGTCGTTGTGCGCTGGACTCTGTCTTTTTGAACCTGCTTGCCTTGATTGTGGATACCTCTCAGAGGAGCCTGGGACTGCAAGGAGGGCCAGGAGAAGCTGAGTTCTCAAAGGGTTTGAACAGTGGCATTGTTTTTTCAGATGTGGTAATTCCTAATTCCAGTCTGTTTCAAAAACTATCCTTCATGCAGTCTCCTAGTCTCACCTCAGTAGCTTTCATCTTGAACAGCACCTCGGAAATGAATTTCATTCTGGACCACTGACTGAGCTAAGCTTTTTATCTGTCCCCAGTTTCCCAGGTGTTGAGGTGACTCCTAGGTTTAGAGACCTGGAGCGTGGTTGGGAAACCCCTGTCATGCATTCTCTACTTTTCATGGATTTGGGGGAGTGTACTGATGATGCTTAATTTCTTACTTGTCTGGGCTTTCAGACTTTTCCACAGATCCCTAGGGTCATGTGAAAACATACTTAATAGTAGTGTCACTTGTCCTTTTCAACTGCCTGTTTTAAATAAAGAATATGACATTTTTGCGAAGGTCTTAGCTCTTTGAATTCCTTTGTTCTTAACATAGTACCTGGCAATAGGACGCTCTCCATAAATAATTGAATTGTTGGGCTTCCCTGGTGGCGCAGTGGTTGAGAGTCCGCCTGCCAATGCAGGGGACACGGGTTCGTGCCCGGGTCCGGGAAGATCCCACATGCCGCGGAGCAGCTGGGCCCGTGAGCCATGGCCTCCGAAGCCTGCGCGTCCGGAGCCTGTGCTCCGCAACGGGAGAGGCCACAGCAGTGAGAGGCCCGTGTAAAAAAATAAAATAAATAATTGAATTGTTAAATGAATGTAGATGAAATATTTCATTTTCTGCTTTTAGGGTTTAACTATGGTTATCACACGTACTTGATATTTATAATCTATAGATTAATTTGCCCTTCAGCAGATGTGGAACATCTGTGTGTCAGGCATCTCTTGAGGTACATGAGGAAGTGAGAAGAGGTAGGGTTCAAAGAGGCAGGAGATAAGCTGGAAAAACAATTCAGGAAGCAAGATGATCTGGATTATGATAAGCGCTGTGAGGTCAACAGCACAATGCAACAGAGAGAGAGTACCTCGGTGGGGAAAGGGGCCACCAAGGGGCAGCCCATCCTAGGAGGTGGCATTTGAGCTGAGCTTGAAAGCTGGGAAGAAGCCGGGTGTGTGAGGGGAGCAGGAGGAAGGAGGAGGGACGAGGGGTGCTCAGCATGTTCAAGGATGTGAGAGAAGGCCGGGGTGGCTGGAGCCCGTAGCGGGAAGTCCAGTGATACGTGCTGTGGTGGAAGAGGTGCTTGGGGCCTGGGGGACAAGATCATACAGGGCTTTATGGTGATGGTTGAAGGTTTGAATTTTCTTTTTAATGCCATGAGAAACCTCTGAAAGGTGGTAACCAGGGGAGTGCCATGATCTAATTTGTTTCATGAACAAAGATCTCAGTGAATGCTGTTAAGGGGTATGGATGTCGGCAGCTGAGCTGGAAGCTGAGGGTTCAGTTATTGAGTCCTGGTCTGGGAAAGATCAAAGTGGTGGCAGAGGGGTTGAAGAGAAGCGGGTTGTGGAGATTGAACTGGCAGGGTTGACTATGGAAGATGCAGGACGAGGAGGCACCTAGGACCGTACCTGGATTTTTAGATTCATTGTTTATTTCTGTTGGATATATGTATTAATAGAAATAATGACTATATAAGGACAGTTAAGCAATGAGCAACTCACTTTCAATTTATATTATACCAAGACCTTGACTTAATTCTGTCTTATTCTCCAATGCAGATGAGCAGCCCTACCCAGTGGAGTGCTGTGCATTTGGCCATTTTTTTCCAGGACATTTTCACCCTTCAGTGCCCTGACTATCCTTCTCAACTGGTTATCAGACCTTTAAGCATTTTCCTCTGTTCTGGCACAAAAATGAAGGATCAAAGTAAGAAAGAAGACAGGTTTAAGCTTTAATCCATACGGAATTACGCTACCTTTGCTTCCAGATTTATAAGATACTATTGATAATTGCATCTGAAGTTGTTTATTTCATATACAGTATCCTCCATTGTTCCAACAACAGATATTCTGTTGTAAATAAGACTTGTTCTATATCTGTTTAAAATCAGAAAGAGTAATATTCCTTAGTAACTTTGCAGGAAATTCACTGTGCATTTTGCGAGCTAGAAGAGCCATTTCCTTGTACCTAAGAAGTAGAGGAATGAAATACTTGGTCTCTGATGGGATTTTTTTTGGCGGGGGGGGCCTCCTTCTAGCTTCCGATTTGTGAACATGAAAGCTTACAATGTCTTTGTCAGTTAACTTGGTTTTGAAGCCATCTTTGGTTTGGGTTTGCAGAAAAATGTTGATGCAGAAAATATTTCTTCTGCAGTCAGAATTTTAGGCAGATGAGAAGAGGCAGAAGTGACTTGGGCTGCCATCCCTTCTGATCTGGAAGCCTGGACTTGTTACCCTAGAACATGTAAGTGAGTCTGGGGATATGAATAAATTATGACAGCTGAAATAATTATGATAGAGGAAGAGCAGCTGCAGAGAACACAGTTGACAATTGGGGCTGATTCGACCTGATTCTGTCATGTCAAAGCATGCATCTGTTTGCCAGGTTACATGAAAATGCTGTTTTCAAGGAGTCCAGTGTGTTTTGTTTTTTATCCATCCCCCACACCCCCCAAAAAAGAAAAAAGAACAACATTTTAAGAAGAGTCATAGCCTGCTGGTGACTCTTCCAGAATAAAATGGCTGGAGCAGAGACCCATGTTGATTCTCTGGTTCTCATTTTGGGCACCCACGTAGCATTTTAGTTGAGCAAAAGATATTTTGATTCTAAAGCTGCAAATTGGAAGAGTTCTTACTCCTGCTTCTGGGTGGAATAGTTTCCAGCTGGCCCTGGAGTTTGTCACCTGTAAGCAGGATTATTCCACCATCTCAGCCAGTCGCAATGGGTTTCATATACACTTGGTTCACTGCTCTGCTGTTACCGTCTTGAAATTCGTAATAATTTTTTCACGCAGGGCCTCGCGTTTTCATTTTGCACTGGGCTCCGCAAGTCATTGAGTAGGTCCTAGTCTCACTGTCGGTGTTGTGTGTTGCACCTCTGAATCAGGCTGACATCTAGAACAGGGCTCCACACTTGTTCTGTGGAAGTCCAGATAGTAAATATTTGGGGCTCTGTGGTCTCTGTTGCGGCTCCTCAGCGCTGTCACCCTGGCACAGAAGCAGCCTTAGACAGTAGGAGATGAAGGAGTACAGCTGTGTTCGGTGACACTCTGTTTATAAAAGCAGACGGGAGTGGATGGACTGTGGTCCTGCGGCTGTCGTTTGCGACCCCTGATGTAAAGGACCTGAGTGGAAACCACAGTGACAACTGAAATAGAGATCTTGTCCTTCGGAAGCAAGAAGGCTCAGTCACCTTTGGGCAGCTTTATGGTGCTCTGAAAACCAGTCTCCAGAGAGCACTCCTGAAGAAGATCGGGCTGGTAGGGGGTACTTCTGTGGCAGACCATCATTTGAACATCCCTGAACCCACGCTTGAGCTTCTTCGAGATGGCATGTTAATTCTGTTTGTCAAGTGTAAAGACATGTGGACAATAAAAGGAAGGTGAACTCGGACAGTAAAAACAGGATGCTACCATGATGGGATTGTGGTTTTATTTTTTTAAAGATATATTTGAGGAAAAGGAGAAAAGATTCTGGAGTAGGGAGGCTAGCTGTGTATAAGAAGTAACCTCATCGAATAGGAACGGTGTGTCTTCTTTCAAACTGTATCCAGAAGTTAAGCTCTGCTCAGACAGTGTAGCACCCGGCTGTGCCTCCCGGCTGGGGGTGCAGGGGGCATTGGGGGGATGCTCTGTGCTGCCTTATATATAGTCCAGCTCTCCATACTTCCTCTGCCTTCGCGTGTATGGAAATGTGTTGTCTGGGGTCTTTTCTCTAAATGATAAACAAAAGTTTATTTCTCTTAGAGTACAAAGATAAAGAAGAGTATCTGGGGAGTCAGTAAATCTTGATAGAAATCAATGTACAAGGGAAATTTATATATTGATTTCTTTAGCAGCAGAGGAGCCATTTTTCATTTAGACAAATGTTCTAAAGAAGGAACCTAGTTAGGGGCTCTGGAAACATTGTTTCTGCTGGAGACGATCAGAGTATAGATTTGCTTTGCTTTCAAATTCAGTCACAAGAGATTAATAATCTTCTAAGAACTCACTTCCTGCCCATTCAGATAAAATATATGTTTTATTAACATTATTTCTCATTGACATGAGAAGGGAATGTGAACTAAAGCCATTGTTAAAGTGCCGGCTGTAATAAACTATAGCAGGAGAAAAAGAAATCCAGCCAAGTCCCTATTATTCACAGCATTATTCTCTTACCAACATGATCAGGAATAAGGGAGGAAAACCTCTGTTTATGCTACTTAGTTATTTATTTTAAAATATTTATTGATTACCTATTATGTGCCAGGCAGTGATGAGCGAACACTTACCTATGGTGGTGAGTGAATAAGGCAGAAACATTGCTCTTCGCTCGGATTTTTCCTTTTTTGTGGAGCAGAGGAAGGACAGACAGTAAACAGATAAGCAGGGTAGTTTCAGATGCCTTGAGAGTTGGTGGTGACTGGGGAGTGCAGAGGGGTCTTCTGGAGGTGATGATGATAAGGAGTCCTTCATGGGAGATCTGGTGGACTCGGTGTCCAGGAAGCAGGAACAGTGAGCGCGTAGGCTCCAAGGCAGAAGCGGTGGGCGTGTTTGTGAACAGAGTATGGCTGGAGCCCAGCAAGTGTGGGTGAGGCAGGAAGTGAGGTCAGAAAGATAGATGGGGAGTTTGGGGTTGGGTGGGGGAAGAGTCATAAGCAGGGGAGCAACAGGATAAGTGTCTGCTATGTAAAGAATGAAATCCTCAGCCTTTGCCCTGCAAAGTTATTTAGACCAAATACAGCACTTTTTTTTTTTTCAACAATTTCTTAATACCAGGAGATCTTCCTCCCTCCCTCCCTTCCTTCCTTCCTCCCTTCTTGCGTTGGGTCTTCGTTGCTGCACGCGGGCTTTCTCTAGCTGTGGTGAGCGGGGGCTACTCTTCATTGCGGTGCGCGGGCTTCTCACTGCGGTGGCTGCTCTTGTTGCAGAGCACGGGCTCTAGGTGCACGGGCTCAGCAGTCGTGGCTCGCGGGCTCTAGAGCGCAGGCTCAGTAGTTGTAGCGCCCAGGCTTAGTTGCTCCGCGGCATGTGGGATCTTCCTGGACCAGGGCTCAAACCCGTGTCCCCTGCATTGGCAGGCGGATTCTTTTTTTTTTTTTTTTTTTTTTTTTTTGCAGTACGCGGGCCTCTCATTGTTGTGGCCTCTCCCGCTGCGGAGCACGGGCTCCAGACGCGCAGGCTCAGCGGCCGTGGCTCACGGGCCCAGCCGCTCCGCGGCATGTGGGATCTTCCCGGACCGGGGCACGAACACATGTCCCCTGCATCGGCAGGTGGACTCTCAACCACTGCACGACCAGGGAAGCCCAGTAGGTGGATTCTTAACCACTGCTCCACCAGGGAAGTCCCACAACACAATTTTTGTCACCAAGTCCAGCTGTGGTGGAACCAAAAATCCAATAGGGATGGAGGCAGGAGCAGAGAGCTGAGGCCACCTTTCTTTCTTCATCAAGGGGTGAGGTCCTGAGGAGAGCCCATTCATTGGGAAGGAGGCAGGCTCAGGTGCCCCCAAAACACAGAGCAAAGGCAAGACCAGCCAGGCCAACCTGTCTCCCATTTGTGGATCCACCACTTTCTAGCGTGGGGTTTTGAACCTTAGATTCTCTCATAAAATTAGAGTCGCAAGGCTCCCCATCAAGGTTATTGTGTGGCTTGGCGTTAATGTGCACCAAGAACAGAGGCTGGCTGGGTGGCAGATTGAATAAAATGGGAACCGCTAGTGTAATTTTGCCTTTAGCAATCAGTCATTCTAGTGTTGATGTCTATTTTTGTGTAGGTATTATTGAGTTTACAGAGTATTAGGGATACTTGTATCTACATGTAAGTTTCCATAATGTAAGTGAAGGCCAAATGTCTTTTGGCTTTTTGTGTTATCTGTACTAGTATTCCTTCTGTCTGCACAAAGGAATGGGGATTGGCTATATAGGTATAGCCCTAAAGCCTCTTGAAAATTCAGAAACAGATTTAAGAATGTGTCTTCCCCACAAGAGGCCCTCCGTGAGACTGGGTGCATGGAGTTGAAGGAAATTCACCCACAGGCTTGCCGTGGTTTTAACTCAGAGCCTGGTCTGTACCCTGCCAGTGGTTAGTGCCCTCGTGGCACTTCTTGCATGGAAACCACTTTCCCAATACGGTTAACTGTCATCTTCCCCGCTCTGTACCAGAGTCTTTAAATGTTCCCTTGTTCTCAAACCTTGTCAGATAGCGGCCTTAGGGGCCTTCTGGGTATCAAGTATTTTGTGTTTTGTTTTACCATCTCTACTTTCAAGAAGGAAGCCAGCCCATGGTTTCACAATTCAGGTATATTTTACATTAATTTTATCCTTTGATTGTGCCCTAAACTTTATACCGTGAAACCATAATGTGGCATGAATTATCTCTTACTTGAGAACTAAATATAAGTTATGTGTGTGTATTCTCTTTTTGCTCAGATATTCAAAGAAGCAAGGTTTTTTGGGTTTTGTTTTTAACTGTAATACAGCACAGATGAAAGCAGACGCTGGTTAATTCTTGCTGTCTTCAAAGACGGACTTAAAAACTCATTTCCTGGTTGCTCTCAAATATCCTTTTTTGCCTCATTAGTAAGCTGACTGGTAACTATTGTGTCTTCTCTCTAGTGGCATGAGAAAGTCCTTTGTTTAGAAGAATGTGCCTTGAATTTCAATAACCTTAAACCACTTTAGATCCTCAACTTCACACTTATTTTAGTTTGAACGCTAAGGCCCGTGTCTGCCAGTCACCAGTTAACAGGCCCCCTGGTGCTGGGGTACGGGATAGGGGGAGACAGGAGCAGGGAGGTGGGAAGGATACTCTTTTTTGCAAAGGAAGGTACACTTGTCAGAGAGAGGTGTTCCTGCTGCCATTTGGTTCTGGGAAGGACAGAACCTTTCCCTGAGCTGCATTTTCTGAAACTCACTAGACACCAGACGGTAAATTTGCATAAACTCAGAATTCAGTTCGGAGGTCTTTCACCTACGGATTCTAAAGGGGTCTGCAAATGAGTTTCAGGGATTATTGAACTTTCTCCCCCACCGCCCCCCCTTGCGATGGTGTATGAAAGTGTGGGTCTGTATGTATTTCTATCTGGAGTGTTTTCATCAGAGTCCAAAAGGCTCCATGATCCAAAACAGGTTAGAAACCTTCCTCTTGGCAGACCTCCTCCCCCTCCTCCCCCTCAGTTGGGAACTCAGCGTACCCGTCCGGTCCACACTGCACACCGTCCTGCTGTGAGAGCCTGGCATGGATTAATGGGTGCAATCCTCACAGCACTCTTAGGAAATGAGTAGTACCGCTTATTGCTCCCGTTTCACAGACGAGGAGACTGAAGAACAAAGAGGCTGAGGGCCTTGACCAAATGCAGACCGTGAATAAATGTGAGGGACAAAAATCTTGAAGCTGGGGAAAAAGAAACTGTCAGGTTCATGAGTTTGTTTGAGAGCTTTCATGACATGAAGGGTTTTTTTAATGTCTTTACTTCATGGCCGTGTGGGTAATGCTGGTCTGTGCTGGCACTCAGAAGGCTCAAAAGACTCTCAGTGATGACAGACGAGCATCAAAAAGTAGTACGAAGCCGAGAGTTCTGCAAACATGGAGCGAGAAGTACCCTGGCAAGTCTTTGCTTTACATGCTCAGTTTGTGAAGAGTAGACAGTGTGCATTGCATAAGAAGTAGGTGGCTGTGCTGGGGAGATGCGTCCTCTTCCAAAGAGCTGGAGTAGACATTGTTATTCTGGTATGCTTTTTTTTTTTGAGGAATTTCCTATTCATTTGGATGCCCGGTTACACATGCCAAGTAGTTCTGTTATTTCAGGCTTATTTTAATGAAAACATTGCCAATTACTCCTCCGTTCATTTCCCCAAGAAACAGCCGCCGAGAGCATGGAGATCAGGCAGCCTTCGGGTGTGAGGCTGGTGTGGAATTCATCATGGGGTTGAAATCTTCCCACTGGCATCTTGTGTGGTGAGACGGGAGTAAGCTTGCACCTGACTCTAGATTGAGCCTTCCCTGCTCTCAGAATGGCGCTTCACTCAGAAGCCCAACTTTGGGCTGATGTTTCTTCCCCAGCACATTACAAGGTGTCGGTGAAGCAGCTGCCACTAGGACTCTGCTGCATTTTTCCAATGACATTTCAAAGATCTCTCTGAAGTCCCTATTTATGGCTGGTTTTCTCTTCAACACTTAAATCAAGCAGTGTCTATTAACCCCAAACAAATTAACCTTGTTAAAAGTTCAGTGTCATTTTTCTGAGTACTGCCCTCAGGGAAAAGCAGGGTAGCTACATATTGATGTCATTTCCTTAAGTGAATCACTAGTAATGGGTCTGATTTCATATATCCAAGGCACCAATAATAATTATACACGAAAGAAACAGATTGCGTCCTTGGGGGATCTAGACTTAAGGTTACTTAAATATACGACGTATACTAGGCACAGGCTTTTTATTAAGAGTAAAAAATTTAAAGCATCTGGCATAAATCAAAAGTTAGTCAAAGAAATGCTGCCCATTCATTTTTGTAGTGACAGTCAAAGCACTTGATTCTTTTCTGATAAAAATCTGAGCATTAGGAGATTCCAAGAGCATGTGATCTTAGATAAGAAGCCCAAGATTGAGGTTAAGTGACTTGCAGAGTGTTTACTCAAACTGAGACTGGAGTCCAGGTCTTTGGATCCTTTGCTGATGATCTAAATTGCGTCCAAAGACTGGTTTTGATAGTGGGGCAGTGCAGAGGGGCAGGCTCGAGGTGGAGGAAGGTGCCCTCAATGCTATGGTAAGTGGTGCCCAGTAAATCTGAGGAGGGGCCACAAATACTCCCCCAAGTGACCTCCCTTCTGTGGGAGACATTTCATCTCAAACGCTGCCCAGCACGACCCAACTGAGACATGACACCGTCAGGTGACCTGCTATAGTGATGCGGTCGGTCGCACTTGTAACAGAACACTCATTCTTTGCACACACCATCTCATTTAATTGAGTTCGCATGATTACCCTCAGCCAGGGGTCCTTGTCCCTTTTTCACTGATGAGGAAACAGGTTCCAAGGGGCACAGAGAGGGACCCCAGGAAAAAGAGAGGATAAGTAACCAGCAGGATTTGAACACAGCTCTGACTTCTTACTCAGCTAAAGGGCCTCTCTTTGGAATTTTCAGCTGCCTTCTTCCTGTGCAAAAGTTCACAGGCCTCAGTGGGGGGGGTGGGGGGTCCCCCCGTTGACCTGAAACCCCAGTTGCAAACCCTTTGCCCCATCTTGAACACCTGTGCATAGCAGTGTGCTGGCTCATTTGGGAGACAAACTGTGAGGTGATTCTGCAGGACTGTGTGAAAGAAGCATGGGGTTCCCGTCCTAGGCGCATTCCCAGAAGACCAGCACGAGAGTCCTGCAGGCCTGCGGTCGAACGCTGACTTCCCGTGTACCTTGGTGAAGTCGCTCAACTCCTCTGAGCTTGTTTCCTTTTCTGTCAGTGAGAACGGTAGGAGCTGCCTTGTCAGGTTGCTGTTAGGGTGTCACAGAGCCGGAGCTCAGTGAACGGTAGGCAGTCTGGTAGTCGCTGGGAGTGTGATTGCAGCCATCACATCTACTGCGCCTCGGGGCATGCGTGTCACCGTGGTTTTCCTCAAGTGTTGAGGTAGATGTTTACATATTTGTACTACGAAAGTCATGTCTTCTTTTTTTTTTTTTTTTTTTTTTTTTGCGGTATGCGGGCCTCTCACTGCTGTGGCCTCTCCCGTTGCGGAGCACAGGCTCCGGACGTGCAGGCCTAGCGGCCATGGCTCACGGGCTTAGTTGTTCCGCGGCATGTGGGATCTTCCCGGACCAGGGCACGAACCCGTGTCCCCTGCATCAGCAGGCGGATTCTCAACCACTGCGCCACCAGGGAAGCCCTCGTCTTCTTATTGTATAATATTTAAACGAATATATTACAGTCCTCTGTAATCCCCCCTCCAGGTAAGAGTTGACAGTTGGATGTTAAGTTGTTCCAGATTTTTTGCCACGCATATATTAAAATACACACTCAAACATTTGTTGTTTTTCCTGTAAGACCTTATATCTGCGACTTGGGTTGTTTGCTTGCTTGCCTTTCCCATATTTGATGAGATGTCATGGTCGCTGTTCAGTATCAGGATGGACAGCTCCACCTTTCTGCCCAGCGACGGGGCGTGCTTGCTCTTTCACACCGTGATTTCAGCCCTCATCTCCGCAGGGTCCTGTTGGCCGCTCCGTGACCCTGGCCACAGGGCCCCTGCAAGGGCAGCTTTCTGCCTCTCCTCCTCCTTATCCGCCTCTTCTGTCTGTTCAAGTGGGATGCATGCCTGTGACTGACTTGGGGTTCTGTCCTCGGGGCCCCTTCAGATTGGCTGTGCTGAGACCAGCAGGGGGTGGTGAGTACTCTGGGTCGGGAGGTTAAGTGGCATCGTTAGCGTGGCTCTGGCAGTTCAGAGCAGCTCTGGGGATGGAACTCAAAGCGTTCAGCTCCAGACTCCAAATTGCTGTCGGCTCCTCCTCGGCACAAATCTGTTCTCTCACCTTGAAGCTCGTTTACTGGCCCGGCCTCGTCCCACCTCCGCCCTTGGCCGGCTGCTCTGCTTCCGCCCCCTCCTGCTCTGTCGCCCTCTGTGGATGCAGTTCCGTGAAAGTACCTGGAGCGTAATGTTGTAGCTCTGTTAATAGGATGTCCGAAGTGTTGGTAAAGCAGGTAAGACTGTTGCCGCGTCATTGTTTCCATATGTTTTTTATTGGCAGCAGGTGCAGCTGGAAAATGAGGATAAGTACTCTGCCTCTGTTCACTGCAAATGGTTTCCTGTATTTCACTGTGATATTTTAGGCCTGATTACCTCCCCGGGTTGATATGTTGCCTCTGTAAACTCAGCTGGCATCTCTTGGCTTCATCGTAATGTGGCTCAAAATACACACTCCTGTGTGAGAGAGTTCAGCTAAAATAAGCACCGAAGGGCTATTAATTGCAGCCAAGTGGGGATGTCAGAGCTCAGAGTCGCTGTTAACGGGACTGTGTTTTGCACCGGTTGCCATGTGAATGCTAACGTGTTGTTTCTGCTCTGTCCCCTCATGCCTTCCCGGATTCAGAGAGAGGTAACCAACCAATTTTCACTTCTCCCCCTTTGTGCTGTCTTAAGTGTCTGGCAAAGCTCACTTGCTTTCTTCATGCCCCTGTCGCCACCATCATAGCCATCGCTGTCTTTGAAAGGCAGAACTTTGTTTTGTTTATCCTTTTCTCATCATCATTGTTATGTGTCCTGCATTTAAAGTAGTGTGGAATTGCCTCTGGGTCCCTGATCCTCTGTTGCTTGACCCTGTTTGGGGAAGGTGTTGGACAGAACAATGACTTGGTCCCTCTTCACTACTGGCTGAGCAGAGTCTATAATCAGCATATGCTGGGGAGAAGGTGTGATAGAAATAGTCAGGTTAGGTACCATGTTGTGTAGGAGGCTTTTTGTGCTTCTTGAAGAACTAATACTAGGACCTGCTTGTAATGACTTCCCTATAGAGTTTCATTGGTGAGATTTGGTTCTAGCCCAGTAGCTGGAACGACTGACTCAATTTCAGTCTGGATTCTTAGCAGAAATCTATGGTATTCTTCTCCCTTCCCACCTGTAGACGAACATAACGATGAAAAGGCTGTAACTCCAAAATGAAAGGCATTTATACCTCAGATGTGTGTGTTTCCCGCTCTCTGACCATCAGCCTGACCATTTGGCCGATTGGGGGCTTTTAAGCTCCATGATTCCTCAGCTCTATCATTTAATAAAACCTCCATTTTTGGGAGAAAGTTTTGGAGTTTTTCTCCTTGAAAAAATGATTGTGAGTACTGCTTGGCAAAGTGAAGGGATACCAACGCTGGCCTCTTTGCTTTCTGTGCTGGAGTCCGTCCCGGCGGCCTCCCTCCTGGCTGGGGCTGAGCTCCCGCTAGCGGCCACTGTCCTCCCTTAGGGTAAGCTGCTGTCATAGCTCGATGGCTGGAGGGAAGGGAGACGGCGTAGGCTGGGTGGGTAGCACTTCCACAGTCGGTCTTCCAGAGGGTCTGCTTAGGAGAATTGGGGAGCTTGATTGACTTTCTCACTACTCTTGAGGAGGCTCTGGGCCCCTGGAGGTGATGCAGCTTTCTGGAGGACGAGGGCTGTGGGTTCGGGTACGAGCTCCCTTGTCTGAAGTCACCACACGTCTTGTCAGAGTGCATGGTAAGGATGTTTTCGGATCTTGGCTAGTTCCTACCCTCCGTGTCCTCGCCGGGAACCAGTTGCTCTGAACATTAACAGCAAGACTGTTCCAGAGAGGGCTACAAACTCTGGTTCGCCCAAGCCACCTGGATTATTTGCAGGTGGTAGAATTTCAGATCTGCTGTGTACACGGTCTGTGTGTCTCCTGAAAGCACCTGGTGAGGGTTTCCCTGCAGAGAATTTGTGTTTACCCAGGTGGTGAGTTGCTAGAATGCCCCTTTCAGAGTTTACAAACTTAGCATCTTCTTAAGTTTGCAAAGAAAGAGAGTTTGAGTTTATCAAACCAGAGCCTGAGCTTTGTGAAATTAATGATGCCCACATATGGTGCATGTGCCAGTGGGTACAGTTTCAAAAACAAAGTCGTGTGTGTGTGTGACCTTCTGGATTAGCTATTTAGGAAGATGACATTTCTCATCCCCTTTCACCCCTCTTTCCTCCTCCAACCCCCCGCCCCGAAACAAGATTTTCAAAATGCAATCAGAAAACAAGAGCAGTTAGGCAAAGAGCAGGCAGTCCTGAAAACAGGATTCCTCCCTCCAGGCCCTATGCAGGTGAATGAAGGAGAGAGAAAGCCCTTGACCATAAAGGGCTGGCTATAGAGTGTTGAGATCCAATCTGGTTGCTGCTCTTTTGTCCTTATTTGCAGGTGGGACCCGTCCTCTGCGGTGGTAACAACTCTGTGTGCTTATTGCTTCTACAGAAAGATAAGCTGGGAGGATAAGGGTCTTTAGGTACATTTCAACAAGTGTTATTATATTCATACCAGTGCACAGATTTATTAAAACATCCCTCGTGGATAAGGAGACAGTATTCAAAGTAGGCTTTTTCTTTGACTTCGTTTTCCTCACTGATAATAACAAGTAACATTAATCAGTTGCCTTCGTGTGCCACAGCCGTCACAGATCTGACCTGAGCAAAATACGAGTTATGTGAAAGACGTTACCAAATCGTGGAGACTTGGTCAGGAGCGCTAACAGAAACGATTTAGCGAGAGAGTGAATGGCAGGGAATCTAACAGGAAAGGGAGGAGAGAGCTACTGCCAGACACATCTGGGCTGTCATGTGCCTGAGGAGGGCAGCTCCAGAAAGCAGAGCCCAATCCCACAGGCAAAAGTTGCAGGGAGGCAAGTTTCCATTCATCATTAAGAAAAAAATATATTTTGGTTTGCAGCGAGCATTCAGCAGTGGAGCTCCTGATCCATTAAGTAAATGAGGTTTTATATCACTGATATATTCTAGGCACCACTTGTCTGGGTTGCTGTAGAAGGAGGGACTCTGAAATGTTAGCCTGGGTAACTGCTACAAGGTCTGTAGGTGCCTATAAACACCTCTGGAGGAGGGATAAACACATAAGCAGATTTCATTTACGTAAGAGCTGTGGTGGGAAAGACTTAGGGAAAGGGTTAGCAGTTCTGTCTTGGCTGCTTTTTAATAGAACCCATTTGAATAAAGAACCGTTTATTCATTCATTCCGTAAAGATGGATTAAGCCCCTACAGGGCAATTAAAATGCTGTTCAGCTGAGAACAATAAAAGCAATCTTTTGCCCTTTTTCTTTGCCATTAAGAAAGTTGAGGCTGTCATGTAAGATGTCTTAGCACTGACATTTTTCCCTGTCAGAACTCACCGCTGGTCCTCTGGGGGAATAATTACTGGGGAGAAGAGGAAAAGGAGAGGAACAAAAAGAGTTGGAGACACAAGGGCTTAGCCAACGAATGGGGAAAGGTAGTTGATTCATTCACTTCTATTGCAGTTTAAGGAAGAGACTTAGCTATAAACCCTCCACTTCCTGGTTTATAAAGGAAATGCAGTGATCCCCCCTGACTGCAAGAAATAAATGGGGCAAAACTCCAGAGGGGGACCGGCACCTCTTTTAGCAAACGGCTCCTCCAGGAGTGAGCTGGAGCAAAGGAAAGAAATGGTCCTTGCTGCTCAGTGTCAGACACAGTGACCCAGACGGACGGGCATCTAGCAGGACTTGTTAGAAAAGACGGGCACCTGCTCTCACCGGACCTCGGGGGTCATTTGGGCCAGCTCTGTGGTTTTATAGACCACACCGAGGCCCTGGAGGAGGCGTGACCACGGGGGCGGCGTGGAAGCCCATTTGAGCGCCTCTTGGCTCTGAGCTGTGATGCTCTCGGCGCTGTGGGCACCGGGTAGCAGCAGCCCGAGTGCACCGCACAGTGTCAGAGCCCCAGTGGGTGCTGCCTGGCTGGCTGGGTGACACCCGCCGACGCCCGCTGCTCTGTCCTCCCAAATTCCCACACGTGGCGCTGGGCTGATCTGTCTGTCAGGGATACTCTAGCCGTGGAGGCTGGTAATTAAAGCAATTTCTTGTCCCCCTCAGAATATAGGAAAAGCTCTAGAAAATGTTAAATTGCTCTTACATATAGGCATGAGGACTTTTAGGATTATAATACCGATTGGAAAAAAGTCTGAAAGGCTGAGTTAGGCCCCATCTTGGTCATTGTGAAAGTGAATGATGGGACATGGGTGTTCATTGACCGTCCTCTCTACTGTGTGTTTGAGAAGTTCCAGAATGAGAAGTTTAAGAAAGGAGGAGAAAAAGAAGAGGTACTGTGTTCTTTTGACTCCTGCGCCCTGAAGCTGGGACCCAAGCTCCATTCTCCAGGGGAAGGGCCCGGCAGGCCGAGGTCACCGCAGACCTCCCTGTCGCTGAGACCGAGTGGCTTGTCTCCTGCTGCCCAGCCTCTGCAGCCCTGGGGACTTCTCCTGAAACTTCTCCTGGCTCTTTGGAACCAGTCTGTCCTGGGCTCTCCTACTCCCAGCACTCTTTTTGTCACCCTTTCGTTGGGCCTTTGGCCTCAATTAGGCCTTCAAATGCCTTTCCTCCTTGGGGTCCAGACCTTGTTTTGTCTTTCTCATTCTCCACTCTCCCATCTGCTCCCCTGACTTCAGCTGCCCCCCCCCAGGCCCAGACCACAGGCCTGAGCTCAGGGACCGAGTGTCCACCTGCTTGGTGGGCCCCCCTCCAAGCACCTCACACTGTTGTCCAACCTGGAGCTCATCAACGTCCTTCACCAGATCCTTCCCCCTCCCATCCCCAGTGTGAGGGCACTTTGCTGTCCTAGGAGGGACCTCAGAGTTATTCTGGATTCTCCTTCTCATCTCCCACATCCCTCAGTCCTGCAGCCGGCCTTCCAGTACCTCTTACTCATTTGTCTTCTCCACCCTGTTCTCGTGGAGGCTAACTCAGCCTTGCCTTTTCCAGATGTTCAAGGCTGGTGCCTTCCTTGGCTCGTGGCCCTTGCGCCGGTTCTTTTACTTATAAGGAAAGTGCCTCCTCCTCTCCCTTGTAATTGTGTTGGGCCCACCCCCAGATAATCCAGGATAACAGCCCCTTCTCAGGATCCTTCACTTAATCCCATCTGCAGAGTCCTTTTTGCCATGTAAGGTAACCTATTCACAGATTCTGGGAGTTAGGACAGGAAGATCTTGGGAGGGTCATTAGTCTGTCTACCGCTGCAGCCTTTTTCAGAAATCGGGTGCTGAAAAGCCAAGGTTTTAAAACAACCAGTTAAGAGGTGTTTGGATTTCGTGCTGAACAATAATGAGATTAACTCAGGCATGTATTTCATTGCACACAAAGAAGTTGTCCGAACTGTCTGTGCTCCAGGTAAGAGAGAGGTCTTGCAAATCCTGGTGTTCGAGGCTTTCTGCTCTTTTAGGGTGACTTGGGATGTGTTTCATGGGAGTAAAACAGGAGAGACATGCAAATCTCGTGACACCCCACCCCCCCACCCCCCGCAACCCACTGCAGTGAGGAGAAAAGGCACTTGTTTTCTCCTGGGAGGTTAGTTACCAGCAGATTTCTGTTTCCCTGATCTGTTAGCCTGGTACCTGGGAGGGAACAGGAAAAGACAAAGCTGTTTAAAAAATAAAGTGTCAGAATCCCCCAAACAGAGCCTGCGGCTGCTGAGCTGCCCTCTTGAGGAGATGTGGATTCCAGGTGGTTGCCTTAGGCATTAATCACTTTCTCCTGAGCCAGAAGAAAATGAAGATTAATAATAATTATATATATATATATATATATATATTTTTTTTTTTTTTTTTTTTTTTTTTTTTTTTGCGGTACGCAGGCCTCTCACTGCTGTGGCCTCTCCTGTTGTGGAGCACAGGCTCCGGACGCGCAGGCTCAGCAGCCATGGCTCACTGGCCCAGCTGCTCCGCGGCATGTGGGATCTTCCCGGACTGGGGCACGAACCCGCATCCCCTGCATCGGCAGGCGGACTCTCAACCACTGCGCCACTAGGGAAGCCCAATAATAATAATTTAAAAAAATTACTTCTAAGGGGTTGCGTCTGAAAGAGCGGAGGGCACAGAGCCGAAGTTTGATGGGAGCTGATTATTGATCAGGGCCTGTTTGGTCCTCCGTGATGGTGACCTTGCACTTGCTACACTTGTAAGGCCGACCAGCTGTCATGGAGAGCAGGATGGAGCTTGGAAGCTTACATCATAGGATATCAGAGCCAGAAAGGGACCTTGGAAATCATGTTCCATCACTTAGAGATGAGGTTTGACTCCGTGCCCAGTGTTGTACAGCTCAGTGGAATCAGGAATGGGACTAGCAATTGGGTTGCCTGGATCCTGATCCGTTGCCCTCTGTCTCTTACTCTCTCTCTCAGAGAGGACAGATGGAGGTAAGATCTCTACAGTAACTACTAAAGGTAGGGCGTAACGAGCTGTAATCCTTTGTGGTGCAGAATACAGATCCTGTCAGCATTCAGACACAAGCAAGGTGCTGGGGGCCGCAGGGCCAGGCAGGCTTTTGAGCTGGGCCCTACAGAGTAGGTAGAGTAGTGAGCTCCAGACGGTGCAGGGAGGCCGGTGGTCACCACGCCAGGCAAGGGGAGGTACCGTGAGCGGACGTGGAGCCCCAGCTTTCTGGAGCAGAGGGGAGAGCTCCTTAATTCGAGTAAGGATGCTGGAAGAGTTGGTGGGACAAATTTTGGGACTCCAGAAATCCAGACAAAGGTCTTTGGACTTTCTGTGGGTGACCACAGAACTTCAAAGAGATTTGGCCTCAGAAAATGGCGACTGAACATGGAATTTTGAAGAGCAAGAGTTGTGCGTGGCCAGACACTGCATATATTACTTTAGGAACCATCCAAGAAAGAGAAGTAGCCAGAAGGAGGGAGGCCAAAAACAAGACTGCCCTTGAGCATGTCTCCAAAAGTGATGCCTTCTCGTCGTTTCCTTTTGAAGCAATATGCTGTCTCGATGGGGGTTGAGACTAGGATGGAAAGGCCTCAGGAGCACAGTGTGAATAGGGCTCTGCTCGCCCCCAAAGTCTGGACCCAGCTCCTCACCCAGACCCCCGCCCTCAGCCCACTGTCACGGCACCCATTCACACCTCTGACCACTAGCCAGCTTTCCCGCCGGGAAACGGGGGGGACGTGCTGCAGATCCCTATGCTTGAGGTGGGGGGGCACTCCGTACCAATTATGGCCGGGCCCAGACTGGGTGTTGGGAATGGATAAGGCTCAAATCGTCTTCACGGAGCTTCGAGGGGTTGTGGGGAAGAGAAAACTCATGAGCAGACGCCCATGGTACCCGGTGGTGAGTGCTGTGCGTGCAGAGAACACGGCAGCACCTGGCAGGTACTCACCCAGCTTCAGCTGCGTCTTCACCCGAGGCTGGGGCACGGAGACGGTGTGAGCAAAGGCAGGGAGGCAAGACCCACCTACGGTGCCTGAGTGGTGGCAGGGCTGGCGAGGAAGGGGTTGGATTCAAGACACTGTCAGGAGGTGAAATCGGCTGCACACGGGGGTTGGGTGTGGAGTGCCGGGGCCAGGGGTGGGAGCATCAGGAAGTCCCCCTGGCGCTAGCACAGGGGACACCAACTGATGTGGAATGTGAGGGCGCAGGGGAAGGTGGAGCAGAGCAGACCCGAGGGCAGGTGTGCACAGGCAGAGGTTCAAGTGCCTGTGGGTAAGGCTGCCCCTGGCCTGGAGCCTCTGCGGGACAGCCTGGGGCACAGCAAGGCCACAGGGCAGGCTTTCTGGCCAGGCCTTCACAGTGACCAGTTGCCTCCATCGGATAGACTTTTCTTTCTGTCCCTTCCCAAAGAAGCCACGTCTGTGTTGGGGAAGAATTTATCCCAGTCTGTGAGAACACCACCAGCTCTTACCTTAAGAGAAGTAATTAATAAATTCATCCATGGTTATATCTACAGACAGGGATCCTGGCTTAGCAACACGTGCCAAGAAATCCCTGTGATGCCTTACCAGATGGGTAAATCTGAGCATTTATTTTTCATAAATACTCTGATGTTTTAAACCACTGTCCTCAATCATAACAGTGAGAAATTTAGTTGCGTGGTGTTACTCTTTTGAAGCCAGGTCGTGTCACGGGCACGGTATCCTCATCAGTAAAGCAGATGCTGAAATCCAGCACTCGCAGCACGCCCACCTCGGCGTCTGAGCTGACGGTATACAGGGTGATGCTGCCGCCGTCGCCCCAAGCCCTGGAGTAAGAGGCGTGTTTAGCAGAATCAAGTGCCTGTGACCGGACTTCAGTCTGTGGCGTCTCTTTGTGTCCCCGTGACTGTCCGTCAGCTTACTCCGCAGCTGCGGGTCGGATCCGGTCTCTGGGCACACATTTACACATCAGAGCCTGTTGTTCTGCTTCTGTTACACACAACTGTAGCCTCACTCATGCAAATTCATGCTCCTCTCAAGCCCGTCTTCTGTTTTGTGATCATGATATTTGCTGTTACTCTGGGTAGAAGGTTCCTGTAAAGTTCGGTTTTCATTAAGCGTGGTTCATTAAGGTTCCAGGAGCTCAACAGGCAGGGTCCAGGGAGCACTGTAGTTCTTTTACTCAGAAATGAATTCCTAAGATCCGTACAACTGTTCTCTGTTTGAGGTGGCTGTCGACATTTGTTTATTTTTTTAACCACTGCGCACTGTGTTTACCTCTGACGCGCTGGCTGCTCACTCAGTTAACATTCATCACTAGAATGTGTGTTGTGAAGGTTCCTCATTCTAATGTACCGATGAACTTTGTTTGCACAGAGATTTTGCTTATGTAGCAAGAGACAAAGACACAAGAATTTTGAAATGTCATGTATTTCGATGTGACACACCAGCAAAAGCCATTGCCACAAGTCTCCACGAAATCTGTTCCAAGGTAAGGGGGCTCAGGGCACAGGGGTCCGCCCCGCACCTTTTTCCCGCCCGCCGCTGAGCAGGGAAGGACGGGGGAGTCGGCATGTCGACCTGCAGGTTGAGCTCCAGGAGCAGCGGGCCGACCGCCAGCCCAGCCAGTGTGGTTAAAATGCTCTTTCTGCGTGTCAGGCGTCGTGCTAAATGGTGCTCCACCTACAAAAGGAGCACGGCCTTGGTGCCTCCCACAGTCCGGGGGGTCTAATAGGTGGACAGCGGCGTGGCGGAGGAGCTGTGTATCCCGAGCCCAGCTGGAAAGCGGGGGGCAGGGAGTCAGGGCAGGTTTCCCAGGGCCGGGCCACCTGATCTGAGCGTGGACCCGGGAAGAAGGGAAGCGGGGGGGGGGGGGAGGTATGAAACCAGCAGGCGTGTCTGTGGAAGTGCAGGCGGCCGGGGGTTGACGTGAACACGTGCTGACGTCACAAGACACGCAGCGGCGAGGCAGGGCCCTGGTCACAGTCTCACACTGGTACGTGTCCCGCTCACTCCTCCAGATTCACAGCCTCAGAGTCGCCTCCTCTCTCCCCCGCCCCCTCCCTCCCGCAGAACCCACGCGGACCCGCTAGTCCCACCCTCCGCCCGGCCCTTGTACTTGTCAGGACACGGCTGTGTGATGCCGCGGCTCCGGCTGCTGCAGAGCCCTTCCTTGCGTGGACCTCCGTGTGTTTACTTGAGATGTGTGGCCTGTAGCAGAGGAGAGAGGTTCCTCGTTTGTCTCTTTGCTGGGCAGCTTTTGCGATTGGAGACGGTTGGAGCTGCGCGCTGTGCCTGGCACGTGTAGAGGGCTGGACACACGTGTCTGTCATCCAGCCTTCCTGCTCCTGGCTTCCTCCTTTGTCCAGAATGCCCCACCCCATCGCTTCAGCCGCTTTCGGGTCTCGCGGTGACCAGGCTCCTAACCATTCTCTTCTGGGCACGCTCTGCTTGCTTCCCCTGAAGGAACCAGTGTTCCACAAGGGAGTTGACAGAGAACGTACCGTGGCCACAGTGTCCTTTGACCTCCAGGGATACACAGTGAATGTTCTCAGCAATCCCATTACCTGCTGGCCTGTGTTCCAGTATTAGGAGCCAGGTCTCCAGGACGCTGGCGCCAACTTCCTTCCGCCAGGCCTTTCCACTCCCCAGACCTGCCGCTTGAATCTAAACACAGGACTTTGCCGCTCCCTGCGTTAATGTCACCTTTCCGGTTCCAGGCTGGCATCGTTACCCAGCCTCACTCCCACAGGTCCTCCCAAGCTCTCCAGCCCCAGCTCACGGCCACCTCCACAGCCCAGCCTGGCCTCCGCAGCCGGAGCGGAGCAGGTGTAAAGCCACAGTTCCCAAGGGAAGGGTAGGGACCGGGAGCTGTCCCCAGCCCCAGGATAACCCAGCAGTCTGCTGCTCTGACCGAATGACCGGGACCTGCAGGGTGGGTGCTGGTCCGGAGACCCCGCGTTCACACCAGCTCGTGTGCACGCTCCTGCACGGATGGCACTGGGGCAGCTGCTCCTTGTGCAGCCCTGAAGCGTGCTGCGCTGCCCGGGTTTCGTTTCCTCATTCATTCACGCAGCAAGTGTAACCGAATGCTGCCTATGTGCCAGGCACTGTCCTGGGGGAGACAGCAGAGACCAAAACAGAAAAAAAATCCTTGCCCTTGTGGAGCTTATATTCTAGCATAAAGCCCTCAGAACACAGCCTGGCACGGAGTCAGTGCTCAGTGAATCTTGGATTTTACTGTCAGCAGCCCTCCTGCCCGCTGACCCAGGCGCAGATCTGGAGACGGGCAGAGTGGAGCTCCGGGGGAAAGGACTTGTTCCACTTGGGACGGAAAGCTCGGGCAGGGGATGAAGGTGTGAGTTGCTCTTGCGGTCACTGAAGGTGGCTTCTTTGAGTCCCTAAACCCACAGCACTGTGAACAGGGGTGCGAAGTGATGACTGTCAAGTGAAGGAGATGTTAGTGCCCCCAGCAGAGGAGAGGCACTGAGAAAGACGGCTGACAGATTAAACAGTGTGACCACAACACCAACAGCAGTAGCAGCTAAGATTTCTGAGTGCTTGTATTTACTGTCAGGACTGAAATTATTTTATTATTAGGGACATAAATATCATCATCCACATGTGCAGTGGAGGAAACGAGACAAGAGGGCAGGGGACTGGCTCAAGGCCACTTACCGCTAGTAAGTGGCAGGAGTGGGATTTGAACCCAGGTACTCTGTCCCCAGAGCCCTGAAAAGAGTCCCTGAAAGTGGCCATGAGGAAGCAGCGGCGGGAATCCGTTGCCCTGTGTTCCACCGACCGCTGTGGGCCGGGAGGTGTACGCATGACCGGTGGCATCGTGCGGTTTGTTGCGGTAGAGGTGGGGGCCTGGTAAATGGAAGAATGAATTCCGAACAATCAGGAGACTGTTAGTTACTCTGCGGAACAGTCATTCACTATTCTCCCCAGAGAAAATAGGCACAGTTCTCAAAATGTGCAGCTCCGAGATGGGGGTGAGGAGTCAGGCAGCAGACTGAAGCCAGTTTAACTTGGAAGTGAAGTCAGCGCAGACACTCCACTGGCTGGAACAGCTGAGGACACGGGGTCTGTAACCGTGAGCCAAAGCTGTGTTTTCTCTCCTTCAGATCATGGCCGAACGGAAGAATGCCAAAGCCCTGGCCTGCAACTCCCTGCAGGAAAGGGCCCACGTGAACCTCGACGTGCCCCTGCAAGGTAGGTTGGCGCCCCTGCTCCTTTCCCTGGCGCTCTCTGCCCAGGTCACCAAGCGCAGGGTCTCGGATGGCTCCCTGGTGTATCTACAGAATCGAGCTCCACTCAGCAGACCCGGGCCGAGCCTGCACTCGGGACCTCAGGCGCGGCTTAGAGCTGATTTTCTGTCAACAGGGTTAGGCATCAAGGGCCAGGATGAGTTTTATTGTTGTTGGACAAAATTAAAGAAAAGTATCTTTAGTGCTTTTGTAATTCATGTACAGCCTGGGGTAAGGATCAGCTAGTTAAAAAATATGTGGTTTGCTATTTTGGGGAGCTCAGTTTAGTCATTTTTCCTGTCTCTGATTTCACCCTCTGTGATTAAATTTCCTCAGGGCATCAACCTCCCCTAATAAATAGAGCACCCAAAGCTGCTACTTAGCACACATCCAAGAGAGAGAGTCACAGCTTAACATAGATTCCAGTTCCTGCTTTCGAATGCTTTCCTACCTAGAAATGAAAGGTGAATGGGATTTTGATTGACAGCCCCAGTGTCTGGTAGAAGAAATGGCTGTTCTTATAGCATGATTGGCACATTGACCTTTATGTGTCTGTTAGAACCATTGAGAAAAATGTGTTGCTTTATTCCCTGTAGTAGATTTTCCAACACCAAAGACTGAGTTGGTCCAGAAGTTCCACGTGCAGTACTTGGGCATGCTACCTGTGGACAAACCAGTCGGTATGTGAAACATGTATTGTCTTTCCACTTTGCAAGCGTTTGGGAGCTCATGAGAGATGTTCACCCTCCCATGGGTGTGGGGTCTGCTGTTTCACTCCTTGCCTTGTCTTGAATCGGACCCTCACACTGTCACCAGCCAGAGCGCACAGACAGTCCTGATCAAAAGATCAGTACAGGACAGGCTAAGCTCCTCAGATGCATGGTCCCAGAATACAGGGACTTGAACAAAGCGGACCTGATTTCTCATTCACTCACAGTCCAGAGCTGCGTGAGCCAGGGCTGTGGAAGGGCCCCGCCCCCAGAGATGGAAGCCTCGGTCCTGAACTGAGGCTTCCACCTCTGGGGCCAGGGCGCCGGCTTCAGTCCTTGTCACGTGCTGGGCGGGGAAAGGGGGCTGAAGGAACCCTCCCGCTTTCCTGTTAAGGTGTGACCCAAAAGCGCACACAGCAGTCAGTCAGCAGACAGCTCACATCTCAGGGGTAGACTTTACTTGCTTAGCCATACCAGGCTGGAAGGAGGCTGAGAGAGGTAGCCTTTTCCTGGGTTAAAAAACGGCTGTGGAGAAATCAGAACCCTCACGTACTGCTGGGGCGGATGTAAAATGGTGCAGCTGCCCTGGAAGACAGTCTGGCAGTTCCTCAAAAGTTAAGTAGAGAGTTACCATTTGATCCAGGAGTTCTGCTCCTGGGCTTTGTATCCAAGTGAAACGAAAACATGTGTCCACACAAAACCTCATACACGAATGTTCACAGCAGCATCATTCATGATAGTCAAAAAGCAGAAACCACCCAAATGTCCATCAGCTGACTAATGGATAAATAAAATACACTTCCATACAGTGGTACTTCATTTGGCAATAAAAAGGAATGAAGTATTAGACATGCTGCAACACGGCTGAACCTTGAAAACATGATGCTGAATGAAAGAAGCCAGCCACAAAGGACCGTATCCTGTACGATTCCGTTTATATGAGTGGAGTAGGCAGATCTCTATAGAGATAGGGCTGGGAGGAAATGGAGGGTGACTTCTGAAAGGTACGGGGTTTCTTTTTGGGGAGAAAATGTCCTAAACCTGATGGTGGTGATGATCGCACACCTCTGAATATACTAAAAACGGCTGAGTTTTGCACTGTGAGTAAATTGTATGGTATGTGAATTATATCTCAGTAACATTGTTCTCCCACCCACCCACCACCAAAAGCAGCTGTGGGAACACCCAGCCAAAGAGCCCCATCGAATAGCACATGCTATTCGTGTCCAGGGGCCGCCCAAACTTGGCCTTATTTAAGTGACAGAGTACAGTGAAAGGTGATCAGGGTAATCTGGCAGATGCTGGCTTCTGTTGGGTCCCCTTTTTCAAGGTTCCTTGCTTAGGAAAAGGTAGCATTTGAATACTGTTGATACACTCGGAGCTGGGGAATCTTTGTAGAGAGAAGGGGGAGGGAGAGAGATGTCCTGGTTAGACGGGACATCACACACTGCTTCTCTGGAGGTTCTCATGACCCTTCTTTCTGTTGAAAAAGCTGGCATTTCTTTTCTTTTGAGCAATGAAATGCTCAAAGGAAATGTCTTGTCTGGGGCTACAAAAAAAAAAAAAAGACCAGTCTGGGCATAGGTGTTACTGGGTGATTTGGGCCCACGTTTGAGGTTCAGAAATAGCTTTAGGACCTTTTTCAGTTCTCCCTTCCATCCACAGGAATGGATACCCTGAACAATGCCATAGAAAGTCTTATGACCTCGTCCAGCAAGGAGGACTGGCCTTCGGTGAACATGAGTGTGGCCGATGCTACTGTGACTGTCATCAGTGAGAAGGTGAGGAGGGTGGCAGAGGAGTTGGCCCGTCTTCGGATACAATAAGCTTCCATGAAACTTAGGCACGTGCCAAGGCTTGGCTTCTGGGGAGCTGTGCTTGCAATTAAAATAGCCTACATTAAAAAAAGAGAGAGAGACATTTTGCCCTTCGTGCTGGATCTCTGCACACCTCAGAGGCTTCTATTCTGGCGCTCCTCATTCTTCCTTCCTGCGAAGCCTGGGAGATTGGAATCATTTGCTAGAGGTGACTGTGTGATACTAGCCGTAACTCACTAATGGGGCTTGGTTTTCTGGCCACTCTCCAGGCTCCGGTATTGACTGGGCTGTTATCTGGGCTTGGGGCGCAGGAGATGCTTCTGTGGTGGAAGGTCCTGTGGTAGCAGGGACCGCTGGTCCTCTGGAGAGAGGCCAGCAGTAGCCTCAACACAGATTATCTCAACTTTGTGGTTGAGGAAACTGAGGCACAGAGAGGTTAAGTAACTGCCCCCAGGCACACAGCGAGAGGTAGCAGGGTGTTTTCCCTTCTGCCTCTGTGAGGCGTCTGTCATGGAAAGACCGTAAGCCGTTGGTCTGCTCTTGCTTCTGTCCACTAGCAGCTCACCTTCAAGCCCAATTCAGTTTCTAAAGAGGAGTAAGATGCTCACTGACCCTGCCTGCCATTCCAGCCTGTGCCGCTGGATTTTCAAGTCTGCAAACATGTGGTGCCTTTTCCTACCTCAGCACCTTTGCAAGTGCTGCTCCTTCTGTGCTCTACCCCTTTGCCTTCCCAGCCCCTAAGTAGATCTCGATGTAAATGTCATTTCTCCCAACAAAACTTCCCAGCCTCTAAGACCAGCTTAGTTTGCCTGTTAATCAGTCCCACAGCACCTGAGTGAATATTTAATAAGTCAAGATGTTAGTGAGCCGAAAGTCAGCATTATTCTGGATGTATTTACTAATTTTCAAAAATTGCATATGGCTGCTGCAAAGGATGTGGTGTTCATAAGAATGAATTCCAAACACTTCTTAACTCGGCACCATATGGATACCAGTTTGTGAAAAAGGAAAAAAAAAAAAGTATTTGGCAACTTTTTGTTTTACACAGTTTTAGATAGAAATATGATTCAATGTGCTGTTTAGTTGGGGAAGAAGACCTGGATGGAAAGAGAGCCCATGGCTCCTCTCCTCTTGGTGCTCTGGGGTTTCCGGTGGGTTTGCCTGGGCAAATGGGTTCTGAGCCACTGTATGGGCAATACGGGAAAAGTATACATGACATTGTTCCTGCCCACAGTGAAGCCACGGGCTTGGAGTCGAGCAGACAGAGTCCGGAACACACATACCCAGTTGCAGTGTGGTTCAGAGCAGATTAAATGCCGGAACGAGGCAGCCACAGCAGTGAGGCCTCTCCAGACACATTTAGAAACTTGCCTTTCTAGAAAAATACAGTCCTGTCTAAATTCAGTCTGGCTGTATATTTTTAGACACCATTTCCGCTCTGCAGCCACTCTAAGCAGATTCTATGATTTAAGGTCCGAACGTGTCTGTGACTTTGGCCAGAGCTGCTGAACAGCGTCTCTTGCAGAATGAAGAGGAGATCCTGGTGGAGTGTCGGGTGCGATTCCTGTCCTTCATGGGCGTCGGGAAGGATGTGCATACGTTTGCCTTCATCATGGACACTGGGAACCAGCACTTTGAGTGCCACGTTTTCTGGTGCGAGCCTAATGCCGGTAACGTGTCCGAGGCAGTGCAGGCCGCCTGCATGGTGAGTGAGCCCGCTGCAGGGGTTCGACCCTCGGGCCCCTGCTTTTGTTTAATATGCCGTAAATTAGAGCAGAGTTACTGACTTAAAAGAAGCCAAGTCTGATCTCTAAAGTAATGCCTTGCTGTGTGACACCCTCACTCCTGCGGACAGAATGAGTCGTGACAAGCACTTTGCCATCTTAAGAGGCCAGGACACCTGAAAGAAGCAGGACTGGATGGAGCCAAGTTCTTCCGTAGAGACTCCAGGAACACTGAAAGCGATGATCTTCAAAACCACTTATTTGAGGATTCTTGATTCTTAATCCCTAAGTAATTTCAGCATGTGATCAGGAGATGCTGGTCATGTGTGAGTTGGTGCTGTTTGGAACCAACTCAATAATTCTTTAAAAATTAAGTGTAGGGCTTCCCTGGTGGTGCAGTGGTTGAGAGTCTGCCTGCCGAGGCAGGGGCCGCGGGTTTGTGCCCCGGTCCAGGAGGACCCCACATGTCGCGGAGCGGCTGGGCCCGTGAGCCATGGCCGCTAAGCCTGCGCGTCCGGGGCCTGTGCTCCACAACAGGAGAGGCCACAACAGTGAGAGGCCCGCGTACCGTCAAAAAAAAAAAAAAAGAAAAAATTCAGTGTATTGAATGGTTTTTATTTTAGATAGTTGGTCTAAGTGCATTGTTCTTACATACTTTGTTTATATCTATGAACTCTATTCTTACCACAGCCCTGTTAAGTAGTTCTCTTTTATTTATAACAAAATAGAGGCTCAGAGGAAAGGACAGGGCCCAGGGCAGAACTGGTAAGTGACAGAGCTTGCGTTCACCCCCGAGCCTCCGCGTAATAAAGCCAGTGCTCTTTGTACCACATACATGACTTCAAACTAACAGAAACACCTCGTCATTCATTCTGCAAATACCCTTTGAGCTCCTGTCATTCCCAGCACTGGGAAAGTTCTAGTAAGAAGGAGGGAACCGTTTGGATGTAGACATCCAAGCCTGGGTTGCATGGTGTATTCCAGCAACAGGAGGTAGGGTTGCTGGAGCCACGTGGAAGGAGGCGAGGTCCATGTCCACGAAAGGCCTGTGATCTCATGCCAAGGTGTGACCTTCAACGGATTGTTAAGCAGGAGAGTGAGTAGACCATGTTAGGTTTTAAAGCATACTCCAAAAAAGAGAGAAGAAAACAAAGTGGAGCAGGGTTGAAAGGATGGGGCAGAGGTGGGGAGATGACCAGGAGACCAGTTTACTGGTCCATGGGAGAGTTGCATCCAAACCAGGAGTGGCAGTAGAGAAAAGACAGGAGCAGGTGATGGAGAAACACCTGGCTGGCAACGAGGAATGCTGAATTTGAAGCACCTGCACTTCATTTAACTCAGCCCACCATTTGTAGGCTGGACTCTGGGAAGTTCAAGTAGTAATAAGACACGATCCTTGCATGACAGAGTTTAGGCCTATGGGGGAGACGGGTAAACCAGAATTCCGTTATGGTGTAGAAAGTGCTCTAAGTGAAAGTATAAGACTGCACGGGATGGAGGAGTGACCAGAAGGAAGAAGGTGGCCCTGAAAGCAGGTCGCTCACCAGGTCTGCGGTGAAGGAGTAGCTGGAAGCACGCCGTTGAGATACTTGCTCATTTGTTGGGGGGTTGGGGAGATCCTCACAGTTTTGAGGCTGAGGGAGATGAGCCAGTAAAGCCAGATTGAAACAGGGATCATATCTGTAGTTGGGCCAAGGTCTTGGTGGTAGATGAAGGGCCTGGGGTTGGGTTAGAGTGCTGCTTGGGTTAGAGTAACTTTGAGACCGGCCAGGATTTGCCCGGAATCCACGAACAGGTGGAGGTGAGGACGGTGGAGGGCGTCCTCTGTTTCTTTAGAGACAGTGCACTGCTAGTTAACAAAGAGGGGAAAGGACGAGGTGGACGGGTGGCAGAGGCAAAGGTGGGGGACGGGAAGAGAGCCAACTGGCTTTTATTTTGAAAGACACCTTTGAAACGGAGAGGGGAGGAGGGGGAGGGGAAGGGAAGACCTGTGTTGTGCACTTATTATCTGGCTTCCTTCTTGCCACAGTCCTGTGTTAGAGTGCAGTTTCCCCTCAGGTGCTGTGGGGCCAGGATTCTAACTCAAGTCCACCTGCATATAAAGGACAGGGGCCGGGTGGAGGGGAGCAGTGCGGTGAAGCAGTCGAGATGAACCTCCTGACCAGGCATAGGGATTTGAGATGGGATGAAGGGACTGTGTGAAGAAAACAGAAAATGGGAGAGTCCAGCCAAGCAAAAATGGATCGGGACTGTTTAGGTATTTTGTGAAATTGTTAAAGGATCATTAACAGATGGTTTTAGTCATAAAATGAATGGCTTTCAGCCTTAATTATACATTTTAAATGCTGATGGCAATTAAATAATTAGTTTTATCACTGGTTACAGTTTGTTCTGATTCCCAGACTCATTTTCTCTCCTCTAGAAACAATTTCTACTCATTTGTTTACTATTTTAATTGTATTAGGGCCACCGGCTGAAGTGACTCAGCCAATCCAGCATAAGACATACAGGTAAAATCAAACCTTTCTTTACACTCTGTATCCAGCCGTTTCTAACTGGGTGGCTTTTCTCTTGATTCAAATC
Source organism: Kogia breviceps (assembly GCF_026419965.1). Taxonomy (NCBI): domain Eukaryota; kingdom Metazoa; phylum Chordata; class Mammalia; order Artiodactyla; family Physeteridae; genus Kogia; species Kogia breviceps. The sequence goes on from NC_081315.1 coordinate 83,053,361, forward strand.
TGCATGATGCTCCATCTGAAATATTTATGCATCATTTTATACAATCTGAAATATCTCTGGCAATAACACGTTCTGAATCTACTGAATTTTTAGGCATATTTTGCAGCTGAGTGGTATAGGCCCAGCTGACACTATTTTGATGAAATTTAGAGGGAGATGGAGGGGGTCCACTTAATGAAACTCATCAGGCACAATTCTGATTTGCACTGGATATAACGTAACTAACATTAGAAACTCCCAGTCCAGTACACCATGTTGCAGTACCTGCCCATTATAAAACTGTGTTTGGAAGTGCATAGTTTTGACTGTGATGCAGACCTAGAAACATACTTTACACACAGGAGATGTGATAAATCGTTTTTCATATGATTGGGTTGAAAGGGGCTAATTTTTTGGCCTGTGGGCTATGACAGCACATTGTGACAAGAGTCTTGCTGTAGGATAGTTCATGCTTTTCAGAGGGAAACATCAGCCTGTTTCACAATTGTTCTAAGGAACCTATTAATATTTAAGTAGGTTTTTGAAAATCAGTTTAAAGTGCTTGGATTTTTTAAGGGCTTGGATTAGAAAAAAAGCATTTGATACATTTTAACCTTTTAATTTTGAAGAATTACTTATCTTCACATTGATACAAAAAAAGGTGGATTGTGACTTTGTTTCTGAAGGATGGAAACTGTCCCTGGTGCCAGTGCTAATGGATTTTTAAAAATTAAATCTATTAAGATTCAGACTTGTATATAAAATATATCCTGAAATCTTAATAATTTTTTCTAAATTAAAGCAGGATGGGAACAAACATTTATGAATGCCTTCTGTGTTGCTAGGCCTATTTTAGGCATTCTGCAGGTATTCCTTAATCATAACACTGTCTTTTAAGGTCGCCATTCTTCAGCCATTTTACAAATGAAGAAACTGAGGCTCAGAGAGATTTAATAACTTGCCTGGGGCCATACGGTTCACAAGTGGTAGAGCCAGATTCAAACCCTGCCCTTTCTACCGTGCTGACCCTCACTCAGTTAGCCATAAACACCTACTTCATTACCTGTCTGAGGAAAAAGTTAATAATCTCTCTCCCAATCCTTTTTCTTTTCATTAGCTCTTTGACTATGAGGTATATTCACTGCAGCCTAATAAAATAGAGAACTTCAAGAGAATTTAAAACACTCCACATTAAGGAAAAAAATAATAAACTCTTGGATTCATGTTTAGCAGCTAGGTCATTAACCTTTGGGAGTTAAATATATTGATGAATTAAAATCACGTTAAACAAGAAGGGATGATACATTATTAATGACCATACAACTTTTTTGTTTTATTTCAGTTACGATACCAGAAGTGCCTGGTAGCCAGGCCGCCTTCACAGAAAGTAAGACCACCTCCTCCGCCAGCAGACTCTGTGACCAGGAGAGTCACAACCAATGTAAAACGAGGGGTCTTATCCCTCATTGACACTTTGAAACAGAAACGCCCTGTCACAGAAACGCCGTAGCTGCATATGTGAAAGGATCCTGTAATATTTACTGAAGATTGAATAGCTACACTAAAGAAGAGGAGCTGATCTCTGGCCTTCCATTCAGTTGCTGATGCTTTGTCTTCAGAGATTAATAACTTAACCAAACAGTGTTAGACAAGCATGTTCTCTCGTCTTGCCACTGTCGTGTGATATGAAAAGCATGACTAATTTTTTTTGCTGTCAGTAAGTTACATCATGAGCAGTGGAAGCTCCCTTTATTGTAAATATCGTGAACATTATGTAACTTCACACACACAGGGAAGAATGTGGCCACACCCCTCCCAGTGAAGCAGCTGAGTCCTTGGAGTGAATGACACCTGGGTAAGTTGCACTGTCTTCTTGACTGGATCTGTCACAAGCAACTTTTAAGTCCTACAGCACTTTGCCCTGTTTTCAATATTGGAGTGGACACTGCATACCGGATACCACTGAATTGCTGTAAAAACAGGATGACTAGTTTTTGTTTTAGTTTTTCATAAAATCAAACGTTTGGTTGACAAAATTGGCTGTTGGCATCAGTATAGAAACCAACTGGCAACTTTCCTTGACGAGCTCTTTGACACATGGACACCATTTCATGTCTATAGCTGTTTGGGGTATGTTGGGAAAAAAGTGAAACTTCAAAATTGAAAAACTAAATTTCAGAAATTAAAACAGAACAAAAATAGCCTTTCTGTTCAGGTGGTTTTCAAACTGATTATTAAGAAAAAGAAAGATTAACAAAATCATAATGCATTTTGGGTGGGACATATTTCAAACTTCTGCCTTATACTGTACAATGCAGCTAGAGAATTATAGTTCACTATGGCCATTCTCTACATAAACATTAAAATGAAATATTCCTCGTAAGCCTTTCATCCTTAGTTTGATAATAAGCCAATATGCAACTTGGAGTTGAGGAAATGTCATTTATATTTTAGATCTCCACCACCACGTTGTTTTCCACCTCCTAGGTAAATGTTCTGCTAGGATTCTGCATCTAGCTCAATCTTACATTAATGCTTTTTGCCCAGAAAGCTGTCTGTCCATCATGTATTGTCCATGGCAACAAACTTCATTAAATTGAACCTTTCTGAATTTATGTATTTAATATTAAAATTTGTTGGACTCTAGATATATTTTTAAATTTATATTTTTTCCATTTATTTTCAAGATTTAAAAATTTCATATCAGAGCAAAATATACATAGGAACAAAGGACTATTTAACAGGCTTCCCCAAAACAGCACTTTCCTGCTTCTCTATCTATAAATGAGAGACTTAGCTATAAAGATAAACAGATTTAGACACTTGTTGATAATGTTTTAAAGAAGAAGTTGCTAAGAAGCTCAATCTAAACATTAGTTTTGTTTACTTTTCAGTAATAAGATTTTCATTTTACAACATTGTTATAAAAGTAATGCTTTATGTTTATCGACTGCTATGTACTTGTCAAAATGGTTTCCACATTCTTATCGTCACATTTGAGCCTTATAAGGTAGAGAAGGTACTAAACACATTTGAGAAATAAAACATATGAATTAAAGAGTCTCAGTCACCTAGCTAGCCTAAGATCTCACGAAAGTTAGTGAGAAAGCCAGAACTAGGACCCATGCTTCTCAACTCCCAGTTATTAAGTTATGCTGCTTCCACACCAGTCAGGAGGAGTCTTTCCAAAATTACTCTAGGCATATCCAGTTATTGTCAGGCAATCTTAGGATTGCCTGTATAAGTAGGGAGGTATGTCCAAATTACTCATGCCGTGATTTAAAACCATTACCTGCTCTCAGTTTTCCTGCAGTGTGCCTCAAATGTGTTGTAGAGGACAGGATTCTACATGCAGTCCAGAGATGATGTTACATGTGGTAGAAATATTCCTAACTCATGATACTTAGCCACCAGAGAGCATGATGGAATGAGTAGGTGGCCTCCTGCCTCTGTTCCCTCTCAGAATTCTGGAATTGTTTGCTAGCACCCTAGTGTTATGACAAAAGAGATGCCACTCTAGAAATGGATTATACTTCTCACCAGCCTATATACTATTCTACGAAAGTTACCAGTGACATCCTAAGAAATTACTGCATTAAGAAAATCCTTACTGTACTCTGCGAAAAGCTGTTCAAAATTCAATCTTGATGATCCTTCATCTTGACCTCCACAGTGAAACAAACATTTTAGTGTGATAAACTTCAAAATTCTTAAAAAAGTGATCTACTTTTATATTGGACATCTCTACCAGAACCCATTCATTTTTTTAAGGCATACATATGTTTTCAGGGTCAAGAATACTGAGCTAGCTTTAAGTAGCAAACTGATTTATATATGCAATTATAGGATGCATTAAGATGAATGATAGCCTTTACATACTGAAAACTTTACTGCAGATACTTTGTTTTAAAAATAGCTTTGCATACTAAATGCAATTAATTTTATAAAATTAATTATGTTAAGCCGTATGTTCAGACACTTTCTGCCATGGCCAAAAAGTATGTATGAAAGTATGTGTGTATTTTCTGTGAAAGGATGCTAGCGTTTTACCTGATATTGTAGTGACACTTCAGTTATCTATGCATTCTTTGTATCTGTGATTTGGTAAACAGGCAGCAATGTTCACTATGCCTTGTATGTCTTATCATTTTTTTAATTAACCTGTTAAATACAGCTTAAAATATTTTTATTTTATTTATTCTATTTTTACTGAAATATACTGCATTATTGTGTTAATGTATTATCTTTACTGGATATTATCTCTCAGTGTATCCAGGTCTAAGTAATCTCAGTGAACTATACATTGCCTAAAAGGTGGTTTTGTAATGATTTGTAGTCACATTTTTATTGGAATATGTATAAGAAAAGGCAAAATACTTTAAAGTTCCTTTTATTTTTTAAAAGCAGCTAGATAGACGCATACTTGCCAACTCACATATGTGCTCCTTGGCCGCATCAAGGGGAATAGCCAACATGCCTATGGCTAAAAACTTTACTTTGCAAACTTAAAGCACTGCTTGGTGCTTTGTTTTTATATCCTTCACAACACGTGTGAGCTCATCTAAGAGACAGACACATGTCCTCCTGCCCTTTGTTTACACCTGGATATATAATCACCCATAGCTAATTAGGACCATTGTTTTTGTTGTCTGTCTTACTGCATGAAGCGACATTAGACCCATTTCCATTAAAATAAGCTCTTGGTGATAAACTGTTGGCACTGCTACTTTTTAAAAAATTCCACTTTATGATTTTATGACGAACATTTGTACGATTCTACACAAGGTCATTTACTAGAAGCCCTAAATCTTTCCTCCTCTTATATGACACACACTCATTTCACAAGCATTGCAACACAAACTCAAGATTTCATAAACAATGTGAGAAACATCTCCCTAACTGATATTATCACAGCTTAACTAGTAAAAGCATTAGCTCTCTAGTTTGCCAGGCTTACCTAACCCAATACACAGCCAACGTGTTATACAGCCAGTAAAATGAAGTTTATTTCAGCTTCAGGGAAAAGATACTGCTCACACTTTATCAGTGAGAGCACTCCCTGCCATCCAAAGCAGCTTGTTTATACCAAAAGAACATTTGGTTTTGCTTTCTGCCCCTTTTGCTGTTGACCACTTTTACACAATTAAATGTAATATGTTGTGAGAATAAACTTAGCTGCATAAAATGTTTGGCTCATTTATCTGACATCAGTCATACATATCCAGGAATAGAAATAAAAATTTAGTGTCTCCACGCCAGTCATTTTATTTTCAAATTATTCTTATCTCAAAAGTCATTTTAGTAATGTAAGATTCTGCTTTGATTAGTTATTGTATATTTCCACCTGGTAAGAACTAGAAAGTAACTTTAAATTTTGAATAATTCATCGCATGGTCCTTACTTGGTGGTACTCAGGAAGGACAGCTGGCATTTTGGAAATAGAGGCCTATTCAGTCACCAACTTGATGCTTGTGTAAGCACTCTTTCCAGTGTTAAGAAAGTCCATCTTTCCTTTAAGAGCCTGATATCAAAGAATGAAAGATAGAGTTGTAGAGGCACTAAATCCAAAATGAAAGGTGACTAGAAAAATAGCAGTTGAATCTGGTTTAGTTTAACTGTTAGACATATGGAAGAAGATAAATAGAATTTAAAGTGTGTACCCATTTTTTGTTCACATGCACTTCCCCCAGTAGTTTACCTTTTTCCTCAATCAAAGGCAGTTACTCTCAAAGAGCAAAATTTCATTTGGTTTCAGGTATTATATAGTGATAAAAAATTACACATTAAAAAATCTGAATTTGCTATTGGAGTATCTAAAAAACAGTAACTTCATTACTTTAGATTTTTGCAGCACTTTAAGAAGCTGAAAAAAAAATGTCAATGTAATCAATATTCTCCTTTACTAGACTTCTCCCATATTGTTTTAAATCCAAAGTATTTCCCTTTTTAGTCTACCAAAATATTTAAATAACTGATCACTTCCTTCTTAGAAGATTCCAAAGAAGAAAACTGCAGGCTTAATGAATGAATGGTTTAATTCAGAATCTCCATACACTTAGAAAAATAATTTATGACAGGATTCACGTTACGAGACACTGAAGGTGAGGGGCTAAAGTTGTGATGTGACATGAACCACATGCTGCTATAGAGATCAGATAAATATCCTGAACTATTTCATAACTGTGAGTTTTCATCTTATAATAATAACTATCAGCAGAAAATTAAAATCTCAGACCTGCTACTTTTGGACAATGGAATACTCTTCAGCCTGGGGCAGAGGAAAGATGTAAGGAAAGGGATAAATGATCCCTGGGATAAAATATCAGCCCTTTACTGAACAAGTTCAGTTCAGCTGCACTGGCCTCCCAAAGGCACGGAAGGCTCTAAGCCAGACAGTGGGAATAGGAGGAAACCATACTATAACATTCAGAGCAAAGATTATATAGTTTTTGATTTTTGAAAGTAGTAAAATAAGCTGAGCATTTAAAACATTTCTGTATTTTTTAAGAGTCATAATTAACAGAATTCTTTTGGGATTTAAAAATAATAAGTCTGGTTCAAGTATAAAAAGTCATGTTTCCTTTCTTCACTGACATTTTACTGGTAAGTGTAAATCTTCAGTTAAAAAATTTATTACTGCTAAAATGAAATTCACCCTTTTTTATCCTCACTTCAAGTGAGAAAATTATATTAGAGCTGAAATAGACCTAAATATTAATCTTGAAAAGGATAATAGTCTACTAAAATCATGTCACCTGAATTGAAATTTAGGAATTTATTTAACACTATTCAACACAACTGGATTCTGAAAACACAACTTTAAATTCAAACTCTTTGAATGTGTCTATGAACACGTTTTTAAACAGTAGGATTTACAGTTGTAACATATTTGATTTAATGTCACTTTCTGTTGCCATGATGAAAAAAAAATCAGTAGACCCAGAAATGATAATCATAACCAATTCATGGAAGGCAATTGATAATAGTCAAGATGAACTGACTTTTAATATAATTAAAATAGTGCTACAATATATTTTAATTGAGCATCAGAAATGACTTACCAAAGTTTGATTACTGTGTGCCACTTGAAATGACCATCTCATCTGATCTTTGAATCATAAATTTGTATAGATTTCTTCAACAGTTGGGGTGTCACTTGTATTCAACAGTTTGGCCTCTTCCTCAGAATTACTATTTAGATGGAAATTTGCTTACAGTCACTTTTTACAACAGTATGTGGCATAAATAGTTAAAAGGGAGAGCTTATGTTCAGTCTGCTCAGGATCCTAGAGGTTCTTCAGTGAGAAACAGTTTTCACTCTGAATGGACAGCTGAACTCCTCACACCTAGAACTTTGGACCTTCCTGTTCTTCCTACTCATACTCAACCTCAATCACATTACAAAAGCTCATAACATCTCCTATTTTGATGTTTAAGGAAAAAAGAAATCAACCTCGATAGTGATTGAAAATGTTAAACTACAGCTGACTCAATACTGAAGAGCAAGCTATAATCCGTGCAAGAGCATCTTTTCCAAACCTATGCTTTCTAATAGACTGCCTCACAAGTTAACTTTGAAAAGAAGTCTGTTCTAAGGCACACAGTGTTTCCCTTCAGGAAAAATTGTTACAGTTTTAAACCAGTGTCCTAAGTCCAGACAGAAAGTTAACAAGAGTGAGACAAGTTCTAACAGCCAATACCGAGTCTACAACTGGACGTTCTAAAACAGATCAGCACCCAGCTACTGAACTCTGAATTCTGCTTTGCTTAACTCACCTACATTATTCTCACTTGTCTTAATTCACTTGAAGGTAATAATCACATTTAGAAGATACTATATGACCAAAAGGATGACTATTTTGTGTAGGGATGTCTAACCTTCAGAGAAATATCAGACTTTGAAAAAAAAAAAACCTACTACTCTTGACCCCTGTAAAAAACACAAGACAGTCAAAGCCATGGTCGAGGACGCCTGGGTAGAGAGGAAGGTAAGTTTTCTTTAGGTTTTTCCCCTCTTCTTGGTATTGATCGTGTGGGAAGATAGCCAGGCATGACAGTCTTGGGCCCAACCCAACGACAGTAAAAATGTTGAGTTGCTATCTGAGATCTGATTCTTTGGGGACTAGAAAATGGCAACATTACTGGAGGCAAAACAATCTCTACGGGTTTCAGTGCAATCATTCTGTCTTCTGGGCGAGGTCTTACAAAGTTTGTCGGCCGTTCACATGGTCTGGAGGGAGATGTGTTCTTCATAAATGTAGGCACTAAAGGATTGGTGGTGGGCTTGTTGGATTTTCTGACCTGTGAGGAAGAACCCACTTGATTTGTACTCTTCTGTGGAACAGATGTTTTTGTTGTTAATGTCCCTGACTGATGAGCACTCACGTTAGTTTCTTGACTCAGGAACTCAGCAATTTTCATCTGGATGCTGCTACTATCAGAAGTGGAAGATTTTGGCAATGACATTTTTGATTTTTTCTTCTTCTCCCGTTTTGAAGGTTTACCCAACTCGATCCCATCCAGTAGACCCTTTGCTGCAGCACGGGCCAAAACATCTTTCACAGACACTGTCTCAGATGGGTCCCGCTGTAATTAAATGTGGGAGTTAACTGTTACTGTGCATATTAAAAATATTTATCAGTGTTTCAGTAAAGATAAAAGAGTATCTTTGTTATACTAAAAAAAATAGTTTTTAGACCTTAGTCTCTAATATATCCTATAAACCTCAGGAAATTACTTTCTTTGTACTTAAATCTCCCCATTTGTGAACCTGATAGAAAAAAAACAAAAGAATTACAGAGCTTATTTCTTTCTCTTTTTTTTTGAATTTTATTTTATTTATTTTTTATACAGCAGGTTCTTATTAGTTATCTATTTTATACATATTAGTGTGTATATGTCCAGAGCTTATTTCTTATCTGTGAGCTAAAATGAACTGGATAATGACAAAGTGCTTGGAGAAGTTGGGGTGGAGAACAAGCAAGGGAAGACCACTCAGGAGGACAATAAAGATAAAAATAGGGGTTTCCACCATACAATAATAATTCTTTTTCCTGCCCTTTAGCTATTTATGAAATAAGCATACCATTATGAAATGTTCATAAAGTTCCTATGTTCCTCTTATGAGACTTTGTTGTTTCTTAATTCCTAAGTATGAAATGGATTGGGATTTTTTTTATCCTTACCTCCCTTGTTAGAACAGAAAGAAAACAACCATTGGTAATTTCAGATGGTTCCATTCTGAAAAATTTGTCAGTGGACAAATGTATTTCCTTTAAGGAGCACAGTGGAAGGACAGGGGGACTAAGCCTGCAATAGATAACAGCAAACAATTAATAGTTAGAGTGTCTTATTTGCCAATGGAGGGAGACAGTAAATTGCAACCAATTTTCTTTTATTATGTTTTACCCATTATTTAAACAAAAATTCCAAATAAGAATAAAATGTCAAGGGGAGGGATCAAGATGGTGGAGTAGTAGGATGTGGAGCTAACCTCCTCCCACAAATACATCTACAGGGCTTCCCTGGTGGCACAGTGGTTGAGAATCTGCCTGCCAATGCAGGGGACACAGGTTCGAGCCCTGGTCTGGGAAGATCCCACATGCCGCGGAGCAACTGGGCCCATGAGCCACAACTACTGAGCCTGCACGTCTGGAGCCTGTGCTCCGACAAGAGGCCGTGACAGTGAGAGGCCCACCCGCACACCGCGATGAAGAGTGGCCCCCACTCGCCACAACTAGAGAAAGCCCTTGCACAGAAACGAAGACCCAACACAGCCAAAAATAAATAAAATAAAAATAAATTTATTTTTTTAAAAAATGAAAAAGGAGAAATCTTAACTGACCACAGAAATACAAAAAAAAAAAAGTCAGAGAATACTATGAAAATTATATGCCAACAAATTCAACAACCTAGAAGAAATGGACAAATTTTTAGAAACATAGAGCCCACTAAAATTGAATCAAGAAGAAACAGATAATTTGAACAGACTGATCTCTAGAAGTGAAATAGAACCTGTAATTTTAAAACCCTCTACAAACAAAAGTCCAGGACCAGATGGCTTCACAGGCAAATTCTACCAAACATACAAAGAAGAACTTTTACCGATCCTTCTCAAACTCTTCCAAATGATTGAAGAGGAGAGAACTCTCTCAAAGACATTCTATGAAGCCACCATCACCCTGATACCAAAACCAGACAAAGATACCACTAAAAAAGAAAATTAGAGGCCAAAATCTTTGATGAATATAGATGCAAAAATGCTCAACAAAATACTAGCAACCCGAGTCCAGTATACATAAAAAAGATCATACACCATGACCAAGTGGGATTCATCCCAAGTTCATAAGGATGGTTCAACAAATTCAATTCAATCAATATGATACACCAGACCAACAAAATAAAAGACAGAAACCACACGATCATCTCAATAGATGCAGAAAAAGCATTTGACAAAATTAACAGCCATTCATGATAAAAACTCTTACCAAAGTGGGTATAGAGAGAACGTATCTCAACATAATAGCAAAATTGTGACAAACCCACAGCCAACAAAATACTCAATGGTGAAAAACCGAAAGGCTTCCCGCTAAAATCTGGAACAAGACAAGGATGCCCACTCTCACCACTTGTACTCAACATAGTATTGGAAGTCCTAGCCCCAGCAATCAGACAAGAAAAAGAAATGGAAGGTATCCAAATAGGAAGGGAAGAAATAAAATTGTTATTATATGAAGATAACATGATACTATATATAGAAAACCCTAAAGACTCCACACAAAAACTACTAGAACTGATAAATGAATTCAGCAAGGTAGCAGGATACAAGATTAATATACGGAAATTGGTTGCATTTCTTTACACTAACAATGAAATATCAGAATGGGAATGTAAAAAAAAATACCTTTTAAAATCACACCAAAAAAATAAAATAGGAATAAACTTGACCAAGGAGGTGAAAGACTTTATATGCTGAGAACTATAAAACATTAATAAAGAAAATTAAAGATGATTCAAAGAAACAAAGATATCCTATGCTCTTGGATTGGAAGAATTAATATCATTAAAATGGCCATACTACTACCCAAAGCAGTCTACAGAATTAATGCAATCCCTATCAAATTACCCATGATATTTTACACAGAACTAAAACAAATAATTCGGGCTTCCCTGGTGGCGGGGTGGTTGAGAGTCCGCCTGCCAATGCAGGGGATACAGGTTCATGCCCTGGTCTGGGAAGATCCCACATGCCGCAGAGCGGCTGCGCCCGTGAGCCATGGCCGCTGAGCCTGCACCTCCAGAGCCTGCTCTCTGCAACGGGAGAGGCCACAACAGTGAGAGGCCCGCGTACTGAAAAAAAAAAAAAAAAAAGTAATAATTCTAAAATTTATATGGAACCATAAAAGACTCAGAATTGCCAAAGCAATCCTGAGGAAAAAGAACAAAGCAGGAGGGGACTTCCCTGGTGGCACAGTGGTTAAGAATCTGCCTGCCAATGCAGGGGACATGAGTTCGATCCCTGGTCTGGGAAAATCCCACATGCCGTACAGCAACTAAGCCCATGTGCCACAACTACTGAAGCCCGCGTGCCTAGAGCCTGTGCTCTACAACAAGAGAAGCCACCACAATGAGAAGCCCGTGCATCACAACAAAGAGTAGCTCCCACTCGCCACAACTAGAGAAAGCCTGCACACAGCAACAAAGACCCAACACAGCCATAGGTAGGTAGGTAGATAGGTAGATAGATAGACAGATAAATAAAATTTTAAAAGAACAAAGCAGGAGGCATAACTGTCCCAGACTTCAGACAATACTACTAAGCTACAGTAATCAAAACAGTGTGGTACTGGCACAAAAACAGATATATGGTCAATGGAACAGAATACAGAGCCCAGAAATAAACCCACACACCTACAGGTAAATAATCTTCAACAAAGGAGGCGAGAATATACAATGGGAAAAGGACAGTCTCTTCAGCAAGTGGTGCTGGGAAGTTGGACAGCCACATGTAAATCAATAAGGTTAGAACACACCCTCACACCATGCACAAAAATTAACTCAAAATGGCCTAAAGACTTAAACATAAAACATGACACCATAAAACTCCTTGAAGAGAACATAGACAAAACATTCTCTGACATAAATCATACCAATGTTTTCTTAGGTCAGACTCCCAAGGCAATAGAAATTTAAAAAATAAACAGATGGGACCTAATCAAACTTACAAGCTTTTGCACAGCAAGGGAAGCCGTTAAGAAAATGAAAAGACAACCTACTGAATGGGAGAAAATATTTGCAAACAATGCAGCTAACAAGGACTTAATTTCCCAAATATACCAACAGCTCATACAACTCAACAACAAAACAACAAAAAACCCAATCAAAAAATTGGCAGAAGATCTTAATAGACATTTCTCCAAAGAAGACATTCAGATGGCCAGTAAGCACAGGAAAAGATGCTCAACATCTCTATTAGAGAAATGCAAATCAAAACTACTTGAGGTACAACCTCACACCGGTCAGAACGGCCATCATTTTAAAAATCTACAAATAACAAATGCTGGAGAGAGTGTGGAGAAAAGAGAACCCTCCTACACTGTTAGTGGGAATGTAAGTTGGTGCAGCCACTGTGGAAAACAGTATGGAGGTTCCTTAAAAAAGTAAAAATAGAAGGGAATTCCCTGGCGGTCCAGTGGTTAGGACTCCACGCTTTCACTGCTGAGGGCCCGGGTTCAATCCCTCGTCAGGGAACTAAGATCCCACAAGCCATGTGGCACAGTCAAAAAACAAAAACCAAACCTAAAAACAAAATTACCACATGATCCAGCAATCCCAATCTTGGGCATATATTCAGACAAAATTATAATTCAAAAATATACATGCGGGCTTCCCTGGTGGCGCAGTGGTTGAGAATCTGCCTGCTAATGCAGGGGACACGGGTTCGAGCCCTGGTCTGGGGGATCCCACATGCCACGGAGCAACTGGGCCTGTGAGCCACAACTACTGAGCCTGCGTGTCTGGAGCCTGTGCTCTGCAACAAGAGAGGCCGCGATAGTGAGAGGCCCATGCACCGTGATGAAGAGTGGCCCCTGCTTGCCACAACTAGAGAAAGCCCTCGCACAGAAACGAAGACCCAACACAGCAAAAATTAATTAATTAATTAATAAACTCCTACCCCCAATATCTTAAAAAAAAATGCTAAAAAAAAAAAATACATGCATCTTATGTTCAGAGCAGCACTATTCACAAGAGCCAAGACACGGAAACAATGTAAAGGTCCACTGACAGATGAATGGATAAAGAAGATGTGGTACATATATATGCAATGGAATACTACTCAGCCATAAAAAAGAACAAAATAGGACTTCCCTGGTGGCGCAGTGGTTAAGAATCCACCTGCCAATGCAGGCGGTACAGGTCCGAGCCCTGATCTGGGAAGATCCCACATGCCACGGAGCAACTAAGCCCGTGTGCCACAACTAATGAGCCTGCGCTCTAGAGCCTGCAAGCCACAACTACTGAGCCCGTGTGCCACAACTACTGAAGCCCACGCACCTAGAGCCCATGCTCCACAAGAAGAGAAGCCACTGCAAAGAGAAGCCCGTGCACTGCAATGAAGAGTAGCCCCCACTCACTGCAACTAGAGAAAGCCTGCACGCAGCAACAAAGACCCAACACAGCCCCAAAAAAAGAACAAGATAATGCCACTTGCAGCTAGAGATTATCATGCTAAGTGAAGTCAGAAAGAGAAAGACAAATACCATATGATATCACTTATATGTGGAATCTAAAATACGACACAATTGAACCTATTTATGAAACAGAAACAAACTCATAGACATAGAGAACAGACTTGTGGTTGCCCAGAAGGAAGTGGGGGTGAGGGAGGGATGGAGTGGGAAGCTGGGGTAAGCAGATGTAAGCTATTATATATAGAATGGATAAACAACAAGGTCCTACTGTATAGCACAGGGAACTATATTCAATATCCTGTGATAAACCATAATAGAAAAGAATATTTTTTTAAAAGAATGTATATATATGTATAATTGAATCAGTTTGCTGTACAGCAGAAATTAACACATTGTAAAGTCAACCATACGTCAATTAAAAAAAGAATAGAATGTCAAAGCAGTACAATACCATTATAAAATAAAAGCTCTAGTATTTCACGTTAGCTCATAGTTTATTATACTTCCCAAGTTTCCCATCTTTAAACAACTATGCCAAGAACAACCTTTCAACATATTAAAAACTCTTCCCCAAGTCACTAATATGTTAATAAAAAGGCTTCCATTATCAAAACAGGTAAATATGTATAGTAATCACAAACAAATAATCCAAAAAAGTCCTTTACCTCCACATGTCAGAATACAAAAAGTACGACTTCCTTCTTTTGGTTACTTTTTGCACAATTACAATATAAAAATATCACTATCACTACATTATTCTTCTCAATCACTTCTGAGATTAATAGATGACTTATGTGGTGTTCAAGAAAGTACATACCAAAAAAAAGACTTTGTGTCAGAAATACAAAAATCTCTAATCACTAATATGTTTAAACTAAAATTTTAGTTTTTATATTTAATATTTAATTTTTCATTCAATAGTAAATGGTTCATTCGTAAACAATAATTGTTATAGTCCCATGCTTTTGTAAATAAAACATTTAATCAAAGGAATAATTTTCCACAAGTTAAAATATCAGAAACTTATTAATAATTTTGTATGTTATATTCTGAAGTTTAAAACCATTTCAAATTTATATTTATTCACTCATTTGCCTACTATGTGAAAAGCACATAAATAAAATATTAGCTCTCTTAAATAATTTACAATTTAGTTGGAGAAACTAATTGGTATACAATAATATAAAGAAGACCACATACGAATGCTGAGCCAAGTAGAGACAAAATTATGTAGGAGTACAGAATAAGGTACAATTAATTGTGGCCATGGGAGATAGCAAATATGAAGACTTCACAGAGGAAGGAGCATTGGTGCTATGTCTTGAAGAATAAGTAGGTTTCCAATAAGGCAACGACGGGATTCTAGACAGAAAGAACATGAACAAAAGCACAAGTGTCATGAAGATGTATGTTCAGGGAACAGCAAGTATTTCCATGTGGCTGAGGCAGAGAGTAAGAGGATGTAGAGGTCACTAAGGATGTGGGCAGACACACATGACCTCAAATGACATGCCAAAGAGTCTGGCCAATAGTGGTGCTTAATAAAATGTTTGTGCTGAACTAAGCTGAAATATAATAGCTGTGTAGGTTTTACACAGCTAGTCACTCCTCTTACCAACCTTGTAACCAACAAACTGAATTTCTGAGGCCTATTCATCTATGTTCTCTACACAAATAGAAAGAATCAAAAAAAATAATTCACTTATATATTAAATAAAGAATACTCACTGAAAATAATTATTTCTTACCAATGTAAGGTTGGGATTTTTGTCAGATATATCTAGCACCCAGAAGAGTGCCTGGTATATAGTAGGTATTCAACAAATATTTATTTAATAGATCATAATTTAGCTACATACATGCTATATTTTCTAATAGTAATAATAATCCATAATCAATACTGGTAAAGTTACCATACAGAAATTGGCCCTGCATAACAAAATGATCTTCAAACCCCAACTTACAGTCTATTTCTTTGAATAATAAAATAAGTTAATACCCAGAGTCCAACTCATACCTGACTTAGATGATGACATTTGGGAATTTTTGAGTTGGTGATACTTAAATGAGATTTTGGATTTAGAATTGATCCTGGAATGGGTGAAGACTTGAGAATGCTGGAGTGAGATAAATGTATTTTGTGTATGAAACAGACATCAATTTTAGGGGGCCAGAGAGTGGACTATTGTGGGTTCAATAGTGTCCCCCGCACCAAATTCATGTCCACCCAAAACTCCAGAATGTGACCTTATTTGGAAATAGGGTCTTAGCAAAGGAGCTAATACTGGAGTAGGATAAACCCTAGGTCCAATATTGGTGTCCCTACAAGAAGAGAGGATATACAGAGACACACATGACGAAGAAGAACACATGACGATGGAGGCAGAGATTGGAGTGATGAAACTACAAGCCAAGGAGTACCAAGGATTGTTAACAAACACCAGAAGCTGGAAGAGAGTCATAATCGATTCCCTCTCAGAGGCCCTAGAGGGAATCATCCCTGCCAGCTACTTGATTTTGGACTTCTGGTCTCCAGAACTGTGAGAGAATAAATTTCCATTGTTACAAGTCAGCAAGTTTAGGATAATTTATTGTGGCAGCTCAGGCAAATAATACACATGGAAAAAGGAATTTTGCAGATGTAATTAAGCTCTCAAATTAGTTCACCTTAAGCTATGAGTATTATCTCAGTGGACCTGACCTAATTACAGGAGCCATCCATGTCTACAGGTTAGAGACAGAAGAAATCACAGATTCAAAGCACGAGCAGAGTATAATGCACTATTGTTGGCTTGAAGATGGAGGAATGGCAAGAGGCAAGGAATGAATGTGGTCTCTAGAAGCAGAGAGCAATCTTGGATTGATAGCCAGCAAAGAAACAAGGACCTCAGTCCCCCAACCACAAGAGTGAGGTTGGAAGCAAATTTTCCCCCAGAGTCTCCAGCAAAGAATTCATCAGGCTGACATCCTAAGCAGAGAATCCATCCATGCCATCCAGACAACTGACCTACAGAACTCTGAGTTAACTAACAGGCACTGTCTTCAACTGCTACATTTGTGGTAATTTCTTAAGCATAAATAGAAAACTAATACACAATGGCTCACATTTAGTGAGGAGAAATGCCAGACTGTCATGGCAGACAGTGGAAGATAGGATTAGAAGCCTCAGAGGATGTACTATTAGGGCTCAAGAACTCTCCAGAGGACTATGTTGAGAGGAGGGCCCAGAAGATACACATTTTATCAGAGCAACAAGGAGTGTGCTGCTGGGAGGGCACTTGCAGCACTCATAAGTTCACTGGTGGCTTCCCTCCCTAGGCCAGCGCTGACAGTAGGAGAGGTCATTATAGAACTGGGCTCACTGAGAGCAATGAGAATAAAGATCCTGAAACAATAGAGACTAAGTGGGCAAAGTACCCATCAGAAGCCTGGTGTAGGTGATTACTGATTATCTTAATGAGCACCAAGGCTAGAAGAGCAATCTAGTCCCACTCATGCACTGCTTATCTTCCCTATACTCCACCTTTACTAGTAACAGAAAATCAAAACACAGGATACAACCTATCAGTACCTAGCCCTCAAGCTCAAAGACTGTTCACTATTAGAAAACATTTAGCATTAATTCACCACCACGTCAAAATGTCAGATGAGAAAAAACATTTGATCATATCATTAAATGCTGCAAAGGCTTTTGATACAACTAGGCATCCATTAGTGATTTTTAAAATCTTTTATTATGATCCTGGCATAAGTACAGACATATACATCAATGAAACAGAATTGAGAGGCCAGAAATAAGCCCATTCATCTATGATCAACTGATTTTCAACAGGGGTGCCAAGACCATTCACTGTAGAAAGAATAGTCTCTTCAACAAATGGTGCTGGGATGACTGGATATCCACATGCAAAGGAATGAAGTTGGACCCTTACCTCATAACATATACAAAAATTAATCAAAATGGATAACAGACATAAACGTAAGAGCTAAGTTACAAAATGGTTGGAAGAAAACATAGCCATAATTCTTCACAACCTTGCATTAAACAACAGTTTCTTAGATATGATACCTAAAGCACAAGCAGTAAAATACAAAACAAATCAGACTTCTTCAACATTATAAACTTTTATGCATCAAAGGACATTATCGGGCTTCCCTGGTGGCGCAGTGGTTGGGAGTCCGCCTGCCGATGCAGGGGACAGGGGTTCATGCCCCGGTCCGGGAGGATCCCACATGCCGCAGAGTGGCTGGGCCCATGAGCCATGGCCGCTGAGCCTGCGTGTCCGGAGCCTGTGCTCCGCAACGGGAGAGGCCACAACAGTGAGAGGAGAGGCCTGCCTAGCACAAAAAAAAAAAAAAAAAAAAAAAAAAAAAAAGGACATTATCAAGAAAGTAAAAAGACAGCCCACGAATGGGAGATAATAATTGCAAGTTATATATGTGATAAGGGTATGATATACAGAACATATAAGGGAGTCTTACAACTCAACAATAAAAAAGACAAATACAGTCATCCCTTGGTATGAGGGGGATTGGTTCCAGGACACCCCTTGGATACCAAGATCCACAGATGCTCAAATACCTTATATAAAATGGTGTACTAGGGCTTCCCTGGTGGTGCAGTGGTTGAGAGTCTGCCTGCCGATGCAGGGGACATGGGTTCATGCCCGGTCCGGGAAGATCCCACATGCTGTGGAGAGGCTAGGCCCATGAGCCATGGCCGCTGAGCCTGCAGGTCCAGAGACCGTGCTCCGCAGCGGGAGAGGCCACAACAGCGAGAGGCCCACGTACCGCCAAAAAAAAAAAAAAAAAAATGGTGTAGTATTTGCATATAACCTAAGCACATGCTCCTGTATACTTTAAATTATCTCTAGATTACTCATAATACCTAATACAATGTAAATGCTATGTAAATAGTTGCAGCAAATTCAAGTTTTGCTTTTTGGAAATTGCTGGAATTTTTTTCCAAATATTTTCAATCTGCAGTTGGTTGAATCCTCAGATGTGGACCCCTCAGACATGGAAGGCCAACTGTAACACAATTTTTAAAAAAATAAATTTATTTATTTTATTTATTTATTTTTGGCTGCATTGGGTCTTCATTGCTGCACGCGGGCTTTCTCTAGTTGCAGCAAGCAGGGGCTACTCTTCGTTGCAGTGTGCAGGCTTCTTGTTGTGGTGGATTCTCTTGTTGCAGAGCATGGGCTCTAGGCACGAGGGCTTCAGCAGCTGTGGCATGTGGGCTCAGCAGTTGTGGCTCACGGGCTCTAGAGCACAGGCTCAGTAGTTGTGGCACCATGGGCTTAGTTGCTCCGCAGCATGTGGGATCTTCCTGGACCAGAGATCAAACTCATGTCCCCTGCCTTGACAGGCGGATTCTTAACCAGTGCGCCACCAGGGAAGTACCGTAATACAGTTTTTAAATGGGCAAAGAACCTGAACACATTGTCCAAAGAAGATATATAAATGGTTAATAAGCACTTGAAAAGAAGCTCAACATCATTAGTTCCCAGGAAAATTCAAATCAAAACCACAGTGACCAAGATTGGCCAAGATGGCAGAGTAGGAAAACTCTGAGCTCACTTCCTCTCACGAGCACACCAAAATCACAACTATTTAAAGAACAACCATTGATGAAAAAGTCTGGTACCTACCAGAAAAGATCTTCTACAACTAAAGACATAAAGAAAGAGCCACAAGACAGGTAGGATTGGCAGACTTGAAATACAGCTAAGTCCCATAACCCCAGATGGGTGACCCACAAATTGGAGAATAATTATATTGCAGAGGTTCTCCCACAAGATAGTTATAAGCGCCATGTCAGGCTCCCCAGCCCGGGGGTCTGGCACCAGAAAGACAAGGCCCTGAGGCATTTGGCCTTGAAGGCCAGTGAGACTTAATTTTGGGAGTCCCACAGGACTGGGAGAAATAGAGACTTCACTCTTAAATGGCACACACAAAATCTCACATGTTCTGGAACCCAGAGAAAAAGCAGTAATTTGATAGGAGCCTGGGCCAGATCTACCTGCTGGTCTTGGAGAGTCTCTCAGAGAGGTGAGGGGCGGCTGCACTCACCCTGGGTGCACAAACACTGGTGGCAGCCATTCTTGGGAGTTCCTCCTACCACATGGATGCTGATACTGGCAAACACCATTGTGGAATCCTCCCTCTAGCTCATCAGCACCAAGACCTGGCCCCACCCAACCCAACAGCCTTTAGGTGCCAGTGCTGGGACTAATCAGGCCAAGAAACTAATTGGGTGGGATACAGTACCACCCATCAGCAGACAGACTGCCTAAAGACCTCCACATCTGCCTCTGGACACGGCCCTGCCCAATAGAGGGCCCAGGGCCCATTTCCACCCACCAGTGAGCAAGCACCAGCCCCAGAATCCTCTGGGCCTTGCCTGCTCTAGCCTCTGGACCAGGTTGACCCAATGTGGGCAGATACCAGATGCAAGAAAACCACAATCCCACAGCCTGCAAACCTATCCTATCCAGACAAGGCCAGACCCTGCCCTGGGACCAGCTGGGCCCTGGCCCTGCCCACTAACAGGCCAACACAAGCTTCAGGACACCCCAGACTCTGTACCCAACTGTGTCAGGATCCACTCCCCTTCCCTGCCTCACCCCCCAGCCATGTTATATCAGCTCTGGGATGTCTGGGCCCTGCAACCAGACTCCAGGACCTGGCTCTTGATGTCAGTAGTCCAGCACTAACCCCAGGACCCAGCTTCAACCACCAGTGTGTGGGCATCCCATAGATTTTGTAAGGTTGTGTTTTCATTTTCATTTGTCTTGAGGCATTTCCTGATTTCTTCTTTGATTTCATTGTTGACCCACTGGTTTCTTAGTAGCATGTTGTTTACTCTCCATGTGTTCATTCTTTTCCTGTTTTTCTTTCTGTGGTTGATTTCTGGTTTCATACTCTTGTGGTCAGATAAGATGTTTCAAATAGTTTCTATCCTTTTAAATTTGTTGAGGTTTTTTTTAATGACCTAGTATGTGGTCTATCCTAAAGAACATTCCATGTGCCCTTGAAAAGAACCTGTATTCTGGCTTTTTTGGAAGTAGTGTTCTGTAGATATCAATTAAGTCCTACTGATCTATTGTGTCATTTAGAACCTCTGTTGCCTTACTGATTTTTCATCTGGATGATCTGTCCATTGATGTCAGTGGGGTGTTAAGGTCTCCTATTATTGTATTATTGTCAGTTTCTCCATTTGTATCTGTTAGTATTTTCAAAGAACTTATACCTACCCTTCTCAAACTATTCCAAAAAATTGAAGAGGGAACACTCCCAAATTTATTCTGAAGCCACCATCACCCTGATACCAAAACCAGACAAAAACACTACAAAAAATGAAAAACACAGGCCAATATCTTTGATGAATATAGATGCAAAAATCTTCAAAACAAGATATTAGCAAACAAAATCCAACAATACGTAAAAAGGATAATACACCATGATCAAGCTGTAATCATTCCAGGGTAGCAAGGACAGCTCAATATACACAATCAATCAATGTGATACACCATGTTAACAAAAAGAAAGACAAAAACCACAGGATCATCTCAATAGACAGAAAAAGTACTTGACAAAATTCAACACCCATTCTTGATAAAAACTGTCACAGAAGTGGGTATAGGTGGAACATATTTCAACATAATAAAAGCCATTTATGACAAACCCACAGCGAACATAATACTCAACAGTGAAAAGCTGAATGCCTTCCCACTAAATTCAGGAACAAGACAAGGATGCCCAGTTTCACCACTTCTACTCAACATAGTATTGGAAGTCCTAGCCCCAACAATCAGATAAGAAAAAGAAATGAAAGGTATACAAATTGGAAGGGAAGAGGTAAAACTGTCACTATTTGGCGATGACATGATACTCTCTGTAGAGAACCCTAAAGTCTCCACACAAAAACTATGCAAATGAATGAATTCAACAAGGTAGTAGGATACAAGATTAATATACAGAAATTTGTTGCATTTCTTTACACTAACAATGAAATTTCAGAAAGTAAAAAAAAAAATCCTGTTTAAAACTGCGTCAAAAAAAACACCTAGGGCTTCCCTGGTGGCGTAGTGGTTGAGAGTCCGCCTGCCAATGCAGGGGATATGGGTTCGTGCCCTGGTCTGGGAGGATCCCGTGTGCCGCAGAGTGGCTGGGCCTGTGGGCCATGGCCACTGGGCCTGCGCGTCTGGAGCCTGTGCTCCGCAACGGGAGAGGCTGCGGCAGTGAAAGGCCCGCGTACCACACACACACAAAAACAAACCCTAGGAATAAACTCAATCAAGGCAGTAAACACCTATATGCTGAAGACTATAAAACTTTGATAAAGAAACTGAACATGATTCAAAGAAATGGAAAGATATCCCATGCACTTGGATTGGAAGAATTAATATTTTTAAAATGGCCATACTACTCAAAGCAATCTACAGATTTAATGCAATCCTTATCAGAATACCCACGACATTTTTCACAGAACTAGAACAAATAATCCTAAAATGTATATGGAACCACAAAAGGCCCAGAATTATCAAAGCAATCCTGAGGGAAAAGAACAAAGCAGGAGGCATAACCCTCCAGACTTCAGACTATACTACAAAGTTACAGTAATCAAAACAGTGTGCTGTTGGCACAAAAACAGACATATAGTTCAGTGGAACAGAACAGACAGCCCAGAAATAAACCCACAAACCTATGATCAATTAATCTTCGACAAAACAGGCAAGAATATACAATGGAGAAAAGACAGTCTCTCTTGCAGACTTGTTGATGTGGTATTGGGAAAGCTGGACAGCTACTTGTAAATCAATGAAATTACAACACTCTCTCACACCATACACAAAAATAAACTCAAAATGGTTTTAAAGACCTAAATATAAAATTTGACACCATAAAACTCCTAGGAGAGAACATAGGCAAAACATTCTCTGACATAAATTGTAGTAGTATTTTCTTAGATCAGTCTCCCAAGGCAATAGAAATAAAAACAAAAATAAACAAATGGGACCTAATCAAACTTACAAGCTTTTGCACAGCAAGGGAAACCATTAAAAAAATGAAAAGACAACCTAAGGAATGGGAAAAAATATTTGCAAACAATGCAACCAACAAGGACTTAATTTCCAAAATATACAAACAGCTCATACAACTTAACAACAAAAAAACAAACAATCCAGTCGAAAAACTGGCAGAAGACCTTAATAGACATTTCTCCAAAGAAGACATACAGATGGCCAGTAGGCACATGAAAAGATGATCAATGTCGCTAATTATTACAGAAATGCAAATCAAAACCACAATGAAGCATCACCTCACACTGGTCAGAATGGCTGTCATCAAAAAGTCTACACATAATAAATGCTAGAGAGGGTGTGGAAATGTTCCTCTATTTTTGCCATATTAAATTCTTAGAACCTTATCCCTGACAGACAAATCAAGAGTCATCCACACTAATGATTTTGGTCATATACCTGCAATAATTCTCCTTGCCACTAGATGGAGATTTAGTTAATGCTGTGTTGAGAAGCTGGCAGAAAAAAGGTCAGCTGTTAGCTACCAACAAGAATTACAAAATAAGGAAGTAAATACGGATGTGGTTAACAAACATGTCCACCTGTGAACTGGCAAAGGAAAAATATAAAATTAAAAGGAGAGAGCAAACCATATACATATTAAGATGCTACTATAAGAATTACAGGAAAAGTTCAGAACAGGAGAAATAAGTAAAAAATAGGAGACATTTTAAAATACCTTATTAATTGTCACAGTCTTGAAGAACTATTGGTATCATATAGTAATCTTAAATATACTCCTTATCTTGACGTCCAGAGTTTGGATGGAGTATTACTGTTTTTCTTCTCTGCCCCTAGTTTATTATAGCATTTTACCCAGAAGCTACTATGGTTATTCAAGCTATTCTTATCTTAGTCCTTGTGGGTGCCAAAGGCTAAATGGGTCTAAGAAACACATGTTTTCAGATAATAAACATCCAAGTCTCTATTTTCTAAGGTTATTTTATACTCTTACTTTTCTTCTACTGAAGCACAGATGTATCTAAAACTCAGGGTATAAAGTTTATACTCAATTTATCCAGAAATCAATCAAGTCAAAGCCCAAATGTCTTTAGCATTATTTAACAATAACAACAAAAACAAGAATCTTTTAGTGTACAAGAGAATGCATATGCCAAACCATTGTAAAGGCTTTACAGAATCTACTTTAAAGTTGTAAGAAGTTAGATTATTTTGGTCATATTAAAGTCTAATAAAAAGGAACTGAAATGTCTTTTGCTTCTAACTCAGAAAATCAAAATTTTTCACTTTCAAAAATATTTGGTTGAGGTGTTTAGAAGAATCCTTCCTTTCTTACCTATAAGATTGTACTTTAGTCCCGTGGTCTTGAAATTCCAGTGCTTTCTTAACAACAGTTTCATTTTCTTCTGGATAAACTGAACATGTGCAGTAAACAACTGCTTGAGCTCTAGTAACTACATTTAAAGAAGATGGAATTAATATAATGACCCCATTAACAATCCTAAACAAATCCATTATGTTTTCAAAAGTCTGTCTGTACTAATACCACATGGTTTTGATGGGAATTATTTCTATAGATGCTTGCATGGCTCCCCTTAAAGCATGTATTAGTAATGTAGTCTGTGGCCAATAAATAAAGTAAATCTAACTGGATTGTATGGAAATCTAATCAATGTGACCAACCTAATTACAAACACAAACAAATAAATACTGCAGATTACCATAAGCTTGACACTTCCAGCTATTCTTCCACAAGCCATATCACGTAACTAGTTAAAAGGACTCTAGAAACAGACAGACTTAGACGTGAATCCCAATTCTATAACTTACTGCTGTATGAACCTGGGAAAATTACTTAACTCTCCAATTCTTCAACTATAAAATGAGGTAATATTACTACCTGCAACTCGCTCACTTATTCACACTTACTGAGCACCTACTACGTGCTAGGCAGTATTCTCACCATTCAATATACACACACAAAAATCCCTGCCCCAGGGAGCTTATTTTCTATGTTTCATTGACATAAGACATAAATAAATAAGAAAATTAGGGAATTCCCTGGTGGTCCAGTGGTTAGGACTCAGAGCTCTCACTGCCAGAGGCCCAGGTTTGATCCCTGGTTGGGGAACTAAGATTCTGCAAGCCACGCAGTGGCACAGCCCAAGTAAAAAAAAATATAGGGGCTTCCCTGGTGGCGCAGTGGTTAGGAGTCCGCTTGCTGATGCAGGGGACACGGGTTCATGCCCCGGTCCGGGAAGATCCCACATGCCGCAGAGCGGCTAGGCCCATGAGCCATGGCCGCTGAGCCTGCATGTCCGGAGCCTGTGCTCCGCAACGGGAGAGGCCACAGCAGTGAGAGGCCCACATACCGCAAAAAAAAAAAAAAAAAAAAAAAAATATATATATATATATATATATATACACACACACACACACATGCATGCGCACACACACACACACACACACATATAGCATTAGGAAGTGACAAATGCTATAGAGCAAATCAAAGCAGATATGGAGGACAGTTAGTTTCAAAAGATTATCCTGCAATTTTAAATAGAGTAATCAGAGAAAAGTTTAAAAATGCATTATTTACCAACTTCCTCATCTTCCAATCAACTCATTTCATAGATCATATACATACTATCATATTCAAATTAATATTTTTTAATAACATCAATTAAAGGGGCAGAACTCCTCTGTTTTGCCTTATTTCTATTTCACATATGTTATATCTTCATATATTAAATCATCTATACCCTATACTTACCTTTGAGCCTTTGGAGGTCAGGATTTATCCACACTCATATCCCTAACAACCAGCTTAATAACTGACCCAGAGTAGGCATTTGATAAACATGCACTGAATTAATTAAAGTTTATATAATTTCTCAGAGACTTCTAGATTTCCATATCTACGTGTGGAAGGGCACTGGTACTCAAAATCTAAATGGTACTCAAAATCTAAATGCAGTGATTGAAGCAATAATAAAAATACTTAAAGAGCCTTGTTACTCAGACTCAAAGAGATCTAGGCTTTATCTGTAATTGCATCTCTCTGTTCTCTTTTTAGTACTAAGAGAAGTAAGAGTTTGATTAAAATTGGGATTATAGAAGAGTTAGGGGCAGGCACAATGACAACGGAAATATTACATCAAGTAAGAAGCCAAAGAAAAGAAATAAAGAAGATGAAACTGTACAACAATGGACGTATGTAATTACTTTACTTCAGCATTAAAGAAAACTAAATTATTCTTGCTAACCTATGTTTAAAATGATAGTAAAGCATATATTTTTGAGAATTAAATTGGTAAAAATAAATATTTTGTTATTTGAAGGAACTGAGTGTTCTGAAAAATTCACTTATGGTTCACACATCATTGCCTGAATATAACAGATAAATGAAGTATTAATGTTTCTAAGATTTACAACATTTTCAGATTACACTGATAACAAACTTACATTTCATTGCATGTATTAGCTGTTCATATTGCTGCTGAGCAAGAACATGAAGTTTATCTTCTGATGGGCCTCCTTGAGAGAAATCTTTAAGTAAACCTGTATCTGAAAGGAAATAAATGCTTTTAAATATATCACTATTAGATGTTTTTCATATATTGCTATTATCACATTAATATTTTAATCATTTCCCCTATTAATGACCGTTTTCATGGAAAATATTTATTAAAAATAAATAGGCAGGGGACTTCCCTGGTGACGCAGTGGTTAAGAATCCACCTGCCAATGCAGGGGACACGGGTTCAAGCCCTGGTCTGGGAAGATCCCACATGCCGCGGAGCAACTAAGCCCATGCACCACAACTACTGAGCCTGTGCTCTGGAGCCCGTGAGCCACAACTACTGAAGCCTACGTGCCTAGAGCCCATACTCCGCAACAAGAGAAGCCACTGCAATGAGAAGCCTGTGCACCACAATGAAGAACAGCCCCCGCTCGTTGCAACTGGAGAAAGCCCGCACACAGCAACGAACACCCAACCAAAAATAAACAAATTAAAAATAAATTTTTAAATAAATAGGCAGTATTATAAAAATACTGACTTTAAAAAATTGATAAAGGTAATTTTGCTTAGTTTTAATATTATTTTTCCTTTTTTCTCCAAGTTCTTATGATATAGTCATCCAACCAGCCAAAATAAGTCATTTAGGTATAAAAAACAGAACACAGTCAGTCTGGGTACTAAAGGAGGGAAAAAGATTTATTTTCCAAGGTAGAAACTGATGGGCTATAGTCAGATCTGAGTAAGAAAGGACACAAAAGGATACAGTTAAAAACATTAACTTACTGAAAGAAATTTTGGAAGAAAAAACTAGAGGGCCCGTGTGCAGCAACGAAGACCCAATGCAGCCAAAAAAAATAAATAAAATTAATAAAAAGAAAGAAATTCTTATAATAATTCTTTAAATTTCTGAAACTATTTTTAACATATTTCTTGATAATATTAACTAAGATATACTGAATACTACTCTATATAGATTATTTTATTCAACAACCCCTTGAAGCATTATTATCCCTTTTAACATTGAAAAAACTGTTCAAGCATACATTAAACAACTTGTCTAAGGTCACACAGCTACTAGTTGAGAGCCAGGTTCTAGCTTGGCAATCTGACCAACCTTCTAACCCCTGATTTATTCTGCCTCTCAGTAACTCCCTGCAGTATGAAAGCCAATTATTTATACCATATATTTGGCTATTCCCCACTCCAGTAATATCACTAAAGGTTAATTAAACTCCATTTCTTCCCAATTTAGTTTTACACTTTACATTTTTCTCTTTCATCACTTTTTAAAGGACTATTTACCCATTATTATACTCTAAAACCATATCAGCTTACCTTTTTCACCCCATTTTAAAATAATTCCAAGTTGTTAGCAGAGACCGACTTCATACATTCCTCAAATATGATAATTTTTTTTTTTTTTTTTTTTTTTTGGTACGCGGGCCTCTCACTGCTGTGGCCTCTCCTGTTGCGGAGCACAGGCTCCAGATGCACAGGCCCAGCGGCCATGGCTCACGGGCCCAGCCACTCCGCAGCATGTGGGATCTTCCCAGACTGGGGCACGAACCCGTGTCCCCTGCATCGGCAGGCGGACTCTCAACCACTGCGCCACCAGGGAAGCCCAAATATGATAATTTTTATGATAAACATTCTAAAATTGGTTGTAATGTTTTTCAGTGTTTAATTGTTTTTCAAACTAATTCATGATTTCTCACGAATCTAAGTCTTTTGGATTCATCCCCACTAAATTTATGACTAATATTTCTACCATAATCACTAGGTCAGGAGTTCCTTATTTGCTCTGGATATTACCTCATCAAAGTACAGTTTCCTTCAAAACCCTCCTTTTTTCCAGGTTTGCCAAAGACCACTTCTTGGCTTATCCAGTCACCTCTTCAAGGATTTCAAAATATTACCAATATCTAGGAAACTTTTCACTTCCCCTCTTTTTGTCATTTGTAGTTCCCTTTGTGCTTCACCCACACCCCAGCCTCTAAATGATTTTTACCTATGGTTTATTTTGTTCTGCATTCCCACTTCAAGATGACCCAGGATAAGGCCAGAGTCTCACAGTAGTTCTAAGCTCTAGTTCTCTTAACTGGAATGCTTATTGTAGCTACAGCTATTTCTTCCCCTCTTCTTTCAAAATCTAATTCTTCTGTGATCATTTCCCAAAGTTAGTGTGGGAATTTTCTCAGTCTACCATACTCCCATCTGAGTTGGTTAGTCTTGGAAGGAAATTTTCTGTAGCAAGACAGAATTTCACATAGTTCAGTATAAGCCCAGTTAAAAATTGTGTAGTATAATGCAAGGGTCCCCAACCCCCAGCCACGGACCACTAGTGGTCCGTGGCCTGTTAAGAACTAGTCCACACAGCAGGAGGTGAGCAGTGGGTGAGCGAGTGAAGCTTCATCTGTATTTACAGCCGCTCCCCATCACTCACATTACTGCCTGAGCTCCACCTCCTGTCAGATCAGGGGCAGCATTAGATTCTCATAGGAGTGTGAACCCTACTGTGAACTGCACATGCGAGGGATCTAGGTTGCGTGGTCCTTATGAGAATCTAATGCCTGATGATCTGAGGTGGAGCTGAGGCAGTGATGCTAGCACTGGGGAGTGGCTGCAAATACAGATTATCATTCACAGAGAGGTTTGACTGCACAGAGACTATAATAAATCAATTGCTTGCAGACTCATATCAAATCCCTATCAGTTATACAGATTGCCAACAAACACATGAAAGAATGCTCAACATCATTAATCATCAGAGAAATGCAAATCAAAACTACAATGAGATATCATCTCACACTGGTCAGAATGGCCATCATCAAAAACTCTAGAAACAATAAATGATGGAGAGGGTGTGGAGAAAAGGGAACACTCTTGCACTGCTGGTGGGAATGTAAATTGATACAGCCACCATGGAGAACAGTATAGAGGTTCCTTAAAAAACTACAAACAGGGCTTCCCTGGTGGCGCAGTGGTTGAGAGTCTGCCTGCCGATGCAGGGGACACGGGTTTGTGCCCCGGTCCAGGAAGATCCCACATGCCGCAGAGCGGCTAGGCCCGTGAGCCATGGCTGCTGAGCCTGCGCGTCCGGAGCCTGTGCTCCGCAACGGGAGAGGCCACAGCAGTGAGAGGCCCGCGTACCACAAAAAAAAAAACAACACAAACAAACAAAAAAACTACAAACAGAACTACCATACAACCCCACAATCCCACTACTGGGCATATACCCTGAGAAAATCATAATTCAAAATGAGTCATGTACCAAAATGTTCATTGCAGCTCTATTTACAATAGCCAGAACATGGAAGCAACCTAAATGTCCATCAAAAGATGAATGGATAAAGAAGATGTGGCACATATATACAATGGAATATTACTCAGCCATAAAAAGAAACAAAATTGAGTTATTTGTAGTGAGGGGGATGGACCTAGAGTCTGTCATACAGAGTGAAGTAAATCAGAAAGAGAAAAACAAATACCATATGCTAACACATATATATGGAATCTAAGGGGGAAAAAAAAAGGTCACGAAGAACCTAGAGGCAAGATGGGAATAAAGACACAGACCTACTAGAGAATGGACTTGAGGATATGGGGAGGGGGAAGGGTAAGCTGTGACAAAGTGAGAGAGTGGCATGGACATATATACACTAACAAACGTAAAATAGATAGCTAGTGGGAAGCAGCCGCATAGCACAGGAAGATCAGCTTGGTGGTTTGTGACCACCTAGAGGGGATAGGTAGGGTGGGAGGGAGGGAGACGCAAGAGGGAAGAGATATGGGAACGTATGTATATGTATAGCTGATTCACTCTGTTATAAAGCAGAAACTAACACACCATTGTAAAGCAATTATACTCCAATAAAGATGTTAAAAAAAAAATCCCTATTAGTGAGTGGCAAGTGACAATTAAGCTGCCTCTTATGGAGTAGACTGGACATAAGCCACACACTTTGGGTGTCACTGTCTCCCATCACCCCCAGATGGGACCATCTAGTTGCAGGAAAACAAGTTCAGGGCTCCCACTGATTCGCATTATGGTGAGTAAATTATTTCATTATATATTACAATGTAACAATAATAGAAATAAAGTGTACAATAAGGACTTCCTTAGTGGCCCAGTGGTTAAGCATCCACCTGCTGCACTTCCCTGGTGGCGCAGTGGTTAAGAATCAGCCTGGTAATGCAGGGGACACGGGTTCGAGCCCTGGTCCGGGAAGATCTAAGCAACTAAGAGCAACTAACCAACTAAGCGGAGCAACTAAGCCCGTGCATCACAACTACTGAACCTGCACTCTAGAGCCCACAAGTAAAAACTACTGAGTCCATGTGCCACAACTACTGAAGCCTGCATGCCTTGAACCCATGCTCCGCAACAAGAGAAGCCACTGCAATGAGAAGCCCGCACACCACAACGAAGAGTAGCCCCCGCTCACCACAATTAGAGAAAGCCTGTGCGCAGCAACGAAGACCCAACGCAGCCAAAAATGAATAAATAAGTGTTTAAAATTTAAAAAAAAAAAGCACACAAAAATGTAGTGTGCTTGAATCATCCCAAAACCATCCCGCCACCCCAACCACCGGTCCGTGGAAAAACTGTCTTCCACGAAACCAGTCCCTGGTGCCAAAAAGGTTGGAGACCACTGGTATAGTGGAATTCTTTCTATAGTGTAGTATAGTGGAATGTGCTAACTAATCTGAATTTGAATCCCAGCTCTGAATCTACCTACATGACCTCAGGCAACTTGCTAAATTTGTCTGAATCTTGGGGGGTTTTTTCCCCTTTATAAAACAGAGATAATTAAATAACACTATCCTCACAAAGTTACTGTGAATATTAAGTTATAATGCATGAACACTTCCTAGATATTGACTGGGGCATAGTTGTGCTCCATAACTATTAGTTTCTTTCCCTCAATTACTTTTTCTTCATTTTAGATTCTGTCCTTGCTAGAAATAGAAAACAGTTACTCAACATATTCTGAATGTTGGTGGAATGTCTTCTTTGTCTAATATTCTAGTTAACCATAGCTATGCCTTTCACTATAAACAAGGGATTAGAGTAAGAAGCAATTGCAGTTAACATACTGTGATTAAGAGCATGATTCAAAGGGCCAGAGTCAGAGCAGTAGTGTTTGAATCCAGGCTCTGACACCAGTCAAAAGACTCTGAGAGGCTTCAACCTCTCATGAGCCTCAGATTCCATATTTATAAAAGAGAAATAATGAGTAACCAATTCATTGAGTTCTTGTGAGGATTTGATGAAATAAACCAAGCAAAGTATTTAGTTCAGTGCCTTATACATAAGTGCTCAATAAATGTTAATGTTAAATAATATTTCTTAAGTTATTAAAGAAGCAAATAAAATATTCTCAGGATATTTAATCTGAGATATTCATATCATAAAACATACATACTGAGGGTTAAAGAAGTCTTGAGTTTGAAACAGTCTGATCATTATTTAATTGGGATCATCTTGGAGCACAGACTCTAGAGTCAGGCAGATCTAAATCTGAATCCTAGCTCTCTTACCAACTAGTTATGTGACTTTATAAAAATGAATGAATCTTTCTGAGTCTCAGTTTTTTTATCTATAAAATGCTGATAAATGTTAATGCCTATATTTTGAGCTCTGGTATATGCCAGAATAGCATACTGGCATCTGTTCTGATTGCCTACATCACTCTAATTATTGAACATTTTGAATATTCCCCTTACCCTTATCTCACAGAACTAGTATAATAAAGATTAAATGAGGTAATGGATGTAAAATAGTTTATCCATATTAAGTGCTTTACATATGGTATTCATTAATCAGATGTATCTGATATGTCATCTTAATGATTTTAAATAATTTCATTTTAAAAATATTAAAATTTCAATAATTTAGAAATTAAAAATTAAAGCAAGTACCTCCATGCTCATTTAAAATAAATTCTACTGGATTGCTAACACCCAGTCCTGAACAACGAGGTAGCAGCAGAATCACTTTAACTTTCTGTAACCTATGATCCTTTGATTCAAGGTTAATAAATGTTTCATGAAGTATTTCAATATCTGGGAGAAAAAACACAGAAAATGTATATAAAAATATTAATTAAAAATCTTAACACAGTATGTAATTATATCTATTTATCATTGTTCATTTTAAAATCCTCAGCCCCACAAAAAGTCATTTTAATGCAGTCAGAAAAGAGGATTATTTTCTGATAACATCCTAAAGTTAATACATGAATTCTTAATAGAGTTCTTTCTCCTTTACTTGAGAGAATGATTTTGAAGTTTAAATATCTTCTACATAAAATATAATTTAAACTTTCCATTCTGAACTTCAGATTCCACTTAAAGCAGTATGGTATAGTGGAGGGAAATGGCTTTTAGAGGCAGAAATACCCAAGTTTGACCCCCAACTTCACTATTTACTATCTGTGTGACTTAATCTCTCTAAGCCTCAATTTCCTTACTTGTAAAATGGGATAATAAAGCCTACACCTCATCTAATTGTAGTGAAGATTGAGATAAAGTAGTTAGGCTTAGCATGGTGCCTAGTATACAGTAAATGCTCAGTATTGGTTATTTCCCTTCCCATTTTTTAACCCCTTTTATATTCTATTTTTCCCAGAAAAAAATTTTTATTAGCATTTATATTTTCATTTAGCACAGTCTAAAGGTCCTCAGGGACCTTTTTTTTTTTTTTTTTTTTTTTTTTACTGTACGCGGGCCTCTCACTGTCGCGGCCTCTCCTGTCGCGGAGCACAGGCTCCGGACGCGCAGGCTCAGCGGCCATGGCTCACGGGCCCAGCCGCTCCGCTGCACGCAGGATCCTCCCAGACCGGGGCACGAACCCGTGTCCCCTGCAACGGCAGGCGGACTCCCAACCACTGCGCCACCAGGGAAGCCCTATAATTTAGTTTAAGAGTGTCTGCCTTCCCTCAGGTTATAACTATCTGTGACCCTATCTTAGGGCCACCCCTTCACTTCTGCAATGGCTCCCATTCCCCTTATCTGCTGAGGAATCGCTCTTGAAATTGCCCTACCCAACCCTTCTCTTGTCTGATCAATTCTTCCCTCTTTCTATCCTGTCTCTTTTGAAAAATATTTTTTAATCAAGTGGGCCTTTTTCTTTTCCCCCCTATTTTTAACTTTTTATTGTAAAAGTTTAAACATATTATGTCAAAAATAGACATAGGGCTTCCCTGGTGGCGCAGTGGTTGAGAGTCCACCTGCCGATGCAGGCGACAGGGGTTCGTGCCCAGGTCCGGGAAGATCCCACATGCCGCGGAGCGGCTGGGCCCATGAGCCATGGCCGCTGAGCCTGCGCGTCCGGAGCCTGTGCTCCGCAACGGGAGAGGCCACAGCAGTGAGAGGCCCGCGTACCGCAAAAAAAAAAAAAAAAAAAAAAAAAACACCATACAACCCCATACATTTTAAAAAGTAATTCCTTATTATCATCAAATAATAATGGCATACAATCGTGTGGCTCAAATTTTCCAATAGTCTCACACTTGTCACATTTTTTAAAAGTTTGTTTAAATCAGGATTTAGATAAGGTACATACATTGCAATTAGTTGATGTCTTATTTTAAATTTCTTTTTTTTTATAGGTACCCTCTCCATTTTTTCTTATAATTTATTTCTTAACGAAACATGTTTTTTTTGTACTACTAGAGTTTCCTACAGTCTGGATTTTGCTAATTACTTTCCTAAAGTGTAGTTTATTAGTAGCTGGATCTTTAGAGCTTAATTAGACTCAAGGTTTTTTTTCTTGGTGGGTGGGGAGCACAAAACTACTTCACAAGTGGCATCACATTCATCCATTAAATTGCCTTTATGGTACCAGCAAAGGGGTTGCAAAATAGTCATATTCTACTTCCGTCTTCTCTTTTTCATTTATCACCTGGAATGCTTCTAAAAGAAGAATCTTCCCTTCCTCTACTGCTTGGTTACCCAGTGGTTCCTATTCTCTCTGGTTAACTAGGTAAAAATTCAAAGGGGTAATAAACTTGGAAGTGCTGGATCATAGGGCATGTATTTTTTCAATTTTAGTGATTAATGCTAGTTTTCCAAAGTCACTGTACAAACTTACAGTCCAACCAACGGTGTTTGAGCATTCCTAATGCTCCTTACCTTGCCAGCACATGGTACTGCCATCTTTTTAATCATTCTGTGGATATGTGGTGGTAAGTTGTGATTTGAACTGCATTTCCCTGATTACTAATGGGGTTAAGGTACTTTTACATACGTTTTTTTGGTATTTGTATATATCCTCTTTTGTGAAATGCCTGGTCATGTCTCTTGCACATTTTCCAATTGGGCTGTCTTTTTTATTGTTAATTTTAAGAATTCTTTGTACACTCTGGCAAAAAAAACTCTTCATCAGTTTATATATTCCCTCTCTACAGTTTGCCTTTGTACTCTCTTAATGCATAGAAGTCCTTACATTTTAAAAAATTTTACCGTAGTCCAATTTATCAATCTTTTCTTCTATGGTGAGTGCTTTATGTGCCCTGCTTAAGAAATCTTTACCAACCCCAGTCAAGAAGTTTTCTCCTATAATACATTCTAGATTCTAGATTTGTGTAGATGGTGTGAATCAGGGGTCATTTTTTCCCAGCACTGTTTACTAAAAAGACCTTCTCTTCCTTAATATCCTGTAGCATCAAGAGGATTGAATTGAATCTATACAGATCAACTTGGAGAGGAAACTCATCTTTACGACATTTAGTATTTCAATTCATGAACATGGTCTGTTGTTTCCACTTATTTAGGTCTTCTTTCTTTCTTTCAATAATGTTCCATAAGTTTTATGAGGAGGTATACACATCTTTTACTAGATGTATTCCTAAATGTTTTATGTTTTTTTGTTCATTGTAAAAGGTATCTGCTTCGTTTTCAAATTTTTGTTATTGGTGTATGGAAACTGAATTTGTATGCTGACCTTGTATCTAGCAACACTGCAAAAGTCATACGTGTAACTGATTCACTTTGCTGTACAGCAGAAATTAACACAACATTGTAAATCAACTATACCCCAATAAAAATTAATTTTAAAAAGGCATGTGACATCTATAGTTTATAGATTACTTTGTATTTTCCACATATATAATCATGTCACCTATAAATTAAAGACAATTTTATTTCTTCCTTTCCAATCTTTATTTCTTCTATTTCTTCTTTTCTTTCCTTACTGTACTGCCTATGATTCCCAGTACAATGTTGATTAGCAGTGGTGATGGCAGGCATACTTATCTAATCCCTGATACCAGAAAGCTTTAAACATGCCATCAAGTGTGATATTTGCTGTGTATATATATAATGAATGAATGTTAAATTTTATCAAATTTCTTTTCTGCATCTATTGAGATGACAATAAAATTATTCTATTAACATGATTACATAAATTGATTTTTGAGAGTTAAATCAACTTTGTATGCCTAGAATCCAGCTTATTTATAATGTATTATTCTTATATATTTCTAAATACAGTTTGCTAATACTTATTTCAGTTAGCTAACACTTATTTTTACAAATGTGCTAATGAGTGGCACTAGCCTATAATTTTCCTTCCTTTAGTATCCATTTCAAGTTTTTGATATTAAGGTTATAAATCAATTGGGAAGTAATCCTTCTTTTTCTATTCTCTGAAAGAGTATTATTTCTTCCTTAACAGACTAAAGGTTTTTAAATTTTTTGCTTTGTGAGTGGGGAGATTTTCAATTATGAATTTAATAGACATTTATATCCACCAATTTTAAGATCTTAATAGATACAAGAGTATTGAGATTTTCTATTTCTTCTTCTGTCAGTTTTGGTAAGTTGTGTTGTTCCAGGAATATGCCAATGTCATCTAAAAGTTCAAGTTTGCTCATAGTATCTTTTTATTGTTTTAAATGTCTCTAGGATCTGTAGTAATATCTCCTTGTCCATTACTGATAAATGAATTGTTTTATAAACATTTTTCTTGAAGAGCTGAATTAAATTAATATACTTTACCCATTTTAAAATTGTGATATATGTCTTATTATTGTTTACATATTCTAGATACAAGTCCCTTATTACATGATTTGCAAACATTTTCTCCCATTCTGTGGGTTGTCTTTTCACTTTCTTGATAGTGACCTTTGAAGAATAAAAGTTTTTCATTTAGATGAAGTTCAATTTATCTTTTCTTTTGTTGTGCTTTTGGTGTTTAAACAGCCACTGCCAAATTCAAAGTCACAAAGTTTTAACCCTGTGTTTTCTTCTAGAAGTTTTATAGTTTTACCTCTTATAATTAGGTCTTTGATCCAGTTTGAGTTAATTTTTGTATATGATTTGAAGTAAGGGTCCAACTTCATTCTTTTGCACGTGGATATCCAGTTATCCCAGTACCATTTGTTGAAAAGACTATTCTTCCCTTGTTGAATGGTCTTGGCACACTTGTCAAAAATCAATTGACCATAAATGTAAGGTTTTACGTCTGGATTCTCAATTCTATCCACTGATCTACATGTTTATCTTTATGCCAATCCCACATTGTCTTGATTACTAAAGCTGTGTAATGAATTTTGAAATCAGAAAGTGTGAGTCCTATAACTTTGTTCTTTTTCAAGACTACTTTGGCTACTCCAGGTCCCTCAGATTTCCATGTGAATTTTAGGACAGAATGTCAATTTCTACAAAAAAGCCAGCTAGGGTTTTTATAGGGATTGCATTAAATCTGTATTGTTTCATGGATTCTTTAGAATTTTCTATATACAGAACATTTTATCTGCTGATTCTAGATAATGTGGCTTTATATATTTTGAGACTATGTTATTATGTACATACTTCTTAGTACTGGTATATTTTCCTGATGAATTAAACATGCTATACTTCTAGTAAGTTTTCTTGACATAACACTACTTTGTCTATAGCTCTTTTTGTTAGTATGTTCACTGAATATCTTTTTCTGTCCTTCTAAGTTTTTTTTTTAAATATCCTTTTATGTAAGGGGTATCTCTTATAAATGGCATTTTAAAGTTGATCTTTAAAAATCCAGTATTGATGTTCTTTGTCTTGTAATTCAAGTATTAGTCATGCATATTTAATATGTTTACTTATTGATTTATAAATACATATTTTTTAAAGTTTAATCTACCTACTTCCTTTCTATTTGTCTTGCCTTTTATACGTTACTATGGGGATTCCAATTCCATATTCTACCCCTCCCCTTTAGTTATTAGTTTTATATTCTTTTATTATTTGTTTATTGTTTGCCCCTGATATTATAACACATACCACTGACTTAATAATTTACTACTTTTATCATTTCTTAGACAAAGCAAGGACGATAGAACACATTAATTCCATTTCCTTCTCTAAATTATGTGCCATTGTTGTAATGTATTTTAATTACATATAACACAAATATTGTTAGCTCCACAAGACATTTGTTTACAGTCCCACAAGACACTGGACTACAATTATTTAATCTATGTACTAATCTTTTCCATTGCTCTTCATTTCTTCCAGCATCTACAACCTTCTGTATGAGATAATATTCCTTCTACTCAAACAATAATCTTTAGTAAACCCTTTATTGTATCGGGTAAACCCTTTATTGTATCGGCTGGTAACAAACGCAGACTCTCTTTTTCTGACAGTATCTTTATTTCAAAGGAAATTTTTGCTGAGTATAGAAATCTAGTCTGACATTTTCTTTCTGCACTATGAAGATATTGTTTGTCTCTGGACTCAGTTGTTTCTGCTGAAAAGTTAATTTTTAGTTTTATTGCCATCTCATCAAAGGTAATATGTATTATCTCCCTGGCTGCTTTGAACATTGTTCTTTGTCTTTGGTTTTCAGCAGTTATGCTATGATGTGCCTACTATGTTTTTTACACATTTATTTTTATTGGAGTTTACAGGGCTTCTTGAATCTGTGACTTTAATCAATTTTTTAAAACTCCCAGTCTGAATTTCACATATTGTTTCTTCCCAGTTCCTTTTCTCCTCTCTTTCTGGGTTCCTAATCACAACATACCTGAGATCACTGGATCACTGAATCTCATGTGTATTTTATGGTCTCTTCCATGTTAGTCATCCTTTTGTCTCCTGATGCTTCAGTCTGGATAGTTTCTTCTGACTGATCAGTTCACTTATTCCTTCTTTTAGTTTTAACCTACTGTTAAATCTATCTGTTTATTTCTTAATTTCATATATTGTATTTTTCAATTCTAGAATTTTCTTCTGTGTTTTTAAAAAATTATAGTTTCCAGTTCTCTGCTGAAATTCTGCAGCTTGTCATTTAGTCTCTTCAGCATATTAATCATAGTTAAAGTCCACATCTGATACCTCCAGTACCTGGACCTTTTGTGGGTTTGCTTCTATTCCAGTATTTTTCTCTTTATTTCACTCACATCTTTTTTCTATTTTGTCTGATTTTTATTTTCTTGAGTGCCAGACACAGCATTTGAAAAAAATTAGGAGAGAATATGAGATCCAGGATGATGTTACTTTCTCCCAGAGTGAATTTACTTTTGCCTCTGGCAATCCCAGATCACCTTAATCCAATTGGGAATTGAGATGACTGGAATCTGGACTTCAATTCATCAGAGGATTGATCACTACGTAGGGTATACTTCTGTGCTCCAATGAAATCCTGGGTATTTACCAGTCTACCTCTCCATGTCAAACCCTGAATTCTACTTATTGTCTCGCTTACCCTGTGAATCTGTCAAAAGATTTGTTTAGTTTTCCAGCTTCACTGAACCTATAATGAAATGTTACCTTTTGTGACAGCATGATCCAATGGAAAAATTCTTTAAGAATAAGAAGCCTAAGGACTTAGCATCTGGTCCTAGATATTATCTTTGTCCCTTAAGAACTCCTGTGATTGTGTTCTTATTTATTAAAAGGTGACAATTTCTACCACTTTAATTATTATTTGAAACTCAAATTATGCAGTAGTTAAATGTCAAGCAATATACCAAAGTGCCAATATATTCATTAATTTAAACTGAAGTTGTTTAACCAATATTAAGCAACAAGAACAGCCTGATATAATACAGATTAGTGGGGATTTTAGGAGTATAGTTCATATATAGAGTTTTATAGTACAAGAGATAACAAATTCAAATATTTTTAACATTTCTAAATCTTATATAACATTACCAACAAACAAATAAATATTTGTACATACTTTTACATCCCATTTTTGTGAAAAGGTTCTTCAGGTCAGGATCCTTAGCTTGTGATTGTACTCCACACACAAATATTTTTGAGGTATTATTATTTGTCAAGACTGACATATGGGCAACTGTGTACCACGAACCTGTACTGACCATTAAGATATCATCATCCATATTTAATAAAGCCTTTACAGAATGGACAGCGAGACTTCGAGATTTGTCCTACAAGATAATGGT
Organism: Kogia breviceps; assembly: GCF_026419965.1. Lineage (NCBI taxonomy): Eukaryota > Metazoa > Chordata > Mammalia > Artiodactyla > Physeteridae > Kogia > Kogia breviceps. The sequence goes on from NC_081315.1 coordinate 83,093,001, forward strand.
ACAATTAGAATTTCAAAGGGTTTGAGTAGAAGCATGCACTGACTTCTTTTTGCCTTAGGTAAAACAAAGTACTGGCAGAAATTCTGAAGAGATACCTAACGCATTCGAGTTTAAAACATCTTAACATATGTTAAAATATAAACTTAACAAAGATAACTGATATAAACTGATTTAAAACAATACCCTAACTTTGTTTAGCCTAAATTATGAGTTATCATTTAACTTTTATATAGTGATAAGGCAATGCCAAAACCCCCAAAATGTGATTACTGATTACTGATGTCCTGCCTTAGCTCCCATTCTTCGTTTTTTGCGGTACGCTGGCCTCTCACTGCTGTGGCCTCTCCTGTTGCGGAGCACGGGCTCCGGACGCGCAGGCTCAGCGGCCATGGCTCACAGGCCCAGCCGCTCCGCGGCATGTGGGATCTTCCCGGACCGGGGCACGAACCCGAGTCCCCTGCATCGGCAGGCGGACTCTCAACCACTGCGCCACCAGGGAAGCCCACTTAGCTCCCATTCTTAAGCCTTCATGAAAATGCACCCATTTGCTTCTGCCATTCTTTCTTCCCCATTACACTGTCATCTAAATGGCTGCTAGCTCATAGAGATTAAAAGTAAGATGGTTGACAAGCTTATAAAAGGGGGCTGGACAGATGAGTTTCTGCAACTGATCTCAGTGCTCAATAAGGTGTCACAACAAAATAAGGCCAAGAGACTCTGCCCAAGGATGCAGGTACTATGAAGGGATAAACCTTACAAAACCAAGGTGAATCTGAGGCAAGAACTGAAATCTAAGTACATAAAAATTAATTTAACCTGATTTCTTTTAATTTTTCATTCTACTGAAACCACATTATACCTCACATTCTCTTCCTGCATTGATAGCCATTTATATATACACATCTTACAAATCAAAGCTGTAGGAATATAGTAAAGAGATAATGGGAAAGTATTACACATTGCATTTTCAAACGCAGGATGGCACTAGCATCTTCCCCAGAAATGGAAAGAAGAAAAGGAATCATTGTGCCTTCTCTTGAATCCTCCCTTGGGAGAGAAAAATATAGCCTTTTAGCTGTAGGCAATAGAGTTCCCCCATCTGTGGTGTCTAGGAAGAATATGTTCTTTACAATATGCCCACTTCACATGGGGCAAAGATGCCAAAGTATAAAATGAAAACGTATTGTAGGGGTATTAATTTTATTCAAGGTGAAAATTAGGTCTTATAAACCTCCTTGATAGGCTATACAAAATATAACCAATTTGTTAGGTTTTATTTTTAAGTGGAGGAATTCTCTGGGTGAACAGGATTACTTAGAATCACAATGAAAGTGTTAGTTTACCTGAAATACAAGTTTATAATCTTTGAAAAGATCTGTATTTAGAAGATCACTTTTAAGATGAAATGGAAAAATTAAGACATCATAGCAATGTTGATCCACAGCAAAGACTTTATTATCAATATGCAACACAGATTTGACTTTATTATAGCCTTTTTTCTTCAAACTATGATAAACTTCTTCAGGGCTGTAAATATATAACATTAGGTTTTAATTACAAATATAATACATCAAGTGTATTTAACACTAGCATCATTTCCTACAATAAATAAAAATATCACTGCATATATTACATCTAACGGAACTTATAATTTTAGCCAAAAATAAGTTGAAAAACAGAGACAAAAAAGTTAACACATTTATGTAATTACTTTCAGTAACCTGGTGATAAAATCCTGAACTAAACTATGATTCCCCAATCACTCCCCCAGATGAGCCTGCCATCCATTAAAAAGGTAATATTTCTTATCACATTATTTTGAAAGGCAAGTGACTTAAATAAAGAATTTGATTAGAAATCTTACCTGATTTTACACGTATTTATCCAAGTATAAAGTGGCAAAGTTGAGGCCCTTAGTTCCTGGTTCCTAACTGTTTCTGGAAGAATGTGGTAAATTGAAAGGGCATCATGTTTGATTCGACATCTTGCCAATGCCGCAGCCAATTTTGTCTTAAAGCTAGAAATAGAAAAATCCATTCTTGGTAAGTACTGCATTGAAGACAAGACTATCAACTTTCCACTAGAAACATTAACAATGAGATTTAGAATTTTAACAAATACTTCTTCTATAATTCTATTTCAAATTTTTGAAGTCTAAAATTAAAATTTGCCATATTTAAAAATGGAAATCCAATCATCCTTTTTTTCAGTTTTTGATGTCTCTATATAGTTGTGTATCTCCTCAAATATTTTTTTAAATTTATTTTTTTATGGCTGCGTTGGGTCTTTGTTGCTGCACGTGGGCTTTCTCTAGTTGTGATGACAGGGGGCTACTCTTCGTCGTGGTGCATGGGCTTCTCATTGTCATGGCTTCTCTTGTTGCGGAGCACAGGCTCTAGGCGCACGGGCTTCAGTAGTTGTGGCACACAGGCTCAGTAGTTGTGGCTCGCAGGCTCTAGAGCACAGGCTCAGTAGTTGTGGCTCATGGGCTTAGTTGCTCCGCAGCATGTGGAATCTTCCCGGATCAGGGCTCGAACTCGTGTCCCCTGCATTGGCAGGCGGATTCTTAAACACTGCACCATCAGGGAAGTCCTCCTCAAATATTTAAAACAATTGCTGGCTGAGAGACAAATTTCATGTAGTGAAAAAGTTGTAGGATTTAGAGTCAGACAAACTTGAAGTTAAATTCAGGCTCTGTCACTTACTAGCTGTGTGACCTCAGGTGTGATACTGAATCTCTCATCAGCCTCGGTTTTCTCATCTGTAAAATGTGATCAGCTCACCTTGCAATTAATGTGGTGATTAATATCATGTGTGTAAAATACTTAGCACAGTGCCTAGCACATGGCAGATACTCATTATAGGTCAGTTATTATTATCAGAGATGGCAACAGTGTACTCTTGATAAGATTAAGGAACTTTCATGAATCTTATCAAGTCCTTCCCAGTTCTGACTAACCCATACATCAAAATTCCAAATAAAAGAAAAGAAAAACAAGAACTGGTTAGCATAACCATGAAGACCCAATGATATATTTTTTTAATGTCATAGCCCAAATTTTCAATAAATGAGAATACAGGACTTACTCTTGACCTATATTCATAGCATTTTCACAATAGGAATCTAATTGAATAATAAACCTCAAGGATAACCTTGAACGAGAAATGAGGAAGAGATGCCACAAAAAAGTCAAGTTCCTTGAGAGTGGTGTATGTGGCTGCAGAAAGCTTAATAAGACAGAGATAGAGACAGAGAGCAAGAGCAAGGGGTGGGGAGGAAGGGAGAGAGGGAGGGAGGGAAACAGGGAGAGAGGATGAGAACACTGGGGCACTTGGCAGGGTGGGGAGAGGAAAGGGTTATCAAACATTAAGCCTTCTGGGGCTATCATAGAATTAGATTTGTGGGAACTTCCCTGGTGGCACAGTGAAGACTCCATGCTGCCAATGCAGGGGGCCCAGGTTTGACGTCTGGTCAGGGAACTAGATCCTACATGCATGCCACAACTAAGAGTTCTCATGCCACAACTAAGGAGTCTGTGTGCTGCAACTAAGACCCAGTGCAACCAAATAAATTAATTAAATTAAATTTTAAAAAAGAATTAGATTTGTGTAGTGTTATGTCCTAATGTCATAGAACTACAGCAAGGAACATTAAAAATAATTATATATTAATGCACATCAAAGAATAAATTAAAATAAAGGGGATGAGTTACTGTTCTATATTATACACTGAGATGTTCTGAGAACAGACTATTTTTGACTAAACAGTCCTTCCAAATACCTACGTAGTTCGAATTTACCATAAAAAATGTTACAGACAATTATTCAATCATTAAATATAAAGATCAGAGATATGCAGCCTAGAAAAATGTATGTGTTGTGTATATACAGGGAGTATAGGGAGAAAGATTCTCCAAAACCCAGATAGCAAACATTTTGGACTGTAAATTTTAATATAATTTAATCATATAAAAAGTAACTTGAAGTATATGTAGAGTTATAAAGATTCTTATATAAACATACAGTATCAGATTGAGGACAAAGACCAAATCCAAATGCTATTAGGATAACCAGATATATCACTTCCATAAATAAAATATTCTGTGATTACTAAAATAACTTCCATAGCTTTAAGGTAGACTGCAGTGATGAAAATGGAAGCAAAAACAGCCTTTCCCAACATTCTTGATCCAGAACTCCATTTCCTGCTACAATTTGTGTTATGGCAGAGAGTTGCTTAATTATCTTTTTATCAGCATCCCTGTTATACATGTAGCTAGAGCTTTCTCTATATATGTTAAATTTTAGTTATATAATTCCTAAGCTTAAATCTTAAATAAACCCATTAGCTACAGGCCAGAATCCAAACTCTTTATCATGACACACAAGGATATTAATAATTTAACCTGAACCAACTCTTCCTTTCTCAATTCTCACCACTCACATCCATAAATCTACCTCTAGTCACACATTGAACTATTTGTCACTCTTGCTTACATGCCACATCCATTCCCCTCTTTCTCTGCTTTGCTGTTCCTCTGCCTCTCCAGCCAGTGTGATTTGGACTCTGCAATCAGATTACCTGGGTTCAGATTCTGGTTCCACTAATTACTAGCTGTGTGACGTTAGACAAGTTACTTCACTTCTCTAAGCTCTAGGAATTAAGAATAGTATCTAACTTATAGAATGGTGGCAAAGATACTTCTGAATGTATTTAAAGTTAAGTTATTCAAGAAATGATAATGATTAATATGCTTATTCTTTTTTCTTTTTTTGGCTGCGTCAGGTTTTAGTTGAGGCACACGGGATCTGCATTAAGGCATGAGAGATCTCTCATTGCAGCACGTGGGTTTCTCTCTAGTTGTGGCATGCAGGTTTTCTCTTCTCTAGTTGTGGCATGTGGGCTCCAGAGCGTGTGGGCTCTTTAGTTGTGGCGCACGGGCTTAGCTGCCCTGTGGCATGTGGGATCTTAGTTCCCTGACCAGGGATCGAACCCGTGTCCCCTGCAGTGGAAGGCAGATTCTTTACCACTGGATCACCAGGGAAGTCCATATGCTTATTCTTTTATTACTAGTATTAATCAAGTACTGTTATCAGACCTGAGCTAGAAAGACTAAAAGATAGTTTCTACCCTTAAGTAATTTACAATTAGGTGGTAAAGCAGACATATAAACAAATAATTATAGCTCAACATGGTTAATGTTATAAGATACATAGATAAAGAAGAGAGTAAATGTATTGGAAGAAGAACAAAATCAGCCTAAAAGGACTTCCAAAAGGAGAAACCTGAACTATTAAAGGAGGAGCAAGAATTTTCCAGACCACAAGGAGAGAAAAGACATACAGACAGAGGGCAGTGTACCGTAAAAAATGGAGATGTTAAACAGCAAAGCACATTTACAGAGCAATGTTTCTATTTAGAGCAGAAACCTATAGGTTTCTATTCTAAGCACCACTTCCCTTCTGAGAACAGAAACTTCCCCTCTTCTGAAAAATGTTCCTCTCCTTCTTCCATTCATATAATTTTCTTGGGAGGTGTTCCTAACTGACTGTGTCTCCTTGACTACAGTTGATTGGGAGAGGGTGAGCACTTGACCCAAACCAGAGTCAAGCGAATTTTTGTGTGTAGCAACTGAGAGTCAAGCCAGTCTTTCTAGTTTTTGTGCTGTGTACGATGTAAAGCTCCTTAGTAGTCAGCTGTCAAGTTTCCCATTCTATGAACAGAAAAAAAGATCCAAGAATGAAGGGAAAGCACACAAAGAGGCAGAGACTAGAGTCGAAGAGAATCCTGATGATACTTGAGCCACAGGATTTAGTTAGTAGAAGCGTAGCCACATCAATGTCTTTCTTGCAAGTGTCATTGTTCAATTCTTCCGTGTGATACCTTATAATAAAATTTCTCTTTTGTCTAATCTAGTTTGAGTCCTGTGTGTTGTCAAAAAAGAATCCTACCTAGTACAAAAAAGGTTTTACTCCGTTTTGGCTTCAAATTTTCAGAAATTTTATCTAACAATGAACAAAATATTTCAAGTTTTTGTTGTTGTTGTTGGTTTGTTTTGATTTTTGTTTTTGTTTTGTTTTGTTTTGGCCACACCACATGGCTTGTGGAATCTTAGTTCCCTGATCAGGGACTGAACCCAGGCCCTCCGCAGTGAAAGTGCCGAGTCCTAACCACTGGACTGCCAGGGAATTCCCAAAATATCTCAAGTTTTGGAGTGCCATTAGTAATGCCTAACACAAAAGAAATATGGTTCTCTTTAAATATAACTTGAATATTTTCTTAATGCCAAAGGATAATCTTCAGTGAACTGCTTCCCATACAAATATAAAATCAGACATCATACTGACAACTGTTTCAGAATATTCACTACGTAAGTGAAATGGGCTAAGAGTTTCCAAAGAAGGGGTGGAGAGAATGAGAGACAAAAACCCATGAACAAGTGTTTAGGGAGCATTTCAGCAAATGAGAAACGCTGGAGCATTATGTGAATGAGAAAACTGAGGAATAGAAGAAAAGGGATATATCCAAGCAAATGTGATTTATCCCAAAAATCCCTGGTTGGTTTTAACATTCATAAATCATTCAATGTGAATTACCTTACCACATTAATAGAATAAAGGAGAAAAACATGATCATTTCAGATGCTCATCCCAAAACTCTGATCTGTTTCCTTAATTTAGTAAGACTACAGTTTTCCTCTTGAGATCCTCCTTCCTGCACTGCAGTTGGAAAGTACCTGTAGGCATATAGCCAGGACTATTCTAGGGCTCACCTCATTTGTTTTCATTCTCTCAAGGACCAAAATTCTGTGCTGCTTTTTTGTCTAATGTCCAAAATCTTTGCCTCATATATTTTGTCCATCTAGTTGTTTACAGGAGGAATATAGTTTGATCCTAGATACTCTGTCATGACTATATAATCATTATTTTTAAATATCACTTTACCTGCCATGTGGAACAGATTGTGAAAAAGTAAGAGTTACAGGCAGGGAAGGAGGACTACTATTGCAGTAGTCTAAGTGACACATTATAGTGGCTTGGATTTGGACAGTAGGAGTGGAAATGGAAACCAGTAGACACATTCAGCATGTCTTCCAATTGGAGTTACAGAACTTGATGTATTAGGTGTGGTACGGGCACCGGGGAGGGGAGGAAAGAGGAATCAAGGATGATATCTAAGAAGCTGGCAGTGCCTTAATTGTAATGGGGAAGATTTCAGGACAGCTTTGGGTGGTTTGGAAAGGTGTACTACTAAGGTTTTCCTCTCCTTTTGCCTCTCTACTCTTTCACTGCCCATTCTCCAGTTCTGCCTCACCAAAGCCCAACAAATTATTTGGCAGAATCAGATTCTTGGGCTAGTGTAAGGCAGCGGGGGGGGAGTAAGAAAGGGAGAAGCTGTGGTCTCCTTTTATTTAACCCAGTCACATAGTATTTAAAATATAGTTGCATTTTGTACAAGGAATGAGTTCTTAAAGACCTTGCATATGTCAAAAATGATAATAGGTGTCATCTTGGATTATATCTCTAAAGCTATGAACAAATGAAGAAAAAGATACAAGTTGGACTAATAATAACCTGCTGTATAAAAAAATAAATAAAAGAAAATTCCCAAAAAAAAGATACAAGTTGGTATATAGAGTGATAAAACACAAGGATCTCTGGAAGAGACAATAACAACAAAGATCAAACACCATTTTCATAAGGAAGAAATAATTCTCATTCAATTTCTTGCTAAATAATTACTTCTATCACCTCTTAAAATTAGTCTTCGTCTTCTTGGTAGAAACATAACTAAAATATACTTCAAGCTTACAATGATTCTATTTCCCTGAGGACAACAGTGCCCAGCCCCAAGCCACAGATGATCTACAGAGGTTGGCCGCTACCATTCTGTCTCAGTTCAGAATTCTGCTCCATTGGCTATGGGGGACTGGCCCAGGGGAATGCACCTGACCTACATAGAGCCAATCAAATTCCCAGGGGAGGGATTATAATTTAGAGTTGGGGTTAGAGACAATAAATTAGTCTAAGTGAAGAAACTAACATACAACTGTTAACAAATAAGCTCAAGACCTGGAGTGCAATAGTAGGGCTTTCTCCATGTAGACTAGAGAAGCAGAGAAGGCAGATCTGCAGAGGAAAAAAGAATGAAGCAGATATTAAGAGAGAAGCAGAGTTAAAAAGATAAAGCGACAAAGAAGCAGAGATAAAGAAGGTCCTGACATCTTTCCAGTTCCTGCTTTCATCCTCTTCCTGAGTCTCTGAGTTGCATGACACATTCCAATATCTTTAAAGAAGGTCCTGACATCTTTCCAGTTCCTGCTTTCATCCTCTTCCTGAGTCTCTGAGTTGCATGACACATTCCAATATCTTTATAGGAACATTTTCCATTTTGCTCAGGCTAACTGAAGATGGCTTCTATTACTTGAAAGCTGAGACTCTTGATTAAAACCCTTCAGTGTTATCTTTATACATGTATTTTCTCAGCATTATTTTTATCATTATACATGGATTTTTTTCAGTGTTATCTTTATATAAGTATACTGAACTACTGTTCTCTGCAATTCAATCACTAAATACACACATTTCCCCTATAGCATATTATGAATTGAGTATAGCATGAATTGGGTATGAAATAACTTATTAATGTGGGAATAAGATCTGTATTATATGAAGCTCTATTGGTTTGGGTAGGGGGAAAAACTGCACTGACAGTTTCTTGCACTGACAAGAATGGAACCAGATGTGTGTCAAGGCAGGAGGTAGCATGGTATGTATTATGGGGAAAGGGAAAAATCTGGAGAATCAGGAACCTTAGACAGTAATATCTTCTGGTTCCTCTGGCCTCCTGAGCCATGACTTTTGCTTGTCCTATTTCCTGCCTGGCTTGCTAACATTCTCGGCTAAAAATCTGCTGCTCATGAAACCACAGTCTGGTCTTTCTTACTTGGTTGGAGCCCTGTGGCTTTCCTAACCTCAGCTCTCATTATGCTCACTGAGACTAAGTTGAGACTTCCATGAACATCTCCTGAGTCCTGACTAAGTCAAACAGAAACTGACAGCAGCTCAGGAAAGCTGAAACTCAGAGCCGGTCCCAGAGCATACTGTCCCACCAACTATTCTCTGATGTATCTGCACCCATCATGGGTGCCCGTCCTCAGAGGCAGGTTGCCCAGTACTGGTATGGGGGGTGAAGTAGTTGCCCAGAAAACTATGCAGTAATCAGGGGCAAGATCCTTACTTATCTAACACAGAGGGTACATACATCTGATTGCTTTTGCTTTTCTCCATCTCCAAATTTCTCAAGGCTACAACTGACATGAGATATGACTATGTCATATATTTCATCTTCTAGAGTAATTTAGCCACCACTCACTATCTTAAGTGGAAGGAGTAGTAGCATATAAATGGTTAAATCCTGGGCTCTAGAGTCAGCATTCCTGAATGTGTATTCTCCCTACTCCCCTTTCTAGCTCTTTGGCATTAGGCAGGGTCCTTTAACATGTCTGTGTCTCAGTTTTCCCATGTGTAAAAATACAGGTTGGTAACAATATCTACCTCAAAGAGTTGTTATGTAAAGAGCTTCTTATAACAGTGATTGATACATATTAAGTGTTTAATAAAGGTAAGTCATTACTATAACTCCATTACGTGAGTCCTCCGGTCTCAACCTTCAATACTGTAAGTGAAACTGCTTGAGTTTCCCATAATATAAAATATAATATAAAATAATATAAAATGAGATATGACAACTGTTTCAGATTATTCACCTGGTAAAAATCTTCCTACAAGACTGCTGTTGTTGCTATATTGTGCTTTCTATTAAGGTTCAACAATGTAATAACAAAAGCCCTAACAAGAGTAGCATTTAACACTGATTGACCACCTACTAAGTGTCTGACTCTAAGCTCAGCATTTTATATGCATTAGTTTAATTACTTCTCCCAACCACCTTTTTAGGTAGATGCTATTATTATCCCCATATTAGGTTTCTGCTGATATTTCGGATAAAAGGAAAACAAATTTAAAACATGTTAGTTTTGTTCTTAACTACTAACATGAAGTTGTAGATTTTTTTTTTCAACTTGGAAGAGTGATAGGTTCTTATCTACTGTTGGAATTTTCTTGTTTGATACATGTTAGTTTTTTTTTTAAGAGCTATAAACAAAGCCAGGTAAACAAATAATAGCTGTTTCAAATGAAGTGTAACTGAAGTACATGCTAAAAATTGTCAGGAATTTTTCATCATTTTCCAAATACCTACAAGTTGGATCTTACAATTCAAGCTTTGAAAAACAACTTGAATTTAAGCAGAATATTTACTCTGTTCAAGATTTGTTTGTAAAAGAATGCAAGAAACTTATGAACTTTTATATTTTTTCTCTATAAAATTTTAACACTTATCTACACATTATATTGTATACAATTTCACCAGTGAAAATACCAATAATGATTTCATATAAAAAATTGTTTTCACCTTTACAAATTACCTGTTAAGAAGGTTCTCTACTTCTACAACTTCCACTATAGACTCTTCATTATCAGAAAGGAGACGAGCTTGAAATTTTCTATCTTGGAAATCATACAGCATCACAATGATAAGACTGTTCAAATGATCTGGCTACCAAGACGAAACACACATAAAGAAAAGCATACAAACAATATCTAATAGCAATATTTTCCATTCCATTGTTTTTCATAAGAGAGCAGTCATAAAAATATGACTATTTTTACATAGTCTGGTTGAACTGGGAGATAGAAGAGGACTGCAAAGGGACTTCCCTGGTAGCACGGTGGTTAAGAATCCACCTGCCAATGCAGGAGACACAGGTTGAGCCTTGGTCCGGGAAGATCCCACATGCCGCAGAGCAACTAAGCCCGTGCACCACAACTACTAAAGCACGCACTCCTAGAGCCCGTGCTCCACAACAAGAGAAGCCACCGCAATGAGAAGCCCACGCACCACAACAAAGCTGCAACTAGAGTGTCCGCGCACAGCAACAAAGACCCAACGCAGCCAAAAATAAATAAATACACACATACATAAAAGAAAAGGACTGCAAACTAGAAAATAAATCCAATAAAAAATAAACCTTTCAAAAAGGACAATTTTTGGCAGATTCATCAAAATGAAAGGAGTAGGATCTATACTAGAAGCCTTAGAAGTATGAGTTAAGGATGTGTTTTGAAGAAGTCTCAGCATTAAACAAACTAGTTATTTAAATCTGAAGGCTTTTTAGTACTTTCTAAATAACAACCACAAGACAGGTAATTATATAAAAGTTATACACTTACTATTGTGGTGCTTGGGAAGATATAGCTGTCTATTAATATAGCTTCCAAAATATCTTGAACTACAAGACAAGGAAAATGTCTGTTACTGAAAATTCCAAAGCTGAAAATGAAAACTTTGGAATCAAAATACACTTTGGACAATGCTATAAAATACTTTTACTTTCACATCTAAAACATACCTAATTCTTTTTTTTTTTTTTTTTTTTTTTTTGCGGCACGCGGGCCTCTCACTGTTGTGGCCTCTCCCGTTGCGGAGCACAGGCTCCGGACGCACAGGCTCAGTGGCCATGGCTCACGGGCCCAGCCGCTCCGCGGCATGAGGGATCTTCCCCGACCGGGGCACGAATCCGTGTCCCCTGCATCGGCAGGCAGATTCTCAACCACTACACCACCAGGGAAGCCCCATACCTAATTCTTGATAAAGACTCAAATTACAATGACATGATGAAATATTTGTAATCTTATGAATCCTGGACCCCCGTGACTCAGGCTCCACAAGGAATCACAGTCAAAGGAGCATTATCTGAATAGTTGAAGTAGTAATAAAGGAATTCCAACCTTTAATTTATACCCCTTGAAAAACATTAACGAGGATCTAATTTATAATGTCTTATCCTCTTTATGTTGGATATTCTTGGATTCAATTTGCTAATATTTTATTATACAGGGCACATGAGTGCTCCTTTTATTGTAACTACTTAACTATATATATATATATATATATAAAATATAACAAATGCTTTAATAAATAGATTTTTGTTCTATATTTATGTTCATGAAGGATATTGGTCTATAATTTTCTTTTCATAATATCTTTGTCAATGTTGGTATCAGGATTTAAACTCTGGAAGAGTTTGTGTTAAATTGGTGTTATTTCTTACTTAAATATTTGGTAGAACTCACTAGTGATGACATTGATAAGATGACATTTAATCTAAGTCCCAAATGACAAGGAGTTAGCCATGTAAAGATCCAGAAGAAGAGAGCATTCCAGGCAGAGGGATAATTGCAGAGGTACTAAATGAAAACACATGAACACATTTTAAAACCTCCACAGGGCACATGAGTGTTCTTTTGTTATAACTACTTAACTATATATATCATACAACAAATGCTTTCATCAGTTAACAGGAAGCTAAGACAGCTTCAATTAATTCAACATTTATGGAACATCTCCTATATACACAATACACACTGAATTTCAGTTTTTATCTGGGGGATGGGAAAACTAAAAAGAACTGACAAACTTGGGAGCACAGACTCCAATTTTCATAGCAAATCTTTCAGGTATCATTACCCATATTTTAGCCACCAATTGTGGCTGTACTGTACAAGGCAATATCCCCATTTCACTTACAAGGAAAATGAAGTTTACAGTTTCACACCCTTAGTACTTGCAAACCAATTCCTATCTACTTCACAGTTTCTCAGCATGACTCCCAATTTTTGTCACAGAAAATATACTCGTCATAAGAATGAAGGACTTCGGCTTCCCTGGTGGCGCAGTGGTTGAGAATCCGCCTGCCGATGCAGGGGACATGGGTTCGTGCCCCGACTCGGGAAGATCCCACATGCCACGGAGCGGCTGGGCCCGTGAGCCATGGCCACTGTGCCTGTGCGTCCAGAGTCTGTGCTCCGCAATGGGAGAGGCCACAACAGTGAGAGGCCCGCGTACCACACACACACACACACACAAATGAAGGACTTCTAAGATAGCAGACCTGCATAGGCTGTAGAACTTTGAGCAATGGAGTTGCTGGACTCCTAAAAATAGGAGCAGTTGGGCTTCCCTGGTGGCGCAGTGGTTGAGAGTCCGCCTGCCGATGCAGGGGACAGGGGTTCGTGCCCCGGTCCGGGAAGACCCCACGTGCCGCGGAGCGGCTGGGCCCATGGGCCATGGCCGCTGCGCCTGCGCGTCTGGATCCTGTGCTCTGCAGCGGGAGAGGCCACAACAGTGAGAGGCTCACGTACCGCCAAAAAAAAAAAGAATAAAAATAGGAGCAGTAGAATGAAGGCAAAGAAGACAGAACATGATTTTGCCAACACTGCATTTTTTTCCTAGGGCTCTTATCAAAACTGACAATCTGTCTCTAATATTGTGCAGAATGCATTGCCTTTATATATCTATAGTTTACAGAACGTTCTCACATAGCAATATCAACTTTAATTATGTATACTCTAGATAGTGCTTTCTATGTGCTAGACACTGTTCTAAATGCTTTCCATATATCAATTCATTTAACCCTCACAACAACCCTATGAATTAGATACCATCATTATCCCATTTTATAGAGTAGGAAATGAGGCACTGACTGGTTAAGTAATATTTTCATAGTCACACAGCAAGAGTCAGATCAGGGACTCAAACCCAGGCAGTCTGGCACCCAAGTGCATGCTTCTCACCACATTATGCTGCCTATCCTCTACTTACTCTTAAAACAAACCATTCTGGATAAATAAAACACACTGCTAATGACTGACGTGGGTTATCAGGACTTATTTGAAGATAGCAAACCTCACCTATCCTAGTTCAGCACAATAGCTCCAATTATCCCTAGTGCCCCACTAATTAAAGCCTCTTCTCTTTAGTCTGTTGAAGGGAACACTTTTTTTAAAAATTTATTTTATTTTATTTATTTTATTTTTTTTGGCTGCGTTGGGTCTTCATTGCTGCGCGCGGGCATTCTCCAGTTGTGGCGAGCAGAGACTACTCTTCATTGTGGTGCACGGGCTTCTCACTGCAGTGGCTTCTCTTGTTGCAGAGCATGGGCTCTAGGCGTGTGGGCTTCAGTTGTTGTGGCACGTGGGCTCAGCAGTTGTGGCTTTTGAGCTCTAGAGTGCAGGCTCAGTAGTTGTGGCACACAGGCTTAGTTGCTCCATGGCATGTGGGATCTTCCCGGACCAGGGCTTGAACCCGTGTCCCCTGCATTGATAGGCAGATTCTTAACCACTGCACCACCAGGGAAGCCCTGTTGAAGGGAACTCTTAATCCTCATTCCTCATGTTTCCAATGCAGAAGGCCTTCCCTAGAGAAACACCCTTGGACTCTTTCCCTACCCCTTACTTATCACTCCATGTGAAAAGAAAACTGAGCTTATTTAATTAGTGAATCTGGAAGAATGAACAGGGGCATGTATCACTCCCTCCCACTTCCAGTCTTTGTCTGCCAGTGTTTCTGCAGGAGGTGGGCATGCATTCCAGACTGCTCTTTGCCACGTGCCTTACATGAGTTGGGTGGAGGGATCTGCAATTCTTCAGCTGTGTCTGGATTAGATGGGAAGTTCTAATTCAGGAATAAAGTATTTGCAAGCCTGCTTGACTGAAGATCTAAAGCCATGTCCCTGGACATCTTTTTTTTTTTCTTTTTTCTCTCCATGGGTTCCAAACTCAAGTGTAAAAGGAGGAGTGCTATTTATTGGACCCCTGAAACTCACACAGTCTGCCTGATCATCCCTCCCGTTCTGGAAGAGAGATGGAAGATATTTCTTCTTTTGACTCTCCCCTAGGTTCTCCTTCTCTATTTTTATTGTGTTCATAGAGTTTCCTTCAAATCCACTTTATATAATTCACTTCTAGAACTTTCATTTCAAGGATGCCAAGGCTGAGGGGGATCAAGAAGGTGGAGTAGGAAGATGTGGAGCTCACCTCTCCCCATAAACAGTTCAAAATTACTTCTACACGTGGAACAATTTTCTGGGAAAAATAACTGGAAACTGGCAGAAGAACCAAGGCAGCAAGAAACAGCTCCAAATAACCAGGCAGGGACAGAAAAAAAAAAAAAGCGTCAGGTTGGGAACTGAGCCCCTGGGAGCGACCTCTGTAAGGAAAAGAAGGTCCACACAGGTGGACCCTCGCCCTGGGGAGTAAGCAGGTCGAACCACAATCTGGGCATCCCAGTCCTGAGGTCCTTCGCAGAGGAGACAGGCCCCCTTGTCTGCTGAGAAATCCACTGGGACAGACAGAGGGCTGGAGAAGCCTAGGCTCTACACGTGAGGAGTGACCACATGCTGGCTTGCTGAGAACCAGGGCAAAGAGAGCCTTGCACTGGCAACTGCCACCTTGCCCCACCTTCCCAATCCAAAGGGGCGAACACCCTGGCCCCATTCACTCCACACCACAGCCTGGCATGAAATCTGGGCAGAGACTCAGTGTTGCTGCATAGAGACAGACCAGGGCACCTGGGTTGTGATCCAGGTGGAGTCACAGAGGCCACTGTCAGTATGCATGTGAGGCAGCACCACAGGAGCCTTCACTGGCTAAGTGCTGAATCTTGGGCATACAGGCCCTAGGAGAGAACTCAATCTAGCTACCGCAGAGGTAGCTGGGAGGTCCTGAGGCATGGTCTGGGTGGAATGGTGACAACCACTGTCAGCAAGCTCAGGAGTAGCAGTGGTTAGTCTCCTAGAAAGAATACCCCAGTGTGCCCACACCACACCGCAGCGTAGCGCTAGATATGGGGCAGACAGGTCTTGGGAGTGTGCCACAGACGCAGCCCAGACCTCAGGCAGCAGCACAGCCACCTCAATTCCTGCAGCCACAACACCCCGACCCTCATCCCCAGCCTACTCCACACCATAGCCTTTAACTAGATCTGAGACAAACACAACAGAGAAAGGGACACGACCCGGGGCTGCTTCTGAGTGGAACTATGGATGCCTACCCAGGCAGCACATAGGTGCTCTGTGACCATGTGGGAGTCACTTGCTTCAGAAATCACCTCCTTTGGGGCACAGCACATACTCAAAGGCAATGGAGTCTGACTGAACACAACCCTCAAGCCTTCCACCCCAAGAACTGAGCAGGCCCTGCCCCTGACAGGGCAGTCACAGCCATGGAGCAGAGAGAAAGCCCTGCCTCACATCCAGTACAAGCTCTGGACACCAGAATACCAGCCACACTCCCATCAAGGGGATAATGGCCAGCACACCCTGAGGAAAGATGCAGCTGAAGTCCATACCAAAACCAGCCACTGCGCCAAAAACACTGGACACACACAATCTACACAGGGACACTCCCACATAAAAACACCCTTCAAGACCACCGTAGATAAATGTTCCTCCTAAATTCATATAGAGACAGAGAAAGAAAGTTAAGTAAAACAAAAAGGCAGAGGAACTACTCCCAATTAAAAGAACAAGAGAAATCCCCTGAAAGAACAGATAATAAAACAGAGCCCACTAGTCTACTAGACTCTGAGTTCAAAAAGGAGATAATAAAAATTCTAACTGAATTAAGAAAGAGTATCGATAGAAATGCACATCACTGTAATGAGGAACTAGAAGCTATAAAGATGAACCAATCAAAAATAGACAATTCAATTGCTGAGATTAAAAACCAATCTAGAAGCAATGAAGAGCAGACTAAATGCCACAGAAGAATGAATAAGTGACCTGGAAGACAGCATAATGGAAATCACTAAATCAGAAGAGCAGACAGAAAGACAATTAAAAAAAGAAATGATAGCAACATATGAGATTTATGAGATAATACAAAACGTGCCAACGGATGCATAATAGGTGTTCCAGAAGGGAAAGAGAAAGAGAATTGAAAGTGTAATTGAAGAAATTATGGCTGAAAACTTCCCAAATCTAAACAAGGAAACAGATATCAGGTACAGGAAGCACAGAAGGTCCCAAACAAGATGAACTCAAAGAGATCCACACCAAGACATATCATAATTAAAATGAAAAATTTATTTTATTTTATTTTATTTGGCCACACCACACAGCTTGCAGGATCTCAGTTCCCTGACCAGGCATCAAACCCGGACCACAGCAATGAAAGTGCCAAGTCCTAACCACTGGACCACCAGGGAATTCCCTAAAATGACAAATTTTAAAATAAAGAAAGGATTCTAAAGGTAGCCAGAGAAAAACAAAGAGTCAGTTACAAGGGAACCCCCATATGGCTATCAGCAGATTTCTCTGCAGAAAACTTCGCAGTCCAGAAAGGAGTGGCATTATATATTCAAAGTCCTGAAAAGGAAAACCTGCAACCTAGGATACTCTACCCAGCAAGATTATCATTTAGAACAGAAGAAGAGAAAAAATTTCTTAGACAAGCAAAAACTAAAAGAACTCAGCAATATTAAACCTACCCTAAAAGAAACATTGAAGGATACTCTCTAAATAGAAAAGAAGCAAGAAACTATAGGAAAGGGAAAATCACAATAGGAAAGGCAAATATATAAAAGGATTGAAGTTCACTTAAGTCAGTACACAGATTAAAAAACAATCAAAAAATTGTAAAAGCAACTATAACTACAACTAACAGTAAAAAGATATGCATGAAGATGTAAAATAGGACAGCAAAATCACAAAATATGGGTGAGGGAAGTATAAAAATACAGATCGTTTAGAATGTGTTTGAAGTTGAATGACTATCAATTTAAAGCCAGTAGACACAGCTGTGAGTTAACATACTTGAATTCCATGGTAACCACAAATTTAAAATATACAGTAGTTTCACAAGAACCAAAAAGAAAGTAACTCAAGCATACTACAAAAAAAAATTATCAAACCACAAAAGGAAAAACAAAAAGAAGAAATAAAGAATTATAAAAACAACTGAAAAACAAGGATTAAATGGCAATAAGTACATACCTATCAATAATTACCTTAAATGTCAATGGACTAAATGCTCCAATCAAAAGACACAGCGTGGCAGATTGGATGAAGAAACAAACAAACAAAAAAACAAGAACCCGTAGTATGCTGCCTATGAGAGACTTCCTTCAGGGTGAAAGACACACAGACTGAAAGTGAGGGATGAAAATAGACAGTTCATGCAAATGGAAACACAAAGAAAGTGGGGGTAGCAATATTCACATCAGACAAAGTAGACTTTAAAACAAAGTCCATAAAGAAGGGCATTATATAATGAAAATGAGATCAATACAAGAAGATAATATGCTCGTTAACATATAACCCTCCAATACAGCAGCACCTAAACATATAAAAGAAATACAAACAGACATAAAGGGAGAAACTGACAATACAATAGTAGCCAACCTTAACACCCCTTTTGACATCAATGCACAGATCATCCAGACAAAAAATCAGTAAGGCAACAGAGGTTCTAAATGACACAATCAGTTGAACTTAATTGATATCTACAGAACACTACATCCAAAAAAACCAGAATACAGATTCTTTTCAAGGGTACATGAAATGTTCTCTAGGACAGACCACATACTAGGTCGTAAAACAAGCCTCAAAAAATTTAAAAGGATAGAAATTATTTGAAACATCTTATCTGACTACAACAGTATGAAACCAGAAATCAACCACAGAAAGAAAAACAGGAAATGAACACATGGAGACTAAACAACATGCTACTACGAAACGAATGGCTCAACAATGAAATCAAAGAAGAAATCAAGAAATGCCTCAAGACAAGTGAAAATGAAAACACAACCTTACAAAATCTATGGGATGCTGCCAAAGCAGATCTAAGAGGGACATTCAAAGTGAATCAGGCCTTCCTCAAGATACAAGAAAAATCTCAAATAAACAACCTAACCAACTATCTAAAAGAATTAGAAAAAGAAGAACAAACAAAACCTAGTCATCAGAAGGAAGGAAATAATAAAAATCAGAAAAGAAATAGAGATCAAGAAAACTGGGGCTTCCCTGGTGGCGCAGTGGTTGAGAATCCGCCTGCCGATGCAGGGGACACGGGTTCGTGCCCCGGTCCGGGAAGATCCCACATGCCGCGGAGCAGCTGGGCCCATGAGCCATGGCCCCTGAGCCTGCGCGTCCAGAGCCTGTGCTCCGCAATGGGAGAGGCCACAACAGTGAGAGGCCCGCGTACCACAAAAAAAAAAAAAAAAAGAAAACAACAGAGGGACTTCCCTGGTAGCACAGTGGTTAAGAATCTGCCTGCCAGTGCAGGGGACATGGGTTTGATCCCTGGTCCAGGAAGATCCCACATGCCACAGAGCAATTAAGCCCGTGCACCACAACTACTGAAGCCTGCGTGCCCCAGAGCCTGCATGCCACAACTACTGAGCCCACACGCTGCAACTACTGAAACCCATGTGCTCTAGGGCCATTATGCCGCAAGTACTGAGCCCACATGTGCAACTACTGAAGCCCGTGCTCCTAGAGCCCTTGCTCCGCAACAAGAGAAACCACCACAATGAGAAGCCCATACACCACAACAAAGAGTAGCCCCTGCTCGCTGCAACTAGAGAAAGCCCATGTGCAACAACAAAGACCCAACACAGCCAAAAATAAATTTTTAAAAATAATAAAATAAAAAAATAAAATAAAGTAAAATAGAAAACAACAGAAAAGATCAATAAAACCAAGAGCTGTTTTTTGGAGAAAGATAAACAAATTCAACAAACCTCTAGACAGGTTCAACATGAAGAAAAGAGAGAAAACCCAAATAAACAAAATAAGAAATGAAAGAGGAGAAGTAACAGCTGATACTGAAATACAAAAAAACATAAGAGAATACTATGAACAGTTATATGCCAAAAAATTGGACAACCTAGAAGAAATGGACAGTTTCTAAAAACATAAGACTTGCAAGAACTGAGTCCAGAAGAAACAGATAAATTGAACAGAACAATCATCAGATGTGAAATAGAATCTGTAATTAAAAAAAAAAACCTCCCTGCAAACAAAAGTCCAGGAGCAGATGGCTTCACTGGGGAATTCTACCAAACATACAATGAAGAAATTATACCGATCCTTCTCAAAATATTTGAAAAAATTGAAGAGAAGCCAACACTGTGAAATTCATTCTATGAAGCCACCATCACTCTGATACCACAACCAGACAAAGACACTACAAAAAAAAGGAAATTATAGGCCAATATTTTTTATGAATATAGATGCAGAAATCTTCAAAAAAATATTAGCAAACTGAATCCAACAATACATAAAAAGGATCATACATCATGACCAAGTGGGATTCATTCCAGGGTCGTAAGGATGGTTCAACATATGCAAATCAATCAGTGTGATACACCACATTAACAAAAGGAAAGACAAAACCACAAGATCATTTCAAAAGACACAGGAAAGCATCTCATAAAATTTGACATTATTCCTAATAAAAACTCTCACCAAAGTAGGTATAGAGGGAACATATCTCAACATAATAATAGCCATTTATGACAAACTCACAGCCAACATAATACTCAACAGTGAAAAGCTGAATGCCTTCCCACTAAATTCTGGAACAAGACAAGGATGCCCACCCTCACCACTTCTACTCAACATAGTACTGGAAGTCCTAGCCCCAACAATCAGATAAGAAAAAGAAATAAAAGGTATCCAAATTGTAAGGGAAGAGGTAAAACTTACACTATTTGGAGATGACATGATACTCTATATAGAGAATCCTAAAGTCTTCACACAAAAACTATTAGAACTAATAAATGAATTCAGCAAGGTAGCAGGATACAAGATTAATATACAGAAATTTGTTGTATTTCTTTACACTAACAATGAAAGGGAAAATTTTAAAAGTTGTATCGTTTATTGCATTAAAAAAACCCTAGGAATAAACTTAACCAAGGTGAAAGACCTATACACTGAAAATTATAAAACACTGATAAAGGAAACTGAAGATGATTCAAAAAAATGAAAAGGTAGTCCATGCTCTTGGATTGGAAGAATTAATATTGCTAAAGTGAAGCACTCTACATATTTAATGCAATCATTATCAAAATACCCATGACATTTTTCAAGAACTAGAACAAATAACCCTAAAATGGATATGGAACCACAAAAGGCCCAGAACTGCCAAAGCAATCCTAAGGCAAAAGAACAAAGCTGGAGGTATAACCTTTCCAGACTTTAGACTATACTACAAAGCTACAGTAATCGAAACAGTGTGGTATTGGCACAAAAACAGACATATAGATCAATGGAACAGTATAGGGAGCCCAGAAATAAATCCACATACCTGTGGTCAACTAATCTATGACAAAGGAGACAAGAATATACCATGGAGAAAAGACAGCCTCTTCAGCAAGTGGTGTTGGGAAAACTGGACAGCAACCTGTATCAATGAAATTACAACACTCCCTCACACCATACATAAAAATAAGTTTGAAATGGCTTATATTACTAAATATAAGACATGACATCATAAAACTCCTAGAAGAGAACATAGGCAAAACATTCTTGGACATAAATCATAGCAATATTTTCTTAAGTCAGTCTCTCAAGGCAATAGAAAAAAAAAGCAAAAATAAATAAATGGGACCTAATCAAACTTAAAAGCTTTGAAATAGCAAAGGAAACCATCTGCAAAACAAAAAGACAATCTACAGAATGGGAGAAAATTATCTGTAAAAAATGCTACCAACAAGGACTTCATAGTCAAAATATACAAACAGCTCATACAACTCAGTACCAAAAAAACAAACAAGCCAATCACAAAGTGGGCAGAAGACCTAAATAGACATTTCTCCAAAGAAGACATACAGATGGCCAACAGGCACATGAAAAGACGCTCAACATCACTGATTATTACAGAAATGCAAATCAAAACCACAACAAGGTATCACCTCACACCGGTCAGAATGACTATCATCAAAAAGTCTACACATAATAAATGCTGGAGAAGGTGTGGAGAAAATGGAACCCTTGTACACTATTGGTGGGAATGTATATTGTTGTAGCCACTATGGAAAACCACATGCAGGTTCCTTAATAAAACAGAAAATAGATCCATATCATCCATCAATCCCACTCCTGGGTATATATCCAGAAAAGATGAAAACTCTAAATCAAAAAGATACACGCACTCCAATGTTCACAGCAGCACTATTTATAATAGCCAAGACATGGAAACAACCCAAGTGCCCATCAACAGATGACTGGCTTAAGATGCGGTGTATATATATACAATGGGATGTTACTCAGCCATAAAAAAAGAATGAAATATTGCCATTTGCAGCAACATGGATGGATCTATAGAACATTACACTTAGTGAAGTAAGACAGAGAAAGACAAATACTATCTGATATCACTTATACATGGAATCTAAAAACAATACAAATGAATCTATATATAAAACAGACGCAAAGACATAGAAAACAAACTTATGATTACTAAAAGGAAAAGGAGGGACAAATTAGGAGTATGGGATTAACAGGTACAAACTACTATACATAAAATAGATAAGCAACAAAGATTTACTGTATAGCACAGGAAACTATATTCAATATCTTGTAATAAGCTGTAATGGCATATAATCTGAAAAAAAAAAAATAACTGAATCACTTAGCTGTGAACTGAAACTAACAGAATATTGTAATTCAACTATACTTCAGTTAAAAAAAAAAGAACACCAAGGCCCTCTTATAATTATAAATATAGGTACGTGGGGTTTTTGTATCTGTGGAAGGAGGGAAACTTGACAACCTTCATAGATATTGTCATACATTGTTGCTGGGAGAATTAAGCACTGTCTGTAAGACCCCTTTGAGAAAAGACAATAGAAAGCTGTACCTGGTCTCTTCTGGACTTTGTCCTGTGTATATTTTTCTGGTGCTGATTTTAATCTTTTTCCTTTCATTGTAGGAAACTGTAACCATGAGTATAACAGCTTTACTGAGTTCTGTGAGTCCTTCTAGTGAAACATTGAACTTGAGGGTGGTCTTGGGGATCCCTGACTACACATACTTATTCCCAAAGCCATAACCAGACCATATATTAAGTATTTGCTAGGTTTTTCACTGACAGGTTACATGATTTTGAAATGACCGAGTTAATGCCACAGCCAGTTCCTCGGACTGAGAGGTCATCAAATACTATTTACAACTAGAGAGGTTGGAGAAAGAATTAAGCCAGGAATAAGATCAACAATTTCAGGAACATCTCTTTCCTCAATTTTTTTTCTTAATGGGTTGTTCATTAATTTATTTTTTAAGAAATCGTTTTGCCAGTTTTCCTTCTGTTTTAATATTTAATAGTCCTTGAAACATCCAGAGATACTTTTTAAAAATAAATTAGCTGCTAGTACTCTACTTCTTTGACGTAAGTCAAAGGAATAAGTTAATGGGAATATGTTACTCTTCATTACCTTCTTTAGCAGAAAATTGACCTTGCAGTTATTCAGCAGAGTGAGACTAGTGGTGGTCATTTCAACAAACATGATTCTGAGCCCTTTAAACCTTTAAAAGATTAATCAGAAAAATACACTCTCTGCTTTGAAAGACCTTATACACAAAGGACATCAACAAAAGGGCAAATAATAAAACTGGAAAACATAAAACACAACCAAAAAAAAATGCACTTAACATTTGTATAATTAGGTTTTTTCTTTATACTTCCTTATAAAGATATGGTAATATGATCCAATTATTTGTTCACAAATTCACAAACAAAAGAGACCATTACTCAAGCTCTCTTTAGTTTGTGCATTAACCTTTTCAGCTTTACTGCTTCTATAAAACCTTAGGGAAGAAATCCTCAGTTTTCTTTCCTGAACCATGATTCCCTGAACCTATACTGTATAAGCCAGATGTGAGTTTACAAAATATTACATGTGAAAGTATTGATAGAACACTGATAATACAAAAGACCAAAGTGAAATGCATAAGAGTCTCCAATATTTTAAAGCAAAATATCAGGTTCTTAATTATCTTGGAAACCCACTGAACTTAGGAATTCTAGTTTTATTCCATTTGAACATTCAGAAATTATTCAGATGATAATTTAAAGCAAGATATTATCATTAAGAAAATAATAGTTGTACCAAGTAAAAAACCAAAGCCATCTCATCTTAGAATTTGAACTTATAAAAATGAACATTTCAAGGAAAAGTAGGTTTATAAAGGTCTATGACAATAATTTATCTAAATGGAATTTCTGGGTTATTAAAAAATGTCAATCACAAGACCCTTTCATAAAACAGAAATATAGATCAAGAGAAAGAAAAAGATAATCTACCATACACATCACTATAGCATGACCATCTAGTCAATGCATTAATTTTACAAAGAATAATTTCAGGCTTTTATAATTGATTTCTAAAGGTAAGATTCAATATTCTTATCAGGGAAAAAAATTGTCTATAATAGAATTTTGGCATTACCATTAAATATCAACTCATCAACATAAATGCCTAGTCTGCATTTCATTGTTGCAAGGAGAAAATGTTCAAATGTTCACCTGACTCATGATTTAAAGTACAACACTCTGGTTGGTCTTTAAATCTGCATTTTTAAAAAGGAAGAGGAGGGAAGGGATGAAATAGAATCTGAAGGATTAAACTGGAGGAGGGAAAAATGGCTAAGATAGATTTTAAAAGAAAAAAAAAAGATCACAAGCAGAAAATAAAGAAATGAAAGGCAAAGAGTAGTTGCCTCTTAACATCATATAAATTTTTCTCTGTGATGGCAAATTCCTGGCTTCAGAGTTGAGCTACCTCATGTCTGCAGACAACCAAAAATATACATTCGTATCTGAATAATTAATAGAACATTTTAATTCACTGAACAATTGTTAACTGCCTCTGTGCAAGGATGTACAAGGCCCAGTAAGTACTAACACTAAGGAAACACATGCAAATGAGTGATGCCCTTTCTGGGTGACTCTTTAGGAAGCTCATCATTTCAGCCAGACTGCTAATAACTCCTAACATTTCTGGAACTTCTCTTGGAATACTCAGTACACAAACCAATATAAACTTTATAGTTTATATTGTATTAGAGTTTATAGCTAGTACAGAAACATGTCTCCAGGCCCTTTGACTGCTCTCACAGTAAAAATATTTGATTCTGTACTGGAGTCAACTCTATACTCAGAAGTTGATCATTACCCACCCTTGAGGGAATCTGCAATATTACACCTCAAATCCTGGCAAGCAAGTTAGAAAGGGGACTTTTACAAAAATTTGAAAAAATAAATTTACAAGCTTCCAAAATTTAAGCGAATGGCAGTGAATCGGATCATCTTAACTTGATTTAATTTTGACCCATCTAAGGACAAGGCACAGTTCTAGGCACAGGGAAATCTGCAGAGGAAAATACGTTTCTGGCCTGAAAGAGCTTGTTGTACAGGGAAACTCTCCTAATGCCTGGACATTTACAACTGACCAAAGATATTCATAAGCCTAAAAACAAAACCTGGTGTGTGCATGAGGGGGCAGGAGGGGGGACTGCACTCCACAGATTCTCTCATTATTTTCCGTTAGTGCTGTCAAGACGGGTACTACTCACACTTCAGGGCACTGAAAGCCAGCTCATAGGACAAACGCTGAAAGGATTCATCCTCAGACTCGGTGGAGGACGGCAGGGGCTCATTCCGATACTTTATTAAGACTTTCTCTGGTGACTTCTCGAATCGAATGCCCTGAAAAATGTTCGCTGCCATAATGTAAACGGAGTCCGGATAGCCAGTTTTTTCGGGCAAACCAGTTGACGTTTTTTCGCTGTATGCTGTGTCCCCTGACAGTGCCAGGGAAGAGAGTTGGGAGATCTCCTCAGTAGTTTTTTCTTCCGAAAACTCCACTTCACTGGCGGAGTTAAGCATGTTTGCCCCTTCACTGTCGTAACTCAAGCTTGAAATACAATTCAGATGTCCCAGGAAATGGTTTTCCTTGTACCTTAAGCATCGTCTCTGAAAAGAAAAGATTATCTCGGTAAATCACTATTTCTGCAGGACCACACTTGGTGGCCCACCTCGTGTGGCCCTGAAGACCAAGAGGTGGCATTTACTGGCCGACCCGAGCATCCCATACTTCGAGCCGGGCAAGTCCCAATCCCAACGAAACCTCCACACACTCACAAAGGGAGAGGGGTGGAGACGGCACCGAATCGCCTCCGAAGCGACGAGACTTTTACCGAGGCCCGTTTGGGAGCGTCTGCGGCCCCTCGAGCGCTCCTTTCACTGGCTCCCGCGAGTCCTCCCTCACCCCAGAGGGCGGAGGTTCCCCGGGGCTTTGGGGACAGAGACGCCGCAGCCACAGCTGCAGCACTTCGGGCACCTGTGGCTGGTGCCTGAAACAGCGCCCTCGGGAGCCGCGGGACCGCGAGGCTGCGGAGACGACCCGCGCCGGCCGTTTGGTTCAAGTGAGCCTCTCCCACCCGTCAGGGTCGGGGCAGGGGGGTCGCGATCCCGGCTCTCGCTTCGCTCGGGTTCCCGGAGGGTGGACGCGCCTCAGGGCTTCACCCGCCCGTGCGCTGTCGCGCTTGACGGACGCAGTGGCGGAGCACGGTGGAGCGCGAGGCTGGTGAACCAGTTGACTCAGGCCGCGGAAAGGTAGGCCTCCCCCGCCTGTAGCAGTCCGCCGGCCCAGGACTCGGGTCTCCTTGGCAACCAAGGTGGGGGAGGGAACGCCGCCGGAGGGCAATTCCCGCGGGATTTGGCCAGAGCCTACTTTTTCTCAGCGAGCTGCTCTTGCTTCGTCGTCCCGGGGACCCTTGTTGTCAGTCTTTCGTGGAGTTGAAGGCCCCTGCACAGTTGGACCGCGCAATCCTGAGAGTCCTCGACCTCCCCAGAATCACAGTGGCCCCTTTTCCCCAACACGCCCCCTGCGGTCTCACTGAAAGCGAGAATTTTGTATCGCTGACAACAGCCAGTTTAGCGCATTTAGTGAGGGCGCAGGAAATGTTAAAACAGATGAGTGTAGAACTACGGAAGAAAAGGAAAAAAAGGGACTAGTCGACTTTATTTCCACGCTTTTTAGAACAATAGATATCACATTAGACTGACCCTTCCAGAGCAAGTTGTGTAAAGACCTTTGCCAATTTAAGACCTCATCCTTCCTTTCCAGGAGTTGCCTGCAAAGAAATGCTGCTGAAATGGGCCTACAAAAAATCAAATTCACCCCACCCTTCAAATTATAGAATGTAACTAGGATTATATATAAACCACCCCAAGGGGTTTTAATATGGCTACTTTAATTTTTAAGAGCCCTGGAGCGAAGTCTGCATCCTAATGCATCAAAGAAAGTGAGCTGTGCTCATTTTTAAAGGTAGTGGAAAAATACTCTCTTAATTTCTAGAATAAAAACAAAATGAATGAGATTTAAATCTTCTATTGAGTTTATGTGCATTTTAAACACTTCATTGATAGCCTTTTAGCCTGTTATCTCCAAAGTGCATGTTCTAAAACTGGAAAGGAAAAGATGGCTTTTTTTCCTCTAATGTACACCATTTGAATTGCTACTTTGAAACTTCTCCAGCAGATTTCAATAGATCTGGTAGTCTGTTGATTTTACTGCCAGTCAGAATATCTAGAGCTTTTTTGTATGCACTCGAATTTTTCTTACAGTAAAATTCAATGAACTAATGCAAATGTGAATATATAAAGGTCATGCAATGAAATGTAACATATATGTACTTCACATTTCTTGCTTGGTTTAGGAAAGTCTTCAGTAAAATAGAAATGGGTGTTGGATTGTGGAACTTCACAAATTATGTTTTAAGTGAAAAAAGTCGAAATCATTTTAAAAATCAATAAAAGTTGATAATATCTACTTAAAAGAAAAAAGAAACCTGCTAGATACTTGGTCTCCATTTTCTCCATAAGGCAAAAACCAAAGCCTGCAAGTTGAATGAAGTTTTTCATTTTGTACTGAGATCAAAGTCCCATGAAAATCTTGCAAGTCCAAGCCCCAAACTCAGCAAAAAGCACACTAAATATACTTGAGTTAAATAACTCTATTGGCTACTGGTTAGGAATCTCAGATTTTGTTCACCTACTTTGTAAAAGTGGTCCAATCTGGAAAAGAAACATAATTTACATAACTAAGATCAGTTATGGTCACTCAGGAAATTTAAATTGTGTTCACTAGTCCTTCCTCTGTGGGTTAAACAAGAAGGGATATAGACTTTGGCATTTGATGAACTGATATCTGTGTAACCTTAGGCAAGTCCTTAACATCCCTTGGCCTCAGTTTCTGCATCTGTAAGGTGGAGTTAGTAATGCCTACCTTCGAGGATGTTTGTGAGGATTTAGTGGAATGATGTGTGTCGAGAAGACTGTCTGGAAAATATCAATAGTAGCTCAATAGTCCCTCCTTTCCCCCCCTATAAGTTTTATTTATGAAGCAGCTTTTTAAATCTTTAGATCCTAGAAGGTATGAGATTACAGAGAAAGCTAGTCTGTTGAACTAGCATCCGAAAGACTTTTACTGGAATAGTAAAATAGAGATATGTTTGAGGTAGACTGGTATAGTCGTTGGTTTTCAACTTTCACGCACCTAAAACCCTTGTTAAAAGTGCAAATTCCTGGAATTATCCCCAGAGATTCTGAGTAGATCTGGAGTGGAACCCAGGAGTTAGCAATTTAGCAGGTAACCCAGGTGATTTTGATGTAGTCAGCTCAAAGACCACACAGTTGGAGAAACTCTGGTATAATTAAAAGACCACTGGTTCTAATTCAACCTCTGTCCCTGACTTGGAAAAATCCTTTAGATTTTGTTCCCTGTCCTACAAAACAAATTCATTATCCCACCTTATTTTGCATGTGAGTTGTGAGACTTTAATCTTTTCACTCTCCAGCACACCTCCCATACGGTATCTTCTTGTCTACCAGGACAAAACCCAGCTTTTCAGCAAGGCAGACAGGGTCTTCCTGTTATCTGGCCTTTGTTTGTCTTTTTTTTTTTTTTTAATATTTATGTATTTATTTATTTGGCTGCGCTGGGTCTTAGTTGTGGCACGTGGGATCTTTGTTGCCGTGTGCAGGATCTTCATTGCAGCAGGTGGGATCTAGTTTCCTGATTAGGTATTGAACCTGGGCCCCCTGCACTGGGAGCGCAGTCTTAACCACTGGATCACCAGGGAAGTCCCAATCTGCCTTTAAAGCATCATTGCTTGGCATCCTAAAGTCACTCCTTAAACTTCCATATCTTTACACATGCTGTTCCCTCAGTCTTGAATGCTCTTTCCTTTTTGTCTACCTGGTGAACTCCTATTCAATCTTTGAAACTCAGTGCAAGCATCACCTTTTTTTTTTTTTTTTTTACTATTTTATTTATTTATTTATGGCTGGGTTGGGTCTTTGTTGCTGCACACAGGCTTTCTCTAGTTGCGGCGAGTGGGGGCTACCCTTCATTGCGGTGCGTGGGCTTCTCACTGTGGTGGCTTCTCTTGTGGAGCAGGGGCTCTAGGTGCATGGGCTTCAGTAGTTGCAGCACACAGGCTCAGTAGTTGTGGTGCACGGGCTTAGTTGCTCCATGGCATGTGGGATCTTCCCGGGCCAGGGCTCAAACCCATGTCCCCTGCATTGGCAGGCGGATTCTTAATCACTGTGCCACCAGGGAAGTCCCAACCATCACCTTTTGTAAAAGCCTTCCTGACACTTGTATTAGGATGTAAATTTAGCCCCAGAAACAGAGACTCAAAATAACCCCTAGTTTCAGTAAAGTAGAAGTTTATTTCTCACATAAAGCCTTGTTGGCATAGTGGCTCTCCTCCACAAAGTTGTCAGGGCCCAGACTCCTATTTTAGAATGCATCTGAAGGGTTTGCCCTTGTCAGCTTAGCCCAAGATGGCTTACCACGATGTCCATTTCCAGCCAGTGGTTAGAGGAATAAAGAGGAAAGGAAGGACGTGCCTATTTCAAAGACATGACCTGAAAGGTGCACACATAACTTTTGCTTACCTTCCGTTGGCCAGTCACATGACATCCCTAGCAGCAAAGAGGGTTGGCAAATGTGTCCAGCTAGTAATGAAGGGTACTATTGCTAGAGAAGAAGGGGAGAATGGATATTGGGGAACTATTAGTAGCAATCTGCTACTAACCTCTATCCCCTGACCCCATCACCCACCAGTTCACTCATTTCCATTATTCTCAATGTCAAGCGTTCCCTACTCTATGTTCCCATAACATTTTGGGCATGCATATGCACATTCATTCATTCATTTAACAGGTATATATTAAATTCTTACCATATACCTCACACTTTGCTCAGCCCTGGAGGTAAACTAAATGAGTGTATAGAATGATCTGGGACCTTACCCTCAAGAAATTGATGGATATACTTGTATTTGGACACCCTTCAATTTTTATTATATATATTTATGTACAGCTCTGTACCCCCTCTTCTGTCATCCTTCTACTCTCACAACTTGAACAATACACACACTCTAAAATAGTTTTATTATATCTTTTAAAATTTATTATATATTATATCTTTTTATTCCCAGATGCTTTTTATTTTCAGAAAGAGCAAAATATCACTCTTTCATACACACATACCTGCACAGAAGGTTATAAATATGAAGATGTTTTAGGGGTCATGATATATTTTATTATGCACCACTCAGTACACAGTACAATCTGTGGAAAATGTGAGGTAAAAGCTAGTTATAAACTTTAAAATACTACTGTCTTTCAAACTATAATTTGAGGAGCTCTTGCTTTTTTCGTTTCATTTTGTTTTGTTTTTAATGATAGATCAATGTAAGTGATAGCTCACTGTATTGAAAACAAGATTTAATGAGAGTCTCTATCCCCAAAGTAAAGCTTAGGCCAACAGTTGTGGTTGAATTCATGGTTACTATTTACTCTAAGCATGTGTATAATCCTGCCTCCTTACCTTTTACTCCTGGTTTATGGACTCATTGTGGACTTAAAGTATTGTAGGGGAGGGCTAGAAGGAAGCATATCAAATCTCAGTGAGCACTATACAGAAGTAACCATAGAGATAGGTACGTGGATTCAACTGTTGTGAAAGCAGATAGGAAAAAAAAATAGTCTTTGTTTAAGTCGCACTCTGTAATGTGATCAGAACATTAAATCAGAGATGGTCTAGAAAATTAAAAGTTAGTTACCTGGAGTTTTCTGCAAAAGGAACTTAAAGAAGTGATTTTCTTTCCCCAGGGGGTAGAATAATGGAAATATTTGTAAATTAACATTTCTTGCATTTGACTCAGAGTAGCTCCTGTATGTTAGCCAAGTAGGTATTCAAAAAACATTTGCTCACTTGCTTCAGTTTGATCTGGGCATAAAAAACTGTGCTCAGTTCCACTGAAGCTTGTTATAGAAGTGTAAAAAGCATGTGAAACAATTTTAACTTGTGTTCTTAAACATCATAACACAGTTTATCATTATGGTTCCTTAGAAATGGTACCATCGATTTTCTTTACAACAATTCTTTTCCTTATTCTTTTTTATTTGGCAAAGCTATCTAGTGTTCCACTGTGGACCTAAGCTTGGGCAGGCATCAGAGACCCTTTTTGTCTGAGGATCCTCAGGGTCTCCTGGGTAAGGTACATTTGCGGACTGACAGATACTGAAATAGCCCACTCCAAAGGAGGGGGAAGGCAATACCCAAGAAGGCAGGAAACTCACCCTGAGGTAAAGGAACATCATCCTCTGATGCTGGGTGAGAGTTGGTGTGAAGGAATACTTTGCATATCGCAGAGATTAGCATTACTCAAGATTTTTCTTGCCTAGTCCTTGTGGAAACTCATCCCAAGCAACTTGAAAAAGAAATGCAAAGATCCCTTTAGGAACATCAAAATATGATTGTGGGTTCTTTAACACAAGACCTTCAAAGATTAACCAAAAGAGACATAACCACTTGCAGAGGGGTAAAAAAATCTTCCTTAATTTGGAGGCAGCAGAAGACTGGGATGGCGCAAAGAGTCATGAAGGGTGGGCAAGTGAAAAGGAACAAAAGTCCAGGGCATGGCAGTTCAGAGAAAGCACCATTAGGAATAATTCTGAGATTTAGAAGCCAAAAATGACAAAGCAACTAAGGAAGAGTTTGAGTTAAATGCAAGGGGAAAAGAGGATTCTGGAGACTTATCATCCTAGCCCTTGACTGTTCTTTGTGGCCCAAGAGAAACAAGGGTTACAGCGGACAACCATTGTAATAGATTGCGGCAACAGAGTAGTTTCCCAGAGTTGGTCATTCAAACACCACGTTCATGAGTTATTTTTCCATATCCATATACTGCCATTTATATTATTTACTCAGTATTTTATTTTAACTCAGAATCATGGTTTTGCTTAAATAGAAAACTTGTAAATGGAAAATCATTGTCATTTGCCATAAATGAAATAACAACAATAAAAGCAAAATAACACTATTGAATTCTAGCTAGAATGGTTTTACCAATGATCCAGGCTTGAGGTTGATTGTTCTTACTTAAAAAGGGAGATGGGCAATGTTAGAAAGGCATTAAACACCAGTACAAAAATGACACTTTTCTCCTTAACAGGGAATAAAAGAGGATTGGATAAAGCAGCTTTCTTATTGTGTGTTGTTATTCAACACTGGTTTGGCAAACCACTTCAGATCATTTCTCATACCTTTAATGATGCTGGCCTCACACTTGGGGAAGCACAGTTTTAAGAGTTCTGAGTTCAAGAATTAGTTAGAGAAACAATGCTTCCTCTGAAACAAGAGGAAGAAAATATAAGAAATTCAGAACTGACAAAAAAAAAAATTAGAAGGATCTCATGTCACAGATTAATTTCATCCACTTATATGGCACAGTGGTAGTGGGAACTTTGAAACTAGAGTCAGAAGACCTGGATATTTTTGTGTTTTTTTTAAAATTTATTTATTTTTGGCTGTTGGGTCTTCATCACTGCACACAGGCATTCTCTAGTTGCGGCGAGCGGAGGCTACTCTTCATTGCGGTGAATGGCCTTCTCATTGCAGTGGCTTCTCTTGTTGTGGAGCACGGTGCTAG
Organism: Kogia breviceps; assembly: GCF_026419965.1. Taxonomy (NCBI): domain Eukaryota; kingdom Metazoa; phylum Chordata; class Mammalia; order Artiodactyla; family Physeteridae; genus Kogia; species Kogia breviceps. The sequence goes on from NC_081315.1 coordinate 83,125,922, forward strand.
GCACGTGGGCTTCAGTAGTTGTGGCACGTGGGCTCAGTAGTTGTGGCTTTTGGGCTCTAGAGCGCAGGCTCAGTAGTTGTGGTGCACAGGCTTAGTTGCTCCACAGCATGCGGGATCTTCCCGGACCAGGGCTTGAATCTGTGTCCCCTGCATTGGCAGGCAGATTCTTAACCACTGCACCACCAGGGAAGTCCAGAAGACCTGGTTTTTAATCCTAATGTTGCCATGAATTTGTTGCATAACCCTAGGCAACTCTCTTCACTCTTTCTATTTGTTTCTTGATATGTTCAAGTCTGTGATTTATTTACTAAGAAAAAAGCATGTGGGGAAGGATTTGATGAGACTGAGGAAAATTGGCAGTTTATAAGAGAGAGATATTTAAATATCTATATTAATATTTGCTTAACAATATCTATTTAAAATATCCATTTAAAAGTTTACTTTAGCAAAAGAAGGCAGAAATGGAGGAATAAAAGAACAAAGACGGGCTTCCCTGGTGGCGCAGTGGTTGAGAGTCCGCCTGCCGATGCAGGGGACACGGGTTCGTGCCCCGGTCTGGGAAGATCCCACATGCCGCGGAGCGGCTGGGCCCGTGAGCCATGGCCGCTGAGCCTGCGTGTCCAGAGCTTGTGCTCTGCAACGGGAGAGGCCACAACAGTGAGAGGCCTGCGTACCATAAAAAAAAAAAAAAAAAAAAAAAAAAAACAAAGACATATGACATATAGAAAACAAATAGAAAAATGGTTGATATAAATCCTAATTTGTAATTACATTAAATATAAATGGGTTGAATACGCCAATTAAAAAGCAGAGGTTAGTAGAATGGATTTAAAAATCCAACTATAAGTTCGCTGCAAGAGACATGTTTAGATTCAAAGACACAAATGGACTGAAAGTGAAAGTATGGAAAACTATAGCCTTGCAAAACAGAACCAAAAGAGAGCTTGACTGGCTATACTATTATCAAACAAAATAGACTTTAAGACAACAGTTGTTTCTATAATACTTTTTTCTTAGAAAATACACTTGAATATATCAAGACAAGTAAAGTTGTGGCATGTCCAAAAATTCTGTTGAGGGCTTCCCTGGTGTCTCAGTGGTTGGGAGTCCGCCTGCCGATGCAGGGAACATGGGTTCGTGACCCGGTCCGGGAGGATCCCGTGTGACGTGGAGCAGCTGGGCCCATGGGCTGTGGCTGCTGGGCCTGCGCGTCCGGAGCCTGTGCTCCGCGGTGGGAGGGGCCACAGCAGTGAGGGGCCCGCATACCGCAAAAAAAATTAAAAACTTTTTTTTAAGTTTTAAAAATAATTCTGTTGAATCACTGATTTCATTAGGAGCACTGGGTGTGTGTTTTGGGTCAAAACACAGCTCGTTTAAGAGGTACAAACTATTATGTATAAAATAAGCTATAAGAATATATTGTACAACATGGGGAATATAGCCAACATTTTATAATAATTATAAATAGAATATAACCTTTCAAAATTATGAATCACTATATTGTACACCTGTAGCTTATATAATATTATACATCAACTATATTTCAATTTTTTAAAAAAGGTATAAATAAATAAAAACAGAGCTCATGCCTCAATGCTAGAATATCCTAGCAAATCAGACTGCATGAAAGAGGTAAACATATGGTTTTTATGGAGAGCTTTGCCCTAAAGCTCAGAATACATAATTTAATTGGTATGAAATTCCTTTGTGAAATGTCAGAGCCACTTTACACTGAAATTATACATGTTGCCTTAGCATTTAAATGCTTGAGCAAATATTTTAAAAAATTAAAAATTAACATTTCTTTTTCATTTTAATTCTAAAGTTAAAGATTATGAAGGATCATGAAATGGCTGGAAGGGATGTTTTATGTTTTCATATAACTAAATTAAAATTTCCATCCCCCACAAAAACTAACCCACCCACAACAAACCAATCAAAAACAACAAAAACCCTGAAACAATAATGACTCCTCACTAGGTCTGTGTACTACCTTATTCTAAACTGGATTTGGGGAGCCATCTGCTGGTAAAATGTTGAGTTGTCTATGATTTTTTAAAATGGATATTTAGCTAGGGTTGCCAGATAATTTACAGAATGCTCAGTTAAACTTGAACTTCAGATAAACAACAAATAATTTTTTTAGCATAAAAAATTAAGCAAGTATGTCAGTACAGTACTTGCTCCATATGCCAGTGCTAGTTTGTTTTATATTTATAATTATACTCTTTCAAGTGACTCAGAAAAGATTTTCTTGAAGTCCACATAGTATGATTATTTAGGAATATATTTATTGCTATATTCACATGCTCCAGCATGAAGTGTTTGTCTTCCTCTATTGTATTTATATCTGGCTCCTTGTTATTTTTTTTAACATCTTTATTGGAGTATAATTGCTTTACAGTGGTGTGTTAGTTTCTGCTTTATAACAAAGTGAATCAGTTATACATATACATATGTTCCCATATCTCTTCCCTCTTGCGTCTCCCTCCCTCCCACCCTCCCTATCCCACCCCTCTAGGTGGTCACAAACCACCGAGCTGATCTCCCTGTGCTATGCGGCTGCTTCCCCCTAGCTATCTATTTTATGTTTGTTAGTGTATATTTGTCCATGCCACTCTCTCACTTCGTCACAGCTTACCCTTCCCCCTCCCCATATCCTCAAGTCCATGCTCTAGTAGGTCTGTGTTTTATTCCTGTCCTACCCCTAGTCTCTTCATGACATTTTTTTCCCTTAGATTCCATATATATGTGTTAGCATATGGTATTTGTTTTTCTCCTTCTGACTTACTTCACTCTGTATGACAGACTCCAGGTCTATCCACCTCATTACAAATAACTCAGTTTCATTTCTTTTTATGGCTGAGTAATATTCCATTGTATATTTGTGCCACATCTTCTTTATCCATTCATCTGTTGATGGACACTTAGGTTGCTTCCATGTTCTGGCTATTGTAAATAGAGCTGCAATGAACATTTTGGTACATGAGTCTTTTTGAATTATGGTTTTCTCAGGGTATATGCCCAGTAGTGGGATTGCTGGGTCATATGGTAGTTCTATTTGTAGTTTTTTAAGGAACCTCCATACTGTTCTCCATAGTGGCTATATCAATTTACATTCCCACCAACAGTGCAAGCATTTAACTTTAAAAAAGTAAAAGGGGTATAGATGTATATTTTATTTTTGACCTTAAAAAATTTTTACTTTGTGTTTTGAATTGGTAATTTATTCACATGGTTTAAAATTTTTTTTTTAATATAAGAGAGTATTCAGTGAAAAGTGTCTCACTCCTATCTTTGACACAGAGACAACCAATATGCTTTATGTGATTTTAGTCATCTTAAGGAGGGACATTATTTTAAAGTGAAAGGAGGCAATAGGGTTATCTTTCAAGGGGAAAAAAAGTACTGTAGATGACAATAAAAGACATTTCTTTCCTCATAAACTATAGTCTTTAATTGAATGGCTCAATTTTATTTTGCCTATGGGGCAAATAACAAGAAAATATTCTCTTAAATCTTGGTGGCATACGAATGATCGCCTCTAGTTGCAAGATCCAAATTATTAAAAACCTGTGTTATAAAATATCACAAGGTGGAGATATTGTTCCATGAAAGTGACAGTTAAAGAGAGTGAGGAAAAAAATCTTTTTTCTATTTTTGGACTTTCTTTTTTCTATCTTGCTCCCTGTCTTCCATCATTTGAGATAGTGAGAAGCATTCTAAGGGCCTATAATTCAAATCCCAGATTTGTCTCTTTCTGCCTGTAATTCTGAATTAAATTAACCTCTAGCAGCCTTAAGATCATCTGTAAATTCAGGCTTATGCTCTTGGTATGAAGATTACATTAAATAATATATTTGAAACGGTGATGCCCTCCAGCCAAAGCTAAGAACACACCTGCAGTTGAATAAGTTGGGTTTATCACTCATTGCAGTGAGGGAGAATGCACACCATGGGAAAAGGGAGGCCTCTCAGTAGGAGGGTGTTAGAAAGGGCCTGTTACAGGATTTGGGCTGTGATTGGGTGATTTGTGGGAGGGTCAAAAAAGCAGGTTCACTCCAATTGAGTGCTGTCAGAATGCAGGGACAGTTAATGATGGGATAACTCAACATTTATTTATAGGAAGAGTAGAGTGAGGTTAAATTCTAAAGGTAAGGAAGCAGTACTGAGTCCTATTAGCTGGGAAATGGAGTTATTTAATATTTTGTGGGTTGTACGGTGACTTTGTTTTTGTCCATGCTTGGACAATATTATGAAGTGGTCTTGTTTTATCTCACTTTCTTGTGGTCCCAGAGTGGCCTTGACTGATTTTGGTGTTTTGTGAGATTGTTTATGTCCAAAGGAGAATAACTTGACCTAGCAATGAGCTCTTCTGAACACATGCAAGCATAGCTATAAGTTTAAGGTCAATCAGTAGATGTCAGGGGTTGCTTTTTTCTTTCTTAGAAAGCATCTGGCACTTAGCTGATGCTTAATAAAACTTCATTAGATCTGGATTGTATTAGAATTATTTGATGATATAGTGTTCTCCCTTGTCACTGGACAATGAGCTTCTACAGGCCAGAGTTCATGTTTCATTCAACCTTCTTCTGTCTCTCACATGAAACAGGTGCTAACACTACTGACACAATAAATGTCTTTGCAGCCTTGCTCTTGATGCCTCTGCTCCTCTCTCCCTCCTTTCTGTGTCCTCCCTCCCTTTTCACTCTCTTAATCAACTGTAGTAAACAAGTCCATATAAGGTTGATAAAACAGAGATTTCTATAGCACAACCATAGAAAGATATCATTTTAAAGAAGTTAGCAAAAATAGAAACTTTTCTCTTTGTTCTCCCAAACGTTTAAGGGGGTCCAAGTACATAATAGCTATTATTTTAAATTGTCACTATTTTTTTAAAATATAGATAAATAAATAAATAATCTTCACTATTTAAAATTCTCTTGCACCCAGAGGCTTCTAGGAGCCTCTCATCTTCCTTCACCACAACTTCATATACACCCTTTGTGGTCCCCTCACTTTTCTCCTCTCTGCTCTTCACAGTGCCACACAACATACTCTGAAGGACCTGCTGCTTTTCATAGGCTCTGGTTGGTTTTCTCTGGTTCTGTTTTCTTCTCAAAGAGTTGGGTTGGGTATGGGTGAATTTTCATTTCCTGTAATGGTGGGCAAGGCTTTTCAGATCAGTGTTCCCATAGAAAAATTAATTCTGGAAAAATATGAAAACAATAACTGGATGCTTCAAAATTGTAAGTAATTAAAAGGCTAAAACTAAAGCTAACCCAGGAACCCAGAAAGGTGCTCAGGATACAGAATCTGCTTTTACTCTGAGGGTATTTGTTGATCCCAGTAAATCTGAACCTTCGTTGAGGTGGCCTTGACCGGTGAGGAGGTCAGAAATGAAAGCACAGGTCTGCAGAAGATGCAAAGTCTAATAAGAGACCTTCCCCACAGTATGCTGGAAGCCCCAAGGGGTACACCCTTAGGGTCAGGCTGAACCAGAAGTAAATGAGACTTCAGACAGACTTTCTGTATGAGTTGGGAATCTCGCGACTTGGACCTATTGGTCTCATGTTGGTTGTGCCCCCCAGGGACCTGGCAAAAATAAATGCAAATCTTCTTTTGAGGAAGGAACCCTTCATCTAGACCTCAAATTATTCCTACAAATAATATTTCAAGTACAGTGGGCAGCACACCAAAGAAGTGAAAGACACAAAGAAACAATGTACTATAACAACAATGAAAAACCTTAACCATTAAAGTTGCAAAGAAATAAATATAAAAAATTAAAAAGTAAGACCTTGTTCTTTTGACATCAAAAAATAAAGTAAGCAGAGTTGAATGGCAGCACATATGAAAAAGCTTTAGGGCTAAACCTTGTCTGCAATGTTATTAACAGTGAAGTGTAGCTATGAAAAAGGTGCTTTAATGGAAGTAGTGTTCAGAGCAAAGTAGCTATAGACAAAGGGGGTATAATCTCCCCTCCATTAGCAGCCAGTCAGACACAGACATCACAGTTAAAAGGATAATAATATCAATAAACTGGAACACTTCCAAAGGGTAATGGCCAACAAGGGGGAGAAGTCTGAAAACTGACAGCTGAGAAATGGCTAAAAGATCTGAGTATTATTAATCTCCTAGAGCAGTCATTTTCAAATTCTTCAAGAAAAGAAGCATCTGACTTGTTCTGGATCATTCCGTTTGGCAAATAAAAATAAATAATGATGACAACTAGGATTTATTGACTACTTAGTATGTACAAGACAGCTTTACAGAAATATTTGTCATCAATCCTGATAATAAACCTATGAGTTAGGCACTGTTATTCCTAGACATAAAGTTTGGTAACTAGTCTGAGGTCATATTGATATTAAGTTGTAGAGTGGGAATTCAAGCCCAAGGAATCTATTTCTGGAGTTCACACTGGGCTGTGTTGTTACACTGACTGTTCACTGTACCCTTTTAATCCCCACACCAACCTTATGAGATAGGTACCCCAATTACTCCTATTTTAGACATAAAGAAAATGATGTTTAGAAAAGTACTTTCCCAGGGTCACAAAGCCATTGTTTTTATTTTTTTAAACAGCTTTGTAGACGTAGACCTGATATCAAATAAACCACACATATTTAAAGTGTATCATTTGATAAGTTTTGACATATGTATATCTCTGAGAAATCATGTAGCATAATCAGTATAATAAACATACCCCCAGAAGTTTTCTAGTGACCCTTCGTAATCCCTCCCTTTTCCCTCTCCTTACCTCTCCGAGCCCCAGGCAACTACTGATCTGCTTTCTGTCCTTATAGATTAGTTTGCATTTTCTAGAATTTTGTATAAATGAAATCTAACAATGACTGAGCTATATTAGAGCTGAGGCAAAAGGAAAAATCAGTCATGCCAACCCTTCCTTTAGTTAAAATTTTGATATTTTGTTCAAGAATTTTTTGCATTAATTTTAATTTTAATTTTTTTAAATATTACACTAAAATATCATTTATCTTGATTACTGAGTTTTTTGGTGCTCCCTTAAATTTTGTGCCTGAGGTAAGTGCCTCACTTGCATCACTTAATTCACCTTAGTCCTGGCCCTGGATTTATATCTTTTTTTTTTTTTTTTTGCTTTCTTTTAGACTGTTAATATGGTAAATTACATTGACTGATATTCAGATTTTAGACCAATCTTATATTCCTCAAATAAATGCTTTTTTTTTGGATTCAATATGCCAAAATTTTGTTGACAATTTTTGTGTCTATGTTCATGAGGGATATTGGTTTGTAATTTTCTTTTTCACAATGTTTTTCTCTAGCTTTTGGTATCATAGTAATGCTGTTCTTATAGAATTGGTTAAGAAGTGTTCAATCGTCTTCAATTTTCTAGAAGAATTTGTGTAGTATTTGTATAATTTCTTATTTAAATGTTTAACGGTATTCAACAGTGAAAACATCTGGACATGGAGCTCTTTGTGAAAAAGTTTTTTCATAGCAAATTCAATCTTTTAGTAGATATAGGGCTACTCAGGTAATCAGCATCTTCCTGAGTGAACTTTGTTGGTTTGTGTCTTTCAAGAAAGTTATCCATTTCATCTACATTATTAAATTTATTGGAACAAAGTTATTAATAATATTATTATTTTTTAACGGCTATAATACTTGTAGTAATGTCACCTCTCTCATTTCCGATGCTGGTAATTTGTATCCTCGCTTTTTTTCCTGTTTAGTCTGGCTAGATGTTTATCAATTTTATTTATCTTCTTAAAGAACTATCTTCTGGTTTCATGGATTTATTTCTATTGTTTATTTTCTTCTATTTTCTATTTCATTGATTTCCACTCTGATCTTAATTATTTCCTTTCTTCTGCTTACTTTGGAAAGAGACTTTTGGAAGCCTTGAAAGAAAGTAAATATATTTTGCCTTTGGGAAGGAGGTGATTCCTTTGGGCCCAGAAGGCAGACTGTGGTACCCAATCTTCAAGATGGCCTCTAGAGATCCTTGCCTCTTGGTTTTTATGTCCCTGTATAGTTCTCTCTCACACTGTATCAAGATTGTTTTGTGTGAACCACAGAATATAGCAGAAGTGATGGTATTCCATTTTAAAGCTAGGTTATGAAAGACATTGTGGCTTCTGCCTCACTCTTTTCCCTTTTTCACTCTCTTTGGGGAAAACCAGCTGCCATGTTGTAAGGGCAGTTACCAGTGCAGAAGCCCATGTGGTGAGGAACTGAGGCCTCTGGCTCAGGAAAAAACTGAAGCCTCTTACCAATGGAACTTGAATGAGGTTTGAAAGGGACCCTTCAACCCCAGAGAAGGTTTCAATGATTGTAGCCCTTTGTGATAGCTTATGACCTCAAGAGAGAATCTGAGTCAAAACCACTGAACTAAGGTGCTCTGGCATTCCTGCTCCAAAGAAATGGTGAGATAATAAATGCTTGTTATTTTAAACCATTAGGCTTAGGGGTAATTACTGTGGAGCAATAAATTACTAATAAACTTATCTTTGTTCCTCTGTACATAATTATTTTTTCTCTGATAGCTTTCAACATTTTCTCTTTATTCTTGGTTATTTATCCCTGGTGTAGTTTTCTTCATGTTTCTTCTGCTTAGGTTTATTGAATCTCTTATATCTGTGGGTTTATAGTTTTCATCAAGTTTGGGAAATTTGGAAAAATTTCAGCCATTATTTCTTCAGTATTTTTTCCACTCTCTGATATCTCCTCTTTTTCAGTGACTCCAATTATACATATTTTTAGCCACTTGAAGTTGTTCCACAATTCACTGTTGCTCTTTTCTCCCCCTAGTCTTTTTCTCTCTCTGTTTAATTTTGAATTTTTTTCTATTACTATGATTTTACATTTCCTCATAATGTCTACTTTGCCATTAATTCCAAGTGTAATTTTTTTTAAATATCAGGCATTTTAATTTCATCTCTAGAAGTTCAACGTAGGTGTAAAAATATACCTTCCATCTTGTGAGAGCACTGGAATCACAACTAACTGCTGAACAATCATGAACAGGAAGACACTGGAACTCAACAAAAAAGATACCCCACATCCAAAGACAAAGGAGAAGCCACAATGAGATGGTAGGTGGGGTGCAATCACAATAAAATCAAATCCCATAACCACTGGGTAAGTGACTCACAAACTGGAGAACAACTACACCACAGAAGTCCACCCACTGGAGTGAAGGTTCTAAGCCCCACATCAGGCTTCCCAAGCTGGGGGTCTGGCGAGGGGGAATTCCCAGAGAATCAGACTTTGAAGGCTAGAGGGATTTGATTGCAGGACTTCGACAGGACTGGGGGAAACAGAGACTCCACTCTTGGAGGGCACACACAAAGTAGTGTGCACATGAGGACCCGGGGGGAAGGAGCCGTGACCCCATAGGAGACTGAACCAGACCTGCCTGCTAGTGTTGGAGGGTCTCCTGCAGAGGAAGGGGGTAGTTGTGGCTCACCATGGGAAAAAGGACACTGACAGCAGAAGTTCTAGGACATACTCCTTGGCATGAGCCCTCTGGGAGTCTGCCATTAGCCCCACCAAAGAACCTGTAGCCTCCAGTGCTGGGTCACCTCAGGCCAAACAACCAATGGGGAGGAAACCCAGCCCCACCCATCAGCAGACAAGTGATTAAAGTTCTACTGCAGAGCAACACCCAGCTCTACCCACCACCAGTCCCTCCCATCAGGAAGCTTGCGCAAGCCTCTTAGACAGCTTCATCCACCAGAGGGCAGACAGAAGAAGCAAGAGGAAGTATAATCCTGCAGCCTGTGGAAGGGAAACCACATTCACAGAAAGACAGACAAAACGAAAAGGCAGAGGACTTTGTACCAGATGAAGGAACAAGATAAACCCCAGAAAAACAACTAAATGAAGTGGAGATAGGCAAACTTCCAGAAAAAGAATTCAGAATAATGATAGTGAAGATGATCCAGGACCTTGGAAAAAGAATGGAGACAAAGATTGAGAAGATGCAAGAAATGTTTAACAAAGACCTAGAAGAATTAGAGAACAAACACCCAGAAGAATTAAAGAACAAACAGAGATGAAAAATACAATAAGTGAAATGAAAAATACACTAGAAGGAATCAATAGCAGAATAACTGAAGCAGAAGAATGGATAAGTGACCTGGAAGACAGAATGGTAGAATTCACTGCCATGGAACAGAATAAAGATAAAGGAATGAAAAGAAATGAAGACAGCCTAAGCGACCTCTGGGACAGCATTAAACACACCAACATTCTCATTATAGGGGTCCCAGAAGGAGAAGAGAGAGAGAAAGGACCTGAGAAAATATTTGAAGAGATTATCGTCGAAAAATTCCCTAATATGGAAAGGAAATAGCCACCTAAGTCCAGGAAGCACAGAGAGTCCCAGGCAGGATGAATCCAAGGAGATACATGCCAAGACACATAGTAATCAAACTGACAAAAATTAAAGGCAAAGAAAAATTATTAAAACAAGGGGAAAATGACAACATACAAGGGAACTCCCATAAAGTTAACAGAAGATTTCTCAGCAGAAACTCTACAAGCCAGAAGGGAGTGGCACAATATATTTAAAGTGATGAAAGGGAAGAACCTACACCCAAGATGACTCTACCCCGCAAGGATCTCATTCATATTCAATGGAGAAATCAAAAGTTTATAGACAAGCAAAAGCTAAGAGAATTCAGTACCACCAAACCAGCTCTACAACAAATGTTAAAGGAACTTCTCTAAGTAGGAAACACAAGAGAAGAAAAGGACCTACAAAAACAAATGCAAAATGATTAAGAAAATGGTAATAGGAACATACATATTGATAATTACCTTAAATGTGAATGGATTAAACGCTCCAACCAAAAGACGCAGGCTCGCTGAATGGATACAAAAACAAGACCCATATATGTTCTGTCTACAAGAGACCCATTTCAGATCTAGGGACACATACAGACTGAAAGTGAGGGGATGGCAAAAGATATTCCATGCAAATGGGCATCAAAAGAAAGCTGGAGTAGCAATACTTATATCAGTTAAAATAGACTTTAAAATAAAGAATGTTACAAGAGACAAGGAAGGACACTACATCATGATCAAGGGATCAATCCAAGAAGAAGATATAACAATTATAAATATATATGCACCCAACATAGGAGTACCTCAATACATTAGGCAAATACTAACAGCTATAAAAGAGGAAATCAGCAGTAACACAAGAATAGTGGGGGACTTTAACACCTCACTTACACCAATGGACAGATCATCCAGACAGAAAATTAATAATGAAACACAAGCTTTAAATGACACAATAGACCAGATAGATTTAATTGATATTTATAGGACATTCCATCCAAAACCAGCAGATTACCCTTTCTTCTCAAGCGCACATGGAATATTCTCCAAGATTGATCACATCTTGGGTCACAAATCAAGCCTCAGTAAATTTAAGAAAATTGAAATCATATCAACCATCTTTTCTGATCACAACGCTATGAGATGAGAAATAAATTACAGGGGAAAAAAAGGTAAAAAACACAAACACATGGAGGCTAAACAATACGTTACTAAATAACCAAGAGATTACTGAAGAAATCAAAGAGGAAATCAAAAAATACCTAGAGACAAATGACTACGAAAACACGATGATCTGAAACCTATGGGATGCAGCAAAAGCAGCTCTAAAAGGGAAGTTTATAGAAATACAATCCTACCTCAAGAAACAAGAAAAATCTCAAATAAACAAACTAACCTTACACCTAAAGGAACTAGAGAAAGAAGAAAAAACACAACCCAAAGTTAGTAGAAGGAAAGAAATCATAAAGATCAGAGAAGAAATAAATGAAATAGAAACACAGAAAACGATAGCAAAGATCAATAAAACTAAAAGCTGGTTCTTTGAGAAGATAAACAAAATTGATAAAACTTTAGCCAGGCTCATCAAGAAAAAGAGGGAGAGAACTCAAATCAATAAAACTCGAAATGAAAAAGGAGAAGTTACAATGGACACCACAGAAATCCAAAGCATCCTAAGAGACTACAACAAGCAACTCTATGACAATAAAATGGACAACCTGGAAGAAAGGACAAATTCTTAGAAAGGTATAACCTTCCAAGACTGAACCAGGAAGAAATAGAAAATATAAACAAACCAATCACAAGTAATGAAATTGAAACTGTGCTTTTAAATCTCCCAACAAACAAAAGTCCAGGACCAGATGGCTTCACAGGTGAATTCTATCAAACATTTAGAGAAGAGCTAACACCCATCCTTCTCAAACTCTTCCAAAAAATTGCAGAGGAGGGAACACTCCCAAACTCATTCTACGAGGCCACAATCACCCTGATACCAAAACCAGACAAAGATACTACAAAAAAAGAAAATTACAAACCAATATCACTGATGAATATAGATGCAAAAATCCTCAACAAAATACTAGCAAACAGAATCCAACAACACATTAAAAGGATCATACACCATGATCAAGTGGGATTTATCCCAGGGATGCAAGGATTCTTCAATATATGCAAATCAATCAATGTGATACACCATATTAATAAATTGAAGAATAAAAACCATATGATCATCTCAATAGATGCAGAAAAAGCTTTTGACAAAATTCAACACCTATTTATGATAAAAACTCTCCAGAAAGTGGGCATAGAGGGAACCTACCTCAACATAATAAAGGCCATATATGACAAGCCCACAGCAAACATCATTCTCAATGGTGAAAAACAGAAAGCATTTCCTCTAAGATCAGGAACAAGAAAAGGATGTCCACTCTAACCACTATTATTCAACATAGTTTTGGAAGTCCTAGCCACAGAAATCAGAGAAGAAAAAGAAATAAAAGGAATCCAAATTGGAAAAGAAGAAGTAAAACTGTCACTGTTTGCAGATGACATGATACTATACATAGAGAATCCTGAAGGTGCTACCAGAAAACTCCTAGAGCTAATCAATGAATTTGGTAAAGTAGCAGGATAAAAAAAAATGCACAAAAATCCCTTGCATTCCTATACACTAACACTGAAAGGTCAGAAAGAGAAATTAAGGAAACAATCCCATTCACCATTGCAACAGAAAGAATAAAATACCTAGGAATAAACCTACCTAAGGAGGTAAAAGACCTGTACTCAGAAAACTTTAAGACACTGATGAAAGAAATCAAAGATGACACAAACAGATGGAGAGATACGCCATGTTCTTAGTTTGCAAGAATCAACATTGTAAAAATGACTATACTACCCAAAGCAATCTACAGATTCAATGCAGTCACTATCAAATTACCAATGGCATTTTTTACAGAACCAGAACAAAAAATCTTAAAAACTGTATGGCAACACAAAAGACCCTGAATAGCCAAAGCAGTCTATTTTTTAAATTAATTAATTAATTTATTGGCTGTGTTGGGTCTTCGTTGCCGTGCGCAGGCTTTCTCTAGTTGCAGCGAGCGGGGGCTACTCTTTGTTGCGGTGCACGGGCTCTACGCCCACGGGCTTCAGTAGTTGTGGCATGCAGGCCCAGTAGTTGTGGCTCACAGGCTCTAGAGCACAGGCTCAGTAGTTGTGGCACATGGGCTTAGTTGCTCCACAGCATGTGGGATCTTCCCAGACCAGGGCTTGAACCCGTGTCCCCTGCATTGGCAGGCGGATTCTTAACCACTGTGCCACCAGGGAAGTCCTAGCCAAAGCAATCTTGAGGGAAAAAACGGAGCTGGAGGAATCAGACTCCCTGACTTCAGACTATACTACAAAGCTACAGTAATCAAGCCGATATGGTACTGGCACAAAAACAGAAATATAGATCAATAGAACAGGATAGAAAACCCAGAGATAAACCCACGCACCTATGGTCAACTGATCTATGACAAAGGGGGCAAGGATATACAGTGGAGAAAAGACAGTCTCTTCAATAAGTGGTGCTTGGAAAACTGGACAGCTACATGTAAAAGAATGAAATTAGAACACTCCCTAACACCATACACAAAAATAAACTCAAAATGGATTAAAGATCTAAATGTAAGACCGGACACTATAAAACTCTTAGAAGAAAACAAAGGAAGAACACTTTTTGACATAATCCCAGCAAGATCTTTTTTGACCCTCCTCCTAGAGTAATGGAAATAAAAACAAAAATAAACAAATGGAACCTAATGAAAGTTAAAAGTTTTTGCACAGCAAAGGAAACTATAAACAAGATGAAAAGACAACCCTCAGAATGGGAGAAAATATTTGCAAATGAATCAATGGAGAAAGGATTAAGCTCCAAAATATATAAACAGCTCATGCAGCTCAATATTAAAAAAACAAAAAACCCATTCAAAAAATCGGCATAAGACCTAAATAGACATTTCTCTAAAGAAGACATATGGATGGCCAAGAGACACATGAAAAGCTACTCAACATCACTAATTATTAGAGAAATGCAAATCAAAACTACAATGAGGTATCACCTCAAACCGGTCAGAATGACCATTATCAGAAAATCTACACACAACAAATGCTGGAGAGGGTGTGGAGAAAAGGGAACCCTCTTGCACTGTTGGTGGGAATGTAAATTGATACAGCCACTATGGAGAACAGTATGGAGGTTCCTTAAAAAACTACAAATAGAATTACCATATGACCCAGCAATCCCACTGCTGGGCATATACCCAGAGAAAACCATAATTCAAAAAGACATTTGCACCGCAATGTTCATTGCAGCACTATTTACAATAGCCAGGTCATGGAAGCAACCTAAATGCCCATCAACAGATGAATGGATAAAGAAGGTATGGTACATATATACAATGGAATATTACTCAGCCATAAAAAGGAACGAAATTGGGTCATTTGTAGAGACGTGGATAGATCTAGAGACTGTCATACAGAGTGAAGTAAGTCAGAAAGAGAAAAACAAATATCGTATATTAACGCATATATGTGGAATCTAGAAAAATGGTACAGATGAACTGGTTTGCAGGGCAGAAATAGAGACACAGATGTAGAGAACAAACGTATGGACACCAAAGGGGGAAAGCAGCAGGGGGTGGTGTGTGTGTGTGTGTGTGTGTGTGTGTGTGTGTGTGTGTGTGTGTGTGTGATGAATTGGAAGATTGGGATTGACATATGTATACTAATATGTATAAAATGGATAACTAATAAGAACCTGCTGTATAAAAAATTATTTCAAAATAAAATAGTAAAAGAAAAGAACCTGCTGTATTAAAAATAAATAAATAAATATATATATATATACCTTCCATTCCCACTTAAATGTTCAGTCTTTTCTCTAGTTTCTTGAACATATGTTCTAATATCCTTGTCTACTAATTCTATCACCTGTGTCATCCCTAGGTTAGTTTTAATTGATTTTTCTCCTCATTATGGATTGTATTTTTCTGCTTCTTTGCATGCTCAGCAATTTTTGATTGGATACAAGACATTGTAAAATTTACCTTGTGAAGAACTGAATATTTTCATAATTTTATAAGTAGTATAAAGATCTTAACTGAGTTCCAGAGCTTTGTTCTAGAACTCAATTAAGCTTTTTGGAAATGGATCCTTTCAGATCTAACTCTTAAGTTTATTTATCCAGGACCAGAGCAGCATTTAGTCTAGGAATAATTTTCCCCCACCCCTGAGACAAGACTCTTCTTAGAATTATAACCAGTATTTGCAAATTATGAGATTTTCCAGTCTGTCTTTTAGGAACAGGGACTATTTCTGGCCTTTCGTGAGCTCCAAGAACTAGTCACTCTTCCCTCTAATCCTTTCAGGTGGTTCTTTTCCTGACCCTGGGTAATTTCCTCACACACATTTGCAGATCAGCACTCAACCAAAAACTAAAGGGGACCCTCTGCACATCTCCAGAGGTGTCTCTCTGTGCTGCTCTCTCTGATCCTGGAATCTGCTCTGTAAATTCTGTTGACCTTGGCTCCCTTGAACCAGCAACTCCAAGGGAGAGTTGGGGAAATACTGCTGGGTTCCACGTGGGTTCCCAACTCTTTGAGGGCCGGAAATTTTCTCTAGACAGTAAGCTGAAGGCAATTGTGGCCTTACCTCATTTGTTTCACATCTCTCAGGGATCACTGTCCTTGGTTGCCTAGTGTCAATATCTAGAATTCTGTCATTTCCTATATTTTGTTCAGTTTTTTTGTTTTGTTTTGTTTTGTTTGCTGTACACGGGCCTCTCACCGTTGTGGCCTCTTCCATTGTGTAGCACAGGCTCAGGATGTGCAGGCTCAGCGACCATGGCTCACGGGCCTAGCCACTCCGCGGCATGTGGGATCTTTCTGGACCGGGGCACGAACCCGTGTCCCCTGCATTGGCAGGCGGGCTCTCAACCACTGCGCCACCAGGGAAGCCCATTTTGTTCAGTTTTGATTGCTTCAGGTGTGAGAGTAAATCAAGCCATTGTTACTCCATCTTGAGTAGAAGCAAAAGCTGTCTAAAAAAACAAAGCATCCTGTTCTAAATCATTGAATTATAGCACCTTAAACAACAACAACAAAAATAAACAAATAAACATTAAGATAGTACCTGTCTTAGTTCAGGTGCTATAACAAAGTACCATAGCCTGGGTGGCTTATAAACAGAAATTTCTTTCTCACAGTCTGGAGGCTGCAAGTCTGAGATCAGGGTGCCAGCATGGTCAGGTTCTAGTGACAGCCCTCATCTGGGTTGCAGACTGCTGACTTCTCGTTATACCCTCACATGGTAGAGGAAAACACCCGAGTGACCTAGTTCTTTGGCCTCTTCTTATACAGGCACTTAATTACCTTCATGAGGGCTCCACTCTGATTACCTAGGTATCTCCTTAAAGGTCCCTTCTACAAGTACTATTACTTTGGGGATTAGATTTCAACATACAAATTTTGGGAGGACACAAACTTTCAGTCCATAACAACACCAAAGTGTATTTTGACTCAATGTAAAAATGCCTTTCTATAATGACAGTTATACAAAAATGGAATAGTTTTCCTTGAAAAGTAGTGTGTTCCCTGTTACTGCAGATGTTAACAGTGGTTATAAGCATTGTCTGGATATTGTGGGAAATATGCAAGTAGGGTCCGCAAACCACAGCCCTCAGGCCAAAGATGTCCCACCACCTGTTTCTGTCAGTAAAGGTTTATTGACACACAGCCATACACATTTTTTTACATATTGTGTGTGGTGCTTTTATGCTACAGTGGCATAATGGAGCAGTTGTGCTAGAGACTCTGCCCTTCACAGCCTAAAATATTTACTATCTGGCCCTTTGCAGAAAAAGTTTGCCAACCCCTGTTTTAAAGCTTCTGATATGGCTGATGTGACAAAGCGACTCTCTGATTTCTTCCCAATTCGAGATTCTATGAGTCTGTGGAGGCAGGGAATAAGTTTCTTATCTAATACAAGTTTTGCATCTTCCTCTATCACATATTTATGTTTATTTTAATATAATATTCTGCTCCCCACTTCAGTTTTCTGGGTAAAGTTGATCCTCCCCAAATAGTCCTATACTTGTCCTTTAATTTTGCATATCTCCTCCCCACCACCATATAATCCTAGTGATACAGTATCAATGTATACCCTTTCCCCTTACTACTTCTTCTACTCTGCTCCTTTTTTTTTTTTTTTTTTTTAAAGATTTGGGGGTAGGAGTTTATTAATTAATTTATTTATTTTTGCTGTGTTGTGTCTTCGTTTCTGTGCAAGGGCTCTCTCTAGTTGTGGCAAGTGGGGGCCACTCTTCATCGCGGTGCACGGGCCTCTCACTATCGCGGCCTGTGCAGAGCACAGGCTCCAGACGCGCAGGCTCAGTAGTTGTGGCTCATGGGCCTAGTTGCTCCGTGGCATGTAGGATCCTCACAGACCAGGGCTCGAACCCATGTCCCCTGCATTGGCAGGCAGATTCTCAACCACTGCGCCACCAGGGAAGCCCCTCTGCCCCTTTTTTTTCTTTCCCCTTTACCTTCCCGCTTTCTCTTCTCCCTTTCTCTTTCTTCCCCCCTTCTCCCTCCCCCTTCTCTTTCTCTTCCTCTCTTCCTTCTTCCTCTTCTCTTTTATTCAATAATTATTTATAAACACCTCACCAGACTATTTTAGACATTGGGGCTATAGAAGTTATGACAGTCTCTGCCATCACAAAGCTTACACTGATACCCCAATTTGAAAAGCAGCCATTGTATGTTCCCAGGTCACAAACAAGTGAGTGTCACCAAAAAGGATTTCAGAGAATCCAAGGAAAGACACACTCACCAACTTTCACAGTGTAAGAAAACACAGAATGATCATTCCCTGGCAAGGCAGGCTTGCTTTCATAACCATGTCAACTGGCTGTTAATCTTAAGTGGACAAACCTCCTGATGACAAAATATTTTTTAATATTCAACTAAAATGAGAGTGAGAAAGGATTGAGCACCACTGTCCCTAAAGAACAACCGTGATGCCACGTGATTTTGTATATGTGCCATGTCAAAATGCTCTCACCTCTAGTTGCTGAAAGAGATTTTCTTTTGTGGATGAAAGGTACAATCTGAAAGGGCATTTGACAACATGAAGTCAATTATATTTCAGAAACCACCAATGCCCCACAGCCGATCTTCCTAATTTTATTGAAAACTAAAAATAGCTTCTGCTTCAATATCCATGCAAAACCTCTTCATTCTAATTTGTTAGTTGATTTTTTTAAAGCAAAGTCTTCTTTAGGAGGATACTTTTTAATTATCACTTTCCATTTTTTTCTCAGAAACTTGAATTTAATAGAGGATTAGAATAAATTATGATACTGGAAAGTAAGCAATGCTAGTTATGGAGGATTCTGTAACTGCGATCTATTTAACCCAATAATTTAACAATGTCTTCATCTCCAAATTGAGCTTTGTGCTTTGGATGTTAAACTCTAGTTTACAGAAAACTTCTAAAATGGAATTGCTACAAAGTTCTCCAGTTGTTTCAAACACAGGGACCTACTATTTGGCAAACCTGCTTGATCTTTGTTTCTTTGTTCTCTTCTTGAATTCTGCTGCTGTCTGTTATATTTCTCTGGGTAAGAAGTTTATATAGTTGTTAAAATGCTTTCAAATTGAAATATCTGCTCAAGAAAGGTACTAAGTTGGTCTGATAAGTAACTACCTTGACATTATGTTGCCTCGAATAAAATTTCCAACATCAACTACTGAATAAGGAAATAGCTCTAATCTTGCCTATTACTTCTTTCTACTTTATTTGAACAGGACAACTTAAAATTGACTATGTTTCTGAAAATAAAAGAGATATATAATGGGTTTATCAAAATTCCTCTTACCTGCTAAAAATATTACAGAAGGACTATCTACAGATAAAGATTAAGCAAATGCTATGAAAAAGTCACTGAGTTTAATGCAACATACAAAGGAAATGTATGTTATTATATTTTTACTTACTATCCTCAAGACAGGAAAAATTCTGATTAATTTTTGTTAAGATTAACTGTATTGGGCTTCCCTGTTGGCTCAGTGGTTGAGAGTCCACCTGCCAATGCAGGGGACACGGGTTCGTGCGTCGGTCCGGGAAGATCTCACATGCCGTGGAGTGGCTGGGCCCATGAGCCATGGCCACTGAGCCTGCGCGTCCTGAGCCTGTGCTCCACAATGGGAGAGGCCACAACAGTGAGAGGCCCGCGTAACGCAAAAAAATAAATAAATAAAAAGATTAACTGTATTTACTGTGAGTTCTTATTTAATATGCTTGATTAGTTGGAAATTGTCATTTTCCACTACTTAAATCTATAATCTTTTGTATTGCTTCTGTATAAATGATGGTGGATAATATATATGATTACATATGAAAAAGTTTTAATTTAGTATATGTACCATATACAAAAAAATGGATAAATTGGACTTCATCAAATGTTTAAATACATATTATCAAGAGTAAAAACAATGTAAAGAACACTATCAAGAAAATGAAAAAAACCCACAGAATGGGAGAAAATATTTTCAAATGTATTTGATAACAGACCTGTATCCAGAAATTATAAAGAACTCTTGCAACTGACAATAAAAAAGACATATATCCCTATCAAAAAACAGGCAAAGGATCTGAATAGCCATGTTTCCAAAGAAAATACACAAATAGCCAATAAGCACATGAAAAGATACTCAACATCATTAGTCATTAGGGAAATGTAAATCAATACCACGTCACACCCACTAGGATGATTATAAAAATAATAATAAAGGAAAATAACAAGTGTTGGTGAGGACAGAGAAGTTGGAACGCTTTTTATACATTACTGGTGGGAATGAAAATGGTGCAATTGCTTTGGAATACAGATTGGCAGTTCTCTCAAGAATGAAAACGTAAAATCATTATTTTACTCAGCAATGCCATTCTCATATATATATGCAAGAGAAATGAGAAAAAGGTGTCCAAACAAAAACTTGATATGAATGTTCATAGCAGCACTATTCACAATAGCCAAAAGGTGGAAACAATCCGAACAGATGAACAAGTAAACAAAATGTCTTTATCTAGATAATGGAATATTATTCAACCCATAGAGAAGAATCAAGGACCGATACATAATGCAACATGGTTTGAGCTTTGAAAACATCATGCTAAGGGAGACAAATCAGATAGAAAAGGCCACCAATTGTATGATTCCATTTATATGAAATGTCCAGAATGGGAAAATCCACAGAAACAAAAATTAGATTGCTGGTTGCCAGGAGTTAGGGAGGAAGGAAGAATGAAGAGTTACTGCTACTGGATATGGGGTTTCTTTTTGGGGTGATCAAAATGTTCTGGAATTAGTGGTGATGGTTGCACAAAGGTATACTTTGAAAGGTTGAATTTTAAGCATTTGAATTATATCTTAATCAAAAAGTTGTATGAGAAAAAAATGCTAGTGTATGGCTGAGATCAAACCCACATAGACCATGCAAACAAATTAATTTTATCTGACTCATAAACATAAAGGTGACATCAGAGTAATTCTTTATAAGGCTATTACATTGTATATATATATATCTGGCTTAAAATTTTAAGTTGTAAATTATAATTTATTTACTACACTAGTATTAACCTGGAGTAAAATTAAAGTTCAATTTATGAAAATTAGAAGGAAAGAGGCTGTTGGTTGTTCCAATGAAATTTATCAACTTGATAACAATTTTTCTAACCATATTAACAAATATTTATTAAACCTATACCATTAAGAGAATATGATGAGCATTTTGATAGATTATCTACTATAAGACCAGCACTGTACTAGGTTCCATGGGGTTTATATAAATGACAGTTCTTGTTTGAAATCTGGTTCAGGAAACAAGACTAAAGTAAATGAAGCACTTAGGGAGCAAGTGTGGTATATATTTTAGGACTGAATGGTATGTACAGACTCCTAGAATTGCAATCCCTAGTACTCTTTTATCTCAAACTTCTCTTTTTGCAGGTCCCGACTTTAGGAATTAAGTGTGATAGAGTTCCGAAAAGGGGCAAATCCATTAATCTATTCAATAGATATTTAGTGAGCCTGCTATGTGCCAGAGATCTAAATGCCACTAATTGAAATTATTACAAAAATGAAAATGACTCAGTTTAGCTATGTGCATCTAGCATTATGGGAAGGAAATGAGAGGGATTTCAATCATCTTAATAGCAGACATTTTTCACTGTTGAACTTCCCCAGTTCGGTCCTATCCTGTGATAGCATATTAACAATTGGAGTGAAGAAGCAATGAAATTTGTGGTTAGGAAACACGAGTATTTCTCACGGTGCCCCTGTATTCACACACGTAAATATTTATATCTTTCTATTATCAAATACATATTCAAATTGGATGCCATAAATATTTAAATCATAATTTAATTCTATTTTTCAGGGTAGACAGCTTGAGATTAAGCTACCATTTAACTTTACCATTAATTTTTTTTTCTCCAGAAAGAACATAATGGATTCTGGATACTGTAGTCAGAAATTGACCCAGGTTCCACCTTTAGTTACTAGCTATGTAAACTTGGGCAAGTCATTTAATCTCTCAGCTTCAGTTTCCTCATGTGTAAAAGGTAGGTAGCAATATTGCCTACCTTGCTGCCCTGAGTTGCAGCAAGTTCAAGGTTGCCCTGAGTTCAAGACTAATGTAAATAACGGTTTTAGCATTGTACCTGGTACTTCATAGTCTTCAATTAACATTACCTATGTAATGTTACCTATTGGAGGAAAAGGTTAATTAATCCGCCTATTTCTCCAATTACAATTCATAAAGCAGCCATGGAGTTCTTGGAAATGGTGGATGTATTTGGCCCTTAAAATAATGTCTATTGTATTTTCACTGCTTTTTTCATTACATATTTCTGAAAACAAAAACTGAAAGTCTAAAAAAAGTCTTAATTATAAATAGGTTTTGGATGGGAACAATAAGACATTTTATGTAAGACAAGTTTTTACATGGTAAACTTGCAGGGATCTAAGTTCCTTGAGATCAGAGTGGAAGAAATTCATGTCTAGAGAACAGAGAGGATCCTAGGCAGAGGAGGAGGAGCCAGCCATAGCAAAACAGGAGGTTTTTGAAATGTAATGAGAGGTTTTGCTTTGGGCAACACTTGTGAAATCAACACTCATGAAATTGGAAATGCTATAAACTGACCAAGAAAATAGATGAGAAACTGAGCGATGAATGCCTTATCAAAAACTACAGGTCCTCTTATGGCCTGCATCCTTGAATGAGTAGACATCCTTTCAAAGTTAAGGAAGATAAGACACAGGAGGGTTTAATCATTTGCCGTAAATCACTAACAATATTCTTATTCTAAAAGTTTGTAGTTAGGTCCAGGCTCAATATTTCTCAATATTTCTGTGAACTTGCTGAGGGAGATGAATTTCATACAGACAGAAAGTAGATTAGTGTTTGCCAGGGGCTGGGCTTGGGGAGTGGATGGGGACTGACTGCTACTGGATATGGGGTTTCATAATTAAAATCAATGGGGTGGTGAAGAGAAGAGACACAGTTCCTGCCCTCATGGAGATTAGTATCTATGAGGGAGATAGACAAGTAAAACCATCATTGTAGTACATTTTGTTAAATGCAATAGTGGGAAAAGTGAGGAAAGCCAGGTTAGTGGCATTTATGCAGGAAGTAAGTTCTAAGACTGAGTAAGAGTTAGTTAGAGAAAGAGAGATGGGAGGCAACAAGAAGTAAATTATGGTGTTCCTGGCAAAATAAGCAGTATATTCAAAGGATCAGAGATGAAACAGCACATGGCATAGTTAGGAATCTGGAAAAAAGAAAAAATGAGATCAATGGGAACAGGGTAGGAAGCAGAGAGAGACCCCAGATGGGGGTCAGACCACACAGGGGCTCATAGGTCACATCAGGGAGTTTGAACTCTATCCCCCAAACAAGGGAGAACCATCAAAAGGTGTTAAGGAGGCAAGTGACATGACCTGATTTGAGTTTTTGAGAGATTACTGCAGAATGGAGAATGGACTAGGGTGAGTAAGCCTGGAAGCAGGGAGACTAGTTAGGAAGGATAATCTTGGTGAGAGGTAGTGTGACTGAACCAGGGTGGTGGCAGGGAGGATGATGAGAAGTAGAAGGAAGAGAGATTTTGGAACTTGAATCAGCAGGACTTTGTGATTCATTGGAATGCGATATTAGAGAGAAGGAGGCACAGATTTTTCTGTTTCTGGCATAGGCAACTCAGGGCCATTCACTGAGCTGAGCGCACAGAAGGGGAGGAGATTTGGGGAGATTTCAATTTTAGAAATATTAGGCTTGAGGTGCCTCTAAAGATATCCACATGAATATGCATAGTGGGCAGTGGGTGGTATGTGTCTAAAGCTCAGAAGACTGGCCTGGAGCCATGGACCAGTGAGTCTAGAGATGGTAATTGAAGCCATAGAAAGAGATGAGTTCCAGGGAAAGTATAATAAGAAGAGAAGGGAACTCAGGATAGAATGAGGAGCACCAACAAGTAAGAAACGAACCAAAGGGAAGAGCCTACTAAGGAGCCAGAAGCCAAGAGGAAGGAGGAAAATCAGAGGCTCATTGTGTCACAGAAGCCAAAGAAAAGCAGTGGTCAAATGTGTCAAATGCTAAAAAGAAGTCAGTAAGAGAAGGACCAAGAATTCTCTATCGAATTTAGTAACAAGGAAGTTGTTGGTAATTTGGCGATTTCAGTGGAAAACCAGATTTTAGGAGGTAAATGAGCGATCTGAAGATAAGGCAGTGGAAACAATCCTTTGAAGAAATGGGTCTGTGATATAGCTGAAGAGAAATGTGAGATCAAATGAAGTTTTCTTCAAACAAACAAACTTTAGCTAAATTTAAAAGATAAAAGGAATTAGCCAATAAAGAGGGGTAAGTTGAGGATGCAAGAGGGACTTCCCTGGAGGTCCAGTGGTTCAATCCCTTGTCAGGGAACTAAGATCTCGCATGCCTCGTGGCTCAGCCAGAAAAAAAAAAAAGAATTTCAAGATGCAAGAGAAGGGTTTTAACTGATAGAACAAAATATTGCAGAAGGCAGGAGGCATTCACTTTGGATAGATGAAGAAAAGAGGAGAGACGTCTCTTTCATTGTAACTGAGAGGGAAGGAGAGGATGTTTTGGATGCATTTGTTTCTGGGTTTCACGCAGTGTGTGCTGGTGCCAGCTCCTACTAGCTCACCGGAGGCAATTGTTAAACTTTCAGGAATTTTGAGATCTGGTTAACTTATGTTAATAGCTTGAATTCAGCCATAATGGGAATATTTACACCACGGAAATTGGCAGACACGGCAGATCAGAACTCCCCCACATCGCACCCTGAAGACTGTCAGTTATCAGTAATTTACCACCACACCCCTAGAGGTAGGAAAGTGAAAGAGCTCCTATCCTAATAGCACCATTTTCTCTGTTGGGTAAGAAGGCAGATTTCGTGCTGATGTCAGAGGTTTGAGGAAAGTGAAGAGAAGCTAAATCGTGTGAAGCATGGCAGACAGAAAGAGCCACCTAGGAAAATACAAAGTGACTACCAGGCTGAATTGAGGGACCAACTGAGGTTGAAGACCATTAGTCTCTGGTGGAATCAATCCATGCAGTTGTATGATTTCTCCAGCAAGCTGAGCAGCCTCGGGAGCTCAGCAGAGAAGGGAAGAGGTGATTTGATCCAGAGTCAGTCTTTTGCCTGGCAGTTGCGATGGAAGAACTAAGTGGAGATAGGATGACAAAGCTATTTATAAGAAAGTAGCTGCAGTAATGGGCCATGGAACCCAAACTGTAAAGGGAGAGAGGTGGAAACATAAGGTGATAAGTAAGGAGAAGGTGGAGGAGTCATGTTTTCCTGGTATCACATGCTGTGAGTCCTCTTGCTGTATCCTGGTCTCACCTTTGCAATTTGGTCCTCCCATTTGACAGTGCCACTTTTAGAATGTGACAGATCCGGGTCCCTCAATCTTATATGGTACTCCAGCTTCATCTGACCATTAAATACTATATTGTTGTCCTTGTTTTAGACATCATATCTTAAAGATTGCAATGCCCAGTGTCATTGGAAGAGCTTAACAGCATTATTAACCTCACAGGATAAATGAGTTGAAGCAGGGATAGGCAGATTTTTAACATTTTAGGGGGAATGATCTGATATTTGATCATTTTGATCCATATCACCAATAAATAATCATTGATATCCTGTAGTATATACAATCACTCCAGATCAACAATAGTGAATATAGTTGCCAAGAGGATATCATTTTGCAAATTATTAGAAGAACATACAAGTATTAAGTAACATGGGAGAACTTCAGAAAGTTAATGTAAAATCTCTAAATGGCCTTCAAATAATCTTATTTTCTTAGAGTTATTTAACCGCCAGGAGGAAAACTCTTTCTGGATTATACAGAATTTGTTTATGGGGTAAGACCAGAAGCTGCCGTAGAGATGAGACCATTAACTGGCAGAATCTCAGGAAAGAACAAATCTGCTAATTACAAGACCAGACTCAGGGGCATAGGAACTAGTACTTTAATTTTAAGTGACAATGAGTTTTTATAGCTGATACCTGCTTATATCTTCCAAAACATTCTAAAGAGTATAACTGTAAGAAATCTGTGTACTTGGTGGACTACATTCCCCATTTCGCCTTTTTTTTTTTTTTTTTTTTTTTTTGCGGTACGAGGGCCTCTCACTGTTGTGGCCTCTCCCGTTGCGGAGCACAGGCTCCGGACGCGCAGGCTCAGCGGCCATGGCTCACGGGCCCAGCCGCTCCGCGTTATGTGGGATCTTCCCGGACCGGGGCACGAACCCACGTCCCCTGCATCGGCAGGCGGGCTCTCAACCACTGTGCCACCAGGGAAGCCCCCCCATTTCGCCTTTTGCTAAGATTAAATAAATTGAGTGTAGTGCCAGTATTTATTTCTCAATATGTATTTACAGGAATTTTCTTTCTGAATTAAAAAAGTCATTTCACTGAGATAACTGAATTGATGGTACTTTTGTGTTTGCAATTCCTCATGATTAGTGCCAGATTCAATAACTATAATTCATTTCCACCCACTACCCTGAGATTAGCTGGATATCATGGCTTTGAAATAGCTAGAATACCTGGTGCTATGGATATAAATCTTGCCCATGTAACTTATATTTTTTCTTATGAGGTAAGTGAGGGTGAATGGCATGTAGTTTTCATACCGAGGAAGACCCTTCCTTCTCCATCAAAGTGATTATTACATCATTGCACTTCCCACTTGAATAGCTGACCCCTCAAAAACATAGCAAACAAAGCTGTTGATTTTAGTCCCCTCATACTAGATTTTTTACTTACCTTTTTTTTTTTTTTTTTTCTAACCATTTTGTCTTTTCTAACCTTGAGGTATTTGGATACATGGTAAGAGGAAGAAATATCCGGGAGGACAGGAAGTGTACAATTTTTTTTCTGGTGTCACTCTTCACATTGCCCAGCAAGGGGAGTTATAGGAACAATTTCAGGTGTTTGAGCTGAGACAGTTACTTCCCACAGTTGATTATTAGTCACCATGTCTCTTGCACTGGACTTTCTGCATACCTCAGCTAGTATTTTTACTGCTGTGTGCCAGTGTAGTTTTTCTTTCATCGAATAGTTTGCTGAACAAAAATTCATTGTGAACTTCAAAGTGAAAAATTTACCAGAATGGTGGGACACTGGAAATGAAGTGAGCTTCTGTGCCCAGGTGGCATAAAAATCTAATTGTAGCCGGGAGAAGCCCAAGCCCCCTTAATGAGGATAAGACAGCATTCAACTGGCTTCAATAAAAAGGGACTTAAATGGAAAGGAGGTGGCCTTGAGGAGAGCAGCAGGACTGCCGGGACTGAGAAGCCCATTGTTCTAAGTTCTCCTGGGGCTTATGGAGATTGACAAGGCACCTGCTGCTTTCCAGAGCTGAACATTTAGGGCAGCCCTGAAAACACCCAGGGCTGGGACACTCCCCCGGCCTCTGGCCCACAGCCATCCAGGAATCACCCAGCCCATGCTGGAGATTCAAAGATGTGGGCAGAGGTGTGGGAAGAGCCCTCAGGAGGGATCTGGAGAGACAGTTTCCACTCTGTGAGCAACCCAGGACAGCTCTCTCCCCTTTAAATCACATTTCATGCTTCTTAGCTCCAACCAAGGCTTTCTGTGGTCTTCTGTGGAGTCTCTCTACTAGTAACATTTAATCTCTGACCACTGTCACAGATAACGGTTCACTTCATTCACTTAGTTTGGGACCAGGATCAATGATTATGTACCCTACCGACTGCCTTGATTCTGCTTCCCCAAATCCCCATCCTGGCTGCCCAAAACAATACTTTGCTGTTAGTGGCAAAATAGACTAAAAATCAGGAATCACTAGTTTTCTCTATGTGAAGGTCAAATTCTAAGTTAAATTATTTTAAATATATGTTTTGAATAACTTATTATCCCATGCTTTGCTTATGAACAAACTGTGTTGTATGGAGAAAAGAATCTGGTCCTGAGAGTAGGAGATGTAGATTTTAGTTCTGACTCTGCCACTTAATAGCTGTATAATCTTGGATAAATCACATGATTTGGGGGGATTTAAGTATTCTCACTACAAAAATGGGGAGGGTGGACAAACTGAGTGGACAAGATTCTAGACTTGAGAGTCAGGCAGAGCAGGATTTTCATCCTGGCTATTTCATGTATTAGCTAGATGACTTTAAATAAGTGACTATTAGCATTATTTTAAGGCTTTAATGAGATAATGTGCATGAAACCCTGAGCATCATTCTTAGAATGTAATAAGCACTCAACAAAGAATAGTTATGATAATAACCATGATGATGATCATAAAATTAAGGTTCTATTAGGATGTTTTTTAAAACTCTAAAAGGCAGTGACTTGACTCAAGTGTTGTGACCAATTGCTCTGAATGCACCTGTTCATTTGATCCTGTGCTTCTTCAAAGAATTTGTTAAGAAATAGACTGAAAGTTTAGAAAACTTTGCAAAGTGTTAGATTTTGTCGTATAGTACTACAGTCACATATTCAGCAAACAATGTGATTATAGGCATTGTGATAAATACAGCCATGCACTGATTTCCTTTTTTTTTTAATGTCATAGTGTAACTCCTACTAGAAAATCTGTAAGGTTTAAAATTTGTTTTCAGTAGTAGCGCAGTGAGTGAAGCAAGAGAGGGATTGGCTCTTTTCAGTTTTAAAACTGACTTAGAATTTTCTTTTAATTTACAAGTTTTGAAAATGTTCTCTCTATAAAGTTTAGGCTTAATTTAAAATTATTCTCAGATAGTAATAATTACTGGAAATGAGCTGTGTTCACCAGCTCTACAACGAGGATGGCAAGTAGATATAACTTATTGAATAAGTATCTATTGAATGCCCATTACGTTCCAGGCACTGCTCTAGGTGTTAGGATACAGCAGTGAATAAAACAGACCAAAGTCCCACCCTCATGAAACTGACCTTCTGCTGAAGTTTGCCTTCTGTTGAGGTGCCAACTCTAATAGAGGGCCTGACTGTCAGGCTCTCTCTAGTGACAAGAATCAGGAAACCACACCAGGGCTCATTAAGGAAGGATGCTGTGGCTGATGGGTGACTTCCACCTGGGGTGAGATGTGGGAGAGTCCAGGACTGTGCTGTGTTTACCATCCTCACGGCAGAGCAGTGCTGTCCAATCAGGCAGCCACGTGCCACATGTGGCTATTGAACTCCTGAACTGTGGCTAGTCCAAATTAAGATATACTATAAGTATAAAATACACACTAGATTTCAAAGACCTAGTAAGAAAACAAGAAAGGAAAATATCTCATTAATAATTTCATGTTAATGGCATATTGAAATAACAATATTGTAGATATATTAGGTTAAATAAAATATATTATTAAAATTAATTTCATATTTTTACTTTTAAAAAATGTGGCTACTAGAACATTTTAATATTATACATGTGGCTCTCATTATATCTCTGCATGACAGCGCTGGTACAGTGTTATGTCCTGGCTTGAGTCCATGTAACACCACAAACTTCTTAACTAGCACAAGCAGGAGGCAACACTATGAAAAAGTGAAAATGTGCTGGCTTCTTTTTTAACTTTCTCTTCTTTTAGGTACTGCCTGATCCCTCAGTCTTCTGCCTGGAACTCTGAGAGGACTCAGACACATTTCAGGGAGCTATTTCCAGGCAGTTTTCCATACTTCAAAAGTGTCCTGTCCTATCAGAACTTTACTGTTCAGAGTCCCATTTCTGTGAGATATTTAGCTTTCTACGTTGTTAATAGATTCTGACGTTATCATCTCTTAAAATGTGTCCATTAAATGCATGTACCCTGTAATAAAATACCTTGGCTGAGAGAACTCAATCTCAAGTAGTGGTGATTTTGTACTGAGTAATAGAGCTGGAGCACTTTTTCTTCCTGGCACAGAAGCACAGAGACTATAATCTCACCTTGTGCACAACTGTCCACTGTGATCGAGACCAGCCAGGTCTTCCCTACACATCCTCCCTCCCTAGTATTTGGACATTATTTCACAGTTCACAAAGTGCTTTCACAGAAGGTTTCTCATTTTAGCTTCCAACCACCCCATGAAATAGGTAAGGATGGACCTATTAACTGATTTAAATAGAAGATTTTTTAAAATGAGGCCAGGAAGCAATAGGTCTTCTGGCTATCGGGGTCTGTGGAGGAGGAGTCCGAGATGATCCATGGGGATGTGGAGAATAGTGGAAAAGGAAAGTGAGTAGAACTGTCCTAAAGGTCTTAGCTGTGGGATGGAGGGGAATTGGGGATAGGGTGGTGGTCAGCAGGGCTGGATTAGAACATTATAGTGGGAGTTATACTGCAACTCAGGATTAACTTATTTTCAAATAATACTAGAGACATATATTCTGATATAGAGGGCAGGGAAAGGGATAGAATGGGAAAAAATACAGGAGATATGCCAAATTGTATAATGGAAAATATATTAATTTGTTGAAATGAGCAAATATAGAGAAAAAGGAAAAGAGCAAAGAAAAATCTAAATTAAATTGATCAATATCATGTAAGATAAGAACATTAGATGTGATAAGCTCAATGTACCTATTAAAAAGCAGAAACTGCCAGATTTGGTGAAAAAGCAAAATTCAGCCATGTGGTAGCTATAAGGAACATGCTTAACAAGGTATCAAAAAAACATATGCATGCAGACAAAACTATAATTCAAAAAGATACACAGGGCTTCCCTGGTGGCGCAGTGGTTGGGAGTCTGCCTGCCGATGCAGGGGACACGGGTTCTTGCCCCGGTCCGGGAAGATCCCACATGCCGGGGAGCAGCCGGGCCCGTGAGCCATGGCCGCTGGGTCTGTGCGTCCGGAGCCTGTGCTCCGCAACGGGAGAGGCCACAACAGTGAGAGGCCCGCGTACTGCAAAAAAAAAAAAAAAAAAGAAAAAAAAAAAGAAAGACCCAACGCAGCTGAAAATAATTTTTTTTTTTTTTTTTGCGGTACACGGGCCTCTCATTGTTGTGGCCTCTCCCACTGCAGAGCACAGGCTCCGGACACGCAGGCTCAGCGGCCATGGCTCACCGGCCCGGCTGCTCCGCGGCATGTGGGATCTTCCCGGACCGGGGCAAGAACCCGTGTCCCCTGCATCGGCAGGCAGATTCTCAACCACTGCACCACCAGGGAAGCCCTGAAAATAAATTTTTAAAAATTTTACAAGCTTTAAAATTTATTTATTAAAAAAAAAGATAACAAAAGTTTATCACGGGGACTTCCCTGGTGGTCCAGTGGTTAAGACTCTGCACTTCCACTGTAGGGGTCGCGGGTTCAATTCCTGGTCGGGGAACTAAGATGCCATGTGCCATGCAACGCAGCCAAAAAGAAAAAAGAAAAGTAGGGACTTCCATGGTGGTGCAGTGGTTGAGAATCCGCCTGCCAATGCAGGGGACACGGGTTCAAGCCCTGGTCTGCGGAGATCCCACGTGCCACAACTACTGAAGCCCGCGTGCCTGGAGCCGGTGCTCTGCAACAACAGAAGCCACCACAGTGAGAAGCCTGCACGCCACAACGAAGGGTAGCCCCACTTGCCACAACTAGAGAAGGCCTGCGCGCAGCAACGAAGACCCAATGCAGCCAAAAATTTAAAAAAATTAAAATAAAAAAATTCTGTCTGGAAAAAAATAAAATAAAGAAAAATGGAAAAAAAAGTAGAAAATAGAAATCTTTGGGAAAATATCTTTATTTTTTTTTAATGTTTATTTATTCATTTGGCTGTGCCAGGTCTTAGTTGCAGCACAAGGGATCTTTTAGTTGCAGCATGAGAACTCTTAGTTGCGGCATGTGGGATCTAGTTCCCTGACCAGGGATCGAACCCAGGCCCCCTGCATTGGGAGCGTGGAGCTGTAGCCACTGGACCACCAAGGAAGTCCTGGAAAATTATCTTTAAAAAAAAAGTTTATCATGGATTTAATCATCATTAGAAAACAAAAATAAACATTGAAGGAACTAAGAATCTATTTTAAGAAATTAGCAATGAGAAAAAGGAAAAATAACCAGAGAAATAAGGGAGATTTATTAAGGCTAAAAGCCAAAACCAATGAAATAAAAAAAAAAAAATGATAGAGAGGACAAATAAATCTGAAATCTGGTGCTTTGAAAAGATTAATGAAATAGACACTTTCTCCTCCTCTTTTCCCTCCTCACACACTGCGAGGAGCAGAAAGAGGCAAAATGAGGAATGAGAAAGAAGTCCTATCCCCAGATACAGGAGAGATTAAAGGAATAGTTACAGAGATTACTTCATGAAATTCCATGGCAGCAGTTTGAAATTTTAGAGAAAATTAATGATTTCCTGGTGAAAAACAAGTGAGTAAAATTAACCCCAAAAGAAGTAGAAAATATGAACAGACAAATTATTATAGAAGAGATTGAAAAGATGGTTTACAGTCTTCTTTCAAAAAAGGCCACCAAAACGATATGGCTTCCCTGCCAAGTTTATTTGACTTTAAAAGAAGATATAATTACCAAGTTATTTATCATTCCAGATGAAACTCTTCTAATTCACTGCATAAAATGGCAAACTTTAATACCCAAACCTAAAAAATATAGTATAATAACATAAAGTACAGACCAATCTCACTTATGAATGTAGAAGCAAAAATTCAAAATAAAATATTAGCAAACAAATCTAATTGTGTAGCAAAAGAATAATATACTATGACCAAATAGGATTTATTCCAGAATATAAAAATGGTTCATTACCAAATAATCTACTACATCAATAAAGGAGAAAAGATAAGCATGTCAATAAATGCTAAAAACATAATCAATAGAATTCAGCAGCCATTCCTGATAAAATCTCTTAGAAAAATAACAGTAGAAGGAAACCACTTAAATATGTTTAAGATTAACAAAACTCAGCGAGCAAATATGCAGTGGCAAACCACAAAACCCATTTCAATCAAAAATATGATAGCTGGGACTTCCCTGGTGGCGCGGTGGTTAAGAATCTGCCTGCCAGTGCAGGGAACATGGGTTCGAGCCCTGGTCCAGGAAGATCCCACATGCCACGGAGCAACAAAGCCCATGTTACACAACTACTGAGCCTGCACTCTAGAGCCCACGAGCCACAACTACTGAGCCCAAGTGCCACAACTACTGAAGCCTGCGCACTGCAACGAAGGGTAGCCCCGTCTCGCCGCGACTAGAGAAAGCCCGCACGCAGCAATGAAGACCCAACACAGCCAAAAATAAATAAATAAAAGACCTTTTAAAAAAAGAAAAATAGGATAGCTACCATCCCCAATATTATTTACATTGCCTTATAGGTTTTGACAAGCAAAGAAATTAAAATAATTGCCATCTATCTAGGAGAAAATGAAAAAGACCTCCACTATACACTATTATAAAACACATTCTTAGAAGTTTAAAAACTTAAATGTAAAAATATAACTCAATAACGATATCACACAAAGAAATGTAGGTTATTATACATGTTCAACCTTAAGGGTGAGGGAACATTTCTTTCTGACCATGGCTGAAAAATTCTGAAGCTCTAAAAGATAGATATACTTGACTATATAAAAATGGCTGTCTTCGTATGACAGAAGACATAAACAAAGCAATAAACAAACAGGGGGCTTGGAAACATACTTTATCCTTTGCATTTTTTTCCTAGATACATTATTCACACATTCAGAAAATAAAGAAAAAGCTATTTTCTCTGTGGAAAACAAATCCGATAAGAGCTAGAGAGTCTCTGAAGAAAGAGAAAGCATAAACACATACAGTATCAGGGTCTGCTTAAACCCCACTCATTCACACTAGGTGTGGTCCATGTATCCTAAATTAAGAATTCCTGGGCTTCCCTGGTGGCGCAGTGGTTGAGAATCCGCCTGCCGATGCAGGGGACACGGGTTCGTGCCCCGGTCCAGGAAGATCCCACATGCCGCAGAGCGGCTGGGCCCGTGAGCCATGGCCGCTGAGCCTGCGCGTCCGGAGCCTGTGCTCTGCAGCAGGAGAGGCCAAAACAGTGAGAGGCCCAAAAAAAAAAAAAAAAAAAAAAAAAAAAAAAAAAAAAAGATAATGGGTCATTTGAGATTTGAGTCCTGTTATATTTTTTTGTAATGGTTTTATTGACATGTAATTCACCTACCATACAATTCGCCCATTTAAAGCATACAATTCATGGCTTTTAGTATAGTCACAGAGTTGTGCAATGTTAACCATAATCAATTTTACAATATTTTCATCACCTCCCTCCAAAAATCCCTGCACTTTTTAACTATCACGCCGCAGTCTCCCCATCTCCTCCAGCTGTAAGCAACCACTAGTCTACTTTCTGTCTTTGTAGATTTGGCTATTTTGGACATTTTAAGTGGAATCACATAGTACGTGGTCTTTTGTAACTGTCTTCTTTCACTGAGCATAATGTTTTCAAGATTCACTCATGCTGTAGCATATATCAGTACTTCGTTACTTTTTATGGACAAATAATATTGCATTGTATGGATAAATCACATTTTGTTTATCCATTCATTAGTCAATGAACATTTGGGTTGTTTCTACGTTGGCTGTTATGAATAATGCTGCTATGAACATTCATGTCTAAGTTTTTATGTGAACATGTTTTCATTTCTTTGGGGCACATATCTAAAAGTAAGCGAATTAATGGGTCAAATGGTAACTATGTTTTTAACTTTATTTTTTTGGCTGTGTTGGATCTTCGTTGCTGCGCGCAGGCTTTCTCTAGTTGCAGTGAGTGGGGGCTACTCTTCGTTGTGGTGCGTGGGCTCATTGTAATGGCTTCTCTTGTTGCAGAGCACGGGCTCTAGGCGTGCGGGCTTCAGTAGTTGCAGCACTTGGGCTCAGTAGTTGTGACTCGCGAGCTCTAGAGCGCAGGCTCAGTAGTTATGGCGCACAGGCTTAGTTGCTCCGTGGCATGTGAGATCTTCCCGGACCAGGGCTTGAACCCGTGTCCCCTGCATTGGCAGGCAGATTATTAACCACTGCACCACCAGGGAAGCCCCTTGTTGAATGGTCTTGATACCTTTGTCAAAAACCAACTGACCATAGATATATGAGTTTATTTCTGGACTCTGAATCCTATTCCATTGATCTACATATATATCTTATCCCAATACCACATTATCTTAAACACTGTTGCTTTGTAATAAGTTTTGAAATCAAGAAAGGTGAGTCCTCCAATTATGTTCATCTTTTTTCAAGATTATTTTAGCTATCCTAGGTCTCCTGAGTTTACATATGAATTTTAGGATAATCTTATCAGTTTCCACAAAGAGGCAACATAGGATTTTTATAAGGATTGTGTTGAATCTGTAAATCAGTTTGGAGGACATTGCCATTTAACAATATTAAGCCTTCAAATTATGAACATAGGATTTTTTCTTATTCTTATTAAAGAATAAGATTCTTTAATCTTATTTAATTTCTTTCAGCAATGTTTTGTAATTTTATGAGTGTAAGTTTTGTACCTCTTTTGTTAAGTTCCTAGGTATTTTATTCTTTTTGATGTTGTTATAAATGGAATAATTTCTCTATTTCATTGTAAATTGTATATTGCAAGTATATAAAAATATGATTGATTTTCATATATTGATCTTGAACCGTGCAAACTTGCTGTACTTATTCATCACATTATGTTTTGTTTACTTATGTTTGAACCAGAAAATTATAAACCAAAAGAGTTTATAATTGTTGCCAAATGTTACCATTTGGAATTATTGAAGTAGAGGGCATAGAGGAATCAATTTCCAATTAATACAACATTTTATTTATGAGTGTGGCGTTCACACCAAATTTTATTTCTGCTACTTTTTTCAAGGAAATTTATTGTTTTTTCAATTAATTAGTTGAAAGCAAGAGAATATAGAGATAATACTAAAAAGCAAAATGCAATTTATAAAATTTATTTTGTCACAATTTCAAATGAAATTAACAGTATTGCACTTGACAAATTTACTTATCTAACAAACAGTTTCTCAATGGTTTGGTTTGTCAGGAACCTTGTAGATATCTGGTAACTCGTTTGCTTATGATTCTGGACAGCTATAGATAGAATTCAGATTGCCGCAGTCTAAATGTCAAGGTTTATACCACGCACAACTTTTTACAGTTTCTTTAACTTTTAAAATTAATCAAGATACTATTTTCAAAGAACAAGGCCCCAGTTTACATCAGTACCTTTAAAAAAGATTTATTTCAATGGAAGATAATTATTGTGAAAGCATTTTTTGATATGAGCACACTTTCTGTATTTGCACTTTGCTTTAGAATAAAGCACAGTCTTTGTCTCCCTCAGCAATTGGTTTCTTGAAAACTATTAACATCATTTACACATTCTTTGAAGCATTATAACACACTCATATATAAATGTCACTCTGCTAGCAGCACTAACTGTACTGATCGTAGTTATATATTATAGTTTCATATTACTATTTCTTTTGACTGGCATATTGTAGTGTCTCTTTTAAAATCAGGAATATGAATGAAATTGTTTCCTCACTTATTAA
The DNA here is from genome assembly GCF_026419965.1 of Kogia breviceps. Lineage (NCBI taxonomy): Eukaryota > Metazoa > Chordata > Mammalia > Artiodactyla > Physeteridae > Kogia > Kogia breviceps. Next base: position 83,162,339 of record NC_081315.1, read on the forward strand.
AGGAGGGTTTTGAACTTATTTTGACAAAATAATCACTGCCTACATTTAGGACTTGAAAGTCCCTCTTGCTAATATTTTCATTGTTTGAGGGTAGTGACTTAATTAATGTTGTTAATGCTGCTATTATCTCTGGCAATAATAACAGTTGTCTTCACCTGTTACCTGTTACCAATAATAACTGTCTTTAATAACAGCTGTCACTCTGTTTAGTTTTTGCTATTAAGATAGATTTCTAAAAACTAATATTAAAGATGACTCCAAGATTGTAATTCTCAGGATTTTTACTTTGGCCCAATCTTAATCACTCAAAGCTAGGTTTTCTAGAACATCATCTGTTGACCTCTAAATGTGGGTTCATCAAAAAAGTATTTGGCTGGGGCACAAAGGGCTTTTTTCCGAATTAAAGGAGCTGAAAGCAAAATATCTATGGTATTAAATCAGTAAGATAAGCATCCTATATTTCCTAAATTTTCAAGGATATTTTGCAGTAAATTATCTGAATGATCATCTTTGTGTGGCATGTCTCTTTTGGAAAGGGATATATTCTGAGGGTGCTTTCTAATGCTTAGAAATGCTAGTATATACTTGGAACCCACAGCAATAGATAACTGGGAGACAGTGGTAGTAGGAATAATCTTTCACTGGGTAACCAGGACTGAGATTTGCAAATAAAATGGTTGGAAAAGAAAGAGTATCCCCAAGAAGCCTAAGTGTCCATCATTGGATGAAAGGATAAAGAAGTGTGGTGTATATATATATATATATACACCACACTTCTTTATATATATATGTGTATATATATATATATATACAAGAATATTACTCAGCCTTAAAAAAAGAATGAAATCTTGCCATTTTCAACAAGTCACACAGAGAAAGACAAATACCGCATGATTTTACTTACACATGGAATGTGAAAAACAAAACAAGCAAACATAACAAAACAGAAACAGACTCATAGACACAGAAAACAAAACAAATTGGTGATTGTCAGAGGGGAGGGGAGTCAGGTAGATGAGTGAAATAGGTGAAGGGGTTTAAGATGTACAAACTTCTAGTTACAAAATAAGTCACGGGGATATGATGTACAGCATGGGGAATAAGGTTAATAATAATTGTAATACCTTTATATGATGATAAATGTTAACTAGACTTATGGTGGTGATTTTTATACTGCAAAAATATCAAATCACTATCTTGTACACCTAAAACATATAATACTATAGGTCAATTATACTTAAATTAAAAATAAAAATAAAAGTAAAGAGAAGGAACATATCCAGCCTGGAAATTTTTTCATCAGGCAGTGACTGGGTCTTTAACTCTCTTAGTTGGGTTTTTGTTCATTTTCAGACTATTGGGGATTGTTAGCCTGAGGTCCACTGATAGAGTTCAGGGTGATCTTTTGTTTACACTAACCCCTAAATAAAGGTTAACATTTCCTTCAATAATGAATGTAGGGGCTTCCCAGGTGGCGCAGTGGTTAAGAATCCGCCTGCCAATGCAGGGGACATGGGTTCGAGCCCTGGTCCAGGAAGATCCCACATGCCACTGAGTAATGAAGCTCGTGAAACACAACTGCTGAGCCCACGTGCCACAACTATTGAAGCCCACACACCTAGAGCCCATGCTCTGCAACAAGAGAAACCACCGCAATAACAAGCTTGTGCACTGCAACAGAGTAAGCCCCGCTCACCGCAACTGGAGAAAGCCCACGTGCAGCAGCAAAGACCCAATGCAGCCAAAAGTAAATAAATTAATTAATTTTAAAAAAATAATGAATGTAGGCAACATATGACAGTAATATTAGCAGTAGCTGTGGCTTTTCACTAAAAGAAATCTCAGACATTTTCATTATCACATTACAGTTATTGCAGGTATCTTGGAAATATTGTATAAACTACTTCAAATTTATGGTAATTAGAACTCAGATCTTTTTTTTCTTTTCTGTTATGGTTTATTACAGGATATTGAATATAGTTCCCTGTGCTGTACAGTAGGACCTTGTTGTTTATCTATTATATATATAATAGTTTGCTAATCCCAAAGTCCTAATTTGTCTCTACTCCCCTCCCCACTACTATCCCCTTTGGTAACCATAAATTTGTTTTCTATGTCTGTGAGTCTGTATCTGTTTTGTAAATAAGTTCATTTGCATCGTATTTTAGATTATAAGTGATATCATATGATATTTGTCTTCTTGTTTCTGTCTTACTTCACTTACTATGATAATCTCTAGGGCCATCCATGTTGCTGCAAGTGGCATTATTTCATTCTTTTTTGTGGCTGAGTAATAGTATTCCATTGTGTATATATACCACACCTTCTTTATCCATTCGTCTGTCGGTGGACATTTAGGTTGCTTCCATGTCCTGGCTATTGCAAATAGAGCTGCAATGAACATTGTGGTACATGACTCTTTTTGAATTATGGTTTTCTCAGGGTATATGCCCAGTAGTGGGATTGCTGGGTCATATGGTAGTTCTATTTGTAGTTTTTTAAGGAGCCTCCATACTGTTCTCCATAGTGGCTGTACCAATTTACATTCCCACCAACAGTGTAGGAGGGTTCCCTTTTCTCCACACCCTCTCTAGCATTTATTATTTGTAGAATTTTTAGTGATGGCCATTCTGACTGGTGTGAGGTGATAACTCATTGTAGTTTTGATTTGCATTAGAACCCAGATCTTGTTTTCTACTGTGTTAATAAGGAAGTACATACATTATCATGTAAAAATTGATAACAGTATTTCAATATATTTTATTTTTAATAATGTATATTTTATTTTATTCATTTAAAAACATTATTCTTAGAACAAGTAAAGAAATCCATGGTGCAAAAAAGATTAAGAACTCAGCAAGTGTAGGCTTACGTACAGTGGGACTTGCAATGTGTTCTGGTGGGGATGCCTATCAGTGTGGTCGCTGAACATGCCTCATCTGTTCGCTCCCGGTGTTTGAAGGGAACTATGCCAGTTTCAGTATCCAGCAGCACCCTGGGTCTTGGATAGCTCCTGTCCACAAGCTGATATTGATAGGCGAAGTCCTTGTGCTGACTGTGGCCAGCTTCAAAACTGAAAAATGCATCTCGGGCTTCCCTGGTGGCGCAGCGGTTGAGAGTCCGCCTGCCGATGCAGGGGACGCGGGTTTGTGCCCCGGTCCGGGAAGATCCCACGTGCCGAGGAGCGGCTGGGCCCGTGAGCCATGGCCGCTGAGTCTGCGCATCCGGAGCCTGTGCTCTGCAATGGGAGAGGCCACAACAGTGAGAGGCCCGCGTACCGCAAAAAAAAAAAAAAAAAAGAAAGAAAGAAAATGAATCTTCTCAGGATTTGCCAAAACTAGGTTCAGACTTCCCTGAGCCAGTCCTGACTCATCTTTGATTTCAGATTTTCACCCTTAAACTAAGCCCTGGTATTGTGAGATGAGCCAGCACTGCATTTATGCCATTAGACACATTGGGGAAAGTATCAGATAGGAGCCACCCCAAACCATAAAGCAGAAGTGGAAGAAACATACTAATGAAGGCATGAGTTTTAGAAGGAATGTCATTTCAGTGGTTGGACCAGGAGTACTGGAAAGACAAAATGATAATTTGTTCAAGGAAAAGGTAACTATCTAACACAGTGGTTTAGTTAAATCATCACATTTCAATTATAGCTGTTTACTGCACATTTAAAGTGACCTTGCAGGTAGAAAGTTCAGCTGACTATGTATTAATTACCTCCAGGTCCATTGGGTATTTCTAGTTTTTTATGTTTGTAGAATGAGAGTGAAAAGGAAGAAGAGTTTCCTTGTTTTCATTCACCTTAAACAGTAATACTGTGCATGACAAACAGAATTTGCTGTACAGCTGGAGCTGCCTTTCTGATTGTTTACTTAGATTTTTAGTATAGGAGATAATGGGTAAAGAAAGATCCTTAAAAATAGAAACCCTGGGCTCTAACCCTGATACTTCCCCCGCTTAAACCAATTATGTTCTTGTGGAAGTCCCTGTTTTTTGCTGTGCTTGAACTTCCTCAAACTATTGACATAGAGATTGTGGGGGAAATGAAGGAGATGGGAGAGAGAGAAAATCAGTGTGAAGTTCTTTGCATTTACAGGAAAGTTGAACAGACATATTATTGTAAAATATTTTTTAAATTTCTACTATAGTTTGCCTTGCAAATAGCAGGTGAATGTTTATCGATTTGAATTTGTTTGACGTTAGTATTGTTCCTTATGTTTCAAAGCACTTTGTAATAAATAACGAACTGATCAGGTAACTGTCATTCGTGGTTTTTATTCTTTTTGTTGATTGTCGTATAAAGAGCAAGATGGTAGCTCAGGTTTGTCAGTGTGGAAAACTTTATGTTGTACATTCCTCTGAAAGAAGATATAAGAGAATTTGTTTACTATAATACACTCGGAGCCTAGAATATTGTCTGGAACATGGTAAACCTTCAGTAAATGTTGAATGATATAAGAGCCCAATCATCACATCTTCAAAATAATGCTATATTAATTATATAAAGATTATACATAAATTTTCATTAGTGGAGAAGATTAGAGCCAATTTTTCTTTTAAGTCCACTAATTCCAGGCTGGGACAACAAATACTGTAATTAGGCTTCCCTGGTGGCACAGTGGTTAAGAACCTGCCTGCCAATGCAGGGGACATGGTTCGAGCCCTGGACCAGGAAGATCCCACATGCCACGGAGCAGCTAAGCCCCTGTGCCACAACTACTGAGCCTGCGCTCTAGAGTCCTCAAGCCACAACTACTGAGCCCATGTGCCACAACTACTAAAGCCCATGAACCTAGAGCCCGTGCTCCACAAGAGAAGCCACCACAATGAGAAGCCCACGCACCATAACGAAGAGTAGCCCCTGCTCGCTGCACCTAGAGAAAGCCCACGCACAGCAACAAAGACCCAATGCGACAAAAAATAAATAATAATTAATTTAAAAAACAAAAAAAAACAAGTATTGTAATTAAAAAATTTAACCTACTGCTTTCCTCCCCTATTACTTTAGCTTAATATTTGCAGAGCTTGCAGTTAATAATAGTATACAATTTTGTGGCAGAGGGAAGGAAACATTACTAATAGAAAGAGTGTATTGTATTTTTGCCATTATATTATATATAAGGCATGTGGAGTAAAAAAGGCAGGCATTATGGCTTTGCTTTAATTAAGGATGTTTCATAGCAGCCCTGGCTCATGGCTTTAATAAGCCCCTTCCTCACATGTAATTAAATTATCTTCTTGTGGCTTTCATTATGTTCATTTCTTTACTTTAGGGTACAACCCATTAAGCTGAGTAAGCAGGAAAAAATAGAACATAGTCCTGGTTCTTCCGTATTCTTACACAAGTTTCTTCATTTCTCCAGGTTTTGACTTTATGCTCTAGAGTAGGGGTTGGCAAACTATGGATCACAAGCAAAATCCAGCCTATCACCTATTTTTATACAGCCCATGAGCTAAGAGTAGTTTCTATATTTACAAACGGTTGGGGAAAAAAATTTTTTTTTAATCTTCATGGCATTTGAAGTTATATAAAATTCAAATTTCAGAGTTTATTAATTAGGTGTTACTGGCACATAGCCAGGCTAATTTGTTTATGTATTTTCTATAGCTGCTTGCATACCAACAAAGGCAGAATTGAGTAGCTGTGACAGAGCTCTCAAAATCTACAACATTTACTAACCGGCTCTTTACAGAAAAGGTTTGCTGACCCCACTTCAGGCTGTTTAATGAATGAAAGAACTTTATTAAACTATATGAAATGAAAATATATGTAGGCTTTTAAATAAGTTAAAAACAATTTTAGATATTTCCCATGGATTGAGGGATCATCTTTAAAATGAATTTGGTAAGAAAAAAAAGAGTATTCTGAATGAAAAGCTAAACTGGTTTTGCATCAAGAATGTCCTGGATGCTTCCTCCAAGTACTCTTTCATTTTATTTAAACTGATGTTCTAATATTCTGGTTTCATTCAGAATTTTAACCACAAAAGTCAAAGAAAGATGAGTCAGAGTCAATTCCACCTGAAAGGGACTCAGAATGGAATTCTTGAGTTGATGAGACCCAGGTTTCAGTTTTGGTTCCACCACTTATTACCCAGGAAATACAGTATTTAATGTCTTTCAACCTCAGTTTCCCCACCTGTAAAGTGGCAGTAACCACATTCACCTCTAAGGCCAGACCAGACATGAGGGCACCATAGGTATTAATTTCGTGCCTTTTCTTCAAACCAATATTCTTTATTTGTTTACTAATTGTTAGTGGGAATGAAGAGAAACTAAATTTTCTATTGACAAAGATAAATTGCCCCATTTTTTGATGTTCAGAATAAGGGAAGGGGTTTCTTTTTTAAAAAAATTATTTATTTATTTTTGGCTGCGTTGGGTCTTCGTTGCTGTGCGCGGCTTTCTCTAGTTGCGGCGAGCGGGGGCTACTCTTCGTTGCGGTGCACTGGCTTCTCGTTGCAGTGGCTTCTCTTGTTGCGGAGCACGGGATCTAGGCACGCGGGCTTTAGTAGTTGCAGCACTCAGGCTCAGTAGTTGCAGCAGGTGGGCCCTAGAGCGTGCGGGCTTCAGTAGTTGCCATGCGTGGGCTCTAGAGCGCAGGCTCAGTAGTTGTGGCACACGGGGTCAGCTGCTTCGTGGCATGTGGGATCTTCCCAGACCAGGGCTCAAACCCGTGTCCCCTGCATTGGCAAGCGGATTCTTAGCCACTCCGCCACCAGGGAAGTCTGGGTTTCTTGAGCTATTTGGAATCAGATTTTTCCATCACTGACAACTATGTCCGTTACTCTCAGCCACCAAGGATTAGGCTAATTGATGTGGATATATTTATAAGTATCATTCAAAATACATTTTAAAGGTCTTTTTTTTTTCTGTTTTCTGTACTTTCAAAATGTCTCCCATCTTGTCTCTGTGTATCTGTGTGCTCACACACATGTTTTGTGTATATAATTTTCTAAAGCAGACCATTTCTTGGGGGACATATTAAAAGTTTTATAACAGATGATAAAGGATAAATTGAACTTCCTCAGTAAGGAACGCTACATCCATGCATTGTTTGGTTCCAGTTTTGAATGTCCCCTGGTTGACTAGGCCTCAGGGTTCATGCCCTGTGGTATTTGAACTTGTAAGCCCTCCAGATTCTGAAAAGACACAGATGCATAGTTGCAAGAATTGTCTTTGATTTGCATTAGAGGTCCCTAAGATCTGATGAGATTGAAACCAATTTACATTTTGCCTATTGATTAAGGATTTGAATATGGAAACCTGAGTTTTGTTTTTTTTAATTAATTTATTTATTTATTTATTTTTGGCTGTGTTGGGTCTTCATTGCAGTGCATGGGCTTCTCATTGTTGTGGCCTCTCTTGTTGCAGAGCACAGGCTCTAGATGCACAGGCCTCAGTAGTTGTGGCACGTGGGCTCAGTAGTTGTGGCTTGTGGGCTCTAGAGCTCAGGCTCAGTAGTTGTGGTGCACGGGCTTAGTTGCTCTGCAGCATGTGGGATCTTCCCGGGCCAGGGCTCAAACTGGTGTCCCTTGCACTGGCAGGCGGATTCTAAACCACTGCGCCACCAGGGAAGCCCCTGGAAACCTGAGTTAATGGGCATCAAATTTCTGACTTATTGCAGTGATATTATAAAATAGCCTCCCTGAGCTGGCTCATGGTTTAATCCTATGAGGAATAAATAAGATTGTATATATATTACATATATATCTATATCTATATACATATACATATCTATCTATCTATCTGTCTATCTACCTATCTATCTATAGCACTCTATTAACACACTATTTGGCACAAAGTAGGCACTGAAAGTAAGGCAATTGATATAATTATTGCCACCTTGTTACAGGTATCTCCTTAGAAAGAGAATCTATATAAAATACTATGGAGATGTGAAAGGTAGGCTCTAGAACAATGCTGTCCAACAAAACTTTCTATAATGATAAAAATGTTCATTTTATTTATCTGGGCTATCCAGTGTGGTAGCCACTACCCATATGTGAACCATGGAATGGATTTTTTTTTAACTTTAATTTTAAGTAACAAACTTTAAAGTCACATTAAACAGCATGACTCTAGAATTTTTAAAGATATCAACAAAGGATTAGGCAAAATAACATATCTCTGATAACACAGGGAGAATGAATTCCTAATAAGATACCAAAATGGGAAAATCCATAATAGATACAGAATCACATTAAAATTTGTGATAAACAGCCTTTATTTGACAGGGTTTTTCATGTAATTGATCATACTGCAATGATGAGGGAAGGAATTATAACATCTAGGAAAGGCATTCCAAAGTGTAAGTGTGCAATTTATTAATATCACATATGTTTACTCCAAAATATATTCACAAAATTAAAATAATATTTTTAATATTCACAAAATTTTAAATAATACTGAATGGAATTTCAGGATTGGTGAGATCTGAGCTTTCTCCCAAAACAGAAATAACTCCAAACAGTGGATTCACTGGTGACTTCATTTTATGTACCACATTTAATTGATCAATTATCTAATTCAACAAATCTCTGGAACCCTTAGACTCAGGATATGTAAGGATAAACCAAAGAGACATAGGGAAGAATATGTCAGGACGTAGAAATAACCTGGGAGAAGGCCTTGTACTGGAAAGAACTGAATAGAAGCAATGTGGCTGGAGTAGAAAGAGACAGATGGAGGGGAGTACAAAAAGAGAGAAGTGGGCAAGGTCTAAACCTTACAGAACCTTTAGGCCAGAGGGTGAAGTTTGAACTTTCTCCTAAGAGCAAGTGAAAGCCATTTGAAAATTTTTTTAAGTTGGGAGTTGAAAAGGGATGATGACAAGATCAGACTATTTTTTTAAATATGATGATTGGAAATAAAACAAATGGATGGGAGACTGTCTAGAGAGCAGCATGGGACCCAATCTGGGAAATATGAGGGCAATTGAGTAATATACAAGGTCTTTCAAGAATAAAGTAGATTTTATCGCATTTCATGACACAGCCCCAAAATGTTTTCCAACACAGCAGTCAGAAGAATACTTTCAAAAGCTACATCCTGGGACTTCCCTGGTGGTGCAGTGGTTAAGAATCCACCTGCTAATGCAGGGGGCACAGGTTCAATACCTGGTCCGGGAAGATTCCACATGCTGCGGAGCAACTAAGCCCATGCGCCGCACGCAACTACTAAGCCCATGCTCTACAGCCCGCAAGCCACAACTACTGAGCCCACGTGCCACAATTACTGAAGCCCTCGCACCTAGAGCCCGTGCTCCACAACAAGAGATGCCACCACAATGAGAAGTCCACTCACGGCAACGAAGAGTAGCCCCCGTTCACCGCAAATAGAGAAAGTACGTGTGCAGCAACAAAGACCCAACACAGCCAACAATAAATAAATAAATAAATAAATAAATTAAAAGGTCAGATCCTATCATTTCCCTGCTTAAAACTCTCCAGTGGGCCCCCTTCTCACTCAAGCCTAACACTGGCCTACAGGGCCCTATGTGATCTGGGACCCACAATCTCTCTGACCTCATGTCCTATACTTTTCACCCTCATGTCACTCCAACCCCACTGGTCTCCTAGTTGTTCCTTGAACATGCCAAGGCCTCTCTGTAGCACAGCTTTTGTACTTGCTGTCCCTTCTGCCTGGAATTCTCTTCCCATCAGATATCCCCATGACTTCTTCCCTCATTTCTTCAAGTTTCTGTTTAAATGTCATTGATAGTGGATGCCCTCTTATCAGCCCTAAACAACATATGTAAGATAGTACCTCCCACCTCCCAAGAGTCCCTTTTCCTGTTATCCTGTTCTCCACAGCACTTATCACTGGCTGATGTACTATTTATTTATTTGCTTGCTGTTTCTCTCCCCACTAAAATGTAAGCTCTGTGAAGATAGGGACTTTGATTTGTTCCCTGCTATATCCTCAGCACTGTAGGTATTCAATAATTATTTGGTTTTTAAAAAAATATTTATTTATTTATTGGGTTGCGCTGGGTCTTAGTTGCAACAGGCAGACTCCTTAGTTGTGACATGTGAAGTCTTAGTTGCGGCATGCACGTGGGATTCAGTTCCCTGACCAGAGAGTGAACCCGGGCCCCCTGCATTGGGAGCACAGTCTTAACCACTGCGCCACCAGGGAAGTCCCAATAACTATTTGTTGAGTGAACAGATGAATAAATGATGAGGGATGGACTTGATGACCTCTCTAATTCTTCCCCAGCTCACTGACTATAGTTTAGAGAACCGTGACCAGCATGTCATGTTCTGCTACTTTGTGCAGAAGCACACTCCCACCCCCCAGCTTGGGGACAGTTCCAAGAATTGTGGCCAATCTCTCCCATCTTCTACTTCTTTCCCCAGCTCAGGTATCCACAAGGAACCGTGCCAACCCTTCACCCAGCACCAACTCTTTCCAGTGCCAACTACCTTCTCCTCAACTCTTGCTTTACCAGAGGATGAGGGAGCCGATCAGGATGGCTGAGAGCCATGAGGGCTGGACTGGGGGGAACACTTGGTGGCTGCAGCCCAATTGCAGAGCTTTGGAACTCCTCCAAGGACGCACACAGGGTAGCTGCTGCCAGACCATAAACTTGTTTCCCATATACCATGTAGAACCCTTCCTGGCATTACAATGCATAGACTGCTGGTCCTGTGGAAGAGTGCCTCTACATTGGTTGTAAAGGAGATGGGCCACATGTGTTGCATTCACCTGTTGAGCTATTTATTGTCTTTAGATTTTAGAGGAGGAACCAAACAAATGGGGGTTTTAGTCTGTCTCAAAGGCACCAGTAATTTTTATTTTATTTTATTTTATTTTATTTTATTTTATTTTATTTTATTGAAGGACAAAGTAGAGAAAAGAAGGTGGATTAGGACTCAGAAGATCTGGATTTGAATCCCATCTTGTGACTTGGTTTGTGCTATAGCCTTGGGCAAGTAACAAAACCTCTACTGGCTACAGTTTCCCATCTGTCAATAGGAATAACTATTCCTGCTCTGCCCACTCTCTCAGGGATGTTGTGGGGATCATGAGACCATAATAGGTGCATATTAGGTGAAGTATACAATATTTTTCATACACAGAGGTTTTTATGAACAGAAACAAAATGGTGGCATCACTCAAATGCCTGACAAAATGAAAGTGATCTCTCTTCATCCAGTAATGAAAGGAAAGTCCAAGAGAGGTGAGGAAACGGATCTTGATGCATTTTTGGACTTTGCATTTCCATGGAAACCATCAGCCCACGACCTATTGTCTTTAGAGAGATATTATATTACAGATGTGTTTTTATGGCATAGACAAATTGACTACCTCTAGTAATTTAAATTCTCTTAACCAAAAAAAGATGGATTCACATAGTCATGGTGATGAGTTTAAATTATGGCTCTCAGAAGGAATTTACTTTTTAAAAAAAGGTTGGTTTGACTGTATATATATATATATATATATATATATATATGTGTGTGTGTGTGTGTGTGTGTATATGTATGTATATATATGCATATGTATACATATGCTTATTTTAAATAAGTGTGCATGCAGAAATGCTTTTAAAATATACTCCACATAATTGTAACCTAAGCACAGTAGTTTAATTAAGATTGACATGCAAAGCACAATGTTATGAAAGAAAATGTCATCATCTTTTTTGAGCATGAAAGAGGCTCTAACATAGTATTCATCCGTCATTTGCAAGCGTGAGGTTACTGTAAATCTAGAGAAGTGGCGAGACTGGTCTACTGTTTCTGGGAAAAAGGGTAGGTGGGCACAGGTGAAATCCCAAATGAAAATTCTACAGCAAGTAGAATTAAGTGATCTGTATGTCTCTTCCCACACATTAGAAAAGACTTGAGATTTATCAAAGAGAAAAATCTAAAATTGCCTTGGGTGGTTGATTCTGAGAATGAGGCAACCTCCTGTTCTGAGTAACCCTAACATGAGGTCTCAATGTTCAGTTTCCAAAGGGTCATCATCCAGTTTGGGACTGAGCCACGGCCTTGGCATCTTTACACATGTGTTTCATGACTCAGAAGTTCCTCTGCAGGATGAGGATGGGGAAGAGGGTGGAATCCTACCAGCAATGTAGGCCCTGGTCACAGCTGTGCCTTAGTGACAGGAAGAGTAAAACTAAACTGCTGAAATAAGGGTTTGAGTTTATGTGTGAATTTCAAGTGTCTGTGATAGTCCCATCTGCATAGCATGGAACTCTAACGTGGCACACCTTGCTGAAACCGGCAGGTTTGCAAGGATTTCTTTTCTTTTCTTTCCTTTTTTGGCTGCACTGCACAGCGTGCAGGGATCTTAGTTCCCCAACCAGGAATCGAACCTGTGTCCCCTGCAGTGGGAGCGTGGAGTCTTAACCACTGGACCACCGGGGACGTCCCCTGTAAGGATTTCCGAGCAATGAGATGCAGCTGTGGGTTTCTCCCATTTTGCCGGTTAATGTTTGCTCTGGTTGGGAGAAGATTGGTGTGTATCTGGTGGTTCTGACTGTGTCACTTGTGGTCATTCTGTCCTCTCCGGAGCTGAAAACCTCACTCTTCAAACCCGCCGCTTGGTTCCTGGTTGTTCATATGTTCAGCAGCCTATGGATCCCATTGTCTTCCACGCACGTTTTAATCATGCAACACATGAAGCTTGTGAAATGGAATATCCACATTATATAAATTGCAATAATCAGCTCTTGACAGATTTCTACAAAATGTATGTCAGTAACTTCCTTCAATGTCCTGAGACATTTTACAAAGAATCATTGTCAGTGTTTCAGAGAGAAAGAAAAATGAGATAGTTATCTATACTATTTCTCCGTTCTAGTATTGCATGTGCCTGGAAGCCAACCAGATTTCTAACAGGGTTTAAAATGTCAGCCAGAATGTACTGAATATATAGTAGAGGCTAAGATTAATTTTCCTTTGGTTTACTTAGATAAACTGGGCTTGGGGTTAGCTTGGGGGAGGGAAGGAGTCACTGGTCTAATAATATAATTCATTGCCCTTTAATAAATCTTTTCTTACTTTCCCCTTCAATTTCTGCTCTTCTATGCTTTTTATCATATCCAGAGAGTCAGGCAATAGTCAAGTCTATTAAATGGCATCTTGTTTGAATATGTTCTAAAAAAAAAATTACCATGAAAAAAAAATTAGTCATCAAATCGCACACATTTCTCTACAACATGAGAAAATATAAATGAAGCAATTCGAATTACTTTATACTCTCCCTAAATTGAATAGAGATGTGGAGTTCCCCAATGAGAATGAATTTGCTTATATCAGTCCCAAACAGCATTACTTCGTTTGAAAATCAAATGGACAAGGATGTTTTCTATTTGATGAAAACCAATCTCTACACTTAAGTTGCAAACAAAGCTGCTAAATTCCCATGTCACTCCTGGACCCATTTGAGTTTTCCTGGAAATGCTCCAGATTCAGCCCAGCATGGCAAGAAGCACAGGCTTCTGGGACACTTTTTGGGCCACATCTGTAGCTGAAAGAGCTCTTCAGAGCTCTCTGCACCTGTCTCCCTGCTGATATTGGCAGAAGCAGAGCCATTATTGCTGAAGCTCTACAACACTTAAAAAAGAAAAAAAAAGGCTGTTGGCAATTTCTCCTTCTCTTTTGCCACACTCCTTCTCTTTCTTAAGGTCTAGGAGCTGCCAGTGGTCATTAGCCCAGCTCCCCTTCCTCTGCATAGGCTCCAGGATTAAAATCCTGTCATCAAGGAGTTCACGTTTCCTCGGCTCAGGAGAAAGAATCACCATGATCCTGTGCTTTTAAGTCCTGATGAATTCTAACTACCTTTTTAAATACATGGCTTAATTATAGCGATGAATTTTATATGTGATTGAGGTGCCATGACTTCACCATCACACTTGAACATAGACGATTATAGTTTATTGTTTAATTCATGAGAATAAAATGATGTAAGTTTTGTGATTATAGACATATGGACCTGGGTGGGGTACTCAGGGTAAGTCCCCTGCCTCAAACCAGAAATGGACATTAGCTGTCTTTCAAAGATGGTCTTTGTTTGTCTATCCCTATCGACCTCAGAAAAAATATAAACAAACAAAAAGCTGGATACATTTTTAAACAAATAGACTGACTTTTCCTCTACATTCCTTATCCCAGTGACTCTCCTTGGGAAAAAGAAGAAGCAGTGACATAAATCTTATCAGCATTTCTTCTCTTGGTGGGAAACTTTCCTTAAAGATAATTTAGTTTGATCCCTCTATTCAACAGATGAGGGAAGGAGAGCCCAGAAAGTCTCAAGGAATTATAAGTGTTTGACAGAGAACTGACACTGGAACCTCAGACTCACTGTCTGTCTAATCCAGTACTTTCAGTATTGTTTCACCATGCTTCTGGGTCATTAAATCACCTGTGGGCACGTGGGCAGAATTGTACATGCAACATTTTCAGCCATTCCATCCATACAGGCCTCTGGAGTGTAGTCTTTGTGCTAAAATAAAATCTGTCTTTTCTACTGTTTGCACAGGGCCAGTACAGGTAGATAGGCCATATTTTCCCTAAGGCTGTAGAATATTTCTGCACGTTGAGGAAGGCTGTGGCCAGGAGAGAGGTGGGGTAGGGCAATGGTTTTCAAGTGCTTTCACCACAGTAAGAAATACATTTCATATTGTGACAAATCCCAAATAACATGACTATGAAGATGCAAGCATATGTATACAATGTAACTGAAATAAATTCCACAGAAAAACACTCACCTTTATTATTTCAATGAATTCAGCTCTATAATATATATATATATACACACACACACACACATACACACACACTTATATATATATATATATATATATTTAATTTGTGACCCGCTGAATAGATTTCATGTCCCTTTCACCCTTTCATGAATGGAACATGAGTCTGGAGCTTTACTCAGTGGGGATGTATCTCACTTTCCTCATCATACTATTCCTGCCCCAAATACAACCAAGCATATTCATTTCTTAATGTAGATCCAGCCATATCCTATAAAACATTTAATTGGGATCCATCTTGGTTGGTCTCAGCATGATCAAAGGCCTTTCCTGTCAGCATGTCCATGGGTGTGTCCTAGGAGAGCAGATGCTCTTTAAGAACTGGGCTTGTGTCTCCTCTTTCAAGCTGCTGAACCATCTTTTGGGTCCCTTCCCCATCTCTCTTCCCAAATAGGAGTGATCAGTAAATGGTTGCAGACCAACCTGTTCTACTCTATGCTGTGACCTTGAGCAAGTCACTTAAACTCTTTGATCCTCAGTCTCCTGATCTATAAAATTTTAAAAAATTAATTCCATCTCACAAGGCTATTGTGAAAGGCAAAAAATATATTAAATGAGAAACTGCCTTCTCAACTTTAAAGTAAATGCTAGGCATAATTATAATTTTACCTATAACACTGTAGGCCATGACACATTAGAATTAAATGTACAATGACATAGTGAACGGAAGCTCTGGGAGGTTTCCTGATGCTTCTGCAACTCTCTGGTATTTAATAAACTAACAAACACATTAATATATTCTAAAAGCAGATTATTAAATCTATCAGTATCTATATAAAGTTATATGTCGCTACCTAACAAACCGCCTTAAAAGTTATTGACTTAAATTCAGAGAAAGAAAGTAGAACAGTGGTTACAAGGGCTGAGAAGAGGAGGAATGGGGAGTTAGTGTTTAATGGGGACAGAGTTTCAGTTTGAGATGATGAAAAGATTCTGGAGATAGATCATGCTGATGGTTGCACAATAATGTGAATGTACTTAATGCCACAGAACTCTGTACACTTAAAATGGTTAAAATGGTAAAATTTTTACGTATGTTTCATAATAGAAAAGAAACAATGACTTAAAACCACAACCCTTTTAGAGTCAGGATTTGGGGCAGTGCTCAGCAGGTTTGGGTCATCTTTGCCCATTGTGGTGTCTCTTGGGACAGTTCACATGGCTTCATTGACCACTTTGATGCTGTCTCTTAGCTGAGATGCCTCTGTTGTCCACATGGCTCTCAGCCACTGAGGCTTCTCAATACCAGTGGCCTCTCTCTACAGCTGGACAGCCTGGACTTCTTTACAAGGCAGTTGGGTTCTGGGAGAGAAAGCAGAAGCTCCAGATCTCTTAAAGGCTTGAAGTCCCAGGAAGTTGCTTCCATCCTCTGCTATTGGCCAAGCCAGCACATGATGGCACAGATTCAGTGTGGAAGGGGACTGCACATGGCATGAATTCAGGGAGGGATGGTTCATGTAGAACCATTTTCTAACAATCTACTGCAGCCTCCATGCCACTTTGGTAGCATCTCTCCCTGCTCTGCTTATCTTGAATTCTGTTCTAGTGCAATTTCTACATATTAGCAGTGCGGGTAGTGGGTAAGAGGATGGACTTTTGCAGGAGGCTTCAAATGTGGGCCCTGCCGTTAGTTGGTTCTGTGACCTTTGGCAAGTTATTCACTGTATCTGTGTCTCAGTTTTCTTATCTGTGAAATGGGGATGGCAATAGTATTTATCTCATTGTGTTGTAAGTATTAAATGATGAATCTGAACTGAAAACTTAGTAACAGTGCCTGGCACGAAGTAAGAACTATAAAAGCATTTGCTATTATTGTTACTGTTGTTTTTGTCTATTTTGTTATAAAACAAATAGGGTGATACGGTGGGAAAGGGAGTATTTAGGGCTAACTAAGGCAGAAAGGCTAGAAACTTGCTTAAGTACACAGGACCTCCCTGCCTCACTGTTCTCACTTACATCTAAATCCCTTGCTGACATTTAAGCCTCTTTCCTTTTGTTCTGCCCACAGGAGACATGGAGAACAGCTGATCAATATCTCCTCATAATAATCCCCTGAACACCTGAAGACAGCTGTGAGAGCTTAAAGATTTGCTGAGGCTAATCTGAACACAGGTAATTGGGTTGATGATATGTTCAAATGCGCATAAACTTGTGCCCGGGCACAGCTGTGAAGTATTAATAGGTACTTCACACTTCTCTTCACCCCCTTAGGAGCTGGAGTGGTGGGTCTTGTCTGTATGCAGTTCGGGAGTGAGTCTCCTCTTTCTGAGCAGAAACCTGGAGCGGGTTTCTGAGGAGGAGGGCAATGTAAGCAGGGCCTGAGAGGTGCCATGTGTATGGCACTCTGCTGGTTCAAAAGAAGAGCTAAACCCAGGAACCGATCATGTTGAGCAGTTAATTAGCACCTCCTGTTTATTTCAGTGAGTTCTTGTGGAGCTCACCAGTGGACCTAGTGCTTAACCCAATAGGCACTTTTCAACCCTCAGCTTCCTAGACAGCACTGTCACATTTGTCATCCTCTCCTGTTCTGGAGTGAGGCAGCACATTGTGGGTTTTTTCCAAGTATTGGAGCCAGAATGCCTGGATTCTAGTTCTGGCTCTGCCACTTACCAGCTGCATGACCTTGTACAAGTTACTTGGCTGGTCAGTTTCATCTTCATCCTCATCTTCATCTGTAAAATGGGTTTGACAATAGTTCTAAATTATTGCTTTCTATTTATTTATTTTATTTATTTATTTTGGCTGCTTTGGGTCTTCGTTGCTGCGCTCAGGCTTTCTCTAGTTGAGGCGAGCGGGGGCTACTCTTCGTGGTGGCTTCTCATTGCAGTGCCTTCTCTTATTGCGGAGCATGGGCTCCAGGCATGTGGGCTTCAGTAGTTGTGGCACACAGGCTCAGTAGTTGTGGCTCACGGGCTCTAGAGCGCAGGCTCAGTAATTGTGGTGCACAGGCTTAGTTGCTCCGCGGCATGTGGGATCTTCCTGGACCAGGGCTTGAACCCATGTCCCCTGAATTGGCAGATGGATTCTTAACCACTGCACTACCAGGGAAGTCCCGGGGTTCTCGAAACATTAAAAAAGAATTTTTTTTCTTAGCACAGTTGGGGAGCCATGGCAAGGATTAAAAATATTTTTAAAAAACCTCTTCTCCACTGACTTCTGGGACAGTGGCTCTTCTTCTGCCTGTTAGACCACTCCTTTTATGCCTCTTTGGCCAACACTTTTCTTTCACTTATCCATGAAAAATTAGCAGTTCCCCCAATGTCCTATCTTTGATCCTCTACTCTTCTCATTTTGTGTAACCTCCTATATGATTCATGCCCTTGGTCTCAGTTACTATCTGTACACTGATGTTTTGCAAACCTTTATCTCTAGGCTCCCTTTTCATTGTAGAGTATCTCTCTCTGGATAGTCCAAGGCTCTTTAAATTCAAAAGGTCTAACACCAGGACATCCACCCCTAGCTATGATGGAGTAGAAACTGGTAACAGACTAGCCATCCCACTACTTTAAAAAAAAAATCACTAAGGTGAGCAAAATATTTGAGTCAGCTGTTTCAGGCAGAGCACAAGTCTGTGATCCTTAAGAGAAATTCAAGCGGTGAGGCCCAGAATCACTCTGACTCTTTATCTAGGGGCTATTTCCCAACCAAGAAGCAATGAGCTGAGGTACCAGCTAAGCTGAGCAGACAGAGATCTGGGGCAGCTGAGCAACTCTAATCTGCAAGGTAGGGCGCTGAGAGAAGGGAACTTTGCAGAGGGAAGGCTCCAAGAATCCTGTGAGGATCCTCTGTGGGTGCTTGGCTAAAAGCTGGTTTGCACATGTGTAAGGTGAGACTATGCAAGGATTACCAGATACCAACTTCTGTGGGGTTGAAAGCTGAGCAGGGTTATTAGAATTCAAGCAGTGATGAGGGTCATTGGAGTGGTGGCACAGCCTAAGTGG
This sequence comes from Kogia breviceps, assembly GCF_026419965.1. NCBI lineage: Eukaryota > Metazoa > Chordata > Mammalia > Artiodactyla > Physeteridae > Kogia > Kogia breviceps. The sequence goes on from NC_081315.1 coordinate 83,181,062, forward strand.
AAAGCCACATTAACACTTTGTTAATAACACCTCAGGCATGCAGCTGGGACACCAGAAAGAACACATTTTAAAAGTAAGGATCATGTTCTAAAGCAGTATTTCTCAGATAGCTGTTCCCGGGCCAGTAGCATTAGCATCACCTGGAAATTTGTTAGCCATGCAGTTGGAAATACTAATTCTAGAGTCCCACCTCAGATCTACTCCATCAGAGACTCAAGGGAAGGTGCCTAGAAATGTGTTTTTAACAAGCTCTTCAGATGATTCTGATACATGCTAAATTCTAGAACAACTGCCCTAGAGGAAGACCTACAATAGAACTGCCCTAACAACGCCTAACACCAAGCTTGACAAGATCACAGGAGAAACAGTGCGAAGGCTGAGCGCACTAAGTCAGAGGGCTTGGGAAGATAGCTTAGACTTTCCAAAGATCTACCCTAAAAAATTAAAGCAAACAAACAAACAAAAATGCCTACACAAGTTCAAAGTGGCCAGACAATAAGTGAACTGCCTACTAGAACAAAAATCAAAACTTTTCAGAGGAAAATAACATACTACAGAATCCACAATTTCTACAATGCATCATCTGTAGCCTTAAGCATGACAATAAAAAATTACTAGACACGCTTTTACATTGGGACTTGGGAGCTGCTCTGTGGCGCTAGGAACAATGGTTTTCAGTGTAATGGAGCTCTTATGTGGAGAGCCTAAGCTTTTTTTAGATGCAAAGGAAAATTTCAAAACATACAGGAGAATATTGATTGGAAAATGACTTGGTTAAACCCTGATGATCTTACCAGCATCCTGCAGGTCGATGAATATTAAAGAAGCTAGGGCTGTCACTGATTGATGAGCAGCTTCATTTTGAACGAGGGGTCGCTGTCTGCCTATTGAAAGAGGCCAGTTTGCTGTGAAGTTCCCAAGGTGGAAACATTTCTGGCTAGTGCCAGATTTGAGATTTATTTTGTTGTATGAAAAACTGGTGATCAGGAAAACCTCTTCATTTTATGGATATGGAAAGAGAACAAAAATCAAGATGGATTATATTTTTTAATTTTGAAATTGATTTGTAAATAGATTTCTGAACCAACATCGGATCTAGATTAATGCATCCATAAGATTCAAGCCATTTCTTTAATCATGTCACTGCCCTAGAGTCATAACCTGTTAACCAGTATATTACTTTCTAGCTCTGAAACTATTTTTAATGGAAAATTCTTTTTCAGTTATCCAGCCTTGTAATTAAATAATTTTGAATGAATGTTCAGGCTTTGGTCACCTCTCTGAATTTAAAAGGCATGATTGTAATTACAGCCAAGTGAAAGTTTATAATACTGTGGGAAAATCCTTAGTAAGGTTTCTAGGGAGAGATGACTTGGTTTGGCAATCACAAGAACGGAGGATATGGAAAACCTTGGCTTTGTGCAGGGTACTAAGTATTACCGAATTAATGGAGGTGAGAGCATAGTGGAGAGACAGGATCTATTACTGGGGTGAGGGGAGAGAAAGCCAGGCATCAAAACAATCAGTATAATTACTAGCTGAAGTATGGAATATTTAGTCCTAGTGTAATAGTAATATGAAAGGGTATTTATGCTAAAAATAGGGAGGAGTAACGCTGAAAATTAAGAGAGCACAACATAACAATCAAGAGTCATGAGGGAAGGTTACGGATAAAATCTGAGTTAGGGCTTCCCTGGTGGAGCGGTGGTTGAGAATCTGCCTGCCGATGCAGGGGACACAGGTTCGTGCCCCGATCCGGGAAGATCCCACATGCCGCAGAGCGGCTGGGCCCATGAACCATGGCTGCTGAGCCTGTGCGTCTGGAGCCTGTGGTCTGCAATGGGAGAGGCCACAACAGTGAGAGGCCCAAGTACCACAAAAAAAAAAAAAAAAAAAAAATCTGGGTTAAAACTGCTCAAACATTGTACAGAATGGATTAGTGTAAACAGTAATAGCATCTGATCTAACCAAGGTGGTTAGGCCCCATGCATAATCATTTTCCCTAAATAGCTACATGAATAAATTGTTTCCAAGCCCATATTTAAATGTCACAGTCAGATGCCAATATTCTTGTCATCTTATAATAAACTCTTTTTCTTTAAAAAAAATTACTAGACACACACAAAGGAAAACAAAAGTAGAAAATAGAAATCCACCCTAAGATTACTCAGATATTGGATTTAGTAGACAGACATTAAGGCAGCTATTATAAAGATAGTCAAAGAATTTAAGGCAAATATGTTTAAGATAAACAAAAGTATGATCTGAATGAGTAAATAAGTAGGGAACAGATAGGGAATCTTGAAGATGGGAACTATAAAATAGCAACGTAAACCCCAGAACTTTTCAAAGTAAAACAAGATAACACAGTTCACTAGTGGCTTAACAGCAGACGGAAGATGGTAGGAGAGTCAGTAAACCTCAAGATTAATCAATAGAAATTATCCAATTTGAAGAACAGAAAAAAAATTGAAGGAAAATGAATAGATCCTCTGAGACCTGTGGGATAATATCAGACGTATGTGTAATTGGTGTCCCAAAAGGAGACAGTGAAAATGGGACAGAAATATAATAGAAGAAAAATATTCCCAAATTTGATGAAACTGTCAACTTAACAAACCTCCAAAGCTCAGTGAACCCCAGGCAATATAAATACAAAGAAAAACTACCTAGATACATCATTGTCAGGTTACCAAAAAATGCAAAAATAGAAATAAAGAGAAAAATTTGAAAGCAGCCAGAGAAGAATAATGCATTACATATGGGGCAACAAACTATATGGAGGTGACCAACTTCTTGTCAGAAACTGGAGAGAAGACAATGGAATGACAGCTTCAAGGTGCTGAAAGAGTCCATCACCAAATTCATTACCTTTCCAATTCTCACTGTGCCCATCATTCTCTAATTTCCATTTGAATTACTGGTCAACGTCCATTTGACTTTCCAAGTCAGAAAATCGGGAATCATTCTAGATACCTGTTTGTCCTCTATCCTTGTATAATTGCCCAGCAGATCTTTTTGATTCTACTTTTAAAATGTCACTAAACTAGTCCCACCTGTTCATCCCCGTTTCTATTGCTTTAGGTCAGGCTCCTGCTAGCTAATCTTCAGAAGTAAGATCGCCTGGGTTTGAATTTTGCCTTACTAGGTGTAACTTTGGGCACATTCTTTGACTTTTCTGAGTCTCAGTTTCTTGATCTGTAAAATGGGAATACATAATAATAATAAACCTATCTGTGGAGAATTTTAAGATTGTACAGAAATTCTTTGTGTCTCCTCCATAACAGTCCCAGGTGAACTGGGTTATGCTACAGTTACAAACATCTTCAAATCTCAGTGACCTACAACTGGAAGTCAATGGGGCCTCTGCTATCTGTTGTTCTCACTCTGGAACTTGGATGAAAGGAGCAGCCACTACGTGGAATACTGCCAGATGCCATGGCAGAGAGAAAGCAAGAGCCTAACAAATTTTGTTCCAGTTCTTAGTTCTTAAAGACTCCTAGTTTTCTAAACTTCTTCCATTTCTTTGGCCGAATTAGGTCACATGGCTGGCCATATCCAACTTCAAAAGCAGGTCAGAGCAAGAGGGAGGAGAAATGGGGATATATGGATATGTATAGCTGATTCACTTTGTTATACAGCAGAAGCTAACACACTATTGTAAAGCAATTATACTCCAATAAAGATGTTAAAATAAATAAATAAATAAAATTAAGTAAACCATTAAAGGAAAAAAAAAAAAAGAAAAAAGCAGGTCAGAAATGTGCAGTTTTATTCTATGCTCAGAACAGGATGTGGTAGTAATTAGTGCTGGTGTCTGAATATTTCTGGTTCTCCTTTTGGATTCATGGTAGGGTTGCACTTCCCTTCTCCCCTGGAGTTGGCTGTGGCCACGTGACACTTGGGCAGAAGCCTAGAGAGCCTATACACAATGAACCACACTCCCTGCCTACTGCTGGGATGATGATCGCCCCTCACTGCTGTGAGGTAGATATTGAGCTGAAGTCTCCATTATCCTGGGCTTCTTTGTGTCTATGAGGAGCATTGCTCCCTGGCCGGCCTGCACGGGGCATGTGGCATAAGCAGAGAATTATTTTGGTTGCTTTATGCCACTGAGACTTTGGGGTTGTTTCCTGTCACAGCATAACCTAACCTGCCCTGACTAATACACTACCTTATAGAATCACTGTGAGGATTAAATAACTTAGGTCATGCACTTAACACAAGGTTAGCACTCAATATACGTTAGTAATTACTATTCTTGCTTGAACTCTTATACTCACCTCATAACCACTGGTGTCTGACCCTCCCCCATTTACTCCATCTACTCCATTGCCACCAGAGAGATCTTCCTAAAATGCTAATCTGATCATTCACTTCCTATGTGAAATCCTTCAGTTTTCTCCTGACTTTGATAAAGCCTCAATTTTCTAGCAGGGGTCTAGAGCTTCCATGGCCTGGATCCCGCCTGCCTCTCCAGTCTCATCTCCCACTAATCTCCCAAAGGCCCCCTGATGCAGCCACATCAAGCAACCAGTTCTTGCTCTGCTCTTCTTACATTCATATCATTGCAAATGCTGTTCCTTCTGCCTGGAATGCCTTTCCTTCCCTCGTCCACAAGGCAAACTGCTTATCGTTCTTCAAGACAGCTTGAAGATCATCTCCTCTATGAATCTACTCTGATACACTCAGTAAGAGTTAGCTATAGTCCTCTGTTATGCACTAATTGTTTCCTTGTCTATTTTCATTAGACTGTAGCCCTGAATGGCAAAGACTTTGCCCACTTCTTTTTTGCAGCCCAAGTGCTTAGCACTGTGCCTTCCATGAGCCAACTATGTGTTTAATACCTGTTTATTGAAAGAGTGAATAGATGAATATTTATTGAAATACTGTTTCTAATATAATTCATTAATTAGGACACACCAAGGTGGGCAAAGTTTCCAATTTTTCTTCTTAGACATGGCAGGAGCTAAAAAAAAAGAAAAGATTTTCAAAATGAAAGCAATACCAACTAAGGTAATTTGTAATTCCATATTTTTTATTCTGAAGATTCCAGGACTCACCTCCAAATTCAGTTCCATGGTTGTCACATAAGTGGTAGGGTAATGTAATAGGTAGAGGTGATAGCTGTTACATGAAACGCTTATTTTTTGACATTTTGAATACCTGAGATACTTTATATGACAATATTTTTGATATAATACAAAACAAACCATCAATAGATAAAATACCTCAAGAATATACATCTAAATAATATTCTATGGGTGCATTTCTTTTACAATTGTAGTTTTAATAGCCTTGAACATCTGCAGTCACTTTTCTGGTAGGATTACTGCCCTTTCTATGGCAGATATTTACTATTCCTTTAATCTGCAGCTTCCTTGAGAGTTCTTTATTGTCTCTCTTACTAAGAAATGTAGCTTTTTTCTGTTGAGTTTTCAGAACGTTTTACCTCCATTTCCACCATAAAATTCGTAACCATTATGAAGGGTACTGTTTGAGATTTTTTCCAACAAAACTTTCTCTTCCTGAGTCCATGACTTGATTTCTATGGGCCATAAAAATTCCAGAACCCTTCTATTGCCCATTAGTATCAAACTAACATAATTTTGCAAGGCTGAGGTAGTCCAATAGCAAAATTTCTAAATAAGAGAACTCTAAAAACCGGACTTCCCTGGTGGCACAGTGGTTAAAAAATCCACCTGCCAATGCAGGGGACATGGGTTCGAGCCCTGGTCCGGGAAGATCCCACGTGCCACGGAGCAAACTAAGCCTGTGCGCCACAACTACTGAGCCTGTGCTCTAGAGTCTGCAAGCCACAACTACTGAACCCACGCACCTAGATCTCATGCTCCACAAGAGAAGCCACCGCAATGAGAAGCCCGCACACCGCAACGAAGAGTAGCCCGCTCGTCACAACTAGAGAAAGCCCACGTGTAGCAACGAAGACCCAATGCAGCCAAAAATTAATTAACTAATTTTAAAAAGAGAGAGAGAACTCTGAACACCTAAGAAATATATCTCAAAGATTTATAAAGATCAGATGGAGCAGAGGTTGAGGTGAGGAGGGCATGCAATAATCAGTAAGAAAAGGAATCTTGAAACGTGGGTATAAATCGACCCGTGTGGGGCAGAGTACAAGGACCCAGAGTGACTTGGAGAAGGTCTTCACATAGGAAACTGCCTCTGCAGGTTACATCTTCAGAAAAAAAGGAAACATGGCTAATGAAGAGATAAGTGTAGCTCCCAGTCAAGGAAAGGCATGACTCAAAAATGCAACACTTCTGAGAAAAAATGTGGCACCACCCACATGGGCTAGCCTTTAGACCTGGGAGTTGGGATAACTGCATTTAGCAGATGGGAGGAAAGAGAAGAGCAGAAACACAGTTCTGCGACAGGAAAAGGACATCACCAAAAATACTTATCTCCTCTCATACACCAGTGTGTTTTGACCCTCCAAAGACAAAAATGACTTCAACCATAGGGACTTCCCTGGTGGTCCAGTGGTTAAGACTCTGTGCTTCCGGGCTTCCCTGGTGGTGCAGTGGTTGAGAGTCCACCTGCCGATGCAGCGGACACGGGTTCGTGCCCTGGTCCGGGAAGATCCCACATGCCATGGAGCAGCTGGGCCCGTGAGCCATGGCCGCTGAGCCTGCGTGTCCGGAGCCTGTGCTCCGCAACGGGAGAGGCCACAACAGTGAAAAGCCTGCATACTGCAAAAAAAAAAAAAAAAAAAAGACTCTGTGCTTCCACCACAGGGGCCACGAGTTAGATCCCTGGTCAGGGAATTAAGATCCCACATGCTGCATGGCACGGCCAAAAAAAAAAGACCAAAGGCTTCAGCCATAGTTGGTGATTTCAAAAAGGAAATGTAAATTCCACAAAGAGAAAGAATTGGAGCAATAGCACAACCGTGTCGGCAATGGTGGAAAAACATATGTCACGTGGTGACTGAGCTGACATTTTAAACTTATTTACTTTTGGCTGCACTGGGTCTTCGTTGCTGCGCGTGGGCTTTCTCTAGTTGCGGCGAGCAGGGGCTACTCTTCATTGCGGTGCGCGGGCTTCTCAGTGTGGTGGCTTCTCTTGTTGCAGAGCACAGGCTCTAGGCGCGTGGGCTTCAGTAGTTGTGGCACGTGGGCTCAGTAGTTGTGGCTCGCGGGCTCTGGAGCACAGGCTCAGTAGTTGTGGTGCACGGGCTTAGTTGCTCCATGGCATGTGGGATCTTCCCAGACCAGGGCTCGAACCCATGTCCCCTGCCTTGGCAGACATATCCTCAACCACTGTGCCACCAGGGAAGACCTGAGCTGACATTTTAGGTTCAAATAGTCTATGGAATTGTGAAGGGGCCCCATCCAGCGTTTAGCATATTGTGTCTATGAGAAAACATGCTCTCGGTTGAAAACGAGGCTGGAGTACAGGCTATTTCTCATTTGTGGCAGTTTGTATCCAAGTAGCCACCTCTTTCAAGTGCATAACATCTTTAGCAGAATATGACTAGTCATGCAGTGCAAAGGAACTGGCAAATTAAAGATTTAATGGTCACTGAACAGAAAAGTCCATTTTTATTTTTATAAAGAAACTAACTGCATGGATACAAGGAACAGCAAAAGGAATGTAGTTACTGAAGTCAGTTCTTTCTTGGACTGGGTCTGAAATACTCTGAACATATGGATTGTTTATTATTACTGTTTATTAGTAGTAGTGAAACGTGCTTTAGAGAAAGATCACATTAGATCACATAATAAAATTATGTGATTAGCAAGGAGTTCCCAACATTGATCAATCCAGATTGATATTGTAGTTCTTGGTCTTCCGTTTCCTAAACTTCCTTCAGGTAACAGACCCGGGGATCTGATCATTCTTTGTTATTTCACATGAAAATGAATGAACAAAAATAGAAGTAATGGTCTGTGTGGAATTATTTGCTGGCGTTAAGTTAGGGTTTCAAGGAGAGCGACATGTCTGCTCCCTGTGTTGGGTACCTGTTGTCTCTGTGGTAGCTTGAAAAGCAAGTCAAATCTTATGGTCAAGATACACATCTACCCAAGTGTCTTTGTATTTTCAAGTTAAAATGAAATAACTTTTCCCAATTTTAGAAAGAGATAAAAGGCCATCTTCATTTTGAGTGATATTACCTGAAAACAGCAATTTTTCCCAGATGGCAAAGAATCCCCCAATTGTTTCAAAGAATGTCTGAAACGCCAAAAGCTGAAACCACCGGATTAAATTGGGATTCAGGAGTCTTCTGTGATAGAGAACTAGGCCAAGTTGAAAATTTTTTGCAAGGAGGACCAGAGATTAAGGAAGTCCATCTTCAAAATACACTTGAAAAGCCTTAAGAGCATGCCCGTGTAAGAAGTCAGCAGATTGGTGAGACTGAGGATTAACAGCTATACAGGATGGTTGGTTTAGTAATGCTCTTGAACTCAGAGAGTATTTGTTTCTCTGACTCATGTGGGTCAACCAGAGGGCAGTGTACGGGTAAGTTGGGGGAAGGGATGATGGTATGTAGTTGTTAATACCATATTCCAAAGTTATTATTGATTCTATATACTTTAATGAGTATGTATAATTTATCTTAAAATTTCAAATAATCTTAAAGCAGGAAATGAGATTTTTATATTGATTAAATAAATGCATTGGTTAAAATGTACCAAATGGTACTTGAGGGCCCTCATTTAGACTCCCTTTTGCAGAGTTCACGGTAGCCCTTTCAAATAGATTGGTCATGATTCACAATAGTTACAATCATTTAAACTATAATCTCAAGAGGAATGATAAAATCAAAATCTTCTTATCTAACCACTAGTGACTCTCAATTTTTACTCTATTAGGATTTCTGTCCTTTCTTCAAAGTATCCACCATTGTTAAGGGTGAAAGGGACATAGCCAACATCCCAGTGGTCCTTTTCTACAGGAGGGTGAAGTCTGTCTGCTTTCAAAGTACCAGCTACTTCTACCACTACACACTGTAACTGTGTCCAAAAGGAAGAGTATATTCAGAGCAAGCTCCCAGAATACATAATCCCTTATAAAACATGTGCAGCTGGAGCACAGACCCTTTCAAGTGCATCGCATAGCTCCATGGTGACTTATCTGAATGCTCCACTCAAAGCTTACTCTGGATGGCAGGGCCAGATTGAGCTGCAAAACTGTCCAAGTGTGCTTCCAAGCATCTCCACCAAAAACTTCCACTGAGCCACGCAGTTGGTCTGGTTAGATCACCAGTCTTTGGGCAGGTATCATGACTTCCTGCCTTAAATGCATGCCCATCAACCGTTTAGGTTTCATTGCCATTCCCACACAAAGACGCCCTTACACTGTCAGAAAGTTCTAGATCAATGGTCCCCAACCTTCTTCTTTATTAAAATCTCCTTATTAGCATCAACACATTGTAACTTTATTTGGACTTTATTTATTTATTTTTTTTGGACTTTATTGAGTGAGAAAACTACATAACTGCAAAAAAAATTACTAGCAAACTAAAATTGAGAATTAACTTATTAATCAACATTATCTATAGGTATTTTTTAAAATAATAGTTATATATGAAATATAGTCAGTCTTCAGGCAAGACTTGAAGACCTGTTTTACTTAAGGCTCTTTTGGTTGCAAATAACAGAAACAAACTCTGGCCAGAATAGATTAAAAGGTTCCAAGGAAAAGATAAACACCAAGCCATGGGAAGGGTCACGGTCAGTGGCAGTTCATGGCTTCATTTGTCTAGTTGATGACAAGAGTCAACTCATCCCAGAGTTACATCCTCCCAAAAGGGAGAGATCTTCAAAAACTTACTCAAATTCTATAGCTTTTTTTCTGGAAAATCACACAGTATTAGTTGGCTAGGGCTGCCATAACAAAATTCCATAGTCTGTGTTGCTTAACAGAATTTTTTTTTTCACAGTTCTGGAGGGTGGAAATCCAAGGTGAAGGTGCCAGCAGGACTGGTTTCTCCTGAGGCGTCTCTCCTTGGCTTGCAGATTTTCACCTTCTCATTGTGTCCTCACATGGTATTTTTTCTCTGTGTACATCCCTGGTGTCTCCTGCCCTTTTTATAAGAACACTAGTCATATTGGATTAGGGTCACCCTTGTAATCTCATTTAACCTTAGTTACTTCTTTAAAGGTCCTATCCCCAGATACAGTCACATTGGGGTGGGGGGGAAGGGTTCAACATATGAATTTTGAAGGGACACAATTTAGTCTATAATAGACACCATATCTGTTTTTTTCTCAGTAGGACTTATAAACTGCCATTGGCCAAAAGCACAAGAATCCCACCAGCTTGGGCACCTTCTTTTTTTTTTTTTTTTTTTTTTGGCCATGTCTTGTGGCTTGTGAGATCTTAGTTCCCCAACCAGGGATTGCACCCCGGTCCACAGCAGTGAAAGCCCACGTCCTAATTACTGGACCACCAGGGAATTCCCTGGGCACCTTCTTAAGTAGGTAGGATTAAACAATTTTGATAACTCAGAGTTGAACACCAAATAAGCACTGACCCAGGAATGTCACACTTTACAGGAACACCTCCTGGCAGATTTCAGTATTGCTACTTCACTAGCTGCTCATTTTGAAGTTCCAATGAGCAAGGAGTTCCATGATTAGCATATCTAGGCTGCTGTATGGAATTTTTAAAATATCTGTGGAATCATCCTTATAGAATAGATTCAAGACCAAATGGAGATAGTTCATTTTTTGACTTCCAAATTAGGGAAAAGCAAGGAAACACTACATGTATGGCTGGTTTCAACCAAATTCTTTCTTCAAATGACATAATATCATTCCTTACAGGTTTGGATGCCACTGTCACAGGAAAAAATGAGGGAGGTATAGGGAAGAGTTAGTTACATGTTATTTAGTGAAAATTGGAATTTGAACAAAATCTTATCTGGAAAAGAAAGAAAAAGCATTGAGACTTAGAGTTTTACCAAACTTCCAACCAACTTGGACCAAGATTCAAAACAAATACCATTGACCTGTGAATAACTCGAGGATTAGGGGTGCCAAACTTCTGTGCAGGTGAAAATCTGTGTATAATTTATAGCTGGCCCTCCAGATCCCCGGTTCCTGGTTCCTCCCTATACACAGTTCTTCCATATGTGCAGTCCAGCATCCGCGGATTCAACCAACCTCAGATAGTGTAGTACTATAGTATCAATATTTACTATTGCAAAAATCTGCTACGAGTGAACGGAGCAGTTCACACCTGTGTTGTTCAAGGGTCAACTGTACATAACTCTCAGATAAAAGACAAATTTTCCAAAAACTGAAAAGCCCTGACCAAACAAGTCTAAGGTACAAAAATATCTAAACTACAGCTATATATAACCCAATATGTAATATCTATAATTCAAACCATATTACTTTAAAAAAGTATGGATTTTTATCTGGGCTTACAGCTTCTTTCTCCTCTAACCATGTGCCAAAATAAACAGAGTTGTTCATATTCTGGTACATAAAATCACTTTTATAGTATTGCCTGCTATTAATTATCACATGAATAGTATCAAAGTATAGTATTACCTGGAATGAGTAGTTTTAAGTATTAGTCCAAGGAGGAAAACCTCTTTCACCAACTAAATGCCCTGGCAAACACTGGCACCTCCCAGGCACAGGCACTGCTGCCTCTCAACAAGGAACAGTCCCAGGGGTGCCATACTGTTGAATGCAGATAGATAAGCAGATAGATAATCACCAATACAGAACAGAATGCCATGTCCTCACCTGTGTTAAAAACATATCTGTGGGGCTTCCCTCGTGGCGCAGTGATTAAGAATCCGCCTGCCGATGTAGGGGACACGGGTTCGAGCCCTGGTCCGGGAAGATCCCACATGCTGCGGAGCAACTAAACCTGTGTACCACAACTACTGAGCCTGTGCTCTAGAGCCCGCGAGCCACAACTACTGAGCCTGTGTGCCACAACTACTGAAGTCGGCACGCCTGGAGCCTGTGCTCCACAACAAGAGAAGACACCACAATGAGAAGCCCGCGCACTGCAACGAAGAGTAGTCCCCACTCACTGCAACTAGAGAAAGCCCGCGCGCAGCAACGAAGACCCAATGCAGCCAAAAATATAAATAAATAAATTTATAAAAAACAAAACCAAAAAACATATCTGTGAAAATGGTCTACATGATATATTTTCGTGTAAATATTCATACTGTAGTCTGTGTATAGACTATCTTAGGAAGATGTATAAGAGACTATAATATCAGTATTGCTTCTGGGAGCCCAGTGTCTGGATGCCTTGGGTGGGAGAAAAACTTAGTTTTTATGGTTTATCTTTTCGTACCCTTTTAAGTTTTGTAGGATGTCAAGTATTGCTAATTCAAAAATAAATAAATAAACCATAATTTGAAAAATCCATGCCACTGTCTGATAAGAGAGTAGGTTAGGCTGGGGGTGAAGAGAGAAGCCTTAAGTGACTCACTTTTGCTACTCAGTGCCAGGCCCTACTGTGAGCATTTTGTAAATATTTAATTCAGTCCTCACCACAACCCTATGAAGTAGATGCTCTACAGGTGAGAAAACTAAGCACAGAGAGGTTAGATAATTTGCCCAAGGCCACATTGAAAGAATGCAGCAGAGACAAGATTTGAACCCTAGCAGCATGGCTCTAGGGTTTATGCTCTTATGGATGCTGTTTTGTGCATCATGATGTCATGATGTGAAAACCATGGCCTTGATCGTATCATATTTAACACAGTCAAACCCAATATACTGAAATTAATTCAGAACCCCATCCCACCCCCCTTTTATTTTTTCTGGGCCTTTAGTAATGTGCAGAGGCCATTCCTTCTTCATTTTAAGGTGACAGAACTTAAGTCAATTCCCCAAATTCAGTTGGTATCTGTACTATAAAAGCCTGAGCTCAAAGTCCTGTGTTGATGAACTCCACCAAAGTACATGGGAAGGAAGAGGAAGAGGCAGCTTTGCCAAAATTATTTAATAAGGGAGGGAGAAGTATTGGATTGGCCAAAAAGTTCGTTCGGGTAATATCTACGGAAAAACCTGAACAAACTTTTTGGCCAATCTAATAATATACTCAGAAGATAAGGCAGGAACTCAATCTTTGTCTTGTTAAATTAGATCAAATAGAATTTCCAAATCATCACATCAATGCTACAATTAAAATAGAGATCACTTATTATGTGCAAAATACTATTTCAACATCCATAAATATGAGAAAGATCGTTATAAGTATTTACCAAGGACAATTCAGTCTCATCTTACGCTTGATTCACTGAGTAGCTCAGATACTTATCTGCTCCCTGCGCCAAAGGGGTCCTCATGCTTTAACAGTGGCTAAACTGATTGTCTACTATTTTACACACATACATTATCTCTAATTTTCAGGGAAATTCTCTGAGCAAAGCATTTGTTGTAGGCAAAATTTTTTAAGATAGCCCCCAAAGCTGTCTTGCCCTAACACCTAGAACCTATGAATATGATAAGATTTCACTCTGGTGATTATTTTATGTAATATAGCAGAGGTGACCTTAAGAAAGGGGGATTATCTGGGTGGGACTGATCTAAATACACGAGCCCTGAAAAGCAGTTAGCCTTTAAATGGCTGAGAGCAGAAGTCAGAGACACTCCAAGTGTGAGAAGAACTTGATGTGCAGTCCCGGTCTGAAAGATGGAGAGGCCTCGGAGAAGGAATGTAGGCGCCTGAATGAGCTGAGAGAGTCCCGCAGCTCTCAGACCTACAACTGCAAGGAACTGAATGCTGCCGAGAACAGGAAAGCGCTTGGAAGAGGACCCTGGGCTCTAGGTGAGAACACAGCGGATGGACACCTTGATTTCAGCCTTGTGAGATGGCCCAGAGAACCCAGTTATGCCACCCGGGACTTCTGACCTACAAAACTGCGAGACAATAAACAGGCGTTGTTCCAGTCCTCTAGTTGTGTGCAAATTTGTTACACAGCAGTAGAAAACTAATATACATTAATATCCCCCTTTTACAGACGAGGAAACGGAAGCTGAAAAAAGTCAAGTAAATGGGTTAAAACTATCTTGTGGGGAATTCCCTGGCATCCCAGTGGTTAGGACTCCGGCTTCCAATGCAGGGGGCTTGGCTTTGATCCCTGGTGGGGGAACTAAGATCCCGCAAGCCGTGCGGCCAAAAAATTAAAAAATAAAAATGGGACTGTGGTGAAGACAGGGTTTGACTTAGGCTTGACTTCCCACCCAGTTCACCTTTCTCGCTCACGGCCATACCACCTCCAGTGGGGGGAGGTGAGGGCCCTGCCCACCCGCTGCTGAGTAGTGTGTTAACCAGTCAGGAGCCACGGAGGTAAAAGGAATAAAGTTCTCTCTGGCTGAGGAAAGGATGACTCAGATTCTTATTTTTAGAAACCAACATGAAAGTATTGGCTGAACAATAGCTAGGTTTTCTACAGAGATCTTGATCCCTGGGAGTGGCCTTCACTATCAGCTCTGTTGAGATGTATTAGCTGGTCTCCTTTTTTAGCTGCAAGCACTAGGTGACTGATTTTCAAAGAAGTGGAGCTGAATGGATTTAGACAGATTAACATTCTAACAAGAAATGGGGGAAGAAGAGCGAATCCTGCGTTGCTTGCTAACGTACTGAAACACATTCAATAAAACCCCCCTCTCCAAGGCCTAGCTTTGTAAATATTTGCGTTATAAAGATACGTCAGTTTAAAAGGGAGTAGTTTCTCGAAGAGCAGTTGCCAGCAGGATCTGGCCCCAGCTCCCTATGTGACCTTTCTTCCTCCTTCCGGCTTCCTCCACTCCAATCACAGGGCCCCTGGGCATTCCCTAGAACCTGCCAAGCCCTATGCTGCCTCAGGGCCATTGCCCTTCTGTTCTCCCTGGCTTGGAAAGTTCTTCCTCTAGTGCCTGCCCTGAATTCATTCAGATCACTGTTCAACTGGTATCTTACTTGAGTGTCTTTCCCTGACCATCTTATTTAAAGCAGCTGTGCTCTCCACCTGTCACTCTCTCCTTACGCTGCTGTATTTTTCTTATAGCACTTTGACCACCTGAGACTCGTTACACATAAAAATATATTTATTTGTTATCTACTGTCTCCCACACTAGAATGTAAGCTCTAGGAGGGCAGAGAGCATTTCTTTGTTATATTCTTTGCTGCATCCCCAGTGTCCAGAACAATTCATGGCATATAGCAGACAGATATTTGTTGAATGAATTAATAAATCAGGAACAACAGCATTGCATCTGTTTAAATAATGTGTCTGGGACTTCGCTGGTGGCACTGTAGTTAAGAATCCGCCTGCCGATGCAGGGGACACGGGTTCGAGCCCTGGTCCGGGAGGATCCCACATGCCTTGGAGCAACTAAGCCCATGCACCACAACTACTGAGCCCATGTGCTGCAACTACTGAAGCCCTTGCGCCTAGAGCCCGTGCTCTGCAACAAGGGAAGCCACCGCAGTGAGGAGCCCGTGCACCACAACAAAGAGGAGCCCCCGCTCTCTGCAACTAGAGAAAGCCCACGCGCAGCAATGAAGACCCAATGCAGCCAAAAATAAAAAATAAATAAATAAAAATAAATTTTAAAAAAATTAAATAATTTGTCACTCCTGAGGTATCTCTGCATCCACTTTGTTTTCTCTCTCTTTTAAAGCAGTTGCTAACATGTTCAATATGGAACAGATACTTGATTGCATGGTTGTACAAAGTCCAGAATAAAAAAAGATTTAAAACCAGAAACAGACCAAGAATGAAGTTCTTCCTTGCCTCTCAATAGTTATGTGACCTTGGAAAAGTCACTTATTGCTCTTGGCTCCAGATATCTTATCTTTTAAATAGGGATAGATAGAGCCTTTTTTTTTTCATTTTTAAAAAAGTGAAGTATAGTTGATGTACAATATTACATAAATTACAGGTGTACAACATAGTGATTCACAACTTTTAAGGTTTATATTCCATTTACTACAGAATACCAGCTATACTCCCTGAGTTGTAGTGTGCAAATTATAGAGTCTACTTTGAAGGACCAAAGCAAATGGGATCTAGAGGTTTCTTCCTACATTAAGATCCTTTGTAATTAGAATTCACTTGTTAGAGAAACAGAAAATATCGGTTTTAGCTTTCCCAATGTTAAACGTACACTGAGTATGTAACTTAGGACAAGTCCTTTAACCTCTCTAGGCCTCCAGATAAACCAACGTTTTTTTGAGGTCCGTTTGAGGTCAGATCTTAGTCACCAGCAGGGGTGGAGGTGGTGCGGAGCTGGGTCAACCAGATGTCTTGGTGTTTGCAAGACCTTGATCTCTGTCTCTACAGGGCATGGGTCCACCTGTTGTTTGGTTGGGGTGAGGCTCAAGACTGAAATGTTGGTTCAGTAAATATTATCTGAGCACTTGCCATATGCTATGTGCTGGAGGATACCACAGTGAACACTGTAGACAAGGTTCCTGCCCTCTTACATTCTGATGGTAGGAAACAGATGATAAATAGGTAAATTATAAATGAATCAAGACAAAATGATGAGTTCTCAGAAGGAAGCAGAATGTTATAATAGAGAAAGCAGATAGGAATTATTGGGTTAACTTGGATCAGGGAAGTCCTTTCTGGAGCATTTAAGCTGAGCTTTAAAGGATTAGAAAAATCCAGCTACAGAAAGAGCATTCCAGGCCAAGGTAAAGGCAGGCCGAACCAGCAAGGCCTTGAGAAGGGAAAGAGACATTCTAGGAACTGACAAAGGCCAGTGTGCAAAGGCTGTAATGATTGAGGGGACAGTGGCATGAAATGAGGCCATCAGGCAGGCAGGAGTCACTTCCTGTGAGTAAGGCCTTACAGGCCATGCTTAATGTGACCAGTCACCCCTATTGCCCAGAACTGAGGAGTTTCCTGGGATGTGGGACTTTTAGTGCTTAGATCAGCAAAGTCTTGGGCAAGATAAGGGATGAATTGGTCACCCATGGTAGAGGGTTGTACTCTAACCTGTCTGCAACAGGCAGTCACTGAAGGGTTTTAAGTAAGGAAATGGTATGTCTTGCCTTCTCTTTTCAAAGGTCATTCTTGGCTTTTGTGTGGCAAAAGGATCGGAAAAGAGCTAAAGATGGAAAAGGAGGAGGCCAACTAGCCAATTATTGCAATCCTCCATGCAAGAGAGGATGGTGGATTGAAATAGATTGGTGGCATTGAAGATGGAGAGATGTGGATGGATGGAAGACACATTTTGGAGGTAGAATGAACAGGACTTGGGAATGTATGTTAGTGTTAGTGAAGGGAAAGGAGTTAAAGATGACTCCTGGGCTCCTGATTTTAATAACTAGGTAATGATTTTTTTTCAGAGGGAAATCTGAGAAGGACTAGATGTGGAATTTGGAGGAGGACAGGGATGGAGGTATCTAGAGCTCCATTGGGAGGAAAATGTAATATTCGGAGTGAAGACACTCTTATTGTTAATGTTCAAAGTATTTTGTAAGCAGTAACTAATTAGTTCTCATAACAGTTGTTCTGAGTTGTTAATTACCCGAACCCCATTTTACAGGCTCTGGCGAAGAGCAAGGTCAGTAATTCGCCTAAGGCTAGAGCAAATTAAAGAAGTAACAGCAGCACCAATTCATTCCTGGTAATCCTATGCTCTACCAGTCTTTTTTTTTTTTTTTTTTTCAGTACTTGGGCCTCTCACTGTTGTGGCCTCTCCCTTTGCGGAGCACAGGCTCCGGATGCACAGGTTCAGCGGCCATGGCTCACGGGCCTAGCCGCTCCGCGGCATGTGGGATCTTCCCAGACCGGGGCACGAACCCGTGTCCCCTGCATCGGCAGGCAGACTCTCAGCCACTGCACCACCAGGGAAGCCCTCTACCAGTCTTTTAAAAGAGTAACTCTTTTGGGTAGAGTGAGTAAATCAAATGGTGTTTTGGAAGAGAACGGCATGGATTTTGAGGTTAATAGACCTGGAATCATGTTTTGGCTTTGCTCCTTATAACTGATGTGATATGGACGCATATGTAATAATTCCTTGAGCCTCAGTTTCCTATAAAATAATACTTATAGAGTCAGCTACTAAACATGTTCTTATTTCTGCTGTATTTTCTGCCTAGAAACAATTTTTCCCAGAAAGCCAACTGTCATCCTATTACAGAGAGCTTCTCTGATCACCTATAATAAATTAGCAGCCCTCCACCCAAAGGCATTCTCTACCCACATTAGCCTGGTTCGATTTCTCTTTATAGCACTTATTACCACCTGACCTATTATATATCCGTTTCCGTACGATCAGGGATTTTGTCTGTTTTTGTTCCCTGCTGTGTCTAGAATGATGCCTGGCACAAAAGAGTGCTAAATAGTTGTTGAATGAGTGAATAAATTAAACACAATTTTACATATAATAAAACTCTTTGCATGATATCTGCCATGATAGGAACTCAATAATAGTTATCAGAATAGAAATTGAGAAACATACTCAATTTTATGTATTTCTTGTCTAATAAACATTTTAGCAGTATTTCTCTGTATATTATATTAAAGATAAATCTTTAGGTTATTCCTGAAAAGGTATACCAATTTTGTGCTTCATTTGATTCATGTACAGAAAGACAGTCTTTGCTGTTCTGTGGTAATTCTCATTGTCGTTTTGTGGATTACAGTTATGTGGTCATGAGAACGAACCACTTAATGCACTGACTCACAAACAGTATGCACATGAACAAACAACACTGACTGAAGGTTCAAAAGTATGCTACCACCACTTAGGGATGAAAATTGTATTTTTAAACAATTGAGATGAAAATTGAGTTATAGATACTTTGTCATCTCCCAGACCTCCCAGGGAAGAATGGAAAAGCTACAAGTAACTTTTCTCCTGTAAAAGTACTCAACTTCTCAGTAGTAACTTTATTATAAAATATTCATTCTTGGGCTTCCCTGGTGGCGCAGTGGTTGAGAATCCGCCTGCCGATGCAGGGGACACGGGTTCGTGCCCCGGTCCTGGAAGATCCCACATGCCTCGGAGCAGCTGGGCCCGTGAGCCATGGCCACTGAGCCTGCGCGTCCGGAGCCTGTGCTCCGCAAAGGGAGAGGCCACAACAGTGAGAGGCCCGCCTACCACAAAAAAAAAAAAAAAAAAAAAAAAAAAAAAATTCATTCTTAATTTTTCTATTCTAGTGACATAGGTCTTACCATTCTTATTATTATCTTTCTTTTAACCTCATCTACTTTAAATATTTGCTCAAATGCCACCTTATATGTGAAACCTATTCTGACCATACCCCCTCCAGTCCCTACCACTCCTGGTCTCCCTTATGCAGCTCTACTTTTTCAAACCACAGCACTTGCCACCTTAATGCTATTATATAATTTACTTATTTATTATGTTTATGATCTGTATCCCCCCAATTAAAATGTAATCTTCACGAGGGTAGAAATTTTTATCTATTTTGTTCACTTCTGTCTGCCCAAGGCCCAGAACATAGTGTATCACGTCATAGATGAATGACTGAAACTGAAACTCTAAGACTAAACAAAATATAAGTTTGTTGGAGTTTAGGGAGATGCGATGGAAACTGCAGTCTCTGGTCTCAAGTCACATCAGACAGGTGTAATAGCATAATCTCTGCATGATGCCAGTGTGACTTCTAACCATGATGTCAGCCAAGTCTGTCACTGTCTTTTCTGTTTCTCCCCTATACTCCCAAGCATTAGTCTCTACTTGGTTACCAGCCCTCAGCTCATTTATTTTTCTGGCCACTTCCATTTTATTAATTGTCTCTTTCCCCTTCCTTCTGATTTTCTACCTTTCCTCCTTCATTGAGAATAACCAAATGAATGAAGCATCAATCAATGAATCAGTTAACAAACATTTACTATCTGCTATATATTTAGCACCAGCAGGCGTATAATATATCCTAGTGGTTGAGCCAGCAACTATGGGGTTGGACAGGCTTTGGTTGAAATCCTGGCTTTGCCCTTTACTAGCTGGCTGACTAGGGACAGTCACTTAACTTCAGTTTCCCCATATGTGAAATGAGGGTAATAATGACATGTGCCTCAGAGGCTGTTCTGAGGAATTAGTGAGAGTGTGAGTACAAAATACTTAGAATACTGCCAGACACAAATTAGGTGATCCATAAAAAAAATAACATAAACATTAGCTCTTAAGATTAATTCTGTTCTAGTTCTCTGTGGGAAATAGGCTATATGTCTAAAACTTTATCCTTATCTCCATAGAATTTCTCAACCCATAAGCCAGTTAGAAAACAATCCAGGGCTAGATATATGACCTAGCACTCATTTGTTCAGTTTAAACTGTATAGAGATGTAGTGGTGTTGAAAGGAGTAAAAAGGGAAAAAAGTAAATGCCAGAAATACTGATTTGTAGCATAAAGAGGCAGAAAATATATATTATTAGATTTGTGGTTTATTAAATTTTTTATATATAGTATATTTAAAATATGTATTTGATTCATAGTATTGGAGGAAAAAAATTGTATGAATTGCATTATTAGCCTTTTGAGGTGCAATGCATTGTAGTGGTTGAGAACTTCAATATCCTAGAGCCATATTGCAGGTTTGAATCCCACTTAATTAGCTGTGTGGTGTTGGCCAAGTCATTTAGTCTCTCTGTACCTGTTTCCTCATCTATAAAACGGAGGTGAAAATAATGGTAAATATATTGTAGGATTGTTATGAAAATTAAATTGACTAACACATGTAAAGTACTGAGAACAGTGCCTAGCATATGGCAAGTGCCCAAGTGTTAGATACTATCACCCCACATTTATTCTTTCTTTCTTTCTTTCCTAAGTCTTCACCAGAGAAGAATAGTTTAAAATGCCATAGTTAGATTTTTTTCATTATTTACTCCTAATATAAAATATGTGTTTAACTTGAGCTACCTCGTAATATGTTGGTAGCAAACAAAGCAAAACAAAACGAAGAAAACACAATCCTTCCTAAGAGTAATCTTAAAGCAGTGATGGCAGGTTAGCATCCTGCTGTCTC
The DNA here is from genome assembly GCF_026419965.1 of Kogia breviceps. Classification (NCBI taxonomy): domain Eukaryota; kingdom Metazoa; phylum Chordata; class Mammalia; order Artiodactyla; family Physeteridae; genus Kogia; species Kogia breviceps. The sequence goes on from NC_081315.1 coordinate 83,202,006, forward strand.
CTGGGAGGACCAGTTCTTGAATTCTGTGTATGAAGGTGATATGGGCTTGATTATGTATTAAAGGGGAGAGCTGTTATATTGACTCATATGCCCAAACTATCGAGCTCTGTTATTTTGCATTTACAGTATTACCCTTCCTCCATATGGATTTCCAGGCTCTTTCGTTGGATTAATTTTTTTTCCACCCAAAGAATTACTATTTAATGACTATACATGACACATACCTAATACATAGGCCTCACTGTGTTTTATTTTTTCTTGTCTCACATGTTCATTACAGTCTAAATTTTCCTTTATACATGTTATTTTAAGTTTACAATAGTGTTCCATTGGTCTATTACTCCCTGATAAAGCCTTTTAAAAAAATATTTATTTATTAATTTTGGTTGTGCTGGGTTTTAGTGGCAGCAGGCGGGCCCTCAGTTGTGGCTCATGGGCTCCTTAGTTGCAGCACGCAGTCTCCTAAGTTGTGGCATGCAAACTCTTAGTTGTGGCCTGCATGTGGGATCCAGTTCCCTGGCCAGGGATCGAACCCATGCCCATTGCATTAGGAGCACGGAGTCTTAACCACTGTGCCACCGGGGAAGTCCCCACGATAAAGCTTTTAGACCCCATTCGAATGAGCTTTGCATAAAAGTAACCAAAACGTTTGTGGGTTTTTTTTTTTGTGTGTGTGTGTGTGTGTGTGTGTGTGTGTGTGTGTGTGTGTGTGTGGTACGCGGCCCTCTCACTGTTGTGGCCTCTCCCGTTGCGGAGCACAGGCTCCAGACGCACAGGCTCAGTGGCCATGGCTCACGGGCCCAGCCACTCCACGGCATGTGGGATCTTCCCAGACCGGAACATGAACCCATATCCCCTGCATCAGCAGGCGGATTTTCAACCACTGCGCCACGAGAGAAGCCCCCAAAACGTTTTTTATCTGAGCTGCTACTCAAAGTATATTTTAAAGTAGTTCTGTCTCTTTTACTTCAAATAATAAAGTACATTGAGTTGTTGGGTCATATGTATAAAATCTTTCATAGGGCAGGATGCAAATGTAAAGCATTGTTACAGATGGCTCTGGCATGCCAAAAAATCTTCCTTTATTCTAAGGTTGCTAACAATGTCTCCTATTCTAGAAAATAGTTGTATAACTTTGCAGTGGAGAAACCTTAACCAAGTAATCAAGTTAATACCACCACTGATAAAGAGATATCAACCTCCTGTTCCCCCTAAAATGATGCACCAAGGACACATCATTTCTGTAGTCCTCCTGCCAAAAAGGCAAACTTCAATCTAATCATGAGTAAACATCAGACGAACCCAAACTGCAAGACATTCTATAAAATAATTAGCTGATACTCATTGATAATGTCAAGGTCAGGAAAGAAATGCAAAGACTGAGCAACCCCTGTGGATTGGAGGATACTAAGAAGACACAACAACTAAATCTAACACAAGAACTTGTGTTGGATCCTGGACTTCAGTGGAAAACTGCTGAAATTTGAGGAAGATTTACAGTTTAGTTAACAGACTTGTTTCTATGATAACTTTCTGGCTTTAATAATTGTACAATAGTTATGAAAGATGTTAACATCAGGGTAAGCTAGATAAAGGGTAGCCGTGAACTCTATACTATTTTTGCAACTTTTCTGTAAGTCTATAATTATTTAAAAATAGAAATTAAACAAACAAAAGAACTCTCTGTGTCTGACTTTAAAGCCCTGACTCTTAACCACCAGAATGCCCTTTGAATTCTAGGTCCAAGCTTCATAGGGATTGGTTGATGGTTGGCTTGTGGAACTGCATTGCAAGACACCTGCCTGGTATCTCAGAGCTAAGTCATGTGTTTAAGGTAACTGGAAATAAATAAATAGGAAAAAGAATAAGTAACAGTTTGCCTTCAATTAACCTATTAACAAGCTTTCAATCCAAAAACAATTAGAAAGCATGTCAGCGTTCAACTAATAGCTAGTATTTATATGGCACTTACTATGCACTAGGCCTTTCTCTAAGCATGTTACAAATTTTAACGTATTTAATCCTCACTCCAACCCTTTGAGGGTAGGTAGCATTAATTATCCCTTTTTACAGATGATGAAACCGAGACACAGATTTTAAGTGGCTTGCCCAAGGTCACAAAAATGATAAATGGGAAAGCCAAAATTCAGACCCAAACAGTCTGTCTCTAGTCATTGGCACGTGCTTATCCAAATCTCTACACTGCCCTCCACATAGATTTTTGTGTTTTTAGAAATTTTATTTTGAGTTACCTATGGTTTGGGGAGCACCAATGTTTGTCAACATTTAGGGTCTTGAAGCCTGTACTTTTTAAGCCGTAAACCTTGTCCAGTCATGTCCTGGTACACAGCTCAAACCCACCCTGCAGTTTCCCTGCAGGGTCTACAGAAAAGGCGCTGAAACCTCTGCCAGGCTGGCTCACTGATCTAGCTTTGCCCCAGAAACCTGGAGAGAAAAGATTCCTTTCCCAAACGCAGGTCTCAGTTCTCTATCTTAGGAGTGGGTTTTATTTTCTCTACACAAAAATAGAATCAAATTTATGCTATATAATCAGTGAGTTTGCAAAGTAAGGATTTCATTTCCCTGTGATAGTATCTGAACTGAACATGTGAACCAACAGGCTCCTAAAACTATTGGTTAGTCAATTCAACTAGAAAAACAGAAAATATGCTAACTGGCATGGCTGGGCCAGAGTGGGCGGAGGAAGGCTAAATTTCTATTCACAAAGTCTGATTCATTTAGAAAAAGAAAAAGTCACATGCCATCAGATTGGGGTTTGTGTTCACTGCACTGAGGAGAAGTACAGAGCCTTCATACTCTCAGGGGTGACTAAGCCATTATTTCACTTGGAACACAAAGAACTGTTGCTTTGCTCACCCCTCACTGTAATTAGCTCTTGCAAGCAGGGGATGAAGAATCTAACACGAGAGCTCCTTGGCTGTGGGCCAAACACTCAGAATTATTTATTTTATTTTGCTTAAGGAAACAGAGGAGAAGAGGTCCATGTCTAACAGCCTGTTTCTTCATGGGCCCCTGATTTATGTGCAGTAGGATGATAATTATGCACTCTTCTGTCTGAGAGCAATAGTGGGTCCTTCCAAGAGACTCAGATTGCACGTGCTGGTTTGAGGCAGTGTGGTACATTGGTTTGACAACCAGCTTTGGGAGAGGTTGAAGGCTGATTTGTTGTGTTTGCCAATTTCTACAGTGTAAAGACTCCTACCTTGACTGATTTCAGGCTACTAATATGACATCACTGAACAAGGAGTTGGGAAGAGATGGATGCACAGCAGTATGGCCATTATATACTCTTTCCACCCTTCAAATGCAGTTGACGTAACTAAGCTTAAAAACAGAGATAATGGCAAAATGTAATGAAATAATTAGGAAATGATAAGTTTTGAGTATTTGTTACTTCATTTTTAATGGAATTTATCGAATTGTAAGTTTCCATCATTTAATTTTAATAATAGCTGTATTTAACAACTGGCTCACCAGCTGTGAGAGCCAGAACAAGGCAGCTCAAGAACCGCTGATCTGAGACCTGTGGCAGGGGCCACTGGGTGGCATGGGCACAAAAGAACTCAAATACATCTGTCACTTCAAAACAGGGCCCACCCATTGTCATCCGGGCTTCTATTTTCTCATTTTGTGAGAATAGTCATTCTAGAATGTGTTGCCTAGCTTTACTCACCGACAAAGCAGAGAGACCATCCCTATTCCTGGTTATAGTCTGCAGGTTCTCTAATCCAAGCCTCTGGTTTTACAAAAGAGGAAAGTCAGTCTCAGAAGAGTCAAATAATCATAATAATAATAGCTAACATTGATTAAACTCCTACTATGGGGCTTCCCTGGTGGCGCAGTGGTTGAGAGTCCGCCTGCCGATACAGGGGACGCGGGTTCGTGCCCCGGTCCGGGAAGATCCCACATGCCGCGGAGCGGCTGGGCCTGTGAGCCATGGCCACCGAGCCTGCGCGTCCGGAGCCTGTGCTCCGCAATGGGAGAGGCCACAACAGTGAGAGGCCCGCATACCGCAAAAAAAAAAAAAAAAAAGTAAAAAAAAAAAAAAAAACTCCTACTATGGGGACTTCCCTAGTGGCGCAGTGGTTAAAAATCCGCCTGCCAAAGCAGGGGACCCGGGTTCGATCGCTGGTCCAGGAAGATCCCACATGCCACGGAGCAACTAAGCCCTTGAGCCACAACTACTGAAGCCCGAGTGCCACAACTACTGAAGCCCGCGCTCCTAGAGCCCGTGCTCTGCAACAAGAGAAGCCACTTCAATGAGAAGCCACGCACCGCAACGAAGAGTAGTCCCCTGCTCGCTGCTAACTAGAGAAAGCCCACGTGCAGCAACAAAGACACAAAGCAGCCAAAAGATAAATAAACAAATAAATAATAAACTCCTACTATGGCCAGCTGCTGTGCTAGGTATGTCATGGTTCACCAAAAGGCAGCTCCTCCTCTTGACTTTGTGTTTTCATCACCCAAGCTGCCTCCCATTTATACCTTGAGAGTAAAGCCTATGGCTTTACTATTTTTATGTAGCCTGCCATAACTTGCACAGAACCTTAAATATAATAGGTGCACAATAAATGTTTACTGAACTATATTGAGATATTTAGGCTTCAGACCCAAATATGCTGCTTGAACTCTTGGAAAACACTGCCCCAGTATTCCCTGTCATTGCCAAAAAGGCTTGTAGAACATTTAAGGAGGAGTAAACTATACATATTATAAAATGTACCACTTTAACCATTTAAAAATGTACAATTTAGTGGCATTAAGTACATTCACAATATTGTGCAACCATTATCACCTTCCATTTTTAAACTATTTTTAAAAAGACACCCACAATAGTTATTTTTTCATTTATTGAATAAGTAACATATGCATATGACGTAAATGTAAACAGTCTGTGAGGATTTCTAGGAAAAAGAAAGTCTTCCCATTCCAGACCCTGTAACCTCCCATTTCTTCTCTCCAGAGGCAACCAGTATACATTTCTACACATCTTTGTATTCGAGGAGAACATGCACTAGAGCTAGCTGGCTTGGGTTTAAATCCTGGCTCAACCACTGACCAACTGTGTGACCTTGAGCAAATCACTTAACCTCTCTGTGTCTCTGTGTCTCTGGATTATAATAGTACCTAGCTCCTAGGGTTATTGTAAGGATTCATGCATTCATATGTATAAAGTACTTAGAATTGTGCACATAGGAAGTACTATCTACTTCCTGTGAATAATACTCTGGGATTATTATCTTCCCAAAGACCTTAGTGCATATATGAGTGATATGCAAGTGTGTATATGTCACAAGCAGTGTGGGAGCACTGAAGGGTGAGGGATGGGATGAGGCAGCAGCAATATGCTGGGAGAACAGCGTATGGAAAGCAGGAGACTGCTGATCTTCCTGTGTTGCTGACAAGCTTTGGGGCTTCAGACGTTACCTCTCTGAGCCTTTGTTTTCTCACCTGTGAAATGAGAACATCTGACCAGATGAATGTTAAGGTCCTTTTCACATTTAACATTCAGTATCTGTCTCTAAAAGGATTGAAAGGTGCCAGGACTTTTTAAGGGAACTGAAGAAATCAAATTAGTAGGCAGGGAGGAGGTTTCCTCAGACAGACATTGATACTTCAGTGGGACCGAGACTCTCAGGTCAACTGTGCCACCTGCTTGAGTCATCTGGTTTCCCACATCCTCTTTCAAAGGAGCTACGCACAGTTCCTCCGCACTACGGTTCAATTTCAAGTTCACGTGGTCCAGTTCTAACAGGCCAGAGGGATTCTTTGTTGGCCTTGATGACTCATAGGGACAGTTTGCCACCTATTTTACTGACTACAATCCAGGATTACTGCGCTGATAGATTCTTGAGTCTTTTGCTTGGTTTTCTTAAAAGGTAAAATTTACCAGCTGGTAATCTCTGGTTATTTTCTGGTCTGCTTGGCCAGATGGCGCTTTCAGTGACAAAGCTTCACAGCACAAAGGTTTCACTTTGTTCTGTATCTTCTCTGCACTGTTTCTCAGATATCAACATTTCTACTCATGCAGACTTTTTTTCTGAACCCAGAAACTTAGACATTCAGTGATGAAAACTGATGAGAGAAGCTTCCAGAGTCTGATTAGCTTGGAGTCATCATCTAGTCACTGTGTGATTAGACATTCAAATAAAATTATACACATTTCTATTTGGAGACTCACTTTGATTATGAACATTTGAAAATTCACCGTTATTGCTGTTGTTACTACTGACTTATCATTATTGTATTGATAATAAATATTGTATAGAATACTTGCATATTGCCATTCACAAAGTATCTTTTAAAATATTAACCTATTTGATCTATATTATTATCCTTTGGGGAAGTATAGGACTGTAGATGAGAGAATAAGCCTCAGAGTTTTACCAGATTGGGTTTGAATCCCAGCTCTGATCTTAGATTTGGTCAGTCTCAATGTTCATGTCTGTAAAATGGGGATAATAATACTTAATTCATACAGCTGTGGGTGGATTTGGAGACCTAATGCAAAGAGCCTAGCTCAGTGCTTGGCACATAAAGCCCTCAATAAATGGTGGCTATGAGTACTACTGTTATAATCATTCTCCTTTTCTACATGAGGAAATTGAGGCTCAAAGAGATGAAGAGATTTACTCAGGGTTGTTTATGCCATAAGTGATAAAGCTGTGATTCAAATGTAGGTCTTTTGGATTCAAAACTTGTCTATGTTCTTTCCACAGTGTGACATTGCCACCCAAAACAACTGTTTTAGTACACTAAAAGTGCCTAGCTTTGCGATTCAACTCGTTAAAAAGGTACTTGTTATGTTTTTAAGTTTTATTTGCTGTTTTGCTTTGTTCCCTTTTTTTTCTTGTTTTTGGCAGCAAATAGGGATTGAACCTGGGCCCTCGACTGCCAGGGAATTCCCCCCTTTACCTCTTGATAGTTTTCTCTTTCTCTTTCCCTCTCTCTCTCTTTCTCTCTCTCTCTCTCTCTCTCTCTCTCTCTCTCTCTCTCTCTCTCTCTCTCTCTCTCTCTCTCTCTCGCTCTCATTTAACAGAACCCAAATTAGGGAATTTGAAGTGAAGAGCAATAAAAATAGTCCTTGGACTGGTTTCTGACTCATAGCTAAACAGCTCCAATTTACATTCAAGTGCCTACCTCTTTGAAAGTCTCCAAATGTTCCCTTAGATCTTTGGAGCTGGAAGTTCTCTTCCTTCTCTTCTGTGTCATCTAGCTCAGCTCCTTCGTGAAAGCAGAGGAAAGCAAGTTAGCATAGGAAGTTCAAACTCGTGAAGGAGCCAGAGCTGGAACCCACATGTCCAGGATCCCAGTCCAGGTTTCTTTCTTCTTCTCTTTGCTCTTCTATGAGCGTTCTCTCTCCTCTACCCTTTTACTAAAACTAATGGATGTTATCTTCATAATCCTATGTGCTGGATTCGACGATCATTTAAAATATCAGCTGCTTACACAATTGTAGCAATCGAGACCTCACAGTCATAAGACTAGCATGGCGTCTTTGGAAATCATGCTGTCAAGATGGGAGTCTCCTTCCAATGTTTTTGTTCTGGTCTTAGGGTGGTAACACGAGGCTTTCTCCTGACTTACCTAAGCCTTCCTGCTTTGGGCAGAATTGAAAGCAGGGCAGTACTTGCCAATCCCGTGGTATTTCAGTGTCTCCCTATAGTCATAACCAACGTTAGGAAGTATGAAATTTTAAATCCTATACTTGCAGGCTTCCTCCCTTCCTTTCCAAGCCAAGTACACTGCTAAACCCAAATTTGGAGATTTTCCAAAAGTTAGGCCTCTTTAAACTTGATCCTCTAAAAGATCCCTTCCCCCTTCTCTCTCCTACAGTCACAGGGCCTACCTCACAGTGCACCCAAAGGCAGTGAATTTCCAAATGCACAGAGGAGGAAAAAAATAAGTGCCCAGTTTTGAGTTATGATCCCTGACTATTTTGAGCACATGACCTAAATCAAACAATGATGGTCAATGTGTTTTGAACTGGGTATGAATTATTTTCAAACTCTTCTTGTCACTTAAACCTAAATTTCATTCCTTACTAGCTGGGACACCTTGGGCGGGCAAGTCATTTGACTTCTCTAGGCTTCTAGTTTTCCATCAGTCCATGGCTGTGATAATAGCTCAAAAGGCTAGTAGAAGAAATAAATAAGTGCTACCTGCCTGGCACATGTCAGCCCTTAAAAAATGCTAACATTCTTTCCTTCCTTGCCTCCTTAGTGCCTCTACTGCCCCTCTTCAAATCCTCCTTGGTTCTTTCCCAATTTCCACTAACAACATGGTGGAACTCAGGGTCATTTTCCTGTGCCAACTCCCATTTCTTACACTGAAGGCTGTTTAGTTCATTTCCATTTCTGTTCAGCAGGGAACATCAACTTTCCTTCTCATGGCTCTGGAATTTGTGTTCCTCTTTGTTTGTTTGAAGTCTAACATTGTGGGGTATCAGCCTCCACCTTCGATCTAATCCCTGCTAGTCCAGGCGGACAGGTCTTCCTTGGCAGTGAGATTTTAAAATAACACCGCAGGTAAGCACTGCTGAAATTCAGCTGAAACCAGCCTTCCCTAAAGACCAGCTGCCTGCTTAACCAAAAGTCTTGGATTCCTCTCCAGGATTACATCTCCTTCTGGGGCTATTTACTCAGCCCACAGCTTACTACAGAGCTGGTTTTCACCCTGTGATAAAAACTACAAAGATAGCCGCTTTCTTAAAGACTGATGGCATCTTTGAGTTGCCTCAGGCTTATCTGCAGCAATTTTCCTGTAGCCATTCCACCAACTCTCAGGCCTCTAGTCACTGGTTTTTCACACCCTGGGAATTTATTCCATGGATTGCTAATGGCTGGGCAAGTCTGTTTGGAGACTTGCCCTGCATTGAAAGGACCCTTTTTTTTTTTTGCAAATAAGATGACAATCAGAGTCAGTCCTGCGGGAGGGGCAAGGAAAGGTTTCCTAACCTCCTCTCAAGACACAGAATTCCCCTTGGCCCAGCAGTGCAGGGTCAGGAACATGGCTTCCAGCTTTTTCCTGTGTATGCGGGGGTTATAGCCAGGAAACCACAGCAGAAGGCTCACATATTCTTTCATCAAATATTTATTGGGCATTTACTCTGTACAAGGCACTTTGCTAGGGCCTGGGTTAACAAGATGAGTAAGTCATAGTTCCTAGTGGGCAAAGACAAACACACCTACACGTAATTACAATGCCATGTGATGCACAGCATAAGAGAAGTCTGTGTAAAGGGCCAAGGATCTTGGAGGAAGGAGGCCCTCGTATTGGATGGTAGAGTATGGTGGATGAAAATGGTATCACAGAGGAGTTGATCATCGTCCAGCAGAACCTCCAGAATGAGGAGCTCAGCTGACTGGAGACACGTGGCATAAGGGCCGAAGTGAAGGAGAAAGGAGAGACTGGTTGGCTTCCTCCAGAAGTAACTTCAGAGACAAGGACTTGAATGCCATAATTAATTTGGGAGATGATCCCAGGAAACAGGGGTAGAAGAGTGAGGCCTGCAACAGGGATGTAAGGAGGGTGCGTTATCAAGACAGTTGCCATTGGACTTCCCTGGTGGTCCAGTGCTTAAGACTCCATGCTTCCACTGCAGGGGGCCCTGGTTTCATCCCTGGGAAGGGAGCTAAGATCCCACAAGCTGTGCCGCGTGGCCAAAAAAACAAAAAGTCTGGCATCTGAGGCTAGCATTAAAAAAAAAAAAGAAAAAAGACAGTTGCCATTGTGAGTAATTGGAGCTCAACCCCTTCGGGCAGCTCTGGGAGTCAGGGTAGCATAAGGCATGGCTCACACTTACCCCAACAGAAGGGCAAAGACGTTGGAGTAGGAGGAGGTGCTTCCAGGGACACTTCTGGCTTACCCTGCCTAGGGTGCTCCTGCAGCCAAAGAAAAGCCACAGGAAGAGAGATGCAGATGTTTGCAGCAATTTTTAGTGTGGACAGGCAAATGTGGCCTGATGTGAGCGAGGCTCCCATAGCATGAGACATGAAAGGCAGTGAGACATGAAAAGAGCACCATGAATTATGGACCATTCGTGAAGGGGCAAGAGATAAACCTGAAAAAGAAAGTGGTAGTTAACTTGAATGCCTTGCTAAGGGGTTGGATTTTTATTCGATAGGGGATGGGAATCACTGAGGGATCTGGGCAGCAGAGTGCTATGGTCAGATGAGCCAAGTGCCACAGAAGCAGGACAGGTTGTGAGACGGGAAAGCAAAGCAACACCCAGATACTGGACCTGTCAGCATACCGGATGGACAAATCAGCAGCGCTTACAGGGAGGAAGTAATTGTTCCTTCTTCTGTACTCTCAGGCAAAGCAGGACCTTTATGCTTTTATAATAATGTACATGCTTACTCAACCGGACCATCCATTTATGGGTTCTGGGGTCATGCACCATCCTGAGCCCAATACCTAGTGCAGGGTCTAGCACACGGCAGGTACTCAGGAAGTATCTGACTGATGGATGACTAGGTTGGTTTATACTCATAGCCCTACCCAGAGCTATTCACTGTGCTTATAACATGATTATCCTTGATTCCAAAGGGTGCTAGATTATTTTGTGTATGCATTTTGGAAGTGGACTGCAGAGGCGGTGCTGACAGGATGCTCTGAAGTATTTTGAGTCTCCTCTATAAGCCCAGAGCAGGTCACAGATGATGTTTCCTTCCCCCTGTGCTGCTCTCACAAGGCCTCGGTGGAACTTTCCCTAATTGTCACTTCCATGGAGACATTTTGCCACAGTCCCTATGTCATCACTGGAGGCTGGACTTTCCCTCTGTCCTTGGCCAACTAAGTGTCCTAGCCCCCTCTTTCTGCCTAAATCGGACAGCAGTTTCTTCTGGTTGCCAACCAGAGAAAGAGGCTATCATTGTCATTCAACAAGAGGACAGTTTTCTGAAGTGGCTCTGTGACCTTTTCAGAAAATCCCCATAGAAAGGGGAAATATCCTGATGATAAACAAGAGGAAAATAGAAACAATTCAGTAGCCAAATCCTTTCCAGAAGGGGCTCCACGCCCAGTGATTCTGACCCAGTTCGCAAAGTAGAGGAGAGTTAATCAGATCCCACCACCACAGAGTCCAAAAAGAACCTCTAGAGGTCATTCGATCCATGGCTCTGCTGTAGGCACAACCAAACTAAGTTCATTAACCAGCTGTACTTCAAACATTTTAGGAAGGAGAGTCTTTATCCTTTTCCATTAGAGATCAAAAAATTTTATGGTTAAGAAGTCCTTCAAGGAAGTAACAGAACTTATGACCTGGAAACTCATTTCATAGCTGATGAAACTGAAGCTGAGCCAGTGCTAAAACATTGTCCCTTGACCCCCAGTTTAGAAACTTCCTTCAATCACTCATCAAGCGTTCCTTGAGTGCCTACCACGTGGACCTCTAGTTGGAACTGGGAAAACACAGCTCAACAAGACAGTTTCTGCACCCCCAGCAGGGGGCTCATAATCCAGTTGAGCAGAAATATTTGCATTTAATTAACTATAACCAAATGTCACCAATGCTAAAATAAAGGCATATTCAAATGCGTCTTGAAGTCTTACCAAGATTTTTTTTGTTTAAAAAAAAAAAGTTGCTAATATTTACAGCAGATTGCAAATGCTTCTACTTCTACCTCCTGCTCCAATCCTCATGTTCATTAAGAAATGTACACATTTCATTAGGTACACACTTAACGGCAATTGTGTAAATCCCTGAATTGTATTGTAAAATCAGAAAGCACATGCTCCCAACTCAAGTTGCAGTGTCAAGCTGTTATTTGTCCAAAGTGGTAAAGGAGCTGAACTGAGGTACTTACCTTCCTACTGCCTACGACCTTAGAAACATTGTCACCGTGCTGACAGTAAATGGAATCAGATGCTTAAAAAAATAAGGAAGAACAAAGAAAAAGGAAATCTTACTACTTTCCAGGTTTATTGTAAAATCCATAATGAAACCCTTAATGTTTTTGAGGGGGGTAGTCATACAGGTCACTAGCCCATGGACTGGTTGTCATTGCCAAAGAAATAGGCTGAAGTTAGAATGTGATTTATTTGAGCAATATTGTGTCAATTAGGGCCTAAAAGAAAGATGCTGGTAGACTAGCCTCTTATCATTCTAAAAAGAAAAAATGCACTAGTCTTACCAAAGTTAAGAAAGGAGATACTACCAGGATGATAGCTTTCTGATTAGTAAGACATGAGGGGGAAAATGCCCCTGGGGACAGACAGGTAAGTGTGTATAAATTTCACTAACTCTGCCATTGCTATTTCATGACTCTTCAATCAAGAATTGAACTTGAGGGCTTCCCTGGTGGCGCAGTAGTTGAGAATCCGCCTGCCGATGCAGGGGACACGGGTTCGAGCCCTGGTCTGGGAGGATCCCACATGCCGCGGAGCAACTAGGCCCGTGAGCCACAACTACTGAGCCTGCACGTCTGGAGCCTGTGCTCCACAACGGGAGAGGCCACAACAGTGAGAGGCCCACGTAACGCGATGAAGAGTGGCCCCTGCTTGCCACAACTAGAGAAAGCCCAAGCACAGAAACGAAGACCCAACACAGAAAAAAAAAAAAATTAATAAACTCCTACCCCCAACATCTAAAAAAAAAGAGTTGAACTTGAAAGTGTCAATCAGTGATGCATTGAAGTAAAAATGCCACTTAGGTTCTGGAACCAAATCTCCTTCTGCTTCCCTATAGTCAGTACTGACCTAGTTTCAACTGCTGGCCCCATAGCTGGATGCTGTGGTGAACCTGTTCCTGGCAACTCATGGGATGCCCCATTCTCCTACCTGCAAGTCACCACCTCTCTGTGAAATCCTGTTTTGATTGATGGTCATATGAAGCTAGAAACCTTGGAAGCAGGTTGCCTGCTCTTTTTTCTCACTGCCACTCCCTCCCTTCTTCCTTACCACATTCAGGTGACATCAAATTCTCTCAGTTCTAGTTATTCAACAAATCAGGGAGGGTTAAACTGCAGTAAATAGAAATCATTCTAGCTGTTTTAAGCAGAAAGGGATTTAATATACGCAACTAAGTACTTATACAATTATTGGAAGTGCAGATATTCCACTGGACCTTGAGGCCTGGCTTCCATAGTAACACTGCAGAATTGGCCTGTCAGGGGAGCAGCTGCATTGCTACAATCAGGGAGGTGGGGAGTTAGAAAACCACCATTGGAACTATTGAGTTCAGGGAAACACCGTTTTCCGGGGTCAGAAAGCTACCACTGCCACGTTTGCAACAGACGCATGCCATGTCTGCTAGATCCACACCAGCAAAAAAAATGAGTGCTCTGTGCTCTACCTGTGCTCTGTGCTCTGTGCTCTACCCACACAGCTAGCAGCCCCATGGGATGATGCCACAGGAACACTCCACGTGTTTATGACTGTGCTTGCTGGAAGAAATAGCAGAAGCAGCCAGAAACCTGGCCCCTTCCTCACTTTTATCTTCCAAATTTTGCATAAAATGGATCCGTTTGTCAGAACTCACATTGCATTTGGAGCTTCAACTGCAAGGGGTCTGGGAAATGTGGTTTTTAGCTTTCCAGCCTTTCAGGACAAGGAGGTACACTGGAAGAAGAGTAGAATGAGATAATTCACAGTATCTATCGCATTCAACATCTCTTGAACAGCCACTGCCATATGGACCTGGTCATCTCTTACCTGAACCATTGCAATTTCCTCATAACTAGTCTCTCTGCTCCAAAGTTCTCCCCCTCTTCAATCCATCCTCTGTGTTGCACTTAAAACACACCCGGGATCATGTCACTGTCCTGCTCAAAATCTTATCACCCATAAGAATAAGGACCATTCTCCTTTCAAGCCTCTTAACCATCTGGCCCCAACTCACCTTACCAGCTGCAAATCCTGCCACTTCACCACCCCCCAGGCTTTGGTCACACTGGGTGTTAAATGCTTTCACCACTCCTCCCCCTATCTTGTCGTTATTGTTCAAGACCTTCCCCTGACTTAGAATTCCCTACTACCCTTCATTTTTCTTATTTTTAATTCCCTGTTCAAACGTTACCACCTCTAAAAAGTTCCCTTCACCTTACCCCTCTTTCCATACAGGCAGAATTAATGGGTTCTTCCTGGCATTTTGCATCTCTCTCTCTATTGCCTTCCTTGCTTTGTATTATGTATAGTTAAATAGGTGTCTGTCTTTCCAATATGAGGGAATGGATCATGTTTCTATTCATCTGTGTATCTCCAGTGTGTGATTCTTGGTAGATAATAAATATTTGTTGAACAAATGAATGAATGAATGACTTGTTCACTCTGTCTAGGACACCCTATCCCACTTGACTAGCTTTCCTCTTCAGCTTATAGACATTCCGAGGCCTTTCTCCTCTCAAAAAGCAAGCTTTCCTTTGATCCTCTGGCTACTATCCTATCACTGTTCTTCATTTCAAGGCCAGTTATCTGAAAGGGTTGCCTACACCTGCTATCTTCACTCCTTCACCACCCAGCTTTACCACTCCACCAAAATCACCCTTGTCTAGGTCACCAGTTATCTCCTAGTTGCTAAACAAAATGATAGTTTTCAATCCTTATCTTACTTAACACTTTGCCTCACTTGACTTTGTGAACAAGCCTTCCTTCTTGACTCTCATTCCTTCCTGGGCTAACACTTTCTCCTTAGCCTTCTCCATGGACTCGTCTCCCTTTGTCAGGACACAGTTTCTGTCTCTAGTCCTCTTCTCTTCTTCTCCCAACACTCTGGGTGATCTCATGGCCCCATTATGCTCCTAACTCATTTCATATCATTCTCTCCTTCCATGCCTCCACTCCAGCTATGCCAACCTTCTAGCTGTTCTTGAACAGGCAAACAACCCTCTTGCTCTGCCTGGCGTACGCTTCCTCTGGGTGTTTGAGTTGCTTTGTTCCTCACCATCTTCATGCCTCTCAATGTCACCTTTTCAGAGAGGCCTTCCCAACCAGTTTTTCTTTTTTTTTTTTTAACATCTTTATTGGAGTATAATTGCTTTACAATGGTGTGTTAGTTTCTGCTGTACCTGATCACCTTTGAAATATTGCAACCCACTTCAACTTTATTTTTCTTCCTTGCTTTAATCCTCTATTCCCTTCCCTCCTTTATTTTTCTTCATAGCTTCATACTACTTACCATCGTCAAACCTGCTGTATATTTGGCTTATTTATTATTATTATTATTATTTTGTCTGTCTCTCCCAACCAGAATGTAAACTCCATGAGGATAAGTTTGTGCCTGTTTTGTTCACTGCTGTTTTCCCAAGTTCTAGAACAGTGCTTGGCACATGGTCAGTGTTTGATAAATGTTTGTGGAATGAATGATTACCTCTACTCCAAACCTTTTTGTGTTTCCTAACTCACCCCCAATAACTGATCAGTCACTAAGCCCCATGACTCTTACCTCCTAAATATATCCTTAATCCTCTCTTCTCCATGTGCTTTGACTCTAGTCTAGCCTCCAACAGGTATGTGAATTTGATCTCTGCACCCCCTTTCAAAGCCCTTTTGAACTCCTTAGCATAACAGATAGTTCTCATGAACTGGTCTATCTCTCAATTTCATTTTACACTACTGTCATCCAACCCTCTAGCTATAGAGAGCTCCTTGTCTCAAACCGCTGAATCCACCATCTCTCTTGTTCTGGGGTGGTTTTCACTCTCCTGAAATACACTTCTCAACTTCTTTACCTGTCAACTCCTAAGCAACCTACAGGCCTCTCAGTTCTGATATCATCTCCCTTAGTTGACCCCTAAAGCCTAAGTTAAACTGCCATGAACTTCCTGGGCTTACACACTCTAATGCCATTGGCCGGTTGCTTACTAGCTGTTGCCATAGAGTCTAAACTCCTTGAAGATAGGGAACTTATCTCATTTATTTTTTATATTCAGCATGATGCACAGAACCTAACACATAGTAGATGCTTGATAAATATTGGTTGACATTTGGATGATGAATCATAACAGGAAGTACTTACGTTGGGCTTATTATGGTCTGGTGCTCTTCCCAGCACCCCAATTACAGTAGCACATGGAAACTTCCCAATATTCCTAATGGTGAGGATACTGGTAAGGAGCCTAAAGACCCGGGGTGGTTAAGTTATTTGCCCACAGTCACACAGTTGGTAAGTGGCAGACACAGGATTCAGACTCAGGTATCTGGCTCCACACTGTCTGTAACGCTATGCTTATACCGGTGATGGATGGATGGAAGGTGTATACAAGGGTAGTCGAAGTAGAGAAACAATAGAAGCAAAGGTGAGAATATTCACATTATTATTATTATTATTATTTTTTAAATTTTTCGCGATATGCGGGCCTCTCACTGTTGTGGCCTCTCCCGTTGTGGAGCACAGGCTCCCGATGCACAGGCTCAGCAGCCATGACTCACAGCCCAGCCGCTCTGCGGCATGTGGGATCTTCCTGGACCGGGGCACGAACCCACGTCCCCTGCATCGGCAGGCTGCGCCACTAGGGAAGCCCCTCACATTATTTTTATGTGGCTTTTATGGTCAGTAAATTTGGCCATACCTGAAATGAATTCTGTCGTGTAAAATACTCATCCCCGGACTTCCCTGTGGCACAGTGGTTAAGAATCCGTCTGCCAATGCAGAGGACACTGGTTTGAGCCCTGATCCGGGAAGATCCCACATGCCATGGAGCAACTAAGCCCGTGTGCCACAACTACTGAGCCTGCCCTCTACAGCCCATAAGCCACAACAACTGAAGCCCGCGTGCCACACTACTGAAGCCCACGCACCTAGAGCCCGTGCTCCGCAACAAGAGAAGCCACCACAAGGACAAGCCTGCGCACCGCAATGAAGAGTAGCCCCCGCTCGCCGCAACTAGAGAAAGCCCGCGTGCAGCAACGAAGACCCAACGCAGCCATAAATAAATAAATTTATAAAAAAAAATACTCAGCCCCTACAATGTATGTCAAATTAAAACCTTATTCATATTTTGGACAACACACTTCGTATTCACTCTCCAATGTGACCCTAAACCTCAGATCCTAGATGAGCTAAACCCCACCTTCCTTGACACACACTTCTACAAATTGATATCAAAACATTCAAATGTATATCCACATTCACTCATTCATTCAACACTTTCCGAGTGCTTCCTGTGTGCCAGGCACTGTCTTTACACTAGTACTACTGCTACTAGAGTACACACGCCCATATATAATATAATCGAAGACAATATAGAATCTTTTCTGAGGCTGTAGAGTGTAGAGGTTAGGATCACAGGCTAAAGAGCCAGACTGCCTGGGTTAAACCCCAGCTCTGCCATTTTCTAGTTCTGAGGTCTCAGCATTGTCATCTGTCCTGTGCATTGGTCTCTTCATCTATAAAATGGGTACAACAACAGTCTGTCTCCAGGGGTTGTTGTGAGGATTAAATAGTTAAAACATGTAAAGTGCTTAACACGGCATCTGGCAAATACTCTGTAGCAAGCACTTAATAAATGTTAGTAATTTTATGTTGACAATCTTTTTTAATAAGTTATTGCTGAATGATTGAGCTTCTTATGTGAGGCTGTCTTCCCTTATAAAATAAAAAGAAATCTGGAGGTCTTCTCTGATGGGGAATAAGCCTTAAAGGGATATAAAGGAATTAACGACATTTGTTGCCATAACAAAACCATGTCTTGGTCTCCAGTGGGCCTTTAAGGGCCTGTAATTTACATTAGGGCTCCTTCTATCTCAGCAGGCGGGTGAGGCGGGCAAAGCCTGCAGCCTAAATAGGCGGGCTTTGGCAGAGCTTTTTGTGCAGGAAGAACGGAGGTCAAGGGACTTCTTGTATTAAAGGCCTTTCTCAAAATGAAGGATTTGGCTTCTGAGATTAATGTTCGAAGTGAACCCCTGCTATACTTAATTCCCTTTTCTGTGAACTCAGTGCATTTTTAAAATTCAGTTAGGGGCCCTCCTATGGTGTGGCATGGAAACCACAAACCCAGACGCCCTTCTGATGGAGTTCACACTGCTCTCCCTCATCTTTCGACCCATGGGCTGATGACTGCATTCTAGGGTTAGTCACTGCGCTAAATTCTTTAGGTTAAAGTGTGCCCAGAAATAACATGTCTTAAATGTGCACACTTTAGATCCACTGGGGACTTAACATAAACATTTAAAAATAAAAGATTTCTTTAAAAGAGGCGTCTATGGGTAGTTAGTGGCCACCATGTAAGGAAATGAGAAGCTGTGGAAACTGGGGATTAGAGGTCTCTTTGGGTCGAGTTGCATTTTTTAGATTATAATAGGGTTTCTTTTCTGAATAATTTCTGTTGGGCAAAATATCAACAGCCTCAACAGAAAGCTTGGGTTCAGATTGGTGATTTTATCCCATCTACCAATAAGTTTTCTGTTTTAGGTAAAATTAGGAGGAATGAGGGAAACTGGTGGAAAGTAAATCCATTGAGAAGATATTTGCCTTTTTCACTTTATAAGATCAGCTCCCATGAGAAATAAACAATAAAAGCTCCCCTCCCCATAAAAGTCAACTGCTTATATATAACCACTTATATATAACCACTGTTACAAGGAATTGTTATATAGGGAAATGATTTATAACAGTAATAATAGCAAACAGTTATACAGCAATTACTATGTGCCGGGCATTATTCTAAGCTCTTTGCACTTATTTGTTACATGCCTCATTTAGGCCTCACGTGTACCATTTTAGTGCATAGTCTTTGGTCTTAAAAAAAAATAACTAATGTGTTGAAACTTAGAGTGTGTCGAGCACTGTGTTTTTACGTGTATCACCTCATTTAATCTTCATGATGACCCCACAGTTAGGTATTGCATCAGCCGCAGACTGAGGCTCAGAGAGTTAGGTAACGCTCTCCACAACTGTCAGGACGCACACTTCGGTCTTATTGACATCAAACCTGAGCTCTTTATCTTGCTGCCCTTCTGTTTGTCATAGAATTGGAAGCATACTGCATAGGGTCAGTATGCCTCTCTTTCACAGGGATCTTTGATGGGGTTCTTTGTGGGTTTCCATGCCTCCAAAGTGAGAAGTGTCCGGAAACTCTGGCTAGAATTTCCTGGTCCTCTCCCCACAACTAGGAGCTAAAATAATTGTTTGGAACGCCTTGATTCTGTTCCCTAACTGGGTACAGGAATAGAGTAATCATAGTTCTAGCAATAGGAATAGTGAAAAGCAGTTAAAAAAAAAACCTGAAACAAGAAACCTTGGCTCTGCTATTTACCAGTACCTTGGAGCAACTCTTGATAACCTCAGTTTCCTAATCTGAGCAGTGGGGTGATATAAATGATTTGAGACTTACCCATACATACACTGTTGTGATGACCAAAGATGACAATACATCATCATTAGAAATTCTGTGTAGATGCGTGGTTATTATTGTACTGTGATTCTCTACAAAGGTCTGAGGCTTGCCCCTATTAATGAGGGTGTCTTGCAGTAGTGTTATTTGACCTTAAATATGTGAAAGACAGTTCTTTGTGAGCTGTGGAATAGGTTTTTTCCAGGTACAAAAGGAAATACCACTTCTGGAGTACCTACTATGTGCCAGGAATCATAATGAGACTTCACCTCTCATTTCACTCTTATAGAAATCCAGAAGAGGGAGATGTTATTATTTTATAAATGAAGAAACTGAAGCTCAGCGCAGTTAAGCAATTTGCCCAGCATCCCATAGCTAAGAGGTAAAATTTAGGTTCAAACTCACAGCTATGGGAAAACAATCTCCGTGCTATCTGCATCCACTCTAGCACTCTGCCTTTTAGGCAGAAGGGAAAGAAGAAAACAGAAAGCAAAAGCAGGGGTCTACAGAACTCAAATGCCCCAGGATTATGGGGTTCGCCTGAGAATTAAAATGATGATGATGATAATAGTAATAGTAAAGACAAAGAACAGACTTCAAGGTCAGCCACAAAGAAGTAATAATGAAAGTTTACATTTCTTTTGCCACAGACTGTCACTGAAAAAATCCGTTTTGTTTTCTGTACATTCCTAGGGATAGCAGTGGGAAGTAGTTAGGAATAAGAATTATACCCACTTACTAGGTGGCAGTGTACAAAACTGAGAAAGAAAGAGCAGAAGTTCCAGGCAACATTTGAGAGAAAGTAGCCAACTCAGAACTGCCATAAGGACTTGCTTCCAGGGCCATCTTCCTTGACTCCAGCTTCAGTTTACCTGCAGTCACTGACCTCCACACTTTCAAACTCATTGTATTATTCCTGGTCATTATCCCCCAGGTTTGGCCCAGTCCTTCCTGTAGAAAAACCTGTTCTGAGGTGGAAAAATCTGTGAGCCTGAGAATGTCCCCTCTCGAATTCTTGAACTCAGAGGGTCCCTGACACTGGGAGGCTCTCAAGGCCACAATCCAGATATTTCTGGAAAAGAAAAGAAAAATTCAAGCTAATGTGGAGTTGGAGTTTTTAAGTTGTCTGGTGGTTGTGGAGCCCTTGTGCATGCCTGGCAGCTTAGATACTGTGAGAGAATCTCGGAGAGTTCTCGATGCCTGATCTTCATGCTTCACTCTGGCTTACATACGGACAAGGAATGAATCTAAAACTCAGAAAATGTTTACTTGATTTGTTTGTTATGCCTTGCACCATAGAAAGATAAAAAAATCAAAGGGATTTAAAAGGTTTCAGAATTCTTTGCTGGTTTTAAGGAATCATTTTTTTTCCAAAAGGTGGCAAATGCTGCTTTTAGATTTAACTAGAACTGAGAACAACCCCAGCCTCACCACTCACGGTAAACTTGCACTAATTGACCTCAGTGCCTTCAATCTGCAAAATGGGGATAAAGTACTTCATAGGATAGAACTGTAGGATCAGATAAGATGAGGTGGGTGAAAGTGCACAACAAAGTACAAAGAGCCTCATTCATGTAAAGGGACTATGATTTCTTTCTTTAAGAGTGAAGTTAAGTGGAGGCAAAAGGATGTCAGCACTGATCACATCTTAGCCTTCAATAATCACTTTCGAGTATTTATGGAGTTTGAAAATTATTTCCCCCGATTTCACACTGATTTTCAAATGGCAATGACCATTATTTGTCCAGCATTGGCTTTTAACTGAATAGGATAAGTAACTCTCCCAGGGTCAGACAGTAAATTAAGTGCCTAAATATCCAAATTAGAATGAAGCACACATCCATGGTAGATTGCAGGGTCCTGAGTTTCCTCTCTGTTAGTGAACTCCATGGAGTGTACAGGCCGATTTATTTTCATGTATCTTGTCAAACTTGCAACTTTCAAGTGAGATGGAAATCATCTGAACACTATTTTACAGGACCTTTATTTTCCATCACATTCAAGACTGTCCACAATGAATGTAAACTGCAAAAACCTCATCGTTAGAATCTTCCAGAAACAGAGGCTGGGAGAGGTTAAAAAAACAACAAAAACAAAAACACTGGCTCAAAGCCTTACAGCTAGTGAGTGGCAATGCTGTATCAAGAGCCCACTTCTCTGACCAGGAC
Source organism: Kogia breviceps (assembly GCF_026419965.1). Lineage (NCBI taxonomy): Eukaryota > Metazoa > Chordata > Mammalia > Artiodactyla > Physeteridae > Kogia > Kogia breviceps. The sequence continues at coordinate 83,223,469 of NC_081315.1, forward strand.
CTCTCCTCTTCACAAAAAAGCCACAGTACAAATAATAATAATAATTAAAAAATATATAGTGGCAGCTAACACAATGTGCCAGGCACTGTTCTAAGCTTTTTGTATGCATTAACTAATTTAACCCGCCCCCCCAAAAATTTGGAGTATTCCTTCACTAAAGCAGCCCAGTGAGAAGCTGCACTTTTTTTTTTTTTTTCTCAGTTGAATGACATTGCAACCCGAAATCACAACTCCGTTTTAGGTTCCTGGTGGTGCCTGCTTCCTCTTCTAGTTTGTTTAGTCACAGAATTCGATTCCTGTTGGCCGATTACGCGCCTACAAACAGGCTTAGCGCTCAATTGAAATGCGTGAGGCTCCTTAACTCTTGTATAAACAGGTAATGCGAAGGGGTGGGGCACAGATTGCGGATTTCTTTGCGACGGGGATGGGGTGGGAGTTAGAACTAACTACCCAGAGAGCAGGCAAGGTGAAGGGAGGGCTTGGCTGCTGTTTTTAAATGCAGTGTTTTTTGTTCCCTTTCTAGAAACCAGCTGCAACTTTAGGTCAGAGCGCATTAACATGAGCCACTTGTGAACGAGCAGCGCCCAGGCCCCAGGCCCTGCTGTGAAGGCCCGGGCAAAGGTCAGGGCTTGGTCCGCGTGACGTTCCTGCCCGTGATCATCCAAGCGGTGCTCTGCCTCAGGTAAGGACACTCTGGGAGGTTCCCCCGTCTTCAGGCCCGCCGCCGGGCTCGCGGTGATCCTACCTGGTCAAACGACTTCTTTACTAGGGGGGAAGAACGGGGGTGGGCTGTACTGATCGGCTCGTGATTCAACAGCTGGTTCCTTATTCCTCAAACGTGGTTCTGCTTGGGTTCCCTCAACAGCCCAAAGGGGCCAGACGTCTGATTCAGACAGATGTCCTCAGGTGGAGCAGGTGCCACTTCTGGGGCTGTTTCTGGCTGTCTGAAATGGATGTGACTTTTTTGAGCGGGGAGAGAAGTCTGAGGTGAAGTCCCCAAATCTCTCCCAGTCAAGACAAGATTTTTTTTTTTTTTTTTTTTAACCTTCAGCAAAGGTATCTGCCCTCCTAAAACAACAGGAATGTTGCACTGGCCTTCAGCCAGAGAAGGCTCAGCGAGCAGGATAAAATTTCAATGCAGATTTACGGGAAGTTGCCGGTGCTGGGAGTAAAAATCTGGTTTGGTGAGTTTAAGGGAAGGGAGTAGACGAGAGACAACCTTGCTACTGTGAGGCGCAGAGCCTCGGCTGGGGGAGGGTAGAGGGAGGAGGAAACAGGGAAGAGCTGGAGCCGAGACTCTGAGCGCTCTCCGCGCGCAGCGCCGGACGCAGCAGGGCTCCCCGGGCCGCGGGTCTCCCCCGGGTGCGGATCCGACGCCACTCGGCCAGTGGAAGCGCCGCGCTTTCAAGTTCACGCTCCCGCCAGGAATTTAGCCCCCGAGAGCTGCCTTCTGGTTATCGCTCGTGCTTCCCACTTTGGAATGTGCAGTTGGGGACAGTGAGAAGCCGGGGCTCAGGGAGTTGTTCCTCGTAGAGAGTTTCTCTCTTCAGGTTTCCAAAGTTAAGAAATTCTGACAAACTGGAATTCCCAGAGCCTGGGAGTTAAGCCTCAAACGATCTGTTGCTTTAAGCGGCGCGGTAGGGAGTAGCTGGACACTCCTTATTTTGGTTTTACATTAAAAAGAGGGAGGCCGAGAAGATGTTGTAGGTTACTTCCTAGCTCTGTCAATTGCTACCGGGCTGTGAATGGTGTTAATTTCTGAAGTGGGCGACTGCAAATACATAACAAAGGTAAGGTAGCTTTGGGCAATCCTTCTAACTACTGTCCCTTAATCTTACATTTGGGTCCCAATTTTGAAATCTTGTTTTCTTCTCTTTTTAGCCCTTATTTCCCCTCATTCTACCATCCACCCCGTTCCGACTCTGGTATATTTAACGGGAAAGAAATGGTTTATAAAAAGATTTTAAAAGCGTCAGCTTCTGGAAAAGCAGAAAATCATATACAGTCAGCCCCATCGTTTCCTCTGGTGATGAAACCTTTTCCATACAAGAAACAGATTTTTTTTTTTTTCGCTCTTGAAAGCATACGATTGGGCCGTCCAGAGGCACAGGTGACTTTTTAGACTCAGATTATTAAAGTGAGATTGAGGAAACCTTTATGACAGGCGTCTCGCTTAAGTGAGTGGTAAGGCGGGGGTGGGGGAGGGTTGCTGGGTCGTGTGATGTCTTCTTGTACTCGTTTACCTCCCAAGGTAACACTCAGTACAGGCTTAGTTGTTTAAAGTTAAAAATTCAGTCCGCATAGAAGCGTAGAGTTGATGAACTCAGACAGCTGACAAATCAGTCACCGGATATTTAAGAAATCAGTTAAAATAAATGAAGTGGAATTTTTCAAGTAAGTGATTCATTTTTTATTTAGGCAAAAGTTCATATACTCTTGGGTACTGTCCCAAGGCATTTGGGGATGAGGCTTCTTTCTTGAAAGCTAATCAGAGATAGTGTCCTGCAGGTACTCACCCATAGGCTGTACTGATTTGAACGAAAAATCAAGCAACTTTTTTCTAGTGGCGTTGTAATGGCTCACTCAGTTTTCTTTAGCATGAATGTAGGTTAGAAATGTGTTCTTTCAAACTTGTAATGCTGGAGTCACACAAATTTTTTAGGGCAGAGAAAGCAAAGGATTGACAAAACAAACATGAAGAGGTTGCCACAGTATGAAGGACCATTGCAATTTAGAACAAGAGCGTCTGAGAATTGCAGATGCCAGTCCTAAAGGGTGAAAGGTTGTCAGCAGCGTAAAACACAACCTCTAGACAAAGACAAGACAAAGCCAAGTACAAGGACAAAGACAAAAACAAAGCCAAGTACCCGGTCAAGGCGATGAGATAGCATTTTGCGGGAGTTTGTGTTGCTGTTAATTTAAACCATAATCCTTGTCAGATTGGGGATATGAAATCTTGGAGGGAAACAAAACTAAACCAGTCTGAAATGGAAACAGGAGGAAGGAAAGAAAGAAATTTGGGTTTTTGTGTCCTTTTATTTATTTACTTTGTAGTACGCGGGCCTCTCACTGTTGTGGCCTCTCCCGTTGCGGAGCACAGGCTCTGGACGCAGGCTCAGTGGCCATGGCTCACGGGCCCAGCCGCTCTGCAGCATGTGGGATCTTCCCGGGCCAAGGCACGAACCCGCGTCCCCTGCATCGGCAGGTGGATGCCCAACCACTGCGCCACCAGGGAAGCCCATGTATCCTTTCTTGTCTACCTTACCCTTCACCTTGTTCTGATACATTGGGCTGGACAAGAAGTTCATTCAGACTTTTCTGTTAACATTGTATGGCAAAAAACCCGAACGAACTTTTTGGCCAGCCCAATACATACCATTGCTTAATTACTGCACACAGGGAGAATGAGGAATCAGACATTTCACAAGAGCCCAGCTCATTACTTCAATATTTGTTAAAGGAAGAAAGAAACTGACAAAAACCAATCTCCTAGCCTAACTCTGCCATGCTTCTTTACCTGACTAGGTTACACTTAAATTCTGCTCAAGAATCTTTTGTGAACATATGCTGAAAATGAATCAAATTTTGAAGATTTATTATCTTTCTCTTAGTTTTTGAGTTTTCAGAAACTTGTAAGTTTGAAAACTCGGCATCATCACTTTACTCCAATCTCTATAGTTTTTTTTTTTTAATTTAATTTTTTTTTTTTTTTTTTTTTTTTTTTTTTTTTTTGTGGTACGCGGGCCTCTCACTGCTGTGGCCTCGCCGTTGCGGAGCACGGGCTCCGGACGCGCAGGCTCAGCGGCCATAGGCTCACGGGCCCAGCCGCTCCGCGGCATGTGGGATCCTCCTGAACCGGGGCACGAACCCGCGTCCCCTGCATCGGCAGGCGGACTCTCAACCACTGCGCCGCCACGGAAGCCCCCGTCAATGTATTTTTGATTCCCTACCTGTGCTGCTGTAGAGTAAATTTTGCCCAAAGCAGTTGGTGACACTGAGGATGAAATCAAGATAGGAAGCAAGGAAACTATGTACTTCTGGACACGTGTCTTCGGTACTTGCTCTGACTAGTGTTTAGGACTACTCGCATTTTTTTCCCTCACATGATAAGAGCATTCAGATTAGACTGTTCTCTTTGGTTTACTAGTAACAGAATCTGTTCTCAGTAATTTAAACAAAGATTAGAAGGTTAACGTAGATGAAGTTATTTTCTTACAAAATGAATTTGCTTTCCAAATTCTACTCTTGATCTGTTGATTAAAAATAAATCACGTCCCAGATGATTGAGCTTTGACTGCTGTAGGAAAGTATTTGCCTGTTTCAGACAGGTTCCCATCTCCACATTTCAAGTCCCTTCTGGTTTTTCAGGACTGGATACAGGGGTGCTGGTGGGGGGAGGGAGATCTCCTCAAAGTTGGACCGAGGTTCAAGTGAAACTGATTCAGTTTTCCCAGAGGACGCATAATCCTAGAAAAAACTTACTCTGAAGAGGGCTTAAGTTTGGGATTCATAAGACTTAGAAAAAAGATAGATTTTGCATGAATCTAAAATTTGTGTGCCACACGTTTGTGAAATTACAATGAATATGTAAACGCAGTTTAAAAAGTGTTTGTCGGGATGATTCCAAGTTAAAGGTTATATTGGAACGTTTCAGCTACTGGCCTTTTTAAGAGATATATTTTTCCTCTTGGGAGCAGTCTCTGTGTCTTATGACGATGTTGATTTTCTGGTTTAATATTCTAAGACGTGTGTGTTAGTCAAAACAACCACCTGCTCAGAGCAATTGTTTCAAAGGACAACTGGAAAAAGATTTTCAATAATGGCAATGCAGGGATGACTTGGGTTATGAGATAGAAGGCCTTTAGAAACTCCAGAGAAGAACTAGCATAGAAATGATAATAAGTAATTGTTCTACTGCCACCTCAAGTTGTTCAAAACGTCTCATACAGAGGGATTTAGGGGGAAATGGCACCCTGCCACTTTTTGTGTGTGGTCCTGAATCATCTTGTCAGTAAAACGCTCCTGAGATGGTCTGAGCTTGCTTTCTGATTGTTTCTGCTCCTTTCATATTTGCCTCCCCTTCTATTCTGTCACCCTCTGTATGGGGGAAAGGAGGCAGAGGCAAAGGATATCCTTCCCTCTTAAGTCAGTGTACCCCCTCTTTTCAGAACCTTTTACTTTTTGCCCGGAAAAGGGCAAGGAAGGAATTTTCCAGTGAAAGTGGAAGGGGAGAGAGTGTCTGTAGGAATAAAATGCCAAGAAACAGGTGAGCTCCAAACCCTGTTAAGTAATGTGTTCACCCAAAAGCTCACATGGAGATTATCGATGCCCTCCAACTATTGCAGGTGAACTGGCAACTGTAGGAATTTGAGGCTCACCCCCCTTTTGTGCTCCTAGTGCACTGCGATAGATGGCTCATCTGAATGAGTTCAAGATGTCATCTCTAGGTATAACCCAAAGTAAACTGGTTACAAAAGGCACAAGCCTTTCTTTCAACTACGCTCCACTCTGCCTTTCCTCTACTTCCTGCAATGGTTTAAGGACACCTGAAAAACAAAAAAATCACAACTTAGTTTATGTAATTCAGGTATATAATACGAGCATTCTTTTTCATTGTGGATGTTGAGTTTTTGTCATCTTAGGAACTTAGTTTATGCAAAAGTGATTTGTGGGTGTGTTTAGATGTAAACAGTTTATATGTCTGTAAAATACAAAACATGAGGAAACTGATACTATGATAGAAATGCTCAACTATATTGTATAGTTTCTCTTTTTGGTAAACCCTATCAGGTTTTAAGAGTGGGGTCATTTTAGAAATCAAAAGAACAATCTACCTTTCTGAAGGCCACTTAAGAGAGATGACATCAGAAGACAAAGGGCTGGTGTAACCCTGAAAACCCTTTGTGATTTTGAGAAAATATCAATCCTTTGGTCTCAGCAGATTCCGGGTAGTGCAAAATGTAGACTTAAAATTACAGCCGTTAACATTAATTAAGAAAACAATCGCCGGCCTCAAATCATGATATTTGTCTTTGGGTATACTGTATGTTTGTGATTCTTAGGAACATGGCGGCCCAGTGCCAAGACCATAGTAGGTGGGTGTATGTTGATGAAAGGGGATTTGCTGACAGCGTTTGCCTCCTGATTATACTTTGCTTTGGCTAATAGTCAATTTTGCTCATATTCCTTGAGTTTCCACCTACTGGGGAAAAAAACAACCTGATCTCAGAAGCAATGGATAATCCACATGTGAGTGAGCAAGAGTTAACTATACATAACAATGAGCAATGGGTGGATGTGCAATAAATGTGGGGCATTGTGTAGCTGAAACAGGAACAGGCCACTTCTACCTGACCAAGGAAATGCCAGCCTGTAAAAATTATAACAAAAAATATTTACCTTTCAGAGCACTGAGACCTGGCTCATTCATTTTAAGCATTACACATCATGCCAAAAGAAAAAAAAGAAGTATTTAATAAAGTGAATACGATTTTTTTCAGATGTTAATTCTCTTAGGTCAATTTGATTGCCATTCTGAAAATGTGTATTTGGGCCTTTTGAGCTCAAGTAAAATATTCATGTTTCTGAAAGTAGGGATCCGTGTCCATGATGATGATAGCATTGTGCCTTTTGAAAAGACAGCTTAAATAATATTTCTTTTTGTTTGCTGTCATTTATTTTTTAAAATAATAACATGGTTCTTGGTACACCAAGCCCTTGCCAAGATTAAGCCCATCTTCTCAGTAGCCTTCTCAAGACAAAGTTGCCTTTGTGTAACAACTGGGAGGATTTGGTGACACAGAAAACTCAATGGGGCCCTGCAACTTATTATTAACAGAAAATTCAATGGCCTGATGTTTTTTCTGTTGCTGTTATTTTTATTCTACCAGCTAATATCTATGATATAGTTCTCCATGCAGATGATCTTACTATTTAATTTAGACTTTCCCAGGGAGGAATGTAGTGGTTGAGAATTTACGTTGGAATTTAGTTAGATTATAAAAGGCAAAAGCTGCAGCATACTGATGCAGAGGAGAACTTGGCTCTGTGGGCTAGTTTGTTCTGGGAGTAGTCAGCAAAATTTGGTCACATGTGGAGGGAAAGAAAAGGTAGCTAGCCAGAGTGAAAATGACAACCCGGGGGAAAAGGATGACCATTCACATTAAATTTAAACTCCATGGGGAAGTGGCTAAGAACACAGTCTACCTTGGTTCAAGTCCTGGCTTGGCCACGTATGGACTGTAAGCAGGTTACCTAAATCTCTCTGTGACTCAGTTTCCCCAACTGTGAAATGCCTACCTCACAGGGTTGTTATAAGGATTAAATAAGTTAATCTACTTTGTAAACAGGGCTTGGAACAGCGCCTGGTGTGTAGTCAGTATGGTGTGGTTCATAGTCAACTTGATATACATCATGTTTGGATGCCTTTCTGTGTTTGAATTCTTATCTCACTACCCTACTCCTTTCATGACCTCTTCTGCTAGTTGTAATCCAGGATTCTCTTCCTAAGATCACTCCTTTTGACCAAGTGCCATTGCCATTATAGGCAGGCACTATTTTTGCAAGTTTCTTTTGGTTTTTGTATCTTAGTTGTATGGAGAAAATGTAACTTAGAATCACCAAGGTACCTTTTTCTTTTCTCTCAGAGAGCTATATGATGTTGATTAGAAGCAAAAAGAATGATGCTATTATATCTGTCAAGTGAGAGACTGGCAAGTGTCTTGCTGACAACGGGATATAGATTCTGGAAACGGCTAATGCAAAGTAGAAATATCTTGTGTAAAAGAACTTAATACAATACAGCAAACTTAAGTAGGTCCTATTATGACTTTTGTTGGTTAGTGTTAACTGGTCGTAATCATAATCACAGTATGAGACTTTCTCAGAACTGCCACAGTATCTTATCTGTGCACTTCTCATGGCATTTTATATCACTTGCTACTTGTACATATACTGTTTTCCCTGACAAACAGAAATTAAGAGGCAAGATTTGTGTCTGAATAACATTTGCATCCCTCAGTGTTCCTATTTTATAGTTCAGGGCTCAATAAATAAAATAAGAATTTCTTTGCCCAAATTCATTACCATCTAAAAAAACAGCATTGTTGCATTCCATAGGCATGTATTATGGATCATACTTATTTGGATGACTTCTACTTTTTTCCACAAGCATTTTAGCAAAAATTGTTGGATAGAATATGATGGAGAGGTAGTGAACTCAGAAAGCAACCAGAATGGAAGCTTTATCCACAGCTAAGCCTCTGAAAGCATGGCAGGATGGTGAAGGCCAAGTGTAGGGAGGAGCTGAATTGTTGTAGTGCTTAGGTGCCCATCACGTTGTTTAAACGTTTATACCTCTTTTATCTGCTCTTTAACATCCTTTGAAAGGCCCAGACTTGTTACTAGGTAATTATGAGAAGGGGAAAAATGCATTTTGTCAAAACTAGAAGGAATTTATTAGATAATTATAGGAAAAAGTGCACTTTCTCAAAATTAGCGAGTGAACAAAGAGATCCACTGAGGAAAAACAATACCAAGCGAATATATAGCTCCGTGAGCCACAGTGGTGTGGTGTTTCCAGTGGGGCTGCTGGTGTACTCTTGGCTAAGACAAAGATAAGAGGAAGGAAGGCAGGTGGCTGAAGAAGTATTCAGAGAATTGCCTCCAGTGAAATCCTATTTGCAAAAAAAAAAAAAAAAAAAAAAGAAAGAAATCCTATTTGCAGAGTAAAAGGGAATCCTGTAACAAGCTAGCTCTAACCAGCTGGTGCAAACAATAATTTGGCCCAGGTACCTCCTTGGCTCTTTGCCCTACATTGTGGGTTCCAGGATGCACCTCAAGTTATATGTAGAGTTGCCAATGAGTAAACAGAAACTACTAACTCCGAGGGTACTAATGAGCCGTGGAATTTGTGCCTGGTATCTGCAGTGGCTCCATATTCATAGACAATCACTCCCAGCAGATGAGACCAAGCCTGGGAAGGCAGGGATCTTAGAATATTCTCCCAGCATCCTTCCCAGAGTAGAACCTCGAAGTCACTCCCGCAGCAGGACGTGTAGGAGGCCCCTAGACCCTGAATCAAATGGTTAGGAGGCCCACAGACCCTGAATCAAATGGTAACACCCATGTTCTCACACATCCTAGTAATGTGTGAAGGGCCTTGCCCTTTCCTCATTGGCTAGAGATCAATGAAATTGTCAGGGGAACTGCAGTCTACTTATCTGTTCTCCAGCTTCCACCTTTGCCCTTTATCCCATATGCTTGGTTCTTGACTCAGTATCCAGAGCGACTCATAAAACAAAGTCAGATCATGTCAATCCCCTGCTGAAAACCTTGCAGGGCCTCTGTGTCTCCCTCAAAAGCCACATGAAGCACTGCCTTTCTAGTCCCATTACCTCTTTAATCACACCTCCTACCGCTGACTCTGTTAGCACTTTGCTTTAGCCACAGCTTCATGCCCCCCCGTGGCCTTTGCAGTCTTTGCTCCCTCTCTGTGAACGATCTTCCCCCAATACATCCACGGTTCACTTTTTCACCTCCTCCAAGTCTTTACTCTTTCTCCCTTTGTCTAAGACAGCACTTCCTCCTTCCTGTTGGCACTATCTCCCTACCCTGCTCTATTTTTTCATACAGTACTTTTTTCCATGCTATATGATTGTATGGCTCATTGTCTGTCTCTTCCCCACTAGAACGTCTGCTTCATTTATTGATGTATCCCAAGCACCTTAGAGCAGAGTCTGCCACAGAGTAGGTACTCCATTAATACTTGTCAAATAAGTGAATAAAACACAGGCTTTTACAGAGCATAGGTATGACTGAAAGTGTAGCACTACTTGTGTGTTCTACTCAAAATATAACCACAAACATATCTTTCTGAGTAAGCATGATTTTTTTTGCCCAGACCTCTCCTGTTAAGCTGCCATATTTTCTCTGGTTTCTCTGGTTTCATTATTTTCTGTGCCACCACGAGCCCTTGATGGAGGCCGATGACTAAGTAACGAGCAAGGCATAGCTAAGTGTGGGGATGGTGCAATCATTTCAGCACTTCTCTGTTTCCAAATCAAAGCCTCGTCTTTGGCAATCTTTCTGCGATTTCCATCTAAAACTTACAGCTCAGTTTTGAACAGTCTTGTGAATTGCATGCCCTACAGATAATTATGCTTGACTCACTCATGTTCCTATATTGTTTATCACTTTTTCTATTGTCATTTAATTATAATTAATGATTGTTCTGAAAGTAGCTGTCAAGACAACTTGTGTGTGTGTGTGTGTGGCTTTTAAAAAAAAAAAACTGTCTCTTTTGACCTTTGAGATTTTGCCAAGTGCCAACTGCTGCTACTGGAGTCCATCTAGATTTTTTCTCAATTGCAGGGCTCAGTTAAGTATTTTCCCTTGACCTGGCCTGAAACCAGCACTACTTGTCTGAGTTGTTAATGTTTCCCCAGAAGCTTTTACAAAACGTCAGTCCCGCCTTTACCAATGGGCACAACCCCTCTCTGATCTGTCGTACTGGTTTGCTAGCCCCTGCCTCACGTTCTCCCTCTGCACAATTTTCCTTGGTTTGACAAAATTGCATTTCTTGGGTCTTGGAGGTACAGCTCCCTCTGTGCGCCTACCTGCCATTTTTAGATCTATAGCTCTGTAAGGTACTTCCTCAATGGCTGGTGGAATCCTGTGACTACTAGGCTTGGGGACCCTAGAATCCGTCTTGAAGGTGAGTGTACATTCTAGTTCTGTGTAATAAACAAACAAACAAAACATTATGTAAATTCTGCTGAAGATACATCATGAAGATCCTGGCTTTATTTATTTATTAATATATTTATTATTATTATTTTGGGGGGGCTGCGTTGGGTCTTCGTTGCTGTGCGCAGGCTTTCTCTAGTTGCGGCGAGTGGGGGCTACTCTTTGTTGTGGTGCGCGGGCTTCTCATTGCGGTGGCTTCTCGTTGCAGAGCGTGGACTCTATGCATGCGGGCTTTGGTAGTTGCGGTACGCGGGCTCAGTAGTTGTGGCTCACGGGCTCTAGAGCTCAGGCTCAGTAGTTGTGACGCATGGGCTTAGTTGCTCCAGCGACATGTGGGATCTTCCCAGACCAGGGCTCGAACCTGTGTCCCCTTCGTTGGCAGGCGGACTCCCAACCACTGCACCACCAGGGAAGTCCAATTCAAGAAATTAAAAAAAAATCCTCAGGATACCTAATAATCAGCTAATATTTCTAGTACTTTCTGCAAATCATTTTATTCCTTATGATATGTACTGAATAGGACATTAAAAATGGGTAGCGTATAAATGTTAAATTAGACCTGTTTTTAACAATATACTGTGTAGATGGAGCTAGTGGTAATTATTTATGAGTTAGAAAAACTTATCAAAATATTGACCTAGTAAATAGGTATACTTGAAAAAAAGATGAATATGAATTAAATTGGTTTAAACCAAATATTGAAATGACCTATTTTTTTTGTATAGACAAAGACTCAACTGTTATTTCTTGAGTAGCTGCTATGTGCCAGATAATGGTACTAGGTATGCAGTGGAGAACAAAAGTTCTCTGCCCTCATGGGACTTTCTTTAGGGATGGAGATGGGATTCAGTACTCTGAAGGAACTGAGAGGTACTAGACAATAGAAGGTGGGACTCTGAGCTGGGGTGGTCTGAGAAGGCTCCTCTAGGGATGTGATTGCTGAAGGTGTCTGATGGAAGAAAAGGTCTAGAAGGTGTAGCATTTATGATGGTCCTAAGGCTGGAAAAAACTGGGCATGTTGAAGGACGTAAAGGAGGCCGATGTTGCTGCATTGCTGGGAGCAAGGAGCAGAGAGGCACGAGGTAAGGTCATGGGGTAACTGAGTCCTATAGTATGTAGGCCCTTCAAGACCACGGAAAAGAGTTTTGTTCCTCCTGAGCCCAATGAAAAGCCAAGAAAAACAATTGACTTGGTACACAATAACTGACTATTGGGTGAAGACTGAACTGGAGGAAGGGTGTTGTGGCAGACAAAGCGAGATTAGAGTCCCTTTTTTGAAGTTGGCAGTGAAGGTGGAGTCGTGCTGGTCAGCTGGGTTGACCATTTCTTCTGTGCACCCTCTTGCCTTTTGTACAGTCTCGGTTCAGCTGTGGTATGGGTTTCCCCAATGGCTGGCAGAAATAGCAAGACTTGGTGATGGCCTGGATGTAGGGTGGAGGGAAGGAATGAGGATTCTGGCTGGAGTTACTGGGTTCAGTGGGGGAGACCAAAGGAGAACAGGCTGGAGGGGGGCAGAGGGGATTAGGAGCTCAGTTGGGGGCATGTTTACTGAGATGCCTGTTAAACATCCTAAAGAGATGTTGCAAGTTTCCCTTTTGTATCCAGCACTTCTAGCAAGAATGAGAGGCACCTCTAGCAAGAATGAGAGGCACCTATTATAGGCAACTATTTTGGATTTCATTATTTTTTTTCACTGTGCCTAAATTTGCACATATAGATAAGGTGTGTGACCTTTATTTATCTATAACACATGACTAAACAGTATTCGAACAAGAAATGAGCATCTGTGGTATATAGGAAACTGTGATGGGGGGATGGGTTAACACTGAAAAATTTTAAATATAGTTTTAGCCATTAAGAATCTTCTAATTCAGGGCACCCCTGGTGGCGCAGCTGTTAGGAGTCTGCCTGCCAATGCAGGGGACACGGGTTCGAGCCCTGGTCCAGGAAGATCCCACATACCGTGGAGCAACTAAACCCGTGCACCACAACTACTGAGCCTGTGCTCTAGAGCCCACAAGCCACAAGTACTGAACCTGTGTGCCACGGCTACTGAAGCCTGCATGCCTAGAGCCCGTGCTCCACAACAAAGAGAAGGCACCGCAATGAGAAGCCTGCGCACCGCAACGAAGAGTAGCCCCTGCTCACGACAACTAGAGAATGCCTGCATGCAGCAACAAAGACCCAACACAGCCAAAAAAAAAAAAAGAACCTTCTGGACCTCCCTGGTGGCGCAGTGGTTAAGAATCTGCCTGCCAATGCAGGGGATATAGGTTCGAGCCCTGGTCCGGGAAGATCCTACATGCCACGGAGCAACTAAGCCTGTGCGCCACAACTATTGAGCCTGCGCTCTAGAGCCTACGAGCCACAACTACTGAAGCCTGTGCGTCTAGAGCTCGAGCTCCACAACAAGAGAAGCCACCACAATGAGAAGCCTGCGCACTGCAACAAAGAGTAGCCCCCACTCGCTGCAACTAGAGAAAGCCTGTGCACAGCAATGAAGACCCAGTGCAGCCAAAAATAAATTTAAAAAAATTCTAATTCAAATTAATCCTATATATATTTTATATTTCAGTATTAATTATATGTTTGATATTTGCATTATATATTTAACATTGATATGCCACTATATTATAAATATGTATGTGCTAAAATGATTAAATATTATATTTAATATATTTATTATAGAATACATATTTAATATGTGTTGAATTTGCATTAAATGACATATTTAATATTGAAAACTAAGTGTAAATCATGCATGAACAAAGACTCATTCCGTATTATGGATGATAAAAAGGAAATATTACAACATGAAATACAGTGGATCTCCTTGTGAGTTACAACCACTTAGAGGCATGCAAATTCATGCTGTAAATATTGGCATATACAAATGGGTCCATTTAGGATGTGCAAATATATTTCTTGTCTCTTCCTTACCTAACTTTACGAAGGGTCTGCTGCAATTCTGCACAGTATGTGAGTGGAAACTGGAAGCCAACATGGACACACTTTAAACTACATTGTGAAAAGCTGATTTGTATCTCTAGCAAACCCGTTTTGTTTTTTTTTTAAACTTAAAAAAAATTAATTAATTTATTTTATTTATTTATTTTTGGCTGCATTGGGTCTTCATTGCTGTGTGTGGGCTTTCTCTAGCTGCGGCAAGCAGGGGCTACGCTTTCTTTAGCGGGCTTCTCATTGTGGTGGCTTCTCTTGTTGCAGAGCATGGGCTCTAGGCATGCAGGCTTCAGTAGTTGTGGCACATGGGCTCAGTAGCTGTGGCTCACAGGCTCTAGAGTGCAGGCTCAGTAGTTGTGGTGCACGGGCTTAGTTGCTCCACGGCATGTGGGAGCTTCCCGGACCAGAGCTCGAACCTGTGTCCCCTGCATTGGCAGGTGGATTCTTAACCACTGCACCACCAGGGAAGCCAGCAAACCCTTTTTTTGAGCTTCTAGAGCAAGCAGTTGGGGATATGATAACGAATAAGACATGAGGCTTTTGGAGCTTGGAGGGATGAAAGCTATATCTGTACCACCACTGCAAGTACTCCTCCCCCACCAGTGGTGTTTCTAAAAATAAAAAATAAGAAGATTGAGCTTATATTTCCAAATTTGTAGGAATAAAATGCTATATTGTGGTTTGAAGCAATGGAAAACTCTAGTCCAAAGAAGTAATGTTTTAGACAGTCATAAACCATTAATAGTGGGTGGACGTAGGAGAGGAGGTTGATAATGTTTTGCAATCACAGCTATAGAAACTGTCAACGGCTGCATCTTTTCATTCTGGTATGTCAACACCAGTGGAGCCCATGAGGCATAAGCAAATTTATTGTTGCTTAATTGGGCCAAATGGTGTGGTTTTTGGTTTTGCATAAGATGGGTCACTTTTCAAAAAGATATGTAGTATTTGAAGGTTTTGTATTTATTTCAATGCTGTTTTCAATAAGGAAAATACTTTGGTGAGGAGCTACTACATGTATGTGCCTACAGTAATGAATCATATAGAGAAAGGGGGAGTCTTGTGTTTGAAGAATTGCTTAACAGCCATCTGTAACTGAATATGTGAAGTTGAAAGTTGAAAACAGAAAATAATAATGGCTCCCAGTAATCATTGACATTGAAGGAGAACCTACTGTAACACCAGGCATGACTTTAATCAGAACCAACTGTAAGAATTAGGTCCTCAAGCAGCTTGCCCAGGGTAAATAGTGGTCAGGATTCAGATTCTTGTAAGGCTTCCCAAATGAGGTGGGGTTTGGGAAAAATCCATGGACCAGGACCAGTCTTCTTACTATAAGATCTTCCCTCGGCTTAGCAGACAAGTGACTTTGGACATGGCAGTTTACCTCATTGGCTTTCAACTTCTTTGCCTTTAAAATTGGATAGAAAGGAGGGGAGATTTTGGACTAGACATATGTTTTGCACAGCCCCAAATTTCTCTAAGTCTTTTTAAAAAAAATAAATTTATTTATTTATTTATGTGGCTGTGTTGGGTCTTTGTTGCTGCGCGCTGGCTTTTCTTCAGTTGCGGCGAGTGGGGGCTACTCTTCGTTGCGGTGCGTGGGCTTCTCATTGTGGTGGCTTCTCTTGTTGCAGAGCATGGGCTCTAGGTGCGCGGGCTTCAGTAGTTGTGGCACATGGGCTCAGCAGTTGTGGCTCGCAGGCTGTAGAGTGCAGGCTCAGTAGTTGTGGCACACGGGCTTAGTTGCTCTGGGGCATGTGGGATCTTCCCGGCCCAGGGCTTGAACCCGTGTCCCCTGCACTGGCAGGTGGATTCTTAACCACTTTGCCACCAGGGAAGTCCCTCTAAGTTTTTTTACTTTCATTGTTCAAATCTGTAAAAGGTTGCTATTCATAGGATTTCTAAAGGGAAGATCAAGATGGTGGGAGTAAATGAGGATGGGGGGTAGGGATGGATTAGAAGGGCAGTCACCCTGGCATTAAGTCACAGGAACAAAATGGCTAGGTTAGATGGCCTGTACAAATCTTACAGAGTTCTTACAGGCTTGATTCTTGATTCTTTTTTTTTTTTTTTTTTTTTTTGTAGTACGCGGGCCTCTCACTGTTGTGGCCTCTCCCGCTGCGGAGCACAGGCTCCGGACGCACAGGCTCAGCGGCCATGGCTCACGGGCCCAGCCGCTCCGCGGCATGTGGGATCTTCCCGGACCGGGGCACGAACCTGCGTCCCCTGCATCGGCAGGTGGACTCCCAACCACTGCGCCACCAGGGAAGCCCAATTCTTGATTCTTGAATCCCATTTGAGGTAGTGAATATTGCTGACATATAAGGTGGTTCTAGACCAGTGGTTCTTCACTGGGGGAGATTGTCATCCAGGGGACATTTGGCAATGTCTGGAGACATTACTGGTTGTCACAGTCTGGAAGGGGCGGAACGCTACTGGCATCTCTGGGCAGAGGCCAAGGATGCTTCTAAACATCCTGAAGTGCACAGGACAACCCCTTATAATAAAGAATTATCTGACCCAAAAGTCAGTAGTGCCAAGGTTTGGAAACCCCGTTCTAGGTGAGTCTTTGCTCTCCACAACCACTACAGTCTATACAACAAATAGTGTTCCTGCCTTTAGTTTTTAATAGCATCCATCTCTTTTCTGAAGATTCAGGGTCAGAGAAGGAGTTTGGGGGAGAAGGTCAGTGACAAAGCTGAATTGAACTCTGTTCTTATGATTCAGGTGCTCACCAGCAGCCTGCTAGAAAAGTTCTCAATAGTTTATTTCTCCCTGGAACTTCCCTGGTGGCGCAGTGGTTAAGAATTCGCCTGCCAATGCAAGGGACACGCGTTCGACCCCTGATCCGGGAAGATCCCACATGCCGTAGAGCAACTAAGCCTGTGCGCCACAACTACTGAGCCTGCGCTCTAGAGCCCGCAAGCCACAACTGCTGAAGCCCGCGTGCCACAACTACTGAAGCCCACGCACCTAGAGCCCGCGTTCCGCAACAAGAGAAGCCACCACAATGAGATGCCCACTCGCCGCAACTAGAGAAAGGCTGCATGCAGCAATGAAGACCCAACGCAGCCAAAAATATAAATAAATATCTCTCTATATTTTTAAAAAGCTTATTTCTCCCTTTGCCATGGATTCAGTGCTTAGTGTCAGTCACTTCACTCTTGCCTTCTCAGGTTCTGAGAATTTTTCCTTAGGTACAACTGGATGTCACCAAAATACTTCCAGAATTTTGGTAAACTTTTTTTTTTCTTTTGAGAGATGTCTTGGTCTTTATACTTCTAGGATTTTGCTAGACTTTTTTTTTCTTTTTGAGAGGTGTCTTGGTCTTTATAAATTCTGGGCTGGGCCTAGAGAAAGTTTGTTAGTAGGATCTTTTCAGATCTAAAGATGCCTTCAGTTTAAAGCTTTAGGTTAAGAAAGAATGAAGTTGTCCTGTGCTTTATCAAGTCTGTATCTTGGATTCATCTAAAAAGAAAAAATCTTTTACAATGCTTTAAATTCCATGGAGAGAGATCTATTTTATATAAATACATGCTGGTGATTGATATATAGATACAATGTTTGGAGAAACAGCAAACATTCAAAGATGTCTAGAAATGAACTCCATGTATTATGCTGACATTTTCCTCTGAAGAAACATTTTGGTCAATATGTGATGTCCTATAGATTTGGAGAAGAAAGATAAATTGATTTAGATTTGCAGTTGTTCCTGGCTGAGGGAAGCTTAGTTTACCTAATTTCCATATGAAATTAATTAGAAAGAACACCTTTTGTGTTATGCTAGGTCAGGTCATTTAAGGTCACAAAAGCTCTACAAATACCCTGTTAGATCAGGGCATTTGCAGGCTTCATGGGATATATTTTGGACAGTGTAATTCATGAATTTCTAGCTACACTCTTTGAATGTCAGTTAGATACAAACCCTAGATGCCATTACGTCTCCACACCCACACATTATGGATTCATGATCAGTGAATTCATTCAAATTCCGGGAAACTTATCTACATTTCCCTCCCTTTTACCTTTAAGATCAACTGGTTCTACAATTTACTATGTCTCATTAAAGAAGTGCTTATTTTTCTTTGCTCTAAAGCTAACTTTCAGGCTTTTTAGAGGTAGCTAATTTAACTGCACCCTGGCTCTCTTGACCCTTCATGCTTTTGACATTTCAGTCCTATTCCTTTTTTAAAAATAATTAATTAATTTATTTTTTGGCTGCTTTGGGTCTTCGTTGCTGCGTGCAGTCCTTCTTTAGTTGGTTTGAGAGGCGGCTACTCTTCGTTGCGGTGCACAGGCTTCTCATTGCGGCAGCTTCTCTTGTTGCGGAGCACCGGCTCTAGGTGCACTGCTTCAGTAGTTGTGACATGCAGGCTCAGTAGTTGTGGCTTACGGGCTCTAGAGCGCAGGCTCAGTAGTTGTGTCGCACAGGCTTAGTTACCCCGCGGCATGTGGGATCTTCCCGGACCAGGGCTCGAACCCATGTCCCCTGTATTGGCAGGTGGATTCTTAACCACTGCGCCACCAGGGAAGCCCTACGTCCTATTCCTTTTCAGTCTTCCCTTTTCAGTCTTCATCTTTCTGTTCTCAAAAGGCTTGTGTCTTGTATGGAAGGCCAATACCCAATTCTTGATTATTTTAGTTGCTCCTCTCATGATATTGGAGATATAGAGATACACATCTCATCTGTGATATTTTTGATGTGATGGAAAATTTTCCCAATTATCCTAAGATGATCTGTGGTTTTGCCCAACTATCAAATAACACTTTCAAGTTTGCTTCCAAAACTCTTCTTGAAAATTCTATGTGTTTTGTTGGCCTTTTTGGTAGTAATAACTCCAGCCATTTATTCAATGAGTAAATACAGGTTCTATATCAGGCATTGGAGATAAAAAATGGATAAGAAATACTCTGTGTTCTTAAGGAGCTCACAGATGAGGCAAGTCATGTAAGGAAAAAACCACGTTTTTGTATTTTCTATGGTAGAGGTATTTGTTTACGCATCCAGTCGATTCACTAAAAACCATTTATTTTGTGTCTACACATTTATCTTCTAGAAATAAGAAAACATCTATTTTAAAACAGCTTATATAGGCTAGTACAGACAGACTGACAACATAAAAAATGAGTGCCATGAAATAGTCTAGATGCTGTTAGGGATCAGCAGCATCAGTTTAACCTGAGGAGGCATATGCGGGGGGAGGGGTGGGAGGAAGCGTGAACTTTAGGGAACTCCTCATAAAGACAAGACCTTTAACATACTTAACATTCACATAGTATGTGTTAAGTGCCTGGTCCTATTCTAAGCACTTTACAAAGATGAACTAATTTAATTCACATAAAAACAATATGAAAAGCAGTGCTGATGAACCTAGGGGCAGGGCAGGTATAAAGACGCAGATGTAGAGCATGGACTTGAGGACATGGGGAGGGGGAAGGGTAAGCTGGAATGAAGTGAGAGAGTGGCATTGACATATATACACTACCAAATGGAAAATAGCTAGCTAGTGGGAAGCAGCCGCATAGCACAGGGAGATCAGCAGGTGCTTTGTGACCACCTAGAGGGGTGGGATAGGGAGGGTGGGAGGGAGGGAGACACAAGAGGGAGGAGATATGGGGATATATGTATATGTTTGGCTGATTACTTTGTTATAAAGCAGAAACTAACACACCATTGTAAAGCAGTTATACTCCAATGAAGATGTTAAAGAAAACAACACTATGAGGTACATACAATTATTATCCCCATTTTATAGACTAGAAGACTGAGGTGCAGAGAGATTCAGGAACTTGGCTAGGGTTACGTAGCTTGGTAAGGACAGAGCCAGATTTCAATGCCAGGCAATTTGGCTCTGGAATTAGATGTGATTCTTGAATGAGTCTTGAAAGAGACTCAGAGATATGAAAAACAGGTAGTTGCCAATTAGGGGGGAATCCCTAACCCCAGAGAGAGATGAGGCAAAGAGGCAGGAAGAAACTTTAGAGATAAAAATTTTATCTCATGGCCAAGGCATGTAATTTATAGAAAGTAAATAAAAATTCAAACTGAAAAAGAAGGAAAAATCACCTGGGTTAAATTTGTTAAATTTTTTGTACCTTTCCTTGAAGCTCTTTGGGTAATGTATTTGTATTTTTTCACATAGTCCTCGAACCATACCACAAGTCTGTATTACTGTCCTTCACGTTAGCTCACTTAGTCCTTGCACCATCCCTGGGATCTTCGTAGTCCCCATTTTACAGAGGAGGACACTGAGGCTCCATGAGGAAACCGCTTAGTTCACATGGAACCCACAATCTAACCCAGGCATTCTAAACTGATGTTCTGGTTTTTTTCTATTTCACACCTGCCTCCCAAAACAAAGGTGGATATAAAAAGAGGTATGGAAATGTATCCAGACACTGCAGATAGCTCACATGTTTCCTGTCATCTTGTTTTTCCAAATCAGTGATGACAGCAGGATTAGCAGACTGACCCTAAGGAATGTTCATGTAAGACACTCTGCTTCGTACAACGGTGCCATGCTTGCAGGATTTCTGCTACTTGTGTTTACTTCATAACATGTGCTCACCCGGAGTGTGGCTTCTTTGCCAGGATCTTACTAAGAATTGTACCTGCTTTACTGACAATGACTTTGGCAGGTCAGTGATTATCAGAGCAGAGATTGTCATTGCTCCAGCAATCTCTAAATTCAGGATTTTCATGTTTGCCTGGCACAAACAAGCCTAGTTGACAGGAGAGAAAAAGAAATCCAAGTCAAAGCTTGTTTCATTCTCGATGACAAAAGAAAGGACTTTTTATGCGTTTTGTACATGGTCTTAATACTCAACAGGGGTTGGGCCCTCGTGTAGGGGCATGAGATCTTTGGCTACTAGGTTGGTACTTTAGAGCCTGTACGCTTGAGGACCTAAAGTACTCTCTGAGCCTGCTCTTGCCTCAAATGGTAATGTTCTGCTTGCTCTGTTGACCCGACTGGCATTTACTGGAGCAACTACTGGTACTGGTCATTCTGATAAATTCTGGGGACTTGTAGATGAACCACCCACTCTCCCTGCCTTCAAGCTGCTCACATTCCAGTGGGGACAGCTGACCTCTCCCACCTTACTGTAATATAACATGGCACGGGATCTGGACCGGGAGCCCTGAGGAGGGGACAGTCAGGCAAGAGAGGGGTCTTTTAGATGGATTTTGTTGTTGTTGGTTTTTGATACATAATTCATATACCATAAATGTCACCATTTTAAAAGTGAAAAATTCAGTGGTTTTTAGTAAATTTACAAAGGTGTGCAGTCTAATCCACCATCTAATCCCAGAACATTTTTATTACCCTAAAAAGAAACCCTGTGCCTGTTAAATAGTCATTCCCCATTTCCCTTTCCCCCAGCCACTGGCAACTACTAATCTACTTTCTGTCTCTGGATTTGCCTATTTTGGACATTTCATATAAACAGAATCTTATAATATGTGGCCTTTGTGTCTGGCTTGTTTCACTTTGTCTGTATGTTTTCAAGTTTCATCTATGTTGTAGCATATATCAGCGCTTCATTCTTTTTTTTTAAAAGTATTTACTTGTTTATTTGGTTGCACTGGGTCTTAGTTGTGGCAGGCTCCTCGGTTGCAGTACGTGGGCTCCTTAGTTGTGGCATGCAAACTCTTAGTTGCATCATGCACGTGGGATCTAGTTCCCTGACCAGGGATCAAACCTGGGCCCCCTGCATTGGGAGTGCGATGTCTTAACCACTGCGCTACTAGGGAAGTACCTTCATTCCATTTTTTTTTTGGCTGCACTGCATGGCATGTGGGATCTTAGTTCCCTGACCAGGGATTGAACCCGTGTCCCCTGCATTGAAAGGCAGACTCTTTACCACTGGACCACCAGGGAAGTCCCCCCTTCACTCCTTTTTATGGCTGAAAATATTCCATTGTATGGATGTATCTTTTTTTTTTTTTTCGGTACGCGGGCCTCTCACTGTTGTGGCCTCTCCCGTTGCGGAGCACAGGCTCCGGATGCGCAGGCTCCGCGGCATGTGGGATCCTCCGGGACCGGGGCACGAACCCGTGTCCCCTGCATCGGCAGGCGGACTCTCAACCACTGCGCCACCAGGGAAGCCCTCTCAGGGAAGCCCTCATATTTTGTTTATCCATTCATCAGTTGATGGACATTTGGTTTCAGCTGGATTTTGAATAAATGGACACGTTTTTGCAAGGCATAGAAAGGAGGGTGCATTTTATGGCAGATAAAACCCATCATTTTAAAAAAACACAAAAAAACAAAAAAAACCCATCATTTAAATTAACGCATATGTATGTGGCATAGTACCTGTGGAATGCCAGGCACATTTCAAGTCCTCATTACAACCTGGTGAGGTGGCAAATGAGGCAGAAAGACAATTTGCCCAGGTTACCAGCCAGTAAGTGGAGAGCTGGGGACCAAATGCAGGCAGTCTGGCTTCGGAGTTCATTGCTCCACCACCCAGTTGTACTATGAAGCCAGGGTCGTGGGACAAGGCAAGCCTAGTCTGAGGAGCTGTCCAGGGCAAGAGGGATGCAAGAGAGCGTGACAGATGAGGCCGGACACTGGGTATCCTGCACTCAGCACTTGTCTTTGTAAAAGACACATCTGACTGCATCATTCTCCTATTTAAAAACTGCCCCTAGTTCTCCATCTTTTTATATTAGTTTCCCAATGCCAATTATTTCTTGCTACCTTTACACTTTTTCCCATACCTATATTTCACATATATCATTGTTTAATATTTTCTTTAAATCAACTCACTTTAGTTTTGCTTATGCACATTTATTTAAGTGGAACTTTATCTCCCTTGCTTAACTAGAAAAGCAGTATTTTTCTAATGCATATTTAAATAAACCAAACCATTAAGATGAAATGCCTTCACTCATTGCCACCTAAAAGCAGCTTGCACACCAGAAGGGTGTGTCATACTTATGGAGACATTGGGGCTTGCGGGGTAAGGTTTGAACACTGCACTGGTCCCTTCAAAACCCTGCTTCAGTCTATGCTTCAGCCCCATATCTGGCTCGTACGCACATAAAAGTGCCCATGTAGTTGTCACATCAAACATGCTTCCCATGCTTTTTCATGACAACATATTGTTCTTTTGACTGTCCTTCCTCTTCTCTCTCCATTCTTCCTTATTACTAGCTCAAATAATTCCTCCTCTCTCAAGTCTTCTCAGATCCTCTGGGTTCCTCCAGAACTTGGCTCTAAGATGTCTTACATTGCTGTTACTTTTTTAGTGTGTCCCTAAATCTGAGGTGCCTCAAGGCTGGGAACATTATTTGTTGAATGAATAACTGATTGATGAGGGCCAAAGAGGAAAGACCTTGAATGTGATGGTGTTATGAACAACAACGTTCCCAAATCATAGAATGTTTTGAAACAAACAATGTGATCTGTCCTGTTTCTAACAAAACTTAAGTGGAGTTTGTTGTATGGAGATAGAAAGGAAGGGTGAGATCCTGGAAGCAGGGAGACAAATATAAAATAAGCACTGATTAAAGTGCCAGGTGCCAAAAAGAGGACCCACTAAATCTGAAAATATACATGACTTATGAGCCAGCAATTCCACTCCCAGGTATGTTCCCAACAGAAATCTGTTATATATGTTCACCAAAAGAAAAGTTTAACAATGCCCTTAGCAGCAATATTAAAAATATCGCCAAACTGGAAGCAACCCAGATATCTATCAATAGTAGAAATAGTTGATTTTAAAACTGTGGTATATTCATTCAATAGGATGCTATATACAATGAGAACAAACAACTATTACTACATGTAAAAATATTTTCACACCTCACAAACATAATTTTTAGCAGAAGAAGCCAGGCCCAATAGAATATATATTGTAAGATTTCCATTTACATAAAGTTCAAAAATAGACAAATCTATGGAGTTAGAAGTCAGGGTAGCTGTCGACCTTGGCTGGATGGTGACTAGAAGGGCACATAAAGAGGGACCTCTGGGTGCTGGTGACACACATGTTCAGTTTGTGAAATTCATTGAGAAATACTCTCTTAACCTGTGCGTTTTCTGTATATATATATATATATATATATATATATATATATATATATATATATGTCATACTTCAATGAAAAGTTTATATTTAAAAAAAGGGAAGAAAATAAAAGCAATTACCAAAAAATAATTTTTAAAAATTAAAAAGTCTTGTTCCAGAAAGAAATAAACAGCATACTACTGAAAAGTGTCAGAGAAACTAATGATGAATCTAAGATCCTGAGCGCTTCTCTCAGTTTGGCTTAGTTGTCTTGGGGTTTATTATCGGCCATGGTTTAACTGTGAAAGTAATAACTACTAACAATGGCATTTTGTTTTACAACATTTGAACCATATGGAGTCATTCTATTTCACCTTTAGAACATCTCTCTGAGGGTTCCTTATCATCCCCATTATCCAGATGAGGAAGCTGAGGCCCAGAGAGATTTCTTAATTTGCCCCAAGTCACAGGACTAATAAGTGACTGAACTGAAACCATGTCCTCTAAGTCCCGTCCACGACTCAGGGCCGCATGGGATTGGCGGTTGTACTTGAACTTTGAGTCTCCAGGCGCAGAAAGAAGCTGGCACTGGGGGAGGGAAGAATGGTGAGCCATCTACATGGTAAAACCACAATGGAAGCTTTGTGACTCATTATGTCAAGCCAACAAACAAGTAAAGCAAAACTTGTTTGGCATGTAAGTTAAATCCATTGTTCTTTTCTGCTTAAATAATTAGGGGCTTAAGTACAAATTAAAGGACCTCAAGTTAATAGAAAGAGAATGCCATTGACTTGATTGAGTTGTAATTGAAAATGTTTTTGGCTGCTTCCAGTTAGCTTTCAGCAAACAAACTTTCCATGCGTGGTCATGGAATCATCTAAGCATGTTTTCAGTTGGACAGGAACACAGGGGTTTCTGGTTCGACATTCCATCCGATGTAGAAATGCTTCTGCAGCATTAGTGATAATCATGATCTGATAATATGTGCACTGAGAGTTTGCAATGGACCAGGGGCTCATTATAGCTGTCTGAGTTGCTGTTGTTAATATCCCTATTTTACAGATGAGCAAATAGACTTCAAGAGGTTAAGCGATTTGTCCTAAAACACACAGGTAATTATAGCAAAACAGATTCAGACACAGATCTTTCTGACTCCAAACTTGAAGGGTTTTGTTGTTGTGCTTACTTTACTGTTTTCATCTTGGCCTTGAATTCCTATAGTGATGGGTGCATCATCATGATCCGTCATCCATGAGACACTTCAGGCTAGGAATGGAAAACCCTACTAGGAAGCTCTTATATTTAGCTGGAATCTTCTTTATGCAGGAATGAAAAACTGAAAATGATGTAATAGGATAAGAGTATAAATTAGCCGATTTATAAAAACCCTTTGAGTTATAGCCTATTTATAAAAACTTTTGGGCTTCCCTGGTGGCACAGTGGTTGAGAATCCGCCTGCCGATGCAGGGGACACGGGTTCGTGCCCCGGTCTGGGAAGATTCCACATGCCGCGGAGCGGCTGGGCCCGTGAGCCATGGCCGCTGAGCCTGCGCGTCCGGAGCCTGTGCTCCACAATGGGAGAGGCCACAACAGTGAGAGGCCCGCGTATCACCAAAAAAAAAAAAAAATAATAATAATATAAAAACTTTCATCTTTGGGGCCTAGTTTTGCTCTCATGGTAATAATACCACTTAAGATTCCTTCTTTTGGGTGACAGTCACCACCACAGAATTTTTTTTTTTTTTTGGCTGCGCAGCACGGCTTGTGGGATCTTAAGTTCTCTGACCAGGGATCAAACCTGAGCCCTTGGCAGTGAAAGTGCGGAGTCCTAACTACTGGACAGCCAGGGGATTCCCTCTCCAGAAATTTTAAGTGAGGGGTTACATTAGTCTCTAGTTACCAGAATGATGCAAGGGCTCCAGTTATCTCTTGGTGTACAGTAAACTACCCCATTTCTTAGTAGGTCAAGCAACCACCAATGAATACCTGTCATCTCTCATGATTCGGGCAGGGCTAAGCGGGGAGATTCTTCATGTTAATACATGCATCAACAAGGACCTGTTGGTGATAGTCAACTTGTGGCTAGTCTGGTCCAAGGATCCAAGATGGCTTCACTCACATGCCTGGCACTCACATGCCTCAAGCCCCTGTTTCATAAGGTCTCTCCTACAGGGTAGTTGAACTTCTTACATGTCAGCAAAGCACTCCAATGGTGAGTGTACCCAGAGAGGACATCAAACCTGCCAGTCTCCTCAGGCCTGGGGCTGGAAGCTGACACTGTCACTTTCAGGTCAAAGTAGGCGCAGTGCCCACCCAAGTTCAAGTGGAAGGAAATAAACCCCACCTTTTAATGGGAGGAGTGTATCAAACACTTTGCATTATTTTTAAAAAATTAATTAATTAATTTTTGACTGTGTTGGGTCTTTGTTGCTGCGCATGGGCTTTCTCTAGTTGTGGTGAGCAGGGGTTACTCTTCTTTGAGGTGCGTGGGCTTCTCCTTGCGGTGGCTTCTGTTGTTGTGGAGCACAGGCTCTAGGCACGCGGGCTCAGTAGTTGTGGCACCTGGGCTCTAGAGCACAGGTTCAGTAGTTGCGGTGCACGGGCTTCGTTGCTCCGCGGCATGTGGGATTTTCCCGGACCGGGGCTCGAACCCGCGTCCCCTGCATCGGCAGGCGGATTCTTAACCACTGCGCCACCAGGGAAGCCCAACCTTGCAGCAGTTTTTCATCTGCCATACTAAGGATCAGCGTAACTTAATCCCCATTTTTCTGGGTTGGAGGTGGTACTACCTATTCAGGTTTGAAAGTCCTCCTGCTGAATTTATTATTTTCTCTATTTTGGGGTATTTGAACTTTAGGAACTTCTTTTCCTAATAATTATTTTATAGAACACAATCTTTATCAGTTCTAATTATTTGCTGAAGTTCAAGATGATAAGCTCATTGGTATCATAGTCCTTTAAGGACAGATTCTCCATCTGACTGACAGACAAAAGACTTGCTGATGTAATACATTTGCAGTTTAAACACATGAGTAGAGAACAGAAGGATGCTGGAGATTGGGTAGAAAAAGAATATAAAAACCCTACATCAAAGAGTTTTTATAAATAGCTTAATTTATACTCATCCTATTACATCATTTTCAGTTTTTCATTCCTGCAGAGCATTTGTGGTGTTTGTGGTGTTTTGATTCTTTAAAACAGCATTTTAAAGTTCTGTAATTTTGGTCAATGATATTTGTTTTTGACTTTGTTTTCCACTAGAATTTGAGGCAAAATTCAATCGTTATTTCGCTACTTATATTAGTAGAAAGAATTAATTAAAATTATTTCTAATCTTTTGAGCCCTGTCACACTACTCTGCTATGCAGTAATACACTAAAGAATTTTCAGAAAGCAACTGTTGGGGACCTAGCCTAGCTCCCTGCCTTAAAAATGTGCCATTTTGTGGAGTTGTGCTAGCAGCTGGTATACTAAATTGACCAAAAGGTGCCGTTTTAGAAAACATAAAATGCTTTAGGCAGAAGTAAAATCAAGATGCTTTGGTTGAGATGTGAGTTCATTGTTGCCAGGTGTCTAGTTCTTTGTGCTTGAGATCCTGAGGAAAATCTTATAGTGATTCAAAAGCTGAAATAGGTTTTTATGGGCAAATATTTGTTTGTTTAATTTATTTTTTACCCATATAGTCATTACTGCAAAAATAGAAATGAACTTGAGCACACTCATGTTATGTGCCTTTGCTTTCACTTCTATTGAAATATTTCAGACCTCCTGAAAAGTACAAGGAATGGTATATTTCCAAAGACCCCTGTGTTCTCGAGCCAACATAGGGAATAAAACATTAGAAAATTGAAGCACCTTGCAAACTGTATTCCACCCCCAACCCCCTTCCTTCCTTCACAGGAGGGGTCTCTACCTAAAATGCAGGTTTTATCATTCCCTGGCATGTCTTCTTGCCTTTACTACCCATGGTATGAACCCATAATTAACATAGAGGCTTACTTAAGGGTTGGGAGAAAAATCAGAAGATCTTTTGTTTTTGAAAATCGTATGAAGTTCAAATTTCGGTGTCCATAAATAAAGTTTTATTGGCATACAATATAAAAACATATTGTCTCTGGTTGCTCTTGTGCAATGTGGCAGACTTGAGTAGCTGGAACTGAAACTGTATGGCCTGCAATGCCTGGAATATTTACTATTTGATCCTTGCAACAAATGTTTGCCGAACACTTGTCCAGCATTCACACACACGTGAACACAGAGTAAGTAATCTGGCTAGAGAAAGGTTGGTGTATAGGTCTGTGTGCCTTGGCGGGGACCAGGCTGAAGTGGACAAAAGGGTTTTTTTGTTTAAATAACCCAGAAATTCTCCTTTTCTTTTGTCTCTTGACCAGAGCAATGATTGACCTTTCCCCTCCCAACCCCCACCCCCTGAATGATTATATTTTATTCCTCTGCTCTAAGCTTCTTTTCCTCTTGCACTTGCTTTTCCCACACCCATGCCTACAAAACCAGCAAATTCCATTTGTCCTGTGACAGAAAGAACAGCTCCAAAGATAGTCACCTCCCCCCTCCTGAAGTTTCTCAGCCTAGCAAAGCGCTTTGCCAGCGTCTCTGATTTGGCACATTGAGTTCTCTTGGACTTCCCTCGTCTTCTTTCTCTTAGAATTCCGGCTTATTGTACACCACGAGATACAGAGACAGGTGAAGGTCAGCAAAGAGTAATTGAGCATATGACCTTTTAAACATAAACTATACAAAGAGTTGATGAGGAAATTTCAATTTCTTTTGCATAAAAAAATGATACCTCTCCCTTGTTTCTTTAATGATGGATCTTCTCCTTTCCCAAGCCAGAATTATGCAGATATTTGTTCCAACTGATGATTTCCTCTTCCAATAATAGCCGAGTAATGGATGGTGCTGTGCACTCAAGGGGAGCCTGATGGTGAGCTTCATGGACTTTGAAGTCAGGCAGCCTGCCTGTTATTGGGGATACCTTGCAGTTCTCTTAGGATAGAAGAGGGGAATATGGTGTCTTTCACAAAAGACAGAATACAAAGAAGACAGGATACAAAGAGTAATGATACTCAGGCTTCAATCTGAAGGAGCTTTTAAGTAAGTGAAATAAAAAGTGAACAATAGAAAATGATAAATACTACAGGGTAAATAATCAAAGCGAGTGTGATAAAGGCTGTAAGAGAGGAACGTACAGAGAAGTTATTGGATTGGAAAGGAAAGAGAGATGATTTCCTTCTGGGGACAATCTGAAGGGCTTCTTGAAGGATGTGGCAGGGAAAAACAACAAGGATTTGGATCAGTGGAATTTAGAGCAAGAATTTTCTAGGCCATGGGACAGCATGAGCAAAGGCACTGAGGCAGAGAGAGTAGGTTACAAACAGATAGCAGGTCAATCTGACCTTGTATGAAGGGAACTATGGAGATGAGAAGGGAGATGAGGAGTAACGTCTGGTGAGGCAAGAACTTGAATGCCAGGCAGAGGAGTTTTGTAGCTATGACAGTTTATATACTCTTAACCAGTAATAGGTGTACCCATGTGATGATTGCTTTTGAGGCAGAGCTCTGGCCTCAGTTCTAGAAGACTGCTGTACCACAAGGCCTTGACTTTTCCTATCTCGGTCCAGTGTCACTCCATGCAGATTTGCTATCTCAGTACAGAAGATGTGAAAGACACTGGAACACGCTGTTTCACAAAATATCTCCAAAAGAGCCAATCTGAGCAGCATTGCACAATGGCCCCCATCCCTCCGTTATCACTTTCAAATCAGGAGAAAATCCCTGACTGTAGCGGAATTTGCTGTCCTTGTGTTCCTCACTCTTCTACAGTTCTGGTCAGAAAAAGAGGCCAGAGTGGAAATTTTCATATTTGAAGTGGGTGGAGGAAGGGAGGAGAAAAAAAATATTTTCTAAACTATTCCCTTGGATTGGTAGGGATATATATTTATCAGGGTTTCAAGTGCATCTAAAGTGATCTTCCATGGGTCTCTTGCATTTAGTAGTCAGGTATTATTCAAGGTTTCCATCTATGAAGGTGATTTATTGAATGCAAAAATTATTTAATGTTTTTATAATAATCTGTGTCCTAAATAGTTTTCATTGATATTAAATTGGATGGGGAGGTTAGTAAACTGAAATGAGGTTCAAAGTGTCATTTCACTGAGGACATGAAGGGGCAGAGATTCTCAAATGTGTGCAGCCTGAGTCCTGGGTCAGCATCACTCTGGATCCAAAGGCTTGGAATCTGCATTTTGTTGACACATACTTGAAATAAAAGTTTTTTTTTTTTTTATACAACAGGTTCTTATTTGTCATCAGTTTTATACACATCAGTGTATACATGTCAATCCCAATCTCCCAATTCATCACACCCCCACCCCCACCCCCACCCCCCTGCGGCTTTCCCCCCTTGGTGTCCATACGTTTGTCCTCTACATCTGTGTCTCAACTTCTGCCCTGCAAACCGGTTCACCTGTATCATTTTTCTAGGTTCCACATACATGCGTTAATATACGATATTTGTTTTTCTCTTTCTGACTTACTTCACTCTGTATGACAGTCTCTAGATCCATCCACGTCTCAACAAATGACCCAATTTCGTTCCTTTTTATGGCTGAGTAATATTCCATTGCATATATGTACCACATCTTCTTTATCCATTCGTCTGTATATGGGCATTTAGGTTGCTTCCATGACCTGGCTATTGTAAGTAGTGCTGCAGTGAACATTGTGGTGCAAGTGACTTTTTGAATTATGGTTTTCTCTGGGTATATGCCCAGTAGTGGGATTGATGGGTCATATGGTAATTCTATTTTTAGTTTTTTAAGGAACCTCCATAGTGGCTGTATCAATTTACATTCCCACCAACAGTGCAAGAGGGTTCCCTTTTCTCCACACCGTCTCCAGCATTTGTTGTTTGTAGATTTTCTGATGATGCCCATTCTAACTGGTGTGAGGTGATACCTCATTGTAGTTTTGATTTGCATTTCTCTAATAATTAGTGATGCTGAGCAGCTTTTCATGTGCTTCTTGGCCATCTGTATGTCTTCTTTGGGGAAATGTCTATTTAGGTCTTCTGCCCATTTTTGGACTGGGTTGTTTGTTTTTTTAATATTGAGCTGCATGAGCTGTTTATATATTTTGGAGATTAATCCTTTGTCCATTGATTTGTTTGCAAATATTTTCTCCCATTCTGAGGTTTGTCTTTTCGTCTTGTTTATGGTTTCCTTTGCTGATCAAAAGCTTTTAAGTTTCATTAGGTCCCACTTGTTTATTTTTGTTTTTATTTCCATTACTCTAGGAGGTGGATCAAAAAAGATCTTGCTGTGATTTATGTCAAAGAGTGTTCTTCTTTTGTTTTCCTCTAACAGTTTTATAGTGTCTGGTCTTACATTGAGGTCTTGATTCCATTTTGAGTTTATTTTTGTGTATGGTGTTAGGGAGTATTCTAATTTCATTCTTTTACATGTAGCTGTCCAGTTTTCCCAGCACCACTTATTGAAGAGACTGTCTTTTCTCCATTGTATATCCTTGCCTCCTTTGTCATAGATTAGTTGACCATAGGTGCATGGGTTTATCTCTGGGCTTTCTAGTTCCATTGATCTATGTTTCTGTTTTTGTGCCAGTACCATATTGTCTTGATTATTGTAGCTTTGTAGTATAGTCTGAAGTCAGGGAGTCTGATTCCTCCAGCTCTGTTTTTTTCCCTCAAGACTGCTTTGGCTATTTGGGGTCTTTTGTGTCTCCGTACAAATTTTAAGATTTTTTTGTTCTAGTTCTGTGAAAAATGCCATTGGTAATTTGATAGTTATTGCATTGAATCTGTAGATTGCTTTGGGTAGTATAGTCATTTTCACAATATTGATTCTTCCAATCCAAGAACATGGTATATCTCTCCATCTGTTGGTATCATCTTTAATTTCTTTCATCAGTGTCTTATAGTTTTCTGCATACAGGTCTTTTGTCTCCCTAGGTAGGTTTATTCCTAGGTATTTTACTCTTTTTGTTGCAATGATAAATGGGAGTGTTTCCTTAATTTCTCTTCAGATTTTTCATCATTAGTGTATAGGAATGCAAGAGATTTCTGTGCATTAATTTTGTATCCTGCAACTTTACCAGATTCATTGATGAGCTCTAGTAGTTTTCTGGTGGCATCTTTAGGATTCTCTATGTATAGTATCATGTCATCTGCAAACAGTGACAGTTTTACTTCTTTTCCAATTTGTATTCCTTTTATTTCTTTTTCTTCTCTGATTGCCGTGGCTAGGACTTCCAAAACTATGTTGAGTGGACATCCTTGTCTTGTTCCTGATCTTAGAGGAAATGCTTTCTGTTTTTCACCATTGAGAATGATGTTTGCTGTGGGTTTGTCGTATATGGCCTTTATTATGTTGAGGTAGGTTCCCTCTATGCCCACTTTCTGGAGAGTTTTTATCATAAATGGGTGTTGAATTTTGTCAAAAGCCTCTTCTGCATCTATTGAGGTGATCATATGGTTTTTATTCTTGAATTTGTTAATATGGTGTATCACATTGATTGATTTGCATATATTGAAGAATCCTTGCATCCCTGGGATAAATCCTACTTGATCATGGTGTATGATCCTTTTAATGTATTGTTGGATTCTGTTTGCTAGTATTTTGTTGAGAATTTTTGCATCTATATTCATCAGTGATATTGGCCTGTAATTTTCTTTTCTTTTTTTTTGCCGTACGCGGGCCTCTCACTGTTGTGGCCTCTCCCGTTGCGGAGCACAGGCTCCAGACGCGCAGGCTCAGCAGCCATGGCTCACGGGCCCAGCTGCTCCGTGGCATGTGGGATCTTCCCAGACCGGGGCACGAACCCGTGTCCCCTGCATTGGCAGGCGGACTCTCAACCACTGTGCCACCAGGGAAGCCCTGTAATTTTCTTTTTTTGTAGTATCTTTGTCTGGTTTTGGTATCAGGGTGATGGTGGCCTCATAGAGTGAGTTTGGGAGTGTTCCTTCCTCTGCAATTTTTTGGAAGACTTTGAGAAGGATGGGTGTTTTTTTTTTTTTAATGTTTTTATTGTGGTAAAATATACATAATATAAAATTTATTATTTTAACCATCTATCTCTGGAAGCTTTTCATCTCCCTAACCAAAACTTGTTAAACAATAATTTTCCCATTTTCTCTCCCCCAACCCCTGGCAACCACCATTTTACTTTACTATGAATTTGACTAGTCTAGATACCTCAAAAGTAGAATCATATGGTATTTTGTTTTTTTGTGACTGGCTTACTTTACTTAGCATAATGTCCTCAAGGTTCTTTTGTAACATGTGTAAGAATTTCGTTCCTTTTTAAGACTGAATAATATTCAATCTATGTATAGTACCACATTTGGTTTATCCACTTATCAGTTGATGTCTCTTGTCTTGATGAATCTTTTGATGGCTACTGTGAATAATGCTGCTATGAATGCTGGTGTGCAAGTATCTCTTTGAGTCTCTGCTTTTAATTCCTTTGAACCCATACCTAGGGGTGGAATTGCTGAATCACATGATAATTCTGTTTGATTTTTTGAGGAACTGCCATACTGTTTTTAACAGTGACTGTACACATTCCCACCAACAGTGCACACAAGTTTCCAGTTTCTCCATAGCCTAACCAACACTTGTTATTTTCTGTTTTTTTTTTTTTTAATAGCCATCCTAATGGGTGTGAAGTGGTATCTCATAGTGGTTTTGATTTAGGTGATTGATTCTTTTTTTATACCAAGTTTGGTAAAAGAATGTGAATTTACAGAATTGTTAAAGTTACTTCACAAATGTCAGTGGTCAGAAAAACACCTTGATGTGACATAGTCCAGCTGTGCATTTTCAAGTAGTTACTTAAAAGTAACTGTGGTAGAGGGTGGTGTAAATAAGAGGAAAGTAAGTTAATGCTTGTGAAATGATGCTTTCCTTGTATTCCACATTTTTGCTGAGTCCCTATAACTGAAATCTACTCAATCCGAGGAAGAACTAAGAAAAAGGAAAAAAAAAAAGTTTAAATAGTTGGGGGGAAAAAGTTGGACATTTTAAAGCAACGGTCAAAGATTCTGCATTCAAAATCCAAATGGGAAATGGTGGCCCTCTGGAAATGAGGAGGCACTGTAAGAACAAGTGAAGCAACACTTTGTTTATGAATAGGCACTTTTCCTGAGTTGTAAAACATATTTTTGGAAGTGATTAGGGATTACTGGGATTACCATAGAGAATCTCTCCTAGAGATGCTTTCTAGGCATTCAAAATATATATAAACTTTAAGGGATTCAGTTTTCACAGAGATTTACCTCACACCTAATTCTTGCCAGTCCCTTAAGCATCGTGTGCTCTTTTTGCCATATGTCTTTATTAATTTTTATTTTTTTATTTTTAATTTTTTTTTCATATGTCTTTTTAATATATTTATTTATTTTTGGCTGCACTGGGTCTTCGCTGCTGTGCACAGGCTCTCTCCAGTTGTGGGAATAGGGGGCTACTCTTCACTGCGGTGCGCGGGCCCCCCACCGCGGCAGCTTCTCTTGTTGCAGAGCACGGGCTCTAGGTGCGCGAGCTTGAGTAGTTGTGGCTCACAGGCTCTAGAGCGCAGGCTCAGTAGTTGTGGTGCACAGGCCTAGTTGCTCTGCGGCATGTGGGATCTTCCTGGACCAGGGCTCGAACACGTGTCCCCTGCATTGGCAGGCGGATTCCCAACCACTGTGCCACCAGGTAAGCCCCTGCCATATGTCTTCACATATGATGTGTCCTGTGCCCTCTCTCCTACCTAGACAACTCCTTACAATGTTTACCCTCTGGGGAGCCCTCTGGTCCCAAGTAGAACCCATTACCTGCCAAAATAATTGTGGAATGGTCCCCACACATCTGCTACTCCTTGGTTTTTCTCACCCCCCAGTGCTGTTACTTTTTTAAAAAATTTGAGGTAAAATTCATATAACATAAAATTAACTATTTTAGAGTGTACAATTTAGTGGCATTTAGTACATTCACAATGTAATGCTACCATCATTTCTATCTAGTCCCAAAACATTGTCATCACCTCCAAAGGAGATCCTGTATCCGTTTAAGAAATCACTCCTCCCCTCACCTTTCCTTAGCCCCTAGTGACCACTAATCTGCCCTCTGTCTCTATGGATTTATTTATTCTAGATATTTCATATAAATGGAATCATACAATATGTGGCCTTTTGTGTCTGGCTTTTTTCACTTAGAATGATGTATTTGAGGTCCATCCATGTTATAGCATGAATCAATACTTCATTCCTTTTTAAGACTGGATAGCATTCCTCTGTATGGCTAGACCACATTTTGTTTTTCCGTTCATCTGTTGACAGTAGTTTCCATGCTTTGGGTGTTGCTTATTAAGATAGCCACAGCCAAGTTTTACGCTGATCACCAAGTGAGGCAGTATGTCTTCAGCTTGGAAACAGGGGCCCTTGTTCCAGGAAGAGGGACCTCTACCAGGACTGAATAGTGACCCTACATAAGAGGTGGCAAATGGGCAGTTCACAGGCAAAATGAGGCTCCCAAGATGTGCTGTGGTTTGTTCTTCCATTTACTCTTGTCCTGCCCTATCTTTAAAAATTGTATCAGTTGGCCTCATTTAAACTTTAAGAGAATTCTCTCTCTCTCTCTCTCTCTCTCTCTCTGTCTCCATCCCCTCTTCCCCACCCAGTGCATGTGGATTTCTGTCTTGTTACAAAAACAAAACAAAACAAAGCTTCATCAGTTCCTGGCCTATATATATCCACCTGGCAACTAACAGCTAGAGTTGGGTGTGGGCTGCCCCCATCTGGGCCTTCTGTTTGGGGAAAGCCCTTTCCAGTTGTCATAGCCCTCACCCCTTCTTAGCGAGGCCAAAGGTCAGACCATTTGAGTTGCTGTTTTTTCTAATTAATGGAATTAGAGGAAAGTGAAAGATGGGCTCCTGTCTCTATCAAAAGTAGAAAAAAGAAATGAAAGTGGCTGCTTCCCTCATTGCCTTCCATGCCCCTGCAGGCACTTACGATCCGTATTCTCTGTCTTACCTAGTGTTCATCGCTTTACTAATTACTAGAATTACGGGGGTGGAAAAAGGTTTTATTGAGATACCGTTCACGCTCCCTACAGTTCAGCCATTTAAAGTGCACAATTCAGTGGATTTATTATATTCACCAATTGCAGCCATCACCACGGTCAGTTTTAGAACTATTTTTTTTTCCTTTTTTTTGCGGTACGCGGGCCTCTCACTGCTGTGGCCTCTCCCGTTGCGGAGCACAGACTCCAGATGCGCAGGCTCAGCGGCCATGGCTCATGGGCCCAGCCTCTCCGCGGCATGTGGGATCTTCCCGGACCGGGGCACGAACCCGTGTCCCCTGCATCGGCAGGCGGACTCTCAACAACTGTGCCACCAGGGAAGCCCCTGTTTTAGAACTTTTAAACAGTCATTTAACCACAGTCAGTTTAGAATATTTTCATCACCTTAAAAAGAAACCTTTAGCTATCTCCTCTCTATCCCCCTTACTCTCGGACGTAAGCAATCTCTGATCAAATATCAGAAGTTTTCTCTTTTTTCGCCTGGTCTTAGCTCACCGACCGGGGATTAAACCTATGCCCTCGGCAGTGAAAGCATGGAGTCCTAATCCCTGGAACACCAGGGAATTCCCAAATACCAGAATTTTTGATGGCACTGCAGAAGGGATGGAAAGGGAAACAACACTAGACATGTCAGCCAAAATTCCAATGCAGACACTGTTGGAGTATGACACTGCCTCCCACTGCTACCGAAAGAGGGGGAGAGAGAGTGAAAGGAAGGAGAGAGAGAGAGAGAGAGAGAGAGAGAGAGAGAGAGAGAGAGAGAGAGAGAGAGAGGCAGAGGGAGAGAGAGGGACTCTGACTATAGCACTTCATCACTATATAAGCAGCTCATTCAACTCAACATCAAACAAGCAACAAAAACCCCAACTAGAAAATGGGCAGAGAATCTGAGTAGACATTTTTCCAAAGAGAACATGCAGGTGGCCAACAGGCACATGAAAAGATGCTCAACATGGCTAATCATCAGGGAAATGCAAATCAAAACCACAGTGAGATATGACACCTGTCAGAATGGCCATCATCAAAAAGAACACAAGTAACAAATGTGGGTGAGGATGCAGAGAAAAGGGAACCCTCCTACAATATTGGTGGGAATGTATTGGTGCAAGCCACTGTGGAAAACAGTATGGAGGTTTCTCAAAAAACTAAAAATAGAGTTCCCATGTGATCCCACAATCCTACTCCTGTGTATATATTTTAGGAAAACAAAAACACTAATTCAGAAAGATACATGCACCCTAATGTTCATAGCAGCACTATTTACAATTGCCAAAACATGGCAACAACCTAAGTATCCATCAACAGATGAATGGATAAAGAAGATGTGGTATATACACACAATGGAATACTATTCAGCCATAAAAAAGAATGAAATTTTGCCATTTGCAACAACATGGATGGACTTGGATGGTATGCTGAATGAAATAAGTCAGAGAAAGACAAATACTGTATGATATCACTAATATGTGGAATCTAAAAAAAATACAACAAACTAGTGAATGTAATAAAAAATAGACTCACTGATATAGAGAACAAACTAGTGGTTACCAGTGGGGAGAGGGAAGGGGAGAGAGGCAAAACGGGGAGGGGATTAAGTGGTACAAACTATTAGGTATAAAGTAAGCTACCAAGAGACTTCCCTGGTGGTCCAGTGGTTAGGATTCTGCACTTCCACTGCAGGGGGATGGGTTCGATCCCTGGTCTGGGAACTAAGATCTTGCATGCTGTGTGGCCAAAAAAAAAAAAAAAAAAAAACTACCGGGATATATTGTACAACACGGGGAATATATAGTCAATGTTTTCATAATAACTATAAGTGGAGTATAACCTTTAAAAATTATGAATCACTATACTGTACACCTGTAACATATAATATTGTACATTAACTATACTTCAATTTAGAAAAAAAAAGATACGGTTGGTCATCTGGTGAGGAAAAGTTCAATTTGAAGTAGGCTTATGTAAAGACCTTTCAGGTATTGTCATTATTCTCATTGAGGATTCAATTGTGACATTTTGAATCCTGAAAGAGAAACCACCCCAGAAATAATTCCCTTGCTGGAGAACCATTGAATTTTTTTAAAATTAATTAATTAATTTTTATTTATTTTATTTTTGGCTGCGTTGGGTCTTCATTGCCGTGGGCAGGCTTTCTCTAGTTGCAGTGAGTGGGGGCTACTTTTCATTGTGGTGTGTAGGCTTCTCATTGCAGTGGCTTCTCTTCTTGTGGAGCACGGGCTCTAGGCGCCCAGGCTTCAGTAGTTGTGGCGCGCAGGCTTCAGTAGTTATTGCTCACGGGCTCTAGAGCGCAGGCTCAGTAGTTGTGGTGCACGGGCCGAGTTGCTCCGAGGCATGTGGGATCTTCCTGGACCAGGGCTCGAACCCTTGTCCCCTGCATTGGCAGGTGTATTCTTAACCACTGTCCCACCAGGGAAGTCCCAGAACCATTGAATTTTAAATGAGGAAGCCTTGGGTATGCTGGAATGTTCCCCATCAAAGCCTGCCAGACTCACCTTGCAGGCTGTCTTCTGTTTCCTGTTGGCGTAAGGTTGCCATATTAAGCAAATGAAAATTATTGGTTGTTTATCTGAAAGTTAGATGTCACTGAGTGTTCTGTGTTTTATCTGGCAGTCTTCTTTGGCCACAGCCCAGTAGATCTCATGGCTTCGTGTCTGCTCTGCACCACTGGTTCTTTGAGTTGCAGGGTCTGGGAGGGCTATGCACACCTCTTAAAGAGGTGGAAACTCAGTGGGGCAGGCACTAGGCTGGGGTCCCTTTCCAGTTGACACAGCCAGGTCCCATGAACTGGCCAGGCAAAAGAGAGATTTTAGGAAAAACAGACTTTGATGCCAATCATCGTGCTGTCTGACAGCTGCCCAAATTTTGGGCCTGGCTTCATCACCTTGACCCAAGGCAAGTCACTATAATGCCTTGGATCTGCATTTTCATCTTTTTACTTCCTTGAAATGAAAATACCAGGAACCAGCATCTGTTTACGCACTACCCTTTACTCGTCTAATGTGGCAACCCTAATTAGTGTGGTATTCTCCTTGCGCTCAGCCCTGGGCGTCTTGTTTAATTTTTACAATTATCTTTGAAGAGTGTCATTAGACCCATTATATAGACAGACCAAGGCTCTGAAGGGTTAAGGAAAGAACACCACCCAGCCCTCTCCAATATTTTATTTAGTGGAATCGAATTAAAACAAATTCCAAAACATTCCTGGAGAGGGAGAGAATTCATAGAAGTGGAAGGAAAAAGCAGGCCACTTATTGTCTTCATACTTCGTGCCCATGTTCTCCCTGCCCCCCAGCATCTAGTGCCTGGCACATAGTCTTAATACATGTTTCTTGAATGGGTAAATATTTGGAACCACAGGGAAGGTTGAGGAGTCAGGGCCTCTGGTCTCTTCCTTAGTGTTACTGCCTGCTGCACCCCTAGCTCTTCCTCCAAGCCCTTCCCAACCATCCCAGCACAGTACAATTCTCCTTTCTTCACTCTTCAAGCAGTTAGTGGATAATCACACATTTTAGCCCATGTAAGAGCAGGAAGGTCCCTTTGGTTATATTCAGTCCAAACCCCTCACTTTATGGACAAGGACACTGAGGACCAAGGAAGTCCTGTGATATGCCCAAGGTCACACTGTTATCTAAAATATGTGTTCATTGCTTGTGTACAGCTGTTCTGAATCTCCCCCCAACCCCCATTCACTCTGTCACCTGCTGTGTGTGTATAGGTGCACCGTCTTCTGTAAGGAAACCCAGAAAACACCCTTAAAAGGGAACTCGGATCTTCCAGGTTGGCAATGGAGAGGGTCACCCTTGGGGAGGGGTTCCTGGTTCTTCTAGCTGAGACTCTTGTTTCCCAGGACAAGAGTAATAAGAGTAACAAGACTCTTGTTAGAGACCCTGTTCCCCACCTAAATGTTCTCAGGAGCGCTGCTCCCACTTTAAAATTTGAGTCCCAGCTGGATATAGGATGCTTGAGGGGGTGGAATAGCACAGAGAGTTGCATACGGCTAGATACTCTGGCTAACAATCTAAGGCTTTTCCTTTTCACTTGTAGTTGGACCTTCACTCTCAGTCTCCTTCCCTCACATTTCCATGAAACGGAGGTTGCCATTAACACCCTCCAAAAGTCTGACTCCTTGTCCAAGAGAAAACTCCAAATCGCAGGAGTTTCTGTTACTGGTGGTCAAAGGCTAAGCTTCCAGGCGCTGATTTTCGGTGCCTCTCTTTTCAGGGTGTCTAACATTAGGAATGGTCACAATCTTCTTTTTTTTTTTTTTTTTTTTTTCTTTTTTTGCGGTACGCGGGCCTCTCACTGTTGTGGCCTCTCCCGTTGTGGAGCGCAGGCTCAGCGGCCATGGCTCACGGGCCCAGCCGCTCCGCGGCATGTGGGATCTTCCCGGACCGGGGCACGAACTCGTGTCCTCTGCATCGACAGGCGGACTCTCAACCACTGCGCCACCAGGGAAGCCCCACAATCTTTAAAGAAGATGCCCAGCACCACCATTACTCAACAGTTTTTTTACCCCAAACCTCAATAGGATGAATCTATCAGATCACAACACGGTTATCTCCACATTCAGTATTCTCTGCAGAGGAGTGGGAGGTGGGGGGCTGGCATTTATGGTATCTCCCTAACACATTAATTCTCTAAGAAGAGTACCCTCTGTTCTCTTTCTTATGGATTCCTGTCCTGTGGCTTTAGCATGGTGCTGGGCATTTAGTAAACCCTTGTTTAAACTGAGTGGATCTGACACATCAAGTGTACTTTAGGGAGGGAGCTTGGGGAAAGAGGGTGGTGTGGGAAGAGATAAAGGATGCCATGCTGCTTACCACCTTCCAGACCGCCAAAGAATGCCTGCTCAGCCTTTGTTCCGCAATGTATTCATTCATTCACTTATTCAACAAATATTTCTAGAGTGCCTGCTACTTGCCAGGCATTATATTTGGGGCCGGGCATCAACAATGAATAAAAATAGCATCTCTGCCTGCCCTTAAAGAGCTATGTTCTCAGCATGGTGCTTGATGGATGACCTGTCGTGATCTCATTAGTAACAGCAGGAGCATGGGTAATAAACCATGCTTGATCATGTGCTGAAACACCTTCGTCTTCTGGAGATGGCTGGGTTTACTTTGATTTTGTTGTGAAGCATGGGTGCTAAGATGAGTTTCGCCCTGAGAAGCCCTAGCAATGTGGTTACCCCAGTTAACCAAGACGTCCAGTATGAGGCAAGAAAATAATAGGCAGTTGTGTAATGGGTGTGCTTTTCTTTACACAAGACCTTTAAAGGTCAGTTTATTGGAGCCTAATGAAACAATTAGGTATATATATATATATACATATATATATATGTATATATATATATATATATATGGGCTAATTTAGTTGCTTCCTTACTTCTACAATAAAAGTCGCAGTTCTTGATGATTGTAAACTAGTTCTGTGCTCTGAAATGAAAAAGGTACTAAAAGTGAGGCACAAAGGAGCTTGATTTATTTTCATTTTTATTTGGCACATGAATTCCATTTCATACCAATTTTTTCCCCCTGTGCATTGTAAAGTTTTAAAACAAACAGCAGCAACTCTGTTTTCCTAGTTTAACTAACATGGAAACATCTAATCCTCTTAGTTTTCTTGATTTTGCAAACAAGGATTTGTTGGGATAAAATCTTTAAGTAGTCTAGTCACATGGACTAGCTATTCATTTAATGACCCCAAGTACAACCTTCAGGAAAAGCAAAGTAATGAATTAATAATGTTCCTCACAGTAATTTTCTCTGCCTTATTTTTCAACCACAGGTTGTGCAATGTTAATGGAAGTAGTGAATGCAAAGTTAATTCATCCTGTAAGTAGGAAACAGTCACTTCACATTATTTGCTAGCACTCCTTTCAGCTTTTTGACCTTTCCATTTTGAGCATGTGGAATAAAACTGTGATCTACAGCTGTGCTTTCTGATACAATGGCCATTAGCTACTTGTGGCCACTGAAATGTGGCTGGTGCGACTGAGCTAAATTTTTAAATTTTAATTAATTTAAATGTAAAAAGGGAAACTGTATTCTTTTGTTAAACACAACTTTATTGGGAAGCTTATATGTTTGGAGTAACCTGAATGTGTGAGTCTACTTTTTCAACTGTAAATTTTATGCAATACTGATTATTTCTGATGAAAATGTAGCATCCAAATTGCGATGTGCGTAGACCTGAAATACACACCAGACTTTGAAGACTTTGTAAAAAAAAGAATATAAAATATCTCATTTAGTAAGTAATAATTTTTGTATTGACTACATGTTGAAATGATAATGTTCTGGCTATATTGGGTTAAAGAAAATGTACTAAAATAACTGTCACCTGTTTTTTGTACCTTTTAAAAGTGGCTACCATAGAACTTAAAATCATATAAATGTCTCGCATGAATTAATACAGAACAGCACACCTCTGTTGGATTGGAACGAAAGGTTCCATGTCATGGTCCACAGGGTTCTCAACAGTTTACCCTGTGAGAGTATCACAATGAGCTCAGTTAAAAACATGAACAAGGAATTCTATGCCATAGAAAATCATGACATATTTAATAATTCTGTTTTTTTGTTTTGTTTTGTTTTTTTGCGATACGCGGACCCCTCACTGTTGTGGCCTCTCCCGTTGCGGAGCACAGGCTCCAGACGCGCAGGCTCAGCGGCCATGGCTCACGGGCCCAGCCGCTCCATGGCACGTGGGATCTTCCCGGACCGGGGCACGAACCCGCGTCCCCTGAATCGGCAGGAGGACTCTCAACCACTGCGCCACCAGGGAAGCCCTGTTTTGTTTTTTTTTTTTAAGCTTGTCAAACCCAGGTGGTCTTGGATACTTTTTGATTCCAAAACTGCATCACATATATAATTCCACTTATCTTAGGGGAATCTCAGTCTAAGCTTTGAAACTTTAAACAGCTCAGTTGGTTAAGCGAGCCATTCAACAGTATGGTTTAATGAGTCTAATTATAGATAACGATATAAAGCATTTAAATAATATTTTATGCTATAATCACCATAGAAACTGTGGTTAAAAACTCAGATTTTAGAGTCAGGCAGACCAGGGCTTGAATTCCTGATCTGCCATTTTCTAGTTGTGCGTCCTTGGACTAGTATTTTAAACTTGCGAAGCCTTGATTTCCTCATCTATAAAATGGGGCAATAATAGTCCCTACCTGTTAGCATTGTTATGAGGATTAAAAGATGTAACCATGTAGAGTGCCTGGCACATGAGAAGCACTCAGCTTGTTGATAATTGTTGATTATGAGGTTATTATTGTTGTATTATTATTATTGGCCTTATAAGGTATCTGACATTGTCCTCAAAGACCCTATCGCTTGTGTTGCTGTAGTATCTGCAAGACTTGGTCAGAGCTTCCATTCATTTGCAAGTTGTGTTTAGTGTTAAAATCACTTGCTCTCCTTGCAACTTATCTTTTTTTTTTTTTTTTTTTTTTTTTAAATATTTATTTATTTGGCCGCGTCAGGTCTTAGTTGAGGCGTGCAGGATCTTCGTTGCCGCATGGGGGATCTTTAGTTGCGGCATGCGAACTCTTAGTTGCAGCATGTGGGATCTAGTTCACTGACCAGAGATCAAACCTGGGCCCCCTGCATTGGGAGCACAGAGTCTCAGCCACTGGACCACCAGGGAAGTCCCTCCTTGCATCTTATTCTTGACATTGTTTTGTTCTTTTTTTTCCTCCCTTGTTCTTTGCCCCATTCTGCAATTAGCCTTTGATCCTGAAGTTTCTCTTCTCTTACTCTGTCTTTCCTGTACTTGGCACACTCCATATC
Organism: Kogia breviceps; assembly: GCF_026419965.1. Taxonomy (NCBI): domain Eukaryota; kingdom Metazoa; phylum Chordata; class Mammalia; order Artiodactyla; family Physeteridae; genus Kogia; species Kogia breviceps. Next base: position 83,267,108 of record NC_081315.1, read on the forward strand.
TCTCCTCAAGTTTTATTTATATGAGTATGTGTTGAGCACTTCCCGTGTACCAGGCTCTCTGATAAGTGCTAGGAATACAAAGGTGAATAACAAAGCTCCTGCCTTCAGGGTGCTCACTAACCAGTTAGTCTAGGGAGAGAGTTTATAAAAAAGGACAATTAAATGTCCCTAAGTTGGCAGAGAGTCCAGAGTGGGCAGGGGCAGTAATGAGACAATGGATTCTACCAGGGTGACGATTCGACGAGACTTCTTAGAGAAAGTGACAGTTGAATTGTTTTGATAAATGAACAGGTATTGAGAGTAGGATTAAGGTTGGAGAAGAAATATGTAGGGGGCCTGGTGTAGACACATGACACAGCCTGGAGCCAGAATAATGTGTTCAGGAAATGTCAATAGTTTGTAAGGAATAGTTGGTCATACTACAGAAAGTTGGAGTTGGAACAAGACATCAGACTGGAGAGGGGGCAGGGAACCGATCCCAGAGGACTTGGTATGCTTTGCTAACTAATTGGTATTGAGTGACACAATCAGACACTAGTTTTGGAAAGATCCTTTTGGCAACAAGGACTAGAGTTAGGGTGAAACCCTGTAATGTTAAACCAAGACGGTGGCTGCGGGGATAGAAAGAAGGGAGATGAGACATGGAGATTCAAGATAACTGTGTGGTGATAGATGTTAACTAATCTTAGTGTGTGTGTGTGTATTTGTGTTTTTAATATTTATTTATTTATTTATTTATTTATTCTGGCTGTGCCAGGTCTTAGTTGTGGCATGCAGGATCTTTAGTTGTGGCATGTGGACTCTTGGCTATGGCATGCATGTGGGATCTAGTTCCCTGACCAGTGATCGAACCCGGGCCCCCTGCACTGGGTGCGTGGAGTCTTACCACTGGACCACCAGGGAAATCTTATCTTATTGTGGTGATCACTTCCCAGTATTTACATATATCAATCATTATGTTATACACCTTAAACTTGCACAATGCTATATGTAAATTATGTCTCAATTTAAAAATTAATCAGTTTCCTCCAATTAAAAAAAAAGGGGGGTAAGGACCAAGAGTGGACTTGGTGGGCCTTGGCAGTTGATGGGGTGAAAGCAGTGAGGAAGCAGGAGAGTCAGGCGCCGTCCAGGACTCTGGCATGGTGACTTGGGGGATGCGATCCCCTTGCTAAGATGGGCACCGAGGAGGGGAAGCAGGTTTGGGGGAAAGAGGATGAGGTCAGTGTCAGACACGGTGAGTCTGAGGCGCTGCGAGCAGCCAGGTCCAGCTGGCAATTGCTCTACGAGACTGGGGTTCAGGAGAGAGAGCTGTCTCACGGGCTCCACAGCTGTGTAGCTACTGTTGTTCTCTCTTGCTTTTTCTTTTTCCTCTTGCAGAACTGTTGCCACACATACCACTACCAGCCCCCTCTACATATGCACACACACACCACCACCACCAGCCCTCCCTGGCCGTACACACACTCTGAATGCTCTCAGGGTTATCTTTCAAAGCATTTCCTGTCAGTGGGTTATGAGCTCTCTTCTGGAGAGGGGCTGATTTAACCCTACTCCCCACCCCCCTTCTTATCCTTTCACAAGCAGACTGTACCAACCAAGAAGAGGTCTTCCTCCAAGAAAGCAAACAAACCACCTCTATGGGATGCTTTCTAATTCTCCATCTTCTCAGATGTCCCCCTGCAAAGCTCAACACTCTTCAGTGGCATCTCCCTGAATTTAGAATAAAACCCAAACTCCTCCCTGTGGCTCTGAAGCCCTTTGTCACGGGACCCCTGGCCACCTCCCCAACCATGAATCTTTCACTTCTGCCTCCATCACCAGATTTCTGTTCCTGGAATTAAAAACAAAACGAGCAAACAAACGCACTTCTCCCTGGCGGACACTTGCACAGGGCGTTTGTACTTGTTTGTGCCTAGATTGTCCTTTCCTCAGATCTCTGCTGGTCCCCTTCCAGTTCTTCCAGTTCTCAGCACGAGTGTCTCAGGGCGGCCTTGGCTGATCCCTGTTGGTCTCCATACCATTGCCCTGCTTCATATACTTAACAGCGATTATTGTTGTCTGAATTTTTTTTTTTTTTTTTTTTTTTTACGGTACGCGGGCCTCTCACTGTTGGGGCCTCTCCCGTTGCGGAGCACAGGCTCCGGACGCGCAGGCTCAGCGGCCATGGCTCACGGGCCTAGATGCTCCACGGCATGTGGGATCTTCCCGGACCGGGGCACGAACCCGTGTCCCCTGCATCGGCAGGCGGACTCTCAACCACTGTGCTACCAAGGAAGCCACCTTTTTTTTTTTTTTGAATTTTAAAAATTTGTATACCTGGTCATTCCCCATTAATGGGTAAACTCCATGGTTCCCGCACATTCCCAGCACCTAGCACAGTGCTGACACATAGCAGGCACTCATTAGACGTTTGTTCTAGGACCTTGAAATCTTGGTGAAAACAGTCTTAAATTAAGGTGTTTTCCCCCCAGCCGCTTCTGCTAAGTTGTTTTGAAACAAAAGTTTCTGGAGTGACTCTATCCTTTGGAGTGGGTGGGGAGGCAGTTACATCAGTTGGATTCCCCATAGGAAACAGATGTACACTCAACAGGGTAATTGAGAGATTAATAAAGGGATTATCAGGGTTTAGGGAAACCAACAAGGGATTGTGAAGTACAGCCAAGAACCCAGAGCAAATAGCGGCCCTGCCAAGAGCCTTTGGTAAAGGGCTGCAGCCACCCTCTGTCACCCAGAAGGGAGGGAACCTCGGGAATAAATGCCCTGATCTTTCTCTACTCCCAGCCTCTCATCTTAACATCGTGAACGGGGAATGCACTTACAACTCCCTTTTTAAAAAAAATTTTTTTTACGGTACGCAGGCCTCTCACTGTTGCAGCCTCTCCCATTGCAGAGCACAGGCTCCGAACGCGCAGGCTCAGCGGCCATGGCTCACGGGCCCAGCTGCCTCGCGGCATGTGGGATCCTCCCAAACCGGGGCACGAACCTGCATCCCCTGCATCGGCAGGCGGACGCTCAACCACTGCACCACCAGGGAAGCCCCAGTATGTGTGAACTTTGAACCTCATTGAATGATATGTGAAAATTCGCTAAGTGAATATGTTCTGAAACCAGAATATCTGGGGTCAATCTTAGGAATGACAAGCAACAGTTTAACCCTCCATAACAGCATTTCGATTGTACCCCAGTGCTTGATACACCAGGACAATATATGGTCATTTTTGTGTTGTTGGTTTGCTTGTTTTAGTATATCATATATGGCCACAGTCATAAAACTCCATTTGCGTCCTAGGTCAGAAAAAATTCTCTGTAGGGAAGCGGACAGTTGATGAATCTTCCAGGGCACTTTTTCTATCTGGGCTGACTCTACTCTGAGGTTGATAATATTACTAAAAGGTTAGTGATGCAGCCTTGTCCTGTCAAGTAATATATTTTAGGAGTCAAAAGAAAAAAAAAAGCAGGATTAAATTTGATGGTAAAAAAGTTAAGCTCTAACATAATCTATTCTTTACTGTTTGTTGAGAGCTCAGGAGGTAGACCATGATTCCCTAAATGTAACAAAAAATAATAGCTGCCTCTTTTGAGCTTCTACTGTATACCAGGCATTGGAGTCCTTGACATGACATCTAACAACCTCAGGGAGTTGGTATTATTATCACAGTTTTATATATGAGATGGACTTAAAGTCATCAGCAAGAAAGGGGGATTCAGGATTCAAACTGGCATCTGTCTGAAACTGAGGACAGGTTCTTGCCACCTGCACAGATGCGCTCAGACAGGACTGCTGGGATCCATATTGGGAGCCTGCAGTGGGGTCAGGGTGGGACTGTGGTCAAGTAGGAGGACAGGACTGAGGGCATGTGTGAATCACTCTTGCTCTGCCGTGCTGTGGGAAGTCAGCACCGCGGAGAAGAATGAGCTGTGGAAAGGGCGCCAAGGGACAGGCAGCTGACACTACTTGTGAATGCCTGTGAACCAGCCCCCAGCTGCTTGGCTCACTGGGAGATGCTGGCAACCACAATCTCAAGCCTATTCTCCCTCCAACTTGTAGATCAGCTGTCACTGTGCTTCTGATCACAGGGTCTCTGCCATGTGTGCTAGGTTCCTCATTTGGTGTCCACAAGGGTATCCTGTAATGTTCTGAGGAATTCTTGGAGCCCTGAAACCAGGAAGAGGATCTAGAGTTTAAGTTCCAAATGAGGAACCCAAACTCATTGGTTGTGCAGTTTGATTATCTTTCACAACTAAGAGAAGGTACTAGAAAGTTGGAGGAGGAAAATGAGGAAGAGGAGAAGAATCAAGCATACAGGTAAGTCACTTGTATTCTAAGATTTTTTTTTTTTTTGCGGTACTCGGGCCTCTCACTGTTGTGGCCCCTCCTGTTGAGGAGCACAGGCTCAGCGGCCATGGCTCACGGGCCCAGCGGCTCTGCGGCATGTGGGATCTTCCCGGACCGGGGCACGAACCCGTGTCCCCGTCGGCAGGCGGACTCTCAACAACTGCGCCACCAGGGAAGCCCAGATTTTTTCTTTTTAAGTAGAAGTAAACAAATTTAGAAAATATCCATGAGGTGGAATCATTTGACTTTGCTAACTAAACGGCGTTTAGTTGGAGAAAGATTTCCTAGTGGAGAGAGGCCCGCGGTATTTGGTATGCTAGAATTTAGACAGACCTAGAATTTGGGAGTACCCTGAAAGCATTTTGGGACTCAAAAACTTATTAGATTTTGCTTAAGATTTTCTGTAAAGTAATGGTCAGTTTGGGAGAAAATACTTTGTATTTCTGCTGGTCAGTAACTATCCTAAAATCCATTTTCTCAGCATAGTAACTCCAAAATCATTGGAGAGAAATACTGCTGCTTCAGAAAATTTCCCCAGAGCTTCTTGTTAATGTGGATTTATGCATGCATGTGGCAAAGTTGCTCTGATTTGAACGACCTCCATAAAATGGGCCCAGTGAATTGTCTAATACTCCCTGAAGTCAGATCTTATTTTTCACAATTACTTTAAAATGTTATCAATGGAATTTTACCTACACAGACAATCTGAACTAGTAGATTCTGTTTAATTTAGGGTTTTTGTTCGTTGACGGTAACTATTATGTTTTGAGCACCTACTATGCACCAGGCACTGTGCCAAGCATTTTATGAGCATTATTATCCCTGTCAGTCCTCACAGCAAGTGTTGTTGTAGCATCATCCACAGATGGAGGAACTGAGGCATAGAGGCATTGTCCGCTCGATATCCTAAATAATATAGTCACTCTAGAAGTTAGGGTGAAGGAAAAAACTATATATATAAAGTTAAGAAAACTAAAAATGAATGAAAGTAAAAATGGTGTCAGAGGGAGACCATTTAATTAACAAATAAGTGCCAGGGGGAGAAAAAAAACACATACTTGTGTGTTTCTTGGTTTCTTTACCAGGGAATAACACAATGGTACTACATCTATCTAATCTCAAGATTTGTGCTGAAGTAGGAGAAAACCCCAGAGTTTGAAAGTGCCTGTGATAAGGCAGAGATTTGGGGCTTTTGGTTTCTTGTTTGGCTGCATTCCTGTCTCTCTGTAACTATAAAGGTTATTCCAGACATTTTTTTTTTTTTTTAAGCATGAAACACCAAAGGAGAGAATCAGGGAAGGGAAAACAAAATTTTTTAAAAATTGGGACAGAGGAGGTGAGAATAAATGGCAGAGAGGAACATCTTTCTTTTTTCATAAAATCTGACAGGGACCTATTATACTCTGCATGTGTTTGGACTGTCAGTCATGTGAACTGTTTCTAGAACTGTCTTCATGTTAACTGTTAACTCCGTCATCTTTCTGAGGCTGCCTGCAAGGTGTTTAGTCCACAAATAGGCTGTTAGTCTAGGACCCTCATGAGCAGGCATTTCCCTGTTTGAGGAAGTCCCTGTGGCCGCAGGGTTGGACTGGGGTCACTAGCTTGCAGAGAACGGGAGGTGTGGGTGCAGTGATTAGCTAGATGGAGTTTAGCCTCTTTCCAGAACTGAAACTGGTCCCCATCCATTTGTTGGCTCAGCGCTCGAGAAAGGCTGTTTCAGGAAGCAAACCCACAAGGAACTAAGAGCACAGTCATGTGTGTATGAGTGACGCACTTGGGCTTTCTGCTCCAGCACGTGACCGTCAGGCAGCCAACTGCGTGGGGTGGGCTGAAAGTTAATAATGCATTGTGGGGGTGGTGGATTTTATCTGAGCAACTCTCTTCTTTCTCCTGAAATGGCTTGAGTGATAGGTAGCAGCATCCAGCATGAACTTTAGAGCCAGCCTGCCTGATTCTAATCTCCCAGCACGACCAGCTCTGTGACCCTGGGAAAGTTATTTAATATCATTCTACCTCAGTCTTTTCATCTGTAAAGGTATTTACAGAGGAAAACATCTGTATTGGGCATCATCATAGTAATACTTGATGGGATTTTTATGAATATTATATGAGAACAGACGTACAGTGCTTATAACAGTGCCTGCCATATGCTAATTATAAATGTTTATCAAGAAAGAGAAACAACTGTCCATTGCTAACCTCAAACATAAGTGGTTTCTCATTGTGACATTAATATGTTACATTTATTTTGTATTTTAGTTTGTGAAATGCTTTCATATGGCATTTCATGATGTCCTTTGATGAGAGGATAGATAGTAGTTAAAATGTTTCACATTTATAAGAAATAGGCTGAGGAGAGAGTATAATCTAGGAAAGATAAGGGGAAAGGTTTCCACTCTCAAGGAATGCATTGCCTGAAGTGCTTCCCCAGGGGAAGTTTAAGAAAGGTGAACCAATGCTGATTGCATGCCCTATCTCTCAGCAAGGTATGTGGGCCTCCAGGGCAGGAGTGTTTCCAGGGACCCTATCCAAAGAAGATCCTGGACCACTGGCCTGGCTGGGGGTAGAATGATGAACTGTTGACAAGCCAGAGACCGAAGAGGCTCCACCCTTCCCACTGGGGCTGTTTGCCAAGAGGCAGCCTCCAGGTACAGAGAGCATCTGAGGGATCAAGCCCTTTGTTTCCCTCCTGGAGCCAGACCTTAGGAGCTTGTTAGGTAGAAGACACAGCTCAGAGAAATCCATGAAGGAACCAGATTTTTCTCTTCAAAAGGGAAAAATTCCAAATGGCCAAATGGACTGTGCCCTTTGCCAGCAGAGTGGCTTCACTTGTCCTCTCAGTGCTAAAACCAGGATACTCCTGGGCCAACCCAGCAGTCGGTTACCCTGGCACACTCTAGGCCCTGATCAAAATGGCCTAAGGGGGATTGAGGGCAAAGCTATTACTCAAATTTCAAGGCCAGATAACCTGATGACATCTCTTTTTATTTTTATTTTTTATTTTGTGGTACGCGGGCCTCTCTGTTGTGGCCTCTTCCGTTGCGGAGCACAGGCTCCGGACGCGCAGGCTCCGCGGCCATGGCTCACGGGCCCAGCTGCTCCACGGCATGTGGGATCTTCCCGGACCGGGGCACGAACCCGTGTCCCCTGCATCGGCAGGCGGACTCTCAACCACTGCGCCACCAGGGAAGCCCGACACCTCTTTTGAGATAGCTATTTCCTTATAGGTAGCTGTGGTAATAATATTTTATTATTTTTTAATTATAATATATATTTTTTATTTTTTAAATTATTTTTAAATTATTAATATAATTACTTTGTGAATTATAGTGTTGGTTGGGTATTTCTGAGGGGTCAGTTCACACCCCACCTCTCCCCCCAGGTTAGGGTGTCTTAGCTCTGGCACAGTTGGTATTTTGGATTGTTGTGGGATGTTGTCCTGTGCATTGTAGGATGTTTAGCAGCATCACTGGCCTCCACCCACTAGACGCCAGTTGCACTCACACCAAAAGTGTCTTCAGGCATTGCCAAATAACTTCTGGGTTGGGGGGCAAAATGGCCCCAGTTGAGGACCATTGCTCCAAGGTCCATAACAGCACTCACATTTTAGGAAAATGACCACCGGTTATCATTGTAACCTATTTGAGTTTCTCTTAATTTTTTTGCTCCTTCCCTCCAATTTTGCCCCCTTGATATTTTGATAGCTGCCTTGTCTTTTCTAGTCTCCTATCATCTATGATCATATGATTACTTATGAAATTCTGAAACATAGCCTACAGAACACAATTTTGTCTAACAGACTGGAAGGAGTCATTTCATTGAGTTTTCTAGAATCTATGGAAATTCTTTCTTGCCTCAACTTCTTTTGTCTCAGTAGGGTGTCCTCTGAGGTTCACTGGAATCAAGCATAAAAAGGTCTTTAAGGTTTTCTAGAAAAACCATAATTAATTTTGATGCTACTAGAAAGCTTGTTTCTTCTCATGGCTAGTTTTGCCCAGGCCACTTCTGAAATAATAAAATTATATTCCCTGTAAAAACTTTTGGAGGAGCTTATTACATGCTTGGAGAAGATTTTAAATAACCTGCAACACCTGTAGAGGGGCTGCAGAACTGAAGACCATTTGTACAATCTAGATTCTTCCACCATTCTTTCCAATTATTTAAATGAAAAAGTATTCTAAACACCACTCTTCAGTTGCCATGACAGCTTTGTGGTAAAAGGTCATCTCATCCACCTTTTAGCCTTTAACAAATGAATAAACCAGAGACCTCTAATACTATTTCTGTAGTTTTGCAGACATAGAAATTCCAATTATCTTTATTAGTAAACTGTTCCAATTTTTAATTACCCTCTAAGTCAAAATTTCTTCCTTTTCTTAACCACTGAAGACAATTTCCTCCTTATTTACTTTAGTAGAACCAATTTTAATCTAATTATAAAAGTAACGCAGGCTGATAGAGAAGCAGAGAGGAACACAAAGGAGAAAATAAAAATCATCTATAAACCCACAACCCAGAGATAATGCAGGTAATGTTTTTGGAATTATACGCCCTTTAAAAATGCATATAATGTATGCTTATCAGATTAACTCTTCTATTCCATTCTCACTAGGGATAGCAAACAGTTCCACAATTTTGTGGTGAATTTTAATATGTTGTATGTTTAAATGAATAAATGAGGAATTTCACAGGAGAATTAAATTGACAGAGAATGCATAATGATGGAGACACAGCACTTTTTTCATTAAGTTATTGTTTTATTCAAATAAATGAGGTGTGGATATTAATTGTCTTAGTTTCTTATCTATTCTTTGAGAGTTTCTTTATGCTCGTCAAACAGATATACTTATAACATCTACTCCCCTCTCCCGTTTTCCACAAAACGTAGACTATTAGGTGAATTGTTTTGCAACTTGTTTTTCTTCACTTAGCAGTACATTTTGGAGTTTTCTCAATCTCAGTACATTGAGATCTTTCACATTGACTTTTTATAAAACAGAGATATAATATTCCATTGTATGGATTTACCATACTTTAACTAGTCTCCTATTGATGGGCATTTGGTTGGTTTCCAGTCTTTTGCTATTAAAAACAATACTGAAATAAATTATCTGTACACATGTCATTTTCCAAGAATAAAATATATCTGTAGAATAGATTCTCCAAAGTAGAATTGCTAGGTTAAAAAGTATATGCAGGGGGGCTTCCCTGGTGGCGCAGTGGTTGGGAGTCCGCCTGCCGATGCGGGGGATGCGGGTTCGTGCCCCGGTCCGGGAAGATCCCACGTGCCGCTGAGCGGCTGGGCCCGTGAGCCATGGCCGCTGAGCCTGCGCATCCGGAGCCTGTGCTCCGCAATGGGAGAGGCCACAACAGTGAGAGGCCCGAAAAAAAAAAAAAAAAAAAAAAAAGTATATGCAGGGCTTCCCTGGTGGCGCAGTGGTTGAGAGTCTGCCTGCCGATGCAGGAGACACGGGTTCGTGCCCTGGTCCGGGAGGATCCCACATGCCGCGGAGCGACTGGGCCCGTGAGCCATGGCCGCTGAGCCTGTGCGTCCGGAGCCTGTGCTCCTCAACGGGAGAGGCCACAACAGTGAGAGGCCCGCATACCGCAAAAAAAAAAAAAAAAAAAAAAAAAAAGTATATGCAATAATAATTATAATAGATATATAATATGATAGATAAGGGTCCTCCACAGGGTTGCCAGTATATACTCCCATGAGAAAGGTATGAGAGTGCCAGTTTCCTCAGAGCCTTGCCAACATAATATGTTAATATGTTACTGTAAAACTTTCGGATTTTTGCCAATCTGATACATGAGAAATGATATTTCAGTGTATTTTCAATTTGTATATTTTCATAAAGGTCATTTGTTCTTTGTCAACTCTGTTCATCTCTTCTGCCCATTTTTCTATTGGCTTACTGATCATTTTCTCATTGATTTGTGTAAGCATTTTAGGTATTAGAGAAATGAGCTCTTTGTGATGTGAATTGTGGATATTTTCCTATTGATTATCTTTTGTTTTGTGCTTAAACAAATTTTGTATGTAGTTGAATTTATCAGTCTTTTATTACGGCTTTTGGTTTACAAGTCACAGTAGAAAGGTCTTTTCTCATTTCAATGTTATAAAGAATTTTCCCATGTTTTCTTGTAGAATTTTTATGGTTTAATTTTTCACATTTGAATATTTGATCCATTTGGAATTTATCCTGGTATGAGATATGAGGTATAGATCCAACTTTGTTTTTTCTAGGGGAAATGTAGATGTCCCAACACCTAGACTATTTATTGAATAGTCCTTGTCTCTACTGGTATGAGGTGTGCCTTTCATTGTCTAATAAATTCCCATATGGAGTTGGATATATTTTTGGATTTTCTATTCTGTTTCATTCTGACTACATGTGCCAGAATTTGATTTTTGCATATAGGTGCCTGTGTTTATCACTCCATTTTTCCCTCTATTAGGTTGGAATTCTGTCTTTTTAAAAATATTTATAGCATTCACTCTATATGTTACTGGACAGCTTTTAAATCAATTTACCGTACACTTTCGGGCTTATGTGCTACTCTTCTCATGTATTTTAATTCTCTTTATAGTATTTTAAATTTATTAAATATTTGTTTATATTAAAACTCCATAAGACATTATCATGATTGTTTTATGTGGTCAATGTTTGTTTAAATCTACCATTTTTATTGTTCCTCGTTTTATCCTGTATTCTCTGACTTTCCATCTTGGGCCATTTTCCTTCTGCTTAAAGAGCATCCTTTAGTGGCAGTCTACTTGTGATAAACTCTCACTATTCATTTGACAGAATATGTCTTTTTTGTGTGTGTGTGTGGTATGCGGGCCTCTCACTGTTGGGGCCTCTTCCGTTGCGGAGCACAGGCTCCGGACGTGCAGGCTCAGCGGCCATGGCTCACGGACTTAGCCGCTCCGTGGCATGTGGGATCTTCCCGGACCGGGGCACGAACCCGTGTCCCCTGCATCAGCAGGCGGACTCTCAACCACTGCACCACCATGGAAGCCCACACATGTTGTCTTGATGCACCTGGTTGGTTCTCTTGGACTGGATGCTGGATCCTGTATTTTAAAATGTTTTTGTAGAAATAATTTGAGGTTTAGCATTAAGTTATGTTCTTCCTGGGTCAAACTATTTCTTTACTGAAACTTGCTACTAGGTTTCGATGTTTGATATTGCTAGTGGCTCTTCTGTCAGAATTTTCCTGGTTATGAACTTTAGGATTCACTTAACTAGCTCCAAACCTCCCCTCCTTAAAAAAAAACCACTCCATTGTTATTGTTTTGGAGGTGAACATGTTAAATTTATACATTAATTCAAAATGGCTTCTGAGGGCTTCCCTGGTGGCTCAGTGGTTAAGAATCCGCCTGCCAATGCAGGGGACACGGGTTCCAGCCCTGGTCCGGGAAGATCCCACATGCTGTGGAGCAACTAAGCCCGTGTGCCACAACTACTGAGCCTGTGCTCTAGAGCCCACGAGCCACAGCTACTGAAGCCCACACTCCTAGAGCCCGTGCTCCACAACAAGAGAAGCTGCCGCAGTGAGAAGCAGACGCAACACAACAAAGAGTAGCCCACGCTCGCCGCAACTAGAGAAAGCCCGCATGCAGCAACGAAGACCCGAAGCAGCCAAAAATAAATTAAAATAAATAATAAATTAAAAACAAAACAAAACAAAAAATGGCACCTGAAGATGTTGAGTCTATCCAAAAATATGGTAGAGACAACATTTAAAAAAAGACTTGTTGGGATTCTCAGGTGTTTTATTGATTTTATTCATTTTGGGACTATAAAACCATTTGCTGAGGTCATAATAGACATCAGTGTTTAGGTATGGTTTAATATATACATAATTATTTTAGATTGTCTCATTTATAAAGCATGATAACTTTATCAATTCTATTGTTATATGAGACTCATGGCCTCTTGACTCTCCAGCATTAGTTTTTTAATTAATTAATTTATTTATTTATTTTTGGCTGCGTTGGATCTTCGTTGCTGCATGTGGGCTTTCTCTAGTTGTGGCGAGCAGGGGCTACTCTTCGTTGCTGTGCGCGGGCTTCTTATTACGGTGGCTTCTCTTGTTGTGGAGCACGGGCTTCTAGGCACACGGGCTTTAGTAGTTGCGGCACATGGGCTCGGTAGTTGTGGTACATGGGCTTAGTTGCTCCACGGCATGTGGGATCTTCCCGTGAACACATGTCCCCTACATTAGCAATCAGATTCTTAACCACTGAGCCACCAGGGAAGCCCCCAGCTTTAGCTTTTATTTTTATACCTCTCTCCATCCTGAGTCTTGCCCCATCCTGGGTCATTTCAGACAACCAAAAGCTCTGACTTTGATCTGGATTCGGTTAGGCTTAGCCCTACATTTCTTTGGCTTTTGTGGATGCTGGATTGCAATTCTTTCTTCAGATGTATTCACTGTGCTTTACAGCATTGTTCGTGATACCCAACAAGCATGCTGGCAGTGCTTCCACAGAATCTTGGGGTCAGAGGCAACAAAGCACAGTGCTTCAGAGAGCAGGATCTGGTGTCTTACCAAACTGGCTTGAAGTCGTGGCTGGGCCTCTTCTAGCTTTGTAACCTTGGCTATATATTTCACCTGTTGAAGACAAAGTTTCCTCCTCTGGAAAATGGATGTAATGACAGAATCCTCATCAAAGTATCTCGAGCATTAAATGAGAGAACTTATGGTGTGCACAGTAACAGGTGCATATTAAGTGGTCAATAAATGTTAGCTAAAATGCACCTCTCTCATTTAACAGAGACTTCTGCTCAGATTCACTCACTTGAGTAACTTTCCTAAAATCCCTGGGATTCTAGGAAGTGGCAGAGCTTTTTATCTCTAAGTCCAGTGCTCTTTTCACAGTGCCACCAATGAATAATGAGTAAAGAATAGCTAAGGTACATGGTGCTTATCAGATAGGTACTGGTCTTAACACTTTACCTCTGTTAACTCAGTTTATCGTTATTAGCGAGAAGGTAGCTACGATAATTATCTCCGTTGTACAAATGGAGAAACCAAGATACAGAGACATTAAACGAGGTACACACAACTAGTAATGACAGAGCTAGGATGTGAACCAAGACAATCGAACTCTAACGTAAAGGTCTAATTGGTCTGGTAGTCCTCACCACTGGCAGCAGGGATTTGCAGTTCTCAACAGTGTGGAGTGACCCCCTCCAGGTTCTTCTTTGCTGCTCGCCTCCCTGCCCCCCACTGTGGCCTCTTATCTCTCCCTCTGTCCTCTTACCCTTTTCATTCTGTGTCCTTATTATTTATCCTCTATTGCCTTGGGCCTGCTCTGAAGATGGTGTTAGCTGAGGAGGATGTTTAGGGAGACTAGCTTCTAATAAACACCTACTAAACATCAGACATTGTATCAGTTGCTTTCATATCTATGTTCTCATCCTCATTTTGCAGTTGAGCAAACTAGGCTCAGAGAATGTAAGTAATAAGTTACCCACATTCACACGGTTGGATTGTAACAGAACAGATTTGAGCCTAGGTCTGTTTCCAAAGCTTGTACTTTTCACCAGGGCTGATAAATAGCTGTATGCCCTTGATACTGCCATTCTGGTTGTTAAAATATTGAAATCTCTCTGAACCTCTTGGTAGATAGCTGCTGTTCCAAGTCTTTCATGTGTCTCTACCACCACCAGCCTGGCCTGTCTAGTCCCTTCCCCAGGAACCTCTAGACATGCCCATAAGCCAGCAAGTAAAAGATGGATGGCTAGTCCAGCAGGGGCATCAAGGACCGTGCTCCAGCACAGAGGCTGGCTGGCAGATGTTGTGTCAGTGTCCTTGAGGTACTTCTCCTCTTAACCACACTGTTGTGTAGTACCAAGTATCCTGCTGAGTACTGCTTAACATCACTAGGGCACCTCAGGATGAATGAGAAAATAACAGCTCACTAATGAAATTGCCATTTGGAATCAAATCAGAAACACTGTGGAAGCTTAGCTGAATTCATTGCCTCCCTTGATAAAGTACTGGATGAAGAATCTTGCATCTGAACAGATGGATTTTGTGTTCTCACCAAGACTGAGGTTGCTATAGAGGGAGCTCTTTCTCAACCACTTCCCTGTCTCCACCCCCAGTACCCAACCTACCCAAGCCACCCATGCCAGGGCCCTCCTTCTAGGCCTCAGCCCCTGGGGCCCTCTCTTAGAGGCTTCTCTGCCTGCCCCGTCCACCCACTGAGGATTTTAAGGCCTCAGAGGCCCACAAGACAGATGTTACCTTTAGAATCATTTCTATTGCACTTGGGCAAAAAAAAGAGTTTTTCGTAGGGTATGGGGTTTTGAACATCATTTCTAACATTTTTTTCTTAAGAAAAGTCATTCTGTGTTTCAAAAAGCTACTTATAAATGAACTTTTCTAAAATCAAGACAGGTATTTTTCTTGTATTCTGGAAGGAAACTAAGTTAGTCTGGTATGTTTTACTCTTCCCCAAATCCTGTTGATTCCTTCCTGTTGTTTTGTGGTTGATGATAAACCAACAGATCTGTTACCTGAGCTGTTTATTTCTCCTGCTTTAAAGCCATGCTTTTCCCAATCTTCAGAGATTCCTTGTGTATTTGTTAGGATAAGCTAAGTAGCAGTAGTGTGCAGAACCCAAGATGTCATCAGGTTACCCGATAGAAATATAGTTCTTGTAGTCCTGGTATGTGTGCAGGTTTCCAGGGTGTCACCTCCATGAACTCATTTGGAGATCCAGACCGAGAATAGCTTTGCCTTTTCCAGCACAGGATGTCCAGAGTTGCCTGGGCATTGCTATCCCAGTCAGCCAGAAGAGGAAAGAACCCAGAGGGGAGCAGATTTTTAAGGCCAGGCCCACATCACATCATCATGGTGCACATCAGTTTCTCTCCGTCCATTGGCCAGAGCTAAGTCAAATGGTCACACCCCACTGCAGTGTGGAAACTATGGTCTTGCTGTGGTCCATAGAAAGGAACGACCACTATTCCTTGTATTTTTCATACCTTTCAAATATACCAGGCAGTTCTAGTTGTAAACGTGCCTCCCTGAAGGATGTACTTAGGGGATGTGCCAGTGAGAACAGGGCTATCGCTCTTTTGTTTTAATTCAAGAAGTAGCCTTGGTAACGCAGCCACACTGGGAGGAATGTTTATTACCCTTCTGGATTAGACAAGTCCAAAGTGTGGACCAGGTGGGAGGTTAGCGTGTGGGAGAGTCCACCCAGGTTCTGTCCACTGAACATCACAGTCTCTGAGTACCACCATGCATGCAGTGAGAGAGGCCCCAGTTCCAGGCCCAGCCGAACACTGACTGGTCGTGTAACCTTGGGCAAGTGACCTGTCTGGATCTGTTTTCTTATCTAGATCAACTAGCAAATATTTAAGGTATCTCAGTGTTTTAAGATGGTATGGTTCTAAGAATTTGACCCCTGGGGATCTGGTAGTGTAATCACAACACAGCCACAAAGTTTGGAGAGCATTTTACAGCTTTTATAGCCATTTAATCATGAAAAGAAGAAAGAAAGAAGAAAAGGAAGGAAGGAAGAAATGAAGAAAGGAAAAGGAGAAAAGAAATGCACCACAGATCATCAGAGTGTTCATTGTTTAAATGCTGTTTACGAAGGAAAAAGGATTTGTTTGCAGCCAGTCTAGTTGAGTGGTGAACAGCTCAGAGGTCTGCAATCACACTACAATGTACTTCAGAGTGCCAATCTAAAGTAACACATGCATCCATTCACTTTGGGTGATTTTAAACTACCGGTTTACACGGCCTTATCACTGGGCTTAACCCTCTTTGGGATGTGGCATTTGGAGCTATTCACGCCCACCTGTATGACTCTCAACCCTTGTAGTGAATTCTTCATTGATGTCTCCTCTGATAATAATATTACTTCCAAGCAGCCCTATATATTGAACCAATACTACTTAGTATGGAAAAAATACATTATCAGTGAAACAAGTTTTTCTTCCTAGGGAGTAGTCATAAATAGAAAGGAAACATCTTGTGGGCAAATTATGTTATGTTTTCCACTGCAAGGAGCAGTGTATTGTGCACATGAAAACGGCTGTAGGCTTTGGCTTGTAAAGGGCCAGGCCAGGCTTTTGAAAAAAGTATTGAGTGCTCACTTGCTCAAAGCACTGGGCTAAGGGCTGTGTTGATATTCAGAATATTACCATCAGTGTGGGCTACCTAACATTTGCTGGTCTTCTGAATATTATGTCATCTGAGATCTCAATGGGATAGGATCTAAGTTTCTGGGACTTCACTTGGTAGGATTTGGGGCAAAGAAATGAGGGGAAAAGGGCCTTGGTTTAATAATAGAAGCTGTTGTACTATTATTTTTCAAAGCAGTTTTTAAAAACTCTGACTCCTCAGTGTATTACATTGCATTGAATATATTACCTCTTACTGAACCCAAACCCGCAGTAGGCGAAATTGAACCGCCAGAGAACTGTGGTTGACAAACTTCCCCAGTGAGAGTAGAATTACTGGGACACTGTTTAAGATGAGAGATTTCCAGACCCTTCCTTTAGTGGTGCCGATGCAGAAAGTCCAAGGCAAGGTCAGGAATCTGATTTTTTTAAAGAAAATATTTATTTGTTTATTTTTATTTTTGGCTGCGTTGGGTCTTAGTTGCAGCACACGGGATCTTTCATTGCGACGCGCGGGCTTCTATCTCTAGTTATGGTGTGCGGGCTCCAGAGACCGCAGGCTCAGTAGTTTTGGCACACGGGCTCAGTAAGTACAACGCGCAGGCTTAGTTGCCCCACAGCGTGTGGGATCTTAGTTCCCTGACCAGGGATCAAATCCGTGTCCCCTGCATTGGAAGGGGGGATTCTTAACCACTGGACCAGGGCAGAAGATCTAGATGAACACCTAGCTTGGAGCATGCCCTCTATCAATATTTGTTGACTACTGGAAATAAGGTTACTTTGAGGAAATGAGCACATTCTCTCTCAACCTTGAGTGGATAGGGAGAAGCAAGTCATTTTGGAAGACTACTGGAAGTCCAGTGACTTTGGAAGTTCCAGTGGGCACTGCAAACTTTTATCTGTCCAGCTTTTTCTAGGCTTACCAACAGGCCCACCTCTTCTTTCAAAAGTCACATTTGTTTCTTTATTCACTTTGATTTTACAGTCTTGGAGCCAGGCAGACCAGTGGTCTCTTTCCATTGCTTTTGTGTATCTTTACATCTAGTGGCTCTTAAAGATTATCTCTCAGGGGGCTTGTTCCCTGAATTGTAATCTGACTGTACAGATTGTAAAACATGCAATTGATTTAGTAATAGCTTTTATTTGTTTTTGGTTTTTTTTTTTTTTAAATAAATTTATTTTTGGTTACATTGGATCTTTGTTGCTGCACGCGGGCTTTCTCTAGTTGCGGCGAGCAGGGGCTACTCTTCCTTGTGGTGCGCAGGTTTCTCATTGTGCTGGCTTCTCTTGTTGCAGAGCATGCGCTCAGGGTGTGCAGGCTTCAGTAGCTGTAGCATGCAGTCTCAGTAGTTGTGGCTCATAGGCTTTAGAGTGCAGACTCAGTAGTTGTGGCGCACGGGCTTAGTTGCTCTGCAGCTTGTGGGGTCTTCCTGGGCCAGGGCTCGAACCTGTGTCCCCTGCATTGGCAGGCGGATTCTTAACCACTGAGCCACCAGGGAAGCCCAGTAATAGCTTTTAAAATGAGTAAATATACACATTGGTTATTTGAGAGATGTTAAAATATAAAATTTGGTGTATTGTTTCAAGTTATTGAGCAGACCATACATCGTGGACCTCTAATGACTATTACTGACAGAGATTTCTGATCTCCTAGTGGAAGGATCTATTATTTTAAGATAATGGAATAATGCCAGAAAGACCAAAGTTTAAGTCTCAGCCTACTTCTTAGAAGCTTTTTTTTTTTTTTTTTTAATGAGACACTCTCTGAGCCTCAGTTTCCTTCACTAAAAGTGGGTTTAAAAAAAAAAAAGTGGGTTTACCACTTGCCACCTTGCTTGGTTGTTGGAGAATTAAAACCAGACACATGGTCTGTTTTAATGCAGAGTTTCTGGCATGTACCAGGCAAATAATGAAGGAAAAGGGAACAGCATCAACTTTTGACTTGTTATGGTGGTCGCTGTCAAAAAGGACATAGATCAACACAATGTACAGAATATGTTAAAACCCATGAGATGCAGGAGGATGCAGGGGAGCGGCAGGTGGGACCACCTCCTGGCTGCTCAGCCTTACAGGACATACGGGCCGCACTGGGAGGAGCAGGGAGAGCCAGGGCATCTGTCATTCCACCCGAGGAATTGGTTATACTGTGAGCTCTGATTAGATTTATTTATTTTTTTCCCCCGGTACGCGGGCCTCTCACCTTTGTGGCCTCTCCCGTTGCGGAGCACAGGCTCCGGACGCGCAGGCTCAGCGGCCATGGCTCACGGGCCCAGCCGCTCCGCGGCACGTGGGATCTTCCCGGACCAGGGCACAAACCCGTGTCCCCTGCATCGGCAGGCGGACTCTCAACCACTGCACCACCAGGGAAGCCCCTGATTAGATTTTTTAAAATAGAAACTGGCAAGAATGCTTTGAACTCCATTGGTGGGAAGAAAGTGGTGGGCCATGCAGAACATCAGTCCTGAAGCACCTGCGCCTTGGGAAAGTGGAGACGAGCACAGCTCAGAAATTCATGCCCGTGTATTTTAAAGGCTGACCTTAGTGAGTGCTTCAAGCATTTTCGGGGTTTTCTGCAATTATCATGGAGTGGATTCAGATTCTGCAGGTGATGTTGGTGAAACCTTTAACTGTCAGTGACCCTGGCCATGTTAGGAAACGCCTGACAATTGTGAAAATTCTGAGTGTTTTGGCTGTGTTTTGACAACAGCGTTTCAGCTGACTGGTCTGGTTTTTCACTGTTTTGCTTCTATAAGGGTCGGGGCAGAAAATGAGAACAGGTTAATGCTCGAAAGTGAGTGCCTGGCTAGGGGTGAATGATTCACAGACCTACTTGCTAATCCATCTAACATCCATCATAAGTAGTTACACCAAAAACAACAACAACAAAAAACCATTTAAAACTGTTTGAAATATATAGATTTAAAGGAACACCGAGTTATCTGTTTCATTTGTGCTTGACAGTCAGGGCTGGGGCATATTTTGTGCTGCCGGCAGGAATGAGGAATTGAGAAATAAGGAACAAGTGTTCTTTCTACCCTGTAATAAAGGGCCTGACTTAGCAAAACAACAAAAAATCCTGCTTTTGTGCCACTGAGGGTTTTCCTGAGTTGAGTGGGACCTGAAGGGTGGTGGAGGGGATATTTCATGAAAGTAAAAAGAACTTAGCTAAATTAAGATTTTCCCTGCCCTGTGTTGGTCCCTCACATAAGCAAAATTAGAACTGTATTTTATACGTAATCAACACTGTCTTCCTGTGCCCTCTTGATTTATTAAAAAAAGAAATTTTAGACACTGTCCTGCCCTTGGGGGCTTCAATATTCAATAATATTACCTTTAGAAATACCCGTTTTGAGCATTAAATGAAGCAACCATTTAGAAAGAGTAAATGCAAAATGCTGGTGAGGGAGCTCTGAGGATTTCCAGGCAGTATAACTTACACTCCATGTGCTTCTAATCTAGTTAGGAAGATAAGATCTAAACAGGTTAAAAGTTAAATGAGAATAATAAAGTGAAGAAATAACCTAAGGCTGTAGAGATAACATGTCACTGGGCCTGCATATGATGAATTGCCAAACAAGTTACACAGCAATAAGGCTTTCACAATTCAGAGGTGGGAGAAGACCTGGTGTGTGTCTGCTGGTGAAGTGCTAGCCACCTCTGGGGTTTCTGTTGTGAAATTCAAGACTCACTCATTCATTCAACAAGTATTTATTTGTGTCAGGTGCTGTGCTACATGCTGGGCATACAGAGGTGAGCAAACAGACAAGGAGATTACAGTTTGGTGGGGACAGCTAGACAGTGAACAAATAAACTCAAAAGTAGTTCATCACAGGTCATGACGAGTTGTACAAGGGAAAGCTTACACCAAGAGGAGAAAAGGGGGGAAACAATCTAATTTGGGCTGCTGTAGGGGAAGGCCACCCTGAGGAAGTAACATTTGAACTGAGAGCTGAAGACTTCACCCCAAGTATTGGGTGAAGTAAGAACGCTGCTGGACCCAATTAAGTAGCATCTTTTATTTCCACAGATAATTAGTTTAGAGGATAGAAATAAAAGCCAAAACACAATTCATAATTGTTTTGTGTTCTGGACATTAGGTAAAAGTTTATTTGTAATGAGCATATGCTTCCATGAACACACAGACACACACACACACACACACACACACACACACACCCCTTCTTCTTACACATTGTCCTGCTCACACCCCACCCACGGCTCTCTCACCCCACTTGACAGAGTAATTTTGTAAACGACTGTGAGGTCATTCCAGATTCCTAGCAGGTCTGCCTCAACGTTTCCTAGAAGCTCTTGTGGAGGTGTTTAGGGAGGTGAAATTTTTGATTGCCAAAAGCTTTGTATACCCTCTCCCCAAACGTGGCCGTGACTTCCTAGGAAGTCCACTGTGCTTGGGTTACTGTCCCTATGCCTTCATTTAGCTGGCATCAGCGCTGGTCCAAATCAGTCTTCATGGATGACAACACAAGTCTGCCCCCACCATTCACCTTGCCGGATCCTATTTCCTGGAGCCACATCAGAAAAATAGTGGAGGCAGTAATTGCTTTTCAGATGACAGCGACATCATCGACTGGAGAGGCAGGATAATGTGGTGGCCGCTAGCACAGCCTGCAAAATTAGACTGCCTGGGTTGGAATCCCAGCCTGCCTGTGTGACTGTGGACAGGTTTCTTCTCTGCGTTAATGTCAATCTGAGACATCCTCACCTGCAACCTATTGGGTCAGATGTGTTTTGGAATCCAGAATATTTCAGATTTTAAATACTATGTTGCATATACTCTACATTGCTTAACACCACTAGCTGGGTCTGGGGCAATATCCCATAATGAAACACATCACTATTTCTTCAGCAAAGCATATGGATACCCATATACCGGAAGAAAGGAAATCTGCAGAGTCTTGTTGGAGACTAAAGAGTCTAGGTTTGTCTGCTAAATGACTTCTAAAAAATACTTGGTTTTTCAGAGTTTAGTATCTTTCTTACAGGTGAGATGGATGTCTTAGGAGGATCAATGAGAAGATATATGTAAGTGCTAAGGACAGAAGACACCATGCCAGCGTGAGCTGTTAGTGTGAAGTATCTGTTATTATAAAGCCACTGTAGACTGAGAATAAGCTGAATCTACAATGTCATTTCCTTCTGTTCTCCGTCTCAACAAATAGGCCTTGACTGTGTGCCAGGCACACTGCCTGGCGCTGCAGGAAAACAAATATGGACCAGACAGGGTTCCTGCATTGCATTACAGTCACAGCACCCGTGGTCGGGGACACTGCCAGCATTTTTTTTTTTTTTTTTTTTTTTGCTTTGCATATCCCACTCTTTCCTAGGTATTTTCCATGCTGGGCTATTTGAATTATGTAAGGATCAGATCAGCCCCCAGATAGACAATTGTGTCTGGTATTTGTCGTACATAAAGAGGACAGGAAATGATGACACATGACGCAAGTGACTGGAAACGGTTCTCAGGTAGGAAGTTATAGTTGGGACAGTAATGAGAGGAAGGAAGCCAGTTCAGTTGAATGAGCACTTAGAGGAGAAGTGAGGACACTTGTTCCTCAGGTACCCTTCTTTGTGGCAGGCACCTTGCTGGCTCGTGGGACTGTAGGAATGAGAAAGGCGAGCGCTCTGCGCCCTTGAAGTGCTGTGGTGTCTGCTGATGTTCACCGTTTCTGTGTGAGCCTGGAGAAACCAGTCGCCCTCTCTGAGCCTGTGTACTTACCTTCAGAACAAAAGGGCTGGATCCGGTTAAACTAAGGCCCCATCTTACCTTCAAAAGTCTGTGATCCTGGGGGCTTCCCTGGTGGCGCAGTGGTTGAGAATCCGCCTGCCGATGCAGGAGACACGGGTTCGTGCCCTGGTCCGGGAAGATCCCACATGCCGCGGAGCGACTAAGCCCGTGAGCCATGGCCGCGGAGCCTGTGCTCCGCAATGGGAGAGGCCACAACAGTGAGAGGCCCGCACACACAAAAAAAAAAAAAAAAAAAAAAGTCTGTGATCCTAAAGAATTACTTAACAGCTTGTTGATCAACCCCTGTCCATCATTCTGGGATTCAAGTAAAGGATATGGGCTTTTGCTGCAATAAGAGAGACTTGAGGTAGACCTAAGGAAGGACTTGTTGGTGATAGAGGGTTGGAATGTATTTCATTAGGGTTTATTATCTCCCCAAGCCGGGATATCTCATTTCTCAAATAATGAGGACTGACAAGTGTCAGGCTCCGTTTTAGGAGAGAAAGCCCCTTCTCTCGTGGAGTTCACATTTCAGTGGGGCAGAGAGATAATAAAAAGTGATAATAATGAATACACGATGTAATTTCAGATAATAATAATTGCATAGAAGAAAATTAAAGACGGGAAAGAGGAGAGGGAAGGCTGGGAAGGGCAATTCCAGGCCGGGGCAACCGTAAGTGCTGAGGCAGGGAGATGAGAAAGCCGGCACGTTGGAGGAACAGCCAGGAGGGAGTGAGGGAGTGGGAGAGAGGCAGGGAAGGAAGTAGAGAGCCACGCAGGCTCCTGGAGGTAGCCCTGGGAAGGACTTTAGATTTTATTCCAAGTGTTGAGGAGAAGCCATTGGAGGGTTTTGAGAAGGGAAGTGACATGATTTGATTTGAAAAGAAAGCTTGCTCTACTAGAATATGGATTTAGCAGTCATTTATCAGGAGTGCCTGTGACCCTCGTGTAGATTAATTTAGTCCAGCCTGATATTACTGGATCTGGACTAGGTGCATTTTTAACATCTCAACAGTCGAAATACAGCATCTATTTCCATCTGTATCTTTGTCTTTTCTCTATGTATTTCTTTGACAGAAGGTCTTGTATGAAGATGGATTGCTTCCTAAAGAGAAAATATTGTCATCTTTTGAGTTACTGCTTGTGCCGTCTTTTATCTTTTTTTAGTGCAACTTTTGAAAAGCTATGCTATTTGCTCCTTCCTTCCTTCTTTCCGTTTTTTAAACAAATACTTAATGTTTCATAAGACACCTAGATTCCCCGCATGCGCGTGTTAATAAAAGCCAGCGTTTGGGTAGTATTTGCTGGGTTGTTGTTTTCTTTTTTTGTGCAAACATACCTTGGAATATTGAATAGTACTCACAGATGGTGGAATTGAAACTTTCAGTTCTGTTTTCTTTGCACACACCTCGTTTGAGACATGTTTGCTTCTGATGCGCTGATAACCGTGTTGCGAAAGTGAAACTTAAATGGCCTTAAAATGTCTCTTGAATTTGTCAGCCTCAAATCATGTGTATTTTGTGGCAACCCTATTTTCTTAGTTATTTAAAGCTCAGCTATGACGCAAGCCCAGAATGGCCCGTGTACCTCCTGTGTGCAAGCGGCCAGCACACCCACTCTCAGTCACCTTGAGGAATATTTACGGGCAGCCTGGGCTTGCTACCCAAATAGCTTACTACTAACTGCCCACTTTTGTGCTCAGGAAATATATATCAAAGCCACAAGAGGGCAGCTTGTCCAGTGAGTCGAGGGGTAAAAAGTGCTTTAGACACAGGATAACGAGGGTGAGAACTTCTGAATTTTTCAAAATGTTTCTTGCATAAGGAAGCTTTTTTACGTTCTTAGCCAGCTCCATCCATTTCAAGAGACAGTGTTTTTGGAAATTAAAGGTTTTAGGGAAAGTTCTTTCACTCAAATCTATTTTCACTTTTGTTTGGAATATGAGTACCCGTTTCCCCTTGAACTCCCCTTTCCCCCATCTTCCAGCCCTTTTATCCTTATTCAATCTTTACTGAACTATAATTCACATACAGATAACATTCAAACAATTTTTAGTGCTATGTGGAACACATACAGCCATGGAACCACTGCCCTCATCAAGATATAGAAATTCCCAACTCTCTAGGAAGTTCTCTTGTGTCTCTTTGCAGTCAGTCTCCCTTTGCAGGTCCGACATCCCCTTGGATCATTAATCTTTGAAATTTTTGTAAAGCATTTTATAAATGTAAAGTAATGATCGTGCACAAATATTGGGGCCCTTTCTAAGAAAGTGTGTGAGAGCTCTGGAGAGATTAAGGAAATTGGAGGCAGCTCCTTTCCAAGACAATTATATAAGTTCTTACTCTTTGTAGTTGTGGTGGTGGTTTTAATCGGGCTCATTTTCACTGAGAGGGGAGGATTACCGTTAACTGCACAGTAGATAATTATCCATTTGTTCTTTAAAGTTTATTTCTGCTCTAATAATAGCTGATTTAATAATAATGCATTTCTGGCACTTACTACTTACTGGTATTAATGAGCTCAAGGAATCTACTCTGTGAAGGAAGTGCCATTATTATCCATATTTAGATGAGGAAACTGAGGTACATGTGACTTTGATGGATGAAAAGGATGAGTAGAGTTAGTTTCTGGATGTGAAATGTAAGATAAATGAAATTAAAAACGTAAGAACTGCATGTTCTCATTGATCAAAGTAGTACCCTTAAAAAATTAGTGCTTCTTGGGCTTCCCTGGTGGTGCAGTTGTTGAGAGTCCGCCTGCCGATGCAGGAGACACGGGTTCGTGCCCCGGTCCGGGAAGATCCCACATGCCGGAGCGGCTGGGCCCGTGAGCCATGGCCGCTGAGCCTGCACATCCAGAGCCTGTGCTCCGCAACGGGAGAGGCCACAGCAGTGAGAGGCCCTCGTACCAAAAAAAAAAAGAAAAAAGAAATTAGTGCTTCTCTAGATGCACATAATGTCCTTGGGCAGTGTCATGTCATCTGTGGCCATGGGTGGAACACCATGACAACTTCAGTTCTGCATCCCTGACCTTGCCTGCCAGGCATCCCACTGTCTGTTTCCCTGGTCCCCGCCTTCATCTTCTCCAGATGGGTCACCCTGCCTTTTAGCCCCTCTGCATCGTGGTCAGGAGATCTTTCTACCAGGCAGTTCTGGTAGTGCCACCTTCCTGATTAAAATTTTCCAGTGGTTCATTGTACAATAAAATGCGAGCTCCTTGCCTTTTTCAGCTGCACGTCCTGCTGCCTCCTCCGCTGCCTGCCCTCAGTCCAACTACTCGTCATTCTCCAAAGATGCTGTGCTCTCTCACAGCCCCGTACCCAGCAACTGACTGTTCCTTCTGGCTGAAAAATGCCCTCTCCTCATTCGTCATCTCTGTCTGCCAAGCAGACTGTTATTCTTCCTCCAGAACTTGGCTCACGTCTTCCTTGATTAACCTTGAGAGACTTGCAGTCATCTTTCCACTCTCCATTGCCCCTTGTTGTCTTATAGCTGGTGTCCCATTGTTTCATGATGGTCTTGTATCATGTCTGTGGTCTGCTAATCTGCAGCACCCCGGAGGGCAGCAACTTTGTCTTTTCAACTTGGCGTCTCTCGCCCAGCTCAGTACCTGGACTCCCTATCCCAGACCATTATATACCATGAAGGCAGAGACGATGCCTCTTTTATTCACCACTGCTATACCCAGTGTCTGGCTTAAGGCCTGACCTGTAGTAGGAATTCAATGAATATTTGTTGAAAGATGAATAGTGGGTGTTTTTAAGTGTCTGACTGCAGTGGTTTAGCTCAGAGATTGCCACTGAAAGGTCCCCGGCATAATCAAGCCATGGACATATTCTGTGTGGCTTCCCAGTATTTTTTGTGTATGTGTGTGCTAGGCGGACCTCTCACTGTTGTGGCCTCTCCCATTGCGGAGCACAGGCTCCCGATGCACAGGCTCAGCAGCCATGGCTCACGGGCCCAGCTGCTCCGCGGCATGTGGGATCTTCCCGGACCGGGGCACGAACCCGTGTCCCCTGCATCGGCAGGCGGACTCCCAACCACTGCGCCACCAGGGAAGCCCCCCAGTATTTTTTAAAGATTAAAAATTTGGTACCTCTCCTATTTACCACTGTCTACACCACTCCTGTTATTTTTTTTTGCTCTTAGTCTACCTCCTCATTTGTTCCCTGCCTGGTCCTGAGACATAAGGTTGGGGGTACAGAGAAGGAGGTAGTGTATTAGACCGCTAGGGCTGCCATAACAAAATATCAATACCACAGACTGGGTGGCTTAAACTAGAGAAATTTATTTTCTCACAGTTCTGGAGGCTGGAAGTCCAAGATCAAGGTGTTGGCAGGTTTGCTTTCTTCTGAGGTCTCGCTCTCCTTAGCTTGCAGATGGCCACCTTCTCGCTGTGTCCTCACATGGTCATCCCTTGCTCTATATGTGAATGTATCCTAATCTCCTCTTATAAGGACACCATTCATATTGGGTTAGGGCCCACCCATGTGACCTCATTTAACCTTAGTTACCTTTTCAAAGGCCCTATCTCCAAATACTGTCACATTCTGATGTACTGGTGGGGGGGCGGTGTCAGGGCTTCAACATATGAATTTAGGAAGGACACTATTCATCTTATAACAGGCAGGAACATGTGCTCTCAGGTACTATGGTCTCTGCCTTGTATCTGACGAGTGTTTTAGAACTCAGGAGCCATGAGAGAGAGCACTTTGCTCACCAAGGCAGAATCCAGATGGACATAACACTAGATGGACATGCACCTGCTCCAACACCTGATCTCCACTCTGATCACTTTGATCAGGGGATCATATACATGTTTCCTAAACAACTGACATTTAGGTAAAGTGCCAAGTAGAACTTGGGTGCTTTTCAGTTTGAAAATATACAGCCTTTCATCCTATTCACTCCAAAAGCTGACATGTGGGCTGCAAACTACCTTTGCCAAGGGTTCGGTGGACAGTCGAGGAAAAGCCTTATAATGACATGGCACCACCTCCATTTGCTGTAAGTAAATAGCCAGGTCTTTTATTACCCTTGAAACCAGCACTCGTGACACAAGTTGGACTCAGAGGCAAGTCAAATGCCAACTTTCTGTGGGTCAAAGTTCCTTCAAGCACTGTGTTAATCAAAAGCTCAACCTTAGTTAATTAGGCCATTGAGTTGGGAAGAACTTTGGAACAAATGATTACCTAGTTCAACTGCAGGAGTTAGCAGAACTCAGTATTTTGTTTCCCAGAGGTAGCTTGCAGACTTGTGGTCTTTCTTGGAGCGGGTGGGAGTGAGACTCCTGGGGGGTTTTATTCATTCTCGGTGGGTTGTAGCATAATAAAGTCTGCTATACAGCTCCTAGTTAATCAGATGTATTTAATTAAAGATGAAGTGGAATAGTTAAGGAATATTGTTCATATATGGGCAGAAAAGCTAGCTGCAAAGGGCTTCCAAAGGTAAAGAAATATTTAAAACACTAACAGCTCACAGGGCTTTAAACAATTTTGAGTGTTTGGTGATTTACCCTAAAAAGACCGCAATTTAATGTGCCTCTGCAGAAAGACATGTAAATGAATATAATAATCATAGCTGTCCTCCATTGAATGTTTTGTCTCATATGGGGCTTCATATATGTTGTCTTGTTTATTGTCACAATGTCCGTAACAGGTGGATAAACAGGCTTATATTAGATGAGATAAAGGAGGATCAGAGAGGTTGAGTAAAATGCCCAAGGTCACCCAGCTAGCAAGCAGTAGAGGTGAGTTTTGAGTACCTGGCCAAACCCATGAGCTTCTCCTCCCCATTACACCACCTCTTTATACATTCCTCTTCTCTCCTTGTCGGACTGAGATTTTTTTTTCCCTTGAATGTCCTTTAGCTAATATCAACCTGAATAGCCTTGTGGAATTGGCAGAAGGACATGACCTATTTTCTCCATGTATGTGAGCCAGTGAAGATCTCTTGTACTGACTGGTTATGTAGCTTTCCTTGTAATCCATACACACACAAAGGTGTGTAGTAATCATAAAACACCATATTTCTTCTTCTTACCGCTTCTCCTCCAACCACTTAGCTGTCATTTACTGCATACTCCTCCTTAGCCATCTCTGGGTCAATAGTGTTCTTTTCCATTTCAGAGTTCGGGTAAGAGAGACATCAGGACACCTCGCATTAGGTCACCTAGCAGAGATCAGCCACTCCTGGGCTCAGTGAGGAGGTTTGGTAAGTCATCTGGTTCCATCTTCCCTGGGGCTCAAAAGAACATCATTCAGGGGTGGAGAAAAGTAGGTGAACATTACATAGTGACAGCCAAATGTTAATCCTCTCTCATTTTTTAAACCAACACATATTGTTTTTTTCTGGGTATTTGCTTAATTTACTAGGCCAGAATGCCCTGTATGTTTTGTAAGTACCATTGTCCCCAGAAGACTCCCATAGTCAAAAAGAATGACAGAAGCTATATTTGAGTGACTTTGCTTAAAATCTTTTAATACTGAGATTTTCCTGTAGTGTTCACTGCATTTCATCAACTGTAGAATACATTTCCCCCCCACAACTTAACATGTCTGAAGTTGGGATACATCTTATGGAGATTTCGATTTGGTGAAACACAGCATTCCTCTAATAACCCACAAATGACCAGCATTAAGTGTTCTCTGCCTCCTATTTCTCACAAAATGCAAGTGCCTTTAAAAACTAAAATTTTGGGTGACTGCATATGATGGTTTTGAGACGAGTAGCCTGTGGACCTCCTAAGTAGTGGTCCTGGCATTCAGAGCAATCCATGTGACATCATGGAACAGCCTCTTAGGCAGCAGGTCCTAGAACAGATACTCTTTTCCAAAGCCTGGCTCCCTTCCAGTGCTCTGCATCATGGGATTTACAAGTCAAATACTCTGTTTTAGAATATTTCACTACTATGTCCCCAGAGTGATTTGTTAACATCCATTTATGTGTGAATGAAGGGCAACTGGGGGCAGGTGGTAGGGACTTATCAAATGAGGAACAGCTGGAGGGTTTCAACATGGGCCGGCGAGTGTCAGGTTCAAGGAATAAGCATGAACCCAATGGGGAAAGAGGTAGAGGGAAAGTGGCTTCAGATGAACAGACGTCTGTCCTAAAATAAGGATTTAGTCACGTTTCTTGGAGAATCTTTAAAAGCCCTTAAGAGGTTTTTTGTTTTTGTGGTTCAGACATATATTCTTCCTTCTCTATTAGCATCATTTCCTAGAGCTGGATTGCAAGTCCTGTTTTCCTGCCAATCCTTTGAATTCTCCCCAGATCTATGTTCTTAATTTCCTTCATCTACCCCTTACAGGAAAGTGATTAGCTATTAGTGAGAGATTGTTTTCATTAATAAATGTGCCCACTTTTCTTTTTCTCTACTTACTTGATGGCATCCGGAAAGGGTGATCACTGGCATAGTATAATACATAATTCCTCCATCCAAAAGCCAGATTAAAAAAAAAAAAAAAAAAAAAGATGGTTTAAATAGAACAGACAGAGGCCAGCTACTTGACCCTGCTTCCATTTTGGACCATTATGAGATTCTCAGGTTTTGAAACTTCATGCTCTATGTTCACATTTTCCATCCAGAGCACTGCTAAGCAATTGAGTAACTTAATTGACAGATTCAGAAATTCACACACGTGCATGTACACACATACACATACCATACACAACATGTAACCCAAGTTCCACTGAATTGGCGTTCTCAGGCTTGCTGGTTTCTGAGTCATGAGTGAATCTGATGTCGTCATTTTTGAGAGGTCTGTTGAGTGTAGACCCACGCTGCTCCCGGGCCCCTTGAACTGTTCTTGCTCTGGGATATCCTCTGATGCTTCAGGCTTCAGTCATCTTGAGAACTTTAAAAAAAGAAATGTCAATGCACAGGCCCTGCTCGCTGAGTCACTGATTTAACTGGTCTAAGGAGGGACCCAACTATCAGTATTTTTTGAAAACTCCACAACTGAGTCTCATCTATGTCCCGTGTGGACAACCACTGGTTTACACTTTTGCTTATTAACCTGGTGAATGGCTGTGTATTGCTTTTTCCGGAGAGCATAGTTTGCGTTCTGTAGTAGCTGTTTTTCGTTTTGTTTTTCCTGTGGTCTGCGAAGATGGTTTGGGCCTTAAAAACCTTTGGGTCTTAGGAAGACTTTGCCACTGCTTGGTGGAGTCCTGTTTGAGAATGGATCCCCTGTCTACACCACCCCATTACATGTCCTGGGAACCACACCTACACGTCCTCCGTACAACACTGCTCAGAATATACAGTCTAATTACTTAACACCTAAAATCTTATAGATTACAGGTGTATCTATAGATACAGGTGTATCTATAAAATAGATACACCTGTAATAGAACCCCCATTCTATGTTACTGGTACAGCTTAAAGATCATGGGAACATTTTTGTCTTCTGACAACCCCAGCTATCTTATCTGTTGTGATGTTCCCTTAAAATGAACAGAGACATAACACAGACACATTTTAGTTCCATTTTAGGTCTGGGGGAAGGTCTTGAAAATCTCATCTGACCTTAACTTAGACACCAATAAGAAGAGATTAAGACGTTGATCTAGACCAGTCCCTAGATGCTAAAATGCAGAAACCCAGGCTAGGGGTTGAGAGAGCGGAGGCCCATTGAAATAGCCAAGCCTACAACTCAGGTCCCAGGTCCCTTAATGCTAATGATCTTTTCTCTTCACTCTGCTGTCTCACTTAAAAAAATTTTTTGTGCCTTTTCCTCTTTATTCATACTACCACCTTCCTAGTCCTAGTCCTAACTTTATTCCTGAATTATTGCAATAGCCACGGAAGGGGGAAAAGAAAACAACAAAACCCAGAAGGAACTGCATCAAAATGCCAGCTACAGTTGAGTGTGAAAGGTAGAGGTCTAGTTTTAATTTTTATATCTGCTTTTCTGTGATTTATACATTTTCTTTAATAAACAAGCATTACCTTCCTAAAGGAAAACCAAAAACCATCAGTGGAATAGCCTTCTTACCGGTTTCTGAATGTATGTGTCCATTATGCAATCCTGTTTGTGTCGCTATCAGATCAGATTCCTAAAATATGTTTTTCTCCTGTCATTATCCTTCTTAAACCTTCAGGGGCTCCTGTTGCTCTTGAGAAAATGTCTAAACTCCTGGAATGCAAAAGTCTCCTTAACCTAGCCCCCTCTTCTCTCTGTCTCCATATCTCCACCTCAGCCAGTGCAATCCTCCCTTCTGGCCGGGCCAGCATCCCCCTTGTCCTAGAACCAGGAGAACTCTGTCCAGTTCTTCAGATCATGCTGTTCTCCACTTGGAGAGCCCCCACACTCTTTGTCCCTTTCTCTTTATCTGTCTAAACGTTCTAAGCTCAGCTCAAGTACTTCCTTCTCCTGTTCACATTTGTCACTTTTTATCTGTATCAAGGATGGCAAATAGGTTTCATTATATATACCAGGTCCAGGCAATTGAAAATAACGTTGCATGGGGAATCCTGAGAGCTCATCCCTGCTCAGAGGGGAAGGGTTCTGTGATCAGCAGTGGTTTCTGCCAAAGGCACAATAGGGAGAAGTGACAGAATATTTGTTACCTATCTTCCATCCATATCTTTAACCATTGTTTTAGACCTGTGATGTCCAATACAGTAGCCACTAGCCACATGTGGCTATCTAAACTAATTAAAATTAAATACCATTAAAAGTTTACTTCCTTAGTCATGAGACAGGCTGGGACCTGGGCCCCTTTACTGCAGTGCTTGCACCTGGACAAACATCTCCTCGAGCAACAAAATACAAAGAAACTATGAGGGACTAAAAATAACTGCAAGCATGTGCAGTTGGGGCAAATTATGAACATGTCACAAAAAGACCAAAACCCAGCTGCCACTTCTGAGGTGCAGGGAGCAAAAGCAGGGTCCTGGGCATGACCCCTGCACATAGCACCACCAAGGGGATGGGCAGACCACCAAGCCACGCCTCCCCCCACGAATCCGCCCCATCCTCACCCCATTTAGGGGACCAGCTCACCCCACCTTGGGGGGGCAAGCAAGGGAACCTATTACCTGTTTTTGCTCCCTTGAGCTATAGCAGGAGTCCCAATAAAGCCTTGCCTAACTTCCTCTTCTGGCCTCATCAATTTTTATTGATTAACAGGTCCAAGCACCCAGGTTGGTAACAGTAGCAGTACCCACATTTTAAGTGCTCAGCAGCCACACGTGGCTGTACTGGCCACCATATTGAACAGCAAAGATAAAGAACCATTCTGTCATTACAGGAAGAATCATCAGCTCTGTTTCAGCTGTATAATTACCTAACAATGTAAGACAAAATATATTTGTTTCATGTGTGTGTGCCTTGTTTTCTCAGTGAGCTCAAAAGCTTTTCATGGGCAGGACTCTTCTCTTACACTTGTTTTGTATCCCAGAGCACTGAGCCAGTGCTGGGCATGTACGGAAATACCTTATAAGTATTTGTTGAATTGAATTTTTAGTACTAACTTGGCAATGTGCTATGAAGTAGAGTAGTAGAATGAGAACTAATTTGGAAATTGGGAAACCAAGTTTCTGGCTCAAGCTCTTCTGCCAGCTAGTGTGTAACTTGAAATATCTCATTTAACCAAAGTAGGTCATAGTTTCCTCAAATGTAAACAGTTATGGACTAGGCTACGTCAGAAGATTTTTCCAGGTTCGGAATTTTGTGATACATATGGAGTGTTCATTTTAAATAGAAATGCACTCACGTGCACACACGCGCGCGCACACACACACACACACACAGACTCAGAATGGAAAACTAGACTGTTAAAAAATATTCTAGCTTATTTTAAATGCCTTTTATCTAATTTTCTGACTATATAACACTATCATTTGAAGGTTTAATTTTCTGCCAGATCTACAGCTAAATTCTTCTTTGAAGAGGATCATAGCAAAGGGAAGATACCTCCACAAGTGGAGAATGTCAGACTCGGCAAGTGCGATGGAGAATTAGGTAGCCTTCGTCAGTAAGAAGGCAGTGTAACAGCTGCCTCACGTTATGTCAACCAGACTGCATGCAGAAACCTCCAGTTTATGCTGCCCAATCTTTGCCCTTGCTCTAAGCAGGGGATCAGCAAACTATGGCCTGCTCTGTTGCCAGTTTTTGTATGTAGCTAAGAATGGTTTTTACATTTTTAAGGGTTTCCCCAAAAAAAGAAAGAGAAAGAAAAATATGTAACCCTATGGTCTGCAGAGCCAAAAATATTTACTATCTGGCTGTATAGTAATGGCCAGTGACCGTCATGTACAGAGCCAACCACTTTTCAAGGCAGATCGCTTTCTGAGATGTCATAAGGGCCTGTAGCTCAAACACAGTGGGATAAAACTCCCTGTTCTCCAGGCGCTGAAGACAGGGAAAAGCAATGGGCTGGTGGGGCGAAGGCCGGGCCCCGTGGCTCCACCACCTTTGTATCTGAAGCAGGCAGAGAGGCCTTGACTCTCAGTGTTCTGAGTGCAAAGCCAGTCCTTGGATCCAGACTGTGCATTCTGATCTTGACGTTGGAAATTTGATGAGTCAGTTTCTGGCTGTGTCCTCCTTGACATTCAACATTCACAAGAATAAATTCTGAGGGTTCCTTGAAGGGGAAAGCTATACTCCTTGGTCACCCAAGCTCATCTGAGGAGGGAGCCGTGCTTGCATCTCAGCTTGTTATTCTTTTTCTTTTTCCTCTCTCTGCAGACACTCCTTTCAGTGCTTGAGTTATCTAGACTGAGTGTGCAGATAGACAGACTGCTGGAAAGGCAGATCCTCCACCAGGGCAGGGCTGGGCCAGTATCTGAACTCAGACAGCAGCCCTGCCGGGTGGGCCTGAGGCAAATAACAAAGTTGACAGTTTTAAAAGTAAAAAATGACTCTTTTACCTTTCCTTCAGATGCCCTACAGCAAGGGCCCTTGGGTTTCCCCAAACCCTCTTTCACCCTCGGCCTGCTCTCTAGGCTCTCACTAAATCTTGGTTTCTAAAATGCACATCTTCATTATCCAACACCCCAGTTTTGGCATCTTTTCTTTTCTGAGATACCCTTTTTTTCCCCTCCCCTTGTCTCATTCTCTCCTCCAGGCTAATTTTCAAAGTTCTATCGCCCTTGGCTTCTGGTTACACAACTGCCTTTAGTATAATGTAGTGTGCCTCACATCTAATAAAAATCCAAATTTACAAAACAAAAAAGATTTGAAAGGTAAATCTTCCCTTTGTTAAAGAAATAAATTTTCCCAAATGAAAGACTAATATCTCTCTTTCTCCCTCCCTCCCTACCTTATATATTTATCACTTTCTACATATCATTATAGCCCTTGGTGATTGAGGGTGGGCCCCTAGTTGGCTGCAAGCAAATTCATTTTTGTATTTGCAGATCATGAGGTCCCCCTTTGCCCCCATCCTGGATCATAAAAAAATTTACTTTCTCTAGTTTGTTTACTGTGAAACCTGAGCTCATTAAATATATCCAGTGGCCTGGGTCATGATCATACAAAAACTAGGACCTTGGCTCACTTACAACAATGGTTGCATTTGCTTCAGTTAGTACAGATTCATTTGGAGAAATTACCAACTTATTCTCAAGGATGATCCTAGCCCAGCACCAAGCTCCCAGCAGCTTCCAATTAACAGTAATGAGCAGTGCCTGTGCACCATTTCTCCATTCTAGAACTCCCAGCCTGGAACAATGCTGTTGTCATGCCCAGGGAAGCATCCATTAGGAAAGTCTGCTCCGAGTCAAATGCTGATGGCCAGTTCTGGATAGAATTTCCTGACCCACAGCCTTGGTTTTCATCATTGCTCTGATAGCAGAACACACAACTATGAGACAGAGAGAAGAGAAGCAACAAAAATCGATTTGCTAAAATTTGAGATGCAAATACACAGAAAACCCCATCATCTTTGGGATTCTCTATTATTCAGAGTTCAGTGTAAGCCTAATAGTTACAAGCTGAGATTTTGGTGTCTGAGTGAGTGAGTTCCAGTCTTGCCTTCCCCCAATAACTAGCTTTACTTAACTAGGGATCATAATAGTACTTGCCACATAGGATTTTGGAATGATTGAAGAGGTAATATTTGTCAAGAATTTAGTGCTGGGTCTGGTACACAGTGGGTGTTTAATAAGTGTTGGTATTAGTGTGTTAGTACATGTGTGAGGGGCATGGTCTACTGCAGCTTTTCTCAAACTTTTTTGGGCTTAGCACATCTTAGCAGGCAAGTAAAATAAAGGACACTCAATGAGATGTAAACTTCAGAAAAGCAATAAGTAATTTTTTGGTATAAGTATGTCCCAAATATTGCATGGATGCTTATGCTAAAATATTATTTGTTGTTTATCTGAAATTCAAATTTAACTGGGCATCCTGCATTTTTATTTGCTAAATCTGGCAACCCTGTCTTTACATTCTTAAGAATTATTGAGGAACCTGAAGTGTTTTTGTTTATGTGGGTTGTATCTGTTACTATTTACCACATTGGAAATTCAAACTAAGAAATTAAAAATATTTACTTATTTATTAAGTACTTAAAAAATAATTGTAATTTCTTATGTTAACATAAATGACATTTTATGGAAAACTATATAAAAAGTTGATAGTGGAAACCACATTATATTTTTGCAAATCTCTTTAATTACTGGCTTGATAGAAGTCAGCTGTATTCTTATATCTGCTTCTGCCTTCAATCTGGTGAGATATGTTATTTTTATCAAAGTAAACAAAGAATACTCAGCTTCACAAAGATATGTAGTTGGGAAAGGGAGGGGTATTGTAATAACCTTTTCACATAATTGAGAACATTCTTCTTTGATATTAAACCCAAACTCTACAAGAGATAGTTTCTTAAAGATTAGTTGCAGTGTAGAATCTGAAACCATATCAATGAACTTTTCATACTCATATTAAAATCCACTGGTTTATCTTGTACTTTGAATGGATCTTTTACTATGCATGATTCTGTAATACCGTGAATTGGTCATTTGGAAAATATTAGTTTACTGAGTTGTGAAGATGATCCAAATATTGACACATTTCATTATACAATATTTTAAAAAATCACTTTTAATAATGTCACAACTAATCTCATCAGAAAAGCATTTAATTATTGTCAAGCTGTCAAGCTCATGGTGGTTAATTCAAGTTCTTCAAAATTTTAATTGTTGCTTGAAAGCTCAAATTTTATCATTGGAAACAAATAGTAATACTATTAGTTGTGTTCTTTGAAGTGACAGGAACACTTCACTCATTTTTCCAGAAATTGTCTACTAAACACCCACATCTGGATAGCCATAGTTTATCTGTCAGTCATTGCTTCAAGTAAAAATAGTGTTCCATGCTTTCCATGATGAAACCAGCTGTAGCTCAGTCTGTAACTCAGTCACACACATGAGCCTATGATCATAATTTATTATGCAGCAAAAGTGCTTGTACTTGCTTCCCATTTCATCACAAAGAATATTAAAAAAGGTATATGCTCAAGACATAATAAAATTAATATTTTCCTGCTTCAAGTACATTCTTAAGAAAAACTGCCTCTTAAAAAAAAATAAAATAAAAACAACTTCTAGTGCCTGGCAATAAAAAAATGCTATGATTACTGGTACACATTTGTGCCACTGTCTTATTCTGTGCTGAGGTCCCAGCAGTTTTACCTTCTGCTGCCTTTTCATCATTGGTGCAAATGTCAACACAGCGAAAAAAAGGGCAGAAATGTTAGTATTATTATGAAAATAGTTTTGACTTTGCAGACCTCTGAAAGAGTCCTAGGGTCTCCCAGGGGATCCAGGGACCTCACTTTGAGAACTGCTGATCTAGTGGCTGATGACCCAGTGAAAGACATTGCTGGACAGGGTAAATTCATCACGTGTTCCCCACATCTGTTCCACCATCTCCTTCCTGAAGCAGTTTGGGAAAACACCAGGGACTATTGGGACCTTCCTTAGGGTTTGGTTTAGGCTTGACTAGGGGACCAGCAGTTTCTGAGGTCTCACTCACAATGCTCTCTGAAGCCCTCTCCAGAAAACTGAAGGGGCTTGAGTGAATCAGGGGAGTTTCAAGACCTTTCCAAGATTCTGGGAGGCCTACTAGTTCCAAATAAAATATTCACCTCCTGCTGCTGCTTCCTCTTCTGTCACTAGTCGGAGAGAGCGCAAAACTCCTTTCAGAATCTGCAGTCATCTTGCAGGCCAAATATATGCTAGATGCAAATATACCTAAGCTAGAGGTGGGCCCCTGGAATTCACAGACACTCTGGAACAGGCCCATGGTGATAGAGCAGCACTCATCAGAGGTTGATTTTTCTGCCCTAACAGAACTTGACAGTTAAAAACACTAGGGGCGGGCTTCCCTGGTGGTGCAGTGGTTGAGAGTCCGCCTGCCGATGCAG
This sequence comes from Kogia breviceps, assembly GCF_026419965.1. NCBI lineage: Eukaryota > Metazoa > Chordata > Mammalia > Artiodactyla > Physeteridae > Kogia > Kogia breviceps. Next base: position 83,304,725 of record NC_081315.1, read on the forward strand.
GAGACGCGGGTTCGTGCCCCGGTCCGGGAAGATCCCACATGCTGCGGAGCGCCTGGGCCCGTGAGCCATGGCCGCTGAGCCTGCGCGTCCGGAGCCTGTGCTCCGCAATGGGAGAGGCCACAGCAGTGAGAGGCCAGCGTGTAGCAAAAAAAAAAAAAACAAAAAAAAAAAAACTAGGGGCACACCCACATGCTGGCATACCCAAAACAATAGCACAAAACTCGATTTAGAATTGCCTGGCTGGAAGTGGGAAACTGCTGTTAGAAAACATTTATATGGTATAGAAGGCACGGTTCTTCCTCAGGGACACAGAATTTAGTCTCTGAACAGCAAGAGGTAGAATATTTGAATACAGTAGCACACCGGGGCTATATATAACACAGGGAATTTTAACACAACCTATACAGTGTTTAAAGTCAAGTATCAAATTTGTGACCATAGGAAAAAAATGAACATAAAGGCTTCGTGAAGTAGGGAAATCCATACTATCTGGATGGTTTTTGTGATCAAATGAGGGTACCAGTAATAGAGTTTGTCAATAGATTTCAAAGTGAGCAGGACAGATTGTCTTGGGGATAAAAAGAAAAGGTGAAAGGAGGAGATTGGGGAACTCAAGGAAAAGGAGTTGAAGAACAGGGCCGAATGGGTTCTCATAGAGTCTAGAAAGCATACACAGGTGTCTCTGGATTTGGGCAACAGACACTTAGTCCCTGGACTGAGCAGGCTGCAGGGTCCTTGTGTCAGGAGAGTGTGGCTCAGGTGAAGAGCAAGGACTGGGATTGGATCTGCTTTGATTCTCAGATTGGCAAAGTGCATGCCCTCGGGCAGGCTCTTTGACCCTATCTCCTCCTCCTCCTCTGTTTGATTAAATTAAATGAGATTGTATATCAAGTACCTGGTGAATTGTAGGCATTTAAATCATTGGTTCTTGTTTCCTGGAGTGATTTGATGGTTAGTTTATTTGCTACCCTGTCTTTATAATCCACTTTTCTCATTCTGTCTGAATACAAAACAAAAACAAAACAAACCTACAACATCAAAACCCTAAACTCTTGGGCCTCCAGTCATTCCTGGAGTTTACTCCATGGAGGCACTACTTTGGATTCTGATATTATGTCTTCACATTTTTTTCCTTCATAATTCAAATATATTCCTTAACAGTAAGCACTGGACACCATGCTAAGGGTGCAGAGGTGGATACTCTTATGGTCTAGAAAACTTTTGACATACACACAAATAATGCTGGTGCAGCATGGCATGGGTACCCAATAAGGAAAGACTCCTATGAAGTGAATAATTATTCCCCAGTCATGCAGCTTTGTCACTTTGGAGATTTGCTTCTCTTGGGTTTGCCTACAGAAGGGCACACAGGGCCAGCAGTAGCCAGGAGGTGGGTTATGGGGGTCAAGTGAGATAGACCCTAAAAACAGGGTGAGAGTTTGACAGTCCAGAGAGGGGAAGAAAGGAGATGAGGAGAAGAATGCTCTGAGAGGGGGTTATGCCACAATTAGCAGTGAGACCCGATTAGACGAGGTGGGGACTTTGGGGCACTGAGAAGAGGTACATTTGAAGGTGGGGAGTTGGGTGGTCAGGGCCAGGAACGGCAGTAGGGCAACCCTGGCCTGTCAGGAGAGCCGAGCTTCAGCCCCATGATCTCGGGCCAGCTGTTGAATCTTCCTGGATCTCTCTTTAGTAGAATCTGGATGATAACACATCTGTCTCACCTCCCTCACTGGCTTGTTTGATATATCATGTAAAATAACAGAAGAAACAGGATGATGAGAATAATTACTGTCCACATCTCTCTCTCAAGGACGCAGGGCAGAAAAGGAAGGAGGGTAGAAAGGGAAAAAAGGAAGAGAAAATGAGAAAAAAAAAATAAGACAGAAGGAAAAGGAAAGGGAGGCAGGCAGGTATCTGTGTTAGAGAGCAAGATGAATTCAAGAGGAGAAATGTTGTGAAAGCACAGGCGCTGGCAGCTTGGGCTGGAGACGGGGAAGGCCCCCTCACCACGCCCCTGAGAGGCAGATAATCGGGCATTTAGGATACCCACCCAAGGCAGATCAGTCATAGCACTAACCTGAGGCATGTGTGATACAAGGAAATTGAAAACAAGATAAGACTTATATACATGAGGTGGGGGGAGAAGAAAATGGACAACAACCCTAAAATGCTTTGAAAATGTGTATATGCCAATTTCTAGGCTCTCAGATTGGGAGTGCTGTCAGTTCTTTGGCAAATCTTTTCTGTTTCTAGACATTTTTACTTTATAGATGAGGGAACAGGCTCAGAGAGGTTAAGTGATTTGCTCAAGATCACACAGCTGGTGTGAAGAAAAGCCATGACAGCAATTCTATGTTTAGTTTTCTTTTTTCTCCACTGGATATACTAAAGGTATGAAATGCAGAATTCTAAGTATTCCTGGGGACTGGTTAGGGGGTTAGGGGGTAGGGCCGAGGGAAGTGGTTTTCGTAGTTGCCTAACCTGGCTGTGTGTGAGATTCCAAAGCCAAAGTCACTTCTTTCTTCTCCTCTCTACAGCCTTGGTCTCTTTTCATGGAGTAGGCTTGATGGTCACTCAATAATTCTGTTTTCTCATTTCTCAGTTCCAAGAGCAGATAGGTGCAAGCGGCCCACTTGAGCTCCAGACTCCAGCCATGTCCATATGTAGTTTCTGTAAAATCAGGCCAACGATCCCTGCACACCCTCTCTTTTTATCTTGTTAACCCTGGTGGTACCAAGAGGCACCTGACATTCTGGGTATGCTAATAATTCGGTGCCAGCAAGTTTCTGTTATCCTCCAGTTGTAATTGTTAACTCGAATGGAATGCAAAACTTCTGGTTTGGAGCAGAGTTGGTTTTTAACTGTGAATTACTTGAGGGATATGGAAAATGGGGAGTACATTTTGTGTTTTGTGGAAGATGGTTCGTGAAAAGCTTTTTTGGAGTCGGATTTGCTCTGAAAAATAGAAATCTACAGTACATGTGTAGCTGCGACGGTGTCTACAGATTCACTGGGGGACTCTACCCTCTGTTAACTCTTGCCTTTAACACTTTTTCATTTAGAAAGCCAACACTTGCTTGGGGATTAGAACAATGAATGAGCTTATCATAATGCCGCTTTAACCAAAACAGAACACCACACAAAACTCTTCTAGTGTTAAGGTTTATTTCTGCGAGCCCTTCCTCTAGCCGCCCTCCATCCCACCCCTTGCAAGTCTGGGATTTTTTTTCCCCTTAAGGGGAAGTGTGGAAATAGAGCCCGCCTGTTCATTTGCATCATTGCACATCACACGATATCTCTGCGACCATTATGTTGTGTTTTCTCAATGGTGTTTGCTCTGAGGGTGGGACTCAAGGCTGTTTAGTGTCTCGTAAAACATTTACCAAAAGCACTGAGCCATGGTTTTGAAGGGCATTCCGTTGCCAGAGCGTGTGGGAGGAGAGAGCGAGCCGGGGAAAGAGCGCTCCAGGTGTTTGGCAGGTACTTGTTTCATAGTTTAGAATTTATACATGTTTAGAATTTCAGACTGCGTACCGATTCGGGTTCCCTTCTGCTGAAGGGGCGGGAACGGTGAGGGGATGAAGGGGGCCAAGTGATTGCTTTGCAAACTCTGATTTTTCCGTGGCCTGGAGTCCCCTGATAATTGTAATCTTCAGCTTCAGTCAAATGTTGTTTTCAGTTTTACTAGGGGCAGGTGTGTGTCATGGAGCAGGAGGTAAAATCTATCTGTGCTTGAGGTTTTCCAGGGGCTTGAATCAGAACGTACGTAGCATTTGCTCTAGCAAAGAATTCGGAGCCAGGTGCGGCAGTTTCTAGGAGACGACGTGTAACCTTGGGATTTGCGCTTCATTATACCCCGTGACTCATTCCATGAAAAGCTTTCGCTAAATGGTGGCTCTGGTTGCTTGAAAATACTCTTAAACTTTTTTTCCTCCCCCATCCCCTACCCTGATTAAAGGTCAGCTTGAAAGACTGCTTCTTCCTCACATTTTGTTTTTAGAACACAGTTGCTAGGAGTAGCTTTATATACTGGTCATACATGTTTTGGAGAAACTAATGACTTAGTATTTCTTGGGAATACTAAGTATTTCTATTCTAGCTTATTTTTTTTCTTTTGTAGAAAATATGAGCGTATATGATAAAACTAGAGCCGTAATCAAATGTTTACATTTGATCAAGTGTAATAATGATATCCTGGACACAGATACCTGGAACTGTGTTATTAGTGGCTAAAACCCAAACAGGAGATAGGAAGATCTAGAAAAAGAATAGCTGCAAAAGATTTCTGTAATGGCCAGTTTCTGGGGAAAGAAGTTGCAGTATAGTCTTTGTGGTGTAACAAGCATATGGAATCTTTAGTCTGTTTATCTTATGGTGGGAGACCTCAGCATAAAGAGGGAACTAAAGTTAAGATTAGACTGCAAGCATATTGATTATGAAAGAATGTGATTTGGGTACTCTTTTGCCCAGTGATTCTGGCAGTAAGAAGCTGAGAGTCTTCTGACAAGTTCCCAGTCATTGCAAAATGGCTGGAATAAATGATTGTTTCAAAATTAGAGGAAACTTCCTTCATGGGAAAAACATCCCTGTGGCTTTGTGTATTTAGGTAAATGGGACTAAATCAAACAACTGTGGAGGGCCAAAGACATCCAGTTCACCTGAGGGAGAGCAGATTTAATTATTTTTATATGAATATCAGAAAATTGAATTTAGCATTGTGTCATTTCACTATCCTGACTACTGGAAGTTTAGGTAACTTGCCGCAATCAGATTAATCTTTTTCTTACCTCTTCTAAAATTTCAAAACAGAGGTAAGAATACTTGCTGTCTACTTGTCTGTCCTGGAGATGCACCTAGATTGCTTAAGAGTCTGTCATACTTTTGACCTTCAATGATACCTCATAAATCCAAAATAGACCCTGACCAGTGAAGGAACTCGTGTTAATTCCACTGTCTCTGAAGTAGATTGATACAGTTTTATGTTTGAAGTTTTGTCAGAGGAACATAAAGACTGGAAAAAATTCTAAAAATAAATCACCTTTAGATACTTGTCATTCCCTGTTTCCCTTTATTTCACTGGGAAAATCCTATTCAGTGCAGTTCCTTTGTTTGGCTTTTTAAAATTAGGAGTCCCAAAGATCTGTATGGAATTGTAAGAAACTGAGGTCAGCAAAGGCTACATTTACATCTTTCATTAGGAGTTTGTGCAGTTACATGGTAGTTTGTTAATTGATCAACTCAGACGTCCAATTAAACCCTGCGTACACTGGCCCCTATCTCTGGCATTTTAAACTTTGTTGCTATTCCATGTGATATGTTAATAATGCTTCTATATCAGGCTGGCTTTATAAGGCGTATATTTGAGTAAAGTCTCTCCACAAAGATTGTTGTCATCTGTTCCTTCTGTCCTTTAGACTGCAAGTTCTTGGTTTGTAATATGTCATAAAGGTGAAATCTCCAGGGACAATAATAGGCCCCAAATTAGGCGGTGGTTTTCAACATGCGGTAATGCCCAAGGAGTCATGGTTGTTCTGGCTTGCTTGGACGGAGCTGTCACCAGAAGGTGTGGGTGGGTGACACCCACCTTTTTGGGTGACTGTGCTAGTTAAGTCACATTCATGGGAACTTGGGATCAGAATTATGCAGGCAAACTAGAGGAATCATCATAAAGACCCAGGGCTAGGGCTTCCCTGGTGGCGCAGTGGTTGAGAGTCCGCCTGCCGATGCAGGGGACACGGGTTCGTGCCCTGGTCCGGGAAGATCCCACATGCCGTGGAGTGGCTAGGCCCGTGAGCCATGGCCGCAGAGCCTGCGTCCGGAGCCTGTGCTCCGCAACGGGAGAGGCCACAACAGTGAGAGGCCTGCTTATCGCCTCCCCCGCCGCCAAAAAAAAAAAAAAAAAAAAAAAAATACCCAGGGCTATTTTGGGCTGGTTTTGTTTTGGTGAAAACTGAATTTGTATAGGTTAACCAAGCAACAGTTAAAAATCCTTCACTGGGGCTTCCCTGGTGGCGCAGTGGTTAGGAGTCCGCCTGCCGATGCAGGGGACACGGGTTCGTGCCCCGATCCGGGAAGATCCCACATGCCGCGGAGCGGCTGGGCCCGTGAGCCACGGCCGCTGAGCCTGTGCGTCCGGAGCCTGTGCTCCGCAACGGGAGAGGCCACAACAGTGAGAAGCCCACGTACGGGGGAAAAAAAAAAAAAAAAAATCCTTCACTGGTCTAGTGACTCAAGGTCTTGAGTTAAGGCAAAAAACAGTCATCACAGTAGTAAAAAAAATTAATGCCATTATGTCCGTCCGGGCCTCACTCTGTGCCATTGGCTCTTGGTTTAGACATCTTTCAGTAGAATTCCTGTTTTCTCAGTGCACAATAAATCAGAACTCTTCTTTGTTAGCTAATGATCATTCACTCATTCAACAAGTACTTACTGAGGTCTCATTCTAGGCTAGGTTCTTATCTCTCAGTTCTTAAATGTCCCTTCCTCAAGGTGACCTTTCCAGACCCCCTAAATTAGGTCCTATACCCCTGCCCCTTTAAGATAGTCATCACCCTTGTTATATATCAATACTTGCCTCTTCTGCCATAAGATAAGTCCCCCTTACATTATGGATTGCGAGTGTCTTATTCACCACTATATCTCCAGTGCTTAGCACATACTAGGCATTCTAAAGACAGGTACCAGATACATGAATAAATGAGTGAAAGAAAGCAAATGATAAGAACCAGGAAGGTTAGCGGCAGGCATGTAACAATGAAAAATAGCCCCTGATAACAGGGAAGGGGCAAAAATTACTGTCACCCAGTTTAGAAGCAATGGCCCCTGAAGTCATCATTTCCTCTCAGCTCAGCTCAACCATATAAGTTTCTAAGGATAGCCTTGGTTCACCAAGAAGAGGAATGTGCTCAGTAGCGTTTAAGATGGTAGTCAGGACTACAAATCATTTGATAAAGATTTTCATCCAAGAAAGTAATAGTTTTCTTGCTTAAATGGATACATTCAATTATTTGGAAAATTTAATATATGAGTAATATTTTATTCCTACAATTATGAGGTACCAGTGAATAAGTTTATCACTTATACAAAATACAAAAAGAGCCTAGAAGAATGCATGAGAGAAAAACTTCCATGTAATGAAATTAAGTGCTTTAGAAAATATTATTTCAAATATTATTTATTCAAGTATAACATAAAGGCAGTAAAATGAACAACTCTTAAGTGTACAGCTTGAGTTTTTACATGCACCTGTGTAACCACCAGTCTTAGTTCAAGGTACAGAACATTTTCACTGTCCCAGAAGGCTCCCTTGTGCCTCTCCTCCCTGTCACCCACCCTGCTCCAGGTAACTATTATTCTGACTTCTATCACCATACATTAGCTGTTCTTGAACTTCATAAAAGTGGAATCATATGTATGTGCTCTTTTGTATCCAGCTTCTTTCACTCAACATTACTTTATGTAGCTATAATATATTCCTTCATTGCTGCATAGTGTTTCTTTGTAAGAATACACCACAATTTAATAAACTTGGTGGTGGGCGGGGATTAAAAACATGACTCTATGAGCTGCAAATTATTCCCTGTGTGTGCCAGCCCTTTTAAATTAAATGATCTTATAAAATGTGGGTTGGAAATGTTATCACCTGAAAGGGCAGAAGGAGAGAAGTCTTTCTGGGAGTGAATTTGCAGAGTTCTCTGCACAGGCTGTTTGCTTAAGTGAAACCATCACCCCAGGAGGTGACTCCCACAGTTTGCAGATGAGGAAACTGAGCCTGAGAAAAGTTTCATGACTTCACAGTTGGTCTGAACTAACACGCAAGTGGTTAGTTACAGTAGAGAGCAATCCTGTTCTGGCAGAGACTATGCCACCTCGTTAACAAAGACTCAGCTTTTATACACTAGTGCAGACCTGTGTGCCTCCTGCTGGAAAGCTGGCCATTGACCTGACTTTTTCTTAGGTCATTTTCTCTGTCTTTCCCTTCAAAGTTTGTTTTGTTTTGAAAACAAGCAAACTTTTCTTTATGAATAAATTTTTGTGGCTTATGAATTTTTTTTGAGTTGCGCATGGTATAATCTAAAATCTATTTAGCAACTATTGAGGTGTTTTGTTTTGTTTTGTTTTAATTTTGGCTGTGCCACACCCTGGCCACGGCAGTGAAAGCACCAAATCCTAGCCAGTAGACCACCAGGGAACTCCTTAAGATCAGGTTTCAATATCAATGCATAAAGAAATGTGCAATCACCTAAGAAAGGAAGGTGAATTTCAAGTCAGAATTGCTGAGAAATTTCCTGGGAGGCAAAAGTCATAACTTTAAATGTGGGGTTTGAAGTGTTTTAAATCTGAACTCCCAGAAAAAGGGTCTATATGTTGAATTCTCTGATTCATCTGATCATCTTGGAAATGAACAAAATTTCTAAATTTCCTTTTCCTTACTACCTTTCTTGATTTTCCATCCTACAAGTATAGGCATTCTTGCTTCAAAATTTATCAGAAACTTGCTTAGAATGTCCTTCAGTTAGACTAACAAAAGGGAACCTACACCCTTTAGATTTTTTTTTTCTAGTTGGGAATAAAAGAGGTTATGTTTTTAATTTTGCATTAATATTGCAAGGCAGATCAGTGTGATCAGGTCATCATTTCAGTGAGGCCACAGATAAGCGGCCCCCTATGCCCAGTGGAAGACAAGAGAATACCCTGAGTGTCGCAATCAATTGTTTTTTAAGTCACTTTTAGAAAAAGCAAGAGATGCCCAGATTCTTTGCTTCAAAGGTATCATTATTTTCTTAGTTAGTAGAAATCCCCTTTCATATGGGATGCTTGAAAGCAGTCATTGAAGATTTAATTTGATTCTTTTTAACTTTATGAACAAGCACAGCAACAATATCTTGTATACTTTAAAAAATACTTCCCCAAATTTTTATAGTTATCTTTAAAAAAATAATTCTGAGATGTAACATATACCCATTTTGTGTATGAGAAAGCTGAAATAGAAGAACCTAAGGTCACACACCTTGTTAGGGAGAGAGGTGACATCCAGACTTTCGGCCTCCATGTTGCCAGCTCTGACCACCAATCACATTGCCACCCAACCAGTGTTTGCTGAACTGTATCAGCCATTAAAAATAGCTCTCCCTTGGGCTTCCCTGGTGGCGCAGTGGTTGGGAGTCCTCCTGCCAATGCAGGGGACGCGGGTTCGAGCCCTGGTCCGGGAAGATCCCACATGCTGCGGAGTGGCTGGGCCCGTGAGCCATGGCCGCTGAGCCTGCGCATCCGGAGCCTGCGCTCCGCAATGGGAGAGGCCACAGCAGTGAGAGCCCCGCCTACCGCAAAAAAAAAAAAAAAAAAAAAAAAAAAAAGCTGTCCGTCAAAACCGTCTTTGGTCTGTGATGGCTTCTCAAATCATACCACTTGACTGTGACACTTACTATGTGTCAAGCATTGCACTGGCTACTATATGTATATTATCTCCAATTCTTGAAACAAACCTGCAAGCTAGGAATCATTAACCCCCTTTACAATTGGGGGAACTGAGTCACTGAGAGCTCAAGAGCCTTGAATAAAGCCACATCATTTAGTAAATGCTGGAATCTGCCTTCACACTCAGATTAGTTTGACCCCGAAGTCCATTCAGTTTCCCCACGCCATCCTGCCTCTCATCAGTAAATAGTGTCTTTCCATTATCTTCTCAGTTACAATGGAGACAAGTGCAGGAGCCCTAAAACAAATTGTTGACAAGCCTTAACTCACCTCAACACATCTTCCTGACAAATGGGCATTTCCTTTAGAACTTAACAAAAACATGTACTGGGTTGTATTCAGTTAAAAAAAATTTTTTTTTAACTCTTGGAGCCATAGGAAAACTAGATTTGGTTGCCATGTGGTCAAGTGTTGAGTTCAGAGGGTCCTCTCTTCGTCAGTGAGACTGGGGGACCCCTGATGGGGATGCTGGAAGAAAGCGCAGCTCTTTGAAAAGGTGATTGGTCCAGGTGATTCTCAAGATCTCTCTAACTCTCAAGATTGTTGTGTTCTAAAAAACAGTTCCATGATGGAAAATTAGAGAGAAGTGTTCAAAGCCACTGCTTATTTCTCTCCATCAGAGTTATTGTTTTCCTTCACCAAACAGCCATGTCTTGAAGTGGAATCAAGTGGTTTCCAGCACCCAAGACAGCTATAGTGTGGCTGCAGATAGGATGGTCTCAAAGAAACTGAGTCAGCCAGAAAGGTACCTTGGATGCCAGTTGGGTACCAAAAAACACCGTCATGAGGTTGACTACATATTGGTCTTGGCCTGTGTGATAAAATCAGAGCCAGCCAGCAGCTGAGCGTTCTGCCCTTCCCAGCACAGTGGCTTTCTCTGTACGGCACTTGTACTTTTTCGGCAAATTTACCAACCTTCTGGCAGTTACTGTTAGGATTAATTGAGATAACATGCAGTATATGAAAGTATCTGGCACATCATAGGTGATCTTAGTTTGCCTTCCTCTCAAACAGGATTTCCTGGAAGGAAGTTGGCCCATGTGAATGGAACTGGACTCTTACTTAATAGTGAATTCAGTGGATTGAACATTGTCACATAGACTTTCTTCCCCCTTAAGGATTGTGAAACCTCACCATTTAAATTCCCCATTGTTGAAGTGAGCTGTCAATCGTCAATTGCAAATGCAAACTTTGACTAGAAACAAAACAAAGGCTTTTATTCTACTCCTCTAATTAAATGGCTTCTTATTGTAAAGCTGTAAGAAATGCCCACTCTTTCATTTTTTAATAACAAATAGTAGAGTGGTTCATAGGCACAGTGCCTGCTGTTGTTTGAATAGATATGTCAGAGAGAGTAAGATCATATAATGAGGGTGTTAAACAGGGCATCTGCACACATCACAAATGATTGAATATAATCCCATTCATAAAATGATAAGGGCTTTACTTGCTACATAATAGGATAGCTGTTTTCATTGGAATTTTTAATGAAACATTTTGTAGAAGATGTCAGGCTCTGAGAAATTGAGGGCTATAGAAAGAACACTGACCAGGAATCAAGGAATTGATTTATGCCTGGGCCTTCTTCCAGCTCATCTGTGACTTCCAGAAATTTCTCCATGCTTCTAGCTGCTATCTCATCTGTGTACTGTCACATTGTATGCCTCTCAGGAGCATGCTGCTGTTTGTGCAGTAAAAGTTTTGTTTTGCTTTTAATTCTAGGAAATGACACAGATTTGGATATTGTACTGTTATTCTATAGAAAAAAAATTAAATATCAGAAGATTCTGGCCTATGAAGTTTAGTCCAACGCTTCTTTGTCTTTGCCATAAGAAAAATTAAGGAATAAAGTAGAAACTAACACACCATTGTAAAGCAATTATACTCCAATAAAGATGTTTAAAAAAAAAAAAAAATTAAGTCATCTTCTTATTCTTAAAAGTAAAAAAAACAACAGACAACCTTTTTCATTTTTATAATTTGCCTTCAGAAGTTGACTGTCCTTTGCCCGCCCTAAGCACTTCTTTGGTAAAAAACCTGCCACATACAGATATTTCACAAATGGCCTATTTCTGGGCCACATAAAAGTGGTGACCAAAATAAGAAATTTCAGTGGAATGTGAACAAATTAAGTTAATAGTGATAATTTTTGATGGGGAAGGATTTTCAACACAAAGAAGTCATTCAGTATTTTTTTAATTCAGTATTCTATTCACAAGGTCTTATCATGGAATCTGAGAAGTAAAACAACAGAAAAAAGTAGAAAGCAATAGTCTAATTCACAAAAGAGAAATACTGGTGTATAACATAAGGAAGAAAGTCAGTTTTGCAAATAACCTGCAAATTAAAACAACAATGAGGTACCATTTTCCTGCCATGAAAGCCAACTTCCTTATATATGTCTGGTGGCCATGCATATTGGTATGACCTAGTAGGGAAAACAGTTAGGCAATATATATCAAGAACCTTAGAAATGCTCAATCCAGTAATCCCATGGATGGGATTCTGTTTGAAAGAAATAATGTAGAAGAATGTAGAGGAACACCACTGAAGAATCAAACACCCAAATTCCCACCCATGATGAGAGAGAGGGTTTACAGTTTTATATTTAATTATCCATATTTCCATATCCTATCCTTTTTCTTCCCTGTGGCCTTTAATAAGAAATCATCTATCCCAGCGTGTGTGTGTGTGTGTGTGTGTGTGCGCGCACGCGTGCGCATGTGTGATGTTTCTGTGTTTTCCATGGTGAACACTGATTTTTTTTGTATAATCAGAAAAAGCATATGAAAATGTTATTTCTAAAGATCACTGAAATTCAGAGTCTCCTGCTGCCTGAGCCACAAGATAAAGAGAGTAAACACTGTACAAGGTGACGGGAGCAGAAAGCAGTGACCATGGGAAGAAGCTTTTTGACCTTCCAACTGCATGCTGCTAGTAAGAACTCTTGCACCCTCTGAGTCTTTTCAGAATGCCCAGGACTGTTGTTACTTGTGCCCACAGCTCTCCTCCACTGCCTCCTCCCCAAAATGCGAGTATGCAGTTCACCTTTCATGAATAATCTTCTTCCGTGATCTGGAGGAAACCTTCTCCTTCCAATTCCTGTCACCCACTACTGGCCATCAGCAGCCACCAAAACCTCTGCAGACCTCACCTCTATGTAGCCTCCTTCTACCTTGAGACCACCTTGTAGGGAGGATTTCCCTGCCCAGTGCAGACTCATCATACTTCTATTGCATTTGTTCTTCTCTCTCAACTTTAGGTTCTGATTTCAAGTCTTTGTAGTTCTTGTCTCAAAGACAGGGAGTGAAAGAAGAGGGAAGATATAAAGGTCAGATTTTAGTCACCGGTTCTGAGCCTGTGATGCAACACTGCCCTACGTCTGTTCAGGCTTAACAAATTCAACTGTTTTCAAGTTCTATATCGTTGAACAGTGACTGGTTCACACAGTCATTAATCTCTCTCCCCGCCTCTCCTCCTCCGTCCCACCCCCCATCAGAGAGATGGGAAAAACATGCGCCAAGCCAGGGCATTTATTTCTCAACAACACTTGGAGATTCCTGTCCACTTCCTCATTCGTACTTGACTTCTCAATTCAGCCCAGGCTCATTCATTGAATGAAGTTCTGTACTCTTTTCTGAACAGAATAACAAGGACCAATCAAACAAATATCCTCTGGGAAATAACGTAGACATGATTACAATACAACAGGCGATTTGTCCAGTTCGGCAGACCCACCCTAGAAGGCAGGCAGGCAGACCTACTTCAGACATACCCAAAACAGCTAAAAATGCCCAAACTTGACCTTTGTGTGTATTCGTTCTGGTGAGCTGACAGGCCAGAATCAGGCGGTTTTGCTGCAGACTGTGTTAATGCTTAAGACTGCCTGGATGGGAAATTGAGCTGGAGGAAGCAGGAGATGGGGGAAAGAATATGTGTGTGTGCTGGGGCTTGTGGTGGAGGTGTGCGTGTAATTGGTGGAAGTGGTTTTGTGGTTAATTAATATTGGTGTCAGGAAGGGAATTCTGCCTCTGGTAACGAAGAACTAAAAGACTAAAGTAACATCACTTGAGCTACTGAGCTTCATTTGACTCTCATGTGAACCTTGATTGAATCTTGAAAAAGATGACTTCAAATATTCATAGGGCATTAAATGATATTGGTGCCTTCTCCTCACCACTTGAATGGAAAGGACGTTGATTAGCTCCTTGCCCTCTACCAGACTGGATACAACATTTCTAAGACTTACTAATCTGCCCCAAATCTCTTATTCTTCTGTCTGGGGGCTACCCTATGAATCTAGACCTGTGTGTCCAATACGGTAGCTAATAGCCACATGCAATGTAACTGTTTAAGTTTAATTAATTAAATATAAATAAATTAGGTCCTTGTTTGTACCAATACATTTCAAATGCTTAATAGCACTTGCTTGGTAGCCACTGTGTTAGACAGTGCAGATATAGAATGTTTCCCTCATCACAGAAAATTCTGTTGGACAGCACTGATCAAAATAACCTGTTCAGAGGCTTCCCTGGTGGCGCAGTGGTTGAGAGTCCGCCTGCTGATGCAGGGGACACGGGTTCATGCCCCGGTCTGGGAAGATCCCACATGCCGCGGAGCGGCTGGGCCCGTGAGCTGTGGCCGCTGATTCTGCGCGTCCGGAGCCTGTGCTCCGCAACGCGAGAGGCCGCAACAGTGAGAGGCCTGCGTGCTGCAAAAAAAAAATTTTTTTTTTAAATTAACCTGTTCAGGATCTGAGAGTATGAAGTAAAGGCCATGCATCCCTCTATCCTCTGAGATTAGAACCATAAGCAACAGAACTGCTGGATTTGTTTTATATGCCACCATTATTTCTGTTTTTCACATCTTCTTTGCCAAACAACCTTCACTATAACTTTCATCTTCATGTTATATGAGATGTGTATGGCCTTAGGTTGCAATGATCAAGTTCAAGTTTTGATTATGCTCAAATTAAGACCAGGAGTATTTCCCTGTTTTTATTTTACTCTTCATCATAAATGAAACCATCATCTGATCTCCTGTGCACATTTGGACTCCAAATTAAACCTTCAGTCACCTGGAGCTTTTGTTTTATATTACTACTATTTTTTTTTTGACATTGTGGAATTCCATAAAGAACATAATTGTTCCAGAGCCCAGTTTAAGTACATATTCCCTTTGCAGACATTTCTTCAAAAACTTAGAACTTGAAATTCATCAACAAGTGAAACCTGAATAAGAGACATGACATAGGCCAAAGAATAGACCACAGGCCCATAGTCTATGTTTTCTGTAATGGATTTATTACTAAAAAGTTGTGGTTAAAGGGAAATCTAGCAAACCAATCGAGTTTTCAATGTGTTGAGGAAGCAAAAGAGAGTACTGGGGTAGATCATTTTGTAAAGAAAAAATTATTTTGTTACATGACCTAAATCACCTTCTAATTTATCTGTTCGGTAAATTCAGATGCCCATGTGTTGTGTGGTTATTTCAGTAAGGCTTTTACCTACATAACCAGTCTGTTTGGACCTCAGATCAGTTCATTGAATACAATATTAAGTCGAGTTGTTTAGGATCAAGTAGATGAAAGTGTTATTGGTTTTATTTTTATTTATTTATTTATTTATTTTTGTTTGGCTGAGCCACGCATTATGCGGGATCTTAGTTCCCCAACCAGGGATTGAACTTGCACCCCCTACAGTGGAAGCGCAGAGTCTTACTGGTTGTATTTTTTAAATGCCACACCTTATGTGTTGGAATTGTTTGGGCCTGCCTGTGGGTTTTTCCTAAAGATGTTTTAGGAATTCTTTATATACAGAGTGTTTCTTCGTAGTTATAATTATATTACTATGGAGTTTGCAAAAGAGACATTCACTGAATGAATGAATGAATGACAATGCTATCTTTATTTAATATGACTAACCCAGTAATTCTAAGACCTGCAGTTATGACTTGGGTGTTTCTAATTCATTCAAAGGAGTCATAAGAATTTTAAAAATTCTAGTAACAAATCGAACTTAGATTCACTTTAATTTTATTTATTTTTTTAAAGTTTTTTAAAAAATTTATTCATTTTATTTGTTTATTTTGGGCCGCGTTGGGTGTTCATTGCTGTGCGCGGGCTTTCTCTAGTTGTGGTGAGCAGGGAATACTCTTCGTTGTGGTGCGTGGCTTCTCTTGCAGTGGCTTCCCTTGTTGCAGAGCACAGGCTCCAGGCACACAGGCTTCAGTAGTTGTGGCTCGTGGGTTCAGTAGTTGTGGTGCACGAGCTTACTTGCTCCATGGCACGTGGGATCTTCCGGGACCAGGGCTCGAACCTGTGTCCCCTGAATTGGCAAGCGGACTCCCAACCACTGCACCACCAGGGAAGCCCCACTTTAATTTTAAAAAGGAAATCTAGGAGAAATTCCCTGGGGTCCAGTGGTTAGGACTGTTTCACTGTGTGGCCTGGGTTCAATCCCTGGTCGGGAGAGTAAGATACTGCAAGCTGTGCAGCATGGCTAAATAAACAAACAAATCAATCTTTTAATGAAAGAAGTATGCTGTTACATCAATTACAGAATGTTATTATTTCAAACATTTGAAATTAGCCCTTTGATTTTTGTATTCTTAATATGTGTTTACTAATTGGTTTCAAAAAATTCAAAAATTTTCTAATATACATTGAAATTTAGAGGGAATAAATATAATAAATTCCAGTATGCATGTGTCTCAGATTTAATAGCTTTTAAGTTTTTGCTTCAGTGTCATCTATCCCTTCCTCCTTTGTTTAAGTCATTTAAAGCAAATAAAAATATCATATTATTTTCATTTCTAGTATTTTAACATGCATCTTTAAAAATATGGAGATATTTTTACTTAACCACAGTGTCATGATGATACCCAACAAAATTAACAGTAATGCCTTGTTATCATCTAATACCCAGTTCACATATACGTTTCCCAGTTGTCTTTTTTATGTTTTCTAATGCCCCCCTCCTTTTAAAATTTAACCTTTCTAAAATTGAGGTATAGTTAATATAAAATGTGTTAGTTTCAGGTGTACAGCAAAATGATTTAGTTATATATACATATATATGTATACATGTATACCTTTTCAGATATATATATGTATATATAAAGGTATATATAAAGGTGTATATATATAAAGAGGTGTGTGTGTGTGTGTGTGTGTGTGTGTGTGTGTGTGCACACACACACACACACACACACTTTTTCAGATTCTTCTCCATTAGAGTGTTACAAGATACTGAGTATGGTCCCCTGTGCTATACAGTAGGTCCTTGTTTATCTATTTGACGTAGAGTATATGTTATATGTGTATATGTTAATCCCAAACTCCTAATTTATCTCCCCCACTCCCTCATCCCCTTTGGTAACCATAAGTTTTGTTTTCTATGTCTGTGAGTCTATTTCTGTTTTGTAATAAGTTCATCTGCATCATTTTTATAGATTCCACACATAAGTGATATCACATCAGTAGAGCAGGTGGGACCCCATCATCAGCAGACTGTACCAGGGAGGGGGTGGCTCTGGGCCTGGCCCCGCCATGGAGGAGGTGGATTAGTAGTGCTCCCCCAGAGTGCTCATGTTTGTTATGGAGACGAATGGGATTCAGGACTTCGCATTGCCTTATATACCTGTCTTTCATCAGCTATCAGCTATGCAAGTTGTTTGCAAAGTTGAACTGTGTCTCTTGGTGATGTTAGGAACTTGCTTTTTTTTTTTTTTTGTCTAAAAATAGAGATGAATGTATACTGCCATCTTTTGTCAATTTCCCTTTTTGTTATACTCATTTAAACTCAGGCTTTTTCTTTTTAACTGTTTACTTCAAAGTAAATAAACTCAAATAATTTGAAAAATTATGTGCTCTAGTTGTCTTAATAATTTCTTTTTGCATTTGGTTTCTTCATTAAGGCTTTGAACAAGGCCCCCAGAGAATGCTTAAGTCTCTTTTTTTCACCAACATTTTATTATTTTATTATAATAATTTCAAACATACAGCAAATTTGGATCTTACAATGAACACCCACATATCCAAAACTTAAATTCTGCCATTAGCATTTGCTATACTTGCTTTATCATTATCTACCCCTTAATCCATTCCTCAATCCATATATTCATTATATTTTTTTGATGGCATTCAAAAACAAAGTGCTGAACTTTGGAATACTTACCCTGAAATACTTCATTGACTAAAGTTCAATATTTGTTTATAATTTTTTAAGATAAAATTTGCATAAAATGAAATGCACTCATCTTAGGTGTATATTTACTGAGCTTTAACAAAGGCATACCCCGGTGTAACTCAAACCTCAATCATGATAAAGACATTACCATCACTCCAGAAAGTTCTCTTCATGCCCCCTCCAAGTCAATCCCTGCCCCTACCTACCCCTATCTCCCAGAGTCAACCGCTGATGTTACTTTTCCTACCAGATATTAGTTTTGCCTGTTTTTGAATTTCATATAAATGGAGTTTACTCAGCATGTACTCTTCTGTGTAAGACTCCTTTTACTCAGCATGTTTTCTGCTAATGATCAATGCTAATAAGCTAGTGAGCCATGATATTGCATGTATCTGATTTTAATGATCAATATTCCATTGTATGACTATATCACAGTTTGTTTATCCATTCTCCTATTCTTAGCAGATTATTATTATTATTATTATTATTTGGCCACACAGCATGTGGGATCTTAGTACCCCGACAAGGAATTGAACCCGCGTCCCCTGCTTTGGAAGGCAGGTTCTTAACCACTGGCCGACCAGAGAAGTCCCACAATTTATTATTAGTCTTCATTAATTAAAAAAAAATATTTATTTTATTTATTTATTTATTTTCCTTTTTTCTTGGCTGCGTCGGGTCTTAGTTGTGGCACACGGGATCTTTGTTGAGGCATGAGGGATCTTTTTCCTTACGTTGTGCGATCTGCTTGGGTTTCTCTCTAGTTGCGACGTGAGGGTTTTCTCTCTCTCGTTGAGGCGTGAGCTCAGTAGTTGTGGCACATGGGCTTAGTTGCCCCGTGGCATATGGGATCTTAGCTCCCCGACCAGGGATCAAACCCACGTCCCCTGCATTGGAAGGTGGATTCTTAACCACTGGACCACCAGGGAAGTTCCAAAATTTATTATTTATCTTCATTATTATGATGTTAAGGACTTCACCTAAGTGGAAAAACTCACAGTGTTCAATTAAGAAGAGCATTCCCATGAAGATGCAGTGTTTTGCCAATAAATTGGAGCTTCGAAGGGATGTGGTTTTAAAGACACTAGTGGGCTTTTGAGCGACAGGAAAATAACTATCACAGTGCCACTTGAGCTGTGAATTGATCTGGAGTCAATCATAAAGTGAATTTTACATGAACTTTGGGTTGGGAGAAAAGAAATCTGACCTTTAGTGCTAGCCCTACCACCAATTAGTAACTTTGTCGCCTTGAGAAATAATCCAGTCACCAAAAGGAAATGAGGGGTTGAGCAAGATGATCTCTAAGGTGTGGTTCACGTCATTAACCATTTCTCAAATATGTGCTAAGCTTTGAGGGCACAGTTAGGAATAAGACATATCTTTTGGTCTTCACGCTGTTCACAATGTAGGAGTGCCAAATGGTGTTCTCCAGCTGTAAAGTGTCTGTGATATTGCTGATTCATTGTGTACCTCCTCTTGGGCAAAGCACAATACAGTCAATGGATGAATGAGTGAATTGAATGAATTAATGAATAGAAGCAAAACCCCCAACGTCAAGAACACTGTAATGGGGCTTCCCTGGTGGCACAGTGGTTGAGAGTCCGCCTGCCGATGCAGGGGACACGGGTTCGTGCCCCGGTCCGGGAAGATCCCACGTGCCGCGGAGCGGCTGGGCCCGTGAGCCATGGCCGCTGAGCCTGCGCATCCGGAGCCTGTGCTCCGCAACAAGAGAGGCCACAGCAGTGAGAGGCCCGCGTACCGAAAAAAAACCAAAAAACAAAAACCCATTGTAATGTAACTAAGGTTACTGACTGGTCTACAACCAGTTGTAGTATAAGCAGAATATGCTGTCTGCTGTGATAAAGACTCTGTGCTTGGGGAACAGTGGAGGAATAACTAAATAAGATGTGATTCTGAAGTAGTAACAGGTTCCTCATAGAGTCTTTAGGAAAAGAAAGTCTAAAACAGTAAGTCACATTTCTGATGTAGGAAAACTTCTCCATGTATGTATTTCCATGTACCTGAAAATGTAAATAAATGATACATTTTGGAATCTAAAAGCCCTGTTGGTAGAGTATAAGATCCATATGCTGTAGATCTTAAATTTCACCCTTTTTGATTTATTTTTGAATGAATGTGTGGAGTTTTGTTTTTCTGCTGAGGTAGCCTTTCTCCCTAATTTTTGCATTTCAGTCCCCTCCTGCATTTATGTGTTCATTCAACAGGTATTTATTAAGTACCTATTATTAACATGAGGCATGAGGTGGTAATACCACAGGGAGGTGTAAACTAACTGAATAAGACTTATCTGAAGCTAACTGTAAGATCTGCTCCAGTTTGTAAAGGTACCAAATCACAGTCACACAGTGACACACACAGTGTCACACACAGTCACACAGTGCGTGTGTATGTGTGTGTGCGCGCGTGCACACGCCTTATGTTTCCTAGTGAGTAGAAGCTATTATTATATCAACTGTCATACTTAACAGTGTTTAATAGAATGCTGTACTATAGTTTGCTTTCCAAGGATCCCTAAGGGGAATTTCTAGATTTACCAGTAATTTAAGCATTTTTCATGAAAAGGAATTTAAAGAAGCATCAAGTTTAGGTAACTGGTATCCTGGGATATGTATTACTAGAAAGTTCACTGATGATATGTGGCCCAAATCAATTGTGTATTCACCAGACTAAGTAAAACCAGCTTGCTCAATAAAGTAAGTTCAAATTGTAAATGGACAATAGAGTTTTGAAGGTAGGCTGGTAACAGCTCGACATTTGTCTCTTTCTAGAATTAGAGAAATTTTTTAAAACAATAAGCATTTACAGTTTATCATATAAAATGAAGGAAACTTTCTTTGAATTTATATATATTTCTCTGAGTTTTCACCAGTGTTTAAATAGTCATGTATTTGCACACGTGGTGGGATATTAGAAGGATACCAATTTTGGATTAAAGACACAGAGATGAGGGGCTATCTTTATAGTGGAGACAGAGCAAGCTTAGATTGGGGTTTGCTGTGCCACTTATTTGCTGTGTAGTGAATTCCTTTACCTCTACATTTCTCCATTTCTGGTGCTAAAATTGGAAATGGTACTACTGTCTAGGGTGGTTGCAAATGTTAGAGATGATGTATGTAAAGTGCTTAGTACAAACTGATATGCAGTAAAGACTTCAGAACTGATGGCTTTAATTATCTGCTTGTGGAGAAGAAAGAATGGAAGTACCCAGGGCATTATTAGTGGCCATTTTGGTTATAGCCCAAGCTGCCCCGGACAATTGTGATGGTTGGATAAAGAGTTTGTTTGGATGTCTTTATGGATGAGTGGTTTTTACCTTGGCTACAGATTAGAATCACCAGAAGGAGCTTTTAAAAACTACCAAGGCCCAGGACCCTCCACAAATTCTAGGTTTTTTTTTTTGTTTTTTTTTTTTTAAAGATCTCTAGCCAAGGTTGTTCAGCCAAGGCTGATGTATAATAGTTCAGACCAAATGACAGTTTAGAAGCCGTCGTTTCTGCTGATAGCCTTGCTTTGCTCTATAGATAAACAGGTTTATGAGCGAACCACTGCTTAGCCCACACAGGTGCTGATCTGGTTCAACACTGGTCAAAACTTCTCTTACAGATTTTCCATAGTTTGCTGTAAAAGTTACCTCCCAACAGGTTTTGTTCTTTATTCTTATCTGCCCTCTCTTTTTATTTCCTAAGAGGGAAGCAGGAGAAGGCAGATAAAATAAAAGGAAATAGAAAAATGAAGATGATCAATTGTTTCTGTTCTTTTTTTTTTTTTTTTTTTTTTGGGAAATAGGTAAGGGGTAGATTTATTTATTGAGAGAGATACACACTACACAGAGTGTGGTCCGTCTCAAAAGGTGAGAGCAGCCATGGAAGAAGCACACTCCGAAGACAGAGTGTGGGCCATCTCGGAAGGTGAGAGGCCTGTTTCTGTTCCTTTGAGCGATCCCATTTAACACTGCTCAGGACGGCAGGCGCAGACATGGGATCAACAGGCAACAGGGCCTTTAAGGGGTTGCACTTTAGTGACATTTGGCTGTAATAATTGCAAAAAAAAACTGTCTCCAGGAATATGAGAATTTTCTATAAATTTTTTCTACAGAGAGAGAGACCTGACCACTTTTCACAACAGAATTTCTAGGAGGAGACTTCTTTATTGGAATGTCCTTTGTTAATTTTCTGTTTGAGTGTCAGCACTTCTCTTCAAAGATAAGTCATATTAGCACCACTCTTCTGTTACACCAAAAAGGATGAAATGCCCTTTTCAGTAAGGGCAAAGAGGCATAGAGTAAAATTTTACTAAAGGAATTAAGGAGGGAAAATGACAGCTTTTTATAAGACCTGGAGAGTACATTTGTTCAACTGGAAAAATGAGTGAGAAGAGTGAATTGGGTTGGGTGAGATTACTATGTGACCTGGGTTACCCCATCCCATGATAATACATACCAGGGAAGAGAGGTGTAGTGAGACCCTTTGCTACTTAGGATTCATTTGGTTGCAAGTGACAGAAATCCAATCCCAAATAGCTTAAGCAATCGATCAACAAACAAATATATCAAATTAAATTCTATACATAAAATTATGTATATACATATATATTTACTTAGCTGGAAATTCCAAGGGGTGGAATATGACTAAATCAAAGGAGTCAAAAGAGGTCATCAGGATTGTTTTTCTCTACTCTCTGTTGTCCTCTGTGTTGGTTTTTTGTTTTAACAATTCTCATTCCTATGGAAAACCCCACAGCTTTCTCATCCCCAGAAGGACTCTGATTCACCAGCATGGTACCACACCTGGACGTGTCCCTGAGTCCTGGGACATGGAGGGGTCTGTTGATAGGAGACATGAGAGGGTGGATCGCAGGAGAAAGTAGGTGTCTGCTGTACTCCTGAGCTCCCTTTCCTCAGTGCAGGTGCCTAGTTGATTCCCACATCTTATGCCTCAGACTCCAAAGTTGAATTACACCACCTTCCTTGCACTTCCATTTACTAGCATGGATTTACAACTCTCAGGGTTGTTTATCTGTGTAGCTAAGCCTATTGATAACTGCTGGAGGTTTTATCATTTCCCCAAGATTTTACTCTGAGAACACTGAGTACTTGACTTGTCTCTATTGAGAAACTTTATCATTTCCTTTTTTTCCACCAAGGGGACGTCCATTTGCAAATATCTAGTTCTAGAATTGGCATAAGAGTACAGATCTGATTGGGAAGGAACCAGTATTATGAACATTATTATCTTGCTGCTTTGTTTCAAGAGCAAGAAAACCTCCTGAATAATCCTTGGGGGGGAATAAATATAACATGCTATTCTGTCAGCATTACATTTATTAAGGATTTGTATTCTCTTTCCTAGTCATTTGAAGTTTGTGGTAAATTCAATTTTATATCTCCTTTGTGTGGTACCACATAATAGGGAGTGAAAAACTATCTATTGAATGACTGAATGAAGAGTCAAGAATTTTTGGATCATTTTACTGGTTCTAATTTTACTGTTCTAATTTGGTAAAGTTAGAAGTATATGTTAAAATTCATAATATTACCCCAGAACATCCACATTTATTTGTTATAATTTAGATTTATTATAATTAATATGTTTTTAGTTATCATATTTATGAGCAGGAAGAAATAAAACACTGATGCCCACCTTTCTTTAGTTGAATTAACCATTGGTAATAACTGGCCAGAGCAGTGAGCAGCCCTTTCCAGTTTCTTATCTCTCTCGACAAAACTTAAAATTTTTTTCGTGTACATTCCTAGGGCACTTTGTGGAAGAACTTCACACTCTTTGAGCACTTGCTGTGTGCCAAGTGTTCTGTGGACCCACTGTCTTAGTGAAATCCCACAGCCATACCATATCCTTCTTCTTTCTCAACTGTTAAGAGAATCAGTCATTCCCTCCTTCATGATACCATCTATTATCACATTTATCACACTGTACTGTAATATTATTTGTTTGTATTTCTGTGCCTCCTACTAGACTATGAGTTTTTCAGCTACAGAGTCTGTCTTATTCAGGTGTGTGTTCTCAGTACCCAGCTCACAGTGGGAACTCTAGAAATATTTTTTAACAATTTGGGTATTGTGTGATCTTTATTTTACAAGTTAACATCTGAGGCTTGCCCAAGGTTACTAAGTGGAAAGTGATAAGGTGTTTTTTTTTAAAAAAATTATTTATTTATTTATTTATTCTTGGCTGTGTTGGATCTTCGTTTCTGTGTGAGGGCTTTCTCTAGTTGCGGAGAGCGGGGGCCACTCTTCATGGCGGTGCGCGGGCCTTACTGTCGCAGCCTCTCTTGTTGCGGAGCACAGGCTCCAGATGCGCAGGCTCAGTGGCCATGGCTCACGGGCCCAGTTGCTCTGTGGCATGTGGGATCTTCCCAGACCAGGGCTCGAACCCGTGTTCCTTGCATTGGCAGGCAGATGCTCAACCACTGCGCCAGCAGGGAGGCCCCTAAGGTTAGTTTTTGAGCTCATGTATACCGGACTCTGTCTTGTTTTCTTTCTGCTAAACCACTCTGGATTATTAGAAAGGAAGGTTGGCTGGAGTGATGATGGTGACTTAGGAGGGGAAATATAAGGGAACAATGAAGAGAGTCGTTGCTTGCTGGGGCTGGGAAGGGAGGTTAATTATACATTGCTCAGTTTAGCAGTGCTCTGGCCCCGGCACTCCCGTCCCCAGTGCACGTGCGCCCATACACACACACACACACGCACTTCCCGTCCTCAGTGCACATGCGCCCATACACACACACACATACACACACACACACACACACGCATATGCAGACACCATCAGGGACTGTGTCACAAAGTCTGAGTGAGCAGGGACCAGAGAAAGCATTTTCTTGGAAAGCTATTCACAGTGAGATTAACAAAGAGCTGGAGCACTAAGCCATCCAACAGGACATAAAAAAATCATTGTCATAATGGAACCTTCTCTGTAGGGTTATTCTGTGTGGTGAGATTTTACCTATATATGGTTCTAGTTTGAGATGAAAGCAAGGGAGAATATGTAACATTAAAATCACAGTTTCCACAGTTGCATGTCTGCATGCTATTTCTTGGACATGAGGGTTGGAATGGAAGAGATTTAGGGGAAGCCTTTGAAATAGATCCTCCTGAAGCAGGGGTGGTGAGTGTAGCATCTGCCATCCTTCCACTCTCACATGCTTGGCTTTTTTTTTTTAAGTAACATCTTTATTTGGGATATAGTTCACCTATTTAAAGTGTACAATTAGGGGCTTCTCTGGTGGCACAGTGGTTAAGAATCCACCTGCCAATGCAGAGGACACGGGTTCGAGCCCTGGTCCGGGAAGATCCCACATGCCATGGAGCAACTAAGCCTGTGTGCCTCAACTACTGAGCCTGCGCTCTAGAGCCTGCGAGCCACAACCACTGAGCCTGCGAGCCACAACTACTGAGGCCCACACGCCAAGAGCCTGAGCTCCGCAACAAGAGAAGCCACCTCAGTGAGAAGCCTGCACACCACAACAAAGAGTAGCCCCCACTCACCGCAACTAGAGAAAGCTGCGCGCAACAACAAAGACCTAATGTGGCCAAAAATAAATAATAAATAAAAATTTTTTAAAAACTGTACAATTCAATGGGTTTAGTATATTTATAGAGTAGTTCAACCATCATTACAACAGATTTTACAACATTTTCATCAACTCTCTAAAAAAATCCCCTGTACCCATTACCAATCACTTTCCTTTTCTTCCCACCCCCTAGTCCAGCCATATACAAAACTAATCTACTTTCTGACTATAGATTTGCCTATTCTGAACATTTCATATAAATGGAATTGATACAATATGTGGTCTTTTATGACCGGCTTCTTTCACTTAGCTTAATGTTTTCAGGGTTCACCCATGTCTCAATACTTCATTCTTTTTTATTGCTGAGTAGTTTGTTTTCCATTGTATGAATAGATGTAGTTTATTTATCTTTATTCATCAGTTGATAGACATTTGAGTTGACTCTACTTTTGGGCTATTATAATGCTGCTGTGATCATTCTTGTACTAATTTTTGTGTGGTCATAAGTATTCATTTTTCTTGGGTATATACTTAGAAGTGGAATTGCTAGGTTATGGTAATTCTGTGTTGCACCTTTTGATGAACTGCCAGACAGTTTTCCAAAGTGACTGTACCATTTTACATTCCCATCAGCAGTGTATGAGGGTTCCAATGTCTGCACATCCTTCCAACACTTGTTATGATCAGCCCTTTTGGTTATAGTCTTTCTGGGGGGTGTGTAGTGGTATCTCATTACAATTTAAATTTGTATTTCCGTGGTGGCTAATTATGTTGAGCATTTTCCATGTGCTTTTTGGCCATTTGCCTATCTTCTTTGAAGAAAGTCCATTCAGATCTTTTGCCTGCTTTTCAATTGGGTTATTTGTCTTTTTACTATTGAGTTGTAGGAGTTCTTTATATACTTTAGATACAGGTCCCTTATTAGACATCTAATTTGTGAATATTTTCTCCCATTTTGTGTGTTATCCTTTTACCTTTTTTTTTTTTTAAGCTGTGTTCGGTCTTTGTTGCTACGCACGGGCTACTCTTCGTTGTGGTGCGCAGGCTTCTTATTGCGGTGGCTTCTCTTTTGCGGAGCACGGGCTCTAGGGCACGCAGGCTCAGTAGTTGTGGCACACGGGCTTAGTTGCTCTGTGGCACTTGGGATCTTCCTGGACCAGGGCTCAAACCCATGTCCCCTTCATTGCCAGGCAGATTCTTAACCACTGTACCACCAGGGAAGTCCACCTTTCACTTTGTTAATGATGTCCTTTGAGGCACAAAAACACTTCAGTTGGCTAAGTCTAATTTAATGATTTTTTTCTTTTGTTGCTTGTGCTTTTGGCGTCATATCTAAAATGCCATTGCCTGACCTAAGGTCATGAAGATTTACACCTATTTTTTCTTCTAAAAGTTTTACAGTTTTAGCTCTTAGATTTGGGTGATTGACCCATTACTACTATTATTATTATTAGCCATGCCACACAGCATGTAGGATCTTAGTTCCCCAATCAGGGATCGAACCTGTGCCCCCTGCCTTGGAAGCACGGAGGCTTAATCACTGGACCGCCAGGGAAGTCCCTTAATTTTTGTATATGGTATGAGTTACGGGTCCAACTTCGTTCTCTTGCATTTGGATAGTTGTTCTAGCATCATTTCTTTAAAATATATAAATATTTATTTATTTATTTTATTTTTGGTTGTGTTGGGTCTTTGTTGCTGTGTGCGGGCTTTCTCTAGTTGTGGCGAGCAGGGGCTACTCTTCGTTGCAGTGCACAGGCTCTAGAGCGCAGGCTCAGTAGTTGTGGTGCATGGGCTTAGTTGCTCCATGGCATGTGGGATATTCCCAGACCAGGGATCGAATCCATGTCCCCTGCATTGGCAGGCAGATTCCTAACCACTGCCCCACCAGGGAAGTCCCTAGCATCATTTCTTAAAAAGACTATTCTTTTCCCATTGAGTGGACTTAACACCCTTGTCAAAAATCAATTGACTGTAGACATATGGTTTGAGGTTTTTTGCCTGTTTTCTGGATGGTCAGTTCTATTCCATTGATCAATATGTCTGTCCTTATGCTAGTACTATTCTGTCTTAATCACCATAGCTTTATAGTAAGTTTTGAAATTGGGAAATGTGAGTCCTCCAACTTTGGTCTTCTTTTTCAAGACTGTTTTGGCTTCTGGGCCCCTTTAATTTTTGTATGAATTTTAGGATCAGCTTATTAATTTCTTCAAAGAAGCTAGCTGGGATATTGATAAGGATTGTGTTGAATATATAGATCAGTTTGAGGAGTACTACTATTTTAACAATATTATATCTTTGATCCATGAACATGAGATGTTTTTCTATTTGTTTAGATCCTCTTTTCATTTATTTCAACAATGTTTTGATGTTTTCATATTGTCATTTTTAATGCTATTTTAAATGAAACTATTTTGTTAATTTCATTTTGGGGATTGTTCATTGATACTGTGTAGAAATACAATTGATTTTTGTATATTGGTCTTATATCCTGCAACCTTGTTAGACTTGTTTAGTAGTTCTAATAGTGTTTTAGTGGATTCTTTAGGATTTTATGAATATCAGATCATGTGAGCTGCGAATATATGTAGTTTTACATCTTCCTTTACAATAGGATTTCCCTTTATTTCTTTTTCTTGCCTAATTGCCCTGGCTAAAATCTCCAGTACAGTGTTGAGTAGATGTGGCAAAGAGTGGGCATCCTTGTCTTGTTACAGATCTTAGGGGGAAAGCATTCAGTCTTTTACCATGAAGTATCATGTTAGCTGTGGGCTTTGTAGATGCTTTTTTATAAGATTGAAGAAGTTCCCTTGGTTCCTAGTACGTTGAGTGTTTTAATCATTTAAAGGTTGTTGCATTTTGTCAAAATTTTTTTGGTGTCTATTAAAATGATTGTATGTTTTTTGTCCTTCATTAATAAGGTGTAGTGTATAATCATTGATTGATTTTCTTATGTTAAAACCTTGCATTTCTGGGATAAATCACACTTGGTCATGGTGTATAATCCTTTTTACATCGTGTTCAATTCGCTAGTGTTTTGTTGAGGATTTTTGCATGTATTCATAAGAGATATTGATTTGTAGTTTTCTTGTGATGTCTTTGTCAGGATTTTGTAGCAGGGTGACACTGGCCTCACTGAATTGAGAAGTGTTCCGTCCGTCCTCTTCTATTTTTTGGAAGAGCTTGTGAAGGATTGGTGATAATCATACTTTAAACATTTGGTGTTAGAATTCACTAGCAAAGCCATCTGTTCCTGGGCTTTTCTTCATGGAAAAAAAAATTTTATTACTAATTCAAACTCTACTTATTATAAGTCTATTCAGATTTTCTATTTCTTCTTGAGTCTGTTTTGGCAGAAGTGTCTTTCTAGGAATTTGTCCGTTGATAAATCTAGGTCATAGATATATCTTTTTTATTTCTGTGAGATCAGTAGTGATGTCCCTCTTTTATTCCTGAGTTTAATAAGTGGAGTTTTCTCTTATTTTCTTGGTCATTCTAGCTAAAGGTTTGTCAATATTGATCTTTTCAAAGAACAAACTTTCAGTTTCATTGATTTTCTTTATTTTTCTATTCTCCATTTCCTTTATTTCCATTCAGATCCTTATTTATTCCTTCCTTATGTTGTTTCAGATTTAGTTTGCTCTTTTTCTGGTTTCTTAAAGTGGAAGGTTAGGTTATTTATTGCATTTTCATTGTTGTCTTTATTATCTGTCTCACAAGACAGTTTGTGAGTGACCAATGCTGAATCTGAGCCAGTGCATTCAGACCTTCTCCTTTGTGGGCAGAATAACAAGGCAGCTGGATCCATGAGATGGGTATAGAGAGAATAGTTGATGAAATACTGGCTTCTCACTGTGATGGAGTCCATGTGGCATTGTAGTTCTGGGGTCGAAACATGGGCTCTGGAGTCTGGCTGCCTGGGTGTGAGTTCTGTCTCTGTCATTTAGTAGCTGTGAGACTTTGGGCAACTTATGTAAGTTCTCTAAGCCTCAGTTCCCACATTTGTAAAATCAGCATAAAGCTAGTTACTACCTCATAGTGTTGTTGTGAGGATTAAATGAGCTAACATGTGAAGTCTCAGCCCAGAGTTGGTATATGGTGAATGCTCAGTCAGGGTTAGCTATCCTGTTGTTGTTAGGTCAGATGAGCCTTTGCTGTGCTAACTCCATGTAAAGTAGCTTCAGAGCCTGGAGTTGTGATTCCATTAGTTTGTACTTCTTTGCCACCCATCCATGACCTCACCCGCACATGCTACCAGGATGAGCCTCACCTGTGTTTGCTACCAGGTGCTGAGACACATTTCCAACTGAGGTGTGGCAGCCTACGCTGTTACTTCCAAATAAGAAATCTTCTTTTCTCCAAAAGATCGCCGTCCTAACTTATTTGATCATCCATCCATCCATATGGTAATTATACTATGAGAACAAAGGCAGGAAATGTATTTTCCTAAGCAAATTTGAAACAAGGTCAGGATGGGAGTACCATAAATTATGAAAACAATGTCACTAAAAAATTCTCATTTAAGTTTTATAGTACTTAAAGTTCTCCTCTTGAAGTGGGGATAGAAATGCTCTCTGTGAACACACCAGAGGAGCTAACATTAAGATTCTGGTACCTGAGGCTCCATGCAGGTAGCATGTTCTCCTATTGCAGCTTCAAGGCACTGACTGCTGTTTATGTGCCCAATGGAATAGAAACAGTATATACATATTATTCTTATCCTTTAGCCAAAGGATGCCCGTTACTTTTAGAAGAAGAAAAAAGGTATAGATCAATCCTCATCAGGATTAAAGTTAGCTTCCTTTAAAATGAAAATATAGCCAATCTCTAGTTATTTATGAATGGTATTAGTTAAGTTAATCCTAAAACCTTCAAGCAAAGTAATATTTTCATAAAAATATTTTATTAACTATAGCTAGATACTAGTTTGTTTTTTGTTTGTTTTTTTTTTTAATTCGGGCCTCTTACTGCTGTGGCCTCTCCCGTTGCGGAGCACAGGCTCCGGACGTGCAGGCTCAGCGGCCATGGCTCACGGGCCCAGCCGCTCCACGGCATGTGGTATCCTCCCAGACCGGGGCACGAACCCGCATCCACTGCATCAGCAGGCGGACTCTCAACCACTGCGCCACCAGGGAAGCCCTAGATACTAGTTTTATGTCTTTACTATTTGAATATAAATATTAGTATTTAATATTAAAACAATAGGTGAGCATTATTTTAATAATATATTGCTTCTCTTCCTGAAAACTCAGAACATTTTCATGCATAATATATATTTTTCTCCCTCATAGCATCTCTGAGGTTGTTATAGGGAAATAATTATTCCCATTTTACCTGTGGGAAGAAGAAATAAAATACTTCAAAGACATTTTCCCCAAGATCTTCTAGTTAGTAGAATAAGTACAGCCAGTACTCAGTTACTCAATTATTCATCCTCCCTCCACTTTCTCTCTCTCTCTTTTTTTCTCCATTAAACTTTTCTTATTAGAAGCATCACTAAGTATTAGAAAGGTTGTGGCTATCCCCCTTCTTTCCTCTGGCCGTGTAGGTGCAGAGAAATTCGAGAATACTAGGTTATACATAGGGAAAAAGTGAAGAAAAGAACTCATTAGTCTGTAAATTGATAATCAGCTTTCTTTGTGAGATATATGTATCATTAGATGAATTTTATCCAAGGATGGGTTGAAAGTAGATTTATTTTTTGGAAGACTGAATTTAGTATGAATTAGTCAAAGATATAGTTATATTAATAATTGTTTTGTTTACCTCTTCATACATGGAGACGAGCCACTCTTGTTCTTTGTGTAGCCATGATTACAAATAATTATACGAGGAGGTGAAAGATGGGGCATAAGGGGTGCTGAGAAAACTGATGGGTCATGAGTTCTAAATTAGGCAATTAGAGTGACCTAGGATCAGCAGCACAGATGTCTCTCCAGGCTTGGGCTCCTTAAACACTTAAATGTCCAATAGAAGTTTCTATGATACACTGAGAATCTATAATTGAAAGTTGTTAAGTTAAATACATTTTGTAGCTCTGTGTTATCAATCTGTAAATGTTATTGGCTGTCTACTCTTTTCCAAAATTTTTAGGCCAGCCAGAATAAGAGACCACTAGCACTTTAGAAGATCATTTCAAAGAGTGCCAAGACATCAAGTTAAGCTGTGCACACTGAAGCAACTGTAAGGTGTGTGTGTGTGTGTGTGTGTGTGTGTGTGTGTGTGTATTTATTACACATTATATCTAGATACTGATTTTTCACAGGAAAGAAATGGATGATGTAGAGGTGAAATCACTAACATCATCAGATAGTGGAGACCACAAGGAACCTCTCAGTTCTTGAGACTGACTCATTCTGGTTTCTTTTTTGTCACATTCAATTCTACCTGCCAATCTTCAATACAGGTTCTAAAAGAAACTTCTGGTGTAAAAGAGCTAATAGATAAACTTTGACCATCCTATGTTGCTCCCTCCTGGGGGAGCACTGGGAATAATTTTTGGTGGCTACTGAAATCTTAAGACACTTCCACTCCAGTGAATGATCAAAATAAATTGGAATCCCTATGAGTGGACCAGGGGTGACTTATAGAAAACAGTAACAATCAGGGATCACCTGACAGATAAGGATTGATTAAACATGTATGTGGGGCTTCCCTGGTGGTGCAGTGGTTGAGAATCTGCCTGCCAATGCAGCAGACATGGGTTCGAACCCTGGTCTGGGAAGATCTGACATGCCACGGAGCAACTGGGCCCGTGAGCCACAATTACTGAGCCTGCGCGTCTGGAGCCTGTGCTCTGCAACAAGAGAGGCCGCGATAGTGAGAGGCCCGCACACCGCGATGAAGAGTGGCCCCCGCTTGCCAGAACTAGAGAAAGCCCTCGCACAGAAACGAAGACCCAACACAGTCATTTTATTTTATTTCTTTTTTTAAAAAAAATTTTTTTTAAACATCTTTATTTGAGTATAACTGTTTTACAATAGTGTGTTAGTTTCTCCTTTACAACAAAGTGAATCAGTTATACATATACATATGTTCCCATAACTCTTCCCTCTTGTGTCACCCTCCCTCCCACCCTCCCTATCCCACCCCTCTAGGTGGTCACACAGCACAGAGGTGATCTCCCTGTGCTATGCTGCAGCTTCCCACTAGCTATCTAATTTACATTTGGTAGTGTGTATATGTCCCTGCCACTCTCTCACATCGTCACAGCTTACCCTTCCCCCTCCCCATATCCTCAAGTCCATGCTCTAGTAGGTCTGAAACAACACAGTCATTTAAAAAAAAAAAAAAAGTGTAATAACTTTAAAAGAAAAGTGTATGCGGATTATCAAGATCATAGCATATAAATTACCCAGAGACCAGCCATGAATGCTGTGTAAGTGCCTTTACAGTTAAAAAGGGCACATGTGTGCTCTGTTGAATCATAGTCACATGGGAATTGGTTCTACCAGAACTTCTAAATTCACAAACCAATGTTTCTCAACCCATTTCCCTTCTACCCAGCACTCACCACCCCCCCCGCCCCCATTTCCTCTGAGGATTTTACAACTCCCATTCAAATCTGTAGCCCATCCCAGGGTATAACATTGTCAAAAGTATTCCTTACATGTAGTCCTTTTCTAAAAGTTGATGAAAAATTTCATTACTCCACAATCTGAGATAAAGTATGGACAAGAATGAATTTTATAAATTATACAGTTCTATACAAATTAGTAATTATCCTTACTACTGAAAATATAAACATTTCTTCTTCATTTTGATAGAACAGAAGCTAGATTGTTCTCTTATGCAAATGAGAAAATTATTATATTTTTGTCATTTAACAGATTTTGAATTGAGGATCTACCGTGTAGGAATAAGCAAGTAGGTTAGGCAGCACAAAGAATATGGACATGAAAGAATTTGCTCTGTGTCCTCAGGCATCTTACAACTCTTTATCATGTCCTTATACCAGTTTACATTGCCATTAGAGTATATGTGAGTCCCTGTTTTCCCCAACATTCACCACCAGTGGGTGTTATAAAATTTTAAAATTTTTGTTGATTTGATAGGACATTTTTGGTTTAGGTTTACATTTATTTAGCTGAACAAAATTCAATTTGAATAGAGTGGAACATATTTTTATGTTTATTGGCCATAGAATTTTTCTGTACATTGCGTGTTCGTGTCTTTGCTTGTATTTATTGGGTTACATTTTCTTCATTGATTCGTAAGAACTCTTGCACATTAAGGAAATTGACTTTTCGTTATATGTGTTGCAGCCCATCCTGTTTGTAGTTTGTCTTTGATTTTGTTTTAAGAAATATTTCTAAATTCCATTTAATTCTTGATAGAAAGAAAAGTAATGATTGGGACCAGTTTTTAGTTTGATTTGAAATTTAGATAAATTCTCAGTTTCAATCTTAGCTACTGTGTTTAGTTATTTAATTCTCCAAGCTAAGTTCAACTATTAACTGATGTGTGTTTTGGCACATAGGTATGTGCATATAAAGAATCTAAAATGGAGATTTCTTATATCATAATTTTTAAACTCTTCATTTCTGAAAGAGAACTAAGTACCATTAATGGTATTTTTATTATTATTACTATTTTGTAGTTTTAGTGACAATCACTTAAAAGAAATTTAATAAGCAGTTATTGTTAATCACACACTTGTAAGTTTGAGGGATGTGTCGAGTTCCTCGTCATAAAAATATGTTTTCACAGTAATGTGTTTTTTCCAATTAAAAAAATTGTCCATTTGAGTAATTATAAGGAGTCATGATCGACACTAGCATTTTCATTAACACTTCAGATCAAAGTGATTTTCATATAAATGTTTTCATAGTTTCACTTGGAACTAACTCTGGGACTGATAATTTCAGTTTTGGCATTTCCAAAAACATATTGTGTTAATAAGTTGCTCCATTGCCATTTTTTTGGTTTCCTTTTCTGTAAAACAAAGCCAGAGAAACGAGGTGCTTCTCAAAGCACTGACGTGTCAAGGACACATATGGATTTCAAATTGGAAACCTGAAACAAATATGGTAGGAGAACAGCAGAGGCACATGTATACTCTTACTATTCCTATTTAAAAATTATTATTTATTTATTTTATTTCGTTTTGGCCGCGTTGGGTCTTTGTTGCGGCATACAGGATCTTTCTTGAGGCATGTGGGATCTCTCATTTCAGTGCGTGGGCTTCTCTCTAGTTGTTGCATGTGAGTTTTCTCTTCTCTAGTTGTAGCGCGTGGGCTCCAGGGTGCCTGGGCTCTGTAGTTTGCAGCATGCAGACTCTCTAGTTGAGGCGCACAAGCTCAGTAGTTGTGGTGCGGGGGCTTAATTGTCCCATGGCATGTGGGATCTTAGTTCCCTGACCAGGGATCCAGCCTGCATCCCCTGCATTGTAAGGCAGATTCTTTACCACTGGACCACCAGGGAAGTCCCTGAGTTTTCTTATTATG
Source organism: Kogia breviceps (assembly GCF_026419965.1). Lineage (NCBI taxonomy): Eukaryota > Metazoa > Chordata > Mammalia > Artiodactyla > Physeteridae > Kogia > Kogia breviceps. The sequence goes on from NC_081315.1 coordinate 83,339,394, forward strand.
ATTTATGGCTCCATATTGTAAGTCAAAAATATTTTACCAATAGTTTGGAATTCTTATCAAGAGCAATTGTTAAGCACCCAAGTTAGTGAATTTCTATAGTCTCAGTTGAGATCACACTATACATAACGTTTTCTGTGTATGTCCTTGGCAGGGAGAGAGGTTGAAAGCAAATGGCTTGGATATGATATATTTTGTAAGGTGCTATCAGCTTGTCATGCAAATATGACAACTATGTAAATGAACAACAACAACAAAACCAAGAGAAAGTCTTAAACTTTGTGTATAAGTTTTAATTTTCAAATGTGGAATTATAGTTTATGCCGTGGTGTGATGAAACAGGAATTCTCATCTATTTCCAAGTCTGATTGCAAATGACAAACACAATTGTCAGCTGTATTAAAAAAGGAATGCTGAAGCAATGTGGCAGTAAAGTCATTTGGAGAAAGGCAGATACGTGGATAAGAAGCCTTTCTGAGGAATCATCTTCCTCAGTAGGAGAATGGTAAAAGAAAACAAGGATCTGTTCGGACATAGGAAGTAGAAAGGTAGTTGGGGATTTTGTATGTGGTTGTGTGTCTGTCGAGGTTGAGAGGAACAAAGGGAAATTATGCAGTGGTTTGTAGTCACAAATTAAACAGAGATTTGCAGTTCATGATCAAAAAGCTCGTAATGTTATGGATGACCAGGATCACATCAAATTCCCTTCATGGGAGTAATGTGATCCCAGGCACACTTAAGGTAGATGGTTCTTCCTACTGCTTTCAGGATGGTTAGCAGGGAAAGTGACTAAAGGAGAGAAGCAAAGAGGTTGTGCATGGTTAGTGTTGAGCTAAATTGGTAAGAAAGGAAAGGAAAATAATTGGCATTAACTTAATGATGGGTTGAAAAGGAGAGAAGGGAGCTAAAACAAGAGATTATTTTATCAAGTCATTATAATTTTTCTGATAACCAAAGTTATGCTGGAGATAAACATGTATAATGTTAAAAGAGAAGAACATAAAGAGAAAAATTAAATCACCCATATTCAATATTCTTACTATCCAGAGACAACCACATTCAATATTTTGTAATATTTTTCTAGCTTTTATTTCTATAGTATCAGTTGAGCTCACACTATACATACATTTTCTGTACTACTTTGTTAATCTCACGTGTCATAAACCTTCATTCATGACATTAAAATTCTTCATAAATGTAATTTTTAGTGACTGAACAAATAATATAATTTTTAGTGGCTTCTGTACCACAATTTATTTAACCATTTCCTCAAGGTGAAGCATTTGGAGAATTTCTAAACTTATTATAAAGAATTCTGAGATAAGCATCTTTGTATGGAAACTTCATTTTAATTATTTCTTTAGGATAGATCTTAATGATATAATTGCCAAGTGAAGAGAATGAACATTTTCAAGTCTCTTCATATGTATTATAGTTTTTGTTTTGTTAAGGAAAGTTTTGATCAGTTTATATGTGTCTTACTGAAGCGTGACATTTTAGCACTATTCATTAAAAATATTTGCTAATTTTATTGGTTAAAAGTGATGTTTTAAATATATTTCTTGCCTTTATTTATATTTATTTGCTTACCAATGAGGCTGAACATTTTGTTGGGTTTGAGAGTCATTTGTAATTCCTAGAAGTGAGAGATTAAAATACATATGCTATGCATATATGATAAGTACATTAATTGGCATATTTAATATTATTAGCATACAGGACTTCTAAAGAGATTGTAGAATATTATTTCAAGTGGAAGAATAGAAAGTAAAGGCCAAGTGATGTAGATCTTCCAAAGCAGACCATAGTCATGAGGGGAACTAAGTAAGTATGGCATCATGAAGCCCAACATGGAAAGAGTATGGAATAGACAAAGGGCTGGGTGGAGATGAAGGCCAGACAGTAAATGAGGGAGGCACCCAGTCACTATGGTCCTCGACCTCCACCCCCACCTCCACCAGGCCTCGGGAGCTTCTCAAGCTTTCCAGGCAGGCTCTTGTTTATGCAAGTCTGTATTTCCCTCAAATTTGGCAGTTTCCAAGGGTATGGATCTTTGTATACCCTCTCTCCCACCCACCCAGTGTGTCTCTTAAATGTGTAGCTTATTGCTTTTAATAATGGAGGTTGTTGAGACTATATTTTGTATATTTTTTGTTTCTTGGCCCTGAAGTCTATTTTCCATAGTGTGTGCATTCTTTTGAATTAAAGAACCATAAAACTACCAGAGAAAACTAGAAATGGAGAGGACTGCAGAGTTTATGCACAGTACATTTAGCAGTGAAGTTAAGGACTGAGGGTCTTGGTTGGCTCAAACCTAGATTTTAAAAAATAATACTCCACAATGCTGCCTGATGGTTAACAGCGCTCACACTGTATATGTGTGCTTTTACTGCTTACAACTGAATGCCGTGCCATGAAAAATGTTTTGCCCCATGTTACTGACACGGTATTATGGCACCACCCTTCTCCTAGCTGCTCAGGCTAAAATATGAGTCACCCTGGACACTTGCCATCCCACAGGTCATCCATTAGCCAGCTCTGTTCACCCTGCCTTTATGATACTACTCAAAGTTAACTTCCCTTCTCACAACCCCAGGGTTACCAGACTAGTGTAAGCCACCATCGTCCCATCCCTGGATGACCAGAAACAGCCTCCAGCCCATCTCTCCTCCTTTGCATGCCCGGGATCTCTTTTCTACATCGGAGTGATCTTAAGAAAAAGAAAATCAGATCTCATCATTTCTCTGCTCAGAATCTTCCATTAAGCCCAACAGAATCAAAGTCCTTGCCTATAAGCCCCTCATCTGACCCCTGTTTGTTCTGCTACTTCAGCATCACTCTTCTTTTCTTGCTACTCTTCAGATCCCCAAGCTTCCTCCCTCACTGCAATCCTTCCTTGAGAGAAAAAGGACAGCCTCCATTTTCTCCTCCTAACTCTGCTTTATTCTTCCTCATAGCATTTGTCACTATGCCCCCTCCCCAAAACATATATATTTGCTTGTTCATTATGTTTCCCCAGTATAACAGGAAGGATCTCGTCTGTCTTGGTCACCACTTTATCTTCAGTGTCTAGAACAAAGACGGTTGATGACCAGTAACCATTTGTTGAATGGTCAAATGACTCATATAACCAATTCAAAATTGAGTGTCTCGAGAAGTCACCATTTGCTCATAGAAAATTAAGTTCATTATGTCTAAACTGTTTGCTTCAGTACTATTTTATGTTGTCCTTTTTCTTGAACATATACTCTTTGCTAATTTTAGCATTCTATCTAAACTAATCAGCCTTGCAGTTGATCTTTTAAAAAATGTCCTCGTGGGTTTCCCTGGTGGCACACAGGTTGAGAGTCCGCCTGCCGATGCAGGGGACATGGGTTCGTGCCCCGGTCCGGGAAGATCCCACATGCCGCAGAGCGGCTGGGCCCATGAGCCACGGCCGCTGAGCCTGCGCATCCGGAGCCTGTGCTCCACAACGGGAGAGGCCACAACAGTGAGAGGCCCACATACCGCCAAAAAAAAATAAAAATAAAAATAAAAAATGTCCTCGTGTTTCTAATCAATGACCTAACCAATGTTTATAGATCCACAGCAGCTAAAGTTTTAATCTGCTAGATTCTTTTTTGTACAGTTTCTATTATTTCCATATTTAAAAAAATTTCTTTACAATATCTACTTCTATGTTCTCAAAAAGTAAGAGCTTCTTTAAGCAAAAAACATGTTCACAGTCTGTTAAAGACAACATAACTTATTTAGTACGTTGACAGCCATTCAAGCCCCAGACAATATTCAATTTCTTATTTGATTAAGGTATTATATTCATAAAATATATTATGTTTAAGGTAAATGCCAATGTTGATAATACCCAATTCCTGAAATTAAAAAAATTCTTAAGGAAAGAAGTTTTTTTTTTTTAATCACAAAGTAAAGAGATTTAGAGAAGTGCATGTTTTAAAGTTGTGAGGTTTGTGATTGCCGTATAACCATATTAGACTGTAAATCAGAATGCAGCCTACTGGCATCTCTGGCAGGAAGCTTTTGCCCGTGGACTTTGGTCAATTTGATAACACTCCCTACCTGACTCTGTAGCACTTAGTGCCTGCACAGCAGGTGATGCTGCATTTCACCCGGTGTTTTATATGTTTTAGTTGTTTGACATTTAATTATCTCTCGAAAAAGATTATTAGCTCCTAGTTAATAGAGTCCACATCAGGGTCCAGGTCTTTGACTGCTTTCTCCCCCTGTGCTTGAATACGTCCCAGAATATTATTGAAAATAAATACGTTTGGATGGAAAAGGACAGTACTTGGTAAGTCCAGAGTGGTAGGGGATTTCTGTGGTAATTTAGAGGAAATTAGTAAAACACCATTTAATTATTAAAGAGCAAAACTTACATAATACTTTGCAAGATCACATACTTCCTGAGCTCTCATTATCCTGATTGCTCATTGGGGGCGGCAGGGGAGGCAGTCTACCTTTTACATTATGACTTTTCTCTAGCAAATGTGGAACACAGGGCTTGGATTTTACACATTATTCATGACTTTGTAATAGGCATCTCCTCTCCACTTGCATTCAATATTTATTCTGAGCTTCCTCTTATAAAAATAAAGAGTCTGTTAAAACTACAACAGGATATATAAGGGTAAATAAAGCCTGGTAATTATGAGACACTACAGTCTGCTGTGGTAGAGAGGCAGAAAGGGATCACTTTAAAATCTAACAGGTTTCTAAGAATTAATGAAGAATGCTGCCTAAGATAGAGGAAGAGTTTAGGGAGAGAATCGTCTATAGATTTAAATTAGATTCTGTGACTTTTATAAATTATCATTTTACTCACTGAGCATTAAAGGTTTTCCTCCCTGGCTCCAAAGATACCATCTTATTCCAAAGGGAGTTCCCTGGCGGTCCAGTGGTTAGGACTCCGTGCTTCCACTGCTGAGGGCGCGGGTTCCATCCCTGGTTGGGGAACTAAGATCCTGCACAGCCACAAGGCGAGGCCCCCATCCCCACCCCCAAATGTTCCAAAGGTTTCTGTAAGTACAGAAATTCCTGTCACTGGCAGGCTCAGAGCAGCAAGGTCAAGGGTGGGTAGGTAGCTAGAGAGGTAGGTAATTAAGAGGAAAGAAAGGAGAGGGAGGAAGGAAAGAAGATTACTTACCTAGATGTGGTAAAATGTGATCTCTGAGAGCCAGAGTGCCTGGGTTCAAATCCTCATCCACTATTTGCTAGCTCTTTGTCTTGATCAAGTTACTCTATTTCTTATGCCTTAGTTTACTCATCTGTAAAATGGAGACATTACTAGTACCTACTGCAAGATATATTTATGAGGGATGCATGTGTTAATATATGTGAAGCACTTAGTAACAGTGTCTTGTATCTGACAAGGGCTATAGAGAGAAGTTAGCTACAGTGATTTTATTATAGATGGAGGTGATGAGTTTAAGTAAAAGTTAGGAAATTTAGGGGATGATTCTGCTTTGTGCCTCTTCATTGGCTGCTTCCCCAAATGTACCCTTGTCAGTGTTGTATGTAATAAACATGGGTGCTTGAAGTCTGTGGTCTCCTCATATCTGCCTGTGACACAGGAAGGTGGAGAACACTAGAAGGACTGCTTTTGTGACAAATATAAATTTTAAAGTAAAAAAAAAAAAGTATCCCTGGCTTGAGTAAAGCTTGGCAAGGAAGGAGTTGGTTGGATATGGCATAGGGTTATACTTTAATTTATTGGGTAAATCTCTCTGTCACTTTGAGAAGTTAGAGACAAACTCTGTAGTAGGCCTAATTAACATATAATATTGTAAAGCTTCTGGATTAACTCATGCAGTGCTGATGCTGGAACCCTAGATTCTGAAAAAAAAAAAGTTGGTAGACCTGATCCATGCCCACTTATCTCTTCTTCCTCTCTCTGAGTCAGTGTTCCCTGTCATGATGAACATTTCCAAGAAGTAGGGTCTCAGTCCCACATATTCCCAATAAGGGTGAACTTAAAGACTGATTAAATAGGGGTGGAGGGGGTGAGCTAGGGTAAGGGTGAGAGGGCATCCCACTGCAGCCCAGCCTGGCCAATTTAAACCCTCTGAAGTTCCCGCTTACCTGAGAAAGGAGGGGAAAATTCGTTTTACTTCAAAACAATCATCCCAAAGCACTTCCATTATCTCTTGGGTTCCTTTCCGTAATACCATGTACCTGGCTCTTACTGCTGTATTTAAGATGTCTGCTGCCTTGCCTATGTCCACATTAAATAGCTATACTATGTAAGCAGGAAGTACTTGACATATGATTTAAATGAGGGTAGGTATATGCTTTAAGAGTGTATCCCACTAGACATCTAATGGATTCCAAACTTAATTTTTATAGTAAGTAATAATAAATATACTTTCCCTTGTAAGACAGGGACCGTGCAGGATGGTCCCCCGCTGCTCTGGCCACACACACACACACACACACACTTTTTCCTTCCCTGCTGTTTCTTCTCTTTAGCTCTTTCATAATCTAACATACTATATATTTTACTGATCTATTCATTCAATGTCTATCTCCCCCGATGAGACTATAGGGTTCATGAGGGCAGGGATTTTTGTCTGTTTTGCTTACTGTTACAGCCCCAGTACCTAGAACAGTGCCTGCCACTTAGAAGATACTTGATAATATTGATTGAGTGAGTGAAATACACAAATATTAGTTATTATAATTTTACTCTTTAAAGCAATTGTACCAGTTGAGAAGATACCGTTTAAAATCTTTAAATGAAAGCCCTTGGATCCTTTTCTGATGTCCAGATAAGATAAACTCGTCAGCCCAGATATGGCAATGTCCATTATTTAATTCTTCCTGTTGATACCGTTAATGGGATATTTAACAAATTAACCAAAAGAGAATACATAAAAGTAGAAAAAGACTTTTTGGTCTAAAGTAGTGGTGGAAGAGGGCAGGTTAAAGGGATGTTAACAATGCATGTAGCTGAGGCCAAGGCATGTATATGTTGCGTGTATGTGGAAACAAAAAGTTGTCTTGGAGGCGTTAATTCTTTTATAATATTGCCATTCTTCTGGTGGGTTCTGTGTTTATCTCATACATTCTTTAGGAGGACTCACGTATGTATACCTGCATGCCTTCAGCTCTTTGAACTCACTTTTCCAATGTTGGTTAGTTCGTGTCATGACCAACTATTGTTGCTGACACTACCAATACAGATATACGGCATCAGTGTCAGTAATCGACACTTTTTCACATGAAGACTAGTACCTCAGTGTGTGTGTGTGTGTGTGTGTGTGTGTGTGTGTGTGTGTGTGTGTGTGTGTGTACAGTTTCTTCCTCTTATGCTTTAGTCATGCATTAATACAATGCCCAATTTCAGCAAAGGTTTTGAAATTCTAAATACATAGTGTAAAATTTACTTCTGGAAAACTATATACTGCTATTAAATAAAGAGCAAACACACATTCACTTGATCGTTACATCAGCTATATCTTTAAGCCTTTAGGTAAATGAAAATAAAAAAGAATGTTCTCCTAGTAGGATGTAAAAGGGACTTTAATAGATATTACCTATATTTAAAATAGCCCACATAACAATTTCCTGGCTTATTACCAGGTCTTCACTCATGCTCCAATTTCTCTTCTCCCAGGCCTGTCTGAATCTTGTTTCTTATTCCTTTTTCCAGATCTACCTTAGAGCTCATCTTGTCTCAAGCTTCTATTTTGCGCCTGTATTTTTTTTCTTTTTTTCTTTTCTCTACTGTCTCAGATCTCAGATTTGCCTGCTGTCAGTCCACTCTAAAAACAAAGTTGCCTTGTTAAAACAAAGGATGCTGTTCCAGGGATGACCAAGGCATGCCAGAGCTATCAGAAGTTAAGGCAGCAAATGTAACACATGTCTTCTCTGATGCCACTGACACACAGTTTTTATACTGATACATCTCCCTACATCGAGGGCTATGTCATAGGAGTCAGTGTCACTACCAGTAGAAGGGATGACTTTTACTTTTTCGTGTACTTGTCTATATTGTGTACATTTATAATAACTTGTGTGCATTGTTTTCGCCAAGACCGTAGATATCTGTGTGCCATATATGTATTTTTAAAATTAACTCTGTTCAAAGCAAAAGTAGGGGGAAGTTGCTCATTTTTTGTTTAGGGCAGGCGGTAGTTGTAATTATTGCTTTTAGATATTCAGTGAAAAGCTGCCCTGTCCTTACCACCTTACTCTTAAAATTTATCATCCTGAGTTGGTTTGTTTCCTATGTTTTTGCATTCTTGGTAATGTTTGGTATAAGAATTCACACATACACACTCTCTTACAAGGCAGATTTTCTGGGTTCCTTTTGTAGTCAAAAGGAATTTAGTCGAAAGTCAGTCGTTTTTTGGAAACACTGCCTTAGTATCGTTGAAAAATGGCTTCTATTTTCCTTTAATCAGAACCTAGCAATTTAGTTTTATACAATATTTAACATGATTATAATCTTAGACTTGTTCTGGATTTTGACCCTTTACTAAGTAACCTGCTGATAATTTTCTTGTCACTACTGATAGCTTTAGATTATTTCATTTGGGAGTAATAAAACTGTTTCTTTTGAAAAAATACAGGTAGATAAACAGGTTTAAAACTTTCTTGTCACTCTAGCCTTTTTACTTCCCATCCTGGCTACTTCAAATTGCTAAAGTTTATGGGATTTAATAAGGTTCGCAATTACAGAATAACAACTGAGGGAAAACTCGAGGTCACAAGTTTGAAATGTTTGTTTTAGGAAGAGTTTCAGATTTGTTCCTCTCTTTGTATGCTGTGGAGCTCATGTTAATCCTGGTTCAGGTGGTCCCAGATGTAACAGGTTAGCTTTCAGGAACCCTCCTCCAGTCCATCTTCTGGCCCCTTCTCCCCTTATCTCCCAGCTGCCTGAACTGACAAACTCAACCCCCCAGAGTGCGTTCCATCTCTTAACTGCTTGAAGAGGAGTGTATTTACTCTGCTTAAGTGCTTCAGTTCCTCCTGATCCATTGTTATGTACAGACTGTTTTTATTATCCATGCTCCTTTTTCTTTCTCTGTCCCTTCTATTTTTATCTGCCTCTTACCAATAAATCCATTTCCAGTTCCAAATGGATGAAGTAAAATAAATGAGGGTTTAGTTCTTGTGTAATTTTTGCCTCTATCTTTTTTCTGCCAGGCTTATCAGAAACCCAGTTATTGGTAGTGATTAGTAGAAAAGATGAAGGGCACTCATTCCAAGTTACGTACCCCAGATACAATGAAAAGAAAAAAAACAATATTTGCTACAAATAGAACATTTCTAAGAAATCATAGTAGTTTTTTTTGTGGTACGCGGGCCTCTCACCGTCGTGGCCTCTCCCGTTGCGGGGCACAGGCTCTGGACGCGCAGGCTCAGCGGCCATGGCTCACGGGCCCAGCCGCTCCCGGCATGTGGGATCTTCCCGGACCGGGGCACGAACCCGCGTTCCCTGCATCGGCAGGCGGACTCTCAACCACTGTGCTACCAGGGAAGCCCATAGTAGTGTTTTTTGAGTACTTTCTATATGCCAGGAAATTTTCTAAGCACTTTATATGTGTGTTCATACATAAAGTGTTTAGAACTCAACAACTCAAGTTAAGTAAGAATTACTGTTTTCTTTGCAGCAAGCAGAACAATGTAATGGATATCCATCTTGTTTCTAGGAAGGTGAATTTAAAAAATCATTTGTTTCCTTTTAGTCAGTATTGGTGTATGAATAAAATATTTCAGTTAAATTTCCTTCTCTATGAAATGTCAGAGCTTTTGTCTTCTTGGGTCTTCCCCAGATCCATATGTTACAGTAGGTTTGCTATTAAATTTTCGTGCTGCTGTTGAGCGTTTTGTATCTGGCAATTTTAACACTTCCCTTCTTTCTGTACCACCCACTCAAGTTCATTTCAGGTGCCCTTAGCAAATGACTCCCAAGGCATTTAAGTGGCCAAAGCTCATTGACCAATGAGGAGAGGTGTGCCATGTATAACAGAGTTACGCAGTTCCTGGATCAGGAGTGAAGTTTGCTTAAGGAAAGCTTTTGTTACCATTAGCCTGTTGCATCCAGATTTCAAGACTGGAAAGGTAGGGGACACCTTATTTGTTGTAATTGGAAGAGAGGAGTTGGTTAAAGTAATTTAGATCATGTAGAATAAACAAATGATCTGTTTTGTTTTTAACCGAAGGCAAAAAAAAAAAAAAAAAAAGATAAAAGGAAGTTTGTGAGAATTTCAAATGCTGCACAGTTTGTCAAAACCGAAATTCCTAAGCTAAGAACATTTTTAAAAAAAATTAGTTTGTCTAGCATCTCTTCACTTTAACAAACTTGAAAGAACTAGGTGGAAAAAAAAGTCATGTTTTCACAGATTGCTGCTATTTTAATTATGGGACAAAAAGCAGGAATTTATCAATAATGTCCACATTTATTTTCCAAAGTCATTTCAGAGTCAGTCGTTAAAGAAGAAATTTTAAGTGACATGTGGAAAGGAAAAATGAGAAATTAATGGAATTAGCTCTTCAGAGTTACTGCACAGAAGTTAGTGATAATGACTTTTCCTGAGTAAAGTGCTGGTATAAGAAGACTCTTGTATCAATCATTTTTCCAAAACAATAGTAAAGTTTATAAAATGGAATTAGTTAAGTGTAGGTTTATATACTTTAAAGACTACATAAATTAGTTTCACTTTTATTAGAACGAATAGTTTAGTTATATTTTATGTGCTGTTTAGATTTATTCTAATATTAACTCAAAGAAACCAGAGATAAAGAATCTTTATTTGCTTCTTTCTACCTGGAAATGGAGCGATTTGGATAGCATTTGAAGCTAATCCTGAAAAGAAAAACCCTCTTCATTATGAATAAAGTATGATGACTCAGTGTTGCAACAAAATGTATACATTAAAAAAAACATATATTATTATACTTATTCATTAGCCTACATCTAATGTTTAGTATCAGAAGATAAGTTTGAGTTCAAAGAAAAGTTTAAGTGGTTTCCCATGATTGCTTTTTCCCAGAAATGGCTTAATATGGGCTTTAAAAGCTGTAAATTTAAAAGCTGTAAATTTACAGCTGTAAAATTACAGCTGTAAAGCTGTAAATTTAAAAGCTGTAAATTTCTAACAGAAATTAGATAATATATTTGTTTAAAAATATAATATGAGAGATGTACCATCTGGTAAAAATTTTTTTAAATTTTTATTTTATATTGGACTATAGTTAACAATGTTGTGTTAGTTTCAGGTGTACAGCAAAATGATTCAGTTATACATGTATCTGTTCTTTTTCAAATTCTTTTCTCATTTAGGTTGGTGCAGAATATTGAGCAGAGTTAATTTTAGTGTTTAGTTAAAACTCTATTTTTGTTTAACTTGTAAAGAGAATTTTTTTAGTGCACATTTTCACTAGGTATAAATGCCCAGTGATTTCAGTTATCTCAGATTCTCCCCTTTTCAAAAATTATTTTTATATGCTCCTTTAAAAGACTTGCATCCTGAAATTTTCTACATATATTAGATTTGTTCATAATGCCACTTTATGAGAAGTTTACTCTCGAGATCTCCCTCATAAGTCTCTTGCTGTGGTCGACTCTTTGGGGGAGGTGGATGTAGATCGAGCACCAGTCACGGAGTTAACTATTCACAGCAGCCATCTTCTCTGGTACAAGTAAATGCTGTTTCTCAATTCCAAGCTGAGGTTCAAAGGTTTAGACTAACTTCACAGATCAGAGGTCAGGCACGAATTGCTGCAATTTGTAGTTCAGTTCTGCCGATATGACAGAATTTCACAGCTATGATGATTGCTTTTTCCACTTCTGCCCACAGGCCAGGCCGGGCAGTTAACAGCATAATTTGTACGAGTCAGCCCTTGGCACCCAAGTTTAATGAGTAACTAGCTGGTGCCTTAGGTTTCACTGGTACAAGGTGCACATTATAAAAAGGGTCAAATGTCAATGCACAAAGCTGGAGGGGGGGGCAGTTAGTGATATATCAATAACCACCACCTGTGAATCATACGTAAAGAATTAGTAACTTGCATTAATTTTAAAAATAATTTCTGTGATGTGAATGTTAGTGTGTTTGTTTTCTTTGCTACTAAAAGAGGTAGATTATTTTATTAAATGTTAGCAAGAAAGAACGATCTGATTAGAGATTATTGACAACAGTAGAAAGTGAAATTGCAGGCTCTGTTTACTCCTTTCATGGGGTCTCTGATTTCTCAAAAACTTCCTCAAATGTGCCAGCTTTTCAAGGATTTAGGGAACAAATTGGGTAATGAGGTATTTCTGAGCTCATGATATTTATGAGTATCTAACATTCTCTACTTTTCATCCAAAAAGTTAAACTCCTATCTTTATTTCTAACCCAAGTTGAGAATATATTTTACTGTTTAAAGTTGAATATTGAGATGCTTCAAAAAATTCTTAGATGTTGGGCCTTGAAAATCCATGGGTTTGCCATTCACAGTTTTGACTTCTCATAAAGGACTCTGAAGCTGCAATATAAATACATATAGAGTACTTTGTCACTTTTGTTAGAACACAAATTTTAGTTTTCCACTCTTCCAGACTGGGGTGTAGAAGCAATCGGATTCTTCCATAGAGCAGAATAATTAGAGCACAGATTCTGGTCTCAGACCTCCTGGGTTTGAATCCCAGCTTCATCATTTACAGTTAAAGGACCGGAGCAAATGGGCAGCCTCCCTCTGTTTAGTTCCCTCATCTCCAGGATGAGTATAACCATAGAATTTGCTTTGTGGGGTTGTAGTAATGGTTAAATAAGACAGTGTACACGAAATGCTTAGAACGGTGCCTGGCGCATAATAAGTACTCTGTGAATATTGGCTGTTATTAATATTATTGTTACATGCTTTGTGAACAAGCCTCCCCTACCCTGTACATCATCCCAACTTGTTTAGACTTGGTCTTTCCTCTGTTCAATTCAGGAGGGACACAAAATAAGGCATAGTCGGGTAAGGCAATCTGGGAATGTTTTAGATGCATTCTTTTTGAATATCATGGGGAAGTGTGTTTTTAAATTCCTCAGTTTCAAGTCTAGCACTCTTTTATATGCTAGTTTTCCCCCCTAATTGATTTGCTGTCACGTGGCAAAAGCTGTAAAAAAAGATAAATCCAAATCATCTGGTTTCCTTTGAGAGTTCTTTTCCTTTTCCCCTTTGGTGAGAAACATTTGAGTTAAAAAAGAAAAAATCCATAAATGATACCATACCAGTGGGCTAAATTCTATCCCCGATGATATGTATTATACTTACTAGAATTCATTCTTTCTTTCCAGAAATGCCAGAAATGAAAATCTTAAAAAAGTGATTTTCTGTGTTCTATTTCTTCATTTTATTCCTATGCAACACAGAAGTGGCATTTGAATAAAAACATGATACTACCAATGACAATATATAAATTATGTGCTTAGCATTAAAAAAGTGGTAACAACCCCTCACACTAATTAAACTATGAAGCGCCTACTCTGTGTTAGGATTGTGTGTGAGACACTGGGATTATAGTAATGAGTCAGATCTAGATTCTGCCCCGGGCAAGCTTACAATTGCCTGGAGAAGACTGCTATTATACCAACTACTGTAAGATTAAACCATATAAAGTTGCCAATATTCTACCGTTTTTGTGCCCCCAAACGGCAGTTTCACGAGGTTCAGGCCAGTGTTACGAGAAGGGCTGTGAGGGATTATATGATGTTTCAGGAATGTTTTGAGGGGCTCCAGGGATGACCTCTGAGGAGTGAAGTATAAGGATGAGAACAAGCTGGCTAGGTAGGAGCATTGGTGAGGGTTTAAAGCACTGGGAACAGCAAGTGACACAAGATGAGGCTGGAGGAGCAGCCAGTCTTCCTTATACCCCTTACTAGGGATACTGATTTTATTCTAAGGGCAGTGGAAGAGAGTGTAGAGGTTTAAGCAGGAGGGTGACATGATCAAATTGTGTGTTTTTAAAAGGTCACTTTGCCTGTCTTGAGAGCCAGATTGTTTGCAGCAGGCGAGAGTGGATGGGTCGAAGTCAGCTGGGATACTACTGCAGGCATCCAGGCCGGAGTTGATGGTTGGCAGTTTACATGATGCGTTCAAATGTAGTGTCTCATTTTATCCTTGTAACGACGCTCACATGTGGTGTTAATAGCAGCTTCAGTATACCGGTGAGGGATGCTGAGGCCAAAAAGCTAAGTGGCATACGGGTGGTCTCACACTGCTGGTGGCAAAGCGAGAACCAGAACTCTGTTACTAGGCTGTTGCCCTTGCCCTGGTAGTCTCTCCCGGTAGCTTTAGGCCCGTGTACTAGTGTCCCTGGGTGTGGGCAACTGGTTTATCTTTAGAAAGGATTTGTGGTTTTTGGTTTTTTGGTTTTTTTTTTTTTTTTTTTTTTTGCGGTACGCGGGCCTCTCACTGTCGTGGCCTCTCCCGTTGCGGAGCACAGGCTCCGGACGCGCAGGCTCAGCGGCCACGGCTCACGGGCCCGGCCGCTCCACTGCATGTGGGATCTTCCCGGACCGGGGCACGAACCCGCGTCCCCTGCATCGGCAGGCGGACTCTCAACCACTGCGCTACCAGGGAAGCTCAAGGATTTGTTTTTAAGAAACAGAATTCTCATTTGTTGGTGGAGGAGTCAGGGTGAGAAAGTTATTTTTAGCCTCGGTTTGTGCGTGAGAGTTGAGAGAAGCAGAACGGGACATGGAACTTGATATTAGATTGGAACATCCTTTGGGAAACAATACATTTATTAATTTCACATACTTATTTACCCCCTGCCTCATTTCAAAAGTGGATTTGAACAGCTTTCAAAAATACATATGGTAGCAAAGAAGAGAGGGTAAAAAAAATCAGGGTAGGCAAATTAAGATGATGCCACAGGCGTCCTAAGTCCAACAAACGATTGCCCTCAGATCCCACCATTTGTTGAAGAAGGACCCATGAGTAACTCTTAAGATTCACATGCCTGAAAAATGGAAAACAAACCAGTGTTCTGCTCAGAACAGCTTTTTCTTCTACTGGACTCTAAGAAAAATTTCCCCAGTTGGTCTTCCTAAAGACTTCAGGATATAATGGACAATATCCATAGCTTTTTCACAGAACGAGGAGTGGGTGAGGGGTTGGAATGAATGAATTAACCCAGTTTATGTCTGGAAATATTTCTTTTCTCTAAGAACTTCCCCACAAATTTTACATGACCTTCAGTAAGACCGTTTCCTCCACAGTAAAATGGAGGATTTGTACTAGAGATCGACTTCTCAAACCGGTGCCCCGAGACACCCAATTTTGTGTCAGGAGGAGTGTGAAGCCACAGGAAGAAAGTAGCATGTGGGTTTCGCTTGAAGATTTTTATGACAAAATAATATTAAAATATTTATGAAATGGGTTATGTTTGGAGCCATTCTGGAAAATCGGATTTTTCTGGAAGCAAATAGTCCGAAGAGTTTTACTTGGGGGAAATTTTCTGTTACTTGAATAGCTGTGAAAGGCACTTCAATAATTCTTCTTCCCACCATTAAGATTTAGCACAAAACTATATAAAACCTATAATTTCATTTATATATTAATAATTTGCTTCCAATTCATAGAGTTTACATGTCCATTACCATGATATTATTTCTCAAAGGAAAAAATTTGCCATTATAGAGAGAAAACTTAAAATTCTGCACAAATATGTGCCAGGAATGGTGCTTTACAAGTATTTTCTCTGTTCTCCATGCAGTCCTGCAAGGAATTAGCTCCACTTTATGCATGTGGAGACTGGGGCTCAGAAAAGTTGAATAAATTTGTCTGGATTCACTTAACTCGAAAATGAATAGTGCAGGAGTCTACATTTTATTCTGTTGCCTTGACAGGGTGGAATTAATTTCAGGGCACGGCTTGTAATTTGCACATTTATTTTTATTTGTCAAACACTGTGATGCTGATCATTAGGTATTATCCAGGATGTAGCATTTAGAAAATCGACCTCACAGACGAGGGTGAGGATTATATGCTTTGAGATGTACAGAGTTTAACAGCAATTACTCTATGATTTATTTGAGTGTGTGGCTTTTTTTTTTTAGTAGATCATTGATACTAAGGATTAAAGCCAGCTCATGATTTAGTTGTGTTTTTTATTAACATCTTTATTGGAGTATGATTTAGTATTTTGTTTTTTTAATTTATTTACTTTTGGCTTCGTTGGGTCTTTGTTGCTGCGTGCGGGCTTTCTCTAGTTGCGTCACGTGGAGGCTACTCCTTGTTGAGCACGGGCTTCTCATTGCGGTGGCTTCTCTTGTTGCGGAGCACGGGCTCTAGGCGCGCAGGCCTCAGTGTTTGTGGCACGTGGGCTCAGTAGTTGTGGCTTGCGGGCTCTAGAGCGCAGGCTCAGTAGTTGTGGTGAACAGGCTTAGTTGCTCCACTTCGCGGCATGTGGCATCTTCCCAGACCAGGGCTCGAACCCATGTCCTCTGCATTGGCAGGCGGATTCTTAACCACTGCGCCACCAGGGAAGCCCTGATTTAGTTTTATTGCTTGTGTTCCCATAAAGTTATGAATCCCATTGAATGCCTTGCCAGTCATTGCAATATAGTCATGGCAGAATAATTTTGGAGCTGTAACTGACTTTAGAAGCCATTTATTTATTTGTTTATTTATTTTGGCTGCACCGGGTTTTAGTTGTAGCACACGGGATCTTCGTTACAGCATGCGGGCTTCTTAGTTGCGGCATGCAGACTCTTAGTTTAGGCATGCATGTGGGATCTAGTTCCCCGACCAGGGATCGATCCAAGGCCCCCTGCATTGGGAGCACGGAGTCTTACCCACTGGACCACCAGGGAAGTCCCTAGAGGCCATTTAACTGGCTGGTTCCAAATTGTGCTCTATGGTCCTAAAGATCCTATGGTGTTCCCACACAGCCCCTGTGGATGATGGAGCAGAATGGATGGAGATGCTTCCCCATATCATCCCCAACCACCAGTTTAGCCAGCTCCTGTTTTATCAGTTTGTTTCTGCATCCAGGTAAATTTTTGGTGGAAGAAAGGACCCTACACCTAAAAAAATGAAGCAAAACAAAACAAATATTAAAAAACCAGTTTGAAAACTACTGGTAATCCAACTCTTTTATTTCTTCAGGGGAGCAGACTTTGGCTCAACCAGGTAAAATACTTTGCCTGAGAACACAGAACAAGGCATGGCAGAGCTAGAGTTAAAATCCCAGTCTTCTAGGTGCTCCGAGTCTGGTGTTGCAGCCACTCTGCCATATTGAATCATGGAAGTCATTTGTATCTTCAGATGGCTTAATGAGGGCTCTCCATAGTGAGGAGAGAATATTCCTGAAGTTTGGTAGATTATATTTCCAGATGTGAAATACAGGTAAAAGTTTTGTGCTTAGGATATATTTTAACGTCTCATCCCAAATACCCTTATCTTGAACTTGTTTCTTAATTTTTTTTTTTTTTTTTTTTTGCGGTACGCGGGCCTCTCACTGTTGTGGCCTCTCCCGTTGCGGAGCACAGGCTCCGGACGCGCAGGCTCAGCGGCCATGGCTCACGGGCCCAGCCGCTCCGCGGCATGTGGGATCTTCCCGGACCAGGGCACGAACCCACGTCCCCTGCATCGGCAGGCGGACTCTCAACCACTGCGCCACCAGGGAAGCCCTTGTTTCTTAATTTGAATGTTTTCTACATCATGACTTTTAAGATTATCCTAGGATCCCAAATCCTCCTTTTTATAGTACTCCATGCAAAGAACGTCCTCAGAAGAGTCTTAACTATTCATTTTAGGGCAGAATAACAAGTTGCTTTTATACCACTTCTAATCAGTTGGTAGTGGCTGGCTGGAGCACTTGTTTCAGTGGTTTCTGAGACCCTCTTTGGATTCAGCAGGTAAGAATGTGATGATGCATAGTGATGTGTGGTATAAGCCCCCAAATGGGGAAGGGGGAGTCCATGAGCTAGATAGTGTCATCTCTGTAAAGAGCGCCACCTTTTCTTTTTGTGAATCTATAAGCATAAAATATAAGCTACATGTGTATTCATTCCTAAACATTGTGTTGTGCATTTAGGAGTTGGTGGAGGGGGGGTGCGGATAAATAAGACAGAGGGGAAAATAAAACAAAGGAAGAAATTGGTCATTTTCTTATTACTGTTCCCTGTCTTTTCAAGGATAGGAGGAGGAATAAAGGGTTGCATTTCTTGGTTTGTAGAGACTATGATAATTAGTAATAGTAGTTCATTTTTTGAAGAAAATGGCCCCAAATTCGTAATGCACATATGAAAATTATATTCAAATATAAAACGTTCCTAGCAGTTTTTTTTTTTAACCTCTTAGGATTTGCCTCAAAGGGCACTCCACAAATTGAACTGAGAAATCCCGAGGAAGCTGCCTGAATCTCCTTGTATATTCTTATTCAACATCGTGTAAAGGACCAGACAAATCAAATTGGTGGTTTTTGGTAAGTACATCGTTGGTGTCCTTTTCTTCTTCACTTAAGGAAAACATTAAATTTTCATTCTTATGAACCAAGGTGTCTGCTGTATAGACAATGTGTACCTGGTGTATGTTTATGTCGCAACGTTAGTAGTACATACAACTTGATAAGTCATTTGGTAAGTCATTTTGAACCGACAATATAAAATCCTTATTTCTTTGTTGTTTACATCTTTGTGGCCCAAGAAGAAAAACTACTGCTGCTGATATGTGAGCATCTTAGGAATTAAGGAAAAAATGTGTATTGCTTATAAATCTGTCTCCCTCCCTCACACACACACACACACACACACACACACACACACACACACACAAACACAAAAGATCAAGGGTATTTCAATCAGAGTTGTCTTTTGAAATTTTGGTTGCAAGGAAGGGTCCTTTGTACAAGCTACAGAAGATACTGGTATGATCTCGAACAATCCTTGTGCCTTCTCTTATTTCTGTTTCCTCACCTGTCATATAAGGTAAAAATAACTACTGTTATGTTAGACTCTCCAAATCACGGCAATCCAATGAATTACAACACATGTAAATAGACTGTGACAACTATATAATTCACAGACAGAAGGTATTATTATTATGTGGGTGATAATCCTATGTATGCTATGGCAGGGACGCAGGCATAGAAGAAAGAGGTTGCTCGTATCAGCTTCACCCAGAACCCTTGGACGGGCAGCACTCCCGGCCACAGACACGGCCCTCACTTAGCTTTGAAAGGTAGAGGCAGTAGATCCCTGTGTGTTAGGGAGGGGCTACTGGTGACACTGATTGTCCAACAACTCCCCATGCTCCATCGAAGTCCCTTTTCATATCTTCTAGGCTGGGTTCTGGATTCAGGGACTCAGACATCTAAAATTGTTTTAATTATATATATTTTTTCTTTTTCTGAAAGCATATTAATTAAAGGAAACTTGGAAATTAAAGAATAACATAAAATTACTTATAATCCCACAATCGAAAGGTAACCACAGTTAACATTATAGTATATTTAGTCCTTTTTAAGTTTTTAAAAATATTTCACATATATTCTAAAATATTTTTAACAAGATTAACAGAGTTGAGAACATGAAATAAGTATTCTAGCCTACAACTATGCTGTAATTTTTATAGCCATTTCCATACTGTTGAATATTGTTTGTTACATCACATATAAATACATTCTATTATGTTCATTACATTATGCTATAAATACCACAGTAGTGAACATACCTGACGATAAATTTTACTCATGTCTCTAATTATTTTCTTGGGGTAAATTTCTATAAATGGAATTAATGAGAAGGAACTGCTTTTAATGACTACTGTAAAGCTCTTGATGTTGCCAAACTATCCTCCAGAAATGTACCAAATTATATTTGCCTTCCCATCCCCACCTGTTATATATGACAATGTTCATACCACTACACACATATATAGATTGAATTCTATCACGTTGAGAAGATTTAAAATTATAAGTATTTCTACAGAAGCTCAGGAAGTATAAGCCTGTTCCCTCCCCCTGGCCCAGGCCCAGCCCAGCCTTAACCAACACCAGGTCTCTGAAGTAGAAGACAGTATCATCCAATCAACACTGCATCCACCTTGATCTCTCAGACCTGTTCATGGGGGAAAGCACCTATGAGGCTTGCATTCATTCACTTGGCATTTATTACGACTGCTTGTGTTCATTTCTGCACTATGTGCTTCCGGGGAACAAAAGAGCTTTTCTTTGTCTGCGAGAAGCTGAATTCAGTTGGTGAGTCCAGACAAACAACAAACAAAAATACTTAACCTTGGATAGGTCACTTAACTTCTCAAGACCTGTTTCTTCTTCTTTAAAGTGAGAGGTTCAATTTTTCTACATCTAAAGAGTGTCTGAGGTGGTTTTTAGTAAAAATATGTGAGTACACAAGGTAGTGAAAACAGCAATGAAGATATCTAAACTTTGAACAACATGATGTGTTGTATAATTTCCATTATCCGACAGTGAAAGCACACCAGTTCTTTAGGAGGAAAAAAGTTTCCCTGTGTTAAATACTAGGAAAAAATTTCAAGTTAATCATATTTTTAAATGTAAAAGTAAAGTAATAGGAAAATCCTTCAAGATGGCCTCTAAGGTTTCTTTTAGCTCTAACATCTATAATTCATAAGTAATAGATAAAATAGCAAAGGCCGAGGATCCTCAAAGCAAAGGAATGATCAGTGGGCTTCACAGAAATTTGGAGTCATGACTAGAATTTTAAAGTGATCGTTTCTACAGACAAGTTCTGTCAATCATCATCCTCACCACCCATACACTGAAAGTCTGTCCTAGTACTGGTACTGTTTATGAATTTTAATCAGATTTTCTAACTTTGGAACACACCAAACAGGTTTAAGGAGTAAATAAGCTTATGAATATTTAGCTATCCTTCGCCATTACCACTTACATCTACCAGAAATGTTAAAATTGTCTGACTCGGGCTTCCCTGGTGGTGCAGTGGTTGACAGTCCGCCTGCCGATGCAGGGGACACAGGTTCGTGCCCCAGTGCGGGAAGATCCCGCATGCCGCGGAGCGGCTGGGCCAGTGAGCCGTGGCAGCTGAGCCTGCGCGTCCGGAGCCTGTGCTCCGCAACGGGAGAGGCCACAACGGTGAGAGGCCCGCGTACCGCAAAAAAAAAAAAAAAAAAAAAAAGTCTGACTCAACTACTGAGATACACTGAGCAATGTCAGGGAGACTGGGCCAAACTTTAGCAAGAAAGTCTGCCACTGGCCATTGCTCTCTCTTTGAAGTAGACTGTCCCTTGCATTTTAACACACAGTAGATACTTCATAAATATTTGTTGGATTCCTTTCTACTCAGATTTTGTGCCACTTTGTAATACCGGTTTGTTTTGTACTTAGAAAAAAGAGTTACATATATGTTGGAACAACTTCCAAAATCTAAAAGCATGAAGGAATTGTAATAATACCTAAGACTAGCTCTAATCTTAATCTTGGAACAAGGACACTTTTTGACTAGATTTCACACATTTGAAAAGTCTCAGTTGAAAAGCCAATATATTGATCATTTGCCTCTCTTTGCAATTTGAATCGTAAAGAAAAAAGCTGCATAACCTAGAACATCATTTGTCTAATCATTTTCCCATTTTCTCTTAAAAATCTTCATTCCTTCCTCCCTTTCATTCCATATATTAACTTTGCTGGTTTTCCATGACTCTTTTTTTTTGTGTATGTGGTAAAATATGCATAATGTAAAATTTACCATTTTAACCATTTTTAGGTGTACAGTTCAGAGACATTAAATACAGTCCCATTGTTGTGCAAATATCACCACCATCCATCTCTAGAACTTTCTCATCTTCCTGTACTGAAACTTTGTACCCATTAAACAATAATCTCCATTCCTCCCTTCCCCCAGCTCCTGGCAACCACCATTCTGTTTTGTCTCTATAAATTTGACTATTCCAGGTATCTCATATAAGAGGAATTATACAATATTTGTCCTTTTGGGTCTGGCATGTTTCACTTAGCATAATATTTTCATGGTTCATCCATGTTGTAGCATGTGCCAGAATTTCCTGCCTTTATAAGGCTGAATAATTTTCTATTTTGTATATATACCACATTTTGTTAATCCATTCATGCATTGCTGAACATATGGGTTATTTCCTTTGGGCTATGTGAATAATACTGCTATGCTCATGGGTGGTACTAATATCTGTTTGAATCCCTGTTTTCAATTCTTTTGAGTATAAATGCAGTAGTGGAACAGGTGGATCATGTGATAATTCTATGTTTAAGTTTTTGAGGATCTACCATACTGTTTTCCACAGCAGCTGCACCATTTTGTATTCCCACCAACAATGCATAAGGGTTCCGATTTCTCCACATTCCTGCCAACACTTATTTCTGTTTTTTTATTGTTGTTGTTGTTTTTTATAAATTTATTTATTTTATTTATTTTTGGCTGCATTGGGTCTTCGTTGCTGAGCGCAGGCTTTCTCTAGTTGCCACGAGCGGGGGCTGCTCTTCGTTGCCGTGCGCGGGCTTCTCATTGCGGTGGCTTCTCTTGTTGTGGAGCACGGGCTCTAGGCACGCAGGCTTCAGTAGTTGTGGTTTGTGGGCTCTAGAGCGCAGGCTCAGTACTTGTGGCGCACGGGCTTAGTTGCTCCACGGCATGTGGGATCTACCCGGACCAGTGATCGAACATGTGTCCCCTGCATTGGCAGGCGGATTCTTAACCACTGCACCACCAGGGAAGCCCTTCTATTTTGTTTTAAATCATAGACATCCCAACAGGTATGAAGTGGTATATTATTGTGGTTTTGGTTTGCATCTTCCTAATGATTAGTGATGTTGAGCATCTTATGCTTATTTGCTATTTGTGTATCATCTTTGGAGAACTGCCTATTTTTAGATTGGTTGGTTTGCTTTTTTATTGTTGAATTGTAGGAGTTCTTTGTATACTCTGGATATTAATTCCTTAATATTTTGAGAAATTATTTTCTCCTGTTTCATGGGTTGCCTTTTCATTCTGCTTACAGTGTTTTGTTTTGGTTTTTTTTTGTGGTACGCGGGCCTCTCACTGTTGTGGCCTCTCCCGTTGCGGAGCGCAGGCCCAGCGGCCATGGCTCACGGGCCCAGACGCTCCGCGGCATGTGGGATCTTCCTGGACCAGGGTACGAGCCCGTGTCCCCTGCATCGGCAGGCGGACTCTCGACCACTGCGCCACCAGGGAAGCCCCGTTACAGTGTTTTGATTCACAAAAGTTTTCATTTTGATGTAGCCCACTTCTCCATAGTGGCTGTATCAATTTACATTCCCACCAGCAGTGCAGGAGGGTTCCCTCTTCTCCACACCCTCTCCAGCATTTATTGTTTGTAGATTTTTTGATGATGGCCCTTCTGACTGGTGTGAGGGGTGGGAGGGAGACGCAAGAGGGAGGAGTTATGGGGATATATGTATATGTATATGTATAGCTGATCCACTTTGTTATAAAGCAGAAACTAACACCATTGTCAAGCAATTATATGCCAATAAAGATGTTAAAAAAAAAAAGAACAGCAAAGGTAGATAGCATTTTAGGCTGAGAAGAAAAAAGGGAGTGTGTATGTATGTGTTGTGTTCGTGTGTGTGTGTGTGTGTGTGTGTGTGTGATATGTACATATACTTGGCAGCAGAGGAAAAGAGAGAGGTCACTCCATGATGCACTGTGAGTGTGAATTGTGGGCTACAGCAAATTTTTATTTATTTTTGTTTGTACAAAAATAAATTTCTCTTGGTGCTGCTTTAGAGAAACCAAACTATATTAGCCACAGTTATGTGGGCAAACTGTATTTCCAAAACAGTTATCCTAGTTCTGTTTTACAGTGGACAGAACCTAAATGTGCTTACAGTGTAAAATGTGAAGGTCTGCCTAGCCTTCACTTGCAGAATCTTGAGAAGAAGAAACTACCAGGCCGTGTAAGCTGCCTCATCCAGTATCACCAGGACCAAAGGTCTGCCCTGCACTCGCTGCTCTGACAGGCTCGGAGATAACATCGCCCCACTAACATAACTCATAGTTGTAGGATTCTGCACATGAATTAGATTCTCAACATTAGAACCCAGTATTGGGGGCTTCCCTGGTGGCGCAGTGGTTGAGAATCCGCCTGCCGATGCAGGGGTCACGGGTTCGTGCCCTGGTCCGGGAAGATCCCACATGCGGCGGAGCACCTAAGCCCGTGAGCCATGGCCGCTGGACCTGCGCATCCGGAGCCTGTGCTCCGCAACGGGAGAGGCCACAGCAGTGAGAGGCCCGCATACAGCAAAAAAAAAAAAAAAAAAGAACCCAGTATTGGCAATTGGGCATCCAAATCTCAAATAAATTAGTGTTTATCTACTAAGACTCTGACTTCAGGACCTATGAGAAACACACTGTGACCCAGTCTGTCCCCCCTTGTTTTTCATGGGGACTGGTTTACAGACATAAACTATTTGCTGCTCTAGGTCCTCATCTTCTCTTTGCCATAAAAGGCGACTTAGAGAAAAAGGAAATAACTAAGCCTATTAAGTTTTCTGATGTCAGGTGGGATAAGCTAAGCCACACCTTCTAAAAACAGTTTGCAAGACTGGTGTACTATATTTCCCTTGAAGCATTAAAATGATTTCACACTTTATTAACTCAAAGAATATCCAGTATTTCCCTGTGAGACTGGGAATAAATGATTAGCTTAAATCAGGGGCATTTTTGTTGGTATGCTAGTTTTTCAATTGAAATATTAACTCCAAGTGCACACAAGGAAAGTATGGACTGCATGAGACGTGAACAGCAATTACATCTCCGGCAATAGTCCCAGGAGTTTATTATACCTGAAAAATCATAAGCTTCCTGACACTTGACCATTTTATTCTAAATGCCCTAGGTTCAGGAAAACTCTGGAGATATATTTTCTGTTCATTTCCATTCTTAAATTTCAGTCTATATTTCATGAGTTTCTTTAACTAATATAGTTCTGCTTTCTGTATAACTTTTATACTCTATGTAACTTTTATGTAAATTTCCAGTTAACTTTAACTGCCTAG
The DNA here is from genome assembly GCF_026419965.1 of Kogia breviceps. Classification (NCBI taxonomy): domain Eukaryota; kingdom Metazoa; phylum Chordata; class Mammalia; order Artiodactyla; family Physeteridae; genus Kogia; species Kogia breviceps. The sequence continues at coordinate 83,364,382 of NC_081315.1, forward strand.
TTAAACTATAGAGACTGGGAAAACTGGTTCTCCTTCCCCTCCACCCTCTCTTCTTCTTCTTTTAATAAATACGTTTCCTCAGAATAGAGCAACTTCCCTATGCCCGACCCACCAAAAAAAAAAAAAAAAGTAACCTCTGCAAATTCTACCTTGAAAAAGTTAGCAATTTAGTACTTAAATAATTTGTAATTGAGAAACTCTCTTCCTTTCCCTAGTTTAAAACCATATATTACTACATTTTGTTCAAGTAGTGAATACCCGGTAAAAAGTGGGGTGTGTGTGTATGTGTGTTATTTAAGCAAGGATTAAAGCAAACAGCTACTAATCAGACAGTAACATCGCTCTATTCCTATATGTTACTCTGGGGTACTTACTAACCAGGTATTTACATTTGAAAACCAGGGATATTAAATGAGAATTTAATATGAGAAAGAGAAAAAATAATTAAGAAAAAGAAATTATGAAGAAATATGAATAAGGAGGAAAGACGGCAATAGTGATTTTTTTCTCCCCTAAAACCAGAGGTCCCATTGTTGCTTCCCTACCTTTTCCCCTCTGAACAAGAGGTTGTTTGCCTGTGTGTCAAGACAGATAGGTAAGTGACACTACTGGATCAAGAAACTTGGAGATTTCCTACATAGACATTTGTGAACTTCTATATTCTATTCAGTATCAGATTAGTTTGTGATTTCTCTTCCACGTCATCAAGACCCACTACTGCATGGTAGAGAACTGCTCAGGAGCAGAGAAATAGCAGGGAGAAAAGGATCCTATTATCCCAATGTGTGAGCTGAAGCACTGTAACACCCAGCCTTTCAAAACACCTGCACATAAGAGAGCATATGGAAACTGCCTTCATGGTCAGGCACTGTCTTTGTGCTTATTTCCTTGTGGTGGCAGAAAATCGCTACCAAATCCCTGAGACAATATAGTAGAAGCTAAGCTTATCGGCTCAGGCAAAAAACAAAAGTCATGGAAGTTCTCCAGCTGCCTGACCAGTGCCTGCTTTACCAAGAAGTTTCTAGGGAGCCTTCGATATAGCCCATCAATCAGTGGTTGGCGGGGCTTTTCCCCTTGACACTGCTGGTGCCTGAGCTGTGTATTAGAAATGCCAGCTCCTGTACCAAAGCTGACCTATCCATTCTTTACTGTGCTTCTTCTGATCATGTCGACAGACCCTGCACAGTATTTGGCACGGCTATTTGTACACAGTTCTAAATGCAGGTAAACCTCAAAAGTTAAATAAATCGGTAAGTATAAATAGAAAAAAATATCCAAAGCAATTTACTGGTAGTTATACATAATATTAAAATTCTTTTTGTAGCTTTATCCTACCATGTTTCTTATAAAAGACAGGGCTCATTCACTGGTTCTTTCATTAATTTCTTCCTTTATTGAAATATTTTTTCATTCAGTGCTAGGCACTGGGGATACCAAAATAAAGGTCCCTGCCTTTGAAAAGCTTCAATTATACCTAATAAGATAAACCATATTCTTTTTTTAAAAAAATTATTTAATATACTTATTTATTTTGGGCTGCATTGGGTCCTTGTTGCTGCGTGCGGGCTTTCTCTACTTGTGGTGAGCAGGGGCTACTCTTTGTTGTGGTGCGTGGGCTTCTCATTGCGGTGGCTTCCCTTGTTGCAGAACACGGGCTCTAGGCACGTGGGCTTCAGCAGTTGTGGCTCGTGGGCTTGGTAGTTGTGGCTCGCAGGCTCTAGAGCGCAGGCTCTGTAGTTGTGGCACACGGGCCTAGTTGCTCCATGGCATGTGGGATCTTCCCGGACCAGGGCTCAAACCCGTGTCCCCTGCATTGGCAGGCAGATTCTTAACCACTGTACCACCAGGGAAGCCCCTAAACCATATTCTTTTAATTTTTCTAATACATTTCAAACAGTGTAGAAGAAAGTGGAAAAAGCCTAAAATGTCTAAAATCACTTCATAATAGAAAGTGAATTTGACTTTTTCTGTTATAAAGGGACCTGTCTCCAATGGCCCCATTTCTAATAGAGTCCAGGTTTTTATAATAAGAATTAAGCTACTGAGTATTAGGGTTTAACTTTAGCCATACTTTTGCTAGAAGGACCTGTTCTTTAAACTATCATTTTTGTTTCTCACTATATGCAAAATAATAATAATAATAAACCAGATATCACCAGAGGAAGACCAAAGGTAGAAAGGTAGTAAAGGGAGAATAATATTTAACCATTTGATGAATAAAAAAATATAATTTGGGGGTTAGTTTAAAGTTGCATTTTAATGCATATCTTCTTTGCCTCCCACTATAAAGTTTACTTTCTTTTATATTTTTTCTCACAAAGAGCCTATTATAGTCGTATTGTTGTGGTATTTTAAAATATTTTTAACTTCAAAAATAACCCACATTCAACTTAAACATTTGTAGAAGAAAGTAACCCATGGCTTATTCAGCATTGAGAGTATTTCTGGCCAAATGCTATTTCACTGTAACTATTGCCTTGGGATACTTGGCAATGAAATGCAAGGACATCAACATTAAACAGGATCTGGTTTTTTTCCTGTGGTAGCAGATATCTTTTCATAGTCAGAACTGAAATGACTAATGTTAACCAAACAAAATCAGAAGGTCACACCTAAAACTGAAGCTAATGTTTGACTGTGTCACTCCATTTCAGAGTCTTTGTTTCAGAACAGGCAGTTTGTCAATTTTCTTACAAAGAGACCTATGATATTCTTATATACTACTATTTGACATACCACCAGAAGGTAATATAAGAACATATCCCATAGAGCATGTACTTATGTATAATATGGCATAGTAATAATAGACCATATTATTACTATATAACTACCACTTGCAAATATAGTTTGAAATTGGAGGAAAGGAAGAGCATTTACACATCATCGTAAAGACTGTGTAAGCTTATGTTTGGGAAAGTTCACTTCTAAATCTGTTTTGGCATAAATTCAAGAAACTAAGCAAATGAAAAATATGCTTTACACACAAATTTTAGAATTTTTAAAAAGCTATAGATATCTGGATCTCTACTATATTTGGACTGCCCAGATTTTGTCTTGAATGTAAATGGACTCTATTGTCAAACAGAAGTTAAACTAGAGACTATCATCCCAAAGATAAGGTTCCTTTATTAAATTATAATTCCAATTTTATCACTGTGTAATTGTGATCTTGAACTTAAGCACATGATCATCCAGTTTCTCCATTAAGAAAATGGGACTGATACTTTGGCATAGTTTGTAGGTATATATCAGTATAGGGAAGGTATATACAGGAAAGATATATATAGAGAGAGATCAATTTTTTAATAACTTGAATCATATTCTAGATGACATAGGGGACTTCCTATCTAAAGGAACTCTATTATAAATCCCTTTGCAAATTAAAGAATATTTTTATAATAAAAATAACCATTCATCAAACTACCAGTTCATATATTCCAATGCTGGCACATAAAGTTTTTCTGTGAATTTTATTCCCAGGTAACCTTCTTAAACTTGCAGTGGTAATTTGAAGATATCATAGTTAATAAACAATATTTACTACTACATTCAGTGAGTAGACACAAAGCATTAGTGTAGGTATACTAAGTAGTAATAAAAAGAATATAATACACAGTTGAACAAATATCAAAAAGAACGTAGTGTTTGCTTTTTGCATAATCATTAGCTTTAAAAATGCATGATTATAACATTTCACATTTACAATGTCTTAAAGCATTTTCCTATATAAATATAGAACATAATAGCTATAGAAGTTCCCTTCCAGTTTATCCACAAAAATCTGGGAGTAAATTCCCTCAGATTCTTTAGCTTTTAAAATTAAATTGTCAAGCAGAAAATTTGTGATTCTAAGCTGTGGCTATATCGTTCTCTCCCAAGAGAACATCCTTGAAAAACATCTGCTATTTTGCCCAACTGAAATAATAATAATTTAAAAATTATATAGGATATGAAAATATAAAATATAGTCAATTTGAGCATTTAATATAGCCAAGTAGTTTTCTAAGTGCTTTATATGCATTATCATTTAATCTTCACAACATTGTGAGGTATATTATTACCATTTTATAGATGGTGAAACTGAGGCTCACGAACGATTAAAGTGACTGGTGTGATGACACTTGTTTCTCAAGCGGTAGAGCCAGGGTATAAGCCAGGCAGTCTGACTCCAGAGCCTGGGTTGGGTAAGCCCATCCCACTACCACTTCGTAGTCCCATATTCTCACTTAAACATTTGGATTATGTGAATTCTAGTCCCTGAACATTTCCATTTAAGAATTTAATTCAATAGATTTTTTTAAAGTCTAAAATTATCATTTGAACCTAGTAACTACTTTATAAAGGGCCAGAAATAGGCTATGGAACAGTTGGTAGAACTCTCTGAAGAGGAGTGGGGAGGGTGGCAGGTGCAGTGAGGCATTTGGTAGAAAGGAATGGTTTTCCAACAGTTTTACTGTGGATCTGTGCTTGAGTTTCCCTTCAACTCTGTTAACCAATGTCCATCTCTCCTTGATATTGTTTTTATTCTGTTAACACTGGCTATCCCTAACTCTCCTATTACTAAGAAAATAGCAAAGGCAGAGTACCATGGTAGAAAGAGCTTGGGCTTTGTCATCAGCTAAATTTCAATTCTGAGTGGTCTTGGGTAAGTTATTTGATTGCTCTGAGCTTCAAGCTCCTGATCTTTAAAAAGGAGGCAAGGGCTTCCCTGGTGGCGCAGTAGTTGAGAGTCCGCCTGCCGATGCAGGGGACACGGGTTCGTGCCCCGGTCCGGGAAGATGCCACATGCCGAGGAGCGGCTGGGCCCGTGAGCCATGGCCTCTGAGCCTGCGCGTCCGGAGCCTGTGCTCCGCAACGGGAGAGGCCACAACAGTGAGAGGCCTGCATACCGCAAAAAAAAAAAAAAGGAGGCAATAATAGCCAACATTTATCAAACCCTTAGTATATACTTGGTTTTGTTCTAAGCACTTGGTATATATTATGTAATTTATTCCTCACAGTGACGTCTTGAGATAGTGATTATTATTACCACCAGCTTCATTTTGCAGATGAGGATGGTGAGGAACGAAGACTTTAAGTAACTTAACCAATGTCATACAGCTCCATAGTTAAAGAACTAGGGCTCAAACCCAGGAAATCTGACCCTAGACCAGGTCTTTTGCTCTAAAGGGCCAGACAGTAAATATTTTAGGTTTCGTGGACCACACTAGTCTCTGCTGCAGCAGTTCAACTCTGCCATTGTAGCATGAAAGCAGCCGTAAACAATATGTAAACAAATGGGCATGGCTACATTCCAACAAAACTTTATAAGAACAGCCACAGGGTTGAATTTGGCCCTCTGGCTGTAGTTTGCTGATCCCCTGCTCTAGAGCCTGCATTTTAAACTTCATCTCATAGGGGTGTTACGAAAAATCAAATAACTTCCTTAAGGTGACTTATGCACATAATAATTGGTCAAAATCGTAGCTATCATTAACTCAAGAGTTTTAAAACCATATGTTACGGAAATTCTTTGATTATTTGTGGCCCATCTCCTTCCCTCCAGGGAGGATTGCATTTAAGTCATCTATTGTCTTTTATGCCACCCTCTTTGTAGCATATAAGTGAAATACACTCTCCAGCCACATTTCCAGAAATGCTAGACATGCCTTGGATCCCAGTCCCCCTCTGAAATCATCTCACTGTGCCAAATGATGGCAGTCAGCAGACTGTTCGGCTTATAAAGATGCTCAATAAAATTGATTTTGATTTTCATGATTTTAATTAATTCATTCCACTACAACATCATTGGGTATTATGTTTGCAGTAATGCGATATATGATAATGTAACTTTAAGTGTAGGAGGATAAGGAGAGCTTCACCTTGCAGAATTTCCATCTGTCTCTAAATATAATTAAACCAGATGTGCAGATTTTCAGTCCTTGTCCACCTGTTATAGCTGGGTCACTCACTCCTTGGGTTCTGTTTTGACCCATGGTTCATTGTTGCTTGTATACTTTACGAAGCCACTGTCATACCTTCGGCACTCAATAAAATGTTTATTGAAAGAACATATGTGTCCTCCTAGGGTTAAATAATCTTAAGTGGCTGCCCATGTTTGCTCTGCTCTCTCTCCTCTCCCTCCTTCTTTGTCCACCCTTGCTAGACTAGGAACCCCAAGGACTGTGCAGTAGTCACCACTGTATTGCCAAGCACCTAGCATGGCCTGGCATACAGCAAGTGTTCAGTGAGTTCAATCAGCAAGTGTTTGACTGAATGAGTGAGTGAATGAATGAACACATACACAAATATTGTTTGATCATCTATTTCATCAGTTCATTGCCTTCTGCCTAAGGGGTACAGAAGTTGATTTTAGTATCAGTAAATTGACTGTGTTCCAAGAGCACATTTACAGTGATTGTTCATAGTGTGTCTTTAAAAAAAACAACTCTGAATCTTTTTTTTTTTTTTTAAATTTATTTATTTTTGGCTGCGTTGGGTCTTCGTTGCTGCGCGTGGGCTTTCTCTAGTTGTGTCGAGCGGGGGCTGCTCTTCGTTGCGGTGTGCGGGTTCCTCATTGCAGTGTCTTCTCTTATTGTGGAACACGGGCTCTAGGCACGCGGGCTTCAGTAGGTGTGGCACATGGGCTCAGTAGTTGTGGCACACGGGCGTAGTTGCTCCGCGACATGTGGGATCCTCCCGGACCAGGGCTCGAACCCGTGTCCCCTGCATTGGCAGGTGGATTCTTAACCACTGCGCCACCAGGGCAGTCCACAAATCTGAATCTTAAGTGAAGCTTTCTACATAATTAGAAACCAGCAGTGACACCAGAGAAAGGTCTAAGTCTTAAAAACCAGATTGTCAGCAGTTTTCACATGTCCATGAAGCAGAGGGGTCTGAATTTAATGAGGCATGTCTATAGCTTGGCACATCCTTAGCCTGATTGCAAAAGTGGTATTTGTGTGACCCAGGCCTGTCAGTTTGCTGGATGACAAATCAGTTTGACGACAGAATCAGTGTGATAGAGCTTTATGGTGGTAGTTCTTTGCTTTGAAAAATAAAATCGATAGGTTTTCAACTAAATTAAATGAGTAGTTTGGTATCCAAAAAACACTACCTTGGACCTTTGAAAAATGTTGCACAGTTCTGTCTTGACAGGAAGAGCCAGATCAAGACACCAAGCCCATGCTGGATGTGGAGGTACTACTATTTAATTAGTACCTCCCATGTGTAAGTGTATAATCTGTTTAAAACGCCAAGATAGATTCGATCAGTAATTCTCAACAGGGAGCAATTCTGCCCCCCAGGAAACATTTTTGGTTGTCACACGTGGAGCGGGGGTGGACATGTAGAGGGCAGAGATGCTATGAAACATCCTACAGTGCACAGGACAGCGCCCCAAAACAAAGAATTATCACACCCAAAATGGCAGTAGGGAATGAAGTTCAGAAACTTTGGATTAAATGATACCCAAGGTTCCTTTGCAGCTCAGATTCTGGGATTTTAGGTTATTAGATTATGTATGTGCAAGAATTTTATAAGTTGCCAAACACTGTACTATAAATTCAAGCTACTATTATGATACAAGCCATCGCTGCTCTCCTCCTCCTCCGGTATCTGTCTGGCAGTCATCCTTTCTGTTCTGAGCCAGATCCCTCAAAGGTGTAGGTCAAAAGAGCCAAGATAAGGGGTGAAACTAGAAGTCCCTCCTACTGCTTGTTCACAGTTTGGGAAAACGTTAATCCAGGAGACAGATGTGGCCGAATTTGCAGGTTTCATTGTTTTCAGCATTATCCCATTAACCTGTTGAGAAAAAGTATACGTGTGTAATGCTTATTTAAAGGGAACCAGATAGCCGATTCTTAATGGGTATTTATGTGCTGCCAAAGCCCCATAGAAAATTCCCCCACACCACCTCTCTGGAGTGGGTGGTGCTACCCCTCTCCTGGTACACAGCCAGCGTCCTTGGGAACCCACAGCCAAATGCCTCATTTTCAGGGATGAGCTGATAGAAATGCCTGGGAAAAGTGAGCCTCTTGGCTTTCATCTGTTTATCAGTCATTCACTGAATGATGCGCCTTGCCGTAACAAAATCTGTACAAGCATCAATACAGCTTAAGCAACAATACAATTAACTCTTCTCAGATTAGCCAGGACCCGACAGAAGGAATGGCCCAGAATGTCATTATTCTAGTGCCTCTTTATCCTTCCAGAATTTTCCCTAAATAAAAGAGAGACATGGGAGGATTTTTGTGTCTCCCAAGGATCACACCTTCAAATAGCACAAGGTTGCCGGCTGAGATAGAAAAAAAAAAAAGAGAGAGAGAGAGAGAGACTGGGCTTCAGTCTCCAGCTTATTGTGTGGGACCCCAGGTAAATTCCAAGTGTTCTGCCTCCTGTTTGAGCAGGACTTCTTTTACACGTTCAGACTCTGAGGTAACAGAAATGTCCCCATGCCAGAGGCCTGCCTGGTGGTGGGAGTGTGCTCTCTGCTGTTTACTCTAATGGGTGGTGGTAACTTGACATAGGGCAGTAAGATAACCTCTCAGCGTGAGACCAAATCTTGGAAACTTTTTGCAGAAGCTGGTCTTCGATTCTGTTCCCCCCCTGATGTGTGGCACTAAATGTCATTTGATCTTGGAGCCAATACTCTGAAATGGGTGCTATTACTAGCACTATCTTTGAGATGTAGACATGAAGCCTCATATGACGTGGCGAGTAAGTGGCACAGTCATGATCTGAACTCCTATTTCTTCAACTCCAAAGTCTTTGCTCTTAACCTGAATGGCATATGTTTTATTATATCTATACATTGTGTATATGAGGTCATGCCTAAGAAGTGGCTATGAGTAAAGACAAACATTTTATGGTATAAATAAGGGGACATAAGAATAGAACTCTAACTGCAAACAGAGATAGAATTACCTCTTGGATAAATACATTCTAAAACCTTCTACTGGATTAAATTTCATCTAGTGCTGGAAGACGCTGCTCGCCACTGAATATTAACTTCAAATTGCAGTGTGTCTGTTGGTCAGCGAATAAAACTCTCCCAAGAATTCCAATTCCAAATTGCATATTAAGCGCGCGCACACACACACACACACACACACACACACACAACACACACCTGTGAACCGAAGCTCACTGGTAGTTTGCATAATTCTAGAGTAAACTCATGCTCATTTTTGATCCTAAGTAAAGACTGATTGGTAAACACTGGAAATATTTCCCAGTACAGTGTTTACAGTGTTATCCCTTGCCCTCTAAAATGTCCCACTTCAGGGAATTCCCTGGCAGTCCACTGGTTAAGACTCCACGCTTCCACTGCTGGGGGCCCGGGTTCAATCCCTGGTGGGGGAACTAAGATCCCAGCATGCCGTGCAGTGCAGCCAAAAAAAAAAAAGTCCACTTCAAAGTTAAAATCTTACTGAAATGTACTCTAAACTGGTACTAAGGGAATTCAGATCCTTGATGATTTCTGGTTTAAGTCTGAGTTAACCCCAAAATGTTATGTTACCCCAACAAGCTCAAACTCAACCTAAAATAAAGACAACAAAAATTCTAGCTAATAGTTCAGAATAATAATAGCTTGAGGGCTTCCCTGGTGGCGCAGCGGTTGAGAGTCCGCCTGCCGATGCAGGGGACGCGGGTTCGTGCCCCGGTCCGGGAAGATCCCACATGCCGCGGAGCAGCTGGGCCCGTGAGCTGTGGCCGCTGGGCCTGCGCGTCCGGAGCCTGTGCTCCGCAATGGGAGAGGCCACGACAGTGAGAGGCCCGCGTACCATAAAAAATAATAATAATAATAGCTTGATTTGAAAGTATATTCTCCTCTGTTTTACCTGCCAAACTGTGAATAAATGATTTGTTTTTAATATATTGCCATGTTTGTTTAATGCGAGCAGCTTTCAATGAAGACTAATGCATTTTTAGTATGTGCGAGCATGGCTCTGTGTTGGGAGGGTCCTGCCTCAGGGGATCTGGCATCCTTGTGAACGACTGCACCATTTGCATCCAGTGTAGCAAGTCTCTTCAGGTTCTTTCTGAAGAGCCTCTTGCAAACTGCTATAGCCAAGGGTTAGGTGAGAAACAGGCTTAAACTTGGACGCCTGAGCCACATCACCAATGGGGAATCACACTGCCAGACAGCTTACCTGCAGTGAACAGAATCTGGGAGGGTCTGATACGCCAGTCTGCCCCAGAATTCACAAGCTATGCTTCTCATTCTGACTGGTTTAAAGTTGGCTGGGGTAACCTCTTGCTTATTTCCCTATAAACGCAAGAATCCTACATAGGGGTAAGAACCTCAAGTTCATATATCTTTTTCTTTTTCTAAGTTCAGATTTCTTTTTTTTTCTTTTTTTTTTTTTTTTTTTGCGGTATGCGGGCCTCTCACTGTTGTGGCCTCTCCCGTTGCGGAGCACAGGCTTTGGACGCGCAGGCTCAGCGGCCATGGCTCACGGGCCCAGCCGCTCCGCGGCATGTGGGATCCTCCCAGACCGGGGCACGAACCCACGTCCCCTGCATCGGCAGGCGGACTCTCAACCACTGCGCCACCAGGGAAGCCCCTAAGTTCAGATTTCTTATGCTGACATTTCTTGAGCACTTGGTGCTAGGTTCAGCACTTGGAGCTTTGCATGGATCATTTCATCCCAATGGTGAGAGTTAAGCAGCTGTGGTACAGACTCTAAGCCACACTGTGGGTTCAAGGTAAGCTCTGTGAGGATGAGGTCCACAGGTATCTGGCACATAGTAGGTGCTCAGTAAATATTTGCAGAATGAATGAATGAATAAATGAACACAAACTCTTCTGTGTTTGTGTCACTTTTAAAATCTTAAGCAATTGTTCACATAAAAGTGTTAGGAGTGGGGCTTCCCTGGTGGCGCAGTGGTTGAGAGTCTGCCTACCGATGTAGGGGACACAGGTTCGTGCCCCGGTCCGGGAAGACCTCACATGCCGTGGAGCGGCTGGGCCCATGAGCCATGGCCGCTGAGCCTGCGTGTCCGGAGCCCGTGCTCTGTAATGGGAGAGGCTACAACAGTGAGTGGTCCGCGTACCGCAAAAAAAAAAAAAAAAAAAAGTGTTAGGAGCTGAGCCAGCAATCTTTACCAGATGTCTCTTCTTCTAGGTCTCACAAATTTGACCATGTAGTTAAATGGAAAACAGCTTAGAATGGGGGGGGGGGGCAGCTCAAGAAGACTCTTTAAAATATGTTAGAACTTAAAACTTTGTCCTGAAATTAAGTCACTGCTCAGCATAGGAAACAGAGGGAAAAGTGACTGTACTACTTAGCAATAGGAATCTCTGTTACTTAGTCTCATTGATGTTCTCTGCACATCTCCTAGATCAGAGGTGGCACAGTGGTTGAGAGTCCGCCTGCTGATGCAGGGGACGTGGGTTCGTGCCCCGGTCTGAGAAGATCCCACATGCCGCGGAGCGGCTGGGCCCATGAGCCATGGCCACTGAGCCTGCGCATCCAGAGCCTGTGCTCCGCAACGGGAGAGGCCACAAGAGTGAGAGGCCCGCTTACTGCAAAAAAAGTAATAAATAAAATAAATAAAGTGACAAAGTCAATCCTGAACTTCCTAGTGGCCAAAGAAAAAAGGGAAAGGGGGCCAGTAACATGATTCACTTATTCCAGATGATGAAAGCTCAGGAAAAAAGGCTTTTCCTGGCTCGTAGATGTAGGAAAATAAGCTATAACTATTTTTAAAGAGACGATTATGTTACTGAAAGCAGCAGAATTTTTGGTGAAATTAATGGGGTTGGAATTGGGATTGACTCCTCTAGCCTGACTGTTATATAACTTTTTTTGTGTTAAATGGTAGTTTCAAAGTACAATTTTAGGAAAATGAAAAGTCAACTCCACATGTCCCACCAGAGCGATAAGGACTGTTCCTTTGGACTTTAGTCACTGTTTTATGTAGGACAACTATGTAAGATCTTGAATTCCCGCATATATGTTTACATATGTACCTGGCATTTGCTTCCCAGGTCACAGATTACAAATGCATATGTGTTTGTACAAATAATCTTCTTAAGAATATATCCTTATCTTCCTTTTTGGAAGGAGGGAAAGATCTTCATGTTCACATTTGATATTGAAATTTCTGCTTCAACATGAAACTACAGGAACTGATATATATTTTCAAATTTATACCAGAAGAAAGGCTACATGATAACTGGATATGTTGCCAAACCAGCCTTCAAGCAATTGAAGAGCAAAGCAAATTAAAAATAAGAATAGAAGCCGTATCAAACAGATGTTTTTAAAGAACTGAGAAAGTGTCAAAATTACTCTTAAACTGAAAGAATTGGTCTGAAGTTTTACCCAGAAGTTTGGATGAAGAATAAAAACTGACATTTCTTGAGCATTTACAATGTTCCAGGCATAGTTCAAAGTGCTTTGTATGTATTAACTCACTTCTCTAAACTCAACAAAGTTAATACTACTGCCATCATTCCCATTTTATAGATAGGGAAACTGAGGCATGGAGTAGCTGAATATCCTTGCTCCAGGTCATACAACTAGGAAGTGTTAGAGCTTAGGATTCACACACAACCATGCATTCTGGCTCCAGTGGTCAGTCACTAACCCACTAAACTGCAGGGGTCTCCAGCCTCTGCAGTACCGGTCCCTGGCCTGTTAGGAACCTGGCCACATAGCAGGAGGTGAGCGGCAGGGTGGGCGAGCAAAGCTTCATCTGTATTTACAGCTGCCCCCCATAGTTCGCATTACCACCTGAGCTCCTCCTCCTATCAGCATTATGGTGACTTGTATTATTTCATTATATATCACAATGTAATAATAATAGAAATAAAGTATACCATAAATGTAATGTGCTTGAATCATACAGAAACCATACCCCCACCCCCACCCCATCCAAGGAAAAATTGTCTTCCACGAACTCGGTCCCTGTCACCAAAAAGTTTGGGGACCACTGCTAAGCTGTACTGCCCCTTGATATTACAGCAAATGAACCAAAGAAGTATTGGTTGGCCAACGGGCAAATAAATATCTTCTGTTGTATCCCTATATTTTCGTTTCTTTTGTTTTGTTTTCTTTAAGGGATCAAACTTACCTTAATTATCCTTGAAATTTCTCTTAATATTTTTGTGTAGAATTCCCAGTAGTAAATTTTTTTTTAACATCTTTATTGGAGTATAATTGCTTTACAATGATGTGTTAGTTTCTGCTGTATAACAAAATGAATCAACTATACTTATACATGTATCCCCATATCTCCTCCCTCTTGCGTCTCCCTCCCACCCTCCCTATCCCACCCCTCTAGGTGGTCACAAAGCACCGAGCTGATCTCCCTGTGCTATGCGGCTGCTTCCCAATAGTTATCTATTTTACATTGGTAGTATATATAAGTCCATGCCACTCTCTCACTTCGTCCCAGCTTACCCTTCCCCCTCCCCGTGTCCTCAAGTCCATGCTGTATGTCTCCGTCTTTATTTCTGTCCTGCCCCTAGGTTCTTCAGAACCTTTTGTTTTTTTTGTTTTTTTTTTTTTTTAGATTCCATATATATGTGTTGGCATATGGTATTTATTTTTCTCTTTCTGACTTACTTCACTCTGTATGACAGTTGGTAGGTCCATCCACCTCATTACAAATAACTCAATTTCGTTTCTTTTTTTTTTTTTTTTTTTTTTTTTTTTTTTTTTTTTTTTTTTTTTTTTTTTTTGGTGGTACGCGGGCCTCTCACTGCTGTGGCCTCTCCCATTGCGGGGCACAGGCTCCGGACGCGCAGGCCCAGCGGCCATGGCTCACGGGCCCAGCCGCTCCGCGGCACGTGGGATCTTCCCGGACCGGGGCACGAACCCGTATCCCCTGCATCGACAGGCGGACTCTCAACCACTGCGCCACCAGGGAAGCCCCTCGTTTCTTTTTATGACGAATATTCCATTGTATATATGTGCTACATCTTCTTTATCCATTCACCTGTTGATGGACACTTAGGTTGCCTCCATGTCCTGGCTATTGTAAATAGTGCTGCAATGAACATTGGGGTGCATGTCTCTTTTTGAATTATGGTTTTCTCTGGGTATATGCCCATCTATTTTTAGTTTTTTAAGGAACGTCCATAGTGTTCTCCATAGTGACTGTATCAATTTACATTCCCACCAACACTGCAAGAGGGTTCCCTTTTCTCCGCACCCTCTCCAGCATTTGTTGTTTGTAGATTTTTTGATGATGGCCATTCTGACTGGTGTGAGGTTATACCTCATTGTAGTTTTGATTTGCATTTCTCTAATGATTAGTGATGTTGAGCATCTTTTCATGTGTTTGTTGGCAATCTGTATATCTTCTTTGGAGAAACGTCTATTTAGGTCTTCTGCCCATTTTTGGATTGGGTGGTTTGTTTTTTTAAATATTGAGCTGCATGAGCTGCTTGTAAATTTTGGAGATTAATCCTTTGTCAGTTGCTTCATTTGCAAATATTTTCCCCCATTCTGAGGGTTGTCTTTTCACCTTGTTTACGGTTTCCTTTGCTATGCAAAAGCTGTTAAATTTCATTAGGTCCCATTTGTTTATTTTTGTTTTTATTTCCATTTCTCTAGGAGGTGGGTCAAAAAGGATTTTGCTGTGATTTATGTCATAGAGTGTTCTGCCTATGTTTTCCTCTAAAAGTTTTATAGTGTCTGGCCTTGTAAATTTTTTTAAATGATAAAAAATGGAAAAAATTTAGTTGAATGATGAAACCTTATTCAGCTATTATAAATTATGTTTTTACAGTTTTAAGAGCATGGAAGAATGCTTGTAAAATGAAGTAAAGCAGCAGGATGTAAATTTATTGGAAGCCCAGCTCCACCTCTCCCACCCTCCAAAAGAAACTATTGAAAGAAAGATGGGAAAGTTTAATTGTGGCTATCACTGGGTAGGAGAATTAGGAATAACTTTTTTTCTTATTTTTCTTAATTTCCATAAAATTTACTTGAATACCATCATAGACCAAAAAAATGAACTAAACTTCATTTTTTCAAAAGCTAATCAGAGCTGTTCTTTACAAACGCAAAATACGAAGCTCCTAGTGATAATCTCTCACTGTATAACTTAAAATCATTTCCATGAGCCCTATTCTATAGGAGTGAAGGTGGCATGATTTAGACTTGCACTGGTGTGGCTATTTAATTTTAAAGTAAAATGAAAAATTCTTCAATAGTCGCATTTCCAGTATTCAGTAGCCACAAGTGGCTAGTGACAGGTTTTCCATCGTCACAGAAAGTTCTGTTGCTCAGCACTGGTTTCAAAGAAAGAACATGGAATCTGGAGCCATATGCCTTGAAATCAAGTCCTGATATGAGCTGATACTTGCTGTGTAAAATGAGCAATTTACTCAACCTCTCTGAGCCTATTTCCCCGTAGACATTTGGGACTAATGATAATATCACTTCCCATGAAAGGAGATTAAGAAGATCAAATAAGATAATGCATGTGACAATTCTCTGAAAACTGTAGTGTAGTTTATTCATCTAGCTCTTTGTGCACTGATTCCAAATCCATGAATGATTCATACCAAGAATTTTGCTGATAGGGAACGACACTGTAAAAATCAGACTTACCAGCTCTTAGCACAGTTCCCAGGACAAGTCCTTGGTAATGTGGGTGTTCCATTTCTTCCTTGTAAAAAGCTTCCGCACACAGCTCTGTATCTTCTATGGTAACACCTCCTCGGTTTTTTCCTTAACAATATGAACACATTGCCCTCCTTCCATTCCTAAATGGAAAAGGCTGTCTTAAAAAAGAAAGCAAAGAAAGAGGTTTTGTCTGTCAAAGAAATAAAGGGGGTAAAATGCTGTAACTAAAAGGAAGTCAGTCTGACTTGACAGTGCAGGGATTAAGCAAAAGATGTTGCCAGCTGCCGCAAGAACGTGAAGTTTTTCCCAACAAGGACAGCAGGTTCTCTATGCTTCAAAGCTGTTGGGTTACTGACTAAGCGGAAGTACCTGCTCATTCTGATTTTTTTTCCCCGAGTCACTTCTGGTTTTTCCTGCAAAACACCTTGCCCAATTTAGACTACTTTAGAGCTGCCGCATATCTAGAGCGGTCTCCATCTTATTTCTCATTCAACCACCTTGAGAGTTAAGCGTGAGTCTTGTATGGCTTTGAAGAAGAAAGAAAAAAAAAAAGTCAAGTTCTGACTCAACTCGGTGCAGATTCCACACTCACCCTCTCCCTCCTGCCTCCCCCAGGTTTCCGCCGGGGCCGTGGATGCCTTTGACATTATGACCGCAGAGGATTCCACCGCAGCCATGAGCAGCGAGCCGGCCGCTGGGTCCTCCACCAAGGTGCCCGAGGGCGTGGCGGGCGCGCCCAACGAGGCGGCGCTTCTGGCGCTGATGGAGCGCACGGGCTACAGCATGGTGCAGGAGAACGGGCAGCGCAAGTACGGCGGCCCGCCGCCTGGCTGGGAAGGTCCGCACCCGCAGCGCGGCTGCGAGGTCTTCGTGGGCAAGATCCCGCGCGACGTGTACGAGGACGAGCTGGTGCCCGTGTTCGAGGCGGTGGGCCGCATCTACGAGCTGCGCCTCATGATGGACTTCGACGGCAAGAACCGTGGCTACGCCTTCGTCATGTACTGCCACAAGCACGAGGCCAAGCGCGCCGTGCGTGAGCTCAACAACTACGAGATCCGCCCCGGCCGCCTGCTTGGCGTGTGCTGCAGCGTGGACAACTGCCGCCTCTTCATCGGCGGCATCCCCAAGATGAAGAAGCGCGAGGAGATCCTGGAGGAGATTGCCAAGGTCACGGAGGGCGTGCTCGACGTGATCGTCTACGCCAGCGCGGCCGACAAGATGAAGAACCGCGGCTTCGCCTTCGTCGAGTACGAGAGCCACCGCGCCGCCGCCATGGCGCGCCGCAAGCTCATGCCCGGACGCATCCAGCTTTGGGGCCACCAGATCGCCGTGGACTGGGCCGAGCCCGAGATCGACGTGGACGAGGACGTGATGGAGACCGTGAAGATCCTCTACGTGCGGAACCTCATGATCGAGACCACCGAGGACACCATCAAGAAGAGCTTCGGCCAGTTCAACCCGGGCTGCGTGGAGCGCGTCAAGAAGATCCGCGACTACGCCTTCGTGCACTTTGCCAGCCGCGAGGACGCCGTGCACGCCATGAACAACCTCAACGGCACCGAGCTGGAGGGCTCGTGCCTCGAGGTGACGCTGGCCAAGCCCGTGGACAAGGAGCAGTACTCCCGCTACCAGAAGGCGGCCAAGGGCGGCGGCGCGGCCGAGGCGGCAATGGTGCAGCAGCCCAGCTACGTGTACTCCTGCGACCCCTACACGCTGGCCTACTATGGCTACCCCTACAACGCGCTCATTGGGCCCAACAGGGACTACTTCGTGAAAGGTTAGTGGGGACTCCTTGCCTGGGTAGGCCCAGGGACCCGCGTCTGCCAGGCGGGCGGCGTCGGGGGTGTGGTGGCTGTCATTTACCGAGCTGGTGGACGGCGACCCCCCCCTACCCACCCTCGTTTGGGTGTGGGTTCTGGGTTCTGTTCTTTGCTGGCGCTTAAGGCATGCACTTCTACAGCACTGAGAGAAATGCAGATCGTTAGTATGTGTAGGATGAGTGGTAGAATCATGGGTGCATGCAAGCTCTTCCTGCGCTCAGAGTTTCCAGGGCCTACCTACCGTGGGGCTAATCCGCAAGGCTCTGGGTTCTTAGGTTAAAAACTACGTGTGAAGTGACGTCTTTAGAATGTTGGGGATTAGGGAGCACAGTGTTGTTGCGTTTTTTGTTTGGGTTGTTTTGTTGTTTGTAGTCACTGGCTAGCCCATAATGAAACCAGGCATTACACTGGGAGGCAGAATGCTTAGCTTCTGGGTCCTGTTCTCTGATGAACTGCTTCTATGACTGAAGTCAGCCCCTTTAACCTCCCGACGCTTGTTTTCTCACGCATAAAATGGGAAAGGTGACTAGCAGTTCCCCTTCCACAACTAACTTTGTTACAGTCTGTGAACATTTTTATTTATTGGAGCTGCAGTTGCAGTCCTAGGAACTCACCCTTCAAGTTCATCTCTTGCATTAAGCAGACATTTTAGGGTGCACCTAGGCTGGAACAGAAGGTGTGAACCATCTTCCAGCTTACTGAAGGACAGAAGTGTAGCCACCTGCAGCTTAGAGCCAGCGCAAACACCTGAGTGCCAGGAACCTTGAGCTAAGGTCCGCCTCCTGTACTGTTGCTATTGGTAGCTCATCATGTTTTGTGTTGTTATTATAAGCAGGCAGCATAAGAGGCCGGGGTCGAGGTGCAGCTGGCAACAGAGCCCCAGGGCCCAGGGGTTCCTACCTTGGGGGATATTCTGCTGGCCGTGGTATATATAGCCGATATCATGAAGGAAAAGGAAAACAACAAGAAAAAGGATATGAACTTGTACCGAATTTGGAAATCTCTGCCGTCAATCCAGTTGCCATTAAACCTGGTACAGGTCAGTATAAACCGGAGTGAGAATGGATGGATCTTTTCAGCCTGAACCCCAGCCCTCTCTTTGAAGTGACTTCCTTGGGTACTTTTATCTGCATATGGGTTCCTCTTCTCAAAGGCAACCGGAGATTAGGCAAAGAATGTGGCCTCCTGGGCCTTCTTATCTAGAACTTAGGGAGATAGTCTAGTTTTGACCACGTTCAAGTCAAACTTTCCAATAGTGGGTTTTTCAAATGGGTATCACCAGTTGTTAGGCTTTTTTTCAATTAGGCAAATTCTCAACTAGGCAGACTGGGATGGGGGGGTGCAGAGATAGAAGAACACGAGTCTCTTCTGTGTCTTCTACCAGCTAAAAACTTTCTTCTCCTTACTCAAGCCTATTTCTACCACATGCATCAGAAGCCAGAAGGCGCATTTCTTTGCTAGTTCTGAGAGTTGCTGGGAATGGTAGAAAATTCCCCTTCAGGAGCAAATAACACTACTGTCTCTTGTCATGGTCTTAACAAACCAGAGTGCCCGGGAATAGCAATGAAAGTTTTTGCAGCTGATTTCCAGCTCTCATTTCCACCTTTTGCTGGATCAGTAGATTGAGGGTAGGGGCACTCAAGTAATTCAAGCCAGGGGCCTTGAACTTTGCTTCCACCCTCCACAAACCAGGCCCCACAAACCAGTTTTCCAACATTGTTAGTGCTCATTGGTCACCTAATGTGAAACAGGTCTTTCTGATCCTAACCTGCAAGGAGCTTTATGTAACTCCACAGTGTGAGCATAGCACAGACTCCCTATTTACACACACCACACAAGCCCACACATGGGAAATTCCGCCCTGATCCTCCTCCAGACCTTTTCCCGGTCTCATGGAGGGTAGGTTGAAGAACTCTTTGAGAACATCCTCACTTCGAAGCTCAGCCTCTCTGACTTTCTGTTGGCTGAGCTCTGCACTCCTTCCCCTGGCTGAAACAGACTCAAGGGAGCTGTGCGAGTGGGGCGTAGGTTGGCATTGGCCACATAGAGCTTACAAAGCATTTTCCCAGTAGAGCTTCCTTTTGAAGTAATCCGGTGATTCTTTTTTTTTTTAATGCCTATGAAAAAATTATGCAATTTCTTCAGGTAAGTGACTCCTTAGATTGGATTTCCTTATAAATGCCATTGGTGCTTTAAGCAGTGTAAAACAGATCCTGTTTTTCTCTGTAATTCCATAAAGCAGAGCCTGGATACAAGACTTGTCACTTCTTCTTGTTGGGAAAGGGACTCCTGTTGGCATTAGCTTAAGATTTAACTAGAGAAAAGAACTCTTAAACAACCTTTAAGCATAGAGTTGTGTTCTGGGGCATGGAGTAGCTGACAGCCAGAATAATCCAGAGTTGCTTGGTACAACTCAAATATAGCTCAAACTTATAACCCTTTCTGGGCCCTATCCCCTTGACCTCTATTTCTGATTAATCCAGAAAATTAGAACTATGTATTTTAGGAGGAACACCAGGGCAGTAGTGAAGTATCTGGGCACAAGATCATATGGATGGAAAGGCAGGTAAAAGATTTGGTTAAGATTTTAGGTATATTTTATCGAATGGCTGTATCATTGTTTAGCCCACAGTCATTTCTGTTTACCTTATATCGTCAGCTTTTATTAGAAGAAATTACTTACAGTTGGAGAAAAAAACATAAGTGAAAGGTTACTTTGTGTATGCATTTCAATATTCTTGCTCTTCCTTGCAACACACACCTACCACACACTCACGCAAACTCCCCCAAATCAGGGCTAGTATTTTTCTTTTTACCTCTCCTTATCATACATTGACATTCAATAACTGCTGTCTGTTTGAATCTCTGGTTGAAATGAGCCCTTTGGACTTGACTCACAGAAACATGTCTTTGAATTGGCAGGTACCATCAAAAAAAGCAGTCACTCTACTGCTTCGCTATTATGACTGGCCATTAGAAAATTAGGGAATTTTCCATTTTTTACTATGTATTGTTCCTTGAGTCCGTAATATTGAAATCTGAAATGTGGGGTGGGGAGGATGTACACAGACCTCTGAGTTCTCAAAATGAAACCCTCAACAGCACCAGCTTTTTAAAACATGGTGAAAGTGAAAAGGGCAGCCGGTCTGGTAATGAGTTAGATGAGTGATAAGGAACCAGCAGTCTCTTTCTCACACTCTTGGGCCTCAAGCCTCTGCTCTCACTTCTTATTCTGAGACTGTTTTCTCAGAATTAGAAGGCCCTTTCTTGCTCTGTAGGACCTCAAGAGTAAGAGTCAAAATGCGATTTTCTGTTAGAAGCAGTAGGAAATGTGGGCGCGGAAACCTAACTCTTAAGCTTTCCTTCCCTGATGATCTATGGGGAGACCCCATTGGTACCCACGTGTTTCCTTTTGAAAGTCAAGCCAAGGGGAGAGGGGTACCTGCCACCTCCTCTCTCTTCCTCTTAGGTAGCACCTGTACTGTGGGAGCATTAGTTAGCAGGAAGAGCCCTTGGTTGCTAAGCTTGGTTTTTAAAAATATTGAGAAAGTGATGGACCTCCCTCAGTGACTGGATGACTGATGTGTGTTTCCTTCTTACTTCTCTTGCAGTGGCCATCCCTGCCATCGGGGCCCAGTATTCCATGTTTCAGGCAGCTCCGGCTCCTAAAATGATTGAAGATGGTAAAATCCACACAATGGAGCACATGATCAGCCCCATCGCTGTGCAGCCAGACCCAGCCAGCGCCGCTGCGGCCGCGGCTGCCGCCGTCATCCCTGCCGTGTCCACGCCACCACCTTTCCAGGTAGGGTTCTTGCTGCGGTCGTTGCATTTGTGTGAGGCCTCATGTGTCGTGGATTCATTTAATATTCCACAGGAGAATTTACTGTGTGCCTAGCTCTCTGTTAGAACTATGGGACTGGATGACAGACAAATTTTGTAAGATAAATCATGGCAAGACAGAAAAATTTTTAGTAATAATTGTACTACCCTAATATCATTACCGTATTAGAGATGGGAAGCAATTTGCAAAAATGGCATGTGTAATTTTTCACAGTGTCATAATATTATACATACTATTTTTTTTTTATGACACTGGATAATTTTTAACTCATGTTCTTATTGTTAAGGAGCTGACACACAAAATCCCAGGAGATAGTTCACGTTTTCCCATTCCAGATTATAGTTCAATGAAGAGTTCTTTAAAAAAAAAAGAGAGAGTTCTTTAAAGTTCTGCTTCTCCCTCCATGCTCCCTCCCTCTCTCTCTCTGTATGAGTATATACATATGTATACATATATGTACGTGTGGCCTTAGAGAGAGAAATGTCTATAGAGATAAAGATACATGAAACTTTACAAAATCTGCCCTTACTCCTCTCTTACAACCATATCCACCTATTCCCATATCTCCTCCCAATCCAGTCTTACCATTCCATCCTCCTTCTCCACCTCTACTTACTCATAGTGTTCTCCTCTGTGTGGTTTCTTCTCTAGAATCTTTCCCATCCATCTCACCTTGGAAATCATCTCTCCTGTAATTCTCATTACCTACAGTATTACTTGGCATTTCACTGCTAGTGTGTTCTATCTCCCCAGTTAAAACGAAGTTCTTCCAGAACAAGAGTTACGTCTTATACTGCTTTGTATCTGCAATGTGTAGCACACGGGGAATACCTATTTTCATCCAGACAGAAAAATAATCTTGTTGCAGCTCTCCTTTGTGAGGCAGTGAATCTCAACTACCTTATCAATCAACAAGCATAAAAACTCAGGCCGGGGATGTCTTTTATCTAATTGGGTAAGAATTATCCAGGGAGGGCTTCCCTGGTGGCGCAGTGGTTGAGAATCCGCCTGCCGATGCAGGGGACACGGGTTCGTGCTCCGGTCCGGGAAGATCCCACATGCCGCGGAGCAGCTGGGCCCGTGAGCCATGGCTGCTGAGCCTGCGGGTCCGGAGGCTGCGCTCTGCAATGGGAGAGGCCACAACAGTGAGAGGCCCGCGTACCACAAAAAAAAAAAAAAAAAAAAAAAAAGAATTATCCAGGGGACATGTTTATTTTATTTCTTTCTTTCTTTTTTTTTTTTTTTTTTGCGGTACGCAGGCCTCTCACTGTTGTGGCCTCTCCCGTTGTGCGGCACAGGCTCCGGACGCGCAGGCTCAGCGGCCATGGCTCACGGGCCCAGCCGCTTCACGGCATGTGGGATCTTCCCGGACCGGGACACGAACCCGTGTCCCCTGCATCGGCAGGCAGACTCTCAACCACTGTGTCACCAGGGAAGCCCGACATGTTTATATTGATAAAACAGAGATTCTTAGATTCAAAGCCCAGAAGATTCCAGTTCAGCAGAACTGGGCTGGGGTTCTAGAATCCATATTTTGTCCCAGCTCCTCGGTTATGCCGAAAAAGAGCCACACTGTGAACCCTCACAGTAGCCTGCTGTTCGCTTGCTGTTGCCGACTCTGAGCCCCAGTCTTGACTGCACTATTCAGAAAGGGTCAGGCCATGTGAAGTTTATTTATCTATCAATATATAGTCAAGTATTCTTTAACTACAAAAAGCCAAAAAAAGGAATAGGTTGGAAATGACTCACAAAGTAGTTATTCTTGTGGCCTGGCTATAAATATAATACAGTAACCTACAGGCATTACTTAGTGGAATTCTGCTGATAATTTCTAATTCCTCTTTACTAAGAAACTCGTGAACTTTGGTCTTTGCTGCATGGTCACAGTTCTGGTGGAGCCCAAATTCCAGGCTTCATGATCACGTTCTGGAATGCAGACTGTTTCTATCTTATGTCAGTCTGCACTGGATGCTGCCTTGGGGTCTTTACACGAAGTTGTGGTTTGGGAATTTGTTCAGTGTGCTGTCATTAGCAGTTGAATCCTATGGAGATTGTTTCCTCCTCCAGTATATTCTGCAAAATGCCTGGAGCTACTTCCTTTGTAACGTGGGAATGGCTTCTTTGAGTGTGTGTGGCCCTGCCACTCTCCCTCAGATCTAAGTACTCTGTGTCCTGCCTCGAGTTCATTGACCTGGGTTCTCTGACACGTTCAGTCCTCTGCCGCCTCTGTGTTCTCTGCCAAACTGCAGCAGAGGAAGGAGTTTTTTGTTTTTTGTTTTTTTAAAAAAAATATTTATTCATTTATTTATTTGGTTGCACTGGATCTTAGTTGCAGCTGGCGGGCTCTTTAGTTGCAGCATGCAAACTCTTAGTTGCAGCATACATGTGGGATCTAGTTCCCCGACCAGGGATCGAACCCGGGCCCCCTGCCCTGGGAACACAGAATCCTAACCACTGTGCCACCAGGGAAGTTCCCAAGGAGCATTTTAAGCTCCACGGATGGGTAAATAGAAAACTTTTTGGAGTAGAGCAACACTGGAAATCAGT
This sequence comes from Kogia breviceps, assembly GCF_026419965.1. Taxonomy (NCBI): domain Eukaryota; kingdom Metazoa; phylum Chordata; class Mammalia; order Artiodactyla; family Physeteridae; genus Kogia; species Kogia breviceps. The sequence goes on from NC_081315.1 coordinate 83,388,159, forward strand.
TCCCAGCATGGCTTCCAGAACCTTCTTGGGGAACACCTTCGATCTTCCTCCTCTGTTTTGCAGGTGCTCAGGGATGTTCCTGTTTAACCATTTTATATCCAAAGTTTCATATAGCCTTTGCAAGCAATTAAAAGAACTTGCAGGTGTAGACGATCATTTTTTCACGTTGATTTCTCAAAGTGTTCTCAGTCTTCACAACAAGTCGGTGGTGTAGGTAGAGCAAAGATAACCATTCATTTTTTGAGAGGAGCAAAAATTGAGGTCTTTTTCTCTCCTCCTCCCCAACTCCCTACGCTCAGCCCAACCCCATTGCGCTCACCTGAGCCCAGGTGTTGGGCTGCACTGTAGCACATGGAAAGGTTTTTCTCAGATGTCACCTTCCCTGTGATTCCTTCCTTTTGTGCATTTGTCATTAAAGAGATGTCCACACATTTGGAAAACGTGGCTTGCTGTCTTGCTGTAAACCACAGTCTTCCCAGTTCCGAAGATTGTCTGCCTGGTCGCAAAGCGTTTCTAATAAGATATTCATTGTGACTGCACTGTAGGAGGCAGGATAATGCAAGGCTAAACGCACAGGCTCCAGAGTCACACATCCCCTTGCTTAAAAGTTGTGTCACCAGGACTTCCCTGGTGTTGAAGTGGTTAGGATTGCCATGGAGCAACTAAGCCCGGGCACCACAACTATTAAGCCTGCGCGCTAGAGCCCGCTAGCTACAACTGCTGAGCCCGTGAGCCACAACTACCGAAGCCCGCGTGCCTAGAGCCCATGCTCTGCAGCAAGAGAAGCCACCACAATGAGAAGCCTGTGCACCACAACGAAGAGTAGCCCCCACTCGCCGCAACTAGAGAAAGCCCGCGCGCGGCACCAAAGACCTAACGCAGCCAAAAATAAACAAAAAATAAATTTATTAAAAAGAAATAGGTAAAAAAATATTTTTCAAAGAAAAATAACATCATACAAATAAGGCACTTAGAATAATACCTAGCAGACTATAATCTCTCTGTTATTGTTATCATTTAGTATAATTATTATTTTGGTTAGAGTTGAAAGAAATGACTCTTAGGTTATGAAGTTCCTTTGAACATAATTTTGTGACTCTGATTTGCAGGTATTGTAGAGGAATGATAAGTAATTCCTTTATAAAAATCCAGGAAGAAGTAATTTTTTAAAATCTAATTCTCCATTCCACATATCCTGAATTGTTTATTTTAAAGATACATTAAGGGCTTCCCTGGTGGCGCAGTGGTTGAGAGTCTGCCTGCCGATGCAGGGGACACAGGTTCGTGCCCCGGTCTGGGAAGATCCCACATGCCGCAGAGCGGCTAGGCCCGTGAGCCATGGCTGCTGAGCCTGCGCGTCCGGAGCCTGTGCTCCGCAACAGGAGAGGCCACAGCAGTGAGAGGCCCGCGTACCGCAAAAAAAAAAAAAAAAAGATACATTAAGACAAGGGGGGGGCTTCCCTGGTGGCGCAGTGGTTGAGAATCCGCCTGCCGATGCAGGAGACACGGGTTCGTGCCCTGGTCCGGGAAGATCCCACATGCCGCGGAGCAACTAAGCCCGTGAGCCATGGCCGCTGGGCCTGTGCGTCCGGAGCCTGTGCTCCGCAACGGGAGAGGCCACAACAGCGAGAGGCCCGCATACCGCAAAAAAAAAAAAAAAAAAAAGACAAGGGGACCACAGCAGCACGTACTAGAGGGCATTCTATGAAGCATAAAGTGCACCAGGTGTTTTGTTAAATGTGTGTTTTATTTTACCAAACATCTATCTACTTTTCCATAAAGCAGCTCAGAGAATGAGCTCCATAGCAAACACTTCGGGAAATACTGAACCACAGTCTTCCCTGCATACTCCTATTTGTTCTGAAAACATAGTATGTTACACATTCAAGTGGAGGGAAGGAAGCAGCAGGGACTTTCAGAGCCAGCATGGCATCTGCAGTGAGGCAGCTTCAGTTAGCTTGTCTTTCCCCACTTCCTCCTCGTGTGGAAACCCCACCTTAATCTTCAGAACCCAGCTCAAATGTCTCCACTTCTGAGATGCTTTCTCTAGCTCCTCAAGTTAGATGGCTCCTTCTCGAAGCTTCTACAGCAATTTGTTTATATAGTGGTATCATATCTTAGGTGGGAAATGGTTGAAGAGATCACATTTGCTGAAAATCATGTCTGGTCATAATCTTTTTAGGTCACAGCTTAAGAAGCTGACCCTTTGGAGATCTGTGTACTTTGTTCCATAAAGTTGTCACAGACTATGCTTCTTTCTCTCCATTCTTGAAACATCATGTTTCTTTAGTTAAGTATGAGTTGAGGCAGCTGGCATGTATTTTAGGAAAAATATTTCTTCTTAGTTACAGTGAGATCAACTGAGTAAAAAGGGTAGACCTCAACTCTCATCTCTAGCTCACTCTGGGGCATAGGCTGATTGCGTGGAATGGTGGGAAGAAGATTCCAGAGCTTTGGAACTTTCCCTGAGCATTCCAATTCCGTCAGTGTCACCAGCTGAATTCGAATGAGCCTTGAGGATGCAACTTCACCATACTTCAAAGGCTCCTGCCTCACTCCCTTACAGTTATTGTTTGTCTACCCCTCTGCCTTTCTGCCCTGAGAATGGCAACTTTTGTTTTGTTTAGTTTTTAAATAAATTTATTTATTTATTTTTGGCTACGTTGGGTCTTCGTTGCTGCACACGTGCTTTCTTTAGTTGCGGCGAGCGGGAGCTACTCTTCATTGCGGTGCGCAGGCTTCTCTTGTTGCGGAGCGTAGGCTCTAGGCACCTTGGCTTCACTGGTTGCAGCACGCGGGCTCAGCAGTTGTGGCTCGCCATCTCTAGAGCGTAGGCTCAGTAGTTGTGGTGCACGGGCTTAGTTGCTCTGCGGCATGTGGGATCTTCCTGGACCAGGGCTTGAACCCGTGTCCCCTTCATTGGCAGGCGGATTCTTAACCACTGCGCCACCAGGGAAGCCCAAGAATGGCAACTTTTGTTTCTCTGTCTGTTTCTCCTCCAGACCCCTGGGAGTTGAATGAATGAATGAATGAATGAATGAATAGGTAGCTACATGGTGATCAATAAGGATTCTTTCTCTCCCTCCTCCTCAGGGCCGCCCAATAACTCCAGTGTACACGGTGGCTCCGAACGTTCAGAGAATTCCTGCTGCCGGGATCTACGGGGCCAGTTATGTGCCATTTGCTGCTCCGACCACAGCTACAATCGCCACGCTGCAGAAGAACGCGGCGGCCGCCGTCTACAGCGGGTACGCAGGCTACATACCTCAGGCCTTCCCCGCCGCTGCTATCCAGGTGCCTATCCACGACGTCTACCAGACCTACTGAGATCCACCCACCACGACCACTGAAGGAACACTTTACTATTTATGAAGAAAGAACGTGTTGGGTTAGCACACACGAAACCCAAACGTGAAGAATGTTATCAGATACCATACTGGAATATTTTATATACATGAAGTTTTCACTAGTTTTTTAAGACTGTTTTCAATTTAGCAGACCTGTGTTTGTACATTTCTAAGAGGCTTGCAATGGTTTGTGCCTTAAACACCATCTCTTAAAAATTTGTACGCTGTAGTACATTTGTATAGAGGTTTTCGTTTTTGTATTTTTAAGGATATATTTTCAGTATGAAGGTTATTTTCTTAACTTCTGCACTCCAGAGATTTCTATTTTGTAGTACCTTCAATAGTAAATATATCAACTATATATTAAAAAGCACACTTGAGCAGCTAGGGAACTATTTTGAAAAATATATTCAATATTTAAAGATACAAACAATAGTGCTTTAAAAATACTACATAAAACGTTATTTTAAAAGTTATACTGGAAAGTGCAATTTTAAAATGAGTGAAACCTCTATTTCTGCTGGAATTAAAAGTTGACGGGTGTTACTCTGTGTTATCCATGACGGTTCTGTTTTTTAAACACTCGACCTCTCCTTAAACCAACATTGAAAGACTTGTCACACTTCTGAGTCCAAACACTGGAAAGCTCTCTCACCTGCCACCATCACCCTGGGTCCCTACTCCTTCTCCAAGTGCCTTTGCTCTTAGATAGGTTCTCTCCCCACCCACTAGTCACCCTCTCCCCGTTCCCAGTCCCACCTTTGTGTTCGGCAAGTCTAGGACAAATGAATTACTCTGACAGAGAAAAACATTGATGACTTTTATACTGCTTTTTGTTGGGGTTTTTTGTTATGGGGTTTTGGTTTTTTGGGAGCGTTTGGTTTGGTTGGGAGGTATTTTCAATAGCAGAGTATGTGTAAGCACAAGATTTTAATAGTTTGCATAAGACATCCTTGCATAGCTATTTAATTGTCCAATATACAACTTTCATTCCTTTCCTAATGCTTTTATTTTATTATATTTGTTTTGAAGTATAAGTTTGTAGAGACAGAGAATGTTATTGTAGACAAGACCCTGAAAGACTCTTGTCGGCAGATATGCTTCTAGTTGCCTTATCATGTTTCATGCAAAATGTCTGTGGTTGTCACGGTGTTGGAAATATTATGTTTATTGAACAGGGCCTCCTTCCGTTGCCATGCACGTGGCAGGTGAACTGAATTGGGGCGTGCACAGCCAGGAGGGGGAGGAGAGACCTGCAGGAGTAAAAGATAGTTTGTAAATATCTCCTAATGCTTGTTTTTAGCTGTTTTTTATGTTGCAGAAGTTCATGGTACCTAGTTGGATGCAAAATGAAACCATTTTATTTCAATGTTATTGAACAGTTTTGTTTTAGTAGGAAGTAAATGTATTGTTGCAGTGTTTTGTGCCTGTGTAAAGGCCTTTGTTTAGCAGAGTGAATGTAAAATACAGTAAAATGTTAAGATTGTCATCTACTTTATAAAATACACCAACTTGGATTTTTTGTTTTTAAAGGTTCTATCAAGGAAGTGAGGTGTGCAATAGATGGCACGGCCACAATTGTGTTTTTATGTCATATTGGAGATTCCATCAAACCTTCTACTCACTGAATTTTGCTGATGGCTGCGTTCTTATTGTGGATTAATAATAGGATAGTGCCCTTAGCAAACGTATTAGTTTTGTTTTACATTTTAAATTAAGAGATTCCCAAATGCCCTCTTTTCCCTCATCTTAGGGTGGGTTGAATTTTTTATATATAAGCAATATTTATTTAACTATTCTATAAAATTATTGAGTGCCTGCGAAGGCCTTTAAACATTCCTAACCTTCCTTTCCATCGTACTTAAATGACATAAAGTAATTGTGCAATGTTCCTGATTCTGTACCCAGCAAACTGCATCCAAACTCAAATCTGTTGTAATGAGTAATCCAACAAAATGAAGTTTGGATTAGATCCCCATCCTTTGACTTTGTATGAAAGAAGTACTCTCCTACTCTCCTTCCAGTGAAGGATTAATTATCACAGAGGTTCACTGGATGAGACTAACCCAGGGGTCTTACTGTATTTTACATGTGCCTGTAAATTATTTGCAGAAAAGAAAAAGGAAAAAAATGGTGTCTTAACATGGCAACTACCAAACTACCTTAAAAATAAACGTTGCTGACATAGCCCATTAAGTATCAGTGAGCCTCCTACCTACCTACCTATGGTCTGTCTGTTCCTGTTGTTTGAAAAACATTTCACATATGTACACTACTGAAGTAAGTTTGTAACTTGAAATGTGAACTTTTTTTAGGGTTAAGAACAAACTATATAAATGTTTAAAAAAAAACCCAAACTTTTGAGTTCTCTGTTTTCAAACATGCTAGCAGTTTAGTTGTTATCTTTAGTTGCGTTGTATTTGAAAAGCTTTTAAGTTTATTTAGATCTTGCTTCATTTACAATACATTCTTAGGATGTATGTAGTAAATAAAGCTTTCTTTAAAGCAATTTCAAGACCTTATTTTAAATTGTGTTTTTCTTTATACACATTATTTTTTTCTAACAAAATTAGAATAACCCTTACAGCACAGAAGGAACTGACTCATTATTTTCAGCTGGAGAAAATCATATCTTTGATTTGGAGTTACTAATGAAGATGAAGCAACATAGTAAAAATGGTAAATTATCAGTGTCTTCAAACTTGTGCCCAGGTGGTAGAAAGTTGAGCACTCAACTACTAATCAGCATCTGGATTAGAATGGGATGTGGCAAAGCCTGTCACTGTTCTCGGTCCTGGTTTGTTTATGATCCCAAGAGCTTTACACTCAGAAATCTACATGGAGGCAGTTGATGTGACCTTGAGTTGTTTGGTGGTCTCATGAAAGTGCTGGGGTGACCTAATGTTGGTCACCGCATTGGAAACCAAAGCCCTCTGTTTCACCTTTTTCACAGCACCCAGCAAGATTAGCAGGATACTGCCTTTTTCTCTAGAGATCATCCCTAACTTCAGGTAGGATCCATCAGCAAAGCCAATCAAATGATTCAAGGGAAAGTGGTAGGTTGTCGATGGAATTACCTCTAAAAACTGCCCCACGTGGCTTTGCCATTGATTAAGAATTTTACCTTCTTAGTCTTGAGCAGCCTGGGTCATGGCCTCCTGACCCACATTTCTTAGAATTCTAACTTCCTGCTTCCTCTTAAAAGGAAAAAGCCTCTTTCAGAGGCAGGAGAGGCCAGGGAACTTCCCAAGATGACAGATCATTAGGCAATATTTTCAAGGGGAACAAGATCTGCTGATTCCTTCTTGTTCTAGGAGAAGAGTTCAGATGCTCTTCAAGTTGCAGAATCAGAGTTTGATTGCTCTTGTCAGAAAAAGAATTAACAGTCTTACAAAATGCATATCACACCTCTACTAGATGCCCTGCCCGGCTTTGTTCTAGGAGCTGCAGTGACTACAGCATCAACAAAACCAACAAAACCTTGCACCCATAGAGCTTACATTCCAGTGGGAGAACACAGACAAAATAAGCAGGTAAATAATGTGTTGGGTGGGGATAAAAGCTTTGCTTGGGTGATTCATTAGGCTTTTGGCTTCCATTGCTGCGGGACCTCACAAGAACTCAGTGAAGTATGCAGAGCAGATATGTGACCGGCCAAGGTGCCACAGCTGGTAGGAACCAGGGCAGAAATCTGCGCTCAGACTCCCAAGTCCCAGATGCTTTCGAACAGCAAGCACACTGACCCTGGACATGGACAGATTCGGTAGTGGCAACAACCAACTTCACTGTCCACAAAAAGAAAAGAAAAGCTTTTCTCCAAGTGTAGTTTCTTTTCTGTTGGTTGGCTTTTAGTGTGTTTTCAAATGCAGCCTCTTTCCTTGTGGGGATGGGAACTGAAGGAAGAATGGCTGAAATGCCTACTTTCAGCCTGGAAGACATAGCACTAGCTGAGCTGCTAAAATTGTCTACACTGGTAGATTTAAGGAATTTGCTCTACAATGCCGTATCGAGGATTATGGAGAGGGCTAAACAACTATTGTTAAGAAGTCAACTATACCCTTCTTCTTCTTCACTAGGCTAGGTGCCCCAATTTGTTTTAATTACAAAAATACCTGTCAAGACAACGTGCATAAGCACTTATTTAGTTGGAAGTCAAAACAACTAGAAAACAAAGTTCTAATTTTTTCTTTGCTCGTGAAGGGTAATCCTATGGACAGTCCAACATTTTATTGGGTGCTGTGACATGGCCTGCACTGTGCTGGGTATATTTTGTTAACTATAATTGACTTTACTGGCTTGCCAGGCCCTGTTTTAAGGGCATTAGGGTAGTTGACTATTTTCAAGAGATGTATATAGTATATTACATGATATTGGGTTGGCCAAAAAGTACATTCAGGGTTTTCCATAAGATGTCACAGGAAACCCAAACGAACTTTTTGGCCAGCCCAGTATTTATCATAAAGTCTTTTGGGCAACCTTTATATTAGAGTTGGGTTTTTTTTTAAAAAAAGAAATGTGACATTTTGGCATGGCTATTTTGATGAAATCACATTTGGCACAGTGACTCTAAAAAAAAATACAAAAAATATATCTTCACCTTAAAAAAAATTACTGATAGGATAACAGATGTATTCACTTTATCCTTGCCCAACCACGTCCTTGACACACTCTCCATCTCTCTGACTATCCAAGGTCAAGGGCAGGATTAGGTTTAAATACAGAATGAAACTCAGTAGATGAGTTTTGCTTCAGTTCCAAGTTCTAAGCTATCAGATAGGATACAGCCTTTCTCCTCTTTCTCCTCATTAGTCTTCCCTCTCTAGGTGCCCAGTATGCCTCTGTTTCCTACCTCCTCCCACCAAAATGCGATTGCCTAAATACTTGTCAAGCACTGTGGCCTGGTAGAACAGGCTGGGCTTGCAGTTGGGATGCCTAGGGGCTGAACCTCCAGCTTTGCTATTTACCAGCCGTGTGACCTTGGAAAAGTCGCCTTGCCTCTCTGAGCACCAGTTTCTTAATTGGTAAAACAGAGATAATAATCCTGACCTCATAAGGTTATTGGGAAAATCAGATGAGTCAATGAATCTTTAAAAAGCCTGGTATGTCAAAGACAAGAAAGTTATTTCCTTTCTCTTCCTCTTTATAAACTGTAGTGTGAATGTGTCCCCAACTGTATTAACTCAATTAAGCCTTTCCATCTGACACCGTTTTATGCTTTTGTTCACCCATTTTTTTCAATAAACATTTGTTGAATGCCAGCTATGTGCCAGAACAGTATGAGGCACTGGAGAGACAATGATCAACAAAAGCGACCCCCTTTGCCCTCCAGAAACTCCCGGGCGTGATAAGGCAGCGTGGCAAGGGCTATGAGATGGGAGGTGCACCCAGGCCTGGGCAAGGGGTTAAGAAGACTTTGGGGGAGGAAGTGGCATCTAAGCAAAGAAAGACAGGATGAGTAGGAGAGAGGGCAGATGAGCAGGAAGAAGAGGGAACAGGAAATGCCCAGGCCCAGAAGAAAAAGCGTGGTATAGTCAAGTACCTGAAAGAAGTTCAGTGTGGCAACCTCAAAAAAAGAGGAGAAAGGGTGTGGAGTGAGGAAACACAACCTTTGTTCCCTCCAACACTAAACATGGTTGATAGACCCATACTAACTGTGGAAGGAAGAGATTTGGCCTGCATAACAAGGAAGTAGGAAGAACCCTAAATCATTCCAATTTAGGACTTTGAGTTTCTTTGAGAACTTGGGGGTGCCCCGCATTTACCTAAACTGAGAGGTTGAGGGATTGTCTAGCAGATGCATCTGAGCACTCCCCTAGCAGGCAACTGTCTCTCTCCGGCCTTCCTGGCCCCAGGGGATGCCCACCAACACTGATCTTTCTATGGGAGAGTTTGTAGGGGCAGCCTAGGCTCTTAGGGTTCCCACCCCTTCCTTCTTTAGATCCAGGTTCCACCTTCTGGGGACTTCCATCCTTCCTCTCTGGAGTCTTACAGCAGCTACAAGCATTGGCCAAGCTGTCCCCACTCTCCCTCGCCACAGGAATGCAGCCTTCTCAGCAAAGGTGATGGAGGCCCGTAGTCCTCCAGATGACAGTAAGGGTGGAGGAGGGTCCCATGTAAAATCTCCAGACACGCACTGGCTTCCTCAACGGGGTTATATATCCTGTGACTCCATTCCACACACTTATACCCACAATCAAAAGCAACACCAAACCTTGCCTTTGCAAGAAATATGACCTTTCCTGAGCTAATTTTTAGCCACCCTTCTTTCTTGGCTTGTTCTACTTTGTTTGGCAAAAATCTTTAATGATTAACCAAACACGAGGCTTAAATAGGCCTTAGTCATTCAGAGGCAGGTAAGACAAGTTGCTGGAGCCCAATTGTTTCTGAGATGACCTTGCTGAGGGGCACTGGGTCAAGACATTTTGAGCTCATGGTACCATGATAACATGGGGTCATGCCAGTCGCATTCTGGTGGGATTTTTCCTCTCCTTTCTCAGGACTTTTATTCCAAACTGTAGTGGCACCAGGGAATGGTATTTCTATCAGCTTCACCCCCACCCCCATTCAAATGTGGCCATCGACACTTTCTCAGTCATAAAAAGTCGTATACAAACTCAGCTTCCCAACAGGCACCTAATCTCCCCTTTCCATATAAGATGCTCTCCTAAGAGGAGAAAATCTGGAAATGCAACTGATTCTAAATGTGCTCGAGCATTTATAGAAAAAAGCATTCTGAACATGAGACAATAGCAAAAATTACCTATTTAGCATAATTTCCTAGCCCCTAAGTACAAATATCTAAACCATCGAGTGCCCAGTCAAAGCCTGCCCTCTGTGAGTATTTCTCTTTCTTGTTTGTCATTTTCCTTGTGTTTGGGAGTAAGGTTAAAGCCTTAGAGGGTGATCACTCAGCCAGAGAGAAAAGGAATTGTTGAGAGTAACTTACTGTATGTCAAGTAGTTTACATGGATTTTTTAAAAACTTTTTATTAAAAAATAATATAGATGCAGAATTATGCACGTATCATATATACAGCTTGATAAATTTTCACAAACTGAGCACCTCCATGTAACCAGCATCCAGATGAAAAGTATGACCAGCAAGCCAGAAGCTTCTCTATGGCCCTTTCTAGTCGCTACCTCCTCACCAAGAAGTCGCCATTCTAACAGTGTAGATTAGTTTTGTAGATTAGTCATTTTTTCATACCTGAGATAGCTACTCTACTATTATCCCCATTTTACAGATAAAAAGCAAGCAGGCAGGGGGAGATTCAATAACTTCCCCAAGACCACATAGCTGCTAAGTAAAAGAGTCTGAATCTGAACCTGGCTCGTCTAACTCCAGGGCTGGGGATGCGGTAGGGAAGTGTAATGATAATTCATCCATTTAGCGAGGACCTAAAGTCATTTGTTTATTCTAGAAGCCACACTGATCTCCTAACTGAGTCACCTGACCACAAACGTCATTGGAAAAGATTAAAAATCAGCACGTATTGCAGAACGTGAGGCACAAAACCTTCTGGAGCCCCCAGGCCCTGTAGGATTACCTTTCTACGTTCATTTTTTTCCCTGGTGGCTTCCAAATCTCTTGCACCTTAACATCCCCTGTTATCAAACTTCACTCTCAGTAAGGGAAGGAATGAACCAATTCACACTGAGGTAGGTAACACATTTTCACTAAGGGCAGATCCCTTGTTCAATAAACTGAGGAGCAAAGTTCTAATTTTGGAATTTAAGGCCATACCCAGTTAAATAAAGAGATTAACTTCAAGGGTACGGAGGTCCTCCACCTGCCCATGACACTGTACCACAAAGACAGCCCAGTCTAGGGAGCTCGGCATAGGAATTCTGAGTTGCTAGGGGCCAAAGAATTAGACCCCTGGAGAGTCCATTGAACAAGGTTAAGGAGCAGTGTCCCAGAGATGAGACAAACTGAATAAAATTCTGGAAAGACAGTCCAGTGAAGGAATTTCCTTTATTCTAAAACACTACTCGTACTTTTAGCTTATTTTCGAACAGCATTTCACGGTCCACAGAAGGCTTTCTTCAGGCCTATCTCATCTGAGCCTCATGACAGTCGGTAAGATAGTTATGTAAGACATTCTTCTTTCTCTCCTCCTCCACTTTCATTCATTTATTACGAAATGTTTTTTGAGCATCTACTGTGTGCCAGGCTTTGTGGTGGAGCGTAAAAATACAGTGGTGAGCATTATCTCCATTTTATCAAGGAAGAAATTGAGGCTTAAAGAAGGTAAATGACTTGCCCAAGATCACAATGATACTCTAAATTAAATAATATGGTGTGACCTTTCACCCTGCACCAGACTTTTAAATGCAGTGTCTCATTAAATCCTCACAACAACTCGATGAGGCAGTTACTATTATTTTAACTCCCATTTTACAAATAACGTAACTGAAGATCAGAGAGGTTATATGACTGCCCAAGCTCTCACAGGTGTGTAAGTGGAAGAGCCAGCATTCGGATCCTCATTGGTCTGACTCCAGAAATGAGAGCTTAAGTATTACCTTGTAGATTCAACCGCTGATGATATCACTGACCCATCTGGGCCCTAAATAGAACTCATGAGAGTTTGACTCTGATGTGAATAGTAGGGTAAGAGCTCTGTGGTTCTGTGGGAGGCTGTACAATGACTTGGTTGGCTCAGCATAAGTCCTACTTCTTGGGTTAAACAGACATTTCTGTGCAACTCTTACAGAATAGCCTTTTCACCCAAATGTTAAATATATCCATTCAAACAGAACTAGAAATAAAGTCCTTGAAATCCGAAGTTTTAAAAAACATGCCACACTGGGAGTCCGCCTGCCGATGCGGGGGACGCGGGTTCATGCCCCGGTCCGGGAAGATCCCACATGCCGCGGAGCGGCTGGGCCCGTGAGCCATGGCCGCTGAGCCTGCGCGTCCGGAGCCTGTGCTCCGCAACGGGAGAGGCCACGACAGTGAGAGGCCCGCGTACCGCAAAAAAAAAAACAAAAAAACACAAAAAAACATGCCACAAACTAATAAAGATGTACTGTATAGCACAGGGAACTCTCTACTCAATACACTGTAATGACCTATATGGAAAAAGAATCTAAAAAAAGAAGGGATATATATATGTATACTTGATTCACTTTGCTGTACACCTGAAACTAATACAACATTGTAAATCAACATTGTAAATCAACAACCAATAAAAATTTTTTTTAAAGGATAAATAAACATGCACAATAGTTTGATGCCTTAAATACACCCTGCCCTGAGTAGAGCTGGATATGCCAGAGATGGAAGGGAGATTAACTACTGAAGGCTTCACTTCCACTTTTCAGAATGCTCCCCCTAGTAACCTGAGTGTTTCTATGCCTTCCTTTCCCACAAAGTTAGTCCCATCATGGGCAATCACTCGAGGAGTGTCTGGCTCCCTGTGTTTTAAGGATCCAGAAAGCAGAGACAGTGCCCCACTTTCTCTGTGGAGTACCAGCAGCATCTAGAACCATGTGGCAACCGAGAACATTAGTGCTGGCAGCTTCCGCATGGGCCTCCCTGCCTCCATTCTTGCTGCCCTTCCGCTTGTGCTCAACATCATAGCCAGTGATCTTCCTAAAATCAAATCTGAATGCCACTCACGTCAAAAATCTTCAGCAGGACTTCCCTGGTGGCGCAGTGGTTGAGAGTCCGCCTGCCGATGCAGGGGACGCAGGTTCGTGCCCCGGTCCGGGAAGATCCCACATGCCGTGGAGCAGCTGGGCCCGTGAGCCATGGCTGCTGAGCCTGCGCGTCCGGAGCCTGTGCTCCGCAACGGGAGAGGCCATAACAGTGAGAGGCCCGCGTACTGCAAAAAAAAAAAAAAAAAAAAAAAATCTTCAACAGCATCCCACTGCTGACAGTACAAAGTTCAGACACTAGCTTTAAACATAACGGGCCCTTTATAATCGGGCCTCTGTGTCTCTCTAGCATTATCTCCTGCTGGCTGCACGTGGGCAGAACTGATATTCAGACAGTATGTACCACCAGTATCCCTGTGATTAACCAAAGCCTGTGCTGGTTACTGAAGATTGACTATGTTCCTTTCACCTGGTTACCATCTTCTCCAATTACAGACCCGACCTCATTTTATTGTGATTTGCAGATGCTGAGCTTTTCTTACAAATTGGAGGTTTGTGGCAATACTGCATCAAGCAAGTCTATCGGTGTCATTTTTCCAACAGCATTATTTTTAAATTAAGGTATGTAGATTGTTTGTTTAGACTTAATGCTATTGGAGACTTAACAGACTGCAGTGTAGTGTAAACATAACTCTTATGTGCATTGGGAAACCAAAAAAATTCGTGTGACTTGTTTCATTGTGATATCTTTGTTACTGCAGTGGCCTGAAACTACAGTACCTCTGAGGTGAGCCTGCATACCAAACCATCTGCAGCTCCTGTAAGAAGGTTCTGTCCCTCTAATAGTGTCCACCCAACAAACTTCCAGTCTGCAGATCCTGCACCATCAAATGCTCTTGTGAGCTAGATATAGCTCAACTCCCTGTGCATGGCCAAGAAAATCAATCACACTTCACTGCCTCAGACTTCATTGATTGGCACCAGGACTAAACACTCAGGGATCAGGTTAAATCACCTCACCACATCAGAAACCAGCAAAGACCCATTGACCAGCATGAAGATCCAGAGCTTCTTATCCCCTGCCATGACATTATATGAGCTCCTTGCAAACAAAGGGCCATTTTGAAGGAAAAGGAGTGAGAGCAGAGAAAGAGCTCTAGCAGGGAGATGAACTTTAAATTGATTGAATATTTACTTAAAAGAGACTTTTTTTTTTTTTTTTTTTTTTTGCGGTACGTGGGCCTCTCACTGTTGTGGCCTCTCCCGTTGCGGAGCACAGGCTCCGGACGCGCAGGCTCAGCGGCCACGGCTCACGGGCCCAGCCGCTCTGCGGCACGTGGGATCTTCCCGGACCGGGGCACGAACCCGTGTCCCCTGCATCGGCATGTGGGCTCTCAACCACTGCGCCACCAGGGAAGCCCAAAAGAGACTTTTTTAATCAAAAAGAAATTATTGTAAACCAAAAGAGCTTGAGATATCTTTAATTGCAAGACCAAGTATTTTTAAAAATTATTTTATTGAAGTATAGTTGATTTACAATAGTGTATTAATTTCTGCTTTACAGTGAAGTGATAGATATAGATATACATTGTTGTTCATATTCTTTTCCATTATGGTTTGCCACAGGATATTGAATATAGTTCACTATGCCATACAGTAGGACTTTGTTGCTTATCCATTCTTTATATAATAGTTTGCATCTACTAACCCCAAACTCCCATTTCATCCCTCTTCACCCCACCTCCCCCGTGGCAGCCACAAGTCTGTTCTCTTTGTCTGTGAAGCTGTTTCTGTTTCATAGATAAGTTCATTTGTAAGACTAAGTATTACTGTTATTCTGGCTACCCAGGAAAACAAAGGTATACACTGCTATATAAAACATAGAAACCCAATTTATTTTCTCCATCTGAGTGCATATTACTAATGAGGAAAATGTCAATCCATCTCCTGATGCTTCCTTTGATGTACAGAGAGTTCAGCTAACATAGCGCTAGGCCTCTCTCTGCCTCTGTTTTCTTTTCATGCCTGGAGCGGTAGTTTCACACCTGATTGATAACTCTGGGAATAACTGGGCGTTCGTGGCTATGCAATTTCCTCTTCCTCTTGGGAGGGAGCCTAAAGTAGACAAGTTCCCCTCTGTTCTTCCCTCTCCTAAGTCCTCCCAAACCCAGTTTTGCCAGTGACCGGGGGGTAATTCTGCTGAATTTTGGGGCTCAGTTGGTAGGTGCATTTGGCTTTCATGCCAGGCTAAGTCCTCCAACATCCTCCAGTCTCCTCCATCAGTAATAAACATGGTACTCTCATCTCCATTTTTTAAGTTGATGGTAAAATTAACATAATATTCACCATTTTATTTGGAAGTAGATAATTCAGTGGCTTTTATTACTTTCACAGTGTTGGGTATGTTGGGTAACTGTCACCACTATATAATTCCAGAACATTTTCATCACTGCCCCGCCCCCCCCCAAAAAAAACCCCTTACCCATTAAGCAGCCACTCCCCATACCCTCTCACTCCAGTCCTTGGCAACAACTGATCTGCTTTCTGTCGCTATGGACTTGCCTATTCTGGACATTTCCTATAAATGAAATCACACAGGGCTTCCCTGGTGGTGCAGTGGTTAACAATCCACCTGCCAATGCAGGGGACATGGGTTTGAGCCCTGGTCCAGGAAGATCCCACATGCCTCGGAGCAACTAAGCCTGTGTACAGTAACTACTGAGCCTGAGCTCTAGAGCCCATGAGCCACAACTACTGAGCCCATGTGCCATAGCTACTGAAGCCCATGCACCTAGAGCCCATGCTCCACAACAAGAGAAACCATGGCAATGAGAAGCCCGTGCACTGCAACGAAGAGTAGCCCCTGCAGGATGCAACTAAAAAGAAAGCCCGCGCACAGCAGCGAAGACCCAATGCAGCCAAAAATAAATAAATAAATTTATTTTTAAAAATGAAATCATATAACATGTGGCCATTTATGACTGGCTTTTTTCCTCTTGGCCTATTTTCAAAATTCACCCACGTTATCACATATATTAGTACTTCATTTCTTTTTATGCCATTGTATGGACATACCACATTTTATTCATCTATTCAACAGCTGATGGACGTTTGTATTGTTCCTAATGTTTTGGGTATCATGAATAATGCTGCTAGGAATGTTCATGTACAAGTTTTTGTTTGAACACCTATTTTCATTTCTTTTGGGTATGTACCTACCTAGGAGTGCAATTGCTGTGTCATAAGGTAATTCTGTGTTTAACTTTTAAGGAACTGCCAAACTGTTTTGCAAGCAGCACCATTTTACATTCCCACAAGCAGTGTATGAGGGTTCCGATTTCTCCATATTCTTGCCAAGGCTGAGTTTTTTTCCTCTTTCCTTTTCTTTTTTCTTTTTTTCCTAACATACCAGGGATTGAACCCATGTCCGCTATGTGGAAGTGCAGAGTCCCATCCACTGGACTGCCAGAGAAGTCCCTCTTTTTTAAAAAAATTTGAGCCATCCTAGTGGGTTTGAAGGGGTATATAGAGTGGTTTTGATTTGCGTTTCCCTAATGACTAATGATGTTAATAATGTTTTTGTGTGCTTATCAGCCACTTACATAAATTCTTTGGAGAAACATTAAGTCCTTTGCTCATTTTTAATTGGGTTGCCTTTTTGTTGTTGAGTTATAAAAGTTCTTTAAATATTCTGGATACCAAATCCATGTCAGATACATGATGATTATTATTATTATTGTTTTTTGTGTGGTACGCGGGCCTCTCACTGTTGTGGCCTCTCCCGTTGCGGAGCACGGGCTCCGGACGCGCAGGCTCAGCGGCCATGGCTCACGGGCCCAGCCGCTCCGCGGCATGTGGGATCTTCCCGGACCGGGGCACGAACCCATGTTCCCTGCATCAGCAGGCGGACTCTCAACCACTGTGCCACCAGGGAAGCCCGTAGTTCAATCTTTTTGATGCTATTGTAAATGGAATTGTTTATTTCCTTTTTGGATTGTTCATTGCTAGTATGTTGAAATACATTTGACTTTTGTATATTTTAAGTATCCATTTTTTAATTGAAGTAAGTTGATTTACAATATTATATTAGTTCCAGGTGTACAGCATAGTGATTCAGTATTTTTACAGTTTATACTCCATTAAAAGTTACTACAAGATAATGGCTACTATAACCTGTGCTATACAATATATCCTTGTTGCTTATTTTTAGTATCCATTTTAACTCCCTTGTGTCTTTTCTTAGTTTATTTAGAACATGAAAGGGGAAAAGAGGTGCTATTTATTGGGACCCTTTCAGAAACCAACACTTGATGCAGATGCATTTGGTAGCTGAGGACAGAAAGAGTGTGCACACTGACAAAGGAGGGGTCAAGAATGGTACTTGGGTGAATAACAATGATGGGGAGTGGTTAGGAGAAGACTCACGTGTATAGGAGTCTAAGGAGCCATAGTCAGAGAAATGGGAGAAAAATTACATGTTTCATCATTTATTGGTGTGTAATATGTAAAAGTCCGCCACAAAGCTTAAAGTCTTGAAATAACAATTAGTTCAGCTTTGCTTTTCCTTATTTCAGATACTAGGCTTCCATCTGGTATTTGACAAAATAGTTTTGCCCAATATAAAATAAGTCTGGAGAACCTTGAATTAGATTTATGTGTTCTTTTAGTCCCAAGATATAAAGATTTGTTGGGGATTCCCTGGTGGCGCAGTGGTTGACAGTCCGCCTGCTGATGCAGGGAACATGGGTTCATGCCCCGGTCCGGGAAGATCCCACGTGCCGCGGAGCGGCTGGGCCCGTGAGCCATGGCCGCTGAGCCTGCACGTCCGGAGCCTGTGCTCCTCAACGGGAGAGGCCACGACAGTGAGAGGCCCGCGTAACGCAAAAAAAAAAAGATTTGTTGTCTGTGATGAGGAGGTAAGGAGCTAGGGCAGTGGCTTGCTAGTAAATGTTTAACAACTGGCTCTCCCGGAAAGAAAAAGCCCTGATTTGTAGCCTTTGCCAATTTCCATGGTCCAAGTAGACCCACCATGGCTGATTTCAAGGTGCTATCACCAAACACCAACTTGGGAAGAGAGTGCGATAGTCCAGCATTATTCAGTATTTCCACCGTACAGATAAAACAGGTTCAAATAACCTTAACAGCATAGATAATAGTGGCAAGTTTTAAGTATTCATCACCTTTGTTTTTACTATAATTTATGTTATTATAAGTTTATATACTTTGTTTTTTCAATAATGGCTGTGTTTAACAATTGGCTCACGAAATTCCTGAAAATTAAAGAATCATCTCTCATGAGCTAACACAACTCAGCTTCATCCTGGGCTATAGGCACACTTTGAGCTAAGGGACACATATCCTTGCATAGACACGAGAGCATGGCCATGAGGTCAGACAGACCTCTCTCAGACTTTCTCCTTATGAGAATTTGGGAAAGTCACTAAATCTGTTTCTTCACCAATAAAATGGGATGATAGTATTTCTTTCTCAAGGTTTTTATAAAGATGAGAGGTAAATATACAGAGTCTGAGCCATAAGAGGTGTTCAAAAATCCTAGTTGAACATTATTTTCCATAGCTTTAAGCATAGCATCATTCTGTGTGTGTGTGGAGGGGGTGGAGTTTAAAAGACAACTGAGAGTTACCCAGGGTATAATTGGGAGATACCAAGTCCCACACTAGGCATAACATTTGTGTGAAGACACAGATCCAAATAAGTTTCACTTATTATACACTTGTCATGGGCAGAGACTTGGAAATCTTGCCTCTGGGAGTTTGGGAGGAGGGGAAACAGAGTATCAGGCTCATGGCAACCCTAGAAATTGGGGAATCAGACTGTGATTATGTGTCTCCCTACAAGGTCTTCCTGGCGCCCCAAATATATTCCTGACAGACTGCTCAGGAAATTGACTGTTCTACCCTTTAAATTTCAGATGTGTTACCTAAAGGGAGGGAGGCTTTGCCCTGAGCGTGTCATAGGGCTCAGCTTATCAGTCAGCCTGGGGGGCAGAGAGCAGGGCCTCAGAGAGATAGATGTCACCTGGGGCAGGTACATTACGGGGCAGAGGAGAGGGGGGAGGACTGGGCAAAGCTCCTGGCCTGGAGTAGGGCTTTGCAGGGGACTGTTGGGACATGAAGGAAGGAAAGAAACCACGCAGCAGTGAGAAGGAAGGGTCAGGAAGAGACACACAACCAGTTCTGCCTCACCTCCCAGACCTGCCCACAGACTCTGATTTCACACCACCCCGTGAGAAAGCTAACATCCTCTTTGCTTTTCTGTGTCCTCAGCTGCAAATACCAGGGATACACTTAATCAGGAAGTAAATGCACAGTGGCTGGCACCTGATCCCGTTTGTCAACATTTCGCAGCCTCTTTGGAGAGGCCTGTGGAAAGATGAGCTGAAAGGTATAATCCTTTTGCCCTGGGAGGCCAGGTTCTTTGTTTTCTGCACCCTGGTATACTGGTCACTTACGAAACAGCAGTTGCAAACTGTCGATCATGTTTTAAGTATGGAAAATCCAACATTCTGACAATCCCACCAAAACAGGTTCTTATTTCAGAGAGCAGTGGCCAAGTGTGTGCTGGGAACCTGGCTTTGTGCTCAACTGGGGGTCCCTGGGCAAGTCACTTGGCTTCTCTAGGCATCCATATCCTTTCTGTAAATCAGAAATACAGTAACGGTACCTACCTTGTAAGGCTGTTTTGGGGAGACCTAATGCAAAGCTTTGCCCGATGATAGCTAATGTAGTAAGTGCTCAATAAATTGGAGGAGCAACTGGTGTTATTACTACTGCCTGTGTGACCTTGGCAAGTTATTTCATATTTCTAGGTCTCAGTTTCCTCACAAGTTTTTGTCTTGTGGCCCAGATGACCTTGGACACGTCTCTGATTCTAGCATTCTATTATTCCCTGACAAACAAGATTCTTTGCCTCAACTCTGGCCCTGTTTATCTAAAGTAAGAGATCAGACCATTTGCTGCTGCTGTTGCAATGCTCAGATAGCAGAGACCTTTGACAGCCCAGAAGGCTTGTTCACCCTTCCCCCTGAACAGAGTTTCAAGGCTCTGGCATAAGTAGCAAACCGACGTGTTTCCCTAACCACAGCATTAGAAGAGGGGGCAGGGCAGCAGGACCTGGGTGTATTGAAAACTATTGCCCTCGAAATGCTGCTTAGAGGGGAGAATAAACGTGCTCTTGGGCCAAGGTCATGACAGACATGTCAGCATTTGCTCGGGGACCCAGCACCATCTCCTAGGATTCTACTCCCAAAATAGGTGGCGGCCGGGGCCAGAAGACAGCTCTCCACTTTCAGAAAAAATTCCCCTCTGGACTCCGGTTGAATGATACAAAGCTTTTCTTTCTCAATGAGGCCCTGTGAATGATTATAAAAAAGTGAGAGAGAGAGAGGTGGAGAGAGAGGGAGAAATGGACAGATGAAGTCAAACTTTGTATCTCTGGGCTGAAGGGGACGGAAAGATAGGTGGAAGGCCGGTGGCACCCTATTAATGAACTTAGCCCTGCCTAATATTTCTCTTTTTTTTAACTTTTTACTTTATACTGGAGTATAGTTGATTAACGATGTTGTACTAGTTTCAGGTGTACAACAAAGTGATTCAGTTATACATATACATGCATCTATTCTTTTTCAAATTCTTTTCCTAATTAGGTTGCTACAGAATACTGAGCAGAGTTCCCTGTGCTATACACTAGGTCCTTGTTCTGCCTAATATTTCGAGTTATCCTAATGTCCTTAGCTCAGGCACGTAACGCGACAAGGATTGAGTACCTTGGACACAGAGTAGAGGGAAAGGCTTCGTTTCCTCAGACCCAGATCCCTAGGGCACAATGCTAAGGAGTTCAGACTGACTTATTTCCAGAATATCTTGGGTCAACCTCATCTCCATAACAAGGGAAAGAAAAGGAAAAATACCTATGATGAGGTACAGAATGCGTTTTCTACAATCCATGTTTTCTCAGAGCCTCACTTCTTTGGGGCCTCCCCTGATTTCCATTAATGATTTCCAGATGTCAGTTGAGGAGCTGGTTTCCAGCTGGTAGGAAGTATTGCTCATTAAGAATATTCACAAGACCCCAGGCCTTTAGATGACAAGTCACAGGGCTTCTGTCACCCTCCCAGCTGGAAGGTTTCTGCTAAATGACAGATTTCCCGACGTTTCTCCCTACACATCTTGTCCTGTGATCAACTTTCAAGATTACATTTCAGTTTTTTATACTGTCTCTCATTTTGTGCCACTGGTTCCATGCCTCCCTGTCGGTACAAAAGAAGCATCTGTCAGAAAAATGGCTTGAGTGGGTAAGGGCCACCCCCTACCCAGCTGCCATCTTTTTGTGCCTCTGTCACTTTGTCTCCTGCCTGGACTCAGAAAGGTGGGAGCTGCAAGGAACCTTAGAGATTATGTGTTGTCAGTGAATACCAGCCTGCTCACTGATCCTTCATGCCGTGGCCACATTTTATGCTAAATAATGGCAATATATCTAGCATTATCCTCAGAACAGGAGCACGTTGACCTGTAGAATGCCCTGCCACTGTAAAAAGTATGCTGGTAATGGGCTCCAGGCTGGGCTCTCTTAAACCATGGGACACTCGCACAATTCTGTTATCCAGGCAAAAACAAAGAAAGGTGAGTATATTCGTTTGCTAGGCTGCCATAACAAAAGACCACAAACTGAGTGGCTAAATCAACAGAATTTATTTCTCACGATTCTGAAGGCTGGAAGTCAATGATCAAGGTGCTGGCTGGTTTGGTTTCTACTGAGGTCTCTCTCTCCTTGGCTTGCAGATGGCCGCATTCTCGCTGTGTCCTCACATGGTCTTTCTGCTGTGTATGTGCATCCCTGGTGTTTCTTGGTGAGTCCAAATGTTGTCTTCTTATAAAGACACCGGTCAGATCAGATTAGGGCCCTCCTTAAGGCCTCACATTAACTTAATCACCTCTTTAGGGTCCTCTCTCCAAATACAATCACATTCTAAAGAACTGAGGGCTTGGGCTTCAACATATGAATTTGTGGGGACACATTTCAGCCCATAACGTGAGCTTCTCTGCTCTCTGTTGTCACTGACGTGGAGGAAGAGGAGGCAGAGGAGAACGTACTCTATAATTTCAGAGGAATATAAACATCAGGACCTATCCAGAGATTAGCAACTAGGACCAAGAAAGTGTAAAAAAGGGAAATCACTGGGCCTGAATTAGAAAAGGCTGATTTCTTTCCTTGAAATATAGGGTGGCAGGCTTAAATATCCTCACCATCAAACTTGGGTGTGCAGAGAAAATATTTTCTTCGTATTCTCATCTTATCTGTTGTTATTTGCTAGGTAAAGAGGAGAAGGATAACTGAATGCCCAATCCAGCTTAAATCTCAATCTAAGTAATCATTCAACTGGTCCCTTTTGAGTTCCGGCAACGATGCTGGGAAGAAGGCACCTTGGCTTTGTGCAGGCCCTTAGGTGTGTGCTTGACCCCCATAACTGATGTCTGCATCTGGCATAGCTCCTGGTCTGGACTCCCCCTCACTCGCCTCCAGCTCCTTGCCTCACCTCAGCTCCTTCTGGAGCTATGGACCCTTCAGAGCTCTGCCTCAACCTCCTTCTGCTGTGCTGGTGCAGTGGGCATCAGGGCTGGCTCCTGGCTCTCCAGTGGGAACGGAGGGAAGCTTGGGACTGAATCCGGCCCTTTCTCTCTGCCTGACGTGCAGCCTGCCTTTTGTACCATTGTTGGACTGCCCAGCCCTGCCACTGTCCCAGAGCAGAGTCTGCCACCAGAGTTCTCTTCTCAGCTTATCCAGCACGCCTTTCATCAGAACATGTAAACTCACCACTTTCCCTCCTAACTCAGCTCTGTTCGTGGCCTCTTCTTCCCAAGATGCCCCCAAACGAGAAGAGGCAACTCATTTATTTCCTCTGCCTTATAACTTCCTGGCTCTAACCCAGATATAACCTATAGACTCCTGACTAAACCTCCTAAATCATAAACAGAGTTCTCTTCTCTGTCCTATGGGAGAAACTCTATGATCTAGACCAACTGGGAGTTTAAGTTATTTGGGAAAATCCTTTCCCTCACTCCAAGCCTAGCGTTCAAGTTATTGTCTTGCTGTGAAATCCTATTTTCAATGTCAGAAACTGAATACTAAGTCTCTTTCTCCTTGAATTCCTTCAGGAACCATTCTAATCACTTTTCCGGATAAAAAGATTCCTCTAGCCAGTAAGGAGAAAGCAAAAAAGAAAAGCACATTAGTCCCCCCAATGATAACTCCCATAACAATAGTTTGTTACTTCTTGACATGCAAAGGGCAATTTGCCAAAGCACTTGCTTAATGTTTTTTAAGGAAAGGAAGGAAAAAGAGGGAAAGAAATGAATATTTTGAAGGTCATAACTAATTATCCGTGATCTTGACAGGGTAGAACAAGGCATATTTGGTTTCAATCGAAATGGAAACTGCTTTGAGCAGTCTGAAAGAAGCTGAGCACGTAACCATACTAGAGAATTAGAGTAAAAAAGGGTCATTGTGGTAAAGATGAAGAGATGAACTAAATGATCTCTGCAAACGTCTTCTAGATCCCATTCCTGCTCTAACCCCGAGAAGGCCCAGAGATGCTGTTGGAGCTATTGTTTCTGGAGTCCAGCATATACATGTGGCCAGGGGCCCACCCCCAGCATGGTAGAAATATGATAGGGCCGAGCAGGAACATTGATAGGGCCGAGAAGTCCTTGGTTCCACAGAGAGTCTGTGACATCCTTCCCAGCAAGGTGGCTGAGGCTCAGTAAACTTCAGGAGACGGGGAGGCTTCCGGGAAGAAGAAAATCAGAAAGGCAGCAGGTATTCCTCTACCCCTGGAGGTGGGGAAGCTGAGAGGACCTTGAGGAGAGTGAAGCAAGCCCACCCGAGGCGCTGCTTGGTGACTCGATGGGGCCTGGTAGACAGGGCCCCTGAGAAAAAGGTCATATGGCTTCCTGAAGCCTCAGTTTCCTCAAGTGTAGAAAGTGGGTATCGGTGCCGACTGCCTGGGTTTACTGAGAGGGTTACTGGGATAACATAGATCCAGAGCCTAGCACTGGGCCTGGTACAGAGCAAGTTGTCGGCACACGGTGGCTGTTTCTGTGACTGCCATTATTTTTTTTTATGAAACCTGAAGAAACAATACAGGGACAGCAGAGTAGAAAAACCTGCAAGAGGATCCTCTGGTATATAAAATAAACAAAAGATCTCTTTGTATGGCCTTTTTTTTCTCCTTCTGGGTAAAACCAAGGAGCAGAGATCCGATTCTAAAGTTGCAGTCCATATTGTCAAAAATGTAACCAGGATCCTCTGGGTGTTTACTGAGAAAATGACAAGGAGAGTTAACCCCAGGCTTAGGGTGAGGGTCACATGCTGGGAGCTCAGCCCCTCTTCTGTTCTCTCGTGACCCAGGAAAAGTCAGAGCCCTCAGGCTGAGTGATCTGGGGCAATGTATGCATGACCCTGAGTGGGGGGACTCCGGGTGGAGCAAAGAATGAAAAATTCCCCTTTTTACTGTGGCTGCATAACTGGTGTGTTAAAAATGAACAAAAGGGATAGAAATAATGCAGACCAGAATTTTAAGAGTGGGAGAACCGGGAAAGTCAGGAACCCAAGAAGTGGAGTCGAGATAAAAAAGACATTGGTGTTAGAACCAATGTGCTGCTGTGATTCAGCAGCACAAGAAATCTTCATAGTCACCACTCCCTGGATTTTCCAGAAAAGGAAACGGAGGCTCATCAAGTCAGATTACTTGCCCAAGTCCACGGTTAACCAATCTGGGTCTCCTGACTTCAATCTATCACTCTTGCCATACCCAGTGATTAGAGACACGACCCTCAGAGGGAAAAGCCAAGAAGGAAAGAAAAGGTCATTTCAATCCAAGTCCCGGGATCTATGATTGGTTAGCTGGCAAGGTGCGGCTTCATGAAAGAAAACTTGACTCCGAGACTTCAGCCAGGAGAAGGCCCTGGGGGATGGAGGCCCAATGTTAAAAACAATAAGCAGCTGGAGTTGAGCAATGGATGGCAGGACTCCAGGCACTGGAAGGGAGCAAATGCACCTGCTCAGGTAGTGAAGCATGACAGATCTTGGCCAGGCCCAAGCTCAACAGGAGAGGAGGTGGAGGAGGGCGGAGCAAAGGGCTTGGTTGAAAAAACTCACTTTACAACACTAAACAAGATTCCGGCATATCAGTGGACATTCTATTTTTTCCCCTTGCTGTTTAGTGTCCAAATCCCCGTTCTTAATTTTGAGGAATCCCCCCACCCCCATTGTGAGTCAGAGCCTTCTTCTGGCACCAGCATCTCAAGAGTTAACCAGAGGATGTGAACCCAGCATAACTATGCTGTATGTTCTGAGTGTTAGCCAACACGTGCATAGTACAGAAGCAAAAAGGTGGAAAACCTCGCACTTCTTGTCCTCGATGCTGAAGGGACCACACAGGGTCTAGGACACCCCCGTCTAGGACTCTGAATTGTGCAAAGTCATAGAAACAGTGGTGTTGGATCTGTGGTGGTGGCTGACGTGGTCTAGTATGAAGATCAACGTCCAAGGACTGTGGCCGTGGTTGGCCAGGGTGGTGGCGTCCTGGCCACGCAGCCTGTTTCTCCTACCTCCTTCCTTTCATTGACTCATTTCTATCACTGTTGGCCAGCCTCCAACTACAGATACCTGGTTGCCACAGGCCCTGTGCCTCACCTGCCACAGGAGCAGCCAAGGAGTTTTAGAAGGCTAAGACTCAGCACAGCTGTGAATCTTACAAAGGCAGAAGATGTGAGGACACGATGGAAGGTTAAAAGGTTCATGGTGGAACACATCCAGTAGAAACACATTTACAAAACTGTCTCTTATACCTGCTCAAACCACTTATCTGATTCTGGGAGAGAGATTTGGCCACACGGCCCTGCCGCTGCTGCTCTCCATTGCGGACAGACCCACATTCAGTCTGGAGGTTTAAAAACTTGCCCGGGGTTATTCCTTTGTGGCGCAGTGGTTGAGAGTCCGCCTGCCGATGCAGGGGCCACGGGTTCGTGTCCCGGTCCGGGAAGATCCCACAGGCCGCGTAACGGCTGGGCCCGTGAGCCATGGCCGCTGAGCCTGCGCGTCCGGAGCCTGTGCTCCGCAACGGGAGAGGCCGCAACAGTGAGAGGCCTGCGTAATGCAAAAACAAACAAACAAACAAAAACTTGCCCAGGATCACACAGGTATCCAAGGGGCATAATGCTTGGAAGCTGTTAGGTTCAATTGGGCCTTGAAATGTCAGGAGGAAAAGAGGGTTTGGTTCTTTTTAAAAAGAGGCCTTAGGTGCTCAAGGTCTGGACTGGTTTATGCAATCTGCACCAAGGACTTCCTCGGTTCCATAAACAATGAAGCATTGATTGCCGGAGAGAGAGAGTCCAGAGCTGTTTCCTGATTGGAACAAAGACAGCCCTGGGATCTGTAAGCCACGCTGAGCAAGTTACACAGCCATACTCTCTCCCAGCTCTTGCACGCTAAAACAGGAAGAAGGGAGAAACAAAAAATAAGTAAGTAAATAAATAAATAAAATAAAAGAGGAAGAAGGGAGAAATCCATGGTGGATATAGGGAAATACCCTCTGATCTTCTGTTAGGCTACCATTCTCTAGGTCCAGCCTCTGGACTCCCTTTTCTTTCTTTGCAACAAGCCCCAAAGACTTATCCTGTTTCTATTTCCTCTCTAAAGCTGCTTTCATTCTCTCTATCCCCTAGAGTTCTTACCACTCTTCCATCCCACCCCAAAATGGCTACAAAGTAAGAACATCTCATTCCAGCTGCCCCCAAAGAGGAATCCAAGCCCTTATTCTCTTTAGGATTTTCCTCCTAAGAATTCAGGACAAACAAACAGGGGGACATCAAAAATACAAACAAAGGGATAGTTACAAAGCTGAAGAATCTTAAAAGGTTCATATGGTCCTGGTTCTTTCATGCTGAGCCAAGACGTTGCTAACATTTACCAGGCATTTATTATTCACCAGGCACTGGACTAAGTATTCCACAGGTGTTATCTTACTTTATATTCCCAGCAACCCCATGCATTTTATTAATGGGACTGAAGCCGAGAGAGAGATTAAGTAATTTTCAAAGGTCAATTGGTAGTTAGCTGCAGAATTGGAATTTGAACCCAGGTCTCTCTGACTCTATATCTGGTGCTCTTCTTTTAAATTTTATTTTATTTTTATAATGCTCACTTCCATTCTTGTCCCTTCATCCCATCCCCATCTTCCCCTTACAGATAATTTATAATAATTTCTGATTTATCTTTCTAGTGGTTTTTTTTGAGAATATACATACACACATGCATACACACAGAGATTAAAGCTGGTGCTGCTTACACTATGCCGAGTTGAATGCCTACTCTGTCTTTTTAAAAACAAGGGACTTCCCTAGTGGCGCAGTGGTTAACAATCCGCCTGCCAATGCAGGGGACACGGGTTTGAGCCCTGGTCTGGGAAGATCCCACATGCCACAGAGCAACGTGCGCCACAACTACTGGGCCTGCGCTCTAGAGCCTGCAGGCCACAACTACTGTGACTGCGTGCCACAACTACTGAAGCCTGTGCACCTAGAGCCCGTGCTCTGCAATAAGAGAAGCCACTGCAATGAGAAGCCTGCACACGGCAACGAAGAGTAGCCCCCACTGGCTGCAACTAGAGAAAGCCCGTGCGCAGCAACAAAGACCCAACGCAGCCAAAAATAAATTAATTAATTAAAAAAAAAAAAAAAAAGGAAACCAAACAAAGCAAAAACTCATTTTAGTCAGAAGGAAGGTGTTTTCCAGAGCCAAATCAGAGGGGATTTGTAGGAAGTAAATGCTTCTATAATGGGTGAAAACAGGTATGTAAGGATTTTCCAACATTGCCTAAAACTATTCCTAGATAGCTTTTTAAAGTGTCTACAGTAAATACTAGTATTTGGATATCAGAAACAGAAGTGTGAAAAAATTATGTTTCCCTAACATAAAATAGAAAACAGGTCTAACCCTAACAAAAGCCGGGTGTCCATGTGACCAAGTCTCTGCATAGAGTCACAAATAAGGAAGTGTATTACTGTGCCCCAAAGTAATAAAAACTAAATTCCAATCTTTACTCATATCTCTCAAAGAATATCAACAGAAATCCAATTCGTAAACCTCAGCAAATTTCCCAAATCCAAATTCTCTCCAATACTCAGTCTATGATATTTTTTCTTCCTCCCTTCACCTCTCCCCTCTCCCCTAGCTTTTTAATATGTAAATCAACTTAGCTTCTGTGCTAAGTCTTCTGTGCTTTCTTCCCACTACTCAGATTTTGTCTGTTTCTTCTTGTCTCTTTATTCCAATAAGGATCTGGGAAATGGAGCTGGCAATGATCCTGTAGAGGGGGGCCACTTTAAAGAAGGGCTTCTGTGTTGATAAAGCAATTCCCTGAACAACACCCAGTAACTCATCATTGATAACAGTTGCAGTTTAGTGGAGAAACACATCAGGTATGTTTCCAGGAAGGAGAAAGAAATCACACCAGCTATTTGAATAAGGAAACTTTAACATAAAGAACTGTTAACTAGTAGAAGGTGATTAACTACTAAGAAGAGTAAGAGAGCCCCCTAAAGGGCTCAGAAGTAGCCAGTGCCATAAAAAGAAGCCTTCACCTCTAGGTTGAAGAAACTGGACAAAGAAGGAATTAAGGAATTAGGAGACCTCTTCCAAGAGGATGTGGCTACAAGAACACACAGCCTGACAAGAGGAAGAAACATAGCAGAGTCAGACTAGAGCTGTGTCTAGAAGGAGTCCTCTATTAACAGAGCTTGTGGGCATGAGACAGGCCAGGATCTGCGGCCCTTTGCTGCAGTGCTTTCATCTGGACCAATGTCCTAGGCTACAAAATACAAAGAAACTATAAGGGACTAAAAAAAAAAGTGTGCAAGTGCAGATGGGGCAAGTTCTGGACAAAAGATACAAAAAGACCAAAAAAAAGCCCAACTGCCACTTCTGAAGTGCCTGGAGCAAAAGCAGGGGGTCAGGAGGAAAAGCACAGTACTGTGCATGTTCTCTGCACACAATACCAAAAGGGGTGGGCAGACCCCCTAAGCTGCCCCTACAGCCCGACCCCTGGACACACCCCTACTGTCACCCCATATAAGGAACCAGCTCGCTCCCCCCTTGGGAGCAAGCAAGCAAGGGAACCTGTTGTTTGATCTCACTCCCTGCTGCTAACCCTAACTAAACCTAACCCTAACATTGTAACAACCCATGTTTACAATGTCTGGCTCTGGTCACACAAAGATGTGTAAAGAAGGGTAAACTTGGAGCTGAGAGACAATAAATTGATAAAGGTACAGATCCTGACCAGTCAGAGTGGATGCCAGCCGTAAACAACCAGTATAGACATACTGGTGTGTATTAGTTGAGTATCACCCTGCAAAGATGTTGCATTTTTCTAGACTCTTGTTTCAGCTTTCCGCTGCATCCCTAGAGCTTGCATATAAGAAAAACCTGGGATATAGGTTCTGTACTCAGAAATCAAAGAGATGCAATTGGAACAGGGCAGGTGATGAGGAGTGGGGTGTCCAAAGGATAATTTTTATTGGAGACATTTATAAAAATACCAGTTGTGAGCCAGACATAGTTCTTGACGATTTGTATGCATTTTCTAAGTTAGAGATTATAGCAATCTTAGAAGGCCGGTCCTGTCTTCCAGGTGAGAACACTGTGCTTCACAGATGCTGGGCAACATAACGAAGTCACACAGCTAGTAAGTGGTGGAAAAAAGATAGGAGCTCACATCAGCTTGATCATCACCAAGGTCTGCTCAGTCCTATTTTCTTAGGGGAATGTGTTAAACTGCCAGTTTTATAAGCTGTTGCTTTACATGTTTCCAGGCTATCTTCTTAGGTGCATATCTGTTCATGGTTCTTGATGTAAAGGTCTTAAAACAGCACATAGGGGCTTCCCTGGTGGCGCAGTGGTTGAGAGTCCGCCTGCCGATGCAGGGGACACGGGTTCGTGCCCCGGTCCGGAAGGATCCCACATGCCGCGGAGCGGCTGGGCCCGTGAGCCATGGCCGCTGGGCCTGCGCGTCCGGAGCCTGTGCTCCGCAACGGGAGAGGCCACAGCAGTGAGAGGCCAGCGTATCGCAAAAAAAAAAAAAAAAAAAAAAAAAACCAGTACATAATGCCCCCCCTTGTCTCTTATGATCATATGAAATTCTATTTTATCTATTATTGAAATTGCTATCCCACCTTTCCTTTGGTTTCCTTGTATGCGTTTTCCTATTCCTTATTTTCAAATTCTCCATATCCTTTCATTTCAAAAATGTCTCTGTAGACAACATGTTACTGGATAGAGTGGAAGTTTTGCAATTATCATTTTTAAAAAATTTAATCTGAGATTCTCCTTTTTGCATTTGATCCTAAAGTCTGTGCACTTTAGAATTAAAGTGCACACTACATTTCTCCTCAGAACAAGCTTGCAGGCAGTTGGGGAGATTCAGAAGCAAGGGAGGACCAGACATGAGACCAGCGGTCAGTGTCTGGGTGCCAAGCCCTGCAAGGGCTGTGGAGAGAAGACCAAGGTAGGACCTCAATTTTCAGAGAAATAGGATAATAGACAAGAAAATGATGTAGAGCCAGGGACCTCTTCTCAAAATTGGGGGTGGAAGTTGGGAGTCTGGTCGTGGGGGCACAAGCAAGGTTTGCATTATTAGAGGTCAAGTCAAATGAAGTAAAGAAAATGAAAGAACTTGGTGTTTACAAATATTAAAATATTTATGATTCTGCATCCCTATATCACAGGGACTTCTTTAGCAGGTGTGCTAAATGACTTTTCTCAGTAATGCATTCCAAAATTAGCACTCCCTTCTTCCAGCGTGTGTGTCTTTTCCATCTTCGTTGTCCTGATGCTTGTATTTGAGGGTAAACCAAATTTCTTTAAAACAATTGAACAAAACAGCTTCTTGCAATTATACTTTTACTGGAAGGTTGAATTACTTAACCATCTTTCTCCAACCAGTACTTGTGCCTACTCCCTGCCATCAAAGCCACTCCTCTCTCCTACAAAAAGAAATTGTCATCAGACACCATATACCTAGAACTATTCGTCACAGAAAAAGAACTGGAAAGACTGTCAACAAGACACTCCCAAAGAGTCATCCATTTGACTGATTTATTATTTTCCCCTGATAGTCACTCAGATTATTCAGTGTCCCAGAAACGAAAAGAATCAGTTCTACTGATTCTTGCTTTTCTTCACTAACTATGGGAAAGTTATCTTGTATTATTTGGCAAGTGGATACAATCTCTTACATAGAGAGAGCATTTTCCAGGTTTTGAAACACTGTCAGGTGTATTAACGCCATTTAAAGCCTCCCATAGCTCACTGAACTGGAATTTAATCGTTGGGGAAATGAAGGCTGAGAATGGTAGCATGACTTTTTAAAGATTACAGAGAGTCAGTAACTACACTGAGACTCAAACTCAGGATTTCTGACTCCAAATTCAGCCCTCTTTTCAGTTTCATTTTTTCCCTCCTCTCCTTCAGTGATTTTGTCCTCTGTCCTCCCTCAACCATAGCCATGGTCCTACCTGAGACCTTGCCATTACTCACAATCTACTTATCATGTTAGTTTTAAGCATCCCAAATAGCACCCACTCTTATTTTTCCAGCATACTCCCTCTTGACCCTGACCCCAGCATTTATTTGATCCTACCAGGACCTATAATCCTACCTCTTGACCCCATGTTCTGACCTTCTGACTTTCCCAGCTCAGATTCTACAGTATAAAATTGTCATCGTTCCCATACATACATCTTCAGCTCCCTTGCCCACATCTCTTTCCTCATAAATCTCCAAACCTGGTGAAATCTAATTTGCCACCAATTTTGCAATATGGCAGTTGGCAGCCGAACATGGCTGAGAAACACCGATACACACACACACACACACACACACACACACACACACACACACCACAGACTCATTATCAGTCTCTGAGGGTTTCCTTCAATAAACAGCATCCTTCGTCCCCATCCATGTTCTCAACAGGTTGAGAAATAATGTAGAATAAATACGGAGGCCAAAATCGCCTTTATGACTGATAGAGACCAGATTAGAGGACAGGCTTTAGGCGTGTTGGTCAAAGGCTTGCTGATACTAAGTCCCAGGACCCACCCAGCCCCAGTAGCAGTGGCAGCAGCACTGAACTAGAGCTCTACCTACCTTCAGTGACTTCCGTAATTCAACCACTCCTCACCATCTTTATCCCTCCCACTTGGGTTCAAGCCACCATCATGCCTGGAATGCAGCAGTAACCTCCTGATTGTCTCCATACACCCACCCCTGCCCTGACTCCTCCTGTCTCCTCACAACAGCCGGAGTGAGCCTTTTAAATCAGTAGTCCTCAGCCTGTGTAGCTAAAGTTGAGAACCACAGCAGTCAGATGTGTCACTCCTCTGCACAGCCCCCGCTCCCCACCCATGACCTCCCATTTTGCTCAGAATAGAGGGAAGGGCTTCCCTGGTGGCACAGTGGTTGAGAATCTGCCTGCCAATGCAGGGGACACGGGTTCGAGCCCTGGTCTGGGAGGATCCCACATGCCGCGGAGCAACTAGGTCCATGAGCCACAACTGCTGAGCCTGCGTGTCTGGAGCCTGTGCTCTGCAACAAGAGAGGCCGCGACAGTGAGAGGCCCGTGCACCGCGATGAAGAGTGGTCCCTGCTTGCCACAACTAGAGAAAGCCCTCACACAGAAACAAAGACCCAACACAGCAAAAATAAATAAATTAATTAATAAACTCCTACCCCCAACATCTTAAAAAAAAAAAAAAGAATAGAGGGAAAAGCCCTTTAAAAGGCCTGCAGAGCCTCATGGGACCCTCCATAACTCCCAACCTCACGTCCAGCCACACTGGCAACCTCGCTGTTCCTTAAACACACTAAGCCAGCTATTCCTTGGGGCTTTTATGTGCTCTTCTCTATGTCTAGAAAGCCTTTTTTCAAGCCTTTCCTCACTCCCCCACTTCCTTCAGATCTCTGTTCAAATATCTCTTTATTAAGAGGCCTTTTCCAAGTATTCTGTCCAAAGGAGCACGTGCGTGTGCACACACACCCCCATTCTGTTCTACCTCTATTACTCTGCTGAATTTTTCTTCATTGCACTGTTGACTGTCACTGACTCTCACCCCCACTAGAAGAGAAGCTCCATCAAGGCAGAGATTTTTCCTGGTTTGTTCACAGCTATATTCTCAGTGCCTACAACAGTGCCTGACACAGAAGGGGAACTTAATAAATAGCTGTAAATGGATGAATGAATGAATGAGCCTCCCCCTTGCAAACTGTCAGCTCAACCACGCTGCCTTCTTCTTGATCTACAAGACTCAAAAAGCAGGTTATCATCAACCAAGATATATCCAACCGAGGACACCAGGTATGACTTTTAACTTCCTAAAGAGAAATATTATTGGATAGGAAAACTACCCTATCTCCTCTCTCCTTCCCTCTTTCCAAGCCCTTCCCAGTTCCTCTGAAACAAGATGAACTCTAAGCAGCGTATGCTGAATGAAGCTTGAGTGTCCCCACAAGCGAGGTGCCCTGACCAGTTTGGCTTTGAAGAGGAGCAATGTGGCAGGGTGTTCATGGATCACTGTCACTGAGAGCATGTCCTGCAGGGGTCCGTCCACACTGGAGGAAGTCATACAATCCCAGTCTACAGCCTGCAGCCAAATCAACAAAGGAAGAGAGGATCAAGGACAGAATCCAAAATGGATCATCCTGTGCCTGTCATTACCAGAATACCTAGGTCCTGGGTTTGCCAAAGGAGGGAGGCAGAGGAGGAACAGAAAGGAGGAAGTGGATTTCTGTTTAATGCATTTATTTAAAATATATATATTTTTTAATAAGTAACATATTGGAGAAATTTAGGGAAATCTTATAAGTAAACCGAAACAAATAATTTTTCATGATCCCAGTATGCAAATATAACAACTGCTCAGATTTTTATGAGTTTCTTTATAGTCTTTGTGCTATGAGCTTTTTCTTTCTTTCTTTCTTTCTTTTTTTGTTACTGATGTAAACAACACAATGGCCTCCCTTGGCGAAATTTCTGATCATTTCTGTAGGATACTGCTCCAAAGTTTGCACTCAAATGGATGATAATCTTAAAGCATTTTGAGATGCACTGCTTTATTGCTTTACAGAGAGGTCATACTAATTTACATTCCCTCCAGCAGGGCATGAAAATACATACTTCACTTGGCCTCACCTGGTCTCACCTGACCTCACCTCACTTCACTTTACCTCACCTGCCCTCACCTCATCAGTGCCAACCAAAATCACCTTGAAAACATTTGAATCAAAACACTGTGTAAAAAGATGCAGTCAATAGGCATTACCATCTGACTACCTTAAACCTCCCAGAGGGGCAATGAAAAGGCAAGGGGAAAAGTTTGACAGATTGAGATGCCCTCTTAGTCTAAATAAAAGGGTGCTTCTCATCACCTGCCTTGTCTTTTATAACCACCACTGACCACCTCCCCACTTCTCTTATCAGATCTGTGGCCAATCAAACCCTTGTCCCAAGGGCTTCTCTTCTTTCCCTAAAGCCAAATTAAGCTCTCTCTGTCTTTATTTGGTAATTTCCCTGCATTAACTCCTTAGGAATCTCCTGAGCTCGGAGCCCACTGCCCTGGCCACAGCAGCTTTCTCAATAGCTCTCGAATTTGGTCTCTCTCATTCCTGATTTGCTGCATTGCTTTCTCTTCCTCTGTCATTTGGAGATTAGGAGGAAATATGCAAGCATCCTGCCTTGTGTTTTTCTTCTGTGGGTGTGTATGTGTGTGTGTGTTTAAGGACTCAAAATACTTCAGAGTGTGGTGATGACGAAGGTGATGATGTCACTGCCCTCTGCAACGATGCCTGGCATTGACCGAACATTCCAGTCACTGTACTCAGCAACTGGAAACACGTGTCCTTTTAACCCTCACAGTTGCCCTATGGGCTGGGCACTGTTATTACCCCCATTTTATAGATTAAGGAGCTTTAGGGAAGGAGGTTTGATTTAGGTCCCTTAACCTGTAAATAGCAGTGCCATGCCTAGAGCTCTATCCGACTCCAAAGATGATGTTCTTAAACCTGCCCCTGGGTTCTCCTCATGTCCATGCCAAGCATTCCCGATGTATCCACTCACCCACTCTTTTAATAACACTGTCATCATCGTCAAATTTTGAAATCATACCTTATATATTTGCAGAAAATGTATTTTTCCTTCCAAAGATTTCTCAAGATCTTGGGGAAGGGGGAATGCTATTACCCCTCACTGTGGACAGCTGCTCCAGGCTACTTTATGGATCGTTCCTGCCTTCTTATAACTTTTCTCCCCCAGAGTTGGATACAGATAGCTTTGCTGAAAGCTTAAGAGGAACAGGAGGAGATTATTACAGAACAGGAGGGCTTGAAACCGGCAATCAGATTTCAATGCTGCAAAGTCTGGGGATGAGCCAGTATAGTGGAGTGCACTCAAGAGCAGAGACTCTGGAGCCCAAGTTCTCGCCCTACCAAAAAAGAGCCTTTTCGTGGTGGGGGGAGGGGGGACCCTGGTTGTTAACAGTGGCCTCTGTTCTGACAGGTTAGAATCCATGCCCGCATCTCTTCAGATTGGTCAGTTTCTGCAGGTGTCTATTTTGCTTGCTATCAGCACCATGCTGGTTATTAACCTTTTTGAATATCACCTTCT
Source organism: Kogia breviceps (assembly GCF_026419965.1). Taxonomy (NCBI): domain Eukaryota; kingdom Metazoa; phylum Chordata; class Mammalia; order Artiodactyla; family Physeteridae; genus Kogia; species Kogia breviceps. Next base: position 83,423,846 of record NC_081315.1, read on the forward strand.
TAGTATTGAAATTGTAGCATATTGCTTAAGCATTTTTGTGCCTCCATTTCCTCGTCTTTTTGCCAGAGGCCACAAAGCCCTTTGGGGTTGGCATAGGGGAGGCTACTTATTGTGGTGACTGGCATCTGAAGATGGATAGGAGGAAGCTTAGAAAATGAGACAGCTCTGCACATTGACGCTGAAATAGAACATCAGCTTATCCGGTGAGACTGGACCCTGAGTGGCACCATAAAAAAGTCCTAAATTCATATGACCGTTTGCTGACAATTACAATTTCATGAGGGCGAAAGCCATTTGTGGTCAATGCTATAAAAAACTCCTAAAGTCACTCCTTGCAGGAAAATAGCTTACTGTCACCTGCCCCAGGTAAATGAATTTCAGATGAATGAGCACCAGAGGAGTCTCTGGAAATAACATAAGAGATTTCCTGGGAAATTGACAGAATTATACAAAGCTGCTACTTTAACACTAAGCTTGGGCTTCCCTGGTGGCGCAGTGGTTGAGAGTCCGCCTGCCGATGCAGGAGACACGGGTTCGTGCCCTGGTCCGGGAAGATCCCACATGCCGCAGAGCAACTAAGCCCGTGAGCTATGGCCGCTAGGCCTGCGCGTCCGGAGCCCGTGCTCCGCAACGGGAGAGGCCACAACAGTGAGAGGCCCGCATACCGCAAAAAAAAAAAAAAAAGACTAAGCTTGCCTCAGAAGAAGAACTCACAATAGATTTAACTATATAAAAATGTAAATTATTTTGTTTAAAAAAATTATAAAAATGCTAACTACAAAGCAAAAATATATATGTTACAGTATATGGCAGACAAAGAGCTTAATCTCTTTAATGTATAACATACCCGTTAGTAATGTTTGGGGAGAGGCTGTGTAACAATATAGAGAAAACATTGTCTTTGGACCCTAATTATTTTTGTTTTAATAAATTTATTTATTTTATTTACTTATTTTTGGCTGCATTGGGTCTCTGTTGCTGCGCTCAGGCTTTCTCTAGTTGCGGCGAGCAGGGGCTACTCTGTTGTGGCGCACGGGCTCTAGGCGCACGGGCTTCAGTAGTTGTGGCACACAGGCTTCAGTAGTTGTGGCTCGCGAGCTCTAGAGCTCAGGCCCAGTAGTCGTGGCACACGGGCTTAGTTGCTCTGCGGCATGTGAGATCTTCCCGGACCAGGGTTCGAACCCATGTCCCTTGCGTTGGCAGGAGGATTCTTAACCACTGAGCCACCAGGGAAGCCCTGGACCCTAATGTTTTTAAATGGCCAAGGAACATGAGTAAACAAAACAGAGAGAGTAAATGTAAATGACTTAAAAATTTTTTGAAAAAAAATTCTGCATCATTGATAACTAAACACATTTAAATTTAAAAAAATTCTTTGCCTGTCAAATAATTTATTCATATTCATTTATATTTAAAAGTTGCTAAGAAAGTTGACCTTAAAAGTTTTCATCACATGAAAAACAATTATAACTACGTGAGATGATAGATGTTAACTAGACTTACTGTGGTGATCATTTTGCACCATATGCAAATATCAAACCATTCTGTCGTATACCTGAAACTAATATAACGTTATATGTCAATTATATCACAATAAAATACTTTATTTATTCAAAAAATAAATATTGAGCACATGTTACATACAAGACACTGTTCAGGCTCTGGAGCTTCAGCAGTGAACAAGGTATACACAAATCCCACCCTCTTGGAGACTTCATGCTAATGTGGGGGACAGACGAAAATAAACAAAGAAATAAAATAAAATGTATAGTATGTTAGATGGTGGTAAGTGCTCAAAAGAAAAGCAAAGCCAGGGAGAGGAGGGCCTTAACCGTGGGGAGGAAAGAGTGCTCCTTTTGACAGGGTGGCCAGGGATGAGTAAGTAACTGAACGAGATGAAGGAATGAGGCATGCAGCTATCTAGGGAAAGGGCTTCTCAGTAGAGGTGCCAGAAAGCTCAAAGGCCCTGAGGCCAAAATGTGGCAGCTGTGTTCAAGGAACAGCAGGAAGGCTGAGTGGCTAGAATAGAATGAGCAAGGGAGAGGGTAATAGGAGTAAGATTAGAGAAAGGGGGTGAAGGCCAGACGATGCAGGGCCCTGTATGTCATTGTAAGAACTTCAGCTTTAACTTGTAATAAGATGGGAAGCCACGGGAAGGTCTGGGGAGAGGAGGGTGTAATCAGATGTTTCAGTTTGCTACAACTGCCATAACAAAATACCACAGACTGAGTGGCTTACACAAGAGAAATTTATTTTCTCCATTCTGGAGGCTGGAAGTCTAAGATCAAGATGTGGGCAGGCTTGGTTTTTGCTGAGGCCTCTCTCCTTGGCTTGCAGAAGGCTGCCTTCTTTCTGTGTCCTCACATGGTCTTTCCTCTCTGTGTGTGTGCATCCCTAGTGTCTCTCTGTGTGTCCAGGTTTCCTCTTCTTATAAGGACACCAATCAAATTGGATTAGGGCCCCCCTGGATGCCTTGTTTTAACTTACTCATTTCTTTTAAGGCCCTATCTCTAAGTATAGTTATATTCTGAGGTACTGGGAGTTAGATCTTCAACATATGAATTTGGAGGGACACAGTTCAGCCCCCAACAACTGATTTTACATTTTAACAGCATCTTTCTCACTGTTGGACTACGAATAGATCTAGGTTCCCAAGGGCAGAAGCCAGGAGACCAGTTTAGGAGGTTATCTCAACAACCCAGACAGGAGATAATAGTGGCTGGGGCCAGGTAATAGTGGTAGAGGCAGTAAAAGGGATTGCATTCTGATCATTTTGAAGATAGAGAGAGCTGACTGGATCGACTGATGGACTGAATCCTGGGCAGGAGGAACAAGACAGGAGTCAATTATGACTCCAAGGATTTTAGCTTGAACAACTAGGAAAACAGCTCCTGGTTAATTGATCGAGGAAGAAGACATAGGTTTTGTAGCAGAGGGGGAGGGGTGATATCAGAATCTCTGTTTGGTATTTGGACATGTTAAATGTGAAATCCCTGTTAGACATCCAAAAGGTAGTTGGATCTATGAATCTGAAGTTCAGGAGAGAGATCAAGATGGACATAAAAATTGGGGGCCTGGAATTCATTTCAACCCAGCCCAAGACTCTCAGGGGTGGGCGAAGAGCCCTGTTTCAACTCTCCAAGATCTTGAAACAAGGCAATTCACTTGCTTTGAGTTTTTGTATCAACCTTCTAAACTTGGGACCAGCAAGTGGAGTTAGTCTGTAAATGACTAAAGTAAAATCAGGCTCCAATGACAGTCTTCAGGCCAGATACAGGCCAAAGAAAACTTTTTTTTGGTTTATATCCAGAAAGGAGACCTCACAGTCAGAGTTTGTTAGAATGCTGTTGCCCGCCCCACCCCCAACTCTAGGAATTTGACTACTCTAGGTACCTCATATAAGTGGAGTCATACAGTATCTGTTCTTTTTATAAATTACTTCTTAATTTTAAAAAGACCGAACTCATAAGAACCAGTTCACCTTGGTTGAACCCCCATGATCACAGCAATAAACAGTTCAAGCATGATTTAATCTGTTCCCTCAGTGTCTCAATAGGACAAGACTTAGCAATGTATTGGCAAAGACACATTTTTTGTATATTCCTATCATTCCCAAGTTCCCTCAAAACACTGTGGATGGGAGTGGAGGGGAAGTTCCAGAACAGGAGGAAGGTTTAAGGATGCTAAAACATCATCACAGTGGGCCTGTCACCTCACCCCAAATGACTCTTGGCCTGAAAATATTTGTTGCAGAATAAGAACTATAATAGGACTATTAATCATTAGTTATACCAGCTGTCATCTATTAAACACTTACTGTGGGTAGCTCCCATTAAAGCGCTTCATATGTATTAACTCATTCAATCTTCACAGCAGCTCTATGAGACAGGTATAACCACTATCCTCATTTTGCAGATGAGGAAATTGAGGCACAGGGAAGTCGAGTAACTTGCTCAAGATCACCCAGTAAGTAGTCGAACTGGTTTCAACGAGAGCAGTCTGGCTCATTGCCCATGCTCTCCACCAGCGGTTCTCAAACATGAGTGCACATCAGAATCCCAGGAGAGCCTGTTAAAACAGATTGCTGGGCCCACCTCAGAATTTCTGATTCAGTAGCTCTTGGATGGAACCCCAGAATTTGCATTTCTAGCACAGTCCAAAGTATGCCACGCTGCTGGTCTGGGGACCACATACTGAAAACCCTGGCTCCTAATAAGGAGTTAAAGGTAACTGCATCTGCTACGAATCAGGCACTTTACAAGTACAGCAACACTGTGAGGGGTTGTTCCCATTTTCAACTCAGCGTCAAATCCTGAGTTGAAAATCATCAAGATTAAGGACCCACTTAAGTTCACAGAGGTGGAAGTGTGAAGCCTGCGTTCAGGACCAGCTTGCTGAATGCCATAGCCCCTTTCACACCCACCGTCTCCCTGACAAAGCCACTCTAGACAGGGTAAAAATTGGGCACCTCTTCAAGTCAATGCTCAGGAAATATATGTTGTTTATTCTAGTGGAGGCAGGTGAAATAGATTTCCTATTAATAGAATTATACACACCCGGCACATATATCTTTATGTTAAAAAATAGAATGGGGCTTCCCTGGTGGCGCAGTGGTTGAGAATCCGCCTGCCGATGCAGGGGACACGGGTTCGTGCCCCGGTCCGGGAAGATCCCATATACGGCGGAGCGGCTGGGCCCGTGAGCCATGGCCGCTGAGCCTGCGCGTCCGGAGCCTGTGCTCCGCAACGGGAGAGGCCACAGCGGTGAGAGGCCCGCGTACCACAAAAAAAAAAAAATAGAATGAATCCCTTGCATTGAATGGCACCTAACATTTTAACCTCTGTGGCAGGGTCTTTCATTTTATATTACGTCTGTCACTCATAACTGGGTAGTATTTGGTCATTCACAGTCATTAAGGATGACTTAAGGGATGTAGTTTCAAAGTCTTGTTCAACATTTATGTTTGTTTCTATTTTCTTTTCTGATTTTCATGTTGGCATAATATTTCCTTCATTTCTAAAGTTCCTTTTCAATTTATCAAACCAGACAAATTCTGAGAAAAACTAGTAAAGGGTTTAAGTTTCAGACTTTCAGCTGACTCTAGGAACCAACTTTATATTACTATCAGCTGATTGGTCTCAGAATTCGTGAGGTCTTTAATTGGGCTACTTGCAACATACTTGGACCCAGAGAAGAGTTTTTTGCTTCTCATTCCAGGGTGCTGTCTACTTTGACAAGATAGGGACAAATTTAAATTTGTCCTCATTACATAAAGAATAGTATGTAGATACCTGGATTAATTGGTGCCCTATTTCTATTTTTTCCCAATGTTGCTGTGGTCCACACAGTTGGCTACCCAACCAAAATCTTCCTTGGCAACGCAGCCCTGCTGTTGTTCAGTATTGAGAGTTCAGCAATGAGATGAGGGAAAGTGGACCCTTCCCCAGCTGCAGGGAAAAAAATCTGATTGTTCTAAAACCAGTTATGCAAAGGTTGGTCTAACCTCTGTCAGTGATTGGTCTAGGGGTATACATGTGACCAAGTTCTGGCCAATGAGATATACAAGGAAAACTGCTGGGGCTTCTGGGAAAGATTTTGCTCCCTGATAAAAGTAGGGAAAGCTGTTCTACTTCTTTTTCTTTCTCATTGCAAAAAATTTTATACTACTTGTTCCCTTTGCAGAACATTAAAAAAAATAGTGTAAGTTACTGCCTAATTCTCTAGTAAGCGTTGAATCAGTGGTAAAACTGCTCTCCCTGAAGGGATAGAATATCTGGGTTCTATAGCTTTTACCCTACAGAAGCTGGGGCAGGGTCTGCAATGCTTGGAGTCCACTCCTAGGGACAAAGAACACCTGGATGTCAGCCAGCTCTCTGCCTGGTCTCTGGACATTGGCCCAGTTATCTAATATGAGAATCTCATATGTTCTACAGCTAAATTACATACGAATTACATATGGAGGCTCAGATAGGCTTACGGCTTAAATAACTTCCCACAAAACCAGCCATTAAGAATTCAATGTAGCTGGTGCAGAATAAGATAAATCTCTATCTATAGGTAGGTTTTCTGGATTACAGGAACTCCTCTGGGCTACATTTAGGCCCTTGCAACTGTTTAATTGCTACTGCAGTTGTACACACTTATTAATTAAATTATCAAGAAACCAAGGACTATAGCAACAACTTTGGCATGGAATTCGTTTCAACCCAGCCCAAGACTCTCAGGGGTGGGCGAAGAGCCCTGTTTCAACTCTCCAAGATCTTGAAACAAGGCAATTCACTTGCTTTGGGTTTAAATATCAACCTTCTAAACTTGGGAACTGCAAGTGGAGTTAGTCTATAAATGACTAAAATAATCAGGCTCCAATGACAGGCTTCAGGCCAGACAGAGGGCAAAAAAACTTTTCTCTGGTTTATAGCCAGAAAGGAGACCTCACTGCCAGTGTCTGTCAAAATGCTGTTGCCCCCAAACTCAAAGAAGAACTAGACTTTCATTGTCTCCATGAAAATACTGAACTGTTTTATAGTTTATGATTCTGAATTATTCTTGCCCAGTGTTTCTCAACTTTTTAAAAAATTAAATCAGGCCCCCTTCAGAGCTTTCTCACACTAAATTTTTATATCCCTACCAACCAAGCTTTAGTCAGTTTTGCTTCCTGTAGTGTGATGAATGAAAACAGTAACTATATGGCATAATCTTTTTTGAACCAAAGACACTTCCCCATTCTGCTATGTGCCCTGGAGATAGTGCCCCATCCCCGATTTGAGAATGTGTGTTCTGGTCTTGAATAATCCTAATGCTTGCACTTTCAGCCTGTGGTGAGTCATTTGCTTCTAAATGTGAATAAGGTACATACTGTGTAAAGTAGAAATTTTATTATATTTGAATTTCTGTGACCTGGATAAGAAAACCTGTACAAAAGAAAGAGATCTTTCATAATCTCCACCCTTGCTTTTCTCATATCTACTTATTTTATTTTTATTACTTCACTCCCCCCAGTTGGCATGAATTATTGGTTACACATCAGTGCACATTTTGCTTTTATTACACTTTCCCTTAGATCACTAGAACTTTATTGCTTGTGCTATGAATATTTCTGTTAATATGAAGAGCCTGTGACTTCAATTAAATTAAAACATTATTCTATCAAGTATGTACTACATGCCTGTTATAGGTTGAATTGTGTCCCCCAAAAGTTATGTAAAGTCCTAACCCCCATACGTGTGAGTGTGACCTTATTTGGAAATAGGGTCTTTGCAGATGTAATCGAGTTAAGATGAAGTTATACTGGATTAGGGTGGGTCCTAAATCCCATGACTGGTGTTCTTACGAGAGGAGAAAAGTTTTGATACAGAGGCAGAGACACAGAGGGAGAACACCATCTGAAGACAGAGGCAGAGACTGGAATGCTACAACTTCAAGCCAAGGAATGCCAAGGATTGTGGACAAACACCAGAAGCTGGAAGAGGCAAGAAAGCATTCTCCCCTTGAAACTTCAGATAGAATGTGGTCCTGCCGACACCTTGATTTTTTACGTCTAGCTTCTAGAACTGTAGGACAGTAACTTTCATTTGTTTCAAGCCACCCAGTGTGTAGTACTTTGTTACAGCAGCCCTTGGACACTAATACAACATCCAACCTGATGATGAGATATATAAAGATAAATAAGATACGATTCCTCTTCTCAAGGTCCTCACAATCTAAGAGAAGACACAGCTGTGGATATTTTTAAATTACAAAATGTTAGTGTTTCATAGTGTGAATATAGAAATCTGTACATGCTATAGAGACAACACAAAGGAGGGAATACGGGAGAAGCTTTGTAAAAAATGTGAATTTTAAAAATTCTTAAATTTTTTTTTATATGCAAAAGCACTGGCCTTTTTAGTGAATCCTTTTTCTCTTTTTTGTTTGGTTCCCTTCCTTTTATCCTCCCCTTTCAACCCATATCAATAAGCACTCCCTTACTCTAGTTAACCTTGTTAATACTCTGGTATTAATTTTTTCATATTTTTCTCCAAGCTTAGGTAATCAATTGTATTCTTACACACATATGTTGTTATTGTTTATTTTATAAAAATGTGATCGTATTGTAGATATTTTATGTATCTTTCTTTTCTCAACAAAACCTTGTAGAAACTCCTCCATTTCAATTGATATAGCTCTAAGTCATTCTTTTTATTGAGTGTATAATATTCCATCTGGTAAGTATACCATTCTTCTTTAATATATGCCAGCCGGCTTGGTAAAAAATGACATAGCATTCTTTAATTTGCATTTCTGGACTATTTGTGTATTTTAGCAACTTTTTATGTGTTTTTTAGCCATATCAGTTTGGCTTTCTTGAATTGTCTTTTCATATTGTTTGTTCATTGTTTTGATTGGGTTGCTTACTCTTTCTAATCAGTTTTTAAGAGTGTTTTGATTATTACCAGTATTAATGGTATATCCAAGTCTACCATTTATCATTTGATTTTTTCCTTCACTATATTTATCATATCTTTGTCATAAAATTTTTGGTTATATCATCAACTATGTCTATCTTTTTTTTAATAGCTCCTGATTTCTAGTTTATGTTAGAAAGATCTCAATAAATAAGTCATGGGGATGTAATGTACAACATAGTGACTAGAGTTAATAATGTGCTATTATATATTTGAAAGTTGCTAAGAGAGTAGATCTTAAAAGTTTGCATCTCAAGAAAAAAATTTGTAACAACGTATGTTGACAGATGTTAAGCTAGATTTATTGTAGTGATCATTTCACAATATATACAATTCTAGAATCATTACCTTGTACACCCAAAGCTAATATAGTAGTATATATCAATTATAACTCAGTTAAAAAAAAAAGCTCCTCTGCCACTTCCATGTAGCCTCCTAAATTTTCTTTTTTTCCCAGCTTTTTTAGAGTATAGTTAAAAAATGAAAATTATACATATTTAGGTAGTACAATGTGATTTTTTAAGGTGTACAAAGTGATGATTTAATATATGCACACATTGTGAAATGATTACCACAATCAAGTTAATTAACACATCCATCCCCTCACATAGTTACTATTTTTTTGCGTGTGTGACTAGAACACTTAAGATAACGATTTTAATCCTTCATTCTGTTAAGGTGGTGTGTCATGTTTATTGATGTGCATCCCAGGAATAAATCCCACTTGATCATACGTGTGTTCCTTTTAATGTGTTGTTGAATGCAGTTTGCCAATATTTTGTTGAGGAGTTTTGCATTCATGTTCATCAGGGTTATTGGCCTGTAATTTTATTTTCTTGTAGTGTCCTTATCTGGCTTTGGTTTGAAGGTAATGATGGTCTCATAAAATGAGTTTGGAACTGTTCTCTCCTCTTCAGTTTTTTGGAAGAATTTGAGAAGAATCGGTATTAATTCTTTAAATGTTTGGTAGAATTCACCAGTGAAGCCAGCTGGCCCCCTGGGCTTTTCTTTGTTGGAAGGATTTTTTTTTTTTTGCGTTACGCGGGCCTCTCACTGTTGTGGTCTCTCCCGTTGCAGGGCATGGGCTCCATACACGCAGGCCCAGAGGCCATGGCTCACAGGCCTAGCCGCTTCGTGGCATGTGGGATCCTCCCGTGTTGGAAGGATTTTGATTACCCGACTTAATCCCCTTACTTGTTATTGGTCATTTCAGATTATTGTTTTAGGATTCAGTCTTGGTAGGTTGTAGGTTTCTAGGCATTTTTCTGTTTCTTCTAAGGTATCCAATTTGTTGGCATATAATTTTTCATTGTAGTCTCTTCTGATCCTGTGTATTTCTGTGGTATCAGTTGTAATGTCTCTTCCTTCATGTATAATTTTATTTGAGTCCTCTTTCTTTTTCTTTCTTGATTAATCTAATTAACAGTCTGTCAACTTTGTTTCTTTTTTCAAAAAACCAATCCTGAGTTTTACTGCTCTTTGCTTTTGCTTTCCAAGTCTCTATTTCCCTTATTTCTGCTCTATTCTTTCTTATTGCCTTCCTTCTGCTAATTTTGAGCTTAGTTTCTTCTTCTTTTTCTAGTTGCTTGAAGGTGTAAAGTCCCTGCGAGGACAGGGTTGGCCCCTGAGGATAACTGATAGGAACTGAACCAAGTCACAGAGCTGCTTCAGAAGCCACAGTCAGACCAGAGTTGGTGGGCCTACCTTTGGGGACAAGGAGGAGAGTGTCTCCCACTGGGTCCTTGAGTGGGCAGGACTGCTCCTGACTGTAGCTGAAAGGGGCAAGAACCGAGTCATAGGGCTGCTTCAGGCTCATAGTCAGACTGAGGTCTGCAGGCCTACCTCCAAGACACAGAGGGGCATGTCTCCTGGTGGGCCTCTGGGCAGACAGGAGTATTCCTGGCCCATGGCTGAGAGGGGCTGTAGCTCAGATACAGGCCATTTCAGCATCTGTAGTCCGACTGAGGTGGATAGGCCTACCTACAGGGACACAGATGGGCATGTCTCCTGCCAGGTCCCTTGTCAGATGGTGCTGATGGCAGGATCAAGGCCAAATGGGGCTGTAGCTGAGTCCACAGGTTGTTTCCAGGTCTGTAACCAGGACCACAGTTGGTGGATCTGCCACCTGGACACGTGCCTGCCTTCTCAAATGGGTCTCCTCTGCCTCGGGCTCCACCAGGGTTTCACAGTCTCCTATCTGGATCCCACAGAACTCCCACACAGGCACTTTTGTCTGTGAAAAGCTGCCAAATTATTGTTACTGAGGGGGAGTATAAGTGGGGGACCTCCTATTTCACCATTTTGCTGATGTCCTTCCAGAGTTTCTTACAGAATTTATATTTTTTTAATTTTGCTTTTTACATATGTCTTTAATCTTATTTAAGATTTTTTTTTAATGGATAGTCTTTCCCCACTGATTTGAACTACCCTCATTATCATATATTACATTTTTACACACACTGAGATCCATTTCTGGATTCTCAGCTCATTTCTACTGATTTTGTTTGTTTGTTTGCTTGTTTTCGTCTGTTCCTAGCTTAATCCCAATTTTATTTGCCTTCAATGTCTTCTCAGGCAAGCACTCTTCAGTCTCCTTTTGCCTATTTTTCTTGGCTATTGATATTTAGTATTCATTCTTCCATATAAACTTTAAGAATCAATGTCTCAGGTGGGGTACGTGTCTAGCTCAGCCTGAGTCACATGCCCAGGGTGGGAAGCCAGTCTGGCTGCTTCTTTTCTAACCATCACACACCAAAGGTCTTATTTTGATTGCTCCCAGGGGTCTCAGACTCTCACAACAGAAAAAGTCTGATAACTTCTCTTGCAAGAGATAGCAGGGTAGTTACTTTCTATGCCAAGAAGATAATTTACACTCCTAGGGTGAACAAAGGAACATCTATTACTAGAGCAACAAAAAAGAAAAAACACACATTTTTAATCTCTGCTATATCACATTAAGGAAGTTGGAGTTTATTCAACTTGTAGGTATTTAGTTAGCCATTTAAAAGTTTTAGGTGCAAGAGTCACAAGATCAGTTTGGCAGCAGTGAAGAAGGTAGAATAGAAGGAAAAGAAACCAGAGACAGGAGGCCCAGTTAAGGTACTACTACAACAGTCCAGGCAAAGATGACAAAGACCTGAAATAAGGCAGTTGCCAGGGACATAGAGAGAAGAGGACAGATGTGAAAACCATTCAGCAGGTAGAATTGACAGGATCGCTGGATTTCTAGCCTGGGTGGCAGAGTTGATGATGTACAGCTAAATGACACAGCAACACAGGAGGAGGAGTAGACTTGGATGACAATGTAGATTATGAGCTTAGTTTGGGGGCACAGTGAGTTTGAAAGTCTGTGAGACATTCAAGTGGCAGTACTTGGTTGACATGAAGAGTATAGTGGATTTGGAGCTAAAGCGAGAGCAGGACTGGACAAGTGACTTTGAGAATCACCAGGATATATGTGGCAGTAAAAGCCATGGGGAGGAGAGCTGAGGATGGAACAGTGAGGGACACCAACATTTACCAGAAGAGGGGGGATTGGAGACAGCAAGGGGTTCTGAGAACCAGCCATTTAAGAAGCAGAAAGTGATCACACAGAAGATCAGAGAGAAGAGTTTCAAGAAGGAGGAAGTGGGGCTTCCCTGGTGGCGCAGTGGTTAAGAATCTGCCTGCCAATGCAGGGGACAGGGGTTCGAGCCCCGGTCCGGGAAGATCTCACATGCCGCAGAGCAACTAAGCCCGTGCGCCACAACTACTGAGCCTGCGCTCTAGAGCCTGTGGGCTACAACTATAGAGCCCAGGTGTCACAACTACTGAAGCCTGTATGCCTAGAGCCTGTGCTCCTCAACAAGAGAAGCCACTGCAATGAGAAGCCCGCGCACCACAACGAAGAGTAGCCCCTGCTCGCCACAAGTAGAGAAAGCCCGCCTGCAGCAACAAAGACCCAATGCAGCCAACAATAAAATAAATAAATAAATTAAATAAAAGAAGGAGGAAGTGGTCAGTTGTGCTGACGGCAGCAGAGAGGCCTCAGAAGTATCCAGTGGATTTGGCAATTACCAAATGGTGAACTTGGTGAAAGCAGTGTCAGTTGAGTGGGGTGTAAAGAAGTCAGTTTTTAAATGTAGAGTGAAGTCAAAGAGTGAGAGAATGTGCCAGATGTCTCGCCTTTGTCCGTCCAGATCCACACTCTACCCTTCACCACTGTGCTCTTTGTCCCAGATACATAGTAACATCAATATGTTCCCATGACTCTGTTGAGCTTGACCAATGGTGAGCCTTGGGAGGAGATTGAAGGGAAGGAGAGTGAAGTGGGGATATATATTCCCCCAACTCCCTCGCTACGGGGTCTGCTGTATTCACTCAACCATAGTTCACAGCCTTCTCCAGCTGGGTTCAGGTAACCACTCCCTCCTGCCTCTTCTCAGGCCTCAGAGTGGTAATAGCTCTGCTTTACTGGTCTTAGGGTTTTCTACCACCCCTTGTGTTTCTCTACATCCTGCTCACACCTTTGTAAAGAGTCCTTTATTAAACCTTCCTCAAATTATGCAAATTCGAGCACACCATTGGTGTTCTGCTGGAACCCTGAATGATGAGGGGGGAACCTTGGCGGGGAAGAGTAGAAAGATAGAAATATGCAAAGACAAGGGAGGTTTTGTCACAGGATTTATTTTTTAAGGGTTAGAGAGCTTTGGATATACTGACAAGCTCCTGGAGTTTTAACAGCCAGGGCCTATTTCAAAGGTGTGATCTGAGAGGAAGGAAGAAATAGGCAGAGAGCTCTTTGCTAGCCTCTGGAGTTGATGGCAGTACAAGTGGCCTCACCAATGTTGCCCGAGGCATTCTGGAACCTGTGTTTCCAGTTTGACCAAGACAGTCCATTTGACAGGTTTGTCCATAGTTCTGCTGGCAACTGTTGGTCTGAGCAATGAGCTGATAGAAAAGTAGACACAAAGGCTAAAGAAAGAAAATGAACAAAGATCAGGACCTCAGCAAACCCAGGCACCCCTCATTGCACCAAGGCAGTCAGACAGCGAACAAAGTTGTTGGTGTTTTTTAAACTTTGCCAGGCTCTGCGTGACCCAGCCTTGCTTACCTTGCCAGTCTCCTCTTTCGTGTCTTTTGCAGGTCGCTGATTCCATCTCTGCCCCGAGGGCCTCCTTTCTCTTTCTCAAATAATAATAAGCTCTGTTCTGCCCTTGAGCTTGAATTCTGACCTTTCCACTGCCTGCAACCTGTCACTCTCCCCAAGTCTCATCCTAGCTAACTCCTTCGCATGCTCAGAGCTCATCTTCAAGGCCACTTCCTCAGCAGGCCGACCACCCCAATTCAGACCCATCCCCTTGGTTCCTCCCTGTCAGGCAGCCCTGGATCCTCTTTCAAAGCAGTCGCCACATCTTAAAATGTATGGAGGTGGAGAATTTTATTCAGAAGGTCAATTAGATTTTATTACAAGCCTTTTGTCTGTGTTTGTGTGTTTTTTTTCTAATTAATTAATTTATTTTTGGGCTGTTGGGTCTTTGTTGCTGCTCTCGGGCTTTCTCTAGTTGCAGCGAGCGGGAGCTACTCTTTGTTGCTGTGCGCGGGCTTCTCACTGCTGTGGCTTCTCCTGTTGCGGAGCACGGGCTCTAGGTGTGTTGGCTTCAGTAGTTGTGGTGTGTGGGCTTCAGTAGTTGTGGCACGTGGGCTCAGTAGCTGTGGCTCGCAGGCTCTAGAGCGCAGGCTCAGTAGTTGTGGCGCACGGGCTTAGTTGCTCCGTGGCATGTGGGATCTTCCCAGACCAGGGCTCGAACCCGTGTCCCCTGCATTGGCAGGCCGATTCTTAACCACTGCACCACCAGGGAAGTCCCAGTTTGTGTTTGTTTTTACGTCTAAGTCTTGAATTCATCTGGAATTTATTTTTGTATATTGTATATGATGAGGCCTCTTTCACAGTCTAAACTTCTCAGCACTTTGCTGGACCCTCTTAAGCACTTCCTTTCACTTACTCATTCTTTCAATAAGCATTTAATGGCTAATGACCTCGTACTCCGCCCTTTATTGCACACAGAAAATAAAAGAGAATATCCTTATCGCAAAGGATAAAAAGAGAATAATGGCAGAGCTTCTGGGCCTTATGACTAGAGAGGACCTCAGTATGTTTGGGGAAGCAGACTTGTGAATGGAAAAATGACAGCATAACAAGGTAACTGCTTTGGTGATGCAGGATGATTATAAACTAATGGAATTCTGGCAAAGAATGCATTTCTGTTCATTTGAGTCTTGCACTGTTTGTAACATATGTCTTACCCACTGAAATCATTTAGTAAATACTTTGACAATTAACCTGAGTGTACATTTTTTAAACTTTCACTTTTCTCCAAAGTTCCAAATATGTGTTCAGTTACTTCCTAGATTTCTCCACTAGGATGTCCCATACGCATTTCCAACTCAGATGTCCTAAATGCTTTCCTCCAAAACCTGGTCCTCCTTTACTTTTTGCCTCAGTTGTCTGAGATGGAAAGCTCAGAATCATTCTCAATGCCACCCTCTCCCTAACCCTATATCCATCTGGTCACCAAGTCCTGTCTAGTCTAGGTCATAAATACTACGTGATCCATTTTCTTATTCCCACCGTCTTGGGTCAAGCCTTCATTATCAATTCCCTGAATTGGTAAAAAAAAAAAAAAAAAAAAATCCAATAGATCTCTCTGCCTCTTCTCTTTTTTCTCTACAATCTTCTAACTGCCACCACAGTGTTATTTCTGAAACACAAATCTGAATTTATATCTTCCTTGCTTGAAACCCTTTTGTGCTACCAAATATTTTTAGAATAAAATTCCAAATTTTTGACATGGCTCAATAAGACTGCATCTCTCTGGCTATAGACAAATCTATCTCAGACAAATAATCTAAAATATGGAAAAAGTTATATATGTAAAATCGCTCATTGGGTACTATATTAGTTTTCTATTGCTACTGTAACAAACTACTGCAAACTTAGAATTTAGTGCCTTAAAACAACACAAAGGAAAGATGGGAAGATCCCTGGACTTTGTAACTCTGGATTTATTTTTGTGTAGATGAATAACCTCTATCTGCTTAAGTCATGGTCCATTGGGTTTTCTATTATTTGCTGCCAAATGCAACTGTAATTTATAAATGTACTTCTATAATTAAAATAAAGAAAAAATCATCTGATTCAAAGTTACATTTCCCCAACTCCTTCTAATCCCTTTAAATACTCACTTCTTTCTCTGTCTAGCGAACACCTACGCATCCTTCAAAGCCCAGCTCAAATGTTACACCTGTACAAAGTCTTTCCCAAGCTTTCCCTCAGATTAATCATTATTGTTCCCGTGGCATTTTGTCCATGCTTCTATGATAGCACTTTATGCTATATTCTTCTATTTTCTTGACTGTCTCCTCTACTGAACTACAAGTACCATATGAGAAACCAGAGGGTTGAAACCATGTTTTATATTTGTTTCCTTCAAGGCTGACTTAGCACTCAGTATATAGTAGGTACACAATAAATATTTTATGAATAAGTAGACAAAAGAGTAGAAAACAATGTCTATATGTTTAAACCAAATATCATCCTCTCTTTTCTAGGTTAACACTTGTCCTCTCTTCACTTCTGTTCATTTGTTTATTTGTTTTAATTGGTAAAAGAATAGCTGAGGAGTTGGAAGTTAGGGAATGGGTAGTAGTACTCAGATCATTTTAATCAAGATGGGAGTAAGGGAATTTGAAGACATTTGACTGAAAATTAGGAAAAAAGTGGAGAAACACAGGAAGAAATTTAGGGCAGAAATTCAGGATTAAGAATGAGAATCTCTCAGTCACAACTATCCTAAATCATGAGCTGTCATGGCCAAAAGCAGTGTGGTTTTAGCAGACCTGGCCTGAACTCACAGTGCTAAGGGTTTATTTCCCAGCACTATATGCCGCATAGTTGGATGTGGAGGTAGGTCACTTACACCCACCTTCCTCTGACACAGCTTCTTCCTCTGAGAAGGATAACTAGAAATACCTGCCCACCTAGCTCACAGAATTGTAGTGAAGATCAAAAAGGGTCAGAATTATGCATAAGATTTGCTATGACACCCATTGCTGATGTGAATCATGCAGCTTTATTATATGTAGGAGAAAATAAATGTTTGGTGAATAATTGAATGAATGAATAAATAAATAAGCCCAGTTTGCTGAGGATCTTATTTAAATCCAAGACTAAATGCAGGCATGACTTCATCTTTAAGGTTTATATAAAATATAACCAACATATATGACATCATCATTACAAAGAAAACTCTCTTCCCCATTAAGTCACTGATCCTTAGACCTTCTTTATATGGGACAAAATTTTTTATTCCATCATTTGAGATATGGCTTGAAATGCACCAGGCCCGAGAAAGGTAACAGTGAGACTTAAATTATACTAAGGAATATATCACTAGTTTCCTTTTTTAGAAAGCATGTTCTAAATAGGGACTAAGGGGAAAATGAGTTTCTTTTGTTTTGCTTTGAATTTTAAATGGAATGTAGTGTGCTTTTTTATCTGTACTGCTAAAGGAGAGAATAATTGTGTGATCTAGAAGCCAGAGACCTACCACTCTGGTAGGTTATAAAAGGGGTCCTTCTCTATTTCCTCTGTTTTCCTGCCCTTGAAATTTTGGACCTCCTGCTTGATTTAACCTGACAGATAGCTATAATATTGATCTGAAGTTGAAAGCAAAAAGTAAAGACAACATAAATCCTCATTTATATATATTTGTGTATATATAGTTATAGGTATTTCTAATTTGGAAGTACATTAGAGTAGATCACAGGGGAATTTTCTTGATTTATCCCCACATACCAAATGCTCACTAACCTGCTCTTGCTGTGATCAAAATAGTCATCACAAACACCATAATAAAAAAAATCCACATGAAGAATCGGTCTATGACCTTTGCAACCTTTTTCCATTCTCTGCCCTTGGAACTGGTGGCCTTATGGTCTTTGAGGCATTTGGCAATGTATTCGATATTCCTCGTCAGCACTTTGTACCTTGCACAGTAACTGTCAACATCCTGCGGGTTTTCACCCTGGTACCTCAAGTCATTCTTTAAGAGTTTGTTCATTTCCTTCTTTCTGGGAAGGTCTTTATTTCTGGTTGTCTTCAGATTAGCCTCTGGAAGGTTGCCGTAAACCTTCATGAGGTGGTCCTGTTCCCTGTCTTGGCGGGGGCTCAGGCAGCTCTCACCCACATCGTAGACAAACAAGATCCTAGACATGTATTTCAGGATGACTACCCTGGCCCAGTGTGGCACTGGCCGGGCCTCGGCCCCGCAGAAGTGGATATTCATCACCATAATGGTCAAGGCAGTGGACGCTGTGATCAAGGCCATTGTGGCTATGTAGTATTTGCCTGGAAAATAACAACAACCAAGTTAGCTTAAAACTGTCCTTGTGTTTGGCTCAGAAAGAAACAAACACCTTTTCTAAGGAAGCTGTATACACTAATGGTTACTGTTATAGACTGTTGCAGCCTCTCCCTTGCGGAGCACAGGCTCCGGACGTGCAGGCTCAGCGGCCATGGCTCACGGGCCCAGCCGCTCCGCGGCATGTGGGATCTTCCCGGACCGGGGCACGAACCCGCGTCACCTGCATCGGCAGGTGGACTCTCAACCACTGCGCCACCAGGGAAGCCCACTATTATAGACTTTTGAATAAAACTGGGATCAAATCCCAGCTCTGTCACTCACTAGACTTGTGACCTAGAGCAAGTTATATAATTCTGGTAAGCCTCAGCTTCCTTCTTAATAAAATGACTATAATATTAGAGTCTAACTCATAGGACTATGACGAGGCTTAACTGAGAAAATACAGGAAAAGTTTTCAGCACTGTCCCTTGCCCTGAGTTAAAAGGTTTGTAAATTTTTGCTGAGGTCATGTTGTGAAAAACTTCCAATTTCAACAAACAAATAAGTAAACAGTGAATGATCTTGGTCGGTTCTCAGAATTGTCTTTGGACCTTGTTAATATGAAAGCTCATTACCATTGGGGAAGAAAGGAGACACTGTGTCACTATCAGTCTATAACATGTGATTGCATAAAGCAAATATTCATGAAAAAGGAAAATTAAGGAAGGAAACAATAAAGATGAGGGTACACATTTCTGAAATGTAGAACAAAGAACCTAGAAGATGAACAAAACTAAAAGCAAGCTTTTTGAAAAGTGTAATAAAATTGATAAACCTTTGATGAGGCCACTCATGGAATAGAGATGGGAGAAAGAAAGAAAAATGGATGCAAAAGAAAAAAATAAGAGAATAGAAATTTAGAAAACAATAAAAT
Source organism: Kogia breviceps (assembly GCF_026419965.1). Lineage (NCBI taxonomy): Eukaryota > Metazoa > Chordata > Mammalia > Artiodactyla > Physeteridae > Kogia > Kogia breviceps. The sequence continues at coordinate 83,442,607 of NC_081315.1, forward strand.
AATATTACAAATAGCTGTATGATAATACATTTGAAAACCTAGATGAAATTTCTACGAATATATAAGATGTCAAATTTAGTGTAAGAAGAAAGAACACTTGAATAGAAATAGGAATTAACCAATACCTCTACCCACCCACCTTCCAAAAAGCTCTAGAGCCAAAAGGTTTTACAGGTGAGTTTTACTGTATTTTTAAGGAACAGATAACTCCTATCTTATGAAAGTTGTTCCAAAAATAGAAAAGAGGGAAAACTGCCTAGAAAATCTCATTTTATGAAGTAAATTCAGGCTTGGCTCCAAAAGTAGCAAGAAAGGAAATATTAAGGCCATTTCATTTAGAGACACATTTGAGAAAGTCCTATAAAAATCATTGGCTAACTAAATCCTATGGCATCTTTAATTGATAATTCATCATGATAAAGAAGAGTTTAGTTCAACATCAGAAAACTGTAATATAATTCACTAACTTAATGGGGGAAAAGAAAAAACTCACACGATCATCTTAACAGATGAAGACAATGCATTCGATAATGATTATCATCTGTTTATTATTTGTTAAAAGCTTTGAGTAAACCAAAAATAAATGGAATCTTTCTTAACATTGTCAAGGCTGCAGGCCAAAAGCCTGGATCAAATGCTACACTTGATGCAGGAAATTTAAACAAACACACTTCTATGAGATTGGAACTCTATTTCATAGGTGTTACAACTAACAAATTGTGACTATTAATAAAGTTCTCAAGATCTGTGTGCACCCTTCCGAAAAAGATGCATTTCATATTATCACAGAAACAGAAAAAGTAATGCTTATAAAATTCTTGAGACATGTTCTGAGACATCTTTCTTCAGAAATTGATCCAGCTTGCTTTTGAATCTTACTGCTAAAGAAGAGAGAGGGATCTGTCAATTGATCTTACCTCAAACAGGGTTATTATTAGATGTTGTCACTGTCAATCATTTCTGCCTCAGAAGAGGTGATAAAAGTACCAATAAATGTCTTCCTCTTTATTAGTGGTGGTGAGAAAGGAGAGAGCCTTCTGTGTCTATTTCTCAAAAAGGTGTACATGAGTGTGTGTGTGTGTGTGTGTGTGTGTGGTGGGGTGGGGGGAGGTGTTGCTGGGAGAGACGTAACAAGGAAGAGATCTCCAAACAGAGAAACCAATGTAGTAACGTCTAAATACTGGGTAATACTGGATACAGGAGAGGGTAAAAGGGCAGTACAATATCCCTTTTATATTGCTTTCTAAGTCTCCTGGTGTTCTGAAATTTCTCCTCATTGATTACATTAAAGGACTAAAAATTAGGTCTAGCTTCTGATTCTCCTAAGCATCTATTACAACAGCAAGTCATTGAGATAGACATATTGATCTGGGTGTTAACCTTGGTGGCAGGAAGTAGGTATTAAAGGTGTTAGGAAGGATCTCAGAACAAGGGAGGTAAAGGAAAGGGGAAGCAGGGATGGTAGCCACAGACTACACTCCTTCCCTCAGAGGGAAATTACATTATTGCAAATTTTTGAAAATGTGTTCTACTTGAGAATCACCTCAGATTCCCAAATCTTGCCCAAGATTGCTTAAAAAGAAAAACAACCTCTTTGGGTGTAGGAAACTGCATTTTTAACAAGCTTTCTCATGCCTACTATACCCAGTAAAGGTTGAGAATTATTCTATCAAGGGTAGACGGCAGGCTTAAAAATCCAGCTCATCATTTCCATCACATTTATCACTCTTCCCAAGAAGAAATCCCTTGTGACGTGATAATAATAGTCACTTTTCTCTCAGTCCTCACCATATGCCAGGCTCTGCGTTAAGCAGTGGCACAATGAGGTAGCAATTACACAAATTTTGCAGATGATGAAGTAGAGACTCAAAGATTAAGTAACTCTCTTAAGGCTGATCTAAGAATGAGTGGTGAAGTCAGAGTTCAAACGCAGATTTCTTTGACTTCAAAATCAGGGTCTTAATCTATAAGCCAGTGGTTTTTAGACTTGAACGAAAAGCTCATCGAAATCACCTAGAAAGCTTTTAAAAAACGGCTTGCCAGGCTTTACCGCCAGAGTTTCTAATTAAGCAGGTCTAGGTGGGCCCTGAGAATTTGCATTTCTAAAATGATGCTAATGCTGTGGATCCAGAGACCATACTGTGAGAACCACTGCTCTAAACCATATTGCTCTCATTCCTCTTTTGGGTAAACCTGGAGACAGCAAGACAGCCACGTCTCTTTTCAAAGATGCCAACTGAAGACACCAAAAGAAGTATGTGACAGCCTGTGTTGGGTCTGAAGTTGACTTCATTGTTAGGAGTTTAAAGATACAGATACAACCCCAGTTACCACAGTGCTGACTCAAAGTGTAAGACACTTGAACTCACCTATCAGAGGGACATTTTCTGAGGCTGGCATGATCTCTGCCACCATGAGCTGAAATACAGTCATGGCCAACAGTATGGTCACTCCCAGGGAGACCTTTTCCCCAGAGGCTGCTGGGAGATAAAAACTCAAGGGAGCCAGAAAAGATATGAGGACACATGGGATGAGGAGGTTGACGATATAGAAGGAGGACCGCCTCTTCAGAAGGAGAGTGAACGTCACATCCGGGTAAGGCTCAGAGCAGCAGCCATAGGAGATCACATTCTTCACAGCAGGCATGCCATGCACCTCCCACTCCACATCTTCGATGAAGTCGGAGAGGTCTCCGCTGTCCAGGGCGTTGAATATGTCCACCTGATTGCCGTTGTAGGTCCAGGAACCAAAGGTCAGGTTGCACTGCTGATTATCAAAGGGGAAGTAGGTGACATCCACCACACAGGAGCTTTTGGTGATGGCTGGTGCATCCCAGGTGATCTGCCCATCATACCGCAGGACCACGTTGGTGTTCACAGGCTCAGAAGATTCATCATCAGCCCTGGAGGTCAGAGGAGGAAAATGAGAGCTGCTCGCCAGGACAACTCACCAAACTCCTTACCCCCGATAGCTCACCACCCTGCGCCCATCACTTCAGTGTCTTGGCAATGGATCACCATTCCTGTCACCCTGGCTTGAAAGTCTGGAATCATCTCTAATTTGCCCTTCTTCCCCATTTCCTGTGAATAGTTAGGGCCGAGTTCTCTTGGATTCTTTCTTTAAAGCATCTCTGCTTTATGTCCCTTCCTCTGCATTTCCAGTGCCTCTCTCTTGGTCCAGGTATAATGATTCAAACATCCAGACAAAAAGTAAACGTGGCTAAAATCTAACAGGGAGCTCCGCTTACCGGATTCTGTTAACTGTGGGCACAAGAATATTAAAGTAACTTTTGGTTGCTGTTGAAAGAGGTCTACATGTTTACTGTAGAACATTTGAAAAACACAGAGAAAAAATTACTCACCCATAATCTAAGAGATAATAATTTATTCTAGATATAACTTCTTTTTGCTTTATCAACATTTATGCCTTACATCTTGGGGGTACGGAATTTCTGTTTCACTTTGGGGAATGACTCTTTCTCCATGACCATTGTAAGGCAGATGAAACAATGATCAAGGTTCCTCAGCCACCCTTGGCCAGGGGCTGGCTGTGTGACCCGAGCTAGGACCAAGTGATTCACTCTCCCTGCAGCTTAGATCTTAAGCAGAGTGACCCAAAGACCAAAAAGAGTCACACTGGTGATGGCTCCCTATAAAAGTCTATTAATGAATTTTTTTTTTTTTTTTAAAGCTCAATATTCCCCACTGTCTTGAACTGTAGAGTAGTCCTGGTTTGTCCTTTCCAAGGTCTGGTCATTGATTTTTTTTCCTTTAATTCAGTGAGCCGTACGATATCCTTCCAACAAGTTCCTTTTGTCACAAGGTAGACCAAGCCAGTTTCTAATGCTTACAGACTTAACTGATGTTTCTGTTAATATTTTAATGCACAGTTTTCCAACTGTTCCTTACGATTTTTTTCCCTACAAAATATATTATGGCTAAATGTAATGTGGTTTGCTGAATTAGATTCTGGAACAGAAAAAGTACATTACTGGAAAAACTGGTGAAGTCCAAATAGTTTGTAGTTTAGTTAATAGTATTGTATTAGTCTTGACAGATGTACTATGGTTACATAAGATGTAACATTAAGGGAAACTGGGTGAAGAATAAACAAGAACTCTGTACCATCTTCGCAAATTTTCTGTAAAATTATCTCAAAATAAAAAAGTTAATTTACAAAAAAAAACCATTGAGACAATTTAAAAACATATATGATCATCTGTTCATATTCTTTTGCAACTTTATTTTTGTGGCTAAATGGTATTCAGTTACATTCCATTATAGAGATGTGCCATAGTTATTTAACCAATTCACCTATTTCAACGTTATGGTTGTTTCCAGTTTTTACATTTACAAGCAATGCCGCCGTGAACATCTCTGTAGTCATATTGTTGCACTTACCCACTGACTCTTTCCTTAGGTTAAATTGCTAGAAGAGAGTGTGTTAGATCAAAGAACTGGCATGTTTTAATAGTTTTTTTCCTACTTATTAAAATTTAAGTACCACAATGTTAACTGTAATGGTCTGATTGGGTCCACTCTAATCAGAGCATTACAGCTGAATTGTGGCACTCGGTTTTTAATGGAGGTCTAAAGAGGGGATATTTAACGTGGTCTTGTGAAGAGAACAAAATGAATATTTTGAAAATGCCTGAACCTACCCTCTGTAACAATGAGAAATATATATAGTTAGCTATACGAGAAGTGAGAACTGGAGGATGGGAACTCACCCATCCTACCTTCCTTGGTGTAAGAGATCTCAGGGTTAGAGAGAATCTATCTGGAGCTAGAACAATTGTATTAGTCATGGTCCCTGCAGAAAGTGAATGGCCCACTCAAAGCAGATAATTTGAGGAGTGTTTAATGCAGGGACTATTTACAAAGGTATGGATAAGGTGTAGGGCAACCACTCCAGGGCTAGTAACAGCAGAGCTATTACCATTCCTGGGCCTGAAGAGGTGAAGGGAAGGTACAGTTACGAAGACCTGGAAGGAAAGACTTGCATAAGAGGTCACCATGATAGGAGTTATACATTTCTGTCAAGGGACACAGCACGCCAAAGATAATAACTCTATAGGGAGAGAGCAAGGGAAAACATGCTCTAACCTCACTCCCTTTTCTCCCTCCAATTGCTCACTGGTGCTTCTCATTGGCCCAACCCAACCAGAAGCCAGAGGGCAAAGGAGCCCACTGTCTGAAAACATCACCCCAGCTCCTCAGGAGGAGTTTAAAGGCATTACTATTTAATTACTTCATGACCAATATCTTGTTTTATCTCCCTGGTTTCTCTGATCACATCTTTTTACAGCTCAGCACTTGCACTGGTTTCCTGTGGCCGACCAAACACTTCCAAACCTCCTAAGTTCAGTGTCCTAGATGTTCCATGATCTACTCCTATCCCACTGTGTAGCCTCTCACTGGTCTTCCTTCACTCACACACCACCAATCAAGGCTGAAACCCTAATAGATCCTGTGAATGTCTCTTCTTTACTCAAATTGTTTCTTCTGTCTATAATACCCACCCCACTTTCTGCAAGTATAAATCTAATACATCCTTCAAGACAGCTCATATGCCCACCCCTCTGAGAAGCCCTGCCTGCCCCTCCAGTCTGATAAAATCCCTTCACCTTTGAAGAGCTCTGGCACTTTATTTCTGTGTTATGAGGGGCCTACATTTTACATACATTTCTTTTTTTTTTTGCGGTACGCGGCCCTCTCACTGTTGTGGCCTCTCCCGTTGCAGAGCGCAGGCTCAGCGGCCACGGCTCATGGGCCCAGCCGCTCCGTGGCATGTGGGATCTTCCCGGACCGGGGCACGAACCTGTGTCCCCTGCATCGGCAGGCGGACTCTCAACCACTGCGCCACCAGGGAAGCCCAACATACATTTCTTATTGGACTGTTCATTGAGGTCAGAGACTGAGTCTTAAAATCCTAACCCCTCAACACATGACTGAATGCCTCACAGAAGAAGGATTTAACAAAGAAAGGTAAGTGGGTAGGTAAGTGGGTTGATTGAATCAATACTGCTCATTCTCCTTTAGAAAGTAGCAATGACATCACAGAAATATCACAGAGAGATTTGGGTTAAAATCTTGGTCAGGTTTTGTAACCTTGAGCAAGTAACATTTCTATCACCCACCTGTAAAAGTAGAGGTTATAATATCTTAAGGTTTCTTTTTAAATGTTATCTTAAGTAAATAATTAATCTATTAATTTCTTATTGCTGCTGTAAAAATTTACCACAAACCAAGTGTCCTAAAATAATACAAATTTAGCATCTCTACAGTTTTAGAGATCAAAAATCCGAAAATCAAGGTTTAGGCAGGGCTGCATTCTTTCCAGAGGCTCTAAAGGAGAGTCCATTTCCTTGACTTTTCCAGCTTCTAGAGGCTGCCTGCATTCTTTGGTTTAGGGCTCCTTCCTTCCATCACTCTGATCTCTGCTTCCTTTGTGGCATCTGACTCTCCCACATCTCTCCCTTATAAGGACTTGTAAGATTGTTTCCATTGACCCCAGCAAGGTAATCTCCTCTCAGATCCTTAATTTAATCACACCTGCAAAGTCTGTTTTGCCATGTAAGGTGACATATTCACAGACTTCAGGGATTGGGATGGGGACACTCTGGGGGCAATTATTTTGTCTACCACACTATGTCGAGCCCCAATTCACTGCCTGACACATAGTAAGTGTCCAATACATATGAGTTTCTTCTCTTTCCCTTCCCTCTGTTTCTAACTGGATTCCATTTTCCCAACTAGAAAATGAAAAAAATTACAGGGACAAAATTTCAAAATGGAGATCGAGAGGGCAGCGTTCAATAATATGACCCTAAGAGATTATTTAAGTTGTTTTCCTCTTATCTTCCCTTTCCTCCAACACTTAGTGCCCTTCAGGCAGTTCCTTCTCCTCTGGTCAAAGACTGAGCTGACTTCAGCTTTGCACTTGAGCAGAAAGACCTTTCCCAGCAGGGACTGTAAGAAGCCAGATCCGCAGAACTGGAGAAGTGTGGGCTGGTGAAGGAGAGAACAGTGAGAATCAGCCAGTTTTTCTGGTACCAGACAGTGCCTGGAACCTCGACATAGGCTTTTCTCTTTACTCAGTCCCACAATCCACCCTTTTTCCCATCTCCAATGTCTCCCTCCGTCTTTCATGTGTCCCCCTTATCTTCCCTTCCATGTCAAAATGAAGTCCCTCTTGGGCTTCCCTGGTGGTGCAGTGGTTAAGAATCCACCTGCCAATGAAGGGGACACGGGTTCGAGCCCTGGTCCAGGAAGATCCCACATGCCACGGAGCAACTAAGCCCGTGCTCCACAACTACTGAGCCTGCTCTCTAGAGCCTGTGAGCCACAACAGCTGAGCCCGCACACCACAACTACTGAAGCCCGTGCACCTAGAGTCCATGCTCTGCAACAAGAGAAGCCACCGCAATGAAAAGCCCACGCACCACAATGAAGACCCAACGCAGCCAAAAATAAATAAATAAATAAATTTATTAAAAAAAAAGAAAAGTCCCTCTCTTTCTTTTCAAGGTTAACTTCTCTTCTTGAACTGTGACTTCTTTCCTTCCAAGTCTCTTTCAGTATTTCGCCTCTCTTGGTCTCTCTTATTCTCTCTGGCTCCTCTAATCCCCTCCCAACTCGGTTCCCAAGTCTCCCTACCAACTTCCCTTCCTCCCAGGCCCCTCCCACCTCTCTCCTCTCTTTCTGCACACCGCTCTCAAGAGTAATTGATGCATGCTGCTTTCACTTCCCCATCTTGCCTGTATTCTTGCAATTTGGCTTCTTCCCAACTTTCAAAGTGTGCTCTTTCAAAGGTCACTCATGACTTGCAAATGGACAAATCTAAAGACTCTAAGAGTCTGTCAACCCTTCCCAAGCACTTCACGCTGTGAGTTGTTCCTAGACATCCTTTCTTCTCTTGGTTTCTATGAGGCAATTCTCTCAGTTCTCCTTCTACCCCTTTAACCATTTCTTCTGAATGTTCTCTGTAAATTTCTTCAATGAAGAAATTCTCCATCTTTATCCTCAGCCATTTTCTTTCCCTCCTTGAGCAGTTCTACAAGGGCTTAAAGGGCTTTTGATAGCTCTAGCCGTGACCTTCTTTCCAGGCTTAAAACTTGCCTTTGCAATCTCTTTGTTGGCTGTCTCCTCTGTTCCTTTGGTCTCCCAAACTGAACAGGTCTCACACCAAACTCATCATCTTTTTCTCCAAACCTGTTCCTCTTCTGCCTCATTTATTAACAATCTCATCTTTCTTTTTTTCTTTTTAAGGAGTTTATTGATGTATGATTGGCATACAATAAATTGCATACATTTAAAGTATACAATTTGATAAAATTTAACATATGTATATCCAATCTCATCTTACAGTTTTTCCATCCTTTCAATTCTCTAAGCTACTTAAGCAGAACTTAAAGCTAAATTGTAGACAAATCTTTCTGAGTACCACAGGGTACCCAATTTCTCACTAGGTCTAAAATCCAAGTATCAAACTGGTCCATTAAAATCCAACCATTAAAACTCTCTCATAGTAAACACACTTCTGAAATTTCTGTAATCCACTCTTTACCTAATCTAAAAATGTCAGGAATCCTTGCACCCTCTTATACTAACCATTATATTGGCCACATACCTATACTAAACAACCCCACCAGAACTTTGAGCCCCAATTTACTTATTCCTTTACAGACTTGGTAACAGCCAATATCTGCTTTGAGTCATTATATTGTTAAAGAGCTCACTACTTCTTGGGAAAATTCATTATTCAAATTATTAGTTATTTTTTAAAAATTACAATAAAATGCAATTAAAAAACCCTTTAACTTCTACTCATTGTTTTGGGTTTTGTCCTCTGGAGGAATTTTCTCTTTTTTCTCTACCTTGTTTTTCCTATGATTGCCTGTGACAGCCATCAAGTCTTCCTAAGGACCTCTCTCTTCCAAACTAAGCATCAATAAATTCGACTGCTCGTCATATGAAATAGCTTCCAGGCCCAGGACCATCCTGATCACTCCTCAGCAGCAAGTCTAACCCATGGATTCAGGCACCAATGGTGAATCTAGATGTTAAGCATCTTCCTGCCCAAACTATCTTTATCACACATGACTGGATCACCTGCTTTATACCCCTCTTTATTCTCCTTACCACCACTCAGGAAGCCCATTTTGTGGTCTACAAGTTTCTGTACCAGTTTCTGAGAAGTACTTATATTGATTATATCAGGGAGCAGAAGATTCTGCAGGTCCAGGGATTCAGCTAGAAGGACCAGGTTCAGGGTCTTTCCTGGGGACCCCAAAGGACTGGGGTCCCTCCTTTGCCTGATCCTCTAACTCTCTTCTATTCTCATTTCAGTTGTTTAAAGGAATGCAAATGACATCCAACCATAAGTACATTTAGGGTTTCCTCTGAATAGTAAAACTCTGATGTTACTGAGAAGGAGAACACACAGGAAAATAGAGGATCCAAAACAGAACTGTCCATGATAGGAGGGGAAAGAAGACTAAAGAGTCAATCCAGAGGAAAGGAAAAGAGTTGATGAATCAGTGTGGTGAAAAGGGTCTGTGTGTGAAAGAAAAGGGGACCAGAACTCACACTTCTCAAAGCCAGCGATCTGTGGGGGAAAGGACGGAGAATGGGGACAAAATTTACCAAAGCCGCAGCAGGTTTGTGTGAGCTCATGAGTGCATAACTGGCTTCTCTGATAAAGGGGGACTGGGGTAGGCTTAACTTAGGTCACGCCAGCTCGGAAAGAAGTGTTTCAGTAAGAGCTGGGCACTGCTTCAGTCAATCAAAGCAGGAGGAAAAGGAGAACCAGCATTCTGTTTTTCTCCAGGGAGAAGTTTGAACTTATAGAATGCTGTAAGTGTTCTATGTAAAGTGTATCCTCTGATTACTCTCCTTCACCCTGTGTGTGGGACAAGGTAATGGACAACCTGGATCAATCTCTTGCCTGCTATGTACGTGTGTGTGTGTGTGTGTGTGTGTGTGTGTGTGTTGAGGGGCGTGTGAACCAGAGTACTAAAGCACCAGAACTTGGATGTGATCTTGCTTGGGAAGGGGTATGGAAGAGTTGCCATTCCAGAGTGGGGAATGGACAGCAGCATCAGGGCTATGATTCATGAGGTCATGACCATTGGACAAGCTCTCTGAGTAAGGACTGAGACTAAAATCCAGGCTGCAACCTACCAGTGGCTTCTTGAAGGGAAACTCACATCCAGTAGAAGGCTGAGCTCTCAGGAGAGTCCTTCTGAGCTGCTCCCCATTCATATTGCTCTGCTCAAAGAGGAACCTTTCCCAACCCTGAGAAACTTGAGTTCCAGAATAAAAAGAGAGAGGAGCCCCTTTGACAACAGGTGGAGCACCTGAATCTGAATTGAGACAGCTATCTGGTTCCTTCTCAAAGTGGGATCCGTGGAACAGCAGAACTACCATCTGGAGCTTATAGAAATGCAGAACGTTAAACTCTACCCCAGACTTACTAAATCAGAATCTGTATTTTAGCAAGCTCCTCAGATGATTCGTGCACACTTTACAATTTTATTTATTTATTTATTTTTTGCAGTACGCGGGCCTCCCACTGTTGTGGCCTCTCCCGTTGCGGAGCACAGGCTCCGGACGCGCAGGCTCGGCAGCCATGGCTCACGGGCCCAGCCGCTCCGCGGCATGTGGGATCTTCCCGGACCGGGGCTCGAACCCATATCCCCTGCATCGGCAGGCGGACTCTCAACCACTGCGCCACCAGGGAAGCCTACACTTTACAATTTGAGAAACTTAAACCTACCCACTCGCCAAGGCCCCTTGCTCTCCAACCAGGAAAAGGCCAACTGGTGATCTTATGATCTAGTTCATCTTCCACTCCATACAAAGTCCAAATGCCATAGGCCAGCTTCTAGCAGGCCCATTCTGATTTAATCTTAATAGTATCATGTATTTTTGACACATGATCTTAGACAAGGAAGCACCACTGTTAAGGGTTGAATTGCATCTGTGAAAACTTCCTATGTTGAAATCCTAGTCCCTGGCACTTCAGAATGTGACCTAATTTGGAACAGGGTCATTGCAGATGTAATTAGTTTAGAAGAGGTCATACTGGTGTGGTGTAAACACCTAATTCAACAAGACTGGTGTCCTTATACCAGGGAAAATATGGACACAGACAACACACAGGGAGAACATCATGTGAAGAAGAAGGCAGAGATTGTGTGATGCTTCTACAAGTCAAGAAACTGAAGATTACCAGCAACCACCTGAGAAGCTAGGGGAGAGACAGGGAACAGAGCTTCCTCACAGCCCTCAGAAGGAACCAACCTTACCAGTACCTTTATCTTGCACTTCTAGCCTCCAGAACTGTGAGACAATAAGTTTCTGTCATTTAAGCCAACCAGTATGTGGTACTTTGTTACAGTAGCCCTAGAAAACGAACATGGCTTCTAATACAGTTTCTCATCTGAAAAGGGGGCTGTAACTCTAAGATTTTGTGACCTATTGTTTTATTATCTGAGGTTTTATGACCTTCACTTCAGGGACTAGGAACATGAATAGACTTAACTTCGTGCATGTTTTAAACTTTCTTTTTCCATTATGTTTACATTCTGTTACATCAATAAATTCATTCCTGAGAAACTACTGACTTGCACTTACTTGTTATACAGGACAATATCCGGCCTCCACACCAAGTCGCTGGGGATCCTGATGGAGTCCAGTCCATCATACTGGTCTCGATCCCACGTGAGATACGCATCGTGCCAGATTTGGCGGATCCACAAATAGGCAGTCAGAATTTGATTTCTTTCGTCCTGCACAATTAACCCAGATATAACTTTATCCCATCAACACCTCAACTGAATGCACTTGTCTCTAGAACACTTATCTTCAAAATAGGAATTCCAAGAGCACTAGTCTATTTCCAATAAGTAAGTGAGAATTTTTCCAGTCTATCCCCTTGATTGACTGCCAGGGTATGTTTTTTTCTGTGATTTAGAATGTACAGTGGACAAATATTTAAATCATCAGATCTCTGCATGGATCAACTGTCCAAATTTCTCTGAAAATGGATCAACCGATGATTCTTTTGAATGCAAAAGTCGGCAAACATCGATAATGTACCAAAGAAAAGTCTTTCAAGTTTCATAACTTCGTGTAATTAAACACATGTAAGCATTATATAAGGTAAGTCATCTTAAAACACCAGCTTTTGGGCTTCCCTGGTGGCGCAGTGGTTAAGAATCCGCCTGCCCATGCAGGGGACATGGGTTCGAGCCCTGGGAAGATCCCACATGCCGTGGAGCAACTAAGCCCGTGCGCCACAACTACTGAGCCTGCGCTCTAGAGCCCACGAACCGCAGCTACTGAAGCCCGCGTGCCTAGAGCCCGTGCTCCGCAACAAGAGAAGCCACCGCAATGAGAAGCCTGTACACCACAACGAAGAGTAGCCCCCACTCGCGGCAACTAGAGAAAACCCACGCTCAGCAACGAAACCCCAATGCAGCCAAAAAATAAATAAATTAATTAATTTTTTAAAAAACCACCACCTTTTAAAAAATGGGGATAAAAATTCACATTACATGAAACTCACCACTTTAACCATTTTAAAGTGTACAGTCCAGTGACTTTCAGTTTATTCACAATGTTGCGGAACCATCACCATTCTCTACTTCCAGAACATTTTGTCACCCCAGAAGAGAAAGCCTATGACCGTCAAGCAGTCTATCACTATTCCCCAATTATTCCCACAGCTCCTGGCAATCACTACTCAGCTTTCTGTCTCTATGTTTTTGCTGATTTTGCACATTTCATAGAGATGGAACATGTAATGTGTAACCAACTTTCTTTAGATGATCTAAGACTGTTAGTGTTAATGGCCAGGATTAGGTAATTTAGTGAAATTAATTTTGTAGAAAGCTTTCTTCCCCTGGAGTTCCCTTCTTCTATCAGCTTGCACACAGAGCTCCCTGTTCTCACTTTCTCTCAAATTCCCAGTTCAGACATTCCCTTTGGAAAGCACTGTTAGTTTCATTCTAAACATTTCAGAGTTACCACTATGTTACTCACCATATCCTTAATCTGAGAAAGTGTAATCTGGAGCGTGACATTCAGGACTTTATCTGTATCCTCTACTGGACGAAGAGCATTGGAATAATCTTCAAAAATGTCATTAAACAACTTCTGAGCATATTTTCCATCTGCTGTTTCTCCAACTGCTCAAAAGAGGGACCTGATCAACCTTCAGTGTCGTGTATATTTCAAGGCAAAGCACAATAGCCCGAGGACTAGCATTGGGGATAATCTAGCATCAGCTAGGGACAAGCTCTAGGTCAATGGGAGTTATTTTTCTGGCACACCCTACAGGATTAGTATGAGTCAGTAAGAACATGAAGTACTTCCTTGCAGTTAGAACATTTGTTCCTTCTTCCTGGCCCACCCTAAAACCCAAAGCAGTGGGCCCAGATGAGCGACAATGGTTACACGCCCACCAGCCTCTTACCTCTCAGTCTGGAGGCAGCAAAGTAAATCCAACAAAAGGAGATGCAGAAGTGGGGCCAGTTCATCTTTTTCCTAAGCCTCTGTAAATTCCCAGCCAGGCAGTGCGGTCTTCCAGTTCTCTGTGAATGGGAAGGGTCTGGTCACAAAGCACCCACTCTGCCGCTATCTCTGCACAGCAGAGAGCTCAGGCTTGCAGTGCACGGAGCGCCCTAGGTCCTGAGATCCCTCCCCATTGGTAATCTGAGACTGGCAGCTCTAGTAGCTGAGAAGTCAGGAGCCCCAGGTGGGTTAGGTCAGGCAGTGCTGTTCTGGGGGAGCCATCTTGGTTGAGCATCCCTAGCTATACCTTCAGCAGGAATATCCAGACCGAACTTTCAGGGGAAGAGAGGTAGGAGTCCGACACTCCCTGAGATTCCACCTAAGCAGACCAGACACTTTCTATACCTGCAGCAAGAAGACTCAGCAGGGGACTAAGGAAAGCTGAACTGACTCAGCCGTGGCACAGCCATCTGGAAAGGCCCTATGCACTTTGAGTGGCTTTTGAAGAGGGAAAGAGAAGCAGTTCCACAATCTCCAGAATAGACTGGCATTTGGGTTTCTTCTCTGTCTCTGCTTCTCACCACTCATTCAGTTGTCCCACTGAGCACAGATCTTGTATAGGAAGGGGTGTGTGTGTGTGTGTGTGTGTGTGTGTATACGTGTGTGTGTGTATGCAGGTGAATGGGGGGCAGAAGAGCATTCACTTGCTTCACAAGCAGCAGCACTATGGATTGGATTAGGAGTGGAAGACCTAGGTTTGACTGCCAGCCCAAACCCTCCCTCACAATACAGAGCTTTCCTGAACCAGAAACTGGGAAAATCATATCCCCTGTCTCCCAGAGCTACTGGGATACTGTATAGAGAAGCACTTTGTAAATTGTAAAGCACTATGTAAATGTTAGTAATTTTCACCTCTGATCAGCTTTGCAGATATAGAATTTCTATATTTACCAAGTCACCCAGTGTTTACTAGCTCTTTAAAAAAAAGTTTCAAAGGCTAACCAAATCAGCACGAAAATGAATCATAACTGATGATGATATTACTAAGGATGCTTTGCATTTGCATGCTACTTCTTATAATTTCAGTCATTTCTCATATGTGATCTAATTTTGCTCACACTAAAGGATGTCAGTTTCCAGTTGCCACAGCCTGTCCCTTCTCTTGCCTGGGGAAACTGCCTTGGGAAACCAAATTAAGATCATTCAGTTGCCTGGAATCAGAGCAAGGAAATTGGATAGCTGTACTTCATCAAATTACAGCCATCTGATGAGTCACTCTGTCCCTCTTCAGGAATATATCCTCCAAATGGAATAGACACTCAAGCCATCAGCTAAGTGCGTTTCCTAATTGCTTATGCCCTTGTGTTGATTGTGAAGACATTATTTTTCTGACGCCCTGAGTCTGACTCATCAAATGACACAGTTCCCGGTCCCCACGCACAGGCCTCCCTCCTCCAAAAAACCATCAGCTCTGGAATCTCAGAGGCTGAAGGTCCTTTTGAAATTGAATTGAATGCCTCATTTTCTCCTGAGGAAACTGATGTTAGAGATTCGAATGGCTTCCTTCCAGCAGCACTTGGCCAGAGACAGACTCCAGGCCACCCACACCAGCCTGATGTGCTCCGCAGGCTAACGCAGCCTCTCCTCCTTCTCATGGTGAGAGACGCTCTGTCTTATGTGTCTTTGATGCCTCACATCACTGAGAACAGCCCCTGGGAATAAGTGCTCAGTGAACACGCGGTGTTAGCTACTGCAGCTGCTGCTTGAAACCTGCCTCGAAAGTAATCATCTCTGGTAGTCTGATTGCTTTTAATTAACTCAGTTCATTCAGTTGGTCACTTGAAATTAAAAAAAAAAAAAATGGTAACACTTGATGCTCACCTGTCAATGTTAATACAAACCAAATTAAACCAGTACTTTTGGGGGGGAAATTCTGCCTTTTAGGGCAAAGATGTTAATGACCGGAAAGCAAACTCCTCTCAAATTTATTCTAAAAATAAACCACTAGGTGTTTTCTCTGGGACCTGTGCACTTTTACCCAATCACTGTTTCCCTAAGCTCCAAAACACACCAAAAAACAAAAACAAAAACAAAACCAGAGAGAGACCTTTAACATAGTGGTCCTGTAGCTTGTAGGAAACTAATGGAAGAAGTAATCCCTTGAGATCACCACTTAGAGTTCAATAAGGCTAAAAAGCAGGCAGATATGCTTTAGACTGATTTTCTAAAATGTGGGTTCAGACAATGAAAATAATCTGAATAAACCTCAACCATCTAGAAATTTGGAACCTCCAGAGTACACCCTATTTCCTGAGAGCCCGTTAACAGGAATGGTCATATCTGTTGGCATATTAATTCAGATACACAGAGCCCTAAACTATTTAAGTTGGGAAGTCCATGATATTCATGCCAGGAGCTACCTTTCCCCAGCTCATGGGTAGAAATTCTGAGCAGCATTTCACCACCGTTTGTGTGGTGTCACCATCTGAGGGAGTATATTCTGGCCAGAAAAAAGGGACCCACAATTCAGGAAATTTCTAGAGAGCACGATAACCCTTTCAATGTCTGCGCCTTTTGAGAAGCAGCCTTCCTTGCCACAATAAAGGATTCCAGCCATTTCAGAGTCACTGGGAGCCAAATCCTCCTCTATGGACCCATCTTGAGGGACTTGTCTATTCCCAAAATATAATGTTAGGCTATTAGACACATTCTGTAAGATCTTAATATGTTTTAACACAATTTGTGTTGTATAAGAAATACATGTCTAGTGTAGCAAGATTAGAAAGTATAGAAAAGCACAAAGAAGGAAAAGAAAGGTCACCCAGAAGAATCCAACCAGGCAGAGACAGACGGTGTTCATGTGGCAGCCGCCTTTTTCAATGGTCACGGAACTGTGTTGTCATGTTCTGTGAGAACTGGAGGGACCCAGGTCAGTAGCAGAACTCTGCCTCACTCCGTGAAGATCGTGAGTACAGAGGAGCGCAGAAGGTGCATCTAAATACTCCTTTCCTGTTCTCATGGTGGTGCATCGTAGTTCACACAGGATCTACCTTGAATGGTCTCCCATCCTTTCCTACCTTCTCCCTCCCTCAGGGTCCCAGCTCAACCCTTGTTGGCTGAAGCTGCTGAGAACCCTTTGCCCATTGAGGTCATGCTTTCTGGGGGCATCTCTGGCTCCATTCCAGGAGAAGGATGGCAGTGCTTCTGCTGTTTGGAATAGAGTTCCTGCCTGACAGAGAATCCTAATGAAATTTTTGCCAAAAGACCCTCTCCCCAGTAGCAGAGGGGGAGGGAGGGGGAAAGACAAAGGAGTGAAGAGCACAAATATCTTCATTCTGTTAACGTGTATTTTTTTAGCAAAAATCAAACATAATGCTTTGTAAAGGATTTCCCCCCTACAAATTAATATGGTATGGATATTTTCTCCATTTCATTAAATCTAAAATCAGAATTTTTTTTTTTTTTTTTCGTTACGTGGGCCTCTCACTGTTGTGGCCTCTCCCGCCGCAGAGCACAGGCTCCGGATGCGCAGGCTCAGCGGCCATGGCTCACGGGCCCAGCCGCTCCGCGGCATGTGGGATCTTCCCGGACCAGGGCATGAACCCGAGTCCCCTGCATCGGCAGGCAGACTCTCAACCACTGTGCCACCAGGGAAGCCCTGAATCAGAGTATTTTTTAACCCTTGAAAAGCTCATGGACCATCTAGCTGATCTCCCTTGTTTTACAGATGAAAAGTCTGAGGTCCACCCAAAGGGGATAGACAGGACAGGATGACAAGTCTCCATTGCGAGCCAAGCCAGAGACCCTCAGCCTCCCTAGGAGCCCAAGATCTTAGCAGAGGAGAGCTGTCCTGGGTGCTCAGAGCTGTGGCACCTGCTAACCAATGCCTCCCAACTCACTGAAATCTCAGGAGGTTCCCCGATGGGTCACTGAGGCCCTATTTCACACTACTTTCTAATGCACTCATCCTGGGCATGTGTCTCGAAATAAAAAAAATCAGAGCTTTTTCAAAGGAGTAATCTCCAAGTTCTTTTACCATGCACCAAGGTTTGGGATAAGGGTTGGTAGCTAAGATGTCAAATCATGCCAAAAGGGCTACTACCCACTGAGGCTATACTCTCTGAACATTTTCCAGTTTGTTTTGTCTTTGTTTTCATAATCAAGAAAAGCAGTAGAAAGTAGAATTTAAGAACATAAACTCTGGAGTCAAACTGCTTGGATTCAAGCCTTCCTGCCACTTCCTAGCTGTGTAACTCTGGACAGATTACTTAACCTCTCTGTGCCTCTGTTTCTCCATCTATAAAATGGGGACAATTATAATAGTAACTGCCTCTTAGGGTTGTTTTGAGAACTAAATGAGTTAACATACATGAAACCCTTGAAACCAAGCAGTACCTTTCAGGGCTTTCCTAGGGATAGACGCTCCCCCGCTATGTCCCCGTCTCTTGTTTGTAGAAAAGCTATAGCCTCTTAGGCATTCCATGAGTTCCAAAGAGCAAATTTAATGAGAGAAGTGAGAAAATGAGGAAGAAAAGGAAAGAAATCAAGCAAGACAAAGTTTAGCCATAAAACAAAGTCAAGGATCTTTAGTTCCTCCTCAAGGGCTATAGGTAAGTAACATCCTGAGCCATATCTCTGAGTTGTTTTGCAGGTACTAAAACCCCTACCAGGAAGAAGACATTAACTGCATGCTGACCACCAGCACATAGACCCCAGACTGGTTGGAAACAGAAGGCTGATGATGTTGACTTCTGAATTACCACCCAGTTACCTCACCACCAACCAATCAGAAAAATGTCCATGAACTGATTAGGCAACCCACAACCCTCATCCTTCATGTTGCTCTTAAAAACCTTTCCCTGGGGCTTCCCTGGTGGCGCAGTGGTTGAGAATCCGCCTGCCGATGCAGGGGACGCGGGTTCGTGCCCCGGTCCGGGAAGATCCCACATGCCGCGGAGCGGCTGGGCCTGTGAGCCATGGCCGCTGAGCCTGCGCGTCCGGAGCCTGTGCTCCGCAACGGGAGGGGCCACAACAGTGAGAGGCCCGCGTACCGAAAAAAAAAAAAAAAGCCATTGGGGAGTTTAGGTCTTTTGAGCATCAGTTGCCCATTTTCCTTGTTTGACACCTTGCAATAGAGGTTATACATTTCTTCAGCACAACCTTGTGCCAGTAGACTGGCTCTGTTTTGAGTTGGGTAAGCAGATACAAATTGGGCTTGGTAACACCCTAAGAACAGTGACCATAAAAAGTGCTAAACAAGTTGATGATTAAAGGGGGAAAATGCAACCCCAGCATTAAAACTTGAGCATTTAATCTGTAGCCACAGTTTACCCATCTATCTATCCATTTCTCTCTCTACCCCTGCCCCCTGCCCTTCTCTCTCTCTCTCTCTCCACCAACTTCTTCTTTATTAAAAAAAAAAAAAAAAATTATTTTATTTATTTATTTTTGGCTGTGTTCAGTCTTCGTTGCTGTGTGCGGGCTTTCTCTAGTTGCGGTGAGTGGGCTTCTCGCTGCGGTGGCTCCTCCTGTTGCAGAGCACGGGCTCTAGAGGCCCAGGCATCAGCAGTTGTGGCTTGCGGGCTCTACAGTGCAAGCTCAGCAGTTGTGGCGCACGGGTTCAGCTGCTCCGCGGCATGTGGGATCCTCCCAGACCAGGGCTCTAACCCGCGTCCCATGCACGGGCAGGCGGATTCTTAACCACTGTGCCACCAGGGAAGACTTCCACCAACTTCTTGACAGAACTGATTAGAGGATATTATTTTATCTGACAAGCAGTTTGTACTATGAGCGGGAGAACATCAGTCCTGCCATTGTCTTGCTGTCTTCTTTTTCACTGCAATATTAATATTATTGTCAATCCGCTGTGGATTTAATTATTTACATTTTTTTGTTGCAGTCTTTTTAAATCTTCTTTTCTGCTTTGTGAGAGTTAGCAGATCTAAATCTATTACAGAGGTTGGCAAACTCTTTAGGTAAAGGGCCAGATAGTAAATATTTTCAGCTTTGCAGGCCAAATGGTCTCTGTAGCAACCATTCTTCTCTGCTGTTGTGTTGTGAAAGCAGCCAAAGGCAATATGTGAATGAATAGGCATGGCTGTGTTCCAATAAAGCTTTCTTTATAAAAATAGGTGGTTGGCCAGAGTTTGCTGACCCTTGATATATGTCATCAAACCCTTAAATCCACTTAATCAGGCTCAAGCACCGCAATAGGGATCCGCATCCCAGATGAAGACAGAGCACAGCCTGAACGGAAAAGAGAGTCACGATGCAAAAGCTTGATGTGGGCAGATGCGTGGGGAGGCCAGGGCCGGCACTGAGTGCAGCTCAGCTGGTCCCATTAAATCCCACCTGTCTTCCAGTGCAGGATCCCAGGAGCCCTGTACAGATTCCCAGAGAGGGAGCTCTCCCACATAAAAGGAGCCCTTCCACTGAAGAACCAGAAACACATGGGAACTGGAGAGTCCACAGGAGCCCTGTTTGACGCCTGGAGGCTGGACAGCTCTCCTTCACTTCCACAGAGTGACCATTAGAGTACCCTGGCAGGGAGTCAGAGTCCCCAGATAGGGGTGACATATGCAGTGTGATAGAAGCTGTGGGCAACAGCCAGGCTAGGGACTGAGAGCAGTGAGCAGCAGGGCAGTGTTTCAGAAGTACACGTGAGACCCCCTTGGGTCCCCAGGAGTGAGACGGAGAGACCCTGGAGGCAGGGCTCCAGCAATATCACTAAGTAGAGACCCAGAGCCCTGCTCTGCTTCTAGGATGGTGCCCCCATCCCTCAAATGTACCCAAATGCACTTGGCTTGGGGAAATGCAGGTGAAATCAGAACAAAAAGGATTCCAGAAGGGAAGGAAGGAGGACCTCCTGGAAAACAGGAAGAGTGGGCTACATATCTCCATGTGGTGCTGGAGCCACACCCCAGGTGACCATTTTAAATCACATGTCTGACCATGTCACCCCTTTGCTCAGTCCTCTCCATTCCGTAAAAGGGGTCTTTCCATTGAAGAGCCAGAAGCGTATGGGAACTGGAGAGTCCACAGCAGCCCTGCTTGATGTCTGGAGGCTGGACAGGTCTCCTCACTTCGCTGTAGTACCAATTAGAGTAAAAGCCCAAACCCTTACCAGCTTTCCATCTCAAACCCTCTCCCCTCACTTGCTGCACTCCAGCGTGCCCTTGGCCATATCCTCTTGGCTCCCTCTCTCTCTTCCTTCTTGGTTCAGTTCAAATGTCGCCTTATCAGAAGTCCCTTGCCAGACAACTCTACGTAAAACAACACTCCACTCTAATCTACCCATCTTCCCTGCTTTACTGTCTCATCCCACTATGACCAGCTGAAGTATGTGCATGTCTGTGTGCACTTGCTTGTTTACTGTATGTCTTCCTACTAGAAATTAAGCTCCCTGAGAGTGGGGGCTTGTTCTTGTTCTATGCTGTACTCCTAGACCCAGAGAAGACACTTTTTTTCTTTTTTTTTTTCGCGGTATGCAGGCCTCTCACTGTTGTGGCCTCTCCCGTTGCAGAGCACAGGCTCCGGACGCACAGGCTCAGCGGCCATGGCTCACGGGCCCAGCCGCTCCACGGCATGTGGGATCTTCCCGGACCGGGGCACGAACCCGTATCCCCTGCATTGGCAGGCGGATTCTCAACCACTGCGCCACCAGGGAAGCCCCAGAACCTTTTTAGCACTTGTGTTATTTACAGCCTTACATTGCTAGTCTACTGCTGTATTATATTTTAACCTATGTCAAAGCAAACTCCTTGAGAACATGGATCATAACTGCTTTATATGTAGCCTGTGCCTCATACATAATCCTAGATCAGAGGGAACAGCCACCAAGATCATTAGCAGCATCTGCCATGGATGCAGGAGGAGGGCAGGGAGGCATCTCCCCCATGTCTCTGCTGACCTACTGCAACAGAAAGAACATAAAGACACAGAAGGAGTCCTGTGGCCCAGGTTCAAATCTTGGGACCACCACTCACTATTTATGTGAGCTTGAGCAAGTCACAGAATTTCTTTGAGTCTCAGTTTTCTCATTTGTAAAAACGATAATTATAATATTTACTTAAAAGGTTTATTGTGAGGATTAAAGAGAAAACAGATAAAGTGCGAAACACATACTTGGTGTATAGCAGGGTCTTGATAAATGTCAATATGATTCCCCTGCTGAGACACATGGGCTCCAGCAGTCAGCAAAACCTCTACTGGTAAAAAGAGACCCATTACGTTGCCAGCAGAAGAGCCGTAAGCAGGTGATAAGGGATGTGCAGTTTTCTGGGTCAGGAGAACAGCTGATACTTAATCTAGGGTATCCGATGTGTCCCAGTGAATGATCTGGGGATTGGGGCCGGCTCTGGTGTCTGTGCTTTGTCAGAGGGCACATGCTCTTCTCCCTGAAATGCCCCAGGGGGGTACATTTGAAAGCCATAACACTTTACACAGTTGTATAAGGTGAGTACCTTCTGGCTTCCTCTTATTTGGGGGGTTCGTGTTCACTGTGTGCTGAGGAGCCCCATCCATGAGACACTTTGAGCCTCCTTGTCAAGGCCACTTGTTTCTCAGGGCTTTTTTGAAGTTCTTCTTTGTTCTTGAGTTTCTGATCCTTTTTCACCGGAATATGTTCTCAGCCCACTGATTTTATTTCCTCTTTTCACAGGAGCTTGTGTGTTTCCAGCTGCACAATCTTTTCCTGCTATTCGCAGTCACCGTCCGTCTGATGGCCACGCAGAGTTAGGTGAAAGACAAGCGGGGAGGATGAAGGAGGGGGACTCTCTCCTAGCTACTGACATCTCCCACAGACGTGCACCCCCGAGAAGCTACATGGCCCCGAGGTCCCAGATCCTCAACAACCCCACCCCCATGTCCTGCCCTGGTCCTGGTGCGTGGGAACTAGAGGGGGCGTGTTAAACCCAGAAAGAGGTGAGAGCGGCTTTCTCACCAGCTCAATGTCCTCCTTCATCTCCATTCCCACCTGCCCTCAGTGTCTGAGTCTCATTGGCTCAGGCCCGCTTAGCAGAGAGCCGCTAGGCGTGAATGAGTAATTTAGGCCCTGTTCCTGAGAAGCAGGTTTTGGGAGAAGCAGATGAAGGAGGGTGCTGAAAAGGAAAACAGGAGAAATGGAAAAGTCCATTCCCCATTTGTTTCCCCAGGGCCACATTTAAGTTTTCTATGCTCTGTTTTTTCTTCTTCTCTATCATTGCCCTTGACCTAGGCTCCTTACCCTTGACCAGGATGAGAGGAGACAGGGAGAGACCCAGGAAGGACAGGGAAACCATGGGTCGGGGTGGGAGTGGTGGCCGTGCATTCACTGAACATGTGTGAGCCCTGTCAGGCGCTAGACCATCGAGTTCATTGCCTCTTTTCAGGGCCTTTTGGAGCCATATTGGGGCATGGGATCAAAAGGGAAAATCAATAATACTGATCCTGTATTTACAATTTTGATATTTTTGTTTATAATGAATTTTTGGCATTAATTTTGACTTTTTAAATTATTGCATTAGAATGTGATCCATACTCATTACTGACGTTTTTGCCACCTTCTTAAATTTGCATCACCCTAGTCCTGGCCTTGGGTAGATCTAGACCAGCTGATGGTACTGGTCAGTTCACCTGGTTGATGGTTCCTTTAGGAAAGGAAGGCTGGTGGCTATAAAAATAATCTAAAAGAATCAAAGTCCATTTTTTAAATACGTAACTGCAATCCTACAAAAAGAATTGGAACAAAGAATGAAATTCTCTACCACAAAAATAAACCAAATTTTAGACACAATTTATCCTTTATCCTTTTCTAACAAAGCCAGGGTACTTCACCTTTCCAGCCACCAGGTGTCGCTGTAAACTCCCCGCATGTCCCGACACAGGGCCTTGAAGATGACGTCATAAACGAAATCTGGTTTTTAACCAGCTCTAAAGAGATGGCACAAAAAAACAGCTTGAAATATAACAGTGTCAAATGCCAACTCTTTAGAGATCCATCCGTTTATCTAGGATTTCTGACTAATAGCTAAATGCTTATTATACTACAGCCTACCAACAGATTTAAGCTATGAAATAGATTATTAGAGTTAGTGTGTCCTAATCAATATACTTTCTAGAATGTTCCTGCGTTATTCTGTCCTCATCTCTTAGCCAGATCAATTTCTAACAGAGCACAATCAGGTCTCAGAGGAACTAGCTCTTCATGGGGTTTGTAGGACTAGATATCTCACTTCTTTGGGGCAGGGAGTTTTGAAAACAGTATTCAAACCATTTGCTTATGTTTTTTAAAAATGCATGAAATGCTATGGTCAAGGTCCAGAAAACAAAGTGGTGGAAAAGTCATGCCATTTGTTAAAAATCAGTTTACTTAGACGTGCTATCATCCTCTCCCTTCACACCACTCACCCTGCCCTCAGAAAGAAATGTAAACACTCCAGTGAACAGACTATTTCCTCTGACCTTAATTTTTTTCTGAGTTTATTCTACAAATAAGCCCTTCTTCATTCAATACCCTAGAGGGACCATAGATCCTTCCTCAAAGGGTCCGGAAATATTGCTCTTCTGGGAAATCTCGGTGATGATGCTTCTTGGGTTTCCCCAGCTTGTCCAACATAGCCTCTGTTCTTCATTTAACAGGAACAATGTCTGATGTTTATGGAGGGCTTACTACATGCTTGTCAGTTTGATAAGAGAATCTGAAAAATATGACCATGAAAGGCCTTTTCCATGACTCTGTTGGTTTTTTCCTAGGCAACTTGTCCTTATCTCCCCGCTCCTTCAATATTGGATTCCTCAGATTCAGTCCCAGGCCCACTTCTCTCGGTCAATGTAGTAGAAATCTTAGCAGTTAAAATAAAGTCTCAAACTATAAGAAAAGAGGGGGAGCAATAGTGGGTTCCAGGAGGATAAATGAATTGCATGACCCAAAGAGGAGTGCCAACTGCAGGCTTGATCCATCATCTCCAGGTAGATGAATCCTTTATATTAGGGCTTTTCCATGTTAAAGCGCAACCACATCACAAGGTAGAAGGAGGTCTTGTTAAAATGCAGATTCTAAGCCTGCTGGTCTGAAGTGAGATTCTTTGTCCATATGATACTGATGCTGCTGGTCCATGGACCACACTTTAAGTAGCAAGGTTCTCGATGATGCTATCACTATAATGCATATGCTTTAGATATAAAACATGCCTAAGTTGCCAATTACAGCAACAGACCAGATCAATATATTATAATGGCTGAATTATGGGATGGGGAATATTGATTGTGAACATTTTAAAGAATGCATGCTTCTGGTCTCCAAAACTCAGAATCTCTTTGAACTTAAAAGGGACTTAAAAGTTCCATGACATCAGAAATGAGACTTGATTGTCTTTAAAAGGCTCAACCTAAAGACTAATTGTGATGGTTTGAATTGCTAGTCCAGTTTCCTCACTAAGAATCAATCATGTGATAACTCAGAATCTGCAACTTTGGCTCGTCTGAATTTTTTTGGTATTGGTAGGGGAGGGGTGATGTGTATGATTATTGCCACCATAAATTGGTATAGAAATAGAAATTCCAGGAAGGTACAAAATAAAAATAAGAATTAAAATATGCCTAACAATGGAGATGAGAACAAACAACCTAAAATCCTTGATAGTAGCAGTTTTTAAATAAACTGTACACGATTATTTCTGTAGCCATTACAATACTTAGTGTGTGTTTTGTCAGTTTTTTAAGGCGTTTGATGCACTTATGAAAATCCAGTGTGTCATGTTGTGATTTTAATTAAATGGATGAAAGAATTTAATTCAGGCTTGGAATCAATGCTTCAATGTTTAGGGAAAATTAGTTTCTTAAAATCATAAGTTTTGCTTTGTTAGTTATATACGTCTTATAGAGAGAGAAATACTGACTGTCGAAGAATTAAAAGAATGCTAATTGCTTAATAAGTTTACGAGACAGTCTCATTGATTCTGTTTTTTTTTTTTTCCTCTGGCTGCATTGGATCTTCGTTGCTGTGCGCAGGTTTCCTCTAGTTGCGGCTAGCGGGGGCTACACTTTGTTGCCGTGCGCAGGCTTCTCATTGCAGTGGCTTCTCTTGTTGCAGAGCACGGGCTCTAGGCACGCGGGGTCAGTAGCTGTGGGACAAGGGCTTAGTTGCTCCGTGGCACGTGGGATCTTCCTGGACCAGGGATCGAACCCGTGTCCCCTGCATTAGCAGGTAGATTCTTAACCACTGCACAAGCAGGGAAGTTCCCTTGCTGATTCTTTTAGTGTATCAGCCACTCCGAGTTCCCTGTCAAGGCAAGACTTCTGCAGTTCCCTTCTCCTAGAATGTGTGCTTCCCCCATTTCACATGTCTATTTGTGTCTTAGAGCACTTAATGACCCTTACCCTAGGTAGTGATCTCCTTACCACTGTCTGTAATCCTCATAGCCCTACGGAGTTATTAGTATTATCCCATGAACAGACGAGGAAGCAGGCTTGGAGAGTTTTAAGTAACACACCCAAGTGGCAGAGCTGGGACGCAACCAAAGTCTTTCTGACTCGTGAGCCCACGACCGTTATGATTACGCTGAATTTACTAGACAGCGGTCTCTACTGATGAATGGTAATGCTGCTCAGGGAGCCTGCTGTGGTCTGTAAACACAAAGTCACACAATGACAGGAACTCCTAGAGCTTTCTCCGAAAAGAAGATCTGGGACAAATCATTGAACACTGCTTCCTTGAAGGAACAATTATGGGAGAACACAGTGAAAACATTTACCTATGATTTAGGCCTTAATGTAAATTATGCAACTTGCCCTTTACAAAATCCATGCAGTGATAAGAAACGGAAAGCTCTGCAAAGCTCTTTTTTACATGGCAAGGCAGCATAACACAGTAGTTCATTGCCTCTGAAAGGACTCTGGCCCCAGACTGTCTGGGTTCAAATCTTGGAACTGCCACTTTTTAGCTGAGTGGCCTTGGGTAAGTCACTTAAACTCTCCGTGTTCAGTTTGCTCATCCCCAAAAGAAGCCTAATAAAGGACCTACCATGAGGCTGTTCTGAGATTTGAAGGAGCTTAAAACTGACTGTATCTCTAAAAGCAGTTAGTAAACATCTACTACACATCTGATAATCTATTACAGACACCTAACCAGTTAGTTGAGGAATCAGTACTTGAACCTAGGATATTAGACTCTAAGCTCTTTGGCACCAGATCAGATCCCTGCCTTATCCACTGTGGCTGGACCTTGCTAACATGTATACCCAGTAGGCGTGAGATGCCGTCTCTCTGCCTCTCTTCCTCGCTTTCACTGCTGCATTTCTTTTCACTGTGGAATTGAAAACCCCAATTGCAGAAGAAGGTCTATTTATAGCTGGAAAAAATTAGTGTTATTTAGCCTGAGCTTTTCTGCAACCACCAGTCCCTTACTGTAAGAGCATCCACATTTACATTGCAACATCGTTCTGTTTTCCCAGTGCCCTGTAATCATTAATTAGCTTCTCAAAACAATGTTTATTGAATGTCTGCAGAGAGAGAAGCCTGATCCAGCCTTCTTCCGTCAGAAACCAGCGTCTTCCTGGAGCTCAGACTCCCACATACCAACCACTTACTAGGCAGCTCTGCTTGGACGTCCCACATGCATTTTATTTTATTTATTTATATTTTTTTAAAAAATTAATTTATGTATTTTTTGGCTGTGTTGGGTCTTCGTTGCTATGCGAGGGCTTTCTCCAGTTGCAGAGAGCGGGGGCCACTCTTCATCGCAGTGCACGGGCCTCTCACTATCGCGGCCTCTCTTGTTGCGGAGCACAGGCTCCAGACGCGCAGGCTCAGTAGTTGTGGCTCACGGGCTCAGCTGATCCGCGGCATGTGGGATCTTCCCAGACCAGGGCTCCAACCCGTGTCCCCTGCATTGGCAGGAGGATTCTCAACCACTGCGCCACCAGGGAAGCCCCCACATGCAATTTTAGACATGGCCAAAATGTAACGCACCCGCTCCCCCGACCTTCTTCTCTGACCCCAGCCGTGTGTTCCTGATTTTGGTGAATGGGGCCACCATTCCCATCTGCCCATGCCCAAACTAGGAGTGTCCTAGACTCCCCCCCAGCAAACCACCACAGCCCATCTGTCACCAGGCTTCATCAGTCCCATCAACTAAGGCCACATCGCCTCTCTTATCTCTCCTGGCACAGACAGAGTAGTATGGCCTGGATTTCTGTGATTGCCAGGCTCACGCTGGTCCGTCTACTTCAGGCTCTGCCTCCTCTAGTCCTGCCCTCACATTATGTAGATATTTAGAAATCTGTGTTATACCCCCTGTGGTATGAAATCCTTCCAGGTTCCCCCATCATCCATAGGACGGAGCCAGAGGCCCACCCTAAGTAGATGAGAACCTTCATATTCTCAGCACCTTGCCCACCAGACCCATCTTGGGCCATCTCCGTGTAGCGTTCATAACGAGGTGGATTTCCTACACTCCTCTGCCTCCGTGCTCTTGTACATGCTGTTCCCTGGGCCTGTAACACTCATCCCGCCTTTGCCAACCTGTGAACAACTTCTCTTTCAAGACATTTTGAGAGTCACCTAATCAATGAAGATTTTTCCAACCTCCTGGGGCAGAATTCTGTACTATTTCCTCTGTGTTCTTGAGGTTTCTCGTAAGCACTTCTATTCTAATGTGTATCCAATTGTTTGTTTACATGTTTGTCCCTGCAACCAGACTGAGCACCTCTAAAATGCCCTATTTGTCACCATATCCCAGGGGTCTGGCATAAAAGAGGTGCCCAATAAATATTCATGAAATATATGACAGTTGACATCCTCCCACATCACACTTGCCCCTGGCAGTCTTGGCCCGCTTCCCCTGAGGACTGGCAGGGTCTGATGTCACCTGTGGAGGACTGTGGGAGCTGAGTGCTTTGGGTCTTAATCTTACTAGGCAGGTACCTGTACCGGGCATGGCTCCCTGGAGGGCAGCCGTAGGAGGAAGATGAAACAAATCTGGGTATATTGCAGTACAGAATGTGATAAATACATCTGGCAGGGAAGCCAGCTACTTGTTCCCAGGTCTGTCAGTGTCCCAGCTTGTCAGAGAAGGACCCTGTATTTGTCCTGGGAACCAAAAGATTCCAGTTAGAACAGAAGAGTCTAAGTGAATTTAGATTCCACCTTTGACCCAAATCCAGTGTTGGAACAGCCTAGCTATGTATGTGCTCAAGATTCTAAGCTCCTAGAGAAAGAGATCTGCGTTTAATTTATCTTAGGTTGCAAGCCTCTCAGTGGGGGGTAAAAAGTCACTTAATTAGGTGTTTTTGATGAGAATAAATGTTTTCAGATAAAAATTAAAATTTTTTGCTAGTTTCCTAGTACAAACAGGCCCTGGGAGGTATATTTTGACCAACACTCTGTTGTTAAATTCACTCTTCCTGAAAATATTTACTGAATGCTGGGCAGAGAGTTTTCAGAAAAATTAATATGTTACCCCATCCTTCAAGATGCTTATGGACTGTTTGGAGAAAAAAGCAAACTTCTAAGGAAAGTTGAATAATAGTAAGAGAGTTAAAGGGGTGACTCACTGACAAATGAGAAGTTCAGAGAAGAAGGAAGACATTGGTCCCCCTGGGTGGACTGACTCAAAGGAGAGGCAGTGGGGCTTTCACATGACAGTTTGGACCAGCAAGACAGAGGGCATGAGGTGGCAGGAGGGGGCATCTTGGTAGAAAGAAAAGAGCAGGTCCTTTGGAACTTGGGGTTTGAGTTTCTATTCTGCCATTTATTAGAAAGCTATCTCAGGCATATTTGAACCTCTCTGCACTTTAGTTTCCTCACTGGAAAAACAGGGGTAGTATTATCTACCTCATGGGCTACATATAGCATTCAAGACCACAAACATTTCACACAAACATATGTGCTAAGCCCTGGAGTACAAAGACAGAAAGAAAAGGGTCTTGCCCTCAAGGGCTACCACATGAGGAAAGGTAGGTAAATATTAGTCCCCCTCTTCCTTTACCCTCCAGGTATCTGTCACTTTAAAGGAGAGGTGGCCAGACCCAGTGAACCACAACTAGGTGGAATTCAGTACATGGGTTCACAAGTTTGGAGACAAAATAAGCTCTTAACATCCACTGCGGAGGATTCCTGCCCTCTGGTCCCACCTTCTATTAGGAAGTGGATCTGTACCCCCTGAGGCCATAGCTTCCCCCTTGAGCTTTGATGAAGTCTAGAGGGAGCCAAGGTCAAAGGCAGTAACCCTTAGTCAACTGCTATCATTACCCCAAATGCCTGCTGTTTACTTCCTCACTTAATTTACCCCAAATGCCTGCTGTTTACTTCCTCACTTAATTTTTGTAATTACAAAAGGCAACCACTAGGGGGTGCAGGAGCAAGAAACTGAGCTCTGATCCCATTTAGCAGGCAGAATGCCTTTTTTTTTTTTTTTTTTTTTTTTTAATTTATTTACTTTTATTTTTGTCTGTGTTGGCTCTTCATTTCCGTGCGAGGGTGTTCTCTAGTTGCGGCAAGCGGGGCCTTTTGTTTTCTTGCTGAAAAATGTACTTGAGGTCCACGAAGCATACATTGTGGGCTGAGAACAGTACTTTCTGCATCTTGTAGAAACTCTTTGTAAAGAACATGGGTCCCTTAAAGCTAAAAAATCATTCTTGACTCAGCCCATCCTCCACGGCCCATCAGACTGGGCCAAGGGTTTCTTAGCTCTGGTTCCATTTTTCAGTGTTTCCTCCTGATTAAAAGCCCTTTGGCTCAGCAGGATTGTCTATAATGACGGTAAATGGCTCACCGGATGACGAGGCAATCTTTTCACATCTTGTGCTGCAATCCATCTTGTAAAGCCTCACCACTGTCTGAATCCACAGCCCTGGATTCTTAGGAGAGCCATCTACCTGGGGTTATTGGTTTGGGCTCCTGTTCCCCACCCCCATCCCCTACCCCAATTTCCCACACCATCTGCAGAGACTTGAAGAGCTATCCTACTCTACCGACCTACGGCAATCCTCATTAAAATCAAGCACTCATTCGTCAGAAAAAAACCCCAAAAATATCTCGGATCTCTATGTGTCTCTGGGGTCACAATAACTCAAGTCTCCATGACAAAGCTTGTTTTTCCTTGCAGGAGACTGCTTTCGCAAGGGTTCGTCTCTTACATTTTCTTCGAGACACTCACGCACACTCCAGCAACAATAGAAAGGAACATGATTTCCCAAGCAGGTTGCCTAGAAACCACTCCTGTGTTTCTGAAACTAATTTAAACGTGAAAATTCAGCTCCTGACTCATGCCAGGAATGCGTGTAATGGTTTTCTCAGTATTTTACTTTCTTTTTCTCCCACATTACAAAATAATGCCTGCTCATTGCACAAAAATTGCAAAGAATATGAAAATATAAAGGTCCAGAAAGAGAAAAATCCCCCATAATCTTACTATCAGAGGCAATCACTCTTGTCATTTGGGAATATTTTCTTCCAGGCTATTTTTTTCCTATGCATTTGTAACGTCATTGATACAATATTGAATGAACACAGAGCTTGCTTTTTCCCACTTAACATAGTGTTAGCATTTCCCCATCTGGCTAAAATTTTCAGAAAATTTATTTTTTAAATGACTGCATTATATTACAGTCCATTTTCCATTATTTACTTAACCATTCTTTTCATGCTAGACATTTAGGTTATTTCCAGTCTTACACCATTAAAATAAATGTTGTGATCATCTTGGTATAAAACATTTACTGTATATTTCCTTAGGATAAAATCATAAAAGGAGTTTCAAGAAGCCTGATCATTTTAAAACCTTTTTAAAAAATATTGAAAAAAAAAAATATTGAACCTAAAAAAAAATTGAACATTTTAGGATTTATTATTTATTTTTATAAATTTATTTATTTATTTTTGGCTGCATTGGGTCTGCGTTGCTGCGCGCGGGTTTTCTCTAGTTGCGGCGAGCGGGGGCTGCTCTTCGTTCTGGTGCTCTGGCTTCTCATTGCGGTGGCTTCTCTTGTTGCATCGCACAGGCTCTAGGGCATGCGGGGCTTCAACAGTTGCGTGCTCCGTGGCATGTGGGATCTTCCCAGACCAGGGCTCAAACCCATGTCTCCTGCATTGGCAGGTGGATTCTTAACCACTGCGCCACCAGGGAAGCCCTGTTTGTTTGTTTATTTATTTATTTATTTAGGCTCTGCTGTGTGGCCTGCAGGATCCCAGCTCCCTGGACCAGGGAGCAAACCCGGACCCTCAGCCATGAAAGTCCCAACCACTGGACTGCCAGGCAACTCCCTATTTATGATTTTTTAAAAAACATTTAAACAGTACATTAAAACATAAATTTCTGTCTCTCTGCTGTCTAGTACCACTTCCTAGAGGTAACCACTACTAGCAGAAATTTTCTATGAATATAGAAGAACATATATATTGTTTGTTTATTTGACACTGTACATTGTTCTACCACTTGCTTTTTTCACTTATTGTATCTTGGACATCTTTCTACATCAACCTAAATTGATCTGTTCTTTTTAGGAGTTGATAATATTCCACTAGATGACCTACTATCACTTATTTTTGTGGACACAACTTCTTATATATTCAGTGACCTGGGCTCCCAGTGGTGGGTCTGAATCTACACTGCTGCACTCACATCATACCTTTGCTAGCAGAGGGAAAAGATGGTGACAAAAGCAACGGCTTTACCCCTGGAATTAGTATTATGGTCTATGGAGGTCTCCAGAATTTCTGTTTTTGTTCTTTTTTTTTTTTAAACCTAAGGTTGCTACCCTTTTACTAATCCCTCCCCTATTTCCCCTACTCCCCAGGCCCTGGCAACCACAATTCTACCCTCTGTTTCTGAGACCTTATTTATTTATTTATTTGATTACGTATATAAGTGATACCATGTTGTCTCTGTCTGGCTTATTTCACTTAGCATAATACCTGGGATGAATCTGGAAATAGCAGGATTTCCTTCTTTTTAAAGGTTGAATAATATTCAATAATAATAATAATAATAATCCATATACATATGTATATATCACATATTCTTTATCCACTCATCCATCAACAGACACTTAGGTTGTTTCTGTAACTTGGCTATTGTGGATAATACTGCAGTGAACATGGGAGTTCAGATATCTCTTTGAGATAATGATTTCATTTCCTTTGGATATATACCCAGGAGTGGGATTGCTGAATCATATAGTAGTTCTATTTTGAATTTCTTGAGGAACCTCCATGCTGTTTTCCATAGTGGTTGCACCAATTTATATTCCCACCAACAGTACCCAAGCATTCCTTTTTCTCCACATCCACTCTAGCATTTGTCACCTATTGTCTTTTTGAAATAACATCTTAACAGGCGTGAAGTGACATCTCATTGTGGGTTTGTTGTTGTTGTTTATTGTTTGTTTGTTTTTATTTTGGCTGTGCTGGGTCTTCACTTCGTTGCAGCGCGCAAGCTCTTTGTTGCAGCGCATGGGCTTCTCTAGTAGTGGGGAGTGGGCTTAGTTGCCCCGCAGCATGTGGGATCTTAGTTCTCTGACCAGGGATCGAACCTGCGTGCCCTGAATTAGAAGACGGATTCTTACCCACTGGACCACCAGAGAAGTCCCTCACTGTGATTTTGATTTGCATTTCCCTGATGGTTAGTGATGTTGAGCACATTTTCATGTAGCTGTTGGCCATTTGTATGTCTTCTTCGGAAAAATGTCTATTCAGGTCCTTTGCCCATTTTTTAATTGGATTCTTTTTTTTTTTGCTGTTGAGTTGTATGAGTTTTTTGTATATTTTGGATGTTAATCTCTTATCAGATATGTGGTTTGCAAATAATTTTTTGCATTCCAAAATTTGCCTTTTAATTTTATTGATGGTTTCCTTTGCTGTGCAGAAGCTTCTTAGTTTGATGCAGTCCCACTTGTTTATTTTTGCTTTTATGTCTCCAACTTTTCTATTCTTTTCTTTCTTTCTCTCTTTTTTTTTTTTTGCGGTACGCAGCTCTTTCACTGTTGTGGCCTCTCCCGTTGGGGAGCACAGGCTCTGGACGCGCAGGCTCAGCAGCCATGGCTCACGGGCCCAGCCGCTCTGCAGCATGTGGGATCTTCCCGGACCGGGGCACGAACCCGTGTCCCCTGCATCAGCAGGCGGACGCTCAACCACTGCGCCACCAGGGAAGCCCCTGTCTCCAACTTTTCTGATCTCTACACCTGTTGATTAAAATTTTGAACATGTATCCTCTTCCATTTATCTATATATGTTTATTTATAGTTACATACATGTATACTTTATTAATATATTATTATTTACATGATAGAACATACACTAAATATGGACATTTTAATGAGCTAAGTTAAATTTATTTATTTATTTCTATAATAAAATTATATATAATAAATAATAATAAAAGCATTTTACTCTTTGGATAAGAGCAATGTGATTGACTATGCTTCATTATATTTAAAAGTATTAGCTTAACATCTTCTATTACAGTTATTTTGGGGTTCAGCTTATTTCAATGGTTGATTTTAAGGGTTGTCACGGCAGGAAGAGACCCTTCACAAAGGTATGTAGATCCAAACGGAAGAGAAGTGTTGCTGGCCCCTCTCAGAGTCCTGCTCACCAAAAATGCAAAGTTGTCTTCCTGACCCTGAGTTTTCATCCTAGTCAAAAGGAAGATGTGATTCCAGATGCTACATGTGGGAGTGCCCTTCCTCCTCATGAGACAGGCCAGTCTCCGGGGAGTTTCTCTCAAGTCAGGAGCAAGGCTCCCTGGGGCTGAGGGCCCAACAGGCATGTAGACTGGTGCCTCATTTCCTCGTTGGATCTCCAATTTTGTCCTCTTCCTGCCACCATGTATAGCTCATCCACTATGTCACATAGAGCTAGCAAAGTAATATCTCAGCCCTGGTGACCAACCAGTGAACTGGTCCACTTTCCGGCCCCAAGAAGCAGACAAGGCGGCATTTTTGTTTGCAGATTAGCCATGTATTAAGGCACAGATGCTAGTGTTGGTTGGTTATTTGTAAGGAAGTCAAGCAATGGCAGCTTTTGTTTTTCTCCATCTGGGTGGCGGAGGAGGTATTTTTTCAAACATAGCGTGTCTTGGCAACTGAAAGGAACACTAAAAGGACCCCTTTCTGGTCTGCGGCTAATCCAGGTGCCTTGAGATCCCCATTTCCTCAAGATTAGCATGCTTACAGCAGATACCCTCTTTATCAATTGGCTGCATATGCTTCCTGTCCCAGCGGTTTGGGATGGGCAATTGCAGCCACTACTACCGGATATAAACAGAAACTTTACAGCCATGAGTTTCCTTGTCGGTGGTTTTAGCCCTCCAGCTTCCAAAACTCAATGGAAAATAAAGTGGGTCTCCTGGCCAGCAACTCCATCTCAAGCCAGTTCCTGCAGGAAGGAGTCTTGTGGAAGGATGACAAGGTTAAAAGGATACCTGGGGGCCAACAATTGGTAATCTATCCTTAATTATCCACAGCATTTAATGATCACAGACGAAAGAAAAAAGCATATGTTATTTTCTATTTAACTGCTTGATTACAGACATCAAGACACTGTTATATGAAGTCATAATATTAGAGCAGGAAGGGACCCTGGAGATCAAATTATGTAACCTTATTTTAGAGAAACTGAGGCCCTGGAATGGTAGACTTCTCTCTCAAGGCCATGACACTGGCTAGCAGCAGAGCTGGAACTAGACCCTCAGTGACCTGGCTGTGGTCTCAAGCATTGTCCCTTGCACCAGTGGCATTTTCACAATGGCAGAAGAGAAATGTGAGAGCCTAATTTTAGTCCTGGGATCCATTCCTACTTGGGTCTGAACATTTCTCACAACCCTAGGACTCGGCTTATGGAAGAGATGTTAACTGCCTCCGAAACCCAGTCTCCTATTCTTCAGTAATAAAATACCAAATGTTAGCAGGGCATAGGC
Source organism: Kogia breviceps (assembly GCF_026419965.1). Classification (NCBI taxonomy): domain Eukaryota; kingdom Metazoa; phylum Chordata; class Mammalia; order Artiodactyla; family Physeteridae; genus Kogia; species Kogia breviceps. The sequence goes on from NC_081315.1 coordinate 83,478,019, forward strand.
TGCTCAGGAAAATATGTCACATTTACTAGTATGATTTACAATGAATTCACTTCCGAGTCCAGGCCAGCAAGATGTATAGGAAGGTGGTGAGTGCTTTAAAGGACTAGAGGGTACCCTTTCTGGACCGTCCTTCCTGACCAGTGACTGGAATGCCGACCCAAGGTCTGGAGCTGGTGCAGCCATCTCGGGCCACAAGGTGGAAGCCACGCACTGAAGAGGGTGAAAAAAAAAAAAAAAAATAGAAGGAATCTGGTGTTCAGGGACCCACCATACCAACCCTGGGTTGCCTCTATTTACATAAGAGACAAATATTTTAAAATCTTTTTTAAACCAGTGTTGTTTTGGGTTGTTAGTCTCAAGCAAAATAATGTAACTCTTAACACGAGCAGTAAAACTATTTTGAAAGCTTGTTGTAGAATTTCTTGGAAAGAAATGAAAGGATTTCATTTCCTGGATCTAGATGCCTACTTAAGGAGAAGGGTATGTTTCATAAAGAAAGGTGAGAGCCAAAGAAGGATCCCCATCCCAAAAATACAGCCACTGCACTTCTTGTCGATTTGACTTCATTTAGTCTAAACCAGTTCCTCTTTGAAAACAAATGTCCCCTGGGAAAGCTAAGCTCATTGGTGGTTCACACCTGAGAATCAGAAGGTCCTCTGCTGATTTGTAAGGAGTCTGAGGAAGGACAGTTGTTGTGACTATAGCTGGGGGAGACAGTGACACTGGGAAGGGCAGGCCAAGGTGGGGTGGGACTGATGGGGGTGGGAGAGTTCTGGAAGCAGTGTGAGAAGAAATGAGAAAGGGGCCAGAAAGGGCAGTGCCCGGGTGCTAGATGCTAGATCGCCCTGGGTCAACTTTGACTTGTACTCAGGACACTGGAGCCAGTCCACCACCAAGAGAGGGTGGGACAGTGGGAGGTGAAATTCCAGGGACTCCACAGAGCAGCTAACTTCAGGGGCCCAGAGTAATCCAGCCTTCACATTCAACCTGGGTCTCCCAGGTTTTCTTTGTCCTAAGTAGCCCTCCTTTTAACCAGGACGAGTGGGGAAGTCCAGCAGCTTTCATACTGGCCCAGGGTTCCCTCCCTACCACTTTTAGCCATCTCCACATCACACGTTTAATATTTTATCAAAATAGACTTAAATTGGATTGCTTTTTTTTTTTTTTAACTTAGCCTCGCCCTAAGCAATATGACCTGTGAAATGACACGTTTGGCGTGATAGTTATCTATAAGGGGCTTAATTATTACATTTAAAAATGTATCACCAGAAAAAACATATGCATATCGTGCTTAGAGGAACATTGCATTCAGTCTCCCCAATGACCCAACAAAGAAGATACAAATATTAGCCCATTTATTTTATTTTATTTTTAAATTTATTTATTTATTTATTTTTGGCTGTGTTAGGTCTTTGTTGCTGCGCGTGGGCTTTCTCCAGTCGCGGCAAGCGGGGCTACTCTTCGTTGCGGTGCGTGGCCTTCTCATTGCGGTGGCTTCTCTTGTTGTGGAGCACAGGCTCCAGGCGCGTGGCTTTAGTAGTTGTGGCTCGCGGGCTCTAGGGCGCAGCCTCAGTTGTTGTGGCACATGGGCTTAGTTGCTCCGTGGCATGTGGGATCTTCCCGGACCAGGGCTTGAACCCGTGTCCCCTGCATTGACACACAGATCCTTAACCACTGAGCCATGAGGGAAGTCCCTAGCCCATTTTATAGAGGAGAAAACTGAGGTTAAATAGCTTCCTCAAGAGTTTTCACCAGAGCTGAGATTTGAACTGTTAAGAAACAAAATTAAACTGAGTAAATTTGAAGATCAAATTAGCTTTATTCAACAATTCATGAATCAGACAGCATCCCATCTAGCAAATAAAAAGCGACTCCAAGGAGCTGTACAAAACGGAAGACTTTTACAGGCAGGACGGGGAAGGGATAAGGAAAGAGCAATTACCTCATCTTCCTTTGGGGGATGAAAAAGCGTCTACTCGGCAGATTACTTCATTGGTGCTGACCAGAAAATCCCAACGTGGAATTGAGATGACATTCCTGGGGGATATTGAAACTGCAATTAGGTTAGGTATTAAGTTTCGGTTTGGTGACGTGGGCTTAGCACAACTGACTCCATTTGGGACCTGTTGTCTCTTTTTTAACAGAACCAAGGTCTGTTTGACTTAAAAGGCAGTAGTCCTTGCTTTCTCCCAGGAGAAGGAAGGCAGAGACCCCTAAAGCTAAAGAGGAGCTGGAAGAAGAGCCAAGACTGCCGGCCCTACGTGAGTATCCTCCCTTCAGCTCTCCCCCACTTCCCCCCTTTTCTTCTTTGTCTTCAATTTCTAAGAATGTCTCCTCACCAAAACAGAACATTCCAATGCATCCCTTATGAATAAAGGCTGCCAACTCCACGTCAGGAATAAAATTCCCTTTGGGAATTTTTATCATATCTAAAGCAATGATAAAGAAATTCAGCTGTCTGTATTTCTGCCTGCACCAGGAGAGAGGAGGGACTGAAGTTTCTGGGGAGCCCCACAACATACCTGTGGGAAGCAGAGTAACATGTGCTTATCACGTTGAGCCCAGAGGACTGCTGGGAATAGAAACCTTAACATGAAGCAGCTGCTCATACCTGAGAATTATGGTGACAGGTGTGGTAGAAAGAGTAAACCCCAGACTGCCACTGACCAACTTAGTGACTGAGGGCAAACCACTTACCCCCTCTGGGCTTCAATTTCCCCATCCATAAGAGAGGATAACAATCCCTGTTTCAGAGGGTTATCACAGCATTAAATGAGGAACCTATAACCTAGTGCTAAAATACACGACCATTATTATTATTTTAAATTACTGCCGGAGTAAAGAGGGCCTTCATGTTCAGAACCCAATCATCATAAAGTAAACTGTAACTCCTGGCAAATATTGCCTTTTCTACTTGGAAACTTCACTTTAATAAAGAAAAGAGGGCTTCCCTGGTGGCGCAGTGGTTGAGAGTCCGCCTGCCGACGCAGGGGACACGGGCTTGTGCCCCGGTCTGGGAAGATCCCATATGCCGCGGAGCGGCTGGGCCCGTGAGCCATGGCTGCGCCTGCGCGTCCGGTGCCTGTGCTCCGCAATGGGAGAGGCCACAAAAGTGAGAGGCCAAAAAAAGAAAAAGAAAAAGGTGAGGTGAAAAAGCAAAAGGAAATTTTTATATTTGAACGATCCCTGACCCCAAAGTCCTTCTCTCGACACTGTTTCCTCTTTCCCTAGTATTCTAGCCCAACATGCAAAACCTTTGCTTCTACCCAGGGCCACACAGGAAGAATGGACAGGACAGACAGGACATGTCTTTGCCCAAATTAGTTTCACTTCCTCTCCACTAGGCCAGGGTCACGGTGATGGAGAACTGTTGTCCATGGCCCTGAGGGTTACATTTCTGCTTTTATCAATACAAGGCAGGCAAGAGACTTAAGTCAGACAGCTTGGTGAGGCAACGTATTTTCCAGTTCCCAGGTACATACAGTCCTGGACTTACGATGGTTCAAGTTATGATTTTTCAACTTTATGATGTTGCAAAAGTGATACGCATCCAGTAGAAACTGTAATTTCAAATTTTGAATGTTGATATTTTCCAGGCTAGCATTATCCTCTCTTGTGATGCTGGGCATGGGCAGCGAGCCTCAGCTGCCATCAGCCCCTCGATCTCACGGGTAAACAACCGATGCACTTACAACCATTTTGTATCCAGACAGCCATTCTGTTTTTCACTTTCAGTACAGTATTCAATAAATTACATGAGTTATTTAACACTTCATTATAAAATAGGCTTTATGTTAGATGATTTTGCCCAGCTGTAGGCTAAAAGAAGTGTTTTGAGCCCATTTAAGTTAGGCTAGGCTAAGCTAGGAAGTTCAGTAGGTTAGGTGTATTAAATGCATTTTACATTTCAATGTTTCTATTTATATCCTTCCTTGCTCCTGTCTGGAGAATGGTATTCGGTCACTTGAGACTCATTCTGTAGAAAGAGCTTGATTGACACAGGGGAGAGGACACCATTCTCCTTACAGCCTGAATGGGACCCCAGGCTGGGACCCCACCACCACTGAAGTGTAGACAACTACGTCTTAGACAACCTCTCCATTTCTGAGGATTTTATCCGTCTAACTAATTGACTTAATATTGAGGGAGTTTGGAGCTGTCAGACACCCGTCAGTGGCCAAGAGAGAAGGAAATACATTAGATCTGTTAGTAGTTATTTTGTGCCAAACAGAATTGGCACGTGTCTTATGTCTAAAAAGCTGGTCACTGACTTTGAATGGGGTTTTGCTGATGCTGTTAGAAAATATTTTACCACTAAATGTGAATAGAGATGAACCGTTTCTCTGAAGAGGCAGAAGGTAAGAGATCATTAAACAAAAAGGAACAATGATACAATTTTGCTTCACGTTTGATGGCATCACTTGTCCCAGAACATTGCTTTGGGAATTATTTCCCCCTTTGATCTTGCAGAACAGTGTGAATGGACATAGAGGCATCCATATAAAAGAATAACCAGGATACAAATGTCAAAACAAAAGAATCTGCCAGGTGTGGGAAAAGCATAGTTATTTAAATAAGTAGAAACTTTAACTCCTCTGTCTGGCTAACTATTAAGTTGTAATTCCTTTGCTACTCCATATCACACCAACCAATTAGTCAGCTATATCCTTCAGTGTAAAGAGTGTAGTAAAATTTATTTTTCAGATTTTTCTCATCTTGCTGCCAAGTAATCCCTCCCCATGTGTATCTGCAACCTTCCTCTTGCAGAATTCCTCCTCCCTGAGGGACCAGAGAATTGCACTCATCCTGATCTTCTGTAGAGCATGGAGGCCTTAGGATGATCTGATGCAGGTATATAATCTTTTCAACGTGTCTCTCTCCTACTTTCTTTTCTTGTTTTCCTGCCTCCATTACAGGCTACCCTCCTTACCCAGATACTTCCACCCCCAGCAGTTTGGTCCATGATCTCGCTTGTCTCCTCCTTCTGTTTAGGCCAGCCTTAGCGTATCCATAAGGCTGCATGATATGGAATGAACATAGGTCACCAGAGTGTCAAAACTCTGGCTTTTTACTTCCTAACTGTGTGATCTTTGTCAAGTTAACTTTTCTTAGCACTTCTGCTTTAAGAAAAAAAATAGTTATACTACCTCATAGGATTTTTCAGATAATTAAATGAGAAAATGTACATAACATTTACGGCACATTAAGTGCTCATTAATCAGTAGTTTTTTCTTCTCCTGTTCTGTTCCCCAAAATAGTCCCAGTTTGGAGACCTCTGTCACAGGCAAACTAAATAGTTTGGCATTATTATTACCCAAATTTCATTCAGTACTTTCATTCATCATTCTAAAGGACACAATAACATGCCATTTTTGGTACCTGCCTCTGGGGAGTAGTAAGTTCTTTTTTTGTCATACATCATTTTCATAAACAGCCCTTTACCCTCACATAATACAGCAGGGTCTGCTCAGATCGAAACTGTGAGGATCCTCAGTGGTTTCAAACTTAGCACTAGAAGCCTCTCTTGGACCCCTGGAAGCCAGAACAGTACCAACCAAGAAGTTTCTACTTCTCTTTTACTCAGAGGGCAGTGCCTAGAAAAGGTGGGAGGGCTGCCTGCTCAAGTGTGGCCTTCAAAGACAAGGTGGAGGTGAAGAAGAGATGAGAATGTAGCCTGTGGACCTGAGCCATGTAGCTGTGGATATAGTAGCCCCTGAGGAGCCATGTGGACAAATCATCCACAGCCAGAAAATGGCACCACCTGCAAACAGCCTGTGAGACATGGCCAGGGCTTTCCAATATTGCTTTAACCATAAAAAAATTATGTCTCATCTAAGCTGTCAGTGAAATTTGATTTGCAATTAAATGCTGGCCACATAGGTCCCATTTACAAGGAAAAACAACTTGCAGAATCCTACATTTTCTTTTCCTTTATATACCTCAATTCCAATTAAGCCAAGTGCTACAGACTCAATTGCAAACAGCGTTGTATTAGTTAAGATACAGTTGAGGCTGCTGTGAAAAAGAGACATAAGAATGGAAGTTCATTTTCCTGATGTAACAGTCGGAGCATAGGTTTTCCAGGGCTGGTATGTAACTCCTTGATGTCGGAGACCCAGTTTCCTCCTATTTGCTCCGCTATTCTCAATATGTAGCTTCCATCTTGTGATATCAGATGGATGCTCCAGCTCCCACCATCACTTCCACTTTGCAGCTGGTAAGAAAAAGAAAAGGGGCAAGAGAAGGCATCCTACTTTTCTTTAAAAGCAGTCTGGAGTTCCAAACATCCATTTCATTTTCATAGTGTTGGCCAGAACTTAGTCACATGACCACACCTAACTGCAAGGGAGGCTGGGAAATGTAGTCCTAGATGGACAGTCATGAGTACAGCTGGAACATCACTATAGAAGAAGGGGAGAATCTAATATTGAGGCACAGTTAGCATTCTCTGCACAAAGGATCAGACAGGACCATAAATCAGCGAAACCTGCTGGGTATAAGGGCATATGCATATTTTATGTGGGTGGTAGGTCCTGAAACAAATAGGAGAGCCCCACTTTGAGGGGCAGCCACTTTCACCCTAGATAATACTGTCATGCAGAAATTCAGGATCAGTGTTCCATATCTGTGGTTTTCAAGAGAAGAAATCAAAATCAACATTAAAAAAAAAATGTGTCTCCCAGTTTTAAAATGTTGACCCCCCCCCCAAATTCTTTTAAACACTGTGTGAGCCGAACACATCTGTGGACTGACATCAATTAGATTCAATTTGCATGAAAGTGTCAATTGTGCTTCGCTCTCTGCCTGAAATGCAAAACTTTTGAAATCCAAAATTAGAGCTAAAAGACAAAACAGTTAATAAAGTTGTGATCAAGATGTACTCTTTAAAATAAGTAATGTGTTTGGCTTGTTAGTTGAGCATTGAGACAAGAAAATCATTAGTTAGCCAAGTATTATATTTCAGTTTTGGGTGTGAAATAATTTTAATCTCTCTCTGGGTTGCAATGACCAGGTGTTAGTTAACCGGATAAATGAATTGGAGAAAACACTCAGGCTCCTTTTTTATGAGTAAGATGGCGGCGATCTTCACGGCAGTCACAAAATGTGCTGCTCAGATCTCCTGCTATGGGGGGGTGGGGCATAAGTGACCCAGATGCTGCCTTCTGGATTCGCCACCATGTTCACATCAAGACCATACTTCCATGAGCTGCTCCCAGCCAGTAACTGAGCACAGAAGGGGGACTTCTCCAGGGGTCGACTTTGACTCCAGGACTCCTCATCCACCTGGCCAAAGCTTTCTTGCAACTGCACCGAAGTCTGAGACACCTTCAGCCCAAACCACCTTCCTTTCACAGGTGTCAGAACTTCTGACTCCACTTTCTCCTGCTCCCTCCTCCTTTATCCTGAACAGACCTTCCCCCTCATAAATCCCTTGCACATCTAATGCCATGTGAACACCTGCTTCAGAGCAGACACAAACTAACACATGATGTTAATGATAAAAACGGCAATTATAGGAGCAGTTGCACTTTACTGTGTGCTATGTACCAGGCACTGTGCTTACATAAGCACGGTTTCCTGGCAATAAATAATAAAAATAAAAATAAAATATAATGGCTAACTTTCTTGAGTATGTTCCAGGACCATGCATTACAGCCTTTCATGCATTGTCTTCACAAAACCTAACGTGAAAAACGAACTGACATTCTCATGATTTTACAGATGTGGAACTAGATTAAATAGCTGCTCAAGGTCATGCATCTAGTAGGTGGTAGACAGTGATTCAAACCCAAGTTTGTCTGACTCCAAAGCCTAGTTGCTTATACGTCAGATATTTGTGTACTCCCTTCCCAATTTCTACCACACCCAAATATCACCACATACTAACCCCATGACTTATACTATTTATGAATAGCACCTGTACAATTATTTACTTAATATTTTTCTTTAAATTAACTGATTTTTTAAACTCGAATACATTTATTTTAAAAAGAAACATAATATGCCTAAAATAAATGGTAAACTGCTATCCCTTACCATAAATTAAAGATAATTCTAAGAATAATCACAACAAAAACAAAAAAATTATCATATTTTATCTAGGCAATATTATAGCATTTAAGAAGATATAACATCTAACTAAAGACTCCAAATCTGAGGTCTATACTCATTTGCTGTATGTGTGTTTTTAAAGGGAGATTAACAAGTGTTAGATGTTTAAAAAAAAAAAGAAAAATATGAGCTTCAAATGAAAACTCTTTTTCCTGACAAAACCAGAAAGACTGAAAAAAAATTAAAAAGGGACTAAGTTTCTCAGTCTGTGACTCAATGCTCTTTAATGCTGTGTCCACGTATCCCTAAAATCCTCTTGGTGGTACGCTTTGAGAAATAATGACTAACAGGAAAGCGATGAATGGTCATTTGGATAGAAAAACAATTTTATACAATTGTCCCTTGCCCCCCAAGGAAAGAAAATCAATTTCATTCCTTTTCAGCTTCCACAGGTTCTCAGTGCACACAATTGTACCCTCTGGTTTATCTGGAGGGTACAATCTTTCAAACAAACCAGAGCCTGCAGCATGAGGGAGCACTGCGTTTGGGGCAGGTGTATCCGGTAGAGAAACAAAACACTTCTCTCTGTGGTTAGGCCACCTAGTACACTAGAGTTCAGCGCATTCACAAATCAACCTGCCTGGGAGGGGGCTGTACCACACACATCAACAGCTTAGAGCCTGTGTGAAAACTTCCAAGCCTCTTCGGGTTGGGAAGGCAGCACTGATTGGGAGCTGAGCTGCACCGATGGGAGAGAGAGGGCCACACCACCTGCTGGGCTCTGCATTGGGCCCTTTCCAGCCAGAGCCTCCAAGTTACTCATAGAGACAGTGGAAGAAATCCTGCTGCAACAGATCTCACAGCTTTCCAACACATTTTAGGAAATCATAGCCCCACTCTCCAGAGCTTAACCCCAAAAAGAAGAGACCAGAATCTGGACACTAGGGATTAGAAAGTGCTTGAAACCCAGCAAGGAAGTGGAGAGGGCTTGTCACCAGCCCTCCTTTCTGACTCTGAGTTCCTGAATCAGTTTCCATTATGAACGTTTGTATTTGGTTTGGCAAGTAGTTTGCAAACTTAGTTGGACCTGGAAATAGAGAATGGCTTGGGATGCCATATTGGAGAAACTTGGGATGCCTCCATTTATCATGACAAAGTCTCAGTCTTGTGCCCACTTTGCAGATGGGAACATAGAGTCACAACTGAAATTTCACAACTGAAATGAGGTCTGACAATGGGTCTATGGCTGATTCCTCATTTTGTACTTCCTCAGACCTCTGGATTTTTAGTATATTATCCTTTAGAATAAATCACCATCCTAGCAGATGTAAGTAGTAGAGGAGAAGGGGGAATAGTTAACATTTGTTGAGTGCTAAATACCTCATCCCATTTAATGTTAAAACCTCAGTGGCGTATATATAACATCCCCTCTCTGCCAACGAGAAAATTGCAATACAAAGAGGTTAATTGTCAAAGATCACCCAAAGTGAGGTTTCAAGCCCAAGCATTAGGGTTCTGACTCCTCACACTGATAATGACTATTCTGCCTTGGAGTCAGACATACCTGAGTTCAAATACAGGCTCTATCTGCTAGTAGCTGTGCAGCTTTGAGCGAGTCACTCAACCACTGCAACAAATGTTTTCTATAAAGTGAAGATAAAAACAGTGCCTATCGGGCTTCCCTGGTGGCACAGTGGTTGAGGGTCCGCCTGCCGATGCAGGGGACACGGGTTCATGCCCCGATCCGGGAAGATCCCACATGCCGTGGAGCGGCTGGACCCGTGAGCCATGGCCGCTGAGCCTGCGCGTCCGGAGCCTGTGCTCTGCAACCGGAGAGGCTGCAACAGTGAGGGGCCTGTGTACCGGAAAAAAAAAAAAAAAAAATAGTGCCTATCACTTAATGCTGGTAAGAAGAGTTGTTAAATGACGTAATGCAGGCAACATGCTTTGCACGGAGCCCAGCATACAAGAAGAGCTCAATAAATGCTGAGTATTATTAACAACATAATCATGGCCCAAAAGACTGATCCACTTACTTTTTGCTTCTCTGATGGCTGTCCTCCTTCTAGTTACTACCTGTTGTTGACTTAAGTAAAGCCTTCCGTTTTACCTCAGTCATCCCATGAAGCTGATCTGGGGAGGGAAAGCCCACAAGACAGAGGAAAACGCATCCAGCCTCCTCATACAGCCTTTCCCCTTTGGAGCTGCATGCGGAGAATCATGGCGGACCCCACAAAGCACTTTCAGAACCATCAAGTGTTTTTAAAGGCAGTGACAAAATCCAGGAGATAGATGGCATTGTAGAGCTGTTTGTCCTAAAAGGTAATGCACCTAATACGGGAACCTCTGAGAACAAGTCGAAGTGTGCTGAAGCTCTCCGTGTGCCCCAGGACCTTTCAGAGAATGAACGCACTGTAAGAGTGAACAGAGGAATGACCATTCTCTGGTGAGAACCATAAAGTTTGAAGAGTTTCTAGTATGATGGCTTTAAAACATGTCTGTGAATTCTTTGACGCTCCTCGCATCAAGAGGTAGAATCCAATTTCCTTACCCTTGAATATGGGCTGGATTTGAGGACACTGAGTGAATTCTGAGGCTAGGTTATAAAAGATGTTTTAGGGCTTCCCTGGTGGCGCAGTGGTTGAGAGTCCGCCTGCCGATTCAGGAGACACGGGTTCGTGCCCTGGTCCGGGAAGATCCCACATGCCGCGGAGCAACTAAGCCCTTGAGCCTTGGCCGCTGGGCCTGCGCGTCTGGAGCCTGTGCTCCGCAACGGGAGAGGCCACAACAGCGAGAGGCCCGCATACCGAAAAAAATTAAAAAAATAAATAAATAAAAAAAATAAAAGATGTTTTAGACTGGTTCTCTCTCGGGTATTTACTCTTCAAACCCAGCTGCCTTGGTATGAGGAAGCCCAAATGGCAATGGAGATGCCAACATATAGATGTTCCAGTTGTCACCTCCAGTCAAAGTCCTAGAGAACAGACAGCCTTTGAGATGCTTCCAGTCCTAATCACCATCTGACTGCAACCTCATGGGAGACTCCAAGTGAAAACCACCTCCTGAGACCCGTTAACAATAAATGATTCCTGCATTATACCGCAGTAAATAATTGGAATGCTACCATATATTTCAGAAAGCTTTGCCTGTGGGTCACTGTTAGCTACCATGAGCTTTACTTTTTATTTCCTGGAGACTATTACTTGAGCACCTATTCTCATGATCCATAATAATTAATTTTTGTTAGGTATTTATCGAATATTTTTATGATCCACAGTAATCATTTTAATCAATTTTAAAAAATACAACTGTGATAAGAACTGGATACATGTCATTTTATATGAGTTCTCCTGAGGGAAAAGCAACTATTTTGGCTTTCCTTGGAATAAACCTGAGAAGTATTCTTTAGCTGTCTAAGTCATCAAAAATGGAGAAGCTTTAGCCTGAATTGACCCTTGAAGTCCTCTTTGAAGCAGGACTGGAGCCAACAGACAAGCAGAGCCTTGATCCTTAGGTAGCACCAGCATGTCAGGCTGTGAAATAATCATGCAGAGGTTGTCTGCAAACCATCAGCCAACTGCCAAGTGTTTTCTAGGAGCTAACTTTTTCATCAACTCTTGTGAATGTAAAACTTGCAACCCTTAGCAGCTTCCCCCCAAAATGGGTATATATATAAACATTAATACATATATATATATACACACACACAAATGCACACACACACACACACAGGGATCCACTATCTTACCTATTGTGTGTCTTGAACAAATTACTTAATCTCTCTGTGTCTCAGGATTTTTGTCTCTAAAATAGAGATAATAAATATTTTCCTCACTGGATTATTGAAAAGTAAATGAGCTTATACTACTTAGAGCCCTGGAGTAGACCATGTTCAATGAATATTAGTTATTATAATAATCCATACATATACATACACACTTAGAAAAGAGACTGGAAGAAATTGCACCAAAGAGTTACTGTGGTTGTCTCTGGGTGATGGGATAATGGATGCTTTTAATTTTCTTCTTTATATTCTTCTATGTTTTCAAAGCATTCTATAATGAACCTGTATTTCTTTCATTTATTTTTGAAAAGACATTATTTCAATAGAAACTCTTTAAAAATCTTAAAAGGAGGTGTTTACTGAAAAAGTGATAAGATTATGGATAACTTTTAATGTTTTGAATTTATTTTTTCAGTGCTCTGATTTTCTTAAATTGATCTTATTAGTGGAATTTTTATGTCTAGGAAAATGGAGATGGAGGATGAATTCATATTCAGCCATGTGGTACAGATTCATGATGTCATAGAGTCTCATTAGATGATTAGATACAGATCACTGAGGACTGTAGCAACCATGGTGGGCTTCTCAGAGGTGGTGGGGCTTAAGGTAGACATGGGAGGATGGGGACCTTTTCCAGAAGACTGGTTTCATTAATGTCTCATACACACACACACACACACACACACACACACACACACACACACACTGTTTTGAGCTCCAGCTATACCAGGTGCTGAGGGAATAAAGAAATAATCCCAGTTTTCAAAAGTTTACTGCCTAATGGGGGAAATACACACATAAACAAGTAAGTTTTCAATTTAATGAAGTAAAAAAACATAGCTACATGCACAGGTTTCAGTGGGAACACAGACAAAACACATTAGCCCACCCTGGGGTTTAGATCAGACTCTTGGAAGTGGAGTTTCTTGAGCTAAGGCTTGAGGAATGTCTTAGTTAGCTCAGGCTGCTATAACAAAACACCATAGATTGGGTGGCATAAACAACAGAATTTTATGTCTTACCATTCTGTAAACTAGACGTCAAAGATGAAGGTGCCGGCAGATTCAGTGTCCAGTGAGACCCCCTCTTCCTGGCTTGCCCAAGGCTGCCTTCTCAAGGTATCCTCACACGGTGGAGAGAGAGAAGGGGCTCTGGTCTGTTCCTCTTCTTATAAGAGGACTAAGCCCCTCAACGGGGCAACACTCCCATGACCTCATCTAAACCTAATGACTTCCCAAAGGCCCCACTTCCAAATACCATCACACTGGGGACTGTGGCCTCAGTATATGGATTTAGGGGAACACAAACATTCTGTGCATAGCAAAAGAAGAGTCGGTCCCAGGCTTAGAAAACTGGGCATTCCCAGGGGCAGGAGTAGCATAAACAAAGAAGCAGAAGTATGAAATGGCATGGAGTATGCAGTAAGCGATGAGCAGTTTGGTGTTATCAAATGAGTACTCTTCAAACTCCCCCTTCCCCACTACACACGCACGGACTCCTTTCTCCAAACAAAACATTTTATGTGGGAACCCAGTAGATAAAACAGATACAAGTAGGGGCTGTAGGGGATACCTCTCCCCAGAGGTGGCTGATGGGGCATGTCCTCACAAGGCCTAAGGCTCCAAAGGCAGGGTTGGGGGGTGGCTAGGACTAGAGATTCTATAGCACAGAGGCCAGGTCTTGGATGGCCTAATGTACTCAGTCTTGTGGGAATGCAATGGAGCACCACCGAGGGGGTTTCATCTAAGGAGCTCAGATTTGTGCTTGGGAAAAGGGAGTGGTAGCATGAGGAAGAAATGCCTGAACCTAGAGAAAAGGTCGCAAAGGCTTGAACTAGGGCAGAGGCCGTAGCAAGAGGGTAGGTCATTGGAGCACTTCACTGATACTACTTCTCAGAAGACGATTTTCCACTAGTAGATTTTGAAGAGGGAGGCCTGGCTGCCTATATGGTGGATGTCAGCCCCTACAGCCATCCCACAGAGCCCATCATTCCTACCAACCTCTTTCCATTTACTCGTGCAATCTCAATAGCCCAGCTGAATCTATGCCTATTTTAAAGATAAGGGCTAAGATAAAGGTCTGTGGCTGTGGTGCTGAATTTTACATGTCAACTTGGCCAGGCCAGTATCTAGTGGTACCCAGATATTTGGCCAAACACTGGTCTGATGTTGTTATGAAGGTATTTTTAGGGTAGATTAACATCTAAGGGACTTCCCTGCTGGCGCAGTGGTTAAGAATCCGCCTGCCACTGCTGGGGTCACAGGTTCGATCCCTGGTCAAGGAAGATTCCCCATGCTGCAGAGCAGCTAAGCCCGTGCACCACAACTACTGAAGCCTGTGCGCCTAGATCCCATGCTCTGCAACAAGAGAAGCCACCGCAATGAGAAGCTCACGCACCACAACAAAGAGTAGTCCCCATTCTCCGCCACTAAAGAAAGCCCACAAACAGCAATGAAGACCCAACGCAGCCAAAAATAAATAAATTTATTTTAAAAAATTAAAGCAGTGGACTTGAGTAAAGCAGATTACCCTCCATGATGTGGTGGGCCTCATATAATCAGTTGAAGGCCTTAGAGAAAAAGAAAAAGAATGACTTCCCTGGGGAAGAGAGAATTCTCCTTGCAGTCTGCCCCTCTTCCCTTGGTCTCCAGCCTGCCAGTCTATGCTCCAGATATTGGACTGTGAGTCTCCAAATTGCATGAGCCAATTCCTTAAAATCTCTCTTTCCAATCTCCATATATATGTATACTACTATTACTCCTATTATCATATATACTATTGGTTTCTCAGGAGAACCCTGACAAATACAGTGGCTTAACCCATTGTCCACTTACCCTATTGTGCAGATAGAGGCAGGAATAAAATGCCAACTTGTAACAACTAATTAATTCAACTTCACCGCACCTCTTTCCACAATGGTGAGTTCAGAAGGCAGAGCAGGTCATTCTTTTTTTTTTTTTTTTTTTTGGTGGTATGTGGGCCTCTCACTGTTGTGGCCTCTCCCGTTGCAGAGCACAGGCTCCGGACGCGCAGGGTCAGCGGCCACAGCTCATGGGTCCAGCCGCTCCACAGCACGTGGGATCTTCCACGGACCGGGGCACGAACCTGCATCCCCTGCATCGGCAGGCAGACTCTCAACCACTGCGCCACCAGGGAAGCCCCAGGTCATTCTTTTAATTGGCATTCCTAAGGCATGGCTCTGATAACATCACCAGCCTGCTTAAAATCTTCAATGATTCTCTGTAGCCTTTCAATAAAGCCCCAATTACATGGTCTAACATTCAGGAGTCTCCGTGCCCAGAATTCAATCTCCATTCCCAATCCTACCTCTTATGACCTGATAAATGGATTATTGTGCGCCAGTATCCACTCACTCCCCCTAATAAGACTATCCATCCACATCCTTTGCCTTGTGATTTGTAGTCTCCCTGTGGGAAGAGTGATAGATTCCTGCTCCATTGGTTTGGGGTTCGTCCACATAACTTGCTTTGCCCAGTGAAATGTAGTCAAACATGATATATACCAGTCCTAGCAGAAACTTTAAATGCTTGCATAGTTTGGCAGCACTGAGGGCAGGTGGTCTCTAGGAAAGTGGGGAAGGAGAGTGTAAAACTCTCTCACAAAGATCATTTTACTTTTCAAGTAACAAGAGTAACAGCTGCCCCTCATGCAACTTTTTCTTGGAAGTCCAGATATTCCGCTCTGTTGTAGGGTGAAATTTTTTCATTTTAAGCAGTGAGCAGCCTCTTTGTCTTGAGGGTTTGTTCAGTCACTTAGGATTTGGGATGTTTACATGACAGGCCAATGGATTTCTTTGGATCTTAACTAAGTATTTTGGAGGGAAATGTCTTAAAATGGTGCCTTGTTTTATTTTTACCATGTACCAGGTAAGAAAAAATATATATATCTTAACATCTGGCGCCAACTCCCAATTTGAATATAAAATGTCTTTGTTTAGGACAATAGCTTTATTGGTCCTTTGGGATGGAAAGTGAGATCCTAAGACATGGGAGAACAGGTGGGGGGAAAATGAGAGATGGTTAAACTGTTCTGCTTTAGAAATAAATAAGAATGAGGGCAGCATGGGGAGGGAGAGGGAGAGTGCTGAAATTAAAGGAAAGGGGAAACAGAGAAAGAAGAGAAAGAACAAGTTTAAGCAAAGGGCAAGAGGCTGGTTGGTTGAAGCAGAGACCTCTAGTTACCTTCAAAACCCTGTTCTTCCCTTCTTGTGTAGTAAAAGAGTTACAGCTGTGCACCTGACAGCCTTGTCAGAGACTAAACTTCCCAGGCTCCACTGCAGCCAGCATGGTCACATAACTACATTCTTGCCAGTGAAATGAGAACGGAAGTGATGTGTCCAACTACTTGCTCAGGAGGAAATCCTTGGTCTCCATTCCCTCCTCTTCTACCCTTACAATGGGCTGTTTGTAGATGTGGTTTGACCTGGCTTTGACTACACAGATCAGGACACAGTCACTCCCAGGGGATGGCAAAGCAACAAGACAGAAGGAACTGTGGTTGGAAGTTCCTTTTTCCAACCACAGTGGGAAGCAAAGTGTCCACTCAGCTTAGACTGGGAGAGAGAGATAAAGCCAAGTGTTTTTTCTGTGGGAGAGTCAGGGCGCCAAGGGGAGGATCTCATTGTTTCAGCAGCTTAGCTGAAATCTTATCTAATACAATGGCAAAATCACTATGCAACTTTTGAAAAATGGAGATAACTACTATTAGATTTTTTTTACTTTGCATTTTTCTGTGTTATAAACCCTCCGCAAAATGTGTTACAATGTATGAGTAAGTAACCTGGCAGAAATCAGGGATAGTATCTGGGTGCCATAGCTGGGCAACAGAGCACAGACAAGGAAGAGAACATGTGCAGTCTGGTCCAGAGACTGAAAGAATTCCACAGAAGCAGGAGTTCCAAGCCAGATTGCCATAACAATGCGACCCCACCTGAATCTCAGGGAGGGTCTGGACTTTGCACAGGGTATGGAATGGAGACATGATCCAATTCAATCTAGAACCTTGGGGTCAGGATAACTCCTACAAACACCTGGACCAAAACAGTGATTAATCCAAGAAGGCAGGAATATGTAGTGATTAAGAGTACAGATTCTAGGGAATTCCCTGGTAGTCCAGTAGTTGGGACCCTGCACTTCCAATGCCGGGGGCCCAGGTTCAATCCCTGGTCGGGGAACTAAGATCCTGCAAAGCCACACGGCACAGCCAAAAAAAAAGGGTACAGGTTCTAGAGTCAGACTGAATGAGTTCCAATTTCTGCTCTACCAACTACAACTATGTGACTTTGGGGAAATAACTTAAAACCCTAGCCTCAGTTTCCTTATCTGTAAATTGGGTATGAAAAAAATCCACCTCATAATGTTATCATAGAGAATAAAAAGGAATAATGTACGTAAAACACTCAGCAGAGTGTGTGAGGTATGATAAGGGATCAATACAGACTGACTTTTTAAATTAATAATATTAATTAATTTCATCGTGATATTAAAATGAGATCCTAGTTATTATTCAAGGTTTAGAGAAAAATCATTAACTTTGAGACTCCTCTGGCAAAGTCATAGGCTCAAATGTTTCTGATTTGACACAAAAAAGTAGAAGGGTTAGGAGCAGGGCATTACTCTAGCATGTGAGGTGTCACAGGACCAAGTATCAGTGGCTCCATTGTTCAGCCGAAAAAACAAAGAAGTTGAGAAAGGTGCCTGAGGTAGCAAGTTAGTGGCAAAACTAGGACTAAAATAGGGGTCTCAAACCATCGTTTGAGTTCCAAGGCATTTTAGCGAAGGCAGGATGAACAAAATAAGAACAGTGTTAACCTGCAGTTTCAGGTGCCCTGGGGCCGGTCCCCATACCTCACTCCTCCTTCCCACGATGTCCCTCTCTCAGTAAGCTACCCACCATCACTCAGGAACTCAGGCAGGAAAGCCACAGTGGTGCTGTACTTCCTGTTTTCCCTCACCCCTTACTTCTAATCAGCCCTCAGGTGGTGTCTATTTCATCTCCGAAATCGCTCTCAAATCCATCCACTTTCTTCTACCTCCACTCCCAGCCTACTTCAAACCAGCTACAGTAGCCTCTTTTTTTTTTTTAATAGACCTCGTCTTTATTATTATTATTTGTGTGTGTGTGTGCGGTACGCGAGCCTCTCACTGTTGTGGCCTCTCCCGCTGCGGAGCACAGGCTCCAGACGCATAGGCTCAGCGGCCATGGCCCACGGGCCCAGCCGCTCCGCAGCACGTCGTATCTTCCCGGACCGGGGCAAGACCCCGTGTCCCCTGCATTGGCAGGGGGACTCCCAATCACTGCGCCACCAGGGAAGCCCTACAGTGGCCTCTTAATTGGCATCTATGCTTGCTTTCTTCATTTTCCTCTCCTCTTGGCAGCCGTAGGGATTTTTTTTATACCCAAATATCATTATTCCTGTCCTGCCTAATACCTCCTACTGGCCTCCCACGAACCCAGGATGAAGTTCAGCCAGCTTACCCTGTTAGTGTCTGCTCAAATCCCTCCGCATTGCTGCTCTCGAAGCCCAAACCACACCAGACAGTTCTGTCTCTAGAACAGATTACAGAGCCCCTGAGCCTTTGAATGCTGTTTCCTCTGCTAGGACACTGTTTCCTTCTCTACCTCCCTTCATCTAACTAATAACTCATTCACTCAAAAACATCTTTATCAAGCTCCTACAATATGCCAAGCCCTGTTCTAGACCACAGTTAAATAACTTTTTGGTGCCATGATCTCTATTAGAAATCTTGTGAAACCTATGGACCACTTTCTCAGGTTAATGCCTCTTTTTTTTTTTTTTTTCTTTTTTTAGGATGATGAATTCTATATAAATATCACTGTTTATTTCACTTGCACCTCACCACTATGGTTAGATAAGGTAGATATTATCGTGCCTCCTATTTCTCCCAACATATTACAAACAGGGTTGTAAAAACTACAGTGAACATTGATATGGGAGGCAGAATAATGGCCCCCCAAGGAAATGACCAAAGAAATTTTCACATATTGATGTATGAGAAATCATTCTGGCTTATACATGAGTTAACTTGAAGTTTATGCTAACTAGAATAGCCTATTTGTGGCCTAAAACATATATTGTACATCTGCTTTAATTATTAAAGAAAAGGGCACACTGACCATAAGTAAAGAATATCCATATTAAAAATAAAGATTAAATGCTTTCCTTCCTGGAAAGCCAAAGATGGTACTCCTTCCATGATAAGACTCCCTTCCCAGGTGCCAAGGCCATACTGACTCGCTGTGTATGTGCTGACCTGCTTTTTGTTGAAACCTTCAAGGAATGTATCCCTGACTCGTTTGATGTTCTTTGCTCTGAGAGGAAACCATGCTTCTCCAGAGCAGTTCCTCAGCGTTGTCTGAGAGACTGTCTTTTGGGCCAGAGTCCTCACTTTGGCTCAAATAAAACTCTCCTCTTTTCCTAAAAAAAAAAAAAAAAAAAAAAAAGAATAATGGCCCCCCCCAAGGACGTCCATGCTCTAACCCTTGGAACCTGTAAATATGCTATGCTACATGACAAAAACCAAACAAACAAAAGCAAAAAACTTTCCGAACGGAATTAAGGACTTTAATATAGGGAGATTATCCCTATGGGGAGATTATCCTGGATTATCCAGGTGCCTCCAATGTAATCAGATGGGCCCTTAAAAGTGGAAGAGGAAGGCAGGCAGAAGAGTTAAAGAGATAAGATGGAAGGAGAGGTAGGAGAGATGTGAGACTTGAGAGGGACTTGACCTGCCATGGCTAGCTTTGAAGATGGAGGAAGAGGTCTATTATATAGGTTAGATTATGTCCCAGGCTGATGATTTTTACATTCATAGAGCAAACGCAGGGGGTCATAAAAGAAACCAAATGTATTGAAGTAGTTAGCGAAATATTTTAGAATTGTGACACAGTAACATATGTGTTTCTTTATCATTGCGTTAAATAACAAGATCTAGTGGTGGGTCTAAAAAATAACCTATAAGAGGTCAGTGTAAATGACATTTCAAGATATCTGTAAAACAGTCATGGGTGACAAAGTCTCAAGCACAGTTCATATGACTGTGGTTTGTTGCCTACGTTCACAGTGAAAGGAAATGCTAAATTTCAGTTAGAGATTAGTGAAAATAAAGATGTAATTTTTGTTCTAGCTAAATTCATAGAACCCAAATGCTAGGCATAGACTCCTAGCAGAGGAGGGTCCCCAAGTTTAGGTTCAATCCAAGGAATATAGTAAGAAAAATAAGAGCTTACGTTCTAGTCAGGGGAGACTGATAATAAACACAATAACTTTCAGATGGTGATGAGCTGTTTAAAGACGATAAACAAAATCATATAGGACTATAATGAATCATTTAAAGAAAATAAAGTGATAGAGAATGACTAGTAACTAGGGTGATTGATTAGGGTGAAACCCTAAGGAGCTGAAACCCAAAGGAGGAGAAGGAGCTGGTCTCATGAAAAGCCAGGGGAGAGGGTCACAAAGAGGGGGACAGTAAGAGGCAGGCTGAACTTGGCAGTGGTGGGAGATGAAGTCAGAACAGCCACACGTAAGTCTCAAAGGCCAGTGGGGGAGGTCCTTGAGCAACTGCTTCAGTCCTCCTCATAAAAATTAGGATGTCATTGGATTTCCCCGGTGGCTCAGTGGTTAAGAATCTGCCTGCCAATGCAGGGGACAAGGGTTCGAGCCCGGGTCCGGGAAGACCCCACATGCCGCGGAGCAACTCAGCCCGTGCGCCACAACTACTGAGCCTGCGCTCTGGAGCCCGCGAGCCACAACTACTGAGCTTGCATGCCACAACTAGAGAAAGCCCACGTGCAGCAATGAAGACCCAGCACGGCCAAAAACAAATTAATTAATTAATTTAAAAAAAATTAGGATGCCATTCATACAGCATCTGGGGTTATTCTAGGAGCCCTTGGGATACCAGGAGTGAAAGGACCTAATGAACAACATTCCCTGGGAGCTTCTCATGGCTCATATATCATCTCGTTTAACCCTGCGAGTGCACACTGTTGTCCTATGAACTGGAAGGGTCCCCATTTCTCTGAGGGAAAATGCTTAAGGTCATCTGCTTAAAGTCTCATAGATGGTATATGACAAAGCTGGGATTCTGACAAAGCCCTTTCCCTTAATCACCACCTTTTTCTACCTCTTGTCTATGGATAAAGCATACATTCTTTCAAATCAAAGTCACCCGCCTCCCCAGTGGCTCCCAGGACATACCTGTCTGCGATCCTTTCCCCTTTGCAGAACAGTGTCTCCCGGGAGGGGAAGTTAAAAATCTAAATGCAGCAGCTAAAAGCTGCAGGGCCTGGGGGAAGCCACTTAGCCCTAAGCTCCTAACTGTCAAAACCGGCATAACCATGGCAACACATTCCCAGGGCTTTTATTAAAGAATCTGACTGTGAAAATCTGCTTAACTCAATTCTCTGCAGCACCCTGAGGGGCTAAAAGCATCTCCACCCCGAGAAACACCCCCCCACCCCACCGCAGGGCAGCCCTCCGCTCACTGGGGACTCTCCATCCTTTTGTAAGACAGAACCTCCAATGAGCGCTTCTGTGCACCCTTGGGTCTGTCCCCCTCCCGAGAGACAATCCTCTCACAGTAGATATGTCCACCTTTCTAAAATAGTCCCAATGCAGGTAGCGTCTCCTACTCATTTTCAAGGAGGAGAGAAAAAGAAGGAGAATTGGGCAGAGAGTGAGGGTTCAGTGAAACCTTCTCTATTTTCACTCTCACTCTTGTTTTTCTCTCCCTTTGCCATTTCTCCAACTTGACCTCAGAGCCTTCCCCTAGAGATGCCTCTCAGTATCCCCCTCTGGTTGGCGCTTTGGCCTAAAGTATTTGGACTACAGGTTCTCCCTGCTTTGTCCACCTGCTGCCTCCAGGATGAGGAAAGACATCAGCAGCTCTGTGCCTGGTTTGTTCAAGGCCTTTGTCCAATTCACTAAGACCTTACTGGACTGGGAAACGTTCCAACTTCCAATGGTACTGGGGGCATCGGAAGTACATTCCGTGCACTGTGGACAACCTATTTCAGACGGTACATCTTCTCACTTCCTTTATTTCTCCGTCACCAGCAAGACTGAGGATGCCCCAGAAATGACAGAGGTGAACTCTTTACTGAGTCTCCGTATGGCCCACCCATGTGCTGAGTGCATTACCTCATTTAAATGTAATTACATTATGAGGTGGGTATTATCATTATCTCATCCAATAAAAAATTATTATTTTATAGAACCAGAAACTGATATTTAGAAAGTTTAATAACTTCCCTAAAGTCATTTAGGGTTTTAGTTAACTCAGGTCATCTGATTCCATGGCTTTTACTTGCCCAGATATTGTCTCCTGGTCAGAGAACGAATCTAGAATGTTACAGTGCTGATTAAACCAAAGTCTACTTTGGGCCCAGAATTGATTTGTCAACGTGAGGTGACATGGGTAGTGTTGTGTCATGGGGATTCTTTTTTTTTTTTTTCGGTACGCAGGCCTCTCACTGTTGTGGCCTCTCCCGTTGCGGAGCACAGGCTCCGGACGCGCAGGCTCAGCGGCCATGGCTCACGGGCCCAGCCGCTCCGCGGCATGTGGGATCTTCCCGGACCGGGGCACGAGCCCGCGTCCCCTGCATCGGCAGGCGGACTCTCAACCACTGCGCCGCCAGGGAAGCCCTGTCATGGGGATTCTTACACGTATACTGTAAATGGTCAGAGTATACCTCTGTGAATGGAAAGTATTAACTGCCCCTGAGCATGTTGCAGGAGCCTCATGGAAACGAGGGCTCTGACTCATAGGCGCTGCAGATACCCTAATGGTGGCGGCAGCCTCCTTTCTGATGTGGCTTCCTTCTCAAGCTTATCTTGATAAACTGCTGGAGAGAAATAAAATTCCTTCTATGGGACTAATTCCTCCTCATCTTGTCTGCAGCACATCGGAAGGAGGAAAAGCAAAGAGAATCAAAGAGAGTGAGTGGGTGAGCTTCTGGCTGAGGCTCGTAAGGAAGATGGGCTTCCCCAGCCTGCACAACCTGACAGTCTGCACTCACGTTTGACAGATGGAAAATACGTGAAGGGTTGGATGGTCCCCCTCAAACTGTCTTCACAACACAACAGACAATGAGCGTTACCAGGGAAAAAGCAAACAGTATGAAAGAAACTTGTCAGAAGAAATTAGAGGGCCATTTGTTCTCGGCCTGTCACTAAGTACCCCAGGACCTAAAGCCTTCCTTGGCCCTGGGCCCTAGCATGCTTCGGGGTCTCACTTCCATCTCTTGGCTTCAGGTTTTCCTTGGAGATGGCAGCTCCCTAAGAGCAGGGATGTGGCTCCATGTTCTGTTGTTTCCCCAGCACACAGCACAGAGTCCACCACGTCCTGGGTGCTCAGAACCCCCTTGGTGAATAAACTCATGAAATTCTGAGACCTATAAGGCAACCTATAGAGTCCTTTGAAATCAAACCCATTTTCTCCTGGGAAACATAGACCTTTGGTAACAACATGAGAACAAAAGCTGGAGTGGGATCAAAGCAGATGCTACCTAGAGAGACTCCTAAAAGCAAAAGTGTATGTCAAACTGTAATGGGGAATTTTGCACTGTGATAGGAAGTGTTGCTCCATGTTTTTGATGCCAGCTTTTATTTGGGTTAAGAACATTCCTGTTTCCTTTGTTTGAATGTGAGACTTACATCTCCACTTCGGTACATTCAAACTCAAGTTTGAGCTCTGAGAGGCTGCACGGGGGAAGGGGCTGAGCAGTCAGGACCCTCACAGTGCCATGTATGTATCTGTGTACATATGTATAGAAACCTATAGTGTGTGTGTGTGTGAATACACATGTATATTATGTAAACATTATTGTAATTATGTAAACACTGTATATATTATATAAATATATATTATATAAATATTATATATATATATGCTAATCATAATCACAGTACCATTGAGGCCTCTGAGGCTGTCCCTCAATAAGTAACATGTCTCTTCCCTATCCTGGTTTTGAACAAGTTAAAAAATAAAATAGAAGAGAAAGCCAGAAGCCAAGATGTCACCTTTGTGGCTGATGAAGCTGGGTAGGAAGACAAAGCCTAGTGTGAGAGTTACATGAGCTTGCTTCCTGAGCCTCAGAATCAGGTGGATTTTCCACCCATTCTCAGCAGTGCTCAGGGGCCAGGGGGTGGAGAGAGGCCAGCACGGAGGGACCTGTTCTGGGAGGACTTTCAGCAGGAAGGATCAGAGAACACTCACTCTCCTTGGCCAGGCCCTGGTCTGAGAGTACACAGGGGACTGAGCTGAACATACCCAGGTGTTTTCTCCAAATTTACCAATGAGATCAATCACTCCACCTTCAGGGTGTGGCATGTATGAAAGAGGAGAGAGAGACCCAGAGTTATATTAATCAATCTGTAGCATTTAACCACATGAATTAAATGTATGTTTATAGGTTGTCTCCCACTTTTGACCAGAAGCCCCTTCAGGGAAGGGATTGTGCTTTATTTAATCTTTGTTTGTCAATGCCTTGTACTTGGAGGCATGCAAATGTTTGCTGAATGAATATGGACCTGGAGTCCAGACAGCCCCAGTTCAGACCTCCTTCTCAGCATTACTGTGGAAACATGAGCAAACTATTTACCCAGAGGTTGCAAATGGCTGACAAACCACATCCAACTCAGACATATGTTTGGCCCACAGAGCATTGGACCACCACTGTCTTAAAAGTTGTAAATTCATAGGCAATACTTAAAACTCAGGAAATTTTGTATAAAGATCTAGATTTCTAACTTCTGCTGAAAACTTGGAAGACTGGATGTGGTCGACTGATTGCAAAAATTACCTCAATTCTTCACCCCTCCCTTTGTCCACACACTTTGCAATGTCACTTTACAGTTCTTCCCATAAAGGGTTGGAGTCTATGTCCCCACCTTTTTCCTCTGGATCAGCCTTGTGACTTGCCTTGGCCAATAGAATATGACAAAAATGACAGTGTGCCAGTCCTGAGCCTGGACCTAAGAGTCCTTGGACAGGTCTACTCTCTCTTTCTTGGAAACCTGCCAAGATCCCATGTGAACAAGCTTGGTCTAGCCTACAGGAAAGTGAGACATCATATAGAACAAAGACAAGTTATTTCAGTTTTCCCAGCCAAAGCCCAAGACAAGCCAGTGAGCCTGTCCAAGATCAGTAAACCCAACCCACAGCTAACCCGCCAGCTGACCGCACATGCATGAGTGAATCCAGCCAAGACTAGAAGAACCACCCACATGATCTATAGATTGTGGGTAAATAATAAATGCTTACTGCTTTTTGGGTTTTTTAAATTTTGGGCTGTGTTGGGTCTTCATCGCTGCGTGCGGGCTCCCTCTAGCTGAGGCGAGCGGGCCTCTCCCCGCAGTGGCCTCTCCTGTTGAGGAGCACGGGTTCTATGTGCGTGGGCTCAGTAGTTGTGGCTCACAGGCTTTAGAGCGCAGGCTCAGTAGTTGTGGCGCACGGGCTTAGTTGTTCTGCGGCATGTGGGATCTTCCCAGACCAGGGCTCAAACCCATGTTCCCCTCGCTGGCAGGCAGACTCTCAACCACTGCACAACCAGGGAAGCCCAAAATGCTTATTGTTTTAAACCACTGAGTTTGGGGGTAGTTTGTCACGTAGCAATAGCTAACTGATGTACCTGGCCATGCTGGGCCTGCGGTCCCTTATGGTGGTACTTAGCTGGAGGGAGCAGCCCCTTGAGATGAGGCTTGAATGCTGCAGCTCCCCACTGGTCCTGCCACTGTTCTCTCTTGTCTCTCTGACACGGAAGCTGAGTGATAGTTGACATGAATTGTCATTCTTTCAATTTTTTTTTTTCTGAGTTTTATGCTCCTTTGTAGGTCTATTTTCCGAAAATACAGAACAATGAGAGTTGTGGCATAATAATAATGGTAGTATTAGTAAATTTTATTGTAGGGGACACTTATTGAGCTGTGCTGTAGTGCATGACCTCACTTAATCTCTATACAGTGCTGTGAGGTAGGTGTTATTGTCCCCATTTTAAAGATGAAGAAAGGGAGGCTGAGAGATTAAGTGACTTAACCGTTTGAGCCACAAGCAGGATTGACAAAGTCATGTCTTAAACCTTCCCTGCAGCCACACTTTCTTTATCTATGAACTTTAACAAGAATGGTCATTTTAAATTGTTTGTGTTGTCCTAATTGAGAGGCCTCGACTCTCACTAGTAACATTTCATTGTCATTCTTGGGCTGTTTTTCTCATCACTGAGTTAACGGTAAATCAAAATAAAAATTCTTATAACCATGACTATCAATAGAGATTGAGAGAGGTATATACTCTAAGCAAAATGAGAGAGTGGAGGGGGAAATGTAATTTTACATCCACTCCCTATATGTACCTCAGTTTAAGCTCTTGATTTAAACCCTCTCAGCTTCCGTTTTTTCTGTAAAATGGGGTTAAATACACTTGCCTTGGAGGATTCTTTAAGAGTTGAGTTAGCTTTAGCAAAACAGACGGTGGTTTAGTGCATAAATTCTGGAACTAGATTGACAGGGTTTAAATCCCAGATTTCCCACTTATTAACTAAATCCAT
Source organism: Kogia breviceps (assembly GCF_026419965.1). NCBI lineage: Eukaryota > Metazoa > Chordata > Mammalia > Artiodactyla > Physeteridae > Kogia > Kogia breviceps. The sequence goes on from NC_081315.1 coordinate 83,504,450, forward strand.
GCATAGTGCTTAGACAGATGCAAACTGTTCCTAATAGATGTTCAGTAAAGTTACTTTAGTCCATACCCCCTGTAAGAATTGTTTCTAATCTTTACATTGTTCTAGTAAATGATTTACAATCAAAGCTAATTTTAAAGCAGCTTATTATGTTAGAAATACCCTAAGAACTGATAGGCACCAAAACAGTGTCAATATGTTGAGTATTAAATAACTTTGATAAGAATTATAATATATTTATACCTTCTGATCAAGGTATAAACACCTGAAGATAGCCCAGAAAAATAACATAAATGAAAAAAAACTTAGATATTTACAGCATCTACTCATGCAATGGAATATTTAGCCATAAAATAAATATTACTGTGGATAAACATGAAAATTTGTTCAGAAAATAATGTTAAATGAAAAATATATATATACAGAAGAGTATATACATATTAATTGCAATTCTACAAAAATACAACTACACATTGAAAATGATATTGAATATCATTGAATAATATGAATAGTTGTCATTCCAAGTTTGTAAGATTTTAATAAAATTATCAACAAGTATACTATAATTTTAAAGTTTGGAAAATGCAGATCATTATGCCATACTATCATAAAAAGTGTAAGTATTCGTAGGCCATTACTCAGAGAGAGTAACAATATATTTTTTATTGGTATTTATCAATAAAGTTAATTGAGCATTGGTACATTTTATTGGTAAACATAAGAACAAGCTATTACATAAGCAAAATTTTTTATTCTCTTAAAACCTGCCATCTGAATGATTACACTAGGACCCTTTCCCTCACTCCCACTCTCAAACCCACATTCATTCCTCCTTGTTTTTAAAAATGAAACAGAACAAAACAAAATTCCAATACTTCTAGTTATCGATCAGACTATATCAGGGGAAATAAAGGTTTCATCCTCACCAATGACAGCACGTTGTGTTCAGCCCGCCAGGTAAACAGCGTAATTCCAGTTCTCCGGGTTCCATGTTGTCTGATGGAACATTCACACACAGGGCGTCACAGTCACACTGAGCTTTCGGCATGTCCCCCTCTGGTTGCATGTGCAAAAGAAGATCTCCCTCCTCCTGGATACTACTGCTGAGTAGAAGCCACTCCAACATTCTTCCAAAGGAGGATTTGGGTAATTTGTGGTTTATTTTAACAGTGGAGGAAGGGAGGTATTGACTAAAGACAGCTTCATTGATGAGCTGGCGGAGCTCAGTTCTCTTCCTGAATCTTGCCAGTTGAGTATGGACTCTGGTTTTCTTGTCTGTAAAATGGCTGATTATTTTTGCCCCTTCCTACTTCACAGGTGATGATGGTGGTGGTGGTGATGGTGGTGAGGGCAGCTAATGAGAACCTACTATGTGCCAGATCCTATGTTAAGCTCTTAACCCTCATTATCTCATTTCATCCCCACAAAAACCCATGAGAAAGATATTTGTATTGTCCCCAATTTTATATTTGAGAAAACAGAAATTTGGAGAAGCTACACAATTTGCCTTTGGTCGCACAGCTAACAAAGGGCCATAAAAGAGCTTAAACTCAGATCCATCTGATGCTAAAACTTGGCTTTTAACCTTGATGTAAATTTATAAAACATCATAGGAAAGCATGTTAAATATCCAAAGAGTCTGGAAGAGACATATTAGAAGATTAATGAAAGGACATTTCATGTTATTATTCTTGATATGTAGTATAGGTTCCAAAACAAACTTCATTTCTGAAACATTCTTCTCTACTTGGGAAGAAAAACAAACAAAAAACGTTGTTTTTTTTTAAAAAATTGCTCTCAACCCATGGAACTTGCAGTCATGTGATACCAGCTCAGAGCACCAGAAGGGACTTTCAAGGTTATAGAGACCAGTCACCTCCTTTCATAATTGAAGACACTGCAGCTGGCAGAGCCGAGGGTCATGGTCACACAGAGCTCCAGCCCAAGATTGATTTTGCCAGGCCTCGTTTAATTCCCTCCTGGCCCCTTCCTCAGAGCTTTAATCTCTGTTCAGATGATTCTTGGAAGCATTGAAAAATTCACTCGTCCTCTCCCCGTCTCTGTCTCCCTCCCTCCCCGCCCCAACCAACCACATCCTTGGGCCCTCAGTCATCACCAAGCTGTCTGTACTTGTTGGGTTGCCTGTTTTCATAGTGCTCCACACGCAGGTGCAGGAAGGGCTGCAGGTGTGAGCTTTGATTAGGTGGTGAGAAACTCCTCCAGACCTCAGCTATTCTCAGGTAACCACGTTCCAGGCAGTCTTATCACTCTGCTGCAGACAGTGGGTCCCCGACTCCACCACAAATTTGAAGGCAACTGCAGCCAAGACGTCTGCATAACTGCATCTCCAACCTTTGCACAGATTCATGCAGTAGCAAAGGAATGAAACATAACTCTACAAAATACAGAGATCTGTAGAAATACAGCTGACGAAGGCCCATTCTTTAATGTTTCAGTTAGACCTGATCGAAAAATTCTCTATAGAACATACACCAATCAATCTTTTGCCAACAACTTTTGGATGAAACTGCTCTTGACAAGGTCACTACTGTGTTAATGAATCCAATGGCCAATTCTCACTTCTCTTCCACTTGAACCTCAGTAGCATTTGACACAGTTGAAGACAGTTTAAGTGCCAAGATAATAATGTCACTTGGCTGAGAGGTTCATCAATGCCTCAGTGACAAAGTTTTGGTAGTTAACCCCAAAGTAGACCAGCATTCTTTGTAGTTGTTGAACATATGTTTGTGCTGAAGTGAACTGTGGACATGTCCCTCTATTTTATTGTCTTTAGGAAGTACCACATTTGTCAAGTCATATAAATCTCGTAATAGAAATCTGTTAAGCCTAAGAGGATGAAATATTACAACTACTACCCACACCCCTGCCACTTGGTGTCAGTCTGCTATGCATCAGGAATTGCATAGTCTAGTGGTTAAGGTCACAGACTTACTGGAACCTTCTGAAGCCTCACCACCTCGGTTCAAATTCTGGCTCTAAGGCCAACCAGCTTAGAGAACAAGAGAAAAGTAAAACACGTAAGGCTACCATGAGCAGTTGCCTAAGTTGTTCACTGCACAAAAGTACTCCGCCAACAAGTGAGTGGTGGCTACAGTTATACCCACAGTCCTCTCACCAAGCCCTGTGTCCAGTGCAAGGTTATGTCCGCCTGAAGGAGGGGGCACTGCTTGCAGAAGTGTGTGCCCATGAGACTTCAGATGAAGCGACTTATTCTAATTTACACAAAGGTACCAAATGGACTAGCAGCAACTCTTGAAACTGGGGCCTCTCTCATCAATATAATTCTGTTGTGGGATCAGTTACATTTAGAACTTCAATGCCCAGAACACCACCTGGCACACAGCACTCAACAATACTTGTTAAATGAATTAAACAATCTGAGAATTATCTTCATGAAAAAGTTGTAAAAATAATGAACAATAAATCACTGTAGGAACCTCAAAAAATAGTCAAAACTATGTTCATAATAATACTAAGGACTTACTTTTCTGTTTCGCTCATTCTCTACAAGTGTTCAGAGTTCATTGATATGGTTCCAGATTCCACATGGCAACTAAGTTTTAAGAAACTATAACATCAATTTTTGGAGTGCTTTCAAAGAAAGATATCCACAATGATCTGAAAAGTCTATGAAAATACTTCTTTTTGTTCATGTGAAGCTGAATTTTCTTCATATATTGCATCCAAAACCACACATTGCAAATTGCACCAGATTGAATGCAAAGACAGATATGCAATCCAACTATCATCTATTAAGTTAGACATTAAAGCAATTTGCAAAAATATAAAACAATGGTACTCGTCTCATTAAAATTGTTGTTTAGGAAAACATTTTTTATTTAAGAATGTGTCATTCACAGATGTAGAGAACAAACGTATGGACACCAAGGGGGGAAAGTGGTGGGGTGGTGGTGGTGGGTTGAATTGGGAGGTTGGGATTGACATGTATACACTAATATGTATAAAATAGATAACTAATAAGAACCTGCTGTATAAAAAATAAATAAAATAAAATTCAATAAACAAACAAAAAAGAATGTGTCATTTATGTTAACATTTAATGGATCTATTATTGTTACTTTAAATGAATTAATATATAAATATTTTGTCATTTATCCATTGTAATTTTAGTTTGGTTAATATTAATAACTACAACTCACATCAACAAAAACTCTTTAGATTTTTCAGTGATTTTTAAGAGTGTAATGTGGCCCCAAGACAAAAACATTTGAGAACTGCAGATATAAAGCAAACTAGGTTATCAGAAACATCTAGGGAACTTTGTAAAAATACATATTCTGGTGCCCATCCCTCTAGATTCTGATGCAGTAGAGCTGGAATAGAGCTCTGAGAATTTGTATTTTATAAAACTCTTCCAGTAATTCTGATTATCAGTCCCTGGTAGAAACAATAAATATAATAGAAGTTCAGGGAAATACAGGCCCAGAGGGGGCATGCACTATAATTGTCAGAGAAAACTTCAGTTAATCCAATAAATATTTAAGTATCCAAGCACGTACTAACTTCCAGGCAATATTGGGAACATTGGCCAGACACAACCCCTATCCGGAAGAAACTCACTGACCAATGGGAGAGATGAAGAGGGCAGGCAAGAGTTACTTCACACAGTCATGGGGTCTGTGCTGGGGAAAACGGGGTGCTGTGGGAACACAGAAGCAGGGCATACCACTTCAGAGAGCTGGCCTTAAATGATGGAAGGTTCTGGAAAACTGAGGGGAAAGGGGTGACAAAGACCTAGATTAAGGGTAATGACCTGGAGGTCGATGGTCACAATGTCCATGTCGTGAGAAGTACATTGACGAACGTGGGTGGCATGGAGGGCTGGCTAAAGAACAGAGCAAGATAAGGTCAGGGAGGTTGAGTGGGCCAGACGATGGAGGAGTTTAACACCAATGAGTTGCTTGGAGTTTGGTGACGATATGATGAAAGATACACTTTAGGATTATAACTCTGGTGACATGTGCAGCATGAGGGGCTGAAGAATGGGATGCCTGCTAGCCGGCAATTAGAATAATGTGATTCTGGGGGCCATCCAAGACAGACAGGAGGATAAGAAGCAGTGTTCATGCCTGTGGTCTGAAAGAAATGAGATAACTGCTGAAAATCAGACAGTGGGATAAAATAAATTTAATTAACCCTCCCTGAACTTTCTATGCCCCTTTTGTTTAGATTCTGTGAGTCATTTTATAGCAGCGGCTCTTGAAATTTTAGGCTCGTGGACTCCTTTGACAATCTGATGAAAGCTTTAAACATTCTCTCCACGGGGGAAGAAAATAAATTAAAGCAAAAAACTATGTGTGACTAGGCAGGATTTTCTCCACTCTCATGTTCCTTTACCCTCTTAGCTTTTTCTTCTCCTTCTTTCTAAGAGGTGTCATTTGATAAGAGGAAAAAAATTTTAAAATAAAAAAAGATTCAGCAAAGTAAGGCACCAGAGTATTCCTGTACGTGGTAGTGAGTATTAGTAGCAGAAATGGTGGGGGTAGAAATTTCACTCTGAGGTCCAGGAAGCCCCTTCCTAGGGAGCCCAAAAGAAGCAATACGGGGTGGGGGAAACAGGGACAGAGTCCAAGTTTGGTGGAAAAGGAGGGGGAGAACTAGATTACATAGGCTTTGACTGATGCTTCGTGGAGAAAGTAAAAAGCTGTACTCGATGAAGAGAGGGACATCCTAGTAGTAAGGCTTTCTTTCCGGAAATGGACTGTAGCTTTATACCCACCAGACATGATAGCCATAACCAAGAGCAGGTGTTACCTCTTCGCTTCTTATCTCAGTTTCTTGTGAGCCCGCATCTGCCACAGCATTTGGGAACTGTCTTCCCCGAGTCAGGGCTGCTGGTCACAGTTGTGCAGGCTGTTCACTGAACAAACCTCTAGGCAGAGGGGACAGTGGAGACTAAAAGCCAGCCTGTGCTGGGCTTGCCAATCTCTGCTGGCTGGTGCGGGGTCAGGTGCACCCAGAGCAGGCGGCATTTCTAATCCTCCCACAGGTGCCCTGCCAGCTGGCATCGTTGTACCACCCGCAAACACTCTTTCTCTTCTCCTGCGTCCTCCTCTTCCCTTTACCACTGGGGGCCGTGGCAGAGAATGGTCAGTTTGTAAGTCTCCACAATATAAAGTGGTCTGGGGACATTGGCCAGACTCTCATCTCCCTTCCTCTCCCTCCCTTGACTCCTCCTCCGTCTCACCCTCCTGCCTCTTCCAGAGCCTCTTACACAGACGTCATTCTCTCAGAAAAAGCAGATTGAGGTTGAAAGAGGAAAATTATTCACGACATGGCACGTGTGCTTCTTCTATCAAGAGAACAAACGAAACAGAACCAGCAGAATTCAGCTGGTTCAGCCAGCTCTTTCTCTTAGCTCAGCCCCAGCCTCAAGTTAAGAGAAAAGCTGTGCAAAAGGGCAGCCCATAAACGGTGCCTGAGTAACAGCCACAGGACTGAAACCACAGGAGACCACTGCCTTCTCCCACAGCTGTGGGGTGAGTCTGCTTGACTGGCTTCCAGATCACACACCCGCTGTTAAGTCTTTCAGCCAGAATTGGCCCCAAGGTGACTCGCGCTTAATGCCCTCCCCTCTACCTTAGAGGGAGATTTCAAAGTGTGGGAAATGCAAGTGTTACCCCATATGCAAGCCTGGCTGACTTACCCATTTCAGGCTGTCCCCTCCTCCCCCTGAGGAACTGGGCTTCTGCTCTAGAGAGTTCCTTTCCTGAGCCCCTGGTGAACACTTACAGTGCACTCATTACCTACCAAGCCCTTTCCATTCAATGCCTCACCTAATTCTCACAACCTGAGGTATTAGTCTCTCCATTTCATAGAAGAAAAAACTGAGACTCAGAAATATTATAAAGCTTGCTCAAGGTCATGGGTTCCTGCCAACTCCACCAATCCGTGAGAATTGTCATCTCCTTCCTTAGATACGATCATGTGTCAAACTATTGCAGGCTTTCTCCAAGGGAAGAGGCCTCTAGGAGTCCATTTCAAAGATTCACACTTGATAGGGATGGCCAGATAATCACACTAGAAAAGGAAAGAAAAGACTGTCTGGTTCAAGGTCAACTAGACTGTGTCTGATGGTCAGCTGGGGATGGGGGGAAGGAAGTGCAAGGGTGACTGGTTTCCTGGAACAAGTCTCAATCCCATTACAGTCTATCAGAAAATTGCATAGGTGTTTTATCAGGAGCACTCATTTTCTTCCCAGAAAGAGGTTTTGAATTATATCACACACAGAAAGGGGCTGTCCCAGACCAGGTCTGGGACAATTTTTCTTTCCAAAGCTATTACAGTGAACATCACATTCTACTGATATGTGATGGTGTCACTGTAATCCTGAGAAAGTCAGGATTAACCTATATGCCCCGCCTGTAACAGGTGCTTAACAAATGTTTTTTCAGAGAATTAATGAGGGAATGAATGAACTTTTCTGGCAAAGAAATGAGTGAACTAGATCATAGCTGCTCGCAGTGTGATCCAAACCCCGGGCAAACAGGTCTTCAAACTGTTACTGGACCACAGCAAGAGAAGCACAGAAATCAGGAGTTTAGATTAGAAACTTTTTTAGCAATTGGATAATGTCTATTAAATCTAATAATAAAAATGGGACTTGCATTTTAAGTCTTTTTAAAAAAAATTTATTTTTGGCAGTGTTGGGTCTTCATTGCTGTGTGGGCTTTCTCTAGTTGCGGCGAGCCGGGGCTACTCTTTGTTGTGGTGCACGGGCTTCTCATTGCGGTGGCTTCTCTTGTTGCAGAGCACGGGCTCTAGGCGCATGGACTTCAGTAGTTGCAGCACGTGGGCTCCGTAGTTGTGGCTCACGGGCTCTAGAACGCAGGCTAAGTAGTTGTGGCGCACAGGCTTTGTTGCTCCGTGGCATGTGGGATCTTCCTGGACCAGGGCTTGAACCTGTGTCCCCTGCGTTGGCAGGTGGATTCTTAACCACTGCGCCACCAGGGATGTCCCATATATCTTTTTTTTAACTTCATTTTTTTCCTATTAAATCTTTGTCTTTCCTTCCCTGTCCTCCTCCTCCTCCTCCTCCTTCTTCTTCTTCTTGGAATTTGTTGTACTTTTAAGCCGTATTTGTCTGCAATGATTGGAAATAAAGAAAAAGAAAAGGTCTTTTACCACAGTGGTTTAATCAGAAGATCACAGACCCACTGGAAAGGCCAGATGACTTTCTCACATGAAAAGTTCCATTCTGAAAACATCCTGGAAGAGAAGACACCCTGAATCCTTCTCTTCCTACACAAACCTCCAGCCATTCAACTCTAACAATAGACTTACCCAAGGTGACTGTCATTCTTTGGAGGGGAGGGAAATAGAGGCGTCCATTCAAGGGTCCTCATCAAACAGCTTCTTAGAGCCATGCCATTGCTTGGAGGCTCAGCAGCCCTCATGCCCTCCTCCCTACCCCACCCCCAAACTTCAGAACAAACCAGGGAGAATCAGAGACGTTAGCATCAAAGCAGAGCAAAATCCACTCTGTGTTGTGGCAGGATGGGGGTTTTCTTCCCCTCTCACCCCTCTTTCCTTCCTCCCCAAGGCCCCCTCCCAGCCCTTGCTGAGAGGATGTCTGGTAAAATGGAAGAAAGTGACTGTGAGAGCCTAACACCAAATAGTTCTGTTTGACAGGTGTCAATAGTAACCAAAGAAAGGTGTGTTTGTTTTATAGCTGTTTCACTCTGAAGGTCTTAAGCCTCCACTGGGACCTTCTACATGGAGCCCAAGGCTGAGGCAAGGGCTGAGAACGTATAAGAAGATGGGTTTGGGCAGGGCGGGGGCGACTGTCGGGGGAAGATGATCAGAGAAGACCAGAGAAAGAACAGCTGGATGGATGATCGTCAAACTCTGTGATGAACTTACAGGTGACTCGATAGGAAAGTCAAGAACTCTCTGGACTTCACACCTGTCATACTCAGACTTTTCTTTCTAGGACTGGATGTTCCTACAGGCCCTCCAGTTTTGTAACCGAGGAGCTGGAGTGTGGACCCAAATAGGTGGAACCATTCTTGGAGTGCTGGTGTCAGGAGCACAGACTTGGGCCAGATCGCCTGGATTGAATCTTGACTCTGACACATGCTAGGTGTCTGACCTTGGGTAAGTTTCCTTATCTGTAAAATGGGGATGATAATATTAACTTCATCTTGAGTGCTTACAAGAAAATAAATTAACATACATAAAGCACATAGTGCCAGATATATCTGTGGTTTTTACTACAGCTTTAAGCAAGGCCACACACACACACACACACACACACACACACACACACACACATTTCCCATACACAGTTCAATAGATGCCCATAGATGCAATTAACAAACATGTGGTTACAGGTTCCTTGGAAAAATCTGGAATAGTTACCATGCTGCCTTTACATACAACAGCATAAGAGTATGTATATTCATTAACATGCTAACATAGAAAGCTGTTCACAATATAGTAAATTTTAAAAAGCAGATTGGAAATCAGATTGTACTATATGATCCTATTTTTGCAAAAATACATGCATAAGTGTATAAGAAAAATTCTGTAGGGGTAAATACAAACAATGATGTAACAGTGATAATCAGTGATTTTAATGATTGTCTTTTGCTTTGCTGTTTTTTTCTAATTTTTTAAACAATAAGCATGCAATATTTGTATAATCTGGGGGGACAGATATAGAAATACATATCTATGTAAAGAATCTCTTTCCTTTATGACTCTTTTAACCTGTCACAACCAGGCTGGCTTGCAAATTTCCCTTCTGAGCATTGGGGTGGAAGAAGGGAGAGCCTCTCTCAGATTCACCCTGAGCCTGTGAAGACCCAGCTGTGAGTTGTTCAGAGCTCATAGCTCTGGCTGTTGAGCTTGGTAATAACACACAAGGCAGCACTGCTGGCTGGCTGCTGTGTCCTGTGTCTTCCTGCACTTCTACTGTTGCTGGTTTTATGTGTTGGCCTTTCCCTCTAACATTTTCTTTCTTTCTTTTTTTTTTTAATCACCTGCCAGTGCCCCTGACATTTTAAGCAAAGGGTAAACCTTTAAACTTCCATCTTGAAACATGAAACAAGGTAGAGGCTGGGAGGTCTGAGGCCTGAGGGAAGATAGAAGAGCTCCTGGGAGCTGAGACCTGGCCCTCAAGTCCCAGCTTTGCCTGCAGCCAGCTTTGTGTCCTTGGGCAACTTGGAGAGTCAGTTTCCTCATCTGCAAAGTGATGGCTTGTGTTAAATCCTCCCTGAGTTTTCTTCCAGCTCCAAAAATGTGAGTCTAATAATAGCACATAATAATATAATAGTAGTAATAATATATAATACAATATAATATATTATATAAACATTGATACTATATAGTATAATAATTATAATAATTTAACAAAAATAATAGAGAAACAGAAGAAAATGTTCCAGCCATGTTGATTTATATATTAGACACTCAATGGAAGTATACACACTAACAGAAGGAGAGAAAAAAGTTAGTGTGAGTTTGCAGGCAGTGTCCAGAGAATTAATGCAAATATGGTTTGGACCTAGATTAACAGATAATTTCCCTCGTTCAGACTTTTCCAATTGTTGATCAGAGACAATCACATAGCAATTTCCAATTTTTTAAAAACATGTTCTGATAATAAGAATGATAATATTGACGGCCAGGGCTTAGAAACAAAGACCTCTCTTCCGGTCAGTAACTGTGTGCATGGCCTGGACATGTCACATCACCTTCCTGGGCCTCATCTCTCTCATTTCTTCTTCACAGGGTCGTCCTGAGCCTCAGATGAAAGCTGAGTGGCATGGAAAAAGGGGAGTTTGGAGCCAAGAGATCTAAGCATGATCCTGAGTCTGCCAAGTGTCAGTTAAGTGCACATAGATGAGTCATTTAACCTTCCAGAGCCTTAGCTTCCTTGCCTGTAAAATGGGCCAAATAATAATAACCCACAGCATTGTTGTGAGGTCGTGGGAGACAACATACACAAAGTACTTGATTGTTTAGAGAGTGCTAAGCAAATACTGGCAATTAGTACCAGAAGACATGGAAAAGCACTCTGGACACTTTTAAAGTGCTATATGAATGGATGTGTGTGATGGTGATAATAGGATTGATTTACTCAAGAAATAGAGGTCAGCATCTACTACGGGCACGGCACCAAAGACAGGTGACAGGGGTACCTAGATGCAGAGAGAAATGATGAGAAGGAGGAGAAAAGGGGGAAAGAGAGATGTATTTGAGAAGTACATGCATGCAGTGATTTATTGTGGGTTTTCTGAAAACTTAAAAAAAAAACATTGTCAATTAAAATCCTCAATAAATCTTTAATTCCCTGAGATGACAGCTTTACCACCCAACAACTGCTCTTTGGTTAATTCCAGTAACTCACTCCTAAATTGCACACCTCCTGTTTCCAGCAGGGTGAAACTTCCACAGAGGAGAGAGAGATTGGGGCAATTTACTATGTTCTATTTAAACAACACAGCCTTAAAGGGCAAGCACTCCAACTGCATCAGTAGATGGGCTCTAGCATGCTGTAACCTTGCTGTTTCTCAAGCCTGTGCTACCACGTTCAAGCACATATTCTTGGAATTGTTCCACAACTCCCAGCAGGCAAGCTCTTAGCTCCACTTTGAGTCCTATCTAGACCCTGAGTTCTAGTCATTTCCTTCCTTGTTTTCAGAATCTGTTGGAAACCACTTGCCTGTGTAAACCCCAGCTTCTGTAAATCATGTCACTTTTCTGTTCCAGTCTCTTGCTAATCCATCCTTTGGAATAGCCCTAACCCAACAGTCAGGTGGGTTGGAATCCCCCAAGTCAATCACTTCTGGCGGGAAATGGGTATTGAACACTGATTGTTGTGAAAAGCTGTGTGTCCCTTTTTTGAGGCCAGCAGAGAAAAAGTTAAGCCTGCTTTCTTTTTCAGAGGGGTGGTTTATTTTTAAATGATGCAGTCTGTCTACATCAGCCAGGCTTCTCCTCAATTAGGAGGATAAACTACCAAGTGTCCTCTCTCCCTTTTCCTAATTTATTTCCTTATAGTACTGATCACCCATCCATATTTATCAGATTTGTTTATATAATTATTATCTGCCCCCACACAGCTATCCCTACCTAACTAGATCCTAAACTCCGCAAAAGCAGCAGCTTTGGCTATTTTCAGTCTTGCTGCTAAGAAGGTCACGGTCCAATGTGGGAATGGAAACATGAATACATAATTATGAAACAATATTTTAAATCCAGCGATGGAGAGATGCTCGGATCGATGTCTCTTTTAGTGACCTCCTCTACTTTCTTTGAATCACCCCCTGAGAGAACAAAAGGAGCCTAGTAAATGCTGAATGAATAAATAAGGTAACGGATTCTCTGTTGATCCCTTATGTAAGGCACTGAAAGTCACCTGCTTTGTGCTAAGAAAAAATACTGCAAATTATAGAGTACAGGGAACCTGGATTGAAAAGTGAGCTTATAAAAAGTGAACAAGTAAAACAAAACCTCTCTGCTCATGAAACTTAGAGAAAGAACACCCAAAGGGTGGCAGGGAGAGTGATGTGGGCTGAGTCTGTCACCAGCTCATAGAGCTTTGGGTCATTTAACCGTCTCCAGATCTTAATGTCGTTTTTTTTTTTTTTTTCCGTATGCGGGCCTCTCACTGCTGTGGCCTCTCCCGTTGCGGAGCACAGGCTCCGGACGCGCAGGCTCAGCGGCCATGGCTCACGGGCCCAGCCGCTCCGCGGCATGTGGGATCTTCCCGGACCGGGGCACGAACCCGTGTCTCCTGCATCGGCAGGCGGACTCTCAACCACTGCGCCACCAGGGAAGCCCCTTAATGTCTTCATCCACTAAAGATCAGGATCCTCCCAGCTCTGAGGGAGGATGACAATTGAATGATAGAGCTGCCATTTATTGAAAACTTGCTATGTGCCAGACATAGTGCAGACTTTACCTGTATTCATTCCTTTCTTTAATCCTCACCACCCTGTGATATTATTTTCTCCATTTTACAGATGAGGAAACTGATGTACAGAGAGGCTAGTTAACTTGAACAAGGTTGCAAAGCTAGTGAGGGGCAGAGCTGGAATTCTGGAAATTTGACTGTACAACCTGAACTTAAAAAAAAGTTTTTTTTGTTTTTTTTGGCCACACCGTGTAGCATGTGGGATCTTAACTCGCTGACCAGGGATTGAACCTGGGCCCTTGATAGTGAGAGCACGGAGTCCTAACCGTGGACCACTAGGGAAGTCCTAAAAAAACTTTTTAAATTATGAATTATATCAGGTACACAAAAGAGTGTATAAAGCACATAGGAATATTTTTGAAGAATAAATAACAGAAAAAATTAAATGATCATTCTTTTTTTTTTTTTTTTTTGCGGTATGCGGGCCTCTCACTGTTGTGGCCTCTCCCGTTGCGGAGCACAGGCTCTGGACGCGCAGGCCTAGCGGCCATGGCTCACGGGCTTAGTTGCTCCGCGGCATGTGGGATCTTCCTGGACCAGGGCACGAACCCGTGTTTCCTGCATCGGCAGGAGGATTCTCAACCACTGCGCCACCAGGGAAGCCCTAAATGATCATTCTTGTACCCACTTCCCAAGCTTAAGAAATAGAACATTACCAATACCCGTGACATCCCTGGGTGACCCTGCTCAGTTGTATTCCCTTATCTCCCTAGAAGAGGTAACCACTTAATTAAATGCTGTGTTAATCATTCCCATGCTTTAAAATGTTTTTGACCCTAAATATTGTATTGTTAAGCTTTGCTTGCATTTGAACTTCACTTAAATATGATCATAATACATATATTATTTGACTACTTGCTTTTTTCTCAATATTGTGTACATTAATTTATATTGATACATACAGCTACAGTTCATTCATTTTCATTGTTGCATAGTATTCTATGTGAGAATATACCAAAATTTATTTAGCCATTCTCTCTTGATTACATTGTTTTGTTTGTAGTTTTTGCTATTATCTCCAATGCTACTAAGAATGTTTACATACAGGTCTCCCAGGAAGTCTATGCAATTATATCTCTAGGGCATGAAATGTCTAGGTCAAGGGTGTAGGATATTCGATACTACTAAGTAATGCCAAAATGTTATATCAACTTATATCCCCACAAGATGCATATAAAGTTTCCTGTTGTTTCATACCCTTGCCAATACTTCATTGTCATACTTTTTAATTCTCTGCCAATATGGTAGTGTGAAAATGATATCTCATTGTGGATTTTTTTTTGCATTTCCCTGCTACTGGTGAGATTGAGCACCTTTTCTATTGTTTATTGGTCATGCATATTTCTTCTTCTGAGAAATATGCATTTTAAAAATTGGGCTGTTGTTCTTGATGATTCATAGCAGTTCTTTATATATTATGGATAAAAGCTTCTTAATATAAATATGTCATTAGGAACCCCGCAATTCTTGAACTTTGCTCTCCCAGAACTATTCTTTTGCATATTCAGATTAGAATTAATCAGCATACTCCTTTCTCTTCCAAGCAAACAGAAGTAGATAGTGATATTTCCTGGCTTTTGAGGCTCAGGACAGGGGAGTTAGCCAGGCTGCCAAACCCATATCCTTCAGAAGAGTTATGTGTACGCATTTATTGCCAGAACATATAGATGACTTTTAATATTTGGTGAGTATATCAGTCAAAATTCCATAGGAAACCAAATTTATTCCAGATGGTTCAGATGAAGAGATCTGAATGAAGGCACTACTTGTAGAGGTCTAGGTTAACACAGGAGGGATGTTGCTGCATCCCCAGACTAGCACCAGCAGGAAGCCATTACTTTCTACAGGACGGAGACGCAGAGAGAGGAAATACCGTCCTGGGGCCCCATGACAGCTGGTGATGTGGAGGAGAAGCTGCTCAGCAGGTGGGAGGGATTCACAGCTATGGACAGATAAGCATCACCCAAGCAGGAAAGAAGTAGGAAAAAACACCCAACTATTCTCTCCTCCTACCCTCTGACTTCCAGCCAGTCTCCCACCAGCTGCATCCAAGTAGAAGCCAGCCAGGAAGAAATCCTGGGTGATGCAGCCCACAGGGTTAGCCTCCCAGCCACAGGGGAGGGCAGCTAAGGGTGGAAATTGGAAACGGGGAGTGGGAACAGCCAGCAGAGACCACCATGGCAGTGGGATAGGAACCACCTGAGACTTTTTCATAGGAAAAGTGACAAAAGGAAGCGCATGAAGGAGGCTGCCAAGCCCTATCATTAGCGTGTAACAGGAATCATTCTCACCATCTTAGCTAAGTTAGCGAGTGTAATGAACATTAAATATAATTCACCATATAATTTTTAGTGGGTCAAGTTTAATTAAACCAAAATTACATAGTAAAATGGGGACGTTTTGAAAAGTAACTATACAAGGGAAATATCTCCATATATCAGTCTGAGCTTCAATTGCTTATCAACAGAAAGAGAATAATATCTACCTTACGAGCATGTTCTGAGGGTTCAATGACAGAGTGCCTAGCACAAAGCTGGAACCAGTAGGAATCAAATGTAATTTGTTTCCACTATCATTACGAGTCATTTTACTCATCTTGCTCTATCTAGCATTGCTACAAATGGCACCTGCTTCTGTGTAGTTTTCCCATCATGTGGCCCACTATCAACAAGTTCTAGAATATTCTGATCTGATCTAGAATGTTCAGCCTATGTATCTCCATAGAGGTCCACCAAAACCGTAATGACACATCAATTTGAACAATAGTTCACAGATATAAAGCTATTATTGTACGAATATTATTGCACGAATTCTTAGAGGAATCCAGGAATTACTGTTTTAAGTTAAGGAAATTGAGGCTGAAAGACACATGGCCCAGACTTTGTGACTCCAAAATATGTCTGCCTCTTACTCCCCCATTATTGCTGTCTATCTACCATTAAGGATTACGTCCCATGTCAGGATATATTTTAGAATTGACCAAAACATGAACTTTAGGTTGAATCAAGTACTCTTTAGGAACTTTACGTTACAAGTAATTTCTGTGGCTTGTTTTATCTTTTCTGGTGAAAAACTGCTCAGGATCTTGGCTAGTGATTACTGTTTCTTTGCTTTATCAGAAGAGATACAGCCTGAGGGAAAATAGGACCCTACCCTTGAGTTGTTCTGATGTGACTCAACCCATAGAGTAGTCTTCTCGGCACTGGGGATGAACACTTGCAGATGCCCTGTCCCCTCTATCGTATTGTAACCCTATAGATGTGCCACACTGGAACCCTGTCATCTCATCTCATGTTGGGTAAAGTGCCCTTCGTTGGTACCAAATCCTTAAAAGGAAAGAACCGGGCTTTCCTCTCCCCTGTCACTCCCTCATTCAAAGGAGATACGTGAAACCTGAGGGGTGGAAAAGTGAAAGAAGAAAAAGAGAATTTTTTCCAAGGTTTCTAAAGCATCAAATCATGATGTATTTCATTTCTGCCAATTCACATGCAGTCAACCTATAAAATTATACTTAAAAGCCAAGGTTTAAAGCAGACACCTTTGCAAATGATGGTGCTCTGTGACTTAGGTGGGTCCCTTTCTTATTGCCAGAAACAAAAATAAAAGGGGAAGATAAAGATCAGACTGGGGGGGCTTCCCTGGGGGGGCTTCCCTGGTGGCGCAGTGGTTGAGAGTCCGCCTGCCGATGCAGGGGACACGGGTTCGTGCCCCGGTCCGGGAAGATCCCACATGCTGCGGAGTGGCTGGGCCCGTAAGCCATGGCTGCTGAGCCTGCACGTCTGGAGCCTGTGCTCCGCAACGGGAGAGGCCACAACAGTGAGAGGCCCGCGTAACACACACACACACACACACACACACACACACACACACACACACACACACACATACACACACACACAGATCAGACTGGGAATATTTTATTAAAAATAAGTTTTAAAATACAGGGACTAGTAGGGTTGAGGCCTGCGGTCTTGAGCACAGCCTTGGAGTCTGACAGACCCACTCGAGACTTCTGGCGCTGCCACTCACCTGCTGTGCCAGGCCTCAGTTTCCCCGTGTAAGGTGGTGCTCACCCCACGTGGTGAGACAACACACGCTCAAGTGCTTAGCACAGGGGTCAGCACATCTGGAGCCCTCCGCAAACTGTAACCATTGGGACACCTTCTACTTTCTTGTCGCTCAGCCTCATTTCATCACAACTAGCTTCGGCCACCCCATTAGTCAGTACAAAGTAAAGCAGAATAGGATGAGCTACCCACTCAAACCAACTCTTTCACGTAAACAAGAGCATATTTAATGTTGCTATTTGGCATGGTTAGAAATCAGCGCACAATAGTCTACAAAAAGACACTGAAAGTTTTGAAGGAGAAGAAACATAGCGTGAGTTGAGGCAGGAAAACTAGACATACAGCCATGTAGAACATACACTGCATGGATTCTAACAAAATGACCCATTTTTGCTTCTTCCCCACCCCCCAGGGCTGGTGGAGGTCTGCTTCATTCCCATAAGCACTTCTCAGCACATCAGGCCAATTCTTGTCCTTCTCTCCAATTCAGTTCAACACAACTTTGTTTCGCTATGCTTCTTTCCCTGAGCTGGGCCCTGGGAACACCAAGATGAACAGGAGGTGGCCCAGCCTTCAAGAATGATCGTCTAGTAGGGGAGACGGACGCCAGCGGGCCTCGGTTTCTGCCAGGTCCCATTTCTAGGGAGGGTTTACACATGGATTCCTGTTCTCAGATGTGAGGGTTCCCAGAGACAGACTTTAAGCTTGGCTCCAGCCAGCAAGCAGAGGGCTCATCTGTGGCCCAGAGGAAGGCAAAGTCATTTGACCATGCCCTCTATGACCTTCCTTTCCTCCACCGCTTCCACTGTGGAATCACCACCTCTTCCCTCACTTAGAATCAGTTACCTGGGCCCTTCCCATTTTCAGATCCCAGAGTCCCCACCAATCTCCCTTCAACAAGAAAGAAGGAAAAGCTTTGGGACAACCACTTATATTCATTAGAAATTTATTCCTGCTATCATGTTAAATACCGCCTACCTTAAAGACTGGCCCTGAAGGAAAATCTGCAGAAGTTATTTAAGACCATTTGCGATTGTTGGAGAAGAGGAGGAGGGTCAACAGGGATATCACAAGGAGATGCGCTCCCATCGCCTCCCCTGCCTGGCCAGCTTTGAAGCCCTCCAACCCTCTGGATGCCCAACATAGACAGCTGGATATAGTAGCTCTCAAGTCAAGGGACACAGGTGACACAGAGCCGAGGATGTGCTGTGGGACTGGAGAGCTGGAGCTGTCCGGGTGAAAGGCAGATATGTCAGCCCCAGAGGATTTAGGGAACCTTGGACGCAGAGACTCAGACCCTGGTCCCAGCCCTTTTCCTAAATGTGGATGGGAGAAGAGGAAAAAGAGAAGGCAGTGTGGAGATGAGCACAGATTTGATTTTGACATCGATTATAGCTATAGAGAATTTACCACATAAGGAAACTGAAAAATTAGTTTGGTTATGTCATCGTAGGTCTCATCATAGTCATTTATGCCAACTGCGTTACCATTGGTGTGTAATGGCATGTTACACCAAACCAGTGAAGTACTTTCATAAACGTGGTTCAGAGTAGTTATAGGTTTTGATTAGGTGAGCAAATGAAACACTTGGGTTCTAGCCTTCATGATTTCTTAAGTTACATAGTCTTCTGTTCTCAGCTTTTACAGATGGTCAATCCCACTGCTTTTAAGCTATTAGACAGAATGGTGGTTGGGGCTGGAGGGATGTCCCTATTGATTCAGTATTTCCCTTGAGAAATTTTTATTATCTAAGCAATTGCTGTATAAACAGTTTTCCTGTTCCCTGTGCTGGGAATCTGTGATTTGTTTTTCCACTCAGGTGTTTCATATTCATGAAACAGTAAAAGCTATAAATTCCCCTTTTCCCCTTAAATACGTACATATACATGTAGACACCATCCCAATTATTCTGATTAGGTCCTAAAATTAATGAATTATGTTGCCATGCCAGCTCAGTTTAGAGCTCAAATAACAAATCTGCTAAATCACAATTATATAGACTTTGCTCTTTCACAAGACCTACAACCAGCTAGGAACCCCGGTGTCAGAAGAAGCAGGCAAAGTGCAGCGGTCTCTGAAATGAAAGTAAGACTTCCTCACGTCTGTTCCAAGTTCTGCTGCTATCCCTGTGAGCAGTCTGATTCTCTACCTGAAAGGTTTTCCTTCAATCTGTTTTGGTGAATGACAGAAGAACTGGAGTTCTTTGGGTGAAAGGCAAAACCATAAGAAATGCGCTTTAAAAAAAATAATTACAGAGACATATAATGATAGCTGTTTAAAATCATTAGGCAGTATTAAAGTATATTATGTCATTGAACTGTATTTTATATACAACTCTGAAAAACAAGTGGGTGGAAAATTAATTGCAAGGATCAGTTTACAGTAATTTAAAAATCTGATTACCTAAAAAATCTAGCCGGCAAGTGGTTCCAACAAAATTACTACTTCAGACGAAAATACCAACACTACAGGGGCTTCCCTGGTGGCTCAGTGGTTGAGAGTCCGCCTGCCGATGCAGGGGACACGGGTTCGTGCCCCGGTCCGGGAAGATCCCACGTGCCGCGGAGCGGCTGGGCCCGTGAGCCATGGCCGCTGAGCCTGCGCGTCCGGAGCCTGTGCTCCGCAATGGGAGAGGCCACAACAGTGAGAGGCCCGCGTACCGCGAAAAAAGAAAACACCAACACTACAAACATATGGCAGGGCCCTATAAGGTCGTTCCACTCATACATCAATTTGTGTTTGTCAGTAGGTAGGAAAAGACTTTCCAAGTGTGAAAACTAATGATATACCAGAGCTATTTATTTTGTTATTATTAAATACAATGTGTCTTTAAATATGGAATTCTTCGGAAAACTCACTTCATTATCCAAAATTATGGAGACCACTTTGGTTTTGTAATCGAAGATGGAATATTCATTACAGTTTCCCAAGGGATCTTCTAACTAAACCGGGCAAAGAGTTCTTCAGTAGAGTGTATTTCGTAAAAACATCCAGTAGCCAAGTCTCATCCACAACTGTATCCAGAAGGTTTCCTGATGCTGCCCATATGCTGTTTCAGGCTGCTCAGGACGTGTCCAGAAGGAGCATCGACCCTTGCTGGCTTGCCTGCTCTCCCTGTCCCAGTTAGTCTTTGTGGTAAGTGACTGCTGGGTGGAGTCTTTGGGGTTTAGAGGATCTTGCACTCGTTAACGGAGAAGAACCTCCTTCTGTTGTGTCTCCTGGCCTGGTTGATGGCAGTCCGGACGGCACACTCAAATACCTGCTGTACCCCCCGGTTGCTGAGGGCTGAGCACTCCAGGTAGCCCTTGGCTCTCACCTCCTGAGCCAGTTTCTTTCCTTCTATGGCGTTGACGCAGGAAGCCCTGTGGGACCCCATCTCCCTCTGGTCAGTCTGGGTGGCCACCACCAGCACGGGGGTGCAGGGCAGGTTGCTCCTGACTTCACCAATCCACTTGTTCTTCAGGTTCAGGAAGGAGTTATGGTTGGCCACGGAGTAGCACATCAGCACCACGTCTGCCTGCTGGTAGGACAGAGGGCGGATACTCCTGAAGGCATCATTGCCAGCTGTGTCCCAGAGGCCCAGGCTGATCTGGATGCCATCCATGAAGACATCTACCCCTGTATTTTCATACACTGTGGGCTTGTAGGCCTCTGGGAAGGTCTCTGAAGTGAAGCGCACTAACAGAGAGGTTTTCCCCACGGCAGAGTCTCCCACCAACACACACTTGATGGAACTCAGCATCTTCCCAGCTCGGATTCCTAGTTACAAGTTCAGAATCCCTAGGAAAAGATCCCTCAGTGGGCTGCTGAAGCAAACACCATTCAACAACGAGGAATGGAAACCAGATGTTTCTAGGACCTCTGACAGCAATTTGCAGAATGTTACTTCATGCGGTCCATCCAAGGGAGACACACCATCTACTTTGAAAACCTCCAAAGGCTGGTCTTCAACTGGAAAAAGAAAAAGAAGGGGAGAAATTGAGTCTTTTTTCCCTCTTTTGCTGATGGGGGAGCTTCCTCATTGGCAAACTGACTAATCAGGGGGTCCACCTCAGTGGAGCTCCCCGCTTGTCTAAGCCATTCTTATCCTTGGAGGGGGAAGCTTGGATCTATTATACTGCGTACCCACGACCCCACCCAGTCAAGAAGCAGAAGCTGATCTGATCTCTAAAATCAGCCCACGGATAAAAACACAAGCAGTTGCTCTGGTGCCAACATGAAAAAGACCACAATAGCAACCTGATGTGTGAAAGAGACGTCTTCAGACTGCTGTCTCTTGGCTTCTGCTCCAAGGAGTGGAGACCACAGCCGACAGTGGTCTCTGTCACTTCAGTCTCTAATGGATCCCAGCCACTTTGGGAACTGCAAGAAAGAGCAATGTGATGAGCCGCACGTAACAGAAGCACTTCCTTTCATTTATTGATTCATCAGCCAGTCCTTGGTTTACGTGGGAATTTGTGCTGAGGTCAGAGAGAAGAAATCACCAGAACTCTAAAAATTTGCTGTGGTTTTTCCCTTGAGGTTTTTCCAAAAACTGGCTCTAGCTGTAATGGAAAGGGCACTGTCCTTAGCATTTTCTGCATCTGAAATCAGACTCCCTTACCTATACAACCACATGGCTTTGAGCACTTTGCTTAATCTCCAAGCCTCGCTTTACTCATCTGCAAGATTGTGATAGATTTAGGAACCACTTGTCAGAGATGTTGTAAGGATAAAATTGTTTCTTTCTTTCCTGAACAGCTACCTATGTAATCAGGAACTCTGCTAGGCCCCTGGTTAAACAAAATAACTTGCTTAAAGCAAACGTATTTGGTGCCTGTCACTTAAACCGGGCCACATAAATATGACGGAATCTGAATTTCTTGAAAGGGTCAAATAAATTCTCATTCACCACAGGTGAAAGAGCTCCAGACGATGAGATCAGCCTTGGAGACGGTGTCCTGTCTGCCAAGGGACGTCATCACAGGGCCATCCCAGCTTCAGATGAAGGAAAGGTCTTTTGGACCAAATTTCAAAGTAAAGGTTATTAATACAGTCTGGGCTTATAACCTCCTCCATTGGCAATCTTCCTGACAGATCACATGTAACGTAATGTAAAACAGACCCATAGGACAGGTCTCCTTCAAAAGGTAATTTTTAAAATCACTCCTCTAAATGCAGACATTCCCCTCCAAGACATTATTATCTTTGTCCACCTACAGTCTCTGTTTAATTAGACATAATAGCCTTTACAAATGAGTTAATCAAATAAATAATTCACATGATTTTCACAAATTCATTTTTACCACACATGAGCTGGGTGACCTTGGCCAAGTTACTTAACCTCTCTGAGACTTGGTTTCTTCATAAAAATGAAAATAAGAAAAGCACATTCTTGATGGAATTATTATAACAATTCAGTATGTGGAGAGTCTGGCTTAGCACAGAACCTGGCACATGGGATCTGTGGGCAGGCACCAGACTTTTCAACTTCTACTACTATTTATTTAAAATGCCAAATATTGAATGTCCAAGCATGGGGGCTGGGACGTCAAATATTCGCCCAGACTCTATCTGAAGGCTCACATCTTCATGCTGGGATGTCAAATATTCGCCCAGACTCTATCTGAAGACTCACATCTTCATATGGAAATGATAACACAGCAATAATTTATGCTTGTACTTTTACAAGAGGTTGTACATTTGAGAATACTTCCTTGACTGTCTTGTGAGAAAGCCCCTTCAGAATGATAGAGCACAAAATGATAATAATAATAATAATTTATAAAATAAAAAAACAGAGAATTCCCTGGTGGTCCAGAGGTTAGGGCTTGGCTCTTTCACTGCCAGGGCCCAGGTTCAATCCCTATTCAGGGAACTAAGATCCCATAATCTGTGTGGCACGGCCAAAAATAAAAAATAATAAAAATAATAAAATATAAATTAAAAATGAAAGCAATGATAGAGCATAATATAAAACTAAGATGAAATTATGACTTTCATTGACTGATTATTATTATTGCAGATTTTAGGTTATCTGGGCTTCGACTGAATCTGTGGCTTACTTCAAAATGCTGATAAAACCCTGATATTTTTTAAAAGAGATGAACCCATGGCAGCCATATGCCAGGGATAGCCTGTCAATGATAAAGAATACATCTAAATGTCATCCTTCTTGTAAGAATTTTGGGCAAAGGACTTATGCTGGCAGCAGCCAATTCATTCATTAAGGAAATTGCTTCTGCCGTGAAGCTAACACACTTAGATGATCAGGAAATAGTTGTGCGCTCAGCAACTCCCTCCAGCGCCTTCTCTCAACGACACTTTCGCAGTCTGACAGGGACACCACAAGCAAGAGCAGGCCCTGCTGGGGATGCAGGGCTCCACGTACCGGGGGGGCTGGGGTGGTAGTAGGGGAGTGGGTGCTTCACTTCGTTTTGTTTTCTTCTGGGGAAAGAGAATCAATTCAAAAAATCTTAAGCAACTTAATAGAGGAAAAGCATAGCCACTTCTAAGCTTGGTCAGTCCAAATTGTCATTCAGTTTTCTTTCTGTAATAGATACACACTTGTATATATCTTCTAAACATTTTTTCCAAATTAAAAAACTTTCTATTTCAACATAACCAACATACTTGCCAGGTTTTAGCTAAATAGCTTTCAATGTTTCAACAATTCATAATTGCACAGCTGTTCCCCACTGCTAGCAGTCTTTGAGTTAGTTTCAATATTTCACAATAATTAACACGTGTTATTTTAAATATAAAATATATATTCATTTATAGAAGTTACTTTTACGTGGAAAAATTTTCTTGGGGAATACTTTTACGAATATGGCATTACTGGATCAATGGGTCATTTTGTGACTTTTATTTACATTACTGAGCATCTTCTAAGGGCTGTATCCATTATTCATGAGTTGTTTTTTTCGTTTTTAAAAAACGGTTGTTTGGGGCTTCCTGTGTGGCAGGCACCATATCAGGTCCTGAGAGTGTAACAGTGAGCAAGCTGGCTTCTGTCCGGATGGAGATCAACATTTCACAACTGCAGAGACTTCAGGGGGTGGGGAGTCCCGTCACAGTCACACTGTGAGGCAATGGCAGAGGCAAAGGTAGACCTAAACAGAGGGTGACCCCAGAGCTGCAGCAGCTCCACGTGTCACCCACACCCCATAATTCCCATTGCCTTACCCAAGGCACCTCAAGTAAAACCATGCTTCCTAAGCAAACCCAGTTTCGAGACACTTTTTCCGGCCATCCCTTCCAAACAGGTCCCTACTCCGCTTCTCCTACAAATAAGGAGTTCTTGATATTTACAAGAAGTGGGTTGTGTCTTGATTCGGAAACTGGTTCCACAAGTGTGTTCACTTTGTGAAAATTCTTCAAGCTACAGACCTATGATGTGTTCACTTTTCTGTATGAAGATTAAACATCAGGAATAAGTATTTTTTAAAATAAGGTTACTGCCTTTGCAGGGAACATCTTCTCAAGGAATATTTTATTGTAAGTTTTTCATCTTGCAAGAGTTCATTTCACTAATTCTCAACGCTACTTCAGTAATTCCCCTTAGCTCATTTCTAATTGCTACAAATAATGATTAAATTTCTCCTCTGAATCACAAAAAGAAAATCACTTTTAAATCAGTTTATTTTTACACACAGATCATCTGTATTCCAAGTGGATTTAATTCTGAAAGTTTGCTTGCAAGACGCTGGTTTACAGCTTTTATTACTGTTCTCCAGAGTCAACGTTCTAAGCAGTATTTACATTCTTAAACCTAAAGCTTATTTAATCCCATTATATTTGAATTTAAATGGAATATCACTAAGTCCCATGCCTCTTTGAGCCAGAAGCGCTGCCTCCCTGACCCCAGGCCAAGCAGGGACCCTGGCACCCTTCCCCTCCTCTGTCCCACCCACCCTGCTCTGAATGGTCCCTTCCTCTCCCAAGAGCACAGTAACTGGATTGTCTCCACAAGGTCTAGAGTTCTCAATTTGGTCCAAGTTCAGAGTCAAAAACAAGGCTAGTCAGCCAGGCAACGGCCCACAGCACCATTAAAGACTCTAGAACCTCATGTCAAAACTAATAAAGTGATGGGAAAATGTACCTGTCTCAAAGTAGTTGGAATTTTCTGAAAAACTGCTTGGAGTTGAGGGTGGAACCCCATGAGGCATACTCAAGGGAAGGTCACTTCGTCTCTGAACTGCTTTCTAAGGGAATTTCTTTTACTGAAGGACTCATATTTTCTCAGTTGGGTATGCACATTTGGGGCCCAAGCTGAACTGTTCAAGGAGAGAAAGCAAAGAGGCAAATACATGCATATCTAACCATTCTAGAATGTAATGACACTGTAAAGCAAAGTTGTCAACTATGGGTCACCTGTGGGCCAAACCCACCATCTGTTTCTGTATGGCCCATGAATTAAGAATGGTTTTTACAATTTTAATGGTTAAAAAAAAAAGAACAGTATTTCATGACATGGGCATATCATGTGAAATTCAAATTTGTGTCCATAAATAACATTTTTTTGGAACATAGTCATGATCTTTCATTTACAAATTTTCTATGGCTTCTTTCTTGCTACAACTCAAAGTTGCAACAGAGACTTTATGGCCCACAAAGCCTAAAATATTTACTATCTGGCCTTTTACAGAAAAAGTTTGACAACCCCTGCTAAATAAAAAGAGGCAATTCAGAGTAAGAAGGAGAGCACAGACCCTGGGATCAGGCAAGCTTGGGTTTGGCCCCAACATTTGCTGCTTACTGCGAGATCTTGAGTGAATTACTTAACGTCTCTGAGTTTTGCACCTTTGTCAATAGAGGCAGTATAGCTCAGTGATTAAGAGTCTGGACTCTGAAACCATGCTGCCTCCAAAGTCACTAAGCCTTAGCTTCTTCAACTGTAAATAGGCAATACTGATAGTATCATACAAGGTTGCCGTATGGGAATAAATGGGTAAGTGAATGTAAAGCACGTAGAATGGTACCTGGCACAGAGTAAGTACTATAGAAGTATCTGTTATTTATCTATTTACCTTGAAGGGTTGTTGTAAGATTATTAGAGCTAGAGCTGACATGCAGGCCCAAAGTGAGATGATTGTGAGGCCTGGGGACCTCGGAGGGAGCCACTGGCAAACAGGAAACAAACACTGGAGGAGAGACAGGTCTGTGAGACAAGGGGACAGTGTGGTATTTCAGATCGGGGTGCCAGAGAGATTCCAGGAGAACCAAGGGGAATCTGGCTACATTATATGGGATGAGAATGAGTGAGAAGGGAAAACGGATGGCAGTGAGGAGAATTCTTATTCTTCCACAAACTTTGACATGAAATATTTAGTTACACACATATTCTTGTCTATGTTGTTTATATTGGGAAAAAATTATTCAAGAACAGGTGATTCTTGGATAAACTAATTAATTTATTCCTGTAATCAATACGATTTAAAATAGCAGAGTACAAGTATGTTAACTAACACAGGAAAAGGGTCCCTTTGCTGAATGGGATAAAAGCAGTTTTCAAAATATGTACAGTATGATTCCACAGTTATGAAAATGTCTAGAGCAGTATATATACCAACATGTTAAGATGAATTGTCTATGGTCCTGAGATTGTAGCTGATTCTCATTTTCTTCTCCTTGCTTCTGTGCATTTTAAAATAAAATGAAAAAACACATTTTAAAAGCATGAGTTCTGTGTACAATTTTGAAGCGCTTTGTGTGTGTTCCTTTGTTTTTTAAGTTTGGCTTGCAAAGGCAGAAAAGGCTGATCTGAGGGCCCTTTAGGCTGGAGAATATCTATGAACCCCCATCATGTCCAAGACAAGAATTTTCTATATCTGAACAGCTGAATTTGTTTAAAATTCCTAGAAGCACTACCTCTGGCTTCTGGTTCTTTTTTAAGGGACAAGCTAAGCTGAGTAATTATGCCTCCTCTCAGAAATGTCCTAAGCCCATCTCTCTTTTTCCTCCTCATGAGAGAGTTTTTGAAGTCTTTTCTATATTTTTTTAGATACTCAAAGAAGTTTGAATACGGCCTGGGTGTTTGATGACATTAAAGAACTATTGCTAATTTTCTTAGGTGATAATCACATTGTAGTCATATACTTTTAAAAAATATATTTATTTTTTTAAATTTATTTTTGGCTGCGTTGGGTGTTTGTTATTGCACGTGGGCTTTCTCTAGTTGCGGCAAACAGAGGCTGCTCTTCATTGAGGTACGCAGGCTTCTCATTGTGGTGGCTTGTCTTGTTTCAGAGCATGGGCTCTAGGCACGCCGGCTTCAGTAGTTGTGGCACGTGGGCTACTAGTTGTGGCTCGCAGGCCCTAGAGTGCAGACTCAGTAGTTGTGGCACACGGGCTTAGATGCTTCGCAGCATGTGGGATCTTCCCAGACAAGGGTTTGAACCCATGTCCCCTGCATAAGCAGGTGGATTCTTAACCACTGTGCCACCAGGGAAGCCCAGTGATATACATTTTTAAAGTCCTTATCAGACAGCTGAAATGAATATGATGTCTGTGATTTATTTTAGATTATTCCAGAAAAGAAAAAAAAAACTAAGGATGATGGATGAAATAAGACTGGGAAAATATTGAGAACTGTTGATGTTGAATGATGGTACATGGGGGTATGTTAGTCTATTCTCACTATTTTTATATATATTCAAATTTTTTCATGATAAAAGTTTTAAAGGGTGGGAACTTTTGCTTTCTATAGCATTTCGTCCAAGCTGTGGTTTCATTCTCATCTTTAGTTTTAGAGAAAATGCAGAAAAGTATCACTAAAAAATAAAAAGTATACTTTGCGCCTCAGTGACTTGTTCAAGTATTTGAAGGAATGTTGATGCATCAAATAAGTGACATAAAGGTAGACAGTGCAAAGGCTTAGAGCCTGCCTCCTGGTGGAAGAGAGATAGAGGAGAAAAAGGTGAGGATTCCCAGCCAAGTCATAAAGAGAAAGCCTTGAGTTTCAAGTACAAGCTCTACCTGCATCTCAGTAAGACATCACCATCTGCCCCTGGGAAGTAAGGGCCATGGCTAGAAAGTATTCTAGTCAAAGGATACTCTTGAAGTTACTTTGAGATTATGTGAACTTCCTAACTGGTATAACTACGTTCACTAACTTCCCTTGGCCCTCCTTACCCCAATTCTGCAGAATTAGCTCTTTGCAAAACAGCAAAAAGCTATAATGAAAATAACTTAAAAAAAAAAAAAAAAGAAAAGAAAGTCAAGAGTGAAAATGGACTACCCACATAAAACCAGATCACAAATCAAAGCAACTCTGAGAATGAGGAAGACCCTTGGCTCTGGGGGTCTTTCTTTTTGTCTGAAAAGGTGAAGGGGTAGAGAAGAGCTTCTACTTTCAGATTTTGTTTTCCCCCTAGACTTAAAGTAGCTCCGTCTGATCTTTACTTACTGTGAAAACATGAAATCTACCTGATACCTGGGTAGACCTCCACCAAGCCCATGGTACCTGCCAGCTCCAAAGCACCATCAGTAACGAAGAAAACCCAGGGTTCCCTCATTCCCCCCACCACCAGAACCACCACCACCACCACCACACCATCATTCAACACACATACTCAAACCATTAGTGGTGAGCAACATTTCCTCCCTTATTTGCTGATCCAATCAGACTGAAGATGGCCTCCTCACTTTGGCTAACTCTTCCCCTCATTTTGTCTAAATCACCTCTACATACCTTTTTTGCCTGATTATAAAAGTAGTTAATACATGTTATGGAACATTTAAAAAATACTGAACTATCTAAACGACCTAAAGGAGAAATGCAACTACCACCTAAAACCAAAAGCTGCGAGATATTAGTGTACATTTTCCTGTTTCGTTTTTTCAGTGTGTCATTTTTTTTTCAAAACTAATATCGTATATATATAGTTTGGCATCTTGCTTTTTAAATTTAACATTTATATCATAAATGTTTCTTATATCATTGACATTCTTTGAACATAATTTTAATGACTATCATATTTCATTATATGAACATAGCATTATTTATTGAACCAACTATTATTTAAATTGTTTCTAATTTTTACTATAATAACACTGAGTGAACATTTAAAAAATAAATTTGTACAAATATACAATTATTTCTTTAGTATAAATAGGTATGAGCACAATTACTGGAACAAGAAAGATGAAAAACTTGGACAAATTGGTACTCCATATGTAGTATATGAGAGTTTTCATTTTTTCACACTGCCATCATTGGGTATAATATTTGCCAGTTTGATCTGTTTTCATTTGCATTTCATTTTTGACTAGTGAAAATTAAAATTCATCTCTTTGTTGACTACTTACATTTTTTCTTTCATAAGTCACCTACTTTGCCTACTTTTCTAGTAAGGTGGTCATCATTTCTTAAATATTTTAAAAAATCTTTTTAGAGATTAAGGATATTAATCCTCTCTTGGTTAAATAAACATGTAGCTTTTTCTCTTCATATGTTTTGTGTCCATGAATTCTGGTAATTCCCCCAAATCCTGGTACTCCCCCATCATTGAGCAACCACTAAATAGAATGTGAAATAGCATGTCCCCTGATTGTGGAAAGAAACTTGGCATGATTAGATACCTGAAAGGTCATCTAGTTCAACCTACTCATTTTCCCATGAGGAAACCGAGGCCCAGAGAGAAGTGGTTTAGGTAGTGGGGGCTGACTTGAAGCCCAGAAACTGGATCACTGAGTCAGCACTTTTTCCATCTACACGGTATTTTTTCACATATATGTTGTCTACATCTTATATCCCATACTTAATTTCCTTAATTTTAAAATGTAAACCCTTATACATAGCTTAGATATAGGTTCCAAATTGGTGGCTTTTTACTCAAAAGATAAATCCCAGTATTAATATATAACTCTTTTTCAAACAGATGTTCTCTTTCTAATTAACTTCCTTTGAGAGAGAGATCATCTCTCTTTAGAGGCAATCATTAAGGCTTCCAACATTCTCTAGAATTAGTGTAAACCCTTAATTTACAGATTGCTCAAACTGTAAAAGAAGTCAAGGTATTTTGTTCAGGATATTTAGCCCAGAGCACTGCATGGAGTGAGGTGATTTGGTTTCAGCTTCAAAGTATAAAATTGCTGATATTCCATCATTTGCAGAGCCCAGGTTGTGGAGTTGAGGTCTTGGTTAGATCCTCTATCGCTGACTAGCAGTATAACCTTCGGCAACTCACATAACAAGAACTGTAAAATGTGGATAATAGTGAATAGTTTGAAGGATTTTTAAGGCAATTAAAAAGATTCTATCTCTCATGCCTAGCGGCATGCCTGACCCTTAGTAGATAAGGATAATAATAAAAAACACATTGGTCAGATACTGTTTAAAGTGCTTTATGAAAATTAGCTCATTAATCATTACAACAATACTATGTGCTCGGGACTTCCCTGGTGGCGCAGTGGTTAAGGCAATATGACAGAATTCAGTGGCACACTTTGTGTTTTTGACACCTGGAGCTGATCATTTTTTAACCTCCCTTTTTTTTTTTTTTTTTTGCTGTACTTGGGCCTCTCACTGTTGTGTCCTCTCTTGTTGCGGAGCACAGGCTCCGGACGCGCAGGCTCAGAGGCCATGGCCCACGGGCCCAGCTGCTCCGCAGCATGTGGGATCTTCCCGGACCGGGGCACGAACCCGTGTCCCCTGCATCGGCAGACGGACTCTCAACCACTGCGCCACCAGGGAAGCCCTTCCTCATTTTTATGGCAAAATTAGCTTCAGTAATAATGTGCAAGAGTCAGGAACAATCATTATTTCTTTGACTCATTCTGTAGCTTTAAAATAAACAAGTAACAATTCACAAGAAAGATAAATTTCAATTTTTAAAGTACTATTCAAGCGCAATAAAATATTTCCTGTACAAACTAAAACTTGCAATTACCAACCAGAAATATCACACTTTGCAATTTGCACTCTGCTTCACTGTTTTAAATTTAAACACAAAACTCCAAAAAGTCACATAGAATAACAGAATTGAAGTAAGTCAAGTTCTGTTTCATACGCTCTAAAATCATTGAGCTATCATTCTTTAATTCTAATGTACTGTTTAGGAATCAGTAAACAGGAATCAGGAATACGTAGTGCCATAAGTTTGGGGAATCACAATATTCTCCCGAAGTCAGCTCTAATGGAATCCATACACACCCCTAAGCATTACTCTAACTTTATCACTGCCAGCACATGGTGATAATAAAAAGCAAACACCCATTGATTTTATTATTGTCTTTAAATTCTCAGCAGATGATGTACTCCCTCACTGCCTATACCTGGGGTGGACCCCTTCTACCCCCATGTCCTTGGTATATCCTTGCTAGTAGCTATCAAAATTTTAAATGCATATACCTTTTAACCCAGCAATTCTAATTCTTTAAACCCATTGTCATGTTGTACCTATACAAGTAGTCAAGAAATATGTGCAATAATTTCATTGAAGGACTTCCCTGGTGGCACAGTGGTTAAGAATCCACCTGCCAATGCAGGCGACATGGGTTCAAACCCTGGTCTGGGAAGATCCCACATGCCACGGAGCAACTAAGCCCATTTGCTGCAACTGCTAAGTCTGCAGTCTGGAGCCTGCGAGCCACAACTACTGAGCCCCCGTGCCACAACTATTGAAGCCCACGTGCCTAGAGTCCGTGCTCCACAACAAGAGAAGCCACCACAACGAGACACCCCCACACCATGATGAAGAATAGCCCCCGCTCACCACAACTAGAGAAAGCCCACGAGCAGCAACAAAGACCCAACACAGCCAAAGATAAGTAAATAAAAATAAATAAATCTATTTTTTAAATATTTTGAAAAAAAGAATTTCATTGCGGCATTATTCACAACAGCAAAAAAAAAAAACAAAACTGAGGATAACTAAAAAGTATCAAAAGGCAGTGGTTAAATTAATTCTGTTGTATCCATACAGTGGAATCCGATACATCATTAAAAAGAATTAGGATACGAGTGGGAGGGGGGAATAGGTGAAGGGGATTAAGAGGTACAAACCTCTAGTTATAAAATAAATGTCACAGGAATGTAATACAACAGCATAAGGACTATGGTCAATAATAACTTTGTACGGGAACAGACGGTTACCAGACTTATTGTGGTGATCATTTCACAGTGCATGCAAATGTCAAATCACTATGTAGTACACCTGAAATTAATGTAATATGGTACATCAACTATATTTTGAATAAAAAAATAGAATTAGGTTAACCTTGTACATATCGTGAGGAAAGGTACCCATGATATATTAGTAACTGAAAAAGGAAGCAGTTGAATGATTCATTAAAGAATCTCATTTATGTAGAAAAATAAATGTACAAGTCTGGTCTGATGGCCTTGAATGCCCAGAATGGCCAGAATGGCATGGGTCCAGGCAGAGGAAAGTTATCTGTGCAATGGTGGAGAAAACCAGACTTGCTGTGAATTCTAGCTTGTCCAATATGTGTTGCTCTACAGATAAAACCGTACTAAGGACACAGCAGTTACTCCCTAAGTTGTCTAAGGGAGAAGAGGAGCAAAGAGGAATAACCTAAGAACACAAGTCTGTACAGCCTTTCTTAGGTTTTTAAAATCCCCTTTTGGGATATCAATGTATATATTTTCTATATTAATTATATTGCAGATATAATACACAGCAGTGGGATTAACTATCTCCCTAGATGCATCAACTGTCTCCCTAGATGCTCAACTTCTCCCAGGAAACTGGGAGAAACAAGCTCATAATGACCCTGAAACTATCAAGAGCAAAATTCTTTTTTTTTGCTGTTTAATTCATTGCTTATGCATACATAATGTTCCATGAACATTAAGTTCCAAATCCATAGAAGTCTAAAAAAATGACAGGATGTCTGCCTTTAAACTAGGAATACTTTTATAGAGCCTAATGGGGACAAAAGATAACAAAGAAAATGTTAATATGGTTTAGACTAGGCTTAGAGGTTTTTAAAAATTTTTTTTTTCCTACTTTGCTAATAATGTCTCTAACCCTCACTTTTTTGTTGTGGTTGCTCTCTATAGAAGAAATGACTTCTTGGGGAGAGGTAATGCGATGGCCATGCAAAGGCAGCTGGTATGGCTGTACTTCATCAGACTAAGGCCCCATATAGCTGGGACCTTAGAGAATAAAATCCTAAACTAGAGAGAAAAGAAGCAACCTTCCGCCTACAAATGACCTTACGCTAAGCTTCATCCGAGAAAAAAATTAAAATTTAAATGGACAAGTGCCATGATAAAGGTAAGTGCAGAATGCCAAGAGAATGTTGAGGACAGAGTGCTTAAATCTTCAAGGGCAGTGGGAGTGGGAGAGGCAGAAAGGAGAGACATCTGGTATCGGTCTCAGAGGGGAGAGAAAATGTGATTGGTGGACTGCATCCAGACCAAGGAAGCGGCCGGTGCCCAGGTGTGCAGGGGAGAAAGGTCTGTGTATTTGGAGGGTAGAGAGTTGGCTTTTGCCAACTGGAAAGGAACACTGGGGCCAGTTTGTGAATGGTAAGTATAAAATAACCTCCTTCCCACCAGCTGTCTCATTACTTTCTCCTCTTCCCCATCCCCACTCCACCTAAGCCATTGCTGCCCTGGGACTATGAAACATCCCCCAAACTCTCCCTGCCTTTCCTCACTCAGTAATCTTTTTTTTTTTTTTTTTCGAATTTTCGAATTTTATTTTATTTTTTATACAGCAGATTCTTATTAGTTATCTATTTTATACATATTAGTGTAAACATGTCAATCCCAATCTCCTAATTCATCACACCCCCACCCCCACCCCCACCCCCACCACTTTCCCCCCTTGATGTCCATACCTTTGTTCTCTACATCTGTCTCTATTTCTGCCCTGCAAACTGGTTCATCTGTACCATTTTTCTAGATTCCACATATATGCATTAATATACAATATTTGTTTTTCTCTTTCTGACTTACTTCACTCTGTATGACAGTCTCTAGATCCATCCACATCTCTACAAATGACCCAATTTCGTTCCTTTTTATGGCTGAGTAATATTCCATTATATATATATGTACCACATCTTCTTTATCCATTCATCTGTATATGGGCATTTAGGTTGCTTCCATGTCCTGGCTATTGTAAATAGAGCTGCAATGAACATTGGGGTACATGTCTCTTTTTGAATTATGGTTTTCTCAGGGTATATGCCCAGGAGTGGGATTGCTGGGTTGTATGGTAGTTCTATTTTTAGTTTTTTAAGGAACCTCCATACTGTTCTGCATAGTGGCTGTATCAGTTTACATGCCCACCAACAGTGCAAGAGGGTTCCCTTTTCTTCACACCCTCTCCAGCATTTATTGTTTGTAGATTTTCTGATGATGGCCATTCTGACCGGTGTGAGGTGATCCCTCATTGTAATTTTGATTTGCATTTCTCTAATGATTAGTGACGTTGAGCATCCTTTCATGTGCTTCTTGGCCATCTGTATGTCTTCTTTGGAGAAATGTCTATTTAGGTCTTCTGCCCATTTTTGGATTGGGTTGTTTGTTTCTTTTTTTTTTTTTTTTTTTTTTTTGTGATACTCGGGCCTCTCACTGTTGGGGTCTCTCGCGTTGCGGAGCACAGGCTCCGGACACGCAGGCGCAGCGGCCATGGCTCACGGGCCCAGCCGCTCCGCAGCACGTGGGATCCTCCCGGACCGGGGCACGAACCCGTGTCTCCTGCATCGGCATGCGGACTCGCAACCACTGCGCCACCAGGGAAGCCCGGGTTGTTTGTTTCTTAATGTTGCCTTAGTTAGTAATCTTAAGTGTGTCGCTCTCATCTCCTAAAGTACAATCTTCTCTGCTCTGACTCTTCCTGGTAAAGTTCTACCTGTCCCAGAGCCCAGCTCAGACACCACCTCCTCTAGAAGGCCTTCCAGAAACTCATCGTCAGCATTATTTTTCTCTATTATTTGAGCTCACATGTAATCTTTAAATGTTTTTATGTTTACCTTTTTGAATAGTTAAGATAATACATGCCTATGGTAAAATTCAAAGAGTACAAAAGTGAAAATCATGTCTTCCTCCTCTGCCTGCCCTCCAGGGCCCCAGGCCATTTTCCCAGAGGCAACCATTGTATTAAG
The DNA here is from genome assembly GCF_026419965.1 of Kogia breviceps. Taxonomy (NCBI): domain Eukaryota; kingdom Metazoa; phylum Chordata; class Mammalia; order Artiodactyla; family Physeteridae; genus Kogia; species Kogia breviceps. The sequence continues at coordinate 83,539,544 of NC_081315.1, forward strand.
TTTTTCATTCATTTTCCCAAAGCTATTACATTTTGGCACGTATTCACAAACATATATACGAATGCATATGTGTAATTATCCTAATACACACACTTGCTCTTCTTTTTAGTATACAAACTGCAGCATACTGTTCTATACTCCTTGATGCTTTTCTCACTTAATTTTTTCTTTATCACCAGATTTTCAGGCATACCTCAAAGGTACGGCAGGTTCTGGTTCCAGACCACCACAATAAAGCAATATCTCAATAAAGTGAGTCACATGAATTTTCTGGTTTCCCAGTGTGTGTTAAAGTTATGTTTACACTAGACTGTAGTCTATTAAGTGTGCAATAGCATTTTGTCTTAAAAATAATGTACATGACTTAATTTAAAAATGCTTTATTGCTAAAAAATGCTAACCATCATCTGAGCCTTCATCAAGTCATAAACATTTTGCTGATGGAGGGTCTTGCCTCCATGTTGATGCCGGCTGACTGATCAGGGTGATAGTTGCTGAAAGCTGGGAGGCTGTGGTAGTTTCTTAAAATAAGACAACAATGAAGTTTGCTACATCGATGGGCTCTGCCTTTCATGAACGATTTCTCTGTAGCATGCAATGCTGTTCGGTAACATAATACCCACAGTGGAACTTATTTTAAAATTGTATTCAGTGCTCTCAAACCCTGCTACTGCTTTGAGAACAGATATTAACAGAAAAGAGCATGAAGGGGCAGACAGCTTAACCTTCCTGCCGCAGATGCCCTTTCCCTACTCCCGTGCTTTTCTTCTCGCCTTCCCTAGCTTGTCCTTCCTTCTCCACCCCCCAACTTGACCCAGAGGCATGGGTGCTAAAAAGCCCTCAGCCTGGGTGCATAAGCCAAACAAGCACAAGGGGCCCCAGCTGGTGTCGGACTTCAAGACAGTATTCAGTTGCAACCGTCTTAGCTGTACACATAGAAACAGAATTTGTACCTTTTTTCCCCGGGAACACGTCCCAGTCCAATTTAGAGTCCACTGGCCTAATTTGTGATAGAAAGAACTTGCGAACACTTTGCACTTCAGAGAGTTTTCAGAGGCTGATTGGAGAAAACACCCAGCCCCTTTACAGACCTCAGCAGGAGAACAACTAGGCAGCCAAGGTGACAGAGGGGCCCAAAGGGGAATGTCACTGTAGACCGCACAAAATCCCTCAGAGCTCTAAGGTGTGCTCCTGGCTTGCCTCGAGACAGAAAGCAGCCATTGGCCACATCACTCATTTATTTGCCTCCCAAATGTCCACACTGAGAAGTTCTCAGGCCTTGTAAAGCATTCCCCATAACATTAAAATGGCCAGGTCCTAGCAGGAAGAGGGACTGGATAACTATTGAATATCTGCTCTCGGCAGGGTAACTTGCAACTCTCTGTAGATTATCCAGAGCTCCTACCTGGAGTTTGATGTTCACCGTTTATGCCAACTCTCACACCTCCACACAGCTATTATCAACATGTATGAAACCAGGAGGCCTAATTATGAATGTGTTTCTAGCAGCAGGGACTTCCAGAAAACACACTCCCTGTGGAATGGACTTGACACTTCTGTTCATTTTTGCCCTCATTTGTCTTAACTTTTTAAACACAAGACAACTTGCCAGAAAGGATAACTTTTCAAAGGAGTAAAACATACACACACATCTCTTTTATCATTAAACTCCTTATTATTTTAGAAAAATATTTAATAATGTAGAAAAAAAGTATATGACAACATTGTTACATGAAAAAAGGCAAGTTCAAAACAGTACGTGAAACATGATCCTGAGTTTTTCAATAAAAATATAGAGAGGAGTAAGAAGCTAAACCCAGATGCTAGCAATGCTCTGATTGGTGCAATTATAGATTTTTTGTGTGCTTATGTATGGTTTACACATTTCCTTCAAAAACATATACTGCTTCGGTAACAAAAGAGAGTTGTAAAAGTAACTCACGACTCTTTATAAAAGAAAATATAAATGCATCCTGCAGTTTCTTCCTGGATAGAAATAGAATTTGCTAGTATCACCAGATACCGTAGTCACTTTCAAGAAAGTATGACACAGGAGACCTGGATCCTGGGTCAGGATTAGCCCCTGACTAATGAAATGTCCCTGAACCAGTCCAGGACACCCCCCCCACCACCACCACAGGCACCTCATCTGTCAGAAGAGCAGGTCTCACTGGGTCTGTAAGTCCCTTTCTTAGTCTGGAACTCCTCATAGCTCTTTCAGATACCACTCATGTAAAAACAAAACAAACAAGAAACACCTTGGAATATTCCAGTGATTTGGATCGTGCCTATACCACCTTGCTCAACATGCTAGAAAAATGCCTGGGGAAACTCAGATCCTAGGAAAAGAGGTTCCTTGCATAACAGAGATAGTTGCCACAGTTAGGATTTATGGCAATGCCTTTCCTTTTGTCATTGAGTACCAGAAAGTTCAAGGGCATGCTTTAGCCTAAGGCTCAATTCCTCTCTATGGCCTTGTGAATGGGATCAAAATACAGGAAATTTATTAGCCAAGATTCTTTGGCCACTGACAATGCATGGATGGGCACTGCCAGAGTACGATTCTCAGACTTGCTTGTTTTCTATGTCTCCATGGATCACCAACCCTCTTTTTTCTGATCAATATCTCTTCATATAAATCCAACTTCTCAGGAGATGACGCTCAGTCATCTTCATGTACTAGGCCACTCAAGTCTTGCCTTAGTGGTACGAGCCCACCTGAAATTACTTTCAAGAGACAATAGTAAGGTTCCAAAAGAAACCCCAGGACATCAGCATTAGCCAACTTCTCATGTCCATAATTCCAAAGTGAACTGAAATGCATCAGAAGATAATCCCCTAAATTCATTCCACCCTCCTGTAACCACCTCTTCACTTGTACATTTTGCTTGTGTCTCGTAACACTCACATATCTCATGCAGACATCCATCAGAACACTTCCTTTGGGTTTATCAACCCCAAAGTGCTTACCTTGTAAGATTAAATTTGAAAACCTCCCAGTGAACTCTTCAGTGTTCCATTTCCCATGAAGCTTTACTAGCCTGGCCCATGAGTACGTGTGTATGTGCACGGGTGGGCGTAATCAGGAAGTAGAAGAGTGCGACCCACACTTGCTTTTTTTTTTTTTTTTTTGGCTGCACCATGCATCATGTGGGATTTTAGTTCCCCAACTAGGGATTGAACCCGGGCCGTTGGCAGTGAGAGCGTGGAGTCCTAGCCACTGGACCACCAGGGAATTCCCCACACTGGCTATTTTTCTAAAATAAGATCCCAGGAAACTTTACGGTCACAGAGTCAACTATCAGTAGTCAAACTATGTCCCCTCCTTTTTGCATCATGGGGCACAGAAAGAGATAGAGGACTTCTTTTCTCTATCACATGCAAAATCTGTTATCCCATCTCCTCATTTTAACGATATTCTCCTGGCTGAATTCCAGTGTCTTTTCGACTATGAGTCATCACTCTTACTTGTGCATAGAATTGAATGTTCAGGGTTCCTCATTTTGAAGCAGGACAGCAGTTCAGAAGCATCTGATAAGATCCCCACAGAACAGTTCTTGATCTGGGATCATCCAGAGGCCCAGCTCAGGGGAGCCCTCCCCACAGGGAGATGGCAAAGGAAGTAGCTTGCCCATCAATCAGCAGCAGCTGCCATCCCTGCCAATAAGCATCCCCTGCAAGAAAGTCTGACACGTGGGCTTTCCAACCAGCTGGCACAGCAGGCACAGCATGTCTCCTTCAGGGGTCAGCCTTACCAGAAGGTACCCACCTCCACAGGGGACATCAGGGTAATGGGAAGTCCCGTCCCGACTGGGTATCCTTCCTACTACTGAAACAGCCCTTTCTCCAGAGGCTCAGTACTTTGTTGAAACGTGAATATCCTTGGAAGATAAAGCTCTTTTTACCCTTTCCACATTTATACGAATGTGCTTCAAGTCTCTCTCTATCCTCAAAGCCAGTTTTGATTGGAGAAGAAGAAAGTTTCACCAAAAAACAAAAACTGTATACAAAGAGAGGTAAGGCACTGGGCATTAATCCCATCTAAATCCAGGCCCCTCCTAAACTGGAATAGCACTAGTGGCCTATCAGTTTCCTATATTATCTGTGGATTGATAATCTGAAGGGTCATTGATCTGAATTGTCAATAATACCATTCATGTGCTCATTCCTCCAATATGTACTACACTCTGACTACATGCTAGGCACTATACTAAATGTTGCAGGGGGAATAGAGAAAGCTGAAGAATTCTAATCCATCTCAAAGTCAAGTGTCCAACGTGTGGATGAGGATCACCTGGGTTCATAACACTGATCATGACTAAGCTATTAAGGAAGTACTTGGTGTTTATTCACTGCATTTGCTACTCACCCCACAGTGCTGTGATATACCATTAGCCCTGGGAAGTATCATTATTTTCAATTTACAGATTTTTTTTTTTTTGGCTGTGCCACGCGGCTTCCGGGATTTTAGTTCCCCAACCAGGGATGGAACCTGGAGCTATGGCAGTGAAGCGCCAAGTCCTAACCACTGGAACACCAGGGAATTCCCTCAGTTTACAGATGAATTAATCAATGTCCACGGGGTAAAGTCCGTGATCTCCAAATTTGAGCATCATCAAAATTAGAGGTTGTTTAAAATGTTTTCCTGGGCCCCTCATGGGGACATTCACATTAAGTAGGTCTTAGAAGAACCAGAGAAGCTATTTTTAAAGTACTAGGATGACTCAGAAGCACAGTCAAATTGGAGAAACAATGTTACACATCTAAGCACAGCTTTCTCAGACAGCTTTTCATCTGACCTTCACAATCTGGGTAGTAAGAATTAATATATTATTATCCCCAATTTACATGTGAAGCAGCTTCAGCACAAACACACAAGAAGACAATCGCCCCCCCACCCCCCAAAAAACAAAACAAAACAAGTTCTCTCTTTCTCCATTTTCTTTCCTTCTCTTTCATCTGTTGCAAACAAAGCAATGGAACTACCATAATGGATCATCTCATAAACAATCATTTATGACATCGCTCTTTGCAAAGTCTCTTCCGGTCTTTGTACAGTACTATCTACAGAAGAGTAATCAAACAACTTGTATGAATCTAAATAAAACTACCCCCAGACATCAACCAGTGTCTTTCCTCATACTTCATTTTGCCATTAAAAACAATCAACATTAAAGATACTTAAGAGACATAACAACTGTATAATGGATGGACTTTGTTTAGATATTGAATTAAATAAGTCAATTATGAAAAGGTATGTTTGAGACAATCAGGTAGATATGATTATAGATTGGGTATTAGAAGTTTCCAAGGCGTTACTGTTAATTTTGTTAGGTGGGCTAATGGCCACATGTTAGTGTAAGAAAATATTCTCGATTTCAGAGATGCATACACATAGCATATGTGGGTAAAGTGACATGATGTCTAGAATTTACTTTAAAGTACTTCAGCAAAGGGGGAAAAAGATTAAACAAATATGGCAGTATCTTGACAGTTGCTGGATTTGGGTGATGAGCTTATGGGAACTTTTAGATGTGTTTGAAATTTTTATAATAATACAATTTTTTTAAAAAATCAACACCTTCACTTCTCCAAAGTGCCATTTTCCCCTTGTAAAGGCAAGTTGTCAACTCTTATTAAAATAGCTTGCCAATAAGCTATTCCCTTCACATCTATTTTTTCTTATTTGTTCTTTAAAAAGGGTTTTTATTTTTTAAACTAATAGCTATGGAACATACTTATACTAAATATTTCTTTGTTTATCTGAAATTCAATATCTAACTAGTATCCTAGTTTTTTACTTGCTAGATCTGGCAACCCTAGACAAGGGGGAAAAGCCCTAATCAGGAGTCAGGATATTTGAGTTCAATTTCATCTCTGTCATTGGCCTCATAACCAGGAGTAACTACTCACCTCTAGGTGCTTCTCTCATCATGCATAAGACAGGAGGGTTTCATTCTGGCTCAAAATATTATGAAATGTAGATGCTACTCTTATTCCAACTCCTTGGGTAGAAAATACCTTTTAAATAAGTACTCCTAAGTGACTTCTTCTCTTCAGAGGAATGTTGAGAGGGAAATTCAATAAAGCAAAGACATATTGCCCCCAAAACATCAGGCTGATAAACCAAGCCATCGACAGCACCACATATTGAGTGCCTACACGGTGCCAGATCCTGAAGCAAGCACTTTTATATATGACCTAATTTTATCCTCACAACTATCCCACAAGGTAAATAATACTATCCCCTTTTTTGCAGATGTGATGACTGAGATCCAGAGAAATTAATAACTTGACCCTGGTTAACTCCAAAGCCCTGAGCTTTACACCACACCTCCATGCTTCCAATTCTCTCACGCAGAGAGGATCAGGAAATGGAAGGCAGAACTGAGCTAGTGGATGGTTTCTAGCTCCTAAATCAGGCCTTCAGGTTACTCTCTTGTGAGTGAATCCCCGTGGTGCTGTGCTGGGTTATTAATGTTAAACCACAAATAGTATACAGTGGGTTTTAGAACGGCAAAGAAAGCAAAATGTCCAACTACTTACTGGCTCTCATTTTATCTATTGATATTTATCAATTTTGTCTATTATTTAACCAGCTTTTATTAATTGCTTCCTAGATGCACAGCACTACACTGGTCCTTGTGAGAGATTCCCTGCTCTCCTGGAATTTAGCCTATTGTGGAGACAAGATATAAATGCTTGAGTCAGGCAACTAACAACTAAAGACATTAGCTACACTTAATTACTTAATTAGGTACAGCAAAGAGTGAAACAGATCAGAAACACAACAGGATTTTTAAAGGATGGGAATCATTAAAAACAAACAAAAACCGAAAAAACAAAAAAGGAAGAAAAAAAAAGAAAAAAGGATGGACGTACACATGGGCTGAGGGCACTGAAAAGAACTTACGAAGAAGTAGGACTTAAACTAGGCTGTGAGGGGAAGGATTTGAAAAGGTTGGAGACAAAGGAAAAGGTCTTCCAGGCAAGTGGAACCACCTAAGGACTCCCAGAGAAAGTGACCTAGAATAGAGTCTCGAGGCAAAAGGAGTTGGAAAGGTAACAAGAGAGGGATTGGCATGTGCAAAAGCACAGAGGACTGTGACCAAATATGTGTTTAGGGACCAAGTAGATCAGTGTGCCTGGACCCCAGACCAGAGTTGAGGATGTGGTAGGAAATGTGAATGAGAAGGTAGACCTTGTACCTGTAGGGAATTGGAAGCTACTGATGCCCTTTGGGTGGGGAAATATGTTCAAATTAATGTCTGGGGGTAATTGGTCTAGCTGTAAAACAATGTTAGGTAAAACACTGTTTCATTCAATACACAAAATATATATACTGAGGGCCCAGTGTACTAATATACAAAAATGAATAGAACACAGTTCCTACTCTTAAGAAATTCACAATCCGATGAGAGACCACCAATTACAAGATAATGTAAGTTGTTCCTTAATTTAATTTATGACATGATCTGTGGCAGGCATTGTTAGTTTTCTACTCAATATCCAAGCCTCTCTTTGTCATTAATAATATAATCCAATTTTGTTTGTAGGACTTTGTGCAAAGCCTTAGGCAATGGATCATTCTTGGCCTACGCCACTATTTCTCAATGTTCTTTTCATTATCAGCCACCTCAGAGCATTTTTAGACACTTTTTCCCTAATCACCCCACTCATGAAATTTTAATACCATAAATATACTCTACGTCTGTTTATGTATTGTATGTATACCTGTGCTATATACATAAAAAGAATAATATCTTTTTTTCTGCCTCTCTTCCCCACCAATAAACAATTCTCCCCCTTAGGGATTATCATCACCACCCCACATTCCTCCCTTTGCTTCCCTGTCGGGAATGCATGGTCTAAGGCCATTATATAACAATTCTACTTCCTGTTTCCTCACCCTCCTCACAGCTGGCCTGGCCATGTAACCCAGTCCTAGCAATGACATGAAAGTTGATATCTGTTTAGGAGATCTCTGGGAAAATTCTGGTTTTCCTAGAAAACGCAACAGCCATTGCCAGATCAGCTTCCTTTCCACCTCCACCCAATTCTACACCTCTCGATGGAGGCACAAGGCTCAAAAGCTGCAGCAGCCATCTTGCAACTATGATGAAAGACGCGAGAACTGCAAAGGCAGTATCACTGAGCCACTGAACCAGTGGCAGAATGCAGATCTCCAGACTTCTTATGTGGGAATCCAGATTTTTTGTAAGTTACCATTAGGTATTGTATAAGCTGCAGCTGAAACACTGCTAACTGATATGTTGTCTGTCTCATGAACCATAGCTTGTCTGACATGACCATGAATTATTGTTAAACCAAAGCCAGAGAGAAACACAAACAAAAGTAAAAAAATGTGATCAGGAATATTACACAAGCAAACAGGGGATTTCACTCATGTTTAAAAGGAAAATGCTTTCCTTCACTAAACTAATCAACTTCTCAAATAATCTTAAAGTATTCCAACTAATATTTAGCATTTGAAACTAACAAACTTTAAGATACTGGATATTACTGTGTAGAAAAACGGTCATGAAAGGCTATGAGATAATTTTCCTACTTTATACCAAATGAATGATTTGCCTAGTAGGTATGTGTTTCAAAATATTTGAAAGTCAGTTATTTCTAAATTAAATATTTAAGATGCATAAGGAATATGTGCTTCTTAACGGATCCCTTTGGGAATCTTTTCACATGTTAAAATTTTTTAGATAATCCTCTATATTCATCATTCGAATATTTTATATTTTACTTAAATTCTGATACTAGCTAAAGCTAATTCTCTCTTATTTTAAAAATATAAACCAAACCTACTTAATAACTCCAACATCTCTCATTAAAAGTGATTTTCAAGGTTCAAGATAAAAGAAACTCAAAATCCCTTTAAATCTAAAGATCCGCTAAATCTTAAGAGATAAAATTTAATTATAAGCTTAGGGCTTTCAAGCATTAGGTTTTCTTCAAAATATCAAAATAATTCTCACATCAAAATCATTTTACTAGTTTCACTATTAACCTCACACCATAAATTGACTTTCTTTTAATAAGGACTTTTTACCTTTTTTATTATAAAAGTAATATACACAAATCACAGAAAATACATGAAAAATAAAAATCATTTAAAAATCATATGTAATCTTATCATACACTAGATGATAACTTTTAACATATTGGTTTATCTACCTTCATATTCTGAACTCATGTATAAAAATATATAGGCTTTTTTAAACAAAAATATGTAATTTTGTACTCAAATTTTTTCTCACGTATTAAACATTCTTCAAAAAATACCTTAATGGGGCTTCCCTGGTGGCGCAGTGGTTGAGAATCCGCCTGCCGATGCAGGAGACACGGGTTCCTGTCCCGGTCCGGGAGGATCCCACATGCCGCGGAGCGGCTGGGCCCGTGAGCCATAGCCACTGAGCCTGCGCGTCCGGAGCCTCTGCTCCGCAACGGGAGAGGCCACAACAGTGAGAGGCCTACGTACCACACACACACACACACACACACACACACACACACACACACATACATACATAAATAAAACAAAACCTTAATGAATATTTAATAGGCTGAAATATAATTTATTTAATCATGCCTTTCATTTTAAATGATTTTTAGGTTTTTCTATTATAAAAAAAATCATTGTGTTGAAAAGCTTTGCTTTTATAATAAAACACTTATTGTTTTCTTAGGACTAATTCTTAGAAGCAGTCACAGTATATGAACATTTTAAGGCTATTCCTTCATACTGGCAGTTACTTGCAACTTTTCTGAAAAGAAGCCTTTCTATAGCCATCTAAAGTAATTTAAAATAATAATTTAGAACAAAGCTTATTATGTGGTGACCTGACTGGTGATACTATTTATAAATTGTACTTCAGCCAATATTTTATAGGAAAAGGAGAAACTTGATAATAATTTAAAAGTTCTTGATCAAACTCTAAAAGACTACGAAGGCAAGTGAATTTGTTATGTTATTTATTCTGCATTTTAGTAATTAATTTGTTAAAGATCTAGCATTTAAGAATCGTTAAGCACTCTCAAAATTGGCAAAAGAAACAGGAAGTAATTATAATTGGTAGATAAAATAATGAGCTACATACCTGTTGAGAAATAAAACCAGCCATGACCAAATACATGAAGGAAGGAGCACTAACATTTAAACTCCAAATAGCGTGAATGAATGTAGGAAAGAATTTTAAAGCTGATCACTTCAGCCCTCTAAAGAAAGGAATGGTAAATCAGAGGGAGCTTTAAGATAATATAACTTCTTAAGGTTGGCTGGTCACCGGTCAGAAAAAAAAAATTGAATGTGAGCTTAAGCTAAAAATGCTGGTGACTTTTTTTCATGAGTACAATTGCACAATCTAGTTTCTAAACTGAAAACCACAAGAGTCTAGCCCCTGTTGTAAGAGAAACTTGTTTTTCCTTCCATATCTATGTGTGTTGGGTCTTTCCTGGATGACATGTTAAATGGGTAGCCTTTGGGGAAATCCAAAACTATTGGTTTGGGTTTTGAACTTTTGGTCCAAGTTTTACACAGAACTCCCCTGCCACCATGCCAAAACTGTCCATGTATTTTCATGGCTCTAGAATTTAATAGAAACTTCGTCACAATCTACATCTTGAAATCACTTTTCCTGAAATGTAGAGGATGAAAAGGAAAAAAAGATAGCTATGGGACTCAGAAAAGATACCATAGTTACTTGCCCTTCATTAATTCAAGTGATCCATTTAAGCATCAGCTGTATTTCTCTTATATTAAGAAGCAATGTTTACTTTAAGCTCCTTTCTATAGATTCTGCACATTTTGAAGGGAAAGCACTAGCATGATGGTGTTTTTAATAAAAACTTAAATACTCATAAATAAAATGTATACACGTATATTTAGGTTAAAAGGCATATGCCACGTTTTGTTACAATGAACATGCATTACTATTATATTTTTTAAGTCAACATTATTACAGATATTTCTCTGATATTACCAGATATTCTGTGTATAGGAAGAGTGACAGTATCATTTTAGTGAACATAGGAAGTTGTGGTGCTGTCAACATGTAAAGTTTTTCTGCCTTTTCCCCTCCTATTTCCTGTATATATGTCCAACACCCTCTTCTACTCCCTTATCACAGCCAGAGAAAGAGAGAGCGAGAAAGACTGTCATGGTAAATTACAGCAAGTTACTGTCCAAAGTTATTGGAGCTTGAGGAAAATCAGGTTTAATCCCAAAAAAGTATACCAAAGGGGATCTCTAGACCCTTTAAGGGTTTCTGCAGCTGATGACAGTGGTTTGACATCATTTAAATTTGAATCCAAATATATGGCTCTCCTTTTCCTTGTTAGGACTAATCCCAGGCATTCTTACCCTTCTCAGTCATGGCTGAAATCATTTTCAGCTCAAGATTAGAACAAAGGCAGGCAGGATTTTTTTGTTACAACTGAGAAAAAGATTTATGATAAGATATGTGTATTTAGAAGTGCTCAAGAAAGCGGAAGTTAGAATAGCACTGGTGAAAGCAAAGGAAAAGCAGGGATCCTGCCCAAAAGAAAGGAGCCTCTGAAAGAAAGGAAAAGCCTCAAGGAAGAGATACAAGATACATGCCAGTCAGTTCCCCTCAACAGCAACTAGGTTGCTAGACATAATGCCGAGGCAGGGGAAGCAAAATCTCCAGGAGACAAGGGGGTGGAGAGTTTGCCACTGATCTTTGGTGTACATGGCATATTTCTGTTTTGTGGGCTGTAACTGAGGATTCTATGATGCAGTGTTATTATTTAAATGCATTAAATGTATTAAAATACATTGAAAAATACATTGAATACATTGAACTGAAATTGGCAGGAGACCTAGTCATGGGTGTACAATAATTTAAATGGTTGTAGAAGGTGAGGCGCACTAATTACTTGAATATATTTGTTACAGATTTTCCTTTTCTACCACAAAGAAAGACGTATAATTCTTACACTATGCCAGACCAAGAGAAGCCTGACTCATATTTCACAATTTTTTTATCCAGTTGCACATACTTTTTCTCTGGAAGGTTGAAGACTGGGTGCATTTCCCCTCCCCATCCTGTATCTCCCCCACTCCATTAACATGACGGATTTGGGACAAATCTTCACACCCTGCCTAAGCCCCTATCCCCATCTAAGTGGACAGGAGATTAACAAAGGCATGAGCTTTCAGCTGAAAAAACCCAGTTCCCCAAACTGCAAGTCAGGTACCCACTAACAGAAGATGGCCAACTGGGCTTCTGTGGTCTAAAGGCTACACAGGAAAAGTAGTATCTCCAAAGTCATCAGGTCCCAAACAGATGTTCAGCTTCAGATAGGAAAACCAGCATTTTACACTCAGAAGCGATTACATTATACACAGGCTAATGCCTTTCCCCTCTAAAAGCAGCCTGGCTGGGTATCCAATACTGAATACCATTCACTACACTCTAGGGTTAGCCAGACTGGTATTTACAAACTGCCTGCATTTCTTGTGCCAACTAGGTACCACATGACAGTAAATAAGACATTAAAATAGAATCTTAGAGATGTTTTCCCAAATGGATACTGATCCTGGCTTCACATAAGAGAATTCAGAATTAAGGACGTAGAACATTAGTCATATATACTCTGAAGAGAACAAGCTCTAGCTCCGCATGTTTACTGAATTTGAGGATCCAGTGCTGTAAAATTACACACGTACCTGCCATGTTGTCCTCATTTTAGCCATCAACTGGAGAGTCAACTTTTCTCTTTAGCAGCTAAAGCCAACATCAACAATAACCAGCACTTTCTCAATTTCTGCAATGCCCTCTCTGCTATACTGACAGCCTCTCAGGCAGGATTTCTTAATATGAGACCTCTGGACGACTGATTGTCCATGGAGACACTCTAGAGGATACCTGAATCTCCTAAAAGTGTATGACAAATGTGCATGTTCTTGTATGTGTGCTTTTTCTTGGGGATATGGTCTTTGATTCTCATCAGATTCTCGAAGGAATTTATGACCAAAAAAGTGATTAGGAAATACTGCTCTAAAGTGTAAGCCAATTAGTCCATGAAACACCCTGTAAAGTAGGGAAAAGTACAGTCAGCAGGCGCTTGCAGAAGGAGGTCTGACTTCAGGTGCCAGACCCTTGCATATCCAACAGACCCTGAGCTGTGCCTCCAAGGCTAAGAAGTGTTGTTGATTTGTCCTTGTTTTATCATGTCATGTCCCAAGAGACTACTGCCCCTGACAATAGGGAATGTGAAATCTTTTTTAAAGTTAAACAATTTTCAGTGTAAAGATGAAAGAACCCAAGATATTAAAGGCGATTTGAGAGCTTATTACTGTCACTAAAGTTCTAAAGCCAGGTGAAGTCGATATTCTCAGTACCATGGCTTCTGCTACTGCGATGTCATTTACTTTCAATATGTTTATTTAGTGACACATACATTGTTGTTATGGCACATGTCTGTTATTACAACTTTGAGTGCTACAGTTCTGTATATAAAGTACTGCATTTCATTAAAAATTAGGCTTTCTTTCCTTCTTTAATGTGATATTATCATACCCTAAGGCCCAAATGTTTTCTGAACATAGCACCGCATATTCTACTCAGGTTTATTCTTGATTACCACCTCCCAATGATTTGAAATAGAATATTCATGGGTCCTAGACTCTCCCATTAACCATTTTTCTCTGTGCTTCCCCCTGTAGTTCCCCTGTTCACAGTTACTTTCTGCTGGTCCAAATGCCTGACAAAACTTACTTAACTACAGAAGGGAATTTTATGGCACAAACTATATTCCCCTTTAAGGAGTATCATAAGAACAGTCTCCAGTGTTTAGTTTGTTTCTATACATTTAACAGAATAACTTGTCCCTTCTGGGCTTTCTCTGTTGTCATACCTCTTTTACATCATAAGCCCTTCGATCCTAAGCCTCAAAGTAACAGGTTCACCCCCGACACACACAGATAAACACACTGAGATTCGAGAACGCATGATTTAGAAGAATCATTTTCTTTCTGGTTTGAACCCTATTGTTTTGGGATCTAAATGGAACTATTTTCACATCCATCTGGCTCACCTCTGAGATCAGCATCTCCCTGTCTCTTCCAAAGAAATGTTCTCTCCTCTCTCTCCGGCCTTCAGCGGTAGCTTTTCTCTGGGCTCTTTCTCAGTCTCCACCGACTGCGTTAGCAAATCCTCCGTAGGCAGCCAGTCACTTCTTTCTTCCTGAGCTGCCCTAATGACAACTACTTAGCATTCACCACTCCAGACTGCCTAGATCCTAACTCCCTTTACAATACCCTGCCCTGCCCAGGGTTCACAGTACACATCTGCACCTCAAAAGCAAGCCCCATCTGGTCCACAAATCTTCCCCTTATCCTTCCCCTTAAATATTAAAACTACTTAAGACCACTTATTTATAGGCTTTCTCCATAGTTTTTTCTTTTCTTTCTTTTTTTTTTTGTGGTATGCAGGCCTCACTGTTGTGGCCTCTCCCGTTGCGGAGCACAGGCTCTGGACGCGCAGGCTCAGCGGCCATGGCTCACGGGCCCAGCCGCTCAGTGGCATGTGGGATCCTTCCAGATCGGGGCACGAACCCGTGTCCCCTGCATCGGCAGGCGGATTTTCAACCACTGCGCCACCAGGGAAGCCCCGCTCCATAGTTTTTAATGCACACACACCACTTCTACAATACATGAAGTAAAAAAGAAATTCTACTATTTCACCATTCTAACACACCAAATGCTTTATTTTTTTAAGCTCACATTTAATCCTCATTCATAACGAAACCAGAATGTAAGCGAAAATTGTAATCCTGATTTTCTAATTTAACACCATATCAAATATATTTTCATAACTACTGTTAATTATGACCTTTAATGACTGTAAAATATTCCACACAGTGCTGCCAGATCGCTTTTGCTTAATATTTAGGTTATTTTCAGATTTTTCTATTATAATAACAATACAGTGAACATGTTCATGCATCTTATTTTTTCCCTTCTTTGAATTATTTATTTAGAATAAATTCCCAGAGGTAGAATTAATGGATCAAAGTGTATGAGCATTTCATTTTTTAAAAAAAATTTTTTGTACTGTGGCCACACTGCAGCATGTGTGATGGTTCCACAACCAGGGATCGAACCCAGGCCTCTGCAGTGAAAGCTCTGAATCCTAACCACTAGGCCACCAGGGAACTCCCCGGTATGAGCATTTTAATGGCTCTTGACACATTTTGTCAAGTTGCCATGATTGTATTTTACACATTTCCTCGGTGTTATTCTGGTAAATGTTTATTCAACAGGCTTTCCTCAAAAAAAAAAAAAAAAAAGTGTGGAGAGCCTGGTTGACAGTGTTTGCCAATTTTTGTGGTGTAAATACTCCTGCCATGGCCAGTTTCACGGAATACAAGGTTGGAAAGAGATACTTAATAGCACATCATTGTATAATATTTCTATCACACAGATAAATTGGAGTAGATAACTTCAAAAGCACAGATGACAGTAAAAATGTGGTAAATAATCAGGAGTAATGAGTGTTGAGTAATACCTTTATTTTTAATATAATTTACTTAACTGTGATTAACAGAATTTAATTTTTAATAGTGACTGTGTTTAACAACGGGCTTGCAAAATTTCTGGAAATATCACAATCAGCCCTTGTAAGCAAGTGCAGTCTCCCGCAACCACAGTGTGTATCTCACTTGATATTTTGCAAAAGCACGTCTTTTTTTTTTTTTTCCATTGGAGCCATTGAAAATTCACCTGATTCTCTCTGTGCCACAAGCAATAACCATGCTTTTAGGTTAGCAGATTATGATAATGCATAATGAATAAAACATAAGACAAAAAACCAAAAAGATGGAGTAGGAGGTCTATCTGGGTCAATTCATCCTGCTCACCCTCCTCCAATATGGATAATGCTCTCTTCATGCATTCGTCTTACTAGTGTCTTTCCACGGGTCACCTATTAAAAACTACTCAATCATTTATTTTCTCAAACAATTACTGAATGGATGATTATATGTAGTTCTCATGGCAAATGTGATGAAAACCATATTGATGTTACTTAACCACTCTCTTCGTTAGTTTTCTTTTCTATGAAATGGGGAAGAGAGGCTTCCCTGGTGGCGCAGTGGTTGAGAATCCGCCTGCCAATGCAGGGGATACGGGTTCGTGCCCCGGTCCGGGAAGATCCCACATGCCGCAGAGCTGCTGGGCCCGTGAGCCATGGCCGCTGAGCCTGCGCGCCCGGAGCCTGTGCTCCGCAACGGGAGAGGCCACGACAGTGAGAGGCCCGCGTACCACAAAAAAAAAAAAAAAAAAAAAAAAAATGGGGAAGAGGTCACTGCTGACTTCAGATTTACAAGAAACTAAGTTTAGTGATAAGAAGACTTCAACTTATGATCTAAGAAATTGAGCATTCTGTAATGCTTTGAAATTTTCTTCCAAAAGTAATTCATTAGTATTCTGTTTCACTGGAAAAGAGAAATGGGAGAGTAATTTGGCACTTTCTCACGTGAAAGCAAATTCTTTTCTTTGGGCTTTGCCTGAGAGAGACTGAATTGCCTCTACATGTCTATAACACTTTAGAATTTTTTAAGTGGTGCCCTACATTTGCATGTTAAAATGTAAATATGGTTGACAAAGACTCTAAACATGCTCATATCCTTGACCAAATCATCCTACTCCCAGAAATTCTCCTAAGAAATAAATTCAAAACAAAGGAAAATGTTTTTGTGTGACGATATTATTCACAATAGAGGGAAGATCATTTTACCTCACTTCAACACTTACTCAACTTACCATCTCGGTGCTGGGGGCCCTGGTAGGAGAGTTCTGGATCAATGGCTCCCAAAAGTTCACCTACAGAACTACTGTCTCCAAGTCACCTAGGGGAAAAAAAAATTTGTATTTTTATCACACAGATTCCTGGACCCCACTCCAGGGTTAAGGTGTGAGACATGAGAATTTCTATTTTTGAGAAACTTCCCAAAGGGTTTTGATGTCCAGCCAGCTTGAGGAACTATGATTCCAGGCCAGAACCAGACAAATCAAACTGTCTCTGAACAATGGTCCAAATCCGGGAACAGTATGACAACTTCTTATGTAAGGCATTCACGAACTTGCACGGGGCATTCAAACAGTTGTTGGAGTCAAATGACTGAAGAGCCTCAGAGGAGGAGCCTTAATTCTGGCACCTTCCATGGCCCTCTATTCACCCTTTCCATCTCTGACCGCCCCACCCCTTCACTGCCCAGCCCAGCACTCAATACTGCCAGGCTGCCTTCCAGCACAATCCACTCTGGCATCCCATCCTGACTTGTGTCCACCTGTTTCCATACACAAAGACCCCAAATTTCCTCCCTTAGGATATTAGTGGGGATCTAGAAAGAAAAACAGTATTATGATTTGACCAAAGTAATCTGCACGTATAATTGAGAATCCACTGCATAACAAACATACCGGCCATATTTGCATTTATTTTATTTTATTTTTTTAACATCTTTATTGGAGTATAACTGTTTTACAATAGTGTGTTAGTTTCTCCTTTACAACAAAGTGAATCAGTTATACATATACATATGTTCCCATATCTCTTCCCTCTTGTGTCACCCTCCCTCCCACCCTCCCTATCCCACCCCTCTAGGTGGTCACAAAGCAAGCTGATCTCCCTGTGCTATGCGGCAGCTTCCCACTAGCTATCTAATTTACATTTGGTAGTGTGTATATGTCCCTGCCACTCTCTCACATCGTCACAGCTTACCCTTCCCCCTCCCCATATCCTCAAGTCCATGCTCTAGTAGGTCTGTGTTTTATTCCCATCCTACCACTAATCTCTTCATGACATTTTTTTTTCTTAGATTCCATATATATGTGTTAGCATACGGTATTTGTTTTTCTCCTTCTGTCTTACTTCTCTCTGTATGACAGGCTCCAGGTCTATCCACCTCATTACAAATAACTCAGTTTCATTTCTTTTTATGGCTGAGTAATATTCCATTGTATATATGTGCCACATCTTCTTTATCCATTCATCTGTTGATGGACACTTAGGTTGCTTCCATGTCCTGGCTATCGTAAATAGAGCTGCAATGAACATTTTGGTACATGACTCTTTTTGAATTATGGTTTTCTCAGGGTATATGCCCAGTAGTGGGATTGTGGGGTCGTATGGTAGTTCTATTTGTAGTTTTTTAAGGAACCCCCATACTGTTCTCCATAGTGGCTGTATCAATTTACATTCCCACCAGCAGTCATATTTGCATTTTTAAAGGGCACTTACTAACCCAAAAGAATCTCTGATCTGGAGAGCAGAACAGGAAAGCAGGATGCTTTTTAATCTTGGCTTTCATCCAGACCCAAGCATCCAGAACTCAAATAAGCACTCTGGGCACTCATTGTCAAAATGGTCCCAATTCCTAAATAGAAGTGGATTTTTAGCTGTGCCTTGTTAGCACTAAAATTAAAAGGTAACATAAAATAAATAATTTAACTTAAACTGGCCAAGGAAGAAGAGTCACCCACTCGCCTCTAATTCCCAGTACTCTATAATACCACCCCGTGCATTCAGAGAGCATCAGCTACAAATGCCCACAAATAACGCAGCAGTCACTCAGGGAGTTGTCTTATAAGTCTGAGAATTTGCTGAGGAAAGGCTTAAAAAAATCAGTTTCTAATCTTGTTTCCCTTTTATCATATACATTATCGCTATAAAACATCTAACCCTGTGCTTAGTCTATTCTTGGTGCTCAAAAAATATGAACTCCCAGCCTCTACTTATCACCCCCACTTTCCTTTTAAAGGAATACTGACATTTAAAAAGTTACCTTAGAGAGATCTTGTTCCCGAACTGAGAGATTATTTTATTCCAGACACTAGGCTAAAAGCTTTATATATTTTTATCTCTTTTATCCCTACAACAACCCTCTGAAGTAGATATTTTCATTTATTGTTAGAGCTACTTTACAGCTTTTTTTTTTTTTTTTTTTGCGGTACGCGGGCCTCTCACTGTTGTGGCCTCTCCCGTTGCGGGGCGCAGGCTCCGGACGCGCAGGCTCAGCGGCCATGGCTCACGGGCCCAGCCTCTCCGCGGCATGTGGGATCTTCCCGGACCAGGGCACGAACCCGCGTCCCCTGCATCGGCAGGCGGACTCTCAAACACTGCACCACGAGGGAAGCCCCAGATTTTTTATTTAATATGAGGATTGAAGAAGTTAAATAACATGTCCGAGGTTCTCATGAATCAAGCAACAGCACCAGGATTCAAAGTCTGGGTTTGTATTCACCGTACTGTGCTTTTGTTGTTATGTGGATGCAGATATTTCATAGTCCAGGAAAAAGAAGTGCTAGGAGTCATTAGGCAAAGAGCAGCAGCATATCCACAACATCTCATTCAGACATGCAAAGGAAGTGACATAGAGTTCATGGGATTTGGGGTCTGACTTTTGAAGAATGCAGACTTGCTTGTAACTGGTCAACCAACTTGCCCTCTCAAGAGGAAGGCCACTTGAATTACCAGATGGCTGAAGGACCTCCTTAACAAGTAGTAACCAGAAATGGAGGTCTTACAGGTACCTTAAACCACACAAACCTTTCTCTGCATAAATAATGAACTCGGGGAAAACAGTAGAGGGAGGACAAGTGGAGGATCACAGATGTAGAGATGCACGAAACAGCTCCAAGCATGAAGGGGCAAGGATCTCATGTGGAATTCTGTTAGAGCTGTGAGAGCTGAGAAAGAGGTGCCCAAAGGCATAAGAAGACTAGACAACCACTGAATGGTGTAGTCTTTTCTCTTCGGCAGCCTCTCAAGGTCCCCCATAACCTGTCTACACCTTAATTTTCCAAGCTTATTTCCTGCCAATGTGTAAAACAAACTTCATCTTTTCTCAGGTCAGTCTCCTCAGCTGGGCTGGTCATCTTCTAGTCAGTCTCACTTATGTGCCTTTGCCCACACAGTCCATCCAGTGTGAATCAACCTTCTCCTTCTCCATCTGCTAAAATCTTTTATCTTTCCAAGGCCCATGTCTTTCGGACTACTCCAGCTTACCCACAAATCTCGTTCTCAGAACTCCTATAACTCTTACAGCCTGTGGCCATGCCATCCATCCCTTAATTCCCATCTTGCACTGCTTCCTGAATTTTAGTTCTGACCACATCTACTGGATCCTTCAAAATAGAGAATTCTTTACATTCCTCTTATATCCTTTATGGCACCAGCTTAGAATCAATAAGTGATTATCAACTACTTGTTGTTTACTTGAATATTTCAATGCCAGCTTTAATTTAATAAAGAACCCCAAACCAGTGATTTCCCAAACTTTGTTTAGTTACAACTCAGGCTACCAACTGGTACCTCACAGCATGTCTCCAAATCAAACCACCTCAAAAACTGAACTTAATTTAAAAATATGTACTTATACATCAAATATCACTTGTAGAAAAAGAGGACTTTAGCATTGGGAATAGGTGAAACCCACAAGCTAGGAATTCCATATATGAATCTACATCATTTGGATTTTTGCTCTGTTTCTTTTCTGAATTAGAAAATTTTAAAATTCATATTTGCACAGCTTAAAGGATCTTTGGATTTACTTCATCAAACATTGGGTGATATTTAAACTACCCAAATATTTGAGCTCAGTCATTGCCAATCAAAAGCATATGAATTCTCTAGGAGAATATCTGGAAAACCAAAAAGCCAACTATTATAACTTCTAACGTTTCAAAAACTATATGTACCATGTTAGACTTGGGCAGGAGTGGGGGGTAGTTGGATTTCAGAGCAATTCCCCTTTTGCCACGTAATGTGATTCCATACTTCACAACAGGTAGAACAGGGAAATCACTATGTTGAGCCTATTGTAAAAGCTAAATAAAGTCAGAGAGATTTCTTTTAACACAGAAGAAATATTTTTAAAGAAGCAAAACTCTTACCTGTTGTAGAATGCCGAAGAAATTTCTTGACACCAAAATGACTGACTCCAGAAGTCAAATTTGTTCGACGCAGATAAGTAAAAACAAAAGCCGCCTAAGCCCTTTCACTGCTATGATTTCCTTCTAGGATCAATCTTTTCTTCCTCCCCAAGAATATAACTGTTTCACATTGGAAGAGCTAAAATTTTGAGAGTTGGGCTGGTGTGTAGAATCCAACCCAAGATGGTTGGGTTTAGTGTGCGCAGTGACTGAGGCAGCAGGAACAATCCAAATGTGACAAAAGAGGTTAGCAAGTTCCTGTGCAAAAGTCAATTTCCTGTAGCTGGCTTCTCCGAAAAGAGGGTTTCATTTGATGTGTGTATATGTGTGTGCACGTGCATTTCCCTCCATGACAATATGAAAACTTCCCCAGATAAGAGACAGAATAAGCCCTTTGCTGCATGGCTGAATTTGTGTTGAATTTATCAGCTCTCTGGGGACCATTTCCCTCTCCCTTTTCCCGCATTTCTCACCAGCAAATCACCTATGAAAAACTGTGGAAAGGAAGAGTGAAAAACCAAGATGATTCCTTAAGGAAGTGAAATAAACCAAGAAAAAAAAAAAGGCCACAAGGCCAGATTGGTCTTGGTTAATATAAGCTTAGGAGAAAGCACCTTAGATCTTCATGTCAGCTTGGTGAACATACTGACTATGGAGGGAAAATGGTAAGTGGGTGGTTCACTTTGTTTTATTAACAACTATGAAATAACAATTTGGAAAAGACAGACTCAGCCCTAGCAAGAGCTCAAGCAGCTCCGCCACGCATTTACCCTTCGATGGACCAGCACCTGTGTTGTGAGATACGTGACTATGAGTTGTTTTCAGAGTCCTCAGAGTTTCATTATTTGCCTCCAAACACAAATTTACTCCTGTCCGTCAGTGCAATCCAGGTGTAGAGACCATCTGCACATATTTAGATTATGGCTGAGTTGCCTACACAGATACATTTAACTTTCATGATGTGGTCACAATCCCCTTTGCCTCAAATCCCTAAGTAATGGTAAATGCTATCTCCCAGGGTGAAATCTCAGTCAAAATACCTACATGCCATAAGGATAAAATCAACTCCATTCAAGTCAACAAGCATTTATAGAGCCCCTATTGTGTGCAAGGTCCAGTGTTGGGGTGGAGGAGGGCACATAAAGATGAACAAGATGGAATCTCTCACTCATGAGAGTCAAAACCAAGTGAAGGGGAAAGACATGGACATAAAGGAGATGCTGTGAGCCAGGATCTATTAACAAATCTCACTCAAGCAACTTCCCTGGTGGTCCAGCGGTTAGGACTCCGCACTTCCACTGCGGGGGGCACGGGTTCCATCCCTGGTCAGGGAACTAAAATCCCACACGCTGCGCAGGGCCCCCCCCCAAAAAAAAAAAGAAAAACTCACTCAAAAAATCCTGGGACACCAGAGTCAGGTGAAAGGAAAGTGCGTGTACAACCTTTTGGCCAGTTAAGATAGCCATTGAATGTTGACATGGATTCTCTCATAATATTCCAGGGACCCTTGGCTGGCTTCCAGGAGGCCACTCAGACCTGCATTCATCACCTGAGGGCCACCCTCACTCCCTCATCGTTGCAGCCTCAGTATCCTGTTATGTGTCTGATACTGGGAACTGAAGAGAAACACAAAGGCTGAGACATATATTCCCTGTGCTCACAGGACCTATGTCCTGGTTGGAGGAGACAAAAAAAAAAAAAAATTCAGACAAATGCAATAACTACAAATTGTAATAACTATTGCAAAGGAATCAGAGAAGAAGCTAAACTAGAGAGCAAGACAATATCTACATCCCAGGGGTGGTCAAAGAGGGCCTCTTCGTGCAGCTGACATTTAAGGTGAGACCTGAAGCTGTGACTCTAAGCCCTGGTTGAGAAGCTTTTTAAAAAATACCAGTACCGGGCTTCACTGGTGGCACAGTGGTTGAGAGTCCGCCTCTTGATGCAAGGGACATGGGTTCGTGCCCCAGCCTGGGAAGATCCCACATGCCGCAGAGCGGCTGGGCCCGTGAGCCATGGCTGCTGAGCCTGCGCGTCCGGAGCCTGTGCTCCTCAACGGGAGAGGCCACAACAGTGAGAGGCCCGCATACCGCCAAAAAAAAAAAAACAACAACAAAAACAAAAAACAGTACCTAGGGAATTCCCTGGCAGTCCAGTGGTTAGGACTCTGCACTCTCACTGCAGAGGGCATGGGTTTCATCCCTGGTCCGGGAATACAATCCCACATGTGGAACTAAAATCCTGCATGCAGTGCAGTGTGGCCCCAAAAAAAACCCAAAACCCAGTACCTAGGCCCCACCCCCAGAGATTCCAGTTTAATTTGTCTGGGTTGGGGCCTGGGCATCAATATTAACTCCCCCTCCCATCATTCTAATGTGTTGCTACCACTCTAATGATGAAAAAGAGGAACCTAAGGGGAGTAGAAGGAAAGACATTCCAAGCAGAGGCAATAGTATGTGCAAAGGCCCTGAGGTGGGAAAGAGCTTGGCGTGTTCAAGGAAGTGAAAGAGGATTGATGTGTCTGGTGTGTAATGATGGCAGGAATAAGTGGTGGAAAATGAGTATTCTCAGAGATGGCCACTCAACTACTAAGGCCGTAAGAGACTCTTACATGAACTCAGGCATCAATTTATTAATGTGCAGGAAAAACTCAATCTGGCAGGTGAGATCCTTGAGCCCTCTGATATGCACGTATCTCCTTTTAGGAAATTCTCCCAGGTAAGTCAGATCACCATCATAATGTTATTAGGTAAGCAGAACATATGGCTCGTGGATACTTTATTTACCTCTAGGTTGGGTCGTGAAGAAAGATTTAGGGCAGCTTATAAAAACACATACATCTTAGCAAAATAAAGCAAATTAAAAACAAGAAATGGAAAGATGAGACCAAAAGAAATGAAGACAAAAATTAAGCTAAAACGAGGGGTGAGGTTGATAGAGAAAATGAAAATGCCATGTTCTAAGCGTTTAAGCAACTCGTGTGAAGCAGCAAACACTACCACATAGAAAACTGAGCACCCACTGAATAACCATGAGTGCACTGCTCAGGATGGTGAGGTCTTCCTGGCTCCCCGGTGCTGAGACTAAAGATAAACTTGGCACCTGGATTCTAACATCACAACCGAAGTGAAACAACATCCTGAGACTAAACACTGCCAGCGGCACGTCTTGTGAGATGGTTCCTTACGTTTTTCCTCAGTGTAGGTTGATTTTATCTCATGAAAGAGCTGATTGAAAGCAATCCCAGGGTGCACGTAGGGGAGGGTGTGTGGAGGGTTTAGTACAGTGTGTGCTGCCCCAGATCCTGCTTTGATATGCCAGTTTAATGGAGAGATGAAAATAGACTTCAGAAATGCTTCTGAAAGTTCAGGATAAAATTGTTTTCTCATCCAAGCTTCCAAAAGCTTTGAGGCAGCAAAGAGGTGAAAATGGCTGTAGCTCCAGCAAGAGATGCAGTGGTTTTGTCAGTGTCCCAGCGTCCCTTGAGAAAGCAGAGGCACCCGGCAAGGACAGCTGCCCACGGGGGCAGCCCCCCTCCACCTCCAGGAGAAGGTGAGGCTCTGCCCTTTGGGAAACAAAGGAAAAGCACCACAAACACGGTTTGTAAGTTCAGGACCTCGGACCATGTGCATTTTCTCCACAAACGGCACACATACTCCAGGACAGGGTAGATGGGGTGTGTCTGCAGGCCCAAGCACTCCCACCCCGCCCTGCAAGGTGCTGGGAAGGGCATGGCCGTCTGGCTGCAAGATGCCCCTTTCCCTCGTGGCTCCCGGCTAACACCCTTGCCTCTTGTGATGGACTTGCTCTCTCTGTGTATGTAACTGTAGTTTTAGATGTAGGTGGAGTCAGGCTTTGTGCTGCCTCCTGCCCCTGATGTCGAGAAATGGTTTTTCCTTTTGCCTTTACACACCTCTAGTACTCACATATATTTTAATCTAAGAGGGGAGTTTCTGGATGAGGGTTGGAGAAGGTTGGGAGACAGCTATCTAACCTTCTCCCTTTTCTGGAAATCTCTCTCTCTGTCTCTCTCATTCTTTTAACAGACAGGGGTAGTAGGGACGGAGATGTAGAAAATAACCTAAAATACATGTACACACTACATGCTCACACACACACACACACACACACACACATATGCAAACCTCTGGGTGTGTCAGTTCTGATTCTATATAGTCCAGCCTTGGGACAGAAGTGAGGGGAAATCCTGGGGATTCAGTGGTGGGAAGGAAGGAAACAATGGGTGTGGAGCTCCCTGTAGAATCTGGCCCCTTGTTATAAGCCATATTCAGGAAGCTTTCCGTAACAATCTCACAACCCACTGTGAGCCGGGCTAGTGCCCTCCCATGAGCTCCCACAGCACCTCCTCTTAACCCGGCCAAGCACTCACCAAACAGCCCTGTCATGTCCAGCTCAGAGGCCCTTGAGGCCCAGGGCCTGGCCTTGCTCACTGGTGCATCTCAGGCACTAACTAGTCAGCTACGAAAGAACCACTTGCTGACCCATAGATTGATTCTCTCATCTGACCCTCACAACAGCCTTATGTGGTAATCATTCTTAACTATATATTTTACAGCCAAGGAGACCTCAGCTGGCTAAACAATTTGCATGAAACCACATGGCCCCAAAAGCAGAACAAAGATTCACCCCGTCCATCTGTTGTGGCTGTTCACTCTGCTGGCTCCCAAGGGGGAGAGCTGGGCTGCTTTGGTAATGGAGAGGCAGCCTAGCCTTAGCCACAAGTCCATTTTCTCTCTCCTGAGCACCCCTCCTCGGAGGTTCTCCAGCAAACACAATCCGCTAAAGGTCAAGACTTGCTTTCTCAGAAACACCTTCATCTGAGATGTCTTCTGATACAGCAGACCAACAGCTTATTTCCTCTTTAACAGTCTCCTAAGAATGAGGACCTCTTCTAGCCAGGGTTTTGAAATAATGTAATGACTGTCTGTGTACTCTGAACTCACACATAAGTGGTAGTCTTGCCCATTGCAAAGGTCTCTACCATGTATACCAGAGAACTCTTAATGACAAGGGTAATTGTAATCGATAGTAAACCTTGGAAACCCTGTGACATTAATCATTTACTAAATTATTTTTACCCTGGGTTAGTAAGATGCCCCCCCCTTCTTCTTACTGTTAGAGTACTAAGTGAAATGATTTCGATTTTGTAAGTAGCTTTTAACGTTTGCACAGACCCTGGTTCACAATATGCCACCTAATAAAATAAAATATTCCAGTGGGTTCTGAAAATGGGAAATATGTACTAAAACTTTGAATGTTTTGACTTTCAAACCTAGGGCATTAGTCAGACCGTAATTATTTTTACTCAGCTCCCCACTAAGTTATAACTGTATTAAACCGAAACACGCATTCCTTCTGATTGAGAGATTTTATGATGGGGAGTGTAAAATATTAGCTCTTCATAAGAGAAAGAGCTTAACTCTGAAGTATCACTTTCAGTGTAAAAATACACTCATATAAAACCCTTTAAAATTCTAAATATTAAAATACCCTAGAAATGCCACAGGCTAGAAATCACATGAATGATTTCCTCCTTATGCATTTTAATTCATTAGAAACAACAGCCTCCCTAACCAGATCAGAGTATCATTTCAAACATCTTCTAGCTTCCCTCTTATGGCCATAGCTATAAAAACATCATTTCCCTGGCTGTGATTCTCATCATCTATTTTCTCTTTAACTGTTTTAATGTAACATAATGTATTGTTTTTGTTTCAGTGAATGCCAGGTTCTCAGGATTCTCCTCTGCCATTTTAATCCTGGTTTGTTTGCCCTGTATAACTGTGTTTATCGAGCAAACATTTACATCCTGGTTCTTTTTATTGCAGAGCCATAATTCATAATAATGCAGGGTCTTGTTGCAAAAGACGACAGCACCCAACGTAATCATTCAAGCTGTGGTGTAACTTTTTAAAGTGTCAGAGCAGAGCTAATGTTGTCAAACGCCCTTCAAAGCAGTCCCTGGTTAGTTAAGGTACTTTTCCAACCCTGCAGACATCAGGCAAAGCACTTTCAGAACCTTTTTAGAACCTTCCGAGACAGCTTAATATACTACAAAAGAAAACCAGTAGTGCTGCATTCTATTCACAACTTGTTTTTGACTCAAAATATAATCTGGTTTGGTCACCTACCTTATTCACTGGAGGTAGTTCCAAAGGGCTGTCTCCCAAAATCAAATCCACCCCAAAAGGACAAAGACTGGCTATCACTGAAGAAATTTGAAAGACTGTGCCTCAGGCTCTGAGAGCAAATCCAGGTGAGGAGTTTGAAATGTAATGTGAGTAAGAGTAGCATCTTTGGGTCAAGTGCATGAACTTCCAGGGGACTCCTGCACTGCGTGTAAGATCCTCTCTGATGTAGAAATTCTGATTTGTTTAAAAAAGAAGAAAACCATCACTGCTTCTTCTTGCATTAATATTTTACTCGTTGCCTTGATAAGGATCTTTGCTTTGGGCACAAACATCACAGGGTAACTGCAGCTCAGCACACCTGCTCAGAGGGGTGGTTGCAGACGTTTCAGTTAAAAGGCAGGGCCCAGTGAGTGCTAACTTGCCATCTTTACAAAATAACAGATCTCCAGCACAGTTCTGGGTTGAAGCTTGTACCCAAAGGCAATCTGAAATTTTGGAGAATTATAAATTTGGATTTGGACAAAGCAAGATTCAAACCCCAGCTCCACTTACTAGCAAGGATGAGGCCTTGATCTTCCCATCTGGGAAGTAGGTATAATTACATCTACCTGGGAAGGGTTTTGTAAAACGGCTGCATAGTCCTTGGAATATAGTAGACACTCAATACATGGTGTCTAGTAATAGTTACTCCTGTTTTGGACTTTTGCCTTCTGGAGTTTTTTCCCTCCATTCCTACTCCCACTTTAAATAACAACTGTTATATTTCAGAACTTGAGAAGATTTGCCAGTGCCAAATTCTGGTTGAATAAAGTCATACAAGCTTACAGATCATGCATAGGATTCTAAGTCATATGTTGATTGTCTCAACAGTTTTTTTTTGTTTTGTTTTTTGTTTCATTTTTTTGGCTGCATTGGGTCTTTATTGCTGCGTGTGGGCTTTCCCTAGTTGCGGCGAGCAGGGGCTACTCTTCGTTGCAGTGCACAGGCTTCTCATTGTGGTGGCTTCTCTAGTTGCAGAGCATGGGCTTTAGGTGCGCGGGCTTCAGTAGTTGTGGCTCGCGGGCTCTAGAGCACAGGCTCAGTAGTTGTGGCACACAGGCTTAGTTGCTCCGTGGCATGTGGGGTCTTTCTGGATCAGGGATCAAACCTGTGTCCCTTGCATTGGCAGGCAGATTCTTACCCACTGTGCCACCAGTGTAGCCCCAAAGATTGATTTTAAACTTCAAAAGCTGTCAGTATTTTCATCCAAAAAATATCTTGTTTTTTCCTTTGCACTTTTTAAGAATAGTTATTTGCCCCTTTTTTGTCTTTTTTTCCCTAAGATGACTCAGTGTACAGGCATGAATTTTAGACACTTTTGGGTTTTGTTTTTTATGGGTTTTTGTTTGTTTGTTTGTTTTTGTTTTTGCCACACTGCGTGGCATGTGGGATCTTAGTTCCCTGACCAGGGATTGAGCCTGTGCCCCCCTGCAGTGGAAGTGTGGAGTGCTAACCACTGGACCACCAGGGAATTCAGACATTTTGTTTTTAGATGCACTTTTTGTTAGCTATTGCCACTATACCAATAAGCAAGAGGAATTTCAGGACTTCCCTGGTGGCGCAGTGGTTAAGAATCCACCTGCCAATGCAGGGGACATGGGTTCAAGCCCTGGTCCAGAAAGATCCCACATACCACGGAGCAGCTAAGCCCGTGTGCCACAACTACTGAGCCCATGTGCCACAACTACTGAAGCCCATGCACCTAGAGCCTGTGCTCCACAACAAGAGAAGTCACTGCAATAAGAAGCCCGTGCACTGCAACAAAGAGTAACCCCCGCTCGCTGCAACTAGAGAAAGCCCGCCTGCAGCAACGAACCAACACAGCCAAAAATAAATTAAAAAACAAACAACAGCAAAAAAAGAAAAAAAAAGGAATTTCACCCACTACTGAATAGCTGTGCTGACAATGTGAAGGACGTGTAAAAATGGCTTTCATATGCTCTCTTGAATAAAGTTCTGGAAGCTGTTACAGACATATACTGATTTATAGAAGAGACGAGGCACTATCTTCTGAAAATCACATGAAACTAGAATTTATATGACTTGTCAGTTCATAATCTGAACAGGTAGCTCTCTCAAATGAATAAAATACATCTTATAGGAATATATAACCAATACAAGGAAGTCAGGGTATGTTCTGA
Source organism: Kogia breviceps (assembly GCF_026419965.1). Classification (NCBI taxonomy): domain Eukaryota; kingdom Metazoa; phylum Chordata; class Mammalia; order Artiodactyla; family Physeteridae; genus Kogia; species Kogia breviceps. Next base: position 83,568,853 of record NC_081315.1, read on the forward strand.
GTTGAAAATAAGATGACCAGTGGTGTTTTACTTTCATATAGCAGTTTTTAAAATTTTTTGCACAAATGCCAGGAATGTGTGTAGATTTTTGTCCTTGGATGAATGTAGTTGTTTTTTGTTTGTTTGTTTTTTAAGGTTCTGTTTACAATATTTAAAATGGTTAAGAAAATCAGCTCAGTATCTCTTTAAGCTTACCAGAAAGTAGCATACTTCTTAAGCCGGTGTTTACTTCAATAGAAAATTTATATTTCACCTGTTGGCAAACCTGCAATAATGTGGCCTGAGCTTTGGGAAGCCAGACTCAGAGGAGCATAGCCCTTCTTCCTTACCAGTTAACTTCCTATGTTGGAAATACCCACTTGCTTAAATGATAAATTTTGAGTCTACTAAGTAAAATCATGAATTCCATTCACTTTATTACTGATGCAACCTTCATGGAGAGAACTAGCTTGAAACATTTGTGCGAAAGTTTGTACTTAAGAGTTTTTATAAATTGCACTTCAGCCCATACATAGATCAAAACAAAACAAAGCAAAACGTAATGTCATCCAGCTGAGACTTGACACCAGTTGGCATTGCTTATTAGAAAAATAGTTATGAGTGCAATGAAAGAGAGGCAGGTGTAGGCAGTAGAGGCAACTACTTTCTTCTAGAAGGCACTGATTTCATCTCTTTGCTGATGGTGACTCATTCCTTACAGGCAGGCAATTTCGACTCACTATAAATCAAAAAATACTTAAAGACATGGAATGTGCATACAATATACCGTTAAGTAAAAAAAAGCAGGACAAAACTTGAATTTGAATTCAACTTGTTATTATATACACATATGCAAATGTTAATAGAGGTAACCTCTAGGTGACAGGACACCAGTAATTTTTACATTTTCCTTTTCTGTATTTCCCCAATTTTCTATATTAACACCTACGTAAGCCAGATAGAAAATTATAGGGTTTTTTTTAACTGCATTGAGCAAGTCTACCTGTTTCCTCCATAAACCCTTGTTACTGCTTCAGTAGCAATATGTTTTCCGTAATAACCAGTGATTTTATAGCAGCTGATTCTCAGAATAGAATCACTGAACCATAGCTGAACCTTGCAAAGTCATCTTCCTCATCACCCAGCCTATACTGGGTCACATTTAGATGATTCCAACCAGATGCAAATTCCACATCCACACAGACTTCAAAAACAAGAGATTCCAGCGGCTTTTGCGTTAAACCTCTTAGAAGTCCAATCTTAAATTTCCCTTAAAATGGAAATCATAGCTGGGAAAGATCCTAGGCTATCTAGTAGCTTTATCTTCTGGGAAAGATAAAGGAGTACGCAGAAATAAAAGTGAGGTTTCTGGGAAATTTATTCAGTGTCTGAGCTCAAAAAGAAAGAGGTAGTGGGAAATGCTTGGTGCTTATTAGAGGTAAACATGTTTGTGACAAGAGCAGTCAACGATTGCAAGATTTGGTTTCAAATTAAATCTGCTGTTTTCTTATGATTACTATTACCTAAATTATTATAGTTGTGCATTTTTTAATCATTTAGGAGAAAAGGGAGTATTTTTGTAAATTTTCCTTAATTTTCTTTTAATCTTTCTGTTTAAATGACATTTAAAATGATACATAAAACTTCAAGGTTAGTCATAAACAAATGTCTATTCCCTTTACTTTTTAAAATAATATCATCAGTTATTAAAAGTAAGTAAAATGTTAATAATCAGGATGGGGGTAGTATGAAGAAATGAGGATTGTTATACACTACTCATGTGAATTTAAATTCCATCATGTTTATAGATACAATATACATATTAATATGTATATGTATAAAAATACCTACGTGTATTTGTGTCTATAAATACATACACAGATACATAAACCTATATATCTTCATACCATTTAAATTCACATGAGTAGTGTATAGTAGTACATAGATACACATATATGAGTATAAATATAAATTATAAATTGTCTCACAAAAACATCCCTTAAATATGGTGAATTCTTTGGTCTTAGCCAATCTCCTTCAAGTAATTTATCTTCACAAACTAATAAGACACCCATTCATAGATTTATTTCCAAGGCTGTTCAGTGCAGTTTTATTTAATGTAGAGACAAATGAAAACAATTTCAATGTCCAATGCCAAAATATTGGTTACCCTTTATTTTTTTAAGCACATAAACCATTTAAAAGGCAAAATTTCTATTAAAACATTTTTTTCCAAAAAAGAAATTTAAGTTCTTAAATATTTATCAGAAACAAAATGTTTTTTTTACAATTTTGAACAAAGCTATCTCTATGGTATATTTATTAATCAAAACATAAAGTAAGATTGTTTTGCTCTCTATAATTCCTACCTTTTAATCTTCTAAATATAAAATAATGAGTTTTTTTTAATGCTTTGGAAGAAAAATATTAAAAACTAAGTTTTCTTCTAACTTTGAATTTTTATGTTTCAGATTCAATTTACAACTTACAAAGTACTTTTATGTATATTCGTGTATTTGGCCCTCACAAGATCACTGTAAAATAACAAAACAAGTATTATTATTATTCTCAGCAACCTCATTTTATAAATGAGAAAACAAACTTAAAAAGGTTAAGCAACTTATATAAGGCCACACAGCCAGTTAGTGAGAGAACTCTCTAGATCAATTTACCTCTATAGCATTTTCCCTGCAGAAAACAAATTACTTTTCCCAATTGATTCATTAAAATATGATAAGAGATACACACTGAAGAGAGACATGCAAAAAATGCAGAAAATCTGTTATTTTTAAATGGTCATAGATTTATTAGTATAAAGAATAAGATACAAAAATAAAGGATCTGTACAATAAAATCCAAATTTTATATGAAAAAAGGTATTCATGTCTGAAAGACTAAAGGTAATTATATCAAACAGTAATGGTGATTATCTCTGAATGGTGAAATTGGAGATAATTTTTCATTTATTTTTCTCTGATTTTTTGTATTTTGCAAATGTTTAGCTGTCAGTAAGGATTAACTCTATAATCAGTCAAACAAACATTACCAGCTATTTTTAATAAAGTGCTCTCAACATACAGTTTATTCTCGTCAGTGATTCTCTAACGCATGTGGTTTCGCTTCAGTTTTTTGGTTTGTTGGGAATTTTTTATTTTAAAAAATAGGTATGTGTGGTTTCAATTTTTAAAACAGTAATGTGAAATCACAGTGCCATATTCTGAAGATCTGGTTCTCTCTTCTAGCCCATGTAGCAATAAAGGGCAGGTTTTTGAGAACTTAACCTGAAAAAACATTTCTGTGGTTTTCTTTGTGTCTGCAGTAAGTCCCAATGTTTAACTGTTAACTTGAATGTCTACCTTCCCCGAAGTCATTTCTTCTTCCTTGCTAAAAAGAATCTCCATCTGGTGGTGGGCAAAGTGCCCCGAATCAGGTGATGAATCATGATGTCCAGCCTAAGGTAGTGAAAGACACTCTTCTGGTTCCCGGCTCCCCAGGTTCCCTTGCAGCTATGGGTAGCCATTTGACCCAGTTCCACTCAATGAAATATTCAGGAAAGTCTTCTTGGGTGTTCCTGGGAAAGGTATTCTTCTCCAGTTAGATCAGTGAGAGACATCAAAAAACACCTGCCTTCCTTTCATGCTTTGACTGTTGTCATATGGGAATGTGATGTTCTGATGACTAAAGCAGTCATCTCAGGACACACAGGAAAGCCCAGAAACCTGCAGAGGCACAGAGCCAGTACACTGTTGACCCACCCACCACCTCTTAATTTTTATTATGTGAGATAATGAAATGCAGGTATTATCTAAGCCACAGTTCCTTATTCTGATACTTGCAACTGAATGTCTTTTAATGATGTAGTAACATATAACAAAAATTTGAAATTGAAAAAAATTGAAACAAAGAAATTTGAAATTGGGGCTTCCCTGGTGGCGCAGTGGTTAAGAATCCACCTGCCAATACAGGGGACACAGGTTTGAGCCCTGGTCCAGGAAGATCCCACATGTCACAGAGCCACTAAGCCCGTGTGCCACAACTACTAAGCCTGCGCTCTAGAGCCCATGAGCCACAACTACTGAGCCCACGTGCCACAACTACTGAAGCCCGCGTGCCTAGAGCCCATGCTCCTCAACAAAAGAGAAGCCACCACAATGAGAAACCCACACACTGCAACGAAGAGTAGCCCCCGCTCGCTGCAACTAGAGAAAGCCCACGCACAGCAATGAAGACCCAACACAGCCAAAAAAAATTAAAAATAAAAAAAAATTGAAATTGAAAAAATTTAGCAAAAAGAAAAAAATTAGCTGACACCCAACTTAAATGGCTAAAAGCGTAGAATGTCATAAAGAAATGGTTAAGTATACACAATATTATTTGTCATATATGTCTCAATAAAGCTGAAAATAAAAAGAATTTGTTAGGTAGATTATTTTACTGGGATATTATACAGTTATTTAAAAATAATATGTAGGAAGATCATGTGGCCACATGATGTAAGATTATGTGGGGAAGAAAAAGAAAAAAGAAAAACAGGACTTGGGATTGTATATGCACTATGATTACAACAATATTTTCAAAGATTGTGAAGAAACAAACCCAAACCACTGACAGGAATTGTCTTAGGGGAATAGAATTGCCCATAGATTGTTTTTATCCATTCCCGTTTTCTAAATACTGGGTCTCATATGTTATAATCTTTACATTAAAAAATATAAAATGAAGTAACTCATACAAACAGGAATACCTTGGAGATATTGCAGGTTTGGTTCCAGACCCCCAAAATAAAGTGAATGTGGCAATAAAGCTAGTCACACACATTTGTTTGTTTCCCACTGCATATAAAAGTTATGTTTACACTATACTGTAGTCTCTTAAGTGTGCAGCAGCCTTATGTCTAAAAAACCAATGTACATAGCTTAATTTAAAAATACTTTTTCAAAAAAACAAAAAAAAATACTTTTTCACTAAAAAATACTAATCATCATCCAAGCCTTCAGCAAGTCATAGTAGTAACATCAAAGATCACAGATCACTGTAACAAATATAATAATAATGAAAAGTTTGAAATATTGCTAGAATTACCAAAATGTGACACAGACACATGAAGGAAGCAAATGCTGTTGGAAAAAAGGCGCCAATAGGCTAGCTTGATGTGGGGTTGCCACAAACCTTCAATTTGTAAAAAAAAATGCAGTATCTTTGAAGCACAATAAAATGAAGTGCAATAAAATGAGATATGCCAGTATAAATCCCTGGAAGAATTTATATTAAGTATAAGAATATGTTTGGCTCCCTATTGCCAAACTCAAACTTCCCAGCTTGACTTTCAAAGCCCTTCCTCACATGGCCCCTGCTTGCTTTTCTAGTCCCATGCCTTACTACATGTTCTGTTCCAGCCACAGTGAACACTCTTTCGTATCTGAAAAGCCTTTCCTTTTGTGCAAGGTAAACACTACCAGATGTGGCAGAGACTGCTGGTTATTCCCTTCCATGCCCCTCTTCAATAATAGAAAATAATTTTCAATTGAGCACACTACAGCCCAAGATAAAGGCTACCTGTCCTAGCCTTCCTTTCAGCTGGACGTAGTTATGTGGCTTTGTTCTGGCTACTGAGGTGTGGGCAGCCTCCAGCTGAAAGGAAGGCTAGGACATATAGGAAGAGGGGTGCTCTTTTTGTCCTTTCCTTCTTGGATGCTTAAGTTTGAGCAGCCCACCTGGACCACAAAATCAATGCAAGCCGGGAGCTGAGTTTGGAAGAACGAGAAGGCTGGGTCCCTGATGAACCTGTTACTGCCACACCAGCCCTGGAGCGCCTACCTCTGGGTTCCATCTTCACAAAAGAGAGAAATAGACTCCTATCTTGCATATCCCACTATTGTTTTTGAGTTTTCTGTCACACACAACCTAACCTAATCCTAATTGATACATTAATTTCTTTTTAAATTTATTTATTTATTTTTGGCTTTGTTGGGTCTTCGTTGCTGCGTGAGGGCTTTCTCTAGTTGCGGCGGGCAGGGGCTACTCCTCGTTGCAGTGCGCCAGCTTCTCATTGTGGCGGCTTCTCTTGTTGCAGAGCATGGGCTCTAGGCACGCGGGCTTCAGTAGTTGTGGCACGCAGGCTCAGTAGTTGTGGCACACAGGCTGAGTTGCTCTGTGGCATGTGGGATCTTTCCAGACCAGGTATCGAACTCGTGTCCCCTGCATTAGCAGGAGGATTCTTAACCACTGTGCCACCAGGGAAGTCCCTGATATATTAATTTATGAGATAAGCTACTGACAAAAATACTTTTAGAAGAGGGGTGACAACAGTATCATCAAATTACTATCCAGAAGACATGAACAGAAAGTCGGAGGTTTGGGGCTGGCGCAAAAGAAAACAGAAGGTTGAAGAAGAGCGGGGGGGTGGGAGGGGCATGGCAGGGCTAGCAATACGGTGAGAAGTTAGGGTCACCAATGACTATTTGGGGGAGAGGATGGGGGTACAGATTTGGCTAAAGAAGTTTTAAGAATAAAGATGACTAATATTAAACATTAAGTCACCTAGTGTACTCTGCTACAATGTAATTCCCTAATGTTACCACCAAATTCTCAGTAAAAATCCTGTATAAACAATAGCCTGGTGTGAGCAGGTTTTTTGGAAAATCAAGGGAAAGGAGTCAAGAGAGAACGAAACACTAAAAGGCTGTTCATTCAGTGAAAGCTGGAAATTAGAGCTTATATTAAGCATAAGCTTCCCCAAATTCCCAGAAAAATAGGTATAAATGCTATGTTTCCCATTCTATATGGAATGATTTTTAGAACCAATATTTTGCATATATTAGCAGGTTTTAATGACATGTTTAAATATATTTTGCATATCATTTTTCTTTACACCAGAAATAGTCATGTTTGACATATTGTTTTGCAACAATATTTGCAACAATATTTTTATTTTGTTTTATTTTAACCAATCAATGTGCCATGGACATATTTTCAGATAGGTTAACCTCATCCTTTAATAACGGTATAGTATTCCATCATATGGAAGTACCACAATTAATTTAACTAGTCCATGTTGATGTAAATTGACTTTTTTGCTATTGCAAGTGCTGTACTTGTACAAAACAATGTAACACTTTAATGCAATTGTGCATGAGCAGTTAAGTATTCCTGTGGAATAAATGACAGGAAGAGACTTTGCAAGGTTTCTGAAGAGATGTAGCAGATATTATCAAATTACATTCCAGAGAAGTCTGCCAGTGATGAATGAGAGCACCTATTTGCTTATACTCTCACCACACTAGGTATTATAAATCTTTTTAGTTTTTGTCAGCTGAAAAGTGATATTGTGCTAATTAATTAGTGAGATTCAACATCTTTCCACATATTTCCTGGTCACTTCTATTTCTTCTCTGAAATGTATATTTATATCCTCTGTCCATTTTTCTCTATTGAATTATTTATTGTTTTCAAATGTATTTAGAAAAATTATTTATATATTAAAGATATCAATAATTTACATATATTGTACAAAAATATCTCTAGGTCTGTTATGTGTCTTTTAATTTTGTTTATGGTGACTTCTGCTGTGCCCAAGATTTTAATTTCTGAGATTGATTAGACTATTTACCACTCCAAAATGTAAACAATATTTTCCTATAATTATGATTTATCATTCTCTCAAAATTACATGGCAATAATGTAATAGTTAAGAGTACAATCCTTTGTACCAACCTGCCTGATTTCAAATCCTGATTATGCTGTGTAAACTCAGGAAAGTTATTTAACTTCTATGTGCCTTGGTTACCTCGACTATTAAATGGGGATAATACTAGCATCTGCACTTCATAGGGCTTTGTGAGGATTAAATGAGTTAGTACATACCAGGTGTTTAGAACATCCCTTGCAACATGGGAAGTTTAAATAAACATTAGCTACCATTATTTTGCTGCATCTTTTTTTTTTTAATTCTGTATTTCTTTTTAAATTATTATTAGTATTATTTTTTATGTTTATTTTTATTTTTGTGGTACGCGGGCCTCTCACTGCTGTGGCCTCTCCCACTGAGGAGCACAGGCTCCGGACGCGCAGGCTCAGCGGCCATGGCTCACGGGCCCAGCCGCTCCGCGGCATGTGGGATCTTTCCGGACCGGGGCACGAACCCGTGTCCCCTGCATTGGCAGGCGGACTCCCAACCACTGCGCCACCAGGGATGCCCTTGCTGCATCTTAATGACAGGAGTTTTCCAAAATGTTTTAATATCTGATATGTCCCATAAATAAATGCCTCTAGAATGCATCTAATCCTTATAAATGGTCTTAACCTTTTTGCCACCTGCCTGGATCAGTAAAATGAAACTCTGCAAATGAAGATAGACAGAAAACTGAAGACTGCAAACGAGAAAGTCAGAGTGCCACACACAAATCAAATAGAAGTACCAGCTGCAAAAGCTCAACAAGTTAGAAGAAGCAAATAGAAGAGCCTAAGGTAGGAATTAGATGTTTCAACTATGAGTCTTGCCCTGACAGGCAGGGCTCTCAAACAGCAGCTGCACAAACCTGTCATCCCATCTGAGGCAAATGTGCCGTTAACATTCAAAGGAAGGTTGTTTCCTATATATTTAGCTTATATGTTGAGCAAGTATCAGGGGTGACCCTCTGTGCAAACCTTTCAAAAACTTTCTTTAGCCTTGGGCAACTTTATGTTATCTGGAGAGCTTGATCATTGTCCTTGTTACAAATTGTAGTTAAAGATCAAGTTTGTTCATTGATTTTATAGTGATAAAGTGTGCCCGTGTTTTGTTAATAATCACTGAAATCTACCAAAAATGCACATGCTGCCCAAGTACCAGGTACCATTAATTTTTCTTGTAATTCCTTTATCTCTTCCATATTTGTGAGTATCTTGCCTAAATCTGAATTGTTTTTTCTTTTCTTTTTCTTGGTGAGTCTTGCCAGACTTCTCTCTATAGCATTTATAGATCTTGAGGAACAGCTTTTGGTTTTACTTACCAACTCCTGCTATATTTTGATTTTCTAATTCATTCATTTCTGATTTTACCTCTTTCATTTGTATTGACATTGACAGGAGACAGAAAGGTAGAGTGTTTTTCCACTGTACTCATTTCTGAGTAAACAATTCACCCTTCTGTTACTTTCTTTGATTTATTTTGTTCTTTGTTTTCTTAAGTTGTTTAAGTTAAATGCTCAGCCTCTTTTCAGTTACTCTCATTTCATAATAAAAACATTTAGGTCTTCCCTGGTGGCGCACTGGTTGAGAGTCCGCCTGCCGATGCAGGGGACAAGGGTTCGTGCCCCAGTCTGGGAAGATCCCACATGCCATGGGATCCCGTGGTGGAGCCTGTGCTCCACAACGGGAGAGGCCACAACAGTGAGAGGCCCGCGTACCGCAAAAAAAAAAAAAAAAAAAAAAAAAAAAATTAAATTTAAAAAAAAAAAACACACAAACATTTAGTTGTGGCAATTTTATTTGAATTTCAAAAGACAGGGTGACCCCAACAGACATCTAGGCTACATATGATTTATAAAAGTAAGACCAGCTCTTACCAAAAAAGGCCTGGGTGCAAGATGGCTGCGGAACAAAATGATAGAACTGGAAGCAGCCTTAAGGAGACCCAGAATCCTACACAATACAAATGAGGGCTCAGGTGACAGATAATGAGATAATTTGTCTGATATTAAAAAGTCAGATAGGGCTTCCCTGGTGGCGCAGTGGTTGCAAGTCCGCCTGCCGATGCAGCGGACACGGGTTCGTGCCCAGGTCCGGGAAGATCCCACATGCCGCGGAGCGGCTGGGCCCGTGAGTCATGGCCGCTGAGGCTGCGCGTCCGGAGCCTGTGCTCCGCGACGGGAGAGGCCACAGCAGTGAGAGGCCCGCGTACCGCAAAAAAAAAAAAAAAAAAAAAGTCAGATATCCTCACACTAAGTCTGTGCTCTAGTTGAGCAAGAAGTCTTAAAAAGCAAATCAAGGAAGAACTACCTCTTTCCCTCCCTTCCTTCTCTCTGCATGATACCAAATCACCTAAAATCCCACAAAGAACCTAGTTAACCATTTCCTTTCATAAACACCTCAAGTTCAAAATACTGTGCAAATTCTGTTTTCAAAGTTGAGCTTCCGTGGGGCACTGCCCCAGGTCTCCTCCTCCCCTGCTGGAGGAAAATTCTAGAAGGCAGAATAGAGCTGGCTGTTGGTGACATCTGCTTTGACTTCAAAGTCTAGAGGCAAACACAGGGAGCTTGAATAATTAAAGTTAACTCCGTAAAAAAAGACATGTCACAGTTATTGGGGTCTTTATTATGTTCCTAGCATCCTATTTTCTTCAGACACCATGGAGTGATTTCATTGCCATAATCCTGCAGGGGTTTTTTTTGGTTTTTTTTTTGCGATACGCGGGCCTCTCACTGTTGTGCCTTCTCCCATTGCGGAGCACAGGCTCCGGACGCACAGGCTCAGCGGCCATGGCTCACAGGCCCAGCCGCTCCGCGGCATGTGGGATCTTCCCGGACCGGGGCACGAACCCGTGTCCCCTGCATCGGCAGGCGGATTCTCAACCACTGCGCCACCAGGGAAGCCCAATCCTGCAGTTCTTAACTTGAGTTGGGGGAGAGGTAAGGTATGCCTATCAGAATCACCTTGAGAGGGGTTTTTTTTTTTTTTTTTTTTTTTTTTTTTTGCGGTACGCGGGCCTCTCACTGTTGTGGCCTCTCCCGTTGCGGAGCACAGGCTCCGGACGCACAGGCTCAGCGGCCATGGCTCACGGGCTTAGTTGCTCCGCGGCACGTGGGATCTTCCCGGACCAGGGCACGAACCCGTGTCTCCTGCATCGGCAGGCGGACTCTCAACCACTGCGCCACCAGGGAAGCCCGAGAGGGGTTTTTTTGTTGAAATTATACACTCTCCACTCCTGGAATGATAAACAATGATATAATCAAAGAAGAGAGGAGATAACAAAAGGTTCAAAGGAATCTAAGAATCTAGTTTTGGAAATAATCAGAAGTGGAGAGAGATGTTCATCACATACATTATTAATGATGAAAACCTTGATCAGCATGAATGTCCAAAAACAGGAAAATAAATTATGTTACAGTAATCCATACTACAGAGTATGTTCATAACTATTATCATGACCTTTAATACCATAAGAAAAGATGCATGGTTTAACTTTCATTGTAAAATGCAGGATACAAAAATATATGCAAGGTATGATCTCAGCTATTTAAGAATTTATATACAAAGCAGAAAGTTGGCAGAGGAAAATCACCAAAATGCTAGCAGTTTTTTTGTGTTGAATAGGATTAATAGAGTTTTAAAATTCTTTTTTTTTTTTTTTTTAGTGTTTTTCTCACAAGCTTTATTGCTTTTATAATCATAACGAAATCAAGGAACATTTATGGGTAAAAAGTTCAAATCTGTACCTTCTATTTCTTGAAATCAGTTCTGGAAACAAAAGAAGAAGAAAAGGGTAGGGGAAGGAAGGAAAGGAAAGAAGAGGAGAGGAAGAAGTTACAACACAGAGAAAAAGAAATATTGTTGGTTTACTAGTAGGAATGATATTCAAAACATTTAACAGGAGTCCGGCCCAGGCACCATTCAGTGAGAACACAATTTAATTATAACTAACTGGTCCACTCACACTGATGTATTCCCACTGAATGTCATCCTGTTTTCAGGCTCACTTTTCAAGGGAAGGTGTTGTTGGGAATATCCTGACCATCACTTTGAGCCCCTGTATACATTTTCACCTTGCACAGAGCACATGTACCTCCATCTCCATCCACAAAACCCTGCTTGGTGCTCCATCTTCCATGAACCCCTTCCAGGCTGTCCCAGTCAAAGTCAACTTCTTGGGCTTCCCTGCTGGCGCAGTGGTTGAGAGTCCGCCTGTTGATGCAGGGGACACGGGTTCGTGCCCCGGTCCGGGAAGATCCCACATGCCGCGGAGCGGCTGGGCCCATGAGCCATGGCCGCTGAGCCTGCGCGTTCGGAGCCTGTGCTCCGCGACGGGAGAGGCCGCGACAGTGAGAGGCCCGCCTACCGCAAAAAAAAAAAAAAAAAAAAAAGTCAACTTCTTTATGTTTCCCTATAACCTCTTCCCCATAGTATTTATCATAATGCTACCTTGTAGTATAGCAATTATGTGTCCTATTGTGTTTCCTCCTATGCCATATCCCCACAGTACCCAACATGGCAGAGATCACATCAAGTCCTCATCTAGCTGTATTCTAAGCAAGGACGCTTTGTCGTCATAGGGTGCCTTCCAGAGGGGTCCAGGAGTTAGGACAGTCAACTTCCTTTTGCAACTTTGGGTTGTGGATTTGCTCACATCCAGGATCTGAGCAATCTACTGAGGTGGTATAACAGACAGGTTTCCTAGACCGGCCTCTCTGAGGAGATGAGGGGCTCAAGGGAAAGTTGGCCTGATTGCAAGGGACGTTCTCTGCTGATGGTGAGCGCAGAACTAGACATAGGTGGTAACTGTGACTGGGGAGTTGAGGGAGCAAATAGAATCCGGGACGTGTCAACTGGACCTACTCCCAGAGATACCTACAGGGAAAACTGGGTGGTGCTTTTGCAAAAAGACAAAAAAGTTCTTAGCTTTGAAACATCATAGATTCAATATAATCTTTTGTTCATTTAGTCATCAAACATTAATACAGGCCATGCGCTGGATGTTGGGAGACTACAATATATATTGTTGGGAAGGTTGTAGTGAAATGGTCACTCTCAGAGACTTAAACAAACACAGCTGAGTTGAACTGATCTAAACCCACTATATTAGTTTGCTAGGGCTGCCATAACAAAGGACCACAGACTGGGTGGCTTAAACAGCAGAAATTTATTGTCTCACTGGTCTGGAGGCTAGAAGTCCAAGATCAAGGCGTCAGCAGGGTTGATTTCTTCTGAGGCTGTGAGGGAAGGGTCTGTTCCAGGCCCTGCTCTTCTTAGCTGTAGATGGCCCTCTACTCCCTGTGTTTCTTTGTATTATATTCCCTCTTTGCATATCTCTGTGTCCAACTTTACCTTTTTATAAGGACACGGTGTACTAGATTAGGGACCACCCAAAGGACACCATTTTAACTCAATGATCACATTGTGAGTTACTGGGGGTTAGAACTTTGAAGTATGAATTTTTTTTTTTTTTTTTTTTTTGTGGTACGCGGGCCTCTCACTGCCGTGGCCTCTCCCATTGCGGAGCACAGGCTCCGGACGCACAGGCTCAGCGGCCACGGCTAACGGGCCCAGCTGCTCCACGGTATGTGGAATCTTCCCGGACCGGGGCACGAACCCGCGTCCCCCGCATCAGCAGGCGGACTCTCAACCACTGCGCCACCAGGGAAGCCCTGAAGTATGAATTTTGGTTGAATACAGTTCAACCCATAATACCCTGCCACATCTTAGGTGATAATCCAAAGCTAAACCCAGACAAACGTCATCAGACAGCCTTGAACTGCTTCTCTGGCCATGTTGCATGGGGACTAGCACCCAGCATTATCCCTGGGAGCAAAAGTAGCAGGGACACCAATCACGGCAGCAATAGGTGAGGTACAAGACAGCACTCTCATCGTACCAAGGGGACTGGCAGCCTTCTCCTGCAGCTTGAATCCTATTTTCCTGCCTAGTTCCTGGCAGTAGCGAGAGGCCCACAGCAAACAAGGACGATGATAACATGTTCTAGCACTTCATTCTGAAAGGCTTAGCCAAGGGCAGAAGACAGACAGAGAAAAGTGGAAGCCCAGTCCTTTAAATACGCAACCCAGCAAGATTGGCCAAACGCATCAAAACGCCTCTACCAAACCCCAACATAACTGATAAAATCATTAAACTGGACACCACTAAATAAAATATGAGTTCAATAAAATATCTGAGTTCACTGAAATATGAAAACTGAATTCTCAAACGAGTTCCAAAAAACAATTAAATCTCTCAAGTGTAAACATGTAAAATATATATTTCATATCATTTGTTTCCTAGTTTTAATCCTTTTCCAAACACCAAAGAGGAACCAAAGTAGGAGAGACATCATTGAACAAGAGGATATTTGAAATACAGTTACACTGTCTTAAATGACGCATGACACATTAACTCAATCATTTAAGTTAATGCATAACTCAGCATAGCTATTGAACAGGCAATGATCTCATTTGGTAGCATCTGGCCAAAAAGATACAGCTGAAAAAATATATGTAATTGACAATTTCTAATTAGAGCACAAAAACTGATGAGGTCTGCTGAGCTCCTTATTAGACGTCTACCTAGTTCATTTTTTATTTTATCTGTAATCTTTATATTACCACAATGAACTCTTATGTTGGGATGGTAAGTGTGTATAGTGAGTAGACCAAAAAAAAATTTTAAGTTAATGATGGTGGATTAGAGTAAAGACTCCAAGTAATCCAGTTACTAAAGTTTGGTGTAAAAAAGTTACAGGGGTTCCCTTTAAACCTCAAAGCTATCTGATTAGTGTTCTGAGACTCGTCATAAGTAGGAAACAAAGGAAAAATACATAAAGCATTACCAGCTAGCATACTCTTGGTGAAACTGTGCAGGATTCATGGACTAATTTCTGACCCCTAGTGGTAAAGTTGTAATAAGGTCCTCAAATATATCATACTCGATCCTGAATTATTGCTACCATTGGGGAGAGAATCCATTGCTAAAACGATTAAGGGGAAGACAGTCACCCACAATCTCGGAGGTCACTGGTCTCTTTGACTCTAGGTGGTTCTGGAATGTTAGTGAACTCCTTGGCTGACCTACACTTCAACGCTGATTTCAGCCTCATGCAAACAAGCCTTAGACAAGAAGTCCGTGCAAAGCAACAGTCCTTCGGTTTATGTTCAGACTCTTTTCCTTGCCCCAGCCTCTTCAGAGTACTAGTGATTAGGAGAAAACCCAAACACAAGCAAGCAAAGGAAGGAAAGAAATGTATGGACAATCAATGACCATGTAAGTGCTAACAAGTGCAGATACTTCACTTAAATCACACATAGTGAAGTGTATACAATAACAAAAACCAATACTGATAGTCCAAGGAGAATGCAACATTTAGACATCAGAAAGTAATCCTTCCACTTTCATTTATAACTAGTTAGACTTAAAAGTTTTGAAACCATAAAGTGGATGTAACTATTCAGACATTGACCTCATAGGTCAAAGATTACACTAATACAATATTCTTATTAAAATAATAGCAGAGCAAATATAAAATCTGAGAAGAAACTTCTTTTTCAAGAAAATCAAAACTATCTTCCCTGAAGACAACTGGGTGATCACTTTGACTCAAGTCTATTATTGCCTATTTCTGTTAACATAGGCAATAAAATTGGAAATTCCCCAATCTTAATTATAAGAGCTCCATCGAAACAATGCTGTTTGTGAAACTTACGACATCTGGTCCATATCACAGCCCTTTCCACTGTTCTAAATTTTTTCTTCAGAACCCACATGCACATTCAACATTGCCAAGCCCACTCTCCAAATTTATTTTTTTCTTTTTTAAATTTATTTTTGGCTGTGTTGGGTCTTCGTTGCTGCGTGCGGGCTTTCTCTAGTTGCCGCGAGCGGGGGCTGCTCTTCGTTGCGGTGCGCGGGCTTCTCATTGCAGTGGCTTCTCTTGTTGCGGAGCACGGGCTCTAGGCACGTAGGCTTCAGTAGTTGTGGCTTGTGGGCTCTAGAGCGCAGGCTCAGTACTTGTGGCGCACGGGCTTAGTTGCTCCGCATCATGTGGGATCTTCCCCGACCGGGGATCGAACCCCGTGTGCCCCACATTGGCAGGCGGACTCTTAATCACTGCGCCACCAGGCAAGTCCCCACTCTCCAAATTTTTATCGCTACTACTGGCGCTTTCTTATATTTGTATGTATGTAGGTAGATATAAGCGTATTTTTTCTTCTTGTTTACCTCTGCCTTCTTTCTAGCTCCTCAACCGAAGTTAACAGTTACCTACTTTTTATCTTTATGTAGCCTTCTTCCTGTTCATATAATTATAAATATATACATATTGGAGTTGCCATTAACTGTTTTACAAAAATAGTTATATTATGTACCCTTTTCTGATTTTATTGTTTGTTTGCTTAACAATACATCATGGGATGCCCTAACTGGTAAGGATCTATGGAAGACTGTATTTTCCAAATATAGCCACAACAGTATGTCTGGTTCCACATGCCCTTCCAGGACCTTGCCACTGTCCAATAAAAATGTGGAGTCTATTTCCCCTCCTCTTGAACCAGCTGTGCCTGTGACTGTCTGAACAAATAGAATGTGGCAAAAGTGATGCTGTGTGACTTCTAAGACTAGGTTAGAAAACATGACACATCTTCCACCCATTTCTCTTTCTTCTTCTTTTTCTTTCTCTCCCTGTCTCCCTGTTTCCCTGTCTCTCTCTCTCTTAATCAGCACCATGTTGTGAAGGAACCAAGCTACACAGGGAGCCCATATGTAGAAATTCTCACAGACAGTTCTAGCTGAAGTCTCAGCCAACAGCCAAACATGTGAGTGAATGAGCCTTCACAAAATTCCAGATCCCTTCCATCAAGTCACCCTCAGCTTTCTTGTCTTCTGTATGAGGCCTCAGACACCACAGAGAACAAACCATCTCAATTGTGCTTGTAATCTCTGCTGTGCCTTGTCCAAATCCCACCGAATCCATGAGCATAATAAAATTGTTGTTTTACATCAGTAAGAGTTTTGGGGAACTTTGTTACATAGCAATGGATAACTGGAAGAGGATTAAGTCATCCTTTCTATGGCTGTATATGTTTCTACAGCATGGCTATAACACAGTTTATTCAAGCATTACCTTTGCAAGGGCACTTTGTTTTCAGTTTTGGTCACTATGAACATTACTAAATAAATATCCTTGAATATGTAATATATCTTGAGATTTATGTTCTTATTTCCATGAGAATTATTGAGTAGAATTGCTAAGTTAAATGTGTATTTTAGTTTTACTAGGTTTTTTTTTTTTTTTACCCTCTGGTTCACAAGGGGTTTTATCTTTGGGTGGGAGGTGAGGGAGGAGTGCTTTTAATTTACTTTTCTTTTCTACTATTTTCCACATTTAATCAAATTAAGTCTTTCTTTTTATTAATTCCCTCTTCTACTGTCTTCTTGGTTCTTTTTCTATTTTTTAAAGATGAATATTGAGTTCTTGTATTTCTAATCTTTGCATACAGCTTTCGTTGGGTCTTGTAGATTTGGTTTTGTTGGATTTTCCTTTCTCACTTTAGAGAGTTTACAATTTCAATTTTAGTTTCTAATTTGATGCGAAGATTGTTTAGGAGGGTAGTGGGTTTTTTTGGATGGAATTTTTTCTGTTTTAATATTTTTTATTGAGGTATAATTGGCACACAACATTACATTAGTTTCAGGGGTACAACACAATGATTTGACCGTGAAGTGATCACAGGATGGCAGTATTAAATTTCAAATAATTGATTAAATTATCTTTTAAAAACTTAATTAATTTACTTCTAATTTAATCAGATGTGACCTGTAAAAATCTCTACTTTAAAATTTTCTCTTTTTTTTTTTTTTTTTGTGTGTGTGTGTGTGCGGCAAAGTTTATGGCCACTTTTCATATATAGTCAATGGCCATTTGGAAATATATATTATTCTCTGAAGAATGTAAGATACTGTACATATTTAATAATGTATATATGTTGATTATATTAGTCTTTGTATGGTCTTTCTTAATATTTTGATCTACTAGATCTGTCTAGTTCTGAAAAAGGTATAATAAAAAACTACTCTAATTTTATTTTAATGCATTTGTCCTTATATATATTTAGTTGTCCATACAAATATGTCCTTACAATATTTAGCTATTGTATTATTTGATGCATATCTTCATATGTTACATCTTTTGTAGGCAATGTTCTTCTTTCTGTTCACTGTCACTTTGTCTGATATTAATATTTCCTTTCCTAGTTTTAATTTATTTGCATTATGTGCTTTTCCAATCTCTTTATTTTAAAATAATTCTTTATTGCATAAAGTGTGCTTCTTGTACACAACATATAGCTGGGTTTGTTTTTAATCTGATGTGACAGTCTCTGTCTTTTGATAGGAACATTGAGCTCATTTGCATTTAATATAATCACTAATATTCTTGATTTATTTCTTCTCTCTTGCTTATGCTTTCTATTGAATTTACTTCATTAATTTCCCTTTTTCCTTTAATTTATGTTTACTAGTATAATCAAGTTATAATTTATCCCCTTTTCCCCTTACTAATTTCAAAATGATATTATTCTTTCCCATTCCACTAGTGGTTATCTTCTTTTTTTAATGTGCATCACCAAATGCATATTTTATTACTAGTCTTTGAAAAGATACTATTTCTCTACGACGTTAGTCTATTTCTTGATACTTTCCCTCCATCTCAATAAAATAATACTTTTAGAATGCTTTTAATTTCCACTTCCCTTCCCCCAACCCCACCTCTTGGGTTCTGCTGAGAAATTTTACAACTTTTACTTCCAGGCTCTCATTAGGTGAGTCTCATTTATCTGAAGGCTATTTATTGAACATATGCAGTACACATTCCCATCCAATCCATCATTATCCATGTTTACTACAAAGCTCACTGTTCACTTACCATTTTTTCCTTTCTACTTCACCTTCTCCTTTCTTGAGATCTCTATTCTCATTAGCTTGTTGTTTAGTTAGAGTCCTTTTTTTATAGTTTCCTTGGATGGGGCATATGAGTGATATATTCTTGGTATCCTTACATTTCTGCATCCCTTTCACCCTGGCAGGTGAATAATGCTAGGTTGAAAAGAGACCTCTAGGGTTACATCTTTTTTCTCTCAAAAGATGTAGACATTATTCCACTGTCTGATGCCAGTCTGATTCTTTTCCATTTGTAAATAATTCCTTATTTCTGTCTAGAAATTTATAAGGTTTTTCTCTTCAACCTTGAGATTCAGGAATTCTGTCAGAATATGTTTAAATGCGTGCCTTTTATCATCAATCCTGTCTAGAACTTGGTGTACCTGCAAATTCAAGTCTTCATTCAGCTCAGGAAAATTTGCATCTATTAAATTTGGCTTTTCCCTTGTAATTCACTTACATATTAGATCTCCTGGATCTGCCCTCCCCCTCTTCTCCTAGCTGTGAAAGTATCCATTTGAGAGCTTAAAAAGGTATATTAATGCTTCTCCTGATAATATTGGATCATCACAGATATCAGCTAAATTATCTAAGTATAACATTTGGTAAAGCAGCCTAAAGTGAAATATAATAACATACGTATAAGTTACACACTAGATAATTCACTCTATCAAGTATGACATTTTCACTGTATTTTAAAATATGCATCGGGACTTCCCTGGTGGTCCAGTGACTAAGACTCTGTGCTCCCAATGCGGGGTCCTGGGTTTGATCCCTGGTCAGTGAACTAGATCCCACGTGCATGCTGCAACTAAGAGTTTGCATGCCACAACTAAGGAGCCAGTGAGCTGCAACTAAGGAGTCTGTCTGCTGCAACTAAGGCCTGGTGCAACCAAATAAATAAATAAAGGTCCAGGCCTATTCACCATGCGGAGAAAAAAAAGGAAAAGGAAAGAAAGGAGGGGTAATAGATGAGGCCTAGCACTGGCAAAGATATCAGGGAGGGTTTTGGTGAAAGGGAGAGTAAGAACTATGGGGCAGCAGGTTTGGGGTATCTACAGGATATGAGAGAGTGGGAGACAGAAAGACTATGTGGGAATGCAGACTTAAAGAGGTGTTCATACAAGTTACATAACACAAGTTATATAACACAAGTTATATAAAATACTAATGCTTCTTGTAAGTTCTTGAGAAATACAAATAAAGATTAGAATTACTTTTACTGTCTTCTGAACACCATACGCTCTGAAGCTGAGTCATTAAAGACCCAGGATCTATTCTGTTCACTCTATTTGTGGGTTTGCATTCATGTGTGTGTACACAGAAAGAGATGTATAGTATATAAGCGGATTTATCTATATAAATCCTCTTAAAAAAACACAAATGGGATCATACTGTGAGTACCCTTTTGCACCTTGCTTCTTTTTCCCTTAAACACATAGATGTATTTATTTATATCCTGCCTGCTTTCTACAAAGATCTGAGTTAGTTTATGGTGAAATCACAGGCATATGACCTAGAACTGTTAAATGACTCCAAGGACAGGAACCAAGAAATATAAGGGCCAAGGAAGAAAGTATATTCAGAAATTCTAGAATGATTTCATTTCATGAGTGTAATAAAAAATTAATAAGGTCCTTTAAAAACAGATTCCTAAGTAACCACATGCCAGACATTATTTTTAAAAGGAAGAAATTAATTTTACCTAAGACAGAACAATGAAAAGAAAAACTTAGCCCAGACCTTAAAAAGACAGTAAGAACTTCTTACTATACAGTTCCCCCTGCTTCTGAGTCTTAACAAAGAGATTCAAGAGAGTGCCATTAATTCTCCATTGTGGACTTCCGTAGTGGTGCAGTGGTTAAGAATCCGCTTGCCAATGCAGGGGACATGGGTTCGATCCCTGGTCCAGGAAGATCCCACATACTGCGGAGCAACTAAGCCCGTACGCCACAACTACTGAGCCTGAGCTCTAGAGCCTGCAAGCCACAACTACTGAGCCCGTGTGCCACAACTACTGAAGCCCATGCACCTAGATCCCGTGCTCCAAAACAAGAGAAGCCCATGAACTGCAACGACGAGTAGCCCCCACTCACCGCAACTAGAGAAAGCCCGCGCGCAGCAATGAAGACCCAATGCAGCCAAAAAATTAATAAATTAATTAAATAAAAATAAATGTACTCAGACAAGTATGTTTAAAAAAATATTTCCCATTGTTTATACACACAGGGAAACAGATAATTCAAAATAGTAGGTGATTTTTAAAGTATATTTCATTGGTTTTTATATATTCAGATGGATAAATGAACAGGAAAGAGTCACTTCTAACATAACAGTGAAATCCCACTGCAAAGAATTATTTCAGAAAGAACTGAGAAACTGTTCATTTCCCACAATCCTCTCAGCTCCTCCCAATGACCCCATCCATCTCATCTCTCTACTTGGTGCAAAACAGCAGATAAAAGCAGAATAATCCTTATAAATCTTTCCTCAACATGGGGCTGTGTTGAGACACATCCTATCAGTGTGAAGGATGGGGACCATGCAAATAAAGAAAACATTTTTTAATCCATCCATATTTTCAGCAGACTGGCTTTCAATCTTCCTCTAGACGCCATTGCCTGTCACCTTCCTGGGCAATATGTACATTAAATGGATGATCCAGAAATTTGATATCAGCTCTGTGACCTTCTCCACTCTGACAACCATCATCTCCATTCTCAGCCACAAATCAAACTCTGTTGGGAACAAATATTCACATCCTTAACATCTTGTACTCTGAAATTCTCTCCCTATCTACAACCTCCTTCCACTTTCCCTCACATGCTCTGAGTCTGTTCTTTATCTTCACTATTCATCTCCATTTCCCCAGTCTACCAGCCCCCTCTGGGTGCCACTTGACTCTTTACCTAGTATGTATCTCCCAGTCAGCCATTTCAACTTTACATATATAACACCCTAAATTCCTTCTCCCTTCCTTCCCACATTGACCACCTACCATACCTGTTTGCCAATCACTGACTCTACTTAACCCAACTGATGTCTCTGTTTCTCCTCTCTGACTCCTAAGAATTGCTGGAGAAAAATCACTTGATACAATACACAAATACCAAGTTTTTAAGATATACAGATCTCAATCTGAAACATGATTCTGCTACTTATTAGCTGGGAAAGTTGGGGCAAGTGACATAACCTCGCTGAACATCTTTTTCTAATCTGTAAAATGGTGTATGTCCATTAGGATGCTTTCAGCTATAACAGAAAACCCAGCCAACCTATGTTGTCTCCCATAGCAAGGTGGTTAAGATCGGTTCCGGGGTTGATTCAGTGGCTCTTTGATGTCATCAAGAAAAAAGCTTCTTTCCTCTTTATGCTCTACCATCCTTATTTCATGGAGTTGGGCCTTGGATGTGTCTCTTCATGGTTACAACATTGGAGACTGCAATTCCAGGCATCACAAATAGACACAAAGTCTTGCTGAAGAAGAGCGTATTTCCTCTCATGTGCCTTTCTATATTAGTGAGGAAAACCTTTCCTACAACCCTCCTAGTAGAATCCTCTAGTCCCTTCGGCTTGGTCATATATCCACCCTCTAACCAGTCACTGACAAAGGGAAATGGGAGTGCTATGATTGCCTTTTCAACCAATCATAATTCACCCTCTGGGGCTAGAGAGGGGTCAATCTTTCCTGAGCACACTGCCACCAGATACCTGAACAAAAAGAGTTGGGATAATGAGAAAGAAGAATAGCTGTTGGGTAGGCTGACAACCTCTGCCATGTGGGTAATGATACCTACCCTGAGGGTGGTTATAAAGATTATGTTGGATACATTTGCAAAGTACCTAGCAGTGCCTGGCACATGGTAGACATGATGTGTTTTAAAGAAGTCCACGGGCTTCCCGGGTGGCGCAGTGGTTGAGAATCTGCCTGCCAATGCAGGGGACACAGGTTTGAGCCCTGGTCTGGGAAGATCTCACACACCGCGGAGCAACTAGGCCTGTGAGCCACAACTACTAAGCCTACGCATCTGGAGCCTGTGCTCCGCAACAAGAGAGGCTGCGATAGTGAGAGGCCCGCGCACCGCAGTGAAGAGTGGCCCCCGCTTGCCCCAACTAGTGAAAGCCCTCGCACAGAAATGAAGACCCAACACAGCCAAAAATAAATAAATTAATTAATTAATTTTTTAAAAATGTCCACCAATTCTTTGACATTCTTTCCTTCAAAAAGTAGAGCTTATTCCCCTACCTATGAATGTAGACTGTTCTTAGTGACTTGTTTCTAACAAATAGAATTTGGCAAAAATAATGGTATGAAACTCACAGACATAGAGATCAGACTTGTGGTTGCCAAGGAGGGCTGGGGGAGAGTTGGATTCGGATTTTGGGACAAGCAGATGCAAACTATTATATATAGAATGGATAAAAAACAAGGTCCTATTGTATAGCACAGGGAAATATATTCAATATCCTGTAATTAACCATAATGGAAAAGAAAAAAATAATGGTGTGAGACTTCCAATACTAGGTCATAAAAGATATTGCAGTTTCTGTTTTGCTCACATGGATTGCTCACTCTGGGGAGAGCTGCCATGTTCTAAGGACACTCAAGCAGCCTGTGGAGAAGCTCGCATAGGGAGAAATTGGGGATTCTCACCGACAACCAGCACCAACTTACAATACATATGAATGAGCCACCACCTTGGAAGTGGATTTCCAAGCCCCAGTCAAGCCTTCAAATGACTGATACCCAAATAGACATGTTGGCTACAACCTCCTGAAAGACTCCAACTTAGAATTCCCTAGGTAGACCACTCCCAGAATCCTGGGAAACTCTAAGGATAATAAATGTTTATTGTTGTTTTAAGCCACTAAGTCTTAGAATAATTTCTTAGATAGCAATAGATAACTAATGGAGATTTTGGTACCAAAAGGGGGTTCTGCTATAACAAAAACCTAAAATGTGAGAGTAGCTTTGGAATGTGGCATTTGGAAGAAGCTGGAAGAACGTTGAGGAGAAAATTAGTGAAAACTTAAAGGGCCTTGACGAGACTGTTAGTGAAGCCTGGTGGGCTCTGAGGAGACTGCCAGGGAGGGCAGGGAGGTTCATTAGCTCACTATGACAGTGCAAGTAAAATGTATCTTGGTTTTCTCCTTGATAAATTTGAAGTCTGAGCTTCTTAGACCATTGCTGGGAGGTAATAAACATCATAGTTAAATGCACAGGCTTTGGAACCTGACTGCCTCAGTTTGAATCTTGGTCCCATCACCTCTTGTCTGTGTAATCTTCAAGTCACTTAACCTCTTTGTTCTTCAACTTCCCTCACTGGATTGTTATGAGAATTAAATAAGTTACTGCATGTAAACTTAAAAGAGTACATATTTCTTTCTGTGTCCCATTGCAGAGTTAATTATGGTTGAGAACCTGCAAACCAGGATTGGGGTAGAAGCCAAGAAACACTACCTTGAGTAAGAAAAGGATAAAGTGTTCATGGAGGCCTATCATACTAGAGTAGCATTTCTTAAGGTGTGGCCCACCTGCATTAGAATCATCTGGGGTATTTATTTAAAATTCAGAGCCCAACCTCCTGAAATTGTTTCAGGAAATCTGAAGGAATGCAAAAATCTGTATTTTAACTGAGCATTTGTGGATGATTATTGTGTATGCTAAAGTTTGAGAAACTACTCTGGGGAAAGAGTCCAGGTAAATAGCCTAAAGATTAATCTCTTTGAACCCTACTTTTTTTTTTTTAGCATCTTTATTGGAGTATAATTGCTTTACAATGGTGTGTTAGTTTCTGCTTTATAACAAAGTGAATCAGCTATACATATATATATCCCCATATCTCCTCCCTCTTGTGTCTGAACCCTACTGTTATATTTTTAAAATTAAGGCAGTTTTCCATTCTTCTCCACAATTTATCCATTTTTGTTTTAATCTACAAATACGGTACATTAAATAATAATGTGCATTATTTGCCATTGAGTAAAATTAATGCTTCTGAAAGATATGCTAAGTTTATCCTGGGCTTGTGGTAACCCCTGGCATACCTCTACATACCTTAGTTGACATGCAAGGCTTTTGTGATAAATACATCAACCTAGTTTATTTCTAGTGCCTGATTTGACAAGTACCATAAGTGTTGTAAATACGGACATTTGATAATTCATCCTCCAGCTCCACTTTCTTCTAATGAGACTTTTTGTACTGTAAAGGCTGGAAAGTTTAAAACTACATTTCCTAAACTCCTCTTGCAGGTAAAAATCTGGGTATAAAATAATTTCCACCAGTTAGATATACTCTTATGAGATTCGGGAGGCGGAAATAAGTTGGAGGCCATCTATTTACTGCTATTGCTCATTCTGCTAAAAAGTCAGGTTATGGAGATGCCAAGGTTTTCGGCAATATTTTTCTAGTGTCTAGTCACAAGCTCTGGTTATGTTGAGAGTAAGTCATAGTGGCCTCCTGATTGCCCATCTTTTAATAATGACAGAGGTGGCAGCTACTATGGCAGGTTAATTCTGCTGTATTCTGGAAGTCATTTCCAGAGCCAAGTCTAGAATCCACTTCTTCAGCTCTTCTACCAACTTTTTAAAATATATTTTTTATTATAGAGTTTTAAATACTTTCAAAAGTAGGCATTATAGAATAATGAATCCCCAGCTTGAACATTTACCAACTTAGGCCTATCTTATTTCATAAGTACCCCCACCCAATTCATCTTATTTTCAAGCAAATCCCAGACATCATTATCATTTTATGTAAATATGTATCATTTTTTCAAAAAGCAAAGACTCGGGCTTCCCTGGTGGCGCAGTGGTTGAGAGTCCGCCTGCCGATACAGGGGACACGGGTTTGTGCCCCGGTCCGGGAAGATCCCACATGCCACAGAGTGGCTGGGCCCGTGAGCCATGGCCACTGAGCCTGTGCGTCTGGAGCCTGTGCTCCGCAACGGGAGAGGCCACAACAGTGAGAGGCCCGCGTACCGCAAAAAAAAAAAAAAAAAAAAAAAGTTGTGGGTAACCTGGGGACCTACTACTTGTGATTGTCATCTGAAGTGGGAGTTCGGGAGGGGCAGGTAAGTCTTGTGAGACTGAGCCCTTAACCTGTGGAATCTGATGCTGTCTCTGGGTAGATAGTGTCAAATTGTGTTGAATTGTAGAACACCCACTGGTGTCACAGACAATTGCTTGGTGTGGGCGAAAACCACATACTTGGTGACCAGAAGTGAAGTGTTCTGTGTAAATAGTAAAGGAGACACAGAAAAGAAACACACAGGAAGCAAGACTGGGTTTTCCTAATGCAACCACAGTATCATCATCCCTAAAAGAAGACAAAAAAGTTCTTTAATATAATTAAATTGCAATTGGCTAATATGCCTCTTAAATCTCAGTGTATAGGTTCCCTTTCCCTTTGTGGTTTTTTTGTTTTCTTCTCTTTGTAATTTTTGAAGAAACTGTGTTGTTAGAGTTTCCCACAGTCTGTATTTTGATGATTGCATCCCACGGTGTTAACATATTCCTCTGTCTTCTGTAATTCCTATAAATTGCGTGTTGGATCTACAGGCTTGGTCAGATTTAATTTGAATTTGGTTTTGTTTTTGACAATATAAGGTGATTTCCATTGATTTTTGAGCAACTGGTTCTACGTATTAGATACCTTTCTGGAATAGTAGAAGCCACCAAAAAAAACCCAAAACAAAAACATAATATTCTGCATTCAATCAGATGGGACCACAACTATACAGTTAATGGGGATAAACAACCTGACCCATCAAAGGCAGGAAATCTTTCCTAACAGTATTATCCAATTGATCTTTTAATTAACTGTACTCCAAAGAGGTAGTATTACCAAGATCCACCTAAAGAGAAGCCAATTCATTAGATTATGACAGTCCTGGTAAAATGTGTCTTCCTTTTCTCTTGATAAACTGTAAGTCTGAGCTTCCTAGACTGTTGATTTTAGCTTATATAAAGCTGATAGTCGGAAACCTCCCAAAGGCCATTTGGATAATGGCTTCCGGAACTGTTTGCTCAAAATTACAACATGTGTCTAACTACCCAAAAAATCTGTTTTCATTTCTGACTGCTACAGCCAAGCACAGGTCTCCCAAGAGATACACTATTTACTGTCTACATTGTTTCTGGGAAGCTTGCCTTTTCCAATAAGATTTAAATAGCTTAAGATCCTGGACAACCTCTTCTTTACTTCATTTTACTAACCTGGCTAAGCAATTTTAGCAACCTCACTGTATTATTAGTCAAGTTTCAGTTAACAGAACGAGAACAATTCCAGGTATTTTTTCAGAAAAAGATCTCAATTACTGTAACCATTGGCTCTACCATGCAGTTTTAGCATTAGCAGAAGTTGGGCAAAGATGACCCAAACCAAACTAAAGCATGTCTAAGCATCAGTTTCTAGAAACAAGCAGACTTTGGCCTCCCCCAAACACCTGGCCCACCAAGTTATTTATTTAGTGGATTTCATAGCAGAGGGTTGAGTTAGTCATTCTCCCTAGTTCATGGCAACTATCACCTTTGTTCTGTGTAAGGCCCCTATATTTTATTGATTTGTTCCTTTTTTGCTGCCTTCCTCATTTCCATATCCTTTCCTCACCCCCAGGCGAACTTTGTATTTGCATGTGTATCATTGTTATCTGTTGTAATACAACATGCATTGTTGTTTTGTGTGTATGTATTTTAAATTTACATAAATAGTATTGTGCTATATATCTTTTTTCCCACACAGCACTGTTTTTAAGATTTATCCACATTGCTGTGTGTACATTATTGCCCATTCTAACTCCTTCACAGTACTCAATAGTGTATTATCCACCACCTTCACATTCTCCCAGTAATGAAGACCTAAATTACCTCCAATTTCCTGCATCCTTGTGAACTTGTGTAGAAATTCCTTAGGGATATACCCCCCAGCAGTACAACTGCTGTGCCATAGGATATATAAACATTTTAACTCAACTAAGCACTACCAGAATGCTCTCCAGGTCCCTCATCAGTAGTGCATGAGAGTAACATGTAGCATTGTCCAGGCTTCCATTTTGCCAGATTAGTAAGTGTGAGAGAATACCTCATTTTTATTTTAATATATTTCTCTTATTAGGAATAAACTTGAGCATCTGTTTATTGGCTTGCTGGCTTTTAGTCTCCCCTTCTGTAAACGGCCTTACCATATTCTTTGACCATTTTCCTGTTAGATTTATTTTTGCCAGAGTTCCTCTATATTTAGAAACTAGTTCCTTGTCCCTCAGACATTGCAAATATTTTCTATTGTCACTCATGATGTTCTTCATTAGGCAGAAAACCTTAACTTTGTTATCAAATGCATCACAGTTTTGCCTTATGGCATTCGTTTCTGGGTGTTTTAAATTCCTCCCCATCCCTACATGAAAAAGATGTTTTCCAAAACTATTTTTCATATTTAATGAAATCTCAGATGCAGTATATGAAGATGCATACTGATCTCAGAGATGTTTAATTGTGGGAAAAAATGGACAATGGCAATTTGTAAAAAATCTATGGTAAGGCTCATCCCATTTTCAGAAATAATAAATCGGGTTTCTTAAAATTGATGACACAATTTTATAGCTTCACGGGTCACAACTGAATCATTAATCCTCCTGGAGCCCGCCTATGTATATGTTTAGGTAGGAATCCATTTTGATTTTAATTCGTATAGATCTAGTTTCCTGATCTCAGGAGGCCAGATTTCCATATTTTACCTTTAAATATATTTGTGATTTTAAAATACTCTTTATCAGACTAAAGTAATTCCATTCTATTCTTAATTATCTGAAGTATTTTACCATGATAGGTGTTGAATTTTATCAAATACTTTTTCCATATCTTGCAAGTTAACCATATGATGTTTTTCCTTTTTTCTCCCCTTCTGTTACTGTGGTAAATTATATCCTTGTAAAACCCACTTAGTTGCGATATATTATCCTTTTTATGTATCACTGGATTTGTTTTTGTAGTATTTTGTTAGGATTTCTGCATATATGGTCATTAAGAACATAGGATATATCTTTTTTTTTTTTTTCGGTACGCGGACCTCTCACTGTTGTGGCCTCTCCAGTTGCGGAGCACAGGCTCTGGATGCGCAGGCTCAGCGGCCATGGCTCACGGGGCCCAGCGCTCTGAGGCATGTGGGATCTTCCCGGTCCGGGGCACGAACCCGTGTGCCCTGCGTCGGCAGGCGGACTCTCAACCACTGCGCCACCAGGGAAGCCCGGATATATCTTTTACGATTATATTTTAATCTATTGCTGCCAATGAAGACAGTTTTTACATGTCTTGTTTCTGCTCTCTTATTTCTACTATTTGGCACTCTCAGTGAATTAGTTCCTTGTATGTTTGGTTATTTTATTATAAACTGCTTGTTTTCCTTAGAAATAATTTGTGGGATTTTTTTTTTTTTTCCACCAAGATGAAGGTGTATTCTCCTTGAGAAGACATGCATTTGCCTCTGCCAGGCAGCTAATGGTGGCATTATCAGGCTGGAACTTCTTCACACTCAATTCATTGAAGTTTTTTGGAGTACCTAGGTCATGTGACTTTGGGCTGCTAATCTGTGAGGGCCAGTAGTGGTTTTAAGTTTTTATGATTTTTTTTTTTTTTGGTCTCTTCTTCTGCTCAGTGCCAAAGCAACTGAGTCTTTTGCAGTCCAAAAGACTGAGTCCTTGTAGTCTTGGCAGACACAGACCAATGGAACACAACAGAGAGCCCAGAAATAAACCCACTAACATCTGACAAGGGAGCCAAGAATACTCAATGGGAAACAAATACTCTCTTCAATAAATGGTGTTAGGAAACCTGGATAGTCACATGCAAAAGAATGAAATTGGACCACTGTCTTACACCAGTCACAAAATTAAATTTAAACTGAGATTACCCAGAGAAGCGCTCCAGAACCTATAAAAGGTACAATTGTATGGTTACACATGTACAAAAGCCATAAATTTGCAGTGTTTAATCTTTTCCGTACAAAAAGTCACTTAAAAATTCAATCAAGAGAGCAAAGTTCAAGTTTACCACCTCCAAAAAGAATTATTTATTCTCCACAGTGCTTCCACAATTCTTTATACACAGCTTCTAGTTCTTAGGACATTTACATGTTTACATCTCCCTACCCCAGTTTATTTAGCTTTACATCACTTGTACCAAGTACTGCTTGTACACATGGATGTGATTAATGAATGTTTAAGAAAACACAGAAGTCACTATGCAAATATATTAAGCAGTATCACTAGAAATAACTTATGTACTTAATCTAGTTGCCACAACTGAATTATTAGATTAAAAGTGATCCCACTAGCAGTTAAATCATCAACTGAAAACCCATTCCATCACCATGTTGGTTACTATTTGAATATTTAAGTTTAAATACATACAACTGTGATATCCTTTTTATTATTCCTAGCACATAGAAGTCATCAACAAAGATCTGTTGAATAAACATATAAGAACTAATTTTCACATTACTTGCATTCAGTAATCAAAAATGATGTGGCAGAGACTGCTCTTCATTCCCCTACTATACATTCTCTTTCCTCCAAGAGAATGCCCAAATTTTAGCTGAATATTTGGCAGTCTGAAATAAAGACAATTTCCCAGCCTCTCTTGCAGCTAGATGTGACCACATGACTGAGTTCTGGCCAATGAGATGTAAGTGGAAGTGTCCTGTGGCAGCTTCCATAATTCTTCTATAAAAGATCATGGCACTTGCCTATTGCTCCCTTCTTTGTCTTCCCTCCAACAGAATGTAGATGTGATGATCAGAGCTGTAGCCACCCACATTGCTTTAGGAAAATGAGAGCCACACCTTGGATATGGTAGAGTGGTGAGCTAAAAGGATCCTAGATCCCCCAAAACTGTGGAAAAGAGCATGCCCATCAGTCCTGGACTCTCTATATCTCTGAATTTTAAATTAAGAGAAAAATGAACTTTTATCTTTGCCATCAGAAAAATCCATAACACCAGCTTCCCCTGGATAAAGGAGGAAGGCAGATTTATAAACAACAGACTTTCATAGACATATACTGTGAAGACACATCTCTCTCAGTTGGGGATAATAGGATATTATCTCTTTTTCAGTAATTATTTTTACTGTTATGACAAATGCTGTTGCTCTGTACTAGGAGTCAGAGAATCTAAGTTGACGTCTTACCTCCGTCACTAACTAGGCAAATCAGTCTAAGCTTTTGTAACACACCTATGTAATAAATTCTCTTGAGTCTTAAAATATAATGTATATGAAAAGTGTTCCACCATATAAATCACTATACACAAAACAGTTGATGAGACTGTAAGATACCTGTGGATAGAAGCTCTGTCTGTCTCACTTTGTATCCCTAGTAACAAATGCTCAATAAATATTTGTTGAATAAATATTTTTAAGTCCTTGCTAAATGAGTAAATTATTCTGCTTCGGAGGTGAATAAAGTTCAAAGGTCTTTAATATTAATTAAAGTATTACTTGAATCCTTTCGAGACGCAATTTTTTTTTTTTTTTTTTTTTTTTTTTGCGGTACGCGGGCCTCTCACTGTTGTGGCCTCTCTTTGCGGAGCACAGGCTCCAGACGCGCAGGCTCATCGGCCATGGCTCACAGGCCCAGCCGCTCCGCGGCACGTGGGATCTTCCCGGACCGGGGCACGAACCCGTGTCCCCTGCATCGGCAGGCGGACTCTCAACCACTGCACCACCAGGGAAGCCCCAGAGATGCAATTCTTAATTTTGACATCAGTCAAAAGATATAAGGTTATGAAAAGATAAATCTAGCCAACCCATTTACCTGGTTCAAAAGTAGACCCCTATTTGCTATAGCAAAATAATTTAAACTAGAATAAAAGGTGTGATACAAAAATGAAAAATTTTTGACCCTTTTCCCTTGAAATTACAAAGTTACACATACACATATATTTTAATATTTAAACCACTAACCCTACCACATCAAATGAAGGATATCCTCACACTAGACAGTGGTTAAAGTATTTTATTAAATTAAGTATGTAATTTGCAAATGGTTTCATAAGAAATTTTAAAAGAAAAGTTATAAAACATTTTCAATAAAAAAGTACAGAGTTAACAGCAAAATTACATTTTCTTTATAGTACAAATAAAAGTATTTTGTTTCTTATATACTATCTGAAAATTTTATAATATATTCTCCAACTGACAGCTGCAATATATTTTAATGAGAAGTCTTATGGTTAATTCAATCAATTGTTAATCAGGGTTCATCATTTGGACCATAAAATTCAATTGCTCAACTTTAAGGAAAATAATAAAATTCATCATCATGTAATGTGAAGTTATAAAAAGCTCTTCGGGATGTAGATGTATTCTAGCCTTATTTCTCTAATAAATTCTGCAAAGAGACATTAAGTAACACTGTAAACTTGAATTACATCTTAAAAATAAGCACCATTAACATACATTCTACACAAACTTACTTCACCTTTTAAATGACAATTTTTTTTGGCCACGCAAACATTTAAATCTGTTTTCTTTACCATGTAAATAAAAATAAGCAATATTTAACCACCACACAGAAAAATTATCAGACTTCACCTCAGTTGCACAATGGAAAAGCACTTAGAAAAAGCACTTGGAAAAAACAGCACACATTATTTGTGTTTTTTTTATACATTTTGTCATTTTCTTAAATTGAGAGCAGTTAAAAAATTGTCAGAGCAATTTCCTGAGTTTCAAAGTTTCCAATTTCCAGCTCAGAAATAACCAATCTTGCTTTTATACATGTCCTTTTTCTAAGCATACAAAACACTTGAATTTAAAAAGAAAAAGACCAAAACAAAGGACTGGAAACAAACCAACAGAATTATTTAGCTTTTCTTCTCAAAATGTGTTATAATACACAAGACACTTTAAAGTCAGGATTTCTACTATACAATATGTCCTACATTTAAAGGCCTTAGAATTGCAAGTAGTACTGAAACACTAATAAATTGAAGAAACCTCAACTTGAAAACAATATAGAGATATATGAACAGCCAATAAATGTAAGACAACATGCTTCCATTTCTCCTGTTGAAGGAAGGAAATGAATAGTTGGAAATACTGTTAAGAGTCCCCTCAGTCCAACCCCACTTTCCCTGTGGTTTCCACATTAGTTCTCTTTTTCCCCTGGTAGATACTGGTAAGAGACTATTGAAAGAATATAACTGTTACTAAACTCTTGCAAATTACAGAAGTGTTATACTTTTAAAATATTAATAACTTTGCAAAGAGCCATTCTAATAAGTCATATATTAGCACAAATATACCAATACATACATGAAAACTTTGATAATCCCCACATTATCATTAGTTTTGACACACAGGATTTAGAAATGGGCAAAGGAGAAAAACTTAATAATCCTCAAACTCTGTTTACCTTTGGCATACAGGATTTAGAAATAGGCAAAACAAGAAAGGGGCAATTATAAAATTTTCTTTCATAATTATGTGTTGGTTAAACTATGCTACATAGTGGGGTAGGGGGAAGTTTGGTACTAAACAACTTCATAAAAACATTTATGACGCTCAAAATTTGCCTATATATTTATGGATTATTAAGAAGAAATACCCTAGATTTACCAAATAAAGCATAAAATTAGAGTTGATACAATACAAAACACAGGTTCTTTCATTTGGTTTCTGCCCACAAAATACCCTACCTCTTGTTCTTTTTGACTGTTCCCACATCAATCATAATTATAATAAATAATACTGAAATAAGTCTAGCTGAAGTGCTCAAAAGTGATGTTTTCTAAAACTGGGTAAGGAAATATAAAAACACAGAAAATGAGTATGCAGCTGCACACACTAGAACAATTCTAGGTTTTAGTATTGTTATTCACATTTCTTAAATCGTATCAATTTATATGTAGAAAGATTTCATTAACAGTTGTAGTTTTATAATAAGTTGCTGAAAGGAATTGCTTTATTTTTAATGTACACAATTCTTCTAGACATCACAAAAAACATAATGCCAAACTGTTGGCATTCTTTTCTTTTTTTTTAACAAATTACCACAAACATAACAAATGTGAATAATACTTCAATACCAGTCACTATTTCTAAGTAATAAACATATATTTTTATTTTTGTGGAAATAAATTCAATGATATGGCTCTTCTTTTGCAAGCATGCTTTCATGATATATAAAAACATTTTTTTAATTTTATTTTAATTAAAATGTCTGTTCTTTTGGGAAAGCATTCTGAAATTCAGGATTCTTCCAGTAATAGCTCAATCATATCATTCCTGATCCAAATAATTTTTTAAGCTTATCAAAAAGCAATACAATTGTTTGCTAAAATTATGTATGTTGAAAATATCCTTCATATCCAAAGTCAAATTTATTTAAGCCAGTGTCTCACATTGCAAAATTATACTTCGCCACTCTAAACTTGTGTAAAGGAAATTATAACTGACATACTAACAGGACTTTTTAGCTCACCACAAAACAGAAGTCAATGAGTTTCCTTTCAGAAAGTTGGTTCTTTTTAAAAATAAAGGTAAAAAACTTTTAAATTGTAAGAATTTCTTTTATGATTATATCAAAAAAGTTTTCTATATCTATTTAAGTTAATAG
The DNA here is from genome assembly GCF_026419965.1 of Kogia breviceps. Lineage (NCBI taxonomy): Eukaryota > Metazoa > Chordata > Mammalia > Artiodactyla > Physeteridae > Kogia > Kogia breviceps. The sequence goes on from NC_081315.1 coordinate 83,603,061, forward strand.
GATTTTGACCTACTATAGTTTAGAAATTACATGCCTCAAATATAAAATATAGCTCTTTAGTACTGTCTTCAATACCACTTACACAGACAGTTCTATAAGACTAGAAGCAGTTTTATAAGACAGCAGCACTTGGTAGATATCTAACCATTTCTCCTTCTCTGAAAACTTGCCTGCCTATGGAAGGTATAAAACTGCAATATAATCTCAGACTCCAACTTTACTCCTAGAAAATGTACACACACAGAACAAAGGAACAAAAGGTAAGAGATCACAATCATATACAAAGCAGAAGAAACTGCAACAGCATGTCTTCCTTCCTGTAGGATACAGCAAAATGATTTTTTTTGTATTGTTTTGAAATCAAAAAGCCCTCAAGTGTTTTTGTTAGATCTCCTTTCTTTCATTACTACTGGTACTAGTACTTCTTTTTTAAATACAAGCTTTTGAAGGGCTTGTATTATAAACCAGGTCTCAAAGCACTTTAAATACCTCTCATAGAAGCCTTTAAGACTTTACTAAATGTCAAACAACAATTAATATAAAGGTTACATTTTCTATCTGAGAAAGAATCAGAGCATTTCAATCTTTAAAACTGCAGCTGATAGTTTTCTTAGATATTTTGTAATCAGTAAAAATTCTCTTTAATACTTTTAATAGATAACATATTTGGCAAGTGATTCAGTAAAAAATTAAACTTCTCTTGAATTTTGAAAAACATAATGTTTTTCTGTTTTATAACTGGACATTACTTCTAATAAAACACACATTTACAGTACAGTTGACTAAATTACCACAAATAAAACTAATTTTAACCTACAAACCTTCACACTTTTAAGTCAAGGACATTTATTTTACTTTAGCATGACTTTCAAACACCCTGGTTTAATTTCAGAGAACCTGCAGAAATGAAAAAAAGAGTTATTTTAAAGATAAGAATTTCAAACTGATTAAGAAACATAATCTTGTAATCAATTCAAGTGCCTATGCTAAACATAATATTCACTATCAAAACACTCTCCTTTAAGTTAAATCCAGCACTAATATCTATGCTTATGTTCCTTTTAATCTATTGTCAAAATAAATACATGACTAAGGCTGGGGGTTACTCCTAATTTAGTAGTTATTACAATTTAAGATTTTTTAAAATTCTCAAGCCTGAATTTGACCCTCATGAACAACAGCAAGCTGTATGAAGGATAAGATGATGTCTGCATTACGTTATTTCTATGCATTGTAACAGTACCAAGAAATTTAATAGGTAAGTCTGATTCATCAGGCCGTGAAATGCTTTCAACTCTCTCACTGTGAAATTTAAAGAAATACAAGTCTCTAAAACAGATCATTAATCCCAACATGATAATGTTGTGGTCTAACTACTCCTTTTGTAAAAGTAACTCTAAAATGTCATCTATTTTCATGCTCAGAATTAACACTACCATTTTCTATAATATAGCCAACATTTTATTACATGACATAAACAAAATATTTTACACTCATTGAAACTAGAAGTAAGGGAAGGAGGATACTTAGATTTCTCATAACCACTTAATGAAAAAGGACATTTCATGTTTGTCAGCTAAGATCAATAATGGCACTTAATTTATGAAGATGTATAAATTCATAACTGGAGATTTCCACTAACGTTTAAATACATCCAAATTATAACCACATTTTAGCAGAAGCTCCAACTCCTTTCAAAATCCACAGACATATTATTTCTTTTCAAAGGAATTAATTAAATAGCAACCTTAAACTAGGATATGTATAATCTAACTACCTTGAATGATACATTATCAAAAAAACACAAATATACTTATTTTCTTTTAGATTTTTAGTTTATGATAGAAATAGTTTTGTAGAATGATTACTTCAAAAACAAACATTTTTCTTTCATTTCTGGTTTAGTGGACATCATAAATCTAGAAAGGAATGTTATATCATAATCTAGTCATGAATTTATGGCTAGAATCAGATGGTTAAATTTAGTTAACTATTTTAACAAATTGTTCTGAGCAAACTATTAGTGTTTACCATCTGCATATGGGCAACGGCCATTATCAATAACAGAAATCTATACTCACCTGAAGCTATGACTTGTGAGGTATTTAATGACAGCTGGTTTGATGCGAGCAACTCCTCCCTGGCTGTGGTTTCCTCTCCCCGTAATCACAGAGAGATAGGGCTTACCACCATTCTGCTTAAATTCTGTTATGACAGGAATTGGAACCGTTAAAATTGATCTCTCTTACATTCTCAACAGAAAACAAACCTTTACTCAAACGCGTGTGAAATAATTTTCATAAGGATTTAGAGATTTATCACTTTAAAAATCCCCAAATTAATGTTTTTAAATGTACTGTTTCATCTACACTTTAAGTATGGAAGCTTCCTAGCAACTCATCCACCTAAAGACTTAAGTGGGACTTCTCCTGTGGGGAGAGAGATTTCCATGTGCTATCAGAATTTCTCTCTGAAATAATGATGACAACAATAATATTAATGATACTTAACAATTATTACACACATGGGAGTCAGGCATTGCTTTAAGTGACATATTTATTAACTAAGAATCTTTACAACAACTCTATTACTCTGAAGCCACCCAGCTTTGGTCTGATTAGCAGCTCTGCCACTAAATGACTGTGTGATAGGACCATGGACAATTATTTAGCCTATCTGTGCCTATTTCCTTATCAATAAAATGGGGTATAAGGCAACTGCTTTATAGAATATCATCCTCAGGAATAACCATTAGCAAATCCACTAATTATAGCATGGACTACAGACTTACTGCTAAAGATAATCAATTATTAACTTAAGAAACTCTTCCAAACAGATGATTTTAAAATATCGAATGAACCTGAGACTCTTAAAAGACCACAGCTCCTGCTTTGGAAATGACCTTGTGAAAATCAAGTATATAAATCCTGAAAGTCAGTAATAGCTACAACAAAATAACAAAAAAAACCCTATTAATAATAGGAGTTGATTTAATAATTCAATAGATACTTATTCCTCAGTTATAAATAGCACAAGTTTTGACCTTTAGCATAAAATACATAAACATTCCATATTCTGCTCAGTAAGTTGCCCTAAGACTCCATCAGATCCACAAACAGATTTTTTTTCGAGTCTCATATCTCCAGAGCAATATTTAGACTAGAATTAGTGGATATGTTGCTCCTGCATTTATAATTCCTTCTTTGCTTAAGATCCACCTCCATAACTTCAAGCAACATTTGTTCAAAATTCAACTCTCTCTGGGTGATGGCTATACACAGGTATTCACTTTGTAAAAAGTTTTTACGCTATACAATAATTATTTGTGCATTATTCTTTATGTATGTGATATTACAAATAAATGCTTACTTAAAAAAAAAATCTCTCAACTAACCATAATTCAGCTCTCATCACTCCTTCACTACCACTCCTCTCATCAGTTATTTACAGCATTTCACCTTTCTGAAAATGTTCCCAAAAACGTTCTCACATGCCTCAAAGTAGGGTGTCAGAGGATGTTTATTGAATGAATTAATATAATATGCTTAGGTTCCCAAATTTCAGGTCAATCCTGCTTATCACCTTTTTAAACTGATTTTTAAGCATATCTCAGATTTCTTATCATTTCAACTGTAAATATTTCAGTATGTATTCAAAAAGATAAGGACTCTTTAAAAGAAACATAACCACAATGTCACCATCATATGGTACAAAGTTAAAAATAGTTCCTTAATATGTTTCTAAAAATGGCTAAAAATGTCCCCCAGTAGTCTCAAAAAAATGTTTTTACTGTGATTTGTTTGAATCAGGGTTGAAACAAATCCACACATTGTATTTGGTTGATATATTTCTTAACTTTTGATCTAAAGGTTCTCCTTCCCCGTGTGTGTGTGTGTGTGTGTGTGTGTGTGTGTGTGTGTGTGTGTGTGTGTGTGCGCGCGCGCGCGCTTTCTTATCTTTTTTTTTTTTACAATTTGTTGAAAAAATTAGATCATTTATCCTAGATATTTTCAGTCTGGATTTTGCTGACTGTATCCCCATGGTGCCATCTAACATGTTCCTCTGTTCCCTATAAATCTGTATAAAGTAGTAGTCAGATCTAAAGGCTTTACCTGCTTCTGGTTATTTGGGGGCAAAAGAGGCTTCATGAGTAGTAGTGGTGTATAGTTCAATAAGAAGACACAAAAGGGTCAGATGTTTTTAATTCATCCCCAATTTTGACAATCATCTTTTTACGACTAAAAGCAATGTCGGGCAGAGCCACAGATTTTTTCCCCTGGACACATTTCTATTCAACAATACTACCATCTGCTGGTGATGTCAGTAACTACAGGCTACCACAGGTAGCACGCACAAGATGGGTTTTGGCTTCCAAAAAGGTTTTGTATCTTGGGTCTGATCCAGTATCACCTTACACAAATTATTTAACACTTTTATTCTCATAACTTTTTCTATTGAGATAAAATTCACCTAACATAAAATTCATGATTTTAAAATGTACAATTCAGTAGTTTTTAGTACATTACAATGTTGTGTAACCATCAACATGATCTAATTCCAGAACATTCCATCATCTCAAAAAGAAATTCTGTTCCTGTTAGCAGTCAATCTCCATTACCCCCTTTCCAGTCCCAGCAAACACTAATGTACTTTCTGTTTCTATTGATCTGCCCATTCTAGACATTTCATGTACAATAAATGGAAATCGTGTAATATGTGGCCCTTTGTATCTGGCTTCTTTCACACTGCATAATGTTTACAAGGTTCATCCATGTTGTAGCACGTATCAGCATTTCATTCCTTTTTATGGCTGAATTATATTCCATTGTATGGATTTTTATCCATTCACCAGTTGATAGATTTGGGTTGTTTCCACCTTTTGGCTATTATGAACATTCATGTACCAGCTTTTGTGTGCATGAATTGTGTTTTCAATTCTCTTGTGTACAAACCTAGGAGCAGAACTGCTGGGTCATATGGTAGCTCTGTGTTTAACCTTTCAAGGAATGTCAACCTTTTCCACAGTGGTTATATCATTTAACATTCCCACCAGCAATATATGAGGGTTCCAACTCTCTATATCCTGACACTTATTATTTTCCACTTTATTAAACTATTTATATCATCAGTTTCCTTATCTATAAAATGAGAGGAATACCTATCCTTTATTCAGTCATTTATTCAAAAGTTTTTAAAAGTAGTGAATGAAAGGCTCAATATACAATAATGATTCAATAATCATCACTGACTCAATTCTTGGCCAAAAAGATGGACATTTAATAATCAATTAAACAACAAGCTTTTTATAAGTACTGTGATACAGAGGAGTACTATGAGAGGTTTTCAATAGGGAGCCTAATTTAATCTGGAGGTCAACAATTGATAGTGTAGATAAACATAAAGAAAAGGAGAAGAAGCAAAACACAAGATGAGAATGTAGAGACAGGCCAAGGAACAATTATATAGGGATCTGGGAATTTATGCTAAATGAAACATAGCAACCTGTACTTTCTTATTACAATGCTAACCATTTATGTAACTCTTTATTCACTGTCATCTATCCTACTAGACAGCAAACTCCATAAAGACAGGGATTGTGTGTCTTTTTCACTGCTTTATCCCTGATGTCTAGAATATAGAAGATAATCAAATTTTATTGAGTAAATGATTTATTCATCCTCTATAGACAAAATATTCCCTTATAATACTTTCATATAATACTTCTACTTTTCTTTTCTCCAGATTAAATAATGTATTTAAACTGCTCTTAAATTTTCTCTTTTCTAATCTTTACTGTTGTTTTCTCGTTCTTTCTCCAAGATTTTCAAAATTCTATTTAAAACACAACTGGGGGAGGGGGATCCTCTACTTTATCAAAGAATGTCTGCTAATAAACAGAGAAGGAATACAAATTATAAAACACCATTATGAGAACTTCCCTGGTAGCTCAGTGGTTAAGAATCCTCCTGCCAATGCAGGGGACATGGGTTTGATCCCTGGTCCAGGAAGATCCCACATGCTGCGGAGCAACTAAGCCCGTGCAGCACAACCACTGAGCCTGCGCTCTAGAGCCCGTGAGCCACAACTACAGAGCCCGCATGCCACAACTACTGAAGCCCACGTGCCTACAGCCAGTGCTCTGCAACGAGAAGCCACCGCAACTAGAGAAAGCCCACGTGCAACAACAAAGACCCAACACAGCCAAAACTAAATAAATTTTAAAAAATAAATTTTTGTAAAAACACCATTATGCAACCACTAATATAATAATTGATTCAGACAAGGATCATCTGTGAATGCTAAAATCATTAGGCAAAATGAGAACAGTTATTCACACAGTCACAAAGTATCAATCACCAAAATTTACTAATTGATTACAAAGGGAGAAAAGGTACATTTACAAAGCGAAATCTGATATGATAGAGTCCCACATTAAGCTAAGAAATCAAACTTAACACCACCAATACTGGGGCAAACTGACCATATATGTCTCTTGATTAGTTCCCCAAGGATGACCTAACATCTCCTATACAGTATTTTCACCAAGAAAATTTTAAACTGAATTTAATCATGAAGAAACAATCAGACAAATTAAAATTGTAGGGCAATCTACCAAATAACTGGCGTGGAGTCTTTAAAAATGTCAATAATATGGAAAACAAAAAACAGACTGAGGAACTCTTCTATATTATAGGAGGCTACAGATTTGGGACAATCAACTGGAACATATGATGCATGACTAGATCCTGGATTTGGGGTGGAACATGGCACACAGCTACATAGGACATTTCCATATAACTGGAAAAATCTGAATATGGCCTGTATATTAGACAACATCATTATAACAATGTTAAATGTCTTAAAAGTGATAATGTATTGTGATTATGTAGAATAAACTTGTCCTCAAGAGATAAACATGCTGAGGTATGCAAAAGTAAAGTGCCACAATGTTTAATGAGACTTATTCTCAAATGGTTCAGCAGAAAAAAATTCTAGAGATAATAAACAAATGTGACCAAATGTTGACGACTGATCAATCTAGGTAAAGGATATATGTACAAAATTTATACAATATGTATATTGTACAATTCTTTCAACTTCTCTGCAGGTTTTTAATTTTTCAATATAAAAAGCTAGGAAAAAGGATAGTGATAAGAGTACACATGTTGATATGCAAAATAAAGCTCACTGCAGCATTATAATTAAACATCCATCAATAGAGGAATGGATACATTATGATAAGGTCACACAATACTACACAGCAGTTATAATAAAAAGAAAAACTCAATCCGTTGAGATAAGTAGATCTTGAAAACTGTATTGGGTAAAAATAAAATAAGTGGCTTGGCTGATGATATAGTGTGACACCATGTATGTTCATTTTTTAAAACTCACAAAAAGGCTACTATAGACCAATTATGGATGAACGTACAATACACATAGTAAACGTATTTTCAAAACTGTCCAGGATGATGCAGACCAAACTGAAGGATGTTGATTTCCATCAGAAAGGGAGAGAAGAAAGAGAAAAGGATTGGGGATAATGCAAAGGGAGGAACAATAACAACAACTATATATATATATATATATATATATATATATATATATATATATATATGTATATATGTATATATATACATATATATATATATATATATATATATATATATGAAGCACATACAATAAAATGTTGTTACTTACATTCATGGGTACAGAGGTGTTCGTTATTTTACTCGCAACTTTTTCAATGTGGTTTTCATGATAAACTTTTAAAATCTATTATATTTAATCAAGCATTTAATTACAACTGAATTGTAAAACCTATATGTGCTGAACTGATAAACCTATATAACGTATAGTATAAAACTTTCTAAAATATATACAAATTAATTAACCAGAACAATACAGCCATCAATGACAGAGTAGTATTATTGAACCACAGGGTAATAACTGAGGCATGGATTCCATGTCTCCACAATAAAATGTAAGACAAAGAGAAAGCCAAGTTGAAAATTCAAAAATATCCTAGTAGTGCTATGAGGAGATGACTCCCTAGTATTAGAGTCTGGGGTACTACAACAGATTGAATTTTCCCAAATGCTACCATCTGGTGATGAAAAGGAAACAAGATGATAAACCAACAAGATACTTTAACATATATAAAGTACATGATATTGATTGTAAGAGGCAGGCAGTAGCATTCCTACTGACCCACAAAGACAAAATACAAGCAGAAAGGGAGAAGGGCATACCACCATAATGCAAACACTCAGAAATCCTGCCTTTATGATAATTCTATAAAAATCCTATCACCTAATTTACTTCTGCATTTTATTAAACATCTGTTGAGCAACTGACATCTAATAAATATCTATTAGCTTTAATAAATGTCTACTGAACAAAGATGTATTATATTCCTGAATGGTCCAGAGGATTCTCAGATTACATCTTGCCCTCCCTTTGACAATTATAACAAAGGAATACGAACATAACTGAAACAGGAAAATAAAAATGTTAATGGACATGGCAGTTAGAATTCTTTCCCAAGGTTTTCTTGAAGAATGAATCTAATACAAACATCTATAAATGTGGCACAGATATCCTCAGCCTGCACATTCAGACTCCCCTGAATTTGCGCAAATCTGTCATGATTATAGTCCTACCTTCAGTCTTCTGCTGTAAAACTGTCATCAAATGTTCTATAGCCTCATCCACATGCAGCCCATGGAGGTCTAAAACATTCTGTGGCAGCAGGGAGGCATTGACTTTCTCAAAGATCTCCACAGCAGCAAGGTGATTGGCTTCTTTCATCTTCTGCTCATGGAGACTACCCTTTAATTATAAACATATCATCAGTAATCACTTTTGATATCTGCTACTTAGTAAGCAATGAGCAAACAAATAGTACCCCAAATAAAAGGAAGAACAAAAAAGGCAACAACAAATGTAAAATTTTAAATAATGCAATGGGCTAATATGCAAGAATGCACCAAAATTTAGGTGAATTTCAGTGGACAAATAACATAGTTCTTAAGCTACTAAATAATCATTTCTAACACATTCTCTTATCCAAAAATCAGAGGAAAGGGACACTTAAATAAACAACACACAACTCAAGAAGGAATCCACTGGTTTATCTTTTTTTTTTTTTTTGCGGTACATGGGCCTCTACTGCCATGGCCTCTCCAGTCGCGGAGCACAGGCTCCGGACGCGCAGGCTCAGCGGCCATGGCTCACGGGCCCAGCCGCTCCGCGGCATGTGGGATCCTTCCAGACCGGGGCATGAACCCACGTCTCCTGCATCAGCAGGCAGACTCTCAACCACTGCGCCACCAGGGAAGCCCTGGTTTATCTTTTGATAATCTTGAGTCTCAATCCTTTAAAACCTTGTAGTTACCCCTGAAGTCATTCCTCAAGGTTTGCTATTATTGCTCACAAGGTTATACCAGTTTGATACCTTTTTCTGCTCCATCATAAAAAAGTAAGCGGGCTTCCCTGGTGGCGCAGTGGTTGAGAATCTACCTGCTGATGCAGGGGACGCGGGTTCGTGCCCCGGTCAGGGAAGATCCCACATGCCGCAGAGCGGCTGGGCCCGTGAGCCATGGCCGCTGAGCCTGCGCGTCCGGAGCCTGTGCTCTGCAAAGGGAGAGGCCCCAACAGTGAGGCCCGCATACCACAAAAGGAAAAAAAAAAAAAAAAAACACAAAAAGTAAGCGATATGGAACCACAGAAAACAAAAAGTAAATCAATCAGGTTTCTTGTAATACCATGCCATACGAGCCCAGGTAGAAATTTTACTTCCCTGAGAGATATTAACGTAACTTTCTTTTTCTGACTACGATAGTGATACACAACTTAAAATTCAAGCATGAGAGAAAGCACAAGACCTCTGTAATCCCACCCTGGGATGGGCAATATTAACATTCTGCTTCCTTTCCTCCAGAAAATTCGTATCTGTTTAGAAGCAGTATTGAATGAGAGAATGCAACCTAAAAGAAAATATGGACGGTCGGAATTCTCAAAATCATACATTTCTTACATATTAGGATACTTTATATCACTTATACAATGTACATTCCCCAGAATAACTTAATCAAGTCACAGTATGAGTATTATCTGCTTCAAGATTATTCAGACGTTGTAAGTGACAAAGAAAAAATAATTTTCCTCTTTACTTGCTGGGCATAAAATGTGGCAACATTTTTCTTCCCCATCCGATAAGCTTCTTTTGCCTTGCTATAGCATTCCATCCTCTTCTGCTGGTGCAGGAAAGCCTCTGCCCTGTAGTCATCATACTCTGGGTACGCAAAATCCTGGAAAGATGGTTCGCTTGGTATATCTTCAGTCTCTTTCAATTTCTTTGCCTGTAAGGTGTTACATAATAAGTAAAATATGAAAGAAAGTAGAAAGCACAAACTTTACCTTCAAAAAAATGTACATGAAAACTGGGCTCTACTAATTTTTATCTTTCTTCTTAAAAAACAGACTCTCCCTACTGTCTATCTAGTAAGTCATGCACTTAGCAACTATTGTTAACCTTTTCATGCCATAAGGGTACTCCTTCTTTAACCATTCTTATCTTAGATGTTAAAAAGTTCTCTAAAATTATGAAAAAAAAAATCAAGCCAAAAGAGAGAATATAAGATATTCAAGAAATAATGCTCATTTATCTAATGCAATATTTTCCAAATTTTAGTTTGTAAACCCATTCAAAGGATCAGTCCAACCACTGAAGGAAGTAATGGCTATTTCAGTATTTTTAAAAAACCAATTGATAGGGCTTCCCTGGTGGTGCAGTGGTTGAGAGTCCACCTGCCGATGCAGGGGACATGGGCTCGTGCCCCAGTCTGGGAAGATCCCACATGCCACGGAGTGGCTGGGTCCGTGAGCCATGGTCACGGAGCCTGTGCTCCGCAACGGGAGAGGCCACCACAGTGAGAGGCCCGCGTACCACACACACAAAAAAAAAAAAACCCAAAAAAACAATTGATAAAGTAATTGAATAATATTCTTGTTAAAACAGAAAGGCATGTGGAGTAATCATGCCTTATAGTAGGTAAAAATCATAAGGAGGTTTATGGGCAGTTTTCAATCAGCTGGCTACCAACTAGCTGCTATGGTAGTGTTGACTTTTTGAGTTTTCTGAAATATTATCAAGTAGTTGTTACCCATATGGGACCTTAAATTAAAGAAACTAAACTAACTAATTTAAAACACAGGTTAATGAAAATAATATTACACAAATATGCCTCAACACTCTCCACCAAATAGAAAAGAATAAAATTAATGCGTCACCATATTCCTAACTCATTACCACAGTCAAAAATCTGTAAATATACAATTTATTTTTTGCAACAAACCCAAGGTTCTCTCTTACCTAAGAATAGTCATAGGACTTACATCCTTATGTCATGCTCAGTAGTAAATAATCACAAGCTTCTTTCATATTAACGTTTAAATATTCTGTGAGTACATGGCTTGCATCCCTGATAAAATCAAAGATTTTCCAGGGAGAGGATAATAAAAACATTTTCTATGACCTTTGAAAAGCCCATAGTGCCTAACAATCTGGATATAAACATTTCATAGCTTTAAAGTCTCTCTCTGTTGGTGTTCATACTAAAAAATGCAAATTACATTTCGTTCTCTGGGAAGGGAGCCTTCATTTCTTATTTTTAAAAAAGAAAAAACAGGGAATTCCCTGGTGGTCCAGCAGTTAGGACTTGGCACTTTCACTGCCAGAGGCCGGGGTTCAATCCCTAGTGGGGGAACCAAGATCCCACAAGCTGCATGGCGTGGTCTAAAACAGACAGTACATGAGGGAGATACTTTATCAAACAGCTAGTCTCTTTTAAAATAAAACCAGAATTTATTTTTACATCCCTTTCATAGTGATGTGGTTTACTATAACTTCATTAACAAGGGCCAAGGGAAATACATGCTGCCTAAGAATTTACGTAATTAGTGCCACTTGAAAGTGTGATGTACTATTATACCAAAACCATTTCCAATGGTAACAAACTTGCAAATTTTATTAAAGGCTAAAGGGAAAAAGTAGTAGTATTAATAAAACACAGTTTTAAATAAATGTTAGTTTCTTGAACAAAGCAGATAAACCAAAAGGTTACTGGTATCATGATACTCCCCTTTAGTACCTCTGATCCCTTGGGATCCTGGGATATCAAAGACTGACTATTCTGCTCACAAATCTTAAAAGATTTTTAATTTTATCAGTGTTGTGACACCTAGCTATGTTTTTTTGAGAAAGGCTAAGAATAATCTCCAGTATAACTTACCCAAATTTACGTTCTGGCCAACATTTACACAACTCACAAAATCCGTTTTCTGATTCCAACTTTTTTTTTTTTTTTTTTTTCTGCGGTATGCAGGCCTCTCACTATTGTGGCCCCTCCCGTTGTGGAGCACAGGCTCTGGAGGCACAGGCTCAGCGGCCATGGCTCACGGGCCCAGCCGTTCCGTGGCATGTGGGATCTTCCCAGACCGGGACACAAACCCATGTCCCCTGCATCAGCAGGTGGACTCTCAACCACTGCGCCACCAGGGAAGCCCTGATTCCAACATTTTCTAACCATCTCCTACTTTGAGCAAGCACATTTTGTCCCCATCACTTCCTCTATCTCCATAACGACCAAGAGTGCCTTGCTCTATTATCAGGTGAAAAAGTAATCTTCATTCCCAGTTTGGCACTGAAGGTCTCATCATCATCTCGTACACTCCTCGAATCTTATAATATACTGCACCTATCCATGATGAACGCAGGCATCAATGGTATCACTTGGTTCCTGCTCTGTGTACACACTAACAGATCACATGAAAACCAAAATTACCTAAGTTCTACATATCAGCTAAGTGATGGTGAAATATTCAAAGGAAAAAGGCAACGTACAAGTGGTGCTCCAGTATCCCTGAGTGGTCTTATTAATAAGTAAGTATAGCAGGATGATTGAGGACTGTTTAAAAAAGGAAAAAAAGCCTAAAACGAATACAAGATTAATATAAAAAATCAATTGTATTTCTATGTATTTGCAATGTACAATCCAAAAAATTAAGAAACCAATTTCATGTTTAATAGCATCAAAAAAAAATGCTTAGAAATAAATTTTTAAAAAGTCATGTAAAACTTATACTCAAAACTACAACACACTGTTGAATGAAATTAAGAGGACCTAAATAAATCGAAAGGTACTCCATACTCATGAATTGGAAGACAATATTGTTAAGATCGCAATACACCTCAAATTGATTCACAGGCTCAACACAATCCCCATGAAAATTCCAACTGGCTTCTTTGCAGAAATTGACAAACTGATCCTAGAATTCACATGGAAATGCAAGAGGACCAGAATAGACAAAATAATCTTGAAAATAGTTGAAAACTCACACTTCCTAATTTCAAAACTTACTACAAAGCTACAGTAATCACGACTGTGGTATTGGCATAATGAGAGACATACAGATCAATGGAATGAAACTGAGAGTCTAGTGATAAATTTATAGTCAGTTCATTTTCAACTAGGGTGCTAAGAAAATTCAATGGGGAAAAAGCAGTCTTTGCAACAAGTGGTGCTGTGACAACTGGATATCCACATGCAAAAGAATGAACCTGGACCCCTATCTCACACCGTATACAAATATTAACCCCAAATAGATCAAAGCTCTAAATGTAAACACTAAAACTATAAAACTCTTAGAAGAAAACTCAGGTGTAAATACTCATGACCTTGGATTAGGCAATAGTTTCTTAGATATGACACCAAAAGTACATCCAACACAAGAAAAAAGATAAATTGCACATGATCAATTTTTAAAACTTTTGTGCTTCAAAGGACATCATCAAAAAAGTGAAAAGGGCTTCCCTGGTGGCGCAGTGGTTGGGGGTCCGCCTGCCGATGCAGGGAACACAGGTTCGTGCCCCAGTCCAGGAGGATCCTGCGTGCCGCAGAGCAGCTGGGCCCGTGAGCCATGGCCGCTGGGCCTGTGTGTCCGAAGCCTGTCCTCCGCAGCGGGAGAGGCCGCAACGGTGAGAGGCCCGTGTACCGCAAAAAAAAAAAAATAAAAGTGAAAAGACAACCCTTGGAATGGGAAAAATTCTGCAAATCCTATGTCTGATAAGGGTCTTGTACGTAGACTATATAAAAATTCATACAACTAGAGATTTTTTTAATTGTAATGGGTAATGGATATTAAGACATTTCTTCAAAGAAGTTATACAAATGGCCAATAAGCACATGAAAAGATGCTCAACATCACCAGTAATCAGGGAAATGCAAATCAAAATCACAATGAGATACCACTTCTGTATTAACCACTTCTTTTATTTCCTGTATTCTGATGCTTTGACATCTGGTGCCTTGCTGACCCCCAGAGACACAGCACCCACCACCTTGGGGTTAGCTAATTCCTAGAGATAAGAAACAACTCACTTGCTAGAACGCTTTATATATGCAAAACATCCAATCTAGGGCCCATACCCCCAATCACCTTCTTTATGGGGCCCTCACTCTCTGACCACTATCTATATACCCTGATCACCAAAGCCAGGTACCAGAAAACTAGGGACAGTTCCTACGCCCCAGAGCCTGCTGAAATTATTCAAACTAGTCCATCCTAAACCTGCTTATTACTCTGCCTTGCCCAGTCCTTCCCGCAGACACCACAAAAAAGGCTCTTGCCCACATTTCCCCCCTACTTCCTTTGCTTCCTTGACCCTGGTGCTTCCTCACGTGGCTTTGGGCTATGCCTCCTGTTTCTAGGGATCTGTGAGTATAATAAACTTCCTTCACAACATTTCCATGTCAGGGTGTCTTACCATACCTGATTAAAAAAAATCCCAGGTACCCATAAAACAACTTCACACCCACTAGGATGGCTATAATCAAAAAGACAGATGATAACAAGTGTCAGAGAGGATGTGGAGAAATTGTAACCCTCATACACTGCTGATGGAAATGTAAAAGAACATAGCCATTTGGGGAAAATGCTTGGTAGCTTCTCAAATGGCTAAACATTTCCACCCACATTATTTATGCCCTAAGACCCATCATATTACACCCACTGCTATTCAATTAAGCCTTATACTCTACTGTGTAGTCTACACATAAAAAGTTACAGAAATTCCAATGCTTGTTGTGCACAAAGGCTTTAAAGAAAAAAATATAATCAGCCATAAATTCACTATTTTGAGCCAACAGATATTCTAAACCAAATATGCTATTGGTGGTTAAATTTCCAGTCTATGAAAAATGGTGAGAAATAATCATTAAACTATCTAACAAACCAATTATATTTTCACACACAATTATTTACCATTACTGTAGAAAATTAAGTAGCTCTATACCTTTTTCTCCTTAGACTTCTGTGCAGTATGAGAAGTGACATTCTCATTTTGGTGAACAAACTCTTGTGCTACCACTGTCTTTACAGGGTCTCCTTCAAGAACACAATTTAGAAATTGCACTGTGTTTTCTAATGAATAGCTGTAGAGAGTTGAAGTACAAATATGAGGTCAATAAATGAAAATAAAAGTTATGTGGAAACATTAACATAAGCAATCTTTCAAAATCTTAGAAGAATATGAAAATTTGGCTCACTTCTGAGTTTTAAACATGAAAATTAAATGCTCACTGTGTATCTCAAGACTCAAGAATGAACAGAGGGAAAGTGTCAAGTTAGAGGCTCTCAAAAACATTTTTAAATGAATACCAAAAAGTAACATATTGATAATTAATTCATTTTCTTATCTTTTATTCCAGGTAAATTTTCCACAAATCTTTCTTTCATCTTATCACCTATACTTAAGTCCCTTGTTGGATTCACACATGGTTTCAGTTTCCTTCAAACATCAAAAACAGACAATAAATCCTTAAACTGACATTTTTATCCTGTCAAATTTTACATTTTACTTATACCATGGTGTTCTAGTCAAAGAAATTAAAAGCAGGGATATAGAAAGAAAAAACGAAAACACTACCCTACCTCCCACCCCTACATTATTTAGGCATATTTTCATGGTGATACTATATATGTGGAATATGAAACTCTACAAAAATTGACAAACACCTGAAACGTTAATGTCCCCGTATCAAAAAACTCATTCCAAAGCAAATTATAAATGATTTTATACTGCTCATTATTTCAGACTATTTATGCCTTTGATCTTTTCAAATGGCCAGATAATGAACAGCTGACTACAAAGGACTGTTTTTGAAATGTGATAAATAGTTATCCAAAATACTGTGATATTTTGCTATTCTTCAATTTATTAAAGACAACCCTTGAAGGGGAACCATTTGGGACTACCAATTCTCCTTGAGCACTCTCATCTTGCCGCCTCATATATGCTCAACAAATAGGGGTTTCTAGGGGCTAGAAGCTACCAGAAATTAACCACATCCTAACTAGTTTTTTTTTTTTAACATCTTTATCGGAGTATAACTGTTCTACAATGGTGTGTTAGTTTCTGCTTTACAACAAAGTGAATCAGTTATACATATACATATGTTCCAATCACCTGGCTTGCCCACTCCTAGGGCTGGAAGCCAGTTTCCACCACAGGTGCTGTTAGCAGTGCGTGGCCCTGGAAGATGACACTGCAGGCGTATACGGCAGTAACTGAACGAACCTACCCTTCTTACCAAGGTGAAACTGAAGTTACTAGTAACTGAGACAATTATCCAGCTGTTGGCAGACAAATGGAGGTAATCATTTAATACCATAATACCTGCCCTGAGGGGCCTGACTGACCAATCACTCTGAGCATTGAGAGGAAGGACTCAACTCATTCCCCTTATCTTGCCTGGGGAACCACAACTCTGAGTAATTTCACATCAGGGCTTCTTGCCCTAGGTTCCCATAGAAGAGAGTTGCCATATGTCAGCACCACCCTCCAAACCCCCAGTGCCTTGGGATATTTTAACACATAACTCTAAGAAAACAGCTGTTTAGGTAGCAAAAATAAATAGAAAAATTGTGGATTGAAATAATACCATGAAAAACTTGATTCAAGTGACATATTTAGAACTCTGCATACTCAGCAGAGAATATTCTTTTTCAAAAGCACTTTCAGGGACTTCCCTGGTGGTCCAGTGGTTGTGAATCCACCTTCCAATGCAGGGGACATGGGTTCAATCCCTGGTCGGGAACTAAGATCCCACAGGCCACGGGGCAACTAAGCCCACGTGCCGCAACTACTGAGCCTGCGCACCCTGCAGCCCACGAGCCACAACTAGAGAGAAGTTAGCACGCTGCAACAAAAGATCCCGTATGCCACAACTAAGGCACAAAGAAGCCAAATAAATAAGTAAATAAATATTTTTTTAAAAAGGCACTTTGTGCAATATTTATAATAACTGATCATGTATTAAACCACAAAGAAAATCTCAGCTTCCAAAAAGTAGGACTCTTTCAGGCTGCATTCTTATACCCCAACACAACAAAACAAACGGTAATCCCCTCTCTGCCACCAAACTATCAAACCATTTAGAAAATATAAAACTCTTGGATAAATTAGAAAGTCAAAGTGAATTAGAGATTATTTAGAAAAAAATGAAAATATTACATATCAAAATCAAAACATTACATATATATCAAAAACATTAAACAAAAAATTCACACCCTTAAGTATATTTGTTATTAAAGATTGAAAGGAAACAAACTAACCAAAGAACTGAAAACATAACAAATTTAAAGAGAAAGGAACCATCAAAAATAGAGAAGAATCACCAAAAATAAATGATTAGAGAATATAAAACAGACTTTGATCTATAAACCAAGAGCCTGTTCTTTAAAAGGGCCAATCTGATAAACAGCAAAAACAAAGAAAATAGAAAAAAAAAAAACATTAAGAAAGGAAAAAAGGACATGATCAAATACAAAATAATGTTTTTAATTATCACAGAATATTATATACAACTTAACAATAATAAACCTGATGATTTTCTAGAAGACAAACTACCAGAAAAGACTCAGAAAAAAAGCAAACATCTGAATAAAGCAATACCACTAAAAAGATAGTGAAAAGACCTTCTCCCTAAAGAAAAGCGAAGAGACCTTCCCCCTAAAAAGACACAACCCCAGAACCTTCAAGGTACTAATTTATTTAAACTTTCCAGAGCACAGAGAAAAATGGCAGTCTTGCCAGGTTCTTTTATTAAGCCAAACACCAAATTAAACCCTAAAACCAAAATCTGACAAAGATAACACAGGAAGAGCATATCACAGACTTATCTCATTTAACTACTGTTGCAAAAGTCCTAAAATCAATTCCGACACTACATTAAAGGAAAAAGACAAAACCTGAAAGATTTTTTTATTCCAGAAATTACTGTGACTGACATGAAATATACTAAGAAAATAAAGAAAAAAAATCTATATTGGATTCTCCAAAGATTCTAAAAAAGTATCTATTTAAAACAACTCTTGCTAAAATAGGAATTTAAGGAATACATTAAGATTGAAAGTATGTATTACTCAAACCAGAAGCATTTGTAACATACTAAGCATCAAAACACACTACAACACCACAATAATTAGAACAAGATGGTGGAAACTTAGGACCAAATAGCTCAATGAATCAAAGAGTCTATAAAAGAAAATGTATATTTGAGAAAGTAGTAAATATTAGTAATTATATTTTATATCAGTGGGTAAAGGTAACCTATTCATCCAGTTAATCATTTGGAAAAAACAATTAAGTTAAACTCTACTTCAAACCATACACATAAAAATGCTAGATAAACTTTTAAAATTTAACTATTAAAAATACTGCAGAAAATATTTTCATAATATTGGGGTAGGACAGATTTTCTTAAACAGTGATAAAACTCAGAACCAATAAGGGAAAAGACTTTCTGATAAAACATGAATTAAAATATGTATATGGCTATATCAGGAAAAATTACTATAATCTATATTAACAAAGATAACTACACATGATATATAAAGAGGTCTCACAGATCCAGAAAGAAATACAGTCAAAAGGAAGACAGGAAAAGGGTAAGCAATTAATAGAAAAAGAAATTAATGGAAAAAAAGCTCAACCTCAGTAGTAATAAGGAAAATAAAAATTTAAACAGCAATGAAATATTTTTTGCACCAGACTAGCAAAAAATTTAAAGATTATTAATATCCAGGGCAGGTTATGCTATCAGTGCATATAACTAATATGGAAAGCCCTTTTAAAAGGAAATTTGGCATTAGCCGTAAAAAAATTTAACATACACACTCTGGACCAGCAATTTCACTTTTAGGAACCAGCCTACAATAACATTCACCCATGCACACAAAAATGTACGTTCAAGGATGCTCAGTGCAACATGGTTTCCAACTTTTCTTATAGTCAAAACGCCCATAAACAGAGTATGTTTAAATAAACTACGGTACTTTAAGAAATCACTTAAGAATACTATGGAATACTCTGTAGACTTTAAAAAGAAAAGAGTAGATCACAAAGTATGGACAGAAGAAATAAATAACAGTAAAAGTACAAAACAGTACATAAAACACAACCTATTTTTGTGTTTATATAGACACAAAAGCAAATAGGTACACATGTACACACATACATTAGTGTATGTATATGAGAAAAACTAGGAGGAATATGAACCAACTGGCAGAAACTCCTCACTTTCTACATTATTGCATTTAAATGGTTTATAATATACCTATATTATTTTTGTTAACAGAAAAATAAAAATAAGAGATTAAAATGCATGACATATGCTTTCAATGACATCACAACAGAAACTACACACAATCCTTCTAGCACTCACTTGTGGTCCTTGAAAATGTCCACCAGAAAATTTTGGTTAATGGCTGGAAATATCTTAAAGAGCTGCTTCTCCTTTAGTTTAGTGGCACAATCTTTTTCAATAATAAGTGGCTCCCTTTTCTAAAACAAACAAAAAAAAAGACAAAAACCATCTTTATGATGGAATTTACAATATTAGTTATGCTGACCCAAAAGCATGGTTATTTTATTGCAAAAAGACTAATAATTTAAAAGCAGTCACAGACTTTCTTCACTGATTAAAGGCTGAAATTAGTAATATAAGTATTCTTGCACAATTTATTTATATCCCATTTTTTGCTAAGTATTTGAAGCCGTTCATTAACACACACACACAATCACACATATACACATATGTGTGTGCATGTGTATATGTACTCACATATACACACCCAACACATTTAATCATATTATACAAAAAAAGATGTAGATATATATATATATATATATATATAAAAACAGGATATAAATAAATGAAGTCAGAGAGTAGAGAAAATAAAGATAAGAATATAGGATAAAGCTAGCAAGTAAAATTAGTATATAAATGCATGCCACAAAATCCTGTACAATTGCTAAAGGTGGGCCACAAATTCAGTTCTTAGCTTCTTAGTGGCCAAAGCAAAGGGGGAAACAAAGATTCTCAGTGTCCATAAATTAAAAACAAACCAGTTGCTCAGGAGAAGTACAGCTTTTTCTGGTACTGAGACCTGAGAGAAATTTCTCCCATGGGTCCTCATAAAAGGGACACTGTGTGATGCTGTGAACAACGTCCTCAAAAACATATTCTCCTCAATGGGCAGAAACTACAATGTACAAATAAGTTGCAAATTCAGGTTGACAGAAAATCTTAAAATTCACATTAAAAAATTTTTTTCACAAGCATATTTACTCCAAAGTAATTGTATGAGAACTGTTACTGTTATTTTCTCAGTCGTATTTGGATTGTTTAAATAGCCAAACTGAAAGAGCTTTCCTAAAATGTGCCATTTGAATTCTAATTGAGGAATATGGTAATCATTCTTAAAGTGATTTCAAACTCTAAGACAATTTACTGACATTGTGATTTAACTATGTAATATTTTTGTTTATTCCAAAAATCCTAATGTCTGAAAAATAACTTCCTATAAAATTTCAAAGGTGTCTCTGAAAATATAAAAATTACAATAATTTAGGAAAATCCTGGAATAGTTAATGGTTTTGAAGCCTAACCATATTTAGGCCATTTATAACACCAAACAACAATAAAAAAAGAACCACAATAGGTGACAATCTGACCAGTAAAAAGGACTGATCAGACATCACAAGAGTGATGAAAACAAGCCACCTCCAGAATTTTAAATATTCATGTCTTATTTAAGATATACATTATAATCCGACCTTACTAAAAAATTCAGTGATCAGATTTACTAGCAATCTGCCAGATCACAGAGTTTCTAAACTACAAATTCTAAGGTCCCATCAATAAACTGAAAACTCATAACCGTAATCATGTTACAATTAATTATCCTATTCATACATTATGCCTAATGTTTATTTTATATGCTTTACTTTAAAAGAATTTAAATGATATTTCTCCTTTGGGAAATTCTCTTACTGACAAACTTCTCCAGAAATTCTCTTAACTGAGGCTCTAAGGGGGAATACCCTCGGGATGAAGAGTACAGCTTCTATTACCAAACTCATGGAAAGAAAAGCAAAAATCACTGACAGGAAAAAAAAAAAAATTTAAGTTGGAAAGTCAAAGAAACTTTTTTGTTCATTATTATACTAAGAGATTAAAAGGCAGGTTAGAACCATAAAGATAAGTTTCAGTAGAGGAAAATGGCATTTCAACAAAAAGTGTCATACCATTTGAGCATAAGTTCTAGGCTTTCCTTATTTTTTAAGAAAATCTAGGTCTCCAATTTATTACATATGTAAATTGAAGAAGGATATTTGAAATAACACTAAATTACAAGATCCTACTGAAGAGATTGTTCTTTGGATTATGTAAACATGCAAAGATGGTAATGGTAGCTTATTTCCAACTTAATTAACAAGATAACTGGGGGAAATAAATATGAAGGTAGAAGAATCCCATCATTCTTTCTATGCCCCAATTCTACGTATTTCAGCCAATATAAAGGTGCTCCTTTGAGCAGTCAAATGAGTGAAAAAAGTGGGTAGAATGCTTTAAGATCACCAACTAAGAAATTTTTTTTCCTTGAGAATTGGACTAAATAACCTCTAAGGTCTTTTCCCTTTTGATTCTGAAATTCTCTAATACTAATTTTCAGAATTCCAAAAAAGGTTAAGAAAAAGAAATGACAAATAAACCAAGTTCTCTTATGGCTTCATATCATATAATTAGATATGTTGAATAAAGAACAAAAATTAAGTTCAAAGCAAAGTGAAATATCTGTTTGAACTTATTTAATTGAAAAGTTAGATAAAAAAGAAGAGTACTTAATTTCAGATTCATAAGTTTCTAAAATTTTTCTCTAAAAAAATTTTGTTTCAAAGATGGACAGTTCTTTAATAGCAAGTGTCATTTCTTATTACTAACTTATAAATGAAAATTATCTTCAAAGGAAATATTTATTTCATGTTTTTCTAGAATTAAAAAATTACAGAAGTAAATGTTAAAGATGATATATACACCTGCAAAATTAAATCTAAAACAACAGATTTAACATAAATTGGCTTACTGTTATAGAATATCAACTAATTTTCCAGAAGCAAAGACCTCCAACTTCAAACTACATTTAAAACATTTTTCAATTTTAACATTAACTTCAATCAGGTTAAAATATGATTTCAGACTAGGAAAAGTAGAAGCAAATGAAAATCAAAAAGTAAACATATGATTAAATTAGAGTCAGAGACAAAGGCTTAATATTTATACTAACTCATACCAAATCATGCTTTTCCTGTAAGGCAATTTCTTCTGACATTATTTCTCTGAGTGATACTTTTTTAGTATGAGTGTTCCAATGATCCAATAAGGGTAGCATTTCAGGTGCTGCTAAAGTCTTCAGTAATTTTTTGCCCATTCTCTGCGATGATTTTTGTTCTGGATTATCAAGACCAACACGCCCAACCAGGGAAGGATCTACAAAAGCAGTATCAATAGTGTCAGACCATCAACAATAAATGTACAAATTAGGCATTATTCATTCTGTTACATCTACCTCAGAGAGACCCAGAGAACATGATTTTTAACTCTTTGCTTATAAATACAATATTCTAAGTTGTATTTCAAAGTTTCAAAATACATCTTCACATAATCGCAAGCAAGTATAAATGTAGAAATATTCAAACGAACAATGATCTGGGTATGACTGTAAATCAACTCAATGCTTCCCCGCTCTTTTTCGTATCACATCAACACAGAGAAAACAGTGACACACATATACACTGGTAAACAGAGGAAGCTGCAGCCAGCCAGAAGTGAGCAGCTTTGGTCAGCTCTGCTTGGCCACTCCAAGAACTGAAAGGATGAATATTTCTGCAAATCTGTAACCCATTGGAGGCCTACAATAAATATTGAACAAATGATATTCAACATAAGGAAGGAACTAAACACTCTTAAGAAGTTCATAATAAAAAGACTTAATGTATAATATTTCAGCTTTTCTAAGAGCAACACATTCTGATATACTCCTTTGATTTCCTGGAGAGTGAAGAAATAGCAAATACTGTCATCTGAATAACTCTGATACTCTTTGGGAACCTCTAGCTCTCAAACAGCTTTAGCTCTTGAAGCTACAACACAGGTCTGAACTAAAGTTAAGAATCTTCATTCTAACAATCTTCATTCAACCTGGAGTCCTAGTACGGAGTGGACAAGAGAGGCATCTGGGGGAACTCAGGCACAAAAGGAGGACCCTATAACAGGTCTGCCATCCTGCACTAACCACTTATGACAATGCTATCTAAGAAATCTTCTGGAATCAATTATTTTCAATTTGGCAGATGTAATCAAAAAGCAGGTTGACTTTTGTGCTCTAATTATATTAACATTAATAAAAAATTTGAAAAACCAAGTAATATTTCAATGATGCTCTCAAACACAGGAATATTTTATTGCTCTCACACCAGAACAGTTTCCCTTCATTCAGAGCAAAATCATAAACAGGAAACACCCTGACTGTGTGCATTAGAGCACACCTTGGGTGCCCCACAGTGCTCCTGTTTTTTTTTTAATTTGAAATATTGTTGATTTATAATGTGTTAGTTTTCAGGTATTAACTGAAAGTTAAATGATATTATAGGGGCTTTTTTCTTCTTTAAGCTTTATTTTCTTTTGTATCAATATTAAATGTTAAAACTTTTATTTGCAAATCAAAATTCTTGGGTAACATATTTTGTGGAAGCATATTTAAAATGAGTTAAGATTCAGGGACTTCCCTGGCCTGCTCCCAGTGCAGGGGGCCCAGGTTCGATCCCTGGTCAGGGACCTAGATCCTGCATGCTACAACTAAGAGCCTGCATGCCACAACTAAAAGACCCCTCACGCTGCAACTAAAGATCCCGCACACCTCAACAAATATCCCACACGTGGCAATGAAGATCCCGCGTGCCACAACTAAGACCTGGCGCAGCCAAATAAATAAACACTTAAAAAAAAAAAGAGTTAAAATTCATACACACACCAAGTTTCAACATCAAGACAAGAACATTAGAAGTGAAAATATGTGCTTTACCTTGCATTGATTTGCCACAGGATACCTCTTCTTGTCTTTGTCGCTCCTAAACACAGCGGCAGAACGGGATTGGCAAAGGAGGGTGCATTAGAAAACAAGCTTACATTATTTTTCTCTAGTAATCATTTCTCTCTGTAAAACTACTAATCATTCTTGCTAAATCTAATAAAACTAGATAAATATAATTATAAATTGATTCCATCTATATATTTTTTCTACTTATTAAGAGCTCTTATGCTGTGATTATTTTGTGTGTGTGGTACGCGGGCCTCTCACTGTTGTGGCCTCTCCCGTTGCGGAGCACAGGCTCCGGACGCGCAGGCTCAGCGGCCATGGCTCATGGGCCTAGCCGCTCTGCGGCATGTGGGATCTTCCCGGACCGGGGCACGAACCCACGCCCCACTGCATCGGCAGGCGGACTCCCAACCACTGTGCCACCAGGGAAGCCCAATGCTGTGATTTTTAAAAATCTGTTTATGAAACTTAATTAGCACTGCAGGTCTTTAAGGAGTAAAAAACTACGATTTTTTTCCCTAAAAAAAAAAAAAAATCAACAATCATATTGAGCTCTGTCATTAATTATGTAATTTGGCCAGTCTGGAAATAATCTAAAATACTGGAAGGAGAAAAAAAAAAATCAGTAACCTGTTAACTGGTAAAATTAATTCTCTCTCAAAGTCAAAATTCAATAGAATCTTTCATATAACAGATTTTATTGAAGAGCAAAGGTACAAAATGTACACAAAAGGAGTTTTCTATAAAAAGAAGCCTACCAACCATTACAGATTCTTTCCATTTTTCATGAATCACTTTAGCCAGATTCAGATCTATATGAACCACACAATCCTCAACTGTTAGGGACCCTTGTGAGGGGGGGAAGAAAAGAAAAGAAAATATGATTACTCATTATACATTTGCAGAAAACATACTCAACTACCTTATGCATCATAAAACTAATTGGTATTTTTAATTACTAATCTATGTCTCTAGTTCTAAATCTCTTGGAATATTTTTATGTAATATGTCATTGTTTTCACACTTCTTGGCAGGTACAATTATATTATGTTTCATATATTTAAGTTATTCATGTCCATTAGACTAAATATATTTAATATATTCATTTCCATTAGTCAAGACTTTCCAGTAGGTATATTCTAAGAAATTATCTTGCCTTAAGTGTATCTGGAGTAGCACCAAAGGATTCAAAAAGATGTGTCTGTGCAAATGAGTATGAGGTAAATACCAGAGAAAACTTCCAGTATATGCACAAGAGGAATACATAGTCCATCTAAATACTCTATTTCTTCAAATTATATACTTAAAAATCTTCTACAAACACACTGTGTCAAAAATAATAAGGTAGGCAACACAAATTACTTTTACACTTCTAGTAACATAAAATAATTTTAAAATTGAACTAGACCCTCTATTTATATTCTATTTACACAAAGATACACATATAAGTAATTTATTTTTTCCTTACCTGAATCAATACCAACAGGGCCAAATAATTCATTGAGCTGAAAAGCCAGTTCAGGGGGCAATGCCAATTCCAGACAGTCTATGGTCAGCGATTTGGCCATCAATGGTGTGGGATTCAACGTCTCAGTTTTATCTTCTTCAGTAACTCCAGCTGACAAAGTACTCCCTGCCATTAGAATTTTTTCCACTTCCCGTTCATCTTCATTCATAAATTCTTCTGTGTTTGGAAATTTCACATAATCCTTTGGAAGATTTTCACTTTTATTTATGTCAAAGGAGTCAGTAAAATAAATTTCTTCATGTAATTCAAGATCCGAAGTGCTCGATACAGAATTTAAAATATCAGACAAATTCAAAGAAGAATGTATACTGTCTCCAATCTCAGTGACTTCTGGATTCTTCTCCATTTCACTCATATTTTTAGTGGTAGTAGCTTTTAGAGTGCCTGGAAAAAACTGCCTAACATTATATAAACCTGAAAGTTCTGCCTGACTATTAGGAAGTACTTCATCATTATTCTTGAGATCTATATTAGGAAATATACCTGTTATTAATCCAGGTTTTTCAGTAGTTATAGCTCTTATTTCTGCCTGCTCTAAGTTTTCCTTTTCTGAACTACAGGTAGACTGTACATTACTGTTACTGATACCAATTCCATGGCTAAATTCTGGCACAGAAGAATTAGACTCCTCTAAGCTTCCTCTTTGGCTAATAATTTCCTTCAAATTCAGTCCCAGAGAAAATGGCCCAATTTGTGCTTCATCATATGACTTTTTTATATTCTCAAATTCAGTATCCTCACATAATTTAGTTTCAGAATCCAATAAAAGGCTTGTGGCCCAAATAATATCTTTGTTACACCTCTCATATAGGTCTTTTAGGGCTTCTAGTGAAAATGATCCAAATAGTTTACAAAGAATGTTAAGATTTTCAGATTCATCAGCACTGGTAAGCTCACTTTCTTCAACATATGTGCTTTTGTCATACATTACCCTATACGGAATTGTTTCTTGAACATCTAATTTTGTGTTAATATTGAAAGCTTTCGGTTTAAATCCATCTAATCTTCCTGTTAATACTCTCAGAGAATCTGAAACACTAATTT
Source organism: Kogia breviceps (assembly GCF_026419965.1). NCBI lineage: Eukaryota > Metazoa > Chordata > Mammalia > Artiodactyla > Physeteridae > Kogia > Kogia breviceps. The sequence goes on from NC_081315.1 coordinate 83,630,140, forward strand.
TATTCTTTTCTATTTTCCATAAGAGAGCAAAATCCTGTGGTTCAGTCTGAGTACACTTGCCTACTTCTATTCCAGGGACTTCTTTAGTCTTGTCTTCTTGAAATTCAGCTGAAGTTTGTGGTCCCACTCCTCCAGGAGCAGTTGGCACACTATTGGTAAAAGTAAGAGACAATGTGTGCTGCCTATGAATCTTTTTACTTGGACAAGTTATATTCTCACAGGTCATTTCATTGGGCAGCATTTCAGAACTTCCTCGAGTAGAACTACCCAACGTTTTTAGTTCTTCAGGGCTTGTGCCCCAACAGGCCTCACGTGCTGTATATAAGGACATGTCATTCATACTGTTGTTAATTCCAAATTCTAGGTTGGGTTCATTTAAGCCAGCCTTTGGCATTCTTGATCTGTGCTCTCTCTGAGCTAAAGAATCAGATGAAGGCCAGTCACCCACAATGTTGAATGAGTCTTTTTCAGTATTTTTATAAGTACCATATTTACAGCTATTGAAAGATTCTGAGGCATCATCACACTGTGACTTGCTGTCACCCTCTACGTTTTCATGTGGAGATCCTTGTGGCTGGATACAATCTATACTCACAGATAAACTACTGTCTAATACTTTATGTGACTGAGGGCAATTATACTTTTTGTCACTTTGTATAGATAAAGCTTTTTCAGTTTTTCGGTTCCTTTTTGTCCTCTGACCAATAGACTTATCAACTGGCCAGTCACCAACAAAAGACAGCTCTTGTCTTGGGAACTTTTCCGAAGTTGATTTGCTTTTTTGTTTTCCAAAGGCTTTTTTCTTTACTCCTGCTCTTTCTTCCAGCGTTTCACTAGATGAAGATTTTTCATTTTGAAGTGGTACAGTATTTGAAAGACCACAGTCTTCTTGATTATTTCCACCATAGCAAATACTTGGTGATATTCTCTCTACAAAACTATCTGCATTGGTTTTACTACACTCTTTTTCAGGAGTCATTTCTACTGGTTCTTCTTTTTCACTTTTGTCTGCTGCTCGTTCTTTGCTTTCAGAATCAGAAAAATAAATGTCTGGAGCTTCCTGAATGAAAGCATTTTGAATGTTAGGATTCATACCACTTATTTCTTTTTTTCCGTTGTTTAAATCTGCATTAGGGAGATATGTAACATTCTCAGGTAACAAATTTTCTTTGGTCACATCATGTTTCCTCTCTTCAATTAACTCTGGATGCTTCAGAGACGAGGATAAAACATTTTCTTCTTTTTCAGAGGCAATATCTTCATTGTCTCTTGGGCTGTAAGATTTGTTTTTAAGTATTATAAGGAAATCTCTTAATGTTGCTATTAATATTATGATTTAAAGAATCATTCAACTGAAAGACGAGACACTTGATCCTTCCCTAATAGACTATGAACACATCGCTTTATTGTAATCCCGACACCTAGCACAATGCTTGGCATACAAGAAGCACTCAAATTTTTTCACACTGAATAATTAACATGAGATTTTCAGTTAAGGTGTTTATTATGCATTAAATATTAAAGTTAAGGTTCTAAATTTGTTCCCAGAAGAGGACACCTCCCTAGTTCCTTTCCAACCTATTTAAGCTTAATATATGTGAAACTAGGTCTGCCTCTATACCACCTGTCACTTGCTGCAGAGGAAAATGCTTAAGATTGATTTACAAAGTCTCAAAGAGTCAACCAACATGATCTGCACAATTAAGTGAAATGAAAGGGAGGACAGCTCTCATTTAAGATGTCACTTGCTAAATTTTTTAAAGCCATCCTCGGTGTTAATTTCAGACTCGGAGCACTTTTGCCGAATCATTATACTTTCAACTTCAGTGCATTTTCCTTATTTAACAACTCATCTTCCTTTCTTTCTTTATTGCAGGAGTTCTCAAAGTCCCAACTATCCCATGAAGCCTTCCTAAGTGAAATCACACCTAACATTCAGTTTTCTATATACCGGATGCTATTATAAGTCCTTCACAAGTATTAATTCATAATCCTTATGAGATCCTTATAAGCAAAGTGTTATTATTGCCATTTTGCAAATGAGGAGCCGAAGTATAGAGAGATTTTATAATTTGTCAAAGATTACAAAGCTTTGGGATTTGAAGCCAGGAAATACAGCTAAGGAGCCCATATTCTTAACCACTTTGCAATACTGCTCCTCAATAAAACAGCATTTGTGAATTTTCTTTTCCCAACTCCTTTTTAAAAGGGTCTCTCATCCCTAACCATCAAAAAATGTGAGCAATTCAGAAATCTATTTATATTTAAGACTCTTCTTTACTCACTTATTTATTCAATTGTTTATGTATCCTAAATGTTTTTAACATAATCAGTACTATCCTGAATTGCAAACTTTCAAAAGGCTATGACTTGTTATTACTTAGTAAAAGTATACCATGCATAATACATTTTTATGATACTAGCTTGAAAGAGTATTTTTATTAATACCTAAGAAAATTAAGAATGTGACTATATACAAAATAACAATAGAGGGTAGATAAGGTGACAGGATAAATACTGGAATAGCAGCAAGTTAAATAAAGAAAGCAGGAGTATTCATAGTGTAAACATGGACCTACATAAACCAAAAGACAATGAAACCCCCATGTATGTCATCACCCACATAAACTTTTACTTCTCTTGCTAACCATATATATCCTGCTCCAGATAAGACTATACCTAAACCCTACAAACAACAAATGCCTACCTTACTTTTAAAGTTATTTGGCAGTGATTTTAGAAGTTCCTAAATTATCAGAATTTTTTAAATTAAGTTTTTTAATTGAATTTTTGTACATAGAGACTTTAACCTACCTAGTACTTCTCTCACAAGAATATGCACACAACTCGATACGTTCCATTTTCTCTGGAACTGAAGAACTCATGATTATGGGTACTGAAACAAAACGTTGATAGTGTTCCAACATTCTTGTTATTTTTTCTTTGCTTATCCCATGAATATTACGCCTAAAAATTCCAGGGGAAAAACAGGGTAGAAGGAACATTGGTAATTAAGTTTTTTAAAAATTGGCTCATATAATGTTAAGAGAAGCAATGATACATTTCTAATACATAAAAATATCAAAACTGGTTTATTATGACACAATATAAACTATTTGATTCTAAGTTTCATTTTATTCAGAATGTCCTAAATTACCATTTTCTTAATCATGCCATACAATCTTTTCCAAACATCCTTCATCAGCTTGGAAAAAACCAGCAGATCTTAATAACTTTAAAAGAAGTTATTCTCAAGCTCTGCCAAAAAAAATCTCATATGAACATGACCATCATTTCAATTGATTAATTATTAACTAGTGACTAAAAAAATTCCACTACAGAGGCTTCCACTTATGTCAGTACAGCAGACTAGATGTGCCAAAGGACACTCCTATTACAATAAAACTGGATCACATATGAATTAAAGCAGACACACACTTTAACACATTTTAAGTTCAAGCAAAGAAAAAAAATTCCTAGTATTTGAAGTCTCTGGATGTCCAAATATGAAGTTTGTTATATTTGTGCTTTCATTCATGGTAGCTTATTCCTTTGTTTTTGTTTATGAGCTCACACTTAGTTGAATCTAATATATGGGAATCCTTAGGCCTTAAACTGGGGGTGCTTCATTCATACAGCATCTGAATTTGCATCTGCCAGGAGGCAAGATGGTATGCTTTAGTCCTTCAAGGGTCTTGTCTTAATGAAAACATCCCAGTTGAAACTCTCCTATCTCAGGCTGGATCCAACGTTTAGTGTCTGGATCCCGTGTCTGGATCCCGGGGCTAATATTAGCATTTGACACCTGGGGAAATCTGGCTTTCATATTTAAATACCTCAGTCTTATCTGGTTTCATATGACAGAGAAGCAAAGAGATAGAAAATATCAAAGAGAGGTTAAGAGACATAGACATAGAGGACAAAGCAAAAAGGTCTAGTATACATCTAATCCAAGTCCCAGAAAGAGAAGAGAGAGTATGTGGGACAGAAGCAATTTAAAGAAAAATGGCTGAGAATGTTCCAGAACTGATGAAAGACATCAATCTCCTAATCTCACAAATCCAACAAATCTTAAGCAAGATAAATAAGAAATCTACAACTAGAAACACAGTACTGATATTGTCATTCACCAAAGACAGAGATGATATTAAAAGCAACTAGAAATTTTAAAAAACTAATCATCTACAAAGAAACCAACTATTAGAATTACACCTGACAACAATAATAATGGACAAATGTCATCATCAATAACAGAAACTGTCAATCTAGAATATATATACTCAGCAAAAGTATCTTATAAGAATGAGGACAATAAAAGGATTTTTAGATTAAAAAAAAAAAGAAAGAGATTGACATGAAACTGGTCTACAATGTAAAGAAAATCCTAAAAGATGACTGTCAGGCAGAAGGAAATTCTCAGATGAAAGACCTATAATGAAAGGAAAATTAAGCACAAAGCACAAATAACTACACGAGTGAAAACAAACACCATCTGTACATTCCAGACAATCTTAGCATGTAAGTAGGAAGGGAGGTAAGTATCAGAGTTAACATGTTTGAAAGTCCTTGTATTTGTGAAGAGGAAAGCTAAGAAAATGGTTTAACTTTAAAGTCTGAATGATAAAACTTTTAATGTAACCACTAAAAGAGTTTAGAAAGTGTATATAATCTCCAAATTAGTAGAGAAGGAAAAAACGAGTAAGAAAATTTGCATTCAATTAAAAAACCATCCAAAAAAGGCAAGACAGGAGGAAAAAAAATCAAATATATAATTTTGTGTGATAGGACAAAAAACAATCACAGAAAAGGTGAGATAAATAAAAAGTACAGAGAGAGACAGCAAAAAACAAGACCAATTATATGAATACCCAAAATAACTGTAAAAGAACTAAGCTTATCAATTAAAAGCCAAAGATAGGGCTTCCCTGGTGGCACGGTGGTTGAGAGTCTGCCTGCCGATGCAGGGGACACGGGTTCGTGCCCTGATCTGGGAAGGTTCCACATGCTGCAGAGAGGCTGGGCCCGTGAGCCATAGCCGCTGAGCCTGCGCGTCCAGAGCCTGTGCTCCGCAACAGGAGAGGCCACAACAGTGAGAGGCTCGCATACAGAAAAAAAAAAAAAAAAAAAAAAAAAAAGCCAAAGATAGAGTGAATTTTTTAAAACCCAGCCATACTGGTTATAAGAGATACACCTACACCTAAACACAAAGATACTGAAAGGTTGAAAGGAAAAGTATAGTAAAAGAAATAACACTCAAATACTAACTAAAAGAACTGGTACAGTTCTATTTATATTAGACAAATTAGATTTTATAACAAAAATTAATATTAATAAAAGAAAATTACTAGACAAGGATAAAAGGTTCTATTAGAGTGATATAAAAATCTTAAGCTTACATGCACTTCAAAAATATTCTCAGTATATTTAAAGTAAAAATGGGCAGAATTATAAGGAAAAACTGACATAATCAAGATAGTAGAGGGAGATATCAACACCTCTCCCATAGTACATTTTCTCATCCCTCTCTTAAACATTAATCCATCAAGCAAAATTTTCTGAAAAGTAAAGCTACAGATGCGAGCAAAAGAATAAGCATGATTTAATGATACATTAATATACTATAACTGTTATATACTCTTATCAAACAAATATGAACATTTATAAAAAATTGACAATGAACTAGTAAAACACATCTTTAAAAATATCAGAGAATTGGTATCATACAAACCGCACAATCTTACCGACTGCAGTAAAGTTGAAAACCAATTTTTTTGAAAAGATAAATTTTAAAACCGTCTGTTCCAAAATTTAAAACATAGTTCTAAACAACCCAAGGGTTAAAGGATTAAAGTACCAGTAATGCAAACTAGAAAATAAATGATAAAAAGAAGATATTATATATTAAAATTCTAGGAGCATCTAACATGATACTTAGGGAAATTTATAGCATTAAATGCTCATATTAGAAAATGACCTAGGGCTTCGCTGCTGGCTCAGTGGCTAAGAATCTGCCTGCCAATGCAAGGCACACAGGTTCAAGCCCTGGTCCAGGAAGATCCCACATGCCATGGAGCAACTAAGCCCGTGCGTCACAACTACTGACCCTGTGCTCTAAAGCCCGAGGGCCACAACTACTGAGCCCACATGCCACAACTACTGAAGCCCATGCGCCTAGAGCCCGTGCTCCCCAACAAGAGAAGCCACTGCGATGAGAAGTCCGCACACTGCAACGAAGACCCAATGCAGCCAAAAAAAAAAAAAGAACAAAGCAAAATAGATTTTTTCAAAGCAAAGAAAGTAGAATAAAAGAAGCAGAAATGAATGAAACATAAAACAAACTTATAATAGGAAGATCAACAAAGCAGAAAGATCTCTATTTGAAAAGGCTAATAAAAAGTCTGATCTCGGGCTTTCCTGGTGGCACAGTAGTTAAGAATCTGCCTGCCGATGCAGGCGACACGGGTTTGATCCCTGGTTCGGGAAGATCTCACATGCCGCGGAGCAGCTAAGCCCATGCGCCACAACTACTGAGCCTGCGCTCTAGAGCCCATGAGCCACAACTACTGAGCCCTCATGCCACAACTACTGAAGCCTGCGCACCTAGAGCCCGTGCTCTGCAACAAGAGAAACCACGACAATGAGAAGTCCACGCACTGCAACAAAGAGTAGCCCCCACTTGCTGCAACTAGATAAAGCCTGCACACAGCAACAAAGACCCAACACAGCCAAAAATAAAAACAAATAAATTTATTTTAAAAAAATCTGATCTCTGCTAAGAATAATCAAGAAAAAAAAGAAGATACACATAAACACATTAGGATTGAAAAGTATAGATACAGCAGAGATGTAAATGGTAAGCGAATACTACAAGAGTTTTAATAAAAAGTTTGTTTGTTTATTTATTTATTTATTTATTTATTTAATTTTTTGGCTGCGTTGGGTCTTCGTTGGTATGCGTAGGCTTTCTCTAGCTACAGGGAGTGGGGGCTACTCTTCATTGCAGTACGCAGGCTTCTCATTGTGGTGGCTTCTCTTGCTGCAGAGCATGGGCTCTAGGCACGTAAGCTTCAGCAGTTGTGGCACGAGGGCTCAGTATTTGTGGCTCGCAGGCTCTAGAGCGCAGGCTCAGTAGTTGTGGTGCACAGGCTCAGTTACTCTGCGGCACGTGGGATCTTCCCGGACCAGGGCTTGAACCCATGTCCCCTGCATTGGCAGGCAGATTCTTAACCACTGCGCCACCAGCAAAGTCCCATAAACGGTCTTAAATTTGAAAACTCTGGTGTAATGGACAAATTCCAATGGAAACTTCTCACAAAGAAAACAGAGGATCCAGACAGTTTCATAAGTAAATTCTATCAAACATTCAAACTTACATAAACTCAGAAAAGAGAAGAAATACTTCCCAACTAATCTTTTGAACCTAAAACCATGATACCCAAACCAGGCAAGACAGGGCAAAGAAGAAAAAACTGTAAGTCAATCTCACTCATTCATACAGATGTAAAAATCCTAAATGAAATATTAGAAAACCAAATCTAGTAATGCATCTAGTAATGTATCAAAAGGATAATATAAAGGAATGAAGTACTGATACATGCTCCAACATGGGTGAACCTTGAAAACATTATGCTAAGTGAAGATTTCAGACACAAAAGGTCACATATTGTATGATCCCATTTATATGAAATGTCTGGAATAAGCAAATTGATAGAAACAGAAAAGCAGATTAGTAGTTGCCAAGGGAAAGGGGAATTGGGGAGTGACTAATAGCAAATACAGGGTTTCTTTGTTGAGGTAATGAAAACGTTTGTTAATTAAACAGTGGTGATGGTTGCACAACATTGTGAATATCCTAAAGTTAGGTTGTCCTTTATTTAGTACTGACATTAGTTTAAATTACCATGAAGAAAATACCCTGACCAAAATTAATTTAGGGCTATCTCTAAGGGAATACAGAGCACAAAACAAAATACACTGTATGTCCATGTCGTGAGTTAACATTTTTATCCAAGTCAAACAATCAAAGAAAAAAGTATAACCTTGGGGGTAAAGCAGAGTGGGTAGTGAAAAACCTGGAGAGCTGAACATTTGCTACCTTTTCCATTTATATCTCCTCACTTCCTTCCAGCATTGTGAGTCAGTAGGCAGCTACAACAATTTGTTCCCGCCAGTAGCACACTGTTCAGGTTTGCCAAATCCTAGAATCTCTTCTAGTTTCAGATATTGACATTATATTATTAATAAGTAATAAAGTACTGACTATATAAGACAATTGGAATTTTTCTGTTAATTAACAATTTAGGAACAAAAAGACAAATTCTTCACAAACTGAAAAAAGAAACCCTATAGGCAATACAAAATTTGTTATCAATTTTTAAGTGGCAAAGTCGCAATCTAATACATTTTGTTTCGTTCATTATTTACAAGGGGAAAAAATCTAGATGGACTTTCTATCACTCTCATGAAATTAAAAACATGTTAGATAAACTCCAAGTTTTACCTTGCAAGTTCCTTTGGTTTGAATTTCCACCATGTATCCGGTTCCCGGAAAAGGACTTTATATTTATGTTTTTGAGACTACATACAAAAAAGACAAATGCATTTTAAAATAATTACTTCCATGAAATTTAATTGTTTCCAAATTCACAGCATGTTAAAACTGAAAGAACCTAAAGATTACCTAATCTTGATGAGTGTGTTACCTGGTAAAATGCAGTCTCTTTGATCCAGCAATGAACTTCCAGAAATTTATGCTATTGATAAAAACTTATGTCAGAGGGTAGAAATATATATACAGCAGGATATCCAGTTCGCCATTATTTGTAACAGCAAAAGAATACAAACAACTTAGTGTCTATTAACATGGAACTGGCTAAAGAAATGAAGATACAGCCATACAGTGAAAATATATACAATGGTTTTTAAAATACTATATGTGTTAATGAGAAAATGTTCTTAATATAAATTGTTAAGAAAGTAAGATACAGAATTTTCACTTGAATAAAAAAGGATTAGTCACACATCTGTATACGTATAAAAACTTCTGGAAAGATTCTCAAAAATATTATGAAAAGCATCTACCTCAAGGGGATAGGACTTTAGACATTCTTTTTTATAGTTTGAATACCTATCATATACATGCACGACTTTTGTAAGTTTAAAACCATTTTAAATGACAGCTCATTCTATTTTTCAAAACTCTAATATGGCTGTAATCTAAAAGCCAAGCCCTATACTTGTGCACTAGATCCATCTTCTCTATCTCAAGGGTAACTGAGTTCAGCAACTCTCCCCTCTGAGGCATGATTAATTTTTCTCTCCCTGCTGAATCAATCTCATCACATTCAGTTATTTCTCCCATCTTACTCTAACCCCTCATCCCCTGACAGCTATCTCTCCATTTTCCTACTCCCATTGCAGGAAAACATCTCAAATAATAACTATATTCTGTCTCCAGTTCCTCCCCTTCTAGCCTCTCAAACCTACTCCAACTGGCTCCTCCACTGAAACTGGGCATGGAAACCATGAATTACTTCCACATTGAAAAATGCTACGGTTAATTCTCACTCTCTTGCCTCTCAGCAGCATGTGTCACAGTTCATCACTCTCTTCTTACACTGTTTTCATTACTATTGCTTTTCCTACTCCTCCAACTGGGTGGGTGTTCTCAGTCTTTTTTGTTAGTCCTTCCCTTTCACCTAGACCTCTTCTCACAATGGAATGGCCCAGACTTAGTCCTTGGTCTTCTACTCTTGAGTCACACTCACTTCCTCAGTAATTATCATGCCATTCCTTGGCTTTAAATATCATGCATTAGGTAATGACTCTCAAATATATATTGTTAGCCCAGAATTCGCTCCTGAACTCCAAATCCACAGATCCAATTACCTATCAAACAAACTTAACAGTCAAACCTAAACTTCTAAAATTCATTACCTCACACCCACCACAAAACTATTCTACCTGGGGACTTCCCTGGCAGTCCAGTGGTTAAGACTCTGCGGTTCGATCCCTAGTCAGGGAACTAAGATCCTACATGCTGCGCAGTGTGACAAAAAAAAACAACTATTCTACCTGAACTGAACCCTCTCCATCTAAACTGAGGACAACCTCCAGTTACACAAGCCAAAACCAACCTTGATGTCACACTTAATGCCTCTCTTTCTTTCACATCCACATCAATACAACAAGAAATTCAGTTGGCTCTACTTTAAAAATATATCCAGAATCTAATCTCTTCTCACTATCACCTGCTACCATGTTGGTCTGAACCATGTGAACTTTTAGTTTAATTACCACTATAGCCCTCTAACTAGTCTCCCTGCGTCCATTCTTCCCCACTCCTAAGTCTATTCTCAATGCCGCACTACAGTGATCCTTTTAATAGTCAGATCATGTCACTACTCTGCTCAAAACCCTGTTATGAATTGAATGATTGTGTCCCCTCAGATCCCATATGTGGAAACCGCCATCCTACCATGTGACTGTGTTTGGAGATAGGACCTTTATAGAAGTAATTAGGGTTAAATGAAGTCAAAAGGTTAGGGCCCTAATCTGTTAAGATTAGTGCCCTCATAAGAAGAGACACCGGAGAACTTGCTCTCTCCACCATGTGAGTACACAGCAAGAAAATGGCCACCTGTAAGGGAGGAAGAGAACTCTCACCAGAAACTGACCCTGCTGGACCTTGATCTGGGACGTCTAGCCTCCAGAGCTGTGAGAAAATTAAGTTCCTCCTGTTGAAGCTACCCAGTCTATGGTAATTTTTTATGGCAGCCTGAGCAGACTAATGTATCTTCCCTAATAATCTGCCCTACCATCTACCCAACCACCATTACATCTCTGACCTCACCTCCCACTATGGATCCTCTCAGCTTTATGACAAGATGCCAAGAGTGGTCATTGCTATTTTCTGTCATTCTGACAGAAAAGTCCAAAAATCAACCCAGACACCAAGGTAGGTAGTGACATAACACCCTGTAATGAGCTTACTCACTTCCATCTCCTCACCTCAGCACCAAATTTCATACAAATGATTCAAGGACTGGCAATAGCCCAGGTCTTTAATTACCTAAAGGGGTATCATACACCTGTTAGGATCAAATTAATTTTATTTATTTTTTTTTCAAATTAATTTTAAATGCACGCATACACAAAGAGAAAAAGAGAGACTATGAATTTAAAGACTTTTTCAACTCCCATATCAATAGGCAAACCTTAAGAATATGTTACATTACTTAAGAGGATTCTGACTTAGGTCAACCTCTATGATAGCCCACAAGGAACAATATTGCTTTGCCATGTATATACATACATACACACAAACATACCACACACACACGTTTTGCCAATTGCCACTAAGCATACTTGATTGCTCCCTATTTATCTCTTACTACTTTCACTACTTTTGTAAATGACAATCAAAATGGTAATAGACTGTTTTCTCTACTCTATTCCACTCCCCTACAGCTTTCATTACCTTACTACCAAAAGAAGCAAAAAGTGATCCTTTTCTCTACAGTAATTCCTACATCTACTTCTTTATGAAGACAAAAGCATTTGGCATCTATGATAAGCAGGAGTCCTTTATACTTCTAAGTAGAGTTGCAAAGAGTCAAGGAACCAATACTGGAAAAATAGCTTCATATTTTCAATTATTATATAATAAAAAAGGGGAAAGAAAACATTATAGAAGGCTGAAGCCTAAACGAAAATCAGAAACACATAATTCAAGGACTTCTTTGTTTTCTACATAGGAAAATAAAGTGTTTTTTTCCCTATTTTCATAGGAAAATAAAGAACTTTCTAAGATGAGAGCAGGAAGCTAAGAAAAACCTACAGAGGAGTCAAGTAAGGTTAAGAGGGAAGCAGGTCCCAGTGGTGAATATATTAGTCTAGAAACTAGGAACTCCTAAGACCAGAAAGCAAACTGAATTTCAGCTCCCAATGCACTAAAATCAAGTCTTTGTTCCCTCTACTGTCCTGCACAGAAGTAAAATCTCACTTGTTCAAAGGACACAATTTTCTTCAGAAAAGTAAAGAATCACACCGTGTACTTCAAAACAGTACAAGTGCACTGGGCACAGCAATGGGGGTATAAGTTGGATGTGTTAAGGATATAAATCAGCAAGTACAATATTCAATAACTAAAGAAACAAACTGAGCTTCAATGTGCCAGATGTGCTAATCTTGGGGTAATAAAACAAAAAATACCCATACTCACAAAAGCTTCACTCATCAATGTACTCAATGAATATATAATAATTATATGCCGAGCACAGTGCTATACTCTGGAGATTCAATGATGAAAAAAATGATAGGCTTACCCTCAAGAAAAATGGATGGCTTAGAGTCAAATTCAGCCCATCAGCCAGTATTTGTACAGCCTAGGAGCTAAGAATAGTTTTTTTTTGTGTGTGTGTTTTTATCTTTAAAAGGTTGCTAAAAGAGAATATGCAACAGAAACTGTGGCCTGCAAAACCTAAAATATTTACTGTCTGGTGCTTTCTAGAAAAAAGTTAGCCAACCCATGGCCTACTGATAAAAACAGTGTGCTTAATACTATGACAGAAGTAAGCCAGGGTGCCAGGAAAGCAGAAAGAGTGCCCAACTCAGCTTTTTAGTAAGTGAATGAAAGCTAACTTCCTGAAAAAGCTGACATCAAAGCTGGACAAAAAAGGAATCCAGCAAATTTGGAGAACTGAAAATAGCTGAGTGTACAGAATTTTGAATTTCTCAGAATAGCAAAATTTCTAAAGAAATTTGGGGACTAAGAAAGAACCAGCAGGGCTTTCCTGGTGGTGCAGTGGTTGAGAGTCCACCTGCCGATGCAGGGGACACAGGTTAGTGCCCCGGTCTGGGAAGATCCCACATGCCGCAGAGCGGCTGTGCCCGTGAGCCATGGCCGCTGAGCCTGTGCGTCCAGAGCATGTGCTCCACAACGGGAGAGGCCACAACAGTGGGAGGCCCACGTACCACAAAAAAAAAAGAACCAGCAAATTTTGATTCCTCCAAGTAAAAGCAGTAAGAAAATGGTTGTGTGTGTGTGTAGACACACACATACATACATATAAAATACACACAAACATAAAATTATAATTTAATACCACTATCTTTTCATAAAAGACATCAAAAAACAAAAACAATCTCAGAATTTAAAAACTGAATCTCAAAATTTGAAAATTGAATAAATTTAGTTTTATGGAAAAGCTATTCCTATTTTCCTCATTTTGCTAAAGACCAGAGAAAGCTCAGTTACATACAGTCCAAGGACTGTTTGCTTGAGATTCACTTGTGTAATTAACATCCCCCAATAATTTCAAACCCACTATTAGACTTATGACAATTCATGGTACAAACCAAAGCAACATATGGCTTCATTTCCCATGCCTGTAGATTTGTATTATCTATTATTATAGGAGATACCTTCTTCTCAAATGCTTCTTTTGCTGAAATACAAACAGAAAATGAGAAATCACTTTAAGTAACAATATTGAGGATTATCTTGATATTTTAAAAATCTGATCCTGTTTTCATAATTTGAAAATCATAGATATGTGCTAATTTATTCACAATTCTACTTCTAAATACAACTTCTGAATATATAAAAAATTAAAATATAGGGAAATGTTGAATAATAAATACTAAATAAATACTAAAATTATAATCAGAGAAATTAAATAAAAACTGTCGGATTTTAGTTTGATGTGCATGTTACATGTATAAATAGCATAAGTGGGGAAAAAAGCTATCCTTAAAAACAATATCATATCATGCTAAAAGCAACATGGTATCCTGGATAAGATTCTGGATACCATAAATCCAGAATCTGGATTCTGGAACAGAAAAGGCCTTTTGTAGAAAAACTAAAATCCAAGTAAAATCTGGAGTTTAGTTAATAGTAATGTACCAATGTTAATTTCTTAGTCTTGACAAATGTACCATAGTTATATAAAATGTTAACATTAGGGCCAAATGGGTGAGGGGTATAGAGAAACTCAATACTGCCTTTGCAAACCATCCCATAAGTCTAAAATTATTCCAAAATAAAGTTTAAAAACAAAAAATATAGGCAAACACGCATACACATGACAAAAAACAAGATGTCTTGATTTGAAATAAACAATTATTATATGCCTGTGCAAGAGATTTTCTTATAAAACTGCCTTTTTTCCCAAGGAATTAGACCATTCAGGGAATTAATGATGAGCCACAATAAATAAGCCTTACAAGGAAAATATTTGGAAGTTTTAAAAGTTCTGTATACCCTCTTATAACTCAATAATAAAAAGACAAATAATTCAATTTAAAAATGGCAAAAGATTTGAATAGAAAGCTCTCCAAAGGAGATAAACAAGTGGCCAACAAGCACACAAAAAGATGCTCAACATCATCAGCCATCAGGAAAATGCAAATCAAAACCACAACAAGATACCACTTTACACCCACCAGGATAGCTATAATCAAAAAGATAGATAATAACATGTGTTGGTAAAGGTATAGAGAAGTTGGAACCCTCATAAACTGCTTTTGGGAATGAAAAATAGTGCAGCTGCTTTGGAAAATAGTTTGGCAGTTACTAAAAAGGTTAGACATAGACAGGCATGTTCATAGCAACATTATTCATAATAGCCAAAAAGTGGAAACAACCCAAATGTCCATCAACTAATGAATGGATAAACAAAATGTGGCAGATCCAAATAATGGAATATTATTCAGCCATAAAAAAGAATAAAGTACTGATACTTTCTACAACATGGATGAACCTTGAAAACGTTATGCTAAATGAAAGAAAGCCATTCACAAAGACCACATATTATATGATTCTACTTGTATGAAATGTTCAGAAGAGACAAATCTATAGAAATAGAAAGTAAAGTAGTAGTTGCCTGGGGCTGGGAGAGAGTTGGGAAGAAATGAGGAGTGACTGCTAATGGGTATGAGGTCTTTCTGGAGTGATAAAAATGTTCTAAAATTGATTGTGGTGATGGCTGTACAACACTGAATATGCTAAAAACTATTTGATTCTTATCTCATTCAATAAAGCTTTTTAAAAAGAGAGTTCTGCCGATTAATTTCATATAATCATTGTCACAGTTGTTGTTATAGAAAGGACACACTGAACTACGGCTAAGCACTTTTCATTCTCATTTAACCTTTACAAGAATCCTGGGGGTTTAGTATTATTAAGCCCTTTTACAGATGAAGACACTGGGTCCTGGAGAATATAAATAACTTGCACAAGATTACACAGCTAGTAACTGGCAAATCCAAGATTGCTCTTCATCACATCACACTGTTTATTTTTGTGTTGGTATTCCTGAGTTTTCACTTCAGTATTTAGTTCAAGAATGAATACAGAAAAATTTAACAATGTCTAAAGATGAAAAACTCAAGAATAGCCTTCAGGGCTTCCCTGGTGGCGCAGTGGTTGAGAGTCCGCCTGCCAATGCAGGGGACACGGGCTCATGCCCCGGTCCGGGAAGATCCCACATGCCGCGGAGCAGCTGGGCCCGTGAGCCATGGCCGCTGAGCCTGCGCGTCCGGAGCCTGTGCTCCGCAACGGGAGAGGCCACAACAGTGAGAGGCCCGCGTATCGCCAAAAAAAAACACAAAAAACAAAAACAAACAAACAAAAAAAGAATAGCCTTCACAGTACATTTATCGTAAAAGAAACGCTAAGTAAAATATTGTCTATATGTCTTAATAAGAATTTCCCACATAAAACTCTATCCATGACTAAACTCATAATAAAAACTGTCTTCAGTGAATAGATAGTTGCACTAATAAAGAAATTAAGGTTTTACCTATAATCTCCCTGCAGATTCAGTTTGAGGAGAATCATTTTTACACTCACACTGTCCTCTATAAAAATTAAGCCAATCTAGGCAAGACTAGTGATTAACAATGCAAATTCTATTTTAGGAAACAGGAACCAGAGCCAGAAAACTGTAACCCTCTTGAGCTATTCAGAGACCAGCACAGAAAATCTGACTTACTACTTCTGACAAGATAACCCACTGATTAAATAAAACTTAAACATGTTATGCAATGTTCTAAGCTAGTCTATAAAACTTAGCTCATTTAATTCTCATAACAACTCCATGAGACTACCTCTTTCACTTACTATGTAACATTAGAATCGTTACAGTTATTATTTTACCTATTATATAGTTATAATTTAGAATTAAAGATAATTATAACTTTTAAAAGTTATACGTCTCTCAAAATACAAACACGAAGTGGATTTTTTTCTTTATATTCCTCTTAATATTACGCATCATCTGATGTCTATTCTTACCACGATTCTGGTTCCATTCATGTGCTTCTCCTAAGTATTTTACATCAAACTGGTATTGTCCATTTATGTAAAAATAATCATCAGTACTAAGAATGACTCCACTTGGATTATCCTCTTGCAAAGTCCTGTGAATGATAAATGTAATTATTTTCATTAATTTTTCTTCTATTTAAATTCTCTCTCCTAATTTTTGCAAGGTCATAATCTGAATTAAAAATTCAAGTATTGGACTTCCCTGGTAGCTCAGTGGTTAAGAATCCGCCTGCCCATGCAGGGGACACGGGTCTGATCCTTGGTCCGGGAATATCCCACACGCCGCAGAGCAACTAAGCCCGTGTGCAGCAACTACTGAGCCTGTGCTCTAGAGCCCGTGCACCATGACTACTGAATCCTGCGCACCTAGAGCCCGTGCTCCGTAACAAAGAGAAGCCACCGCAGTGAGAAGCCCATGCACCACAATGAAGAGTAGCCCCCACTCGCTGCAACCAGAGAAAGTCCGCGCGAGGTAAAGAAGACGCAACCCAGCCAAAAATAAACAAATAAATTAATTTTTTAAAACCAACTTAAAAATTCAAATATTATTATTTAAAAGAATGAAAATATTTTATTATTCAAACAAATCACACTAGAGGGACTTGCCTGGTGGTCCAGTGGTTGAGAATACACCTTCCAGTGCAGGGGATGCAGGTTTGATCCCTGGTCAGAGAACTTAAGATCCCACATGCCGAGGGGCAACTAAGCCTGCGCGCTGCAACTACTGAGCCTGCATGCTCTGGAGCCCATGCACCACAACTACAGAGAAGCCCGTGCACTGCAACAAAGAGCCCACGTGCCACAACCAAAGACCCCGTGTGCCACAACTAAGACACGACACAGCCAAAAATAAAATAAATAAATAAATAAATAAAATATTTTTTTTAAAAATCGCACTAGAAATCCTCTAAGCAGAAGTTTGACTCCCAGTAATACTGACCTGAGGCAAGGCTACTTTGCTTTTTATACTATAAAGTTTTGAAAATTAACACATTTTAATTATCAAGAAAACCAGACAACTGAAAATGCTTCAGAACTCTTATCAGTCACAGGCAATCTCCTCATCTGGTCACTTGATACACACTGATCTACCTTACCCACTCTAAGTGGAAGGTCACTTCCCATTAGGTTGAGTACCTTGATATTCAACCAGTCTTCAAAAGTAGATGAAGCTCTGTATATTACCACAAATTTAGTGAGTATGCCGAAAACATCCAAAAATGTTAATCGACTATTAATTTAATCTGTTAAATTATACAAAGTTAAGATAGTTTTGTGGGGCTTTTCTGACATCTCTTTCTTTTGGCCATGCTATGCAGGTTGCAGGGGATCTTAGTTCCACAACCAGGGATCAAAGCTGTGTCCCCTGCAGTGGAAGTGCAGAGTCTCAACTACTGGACCACCAGGGAAGTCCCCCATCTCTCTTTCTTAATTCTGGAATTTATCTTCTATGTAATTGAGATACATGCAAAAACTAAGCAAACAGAATCCACAGAGACATAACAATGCTACCCTCTTAACCATTTGTAAAATATCACCATTTACCCTCTCCTAAAACATGTATAAATATTTCTAAAGTTAAAATATACTTTTAAATTAATTTTTATTGTAGTATAGTTGATTTACAATGTTGTGTTAGTTTCAGGTGAACAGCAAAGTGAATCAGTTATACATATATCCACTCTTTCTTAGATTCTTTTCCCATATTAAAATATACCTTTTGAATTTAATTTTTATTAGCATCTACTAAGTGCCAGGCACTGTTTTAAGCACTGAGCATACCTCAGTGAATAAAAACAACAAACATTCTTGCACTCATGGAGCTTACATTCTGGTGAATGCTCACTTGATCCCGCTTTTTAAGACTCCTACATTTATCCTCTTCTCCTTTACCTCTAAGTCTTCCCCTCTGACACTTTACTTCCTCTTTTCCCTTTAAACGTGTATACATCTCAGCTATCTTTTAAAATTTTAACCACACTTTAAAGACCCCTTTTTCAACTATTACCCAACTTCTCTCCTTCCCTTAAATGCTTTAGTATAAATGCTTTATTTTTTTATTATTATTATTATTTTTGTGGTACGCGGGCCTCTCACTGTTGTGGCCTCCCCCGTTGCGGAGCACAGGCTCCGGACGCACAGGCTCAGCGGCCATGGCTCACGGGACTAGCGGCTCTGCAGCATGTGGGATCTTCCCGGACCAGGGCACGAACCTGTGTCCCCTGCATCGGCAGGCGGATTCTCAACCACTGCGCCACCAGGGAACCCCTAAATGCTTTTTTAAGGTCTTAAGGGCTTCCACCTTCCCAGCGCAACAAAACTGTTTTTCAAGATATCCATTCATGACCTTCTTTCCAATAAATCCAAAAGCTGTTTTTCGTCTTTCATTTTCCTTGGGCTTGCACACTAGCTTAATACTGTGGACTGTTCTCTCTGAGAAAACTCAGCTTCTATGTCTCTGTACTTCCCAGTTATTTCTCTATATTCATTCAAAAATTAGTAAGCTTCGACTTTGTGACAAGCACTTCTTTCTCTTCCCAATCGCTAACTGTAGCTGCCTCTGGCTCTAAGGCCTCTGAAACCTAGTTCTTCAAACAAATGTCACAGCGCTATTACCTTATAAGGTACAACCTTTTGTTCCAATCTTTCACAAAATGCAATATCATAACTGACTGTAATGTCTATAATATTAAATTAAAATGTTTTTTATTCTTGTGGTCATTAAATCAGAGAAAGCCTATGTCTACAGAAGAATATACTTATAAGTGTATGAATAGAATATGTGGAAATTTATTGGGAAATAAATCGACACTAAGAAAGGACATTTTAAAAACAACTGAAAATGAGCTCATCAAGGTATACATGCATACTCACTAATGCTAGATACACCCAGGATCAAATAGAAAAGACCCAGCTAAGAATAGAAGAGAGCAAAGAGTTAAAAGTTGGAAGGAAAAGGGAAAAACTGGCAAATAAAATATATTAGATGTAAATATTCTGGAATTTAAAGAAGGTGGGTAGGAGAAAAGTTTGAAAACAACACTCTTTAACAAGTGCCACTGAAAACACAACAAAGCTGCCTCTAACCCTGACTCTAGTCTCTCACACCAAGGCATCCACAATATTCCTTGATTATGAAAGGGACACAGATGGGTATTTGAGATAAAACAACTGAGAGCACATTTTGCAAGAAATAAATCACTGAGAATTTGAAGTTCTCTATCAGTGGTTCATCCCATGTTCTTTCTTCAAATCATACATTTCTAAAACCTTATTTAACAACATGCTACACTTCCAAATCTCCAACTACCAGTAAAATTCTTGTGTATAAGACTTCCTTGAATTCAAAATCAATTATGGCCCTTTATCTCTATAATCAAAGCTGAATTCATCTTTCTCCCACTCAAATTAGTTCTCTTCCACATGAACTTATTTCTGTTGATTTCACAAGTTCACAATCTTGGAATCACCTTTAATTTTTTCCTCTATTCTGTCTCTCAAAATATTCTGAGATGAAAGAATTCAATAAAAACTTCTAGGGAAAACAGTGCTATTAGCTACAAAGTTAAAAAAAATTAGTAAACATCTCTATGAACTAAAAGTATTCCACATGTTCATGCTGTTATAAATATTCAAGTTCATGCATTACACTGTTTCTTTAAACTCAATTAAACCTCATACCTTGCCAAAAAAGATTTTCCTGATCCCGGAAGCCCTCTGAGAAGAACAAGAACTAGTCCAACATAAGATGATGTCTTCTTTCTTACAACCTGAGAAACTGGAGTTTCTTGTACCTGATAAGCACTTGTTCCCTCTTTATTTCTCCATACCTTTGTTGGGGACGTATGAGAAATAACCGGGGGTGGAAATGTATAGTTGACAGGTCTCCAGTGTGCAGCTGTGGTTACAACAGGAGCTACAAAGCCATGGTTTCCTTGAAAGAGGTCAAAAGCAGGAATCATTGGATTCCACATTGGTGGAGGGGGAGGAGGAGGCAGCAGTAGAGGGAGAGGGGTAAGTACTGGGCAGTAATTCACATCCTTCCCCTTTGGTGGCAGTTCAGTCGGTTTGTGTGACTGGAAATTGAATTCTTCAGAAGGTACAAAAACATCAGGGACAGAAGATTTCTGATCTCCACCTGTACCTAGTAAACCAAGCCCCAGATTTTGCACAGTAAGGTTTAAAGGAGCCTGAAGTTCATTGGCATCCAGATCTACAGGGGCTTGAGAGAACTGAGTCTTAACACACACAGATTCTAAAAGCTCTTTCTGAATTTGGTTACTACAATCCATCATAGTGTCATTTGCTACATTTAAAGAACTACTGAGAAGAGAATCTTCCAATGCCAATGTGTTATCCTTTGTAAAACTTTTGGACTCATTTGAAAGTGAATGTGAAGTTAAGGAATTTGAACTTAATGTAGGGGCAGAACTCTCTACATTTTCACTGTTCAAATCCATATTTTGGGTAGAAAGAATGGGAGTCGTACTACTTGAATCTGAATTTATAAATGCACTCGGGTTACTAAAATTATTAATATCTTGCAAAGGCAAAAATGAGTATGCATGGTCATCAGGAGAAGAGTTCAATTTCTCAAAAGCATTCTGTATTAAGGAATCTAAGTCTTCAGTTAGCTGCATGTCCAAAAATGAATCCATTTTTGAATCTTCACTCTCTTCTTCAGGAGGACACTTTTCCATTATTTCACATCCCACTGCATCTACTTGGTTCTCAGAAGCAACGAAGCTTTTTGAAGGCGATTCTTCTATTTTAGCGTCAGTGGTTGATAATTCTAATAGACAATCCATGGCATTTTCAACTGTACAACAACAAGAACAACAAAATATATCTGTATGTATTGAAAACAGTAAAATATAATTTAATTAAAATCCACATAAAATTATACTAGAATTCACATTGAATGAAAGAGAAATTTATAAATATTCAAGTCATTCCTTAACTTAATATTTTGCTAATATATCAGTCTGTATTAGTGAAAGGTTTAAATTATGAAGACATGCAATGTTGTTACTTTCAAACAAACAGTAATAAACGAGGCTAATGAACTGCCATCAAGTAGATATTCTGATGAATTTATTGATTAAAAGTAAAAATATCTGTAATTATATACATTAGGGTTGTTTGTAAAGATCCTAAAATCAGTTGATTTACTCAACAAATACTTACCTACTGCACGTCCTTTTAAGTATGAAGTATTTTAAGTACTCTCCTTACATTACATTTAAGTAAATGTAATTTGTATATATGGTCCATGCTATGAATTTCACTTAATACAAAAAATATGTATGGGCATGTACTACGTATCAGACATACTTTGTACAAAGATGAATAAGACAGCTTTTAACTACACTCAAAGGATTTCTGCAGTCTAATGGAGGCAATTACAGATAATTACATTAGAAGACAATCACACTATAATATAATATAGGTTAAACAATGCACACTTTTAATAATGTACAAATGCCTTAACAGCCTTATAGGAGAGTAAGGAAAGATTTCACATAAGGTAATATGTGAACTGGGAGTTGAAGATCAAAAAGAAACTTGTCAGACACAGAAGGGAAAGGCAAAGCCAGTCTTGAAAACACAAAGCATGTTTAAGGTATTAAGAGAAGTTTGTTGGAATGCAAGTACAGAGTAGTATGGTGGGTAAGAGGAGATAAAACTGGAAAGGGAAATTGGGAAGGGTCCTGTATTTCATGGTAAGAAATATCAATTTTATTTTCTAAGGGAACTTGAAGGGAAACTACCTGTCACAGAATTTGGGATAGATGCTTTGTCATCTCACTGAATCTTCAAATTATACTATGAGGTACAGTATTCCTAGCAAATAGATGAAGGAAATGAAGTTCAGAAAGTATATTAACTTAGTCCAAGTCACACAGATAGTAAGTGACAGAGCCAGGACTGGTATGTCTGACTCCACTGCTAAGCTCTTTCCCTTATAACATAAATACAGAGTCATTAGAATTGTTAAGCATCAGAAATTTGAGGCTTTTTAATATTATTTTTGTGTTTTATCTTGTTTTGTTTTATGGAAGATAAACGTGGAAACAGCACAGCACAGTAGGTAAAAGCTCTGGTCAGGAGTCAGAACGACATTTAAATCCCTACTTGCTGGCAATAACACTTTGAACGAGCTACTTAACTTTCCTAAGCCTTGATTTCCTCATTTGCAATGTGTGGATAATAAAAGTACCTACCTCATAGTGTTGTTGTGAGGATTAAATGAGATAATCCATGAAAAAGGGCTGTGCACAAGGACTGGCACCTAGTAAGCACCCAATTTATGTTCCCTTAAGAAGAAAAACAAAGAGGGATTGGAGGGGGCAAACCTGACAGAGAGACCAGTTAGAAGACTATAGCAATATTACAAAAGCTAGAAGCCCTACATGGAAAAAAGAAAAAAGAAAAGGAAAAAAAAGCAAATATAAGAGGTATTTCTATGAAAAAAATCTATGTGATAGAAAAATCACAAAAGAAAAAAAAAATCAACCAAAAAAATTAATGTGTATATAATGAAAAAAACAGTATTAAGTAAAAATAAGTAAAAGATCAAACTATATCTATATAACACAAAAGAAAAGTTCTTTCACAGAATGTTGAAAAAAATTAAAACAATGGTATAAAAATGAAAAGCACATGAACAATTCACACAATACAAGAATTAATAAACAATCATACACAAACATATTCAACATTTATCTTTATCTTAAAAAAAATAGCATTAAGAAAAGGTAAAATCTTATTCCTAAAATCTTAAAGTAATACCACTCAATGCTCAAAAGGCTGTGATGAAACTCCTATACACTTATACAGTGCTGGTGTCATTACAAATTGACACACCCCCTTTTTTTAAAAAATAAATTTACTTTTTAAAATTAATTTTTATTGGAGTATAGTTGATTTACAATGTTGTGTTATTTCCTGCTGTACAGCAAAGTGAATCAGTTATACATATACATATATCTACTCTTTTTTAGATTCTTTTCCTATGTAGGTCATTACAGAGTATTGAGAAGAGTTCCCTGTATGATACAGTAGATCCTTATTAGTTATCTATTTTATATGTAGTAGTGTGAATATGTCGATCCCAATCTCCCAATTTATCCCACCCCACCCTTTCCCATGCTGATACCATATGGCACACCTTTTTAGTAGGCAATTTAGCAGTATGTTTCCAAGAGCCAAAAACTGTCCTAACCCTATAATAGAAGAAAATAAAACTTTGGGACTGAGAAAAAAGCCAAAAGACAGAAAAGGTTATTTGTACCAAGATGTTCTTTGCAATATTAATTATCCATGTAAAACTTAGTTATAATTAAATAAATTAGAGCACAACAATGCAATGGAATATTAGAAAGCTATTAAAAATAAAGACTGCAGCCAACACTGAAAAAAATGCTTATGTTAGGTTAAATTTAAAAAGCAGAATATACAATTTCATCAATGTTATTATTCAAACTACTCAAAACATCAGTATTTATGAACAAGGTGTAGAGAAGATCCTGGAAAAGAGAAATGTTTTTTGTTAGGATGTAAGGGTAATATATTTTCCTTGTAATTCTTCATTGCTATGTCAGTGTATGTGCAACAAATAAAGTTTAAACACATCAAAATTAGGAAATAAATGTTGAAGCCACAAGTAAAATTGTAAACACTATCATTTCTGAGCATCATGTGGACTGCTGAAAACTGGTTTTCTGTATACATATCATAACAGGATAGATAAGATATGCTCACATCACAGACCATGGAATGTAAAAAAAATGGAAGTTTATCACATTACCAAAACTCCCTAAACCTAGAATAATTTTATCTTATACTAATCACGGCCAATAGCAATACTAAACATCAATATTTAATTTACTCATCAGTCAAATTTGATATGTATGTCTACAAACATAAATCTAAACAATTTATTACAAGTCATTAATAACTTACTATACTGAAGACTTTATCAAAACAAACCAAAAAAAAGAAAACTCAACCTTCACTGAAAAAGTCCTATGAGGTACATACTATTATTATTCTCCTTAGCATATAAGAAAACTGAAACCAGAGAGGTTAAGTGACAGAACTGGAAATCCAACCTAGTTTTCTTGACTCCAAAGCCAATTTTTTGAAACCGCACTACTCTATTAGCCTCAATTCTTAATCAGCTCTCATTTCCACAAATATAATTACCTTTTCACTCAATAAATATTTACTGAGATCCTACTGAGTCATTTGGTATTTTGGGGCTTGGAGACACAACAGTAAAACAAAAGTTTTTTAAATCCCTGTCTTTAAGGAGCTTACATTTTATGTCAATGGTTCTCAACTGGGGATGATATTGCCCCCAGGGGACATAAGATGATATATAGAGGCATTTTTAGTTGTCACAACTGGGGTAGCAGGGAGGAATGTGCTACTGGGAGCTAGTGGGTACAGGCCAGAGATGCTGCTGAACATGCTACGATGCACAGGAAAGCCACGCACAACAAAGAATTATCCGGTCCAAAACGTCAATAGTGCCAACCTGTTCTAGAGGGAAGATAAAAAGGAATAAAACATAGAATATGATATCTACACATACATCTTACACTTAGAACTTGAAAGAAGTACATTTCTTGAAAGAAGAAGCTAAGCTTTTATTCTTCTTCATATCCCTTGTAATACCCAACTTATACCTTGCCTGCAGCAGATATTCAAAAAATGATGAACAAAATAGAAATAAGGTAGTCATTTTCTATATTACTACTGGTCATGGCATAGTACATGAAATCTTCTTATAAGATGCAAAGGGTTCAAACTAAACTTTTTCTCACCTTTGAAATCACATTCAGAAAGCATCAAATACACTACATCAGGATCCAGATCAGAAAACATCTCTGAGATACTGGTGAAGAGTTCTTCCTGATCAACTTTTGTCTCACACAGGGAAGGAAGAGTAGTGGTTGGCTCCTCATGACTAGCAACACTGGATACAACTTCCTTAGAGTTTGTAGTCTTCCGAAAAGGATTTCCCCCAAGATTTTTCCTTCTCCTTGGCATTCTGACTTCCAAAACTAAAGTGTTTCCCTTCTCTTATTTAAGATGTTTGATATTTAAGTCATACCTCAAAGAAAACAGGGTTAAATATCTTGCACAATCCAGCAGTAATAGGACCTAAAATAGAAAGCAAGTTGAAACACTTAGACTATAGTTATATTTCCATGTCTAAAATTGGAATGACATCTTTATTTAAGAAAGTACCATCAACTCTGGTGGCAGCAAAGCCAAAAAGCAGTCAAACAATTTCTCTCTCCAAAATATTCAAGTTTTTCAGGATTGAACATGTTAAAAATTAAGATATTAATAAATGTAATATATTTTCAGAACAGTGAGTACACTGTTTTAGTACAATTATTTTAAAAAAAACAGTATTCATAATGAGAATGCCTACTGAACACCTATTTGGATGTCCAATAGGCATCATAAGCTTATCATGTCCAAAACTGAGCTCCTGATCACCTACTTCACACCTGTTCTTCCTAGTCTTTCCTATCTCAATTAATGCAACTCTATCCTTCCAACTGCTCAGGTCAAAAACCTTGGAATAATTCTTGACTCCTGTCCATTCCACATCCAATCAGTAAGCCAATTTTGTCAATGCAATCCTCAAATATATATCCAGAATATGATCATTCCTCACCATTTCCACTGCTACCACGGCAGATTAGTATAAAAGTCTCCTAACTAATATCCTTGTTCCCACCCTGCCCCTTCAGTCATAACAACTAGAGTGACTCAGTTAAACCACAGGGTCAGATCATGCCTCTCTTCTGCTAAACTATCCACTAGCTTCCCATCTCATTCAGGATAAAAGCCAGAGCCCTTAAAAGGGCCCATAACGCAGACACTTTTTACTTCGGCGCTGTCATCCCTAATCCTCTTTCCCTTGCTCATGGCACTCCAGCCATACTTTGCCTCCTTCTTCTTCAAACATCAGCCATGCTCCCATCTCAGAACCCTTAAATTTGGTCTCTTCTATCTAAACTAATATTACCCCAGGCATCTAAAAGATGTATTTCCTCCTATCATTACTCCTACCATTACTCAATTGTTACCTTCTCAGCAAGTCAGTTGCCCAACACCACTTATCCCTTTTTCCTTACTTGAATTTTCTCCCTAAGATTTACCTTCTAACATAGTGTATGCTTTATCCATTTGTTTTATTTATGTATTGTATTTACTACCCATATTCCAGTAAAATGTAAGCTCCACAAGGGCAGGGATTGAT
This sequence comes from Kogia breviceps, assembly GCF_026419965.1. Taxonomy (NCBI): domain Eukaryota; kingdom Metazoa; phylum Chordata; class Mammalia; order Artiodactyla; family Physeteridae; genus Kogia; species Kogia breviceps. The sequence goes on from NC_081315.1 coordinate 83,656,758, forward strand.
AGATCTGGAGAACTCTGACAATCTACTTGCTTTCTCCACTTGGATCTATTTAATAAACAATTCAAATGTAATACATCTAAAACCAAATGTCTGATATTTTCTCAAAAACCTGCTCTAACCATCTGGTCTGGCTACTGTCATCTTTCACCTGTATTCCTGTCTCCTAAATGGTCTCCCTGTTTCTACTCTTTGTCCCCTACAGTCTATTTTCAACACACCAGCCAGAATGATCTTCATACAACATATAAGTCAGAATGAATTAGGGTCTGCTGCTCTAACCATCTGGTCTGGCTACTGTCATCTTTCACCTGTATTCCTGTCTCCTAAATGGTCTCCCTGTTTCTACTCTTTGTCCCCTACAGTCTATTTTCAACACACCAGCCAGAATGATCTTCATACAACATATAAGTCAGAATGAATTAGGGTCTGCTTTAAATTCTCAAGTGGCTCTCCATGACACTCAGAGTAAAAGCTAAAGTTCTTACTATGGCCCACCTCCCTTTTGGCCTTTAATATACTTTTCCCCAAGATATTTGCATTGCTAACTCTCTCACTCCTTCAAATCTTTGCCCAAGTGTCACATTCAATGATTTCTTCCTTGATTACCCAATTTAAAGTCATATCACCTATTTTCTCTGCCCCAATTTCCCTTTCCTGCTAACCACCCATTGCCCTTAACACCTTCTAACATACTATAAAATTTACCTTTTAATTAAATTTATTGTGTCATAGCTCTCTCCATCTTCCAGGACTGCAATGTCAATATGGCAGCCACCAGCCACATGAGCCTATTTAAATTTAAATTAATTAAAATTAAATAAAATTACATTTTAATATATTAATATCAGATAAAGTAGAATTCAGAGCAAAAAAAAAATCAGCAGAGATAGAGGACATTATATAATCATAAAGGATCAGTCTACCAAGAACACGTAGCAACTCTAAATGTGTATGCACCAAACAACAGGGCCACTAAATAAGTGAAGCAGAAATGGACAAAATTGACAGGAGAGAGAGACAAGCTCACAATTATAGTTAGAGACTTCAATACCCCTCTCTCAATAAGAGTAAATAAAGTTCAGCAAGGATACTGAAGAACTCAATAACACCATCCTTTAAGGATCTAATCAACATTTATAGAACACTACATTCAACAACAGCAGAATACATATCCTTTTCAAGTGCCCAAAGAACATATACCAAAATAGACCATATCTTAGGCTATAAAACAAACCTCAACAAACTTAAAAGAACTGAAATCATATAAAGTATGTTCTCTGACCACAATGTAATCAAACTAGAAATCAATAACAAAAAGATAACAGGAAAATCTCCAAACACTTGGAACATAAGCAATATACTAAATAATCCATGGGTCAAAGAGGAAGTCTCAAGGAAAATTTTAAAATACACGGAAATGAAAATTAAAATATACAATATCAAAATTTGTATGACACAGCTAAAGCAGTAATGGCAGAAATTTATAGCAAATTTATAACTAAATGCATTCATTAAAAAAGAGGAAAAGTCTCAAATCAATAATCTAAGCCCCCATCACAAGAACCTAGAAAAAGAAGAGCAAAATAAACCCAAAGCCAGTAGAAAAAAGGGAATAATAAAGATCAGAGAAGAAATGAATAAAACTAAAAACAGGAAAACAATCACTACAGACCCTGCAGACATCAAAAGACTAATAAGGGAATATTATAAACAAATGTACATATGAAAGTTTGACATCTTCTATGAAATAGACTTATTTCTCAAAAACCACAATTTATCAAACTCACCCAACAGGAAATAGATAAAAGGTCATGATTTTTAATGAAATTTAAATCACAATTTACAAATTCCCAAAAAAGAAATTCCAGGCCCAAACACCTTCAATGGAGATGTTTACCAAACATTTTTAAGAAGAATTAACTAACCCTATATAATCTCTTCCAAAAACAGAAGAGGGAACCTTCTTAATTCACTTCATGAAGCCAGTATTGTTATCCTAACACCAAAATCAGACAAAGCCAGTTTAAAAAAAAAACAAAAAACCTGCAAACCCATATACTTCCCGAAAACAGACATAAAAATCCTTAACAAAATATTACAAATAGAATTCAGCAATTTATTTTAAAAGAATTATACACCATGATTAAGCGAGGTTTATTCCAGGGATACAAGGCTGGCTCAATGTTCAAAAATCAGTATCCCACCCATATTAACAGGCTAATGAAGAAAAACCACAATTGTATCAATGAACGAAGAAAAAAAGTGACAAAATTCAACACCCATTCATGATAAAAGGTACCCAAAAATAGGAATATAAGAGAACTTCCTCAACTTGATTAAGAGCATCTACAAAAACTCTACAGATAACATTTTATTTAACAGTAAAATACTATATGCTTTCCTCCTAAGACTGAGAACAAAGCAAGGATGTCTACCCTCACCACTCTATCATTAAAGACAATGCTGGAAGTTCTAGCCTGTGAAGTAAGAGAAGATAAGGAAATAAAAGACATACCGATTCAAAAGGAAAAAATAAAACTGTCCCTATTTGTAGATGACATAGCTATCTGTGTGGAAAATCCCAAAGAATTGACAAAATCTCCAACATATAAGTGAGTTCAGCAAAGTGCAGGATACAAGATAAACACACAAAAGCAACTGTATTTATATATTCTACCAACGAATACATGGGCACTGTAATTAAAAATACAATATGACTCACAAATGCTCCAAAAAATGAAATATTCTGATACAAATCTAACAAAATATATATAAGGCTTGTATGCTAAAAATACAAAAACATGATGAAAAATATCAAAAATGTAAATGAATGGATTCATGGGCTGTTAGACTCAATATAGTAAAGATGTCAATTCTCCCCAAATTGATATACAGGTTTAACTCAATTCCTATCAAAACCCCAGCAAAGATTTTTGTGGATATGGACAAGATTATTCATAAATTTAAATGGAAAGACAAAGGAACTAGAATAGTTAAAACAATTTTGAAAGAGAATACAGTAAGAGGAATCAGTCAACTCAATTATAAGACTTGTTATAAAGCTAAACTTATCAAGACTGTATGGTATCAGGGGAGGGACAGACATATAGATCTGAGAACAGATTATAGATTTGGAAACAGACAAGATAACCCAGAAATAGACCAGCATGAATATGCCCAACTGACTTCTGACAAAAGTGCAAAAGCAATTCAATAGAGAAAATATAGCCTTTTCAATAAACGGAACTGGAGCAAGTCGACATCCACAGATTAAAAAAATAAACCTTGGGCTTCCCTGGTGGCGCAGTGGTTGAGAGTCCGCCTGCCAATGCGGGGGACACGGGTTCCTGCCCTGGTCCGGGAGGATCCCACATGCCGCGGAGCGGCTGGGCCCGTGGGCCATGGCCGCTGGGCCTGCGTGTCCGGAGCCTGCTCTGCAATGGGAGAGGCCACAACAGTGAGAGGCCCGCGTACAGCAAAATATAAATAAATAAATAAAAAATAAAAAAATAAACCTTGACCTAAGTCTCACACTTTATTAAAAAAAGTAATAATAACTCAAAATGGATCAAGGAGGGAACTCTGCTCAATGTTATGTGGCAGCCTGGATGGGAGGGGAGTTGGGGGGAGAATGGATACATGTATATGTATGGCTGAGTCCCTTTGCTGTGCACCTGAACTATCACAACACTGTTAATCAGCTATACTCCAATATAAAATAAAAAGTAAAAAAAAAAAAAAAAAAAAAGGATCAAGGATTTAAATCCATAAAACTATAAAACTTTTAGAAAAAAAAATCTTCAGGATCTAGGGCTAGGCAAAAACACCAAAAGTATGATCCATAAAAGGAAAAACTGATAAACTGTACTTCATCAAGATTTAAAACTTGTGCTCTGTTAAGAATCTTGTTAAGAGGATGAAAAGAAAAGTGACAAACTGAGAGAAAATGCTTGCATACCATGTATCTAACATAGGACTAGTATCTAAAATATATAAAAGAACTCTATCAAAACTCAAAAGTAAAAACAGGGACTTCCCTTGTGGCACAGTGGTTAAGAATCCACCTGCCAATGCAGGGGACACGGGTTCCATCCCTGGTCTGGGAAGATCCCACATGCCGCACAGCAACTAAGCCCGTGCGCCACAACTACTGAGCCTGTGCTCTAGAGCCCGCAAGCCACAATTACTGAGCCCACACACCACCACTACTGAAGCCCGCGTGCCTAGAGCCCATGCTCTGCAACAAGAGAAGCCACCACAATGTGACGCACGTGCATCACAACGAAGAGTAGCCCCCGCTCGCCGCAACTAGAGAAAGTCCACACGCAGCAATGAAGACCCCACGCAGCCAAAAATAAATAAATTTTTAAAATAAATAAATAGATTAATTAAATCAGAGGGGGGAAAATAACAAATAATTCAGTTAGAAAATGGGGGGAAAAAAACAGAAAAAACCATTACACCGAAAGTATATACAGATGACAAATAGGCACCTAAAAGATTTCAATATCATTAGCCATTAAGTAAATGCAATTTAAAACTACAATGAAATATTACTTACACATCTATTAAGTTGGCTAACATAAAGAATAATGACAACACCAAATCCTGGCAAGTATGCAGAGAAACTGGATGGCTCATATGCTGCTGATGGGAATGTAAAATGGTAAAGCCACTCTGGACAACAGTTTGGCAGTTTCTTAAACTAAACCTGCAACTACCATACAATTAAGCAGTTGCACTTCTGGGCACTTATCTCTAAGAAATGAAAAAGTATGTTCACCCAAAAACCTGCACATAAATGTTTGTAGCAGCTTTATTCATTATAACCAAAAACTAGAAAACAGTTCAGATGCCCTTCAATGGGTAACATGGTTAAACAAACTATGTTACTTCCATTCATGAAATACTAGTCAGCAATAAAAAGAAATATACTATTGATACACAAGTCCTGGATGAAATTCCAAAGAATTATGCTGAGTATAAAAAGTCAATTCCAAAAGGCTATATACTGAATGGTCCCCATTTATTTAACATTCTTGAAATGACAAAATTACAAAAATAGAGAACAGATTAGCGGTTGTCAAAGGTTAAGGAGGAGGAAGGAGAGGGTAGCAGTAGGTGTGGCTATGAAAGGGTAATTTGAGGGACTCTTGTGGTGATGGAAATGTTCTATATCTTGACTGTATTAATGTCAATATCCTGGTTGTGATGCCATACTAAGTTTTGCAAACATGTTTCTTTCATTGAGGGAACTGGGTAAAGAGCACAGGAGATTTCTCTGTTAATATTTACGACAGCTGCATGTGAATCTATAATCTCAAAAAGTTTAATTTTTAAAAAAAGGATGTAAAATTAAAAATTTAGTTCCTCAGTCTCACTAGTCACATTTCAAGTGCTCAATAGCTACATGTGGTTAATGACTATCATACTGCACAGTGAACTTTTCCATAAGCTCTACTGGACAGCACTGTTCTAGAATATAAGTTCTATGGGGCAAGTGAATATCCCATTTTAGGAAGTTAAGAAGCTTTATATACAGAAAAGTACAAATTGAAGGTCATAAAGAAAAAGAAGTACTAACAAATCTAGCCACACTTAAATGTAAAATACCTGTATATATAAAAAAAAAAAAATTTACAGGAAAATGGTAACTCTTTCCAATTTCTCTCCTTCCATTCTTTCTTAGACAGGATTTTGCCCCCACCATTTATACCACTACAATAACAACTGCTCACATCTAAATCACCAGTAACCTACATCAATAGTAAAAGTCAAAGACAAAAGGTCTAATCCACCGGGAAGATGCAGCAATTCTAAGTTTGCATTCAACTAGTGAAAGCCCTCTCTCGGTAACTATTAGAACGAGGAGGTCTCCACCACAGACACACAGAGGAGAAGGAGGAGGTGGAAAAAGGGAGAGAAAAAACAGTAAGGCCATAAAAGGTTTGAGCCATACGATAAGTATAACGACTTAATATCTATACAACATTGGACCCAATAACCACAGAATACACTTTATTTTCAAGTACACATGGAATTATGCTAGAAATCAGTAGCAAAAATATAATTAGAAAACCCAATTACTTGAAAACTAAGAAATACATGTCTATACATCAAAGAAGAATTCATTATAATTACATACTAATTAAAATTAATTTTAAAAATAATTATTAATATCAATTAGAAAATATTTTAACGAAATAAAAATGTTATATATCCATACTTGTGAGAAACAAAGTCACACGTAGAAGAAGAGCATACAAATGCATATATTAGAAAAGAAGAAGGGCTAAAAAATAATAAATGATCTAAGCATCCAAATAACAGTTGGGGGGAAAAAACAGCAAATAAAACCCAAAGAAACTAGAAAGAAGGAAATAATACAGAGCAAAGAGAAAACAGAAAACAAGTATACAGTACGGAGGATCGAAAAAGTCAAAAGATGGTTCCCTGGGAAAAAAAAACAACACAAGAATAAATCACTGGCAAGAGTGATCCAAAAAAGAGAGAAAAGGCACAAACAACCAATATCAGAAATGAAAATGGTGACATTACTGTCAAGCCCACGGACATTTAAAAAAAAAAAGAGATGGGGCTTCCCTGGTGGTGCAGTGGTTGAGAATCCGCCTGCCGATGCAGGGGACACGGGTTCATGCCCCGGTCTGGGAAGATCCCACGTGCCGCGGAGCGGCTGGGCCCGTGAGTCATGGCCACTGAGCCTGCGCGTCCGGAGCCTGTGCTCCGCAAAGGCAGAGGCCACAACAGTGAGAGGCCCGTGTACCGCAAAAAAAAAAAAAAAAAAAAAAAAAAAAAAAAGAGATGAATCTTGTCCTACAAGACTCTCATTACGCGGGTTCGTGCCCCGGTCCGGGAAGATCCCACATGCCGCGGAGCGGCTGGGCCCGTGAGCCATGGCCGCTGAGCCTGCGCATCCGGAGCCTATGCTCTGCAACGGGAGAGGCCACAACAGTGAGAGGCCCATGTACCACACACACACAAAAATAATAAAATAAAAAATAATAATAATAAAAAAGATTATTATCTTAAGACTCTGATGCATCTCTTTAGGAGTCCAGTATATGTCTATATACAATTTATGGAAGAAATGTGCTTCCTTTTCACCTGTTAGTTTGAAATTAATGAATATATTATTTGTCTTGGTTATAAAAAATTAAAAAAGAGAGAGATGAAGATATCATAAACAATTTAACATCCATAAATTTTAAACTTTAAATGAAATGCACATATTATTTTTAAAAAAACAAACATCATACCATACCAGATATTTTAAAAAACTGATAGTTCTGTATCTATTAAAGAAATGAAATCTGTAACTTAAAACCTTCCCACAGGGCTTCCCTGGTGGCGCAGTGGTTGAGAGTCCGCCTGCCAATGCAGGGGACATGGGTTCGTGCCCCGGTCCGGGAACATCCCACATGCCACGGAGTGGCTGGGCCCGTGAGCCATGGCCACTGAGCCTGCATGTCCGGAGCCTGTGCTCTGCAACGGGAGAGGCCACAACAGTGAGAGGCCCGCATACTGCAAAAAAAACAAAAACAAAACAAACAAAATAACAACCTTCCCACAAAGAAACTCCAGGTCTACATGGCTTCATCAATAAATTCCACTAAAGGGACTTCCCTGGCGGTCCAGTGGTTAGGGCTCCACTCGTCCACTGCAGGGGTCTCGGGTTCCACCCCCGGTTGGGGAACTAAGATCCCGCATGCTGAGTGGCATGGCCAAAAAAAATTTTTTTCTCGTTTTTTAAAATAAATAAATTCTACTACGGAGTTTCCCTGGTGGCACTGTGGTGAAGATTCTGCCTGCCAAAGCAGGGGACACAGGTTCGATTCCTGGTGCGGGAAGATCCCACATGCTGCGGAGCAACTAAGCCCGTGCACCACAACTACTGAACCTGTGCTCTAGAGCCCGCAAGCCACAACTACTGAGCCCACACGCTGCAACTACTGAAGGCCGCACACCTAGAGCCCGTGCTCCATAACAAAAGAAGCCACTGCAATGAGAAGCCCATGCACCACAACGAAGAGTAGCCCCTGCTCGCCACAACTAGAGAAAGCCTACACGAGCATCGAAGACACAACACAGCCAAAAATAAAATTAATTAATTTTAAAAAATATTTGAAAGTCAACCAATACAATTCCTGATATTAACAAAATAAAGAAGAAAAGTCATATAATCAACTACATTGTACCAGAGCTCATGGCCAGAGCGTTAAGACTTGAAAAGGAAATAAAAGTTCTGAAGATTGGAAAGGAAGAAATAGAACCATCGCTATTCACAGACACTAAAATTGAGTGCATATGAAATCCAAAAGAATTTACAGATTATCTGTTGGATTACCCAGATAATTTAGCAAGGTTGCCAGACTGTATATCTCTTTAACACCAACAATGAGAAAATAAAATTAAATCTAATGGTCTAGACCTATTAGTCGCATTTACTCAGTTGATAAATCCCTCCTCCAAAGAACGTTTTAACATTATCTTCTTCTCAGGACAGTGCCACTCTCAGGATTTCCTCATCACTCAATTTGGAAACAGTGGAGCGTTTCCAGGCTTACCCACTCCTTTGGTGACCTCTCCATGGTTTTAAACACTAACAAAATGCTAACTAATTTACATCTCCAATCTGCACCTCTTCCCTGACTCCATACCCACAACAAACTACCCACTGAACATCTCCACTTTGTGTATCCAATAGACATCTCAAACCAAGAGTGTCTAAGTGATCTTTTGATCCTCCACTGCAGACCCCCCTAACTATAATCCTCTCAACTGCAGCAACAATAGTTTCCAGTTGCTGAGGCAAAAGAAACTGAGTCATTTTTGCCTCCTCTTTCCCTCACACCTCATGTCTAATCATTCAGCAAATCTTGCCAGTTCTAAATTCAATGTATATTCAGACCATGTGGTAACTCTATGTTTAACCTTCTGAGGAAGTGCCAGACTGTTTCCCAAAGTGGCTGCACCATTTTAAATTTCTACCAGTATTGTATGGGGATTCCCATTTCTCTACAATCTCACGAACACCTGTTATTGTCCCTCTTTTTGACTATGGCCATCCTAATGGTATCTCATTGTGGCTTTAACTTGCATTTCCCTAATAACTAACGCTGACCATCACTTATGTGCTTATTGGTATTCGTATATCTTCTTTGAAGAAATGTCTATTTAGATCCTTTGCCCATTTTTAAATTTAAGGGTTACTTGTCTATATTACTGAACTTTAAGAGTTCGTTATATTTCTGGATACAAGTCCTTTATCAAATATAAAATATTTTCTCCCATTCTGTGGGTTGTCTTTTTCACTTTCTTGATGGTGTCCTTCAAAGCATATTTCTTATCTTGATGAATTTTTTTTTTTTGTCATTTACACTTTTGGTGTCCTATCTAAGAAACCATTGCCTAAACCGAGGTCACAAAGATATGTGCCATGCTTTCTTCTAAGAATTTTGTAGTTTTAGCTCTTACATTTAGGTCTTCAATCCATTTTGAGTTAATTTTTGTATATGGTGTAAGACGGGGGTCCAAGTTAATTCTTTTGCATGTGGATATCCAGTTGTCCCATCACCATTGGTTGAAAATACTATTCTTTCCTCATTGAACGGTCTTGGTACCCTTGCTGAAAATCAACTGACCATGATAATAAGAGTTTACTGCTTGACTCTCAGTTGTATTTCATTCATCTATATGTCTATTCTTATGCCAGTATCACACTGTCCTGATTATTGTGCTTTGCAGTAAGTCTTAAAATTAGGAAACGTGAATCTTCCAACTTTGTTCTCCTTTTCCAAGACTGTTTTGCAATTCCAGGCCCCTTGCATTTTCCATGTGAAATTTAGAGTCAACTCGTCAATTTCTGCAAAGTCAGACAGTACACTGACAGGAACTGCATTGAATCAGTAGATCATAAGTCAAATCAGGTCACTCCTTTGCTTTAAAACCTCCAATAGCTCTGCATCTCACACAGAGTAAAAGCCCAGGTTCTTAAAATGGCCTAGTTACAATCTTAAACAGTCTGGTTCCCTAATAACTCTCTCAAATCATTTCTTGCTACTCTCCCTCTTGCTCTTTCTTAAACTCACCCAGTATTCTCCTGCTTCACTGCCCTTACACTTGATTCATAACCAGAAATGCACTCCTCTCCACCCCCCAGATATGTATCTGACTTGCTTTTTACAAGACTTTACTCATGGCACCTTTGTAGTGAGGCTTTCCCTAACCACCCAGTGTAAAATCGTGCGCACACACAGAGTTCTCTCCATCTCCCTTTCATTATTTTTTGCTTCAAAGCAGTTATCACTCTATAATTTAGATGTTTATTTTGTTTAATGCCTGTATACGCTGACACTAAAAGTAAGCTCTTTGAAAAATATGTTTTTGTCAATTCTGTTCACTTCTGCATTGCCATCACTATAGTAAATATAAAAATTAAATACCAATACTAAAACAATGTCTAACACATAGTAAGCACTCAATAAATTTCTGTTGATGAATAAAGGATTAAGGCAGGGAAAAAGAACCAAGAACAAGAAAGCAATAGGTACAGAATTCTAAGAAGAAACAGAAATACTCAATAAACATTAAAAAGTTTAACCCCGGGGCTTCCCTGGTGATGCAGTGGTTTAGAGTCCGCCTGCCTATGCAGGGGACACAGGTGCGCGCCCCGGTCTGGGAAGATCCCACATGCCGCGGAGCGGCTAGGCCCGTGAGCCATGGCCGCTGAGCCTGCGCGTCCGGAGCCTGGGCTCCACAACGGGAGAGGCCACAACAGTGAGAGGCCCGCGTACCGCAAAAAAAAAAAAAAAAAAAAAAAAAAAAAAAGTTTAACCCCATTAATAAAACCAAATTAAAAGAGATAATATAGGATTAAAATATTTTTATATTGCCTATTAAATAAAACATAATTTTTAAAAATGACAATAGCCAGTGTTAGCAAGGCTAGAGTAAAATAAAAATTCTTATACACTGTGATGAGTGTTAACTGGTATAACCTTTCTGAAAAGCAAAATGGCACTGACTATGTGTCAAGAAATTTTAGGTTACTTATTTTTATTTCACCCATTTTTTGTATTCTACTTCTAGGAGCTCATCATAAAAAATAATCACAGATTTACATAAATATTTATATAGAGATGTTCAAAATACTATAACTTTTTACAAAGAAAAATGGAAAACAACTAAATATTTGGTGAGAAAGAAATGATAAAAAACTTTCTGATGATAGTAAGTACAATGTATTAAATACTTAACATATGCCAGCTAGAATGTTAAGATCATGATTTTACTTAATTCTTAAAACAGTAATTAATATTATGCCTATTTCACAACTAAGAAAACTAAGGACTAGAAAAAGTAAGTTATCAGGCTTAAGGCTCTTAAGTAGCAAAACTGGGATCTGAACCCAGGTTTGCTAGACTCTACTAGATACAATATCCCTGCAGATTTATAAGATGGAATTTTATACAGCCATTAAAGATTATATTTTGGATAATATTAACTAGAGGTTTTTTTTTAAACTATGTTAAAAAAGAAAGCAAGACACAAAACTGAATATAATTTATACAGACACCTAAATGGGACTGGACTATATTAGATTGGAAAGGAAATCCTGGGTAATGGTAACTTTATTTTTAACTACTATGTTTTTAATCTACTTTTTATAAACTACTTTTTGCATTTTCCAAATAATCTATAATATATACATTATTTCATCATCATGGGAAAAAACAACCACTATTATCAAATAAAGCTGAATCTTGGACTTCCCTACACACTTCCTCCAGCTTGCAAACTATATATCCTTCCACCCCTTTTTTTAATTATGTCTACCTATATGGAAAAGGATCTAAACATATAGGCAGTTTAAGTATCCAACCAGTATAGGGAAGAAACTCAAATATAAAAACATACATAGCTGACACTACCTCCCAATCACTCTGTAGATCCGGTTTACTTCAATTCTATTTATTCACTTAATGTTCACATTTAACTTTTATCACCTGATTTTGTATATCTTCATTTTTCCATAAAGAAGGCCTCATTAATACACTAGTTTAAACAAGCTTGTGTAGCTTCTTCATATACATACCTGACCTAAATATTCTAAAAGGATATGGGAAATTGGGATGGGTAAGAAGGTTTGCTATATTATGGAGAAATGTGAAAGGGCTGGTTCTCAAATGAAGAACCTAAAAACAAATAATATAAATTGTTATTAATAGTGATACCATGAATATATATATAAATTTCATATACACATTTTCCAAGCTCTTCTACCTCTATTATTCAGTTTTAACCTGAGAGAAGCTAACCAATACATACTTGCTCACAGATTATCATTAAAATATTATAGCATGGTTTGTGCCCCAGTCCGGGAAGATCCCACATGCCGCGGAGCGGCTGGGCCCGTGAGCCATGGCTGCTGAGCCTGCGCGTCCGGAGCCTGTGCTCCGCAACGGGAGAGGCCAAAACAGTGAGAGGCCCACGTACCGCAAAAATAAATAAATAAATAAATAAATAAAATAAAATAAAATATTACAGCATGATAAGCAGAGGTCTTATTAACTCTAGTTCTTTTTTTTTTTTTAAACAGATAAGGATATATGTTCTTTTAACCATTAAAAAAAATTCAGGGTGAACATGAAGTCTATAAATAGTAGTAGAAGTGAACATGAACTCTAACAGTGGTATGGTAATGGTCAGTACTGCCAGTAAAGTGGATACACCAATAAACACCACTTCAGGAAAAAACTTTCCTACTAAAAACTACATCATCAACACGGTCCTAACACTTAAAAATTTCCCTGTATCATTTTATGAATAAATCTGTTACATGCATATATTATAAGGGGTAGTAATTTTAAAGAACTTACCTTTATGGAAAAATATCCAGAAATAAATTTCTATAACAGTCAAGAAAGATATTCTATTTAATACTCAATATCAATCATCTAAAAATAACAGGCCTAAGAAAACTGATACTAACAATCAAATATATCAATAGTATTCTAGCTCTTTAAAACCACCATAAAAGGAATGAAAACAAAAATCATCTCTCTATAAGGAACATATAGGGAAGTTAGAAGACTCAAACATGGCAAAATCCCAGACAAGATCATAAAACATCTCTCTCAGAAACAATTGCTACCAAGAACCAATACAATCAATCTTTACTGGGGATTAAGTTACCTACAAGATGATTTTAAGTCTACTGCTTGATAAGCTGAAGGTAGAAACTAAATCTCATCAAGGTACCAAAGGGTATGTCACTAAAAAAGACAGTATTTATAAAAAATGTAACCAAATTAAGGTAACCAATAATCTTAAAATGCATCCATCTGTCATAAAAACTATTATAAGTAATAGCTGGACATACTAACTATTGATAAAGAATGGTTAAATAAATTACGGCAAATGGAATACTATGCAGCTATGAAAAAGTTGAAGGTATAATGTAGAAACCAAAAAGATCCCTGAGACATATTCTTAAGGGGAAAAGCCAGTTGCTGAACCATATACAGCTTTGGGCCAAAGAATGGCAGGAAAGTGTATTTGTCTACAATTCTTCAACACTTTCTATATTCCTTCATTACTTACTACCAGTACTAATCTTCCTTAGATATTTGAGATTCTCACATTGTTGGTTTTACTGACATATTTTCATCTGTATGTGTTTACTTCCCCAATTAGCCATGTTCCTTGAGAACACAGATTATGATACATACTACTTCAATTTGGCATTTAGTCATAGTCCCATACATAAAATAGGAACACAAAAAATATTTGTGGTTGGCTAAAATATGTAAAATATGAAGGAGTGAGAAGGGGTATTTTAGAAGCAAAGACACCAAAACACACATTAAACGGGAAAACCATAATACAATTCTTTAGACTTCTTGGGTCAGCATGTTTTATGCAACCACAAGCTCTTTGAGAAATTCTAGTAACAAAATATGTGATTACATTTTCCTTCTTATGAGAGATTTCTTTTATCACTCAAATATGTAAATAAAAGCTTGAAAACCTACGTGTAAATCACTCTAGACTTCAATAAACTTACCATCTGTCTATCACTGATGCTATCAATGTGCTTATTAAGGCCACAGTTGACACCTGCAAACTCTACAGCTCTTCCTGTTATCCAACATAATGTCTTCTTACTATTAAAAAAAATGTAAATGATGATATATTATATACATATGTAACAAAATCAAATTTATATCAACCAGTAATCCCAAATGGAATCAAAGTCCAAAATATATACAATATTTATAATATAGATATATATCACATTCCAAAGAGAAAACCACAAAGTAAAGAAAAAAGACCGACTTTATCCACTGCCATTAGAGGTGACTATTACACTCTGGAACACATAAAGGGAAAGACCTAAGCATTTATTTTGCCTTTTAAGTAGAACATTATTTCAAGGCAACAAAATAGTGCTAATTGATGAGGGAAACCTTCTTTATTGAAGACAACTATGTAATAGGATCTAAAACTAATTACCATATCCTAAACCATAATTAAATAGTTGATCAAGAATCACCAACAATCATCAATGAAGGCTAAAATCATTAGGTGAAAGGTTAACAGAGACATACCTGGTGCCAAAGTACCATGCCACATATTTGCAAGATATAAAAAGACAAACATAATTTTACAATAAAACGATCTGGTTGTCATCACCTTGGCCTGGTGATCAAACACAGCATCCAAATGGTGGGACAACTAAACATTACATGCCTGTAAGTGAAACAATATGAGTACACAGCATTGCTAAATGAACTACTCTTCCAAAAATGTTTAACCTGAATCTGAAACACCTTTAAATCTCACTCCCAGTTTATATGAAACATAGGGGATAGAAGACAAAGTTATACTGACCATGAAGAAACTATCAGCAATACAAAATGTCAGACATTCTCAACAGTCAACAAATCTATATTATGGGGAGGGGGAGGGAGGGTGGTAAAGGGGGTGGGTAGGTTAGAGACAGTTCTATAATTAAAAAGGACTCAAGAGACAGCCAGATACAATGGGTAGCTCTTGACTAGATTTTCATATTTTTTAAAGGCAATAAAAAATATGTTTTTGGAACAATTAGAGAAATCTGAATATGGTACAAGTATTATATATTTAGGGAATTATTGATAATTTTGCTAGGAATGACAATGGTTTTATGGTTATACAGGAGAATATCCTTTTTCTGGAAGATATGTCAAAGATAATACATCTTATGAATTTTTAAGAGTAAATTTCAAGCTAAATCCTTAAATGAAATTATCAAAGTTCAAAATATATATAACACATGTATAGTACACAAAAAGAAAAAAACTCATTTGCCACCATTTACTTTTAAAATGCTCAGGAAATTTATATATACATAGAAATATACACACATATAAAGCAAATGTAGCAAAATATTAGTAATCATTAAACCTAGGAGATGGTTTTACATGAGTTCAATGTACTATTCTACTTTTCTATATATATGTCTATGCATTTTGCTAATAAAAGTTTTTAATATGTACCATGCTTCAAGTAAACTGGTTTGTTTACCTCTAGAAAGTAAAAAATCCTTTTTAAATTCAAATACCAACCCTTAATTTGAAACTCTGAATTCAAATATACCAAATTTTAATAAAAGCAGGGCACACTCCATATTTTAAAGGTTATATCTGGTTACATATGTGTTCTAAGAAAAAGAAAAGTTCAATCATGTGGTAAGGGAAGGAAGAAAATGAAAGAAAAATTTTTAAAGGATAAAAATTAAGAGAAGAACCCCAAATAGCCAAAGCAACCTTGAGGGAAAAAAAAAAGAAAGTTTGGGCTTCCCTGGTGGCACAGCGGTTGAGAGTCCGCCTGCCGATGCAGGGGACCCTGGTTTGTGCCCCGGTCCGGTAAGATCCCACATGCCGCGGAGCGAGCGGCTAGGCCCCTGAGCAATGGCTGCTGAGCCTGCGCGTCTGGAGCCTGTGCTCTGCAACAGGAGAGGCCACAACAGTGAGAGGCCTGTGTACCGCAAAAAAAAAAGTTAAAGTTATTGTGGGGACTTCCCTGGTGGCGCAGTGGTTAAGAATCCGCCTGCCAATGCAGCAGACATGGGTTCAGTCCCTGGTCCAGGAAGATCCCACATGCTGTGTAGCAACTAAGCCCGTGCGCCACAACTACTGAGCCTGCACTCTAGAGCCACGAGCCACAACTACTGAGCCCGTGTGCCTAGAGCCCGTGCCCTGCAACAACAGAAGCCACCGCAGTGAGAAGCCCATGCCCTGCAAGCAAGAGTAGCCCCCACTCGCCGCAACTAGAGAAAGCCCACGTGCAGCAACGAAGACCCAACGCCACCAAATAAATAAATAAATAAAGTTATTGTGTACTGTTGGTGGGAATGTAAAACGGCGCAGCTACTATGAAAAACAATATGGAGGTTATTCAGAAAAGTAAAAATAGAATATGATCCAGCAATCCCACTTTTGTGCATACGTCAAAAGAATTGAAAACAGGATCTCCAAGAGATTTTTGCACACCCATGTTCACTGCAGCATTATTTACAATAGTCAAGAGGTAGAAGCAAATTAAAAGTCCATGCAATCTCACACATGGGGGACAGAGCCAACTTGGGCCCAGCACTGTACTGAAAGGGGTAAGGGCAGCCATTGCTAGTGCTCACAGAGTTGTTGGATAAGGAGCTGTCTTGAGCTCTGACTGGCATACCAGCACTGTCCCAGCGTGTGTCCCAGCCTGGACCAGGCACACAATCCAGCTCCTCTTGCTTCAATGCTGCTCCCCATTGCCAGGCATGAGGAGAGTGCACACTTAGAGAGAACAGACCAGCTAGGACCCGACCCTCAGGATTTCTAACTCCAACACCTTGGGACCTGACAATGCCCATAATAGGGTGGTGATGGCCACTGAACATGGAAGCCCCAGTTCACACCTGTCTCTGGTTCTAGCCTCTCAATCTCTAGTCCCACCTCACACCAAGGTGATAGCTTCCAGCACACCCTGGGGGAAGATGTGACCCATACTCACATGCAGAGGACACCCCTTCAAGACTGGGATAGGTATCCTAATTTCATAGAGACAGAGTGAGTTGAACAAAATGAGAAGGCAAAGGGATTTCTTTCAAATAAAAAAATAAGAAAAAAAAAACCCAGGGAAAAAAAAACAGCCAATAAAACAGATAAATAATTTACCAGATAAAGAATTCAATGCATTAGTAATAAGAACGCTAACTGAACCTGGAAAAAATTGAGATGAACACAGTGAAAACTTTAACAAGAAAGAAGGAAATATAAAAAAGAACCAGTAAGAGCTGAAAGATACAATAATTGAAATGAAATACACACAAGGAGTTTACAGCAGACTAGTTGATACAGAAGAACATATAAGTAATTTTTTAAAAAGTTCATGCAACCTAAATATTCATCAATAGAAAACTGGATTAAGCAAAGTGGGAAGGACTTCCCTGGTGGTCCAGCAGTTAAGAATCTGCCTTCCAATGCAGGGAATGCAGCTTCAAACCCTAGTCAGGGAACTAAGATCCCACATGTTGCAGGGCACCTAAGTCTGCGCACTGCAACTACTAAGCCCTTGCACTTTGGAGCCCGTGCGCCACAACTAGAGAGAAGCCTGCACACCACAACTAAGACCCGATGCAGCCAAATAAATAAAGAGAAAGAAAAAGGAAAAAAAAGAAAGAAAATGTGGGATACACACACACATATACATAATGAAATATTATGCAGCCTCTAAAAAGAAGGAAATCCTGTCATATGCTCTAACATAGATGAACCTTGAGGACATTATGCTAAGTGAAATATGCCAGTCACAAAAAGACAAGTAGTGTATGATTCTACTTACATGAGGTATCTAAAGTAGTCAAGTTCCATACAGATGGCCTACAGAACATCATTAATCATCAGAGAAATGCAAATTAAAACCACATGAGGGACTTCCCTGATGGTCCAGTGGTTAAGACTTCGCCTTCCAATGAAGGGGCGGGGTGCAGGTTTGATTGGTCAGTGAGCTAAGGTTTCACATGCCTCACTCCCAAAAAACCAAAACATAAAACAGAAGCAATATTGTAACAAATTTGATAAAGACTTAAAAAAAAAAAAAAAAAAAAGATGTCACCTCACACCTGTCAGAATGGCTATCATCAAAAAGAACACAGGGGCTTCCCTGGTGGTGCAGTGCTTAATAATCTGCCTTCCAATGCAGGGGACATGGGTTCGAGCCCTGGTCCGGGAAGATCCCACATGCTGCGGAGCAGATGAGACGGTGTGCCACAGCTACTGAGCCTGCGCTCTAGAGCCCACAAGCTATAACTACTGAGCCCATGCACCACAACTACTGAAGCCCACACACCTAGAGTCCGTGCTCTGCAACTGCAACAAGAGAAGCCCGCGCTCCGCAACAAAGAGTAGCCCCCACTTGCCTCAACTAGAGAAAGCCCACGTGCAGCAACAAAGACCCTACACAGCCAAAAATAAATAATAAAATAAATAATTTTTTTAATTTAAAAAAAAGAACACAAATAACAAATGTTGGTGAGTATGTGGAAAAAAGGGAACCCTCGTGAATGTAAATTGGTGCAGCCACTGTGGAAAACAGTATGGAGGTTTCTCAAAAAACTAAAATTAGAATTACCATATGACCCAGCAATTCTACTCCTGGGTATATGTGAGAAAAAATGAAAACACTTATTGGAAAAGATAGATGCACCCCAGTGGTCACAGCAGCACTATTTACAATTGCCAATATATGGAAGTAACCTTAGTGTCCATCAACAGATGAAGAGATAAAGAAGATATACATAATCGAATACTACTCAGCCATAAAAAAGAATGAAATTTTGCCATTTGCAACAACATGGATAAACTTGGAGGATATTATGCTAAGTGAAATAAGTCAGAGAAAGACAAGTACTGTATGACACCACTTATATGTGAAATCTAAAAAATAAAACAAACTAATGAATATAACAAAAAGAAACAGATTCACAGATATAGAAAACAAATCTGTGGTTACCAGTGGGGAAAGGGAAAGGGGTAAGGGGCAAGATAGGTGTAGGGAATTAAGAGGTACAAACTACTATGTATAATATAAGCTACAAGCCATATGCTAACACATATATATGGAATCTAAAAAAAAAAAAAAAAAAAATGGTCAGAACCTAGGGGCAAGATGGGAATAAAGATGCAGACCTACTAGAGAATGGACTTGAGGATATGGGGAGGGGGAAGGGTAAGCTGGGACGAAGTGAGAGAGTGGCATGGACATATATACACTACCAAATGTAAAACAGATAGCTAGTGGGAAGCAGCCACATAGCACAGGGAAATCAGCTTGGAGCTTGGAGCTTTGTGACCACCTAGAGGGGTGAGATAGGGAGTGCGGGAGGGAGACACGAGAGGGAGGAAATATGGGGATATATGTATATGTATAACTGATTCACTTTGTTATAAAGCAGAAACTAACACACCATTGTAAAGCAATTATATTTCAATAAAGATATTAAATATATATATATCTGTATATATATAAGCTACAAGGATGTATTGTGCAACAGGGACTATAGCCAATATTTTATAATAACTATAAATGGAGTATAACCTTTAAAAATGGTCAATCACAATGCTGTACACTTGAAACATATAATATTGTCCATTAACTATACCTCAGTAAACAAATATAGTAGTCAAACTCTTACAAAGTAGGATGACAGATGCCAGGGGCTAGAGGTGAGGTGGGGAAGGTGGGGGTTGTTCAATGGGTATAGAGTTTCAGTTCTGCAAGACAAAAAGTTCTAGAGACCTGTTGTATTAACCATGTATATACAGTAAGTCCCCTCCATACAAACCTTCAAGTTGCGAACTTCCAAAGATGCAAACATGTGCTCTCATGTCCAATCAAGTAAGGCGTGAGTGAAATTGCAGCTTGCCCTCCATCTCCTATTGCTGACGATCCTTTAGCTCTACCATCTCCCACCTCCTCCCCCTCCTCCAGTCAGTAACTCTTCTTGCCTGTTCACTCGATGCCAGCTCCTGTATGCCAGATGTTGTACAGTACTACTGTACTTTTCTTCAAGGTACTGTACTGTAAGATTAAAAATGTTTACTTTTTTTGTTTTTTATGCATTATTTGTGTGAAAAGTATTATAAATCTATTATATTACAGTACTATACAGCCGATTGTTAGTTGGGTACCCAGGCTAACTTTGTTGGACTTATGAACATGTTCTCAGAATGGAAATTGTTCATATGTAGGGGACTTATTGTATTATTAACACTACTATACTGTCCACTTAAAAAGTTAAGATGATAAATTTTGTTTTACGTTTTTTACAATTTTTAAAAAATCTATAAGGGGTTTAACTACAAAGAAAAATGTAAGAGAAGGGAAAGAAAATGTTCACTCAAGAGAGGTTAAGTCAGAAATAGAACAGAAAAGAAAACCACAAATAGAAATCCCAAGAAGTATAAATTTAATTACAACTACACCATCATTTATCAACTCTAGGTCTCCTGATAAAATAGATTAACTGAATCTTTATAGCTCCAGAAACTATACGCAGAATACTCTACTAGGTGTTCTGTACACGCCAACATGACTGATTGTACATAAACCATATCCATGCCCTATTCAAACAATTCTTTCCTACCAACTACCACCCTCCAAAAAGCCTCCATCCTCTCCTCCCTATCTTTAAAAATTCTAATTCTAAAAAGTTCAAATTCCTATAGTGGAAAAACTGTTTGAAATTTGGTTTCTCAATACACCCTGAATTGATAACAATGAAGAGAATTCTTAACTCAGACTATCCAAACTCCCAGTATTCCTAAACAGTTTCAGTTCCTTAAAATAAAAGCAGTTTACAATATATTGTTTCAACTTCCCACTTTCTGTTGACTTCTTGATCCAATGCAATCTGCCGCCTACATCTACTGGTTTTTCTTTGGCTGCCCCTTCTCAGTCTCCTTCATTGATTGCTTTTCTCATGCTCACTCTTTCAGTGTCATTGTTACCCTGGGTTCTGTTCCCAACCTTCCGCTCCACCACCTTTTTCTAGGCCCATCCAAATCCATGGCTTCAGTACCTATGACTCCAGCCAAGAATTCTCTCCCAAACTCCAATATAGTTAACTGCCTTGAGATAGGAGATAGATGGGTCCCTGGGCTAGAGAGCTGGTGTTTGTCAAGTGGAGTAAAACTGAAGCTTTGTTTTCCCTAGACACTCCAAGGACAAAGTTAGTGACAAGAGCTGAGTTTTGCTGAAGTAAAAAGATAAGATGGTGTTTTTTTGGTCCACCCCACCCCCCGCACCCACCGCCCCCAGAGCCGTGCTGGTTCTGCAGCTCAGTGACGGCTAGAGCTTCTGTTCTACAGGATGGGGTTCGTTAAAGTTGTCAAGAATAAGGCCTACTTCAAGAGATACCAAGTGAAGTTTAGATGGCAAGAGGGCAAAACTGACTACTATGCTCGGAGATGATTGGCAATTCAAGATAAAAATAAGTACAACACACCCAAATACAGAATGATAGTTCGTGTAACTAACAGAGATATCATTTGTCAGATTGCTTATGCCCGTATAGAAGGAGATATGATAGTTTGTGCAGCTTATGCTCATGAACTCCCAAAGTATGGTGTGAAGGTTGGCCTGACAAATTATGCTGCAGCATATTTGTACTGGCTTGCTGTTGGCACACAGGCTTCTTAATAGGTTTGGTATGGACAAAATTTATGAAGGCCAAGTCGAGGTGACTGGAGATGAATACAATGCGGAAAGCATTGATGGTCAATCTGGTGCCTTCACCTGTTACTTGGATGCACGGCTTGTCAGGACTACTACTGGGAATAAAGTTTTTGGCGCCCTGAAGGGAGCTGTCGATGGAGGCTTGTCTATCCCTCACAGTACCAAACAGTTCCCTGGTTATGATTCAGAAAGCAAATAATTCAATGCTGAGGTATACCGAAAGCACATCATGGGGCAGAACATTGCAGATTATATGCGTTACCTGATTGAAGAAGATGAAGATGCTTACAAAAAACAATGCTCTCAATACATAAAGAATAACGTAACTCCAGACATGATAGAGGAGATGTATAAGAAAGCTCATGCTGCAATATGAGGGAATCCAGTATATGAGAAGAAGCCTAAGAAAAAAGTTTAAAAAAAGAGGTGGAACCGTCCTAAAATGTCACTTGCCCAGAAGAAAGATCGGGTAGCTCAGAAGAAGGCAAGCTTCCTTAGAGCTCAGGAACGGGCTGCTGAGAGTTAATAAACCAAACCACAATTTCTATGAAGATTTTTCAGATAAAGACAGTAATAAACGTATTGAACAAGTAAAAAAAAAAAAAGATAAGATGACCACTCCTGAGGTCGACGAAAACTTCCCTGTCTGCACATACACAGGAAGGCTCCTCGAGGGGTCAAAAAAGGGAGGGGGCGCCACCCCATAATAAGTGTGGACATACCCCCAACAACCCTCTGCGGTGGAATCCATCTTAGAAAAAAGTTGCACACCCATGCTGGGGAGAGTCCTAGGACAGGTCAGATGTGAAAAAAGAAACAAGATTATTGGCCTAAAGTAAACAAAGACCCGGAAGGACTGTCCTATATAAGTGATTTAAATCACCTCTTTACTGCGCTCCTCCTCATTAAAGAAGAGACTCATACCCCTTTCTCTCCAGGTGTATATTTCTGCCTTGCTTCAGGCTTAAATAAACTGTTTCTCTGTGTGCTCTCCCACTTGTTGTGTTGTGTCTCTAATAATAAAATTTGTACCTGTTTTTACAGTTTTTGCCTCCTTGAAACATTCCTGCTTTCAAACAGGGGCAAGAGCCAGGGCCACTTTGCTTCTAGCCTCTAGCCCCTGGTGGTCTAGAAGTTAGGATTCCTGGTTTTCTTCCAGGCTACCCAGATTCAATTCCTGGGCAGAGAACTAAGATCTCTCTTCAGGACCGCTCACTGCTGTCTCTCCAAGATCTGCCTGACAGACATATCTGTGTGTATATTTCACAGGCACTTCAAGCCTGAGAGTTCCAGCTTAAAATGCTTCAATGACTCCACAGCTTTCAAGATCAAGTTCCAAATCCTTGGTAAACCATTCAAGGGCTTCTATGATTTGGCCCCTTACCTACCCCTACCGTCCTCTTCCTCTACTCCTCCCCAGGTACTCTCTACTCCTCCTGTATCTAATTATTTGTTTCCCAAATAATTAGATAGATGGGCCCCTGGCCCATCTCACATCTCTGTGCCTCACACATGTTCTACCCAAAAGTCCCTCTACCCCATGCCACCCAACCCATATTTTTTGCCTCAATTAACTTTCTTTCAGGGAAGTTTTCCACTATCCCAAAGTCTGATTTACACAGAGCTGCCGCTGCATCCTAGATACACCTCTACCTTAGCACCTTTGTATTTATTTATTTAGACTACTAGTCTATAAGCATCTCACAATGTGTTTCTATTTAGCAAACAAAAGCTTAACAAATATTTGTTATATGCCAGCACAAACCAAAAAGCCAATTTAGTTCTTTAAAATACTGGACTTACCATTTCGGTACCTGGAATACTCAGGTCCATAATACAGGGCATCTCTTTCCCATGAATAAAATATCTAGGGAAATAAATTGAAAGTCAGAAGGGTGGTTAAGATTTAGAATGGATATTCTTTGTGTCTGCCCAGAACTCCTTCTCCTCCCCTACTCCATCAGGGGCCTGATTCCTGCTAATAGACCCCTGGATATATAAGTAAGCACATCACTTGATCTAGGCTGAACTAGGCATAGTACCTCATCCCCTCAGCTGCAGGAACTGGTCAAAGGACAGGCACGTGAGCAACTCCACCTAGATCCTCTGACATGAGTCTCTAAGTAGTAAGCCTGTGTGCCAGGAACCAGGTCCCACTTTGTGAACAAGCATATCTGCAGTAGGAGAGATGGCGCCAGTAGTTAGGACTAGTAGTTAGGACTCGGAGCTTTCACTGCCAGGTCCCAGGTCGGGGAACTAAGATCCCACGTGCCATGGGGTGCAACTAAAAAAAAAAAAAAAAAAAAAAAAATTTATAGGAAGGATCTAACTATGGGCAAATTCCCACCTTAGCGCCCATCTCTATCTATACACTTTCTGTTATATGGTTATTGAATCAGTAACTTTTCCATCCATAGGCCATTTCAAACTGTATCTCTGTTATTTGCAATCCAAAAAGTCCTAACTAATAACCTCTAACTAATATTCAGAGAAACTGAATAAAATGGAAATTATATGTAAAGGTATACTTCACTGAAACTGTAAAAGGACCTACTTAGTATGCCTTTCCTACTTAGAAAACTTTTATTTATCAGATATAATGTCTTTCTCTTCCCTACTAGGTAAACCCCCAAATTACTATTTAATTCCCTTTTTAATACACTCTATGCAAATCACTTTTTTTTTTTTTTTTTTTTTGGCCATGCCGCACAGCATGCAGGATCTTAGTTCCCTGACCAGGGATGGAACCTGTGCCCCCTGCTGTGGAAGCATGAAGTTTTAACCACTGGACCACCAGGGAAGTCCCTCACATCATTTTTTAAGATAGTCAATTTACCTCTTTCTTTGTTACACCCTAACCAGTACATGGTGAGATAACAATAAGCAATTACAATGAGAATGTAGAATGCTAGGCAAACAAGTAGAGGGCTGGCTTCCCTAGAGAGGTTATCACCTCTATGGAGACCTGAAAGTATGAGCTAACAAAACCAAAGGGGAAGGAAGCTGGGAGCTAGGGAAGGCATTCCAGACAGAGGAAAGCTTCTGTACTCAGGCCTAGATTTAACAAACATGGCATCTTGAGGGAGAAATCCAAGTAACTGTTTATGACTAGCAGCACATGGAGGGCAAAAGGAGAAAGTGACAGAGGATGAATAAGTAAACATGCCAGATCATGATCCTGAAAGCCAAATTAAGAAGTTCAGGGCTTCCCTGGTGGCGCAGTGGTTCAGAGTCCGCCTGTCGATGCAGGGGACACGGGTTCATGCCCTGGTCCGGGAGGATCCCAGGTGCCGCGGAGCAGCTGGGCCCGTGAACCATGGCCGCTGAGCCTGCGCGTCTGGAGCCTGTGCTCCGCAACAGGAGAGGCTGCAACAGTGAGAGGCCCGCATACCGAAAAAAAAAAAAAAAAAAAAGTTCAGGGACTTCCCTGGTGGGGCACAGTGGTTAAGAATCCGCCTGCCAATTCAGGGGACACGGGTTCAAGCCCTGGTCCGGGAAGATCCCACATGCCGCAGAGCAACTAAGCCCGTGCGCCACAACTACTGAGCCTGTGCTCTAGAGCCTGCGAGCCACAGCTACTGAGCCCACGTGCCACAACTACTGAAGCCCGCGCACCTAGAGCCCACGCTCCGCGACAAGAGAAGCCACCGCAATGAGAAGCCCATGCACTGCAATGAAGAGTAGCCCCATCTCTCTGCAACTAGAGAAAGCCTGTGCGCAGCAACGAAGACACAACACAGCCAAAAATAAATAAATAAAATTAAAATTTTTTTTTTAAAGTTCAGATTTTATCCTGCAGGCAATGAAAAGTCACACATAAAAAATGTTTTGGGGGCTTCCCTGGTGGCGCAGTGGTTAAGAATCCGCCTGCCGATGCAGGGGACACGGGTTCGTGCCCTGGTCCGGGAGGATCCCACATGTCGCGGAGCAAGTAAGCCCGTGAGCCATGGCCGCTAGGCCTGCGCGTCCGGAGCCTGTGCTCCGCAACGGGAGAGGCCACAGCAGTGAGAGGCCCGCATACCGCAAAAAAAAAAAAAAATGTTTTGGGACTTCCCTGGTGGTCCAGTGGTTAGGACTCTGCGCTTCCACTGCAGGGGTGCACAGGTTTGATCCCTGGTCAGGGAACTAAGATCCCACAAGCTGCACGGTGTGGCCGAAAAAAAAAGTTTTTAGCAAGGGAGTTACAGGTTTAAATGTGTTAGACAGATTACTCTGGCTACAGTGGGAAAAGTGGATTGGAAGACAAGACTGGAAGAAGGGATAACCACTTAGGAGGCTACTGCGGCAATCTAGGTAAGAGATGATGCTAACCATCGAGCTGGATGTTAGCCTTGAAAATAGAGGAAAAGGCACAGGTTCAAGAGATATTAAGGAGAAAGAAGTCAACAGGGCTCAGTGATCAATCAGAATATGAAGTGAAAAAGAGAGGAAAAGGAACAGCCCATGTTTCTGCCAAGTTATTATTAGCAGGGCCTACTATTTACCGAATTCTTAGCACACATGCATTACCTCATTTAATCTTCCCCTAGAAAGAAGATGTAGTTTGTTTCATATTTTTGGTTTGAGGCTGGGAGAGGGAAGGTTGATAATAACTACAGTTTGGGATATGCTCAGTCTGAGTCACCTGTGGGAGCATACAAATGAACATGTCATGAAGATAGATGATATATGAGTCGGTTATCAGGAAAGAGCTTTGGGTTGGAGATTTAAGAATTATCAGCATACAGATAGTAACTGGGAAAAATATTTTTTAAAGTAAAATATCTCCTTTATTCATGCTAATATTTATTTAATACCTATACAACTATAGCTTTGAGACTAGTGTTAGAGAAAAAAAACTGAGTAAAATTCAGTGAAACTCGGTTACTATAGGGAGGAGGTAGCTCACTATAATGGTTCAGAGGTAATACAATGAGTACGTGATTATCTCTGCTGGGGGAAGGACGGAAAGAAGACTTTACAACATGTACCACCTAAATCTTGAAGTAGGTTAGCAGAGAGTTTAGGGGGAGGAGGACACGGAGAACAGTAAAGACACTACAAGAGGAAGAAACAAATTCAAAGACAAAAGAAAAAAATTTTTTAAAGATACCCTGCTTCAGAACAGAAAAATTAAATATTATTCATGTCAGTCTCCCAAACTAATTCTTAAATTTAATAAATAGAGCAGATATATTAAAAAATATTTTAAAGACACATAGGGGAAATTCATTCTACTAAATACTATATCATATTATGAAAGCAACATTATAAAATTAAATGGTATGGCTACAAAAATCCAATAAAAGATGGAAGGACTGTTATTAAAAGAGTCCAGATATATATTTTTTTCTAATTTATTTATTTTATTTATTTATTTTTGGCTGTGTTGGGTCTTTGTTGCTGCACGCGGGCTTTCTCTAGTTGTGGCGAGAGGGCTCTAGGCGCACGGGCTTCAGTAGTTGTGGTGCACGGGCTCAGCAGTTGTGGCTCATGGGCTCTAGAGCACAGGCTCAGTAGTTGTGGCGCACTGGCTTAATTGCTCTGCAGCATGTGAGATCTTCCCAGACCAGGGATCAAACCAGTGTCCCCTGCATTGGCAGGTGGATACTCAACCAATGTGCCACCAGGGAAGCCCCAGATATAATTCTAATGACGTTTGGCTTACACACAGACTGGCATGATAAATATATTTTTAAAAATTCAATCTCTTCTTTAATTCCTAACAAAACTACTAAAGGCATTTAATAATGTGATCTGCTAAGATTTAATGTTTGACCTGACAAACTAAGATTATTCCCAAGACTTAGAATGTGAGTTTGCACATAAAAAGCTGAATAGAAGGAAGGCAAAGATGGTAGCTCTCTTCTAACTGCTTTGCATATCAAAAGACATGCATAACCATAGATAATCAAGAAGAAAGGGGAGTTTGTTTGTTTTGCGGTATGCGGACCTCTCACTGTTGTGGCCTCTCACATTGCCGACACACGCAGGCTCAGCGGCCATGGATCACTGGGCCCAGCCTCTCCGAGGCATGTGGGATCTTCCCGGACCACCGTGTCCCCTGCATCGGCAGGCGGACTCTCAACCACTGCGCCACCAGGGAAGCCCGAAAGGGGAGATTTTAAGAGAAGGAAAATCCTCAGATAGTATTAAAAAAACATGAACCTACACTGATAATATTTATTTAACCTCTATTGTGTACAGATACTATGCCTACTTAAATAAAGAAAAAAATATTCCATAACTTAAGCCCACTTTTTCTATTAAGTCCAGTGCTCAGTCCTCTTTACTCTCCCCTTCAAAGCAACTAAAGTCAACAGGTGCACAAACTGACATTCGTAATTACTAAATGCTGATTTGTCCTGGGTTTTGTTTGTTTTATACGTTAGTCTTTTTTCATGAACTAAAGTGTAGCATCCATGCAGAAAATCAGCCACTTCTTTCCTATTCTTTTCACCATCTCCATCACGGCAGCCCCCCATCCTAGCACAACCACTTGAATAATAAAGGCTCTGGCACAGGAAAAAAAAATTGTTGATTTAATTTCTGACTTTTAACAACGGACAACGTAAGAAGATTAAACTACGTTTATTATCAAAACACCAACACATGATGTTTACATTTCTTAAGGCGTTTAAGGATTCTTTCATTGAAAACTGAAGGATGAAAGTTAAAATGAGTTAAAAAGAGAGCTGGGCGTTTGATAGGAAAACATTGGAAATAATAAAAAGCAGAATGAAAAGGCTGCTGTTGAGATGAAAAGGTAATATTTTTTTTAAAGTGGGGTTAGAGAGGCAGCTGCAAATCATTTTTTTTTTCTGAGAAGCCAGGTTCATGTCCAGGATTTTTTTTTCTGAGCTCAACCAATCCCCACCTTTTCTGAGTTATCCAGTTTCCAGGCAAGCAGCGCTTCTTGATTGGCTTAAAGATGTCGAGTAGAAAAGCCAGCCAATCCTACCTTCACGTCAGAACTGTGCTATGGAGACATTACAACCACTGCATGGCGAGAATGTGTACAAACCTGTCCGTGCCACAAATATCAGATCCCAGTTCTAAAGACTATTGCCGAAAAGAAGATTCTTTAAAGCCAACAATGAGCGCGATCGGGCGTTTACACTTTTTTATTTTTTTTAATTACTCTAGCTCTCTTTCGGAGAGAAAAAAACAAAAAACACCACGTTTTAACCAAGAACTTAAGAAATAAACTGCCCCAGGTCGAGAGACTCACTCTATCCAAGACGGATTTCCACACGGACCTCTAGGAGAGGGTCCGGATCACGGTAGGGCTCAAGGAGGGACCCAGCGAGGATCAAAGTTGCCGTGGGGGAGGGGATGTGGACGACGATCCAAGCGGCACAGATACCGGGAACCGGGAATGCCTCCCCGCAGTATCCAAACTCGGAACGTGCAGAGAGGCTGTGTTTGGATTGGGAGTAAATAAACAGCTCTGCTAGGAGTACGTGCTCG
Source organism: Kogia breviceps (assembly GCF_026419965.1). Taxonomy (NCBI): domain Eukaryota; kingdom Metazoa; phylum Chordata; class Mammalia; order Artiodactyla; family Physeteridae; genus Kogia; species Kogia breviceps. Next base: position 83,685,993 of record NC_081315.1, read on the forward strand.
GGAGGGTGGCCCGAAGTTCCAAGAAGGATCCGCGTGGGAAAAGCCGAAGGCGCTCGGAGGGCCTCGAGGTCAAGTCCAGGCGGGAACTGACAGGGAAGCTACTGGGGGCGAGAGGGGTGTGTCAAGGGCCTGGAGGCCCGCCAGGGACTGGGGGGCCGGGAACTCGGCCGCGGCTTCCGCCTTCGCCCGACCTCGGGCGGCGCGCCATGGCCCGCCCCTCACCGACGCCTCACTTCCCTTCCGTCCGGGCGACCGGGCCCGCGGACCGGACTGCCCGCGCCGGCCCCCCACGTTCGGGGATTGGGGTTTCGGTGGCAGCGCCTCCCGCCTCTTACCTCAGGCCCTCCGCTCGGATTCGGGGACTCCAGGATTCCTTCCCTCCCGGACCCTCAGCCCAGCCCCGCCGCCCCGCCTCCCACCCGCCTCCTTTACCTGCTCCGGGAACGGGCGGAGGGCGTCGAGGCCGAGGCCGCGTCGTCGAGTGTGAGACGCAGCGCCGCGATTCCGCAGCCCTTTCCCGCCGCCGCCACTGCGCTCTCCGGCACGGCGCAGGGCTGGCGAGCAGCGGCGGCCGCGGGGGGGAGTCGCGCGGCGGGCGCCCTGCGGGGAGACACTGCCGCTCTCCGTCCGGCCGGGGAAGAGCAGCCTCGCAGCAACCAGCCGCGAGAGGGCGGGTGGGCGGCCGAATGGGGAGGGGTCTCGGGGAGTAGGGAATGGCTGCCACGTCGCCCAGGTGGATCGCCGCTCTGCGCCTCCCCCACCCACGCCGGCTCCCGACCGCGACCTCTGGTTCGTCCCCGAGCTCCGCTGGGGCGCGTCGGCCCGCCCCAGAGGGCCGGCCCCGGCGACCCCTGCCCGCGGGCGCTCCCGCCTCTCCCACTCCCCACTGAGAGCGGGTCCTGGCCTGGCCGGTTCTGCCGCATCTGAGCCGCCCCCCACCCCCGAAAGAAGCTCAGCCGAAAGCCGGACGTGTTTTCCCCTCTCCTTGTTGTGGGGTCACACGGAGAAGCAAGCCCTTTTCAATGCGTCGGGTTTTCGGGGAAGGCGGGAGCCGTTTTGAGCTGGTGAACGTAGCAATAAGGGGCCCGTAATTTCGGCTGAAACAAGCTGCGCAGTAACCGTGTTAGGCACAGCCATGTATAAGCCTCTTCACTCCCAATCTTCAAAAGCAAAACAGAAACACAAGATCATACTCGCTGGTTGAGGCGGGGGAGGAAATGGGAGCCGGGGCGAGCCCGCCACCTCGCAGGTCCCAGCGGCAAGTTGGGAGAGATCGCGGGGCGAGCCAAGCGGCCTCGGCTTAGCCTAACAGAGCTGTTGACTCGAGGCGTGTAAAGCCACGGCGGCGGCGGGAGCGCGAACCGCGTCTCCGCGCGCTCCGCGCTGTCCGCGGGAGGTTTCCGGGCGCGCGGCCCGCTGCCCCTCTGCGCGCTCGGGCGTCGGACACGGCGCGGCCGTCTCGGAGCCGGGAGACAAAGGGGTCGGCGGCAGCCGCGGCCGCAGCCAGGACCGAAGCTGCCTGGTCCCAACCGGCGCCGCCGACATGCGGTTAGAACACGCTGGCGGAAGCACAAAAAAACGAGACCACGTTTGCAACGTAGAACCGCAGGCGCTGACCTTTGCCCCGCTTAGAGCTTCAGTTTTCAGGTGCCAAGAAAAAGCAACGAGGTTTTCTGCCCTTTTTGCATTCACTGTGTTATTAGACCGTCCCCAAAACCTGCTCCATTTTTTGTCCTCCTAAACTCTGCCTTCCTTTGTTTGCTTCTTCTGTGTTCTGACGTGAAATATTAAGTGTTTTCAGGCACACGAATTTTTCACCCTTGCTTTCTGGGGGTGGTGATTATGCTTATTTGTTTTTTTCCTCCCTCTGTTCCCCTCCCTTTTCAATTACTTTTTGTTCCACCATCAGTGATTTTCGTAGAGAAAAGAAGTGGCCCCCTGACAAAGTATTCCTTTGCATCGAAGAGACAGACTGTCAGTGTTGTTTTAGTAATTGCTATAAACTGAGTGGAAATTTGGGGAAAATGCAAGTGAATTTTTATCTTCATTTAGGTCTAGATGGAACACTAACTCACGAAAACATTCTAGTGGGTTTTTTAGAAACCCGAAATATTTAAGCAGAGACCTCGGGTTTGGTACGTGTTCTAATGAAATCATCCACACGGGAAAAAAAGGTATGGTTTTTTTTTTCCTTTTGTATGATTTTTGTATTTTTAAAAGTCCCTTGAGCCCCTGTTAAGAAATTAAAATACAAACACCCCTATCAATGCTTTTATTAATTTTGAAGCAGCAGAGATTTTAACAAAGTACCCAGAATCTCAAGATATAAATAACTATTGCTGAGACCCTGACATTATCTCTGCTTCTGAACAGCCATTAAAAGAGACTAATAACAATGATACATGCCACTTTAGTAATGAAAGAATCCTAGTAATTTTAAACTTCAAAGAAATCTAGCAAGTTAATATTAATTTCATTCATCTGAAATATGAACATAGTAAAATGACTATCATGCTGATAATATTATCAGCATGATAATGAAAACTGGCATTGAAATTCTTGATTTTTCCTTTTAACATTGTTAAGGATTCATCACATCTTAGGTCTGAACAAAAAGAAATAAAGTATTCTTAACACTGGAAAATATATTTCAAGCCAGAAAGACATCACCCAGGCTGAATATTTAAAGAAAAAATAGTGTTTGCTTACTATATCAATAAAAGAAAAACATCAATACTATAAAGTTCTAAAGTCAGACTCAAATGAAGAACAAAGCAATCGTTACTCAACATCCACAATACCAGCCTTCTTTGTGAATATTTATAAAATTTCCTCCTTCCTTATTGGTTTAAATTCTAAGCCAATAGGAAAAGTACAACACATCTTTTAAAGGGTGAGACATAAGCATTAGGTTAAAACATTGGATAAACTGATTGTTTATCATGCTCATTCTCATTTGACATTGGGTATCTTTTAATTTTAAAGAAGAAATTTAAGAATATCTGAATTAGTGAGTATCTTGATGTACCTTAAATACCAAGGTGCTACTCCTGATCACACCCTGCTCTCTATAATCTTCCAGTTGGTTGTTACAATATTTAATTCTCTAAAATGCCAGATGAATCTGTAGAATGGCAAAATGCTACCATTTAACACTTTAAATAAGATGAACCCTGGCATTTCTTTAGATGAAAGACTGGCCTTTAAGGAAATAATAAAATTTACATTTTTAAAAATGTCTTGGATTTTTGTAAATAAATAAAATTTTGTAATTTATTATAAACAAATCTTTGCTATTTGTCTAAAGCATCTTCGGTCTATTTAACAGCTAAATTCTAAATATGCTTGTTTATGTTTAGAACATAAGTATGATTTCCTCTCAGTCGAAAATAATTTATGCCACCTTTGCATTTCTATCCTTTTAATTTGACTTGGAGCATTCCACTTAATTTAATTATTTACATATTTATAATCTCCCTTAGTAGATCATCAATTCCTTGAAAATAGGTTCTGTTTCCCATTCAGTCTTGTATTCCTCATTACCAAACTCAGACCCTTGTACAAAACACTCCTTGGACACTTAATGAGTAAAAGAATGAGCATTACTCCATGACACAGCATATGGCAAATCAAAAGAAAATCTGTCTCAGGATTTTTTTCCTCTTTTACATAGTGGCTGATAAATACTTGTTTTCATTCCCAATTAAACTTAGACTAACATTTTGCAAGAACATTACTAAAAGAAAGTAAGAACCAACATATGCTGGAACTCCTGTGTTTTTCAATTTTAAATCTGGTAGAAACTGGATAGTGAGTTATATTGCTGTTATCTAAAGTAAATAATATCAGTGGGCTTATCTTTATAAAAGATTTCTTTACCACACTCAGGAGCTACAAGCTTTGTGGCCTTGGGAAAATTAAGCCCTCTAAAACTCAATTTTCTCATCTCTCTAATGCATTCATTATATCTACTTATGATTAATTAAAATAATGAAAGCATGTAAAAGTAAAGGCTCAATAGATGGTAGTTATTGATTGCAGATATTATGGATTCAATCATGAAGAAAAAGTAATTTTCTCTGTGCAGTTATTTATCTATTAAAAGGCAGGCATAAAGTGCTGCTTTTTTTTTAAAAAAAGTGAGGAAACAAATATCTCTAAGGAAAGAATAGAATACTAAGAACATCTACGGAGAGGAGATAACTTTTAAGAATTGAAATTTGCTAAGAGAATACATCTTAAGTGTTCGTGCACACACACACACACACACACACACGGTAACTATGAGAAGTGTTAATTGTGATAAGCATTTCACAATGTATATCTATATCAAATCATCATGTTGTATACTTTAAGTATGTACAATTTTGTCAATTATACTATACCTCAAGCTGGGAGGTGAGGAGAGATGGGGGGGGGAAAGGTCAATCCACTGGTGAAAAAACAATTTAAAAAAAAAAAACCCAAATCCCTTAGTGTAGTTTCCAAATCCTGCCACTCCTACAGAAATGGGCTTCAAATAGACCTCAAGCATAGATCCACTGAGAGATGCTCTTGAGAATGTCATCTTTGCTATACCCAGTTTCTCCATAACTGAATGGCAAGACTGCCAGTGAGGCAGTCTCCAAACTTGACAGGGAAAGATAGAAATGGAATTGGCAAAAGAGAGTATTAAAAAAAAAAAAAAAAAAAAAGCCACTTAAGAGAACTAGAACTACAGAATGGATGGCAAAGACAGCTTCCTCATGCCTGGGATAATCCTTTTGTAAATGTGATAGCAACCACAAGTGCTTTGTCTTTGCGAATAATTTTTACTGGAAGCCATACTTCAGTCCAGAAGCATATTGGGGTAGCTCCAGCTTTATGTAACTGTAAGATTTCATATCATTTGCCAGTAAGGGAATGTTACATTCTATACTCATACCTTTTGACATCTGTCAGTTACATTACTCTTCCATTTGTGACAATCACACACGTCCCAATACATCCTACTTCCAATGATGTTGAGCCATTGGCTAACCTAGTCATTCATTTTCACTCATCTATGTCTTTACAAAGCCGTTCAAATGCCCTTTCTCCTGTGAAGTTTTCCTAGATGCCCCAAACATAATGAACTGCTTCTTCATCTACAACCATAGCAATTTGCATATCTTTCTTATTCAGTCACAATGATGACTGTTTCTTGGTGTGTATCTTCACCAAAACTGAACTCTTTTCCCCTAGACAAGGAGATATATACCCAGTGACTAGAAAACATCCTCTATACATTGAAATGTAGTAGACCTCTTTTAGGGTATCTCCTTGTTCACAATTTCCCCTTTAGCTTTACTCACCCCCATTCCGTAGGGTGGACTTCAGGGCATTAAAAAATGACTCCTGGCCACAGTTAATTAACCAAGGGTGGGTGTCTCAATACAATTAGCCCCTTCCTGGAAAATTTTAGAATTGAGACAAAGTCAAAAAGTAGCATTAGTAAAATCAAAAGACAAATGATAAACAAGAAAAAAGTGCAATTCATATCAGAGACAAAGGACTGGTTCCTCTAATATACAGACACCTGGAAGTCAATAAGAAAAAGACCAACAACCCAACATAAGAAAAAAAATAGGCAAAGCATAAAGAAAACTTAAAAATTTATATATTTTACATATGTCATGTATTATAAGTACATTATAAACACACTTCTGGTTTTTTATTGCAACATTAAATTCCAAAATTTGGAATCCTATAATTTAAAAGAATGATGCCACTCTCTGAGTTCTGATACTGTAAAATCTCCAGGATAAATTGCTCAGTGAAAAAAAATGTGTGTATGGTATATTGCCATTAGTGTAAAAAATTGGGAAGAGGAGAAAGGTAGATAGATAGATAGATAGATAGATGTATTTTATCACATATACATAAAATTTCTCTGGAAGAAGATGGAACAAACGGGTACCATTGGTTGCCCTTGAGAAAGGGAACTGAGTAGCCAGAGGAAAGAGGCTGGAGAGACTTTTTACTGTACCTTTTATGAACCAAAAGAATCTATTTGCTATTTAAGAAAAAAAATTAAGTAGGAGTGAAATATTTGGGATTCTAGAGAGATTCGTTTTCTTTGTGCAACTAAGCATATATGGGGTTACCTCAGGAGTTGGGGGCAACTATATTCTTCATGAAGCCTGAGGAGAAAAGGAAGCTGTCCTAGAGAGAAGACTGAAGCAGACAAGCAGAGAAGAGAGATTGGAGAGATGGAGACAAAGGATTGTCTGGACTCTCAACAATTTGGTTCTAGTCTTTCCTGGAGCCAGCTGCATCCCTCCCCTTGGTTTCTTTAAAACATTCCTATAGGGCTTCCCTGGTGGCACAGTGGTTGAGAGTCTGCCTGCCAATGCAGGGGACACGGGTTTGAGCCCTGGTCTGGGAAGATCCCACATGCCGCGGAGCAACCAGGACCGTGAGCCACAACTACTGAGCCTGCATATCTGGAGCCTGTGCTCCACAACAAGAGAGACCGCAACAGTGAGAGGCCCACGCACCGCGATGAAGAGTGGCCCCTGCTCGCCACAACTAGAGAAAGCCCTCGCACAGAAACGGAGACCCAACACACCCCAAAATTAATTAATTAATTAATTAATTTTTAAAAAACACATTCCTATATTTTTTTCTTCCAGTTTTATTGAGATATAATTGACGTATAACACTGTATAAGTTCAAGGTGTACAGCATAATGACTTGATTTACACCATGAAGTGATTACCACAGTAAGTTTAATGAGCATTCATCATTTCATATAGATATAAGATAAAAGAAAATAATATTTTTTACTTGTGATGAGAACTCAGAATTTGCCCTCGTAACAACTTTTATATGTAACATACACCAGTGTTAATGATATGAATCATGTTGTGCATCATATCCCTAGTATTTGTCTTACAACTGAAAGTTTGTACCTTTTGACCACTTTCATCCAATTCTTCCTTCCCCCACCCTCTGCCTCTGATAACCACAAATCTGGTCTCTTTTTCTATGAATTTGTTTGTTTTTTGAAGTATAATTGTCTTATAACACTGTTAGTTCCTGGTACACAACATAGTGGTGCAATATTTCTATACATTACAAAATGCTCACCACAATAAGTCTAGTTACCATCTGTCACCACACAAAGATATTACAGTATTATTGACTATATTCCCCACACTTACATTTTATCCCCATGACTCACTTATTTTGTACCTGGAAGTTTGTATCTCTTAATGTCCCTCACTTATTTCACTCACTCATTCCCCCACCCTCATCCCCTCAGGCAACCACCTACTGTTCTCTGTATCTATGATTCTGTTTCTGTTTCTCTGTGTTTGTTTGTTTGTTTTGTTTTTTAGATTCCACATGTAAGTAAGTCTTTTTCTTCCTAACTTACTGTACCTAGCATAATACCTTCTAGATCCATCCACGTTGTAGGAAATGACAAGACTTCACTTTTCTTTATGGTTAACATTCCATTGTATATATATATATCACGTGTTGTTTATCCATTCATCTATCTATGGGTACTTAGGTTGCTTCAATATCTTGGCTATTGTGAATAATGTTGCAATGAATATAGGGGTGCATATATCTTTTCAAATTAGTATTTTTGTTTTCTTTGGAAAAATACCCAGAAGTGGAATTGCTGGATCATATGGTAGGTAATTCTATTTTTAATTTTTTGAGGAACCTCCATACTGTTTTACATATTGGCTGCACCAATTTACATTCCCACCAACTCTTTTCCTCACATTCTTGCCAACATTTGTTATTCTTTTTGATAATAGTCATTCTGAGGGGATATCTCATTGTGGTTTTGAATTGCATTTCCCTGATGATTAGTGTTGTTGAACATCTTTTCATGTGCCTGTTGGCGGTCTGAATGTCTTTGGAAAAATGTCTTTTCAGGTCCTCTGCCCATTCTTTAATCAGGTTGTTTGGTTTTTTGATGTAGAGTTATATAAGTTCTTTGAATATTTTGGATAATAACCCCTTATCAGATATATTGTTTGCAAATATCTTCTCACATTCAGTAGGTGACCTTTCCATCTTGTTGATAGTTCCCTTCGCTGTGCAAAAGCTTTTTAGTTTGATATAGTACATTTGCTTATTTTTGCCTTTGTTGCCCTTGCCTGAGGAGACAGATCCAAAAAATATATTGCTAAAACGATGTCAAATATACTGCTTATGTTTTCTTCTGGGAGTTTTGTGGTTTCAGGTGTTAAATTTAAGTATTTAATCCATTTTGAGGTTTTTTTTTTAACGTGGTGTGAGAAAGTAGTCCAGTTTGATTCTCTTGCATGTAGCTGTCGCATTTTCCTGACACCACTTATTGAAGAGGCTGTCTTTTCCCCATTATATATTCTTGCCTCCTTTGTCATAGATTAATTGATCATCTAAGTGTGGGCTCATTTCTGGGCTCTCTATTCTGTTCCATTGATCTACGTATCTGTTTTTATGCCAGTATACTGTTTGGATTACTGCAGCTTTGTTGTATAGTTTGAAATCAGGGAGTGTGATATCTCCAACTTTGTAAAAAACATTCCTATATTCTTATAATAAATCTCTTTTTTTAAATAAATTTATTTATTTTATTTTTGGCTGTGTTGTGTCTTCATTGCTGTGTGTGAGCTTTCTCTAGTTGCAGCGAGCAGGGGCTACTCTTCATTGCAGTGCGTGGGCTTCTCATTGTGGTGGCTTCTCTTGTTGCAGAGCACAGGCTCTAAGCACGCAGGCTTCAGTAGTTGTGGCTCACAGGCTGTAGAGCATAGGGTCAGTAGTTGTGGAGCATGGGTTTCGTTGCTCCGCAGCATGTGGGATCTTCCCGGACCAGGGGTCAAACCCATGTCCCCTGCAATGACAGGTGGATTCTTAACCACTGTGCCACCAGGGAAGCCCTCTTCTTTTTTTTTTAAACAAGCCCAAATTCCTTTTTCTTTTCTTTTTTTCTTTTTTTTCCGCCGTGCTGCGTGGCTTGTGGGATCTTAGTTCCCTGACCAGGAATCAAACTCAGGCCCTTGGCAGTGAGAGCACAGAGTCCTAACCACTGGACCGCCAGGGAATTCCCATAAGTCTCCCCTTTTTTGGCTTAAGCTAACTTGAGTTGTTTTCTGATTGTGGCATCCAAAAGAGTTTAATTATTATACTAGGTTTCCTGTAAATGCTCGTTAAAATAAAATGTGAAGTTCTTTATAATGAAATCCGTTTTGGCTCTCAAAGTTTATACTTTTTTTTTTTAATCTCTCAAACTGAAAGAGGATAAGTGGGCAAGTTCAAGGGCATTCTGAAACACATTCACCCTAAGCTAAGGTGGTGTTTGCTGATGGAAAATATAAATGAGGCCTGGAGCCAAGTTATACATCCCTCCTGCTAGACTTTCCTCTCAGTTCCCTGCCTGAGAACTAAGACTTCTCAATTAGTGTTTCATAATAGCCTGCCTGAAAGATAAGTTCTTGACTTTTTCTAGTTAGGATGGTGTTTGAGGATCGTGGGAAATTTTTATTAGTTTGGTTTAGGCTGGTTTGCATTTTGATAGGAAAGGCATTAGGGAACAGTGCAAGAGCACCAATCCTAGGGTGAAGAGACCATGGGTGATAATTATTTGAGCATATTCAAATATGAGTTTCCAGGACCTAGGGCTAGTTAATACATTGAGGCTTACTCTTTCAGAAAGCAGTGGCCATTTCTTTGTTCATGTTTTCAAATCTATAGATAGAACTATCATTTTACTATATATTTTTTAATCATTTTTCCTAGTACTGAGAAAATAGGAAATACCTCAGAAAATTCACAGAAGGCCCAGAATGGCATTTGTAAAGCAACTCCTAGAGTTAAACAGCTTGCAAATGAGGCTAAATATAGTTTGTATGAGCCTGGTATCATAATGCACATTCCAAGGATTGCAGCATAGAAGCTTCACAAATGTTTATATACCTTTGAATTTAAACAGGTGAATATAAAATGAATAAGGTGAATTTAAACAGGATGATGAAATTATCTCTGATGTAAAACGTCCGAATAATTGCATGTAACTACTAAGGTGTAGAAGAACACAGTTTATTTCTACCATTAAAATCCCACTGAAAGGGCTTCCCTGGTGGCGGAGTGGTTGAGAGTCCACCTGCCGATGCAGGGGACACGAGTTTGATCCCTGGTCCGGGAAGATCCCACATGCCGCAGAGCAGCTGGGCCTGAGCCATGGCCACTGAGCCTGCGCGTCCGGAGCCTGTGCTCCGCAATGGGTGAGGCCACAACAGTGAGAGGCCCGCGTACCGAAAAAAAAGAAAATCCTAATGAAAAAATTAAATACCAGGAGCTACTCTTCTTCATTCAGCCAATATTTCTTGAGAATTTATTATTAGGGATATTGTAAAAGTATAAGACATGGGCCCTGTCCTTAAGGAGTTTTGTAATTTTTCTGAGATAAGACATACAGATATAAAGCATCATCATTGTTATTTTCACTACAAGGAATAGGATGGTGACATGGAAAATAATATGGGCTTTTATCTTATTTTATTTATTATTAAAGAGCAACTTTGAAAGCCTGCAGTTGAAATAACTGCAGGAATTTAAGGGAAGGTCGTGATCCCAGGCACCCTGGTTCCTCTGTGGTTCCTCACCCCATCCTGTGCCCAGCATGAATCAGAGAGGGCAACCCCAGCACCTCGCTAGTGTCTGACACGTGGAAGGCCCTCAGTAAACATCCACTGACAATATGGGCTTTTTTTTTTTTTTTATGGCTGCGTTGGGTCTTCATTGCAGCGCGCAGGCTTCTCATCACAGTGGCTTCTCTTGTTGTGGATCATGGGCTCCAGGTGTGCGAGCTTCAGTAGTTGTGGTGTGTAGGTTCAGTAGTTGTGGATCGCATGCTCTAGAGAGCAGGCTCAGTAGTCGTGGCGCATGGGCTTAGTTGCTCCGCGGCATGTGGGATCTTCCCGGACCAGGGATCAAACTCGTGTCCCCTGTATTCACAGGTGGGTTCTTAACCACTGTGCCACCAGGGAAGTCCCACTGGCAAAATGGGCTTTTAAACTTGGTTCCCGTTTTCAGTTCTGCCATGTCATTAACGTATGAGCTCTGCAAAGGTAACTGACTGATCCCAGCCTCAGTTTCCTCGACTGGTAAAGTGAGGATAAGGATGCTAACCATAGAGGACCACTGTAAGAATTAAATGAGAAAATATGTATGAAAATAGCTAAGTAAATGCTTAATATATATCAGGTGCTTGATAAATATTAGTTTATTCTTTAACTGAACTGAAAGGATTATATATTTTTCTCATTTTGATTCATTTATAAATAATAATGCTTTAGTTATATTCAGTGAATATTTAAATTGAAGTTAGCATAAATAAATGAAAAATTTTTAAATTTAACCAAAAAAGGAAAATATTTTGAACTATAAATTCTTAAAAATAAAAAATAAAATTGAAGTTAGCTAAAAACTTCGATCATTTTGAGAATCAAAACTTAATCACTTTAGGGCTTCCCTGGTGGCTCAGTGGTTGAGAATCTGCCTGCCAATGCAGGGGACACGGGTTCAAGCCCCTGGTCTGGGAAGATCCCACATGCCGCGGAGCAACCAGGACCGTGAGCCACAGCTGCTGAGCCTGCGCGTCTGGAGCCTGTGCTCTGCAACAAGAGAGGCCGCGACAGTGAGAGGCCCACGCACCACCATGAAGAGTGGCCCCTGCTCGCCGCAACTGGAGAAAGCCCTCGCACAGAAACGAAAACCCAACACAGCCCAAAATAACTAACTAAATAAATAAATTTTTTTTAAAAAAACTTAATCGCTTTAAAACTTAAACTCAAAGAGATATCCAGAGTTTTAATCAAGTAAACTAGATAAGGGGAAAAAATTAAATATTGTTTTCCTAGAAAAACATTATCATTCCTAGAAAAAATGTTGTCATTCCAACTTGCTCTCTGAATGTAATATCACCTAACATAAGTGCCTTTGTCACATGTAAAACAGTTCCAGATTTTACTTTAGGTCCCATATAGATGTGAGTGTTTCAAAATATGTCCTACATTGGACATTTGTTCATGGTAGGGCATAGGAATTTCTCATTATTTGCTTTGATGGACTGCTGAAAATACCTGTTCCAAATCAGGATGGTTTGTAGGATGATGTCAAGGAGTTTCCTCATTTTCTTTTGGCTGATTCCAAAATACAGAGGAATTTGCAGCTGCATGGAACATAGTAAAGAGAAGTTAAATAACAGTAATTTGTCAGAGATTGACCAGCATTGATCAGAGTAGCCCTGCTCAGTACACAAATTCTCCAGTCTCCTTCCGTTTAATTCAGTAAATATATATTCCTTTTCTGTTTGGTTTTGTTTGGGTTTTTTTGGCTGCACCTCGGGGCTTGTGGGATCTTAGTTCCCGACCAGGGGCTGAACCTGCCCCCTCGGCACTGAGAGCTGGAGTCCTAACCACTGGACTGCCAGGGAATTCTCAGTAAATATATATTCCTGTGATTTATGTTGGGGTCTTCAGGAAGCCCAGTAAATAGCATTGGTCTTCTCTGTCTAAATTGAGAATAAAGGGCAAGTATAAGGTAAATGATGGATCAAGTATCTCCTGAACTGATAAGGACCAACTGGAGGCTGTAGCTTATGAGAACCAAACTGATCTGTCACCTGAACAACTCAGTTAAGTAGATTTCCCAGGCAGCACAGGGCCACACTGGGTCTTGCATGGGGTTATAGGCACTTCTGCCTTTATGGGTCCCTTCTTCCATAACAAAATATTTAAAGATATATTTTATGACTGCACTGATATAAATAAAATATATTAATACCGTATATTAAAACATTTTCTTTACCCTACAAGTTCGTTTATTTCCTTCTCATTTTAAATTGAATGAAAACATTTTCAAGGACCCTGAAAATATCCTGACCCCTAGACACTGGGCCCACTGTGCCTAATGGAGAAATTAGCCCTGGGTAACACACTGGACAAAGTAAGTCATAAATCCTTGGTATGTACTCTCTGAGCAGCCTTATTGTCCAGAGAGAAGAGAGGAAATCAGGCAACCATGCCTAAGTTGTTCTTCCTGAATTTACCAATCAGATGTCACTCTTTCTACTCTGGGATGGGTAAAGAAATAGGGAGAAGCTAGGAGTTACACCATTCTAGCTCAGTCCTCATAAAAGAAAATATCAGTAGAGAAAAAGCAACCCTCTCTTAGCAAGCCTGTCCTTACTACTGAAATGGTTACATTCACTTACCATAATTCGATAATCCTGGCCTTTAAGATTACCCATCTAACTCTTCTTGCTCCAGATTTCAGTTTACTAGAAAACTTTCTGATTATAACTATATGGCCTCCCATATCTTCCTACCAAGAAAGAATGTATCAAGCAGCTGATAAGCCATACAACCTGCTCTCTGGTTACATTTATCATTGTAAATTAATAAATTAGCATCCTGATTTACATATTATTCACACAAGAAATTGGTTGGCATGAGAATCCATGGATTTGTTTAACGCATTCATGTAACTGAATTGACCATGCTATTAAACCAGAAAAGTTGAGGTTGAAAATCTGAATCACTGACAGCTTAATCTAAGGTACTAAAACCCTAGAGCACTCCACCTCCATAGTCAGCAAGTTTTTGTTAGCGGCAGTTCAGTTTTCCCATTCTCTAATCACAGCGTCCCTCACACTACTTCTAATAATAGTGTACCCTTAAATTACATGGGTGGGGGGCCTGTGGGGGGAGAAATACTCTGGCAAAAGTTTTCCACAACTACTTCTTCCCTCCAGTTCTATTCAGGGAATTAAGAATACCACCTGCTTTTCTCCATGAATTATAATTAGGGGAAAATTAATTATCATTAGTTAGTTCTGTGTAAAACAAATCATATTCTTTACAGCAGATCATCCACAGGAAATTTTCATTTGGTCTTAACTACCTCCATGGCCAGACAAGATGTCATCTTGGATCAAGATAAGGAAGAACTGGTGACACAACAAAGTTTATAATGGAATATCTCAGTAGTTATACTCTTTCATTAAACACCTATTGAGAGCCAATGATGTGCCAGTCAGTATGTGCCTAACATAACTGGAGGCTGCAAAGCATTATCTAGCTGTGTGGCCAAGAAGAAAAGGAAACAGATTTTGGTGAATATATATATATATATATATATATATATATATATATATATATTAGTTTCTGACTCGGTGACTGGGATTATTGTCCCCACTTTCACAGGAAATGAGGCACAGAGAGTAAGTAACTTTCCTAAGGTCGTATCTAGAAATCGTGATATAATCATGATGCAATCATGACTGAAACCCAAGCCTGTTCAGTTCATTAAACATTTACTGAGTCCTTACTCTACAGCAGGCCCTGTGATGGGCATTGAGGGTGCAGCCACGGCCTTCCCTTGAAGAACTCCATCAGCTTCCTGCCAGCGGGCCAGTAAACCTACCTATGTGGCCACTCATGCTTTTTGCCAGCCTTCTTGGTTCCATGGGAGCAGCATAACTTCTCCTCCTAACTAAGGCTACTTATTCCCTGTGCTCTAGATCTTACCCCTCACCTTTATTTATTTATTTATCTATTTATTTATAATTTAATTTATTTTTTCTTTTGGCTACTTTGCAAGGCTTGTGGGATCTTAGTTACCAGACCAGGGATTGAAACCGTGCCCCCTGCAGTGGAAGCAAGGAGTCCTGGGAAGTCCCAGGAGACAAGTTTTGCAAATCATATATCTGATAAGGGACTTGTAGCTAGAATGTACAAAGCACTATTGCAACTCAGTAATAAAAAGACAACCCAATTTAAAAATGGGCTAAGGATCTGAGCAGACACTTCTCCAAAGATGGCTAATAAGCATATGAAAAGGTTCAACAACATTAACTATCGGGGAATTGAATGTTTCTGATGCTCTGACATTTTGGGACCTTTCTGACCTGAAGCTCCTGCCCCTCCCCTGCTGGGGTTAGCCAATTTTTATAGACAGTAAAACGACTTGCCTGCAGGCATGCCTTTCATAGACAAACCAACCAATCTACAGCCCAAATCCTTAATCACATTCTTTATCAAACTCTTATACTACAGGCTACTATTTCTCTATCTTACTACCCCAGGCCACGTACCAGACAACTAGGATCAGTCCTTTTGCCCCAGGGCTTATGGAAATTATTCAGCCTAGCCAATCCTAAACCATACTCATCCTCACTTGTTGCTTACCACAGAAATCACAATAAAATTCTTACCCACATTCCCCTCCCCTCCTGACTGAACTTTGTGGTTTCCTCTGCCATGGCATGGTGTGCCCCCTCCTCTTGGGATCTCTGAGCATAACAGTTGTCTTTTCAATGGCAATCTGATCTGTTGACCTTGTCATACCTGAATAATAACAAAATCTATTATTTTGTTTTATTTTTTTGTCCGCAGCATGCAGCATGTGGGATCCTGTGCTCCCCAACCAGGGATCAAACTCATTCCCCCTGCAGTGGAAGCACGGAGCCTTAACCACTGGACCGCCATGGAAGTCCCAAAATCTACATTTTAAGACAAAATTGCAAATTAAAAACAAAATGAAATGCCTTGTCACACCCAGTAGGATGGCTGTTATCAAAAAGATGGACAACAACATGTATTGGCAAAGATGTGAAGAAACTGGAACCCTCATACATTGCTAGTAGAAATGTAAAATGGTGCAACTGAATGGAAAATAGCCTGGAAGTTCCTTAAAAATTTAAACATATAGTTATCACATGACCCAGAAATTCCACTCCTAGGTATATACCCAAGAGAAATGAAAACATGTCCACACAAAATCTTGTACATGAATGTTCACAGCAACATTATTCACAATAGCCAAAGAGTAGAAACAACCCAAATATCTATCAATTAATAGATAGATAGATAAAATGTGTATATCCATGCAATGGAATATTATTCATCCATAAAAAGGAATGAAGAATTGGGAGTTCCCTAGTGGTCTAGTGGTTAGGATTTGATACTTTCACTGCTGTGGCCCAGGTTCAGTCTCTGGTCAGGGAACTGAGATCCTGCAAACTGCACAGCAAGGCCAAAAAATAAGTAAATAAAATGTTTGTTAAAATAAAAAAAAGGAATGAACTACTGATACATACTGCAACATAGATGAAACTTAAAAACATAATTTCAAGAAACCAGTCACAAAGTACCACATTTCCATTTACATGAAAGGCCCAGAATAGGTAAATGTATATAGAGAAAAAGTAGATTAGTGGTTGCCTAGTGACAGGGAGGATGAGTAACAACTAAAGGTTTCTTTTTGGGGTAATGAAAATGTTCTAAAACTGATTGTAGACATAAATGCACAATTCTGTGAATATACTAAAAGCCATTGAGTTGAACACTTTAAATGGGTAATTTGTATGGTTTATGAATTATATTTCAATAAAGCTTTAAAAAAGAGAACTTTTGGGAATTCCCTGGCAGTCCAGTGGTTAGGACTCTACGCTTCCACTGCAGGGGGCATGGGTTCGATCCCTGGTTGGGGAATTAAGATCCTGCTAGCCGCACAGCGTGACCAAAAAATTTTTAAATGAAAACAAATTTAAATTTAAAAATAAATAAAAAAGAAAGCTTTTCAATGGCTTCCCACTGTCCTAAAAATAAAAACTAAATCACTAAGATTAATAGGGAAATAAGGAATCTGGTTCCAGCTAATTTTTGCACTGTCAGCATTCACCAGTCCTCTCTTCATCAGTCATTACCCTCGTCCTTTACTCTAATTCTAGCCATGCTGAATTTTTTTTTCCTTGAATATGTTTGATGGTTTTAAAATATGTCTACAAGATCATTGGCACTTCTCCTTTCAAAAAGTTGAAGTGTAATTCTCTCCCCTTTAAATATGGGCTAGACTTAGTGACTCACCTCTAATGAGTAGAATGTGGTAAAGTGATGTTGCATGACTTCTAAGACTAGGTCATTAGGCATTGTGACCTCCTTGCTCTCTCTTGGGGAAGTTACCATATTTCAAAGATACTCAAGCAGCCCTATGGATAGACTCATGTGGTAGTGAAACAGGAAGGAAGTGGGTAGGACACAACCTTTGAAGAATGACATAGCCTGAGGACATGACATAAACTGATTAGAACCGAAAGGGTCCAATATGGCGGACAACAAGTCGACATCCACTAGAACTTGAGCCTCGGTATATGCTCATTGTACTACATTAGCATGCTAAATGACACACTGGCAGGCGCCTTGACAGTTCCAAGGCCAACCATAAGGATCAAAAAGTGGGTGGTGGCCCAATTCCTGGAAAACCCAGCCCCTTCGTGGAATAGCTAGAATACTCCTTCCACCATAAAAACTGACAACCCCATACCCTGGTGCTGCTCTTGCATTCTGAGATGGTCTGTGGAGTGTGTTTCTCTAAATAAATCCACGTCTCACCTATCACTTTATCTCTCACTGAATTCTTTCTGCAATGAGACATCAAGAACCTGAGCTTCATTAAGTCCTGAAACCAGGTGTGTGATCTCAGTTGGAAGACCTTGGGTTTTGGCCATGTTCAAGTCCCGGCCTCTTGGGTTTGAGTCCCAGTCTGGGTTTTGGCCAGGTTCAAGTCCTGGCAAGTGGGTTCAAGGCCCAATCTGAGGTGCACGGTTTCAGTAGGGAACTGAGGCCTCCTGCCAACAATCATGTGAGTGAGCCATTTGGAAGCAGATCCTCCAGCCAAATTTATTAAGCATCCAGATGACTGCAGCCCCAGCCAATATCTTGATGGTAACCTCATGAGAGACCCTGAGCCACAACTACCCAATTAAGTCACTTCCGAATTCCTGACCACAGGGACTTCCCTGGTGGTCCAGTGGTTAAGACTCTGCACTTCCACTCTTCCCTGGTCAGGGAACTAAGATCCTGCATACCTCACAGTGCGGCGAAAAATTAAAAAAAAAAAAAAAAAAGAAAAGAAAAGAAAAGAAAGAAAAGAAAAAGAAAAAAAATTCCTGTCCACAGAAACTGTGAGATCATTTTTTTAATTTTTTTAATTTGATATTTTTATTTTAAGCTACACAAACAAGCAAACAAACAACAAAAAACTTGAAATAGGCTTTTCAAGTTATGTAAATTCCTCCTTTGCAAGGAAGCAGAAGTTAGATCAGTGCAAGTTACCCTCAAGGCCACATACATCCTGCTTTACGGCTGCTTGCTCTCTGTTGGGTTTTGATCCTTCTTTGAGTCATAGTCTGGATCATTTTCCTCATCTTCTTCTTCCCCTTTCTCATCCTCTTCTTGAACTTCTTCATCATAATCATCATCATCTTCTTTAGTAACTTCTCCAGTAAAGTATACACTGATCTTGGGACTATACATTCGTATAAAAAGTGATGACTTCCAAGGTCTGCAGGAAAGATAGCTTCAGCAGCAGCATCCAGATCTCCACTCTCAGGAACTTCAGGAGGTGCAAAAATATTAAAGAGTATTAGAAATTGTTTTGGTCACAGTACAAACTGCCCCAAGTCCCTTGTTTCTGCTTCTTAATGATTTTCAAAGTGACAATTCTTTCCTTTTTTCCAATCTATGTGGACCTTGTACAACTCTTAATTTCTGGTCTATCAAAAGAAAAATGAACAGAACCATCTGGTTCTGACTTCATACTATGTGTCTTTGTCAACAGTTCATTTGTAAAATATTCACTGGGTTCAAAGTGAAACTCTAAGACAAAACTCATAGGCTGGCCTGCATCTAAGGACTTCACTTTAATATCTTTCAAGTGCTTCAGAATATGTTTATCATGTTCCTGAAACATATCACTGAGCAAGTCAACATTCTTAAAAAACAGTCAACCAAATTTCAGGAATTCCCTTGGGTTCCTCTTTTTCTTTATCTTTTTTCTCATCTTCAATCTTGGCCTTTTCTTTCAGTTCCTCCAAAATTTCATTTTCCTCATCTGGTTTCCATTCACATTCTTCTTATATAGGTTCATAAGTGATCTCAAATCGCTTATCAAATAGAGGCTGATAGAGAACAGCATATTTTCCTTCAAGATCATGAACTTCCTCATAGAATTTGGCTTCTGTCTGTGCACATTTAACTTGAAGGATTTTCAGAGCGTTCACTTGTCTTTTACCTACCCTAGGCAAGCTTTCAATGTATTCTGTTGGTGTTTCTACCAGACCATCAAATCTTTCTTGAAGGGCTGCAAGCATCTGAGGATTTTGCAACATCTGAACAGTCAGCTGACCTGTTTTGAGTTTTGATTCTTCATCAATTTCTTCTTCTTCTACTTCTTCAACATCAACCAAACCTTGATCAAGTTCAGACTGCTCTTTCTTGTCAATGTCTGCGTTACTGTAAGAACTCCAAATATTGGTGGCTAGCACAGGGAACCAGGTGTCCAGAGCTGCACAGGTAGTGACTCAGGGTGGCAGCCAGGGTGGGTGGCAGAAGGTGGCACCATGAGCAGATGATGCTAAAAAAGCAAATATTTGTTTCTTAAGACACTAAATTTGGGGGCTTAAAAAAGAGATAACTGGGCTTCCCTGGTGGCTCAGTGGTTGAAAATCTGCCTGCCGATGCAAGGGACACGGGTTCGTGCCCCGGTCCGGGAAGATCCCACATGCCGTGGAGCGGCTGGGCCCGTGAGCCATGGCCGCTGAGCCTGTGCTCCACAACGGGAGAGGCCACAACAGTGAGGGGTCCGCGTATCGCAAAAAAAAAAAAACAAACAAAATTATTAAATCCACAGGCCACCAAAAAAAAAAAAAAAAAAAGATATAACTTATATAATATTACATGCTACAAGTCACCCTCAAGCCAAACATCTTAAGATGTTTACCTCACTAATCCTCAGTCATCCTTAAGATGTTCCCCAGTCATCCTTATCCTTATCAGCTTCAAGATCATTTTTTCCAGGCTTCTGTAACTACTGATTAGGTCCCTCTGCTACTTGGTACCATAGCAAATATCCATTAGTTGAATCATTTGTACACCCCTATAGACTCTTAAGTTCAATGAGGTCCCATATAGGATCTGTCTTGTCAACGTCGTGTCCTTAGCACCTGCCACGGTGCCTGACATATGGTAAACTATAAATAAATATTTGGAGAATGAATAGTTAAATGAGTGCATGATTGAATTGGGAAATATAAGGAGATAATATAAATGTAATGAAATAAAGAACCCATGTGTGGGACTTCCCTGGTGGTGCAGTGGTTAAGAATCCGCCTGCCAATGCAGGGGACATGGGTTCTAGCCCTGGTCTGGGAAGATCCCAAATGCCGCGGAGCAACTAAGCCTGTGTGCCACATCTACTGAAGCCCGCACGCCTAGAGCCCGTGCTCTGCAACAAGAGAAGCCACCTCAATGAGAAGCCCGTGCACCGCAATGAAAAGCAGCCCCTGCTTGCCGCAACTAGAGAAAGCCTGTGCGCAGCAACGAACACCCAACACAGCCAAAAGATTAAAAATAAAATAACAGACAAAAGAACCCACGTGTGCAGAGGCTGCTATGAGAGCACAGAGTAATGGCATTTAATTCAATCTTCACTCCCTTACGGTGTGACTTTTTGGCAAGTTACTAACATCTCTATCTCTCACTCTCTCTAAGGGTCATTTTCCTTATGCATAAAATTAGGATAAGAGTTCCTGCCTCACAGGGTTGTTACATTCATAAGCTAATACCTAGTAGAAAAAATGATAATAACACCTGGGGATTTAGAGAAGAGCTCCATGAGAAATGAATGCCTGGGTAGTATTAAAGCGTGAGTAAAAATTAGGCAAAAAGGTGGGGGGAAAATCTAGGCAGACAGAAAAGCAGAAACAACGTTTCAGAGGTTAGAGGTAGCGAAGTGCTTGCAGAAAACTTCACACAATTCGTATCCCTAGAGTATAAAGTGCAGTAAAGGGAAGTGCCAGCTGGTGAGACTAGAGATAGGGAGGTAGGGATAGCAACATGGAAGGCTTCTTATGTTATATTACACTTTTGGAATTTATTCTGAAAAAAAAATTAGGACCATTGAATGGGAGTGAGTTGGTCATATTTGCATTTTGAACATATTATTCTGATTAGCTTAAAAATCAGTAATCTTCACACCCACTGAAATGGCTATAATTAAAAAGATGGACAATAATACGTGTTGGCAAAGATGCAGAGAAATTGGAACAATCATACATTGCCATTGAAAATGAACAATAGTGCAGCTGATTTGGAATTCCTATTTTCTGTTTTTTTGATAGTGGCCATCCTAATGGATGTGAGGTGATATCTCATTGTGCTTTTGATATGTATTTTCCTGATTACTAGAGATGTTGAGAATCTTTTCATAAGTGTGTCACTTATTTGTATATCACCTTTGGAGAAATGTCTATTCAAATCCTCTGCTCATTTTTTAATCAAGTTATTTGATTTTTTATTGTTAAGTTGTAGGAGTTGTAAAATATATTCTGGATATTAACCCCTTGTCAGATATATGATTTACAAATATTATCTCCATTTAGAAGGTTGTCTTTTTACTCCATTGACTGTGCTCTTTAATGCACAAAAGTTTTAGTTTGAAGTAGTCCCATTTTTCTATTTGTGCCTTTGTTGCCTGTGCTTTTGATGTCATATCCAAGAGACCACTCATTGCCAAGTCCAATGTCATGAAAACTTTGACACTTTCTTAAATACCAAGAATGCTCTCCAGGGAATTCCCTGGGGGTCCAGTGGTTAGGACTTGGCGCTTTCACTGCAGTGTCCCAGGTTCAATCTCTGGTCAGGGAAATAAGATCCCGCAAGCCACTCAGTGTGGCAAAAAAAAAAAAATGCTCTCCAGATCCAGATTTTTCTGTTTACCTGCGATGAAAGCCAAGTTTTTTCTTTCCAGTCCATCGCCAGCAAATACTTTTGTAAAATACAATAAAAATTAATTACTAGAAAGTGACTTTAAAAAGAAAAAGACCTCAAAAATGCAAGCTGACATTTTTATTATTAAATGCAACAAACATAAATTATTCTGTCAAATTGCTATAAAAGTTTCTAAATGTTTGTTCTCAATTTCCATGATTATCTGGACATGGACAGGTAATACTAGTTCAGGAACTAACTCTAGTCCACGGTGCACACTCTGAGACTTTGAGTAGCACTCCTCTAGATCTTCCTCAAGGGTGTGGTATGGCAAGTAAGGTGAGGTAACTACTGTGTCATTATGTAGCCATGGTGCCTCTATGGCTTACAGACAGACCATCCCAAAATAGTTAGGATTTCCTATAAACACACAAGGACTGAGAATTCCTTCAACATGACTGATCTTCACTGTGACAATGCACAGTGGTCTAAACGACTCCTCTACATCACCACAGTTAGGTACAACAAGGACTGAAAAGAATAAAAAAAATCACTCTCACTGTATCAGAGTCCCCATAGCAGCTCAAACACCTGCCTCCTCCATCTCCCACTTAGTCAACGAAAAATCCTGCAATTAGCAAGGGAGGATCCTTTCCTGACACCACCCATGTGTAAAAGTGCGTGTAGAAATACTTGAAGAATTTTTACTTCTTTTACTTTATCTCAAGGTTTTTAGGAGAAAAATCAACACCAGAAGAATTTAGAGAAAATGCTTCTGATTCTGTTGATGTCACATCATCTTAGTAAGAAAAGCTACGGAACTCATTATTATGGCGGTGCCACACCTGTCCTTTTTGCAACATGCATCAATACAGCTCTGGCATCTCAAATATACTGGGAGGAAGTCACTCTGACCCAATCCTATACAGTATTTCCTAGAAAGAGACCAACTCTTCCTATGAACAGAAGAGAGGACTCAGAAATACCTACAACACACTCATAAAAAAGGCAAACGGATTGGAAGGGTGACTCTGGAATTTGTCCTGAAGCTGTAAGTTTGCACAACAAGTAGGCTACTTTTACTTAGATTGTATGTTTATTTGTAGTGGTTTATAGGGGTGAGGGTAGCTGATGAAGAATAAGATACCCTTCTAGGGCCAGGATTAAGGTGGAGCAAGTAAATCACTAAACTAGGGGGTAAAACTTAAGGGGTGCCCAAAAAGCTCAGTAATCAAGATAAATAATATTTAATACAATATTTTTAAAAATAAAAATTGGTGCAGAAAGCCCCAAAAAACCAGAATATCAAAATTTTAAAGATAGGATCAGTATTGCTAATTTTCTCTGTGGTCTCAGGCTTCGGCATAGCTAGGCATATCACTGCTTGGCACTGCCATTGAACCACAAGTACATGCAGAAAGAAATGCTTTCAGAAAACTGTTGGTTTTTGATTTTTGTTTTTTTTATTTTCAACAAAGTCTGGATAGTCATGATCAAAGCAAATGCTTGGAAGTCACCTCTACAATTCCCAGGATTAAGATGGCTGATCACTGACCCTTCTAACCTCTTCTTTTGAAAATCTCCTCCAGGGAATTCTCTGGCGGTCCAGTGGTTAGGACTCCGCACTTTCACTGCCAAGGGCCTGGCATTCAATCCCTGGTTGGGGAACTAAGATCCGCATGGTGCAGCCCCCCGCCCCCGCAAAAGTCAGAACAAGAAACAGAAACACAAACCCCATCTTCAATAAAACTAGGAAATATTTGTACCCCCAGACCCCAACATATGAAGACAAAAAGCAGGTGGAGGAATGGTTAGCAGAACTTTCTTGGAGAAAACCCTCAAGAAGCAAGACTACCTCGGGAAGGATTGGAGCCTGCAGTACCCTGGAAGACAGTGGTAGGAATATAGGGCATTGAAAGCGATGAGTGGGGTCTGAAAAGACTAAAAAAAGCAGTTAGCACTCCAAGCCCCATTCCCACCAGTCAGCCAACCACCCCTCCCCCACTCCCACATTACTTTATCTGGGGGGAGGCTTCCTGGGGAGCAACAGGCAGGAAGACGGCAGGAGTGAGGATTTAAGGAAAATGAAAGTCTTCCTACTGAACTGAGATTCCTCAGTCGGCTTACCTCACCCTGTGCTACAGTGCCAATGGCCAGGCTTATCCTTCCCGGCAGATTACAGGCTCTTTCTCTTGATAAAACCAAATTGCTACAGAGAAAATACCTACACACACTGACATTTGGGGGACCACATTCACACCCACACCCACAAGCTGGCTGACTACCTCTTTAATCTAAAAATAAGCCCACAAGCTGACAAGAACTGCCCACTCACACAGAGTTTCCAATCATCTTTGCAGCAATTCATTTGAAAATCTGAACAAACATTCAAGGATCATCAGATCTTTGAGGAAAGTTTCCAACAGTAAGGACAGAGTTCAAAACAAATAAACTGGAGGGGGAAAAGAAGAACTCAAGAGGAAACAGATAATGCAGACGGTAGATTAACATTAAATTAACATTCTCAGGGAGATAAGATTTTATATCCCTGAAATAAGACTGAAATTCTCTCAGGAAAGAAGGAAAGAAAGGGGGAGAGGGAGGGAAATGAAAGGGAGGAGGGAGAAACATTAGAGAACATTAGGTGCTTTGGGACATTAAAAATGAGGGTGAAGTAAAAAAGATAAGAAAATTAAAAGATTAAGTCAGGAAATTCAACAACTAACTAAAAGAGTTCTCAAAAGAGAGAACGGTGGGAACAAAATTATCAAGGAAATAGTACAAGAACATTTCCCAGAAATAAAGGCCAAGTCTCCAGTTTAAAAGAGTATATTGAATATACAAATATGGAATCATTATGTTGTACACCTAATATAACTAATGTAATATAATGTTATGTGTAATTACATTTCATTTTTTTTTTAAAAAGACCATATTGAGTGCCCAATATAATAATTTTTTTTTTTTTGCGGTACGCGGGCCTTTCACTGTTGTGGCCTCTCCCATTGCGGAGCACAGGCTCTGGATGCGCAGGCTCAGCTGCCATGGCTCACAGGCCCAGCCGCTCCGCGGCATGTGGGCTTTTCGTGGACCGGGGCACGAACCCGTGTCCCCTGCTTTGGCAGGCAGACTCTCAACCTCTGCGCCACTAGGGAAGCCCATTGAGTTTGTTTTAAAGAAAAACATTTTTACAGTACATTTTCCTGGTATTCAATTAATATTAAATATATATAATATACATAATATTTGTATAATAAGCATAGTAATGTATAAAAATATTTATACCCTTGATTCACTAATCTCACTTTTTCTTCTTCCTTAGTAATAAAATCCCTGATTTTCATCCTGGATGAGGCCACCCAGAATAAAGACTACATTTTCCAAATCCCCATGTAACTAGGTGTGGTCATGGCTAAACTCTGGGCAATAAGAAGTAAGCCCAGAAGTTATGTGTGCAGCATCCAGAAAGTGTCTTTGAAGGGAGAGGGTAAGCACTTCTCTCCTTTATCTTTTCTGTTGGCTGGAATGAGGACAGAATGACTGGAAGTTAAGCAGCCATCTTGGATGATGAGGCAAAAACTACATCTTAAGTCTGAGTAAGTAGCAAGATAAGAAGAATTTGTGAAGCCTTTACCAGCCTTGGAATACTCATCTCCAGACTTTTTTTACATAAGAGAAAAATGAACTTCTCTTTTCTGTAAGCCATTGTTTATTTGGATTTTCTGTCAGTCACAGCTGAACCTAATCCTAATTAATACTTTTACTTACCTACCTTTAATCTTCTTTCTGCATATTTGTTTCCATTCTTCCCTGCCATGTGCCAGACACATCTACTTTTCTCTTCCTCTCCATCACTTTTCCTGTCCTTATTCCAATAAGTGTTTATTGAGCAATGCTATCTACTAGATTCAGAAGAACAAAAACGCAGATGATTCTGGCTCTACCATTTAGGCATTCATGGTCTAATTAGGGGCGACTTGTAAGCAGGTGCAATATGGTGCAAAAAATACCATAAGGAGGTATGTACAAAAGACATGGAGAGAACTTTGAGACTCAACTCATGCGTAAGCTTTCCTGTTTATCCATAAATCTGTATATCTTAAACAAAATTCTTTTATCTTCTTTCTTTGTTTCAGCTGTCTTTCTCCTTCTCTAGTATGTTAAATGTTATCGTGGTGACATAACAAGACTGGCATGAGATGGGTATTACTAGGTCCTTGGGCCTGTTCTTTTCCTTTTGGACCCAAAAACCTTAAAAAGGAGGTGGAAGTGAAATTGATGTTTGTAGATGTCAAGAGTCCTTAAAATATCGCGGGATGATAGAAAACCTGCAAATGTGAAATGTTAAAATGTGGGTCAATTGGTAGGTTTAGAATCTTCTATTTTTTTTTTAACATCTTTATTGGAGTATAACTGCTTTACAATGGTGTGTTAGTTTCTGCTGTATAACAAAGTGAATCAGTTATATATATACATATGTTCCCATACCTCTTCCCTCTTGCGTCTCTCTCCCTCCCTCCCACCCTCCAATTGTTTTTTGTCTGTGTGCCATGCATATAACATTAGGTACTCAGAGGACTAAAAGATTAAATAGAACACTATCTGTGCTCTCGTGGAGTATATGTGCTTAATGGATTACAGTAGACCATAGGGTAAGGACCAAAATAGAATTTTAAAATGCTTCTTGTTTCTCCAGGGCAAGATGAGCTACCTGACTCCTGAGCCATGGACTACCTGGTGAGAGAATTGTAAACCAGAGACATCTTGACTCCTGAAACTACGATTAAGAAATGTCATAGGGGGCTTCCCTGGTGGCGCAGTGGTTGAGAGTCCGCCTGCCTATGCAGGGGACACGGGTTCGTGACCTGGTCCACGAAAAGCCCACATGCCGCGGAGCGGCTGAGCCCGTGAGGCATGGCCGCTGAGCCTGCGCATCCGGAGCCTGTGCTCCGCAACGGGAGAGGCCACAGCAGTGAGAGGCCCGCGTACCGCAAAAAAAAAAAAAAGAAAAAAGGAAGAAATGTCACAGAAATGTCATAAGTCATGATTAACCCCAGCTTCTTCGTTCTTCCCCTTTAAGAAACCCCTAGGACTTCCCTGGTGGCACAGTGGTTAACAATCTGCCTGCCAATGCGGGGGACACAGGTTCGAGCCCTGGTCCAGGAAGATCCCACGTGCCGCAGAGCAACTAAGCCTGTGCGCCACAATGACTGAGCCTGTGCTCTAGAGCCCGCGAGCCACAACTACTGAAGCCCATGTGCCACAACTACTGAAGCCCCCATGCCACAACTACTGAAGCCAGCGCGCCTAGAGCCTGTGCTCCGCAGCAAGAGAAGGCCGCGCATTGCCACGAAGAGTAGCGCCCGCTTGATGCAACCAGAGAAAACCTGCGTGCAGCAACAAAGACCAAACGCAGCCAAAAATAAATAAATAAATTTATATATATATAAAAAAAAGACCTCCTGACTCAGAGACAAGCTGGAGTTTGATCCGAGGCTGTCTCCCACTCCCCTTGCTTGTTGCCCTGCAATAAAACCTTAGTATGTTGCAAAAAAAAAAAGAAAAAATATTGCTCCTTGAACAGACGACAGCACAATTAATTTTGGTTTTTGAAATTTTTACTTATATATTTATTAAAAATTTGAGTATTTCTTGGTGTGTAGAGATTATAAGAGCATGTGCATCAAAATCCGCTGTGAAGTTTTATTTTATTATGAAATATTACAGACATAAGAATAGTACAAATATAAAGAACACCTGTGTACCTCCTACCCAGCTTAACAAATAAAATATTGAAACCCTCTCAGGACTTCCCTGGTGGTCCAGTGGGTAAGACTCCGTGCTCCCAATGCAGGGGGCCCAGGTTCGATCCCTGGTCAGGGAATTAGATCCCACATGCTGCAACTAAGAGTCTGCATGCCACAACTAAAAGATCCCACATGCTGCAACTAAAAAAGATCCCACATGCCACAACTAAGACCCAATACAGCCTAAATAAATAAATAAATATTTTAAAATAAAAAATAAAACCCCCTGAATTCTCTTCCCTATTCTTAGTCCCTCTCACTCTACAAAAGGCAGCCCCTATC
Source organism: Kogia breviceps (assembly GCF_026419965.1). NCBI lineage: Eukaryota > Metazoa > Chordata > Mammalia > Artiodactyla > Physeteridae > Kogia > Kogia breviceps. The sequence goes on from NC_081315.1 coordinate 83,713,879, forward strand.
CCGAAATGATTATCATTGCCATATACATCTTTATATTTTTATAACATGCATATATGTCTCTAAAGAATAATTGTCATTGCCTTAAGTTGTAAATGACTTATATAAATAAAATCATTTTCTTGTATTTTTCTACAACTCGTTGTTTTGCTTTTTATTACGTTTTTGAGATGTATTCAAGTTGGTTCATGTAGCTATACTTCACCCCACTTACCTGTATTTTTAAAAATCCTAGCATCCCCAAACTAAGTTATAGTGATAGAAATCAGAAGAATGGTTGCCTCTGATAGGCTGGAGCAAATTGGACTGGACACAAGGGAATATGAGGATGATGGAAATGTCCTATATCTTGTTTTGGGTGGTAGTTACTGGGTTTATATAGTTGTCAAATTCACTGAACTGAACACTTTAAGATCTGTGCATTTCATTGTAAGCAAATGTTATCTCCACAAAAACATTAAAAACAAGCAAGCAAAAACAATTTTAAAAAACCTCTAGCCGTGGGGATTATAATTCAGTAGGTCTGTGGTGGGGACCATCATGTGTATTTTCTTTATAAAGTTCTAGGTATAATTCTGAAGGGCACCTCCAGCTGCAGACAACTGCCCTAGAATGCCACAAAATTGGAGTAGGAATTCAGAAGAAGAGTCATCTGTCAAAGACCTAGAAACCTCTCATGGTATTTTTCTGTCCTTCCTAAACCCATTATAGTAAAGATGGAGTTGCATATTTTACAAGAGTAGAGATAGCAGTGTTTGACCTTGAATCAAGCATTGATGGCAGCTAGGCCTGACTGCAATAAAGCTAATACGTTTACAACTTAGTAATGGACACCTTAATTGGATTTAATTCTTTCTCACATATTGGTGAAGGCACAACCAGGAACATATCTCTGTCTTGCACATCTAGGAGGTATGCCTCCCCAAATGACCTAATCTCCCACCACCTTCTTTATCTTTTACCTTTGTTCTCCTATCTTAAGTTCTTTTCACAGTCAAGTCAAGGAAAGTTCACTTTCAGCATGATTTGATTTTTTATCTTTTAATTCTTTAAAAAAATTTTTTAAATTTTGTTTATTTATTTTAGGCTTCGTTGCTGTGCGTGGGCTTTCTCTAGTTGCAGTGAGCAGGGGATACTCTTCGTTACGGTGTGCCAGCTTCTCATTGCGGTGGCTTCTCTTGTTGCGGAACACGGGCTCTAGGCACGCGGGCTTCGGTAGTTGTGGCATGCAGGCTCAGTAGTTGTGGCGCATGGGCTCAGTTGCTCCGCGGCATGTGGGATCCTCCCGGACCAGGGATAAAACCTGTGCCCCTGCATTGGCAGGCAGATTCTTAACCACCACGCCACCAGGGAAGCGCACAATTTGATTTTTTTAAAATCTGATTTGTCAATGACATTTTGAGAAGCTGTTTCGTGTAGAGCACCGTTTTAAGGATGATGGGCCTGCCTCCAATAAGTTCAGGGAGAGGTACCTGCCTAATGATGCTTATTGGAGGATTTTTTTTGAGTATTTTTAGCCATATATCTGATGGATACACACATGCACATTTCTGATGGTTACAAAAGCATGCGTATATGTATACGCCACTGTATTTTTAATTTTTTCTTCCAGTTTTATTGAGATATAATTGATGTACAGCATTGTATAAGTTTAAGGTGTACAGCACAATGATTTGACTTACATATTACCACAATGAATTTAGTAAATATCCATCATCTCATATTGATACAAAATTAAAGGAATAGAAGAAATTTTTTTGTCCTTCTGATGAGAACCCTTAGGATTTACTCTCTTAACAACTTTCATATATAATATACAGCAGTGTTAATTATATTTATCGTGTTGTACATTATGTTGTAAGGATTTTTTTAAATTCAACCTAAGTTGGATGTACTCTCTTCCTGGAGAGGACCCTAGTATGGCATTCCTTATGTGCATTTCAGCACAGTGTCCTGGCCAGTGGTCTTGTGCCTCCTATCTCCCATGTCCTCACTTCATTATTGAAAACCCTCGTCAAATTTCAGCTCTCCCATACTAGGTGAATGTGAAGATTCTCACTTTCCTCAAAAACAGCTGCCAAAGAACAATTGATTAAATTGGAGTCTATTTATATTTCTACTGTAGAAAACAAACTTTTTTTCTCATTAAGAAAGCAATGCATGCTTGTATCAATTAGGAGTGTATAATTGCAAACAGCATAACACAATTTGGTAACTTAATAAAAAAAGAATTTATCATAAATATATCAGAGTTGTTTATAGAATCAAAGGAAGAACTGAAGACATGGGTGTCTGAAAAGATAGCAGCAAGGGCAGCCCCCAGAACCTGGAACTAAATGACCAATCCTTTCAAGGGCTGCCTTTCAACAAATATTCACTGAACTCCAGCTACACACCTGGCACCACCCTGTGTCCAATACAAGCAAACACGATGCTTGTCCTTCAGGAGAGGAAAAGGAGGAGAGTCAAGCAAGGCTTTACCAAAGAAAAAACGCTTGAAACAGGTCTTAAATTAGAGCTTGCTGGGTGGATCAGGGAGAAAATAGCATGGATAATTGTACAAAGATGCCAAAAATCATGGATGGCGTATAGGGGGAGGGACAGTAGTTAGGGAGACAGGGAAGGATACTGGAGGACTCTATGTCCAGTCCCCAAAACTGAAGGGGAATTCTGTGGGGTATGGAGGTTGGGGGTCAGGAGAAGGGGGAGGAACTCAGTCTTGATTGTACCTGGACAGTGATGACTGATGGAAATGCATCTATCTGAAGCTTCATTTGCACCCAAATCACATAAGAATGTAAATTTAAAGTCAGAGGAAGTTGGCCTGAGACTAGCTGGGTGGTGTAATGCTTCCAAACAGGTCAAAAGACCCAGAAGTCTGATATAAATTTGGTGAACAAGAATCAAAGAATAAAAAAACCTGGACAACAAGAACAAGAATGTTCTGAGTGAACACCAGAGACAGGAGTTTAGTGCTCACAGATAGACCATGTGTGAGTGAACCAGCTCCGTTTTAGAGCTAGGGATGTTGCAGACATCGTTATGTCATGAAACACTTAGATTTAATCATAGGTGATTAGGAAGAAGACAGGGGAAATGGAGATGCTCACCATTATTTTGAGTATTTACTAATGCCAGGCATTGTGCTAGGAATTTTGCACACATTATATAATTTAATCTTCAGAATAATCTTATGAGATAGATACTATTATTTATCTCTCTTTTGTAGGGGAGGAAACTAAAAGACAGAAATGCTAAGTAGCTAGCAAGCTACAGAACCAGGGTTTGCTGGCTCTTTCTGACTTACCATGATATGACTTTTTTATTTATTTAAAAGAAATTTTATTTGGTTGTGCTGGTGTTAGTTGTGGCAGGTGGGCCTCCTTAGTTGCAGCACACGAGCTCCTTAGTTGTGGCATGCAAACTCTTAGTTGCAGCGTGCAAGTGGATCTAGTTCCCTGACCAGGGAAGTCCCACCATGATGTGACTTTAATCAGGAGAAGAACATAATCAGTTTGGAAATTTAGAAAGATCTGTCTGGGGGACTTCCCTGGTGGTCCAGTGGGTAAGACTCTGTGCTCCCAATACAGGGGGCCCAGATTCCATCCCTGGTCAGGGAACTAGATCCCGCATGCATGCCACAACTAAGAAGTTCACATGCCACAACTAAAAAAAGATCCCTCATGTCATACCTAAGACCCAGCATAGCCTAAATAAATAAATAAATATTTTTTTTAAAAAAAAGAAAGATCTGTCTGGTGACAGCATGAAAGGAATTCAAGAGAGTAAGTGTATGGCAGTGGCAAGTAGGTAAGCAGAGACAGTATGAATGATGAGTGAAGGCAGGGAGACTAATTAGGAGACTGTTGTGATGTTCTGGAAAAGAGATGTTTAGGATCTAAGCCAGGGTGATTGCAGAAGGGATTAAAAACTAGAGTACAAATTAGAAGAAGGGAAAAAAAGGGAATAGAGTTATCAGAACTTGGTGACCTCAATCTTAGCTCTGGGGACATGCCATGGAAGGGGGACTGGCTCTGTGCTCAGTTGTGTGTAGGGAACCAAGTGTTGGGAATCTGAGTCTGTGGCGATTTGGGCCAACTATTATGAGTGAAAGAGACTTCTCATTTTGTTGCCAACCCTCATACATACAGAGTCATACAGGAAATGCACACGGAGGTTGTGGGGAACAGCTCTTGAGGTTGTGGGAGGAGAACTAAGGGTGACACGTCCCTGGGCACAGGTCCAGATAAATAAACACTATGCTGAGCCTCCAGTGTCTTCCTGCTTACCCACGGTAGAGGTTACAGAGGTAGTTATGGCAGTGGTAGCAGACCCTTAGCTTCAAGAGTGGGTATTTGAGCTTTAGCCCTGCAGGTTCCATTGGAAATTCAGTGGTCAGGATCCCTCCATGGCTGACCAAGCAACCCATAAAGAGCAAATGGAACAGGCTCTCTGGTTTCTTTGAGGCCATTGTTCTTAGGCCTGAGTAAACCCCTGGGGATATTGGATGTATCATGAGTAAAGAAAGTCTTGGAAGAAAATAAACTGTCTCTTAACCACTAAATAGAAGCTCCAGTATTCAGTTAAAATACTGAAAAAAAATGTGTCCAGTGTAGTGGAACATCAATAAAAGGTTATATTTTAGGCAGAGAGAACAGCATGCACAAAGTTCAAGGTTCAGGGTTCAGGGTTCAGGGTTCAGCACATACTGATTTGAAACTAATTACACTAATGATATCCTGCTACTTACACAAGCAAGTTGCTCCTCCTCTTCTATTGTTTATCCTAGTCAATGAATGAAGTGTAAAATTGGAGGAGTGACAACAGAAAAAAATTTTAAAACTTAAGAGGGCTTATCATTTGAGGTCTTGTAAGACATGTTAAAATGTCTTTGTTCACTGTCATCCATTGATTCTGAAAAATTCTGAGCTCTTTGAATACTCTATTTCATTCCATTCTCTGCTTCTGAACCACTGTTAGAAACATATTCGGTCTTCTTGTTCTATTCTTTACATCTCTCTTTTTTTTTTTTTTTTTTTTGCGGTACGCGAGCCTCTCACTGTCGTGGCCTCTTCATGTCGTGGAGCACAGGCTCCGGACGCGCAGGCTCAGCGGCCGTGGCTCACGGGCCCAGCCGCTCTGTGGCACGTGGGATCCTCCCGGATCCTCCCAGACCAGGGCACGAACCCGTGTCCCCTGCATCGGCCGGCAGACTCTCAATCACTGCGCCACCAGGGAAGCCCTCTTTACGTCTCTTAACTTTTTATATGTTTTATTTCTTTAGCTCTCTACACTATATACTATGTATTTCTCCCTAGATCAATTTTCCAACCCCTTAACTTTCTCTTTAGCTAGTTTAATCAGCTGTTAGACCTGTCCATAATTTCTAAAATTTCAAAAACTACATTTTTCTTTTCTAGAAATACTACTCATGAACTTTCTTTCCCTTCTTTTTCTCCTTGTACTTCTCCTCCTCCTCCTCCTTCTTCTTCCATAAAAGGTTAAGAGTTATTTTCAAAGCTCTTTGTCTTTTCCCAATAATGTCTTGTTTTTGTTCTAATGTTTTAAATTCCTTATTACACGCCTTTATTATTTTAATATATACTTAATTTATACTGTCTACTGAATAGCCTAGTTATCTGTGATCCTTGGGGATCTCATTTTGCTGATTATCGTTTCTCTCTTTATCAATGGAGGCTAGTAGTTTCCCTGTGTGTTTTGAAATTTTTTGTTGTAATCTCATGTTCAGCTGGGCTTTATCTCTGAGAATCCTATAAAGTCTGAGTTAAGAGTATGTACCTCCAGGGAAGTTTTTGTATTTTCTAGGAACATAGTAAGAGCAGGCCACTTTTTTCCATCTGCTTTATTGAGGTATAATTTATATACAATAAGATTCAGTAACTTAAAGTGTACTATTCAATGAGTTTTGCTAAATGTAAACAGTCTTGTAACAACCACCATAATTAAGGTATAGAATATTTCCATAACCTCATAAAGTTCCTTTGTGCCTCCTTGTGGTCAATCTTCTTCCCTCACCCCTGGCCCCAAGCAATCACCGATTTGCTTTATGTCACTACTCTTTTGCTTCTTCTAGAATTTCATATAAACGGAATCATACACTATGTAGTCTTTGGTTTCTGATCCTTTCCTTTAGCATAATCCTTTTGATATTCTTCTATGTTGATAAGTGTATTAGTAATTTATTCATTTCGTTGATAGGCCATAATTAGTTTAACTATTCACCAATTGATGAATATTTAGGTTCTTTCCAGTTTTTTACTATTATTGATAAAACTGCTATGAAGATCTGTATATAAGTCTTTATGTATACCTTAGTTGTCATTTATCTTGGGTAAATACCTAGAAGTGGGATTCCTGGGTTGCATGATAGATGTATGTTTATCTTTATAAGAAACTGCCAGACTTTTCCAAAGTGGCAATTTGGAAACTGCCAAGCTTCTCTGAAATGAGCATTTTGCACACCACCAGCAGTACATGAGAGTTCAGTTGGTCCACCTTCTCACTTACACTTGGAATTATCAATCTTTAATTTTAGCCATTCTAGTGTAATGGTATTTCATTGTGATTTTAATTTGTTTTTCTTTAATGACTAGTGATGTTAAGCATATTTTCATTTGCTTTTTGGTCACTCATATATCTTCTTTTGTTAACTGGAAGTTCAAGACTTTTGTGTATCTTTTTTTTTTTTTTTTTTTATTGTGGTACGCGGGCCTCTCACTGTGGTGGCCTCTCCCATTGCGGAGCACAGGCTCCGGACGCGCAGGCTCAGAGGCCATGACTCACGGGCCCAGCCGCTCCGCGGCATGTGGGATCTTCCCAGACCGGGGCACGAACCTGTGTCCCCTGCATCGGCAAGCGGATTCTCAACCACTGCGCCACCAGGGAAGCCCCTTTTGTGTATCTTTTAAATCATACTTCTGTCTTTTTACTGAGTTCTAAGATTTTTTTAAAAAATATATTCTAAATACAAGTTCTCTCTTGAATAAATGTTTTCCGAATATTTTCTCTCAGTGTGGCTTGTCTTTCATTTTCTTAACAGTGGTTTTCAAAGAGCAATCTTTTTAATTTTTATTAAGTTCAATTTTATAATTTTTTTTCTTTTATAGGTTGTGCTTTTTATGTCCTATGTAAGAAATCTTTTCCCAAGCCAACTTTTCTTTTGGAAAAACTTAGGTTTAGGTCTATGCTCCATTTCAAGTTAATTTTTTTTTTTATGATATGAGGTAAGGATGAAGCTTTATTTTTGCTTATGGATACCCAACAGTTCCAGCACCAATTGTTGAAAAGACTGTCGTTTTCTATTGAATTACCGTGGAATATTGACCATATACATGTTGGTCTATTCCTGAACTGTTGAATCTGTTCTATTGATCTGTACATCTATCCTTATGGCAATATCATGCTCTCTTGATTACAGTAGCTTTATAGTAAATTTCAATATCAGGTCTCATGAATCCTTCCAACTTTGTTCTTCTCTTCCAAGATGGTTTTGGCTATTCTGGATCCTTTGCATTTCTATACAAATTTTAGAACTTGCTTGTCAGTTGCTACAAAATGTCTGCTGAGATTTTGTTTGGTAAAACAGTGAATCTAGAGATCAATTTAGACAAAATTAAATCTAAATAATGTTGCTAATTCATAAACACAGTATATCTATTTACTTAGATAATCTTCAGTTCCTCTTAGAACAGTTTTATAACTTTCAGTGTACAGATCTTGCACATATTTTGTTAAATGTATCCCTAAGTATTTCATGATTTCTTTATTCTATTGTAAATGATATATTTTTTAAAATTTTTAATTAATTTATTTTTTTAAATTTATTTTTGGCTGCATTGGGTCTTTGTTGCTGCGCGCAGGCTTTCTCTAGTTGCGATGAGCGGGGGCTACTCTTCACTGCAATGCGCAGGCTTCTCATTGCAGTGGTTTCTCTTGTTTCGGAGTATGGGCTCTAGGCGTGGGCTTCAGTAGTTGTGGTGCACAGGCTTAGTTGCTCCGCGGCATGTGGGATCTTCCCAGACCAGGGCTCGAACTCGTGTCCCCTGCGTTGGCAGGCGATTTCTTAACCACTGTGCCACCAGGGAAGCCTGATATCTAAAATTTTAAATTTCCCATTGTTCATTGATAATTAGAAATACAACTGATTTTTGTGTATTGACCTTATATTCTGAGAGCTTATTTGAATCACGTATAGAACTAGTACTTTTTTGTAGATTCCTTAGGATTTTCTGTATAGATGATTATGTCACTCACAGATCACTTTTTATGTTAAATTCTAACTGGGGGTTCCCAGATGGATACTAATACAATAGTGGTATACACTCAAACTCCAAATCTAAGTGAGGTCAGGTCAAGCTAGTAGTTACAAATTCAAAAAGAATACTTCCTTTTTACTTTCCAGAGTCCCAGGCCAAGACATACAAGCTTTCTTGTCCTTTTACTATGCCAGAGGAGTTTTTCTTTTCAGGACAGTCATTCACCTGTCAGTTAGAGTAGCCTTTGAAAGTCTCGACTTTGTTAATGGGACGAAATTCCAGCTCCTTACCTCATGAGATGTCAAATCCTTGTTAAAAACCTAAGCTCTGGGACTCCCCTGGTGGTGCAGTGGTTAAGAATCCGCCTGCCAATGCGGGGGACACGGGTTTGAGCCCTTGTCCGGGAAGATCCCATGTGTCACGGAGCAACTAAGCCCATGCACCACAGCTACTGAGCCCACGTGCCACAACTACTGAAGTCTGTGTGCCTAGAGTCCTTGCTCTGCAACAAGAGAAGATACCACAATGAGAAGCCCACACACCACGACGAAGAGTAACCTCTGCTGGCTGCAACTAGAGAAAGCCCTTGCACAGCAAAGAAGACCCAACACAGCCAAAAATAAAAATAAATTAGAGTCAAGATGGCGGTGTGGAAAGACACGGAGTTAGTGTCTCCCCACAACTAGGACACCTGCCAGCTGCTGGTGGGGAACTCTGACCCCCAAGGAGATGGGAGGAACCCCTGAGTGAACCGGTAGGATGTAGGGGGACCGAGGGGGGGAGGAGAAGTGGAGGCCAGACAAGATTGGTGCCCCTGAGGCCAGGGAGATCAGGAGACGCAGGTGGGAGGGACTCTCCTGGGACAGTGGGAGAGGTATGGAGAGTGATCACCTGGCCCACTCAGACTGGAGACCTTGCTGAGCTCCCAAGCTGCTTCCACCCTCCAAAGCCCCATCCAGGCTGAGTGGGACATGGGGACATAGGAGGGAGGCCAGTGAGATCAGGAGTGGCAGGCGGGAGGAGCAGGAGAGAAGTGGAGGGCGATTGCCCCTCCCACTCGAGCACTGGGAACCTGCTGAGTTCCCAGGCCAGTCCCCTGCCCTCCAAGGCCCTCCCTTCCCCACCCCCACCCCACCAGCCCCTGCCCGCATTTTTCCTGGGGGCATAGGAGGAAGGCCTGGAAGATCAGGAGAGGCAGGCGGGAGTGGCCCTCCCAGACCCCAGATCGGAGGAGCAGGAGAGGAGAGGAGGGCATTTGCTCTGCCCACTCAAGCCCAGGAAGCCTGCTGGGCTCCCAGGTGAGGTCCCCTGCCCTCTGAGACCAGGAGTGGGGGGGCATGCCTGGGCCTCTTCTGTTCCTTGAGCCTAAGCCCCACCCCACACATCCCCCAGGGCCTTTTCCAGCCCTGTGGGTCCTGAGCATTGACTCCGCCCACCACCTAAACCTCGCCCTTGCTTAGGCCCCGCCCTCTTTTCCCTCCTCTTTTTTACTATTGTGGTACTGATGTACTTTCTGGTTGTTGAGTCATCTATATTTTTATTTTTACATTCTTTCTAACATATCTGTTAGTTTCTTAGTCTAATTTTATTTTTTAATTTAATTTTTTTTTTTTTGCTGCCCCTCGTGGCTTGTGGGATCTGGATTTGAGAACCCATGGTCAGGCAGAAGCTCCTCCAGTCAGAGCTCCGAGTATGAACCATTGGACTAACAGAGAACCTCAGACCCCAGGGAATATTCATTGGAGTGAGGTCTCACAGAGTTCCTCATCTCAACACCAAGATCCAGCTCTACCCAATAGCCTACAAACTCCAGTGTTGGAAGCCTTGGGCCAAACAACCAGTAAAACAGGAACACTAATCCCACTAATTAAAAAAAAAAAAAGAGACAGCAAAAAAATTTGTCACAGATGAAGGAGCAAGGTAAAAACCTACAAGACTGGGCTTCCCTGGTGGAGCAGTGGTAGAGAGTCCACCTGCCTATGCAGGGGACACAGGTTCGTGCCCCGGTTCGGGAAGATCCCACATGCCGCTGAGCGGCTGGGCCCATGAGCCATGGCCACTGAGCCTGCAAGTCCGGAGCCTGTGCTCCACAATGGGAGAGGCCACAACAGCGAGAGGCCCACATACCACAAAACAAACAAACAAACAAACAAAAAACCTACAAGACCAAATAAATGAAGAGGAAATAGACAATCTACCTGAAAAATAATTCAGAATAATGATAGTAAAGATGATCCAGAATCTCGGAAATAGAATGGAAGCACAGATTGAGAAAATACAAGAAATGTTTAACAAAGATATAGAAGAACTAAAGAACACACAAACAGAAATGAACAACACAATAACTGAAATGAAAAAAACACTAGAAGGAATCAATAACAGAATAACAGAGGCAGAAGAACGAATAAGTGAGCTGGAAGACAAAATGGTGGAAATAACTACCAAGGACCAGAATAAAGAAAAAAGAATGAAAAGAATTGAAGACAATCTCAGAGATCTCTGGGACAACACTAAATGCACCAACATTTGAATTATAGGGGTCCCAGAAGAAGAAGACAAAAATAAAGGGTTTGAGAAAATATTTGAAGAGATTATAGTGGAAAACTTCCCTAACATGGAAAAGGAAATAGTCACCCAAGTCCAGGAAGCACAGAGAGTCCCATACAGGATAAACCCTAGGAAAAACACACCATGACACATATTAATCAAACTAACAAAAATTAAATCAAAGAAAAAATATTAAAAGCAACAAGGGAAAAACAAAAAATAACATACAAAGGAATTCCCATAAGGTTATCAGCCAATTTTTCAACAGAAACTCTGCAGGCCAGAAGGGAGTGGCAGGATATACTTAAAGTGATGAAAGAGAAAAACCTACAACCAAGATTACTCTACCCAGCAAGGATCTCATTCAGATTCGAAGAAGTCAAAAGCTTTTTAGACCAACAAAAGCTAAGATAATTCAGCACCACCAAACCAGCTTTACAACAAATGCTAAAGAAAATTCTCTAAGTGGGAAACACAAGAGAAAAAAAAAGACCCACAAAAACAAACCCAAAACAATTAAGAAAATGGTAATAGGAACATACATATAGATAATTACCTTGAATGTAAATGGATTAAATGCCCCAACCAAAAGACACAGACTGGCTGAATGGATACAAAAACAAGACCCATATATATGCTGTCTACAAGAGACCCACTTCAGACTTAGGGACACATACAGATTGAAAGTGAAGGGATGGAAAAAGATATTCCATGTAAATGGAAATCAAAAGAAAGCTCGAGTAGCAATACTTGTATCAGATAAAACAGACTTGAAAATAAAGACTTATCTCCTTACAAGAGATAAGGAGGGACACTACATGATGATCAAAGGATAAATCCAAGAAAAAGATATAACAATTATAAATGTTTATGCATCCAACATAGGAGCACCTCAATACATAAGGCAAATGTTAACAACCATGAAAGGAGAAATCAACAGTAACACAATAATAGTAGGGGAATTTTAACTCCCCACTTACACCAATGGACAGATCATCCAAACAGAAAATAAATAAGGAAACACAAGCTTTCAATGACACAATAGACTAGATAGATCTAATTGATATTTATAGAACATTCCACCCAAAAGTGGCAGACTACACTTTCTTCTCAAGTGCATATGGAACATGCTCCAGGATAGATCACATCTTGGGTCACAAATCAAGTCTTGGAAAATTTAAGAAAATTGAAATTGTATCAAGCATCTTTTCTGCCTACAACATTATGAGATTGGAAATCAGTTCCAGGAAAAAAACTGTAAAAAGCACAAATACATGGAGGCTAAACAGTGTGCTACTAAATAACCGAGAGATCACTGAAGAAATCAAAGAAGAAATTTAAAAATACATAGAAACAAATGACAATGAAAACATGACGACCCAAAACCTATGGGATGTAGCAAAAGCAATTCTAAGAGGGAAGTTTATAGCAATTCAATCTCACCTCAAGAAACAAGAAAAATCTCAAATAAACAATCTAACCCTACACTTAAAACAACTAGAGCAAGAAGAACAAAGAAAACACAAAGTCAATAGAAGGAAAGAAATCATAAAGGTCAGAGCAGAAATAAATGAAATAGAAACAAAGAAAACAATAGCAAAGATCAATAAAACTAAAATCTGGGTCTTTGAGAAGATAAACAAAATTGATAAACCCTTAGCCAGACTCATCAAGAAAAAAAGAGAGAGGACACAAATCAATAAAATTAGAAATGAAAAAGGAGAAATCACAACTGACACTGCAGAAATACAAAGGATTATAAGAGACTACTGCAAACAACTATATAAAAATAAAATGGACAATCATGAAGAAATGGACAAATTCTTGAAAAGGTACAATTTTCCAAGACTGAACGAGGAAGATTTAGAAAATATAAGCAGAACTATCACAAGTAACAAAATTGAAAGCATAATTAAAAATCTTCCAACAAACAAGAGTCCAGGACCAGATAGCTTCACAGTTGAATTCTATCAAATATTTAGAGAAGAGCTAACACCAATCCTTCTCAAACTCTTCCAAAAACTTGCAGAGGGATAAACACTCCTAAATTCATTCTACAAAGCCACTATCACCTTGATACCAAAACCAGAAAAAGATATCACAAAAAAAGAAAATTATAGACCAATATCACTGAGGAACATAGATGCAAAAATCATGAACAAAATACTAGCAAACAGAATCCAACAGCACATTAAAAAGATCATACACCATGATCAAGTGGGATTTACCCCAGGGATGCAAGGATTCTTCAACATATGCAAATCAATCAATGTGATACACCACATTAACAAAGTAAGGAATAAAAACCATATGATCATCTCAATCGATGCAGAAAAAGCTTTTGACAAAATTAAACACCCATTTATGATAAAAAGTCTCCAGAAAATGGGCATAGAGGGAACCTACCTCAATATAATAAAGGCCATATATGACAAACCCACAGCAAGCATCATACTCAATGGTGAAAAACTGAAAGCGTTTCCTCTAAGATCAGGAATAAGACAAGGTTGTCCACTCTCGCCATTCTTATTCAACATAGTTTTGGAAGTCCTAGCCACAGCAATCAGAGAAGAAATAGAAATAAAAGGAATACAAATTGGAAAAGAAGTAAAACTGTCACTATTTGCTGATGACTAAAGAAGCCACCAGAAAACTACTAGTGCCAATAAATGAATTTGGTAAGGTTGCAGGATACAAAATTAATGCACAGAAATCTCTGGCATTCCTATACACCAACAAAAAATCAGAAAGAGAAATTAAGGAAACACTCCCATTTACCACTGCAACAAAAAGAATAAAATACCTAGGAATAAACCTACCTAGGGAGACAAAAGACCTGTATGCAGAAAACTATAAGACATTGATGAAAGAAATTAAAGATGATACCAACAGATGGACAGATATACCATGTTCTTGGATTGGAAGAGTCAATATTGTGAAAATGACTATACTGCCCAAAACAATCTACAGATTCAGTGCAATCCCTATCAAACTACCAATGGCATTCTTCACAGAATTAGAACAAAAAAATCTTACAATTCATATGGAAACACAAAAGACCCCAAATACCCAAAGCAATTTTGAGGAAGAAAAATGGAATTGGAGGAATCAGGCTCCCCAACTTCAAACTATACCACAAAGCTACAGTAATAAAGACAGTATGGTACTGGCACAAAAACAGAAATATAGATCAATGGTACAGGATAGAATGCCCAGAGATAAACCCACACACGTATGAGCACCTAATTTACAACAAAGGAGGCAAGAACATACAATGGAGAAAAGACAGCCTCTTCAATAAGTAGTGCTGGGAAAACTCGACAGCTACAGGTAAAAGAATGAAATGAGAACACTACCTAACACCATACAGAAGAATAAACTCCAAATGGATTAAAGACTTAAATGTAAGACCAGACACTATAAAACTTTTAGAGGAAAATATAGGAAAAACACTCTTTGACATAACCACAGCAAGATATTTTTTTTCTTTAAAGTAAGGCACAGACAAATGAGTCCCTGTTCAGTTTATTCAAATAATATATATATATTTTTCTCTGTGAGTAGTACTGAGGGGGAATCAAAGAAAGCCTCATATATTAAATTCTTAAATAGATTCTTTGAATTCAAAAGTAAGGGTCAACAGGAGAGGCACAGGTGATGGGCCTTGTTCCAGCAAACAAAGCCACCAAGGCAGTCCTGCAAATTAAGGAGGATGGCAAATCCATTTCTTAAAAAATATTTCTCGAGGGGAAAAATATAAAATACCTAAGTTTCAAAAGCTGGAGTACCTCCACACTCTTGGTTCTCTACCCCGGACTATCCTAAATTAGAGTGTTTCAAGGTTAAGTTTTCAATGATTCAGCTTTTTTTTTTTTTTTTTTTTTTTTTTTTTTCAGTATGCAGGCCTCTCACTGTTGTGGCCTCTCCCCTTGTGGAGCACAGGCTCCGGACACACAGGCTCAGCGGCCATGGCTCACGGGCCTAGCCGCTCCGCGGCATGTGGGATCTTCCCAGACCAGGGCATGAACCCGTGTCCCCTGCATCAGCAGGTGGACTCAACCACTGCGCCACCAGGGAAGCCCAATGATCCAACTTTTGCAAACATATACAAATACAAATATATTTCTCGTGAGCAGTTCTTTTTTGGCGATTAATAGCAAGCAATATGCTTGCATTAGAGGTCCAATTTCCACTCGAATGCAAAGTTTCTTCTCTTCTGGCAGCAAAGCCATTTGCAAAGACCTGGAAATCATGAGCTTCCTAGGTGGGAAGAGGTGCTTCTGGTTCACCTGAAGATAGCCTTTAAGAATGGCTGGTGTTTTATCGTCCCCTTTCAAGACCTGGTGTGTGTTGTTGATGACAATGGAGTCGGGCCTGCCATAGTTGGGCGGGTTTGCATAGGAGTCATAGATGAGCCGAGCCAGAATGGGGGCGATCTGAGCCATGTCCCTCAACACATCCCCCGGGATGTGACCAGTCCACTTGGAGAGAGCTTCCAGATTCATGGGCTTGATGACCTGGTCTGTGGATCACTCGATCTTGAACAGGGAGACACCGCCGGGCTTGCCGATGAGGTCCTCATGGTGCAGGACAGCGTCGCTCCAGGTGATGCCGAGGAAGTCGAGGATGAGTTTGAGGTAGCGCCAGGGGTGCAGCACCAGCTGCTTGTAGTACACGGGCAGGCACTTGTCCTTGCCCACCTCCGTGCACTGGGCGTACATCACCTCAATGGCCTGTTCCCCTTGTTGAGGCAGTCCCGGGACCTGCTGAGGTCGAGGCCGGCGACGGTGACGTTGCAGGTGATCATGGAGTGCACGGAGGCCAGGCCGTCCTGCACCATCAGCAGGAACCTGGAGCTGGGGAACAGGCGCAACAGGTAGACGGAGGACTTGAGTGTGAAGGGGTCTTTGTTATAGAGAGGACGCGGGCCGGCTCTCCATGCTTGGCGATCACCTCCAAGATGAAGGCCGGCGTCCAGCACCTCGCCTGTCACACCCGCCTCGTCCAGCCTCAGCTTCTCCCAGCCCGACTTGGACCAGGCCTGGGCATGGCCAGCACGCGGGGGATGATGCCGGAGTCCTCCCTGCAGCGCAGCTTGGGATGGGAGTCCAACATCGCACGCGTGAGCGTGGTGCCACTCCGGGGCTCGCTCCCCGCGAAGATGAGCGGCATGGCCTTTCCGTAGAGGTACTCCACGTGGTCCGTGCCCAGCATCACGAGGTCCTCCTGCTCCGGCCACATGGCCCACCGGGGGCCCCCTAGCACCGCCCGGCAGGCACTCCAGCACCTGCTGCCCCAGCTGGACCACCAGCACCAGGGCCAGGGCGAAGCCAGCTGCCAGCAGTGCCCTCTGCACCGACAGGCGCATGCTGGGCCCGGGGCTGGGGGCGCTTTGGCAGCCCCAGTGGGCTCACATCTCCCCTGGACATTCTCATCCCTGGGATCTAGCCCTTGTGGCTGCTTGCCAAGACTCTCCACCAGCTGAGCCTGCAAGAGACGTCCGGCGGCAGCTCTGTGCACCGAGCGACTCAGTGCTTGCCAGCCGCCCCGACCCACAAGATCTTTTTCGACCCACCTCCTAGAGTAATGGAAATAAATACAAAAATAAACAAATGGGGCTTAATTACACTTAAAAGCTTTTGTACAGCAAAGGAAACCATAAGCAAGACAACCTTCAGAATGGGAGAAAATATTTGCAAATGAAACAACAGACAAAGGATTAATCTCCAAAGTATACAAACAGCTCATGGGGCTCAATATCAAAAACACAGACAATCCAGTTTAAAAATGGGTGGAAGAACTAAATAGACATTTCACCAAGGAAGACATACAGATGGCCAAGAGGCACATGAAAAGATGCTCAACATCACTAATTATTAGAGAAATGCAAATCAAAACCACAATGAGGCATCACCTCACCCCAGTCAGAATGGCCATTATCAAAAAAGCTAGAAACAATAAATGCTGGAAGGGGTGTGGTGAAAAGGGAACCCTCCTACAGTGTTGGTGAGAATGTAAATTGATACAACCACTATAGAAAACAGTATGGAGGTTCCTTAAAAAACTGAAAATAGAACTACCATATGACCCAGCAATCCCGCTACTAGGCAAGTACCCTGAGAAAACCATAATTCAAAAAGAGACATGCATCAAAATGTTCATTGCAGCACTATTTACAATAGCCAGGACATGGAACCAACCTAAATGTCCATCGACAGATGAATGGATAAAGAAGATGTGGCACATATATACAATGGAATATTAGCCATAAAAAGAAACAAAATTGAGTTATTTGTAGTGAGGTGGATGGACCTAGAGTCTGTCATACAGAGTGAAGTAAGTCAGAAAGAGAAAAACAAATACCATATGCTAACACATATATATGAAATCTAAAAAAAAAACAAAAAGGTACTGATGAACCTTGTTGCAGGGCAGGAATAAAGAAGTTGACATAGAGAATGGACTTGATGACATGGGGTGGGAGGGCGAAGCTGGGGCAAATGAGAGTAGCATCGACGTATATACACTACCTAATGTAAAATAGTTGGCTGGTGGGAAGCAGCAGCATAGCACAGGGAGATCAGCTCAGTGCTTTGCGGTGACCTAGAGGGTTGGAATAGGGAGGGTGGGAGGGAGGCTTTAGAGGGAGGGGATATGGGGACATGGGTATGTATATGGCTGATTCGCTTTGTTGTACAACAGATACTAACATGGTATTTTGAAGCAATTATACTCCAATAAAGATGTATTAAACAAAAAAAAGTAATTAAAGTTAAAATAGCCTGACCACTGCAAAAAACATAGATTAATTAATTAATTAAAAAACCTAAGTGCCAGGACTTCCTTGGTGGTCCAGTGGCTAAGACTCGGCATTCCCAATGCAAGGAGCCCGGGTTCGATCCCTGTTCAGGGAACTAGATCCTACATGCCACAAGTAAAAGATCCCGTGAGCTGCAACTAAGACACGGTAAGGCCAAATAAATTAAATAAATAAATAAATAAATATTTTAAAAAACAAAACCTAAGCCCCATTGTTATCAAGATGGGAAAACCACCTCTAACCTTAGGATAGGGCTGAGAGCTTACTTGCTTTTAGCTCTGGTTTTACCTTTGTTTTTGGCTCCCAACTATCAGTTATCCATTGCTACATAACAAACAACACTAAAACTTATGGCTTCATTACAACAATGTTTTACTACATCTCACACTTCTCTGGGTTGAATGTGGGTTCCCCTCTGCTCATTCTGCCTGGGGTCATTGATGAAGCTGCAGTCAGCTGGAGGGTCCAAAACAGCCTCATTCACATGATTAACAATCAGTGCTGGCTATTGACTGATGCACCTCAGTTTTTCTCTACATGGCTAGACCAACTTTTTTACATGGCAGTCTTGGGGCAGCGTTACAAAAGTACAAAGTGGAAAACTGTAAGGTTTCTTAAGACCTAGCCTTGGAAGTTGTATAACACATTTTCACTATATTCTATTGGTTAAATGGCATTATATAATACAGAATTTGACCAGTCTTTGTCTCTGGTTCCTGGGAGTGAGGCTCTAAATCCTTGGCACTTCCTAAGTACTAAGGATGTCTTTGCTATTCATGACCCCCCCTTGGATATCACCTTAGTTTATGCTATGAGATAAAAAGACTCATGATGGGGCTGGTCACCAGAAAGATCAACTATATGATTAAAAGGTTGGGGCTTTGAGCCAGTGTAATCTCCAGAAAGGGGAGAGGGGCTGGATATTGAGTTAAATCACAAGGCCAATGATTCAGTCAATCATGCCTATATAATGAAATCCCAGTGAAAACTCTAGACACCAAATCCCAGTTGAGCTTCCTGGTTGGTGAATATGCTGATGTGTCAAGAGGGTGATACACCCTGATTCTACAAGGAGAGGGCATGGAAGCTCTGTATTCAGAATCCTCCCAGACTTTGTCATATGTGTCTCTTCATTTGGTTGGTTCTGACGTGTACCCTTCATAACAAACTGTTATTGTAAGTATAGTGCTTTCCTGAATTTTATGAGTCATACTAATGAATTACCGAATCTGAGGGGGTTCATGGGAACCCTCCATATTTTTAACTACTTGGTCGGAAGTGCAGGTAGGTGGAGGACCCCACTTGTGGCTGGCATCTGAAGCCAAGAGCAGTCTTGTTGGAGATCATGACAATTAAGCTGTGGATTCCTACAATAATGCCAAATAATCAGCATTAGAATTGAATTGTATTGCAGCACACCAGTTGGTGTCAGAATAAAAGAGCAATCCAGGTGTAAAGGGTGAGGGAATAGACCATCTCTTGAACAAGAAGCAGCAAAGTTGCACTGCAAAAGGAAGTGCATATTGGGATGAGAGGAATTTATGGCCATTAAATATCATTTCTTTACTTAAAAGAATATTTTATTTTATCCAGCACTTCTAGATGTTTTATAGGAAGATTTTTCCAGTATCAGTTCACAATATTACCAAAGAAAGGGGAACTAAGATCCCACATGCCGCTGAGCAACTAAGCCCTCAAGCCACAACTACTGAGCTCCCGCGCCTCAGCTACAGAGCCCACGTGCTCTGGAACCTGCGGCACAACTAGAGAAGAGAAAACTGGAATGGCACAACTAGAGAGAAGCCCACACACCACAACGAGCACTGCAGCAAAAGATCCCATATGCTGCAACGAAGACCCGACACAGCCAAATAAATAAATTTTTAAAATATATATATTACCACAGAAATAATCTATCTTGAGACTTCCCTGGTGTTCCAGTGGGTAAGACGCCATGCTCCCAATACAGGGAGCCCAGGTTTGATCCCTGGTCAGGGAACTAGATCCCACATGCATGCTGCAACTAAGAGTTAGCATGATGCAACTAAGGAGCCCAAGTGCCAAAACTAAGGAGCCAGTGAGCCACAACTAAGACCTAGTGCAACCAAATAAATAAATAAAATAAAATAAATATTTTTAAAATTATTATATAAAAAAGAAAGAATCTATCTTTATTAATTACTGTACATGCTCAAGTGTGGTAGTTAGAGGCTAAAAAGGAAAGGCTGAAAGGAAAAATCCTGCCAGTAGCACAGAAAGATTCATTTAAGAGAAATCTAGAGAATAGAGAAGATGATGGACTAGTAAGTACTAGTTAAAAGTATGTGATAAGAATGAATTATCTAGGAGGCTGGAATGGAGTATTGACTTTGAGCTAAAAAAAGAAAAAAGTGCAAAATAAAGAAGAAATATAGCAGAAACAAAAAGAATGCATAATATTAAAGGGCCATAGAAATACTCTCTGGAAAGAAAATTCCTGCAAGAAAGATAAGTCTCTACTCAGGGGAAAAAAATGTTTCAAAATACTGTCTTTTTAAACTACAGAAATAAAAATTCACTGAAGACTGATATTCTTCATACTGTCATGTTTATACAGAGTTGTTCTTCAATTTAAAGTCACAGTCACGGGACTTCCCTGGTGGTCCAGTGGGTAAGACTAGGCACTCCCAATGCAGGGGGCCCGGGTTCAATCCCTGGTCGGGGAACTGGATCCTGCATGCATAGTGCAACTAAGAATCTGCAGGCTGCAACTAAAACATCCTTCATGTCACAACTAAAACATCCCGCATGTCGCAACTAAGACCCGGCGCAGCCTAAATAAATACATATTTTAAAAAATAAATAAAGTTACAGACACATGGTCAGTTAATCTACAACAAAGGAAGCAAGAGGAAAGACAATCTCTTCAATAAGTGGTGCTGGGAAAACTACATGTAAAAGAATGAGATTAGAACATTTCCTCACGTCATATACAAAAATAAACCTAAAATGGATTAAAGACCTAAATGTAAAGCCTGAAACCATAAAATTCCTAGGGTACAGCACAGGCAGAACTCTCTTTGGGAGAAAATACCTTCAAATGATATAAGCAACAAGGGGTTAATATCCAAAATATATAAACAGCTTATACAACTGAGTATCAAAAAACTAATCAAAAAATGGGCAGAAAACCTGAGTAGACATTTTTCAAAGAAGACATACAGATGGCTAACAAGCACATGAGAAGGTGCCCAGCATTGCTAATTATTAGAGAAGTGCAAATCAAAACAACAAGATATCACCTCAAATCTGTCAGAGGGGCTATCATCAAAAAGTCTACAAATAGGGGCTTCGCTGGTGGCTCAGTGGTTGAGAGTTCGCCTGCCGATGCCGGGGACGCGGGTTCGTGCCCCGGTCCGGGAAGATTCCATATGCCGCGGAGCCGCTGGGCCCGTGAGCCATGGCTGCTGAGCCTGCGCGTCCGGAGCCTGTGCTCTAAAACGGGAGAGGCCACAACAGTGAGAGGCCCGCGTACCGCAAAAAAAAAAAGAAAAAAAAAAAGTCTTCAAATAATAAATGTTGGCAAGGATGTGGAGAAAAGGGAACTCTTATACACTGTTGGTGGGAATGTAAATTGATGCAGCCACTATGGAAAACAGTATGGAGGTTCCTCAGAAAACTAAAATAGATCCACCATATGATCCAGCAATTCCACTCCTAGGTATACATATACGGAAAAAAATGAAAACACTAATTTGAAAAGATACATGCACTCCAATGTTCATAGCAACACTATTTACAATAGCCAAGATGTGGAAGCAACCAAGTGTCCATCAACAGACAAATGGATAAAAAAGATGTGGTTTATATATATAATGGAATATCAACCATAAAGCAGAATGAAATTCTGTCACTTGCGGCAATGTGGATGGACCTAGAGAATATTATTTTAAGTGAAATAAGTCACTCAAAGACAAATACTGTATGATGTCACTTATCTGTGGAATCTAAAAAAATAAAGCAAACAAATGTTCATAGCAAAACAGAAACACACTCAGAGATATAGAAAGCAAACTAGTGGTTACCAGTGGGGAGAGGGAAGGGGGGAGGCACAAGATAGGCGTATGGGATTGAGAGAAACAAACTACTATGTATAAAATAGATAAGCAACAAGGATATATTGTATAGTACAGGGAATTATAGCCATTATCTTTTTTTTTTTTTTTGCGGTATGCGGGCCTCTCACTGTTGTGGCCTCTCCCGTTGCGGAGCACAGGCTCCGGACGCGCAGGCCCAGCGGCCATGGCTCACGGGCCCAGCCGCTCCGCGGCATGTGGGATCTTCCCGGACCAGGGCACGAACCCGCGTCTCCTTCATCGGCAGGCGGACTCTCAACCACTGCGCCACCAGGGAAGCCCGCCATTATCTTGTAATAACTTTAAATGGAGTATAATCTATAAAAAATACTGAATTATTATGCTGTATACCTGAAACTAATATATTGAAAATCAACTATAATTCAATTTAAAAAATGAAGTCACAGATATAGTGACTAAAATTGGAGTAATCAGACAGTGATGCATATGGCAGTAGCAGTTGATTTTCTGTAGCACACCCAACCCCAGGAGTTGCTTTAAGACTGAGACTGCTTCTGCTGAATATGCAGAAACACTAAAAGTACCATAGGGTTATACAGTAAAGCTAGAGTTACAGATCACTGCTATGGGGTCAGTTCTTTGGGGGAAGTAGGAAAGGGATAAGGAGAAGTAGGATTAAGACCCTTTGGCAGGGCATAAAGAGTCGTTTAGGTAGTTATGGATTCCTCTCTAGAGGGTATAGACAAGATCAGCTCCCCACCTTCAAGCATCAGCAAGAACCCTTTCCTACCTGAACATCCTCTATCTGAAAGTATGGTTCATGTATCAGATGTTGGTGATGTGGAACTCAGGCCAGGCTGTTGCTGTGTCCGTGTTGAATTACCTGACCTAGTTCTTTTTATCTGTAGATGCTAGACTCCAAGTGCCTCATGAGGTCAACAAAAAGATCAGGTAGGTATTGAACTGTTCTTTGCTTATTTAAACTTCTGTGCAACACAGAGCATATTCTTGCCTCTGCACTGCAGTGAGGTGGGAAAAACAGTGGACTAAAAATCTCACAACTCTTATACAAGAATGTTCTCAGCAGCTCTATTCATAATGACCAAAACCTGGAAACAACCCAAATGTCCATCAGCAACAAACACCTGCAGTTCCATGCAACAGCATGGATGAAATACAAGTTAAAGAAGCCTTATACAAATATATAGAGTATACATATATACTCTAAATTTCACTTATATGATATTTTAGAACTGGCAAACTGGTCTTTTGGACTCATTCACCACGTTCCCACTGCTTATGATAAGCTAGCTACACTGTCATTCTTTTGTTTTCTTTTATTTCAATCAAGAAGGACCTTCCCATCTCAGAGCCCTTGTTTCTACTTTTCCCCCTGAGTAGGATATCCTTCATTCCCACTTTAATCTAGATACTCCTCTGGTTTTCATATACTTTTTCTCCAAGGAAACTTTCCCTAAGATTCAGACTTAGGTTATCTCTAGAGCATTTTGCACTTCTCTTTTATCACAGTATCATAATTATAAATAAATAATTATTGATATGATTACTTACTGGGGGTCTGCTTCTCCTTAGCCTATGAATATCTCAATGTCAGGGACTATTTGTGTCTATTCACTATTCTATTCTCAGCCCCTAGCAGCATTCTTGAAAATATAGTAGGCAAATAATAAATATCTATGGATGAAATAGCTAAAGGAACGAATCTTTCCATATTTCCACCCTCTCATTTTCTAAAATTTTAGTTATCTTTGATCACCTTTTCATATGACAATGGTTTTGTTATATTATTTTCTATACAGAGAATGAAAAGTAGTTTTTCTTTTCTGTAATCTATTTATTCAGGTTTTTTTTCCTATTGCTAGTTTTTAAAAAGTTTATTTCAGCTCCACAACTTGTTTTGGTAATGTCATATAAGCTTTTAGGATCATTGTCAAATACGGGAAGCCCCCTACCAAGTTTCTTTCATGTATGAGGTGCAAGATTACAAGGCATCTGAAGATCTCTTGTTCAGTAACAAACCTTAAAAACTCTGCATTGTCAACATTCATTGACAGTTTGTAGAGGCAGAGTTCCTGGAAGCCATTTCTACACTGAGACAACTGGTAATGACTTAACTATAAATAAAAGTGATTGCAAACCACATAAAAATATTTCGCTAAATCCAAATTACTTTTTTTTTTTGGCCCTGCCACACGACTTGTGGGATCTTAGTTCCCCAACCAGGGTTCGAACCTGGGCTCTCGGCAGTGAAAGCTCGGAGATTTAACCACTGGACTGCCAGGGAATTACCCATTGCTAAATCCAAATTAAATGTACCAAACTCAACTCCCCCTCAGTCGGATCCCCCAAAATGCCTAAGGACACTCCAATGTCTCTCAAAATGAGGGAAGTGTTAAAGAAGGGTAGTCACACGGGATAGAGACAGTAGTCTAAATCTACTGTGGTTAAAACTGCAAATTTTGGGCTTCCCTGGTGGTGCAGTGGTTGAGAGTCCGCCTGCCGATGCAGGGGATACGGGTTCGTACCCTGGTCCGGGAAGATCCCACATGCCGCGGAGCAACTAAGCCCGTGTGCCACAACTACTGAGCCTGCACTCTAGAGCCTGCAAGTCACAACTACTGAGCCCACACACCACAACTATCGAAGCCCCCGCGCCTAGAGCTCGAGCTCTGCAACGAAGAGTAGCCTCCACTCGCCGCAACTAGAGAGAAAGCCCATGTGCAGCAACGAAGACCCAACACAGCCAAATATAAATAAATAAATTTTAAAAATATATCTATTTCATTGAAATAACCTTGTAAGTCATTGGGCCAAGGAAATTTTGTTAGAGAACTTTACAAAACTCCACTCCAGAACTTCTTAAGACTTCAAAAATCAGAGCAATATCCTCAAATCTTAAAACAGTTCAGTTGTCTGGATAATAAAATACCCTGGATTCTGCCTATGCAGTTTCATGTTCAAATATAATAATAAGCTATTCATATGTATTTTATATTGTTATGCATCATTAAAGCAATGATATTTTGATAAAAACTTTTTAAAAATATAAGTATGTAGCACTCTCCCATTTCTCCTAGGTCTTATGTCAAGCCAATCCATTTCAGCGTTGACATGATTGGATAAATACTGGGAAAGAGAAGAAGAGGGCAGCAGATTCTATATTCTTAAAAAATTATAGTAATATTGGAAAAATTTAATTCTACTTCATTGTTGACCCTAATTTCTCCTGTATCTGGAATGGTGTCAGAGATAATAGCAGTAAAAGTCTAATACTCTGTGTGTCCTGTAAAGTATCTCCTTCTCTTCCTCCTCCCTTTATGTATATCACTTGACAAATGTACTGGTTCATTTCTAGTGAAACAGCAGAACCATGCCTGGAATAGGGAAGGCAGCAGTGGTACAGCCCAATATTAAACATCCATATTTTTAGCCAGTTAGGGATAGACACATAGCCCAGAATTTTTTGTTTCAGTTGACCAAATATTTATTGAGTGCCTGTGTGTGTCAGGCACAGTTCTAGGCATTTGAGATACACCCTGAATAATATAAGCAGAGATCCCTGCCCTCACACGGTTTGTAATCTAGCATAATGTACACAATAGTTCCTTGCTTCAAGTTAGTGTCAGATATCCCCAGATTCACAACAGAGTAAGTGTTTGGAAAGGGTTTCTCTACTCTTTTCATATCAGCTTCCCCAGCCCTCAGTGGACAGGGGTTCTTCCATCTAAGTCCACAGAGCCACCCTACCTGGCTATCCCCCTCTCTGCCAACAAAAAAAACCCATCCTCCCCTTTGGCCCTACCCTTTCTTTTCTTCTCCTTCCATGACACCTGCACCCTTTCCCCATGATCTTACGTCTTCTTCTCTACCTCTGGCATAGGCTGTGGGCCATTCAGCTCTGTTCCACTTTAGATGAGACCTGGGGTATGTCAAATCCTATCAGTGGAGTATATACAATCAGACTTTTCACATTGCAAAGACTGAACTCCCTCATGTGTTAATATTCTGAAGGGGTCTCTGTCTCTTCCACTGCATTCAGTAACATTGCCAAATGCTCCTTCTGTTCCCCATGGTATGTGCTCTGCCCCAGGAAGGGAAGAGCATACAGGGAGGAAAAGAACGCCTGTCTTGCCATACTAACAGTGAGAGAATCAGGGATGCAGATCAGGGTACAGAAATGGAGTTTCTTGGAAATAATAGTTTTCTGTTTTATTATATGAAAAAAGATATTGTGTTATAAATTTCGAACTTATTAATATATATTAAATATTATTTATTAAAATGCAAAAATGTATTTGATTTTTTAAGGTTAAAAAAGCCAAAACTCTGAAAATTCCATTTAAATAATTAACTCTGATGCTAATGGAGAGGGGTTTTTTTTTACGAGTTGGTGGGTACATTGGGAACGTTGTGTGTGTGTGTGCTTTGGTACTACTTTTAACAAGATAAACCTTTGGTGGCAATTTTTTGAAAGATGTGCTTGGTCTATGACCCCCAAATCTTTCCTTTCTCTGGAAATTGCTGTTGGTCTCCCATTTCATTAGTGGTGGCTCATCTAGAGGTATGTTTTAGCCATGACCCTGCCCACCTGGCTCCAATTGATTAGACCAGTTATGGGCACCTGGAGAGACAAACCATAAACAGTAAACATAATAAGTAATAAATTATTTAGTATGCTAGATGATAAGTGCTATGGAGAAAAGAAAAAAGAATTAAATTTATTGTCCTTAGCATTTGCAATTTGGACTAAGAAATTCCAGTTTAGTCTGGGCTGATCTAAGATGAAGGAGTTGTGAGCTTAGAAGATGGATGGTTCTCTTCTGCATGTCATGTGAACTGAAAAGCAAAGAAACGAACCTCTTCAAAGAGCAAAGAATGAAGTAGGCGTTCAGAGGGAAGTAGACAGCATCCTGCATGCATGAATATATAGTAATAACATAATAATAACACAAGAAAACTTCAAATTGTCTATTGAAATCAAGGACAATATGTTTTCCACCTTGCATCTTCAACATTTAGTATAGAACTTGCAGACAGTATGTGCTTAGTGGATCAAGGTATCAAGACCCAATTTAACAGAGGTTCTTAACTGGCCTCCCCTGTTGTATTCAAAACAAAACAAAAACCTCAATACACACAGAGATGGAAATAACTTCCATGGAAAGTTCTAGTCTCAGTACATGTGTGGCTCAATCAGTCTTTGATTCTACACCTGCAATTTTGCAAATTCAAGTGGCTTTCAGATTGACAAACCTGAGGCACTGGGGTATGTTCAAACACCAAAGATTCCCCATTATGTTCACTATCCTGTGCTTCCTAAAGAATGAAAAGAAAAGGGATATATTCTAGTAATATTTTTGATTGAGTGGAAAGGAGTCTTCTGATTAAGTTTCAATCTGTCGAAAATTCAATTAACAAGAAACTTCCTATCTCCTGAAAATCATGATAAATCTGTCATGATTAGAAGGTGAAACAGCCCTTGTTAAATTTCCTGCAGGCTCACCGTTTAATTTTCTGTAGTTTCTGGACGAGTCTATGCATAACTGAACTCTGAAGAGTTTTTACAAAACAGTATTTACTAGGTAGTCCACATTCCAAATACTATTCAGTTTCTGGAACTACTTGGAAAAATTCAGAAGGCAAAAGTTACGTAAATTCTTGGCACATTCCTTGGATAAGTCAGATGGTGCTGGCTACCAGTTCTGATGTGGTTACTTTTTCAGTTAAACCAGAAATTTGAAGTTCAGCTACTTATTCTTACAATCTGCCACAGTTATTACAGTAATGACATTTGATAGCTATAAATCATAGAAAATATTGCATTTATAAAAGTTCTTAGTTAATAAAATGAACATAATGAAAAGAAGAATTGACTATTAAACAAGCAAACATTGATTTTAGTCCATTCACTTTTGTACAATCTCATTTAGTACATTATATATTCTCATTTCAACACTGCCTTTAAAATTCCAATTTTGGACTTTTCCATATCAGCTGACAAAGGAATACTTTGAGCCAAAGCTTGGTGGAGCTGCCTGCCAAGCAACAGTTCCATTTCTGCAGTTTCTCTTAGTTGTACAATTATTTAAATATTTGCTTGCATATTGTTCTTATTTCCTAAGAACGTGAGAAAATGGAAAAATCAAAATGCAGATTCTAGAGATAAATTGAGGTGCACAAACTTAATGCAATTGAAAAAAATGTAGAAATCAGGTAAGCTGTCATTCACAGCTTTATAAATGTTCTATAGCTCTCTTTCAAAACAAATGAAAAAAATTAGGTCCAAAAATGAGAGTGATGAAATTTGTCTCTCAGAAGGTAAAATGCTTTTGCTTCTTTACAGCTACTAACCCACTTTAAGGCAAATTTTACTTATGGCTGGTGGCAGGTGTATTAGTTTCCTAGAGCTGTTGTAACGAAGTACCATGAACACAGTGGCTTACAACAACAGAAATTCATTCTCTTACTGTTCTAGAAATCAAGGTGTCAGCAGGGTAATACTCCTTCTGAAGGCTCAAGGGAAGAATCTTCCCTTGCCTTTTTCCTTAGTTTTGGCGTTTGCTGGTGATCCTTGGCATTCCTTGGCTTGCAGCTGCCTCACTCCAATCTTTGTCTCTGTCATCCCCTGGCCTTCTTCCCTGCATGTCTTTTTTTCTTTTTTTGGAGTAAAATTGCTTTACAATGTTGTGTTAGTTTCTGGTGTACAATGAAGTGAATCAGCTATATGTATGCCTATATCCCCTCCCTCTTGGACCTCCCTCCCACCCCACCCTCCCATCCCACCCATCTAGGGCATCACGGAACACCGTGGAGCCTAAGAAAAATGGAACAATCAGGACACAAATTAGGGCAGCTCAGTTTTGCTTAGCATACTCACATGCAGAAAGCTGAAGACCTTTACTATTTTACATTGATATAATTCAGATGAATGTTCCATCTGTTGCTGAGTTTTAGTTCACAGCATCTCTCATGATATTTTGTTTGGCTCAGCTCAGCCTGTGGACTGCATTTTCTTGGTTCAGGTGTCACTGCAGGCTCAGTCAGCTGTGTGTGTGTGTGTGTGTGTGTGTGTGAGAGAGAGAGAGAGAGAGAGAGAGAGAGAGGAAATATATAGGACTGGGATAGGAACAACTGTCTGAAAAGAGTTTGCAGGAGGGGAGGCAATGATTATCCTAATACATTTCCATAAATGAATCTTCCTGACTTTACTGTAATGAACAAAAGTATTTGTCATAAGTTTACCTTCTTATTTTATTTAATTAATTAATTTATTTTGGCTGCACTTGGTCTTAGTTGTGGCACGTGGGAGCTTCATTGCCTGATGCAGGATCCTTTGTTGCAGCGTGCAGATCTTTAGTTGCCGCATGCAGGCTCATAGTTGTGTCATGCAGACTTCTTAGTTGCGGCACGTGGGATCTAGTTCCTCAACCAAGGATCGAACCCTGGGCCCCCTGCATTGGGATCGTGGAGTCTTACCCACTGCACCACCAGGGAAGTCCACTTTCCTATTTATTTTAATCATATAAAACAATAGGAGGCTGACATCCCAAGCTTCATAATAAAAATACACTTTAATGTGATTGTTGAAAGTTTAATTACCCTGACAATTCTTTTAGTTTTATAATCATTTATCATCCAAATACTAGCAATTTAAGGAAGGGCTGCAAAGTGGCATTCATATAAAATATAACTCCAAATAATTTCTCATTTTACAACCACCATTAGAAAAAAATTATCAAGGGGGCAGAATTTCTTTGACATTAGGAGATATAATTTTTAAAAATATTAAATTATCATATAAAATTTTTTGAGTCTGTCTCTTTTTCTCTTCTAGACCTCAGGTGCCCTGAATTGGATTAATCATAATCCTTGGGTTACAAACACATCCCTCCTTGTTCCATGGATTGCTCTCATTCATTCATCCATTCATTCGCTTAACACGTAATGAACGTACATGAAGCCACCACTACACCCAAAAGTAAAGCTTTAACAAGAAAATATCTGCCTATGTATTCATTCTCCCATATTGTTCCCTTGTGTTCCCTGCTTTCCCTTGTACTCCAGGGGTAACCAACATCCTGATCTTTGCTTTTGAACTTTATAAATAGGTTATCATAGTATGTCACTAAGATTTACTCATGTTGTTTACATCTGTAGTTTCTTTCATATTTGAAAATATTTAGTTTTAGTTTGCTGTCCCTGCTCATTAAATAATACTTAATTTTGATAAAACAATTTTAAGAAAGCTAATATAATTAATGATGCAGGTCAGCCTTCACACTTTAAATTGAAGAGAGATGTGTATGGAGTCTAAGATATTAAACAGGATTCAAATAAAGTCTTTAAATTACCATGACAAATAAGTTAATCATTACCATCTTGGTCATACTAGGCTAAAATGATTCAGACTTCATATTTTTAGTCATCAGTGAAACATGTCAAATTCATTTCATTCACTACAGATAGATATGTTATTATCCTATGCCTAAATATATTTAAATTTTAGCTAAGCTGTCAGTGATATCTGGAAAGACACTTAAATAAATTAAAGTACCATTTTTTTTAGTTTCACACTAATTATGATGTATTGTTAAAATTTCTCTGTGACCAGAGGTATATGGAAGATTCAAATGTTTAATCTGTGAAATTACTCAGGATAAATTAGCTAGTTACATTTTAAATTGAAAAGCAAATAAGGAATTTCAGATAAATAAAAAACATATTTTTTAAAACTGCTTTAAATATCTTAAATTTTTTTCATTTTTATCTGTTTGGTTGTATTTTTACCTTAGTTCACTTTCACTATAAACATCTTTAGTCTCTTATTACCCCAATTCATCCTTTGAAACTACCACTCTGTTCAACATCTGCAGCATTCAGTGTGAACACAGTTTATCCTCTACCCTCGTCTTCTGTCAATCACTCCTACAAACTTTGCACTCCAGAGCTGCACTGTCCAATATAGTAGTCACTAGCCACATATGGTTGCTTAGATTTTTAAAATTAAATTAGATTAAAAATTTAGTTCTTCCATTGTAGTAGCCACCTTTCAGGTGTTTTATAGTCACATGTGGCTGGTACCTACAGTACTGGACAATGCAAGTGTGGAACATTTCCACTGTTGCAGTGCCCTAGAGTTTGGATCTAGAATTTCTGTGTAGGAAGAATTCGTGGTTGGTAGTATGATTGAAATAGGGGGTTACGGGTTTGTCCTGAAGCTGCATTGGATGCCATTTTGTACATAGATTGTATGCTTGTACATTTGTATATGGGAGAGGGGCTGATGGAAATTAAGTGGGGGTAGAATAAGTCTCACAAAGCCAAACTACTCTTTTATGCAACTATTGCTCTAATCACATCAAAGTGTTTTCCTCAAAAAGAAATTGTACTTAATTACCTCCAGGCGTTTTTCACCTTGTGGTTATCTCTGTTAACTATTGCGCCCCCACAAAAACTACTCACCACAACAACTCACTCTCCAATGCACAGCCTCAAATGCTCCTTCCTTTGGGAAGTTCCCATAGCACCACTTTCCAGGCTCCCAGACAATATAATGTAAATCCCTATTATAGTATAAATCACAGCCTTGCCTTGATTATGTTTCATTGTATGTCTGTGATTCCTCCATTAGACTCTGATCCTGTCAAGATCAGGGACTTTGTCTTCTTGTTTTCTAAATATTTCCCCAGGGCTTTGTCTTCTTGTTTTCTAAATATTTCCCCAGGGCCTAGTATAATGCTTTACCCACTGCAGGAGCTGAGTAACTGTTAAATTAACTTTTAAATAGCTTAGATTCTAAAAGACATTCTGACTCTCAATCTGTTCCAAGCATAGTCCTCCTCATCACAGTTAGAGGTAACTTCATCCTTCTAGTTACACAGGTCAAAAACTTTGGAGCCATCCTTGCTTTCTTGACTCTTCTTTTTTTTTTCTCTTGTACCATTTTTCATCACTTCCACTGTTATTACGCAGGTCTTATTACCATTTCTCCTTGCGATTTTTTTTTTTTTGCAGTACGCGGGCCTTTCATTGTTGTGGCCTCTCCCGTCGTGGAGCACAGGCTCTGGACGCGCAGGCGCAGCAGCCATGGCTCATGGGCCCAGCCGCTCCGTGGCATGTGGGATCTTCCCAGACCAGGATACGAACCCGCATCTCCTGCATCGGCAGGCGGACTCTCAACCACTGTGCCACCAGGGAAGCCACTCTCATTGGGATTTTTGCAGCTGTCTTATACTGGGTTACCCTACTTTTACTTTTGCATCTCTACATTATTTTCAACCCAGCAGCTAGAGTGATTCTTTCATTTTACATATATTAAAAAATTATGTGGAGCTTAGTATGTACCAGTTACTATTCTAGGCACTTTACAAATGTTAACTTATTTATCCCTCATAATGACCCTCTGAAATAGAAACTATTATCCTTGTTTTACAGATGAGGAAAAAGAGGCACAGAAAGATTAATTTGTCAAAGGTTGCCTAGCGCATTGAACATAAATCATATATATCACTTCTCTTTTTAAAACACTCCCATCTCAGAGTACATGCCAAAGCCTTTCCAAAGGCCAAAGGCCTAAAAGGTTATATGTGCTCTGCATCCCACCCCTGCTTCCCTACTTTTTCTTCCATAGCAACTTATTTATTTTTTTTGTCTATCTCTCCCCGAACAAATTAAGCTCTACCACAACAGGTAGGGATTTTTGTCCACTTTCCCACTACAGATTTTTTTCTCAGTGCCCAAAACAATGCCTTGTATAATAGGCCCTCTTTAAATAATTGTTGCTCAAATGAATGTACCTCTTCTCATTTACACTAAGTGAAAACTTTTAAAACAAGAATTTCAGGATTCTTGAATTTTAGAATTATATAAATTCAACTTTTTTATGTGTTATAATCCTTAGGGCTTACTATCCTATGAATGTTTAAAATCAAACAGTATTAAAAAAGTAATAAGTTGTATAAAATTAAAACTTATGGGCATATACAAAACCCCATTTAATTATGGGTAAATTACTTAGAGCAAGAATGAAAACAAAACGCAGCACTCTTTAGCTATTTAAATGTGACAGATTTTTTAAAATCATAAGTGAGAGAAGAGCCTAAAAAGAGTATAGGTTTTGGTCAATTTCATAGTTTGGATGAAGACAATCTTAAATGGATTCTGCCTGCTACTCTAAATGCTCAAGAACAAAGCTCTGACTTTTGGGCAGAGTTGTAACAAATCAGCAACTGTGGTGTGTTAGATTCCAAGATGATTGTTCTCTTGTGGAATACCTGAAAAACAATTCAGTGAGGGCAGCACCTATATTTTTTTTTTAAGAAAGAATTTAAAATATTTATTTATTTATTTGGTTGCGCCGGGTCTTAGTTGCAGCAGGCAGGCTCCTTAGTTGCGGCATGCAAACCCTTAGTTGCAGCATGCGAACTCTTAGTTGTGGCATGCATGTGGGATCTAGTTCCCTGACCAGGGATCAAACGCAGGCGCCCCGCATTGGGAGCGTGGAGTCCTATCCACTGCACCACCAGGGAAGTCCCATGCCTATAATATTTTTAAGATCAAGCAAAGAATGTGGAAAAGACCGATGGATATCCATCAAGAACAATTTACATAAATAATCGAATATCATTTTAAACTATGGTAGTGGTCAGTTTCAAGAGCTGCCTGCTATTTCACATCATTGTGTTCTTTTTTCAACTTCATTTTCGGAAATTAAGTACGTACTCCTGAGGTTCACCTGCTTCAATTTTCTTTTACATTAAATTGCTCAAACACCACTGCATTGGGCTTTCCTTTGGATGAAAGAAAGTTATTCTTCGGTATACTTAACACTTAAAAAAATGAATTATTCCATATTCACAAGAGCCATCTATCTAATTTGTAAACACGCTTATTTCTGGATACCAGTCTCATAGATCTTCATTCTCCAGGTTTGGGAGTGGAGCCCAGGATCCTACGTTTCAGACCTTTCTTTGAGAACTACTCGACTCAATGCTATTTTCATATTTTGCTGCTTTCAAAATATTAATTTTAGACATCTAAAGAGGGGAGGGCAAACTCTGGTGGCTGTCAGAAGGAACAAGAATGAGCGGCCCACGTTGTACCATGTTGCAAAACTTTTCCTCAGTTTGCAGATCCTCCGTCCCTGGGGAGGAAATCAGTTCATTTTCACCAGGTAATTCACCGATTTTCAACCATTTCCGTCCACGTCCCTGAGGATGAACCCCAAAAGTCATGAACTCATCTCCGCGGCATAAGGTAAAGCCCTGTTCGTCCCGCTTGCTCTCACAGGGCCGCGGGGACCGGTTCGCTTCCCGCCAGCCGGGCTCCTCCTCCGCTCGCCTTTCGGGTCCGGTCCTCCCGGAGGCGTTCGGCGCGGCAGGTCTTGGCGCCAACCGGGTGGCGGCGCTGTCTGCCCCGCGCGCCACCGCCTCAGGCCCGAGGGAGGCGGAGGCACGGCCTGCGGAGGAAGGGGCGGGAGCGAGGCGCGCGCCCTTCTCTCGCGTGCTCTCGCACCGCTCGCGTGACCGGCCGGTGTGTGCGAGAGGCGCCGGCTGCCCGGAGCACGGACTGCCGGGCGCGCGCCGCTGCGAGGGGCGTCCGGGTCCGGGTTGGCGGACCCGGCCTGCGCGAGGTGCCGGCGAGCGGGCCCGGGGTTCCGGGGCGAACACACGAGCACACGCTCCCGGAGGAGCCTTTTCCGAGGCTGCTCTTCCTCGGCCAGACGGAGAGCGGCAGTGTCTCCCCGCCCAGCGCTCACTCGCCCCGCGTCTCCCCCCGCGGCGACTGCTTCTCCTCGGCACCGCCAGCCCCAGCGCCGCTCCGGGGCGGGCGGCGGCGGGACCCGCGGAGCCGCTTTGTGTGCAGCCCGGAGAGGGGCGGCGGCGCAACCACCTGACAGAGGCCCGGGCTCTCGATGCACCTTCCGCCCGCATGAGGAGGAGGTAAAGGCGGCGGCGGCTCGGCTCCCGCCCTCGGCTGGTGGAGGGAGGGGACGGAAGGGGAGACTGGAGCGGGTGGGGGGTGGGGGCGCGGGACCAAGGCCCGGCGGGGCTGCCCGGAGGTGCCGGTAAGGCCTCGGCGGCGCCGAGTGACCAGGGGCGAGAGAAGCCGCCGGGGAGCCTCAGCCGAAGTTGAAGGAACAAAATGTGAAGTGCGGAGCCGCGTCAGCCGCTTCCTGGCTAGGGGTTCGGGGTGGAAGGCGGCTTGTTTTCCCCTCCCGTGGGGGTGGGGGAGCGGGACACGGGAGGGGCGGGAGCGTGGCGGGGACGCCTGGGGTTCAGCAGCTCTGCCCAGCAAGGGCGTTCGTCCCTGGGAGACGCCGCTGCGTGTGGGTCCGGTTGGGTCCCTAGTTTTGCGGCCTAAGCCGAGCCCTATAGGCCTCGCGTCTTCTTTCCCGGAGGGGACCGGCCGGGCGGGGACCCGAGGCTTCTCTCTGACCGAGCGGGGGCTTTAGGGGCCTTGCCGGGCTCTCGAAGCCGCCAAACTTCGGACTTCGGTGTTTGGGGGTGGATTTCATTGTGAAAGGA
Organism: Kogia breviceps; assembly: GCF_026419965.1. Lineage (NCBI taxonomy): Eukaryota > Metazoa > Chordata > Mammalia > Artiodactyla > Physeteridae > Kogia > Kogia breviceps. The sequence goes on from NC_081315.1 coordinate 83,749,142, forward strand.
GGACTGGGAAACTCCTGGCGCTGCCCGGCGCTTCCCGCGGCCGCCGGTGCCAGAGAGCCCAGTGGGCCCGGTGTTGGAGGGGTCCGCGTGGGTGGGCGCGGCGCGGCGGCCGCCAGGATCCAAGCCCCGGGAAGGAGCGGGTGGCGGGGCCGCCGCGAGTCTCCGGCCTCCCGGGAGAAAGGGCCCTTTGCAGATTAGAGATTTTTGAAATGAAAAAAGAGGTTACAAAGTCGTCCCTTTCCCGCTGAACTTTTGTTTTCTGACCGATAGAGGCCGGTAGAGGACTGTGAAAGAAAAGTTGTCCCCCAGGATGGACTTCTCGACCGCGCAGCCCAAGCCTGCCCCTGCCCTCTGTGGCGTCGTGAGTGCCGACGGGAAGATCGCTTACCCTCCGGGGGTAAAGGAGATCACCGACAAGATCACCACCGACGAAATGATCAAACGACTGAAGGTAAGCTCCTCTGGACAGAATGTTCACATTTCAGACGTTTGTGGTAGGAGGTGCTCTCTCCTGTGGTATTACAGCTCTGCTGGGCCTGGCCTTTAAGAGTTTCACCGACCAGGGCTTTTTTTTTTTTTTTTTTTTTTTTTTTTAGATATTTTACGTCTTCTTTTTTACCGCCTCTGAAAGGTATTGTTCTATCTTGGCTATATCTTTGAATGGTGATTTCTGTTAGGGACATAACCATTATGGGAAATTAGAAGGGTGTGTGTGATCTTTTTTAATCTTACTTTTTTTTAAAGTATAAGAATTCGAGTATTTTTTAAGTTTTTTTTTTTTTTTCCTAGAAATATTTACGAGAATACTATTCAGAGTAGCTTGCAGCCTTAAAGGTAGGCAGTAGTTTGCTTAGGAAGGTTTTCATCAACTTCTGAGGAGACTGATTTATCAAAGCACAAAAGGAATTTTAAAAATTATCACAATTTTCGAACATCCAGAAGCTTAAATATGTATATAGTATGGTTAAACTTTGACAGAAGGTACTGACTTTTCAAAATTCAGGCTTGAAGTAAGGTGATGATTTATGTCCACATGTTCAGAGGGGTTTGTGTGTGTTTGTTTGTTTAAATATTTATTTATTTGGCTGTGCTGGGTCTTAAGTTGCGGCATGCGGGGATCTAGTTCCCTGACCAGGGATCAAACCTGCGCCCCTTGCATAGGGAGCACAAAGTCTTAACCACTGGACCACCAGGGAAGTCCCCAAAGGGGTTTTAAAAGAGGGTGATTATGACTCTTTTTATAAGGAGTCCATGTATTTTTAAGCATGGTGGTCCTAATGTCAAGGTTGTAAGTTTCAGCCTTAGGTAAGTTAATTTTTTGCTTTTTGTTGCATGGACATAGATTGTGGACACAGCCTTAAAAAGTAAGTGCTGTTCTTGTTAAGGGATCAGCTTGATGCAATGGTTCTCAACCAGGACATCTTTGACCCCCAGGAGACATTTGGCAATGCTGGAGATGTTTCGGTTGTCACTATCGGGGCTGGATTGGAACAGGGTAAGACTGGAGACAGGGAGTCCAGCTAGGAAACTTAACAGTAGTCTAGGTCAGAGATGTTGAAATCATGAAGTAGGGCTATGATAGTGGGAATAGAGTGATAGGGAATGATAGAAGACACATTTCAGTGTTAGAATCAATCAGAGTTGTTGGGAGGTGAGGGAAGAAACGATGTTGACACTTTGCCAGTCTTCACCTTGGGCACTTGGTGAAATGTATTTTAAGGAATAATCTTGCCCCTTTGATTTTAGAACTTATAGTGCCTAGTAAATGTTTACCATGTTATGAGTGATTAATATTTAAAGTATTCCTGTAGTTTATTGTTAAAAATCTAATTGGATTCTGCAGTTTGTTGCCCCTTTGGAAGGAATGGGACACAATGCCGTCCATTAAAATAAACCTTGATACTAAAGACTGTACATAAAGTAGGGTGCTTAATTGATGCTTCTTAAGGTTATATTGTTATTGTTCTTAAGTGTTCTGAGATGCTGAAATATGAATTATGAAATATAAAGCTAAGTTAAAAAATGTATAGGTCTTTTAATTTTTATTTTCATATTAAGAATATCAAAACCTTGAATTCTATTGATGGATAATCTTGTTAGAAAAAGAAAAGTTATGGTTGTATATATATCTTCCATTTCAAAACCTTGAATTCTATTGATGGATAATCTTGTTAGAAAAAGAAAAGTTATGGTTGTATATATATCTTCCATTTGGAAATAGATTAAATATCAGAAATATTGTTAACTAGAAATTGACACCAAGTCTAGAATGAGCATACGGTTAGAATATTCATTTTTTATGAATTCTTTTGGAAGTTAAATTTGATATACATATTAACCAATTTGAATGTCCTATTGCTAAAATTTTGCTTTTCTCAAGAATTATTCTGTCTTCCTTCTGCCTTTCTAAGTTGATTTTGACTTTGTACGTTTTAGGGATCCATGTTTAAAGTATTACTGTCGCGTTGGAAGTACAGGTTTCAAACAATATTTAACTGTATTTTTGATACCTTTAGTGTTATTTGTGGATAAATTTTATAAATTCAGTAGTTTGTTATAACGCAGTAACAATGTTCAAATGCTGTATAGATACAAAAGCACTTAAAGGCAAGTAAAATCTTGGTTAGTGGGGCTTCCCTGGTGGCGCAGTAGTTAAGAATCCACCTGCCAGTGCAGGGGACATAGGTTCGAGCCCTGGTCCAGGAAGATTCCACATGCCACAGAGCAACTAAGCCTGTGTGCCGCAGCTACTAAGCCTGTGTTCTAGAGCCCTTGAGCCACAACTACTGAGCCTATGTGCCACAACTACTGAAGCCTGCGCACCCAGAGCCTGTGCTCCGCAACAAGAGAAGCCACTGCAACGAGAAGCCCACACACTTCAATGAAGAGTAGCCCCCGTTCGCCGCAACTAGGGAAAGCCCACGTGCAGCAACTAAGACCCAACACAGCCAAAAATTAAAAAAAAAAAAAAATCTCGGTTAGTGGAATTCAGAGATGTTTGGTCCATTTTCTTCAGTTTTCAAGACTGGAACAAGCATTTTTACAGTGGAACCATAATTTTAGAGTTAGAAGGATTCTAAAAGAAATTCTGGAACTCCCTTAATTTCACAGGTAACAAAAGTTAGACCCAAAGTGGCCAAGTAACATTTACCAAGGTCAGCCATAGGACAGGTTAGTGGCAGAGCCAGGGCAATAGCATCATGTATCTTTTTATTCTTATAGCTCTTTCTTCTAAGGAATCTAAACGAAGTTGAACAAAGAAGTTGTGATTTTTTTTTTTTTTTTTTTTTTTTTTTTTGTGGTACGCGGGCCTCTCACTGCTGTGGCCTCTCCCATTGCGGAGCGTAGGCTCCGGACGCGCAGGCTCAGCGGCCATGGCCCACGGGTCCAGCCGCTCCGCGGCACGTGGGATCTTCCCGGACCAGGGCACGAACCCGCGTCCCCTGCATCGGCAGGCGGACTCTCAACCACTGCGCCACCAGGGAAGCCCAGAAGTTGTGATTTTTATTATGCAGTTGAAAACAGTAAAGTGAAAAGAGAAGGGAATCAATGAGAGTTAACTTGGTCTTTTGCAGGGAGATATGGGACAGCGTTTTGTTTTTAACATTAGAGAGAAATTGTGATGCTTTGAAGCTTTCTTGAAAATAATTCTTAGAGTATATCTTTGGAAGAACTTAGACACACTTTTATGTTTTAGAAGTTTTTATTTCTGTTTCTAAGGAAGTACTTTAAATATTTTTATGTCCAGTCACACTGGCCTTCTGTCAGTTCCTTGAACATGCCATGCTCATTTCTGTCTAGACAGATTTAGAAGTATGTAGCCCATATACATACTCTTCCTCGCAGTTCATTAAGGGACGTCTCTTAGATTCCCTGTTAATATATTCTTTTAATTCCTTCATATCACTTATTACAGATGTGATATTACATTTATGCATACGTTTATTTGGTTTGTCTCCCCAGCTTCTCTGTAAGCTTCATGAATATAAGTATCACATATATTTGTTTACTTCTGTATCCTCCCAGTGCTAAGTTTAATACCTGGCATGTAAGTTCTCAACATATATTCCTTGAATGAAGGAATGAATACTTTGTATTTTTTTTTTTTTTTGGCTGCGTTGTGTCTCCTTTGCTGCTAGGGCTTTCGAGGAGCAGGGGCTACTCTTCGAATACTTAGTATTAATACTGGTTTAGAGAAATATTTTTATTTTTGAAGATGAAGGATAGTTTGAAAATATTCTGAATTGTAACTAAGTACTTTATCTGAGATTGCATACTAGAGATGATAACACAGATATTTAGAATTTTAGAACCAGAAGGTAGCTTAGAGGTTATTTCATTTTGTTCTAATTTTCCGAATGAAGAAACTGAGCCTCAGAGGTTGTGACCAACCCTAGTCACATAAAGCTGAAAATCATCATTAACAGTTTTGTTATTTAGATAAATTACAAATATATATTAATTGGCAGAAACATTAAAATTCATACAAAAGCTGTTTGCAAGGATAGCAGACATTTTAATACCAATGTTACATTAAGAATCAAGATTTCATTAAGGATTCTGAAACTAATGCAAATCATGTCTGATAAGTTTTATAAACAAGATACACCTATAAACAATGTTGTACAAAGTTCCGTTAAGTGCTTCTGCCCACGGTTTGTTATACACAGTCTATCTCAGATCATGTATTACAAAGCTGTGTGCTACGCACTTTTTTTTCTTCCTTTTTTGCTATTTTGGAAGTGGGAAGCCCTTGAAAGCCTTGGTTTTTAAAGGGAGGGATTAGGATGAAGTTTGTTACTATACCCATTTCTTATTATTTGCTCTCAGAGTTCAATGCCCCAGACAGTTCTCTAGCCACAACTCCATACCCAAACCTGCCATATTCATTCTGTCACAGAATCAAATCAAAATACTTATTACCTTGGTGCTAAGAATTATGAAAAATTAAATAATAGGGTTTTATTGTTCTGAAAATGTCCCCCACTTTTCTCCCACTAGGTGTTACTTCTGTGTTTTCTTTGTATTTTTCTGTAACTTTCTCTTTCTGTCAGCCATTCTCCCTCTTCCACATGCTCTTGCATCTACTATAGTCTGGCCTGTTGGATAGTTCAGTAGGAATTGGGGTATGGTGAGCTTGATTTAGGTAGGACATCTCCCTTTTCCCATCAAACCTAGGTTGGAAGAGGGGAGGAATAGATTAGGGGCAGGAAGGCCATGAATTCTTTCGTTTTCCTTCCCCTCAGGTGGACCTCAGAAATACTTGATTTGTTGTAATTATTTTCACTTGCATAAATGACTTTTATTTATCCCTAACTGCCACATAGTATGCTAATTTTGCTCATAATTCAGTATGTAGTTTCAAGTCTGAATTTTGTTTATATCTTTTACTTTAATATTTGTATTAATGCAGAAGATTCTGCTAAGTAACTAAGAAGGTAAACGGAGAGGCAAGATCTTAAAATGAAGTCCTAAAATATAGCCAATATACATTTGTGAAGTGCAGCACAGCTTTTATTTTATTTATTTATTTATTTATCTATTTATCTGTCTATTTATTTGTTTATTTTTGGTTGGGTCTTTGTTGCTGCGCACAGGCTTCCTCTAGTTGCAGTGAGCGGGGGCTACTCTTCGTTGTGGTGCGCAGGCTTTTTGTTGCAATGACTTCTCTTGTTGTAGAGCATGGGCTCTAGGCGCGCAGTCTTCAGTAGTTGTGGCATGCGGGCTCAGTAGTTGTGGCTTCTGGGCTCTAGAGCGCAGGCTCAGTAGTTATGGGTGCATGGGCTTAGTTGTTCCACGGCATGTGGGATCTTCCCGGACCAGGGCTCGAACCCGTGTCCCCTGTGTTGGCAGGTGGATCCTTAACCACCGCACCACCAGGGAAGCCCCTACCATTTTAATCATTTTTAAGTGTACAGTTCAGTGCCGTAAGTATATTCACATTGTTGTGCATCCTCATCATCCATCTCCACAACTTTTCATCATCCTTAACTGAACTCTGTACCCATTAAATTATAACTCTATTCTCCCCCTTCCCCCAGCCCCGGCAACCACCTTTCTGTAGGAGCTTCATATAAGTCAGATCATACAATATTGCTGCTTTTGTGACTGGCTTATTTCACTTGGCATAATGTCTTCAAGGTTTATCTGTATCGTACTATGTGTCAGAATTCATGTGTATAACATCTTTTGTTTATACTTTCATCCTTTGATGGACACTTGGGTGACTTCTGCTTTTTGCCTACTCTTGGTAACTTTTCTTACTATCTCACAGTTTTGTGGATTAGAAATTTGGGCAGGGCTTGGCTTGATTATTCTGCTCCACATCGCATACTGGGCTCACTCACTGGTATTCAGCTGGTGATTTTACTGGTGAAGTATATACACACTGGCTTCTCTCAAACACTTGGTACCTCAGGAACAGCGGAAAGACTGGACTCAGCTGGGCCCTTCTTCCTGTCTCTGATGTAGTGTTAAGGCTTCTCCACATGGTCTCTCCAGCAGGGTAGTTCGGTTCAGGGTTCCAGGACACTATGGAGGAAGTTGCCAGTACTTTTAAAGACTTTGTTCAGAATTGGCAGTGGCACTTCTACGTTACTCTACGGTTTAAAGTAGTCATAGCACAGCTGACATTCAAGGAGAGAAAAATTGACCTCAGTGGAAGAAGTAAGAAAGAATTTGTAGCCGTCTTTAATCTACCACAGGAGCTCTCATGATAAGCCAAAGTGTACTATACTTTGTAGTTATAGTCATACATTTGAAAAACATTTAATCTCAAAAACAACAGTATATATTTGCAGCCAATTTGCTAGATTTGTAAAATTTATTTTAAATACTGTAAGAAAAATTGTAGGAACTTTTTTACCTGCTAGTTAGGGAAGAATTATGGGGGAGGCTCATGATTTGATTCTAGAGCTTGTTTTTTACATTTTTTGAATTTTTACTAGAAAGTATCATGGCCAATCATAATGATGATCCCCTCTTCTCTCTTTTTTAAAAAAAATTATTTTAACTTCTTATTTTGAGACATTTTATCCCTCTAGAAAAGTTGGAAAAGTTGTACCTTCAACACTCATCCCTTCATTTAGATTCACCAGTTGTTAACATTTTGTTACTTTTGCTTGCTTTAATGTTTCTCCAAACACACACACACACAAAGGGAGACAGATGTAACATACTTTTTTGTTTGAGAGTTACTTGCATCTGTCATGACATTCCACCTCTGAATGCTTCAGCAGTCTTCTTAGAACAAGGACATTCTCCTACTTTATAACAATCATCATTATCACACTCAAGGAATTTAACATTGATACAGTGATATCTGTTATACTATCCATAATAAAATTCCCTCAGCTGCCCTAAAAATGACTTTTTAAAAGTTGTATTTTTCTTCCTCTATCCAAGTTGCAGTATAGGATCACATGCATTTATTACGTCTCTTTTGTCTGTTTTAATCTAGGAAGTCCTCTCATTTTCTGGGGGTGTGTTCCTGACATTTTTTGAAGCATTTGTCTTATAAGAGTTCATAATCTGTTTTGTCTTATTTCCTCATGCTTAGATTCAAATTGAACCTTTTTGGGCAAGTATACTACACAATTGGTGTTGTGTAGTTCCCTTAGCATCAATCAGGAGATATATAATGTCATTTTGTCCTATTGGCTTTGCTACATTTGATCACTTGTGTACAGCCCTCTGCATTGTAAAGGTATTTCCCTCCCTTTGCAATTAATAAGTAATATTTAAGGTAATAAATAGTTTTTAAGAATAATTTGTTTTCCAACAATTCTTACTCAACTGTTTTAGCACCCACTTTGGTGATTATAAAATGTTGCCTTGATTGATTGATTGATTGATTGATTGATTGATGGCTGTGTTAGGTCTTCATTGCTGCTCACGGGCTTTCTCTGGTTGTGGCGAGTGGAGGCTAATCTTCGTTGTGGTGCACGGGCTTCTCATTGCTGTGGCCTCTCTTGTTGCGGAGCATGGGCTTCAGTAGTTGCAGGGCATGGGCTCAGTAGTTGTGGCTTGCAGGCTCTAGAGTGCAGACTCAGTAGTTGTGGAGCACGGGTTTAGTTGCTCTGCGGCATGTGGGATCTTCCTGGACCAGGGATGGAACCCATGTCCCCTGCATTGGCAGGTGGATTCTTAACCACTGTGCCACCAGGGAAGTCCCAACAATTGGTTTATTTTTTTCATTTGTATTCAATTTTATATGTATATACACATACATACATAATTCACTCTTGTGGACTGGACTCTTCATTTTTACTGACGAGTATTATCCTTGCTTGATTTTTTTATTGTGGTAAAAAACATAACAAAAACCATCTTAACCATTTTTAAGTGTACACAGTACAGTACTGTTAACTGTATGTACATTGTCAATATTACAGATCTCTAGAAAGTTTTCATCTTGTAAAACTGAAACTCTTTACCCACTGAACAACTCCCTTTCTCCCATCCCCCTCAGCCCTTAGTGACTACTTCCTGTTTCTAGGAGTTTGACTACTTTAGATACCTCACATATAAATGTGGAATCCTATGGTATTTGTCCTTTAGTGACTGGCTTATTTCACTTAGCATGAAGTCCTTAAGGTTTATCCATGTTGTAGCATATGACAGGATTTTCTTCTTTTTTAAGGCTGTGTAGTGTTCCAGTGTATATATCTACCACACTTTCTTTATCCATTAATGGATAATGGAAGCAATTAGGTTGCTTCAACCTTTCAGCTATCATGAATAATGCTGCAGTGAACATGGGTGTGCGTATATCTGAGATCCTGTTTTCAATTCTTTCAGATATATATTGCTGGGATTGCTGGGTCAAATGAGAATTCTATTTAAACATTTTTGAGGAACCCCTTCATACTGTTTTCCATAGTAGCTGCTTCATTTTACCTTCCCACCAGTAGTACACAAGGGTTTCAGTTTCTCCACATCAGTGCTTATTTTCTGTGTTTTTGTTAGTGGCCATCCTAACAGGTATGAGGTAATGTCTCATTGTGGTTTTGGTTTGTGTTTCCCTGAGGACTGGTGATGTTGAGCATCTTTTCATGCTTATTGGCCATTTGTGTATCTTATTTAGAAAAATGTCTATTCAAGTCCTTTGCCCATTTTTTAATCAGGTTATTTGTTTTATTGTTGTTCAGTTGTAGGAGTGTTTGTATTCAGTTTTAGGAATTACATTGTTCATTCTTTTTATTTAATTTTACATGGTTCACGAGTCAAAACTATAGAAAAACTTACACTTCTAGAAGCCTTCTTCCCATCTTTATCCTTTCCACTTCATTTCCACCCACCTCCCCTCTGTAGATAATCATTTTCATTAGTTTCTGGTTTATCCTTTCTGTGTTACTGCCCTTCTTCTTAAAAGATAAACTACTATGTATACTCTATTGTACTTTGCTTTCTTCACCCAATATGTCTTGGAAATCACACCGTATCTGGAAATGTCTTTAAATTCATTTTCATGGTGTTATAGTATTCTATGTGTAGATGTGCCATAGTTTACTCAACTAGGCTTTCATTGTTGATTTGAGATTGCTTGTAATATTTTCCTTTTACAAGTAATGCTGAAGTGAATAATCTTGTTACACATCTTTGTATTTGTGCAAGTGTATCTTTAGGGTAAGTTCCTAGGGTAAGTTCCTAGGATTGTTGGGCCAAAGGGTACATTTCTGAGTGTTTTTGTTAGAGGTGGTCATATTCTCCTTCACATGGGTTGTACCATTTTGTACTTCCACCAGCAAGTATAAGATTTCGTCCAGCCTCTCAGTAATGTATTGTCAAGTAATGCCTACTTTTAAAGTAGCAAATTGGCAAATTAACATTTTGCTCCCAAAAGCCATTTTATTGCCTCTCGGCAACAAGAGAAGTTCTTTATGAGAATGATTAAATATAAGTGCTACATTGAGGTTCAAAAGGATAAGAGCCCTATTTAGATTTCCTTAGAAACTCAAAAGGAATTGAGAGACTTTTTTAGTATGTTTAAAGAAGTGAGGGTGGGTGGGGTAGAGATGGAGACAAAATTTTAGGAACAAAGATGATGTTGAAATCATCAAGCCTCACTTAGGTCTTCATTCAAGACCTTGAGTTAAACAGAAATGAGGTGAAGGCTTATTATTAAAAATCATAAATGAAATAAATAGCGGCACTGGCATGTAAAATGCCAGTGCTGTGATTTATTTTCCCATTATCAGAAATCTATAGATGTCTAAGGGAAAAACTGCTTTTTGTTCACAGTAGGAGAATAGGCTTAAAGCATTAATGAATTTTGTTCCTATTAGCTTCTATTTTCAGAGTTAATTATTTAAATTAAATACTACTTTGGCTGAGGTTGTTGGCATATGGAAGTATGTCCAGTTGAATTCACTGCTCAGAAAGATAAAATGAGTGGAGTTTATACATGATATAAAAGCATAACAAGTTTTTATTTGCTGAAGACAACAAATCGAGACGTTTCTAGATAACGGTTGTAATAGAAAGCCAAACACAAACATAGCGAAGGAGTTTACTAAATTTCTTTCCCTTGCTATTGGCATTTGGTCTTTTACATTAGTACAGATCTTCCCAACTGATACTCTACACAGCTGTAAGTATGCCTAAATACAGAGTCCCTCAGCCTTTGGAGATTACAAATATTACATCATTTTTTGTATATTATGTGATATTTTAAAAGTTGGGAACTGCCATAATATATGTGTTGTTTTTCATGTTATATTATAAAATTATTATTAAGATCAAACACTTAGGGCTTCCCTGGTGGCGCAGTGGTTGAGAATCCGCCTGCCAATGCAGGGGACACGGGTTCATGCCCCGGTCCAGGAAGATCCCACATGCTGCGGAGCGGCTGGGCCCATGAGCCATGGCCACTGAGCCTGTGCTTCCGGAGCCTGCGCTCCGCAACGGGAGAGGCCACAACAGTGTGAGGCCCGCATACCGGGAAAAAACAAAACAAAACAAAACAAATTTCCTACCAAATAGGGGCCCTGTGATTAATAGGGGCCCTGTGATTAGTGCTGATAAAGCCAGCCCTTAGATAGCATGAGTCCCTTAGGGGAACGTGGATTTATACTAGGAATAACACTGGAATGGATTTCCATTTATATGAAGGATATTTGAGATTATTGTATCATAAGTTAAATGTCAATTATGTGCTAGGATTGTATCTGTTTCTTTAGATAAAGAGGTACTAAGAATTTTGGTGGTCAAGAGAAGTTTCAAGGAAAAGGTGACAGTTGTACTGGGATTTGAAGGCTTAGACTTTGGTAAGCAAATAGGTGGTAAAACATTTCAAACAGATGAATAGAAGGGACAGAGACAGAGACAGAAGCATGCTTGGTGTGTTTGAAAAAAATGAGTAGAATAGTTTTGCTAGAGCTAAAGCATCCTAAAAGAGTAGTTGAGAGGAAAAAAGAGGAAGGTACCAGTGAAATTGGTAGAATCCTTAAATGAGGAATTTGAATTTTTAAAAAAACAGCTAAAAAAATTTTTTTTAATAGAGCTAAAGAGTGATATTTCGGGCTTCCCTGGTGGCGCAGTGGTTGAGAGTCCACCTGCCGATGCAGGTGACACGGGTTCGTGCCCCAGTCCAGTAAGATCCCACATGCCGCGGAGCAGCTGGGCCCGTGAGCCATGGCCGCTGAGCCTGTGCGTCCGGAGCCTGTGCTCCGCAGCAGGAGAGGCCACAACAGTGAGAGGCCTTCGTACCGCAAAAAAAAAAGTGAGATGTCTACATTGTGGTTTTGCATGATTAACAAAGCTAGGTGACCAAGGAGTTTTTTAAGCACGTGAATACCACCCTTCTTTGAGGCCAATTTGTGGAGTTTTTTTATCCTCATGTCCAGACCAGATAGTATCTTTGGTTGAACAGTAATCCACTTCTAATTGATACTGTCTGAATGAATCTGTTGGTTGCTGAGAGTTTAGTCACATGATACTCGGTGTGAAGGCTGTGGATGAGTAAAATTTTAAGAGCAGTTAGTAGAATTTTATGTACTAGATTATAACAATATGAATTGGATTTTTAAAAAATAAATCTATTTATTTATTTGTTTTTGGCTGTGTTGGGTCTTTGTTGATGCACGGGCTTTTTCTAGTTGCAGTGAGTGGGGGCTACTACTCGTTGCGGTGCGCGGGATTCAATTGCGGTGGCTTCTCTTGTGGAGCACAGGCTCTAGATACATGGGCTTCAGTAGTTGTGCCTCATGGGCTTAGTTGCTCTGCGGCATGTGGGATCTTCCCAGACGAGGGATGGAACCCATGTCACCTGCATTGGCAGGCGGATTCTTAACCACTGTGCCACCAGGGAAGTCCCAGATTTTTATTATATATATTCAGTGCATGTTTTTCCAAAATTTCCTGGAATTTCTGTGGTAGGAATTCAAGTAAACATTAATTGTAATTTGATGCCAAATTATTATTTTTTTTTCTAATTTTAATTTATTTTTGGCTGCATTGGGTCTTCCTTGCTGCATGCAGGCTTCAGTAGTTGCAGCATGCAGGTCAGGAGTTGTGGCATGCAGGCTCAGTAGTTGTGGCTCGCGGGCTCTAGAGCACAGGTTCAGTAGTTGTGGCGCACAGCCTTAGTTGCTCGGCAGCATGTGGGATCTTCCCAGACCAGGGAAGGAACCTGTGTCCCCTGCATTGGCAGGCAGATTATTAACCGCTGTACCACCAGGGAAGTCCCTCAAATTATTTCAGTAGTTGAAAATTAAGTTCAGTTGGCCATATATTATTTTCTATAATTTCAAATGTTTGTTGAACTGAATAGCCTTCATCTAGCCACTGTTAAATTAGTAGAGGTGAATTTCTCATCTGCAAAAAGATAATCATTGAATAAAAGTGTTTAAGATTTATAAGGACTGAGTCAGTGTATGTAAGGAGACTGCTTTGTTTCTGGCAGAAGTTTCGAAATGATTTTCTTCTTGAAGCATATACCTAAATAGCTTTGAAGAAAGTGATTAAAAGCATCAGGCAGTAATAAAATGAAAATATTTTTAGATCTCTTGGAAATCATGTTATATAATCTTGTCTACTATATTCAGTTCTCATCCTTTTTAAAAAATTTTTATTTTATTTATTTATTTTTCTCTGCGTAGGGTCTTCATTTCTGTGTGCAGACTTTCTCTAGTTGCAGTGAGCAGGGGCTACTGTTCGTTGTGGTGTGTGGGCTTCTCATTGCTGTGACTTCTCTTGTTGAGGAGCACAGGCTCTAGGGATGCAGGCTTCAGTAGTTGTGGCACGTGGGCTCAGTAGTTGTGGCTTGTGGGCTCTAGAGCACAGGCTCAGTAGTTGTGGCACATGGGCTTAGCTGCTCCACGGGATGTGGGATCTTCCCAGACCAGGAATCGAATCCATGTCCCCTGCATAGGCAGCTGGATTCTTAACCACTGTGCCACCACAGAAGTCCCCCAGAAAGCATACTTTTAAGATTCTAGTCTTTTGGAACCTATTAAGATTTGTTTTTTGGCCCAGTACATGGCCTATACTGGCAGACATACCATGTATACCTGAAAAGAATGTATGTTTTGCTGTTGTTGAATGTAATGTTCTATAGGGTCAAGTAATGTTCTTTAAGCCAGGAGATTGAGATCATTATTCATCATCAAGTCTTTTCTAATTTTGAAACGTTTTGGTCTAGTTCTGTTGCTGAGAAAGAGTGATAAAGCCTCAAATTGTGATTGTGGAATTGTCTATTTCTCCCTTTAAATCTGTCAGTTATTCTTTCATTTACTTTGAAATTCTGTTGTTAGCCCCATGTGCATTTAGGATTGTTAGACATTACCAAGAGTTGACCCTTTTAGCATTAGGAAATGTTCCTGCTGTCTAAATTGCACCTTTTACAGTTTCTGTATGCATTATATATTTTTATACCCTTTTGTTTTCAACTTATGTGTCTTTATATTGTAAATGCATCTGGCATATGGTTGGGTCATGCTTTAAAAAATTTTTTAATTTAATCTATTTTGACAATCTTTGCCTTTAAATTGGAGTGTATAACTCACATTTAATATTGATGTGGTTGGATGATATATGTGGATGATACATGTCTACCATTTTGTACTTTTCCTTTTGTCTCATCTATTTATTGTTGTTCCCTTCTTTTCCTGCCTTTTATCTTTTAAAAAAATGTTTCTTTATATTTTATTTGGCTGCATCCGGTCTTTTTGTTTTTTTTTAATTTTTATTTATTTTTGGCTGTGTTGGGTCTGTTGCTGTGTGCGGCTTTCTCTAGTTGCAGGGAGCGGGGGCTACTCTTGGTTGCAGTGCGCAGGCTTCTCTTGTTGAGGAGCACGGGATCTAGGCACACGGGCTCAGTAGTTGTGGCTTTGGGGCTCTAGAGCACAGGCTCAGTAGTTGTGGCACATGGGCTTAGTTGCTCTGTGGCATGTGGGATCTTCCCAGACCAGGGATTGAATCCATGTCCCCTGCATTGGCAGGCAGATTCTTAACCACTGTGCCACCAGGGAAGCCCTGTGTCTGGTCTTAATTGTGGCACATGGGATCTTTTAGTTGTGGCATGCAGAATCTTTAGTTGTGGCATGCGATCTTTTAGTTGTGGCATGTGGGATCTAGTTCCCTGACCAGGGGTCAAACCCAGGTCCCCTGCATTGGGAGTGCAGTCTTAGGCAATGGACCACCAGGGAAGGAGCCCTGCCTTTTGTCTTAATTTGCTATTTTTTAGAATTCCATTTTAATTATTTTTGATTTTTTAGGTATATCTTTTCACTCTGTGTGTGTGTATCTGTCTGGCTATGTCTGTCTGTCTGGTTGTACAGGGATTGCAATACATATCCTTAACTGTTTATAGTCTTAGACTTTTATTTTTGTGCTACTTCATGTAAAATGTAAGAACTTTCCATTAGTATGCGTCCATTTATCACAGCCCCACCATTTATGCTATACATGCATTATAAACCCCACATTAAACAGTTATATGTATTTTAAATGAATGCAAGGGAAGTAGTCTTTTATATTTATGCACTTATTACCATTTCTTGTGCTTTTTTTCATTTTTTCTCAAATGTTGGATTTTGCACCTGATGATATATCCCTTCAGCCTGAGAATCTTCCCTTTAGTGTTTCTTTTAGTGAAGACTTGCTGAGATAATTTCAGTTAGTTTTCATTTGTATGAAAATGTTTATTTAACTTTCATTTTTGAAGGATATTACTTTTTGGATATAAAATTCTGGGTTGACAGTTACAGTGCTTTAAAGATGTAATTCCACTGTCTTGTATTCTCCAGTGCTTCAGATGAGAAGTCAGTGGTAATATGTATTTTTGTTTCTTTTTATGTAATGTGAGATTTTTTTCTGGCTGCTTTCATGGTGTTTCTTTTTCTTTGATGTTCAGTTTCATTGTGATGCCCTGAGGTTTGTGTTTCCCAAATACTTGTCTGGCTTTGGAATCACTGAGCTTCCTGGATCTATAAATTTATGTCTTTCACCAAATTTGGGGAATTTTTGGTCATGATATCATCAAGCTGTTTTTTCTTTTTTTTAAATTTCCCTCTCCCCCCTTTTTTCCTCTTTCTGGGATCCACTTACATATATGTTAGATTTTTTTTTATATTGCCCTCAGATCACTAGGGCTCTTTTTCTTTTTTCAGTCGTTTCTCTTTGTTCTTCAAATTGGTCATTCCTATTGATTTGTTCTTAAGTTTATAACTCTTCTATTATCTTCAATCACAGATACAGCCCGAAAAATGTAAAATCACAGGGACTTGGGAGATGATCTATATAGCATTAACTGTGTATGTGTTTCCTCTTCTTAAAAATATATAAATTTTTTCATAAAGTAAAGTTCATAAACTTTAAGTATAACATTTTATTAATTTTTACATAGATATATGCATATTGCCATTATCCAGATCAAGATGGCACTGCAACAGGCTGCCTTATGTTCCCTTCCCCAGAGATAGAGACCCTTCTGATCTTTATCAACTTAGATTAGTCTTGCCATCAAACTTAATATAAATGAAATCATGCAGTATGTACTCTTATGTCTGACTCTTTTCCTAAACGTTGTGTCTGAGATTCATCCATGTTGTTATGGGTTGTAGTGATTTTCATTGTAGGAGTACACCAAAATTTATTTATCTATACTGTTATTGATAGGTATTTGGGTTAGTAGTTTTTTGCTTTTTTTTTTTTTTTTGCGGTACACGGGCCTCTCACTGTTGTGGCCTCTCCCGTTGCGGAGCACAGGATCCGGACACGCAGGCTCAGCGGCCATGGCTCATGGGCCCAGCCACTCCGTGGCTTGTGGGATCTTCCCAGACCGGGGCACAAACCTGCGTCCCCTGCATCGGCAGGCGGACTCTCAACCACTGCACCACCAGGGAAGCCCTAGTTTTTTGCTTTTATGAAAAAACTTCTATGAGTAATGTACGTGTTTTTTGGTAGTGGTAAGGACTAATTTATCTTAGGTATATACCTGGGATTGATGGATATTTTCTGTGAAGGGTCAGTAAAAATTTATTTTGTGGGTGAAGAGAATACTGTATAAGTATTAACACAGTAAGAACTTTTATTATTTTTAAAACAAAATCCAGAACATACTGATTCGGTACTTTTTTTTGTAACACAGGTCTGATAATGAGAAAAATGGAATTCTTTGGAGGGGAAGGTGTAGAACTAACATTTTACTTAATTGGGGCTCAAAGTTAGTGTTTTCTGTCATCAAAATTGATTTCAAATGTTTACCTGTTAATGCTGATCTGTAGTGAAATGTGGTGTATTTCATTTGAAAATGTTTTTTTCACACAGAGACTTCCAAATATTGATATCAGTTCATGAACATATGATTTTAATTGACCATATTCATTGCTTGGAAGGCATTTATAGAATTATTTTATATTTTTCTCTTGATAATTGCCTTTTAGCATGTCATTACATTGCATATTAATAGCTTCCAGTGGATGGGTTAGGTGGAAGTTCCTCAACTGCAATTTGAAATGGACTTTGAAATGTGGAAATTTCCTGTGCATGTGTGTTGAGGTCCTAAAAATCCTGCTAGAATTGCAGTTTGAGCATGGAAATGGAAATCTCAGTTTTTGTTATAATTTTTGGCAGCACAGGAAGAAGGAGCTTGACATTTCTTGTGATTCAGTGGATGTTAGTTGTTGAAATATGTTAAATTTTCACATAGATGTGCTTAACAGCACTTTGGTTACAGCTTGAATTCATTGAGAAACAGCCCCACACCAGTAGCCAAAGCTACTTTCTGAAGCCATTCAGTGTTTAAAAATACTGACAACAGATACTATCAGTTAAGGGGTGTTGAGTGCTGAAAGAAGCTGAAGACTACTGGAGTGATGTTTGCAGGAATAGCAAGAAAACCAAGAAGGAATTCTCTTTTTCCTCTTCCTGCCTTCTAATCACCTTCCTGTCAAAGAAGTCTAGGCAATGCATTTTCCAGAATCCCAGTCTCAACATCAGAGAACAGAGTATAGAGGAGGTGTATTTGGAGTTGAGAGACACTGTGTAAATAATTAGCATACTATTTCTGATATGTGAACTTCAGCAGAACAAGAAAACTTGTTTCATGTTTCCATCTAACAAGATAGATCTGTCCTGGGCTTCCCTGGTGGCGCAGTGGTTAAGAATCTGCCTGCCAGTGCAGGGGATACGGGTTCGAGCCCTGGTCTGAGAAGATGCCACATACCGCACAGCAACTAAGCCCGTGCATCACAACTACTGAGCCTGCTCTCTAGAGCCTGTGAGCCACAGCTACTGAAGCCTGCACACCTAGAGCCCGTGCTCCACAACAAGAGAAGCCACCACAGTGAGAAGCCCACGCACTGCAACAAATAGGAGCCCCCGCTTGCCGCAACTAGAGAAAAGCCCACTCGCAGCAACAGAGACCCAACGCAGCCCAAAATAAAAATAAATAAATACATTTAAAAAAAAAAAAAAAAAAAGATCTGTCCTTCTTTTAAAAATGAGGATGTTCTCACCTCTTTCCAGATAGTCTCAGTAGTTACGCAGTATCCAGTCCCTAGGTGACAAATACCCTATTCTGGGTTATTGGTTTTTTAGTTAAAACACTATTCCATCTGAATAGTCTAACTCAAAGGTTAACTTAAATTTCATATTTTTACACATGTGAAGGAAAATAAAATTGAAATAATTTGGCTGTTAGTCGTAAAAATCTTCACATTCAATTTGACCCTTCTAAATCTTATTTTTGACTAGATGTTGATGTTTGTGTTTTCCCACACATTATAATTGTTGTCAGAAGTATTAGTGATACAGAATATCTTGGAAAAGTGCCCCATAAATGACAAAGGATTACTCTCCAAAATATACAAGCAGCTCATGCAGCTCAATATTAAAAAAACAAATAACCCAATCCAAAAATGGGTGGAAGACCTAAATAGACATTTCTCCAAAGTAGACATACAGATGGCCAACAAACCACATGAAAAGATGCTCAACATCACTAATCATTAGAGAAATGCAAATCAAAACCACAATGAGGTATCACCTCACACTGGTCAGAATGTTCATCATCAAAAAAATCTAGAAACAGTAAATGCTGGAGAGGGTATGGAGAAAAGGGAACCCTCTTGCACTGTTAGTGGGAATGTAAATTGATACAGCCACAGTGGAGATCAGTATGGAGGTTCCTTAAAAAACTAAAAATAGAACTACCATATGACCCAGCAGTCCCACTACTGGGCATATACCTACCCTGAGAAAAACCATAATTCAAAAAGATACATGTACCACAATGTTCATTGTAGCACTATTTACAATAGCCAGGACTTGGAAGCAATCTAAATGTCCATCAACAGATGAATGGATGAAGAAGATGTGGTACATATACACAATGGAATATTACTCAGCCATAAAAAGGAACGAAATTGAGTTATTTGTAATGAGGTGGGTGGACCTAGAGTCTGTCATACAGAGTGAAGTAAGTCAGAAAGAGAAAAACAAACACCGTATGCTAATGCACATATATGGAATCTACAAAAACAGTATCAATGAACCCAGTGCCAGGGCAGGAATGAAGACACAGATATAGAGAACGGACTTGAGCACACAGCGGGGGAAGGGGAAGCTGGGACGAAGTGAGAGAGTAGCACTGACATATGTACAGTACCAAATGTAAAATGGATAGCTATTGGGAAGCAGCTGCATGG
Organism: Kogia breviceps; assembly: GCF_026419965.1. Taxonomy (NCBI): domain Eukaryota; kingdom Metazoa; phylum Chordata; class Mammalia; order Artiodactyla; family Physeteridae; genus Kogia; species Kogia breviceps. The sequence goes on from NC_081315.1 coordinate 83,768,293, forward strand.
CACAGGGAGATCAGCTCGGTGCTTTGTGACCACCTAGAGGGGTGAGATAGGGAGGGTGAGAGGGAGACACAAGAGGGAGGGGATATGGAGATATACGTATACATACAGCTGATTCACTTTGTTGTACAGCAGAAACTAACACACCGTTATAAAGCAATTACACTCCAATAAAGATATTTTTTAAAAAAGTGCCCCAATGTTGTTTCTGAGATGTTCTTCCAAGTCATTAAACAGTTAATGCTGCAGGATTTGGTGCTAGTGCTTTTCTAGATATTGTCAGCCCAAGGTTTTCAAACTGAAGTTTGTACAAGCGCCAGCAACAGCACTTCTTACGCTTACTTCCAGCTGTGACTTTTTCTAAGATCACTGATTTTAAGACACATCTGAGTATCAGACATGTTAAACTTTGGGTGTTAGAATTAATAAATATGGTAATTTTAATTTATCTTGGACCTGTGTATGCCAGACACTAGGCTGGGAACTTCATGTCTGTTATCTCAAAATATCATAATCTTTTAAGATTGTATTATTATTATCTTTGTTTAATAGACAAAGAAGGACTTGTTTATTTATTCAAGTCACACATCCATTGAGAGGTAGAAGGGAACTCACACACATGGTCTGAATAAATCCAGAATTTAATTTGTGTTCTTTTTGTGCTCTAAGGAGGAGATCAGTTTCAGAGATCAGGGTAGAATGAGTGTGTATGCTCATCAGTCCTTAGCATTGTTGTCTCAGTGGAGTCAGCCAATAGGAATCACTCTGGATTGGAGACTGACAATCAGAAAATTACCAAAATCTGGGGTTGGTGTAGGTGCAATACTATTAGAGTTTGACTGAAATGGCTACACTTGGGTGTAGGCAAACAGGGAGGTAAGTAAGGCAGGAGGGGCCTGTAGAATATGATTGAAGATTTAGAATTCATATTGAAGGCAATGAGTAGATTTAGTGAGAATAAAAAATGAAGGAGTTAGGGGTGGAATGTTCTAAAAAAGGGATTTTTAACCACTGTACCACCAGGGAAGTCCTTTAAGAGGTAAAACAGTTTGTAATGAGGTTCAAGATGTGACTCAAGTAGGATGAAGACGAAAAACATTGATGAGATAGATTAGTGAGAGATGCTTTCAGTAATTCTGAGACAAGAAGTATGAACTATTTGAGGCAGATTGGGGTATGTAGTCACTCTGTGAACAAGGAAGTATAATGCTGGGATATTAATTGGGTCTTTCATCTAGAGTGAATTGTAAATTTATATTCTTAGTCTGGGAATTCTGAATTGAGAATCTGAAGATTTCCGCCTAAATCCTGGATCCTCTTCTTATCGACAATGTAACCTATATAAAATCTTTTCTTTGAAGTTTTTTCCTTTGTTGAGAATGGGTATGTTTAGACTCTCTCCCTCCCTCTCCCATAGTCATAGTTCAGGGTTATAGACTACACACACTACAAGCTAATGTGTTTTCCCCCTCTAGGCCTAGGCTTTAGTTTTGTGGGCTTACAATTCCCTGGGACTTTTTCACTTTAAACAAGGCATGCATTTTGCCTTGCAGAAGATTGTCCTGTCTTTGAACCTTTGCAGTCTCCCTTAGTTTCTCTGGGTGACTCTTTATTGCCCCTCCATGTTTGCTTAGAACTTATAGGAGGAAGAGAAGTCTATATGCTATAGATGTCAATGCCCAGTGGTTATATAGAAAAAGCCTTGGGTAGCTTACTTGGCTTACATTGTCTGAGGCGATTATGTGTCTTCCCTTTCAGTTATTCTCTTTCCTGATGTTGGAAGGTGGATTGTAAATCACAGCTCTCTCAGTTGAACCTTTTTCATTGCCTTAAATGGACCTTAACATTTAAAAGAATATTTTTGTGGAAAGATGTGAGGCTTTTATCTCTCCAGTTCATTTTTTAAAGTAAATTTATTTATTTATTCATTTATTTTGGGCTGCGTTGGGTCTTCATTGCTGTGCGGGGGCTTTCTCTAGTTGCAGTGAGCGGGGGCTACTCTTCGTTGAAGTGCACGGGCTTCTCATTGCGGTGGCTTCTCTTGTTGCGGAGCTCAGGCTCTAGGCGTGCGGGCTTCAGTAGTTGTGGCATGCAGGCTCAGTAGTTGTGGTTCACGGGCTTAGTTGCTCTGCGGTATGTGGGATCTTCCTGGACCAGGGATCGAACCTGTGTCCCCTGCACTGGCAGGTGGATTCTTAACCACTGTGCCATCAGGGAAGTCCTCTCTAGTTCATTTTTATTAATCTGTATTGTCTTTTTTAAAAAAAATCCTTATTGAGAGGTAATTCGTATACCATGCAATTCACCTATTTAAAGTGTACAACCTGCGATGTGTGGCTTGCGAGACCTTAATTCCCCAACCAGGGATTGAACCCACACCCTCAGCAGTGAGAGTGCGGAGTCCTAACCACTGGACAGCCAGGGAATTCCCTAGAGTAGCAGTCCCCAACCTTTTTGGCACCAGGGACTGTTCTGTGGAAGACAGTTTTTCCACGGATGGCAAGGGAATTGTTTCGGGATGATTCAAGTGCATTACTTTTATGGTGCACTTTATTTCTATTATTATTACATTTTAATATATAATGAAATAATTATACAACTCCCCATAATGCAGAATCAGTGGGAGGCCTGAGCTTGTTTTCCTGCAACTAGATGGTCCCATCTGGGATGATGGGAGACAGTGACACCCGAAGTGTCTTGCTTATGTCCAGTCTACTCTGTAATCTCATTTTGGCTGCTGTCACTACAGAAAACCCTGCTTCACAAAGATAGGATGTTGTAAATCGAAGCAGGCTTTTCAGTGCTTTTGTGGCAATCTCAGGAAATTCCACCTTGACTTTAATCCAGAAGGTATGGAGATTTGAAGTTGTTTCAAACATATTTTTAAGGGCACCGTCATTTGCCATCTCAAGCAGTTGATCCTCTTCTTGCACGGACAAAGTCGATTCACCTGGCTTATTCACAAATGGGTCGCAGATCCATTTCTTCCCAGTTCCAGGGGTCTTTTGTGGTTGGGAAGTAATGCTCAAACTCTTCTGAAAGCTGAGATAGGTGATGATGATGTACCAGCTGGGAGAAAGAAGGCCCTGGCTCAGTCTCTTTCAAAATCTCTGCTAATGTTTGAACCATGTCAAAAATCCCAATGTTCACTCGTCGCCCCCGTAATTCCAGTTTGGCTTTGAATGCAGCCACTTTATCTGCCAACTTGAACACAGTTGTCATTCTTCCCTGAAGTGACAGATAGAGTTCATTGAGCAGGTTGAATATGTCACACAAGTAAGCAAGTTTTGTGACCCACTCTTTGTCACTGAAATGTGCTGCCACTGGTGACTTTTTCTAAAAGAAATCTCTGGAGTGGCTCTCTTAACTCAAAAACTCTGTGCAGTGATCTACCTTTAGAAAGCCATCTCACAGAGCTGCATAAACAGATGTGAGTTAAGGGCATGTACTTTAACGTGGTTGATAATTTTAATCACATCCTGTAAAATGTCGTTAAGTTCAGGTGACATTTTTCGGCTGGCCAGCATTTCTCTATGGATGACACAGCGTGTACACTCACATTCAGAAGCGACCTCTATGACCCGAGTAGTAAAACCAGAAAAGCCATCCAGTCACGGCAGCCACTCTGTCCATGCATATACCGACACAAAATGACCAGTTCAGTTTTCCTGATATGTAATCATTCAAAGACTTGAATAGCTCTGCAGCTGTGGTGTTGGTTGGCAACAAAAGTGCACATAACATATCCTCAGGCACATCCTCCTGAAAAATATATATCACAAAAACAAGCATTGTTGCCTTGTTGTCAACATCGGTAGACTCGTCAGCTTGGATTGCGTACCATGGTGACTCATTAATCCTCTCTAACAATTGTGCCTCAGTATCCTGCTATTTCATCAATTTGTCTAGTTATGGTGCTAGCCAAAAGAGGAACATGTGCCACCTTTGAAACCACAGCCTCTCCTAAAAGTTCATGACAAATGTCCTTAGCAGCAGGCAGGATCAATGGTTTACCGATAGTAAAGGGCTTCTTAGCTTTAGCAATGTGGTTAGCCACTAAGAATGATGCTCTCAGTGCAGACACATTTGATGAAGTTTTGGCCTTCAATAATTGCTTCTATTCTTTGTGTTCACATTTTTTTTTCTTTTGAACAATTCGAAAGGCTTGTCTTTTAATGCAGGGTGCTTGGTCTCCGTGTGGCAAAGCAGTTTTGAAGGTTTCATGGCTTCGTTGGGTAGCCGGTCGCCACATGTTATACAAAGCGGGCTTGGAGAAAGCGAATCACCTGTTGCAGTGAACCCGTTATTTAAGTAGGACTCTTGGTATTTTCTTTTTTTTCTTTTTTTTTTTTTTGCGGTATGCGGGCCTCTCACTGTTGTGGCCTCTCCCGTTGCGGAGCACAGGCTCCGGACGCGCAGGCTCAGCGGCCATGGCTCACGGGGAGAGCCATGTGGGATCCTCCCAGACCGGGGCACGAACCCGTGTCCCCTGCATCGGCAGGCGGACTCTCAACCACTGCACCACCAGGGAAGCCCGGTATTTTCTTTTAAATGCAGGGGTTTTTTTGTTGGCAGTCTTAGAGTCTTCTGCTGTCTCATCATTGGGTCTTTCCCACTTTTCAAAGAAGCTCTCCAGTGGTGTTTGATTTTTACTCATTTTGGCTAGGGTTAGCTTGTGGGCTTACCAAACTGACTGGGACAAGTGTACAGTGTGGGAAAGAGGCATTGGATGGAAGTGGTAAATAAAATAATGGTGGGCCACGCACTGACTAAAATAAGTGTCGGATTCTGACTTAAAGCCTTCCACCACATGCAGCTGTACAATTGAAGTACATCCACTTACTTGCCACTGTAAAGCCTGCCACCAGATGCAGCTTAACTGTCACTTGCCACTCACTGATATGATTTTTCTTTTTTTTTAAGATTTTTTTTTTTGATGTGGACGATTTTTAAACTCTTTTTTAATTGCATTTGTTACAGTATTGCTTCTGCTTTATGTTTTGATATTTTTGGCCGTGAGGCTTGGGGGGTCTTAGCGCCCCAACCAGGGATCAAACCCACACCCCCTGCATTGGAAGGTGAAGTCTCATGATGCTAATGATAATCTGTATTTGCAGCCACTCCCCAGTGCTAGCATCACCGCCTCAGCTCCACCTCAGATCATCAGGCATTAGATTCTCATAAGGAGCACGCAATCTAGATCCCTCACACGCGCAGTTCACAGTAGTGTTCGCACTCGGAATCTAATGCCGCCACTGATCTGACAGGAGGCGGAGCTCAGGTGGTAATGCGAGCAATCGGGAGCCAGCTGTAAATACAGATGAAGTTTCGAACGTTTGCCTGCCATTCACCTCCTGCTGTGTGGCCCAGTTCCTAATGGGAGTTGGGGACCCCTGCCCTAGAGCAATTTTATCTTCTGGAAAAGAAACCACCTGCCCTTTAGCTGTCATTCCCATCTGCCCCTCCAGCCCTAAGTAATCACTAAATTGCTTTCTGTCCTGTACATTTCCCTGATTTGCACATATCATATAATTGGAATTATATAACATGTTGGTCTTTCATTACTGGTTTCTTTAACTTAAGATAATGTTTTCAAGGTTCATCCATTTTGTAGCATCAGTACTTCATTCCTTTTTACAGCCAAATAATATGCCGTTGTGTGGATGTATGAAATTTTGTTTATCCATTCATCAGTTGATGGACATTTGGGTTGACTCCACCTTTTGGCTATTAGGAATAATGCTGCTATAAATATTCATGTACAAGTTTTAGTGTAGACATTTTTACTTAATTGTTATGTCATGTGTAACTCATTTAAGGAACTGACAAACTTTTCCAAAGTGCACCATTTTATATTCTCATCAGTAGTGTATGAGGATTCCAATTTCTTCACATCCTCATCAACACTTATAATTTTCTTATCTGTGTAATTGACTTTTTGATTCTAGCCAACCTAGTGGATGTGTAGTGGTGTTTTATTGTAGTTTTAATTTGCATTTTCCTGATAACTAATGATGTCAAGAATCTTTTCATGTGCTTATTAGCCATTTGTGTTTTTTTTTTTTTTTTTTTTAATACGGTACGGGGGCCTCTCATTGTTGTGGTCTCTCCCGTTGCGGAGCACAGGCTCCGGAAGCGCAGGCTCAGTGGCCATGGCTCACGGGCCTAGCCGCTCTGCGGCATGTGGAATCTTCCCAGACCGGGGCATGAACCAGTGTCCCCTGCATCGGCAGGTGGACTCCCAACCACTGTGCCACCAGGGAAGCCCTCATTTGTGTATCTTTTTTGGAGAAATATCTATTCAGATCCTTCTTCCATTTTAAATTGGGTTATTTGTCTTCTTATTGAATTTTAAGTGTTTCATATATATAAATATTCTGGATATGAGTTCCTTATCAGTTACATGATTTGCAAGAATTTTCTTCTGTGGGTTGTCTTTTCACTTTCTTGGTGATGTCCTTTGAAGTACAAATGTTTTTTATCTTGATGAAGTCCAATTTATCTATTTTGGTTTTTCTTTTCACACTTTTGGTATCATATCTAAGAAACCATTGCCTAAATTAAGGTCACAAAGATATATGACTGTTTTCTTCTAAGAGTTTTATAGTGTTAGCTCTTACATTTAGGTCCTTAATCTGTTTTGGTCAAATTGTTCAAAAATTTAAATTGGTCAAAATTTGTTTTGTATATGGTTTGAGGTAAGGGTCCAAGTTCATTCTTTTGCGTGTGGATGTCTGGTTGTTCCAGCACCATTTATTGAAAGGGCTATTCTTTCCCCATTGGATGGCTTTGGAACGTTTGTTGAAAATTAGTTGACCATTGCTGTATGGGTTTCTTTTTGGACTCTTAATTCTGTTCCACTGGTTTGTAAGTCTGTCCTTGTGCCCAGTACTACACTTTTCCCCCCAAGTTTTATTGAGATATAATTGACATACAGCATTGTATAAGTTTGAGATGTACCACATGATTTACATATATTGTGAAATGATTACCACGGTAAGTTTAGTTAACATCCATCATCTTGTATAGATTTTTTAAATGTTTCTTTTCCTTGTGATGAGAACTTTGTTTTCCCCAGTCCTGTGGAAGTCCTGCAGTAAAATCCCACTGGCAGATTCCCTGGGGATTCCTAGTCCTGTTGCTGAACCCCCAGGCTGGGAAGCCTGACATGGGGGCTCAGAACCTTCACTCCAGTGGGAAAACTTCTGTAGTATAATTATTCTCCAGTTTGTGGGTCGCTGACCCATGGCTTTGGGATTTGATTTATCGTGATTGTGCCCCTCCTACCATCTCATTGCAGTTTCTCCTTTATCTTTGGATGTGGGGTATCTTTTTTGGTGAGTTACAGTGTCCTCCTGTCAGTGGTTGTTCAGCAGTTGTGATTTCGGTGCTCTCGCAAGAGGAGGTGACCACAAGTCCTTCTACTCAGCTGTCTTCCACAGGGGTCTGTGATGAGAACTTTATACACCATATTAATTGCTGTTGCTTTGCAGTAAGTTTTTTGTTTTGTTTTGTTTTGTTTTGTTTTTGCGGGCCTCTCACTGTTGTGGCCTCTCCCATTGCGGAGCACAGGCTCCGGACGCCCAGGCTCAGCGGCCATGGCTCACGGGCCCAGCCACTCAGCGGCATGTGGGATCTTCCCGGACCGGGGCACGAACCCGTGTCCCCTGCATCAGCAGGCGGATTCTCAACCACTGCGCCACCAGGGAAGCCCTGCAGTAAGTTTTGAAATCAGGAAATGTGAATCCTCCTACTTTGTTCTTTCTCAGGATTAATTATATTGCATGAACTTTAGAATCAGCATGTCACCTTCTACAAAGAAGTCAGCTTGGATTCTGAAGAGGATTGCATTGAATCTCTATATCAGTTTGGGGACTACTGCCATCTTAACAATGCAAAGTCTTCCAGTCCATGAACGTGGGATGTTTCTTCATTTATTTAGATCTTTGATTTCTTTCAGCAGTGTTTGTAGTTTTCAGACTATAAGTTTTACACTTCTTTTGTTAAATTTATTCCTAATATAATTTATTCTTTTAGTGCCATTGTAAATGGAATTGTTTTCTTAATTTCATTTTCAAATTTTTCATTCCAAGTATTCAGAAATTTAATTGATTTTTGTATATTGATCTTGTATTATGCAACTTTGCTAAACTTATTAGTTCTAATTGGTTTTAATGAATTCCTTAGAAGGAGTTTTTATGTGCAAAATCATGTAATCTGTGAATAGAGATAACTTTACTTCTTTTCTAATAGATGCCTTTTATGTCTTTATCTTGTCCAGCTGCCCTGGCTAGAACCTTCAGTATAATGTCAAACAGGAGTGGTGAAAGCAGACATCCTTGTCTTGTTCCTAATCTTAAACGTCCAGTTTTCCACCTTGAAGTATGATATTGACTGGATTTTTCATGAATGCCCTTTATCTTGCTGAGGATTTTCCCTTCTATTCTTAGTTTCTTGAGTATTTTTATCATCAAAGGGTGTCAGATTTTGTGAAATGCTTTTTTGCCTCCATTAAGCATCATGTGATTGTTATTTTTTATTCTACTGATACAATGTATTACATTAATTGATTTTCAAATGTTAAACCAACACAGCATTCTTGGCATAAATCTCACTTGGTCATAATAGAATTCTTTTTATCTGTTGAAGATTTGGTTTGCTAGGATGCTGTTGAAGATTTTTGCATTCATAGTCATAAGAGATACTGGTCTGTAGTTTTCTTGTGATATTTTTGTCTACTTTTGGAATCAGGTTAATACTGACTTCATAAAATAAGTTGGAGGTGTTTTACCATCTTTCATTGTTGGGAAGACTTCTGGGAAAATTGGTATTTACATGTTCAGTACAATTCAGCAATAAAGCCATCTGGGCCTGGGCTTTTCTTTGTTTCTGTTTTTTGATTGTTAATTCAATCTCTTCCTTTGTTATAGGTTTATTCATATTTTCTATTTTTTTAATTGAAGTATAGCTGATTTACAATATTATGTAAGTTTCAGGTATACAACAGTGATTCACAAATTATAAGGTTCTGTTTCTTAAGTCAGTTTCAGTAGTTTGTGTCTTTCTAGAAATTTATGCACTTCATCTGAGTTATCTAATTTATTGGAATATAATTGTTCATAGAATTTCTTTATAATCCTTTTTGTTTCAGTAAGATCAGTAGTAATAGCCCCTCTTTCATTTCTGAATCTAGTAATTTGAGTCTTCTCTCTTTTTTCTTGATCATTCGAGCTAAAAGTTTGTCCATTTTGTTTCTTTTCAAAGAACCAGCTTTTGTTTTTCCCTTTCTCTAGCAGTCATCAAGTTCTTCTGGGCAGAAGTATTTTGGGGCAACTGATAATAGGGAGACTTTGCCCAATTCTGCTTCTCTGCCACTATCTAGTCTTTCCCACTGTACCCCTTTTAAATCTTGCCCCTAGGGAATTTCCCTGTACTTCCTATTGCTTATTTTCTGGCTCTCACTGCTTGAACCATAATTAATTCCATCTGTTTTTTACATATATATACATACACACACACACTTGTGTGCTTGAACCTCATTATTCCTTTCCTTCTTTTGTCCAAATCTTAATCCATTTAACCTTAAGGAAAGCCAGCTGCTTTTCACTGTGGGATTTTCTTTTTTTGTAGATTATATTCCATCATAGCTTATTAAAAGATATTGTATAATTCCCTGTGCTATACAGATGTTGTTGCTTATATATGTTACGTATAGTAGTTTGTATCTGTTAATACAAACTGTATCTGTAGTTTGTATCTGTATCTGTTAATCCCATACTCCTGATTTCTCCCTCCACCACCTCTCTGGTAACCAAAAGTTTGTTTTCTATGAGTCTGTTGCTGTTTTGTATATAGATTCTTTTTGGATTCCACATATAAGTGATATCATACAGTATTTGTCTTTCTCTGATTTATTTCACTAAGCATAATCTCTAGATACATGCATGTTGCTATAAATGACAATATTTCATTCTCTATGGCTGAATAACATTTCTGTGTGTGTGTGTGTGTGTGTGTGTGTGTGTGTGTGTGTGTGTGTGTGTGTGTGTGTGCGTGCACGTGCGTGGCATCTTCTTAAGCCATTTTTCTGTTGATGGGGACTTGGGTTGTTTCTGTGTCCTGGCTATTGTAAAGGGTGCTGCTATGAACATTGGGGTGCATGTATCTTTCTGATGTTTTGAGTAAAATGACCTTAAATGATGATTGATCATTTTAAGAATAGGGCAAATGATCCACCTTTATCAAGGAAAAGGAAAGTTAGATTAATATATTAAAGGCATCTATTAAGCAGCCATGTACCCCCATCTACATTTTCTACCATAGTCTTCACCTAACTACATTGTGAGAAAAGTAGGCTTTATGAGCTGGCCTGGGAACATAACCACATATAGTAGTTCTAGCACTATAATATAGTGTAGTTTCTATAGTATACTCTCTCTATATGTATACATTATTTTTCTCTAGTAATTTTGGATAACCACTCATTATACTATACTATATATAATGTATGGATTAAGAATGGCAAGAGGTAGGTAAGAGTGATTAGCCACACTGCCTGGATTTGAGTTTTTATGCCCTTGAGCAAATTACTTTCTCATCTGTTAAATGGGTATGTTAATAATGCCTCCCACAAAGAATCATTGTATTATATGGGTTAATAGTACATTTAAGTTACTTGAAATATGCCCAGCACATAGCAAAAATCAATAAATGTTAGCCATTAGTACTATTACAAATAATTCACCTATAAAGTATGCTTTTTGAATTGTGAATTTTCTCTATGAGGATCAAACTGTAGAATAACATCGATTTGTGCCATGTTGCCATCACTCATTTTGTCCTTTTTACTCACAAGTACTCGGAATTAGAGAACATCTCTAGTTAAATTAAACCAAAAGTCAGAACCTCTGAAGCCTCAGTGAAAAGTGTCAGACCCTCAGTCTTTAAGGCTAATGTTTTAGGACCTTATGAATTTCCCTTAAAGCTAAAAATAGCTTCCATGATGACTGTCTCTTTTACAATCAGTGTCCAGGTTATTTTTAGAACCCTAGTATTCAGGGTATTTTTAGAACTCTAGCAGTACCAGCTTATCTTGAAGGTGGAAATAAATGGAGTAAAACGTTTCTTGTAATTCAGAAACTTTCAGGAATCTTTGTGAAGTGTAGTTTTGTAGTATATGCTTGTTAAATGTTTTGGGGATGATAGAATGAGTCTTTAAAATATAATTTGTGAGGCTTCCCTGGTGGCACAGTGGTTGAGAGTCCGCCTGCCGATGCAGGGGACACGGGTTCGTGCCCCGGTCCGGAAGGATCCCACATGCTGCGGAGTGGCTGGGCCCATGAGCCATGGCCGCTGAGCCTGCGCGTCCGGGGCCTGTGCTCCGCAAGGGGAGAGGCCACAACAGTGAGAGGCCCGAGTACCGAAAAAAAAAAAAAAGTGTGTGTGTGTGTGTGTGTGTGTGTGTGTGTATAATTTGGTTTAGCTCTCAGGAAGAGTGCAGTGAAATGTGTAGCATCTAACTTTTCTATACCACACAGTTTAGGTATGAAATAATAACCTTATCTCATTAAAGAATAGTGACCTTGACTAAGTATATGAGTAACAAAACAAATTGTATCTTCAAGTAGGCTCTATTGGTTTATTTGAAAAATAGGTGATTGAGTTTTTTCCATAGAGTAACTCAATTTGTTAAAATTGAAGTAGCTGTATTGATACTCTGTTGTTTGTTTGTTTGTTTTTTGGATTTGACACATAAGAGGGATCATATGGTATTTGTCTTTCTCTGTCTGATTTATTTCACTTAACGTAATGTCCTCTAAGTCCATCAGTGTTGTTGCAAGTGGCAAGATTTCATTCTTTTCTAATGGCTGAATAATATTCCATACACACACACACACACACACACACACACACACACACACGTATGTATACAGAGTTTACAGTTTCTTTATCCATTCATCCATCAGGGGACATTTAGGTTGTTTCCACATCTTTTCTATTGTAAATAAAGTTGCAATGAACATGAGGGTGCATATATCTTTTCAAGTTAGTGTTTTTGTTTTCTTTAGATAAATACCCAGAAATGAAATTGTTGGATCATATGATAGTTCTATTTTTAATTTTTTGTTTTATCTTAATATTACCACTTAGTCTTGAAATATATATTGGTTGCATAGCTATTGACAAATCAGAATTTTAGGTAGATTTCTGTTCTCAGACTTGATCAATCACTGAAGTCTAGAGTATGTCAAAAAGTACACTAATAGGCTTCATTCCTTCAGAAAATATACATTTATATCTTACTTTATAAGACAAATGTAGAGCCCTTAGGAGATCACAGTCTTCTTGAGGACAACACATAATTTTCATACTAATAACCACAGCGAGGAGACACTGTAAGATAATTGCTTTGTAATTGGTACAGTGTTTTCAGTTCAAAGGAGTCAGTAATCCTTTCAGACTAGAGTGGGTCAAGCAGGGCTTCAAGAAGAGGAAGCAGAATTTGGACCAAAATTTTAAGAGCAGGTAAGATTTTAATAAGAGTACTGAGGGGTAGAAGCAATTCTATGACATAGTCACATATTTTTTCACCAAGTGTTGAACTCTTTCCTATGCAAAGCTGTAAAGATGCTCAGGATGCTTTTTGAAGATAATGAATAAACCTAGTTTGATTGGAGAGTGCAAATCAAAATAACATTTTATATTTACATATTATAAATATATACATTTATATATATAAATATATATACACATACCTACACATAAAAGTAAGATAAAATTATAAATTATGATGTTTTAAATGCCATAAGGTATTATCAGTGGGAAACCATTGTTTTATTGGGGTAACATTAAAATAGATGTTTTAAGAGTAACTTAGAACCTCTGGGTTTGATTTTGAGACTTAAAGAAACTAAAATCAGGTATGATGTAATAAGGGCCTAGAGTATGGAGTATTAGGGTATTTATACAGTTTTATCAACTGTATTAATATGTAGGTAACTTACTTTTGAGAAGAGTAGTCTGGGCACTTAAGAATACTGAAGTTTTCTTTAAAGGAATTTACAGTGTAGGTACAGTGGAAGGACATTCTATTTTTTTTTAATTAATTAATGTAATTTTTTGGTTATGCTGGGTCTTAGTTGCAGCAGGCAGGCTCCTTAGCTGTGGCTCCAGGGCTCCTTAGTTTTGGCTCTCCAGCTCCTTAGTTGCAGCACGGGCTCCTTAGTTGCGGTATGTGAACTCTTAGTTGCAGCATGCATGCAGGATCTAGTTCCCTGACCAGGGATTGAACCCGGGCCCCCTGCATTGGGAGTGTGGAGCCCCATCCACTGTACCACCAGGGAAGTCCCATGATATTCTAATTTTTAAGGTCACATTGGAGTTTTTGCTTCAAATTCTTTTGGAACAGTTAGGTTTGAATGGGGGATGGTTTCACTTCTTAATTGCTTATAGGGAACAGAAATAAAACCTAGAGGGTCTGTTTTTTTGGTTAAGTTTGCAGCACTTAATGAGTGCATGAGCTTTACAGGCTGAAATACTTTGCTTTTCAATTACCTGAGAATACCCAAGATGAATGGGCACCAGGTTATTTTCTTAATGTCATAACTGCACCTATAGAGTAAAAATTAGAGTTATCTAGTTAAACTTGAATAACCTCCCCAACCTAAATTGCGTAGTTCCAGGATAAACATCACTTCCGGGATTGCATTTTCCCATCAGTTCTTTTTTTTTTTTTTTTTTTTTTTTTTTTTTTTTTTGTGGTACGCGGGCCTCTCACTGTTGTGGCCTCTCCTGTTGCAGAGCACAGGCTCCGGACGCGCAGGCTCAGCGGCCATGGCTCACGGGCCCAGCCGCTCTGCGGCATGTGGGATCTTCCCGGACCGGGGCACGAACCCGTGTCCCCTGCATCAGCAGGCGGATTCTCAACCACTGCGCCACCAGGGAAGCCCGAGTTCTATTATTGATCATGTAAACTAGAAAGTATCCTAATACTTTCTGCTACAGTATATATGGGCTCCATACATATTTTAATTCTTCAAATCAATTATATATTAATATAATTACTTATACATACCACATTTAAAAAGGGATTGGGGTAATATTATCTGTATATTTTATGGATCATCATATGGAGTCAGGCAGAGGTGGCATCAATTTTATTCATCAAAGCTGCTTGTAGAAAGTGGCGGCATAGTTTGAGTTGGGCTTCTAGGGTGAGCCAGCTGAAACTTTCTCTTCAAGGCCTAGGTCATTACTGGGGTCAGCCCAGTTCCTGTTTCCATATTTTCTTTATTGGTAAGTGGGGTTCCACCTGGGCTCCTTTCTACATCGACTTTTCTGAGTAATTTCCACAGATCTAACTGCCTTTTACCAGGAGTAATGAAGAAGTTTGTAACTCGAGTTGGTAACACTTTGGACTTCAGTTTCAGGGAAACGCGCTACGGGTCAGAGACAGTAACTAGTGGATTCTGTGCCTTTGGTGATGGTACAAGCTTCCTCCTTTCATCAAAACTCTGTGTCTTCTTTAATTTTACAGTCAGTAGATCTTTAACTGTTATCTGCATGGGTCCACTTTTTTTTTAATGGTCCAGCCTGAAGTGCTTTAGTGAGATCAGATTTTCTGAGCAGCAAAGGTGCTGTCTGTGGTGGAGGCAGAGGGGGTGGAGGCGGAGGTGGAGGCAGGGGCGGAGGAAAAGATGACTGGCTGGCTGTGGCAGTGAGGCAGGAAATGAAGCCCCGGAGTCTCCAGGGGTGGTTGGAGCACGTGCAGGCACATTTTTAAGTTTACCACTCATGTGACACATCTGACCACAGCTTGGACAGGAAGAATTTTCTGAGACGGCCTTCAGTGCTTCCTGGAGCTTGTGTAATTCATTTTCCAAAATGAGAAACCGTTGTTTTAGACTATGAAGTTCTTGGTGGCAGAAACGGGATGGGAAGATGGTGTCTTTCAAAACTTCCAAACTCCGGGCCATGCAGTTCTGAAACCAGTTGTATGTAGACCATACTCTATTTGTCCAAAGCTTTACTGCATCTTTAAAATTGGGAAATTTGAAGTTCCACGATGGTCTTAGCCAGCTTCTGCTAAGAGGTGTATCTGTTGAAGGAATAACTACTCTTTCTGGTGAGGGTGGTGGAGGGGTAGGTGTAACTAGCTTAGACTGAAAGTGAGAGGCTTTTTTTCTTTTGAAAAATCTTTTCGCTTTGGCTTTTAGCTTTATTCTTCATTGCTTGAACTTGGGCATGGTTTTAGGCTAAGAGTCCGGGGATTCGATGGAGTCCCAGCAGTGGCATCTCCCTCGCCATAAAGAAAAATTTAAAAAATTAAATTAAATTAAAAAAATCAAGACATACTATTAATGTGATAATTTAGTCACTATGTCACTTGAACTTTGAGCTTTAGGCTCCAAAGTTGCTCTGATGTGAGCACAGTTCTAAAATTATCATCGAATGTGTATTAGGTAGACTTAGAATTTTTGTAATTGTGTTTTTTGTTTTTTGGGGTTTTTTTTGGACACACCGCACGGCTTACAGGATGTTAGTTCCCCAACCAGAGATCGAATCCATGCCCCATCCAGTGGAAGCATGGAGTCCTAACCACTGGACTGCCAGGGACCCTAATTTTTGTAGTTCTAATGGCTTATGCATTAACTATACCCCTGCCTCGCCTGCTTCTCTCATTTGAGGTTTCACCTCAAATGTACGTTAGATAAAAGGATTTATGTTAAAAATAATTATATGAAACCAGAAAGGAGTGCATATTGGCAAATAGATCAGTGCTCATTCTTTTTTAAATAAATTTATTTTATTTTATTTATTTTTGGCTGTGTTGGGTCTTCGTTGCTGCGTGCGGGCTTTCTCTGTTGCAGTGAGTAGGGGCTCTTCTTTGTTGCGGTGCGTGGGCGTCTCGTTGCGGAGCACGGGCTCTAGGTGCATGGGCTTCAGTAGTTGTGGTGCACAGGCTTAGTTGCTCCGCGGCATGTGGGATCCTCCCGGACCAGGGCTCGAACCCGTGTCCCCTGCATTGACAGGTGGATTCTTAACCACTGTGCTACCAGGGAAGTCCCTCAGTGCTCATTCTAATCTGGCAGTCCATGTATATATTTACAAAGTGAAGCACCATATTAATATAAAAACTGTAAGGTTATTTAACTCCAAAACTTAACGTATTTATGTGGATTTTATTTTTGTTCTTGAAAGGTTAGTGTACATGTAGAGATTGTCTGAACTAGTCAGTTTATTCATAATTCAGCAAATACCGAGCACTGTGTATAAGGCATAGTTTTATAGATTCTGGTACTACATAAATGAATGCATTTTATTGCCTTTGCAAAACTTAAGTCTAGTGCAGGAAAGACAGAGAATAAGCAAGTAAAATATAAGAAAAATGTTGATAACGTAAAAGCATGTGAGAATTAAAATGGTGTCCTGGAAACTATTAGATTAGTAATCTTGAGACCTGGATTTAATTATCAGTCCTAGACCTGCTATTAACCCATTGTATTTCTTCAATTAACAATCCCCCTCCCCACACCTTCTCTTTTTTTTTGTTTTTGACTAAATCACAAGTCTATTCAATTTAAATTATTTATTTCTTTATTTTTGGCTGTGTTGGGTGTTCGTTGCTGCGCACGGGCTTTCCCTAGTTGTGGCAAGCGGAGGCTACTCTTCGTTGCGGTGCGTGGGCTTCTCATTGCAGTGGCTTCTCTTGTTGCAGAGCACGGGCTCTAGGTGCGCAGGCTTCAGTAGTTGTGGCACGTGGGCTTAGTAGTTGTGGCTCAGGCTCTGGAGCACAGGCTCAGTAGTTGTGGCGCACGGGCTTAGTTGTTCCACGGCATGTGAGATCTTCCCAGACTAGGGCTCCAACCCGTGTCCCCTGCATTGGCAGCTGGATTCTTAACCACTGCACCACTGGGATAATCCCCTTCTCTTATTTTTAAATGGAAAATTTCTGAAGTCTTTACATTATCTAAAATATGATTAGGGAATTCCCTGGCGGGTCCTGTGGTTAGGACTGCTCACTTCCACTGCAGGGGGCAGCATGGGTTTGATCCCTGGACTGGGAACTAAGATCCCACATCCTGCATGCCAGGTGGTGGCCCTGCCCACCAAAGGTGATAAGATTAGCTCCTTTAAAAGGAATCTAAAGGCTTCCCTGGTGGCACAGTGGTTGAGTCCGGGAGGATCCTACATGCCGTGGAGTGGCTGGGCCCGTGAGCCATGGCTGCTGAGCCTGCGCCCAGAGCCTGTGCTCCGCAACGGGAGAGGCCACAACAGTGAGAGGCCCGCGTACTGCCCAAAAAAAAAAAAAAAAAAAAAAAAAAGGAATCTAAGATTCTTATGGTACATGTAATTTTTTTTTAAGTTTTCCATTTTTTATTATGGAAAAACTTCAACAAAAACAAAAGAAAAGAGAATAATTAACTCCTGAAGCAAATCTCAGATAGCATTCATTTCATTACTATTTCAGAATGTATTCCTAAAAAATAGGGTACTATATTTTTTAAAAAATCGTACTATGATTATCATACCTAAAAATTTAACTATTATTATAATTAAAGTAGCTATTAACTGTTTTATTAAATGCATATACATATATTATGGTGGGTCTTGTGTGTGCATATATTTATATGTGAACATATAAAAAGTACATAAAATATGTAGAGTTTAACAAGTAACTATAAAATGAACATATGAACAAAGAAATAGACTATCAACACCTTTAGAATATCATCAGCACCCCGAGAAGTCTAGTGTGTACCTCCCAGTCATAAACTTTTTGTTTCATAACCACTATATAAATGCAGTCTCTTCGGTTTTCTTATAGTGTCACTGTCTACGTACAAATCTCTAAAAATATAGTTTAGTTTTTTCTAGTTTTAGTTTTGAATTTTATATGAATGGAATCATATAGTATGGTTCCTGTGTATGTGTCTTTTTCAGTATTATGTTTGAGCTTCATCCGTGTTATTGCTTATGTGTTTTTCAATTATTTTTATTGCTGTATACTAAGTACTCTATTGTACTACTTAACCAATCCTCTCTTGCTACTGATTTCTAGTTTTTTGGCTTTTACAAACAACATTACTATGAATATACTTGTATGCATGTTCTATTGTACCTGTACAAGCTGCTTTAGGGCATAGACATAGACATTGGTGAAATTGTTGGGCCATTGGGTATGCATATCTTTTACTTGTCGAAAACACCAAAGTGGTTGTACCATTTTACATTCTAATTAACAGTGAATGAGAGTTTTCATTTTCTGTGTTGGACTTTTTAGAAGTTAATTTTTACCAGTGAGGTTTTAAAGTTGTTTTACTTTACTGTTTTTCCCTCAAGACAGTACCTTTTTAAAAAAAAACAGCTGTATTGAGTTATAATTGAAATACAATAGATTGCACATGTTTGAAGTATATACTATCTAGTCTAGTCTTTGTTACCAGTTCTTAGCACAGAGCTTCAAAAACCCTTGCAACTTCCTGAGTGATAGGAGCATCTTTGTTATGTTAATGAGGTGACTCTTGGCCCCCTTCCTGGATGGCTTCAGGAAGGGACTGGTCACCAAAATGTTGGAGATTTGGAATTTTCAGCCAACTGGGAGGGGAGGGGGGAGGCTAGTGACCTAGCTCAATGAAATGATAATTAATTAATTAATTATTCCCACATAAGGAAGCCCAGTAAACCTCTGGAAACCAGGAGGAGCTTCCTGGCTGATGAACATATTGATGTGCCAGGAGAGTATTGTGTCAGATCCACCAGGAAAGAACATGGAAGTTCTTCATCCCTGCCTTCTCTCCCCAAGGTCTTGACCTATGCGTCTCTTCTGTTTAGCTGTTCCTGAGTTATGTCCTTTATAATAAACCTGTAATCATAAGTATAATGCTTTCAGTGAGTTCTGTGAGGCATTCTAGCAAATACTGAACCTGAAGGTATTGTAGGAAGCCCTAAAGTTATAACTGACCTATCACAAATGCAGGCGGCCCCCAGGACTTGCATGTGTCATCTGAAGTGCGGGGAGTTTTGTGAAGGAAATTTTTGCTCTTTAACTTGTGGGGTCTGTGCTAACTCCAGGTAGTTAGTGTTAGAACTAAATTGAAATGTAGTACATCCAGTTGGTATCAGAGAGTTGCTGTCAGGGCAAAACAATTTGACGAGTTTTGACGTACATATATAGCCTTGAAACCATCATCACAATCAAGAAAATGAATGGATCTATCTCCCGCATATGTTTCCTTGTGTCCTTTTTAATCTACCCTGCTCCCCATTTGTGTCTGTCTTCTTTGGCTCTGAACACAATGGAATTCCCAATGGAATACTTCTCAGCACTTAAAAGGAATGAATTGCTGATATGTACAACATGAATGGATCTCAGATGCATTATGTTAAGTGATAGAGCTGGATCCAAAGAGCAATGTACTATGTAACTCCCTTTATGTGATATTCTGGAATCACAGAATATCACAGATCAGGGGTTGCCAGACAGCACAGATCAGGGGTTGCCGAGGGCTAAGGAAGCAGCTGAGGGTTGACTTCACAGGGACACAAAGGAACTTTTTAGGGCGATGGAAGTAGTCTATGCCTTGATTGTAATGTTGGTTACACAACTGTGTATTTGTCAAAGTTCATAGAATGGGACACTAAAAAGTGAATTGTATATAATTTTACCTCAATAAACCTGTCTTTTAAAAAAAGATAAAAAGATTAGAAGAATTTGCTAATGCAGATCATAAGTTACAGTGGCAGTATTTCAAGCAAAGTGGACTTTAGAACAAGGGATAGTGCCAAAAATAAAAAAAGATACTTGATAATAAAAAAGGGATCACTGCAGTAAGAAAATACAACAGTATATACCTAATAACAGCTTCCACATAGCTGAGAAATTAACAAGTCCATAAGTACACATGGAAATTTCAACACTCCTCTTTCAGTAATTGATTAAACAAGTAGGCAGAAATCAATAGGGTCATAGAAGAGTTAATGTACCAATGCACTTGACCTAATTGACATTCCATTCAATAACAGCAGAAATACACATTCTTTTCAAGTGCACATGAATCATTCACTAAGATAGATAGCCCATGTGGTGGTCCATTAAACAAATTTCAATACATTTAATATGATTCATATTACATACAGGGTAATATCACAGGGAGTTTAATGAGAAATTAATAAGAAAAGATGTCCAGAAAATACCCCAAATATTTGGAAATTAAGCAGTATATTTCTGAGTAATACATGAATAAAAGAAGGAATCACAAGGAAAACTAGAAAATACTTTGAACTTCGTAGCAGTGCTTATTGATAAATTTATTTTGATAAGCATTTAAATGTTCATATTAGAAGAGAACAGTCTAGAATCAGTGATAAGCTTCTACCCTGAGAACCTAGGAAAAGAACAGCAGATTCAACCTAAAGAAAGTATTGGGTTGGCCAAAAAGTTAGTTTGGTTTTTTTCTGTTAAGATGGCTCCAGTAGCGCTTAGTTGTCTTTAACTTCCTTTGAAACAATTTTGTTAGATTGTATTGTGACAGCTGTCATATCAGTGTGCATTAAAAAAAAACAAAACAGCATCTTATCAAAATTGGTGAATTTTTATGTAGCCATTTTAACATTGAAGATGGCAGAAAAACATTTTCAGCACATTATGCTTTATTATTTCAAGAAAGGTAAAAACGCAACTGAAATGCAAAAAAAAGATTTGTGCAGTGTATGGAGAAGGTGCTGTGACTGAATGTGTCAGAAGTGGTTTGCAAAGTTTCCTGCTGGAGATTTCTTGCAGGTAGATCAGTTGAAGTTGATAGCCATCAAATCGAGACATTGAGAACAATTAACGTTATACCAGGTGGGAGATAGCTGACATACTCAAAGTATCCATATCTAGTGTTGAAAATCATTTGCATGAGCTTAGTTATGTTAATTGCTTTGATGTTCGGGTTCCACGTAAGTTAAGCCCGGTGGGGGGGACCTTCTTGGCAGTATTTCTGCATGCCATTCTCTATTTAAACGTAACGAAAACATTCTGTTTTTAAAACAAATTGTGACGGGCGATGAAAAGTGGATACTGTACAATAATGTGGAACAGAAGAGATTGTGGGGCAAGCGAAATGAACCACCACAAACCACGTTAAAGGCCGGTCTTGATCCAAAGAAGGTGATGTTGTGTATATGGTGGGATTGGAAGGGAGTCCTCTACTATGAGCTCCTTCCGGAAAACCAAATGATTAATTCCAACAAGTACTGCTCCAAATTAGACCAACTGAAAGCAGCATTTGATGAAAAGCAACCAGAATTAGTCAACAGAAAAGGCATAATCTTCCATCAGGATAACACAAGACTGTGTTTCTTTGATGACCAGGCAAAAACTGCTACAGCTTGGCTGGGAAGTTCTGATTCATCTGCCGTATTCACCAAATATTGCACCTTTGGATTTCCATTTATTTTGGTCTTTACAAAATTCTCTTAATGGAAAAAGTTTCCATTCCCTGGAAGACCGTAAAAGGCACCTGGAACAGTTCTTTGCTCAAAAAGACTAAAAATTTTGGTAAGATGGAATTATGAAGTTGCCTGAAAAATGGCAGAAGGTAGTGGAACAAAAGGGCAAATACGTTGTTCAATAAACTTCTTGGTGAAAATGAAAAATGTGTCTTTTATTTTTACTTTTAAAACCGAAGGAACTTTTGGGCCAACCCAGTAGAAAGCAGGACATAGTAAAGATGAGAATGGGAATCAGGGCTTCCCTGGGGGCGCAGTGGTTGAGAGTCTGCCTGCCGATGCAGGGGACAGGGGTTCATGCCCCCATCCGGGAAGATCCCACATGCCGCGGAGCAGCTAGGCCCATGAGCCATGGCAGCTGAGCCTGCGCGTCCGGAGCCTGTGCTCCGCAGCGGGAGAGGCCACAACAGTGAGAGGCCCAAGAATGGGAATTAAATAGAAGATATGCAGACAGTAGACAAAACTAATAATGCCAAATATGGTTCTTTGAAAAGATAATAAAATTGGCAAAACCGCTGTTAGATCAGGTTTCTCCACCTTGGCTCTGTTGACTTTTACAGCCTGATAATTGTGGGGAGCTATCTTATCCCTGGTCTCTACCCCCTAGATGCCATAGAACCCCTTTTCCCAGTTGTGAAAACTAAAAATGTCTCCAGACATTGGCAGATATCCCCTGGAGGTGTGTGGCAAATTCACTCCTTGAGACCACTACATTAGAACAACCAAGAAAAAAAAGGTGGGACAAGGGGGGGAAAAGTATAAAAAAGAAAGAAGACAAATATTAGCAGTATCAGTGAAAAAAGAGACATCAGTGTAGATTTTATAGGCATTAAAAGGGTAATAAAGGCATATTATAAGCAAGTTAATGCTAGTAAATTCAGTATCCTAAATGAAATAGATATATTTCTGGAAAAATGCAAATTACCGAAACTGACTTAAGATGAAATAGAAAACCTGATGGCTTTATACTGATTTTAACTATTATACATTGCAGGTAATAACTGGTCACTTAGCTTTTGGCAGATGTTGTGATTGATTATCACTCCTCCTCAAGGTCAAGAAATATTCACTTAGGAGCTACTCTATGCTAGGCAAAGGGCTAGGCACTCAGGGTACAGTTTTTGTTTTTGTTTTTTGCCACTCCACAGAGCATGAGAGATCTTAGTTCCCCAACCAGGGATGGAACCTGTGCCCCCTGCAGTGGAAGAGCAAAGTCTTAACCATTGGACTGCCAGGGAAGTCCCACCTTATACTGGTTTTATCTTGTTTTAGTTTTTAAATTTTATTGATTTATTTTTGGCTGCATTGGTTATTTGTTGCTGCGCATGGACTTTCTCTAGTTGTGGCGAGCAGGGGCTATTCATTGCAGTGTGCTGGCTTCTTATTGCGGTGGCTTCTCTTGTTGCGGAGCACAGGCTCTGGGCATGCGGGCTTCAGTAGTTGTGGCACATGGGCTCAGTATTTGTGGCTCAAGGGCTCTAGAACACAGGCTTAGTAGCTGTGGTGCATGGACTTAGTTGCTCCGTGGCATGTGGGATCTTCCCGGACCAGGGCTCAAACCTATGTCCCCTGCATTGGCAGGCAGATTCTTAACCACTGCACCACCAGGGAAGTCTCTTTATACTGAGTTTAGAAACTAGATTTGCAACTAAAAACTTTCCCACAAATAAAGACCCGGATGACTTCATTGATGAATTCTTTTAAACACTTAAGGAGAAAAGCATACTAGTCCGACACAAACTAAGCAAACAGGAAGAGTGAACACTTCCAGCTCACTTTATATGGCCAATATTACCTTGATACCAAAGCAAAACATATTAAAAGAAAAGAAATCTGCAGACCAAGAACCTAAATGGACAACAAAGTATTAGCAGGGTAGATCCAGACAGCCAAACCAAACCAACCAAAAATAGGAAAAACGAAAAAAAAAAACAAAAAACACCGCACACATGCAAAACACAGTGCACCCCCAATGATCACCGTGTCAGGTTTATTTCAGGAGTGCAAATTTGGTTTAATATTTGAAAATCAATTTATTTCCACATATTAACACTAGCGTAAATTGGGAAAAACATGTTATCATCTGTACAGATGTGGGAAAAGTATCTGAAAAAAAATCCAACACATTCTTCATAAAAACTAACAGCACCGGGCTTCCCTGGTGGCGCAGTGGTTGAGAATCCGCCTGCCGATGCAGGGGACACGGGTTCGTGCCCTGGTCCGGGAAGATCCCACATGCCGCGGAGCAACTAAGCCCGTGAGCCATGGCCGCTAGGCCTGCGCGTCCGGAGCCTGTGCTCCGCAATGGGAGAGGCCACAACAGTGAGAGGCCCGCATACCGCAAAAAAAAAAAAAAAAAAAAAAAACTAACAGCACCTTAGAATAGAAGGTAAAACTTTCTCAACCTGATAAAAAGGCATCTACAGAAACCCATTAACTTAATACGTAATGGTGAAAGACTGAATACTTTGTAAGATCTCAGAAGAGACAAAAACGTCTGCTCTCAGTTTTGTTCAGTATCGTGGTTTTGCTAGCACGATAAGGAAAAGAAATAAAAGGTATACAGATTAGAGAAGATAAAATTAAACTGTCCTTATTTGTTAATGATATTGCATTTATAGAAAATCCTGAGAAATGCATAAACAAGCTACTTGAACCAGTAAAGCTGTGTAGCAGTGTGAAAGGCTCAGTATGCAAAAATTGACTGCATCTATGTAATAGGAACCAGCAGTTGGAAAATGCAAAGTTTTTAAAATTTGCAGTAGCATCCAAAAAGGTAAATAAATAGTTGGAAATAACAAAATATACAAGACCAGTACACTGAAAACTACATAATAAATGCTGGAAGACATTTTTTTCCACTCAACAAACTTTTATTGAGTATATGTCAAACCAAAGTCTTTGTGCTGAAGGTATAAACAGGGTGCAGCCATAGCCCTAGCAGAGACAATAAATAGGAAAGCAGAAAGCACAGTGAGATAAGCATTGTGATGGAAGTGTACAATGTGTGGCAACATAGTATCCTTCCAGAAGGATGCAGCGATTGTCCCAATATTCAGTCAATCTGGGAGAGAAAAACCTAAATCAGTGGAGACGTATACCATATTTGTGGATCAGAGAACTCAGTATTATTTAAATGTCAGTTCTCTTACCATTGTTTTCCTTTGCATGTCCTTGGCCACCAGTGGGATTTAGTCCCCCATTTTTTTGACTATTTGGGTTTCTTTCAAAAAGTGCTTAGTCTAGCAAGTCATTTGTCCATTTTACAATTGGGTTTTCTCTTCCTTATTGAATTGTAGGAGTTCTTTACATCTATTTAGATAGGTTCTTTGTTGGTTATGCGTGTCACAAGTATCTACTTTCATTAAGTGGCATGTCTTTTTGAAAACTAGTGATATTTTTGATGAATGCACATTAACTTTAATTTATGGAAGGAATCCATAGCTAGTGATTTTTGTGTCTTGATTTAATAAATCCTTCCTGCTCAAGATCCTAAAGATACTCATAATTTTTTTTTTGCTGCGTTGGGTCTTCATTGCTGCGTGCAGGCTTTCTCTAGTTGCGGCGAGCGGGAGCTCCTCTTCCTTGTGGTGCATGGGCTTCTCATTGTGGTGGCTTCTCTTGTTGCAGAGCAGGGGCTCTAGGCGCGTGGGCTTCAGTAATTGTGGCTTGTGGGCTCAGTAGTTTTGGCACACGGGCTTAGCTGTTCCGTGGCATGTGGGATCTTCCTAGACCAGGGCTGGAACCTGTGTCCCCTGCATTGGCAGGCAGATTCTTAACCAATGCACTACCAGGGAAGTCCCTCTTATTATGAATTTATTTATTTATTTTTGTCTGCGTTGGGTCTTTGCTGCTGTGCGTGGGCTTTCTCAAGTTGCGGCTAGCAGGGGCTACTCTTCCTTGTGGAGCACGGGCTTCTCATTGCAGTGGCTTCTCTTGTGGACTGTGGGCTCTAGGGGTGCGGGCTTCAGTAGTTGTGGCACACAGGCTCAGTAGTTGTGGCTTGTGGACTCTACAGGTCAGGCTCAGTAGTTGTGGTGCACGGGCTTAGTTGCTCTGCAGCATGTGGGATCTTCCCGGACCAGGGAAAGAACCTGTGACCCCTGCATTGGCAGACGGATTCTTAACCACTGGGCCACCAGGGAAGTCCTCCTCTTAATTTTTAAAAAATTTCTTAGATGTCCCTTTCAAATTTTGATTTTTATCCCACTGGGAATTAAATTTTTTTGGTAGGTTCTAAAGTGGTCTGTCTTTACCATTACTTTTGGGCATTGAAAATGTTATTGATATTTTCTGTGGTATGGTTTAGGAGTATGTGCTATAAAGGTCCTCATTAACATTTTGAAGGCTCTCTGGATTTTAGTGATGTTCAGTTTATTGAATATTTTCTTCATAATCTTTTATACCTAATTAAAGAAAACTAAGTATAAAAGAAATGGCAAAACAGCTTTTCAGAATAATTTGTCTACCTGAAAAGTTGACTGTGCTGACATTTTTCCTTTGAAATATTTCTAACAATTTGCAAATTGTTGATTTGAGGACCACATAGACATGTTTTGCTTGTCCCTCGCAATGGTATGAACTTTTTGGAGTTGCTGAAATTCTCAAGTCAGATGATTTCACTTAATGTTTTATTGTGTCCTGATCAACTGAATGATTTTGCAGTACTAGGTCTGCATTCTCACCTGGCAACAATTAGCTGAAACCAGCCCTTGTCTTTGGATGGGGCATGTGCTCTCCATTTCTCCCAAGTGGTTATTTCCATTTCCCTCCCCTTGAGTTGTGACCCCTGCTATAGACCTATGTTTAGACTGTATTTATTTAAAAATTCTAAACAAATTTTGAGCAATAGACATAATATACTGATTGTCTAGAACTGATAAAGTTTTTTGCCAGAATGGTAGGAACATATGGATCATATTTTTAAAAATATACATACTATATATTATCAGAGTAGATGTTAAAAAGGCATTTCATGAATTTAAAAAAATTTTTATTGAAGTATATTGATTTATAGTGTTGTGTTAATCTCTGCTGTACAGCAGAGTGATTCAGTTATACATATACTTTTTCATATTCTTTTCCATTATGGTTTATCACAGGATATTGAATATAGCTCCCTCTGCTATACAGTAGGACCTTGTTGATCCATTCTATATAAACTAGTTTGCATCTGCTAATCTCAAACTCCCAATCCTCCCCCCGCCCGCCCCCCCGCAAAGCTTCCTAGCTTTTATGAGGGGTAGTAATGGTTTACAAACTCATTTTAGTCTTAGGATTTTTTACCGCCCAAATACAGAAGGTCAATATATAAAGCTAATGAAAAGCCAGCTGCTCAAAGGCAAGCAACTGAGAGACCCTGAGCATGTGCCCGTCACACCACTCCTTTTGGCTGTCTTCTCTTGTTGCCTCTACCAGGGCTACTAGGAACCTCAAAGTTGGAACATGGTTGAAACAGCTGTTCTGGAAAATCTCCCAAGTAGCTCAAGTCATATTGGAAACTTGCGCCCCAAACCTTAAAAACAAAAGTTCGTTTTACCTAATCAAATTGCCTCCTTATAATTTTGTAATATTTCAGACATTCATAGGGAATAATAAGACAAACATTTATATACCTACCATTCACCTTTATCAAATCTTAACATTTTACTTTGTTGCTTTGTTTTTTTTAATTGGAGTATAGTTGATTTACAGTGTTGTTAGTTTCTGTTCTATAGCAAAGTGAATCAGTTACACATATACATAGATCCACTCTTTTTTTAGATTCTGTTCCCATATGGGTCATTACAGAGTATTGAGTAGAGTTCCTTGTGCTATACAGTAGGTCCTTATTAGTTATCTATTTTATATATAATAGTGTGTATATGTCAATCCCAATCTCCCAATTTATTGTTCTCCGCCTTTCCCCCCGGCAACTATAAGATTGTGACTCTATTTCTGTTTTGTAGATAAGTTCATTTGTACCATTTTTTTAGATTCCACATATAAGTGATAATCATATGATATTTGTCTTTCTCCCTCTGACTTACTTCACTCAGTATGACAGTCACAGTCCATCTGTGTTCCTGCAAATGGTATTATTTTATTCTTTTTTTGTGGCTGAGTATTATTGCATTGTATATATGTACCACATTTCTTTATCCATTCCTCTGTCAATGGCATTTAGGTTGCTTCCATGTCCTGGCTATTGTAAACAGTGCTGCAGTAAACATTGGGGTGCATGTATCTTTTCAAATTGTGGTTTTCTCCGGGTCATGAATTTTAATGTTCTTTCAAAAAAAAAGTTTGCATGCTTACTATGTGCCAGTCGTGTTCTAGTCATTGAGGATACAGCTGTTAACAAAACAGATAAAATTTCTTTTCCTGACAAGAGTTAGGTGAAAGAAACAAATGACTTCTAAAACAGGAAAACATTTTTCTCAGCTGTATGTTAATGTTAAAATCAAGTGGGATAAACATAAATATTTCAAAACATGTTAAAAGAAATAAAGCTCTGGATGAAGTAATAATAGTGCAATAAGAAATAATAATTTTAAAAAGAACATCTGGTCCTTGGGAATTCTCTAGGATTCAAAACTTTCAGAAGGGAATGTACCACACACATTGTCATAAAATATAGACAAGTATAATATGAATGGCTTAACCTGGGAAAAACAACACAGATGTGGATGACTGTAAGTCACTATGCCATATGCATTTCTGACTTAAAAGGTTTTAAAGTAGAATTAGAATACTTTATAAATGTGATTTTATTTCCATATTATTAACATCTCTATATCAAACTAGTGATGCACAGATAAATATGTTCTATTAAAATCAGAAAAAGAATAATAAATCTTCCCCACCCCCAATTAATATTTATAATTATTTGTTAAAATTGTTTTTCAAAGACAAGTCTTATTTGGTGAGCTTTCATTTCAACTATTAATATAGGTATGTTTGTCCCATATCATGTGGTAAATGTGTTCTTTTTAAATTTTGACTTTTTCTTTTGATATAATTTCTGACTTGAAAAGTTGCAAGAATAGTAGAGAGCTCCTGTATACTCCAGATGTTGACTGTTTCCACTTTTACTGTTCCCTTCCTCCTTCCCCATCCCCAAGCTCTGTATGAGCACAAAGCCATTTATAACAAAATCACCGAATTCAGTTCTTTAGGATGCCATTCCTGACGTTTGTATTTAGGCTCATAAGGAGTAGTAATTTACAGTCATCTTCCTCTGTGTTGTTTTTTCCAGGTTAGGTCATTCATACTATACCTGTCTATATTTTAGGACAGTGTATGTTATACATTAAAGTTGGATTATAATTAGAAAACCAGTCAGTGGGATTTACTGTCCTAACAGAATTAGGCGGAAAATATCACTTCAGTAGACACAGAAAAAAGTATTTGAAAACACCCAGCACTTACTCAACGATAAAAAGTCTTGTCAAACTAGAAATAGAAGTACACCTTCAATATTTGAGAATGGTGACTGGTTAGGTGAAGTCTGATTTATTTAAAGAAGAATTTTGATGGCATGAGGAAATAATCATGATTGGATAAATGAATAAGGAAAGACTATATGGTTATTTGCATGTTTAAAGAGAAAACAGACCAGCATAAAATACACAAAAACGTAAAATAGTGGTTATTTTCTGGGGTTGAGAATGGATTTTTTTCATTATACTTTTTTGCCTTTTAGAGTGATTCTGAAATGTGCATTTGTTAATTTTGTAACCATAAATAAGAACAGAGGTTATTTTATAATTAAGGCTTTTAATCAGAAGTACAACTACATAAATTTTTTTTTTTTTTTTTTGCGGTACATGGGCCTCTCACCGTTGTGTCCTCTCTCATTGTGGAGCACAGGCGGCTCCGGACGCGCAGGCTCAGCGGCCATGGCTCAGGGGCCCAGCCGCTCTGCGGCATGTGGGATCCTCCCAGACCGGGGCACGAACCTATGTCCCCTGCATCGGCAGGTGGACTCTCAACCACTGTGCCACCAGGGAAGCCCTACATAAAAATATTTAAACATGGCTTTCTGTTGTGAATTGCAAAACCCATTAAAGTGTGAAATGAAATAGTTTTAAGAAGCCTAAATCAAGGCAGCTTTGATGATAAAATGTACAAGAAACATAATTGATGAGGTTGCAAAATATCAAATGATTTGCTTATCCATATGAAGCTATGAACTTTTTAACCTGGGCTAGATATAATATTAATAACGAGAGTCTTTAGTTCTTCACGAACCTCCTACAAATGCAGATAATGTATCTATCAGTAATCCAAAAGTTGGTATTTGTTCACGTTTGTAATCTTTACTCGAATTCTTAAATGAGGATGTACAAAAATTGATTGTGAATCCTCTGATGGTAACTGATTGCTAGTCTGTGTTGTAATGGAGATGATTAAATATATATACTCCACTGGTTTCTAAATATCAAGAGTTGATTATATTTTTCTTCTATATATTTTTACAGATGGTAGTCAAAACTTTTATGGATATGGATCAGGATTCAGAAGATGAAAAACAGCAGTATCTCCCACTAGCCTTGCATCTAGCATCGGAATTTTTTCTCAGGAATCCCAAT
Organism: Kogia breviceps; assembly: GCF_026419965.1. Classification (NCBI taxonomy): domain Eukaryota; kingdom Metazoa; phylum Chordata; class Mammalia; order Artiodactyla; family Physeteridae; genus Kogia; species Kogia breviceps. The sequence goes on from NC_081315.1 coordinate 83,798,358, forward strand.
AAAGATGTGCGTCTCCTTGTAGCATGCTGTTTGGCTGACATCTTTAGAATCTATGCCCCAGAAGCTCCATATACTTCCCACGATAAACTTAAGGTAAATACAATCTTTACAAAACTGGTTTACTTTTATAGTTTAGCTTACTACCCTTAGGAACATAGGTTTCATTTTAATCATCCTGTGACCGTAAGAAGATTATATAATAAGTTCTAAAACTAATTAATTATTCATTCAATTAATATTGAGTATCCACAGAAATGATTGGTATTTTTATGTGGCATTAAAAGGTATGGATCAAAACTAGCCCCTGTCTGTTCATATCTAACCTTCAGGAATATCCATCTCAAAGCCCAGATGGCTGAATTGAAGGGATGGTGGATGAATGACACTTTTTAAAACAACTATATAATTTACACATTCAAATGACTGTTTTCCACTGCAAGTTATATTATATGCAAAACTGTATGCTCATCTTGATGGTTCTGCCTTTGTTTGAAATATTTGAGGAACTCCTCTTTTGAGTTGATCTCTTGAGCTGATTTTGTATTTTGAATACTTTTATACTTTAATCCTTTGGACTGCTTTCTTTTAAATAGTCCTAAAATCAGTTTGTTCCATATTGGTACTATTTGGTGTTAAAACTTCTAAAGAAAGCTTATTAAGAAATGGAGCACTGTTGTTGTGGAAAGTACAACCCTTGGACCAGTCTATTATTGCTTTTGTTCCACACAACTTTGTAGTCACTTATCAAATTCAAAACTAGGTACTGAAAATTACTATTTAATTTGGGAAATTATAATGGAAGACTCATATCCAGGTACTTAAACTGAAGATAACTGCCGTAATACAAGATGAAGATAGTGAATAAAGTGGAAGTTCTGTACTAGAAGGATAGCAAGATATAGAACCTATGGTCCTCTCAGAATGAGAAAGGCTAAAGATTTGTGGCAGTAATAATCTCTATTTTTGCTTCTAAATAGTGTAATTTTAAGTGATTTGCTGTTTTCCAGATATTTTAAGTAATGGACTAGGCCAGTTCCAAGTCATTGACTCAAGGAGAATTTTCTTTTATTGTCTATAACGGAGAATATATATTACAGATTATTAGTGTATTGTGAAAGTATAAGTATTTGTATCTAAATTAATATGTTTTATCATTTTTTAAAACAGGACATATTTTTGTTTATTACCAGACAATTAAAGGGTTTGGAGGATACAAAGAGTCCGCAGTTTAATAGATACTTTTATTTATTAGAGGTAAACAAATTTTATTTAATAAATATCACACTATTTCATGTTGTAGAAAATTCTTTATAGTAACTTTATAATATAAAATGAATCTTTTTGTTTGTTTTATACGAAGCCCACTTAAGAAAATGTCATTTACAGTCTTTTTTTTTTCTCCTCATATCCTAAAAAGATAAAGCATATTCCACTGGCGAAGCTGTTATATTATTTGAAACTTTATTTTTATATTTCTGTTTTTATTCTTTTCTAATCCCAAAAGAGATAAAGTTGAATTAATTTTCACTGTGCCTTATATTTTATATGTATATATGTGTTACTAGCCTCTGACAGTATTTTTCAATTAGAGAAGGTTAATGCCAGCAGATACGTCTTTTTAAAGATCAGAGTGTGACTGTTTAAACAATTGTAATTTTATATGTTGGGCCATTATAAGCTTTACTATAGATTTATAATTCTAAAAATTAAATTTTATTAATGAGCTTGCTTTTGTGTAACTTTTATGTATGTGTAAATAATTTTGTTTATTTATTTATTTAAGAATTTAGCTTGGGTTAAATCATATAACATCTGCTTTGAATTGGAAGATTGCAATGAAATTTTTATTCAGCTTTTTAGGACTCTCTTCTCAGTGATCAAGTAAGTTATTTTTTAAGCATCTCTATTTGTCTCCTTTTCTTGCTCTGTGTATTGAAGTATCATGTACTGTGCATTTACTCTAAGATCTTTTAGTTAAAAGGAAATGTTTTCCTTAAAAGAGTTAACATAAAAAGGAAAATTAAAAATTCTGTTGTCTGAAACCTGCCTTTGTCCTTATATTACCATTTTAAATTATGGTATCAATTGTATAGGTTGACTCTTGTAAAGCAAGCGGTATGAGACCTTATATTGTATAATGAAGTACTAAATTATGAGGTGAAAATTTTAAGTATTGTAAGTATCATTAGTGAGTGCTGGGAGGCATAATAGCTCAGTGGTTAAGTATACTGACTTTGATATCGTCTCATAGCTAAAAAAAATCATAAGCATTACTCTTTCCTTATAAAAATCGGGACATTCATGTACAGAGGAGTTTGGTGGCTTGCCGGGGCACAAATTGCTGAACAGGAGAGCCAAAACTGATTTCAATCCAGTGTTTCATTCTGGCTGTGTGTGTGTGTGTGTGTGTGTGTGTGTGTGTGTGTGTGTGTGTGTAGTAAACCAAGCATTGTTATGAGATGTGTTCTGCAACATTACATTATATGCAAACATAATATATGTCAAATATATTTTAAATTTTCTAGTAGCCACATTAAGAAAGGTAAAAGGGAACAAGTGAAATTTATTTAAATAATATACTTTATTTCACATTATCCAAAAGCATTATTATTTCAACATAAGGCTTTATTCAGACTTTATCTTCAATAGCCAAATGGCTGTTGGATAACAGCTTCTGTATTAGACAGCACATTTCTAAAGTTTTCTGTAGATTTCTTATGAATACTTTAACATGTTTTTCTTTTTCTTAGATAGAATGGTAGGAAGAGAATTAACCTGGAATAAACAGGGAAGGACTGGACCAACCCGGTCTAGTGATAGAAGCTTATTAAAAAATTGCATGAGAAAAAGCTTCCTGTGGCAACTAACTGAAGGCCCTTAAATAAAAGATAAAGTGTATAAACTTTACCTTTGTGTTACTTAGCTTTTGCTGCATAACAAAGTAACCCACAACTTGGTAGTTTAAAACAGATTCCATTTTGTTTTGCTCATGATTCTGCTTGTCAGTTCTTTCTCTCTGGCCTGGACTTGCTCCTTTATTTGCAGTCAGCAGGACATCTGGCAGTTGGCTGAGGTAATAGGACAGCTGGGTCACGTGTCACTCTCTCATCATCCAGCAGGCTAGTTCAGACCTCTTCTTATGCTGACTGGGTTTCAAATGTAGCAAGAAGGGCACACTCCACCACACAAGCACTTTTTAAGACCTCTGCACACTTCATGTTTATTCATTTCATTGGCCAAGCAAGGTACATAGGCAAGCCCAGATTCAAAGGTTGGTTAGATAGACTCCACATTTTGTTGGACGGAGCAGCATTTTAAAGGCTTGTGCATACAGAGATGGCAACAGTTTGTGGCCATTGTTTGCATTCTACCACATATTTGCAGTTTTTTCTTTTAATATTAAAATCACCAACAAAATGAAAAAAAAAAATGCCTGACTTGTCATTCTGCCCATTTCGTGACCTTGGTTATCCACTTAAGTCTGCTTCCCACTCTGCAGTTATACTTCTTTCCTCTATTACTTTTACATACAATCCTGTCAGTATTTTTCTTTACTGACTCTGAAGATCTAAGTTTATTGTTGACCTAATTATCTAATTGAAAGAATTCACAATGAGGTATCAGTAAATAAAGGACTTGCCTTTTCATAGAGGAGTTTATTGATTTGTATTTACTGACACATTTACCATATATCTGGTATTCTTCATTCCTTCGCATATATGCAGATTTCCATCTGGTATTATTTTACTTTACTCTGAAGGACTTCCTTTAACATTTCCTATAGTTCAGGGCTACTGTTGATAGAATTCTTTCAGTTTTTATATGTCTGAAAAAGTCTTTATTCCACTTTTTTGTTTTTTTTGTTTTTTTTGTTTTTTTGTTTTTGCCATACACGTGCCTCTTACTGCTGTGGCCTCTCCCATTGCGGAGCACAGGTTCCGGACGCATAGGCCCAGCAACCATGGCTCATGGGCCCAGCCGCTCCGCGGCATGCGGGATCCTCCCAGACCGGGGCATGAACCCGTGTCCTCTGCATTGGCAGGCGGACTCTCAACCACTGCACCACCAGGGAAGCCCCCACCTTCATTTTTGAAAGTTATTTTCATGGTATGAATTTCAGGTTAATAGACTTTTTTTTTTCTCTTTCAGTACTGTTAAAGATGTTTCCTGCATCTTTTTCTGGCTTGCATTGTTTCTAATGATAAGTTTTGTCATTTTAAATCTATGTTCCTCTGTAAATAATGTATCTTCTTTTTCTCTACCCACCTAAGATTTTCTCTGTATTACTGGTTTTAAACAATTTGATTGTGATGTCCCATTGTGGATGGAGCTCATAGAGCTGCTTGGATATGTGGGTTTACCCTTCTGATTACTCTATTAGATGCCCTGTGAGTTATAAGAGTTTCCACTGTAGTTGGGACACGCACATTGTTAAGACCTGTGTGAATTCTGGGAATTATTCCCTCTACTCCTTTCAGGTGGTACCTTCCCCAAACTCAAGAAATTTCCTCACCTGCATGTGCTAATCACTAAGCACCTGAAGACTCGGGGAGGGGGTGTACCCTCTGTGAGCTCGCTCTCTGAGTAGCTCTCTCCCCTCTGGTATTCTGCCCTGCAAGCTATAGTCTCCCCAGACTCAGGAAAACCATTAGGCTCTGCTAGGATCTTCTCTTCCCACACTGAAGCCTAGAAACTTTACCAAGTAGGAAGAGTAAGCTGGGAAAATTGTTCCCTTCTTTCAGCAGCATGTGTATAATGTCTGATATCTGAAAACTTACTTCTTATATTTTGTCCAGTTTTTTAGTTGTTCAAGTAGGAGAGAATCTTACCCCTATTATTGAAGCTTGGACTAGAACTTGTGGGAATAATTTTTAAGTCCATTTTTCATTTTTCTTTCCTTCACTCCTTTCCTATCCTCAAGTGCATATGGATCTGAGAGCTGTATACGCTCTTCATTCTGTTGCATCAAGCTGAATATCTGTTCTTCTTCACCCCCTACCACACACACACATCCCACTGTATAATTGATCTTTCACAATCTTGGCCTATAGTAAATAAGATATTTAAGAGAGTATATGCAAAAGGGGTATCTTTCTGAAAGGGGTATCTTTCTACACTGTAGAAAACTGTATCTAACGATGGGACAGTTTTTCTACCAACTTTATAAATTTTTTCATCTTTGATTTTACAACTAAGTGTCCAACAGATGTATTATACATTATTTCAAACTAATTTTTTAAAATTATAGGTAAGAAATACATAAATGAAATAACATTTAGTTCAGTCTTAATTTAAACTTCCCTGTGTCTGTAGTAGTACAACTAAGTTATATCATTATCTTGATTTTGTCTTTTCATATGTATTCTGATAAATGTGAAAATGGACAGGTCAAGTCTTAGTTAAGATGCAGTCAGAGAGGGAGAAACCTAGATGCTCTACTAATTTACAACAATTTTGTAGCCAGTCTTTTTGGGTAAGTTTGTATCAGCAGTAGAGATATTTATTGAGGAGGCCCACATTGACTCTATACTGGCTAAGGAAGCAGGACTGAAACTTATTCTTGGCTTTTTACCTTTTTGATTTTTCATTCGTTTGAAATTCTTTGAGAGATAGCAGGATGACATTTTCAGAACCTTCTAGTCATAAGTTCTGGTAAGCATTTTATATCAGATGTTGGGTTTTCGGTATTGTTGAACTAAAAAGTCCAGCGGCAAAGGTGTAGAAGTGTTGACTTGGGCTTTTTTGTGTGTTTATAGTTCTGCCTTATTTGGGGGAATTATTAAGATCAAAAAGGATAAAAAGGATGAAAAACTGCCTTCCTTCATTATCTTGTACATTTTTTTTGTTTCCTTACTTAAAATTTTATCACCTTTTAAAATCCAGGAGCCTGTAAGCAAAGATGTCCTTTCTTTGAAGTTGACATTTTTGTTTACTTGAATTTAACTCACTCTTTGAATTCTAATTGTATAGGGGCTTAATTAAATTTAAAGGTTTTTGTTTTTGTAAAATACTTTACAATGATATCTTAGTAGCTGTTTTAATAATCAACAAAGGAAGAAAATAAAGAAAGAAAGTTTCTTTGCCGTTACCGGCATGGTTCCCTCAATCAGGTGAAAATCCTTTTACATTTGAGATAGTTGTTTTAAACTGGGAAGTTTAATTTTCTTTTGTAAGCCTAATTTTTCTTTCTTTTTTTCTCCCTCTTTTTTTAAAGCAATAGCCACAATAAGAAGGTACAAATGCACATGCTAGACTTGATGAGTTCTATCATCATGGAAGGTGATGGAGTTACTCAAGAATTATTGGACTCCATTCTTATTAACCTCATTCCTGCACATAAGGTCTGTATAGTATGAAGATATTAAAGGTTAATATTAATGGTAGTACTATATATATGAAAAATAATTGTTTTTCACCATTTGCAATCCCGTGTAATTATTCCCATTATCATTCTCCAGCCCCAAATAAAACAGAGTAACACATATTGGTCTTATAGCTATTGTTATCTTTAGAAGATATATTGATTAATATATTGTGGAAGATTTTCATTCATTTAAGTGCTACCTATTCTCTGGAAAACTAAAAATGTTCCAGATTGATTGACCACTCATATCTAATCTAGGAATTACAAGGGATTGGAGTACTGTCTTGGTTAGTTGCTGTTTGTTATGGAAAAGAAATTATTTATTCCTTTGTAACATAGATGTAGAGGGTAGGAATTTGTATTTCTTCTCAGAACCTATGTCCTACATTTTTCTTAGGCACTTTCAGAAAAAGATTTGGGCAGAAGCGGGAACTATGTGGTTAATGTTAAGGGGAAAAGGATGATTCAGAGCTGTATATTCCTCTCCATTTCCTTTTCTGTTTCTCTCTGCTAGCTCCCCCTAAGAAACTGAAGGACTTAGCTCCCCACCAGCTCCCCCTGTGGGGTGGACTCAGGCCTACCCCACTGTTGATATTTACTCTTCTGCCCTTTTCCTCTGACTGTTCAGTGACCTATTATCAGATGTTAAATGAAGATGTATCTAATGATACTTATTCACAATAAGATGCAATCAATTATAAATTTTTCTCCTTACTATATATTATTTGCATTTTTTTAATTCAAATGAGTCTGTAATTGGTCAAAATTTTGAGAGTATGGCATAGGGGGAGTATATGTCAGGCAAAATAAGAAAGGAAAAACTTTTTGAGGAATAGTGTATTTGGTGTTTGTATTCTAGTTAGAGGTTATTTTTAATGAGTAGGAAATATACCTTTTTAGGAAATAGAAAGGTTGCCTTAATTTTTTTCTTCCAGTTTTATCGAGATATAAGTGACATACAGCACTGTATAAGTTTAAGGTATACAGCATAATGATTTGACTTATATTATGAAATGATTTATTTCATTTAATTTAAACATGAAATGTTTAGTGAACATCCATCATCTCATAGATATAAAATTAAAGAAATAGGAAAAAACTTTTGTTCTTGTGGATGAAAGAAGTCTTAGGATTTACTCTCTTAACAAGTTTCATATATAACATACAGCAGTGTTAATTAGATTTATCATGTTGTACATTATATCCCTAGTGCTTATTACCTCATAGCTGGAAGTACCTTTTGAATGCCTTCATCCAATTCTGCCTCCCCCCCCGCCATAACTACAAATCTGATCCTTTTTAAATAATTGACCTGCATAATACTATGTTAATTCCTGTTACACAATATTTCTATACGTTTCAAAATGCTCACCTAAATCTAGTTACACTGTGTCAGCATATAAAGATATTACATAGTTATTGACTTATGTTCCTCACTCTGTACATTTCATATCTGTGACTCATAGATTTTTCAGGTGGAAGTTTGTATCTTAATCTCCCTCACCTATTTCCTCTAAGGTTGCCTTAATTTTGAGATAATCTTATCCTCTTGCCAATGGAATAAAAACCTGGAGCAAGTGTCAGGAAGCTACGGCTTGTAGACCAAATCTGACCCACTGCCTATTTATGTAAATAAAGTTCTATTTGAACACAGCCATGCTAATTTGTTTTCATTTTGTCCGTGGTTGCTTCCTGCTACAACAGCCAGAGTTGTATAGTTGCAGCGGTGACCATATGGCTGGCTAATAAAGCCTAAACTATTTACCATCTGGCTCTTTGCATAAAAAGTTTGCTGACTACTAACCTAGAGTATAGGATATCCTTGCCTTTTTTGGGGATAGGTGCGAGATGATGGTCAGTGAATCTCAGGTTGGTCTAAAACTGCAAAGTGTAGAGATGTTAATGGGTACTCTTCAACACAAGAATTCCATTTTCAGTAAGTTTTTAAAAATTAAATATATGTCTTTTCTACAGGCTTCCTCAGACCCTTTAATTTGTTACCATGCATTGGGAATCTTGAGGAGTGAAGACAGTATTTAAGCATTTTAAAAACATAATTGACTGAGAATTTTACCTGAAACACTTAACAGGTCCACTCTTGCTCAGAACAGACATTGATTAGACGGTGAAATACTGAGGATAGTGGGTTAGAAAGGGGTGTGTGCGTGCGTGTGTGTGTGTGTGTGTGTGTGTATTTGTTTAGGATACATGGGTGTGATTGCCAGTTCAAATTGGTTAACAAAACCAAAAAGCCTTAGGTCCATTTTGAGTTTAGTAAAACTAAACTTAATATAGGGTTGGGCTTTTGGCTAATTATCTAATGTATTTTAGTTTATGATTCATGGTTGTGCTATTTGCAACTTCTGCATTTATGACCACTTGACTAGCAGATATTGGGTAAAACCTTGAATGGAGTTCAGTTATATTTTTTGCTTCATATTTTGTGGACTTGAAGACTTTGGTGTTCTAATGTTGCTATCTAGATCATAAATTCACTAATTCATTTGTAAACTTTGCATATTTTTATTGTGTTTCAGAACTTAAATAAACAGTCCTTTGACCTTGCAAAAGTCTTATTGAAAAGGACAGTCCAGACTATTGAGGCATGCATTGCCAATGTATGTATTTCTGCCTATATTTTTTTTCATAATTCTGTAGATCTTAATCCATTGTACTAATTTATTGAAACCTTTCACATAAAGGCTTATTTAGCCTGTGAACAGTTTCATCTTTTTATAAGAAATATATTAAAAACTGATATGTCTAAATGTAACCAAATGCAGCATAACTTTGTAAGCTATAGACATTATTTTTAAATGGCATAAAATGGGAGGATGTTATTTTATGGAAATTTGTCTACAATTCCTACTCTTTCTTCTACTGCCTTTGTATTTATCTTTTTATCTCCTGGATATGCTGATCTCTTTCACACTTTCTCTTTTCATCTTTATCTATGGCTCTCTGTCTATATATTTTCTTCTTCATGTCTCTAGGCCATTCTTCTTAACCTTTTTGGTTTGCCCTCTTAAATAATTGTTATAGAGTAATAAATTTTTTTTTTTTACTTTATTGAATAGAGGTATTTTTCTTTTTGTTCTTTAAAAAATCAATAAAGTAATTTGGAGAAAAAATTATAATTCTACTACTTTAATGTAGCAATTTCATTATTGAACATTTGCTCAAACTCCTGCCTATTTTTTTCATATACTATATAAAACTTTGAATTGTCTTCATTTATATATATATTTCCATATTTTAATTTTTTAATTTATGATAAGAATGACTATAAATGTTCCTTTGAATTCACTTATAATTTACCTAATCATGTCTCTCTTGCCTCGCATTTAGATTTTTTCAGTGTTTTCCTTTAGCAACTATCTTTGTAGCATTTATCTATCGTTGAATTATTTTCTACATATAAAAACCCAAGTGAGAGTCTGTTAATTTAAATGGTATGAATTATTAGTATTATTTATATTACTAATTAAATACTTAAGTGTGGTAAAAAAACATGTTTTCTCAAGTAGTACAAAAGGATATACAGTGAAAATTGTCTCTCTTCAAACCCTGAATACCCTATTCTTAATTCTCAGAAATAGGCATCACCAGTAGATTTTCATGTATCCTTTCAGAATTTGTGTTCTGTGCTTATATGTGTGTGTATGTATACTTTTTAATTTTGTTAAAACTATTTTCCTTACTCTTTTCAAGGTCTGTGTAATAAATATTAATGTTTTCTATCTCTTAATGTGTGTTGCTTTTCAAAAGAAATATATCATTTGATACTATCAAAAACATGCTCAAATCAGTTGCATACAGCTGCCTCTGTAGCATTTTTACATTTAATATTTTTTTTCTAAATTTATGTATGTTGGCAAGGAGTAGAGATGTCTTTTAATTTGTGCTTTTATAGTATATTCTCTTTGTTTCTTTTTTCTAGAATTCTTTTAAATTACCAGCCTTTGTATAATCACATCCTCTGAGTTAAAGTGTTTTTGACTTTCTGGGTATTTAAAAAAAAACAAACAGCTCATCCTCTGCCTTCAATTATACTTTATTACTAAACTAATAGAATCCTCAAGCTTAAATAAAAATCCAAAAGATTGAGACTTTAAAAAATTTTCTCTAAGGAAATTTCTCTATAAAATTCTCTATAATGAAGTACATAAACTATCTAAATTATTTTGTTTTAATGAAAGTTAGGATTCCTAGAATTGTCATCCTAACTTGAAAGAAAGCTAACAACTCAATTACTTTTTATCTCTTTCATGTAACATTCATAATCTGATGATATTTAGAGGTTTATTTCTTCTGTTTTTGTGGACTGTCCTATCATATATATTAGTAATTTAAATATCTGTTCTTTTTCATCACCTTCACTTGTATATGGAATGCCTAATTATAAAGTTTTCTTTTAACATGTTTATAAAAAGCCTATCCAAGTTTTTAAATGAAACAGCTATTTTATTTTTGTGTTTATCTCCTGTAGTTTTTCAATCAAGTCCTGGTGCTGGGAAGATCATCAGTAAGTGATTTGTCAGAACATGTATTTGATCTGATTCAGGAACTTTTTGCTATAGATCCTCATTTATTATTATCTGTCATGCCGCAGCTTGAATTCAAACTGAAGGTAGGACTGACTATAGTTTCTAAGCCCTTTAACATTTAAGAGAAAAATATATATCGTTTTTCTCTAACTGTAAAAGAATAAAATGTGAGTTCAGTTTATCTTCTTATATTTAGTTAAGGTATGCATTTTTTAACTTTTTATTTTATATTGGAGTATAGTTGATTAACAATGTTGATAGTTTGTTGATCAAGCTATCAGCATATAGTTGATAGTTTCAGGTGTACAGCAAAGTGATTCAGTTATGCACATGGGCTTTCTCTAGTTGCATCGAGCAGGAGCTACTCTTTGTTGTGGTGCTCGGGCTTCTCATTGTGGTGGCTTCTCGTTGCAGAGCACAGGCTCTAGGGTGCGCAGGCTTCAGTTGTTGTGGTGCGTGGGCTCAGTAGTTGTGGCTTGTGGGCTCTAGACTGCTGGCTCAGTAGTTGTGGCACACGGGCTTAGTTGCTCTGCGGCATGTGGGATCTTCCTGAACCAGGGATTGAACCCGTGTCCCCTGCATTGGCAGGCGGATTCTTATCCACTGCACCACCAGGGAAGTCCCTAAATTTTATTTTGAAATCACATACAAAGAATTTCTCTTTTTAAAAAGGGAATGCTCTTGCACTGCTCGTGGGAATGTGAGTTGGTACAGCCACTATGGAGAACAGTATGGAGGTTCCTTAAAAAACTACAAATAGAACTACCATATGACCCAGCAATCCCACTACTGGGCATATACCCTGAGAAAACCATAATTCAAAAAGAGTCATGTACCAAAATGTTCATTGCAGCTCTATTTACAATAGCCAGGAGATGGAAGCAACCTAAGTGTCCATCATCGGATGAATGGATAAAGAAGATGTGGCACATATATACAATGGAATATTACTCAGCCGTAAAAAGAAACGAAATTGAGTTATTTGTAGTGAGGTGGGTGGACCTAGAATCTGTCATACAGAGTGAAGTAAGTCAGAAAGAGAAAGACAAATACCGTATGCTAAAACATACATATGGAATCTAAGGAAAAAAATGTCATGAAGAACCTAGGGGTAAGATGGGAATAAAGAGACCTACTAGAGAATGGACTTGAGGATATGGGGAGGGGGAAGGGTAAGCTGTGACAAAGTGAGAGAGTGGCATGGACATATATACACTACCAAATGTAGAATAGATAGCTAGTGGGAAGCAGCCGCATGGCACAGGGAGATGAGCTCGGTGGTTTGTGACCACCTAGAGGGGTGGGATAGTGAGGGTGGGAGGGAGGGAGATGCAAGAGGGAAGAGATATGGGAACATATGTATATGTATAACTGATTCACTTTGTTATAAAGCAGAAACTAACACCATTGTAAAGCAATTTTACTCCAATAAAGATGTTAAAAACATAATAATAAAATTTAAAAATACTATTAAAAAAAGTTGCTAACATTGAATGAATGAATAAATTTTAAAATCAGATTTTGCTTAAAAATCGAGATTATGCATTTTCTTCTATTAAAAAAGTCAAGTGATTTCACAACATTGGGCCCTTATTTTTACATGACACAGAATGGCTGGAACTGAGTAGTAGCACCTTTTTAAGTGGGTTATGAGCTTTTCATTTTACTACAGTCATCCTTATTACTCCTTTATCTGGTACCTTCTCTTCTTCATTGATACAATTTGATATTTTTATAGGGGTACGTTAGAGGTACGTGAACAAGAATTTTTTTTATAGATATCATAATTCCTTTTTTAAAAATATTAGCACCATAGTCAGTTAATATTTCTAACCATGTAGTCTCTTTTAATACAATATATAATATATAACCCAAGGCCATTGTTTTTTGTTTTTCTGTATTCTTAGATAAATTCACGCCTTTAAAAGACTTTATACTGAACTAATACTGTGTCTAAATAATACTAATAATGGAATATTTTATAGTTTTACAGCAGCTGTTCTCACCTGTGTTATTTGCTTCTGACTATAACCCTAGCCTGTACCAGTATTACTTTTCTCATCACAAGTGAAGAGACCTGAGGTTCAGAGTAGTTTAGGTACTATCTATATATAATTAGGGTGCCCCCTTTGGAGTCACCAGTGTGTGCTAAGCAGATAGCCTAGGAAGTTTTTATAGCTGTGGCGATTTTCTGTAGTTATATCTCTGAATCATATAACTACAGCTTTTTATAGTTAAAAGTCCTAGGTTACAGTCCTCTGAGGACAATAAAAATACTTGAGAAAATGCTTCAGCATAACAGTTTGTTTGATTTTGCTTTATACTGGGCCACTGCAAGCAACTGTATACACTGTCCACTGTGTGGGTCCATAGAGTGCTATTTCTCTTATGTTTTAAGGGATACTCCGGAGTTGTGCTACTTAGCAGCTTTGCTATAGTCAGAAAATTTGCCACATTTTATATTTAAGACTTTTTTCATGTTAGGCAGAGATAGACATTTACATTTATTCACCAATTTAAAACATTATAAAACAGTCATAATTGCTTTATTTTGGTTTTAGAAAATTTTTACAGAGAATTGTTCTGAATCAATTACTTTGTAATTAGAAGCAGTAACAGAGCGGTTCCGTTTTTCATCCAAGGTTGAAGAAAAATAAAAAGTAGGTGGCCATTTGAATTCCTTTCAGAAAGTCACTGGTAAATTACTAATGCAGAATTTCTCATTTTACCCATTATTTTAATTAACATTATATATATATTTGTATTCAAACAATGTATTAGGTAATAATGAGATAATTTTCACTTTGGTATAGATTACTAATAACAGCTGTACATCAGAGACACCAAATGATTTTTGCACCAGAAAAAAATTACCAGAACTATCATCATATTCAAACCTCATTCAGAGAACATATTTAAAAATCAAAAAAGGCAGGGGGAGGGCTTCCCTGTGGTGGCGCAGTAGTTGAGAATCTGCCTGCCAATTCAGGGGACACGGGTTCGAGCCCTGGTCTGGGAAGATCCCACATGCCGCGGAGCAACTGGGCCCATGAGCCACAGCTACTGAGCCTGCACGTCTGGAACCTGGGCTCCGCAACAAGAGAGGCCGCGACAGTGAGAGGCCTGCGCACCGCGATGAAGAGTGGCCCCCGCTTGCCACAACTAGAGAAAGCCCTCGCACAGAAACGAAGACCCAACGCAGCCATAAATAAATAAATAGCCAAAAAATAAATAAAATAAACAAAGAGGCAGGGGGTGGCTTCCCTGGTGGCGCAGTGGTTGAGAGTCTGCCTGCCAATGCAGGGGACACGGGTTCAAGCCCTGGTCCGGGAAGATCCCACATGCCATGGAGCAACAAAGCCCGTGTGCCACAACTACCGAGCCTGTGCTCTAGAGCCCGTGAGCCACAACTACTGAAGCCCGCGTGCCTAGAGCTCATGCTCTGCAACAAGAGAAGCCACCGCAACAAGAGAAGCCACCACAACAAGAAGCCCGTGTACCGCAAGGAAGAGTAGCCTCCCCTCTCTGCAACTAGAGAAAGCCCATGTGCAGCAACAAAGACCCAATGCAGCCAAAAATTTAAATTAAAAAGAAAAAAAGGCAGGGGGTGGGAGCGAGTTTTCATTTAATTTTATTTCAGTAGTTAAATTACATAGATGTGAAATGTCACATTTGAAATAATCACTAAGCTACTAAGGTAGTCACCTTCAAGTAGAGTAAAATTTCCAGTTTTTCTAGTGTTTGACATTTAAGGGATAGATTGATATTTCTTTAAAAAAATAAATCATGTTGGCTACTCAGTTGGACTTAGTTACCAAAAGACAGCACTAATCTGCATTGTAGTCACATTGCTTGAGAAAAACTTTGTGAAAGAAAATTATTTTTGTAGTTATGTGTTAAAGCTTGAATTTTCATTTTTATCTTTGTTTAGTAAGTGTGCCTATTTTAACCACAAAACCCCTATCCCTGAGAGTTGCGATATTCTTAAGGAAAAGATGATATCCTGTAGTCTTCATTTTTCTTTTTTCACTTTCTGTCTTTTCCCATAAAATATTTTTTTTATTGACTTGCAGGTGTTGCTTTAGACACACATTATATTTGAACACTTTAAAAATTAGCAACTGCTTTTCATTATTGCCTTTATTTTCCTAGTGAATATGTGACTTTTAAAAAGTTTCATGCACCATATGGTTTCAGAATAACTTAATTTATATTAAGACGTGACATCACTAATGAAAACTAGAACATTTTTTATAGAGTATATTGATTCAGGATAAGAAAATAGGCCTCTATCAAAAAGTAACTTTAAGTTTTGTTCTGTTTAAAGTCAACAACTTTTATTACAACTCACATATTTCACAGAAAAAGGAATGTAGCGTCAGGTCCCGTTGTATGAAAAATGGTAAAATGCAGGTTTGTCCTGGTTGCTCTCTTGACACCCGGGGCAGGCTCTCCACAACATCAGGCACAGCAGCTGCAGTTGTCCGAGGCCCCTTTGCAGACTCCGCCCTGGGCATACTTGGTGCAGCCCACGGGGCAGCAGGAGCAGCAGCTCTTTTTGCAGGAGGTGCATCTGCAGGCTTTGCAGGTGCAGGAGCCACTGCAGCTGCAGGAGCTGTCAGTGGGGCAGGAGCACTTGGGGTCCATCTGGAGGAGAAGTGAGGCCCGAGGTCCAAAGCACGGGACGAAGCCAGTTCACTGGTCTGGTGGGGGGCATCAAGTTTTGCTTTTTTGTAGTGTTCAGTTCACCTGACCTTTTAGGTACTCTTAAGATTCATGCTCTTCTATTAAAATGAGTTTTCCTGAATCATGACATTCTTCACTATCATGTGCTCCAGTCAGCAGGGGAACCTTGATTAAAACTTCACATATCAAAACCTTAATTGATATGGGTTTATGTTGGAGATCAAATTATAGGATTAGGGTAGGAATTATATGTAGCTCTTCCCTTCACAGAATTTTTTCTAGGACTCTTACGGAATGTTAGAATTGAATGATTATCTTCATGTTTCTACAGCATCTACAGATTGCAAACAAGCAGTGAAGTAGGCATAAGTTAACGTTGAGAGTGTATGAAATAAGAGCAAAGAACCTGATCTAACATGGAATCAAGTCAACTTATGCACAGTAAATGAGGGAACATGATATTTTAAAGTTCTCATCATTTTAAGCAGAAATAATGAAATTGTAGCTTCTCAGAAATGTTTCATGTTATTTTTTTTAATCTGATGAATAAACCTCAGGCTTTATTTATTTTCTTTTTACCCTTAGAGCAATGATGGAGAAGAGCGATTAGCTGTTGTTCGACTTTTAGCTAAATTATTTGGTTCTAAAGATTCCGATTTGGCAACACAGAATCGTCCTCTGTGGCAGTGTTTTCTTGGACGGTAAGAGAACGTACAATTCTGTGGATTCTAACTTTTGTATTTTGGAGGCCAGTGAATGTGGTGCACTTGATTAAAACCACACATATCAAAACTTTGATATGTGTTTGTGTCTTTAATACCTGTGTTGCTGTCTTTATTGGAGAATAAATTGTAAGACATTCTTTATGAAGAAAGCTTTGTCTTATTTACCCATATAACAGGTTTTAATCATTTTTGTGTGTGCTAAAATAATGTCATTAGAATACATAGTTCACATCTGAGAATGTTCAGAGTCTTAAATTTTTAAAATAAGTCATGAGACTGAAGACATCATGGTCCAATCCATGATAGTGTGTACTGTCTGATTTTTTCTAAAAGTTTTCTAGGTGTTAAACTTCTAAAAAAAAACATAGGCAGTACACACTTAGTGGTTTTAGTAATATGCTTTTGGATGTGTCTTCCCTTCCCAGGCAAGGGAAACAAAAGCAAAAATAAACACACGGGACTACATCAAACTAAAAAGCTTTTGCACAGCAAAGAAAACTATCAACAAAGTGAAAAGGCCACCTACTGAATGGGAGAAGATATTTGCAAATGATTTATGTGATAAGGGGTTAATATCTAAAATATACAAAGAACTCATACGTAAGTCAGCCTGATTTAAAAATGGGCAGAGGATCTCAATACACATTTTTCCATAGAAGACATACAGATGTCAACAGACACATGAAAAGATGCTCAACATCACTAATCATCAGGGAGATGCAAATCGAAACCACAGTGAGATATCACCTCACACCCGTCAGGAAGACTGTTATCAAAAAGACAACAAATAACAAGTGTTGGCAAGAATGTGGAGAAAAGAACTGTGTACTGTTGGTGGTGATATACATTGGTACAGCCACTATGTAAAATAGTATGGAGGTTCCTCAAACATTTAAAAATAGAACTATTGGGAATCTCTGGCAGTCCAGTGGTTAGGGTTCCGTGCTCTCACTGCCAAGGGCCCAGGTTCAATCCCTGGTCGGGGAACTAAAATCCTACAAGCCACACGGTGTGGCCAAAAAAAATAATGATGAAAAATAAAAATAGAACTATTATTTATCTGAAGAAAATAAAAACACTAATCGGAAAAGATATATGCACTAGCTCTATGTTCATTGTGGCATTATTTGTAATAGCCAAGATATGGAAGCAACCCAAGTGCCCAGTCAGTAGATGAATGGATAAAGTAGATGTGGTATATACATAAACAATGGAATTTTACTCATCCATTAAAAAAGAATGAAATTTTGCCATTTGGGATAACATGGATGGATCTAGAGGTTATTATGCTAAGTGCAATAAGTCAAACAGAGAAAGACAAATAATGTATGATTTCATTTATATATGGAATCTAAAAAACAAAACAAATGACCAAACATAAAACAGAAACAGAGTCATAGATAAGGAGAACAAACAGGTGGTTGCCAGAGGGGAGGAGGGTTGGGAGAGGAAAGAAATGGGTAAGGGAGATTAAGGGGTAAAAAAATAAGTAAATAAAATAAAATAACATTATTCATAATTAATAAATATGTTTTTGAATTGCCCAATAAGTTTAAAACTTGAGAGTTTCTCAGCTTATTCTTATTATATGCAGTTCTAAATCTACATACTGAGTTTCATATTATTAAGTTCTTACAATATATTAGACGTAAAATAGCAGTTACAGGTTGGTCCCAGCCATATGAAACTTTTTTGCTATGAGGCAATATGGCACATGTATTTTATGTACTTATCTTTGAATTTCTGGGTCTGCCTCATATATGATTTGCTTTCTACCTCACATTCCTCTAGTATTTTCCTCCTATTAACTTCTTTCAAATAGATTTTGTGCATTTTGAATATTTATTTTTTGTTTGTTTTGTAGCATAATTTAAAGCTCCAATTTTTGGTTCTCCAGTGAAGGTAGTTTGGGTTGGGAGATGTGTTTATACCATTTTTGTTTTAGCATGGTGAAAAAATCCTGTTGTAAAAATTATTCTTGTGAAATTATGTATCTTTTTACTTTATATTCTTCTTTCAGAACAAGTTAACTATCATTTTAATAAACCAACACATCTTATAATCAGTAACTATTGTTGTTTATAGGTATTTACGTAGTGTTGATATACCTTATTTGAAAATAGTTATTTTGCCTTACAACTAATATTAGCAATCTTTTTCTATGTAGATTCAATGACATTCACGTTCCTGTGAGATTAGAAAGTGTGAAATTTGCGAGTCACTGTTTAATGAATCACCCAGATTTGGCAAAGGATCTCACAGGTAAGGTAGCTGGTTTATTGAAGTATGAGAGTAATCACACAAATACATTTTAGTTGTGGCCTTTGACTTTAACTTCGGTTTCTGAATAGTTTTCACTCTGGCACTCTTTCAGGTCTCTATCAGTCGTGGACTACTAGTAAGGGATTTCATGTTTATACAATAAAATTACATTTGAAATCTTCACATTGTAATCCTTTGGAATTTTCTGGAAATCATAGTTTGAGGAAGTAGACTCTTCCTTATGACTCTGGGTTTGGGCACAAATCATTATATCTGTGTGATAATTAAATATAGTAACATATCTAATAATAAGGTGGGAAAATGATTTCTTCTGAAGTAGACTAGAATTTCTCATTCTTCACTTGAAGTAGAGCATTTAAACCTACTTACTTGGTTGTAACAAATAAATAAGTGCTATCAAATATTGTTTACCAAAAAAGAGGAAATAACTTTGTATCGTAGTTATTTAGGGGTTTTTTTTGCTTTTTTTTTGTGTGTGTGTGTGGTACGCGGGCTCTCACTGTTGTGGCCTTTTGCAGCCATAGCTCATGGGCCCAGCTGCTCCGCGGCATGTGGGATCTTCCCGGACCAGGGCACAAACCCCTGTCCCCTGCATCGGCAGGCAGACCCCCAACCACTGCGCCACCAGGGAAGCCCTAGGATTTTTTTTAGTGGTCACAGTATTATTTTATGTAGCGTAATGTGAAGATATATACCTATCAGCAAACTTGCTATAAGCATTTTTACTATATTTTAATATGTATCATTAACTTAAATTCTAAACTGTATTAAATCAGGTGCTGATTTGATTTCAGGTGCTGATTTGACTTTTCCAGAATAGTTGATATAAAATATTAAGATGTGACTTTACAGTAAAAATAGTGTGGTATAGTTTATTTTGTTATTATGTAGGGTATTGCCACCTCAAAAATTAAATAATTTTAATTTATGCCACATTTTACAGTCATTGTTCCAGTATGGACATAAACTTAAAAGCATTAGGGTTTTTTTTTTTGTCATTCTGAACATAATGAATATTATAGCTAACATTTAGCTTAATTTTTTCTCCTATTTCAGAATACTTGAAAGTTAGATCACATGATCCAGAAGAAGCTATTCGTCATGATGTCATTGTTACTATAATAACAGCTGCCAAAAGAGACCTTGCCTTAGTAAATGATCAGCTACTTGGCTTTGTAAGAGAAAGAACACTGGACAAACGGGTAAAATCTGAGGAATTTTATTCTTTTATAATTTACTGTGTTTCCATTGTTAGCAAAATACAATAGAAATTATTTTCTATTTAAAGTTTTTCTGTGTGAAAGTCAAACTAATACAATACCAAATAAAAAGCTAATAACTTGTATGTTTCCTGTGTATCTTTTAATTATCTTTACAAATGAATACATTGAATTCTGTAGTTTTCAGATCTTAGGCATGGGTTTTTTAGCCTACCTTTACAAAAAGAATAGCTAAATTAAAGTTTTATTTTACTTTTTCACTTACATGATGAGTTTCAGAAGAATAGTGATTGATCACCAGTATTTATTTCTTTTCTAGTTAGCATCTTCAGGAGTGTCTTAGAATATCATACTTTCTATGAAAGTGGTGTTTCCATATTGCTGTGCTAAGCTGAGGGCTGAAATGATGTTTAGTTACTACTATTCTTTTTGTGTAATTTCCTCCATGTGGATGCAGTTAAAAACATGGGTTGATAAAGAAAAGCAGTACTAAGAACAGTAGTAGCAGTTGCTAAGAAAAGTGAGTAAGAGATACACAGGCAAGGCAGGCTGATTAAATGTGTTACTTATTAACGTCTTCAACAAAGGTTGCCTTTGCAGTGTGGTATTTTATTTGAAGCATAGTTGAAAATCTGCTACCCTCTTGAAACCAATGTAATTTAGCTATAATTTCAGGGTAGAAAAATAATATCGTGCTGTAGAGATATAGCAAGATACATTCTTTTTTTAACATCTTTATTGGCGTATAATTGTTTTACATTGTTGTGTTAGTTTCTGCTGTATAACAAAGTGAATCAGCTATATGTATACATATATCCCCGTATCACCTCCGTCTTGCGTCTCCCCGCCATCCTCCCTATCCCACCCCTTTAGATGGAGACAGAGCACTGAGCTGATCTCTCTCTGCTATGTGGCTGCTTCCCACTAGCTCTCTGTTTTACATTTGGTAGCATATATATGTCCATGCCACTCTCTCACTTCGTCCCAGCTTACCCTTCCCCCTCTCTGTGTCCTCAAGTCCATTCTCTACGTCTGCGTCTTTATTCCTGTCCTGCTCCTAGGTTCTTCAGAACCTTTTTTTTTTTTTTTTTTTAAGATTCCATATATATATGTTAGCTTATGGTATTTGTTTTTCTCTTATTGACTTACTTCACTCTGTAGGACAGACTCTAGGTCCATTCACCTCATTACAAATAACTCAGTTATGTTTCTTGTTATGGCTGAGGTAATATGCCATTGTATATATGTGCCACATCTTCTTTATCCATTCATCTGTCAATAGACACTTAGGAGCAAGATGCATTCTTTAAGTTCCTTTGAAATAGTCATAGGAGACAGATACATAAAGTAGACACCATTTAACTTTTTCAACTGTGTCAGTAATTCTAACTTTGAGAGTTTTTTTCCCCTTGGCTTTAATTTAAATGAAATGACACTCCCTACTGGTTAGTTGTTAACTACCCCCTCTCCCCCACCCCCTACTCCCAAACCAGATTTCAGGTATTGCCGTTTGCGTTACTTCCTCCCTTTAGAAACAGTTCACTCCTACTTCTGTCAGTGTTTGTTTATAGTTTCAGGAAGAGTTGAATAAATGATTCTTGCTAACTGAGACTGTATGATATGGTCTAATAATTTGAATAACACCTACTGTACATTTTAGTAACTGGTTTTTGGTATAATGAATTAAATGACCTTGAGTATAGCCTCTCTGAATTTTGTTTTCTATAAAATGTGGGGACAGGACTTAAATCTTTGATTTCATGGGTTACATTCTTTCGTTTCATGTTACACATGTCAAAAGACATCTGTTACCTGTTATACGGGAACAGAATTTCATTTCATCTACCAAATAGCATACAAATGAGAAAATTATACTAAAAAATTATAAGAAAGTATTAACTTAAATAAGCCAAAGATGGGACTCCCCTGGTGGTGCAGTGGTTGAGAATCTGCCTGCCAATGCAGGGGACACGGGTTCGAGCCCTGGTCTGGGAAGATCCCACATGCCACAGAGCAACTGAGCATGTGCGCCACAGCCATTGAGCCTGCGCTCCAAAGCCTGCGAGCCACAACTACTGAGCCCACGCACCACAACCAAGAGTAGCCCCCGCTTGCCACAACTAGGGAAAGCCCGCGTGCAGCAAGGAAGACCCAGTGCAGCCACAAAATAAGTAAATAAATGTATTTTAAAAAATAGGCCAAAGATAAGTATACTCTGATTTGTTATTGAGACAAATAACTTGTGGTTATTATTACATCGTACTGTTGTTCTAACTCTAGATTTTTATAGTCTACTTTTCTGTCCACTCTCTTCTCACCACCTTTCTTTCCTCCTCATAAACTATTCAGATCTCTTTAAGTCCCAAAGAATCTTTCACGGGCTAGGATGTGACTAGGTAAATAATTTGCCCTTTTAATCTACAGCGTAAGGAAGTTCACTTAAGATGATCACTAAGGTGCTTTCCAACTTTGTAATTCTAAGATCTTGATACTAAGTTTTGCTCTTCCTATTCTGAATTAATATCAAAAGGGATGTAACTTAGGACAAAACATTCCAGAGATAGGGCTTTTGTTTGCAGAGTGAATTATATGCTTTCTCTTTTATTTTTTAATCACTTCTAAAACTTGGCCAAATTTTTTTTTTAGACAATCTGATGAAATCTTCTGTAAGATTTACTATTGCTTGGCTTTGAGGGAAATAAAAAATTGGTAGGTGATTTAGCAGTATTTGCATTGGCTGATTTCTAAGTAGGAACATAATCAGAATTGTTGGTTAAGTGATTTGTCTGCCTTTTTTGAAAATTAATATTGTGCTAATCTATGCACACATAAATCCCATTGTGCAACCTAGTGAAGAAATGGTAATTTTTGCAGATTTGTATACTAAAGTTTGGTATCTAGCTTATCCAATAAACTTTATACTTTCTAGTGGCGAGTAAGAAAAGAAGCTATGATGGGTCTGGCTCAGCTTTATAAGAAATACTGTCTTCATGGTGAAGCAGGAAAGGAAGCTGCAGAGAAAGTCAGCTGGATAAAGGACAAACTTTTGCATATATATTATCAGAATAGCATCGATGACAAGTGAGTCTAATATGTTGGTAAAATGGTTGAATATAAAAGTGCTTTTAATTTTTAAATATTTCTATTTAATTTTTTCATAATAATTAGTTTCTCTAAGTTTAGAAACCACTTTCTACATATTTAGACATACCATGTTTAAATAAGACTCTAGCCAAGACTGTGAGTTAGCATAATAATAGTGAAATACGCATGAGATTTGGACTCAGACCAGAGACCAAATGTTCATTCTGCCCATTATTAGTTCTGTGTCCATGCACAGATGATTTAACTTCTGTGTACTTGCTTTTATCTAAAAAGGAGTAATAATAAGCCTTTCTTACAGAATTGTTGTATGGATTAAATAAAATAATGAATGTAATGCCCCCTAGCTCACTGCCTGGCAAAGTAGCACTCTTTAATAACTGTTAGTTATTTTTTCCTTTTACAACACTGTAAGTACCAATAGAGGTATTATTGTATTTTTTAAATTGAGGTATAAGTGACATACAGCATTACATTAAATTTCAAGTGTATGACATAATGATTCTATATTTGTATATATTGCCTAATGATCACCACAATGACTGTTTAACATTCGTCCCCATACATGGTTAGAAAATTCTTTTCTTGAGATGAGAACTTAATATTGTTTTCATTTTCTGAATGTTACTTACAATTCTCTGTTGGATTATAGTAATGATTTCGGTTTTTGCAACATACTTCGCAATGTTTTATTGAGTTAGACTGACTACTTTGACATCATTGATTATGTATTTCATTGACTAATGAAGAGCCCTTAAATTTTCTTATTCCAGTTATGTTGAATAATAATTACAAGCTTAGCAAGAAGGATATTATAATATTGGTGAGGAATTTAGAATGTGGAGAGGAGACAAATGTGCATAAGAAAAGCTGAATTTTCAGGAAGATGAAGGAAGAGCCCCCTGATTTTACTAAATGACAACATGGGAAAGGAGCCAAACTAATCAAAGGAAATTTTTTTTTGAGAATTAATTATTCTTGAGATCATAGCTTTATGTGTAATGTTAAGTAATTTGCTATAGCTCCAGACTGATGAAGAAGAACAGGTAGAACAGCCTAGCACCCTGTGCTTAGGAATAATATATAACCCTTTTAGAACAAATGTATCATACTGATAAAACGTAAAGCCACAAGTAGCAACTGTAGCTCTAAATTTTAAAATAGCCATACTTGCAAGGAGAAGCATTGATCACATACTGATCTTTTCCATTGTATTTTCACACATAAGTATCATTGGTATGGTATCTTTTCATGAGGTGGATAAAATATGAAATGGCTGTGGCTTCTAAGAAATAGAATAATTTTGTTACTTGGGTTTTTTGTTTGTTTGCCTCGTAGACTGTTGGTAGAGAAAATCTTTGCTCAGTATCTTGTCCCCCACAACCTGGAAACAGAAGAGAGAATGAAATGCTTGTATTATTTATATGCTAGTTTGGATCCAAATGCTGTCAAGTAAGTTACTTTTTAAATGATTGGAGTATTTCTTGAAGATTTTATAAAATTACTTCATCTTATTTAATTAATTGTTGATAGGGTTGTTTCTTCTTCTGGTTGAATCAAGAACCTCAGATAAATATTTATAGAGAAAATTTATATGATACAAGTTCGGTTAAGTTAAAAGCAAAAATATTCCTATATGCATAGGCATATTTGGCAACTGAGCCAGTAATGTGGTTTCAGGGATTCAAAGAAGTCCCCATGTCAAAATTATCTTTTGTTCACCTGTTGACTGGGATCTGAAACATACTATTGGAACTTTACCATACTAAGCCTAAGAGCTAAGAACTGGTTCTTTGTCACGAGAGCATGTCCAGATCACTTCTGTGTAGAATAACCATATGATTGATTGTCCAAACTGAGATATTTTTGAGATTGGAAGGAGGCACTAGTAATAATTTTGTTCAGACAACTGGCATAAACTTTTAACTATCCCAGGCCACCTAGGATGTGTGGACATTCCACTTTAATAAAGCTTTTAAAAAACTAAATAACTCCTGTCATTGAGAAAATTCTGATTTTTCTGAATAAGAACCTCAGCTATTACATTTACATATATAGATATAGCCTTTAATTTCATATAATTTCAAATTTACAGAAAAGTTGTGAGAATAAAACAAAGCTTTGTGATAACCCCTTTAGCCAGATTCATAATTTTTGACAATTTGCTTTATCATTTGCCGTTTGCACATACTTTATTTTTATTTTTTTTTTTGCGGTACGCGAGCCTCTCACTGTTGTGGCCTCTCCCGTTGCGGAGCACAGGCTCAGCGGCCATGGCTCACGGGCCTAGCCGCTCCGCAGCATGTGGGATCTTCCTGGACCGGGGCATGAACCTGTGTCCCCTGCATTGGCAGGCGGACTCTTAACCACTGTGTCACCAGGGAAGCCCTGCACATACTTTATATATGTATTTTCTTCTGATCCATTGATAGTAATTTGCAGACATTGGATCCCTTTACCTCTAATACTTCAGTGTGTATTCCCTAAGAACAAGGATACTCTTTTATATAACTAGAGTGCCTTTATGAAAATCAGGAGATTTAACATTGATAAAATATTGTCTAATCCAGTGTGTATTCAGATTTCTTCAATCGTCAAATAACGTCCTTTATGGATTTTTTTCCCTTTCTAGGATTACACATTGCATGTTTAATTATCATGTCTCTAGTCTTTTTAAATTTGGAACCATTCCTCAGTCTGTCTTTGTCTTTTATGACTTTTGACATTTTCCAGAAGAGTATTGCCTAGGCCAGTTTTTGTTTGTTTGTTTGTTTGTTTGTTTTCCGGTATACGGGCCTCTCACTGTTGTGGCCTCTCCCGTTGCGGAGCGCAGGCTCAGTGGCCATGGCTCACGGGCCCAGCCGCTCTGCGGCATGTGGGATCTTCCCGGACCAGGGCACGAACCCGTGTCCCCTGCATCGGCAGGCGGATTCTCAACCACTGCGCCACCAGGGAAGCCCTAGGCCAGTTATTTTGTAGAATGTTCTCTCAGTTTGGATTCATCCAGTGTTTCTCATCATTGGATCAAGATTATGCATTTTCAGCAGAAAGTCCACAGAGTAACGTATTCTTGGTGCATCCTATTAGGAGACATTAGCCATCATTTTAAAAAAAGGATTTTAAAGTGGTTCATAATGTTCACTGTAGGTAGTAAACCCCTGGCCTAAGGTCTTGATCTCTGTTTATATTTCAAAATATTTGGCAAAGAGTACTACTCAGAGAGAGACTAATTTCCCAGAGGTCTTTTGGGCACCTGAAATTACAGAGTGGGTTTGTGAGAGAAGAAAATCTGCTTTCGTGGAGAGAAAAGAGTCTAGAATAAAGAAACTCAATTTAAATTTAACATTTTGAATCCACATCATTTCTAAGAAATTCATTTTTTGAAATAGCCTGCACCACTTCATGCATACCCCCTTAGCCTGGCATAAAAAGGCCTTCATGATCTGATCCTTTTCTATTGTATGTTCCAGCTTCCTTATGCTCCCCCACTCACATTCTGTGCTCCAAGCCTATAAATTTTTTTCACTTTCCTGTATGTGCCATGGACTTTGATGACATTTTATCTCTCTTGTAGCAGAACATTCTGGCTTCCTCTGCTTAGAATGTCTCAGTTCCTTCAGTTTACCTGGCACGATTCTGTTCATCCTTAGAAACTTCTCAAATATTTTCTCTCATAAGAAGCCTTATATTAAGTAATTTAAACTAAACTCTGTTAATCCTAATAAGTAAATTTTCTGGTGCTTAAAATTTTAGGTAGATGTAGAAGAATGGTGTAAGAAAAGTAGTAATGTTGAGCAGTTACCAGTATTGTTATATTATGTATTTTTTTCGTATTTATAATTTTATTTACAGAGCTCTCAATGAAATGTGGAAGTGTCAGAACATGCTTAGAAGTCATGTACGAGAACTATTGGATTTGCACAAGCAGCCTACGGTAGGTTTATGATGTTTTATTTAAATTCATAGTTTTAGTCATTGTTAATTTTTCTGTAGTCATATATAATGAAGCAAGCAAAAAGTATTTCATGTATTTTATTTTCCACATGTCAGTTAAACAATTTCTGTGGTTATCCAAGCTAAATTTGCATTTCACATGAATATAACAAAATTTTATTTTCTAGCATGAGCAAAGAAATGGTGTTTTCCAGCTTATCAAGTATTTAGACACTAAGAAGTTATAGTTTATCAGTTATCAAATCATTAGATTTAAACCTTAATATAAAATTATATTAGAAGTCATAAATGTTGTTTGCTCTGTAATTTAGTCCTTTATTGTAGAGTCAGTATCAAATCAGGTATCAATCCTTTGAATATGCCAAAGTCAAATTAACAAAGAAATTCTGCCCAACATTTTCTAGAAGGTGGAGAAAAGAAATTTGAATAATCTCTTAATATACTTCTAAACATATTTGCTAGAATCGGTGTTCTTAGCCAGGGAACCATACACAGAGACCCCTCAGTGGCCCAAGCAAGGGTTTTCAAACTTTTTTTTGTAAATGACCAGATAGTAAAAATTTAGGCTTTGCCAGCCATACAGTCTCCACGACTGCTTAACTCTGCCTTTGTGGTGCAGAAACAGTCAGAGATAGTACATAAATGAATGGGTATGACTGTGATCCAACAAAACTTTAACAAAAGCAGGTGGTTCATGGGACCATGCAGATTCAATAATAAAATAATACTCTTGTTGTAATGGAGGAAAGGGCAGTAGGAGGGGAGGTGATATATTAAGTAATGGGCCACAAAATAGCTAATAGAACTCTATTCAGAAAGAAAATTTTTCTGCTCTCCACATTTTTGGTTAATTTTCTTTGGTGTATGGTTTCACAGTAATTTTGATACGATAATTCTTTTCATTATCTTCTGTTCAATCTCCTGGCAAGATAATTTTCCTATGAAAGTTATATACTCTTTTAAAAGTTTTAAAATAACTTAACGGGCTTCCCTCGTGGCGCGGTGGTTGAGAGTCCTCCTGCCGATGCAGGGGACCACGGGTTCGTGCCCCGGTCCGGGAAGATCCCACATGCCGCGGAGCAGAGGGGCCCGTGAGCCATGGCCGCTGAGCCTGCGTGTCCGGAGCCTGTGCTCCGCAACGGGAGAGGCCACAACAGTGAGAGGCCCGCGTACCACCGCCCCCCAAAAAAATAAAAAAATAACTTGCTGCTGGCATCTCCTTTCATTCTATTTGTGCTAACTTAATAGTTGTTGCTACTCCATAGTTCTTTGTTATCAACATAGGGTGTAGATATGGTAAGCCATTTTCTAGTGGGTATATTGTGATGGATTTTTTTTAACTTAAAAAAAATGTACAATACTGAGTATAGTTTTCTTATCGAAATTTGGTAACACATGTGACAGCTTTTGTTTTTGTTTTAAATTTCAGTCTGAGGCTAACTGTTCTGCCATGTTTGGAAAACTGATGACCATAGCAAGTGAGTATGTTTATTCACTCCATAGATATATAGTAGACATCAAATAATTTACCCAGGGAGACTATCAATTTAATACTAAGTAAGAAAAAATAATCCTTTTCTTAATAATTTTATTTCTAAGAACCAGATTGATTATCTTTTGGTGCCTCAGCATTATTTTTTAAGGCAGCTTGCTTTTAGTTTACTGGTTTTTCTTTTGTAGTATTGATTCTCTTTTAATTTTATAGAGAATTTGCCTGACCCTGGGAAAGCACAAGATTTTGTGAAGAAATTTAACCAAGTCCTCGGTGATGATGAAAAACTGCGGTCTCAGTTGGAGTTGTTAATCAGTCCAACCTGTTCGTGCAAACAGGCAGATGTTTGTGTGGTTAGTAAATTATACTTTCGTATTTGTTCTCCTAGCTTTGCTTATAGAAACTTACATTTCATTAAAGCCTTCTTTACATAGATTATTTTATTTCTGTGAGTTTAACAATATTTTGAGCTCTGAATTACCTAGGAGTGTATCTGTGGTCAATTTAGTTCTCTTTACTTACCACTCATCAGCCAAATTCCAGGAAAAACACTAGAGAACTAAGCCAGGGAGATTGATCCTAGGAATTGAGCAAGATAAAATGTTTTATATTTAGTAGACATTCACTAGGTAAATAAGAATTTTCTAAATGCTTTTGTGTGTTGTGTGTGTGTGTGTGTATTTTCTTCTCCCATGTATTAGTAGGTAAATCAGTAACAGTTATGTTGGCATATACGCATTTATAGATAAGGTAATTCCTATTTAGGCTTTTGTCTTCATTCTATTCTTAGACTCTTTATTTTATAGAAAACCAATTGTTGACAGTATCAGGAAGGAAAAATTCATCCATTCACTTATTTAGCATTTTATGAGACAGTTTCTGTTTAATTTCATCTTTACCATTTACTACCAGTGAGACCTTTAGTAAGTTGTCCAGTAATTTTGAGACTCATTTTTCTTATCTCTACATGTTAACAACCCTACAGAATTATTAAGAGGAGATAGATACAGGTATCCTATATAGATATAGATACATGGCCCTAGACTGCCCTTTAGGATTTAAATAAATTGTATTTCTGTAGTATTACACATATATGACAAACACTATGCTTGCGACCAGGCTTACAGAGATGAATAAGAGAAAGAAAATCATTTCAGTTATTTATGTCTAACTTTGTTCTAGAAAGATAATTATTTAAATATGTGATAAGGGATAAGGACTATAACACATGTATATGCAAAGTCATCTGGGAATGTGGAGTATGTATTTTTTTCAGTCTAGTAGGGATATAAGGTTCTCTAAGTGGATCTTAGGAGTAATCAGGAACAGGTGGGAGGAAGCCAGTTTAGGGAAGGAAGCAGTGGACTCTTCCACTGGGCCTAGGGATGTGCTTATGCCAGGTGCCCAGAATACTTCGGTCTTTGCACTTCTGAACAGGATGGTTTGCTGAGAACATTTAAAGGTTTCATTTACTTCTTCGGCATTTAGTTCTTGGGCATTTAGACTCTAGTTCCAGAATACTGTATCCTGTCGGGTATCTACTAATATAATTGATCATAGAATGAAATAGCTTGAAAAAAACACAGAGAGAATTGGTTTAACCACTTCATTTTACAGGTAAGGATTGAATTTTAAAGAGATGAAGTTTCTCATCCAGTGTTTCACAGCTGGTTATAGTGGCTGTGCTGCAAGTAGAGTCCAGATCTCACAGACCCTCGATAGTGCTCTTTCTATACATTTCATCATTGTTTGCAAGACCCAGTACAAACTGAGTGCTGCTCAAGAAATGTGGACCTTAGGAATGAACAATCAAGTGGTATTTTTTGGTCTGAGAAAAATAAGACTTGAGCTTGAGTTTGAGAAATGGTACTAACATGAATTCCTACTATTTGTCAGAACAGAAATATCTAAGAGTTTCCAAATCTGAAATGTATATGTAAAACAGATGTTGTAAGGAAAACATCTCAGGATGGCTTGATTGTAGGAAGCAGGAAAGTGGAGATGAGGACTGGACTTGCACTGGAAAGAGCATGGTAATGACACCTTTTTGGAGGGGAGGTTATTCTGAGGATATTTAAGAAATGAGCCACCAAATGGCTAATAGAACTCTATTCCAGAGGGGAAAATTTCTACTCTTCGTATTTTTTTAGTTCATTTTCTTTTGTAAATGGTTTCACAGTAATTTCTCTCTTAGTTTACATTAGCATTGTGTATTCTGAGCACATTATTTAACTTTATCTCTATGTTCTCATGTGTAAAGTAGGATTTGTAATACCCTTTAAATGCTCAGGAAAACAACCACTGTTAGAATAGTTTTGCTGTTTCCCAGAACATCTGTATCATTTTGTCCTTCTCCCCAAAGGCTATTGTTATTAGTTATACATATCCTTTAATATCCACATTCCTTTTTTCCTCAGTAACAGAGTTAGCAGGACTGGAGATCTGATATTTTTTTCCCCTTTTATTTCAATTCCATTCCTAAAAAATTTTAGCAGAAGTACTTTGAGCAAGGAATATGAATAGACACATACTGTAGATTAATGCAAGTATACATGATGGTATAGTTAGAAGGTGAGCAATGGTATTGAAATACGTGCTGTATAGATTTGCTTTCTCTTTGGACTTCAGGTTTTGAGTTTCCACACCTTGGTTCTAGTGGAGAATCACTTATTTGCCATAGCTTCAGCTCTGCTTGCTATTTTATCCTCTAGCATCTTCCTATGACTGTGGTTCCCAAATTTTAAGATTTTCCAAGAATATTTTTAATTTAGCATTTGAGACAGTCCTAGGTTTGAATTTCAGCATTTACTACCAATTTGACCTTTAATAAGTTACTCAGCATTTCTGAGCCTCATATTCTTCACCTATAAATATTATCAACCTCATTGGATTGTTAAACGAATAAGATAAAATTAAAATTTATGTACGGCCTACTAGAGGGCCCCCTGCACTGCCCTATAGGATGTAAATAAATAGTAATTCTTATGATGTTACACATACATGACAAACACTAAGAATTAATAAAATAGGTCTAGAGTGGGGTCCTGAATCTCCATCTTTAGCAAAGTCTCAAAGTGATTCTGATGAGTTCACGGACTATACTTTAAAGAAAAACCTTCCTTATGGGATTATTTGGATATGCATTGTGTCTTCAGAAGTCCAAATTATATTTTGTCCTGTGGTCAAGCCTACACCATTATAATTCATTACATAATTTACTAAATTGTATTATACATGCTCTCTCACCGAAGTTGCTGTTTAGGTAACAGAGGCAGGCAAATATTTCAATAGAGAATACAGTGTGTTAAATATTTCTGATGGAATCATGCACTTTGGTAGTACAAAGGAACAGCAGCCATCCCAGGCAGGGGTGGAAATGGGAATAGCTTGTTCTAGAATAAGTCATTCCAGAGTTGAATCTTAAAGGATGAGTAGGAATTAGACCAGTATATGAAGAATGACTGCTTTATTTCTAGTTTGGGTGACTGGATATCAGAGGAGATACTTTAGGGATAGGAGAAGATAATGATGTATATGTAGCCTCCAGCACTTATATTTAGAAATCTGAGATTCAGGCCTTGTTGGTATGTATTAGCATAGTTATATCTTCTGGAGGAGGTAGAGAAGAAAAAAACAAAAGGAGAGAGAGATGCTAACTTATGCTATTTAGTAACAGTCATAGAATGCTTCCGGTTTTCTTTTCTTTTCTTTTTTTTTTTTTTTTTTTGTGGTATGCGGGCCTCTCACTGTTGTGGTCTCTCCCGTTGCGGAGCACAGGCTCTGGACGCGCAGGCTCAGTGGCCATGGCTCACGGGCCCAGCCGCTCCGCGGCATGTGGGATCTTCCCGGACCGGGGCACGAACCCGTGTCCCCTGCATCGGCAGGCGGATTCTCAACCACTGCGCCACCAGGGAAGCCCCCGGTTTTCTTTTAATGTAATTTTTGTTTGATTTTTTGGCTGCGTTGGGTCTTCGTTGCAGCACATGGGCTTTCTCTAGTTGCGGCAAGCGGGGGCTACTCTTCGTTGCAGTGTGCGGGCTTCTCATTGCAGTGGCTTCTCGTTGTGGAGCACGGGCTCTAGGTCCGTAGGCTTCAGTAGTTGCAGCACGCGGGCTCAGTAGTTGTGGCACACGGGCCCTAAAGCATGTGGGCTTCAGTAGTTGGGGCATGTGGGCTCGGTAATTATGGCTCACGGGCTCAGTTGCTTCATGGCATGGGGCATCTTCCTGGACCAGGGATTGAACTGGTGTCACCTGTATTGGCAGGTGGATTCTTAACCACTGTGCCACCAGGGAAGTCCCAGTATAACCTTTTCTATAGTTTAATGAGAGTGATACACAGGTGTGATATTGTGATTTCTAATGAGAAATATGTATTTGGTGTTTGTCCATATTTCTGGCACAGAGCTCCTAAAACCCTTGAAATTTCCTAAGTGATGAAAGTAACAAAGGTGTCTTTTGTTATGTTAATGAGGTAACATTTGGAACTCACCTAAGAATGGGAGCTGGTTGCCATCAGAGCCAACCATGTGATTAGAGGGTTGGAACTTTTCAGAGGGGAGAGGGGCTGGTGATTGACTTCAATCACCAATGGCCTATGATTTATTTAATCAATGGTGCCTATGTAATGAAGCCTCCATAAAACCCCAAAAGGACATAGTTCAGAGAGCTTCTGGTTTAGTGAACATGTAGATATTTGCAGAGAGTAGCAAGCTTATAGAGGGCGTGGAAGCTCTGAGTCCTTTCCTTGTTCTATGCATTTCTTCCATCTGGCTGTTCCTGAGTTATATACTTTTATAATAAACTAGTGATCTAGTAGTAGTAAGAAAATGTTTCTCTGAGTTCTGTGAGCCAGTCTAGCAAGTTAATTGAGCCCAAGGAAGGGATGGGGGTTATGGAAACCTCTGATTTATAGTCATTTGGTTAGAGGTACAGGTAAACCTGGGCTTGCTACTGGCATCTGAAGTGGGAGAGCTGGGCGGGTGTGGGGTAGAGATTCAATTTTAGTATGCTCTGCTTGTGTGCAGAGAATTGCTTGTTGGTAGGGGGGAACACCCCCCTCCCCGTCCCTGTTCACCATCTTAGAATTGTGCCCAGGAATCCAAAAGAATAGGTCACTAACATGAAAGTTAAACCTGTGGAAATTATTTCTTGTGAGAGATGTGTTTTATCTAGTTTACTGATTCCAGCTGCAGAAAAATATTGATAATATAAATCCTATATTTATATTTATATATAAACATAAAAAATTTTTTAATGCAGAAGCCTTTGTTTTTTAATATATATTTTTAAATTTATTTGGCTGCACTGTTGGCACATGGGATCTTTGTTGCTGCATGCGGTATCTTCATTGCAGCATGTGGGATCTTTTTTTTTTTTAGTTGTGACGTGTGAGATATCTTAGTTGCAGCATGTGGGATCTGGCCAGGGATCGAACCCAGGCTCCCTGCATTGGGAGCATGGAGTGTTAACCACTGAACCACCAGGGAAGTCCCTCAGGAATCATTTTTATTAGCTAGGAAAGCAGTAGATTATACAAAAGGAAATGCCGTGTATGTGAAAGAATACTTTCTTTTTTAACTTTTTAAATTTTTTTAAATTAAAAAATGTATTTATTTATTTTTGGCTGTGTTGGGTGTTCATTGCTGCATGCAGGCTTTCTCTAGTTGTGACACACGGGGACTACTCTTCATTGCGGCGTGCGGACTTCTCATTGCGGTGGCTTCTCTTTGTTGCGGAGCATGGGCTCTAGGCACGTGGGCTTCAGTAGTTGTGGCATGTGGGCTCAGTAGTTGTGGCACACAGGCTTAGTTGCTCTGTGGCATGTGGGATCTTCCTGGACCAGGGATCGAACCAGTGTCCCCAGCATTGACAGGTGGATTCTTAACCACTGCACCACCAGGGAAGTCCACTTTTTTAAACAAATAGGTATTTTTTATTGTCAAAATGAGAAAGCAGCTATGTATGAAAAAGAAAGGAGAGGGGCTTCCCTGGTGGCGCAGTGCTTGGGAGTCCCCCTGCCGATGCAGGGGACACGGGTTCGTGCCCCGGTCCAGGAGGATCCCACATGCCACGGAGCGGCTCGGCCCGTGAGCCATGGCCACTGGACCTGTGCGTCCAGAGCCTATGCTCTGCAACGGGAGAGGCCACAACAGTGAGAGGCCCGCGTACTGCAAAAAACTAAAAAAAGAGAGATATATAGATGCAGCATTTTTTAAAGCTTTAAAAAATTTTTTGTAATAACAAATTAGTAAATTATAAACTGCTTGAGAATAGGGGCTATTTCCTTATTTCTTTGATATACCTTAAGAGTGCTTAAGTATTCTAAACAACTTATGTAACTAGTAACTATGTAGTAAATATCAATCTGCAGTGATAGCATAGATTTGATCAGAAATTTCTGAAGCATTGTCAGGAATATAGAAAGAATTTTCTTTACTCTTTCTGCTGTCATTTCCTAAAAGGATTACATATAGTTACTTCTCAGAAGTAGTTCGCAACTAGTTTTCAGTTGTAAAACATCTTTATCTGATGTTTCTGTTTGTGTACTGGAAGTATGTGTGAATACCCCTTTTTTTTTTTTCTAGAGTGTGTAAAGAAAACAAGGAAACTGTTTATTTGTTGCTGCTTACTTGCCACATACTAATTTGGCTTGTTGCTTATCCCCAGTATCACTTATGATTATGACATATATTATTTTAAAATAATTGTTATAAGAGATTACCTAAATATTACATACATAAAATATGGTTTGAAGGATTACTTAAATGTAAAATTGTTACATGGGAATACAGAAATGTCAGGTTTTTAAAACTGTGCCTTAATATTATTATTTACATGCATTGGTGTATTTTATATAGTGCTATTACTGTGCTTAAATGTGATTTATTCTTTTTCCTGTTAGCATTTCCTTTATTTTTCTTATGCTTATATATGTATTACTGTAACTCTTTCCTAATGCCTAGTTTTTCCATTTTTTAGTACTGACTATATAGTTTGCCTAGCAATTTTCCAGTGGCATATTTGTTGTTAGACAATCACTTGACTTTATCTTATGTTAAAGCAACTAAATTTTATACAAAGTGGGGGGAAATCGCCTCTTTGGGAGACCTGCACAAAATAAGTCTGATTTCAAAAGATAGTAGAGTATTTAAGTTGATTTTAAATGTGTATCTGGTTTAGAGCAAAGTATATGAGGCCTAAGCACTGCCTAAAATATTTTTATTTTCTCAAATGCTGAAATTTTGCTTGATTAATTACAGCTTGCAAAATAAATCAAGCATCTCCTAGTGACTAATAAATTTTCTTCAGAATCTCAGTCCTTTAGATTTACACTCTAATAACAAATATGGATGGTTATCTAATTTAATGTGACCTTTATAGTTAATTTGTGTCAAGATGTTAACTGAAACTACAATAGAAAATTTTTTCCTTTATCCCCTTGGACAAATATCCTTAAAAATTTTTTTTAAGAAAAATTAATAGAGTGACTATCATTTGTTATTGCTTTATAGTTCAGAAAGCACTTTTAATGTGCTTTATCTTGTCAGCTAATATTTTACACCTATTCATCAGAGAGAGTCAATTAAAAGCCTTATTATTAAAGTTAATTTCTAACTCCAGTGCCCAACACATTGTAAATTTAACCTTGTCTTTGGAGGACTCAGTCTCTACAAACATTAAGTCCTTATATTCTTTAGAAAGTTCCAGCAGTAATATCTTTTCTTTGTAGGAGCTCTTTGATGTAATGCCACCGTCTTTGAACTCAACTATGTTCTTCCAGAGCTGAAAAACTTTATACACTTATAAGTCTTCCCTTCTTTAAAAAAAAAAAGCAAATTGTTGACTGAAATAAAAGTATTTTTTCAAACTATGGAATAAACCAATGAAACCCATGAAAGTATAAATTATTTTGATTTTTTTCAAAAGTAGAGCATTAAAAAGATTGTTTACAGGGTATTAATTTTATGGGAGAAATATGAGACTAAAGGCATAAATCATACCATGTCACCCCCTTTCTTTTCTCTACAGTCCAGGTTTTCTAGTGATTGCCTAATGAGTATATCATTTTAGTCAGGCTGTAAAGCAGGAAAAGGGCTTTTTTACGTCTGATGATTTTGAATCTTTAAATGCTTTTGTTGCCTGTTATCATTTTTATTTTGAAAAACGTGAAAGAAGATGATACTTAGCATAAAAACTCTTTTCCTTTCTATAGAGAGAAATAGCCCGGAAACTTGCAAATCCTAAGCAGCCAACAAATCCTTTTCTAGAAATGGTCAAATTTCTGTTGGAAAGAATTGCACCTGTGCACATTGATTCAGAAGCCATCAGGTAAGCTAGGAAGTATATTCATTCATAAATAGAATATAATCTGAAACTACAGTGTTGTAAGTTTAAATTCTGGGTCCCCAAGGAGACCTAAAAAGATTTCCTGTATACCTTTTTAAAGGCAGAAGCATATATCATTGAAGTTGAAAGAACGACCAGAGTTCATTTTTTGATCTTTGGTTTGCTTCACTACTTTTGATTTTTTTTAAAGAGTTCTTGTGTTTATTTTTAGCTTGTTATGTGCTCATTAAAGAAAACCTAGAACATGAGAAGGAAGAAAATTTTAAATCTATAGGCTATCATCAGCCTTTGAGTTTTCTTAACAATTTTCATGGCCACATAGTGTTCTTTAGTATGTATTATATTCCTGTTCACTTGAGATATGTGAAAAACAGAATAATAGTTTGAAGGTAGCACAAGATTGCCATTAGACTAATCTGCTTTCAAAACGTGTATTACTTACAAGTTTTTTGGCTCTACTTTATCTGAGTTTTTAATTTATTTTTAACTTTAATATGGGTATAACATCTTGTTAGATGAATGTGAAAATTAGTGATGATATGCCAAAAGTAAGCAGACTAGCATAATAGACATTGACAACTATTGTTTTTAATTAACTGTTCCCATAATTTCATGCATTTCACTTGCTTCTAATGATTTTCTGTTGTAAGTTTCTGAGAATACTTTTCCCTTGCACTTACCATTTTTCCAGTAGATTATCTACATATCTTTATGTTGGGTAACTACATAGCATTTATTGATTCTATTTTCTTTGGATTAGGAGACCTGGTTCTAGCTGTTAGTTATTTTATCTTATGTGAATCACTGCTTTGGTTGTATTGAAATTCCAATTGTATTAGTTTGCTAGGGCTGCCATAACAAAATACCACAGACTGTGTGACTTCAACAACAGAAATTTATTTTCTCACATTCTGGAGGCTAGCAGTCCAAGATTCAAGGTATCAGCAAGTTTGATTTCTTCTGAAGCCTCTCTCCATGGGATGGAGAGAGATAACTCTTTGCTTTCCTCACATGTCTGTGTCCTAACCTCCTCTTCACATAAGGACACCAATCATTTGGGATTATGCCCCACCCATTTGACCTCAGTTTACCTTAATTATCTCTTTAAAGGCTCTGTGTCCAAGTACAGTCACATCCTGAGGTGTACTGGAGGTTAGGACCTCAACATAATGAATTTGGGGGTACACAGTTAAGCTCATAATGGTGATGTTTGCAGGGGGTTTTTTATGGAGTTTTCTTGTTTTTTTAAACCAAGATCTCCTTATCTTTTAATTTCCTTATTTGCAAATACGAAAGCTAAGGTTCTGAGAGAGGCCAGGTGGTTTTTTTACAGCTGGGTAATAGCAAAAACCATAACTTAAACTGAGATTTATTATTTTCATTGTCAGTGTCCTTTGCTCTATACCGTTTGGCTTTAATGGGATAAATCAAGGAAATGATAGGCACTCTTTCCTTTGCATATTGATTTTGAAAGAGACATATAATTGGCATCAGGAAGCCTTTGGTATTTGTCTCCATGAGGCCTCACAGAGTTTCATTACTTTAGTAAATTCTAATAAGCTAGTGTTTGATCTCCAGTCTTAAAAAACCAAAAACTCAAGTTTTTTCTGTAGTGTCATGATTGTTTAGGCTCAGAAAAACCAACTAACTTATGGTTAGGATGTCTAAGAGACTAATTTTATGCAAAATTCCAATTTATTAATTTTACTGAGAAATATATGTCATATAAGATGCCTTCCATGTAACCAAATTTTCATGGAATATAAATTGCAAACAGAGGGTTTATTTATTCATTGAACATACCTTTAGAGGAGTGATTTTTAAAGTACATCGGGCAATTGGGGAAGGCGAGTTACCTAACCTGAATTGTGTGAAATGGATTTGTTATTAGAAAAGGCTCCTGAAATAGATGGCACATAATATGGGTAGTGAATGATCAGTAGGAATTATAGAGATCAGCCAGGTGAAGATTGCATAAGAGCAGACCAGGCCACTAGCCCTGTGTCATTGAGCAGGTTATTTAAATTACTCATCTTTAAGATAAGAACAATAATAATTACTACTCAGTGAAGTTGTTGAGAGACTTAAATAACATATAGTATGTAGAACACTTAACATAATGCCTCACACATAGTTAAGTGCTAAATGAATGTTAATAGCTATTCTAGGAAGAAAAATAGCAGACACAAAAGAACAAAGGCAAAAGGAGTCAAGAATTATTTAGAAAATTGCATATACTTCAGCCATAATGAAGGATTTGGGAAGGAAGCATTGGGAATAGTAGAAAATCATTCTAAATATAACTTTTAAAAATATATTTATTTATTTTAGTATATTTCCCCCAGACTTATGTACATACAAATACATGTATGCATGCTACAGTTAGTTATTGGTCTGTAGATAGTGGTTGAAAATGAAGTAGTGATTGTAATAATGATTGAAACCTGGGGAGAGGGTAAAATTTAGAAAGAGAAAGGTTGAGGACTGAATCCTGAGGAATATTAACAAAAGGCTGGCAGAAGAAAAAAAAATTATTAAATTAAAATATTATAATATTTTAATATTATAAACAATTATAAATTATAATTAATAATATTATAATATAATATTAAATTAATTATTAAATTAAAAATTAATTTACTTTTTTAAGAAGGCATGGTCAAAAGAGGTCAGGGGTCAGATACTGCCCAGAGTAAAATAGTAAATTCAAATATCCACTGAATTTAGAAAATAGAAAACCACTACAATGCCCAGAATAGTTTCTTTGGGTTAGCAAGGACAAATCCAGATTACCATGGATTGAGAAGGGCATAGGATAGTCCTTCCACACCACATCATGGTACACAAAGAAAAGTATAGTATTTGAGCAGAGAAAACTGCTCAAGTCTAGAGGTGACTAGCCTAGCTGAGTAGGAGCCCACTAGATCCCACTTGGCCATCTTGAGGTCTGAGAAAATCAAAGGGATATATACCTTATCACCCTTCTAAACTGCTATAGGAGATAAATTGGGATTTGGGGACAGCTAGTATAGACAATTTAGCTATAAAAAGTAAAGGAGTAAAATGAGCTGATGGAAAGAGAGTAAGGTTGAAGAAGGGTCTTTTCTTGTTTTTAACAAAGGGATTTTGAATATTTAAATACCTTTAAAAAGTGCTAAAAGGGTGGGGCTTCCCTGGTGGCGTGGTGGTTGAGAGTCTGCCTGCTGATGCAGTGGACATGGGTTCGTGTCCCGGTCCAGGAAGATCCCACATGCCACAGAGCCTGCACGTCCAGAGCCTGTGCTCCGCAACGGGAGAGGCCACAACAGTGAGAGGCCCGTGTGCCACAAAAAAAAAAAAAAAAAAAAAAGTGCTAAAAGGAAAGAAGAGAGTTTGAAGATGGGGTAAGGGGAATAGAACTAGGATAGAGCACCATCCCTAAAGAAATGGAACAGGAAGAAGAAAATCTTCCCCTATGGCATTAAAGGAGGTTAGAAAATATTATATGGAAAATTACAGTTTTCACTCAAAGCCTCCATTGTTCTCCTTTATGTTAACAGTGAGGTAGTCTGCTCAGTGGAAGGATTTAAAACATAGACCTGAGTTAGAATGGTAAAGATTTTTAACAGTTGTTATACAGGATAGGAGAGAAACGGACACATGGATAATTTCCCAAGCAGTTTTGAACATGCATTTGGATTGGTGTCTTTTGCTTCATCATACCCTGTGAAGTATATGGAGTGTATATTATTTATCTAATTTAGAAATGAGGAAGAATACTTTCACAAGAGGAAGGACTATATAGTTCTGGCTTCAAGATTTGGGTCTGTCTCACCCAAATAGCTTTTTGACTCATAAGGGTGATCCCACCCACATTGTAATGAAAGCAGA
Source organism: Kogia breviceps (assembly GCF_026419965.1). Taxonomy (NCBI): domain Eukaryota; kingdom Metazoa; phylum Chordata; class Mammalia; order Artiodactyla; family Physeteridae; genus Kogia; species Kogia breviceps. Next base: position 83,838,949 of record NC_081315.1, read on the forward strand.
GATTATGCCTGTCTTGTTTTGCACTGTATTTGCAGGATAGACCCTAAGACTTCACACACAGTAGGTAGTCAATAAATACTTATTAAATAAATGCATGCATGGACTCTATTATGAGTAGTCAGATACATTTGTAAATTTTATCAAACACATTTGTAATCGTGTTAATAAATTCATGTGTTTTATGGGATTTCCTTCTAATAGAAAGCTTAATTCAGAATATTTTTCTCAAATTGGAAATAATCTTTCTAAAACTGTATAATTTCAGATGTAACAATTCTAGAACAAAACATAGGGTGAGCAAGATTTTAGATGGGACATAAAGAGTACAAACAATGAGAAAAGTTAATTATTTTTTTCCTCTCTGTAAGGCATCATTAAGAAAAAAAAAATCAAGCCACAGAACGGGGAGATAAGACAAACAAACCAATTTTAAAATGACCAAAAAATTTGAACAGATACTTTATCAAATAAAACATACAAATAGTAAATAAGCATAAGAAAAGACAACATTATTACTCATTGGGGAAATGCAAATTCAGATTAGAGTGAGAAGTACCACTACACACCCACTAGAATGGCTAAAATTAAAGATACTGACTATACAAAGTATTGGTGAGTATGTAAACTTACCTAACCATGTGTTGGTGATATTGAAAGCAATTTGTTGTACATTAAATGTACATATATTACCTTAGGACTCAGGAATCCCAATACGAGACATTTGCCTATAAGAAAAGAAAACATCATTAAAAAAAAAAAAGAAAACATACTTCCCATAAAGACCTATACCTAACTGCTTTTAGCAGCTTTATTTATGTCTTTAATAGAAATACCCAGAAGTCCATCAGTTGGTAATTGGATAAACATAACTGTGGAATATCCATACAACGAACTACTTCTCAGCAACAGAGAGGAACGAACCACTGATTTCTATGCAACAACATGAAGGAGTCTCAAAAGCATTATGTCACATAAAAGTTTTCAGACACAAAATATGTAAAATACATACAACTTTAGAAAAGGTAAAATTATAGTGACAGAAAGCAGATCAGTTATTATTGCCAGGGTAGGAAAAGGGAATTGACCACAGAAGAGGCATAAGGCAGGTTTTTGTGGAGATGGCAATGTTTTATGTATATAGCTCCACAATGATTCACCACTTTACACCCACTAGATGGCTGTGATCAAAAAGATGAGTTGGTGAGGATGTAGAAAAATTGGAACCCTCTTGTATTGCTAGTGGGAATGTAAAGTGGTGGAGCTGCTTGTGAAAACAGTTTGACAGTTCCCCCAATACTTAAGCATAGAGTTACCATATGACTTTGCAATTCCACTCCTAAATATATGCCCATACAAAATCTGTATATAAATGTTTATAACAACATTATTCATAATAGCCAAAAAATAGAATGTCCCAAATGGACCATCAACTGATGAATGGATAAATATGTGCAGACATTGGAACATTATTCAGAATTAAAATGAATGAAGTACTGATACATACTACAACAAGGATGAACCTGAAGAACAGTATGCTAAATGAAAGGAGTCACTCACAGAGACCACATATTACATGGTTCCATTTATATGAAATATTTAGAATAGGCAAATGTATATAGCAACAGAAAGTAGATTAGTGGATGCCTAGGGCTGAAGGAGGTGGAGGTGAATAAGGAGTGACTCCTAATGGGGAAGAGGTTTGTGTTGGGGTAGGTTGAAAGCTAAATTTGTTGAATATTTGCCTGTACTAGGCCATTTGCTGTAATAGTTTAATATCCTCAAAGTTTAATATCCTTCTTCAGTTTACTGATGAAGAATTGAATTTCAAAAACAAAGGTCATGTTTGTTTTTACTTAAAATAGTATCATGTTGACCAGGTAATATTCCATTTTGTGGTGGTTAGGTATATTTGAAAAACTAATTCAATAATGTTGGACAATTAAATAGTTTTAAATTGATGAATGTTTATGGATATATTTAGCACGATGCTTCTCATGAATGTTATAAATTTCTTTGTTATAAATCTCTAGGAATGGAATTACCGATTCAGTGTTAATTATAAGTGATTAATACCTTTGTCCATGTGAGTGTTTGCTATGTTTTTTTGCTTTGAGTGCATTGTCATTTGTCCATTTATCAACTGCCATCTTTACTGTTTTTCTTAAAATTGCAAATGATCTCTCTATATGGGTATGAACATTACATTGCTTATACTTATAAAAATATATTGCCAGTACATGTGTCGTTTAATTTTAGTTTTGTTGTTTTTTAGTAGAATTACTCCTATTATACATGGGTGGGGCAGATAAACTAAAAATAAGCTCTATTGTTATGTAGAGAGCGAAGTTTAAAAAGTCACAAAATAACTTTTTCTTCCAGAAGATACTTGAATTTGTTGTTTAGATTCTGTGTATGTCTGCTACAATGTAATTAGGATACAGTTACTAATATAGTAGTGTTACTAATTTAGATTTTTCTTACTTTAATAGTGCACTGGTAAAACTAATGAATAAATCAATAGAGGGGACAGCAGATGATGAAGAGGAGGGTGTAAGTCCAGATACAGCTATTCGTTCAGGACTTGAACTTCTTAAGGTATTTTTGAAACAGTTTGTCTTTTCTGCAGTCATAATTTGAATCCCCTTAAGGATATGTAAGAGTCAGGCTTTATTTCATTGGAAACTATTCAAAAGATTAAAATTTGTAATCATATTTTATAAAAATAACATGTTTTCTACATTATAATAATGTAATTATTTTACATTATAAAATAATAATTTTATGGGTTTTGCTGTTTCGTATAGCATTTGCGTGCCTGCTGTGCTTGTAACAGTATGTGCTAAATGATCTAGTCTTATCTTTCAGATAACCTGCATCTGGGGTTATAGGACTGTTCACAGGAAATTACTATAAGACATCATCTATCTGATCGGGATTTTTTTAAACAATTGATAAACATAATAGATGCCAAAGAATTAAGAGAATTGAACAATTAGTAAGAGACATGATTTAATCTAGGGGGAACACAGCATCATCAAAGAGAATAATTCTTGGCATGTTTTAGGGATTGTTGTTAGTGTAGTCTGACTAGATAAAAAGTACTGCTTTGGGGAGTAATGGAAGACAAGGTTGGTTCTACATTGTGGAGTGCCATTGGGGCAGAAAGTTACCATCAAGGGCATTTAACCTCCTTTTTAAAATGATACAGCACTTGATAGAGCTTTCGTTAGATGGAGTAAAGAGGAGAAGAAATTAAAGGCTAAGAGACATGGGCTTCCCTGGTGGCACAGTGGTTAAGAATCCACTTGCCAATGCAGAGGACATGGGTTTGAGCCCTGGTCCGGGAAGATCCCACATGCTGTGGAGCAACTAAGTCCATGTGCCACAACTACCGAGCCTGCATTCTAGAGCCCGCGAGCCACAACTATTGAGCCTGTGCGCCACAACTACTGAGCCTGCGGTCTAGAGCCTAAGAGCCACAACTACTGAAGCCTGCATGCCTAGAGCCCGAGCTCCGCAACAAGAGAAGCCACTGCAGTGAGAAGCCTGTGCACCACAACAAAGAGTAGCCCCCTCTCGCCGCAACTAGAGAAAGCGCATGTGCAGCAACAAAGACCCAGTGCAGCCAAAAATAAATAAAAATAAATAAAAGCTAAGAGACATTTATATCATTACAACATATGAACTAAAGGAGAAGAAACAAACCAGTGCAGTGGACATTAGACAGAAAAGAGAGTGATGGGTTTGTATTGCAATGGTCTTAAATATCTTTTTTTCTTTTTCTTTTTGGTCGTGCTGAGCAGCTTGTGAGATTTTAGTTCCCCGACCAGGGATTGAACTTGGGCCCTCAGCAGTGAGAGCGTGGAGTCCCAACCACTGGACCACCAGGGAATTCCCTTAAATATCATTTCATGGAAAGAACTGATGTGATTCTTCATGAGAAAGACTTTAAATTTTTAGTAATGGAGTAATATGTTTAAATACTTCTAAGAGTAAAGTCATCTTTAAGGCAAATGTTTTTAATAGGTTGTTTGATTCAACTTTTCAAATTTAAATCTCCATTTTTCTATGAGTAATTAAAACCTCATAACTAAATATTATCACCATAAACCCTACCAAATGAGACACTTTCTCCACTTTATAACACATTAAAAAATTGCTGGGCTTCCCTGGTGGCACAGTGGTTGGGAGTCCGCCTGCCAATGCAGGGGACAGTGGTTCGAGCCCTGGTCCAGGAAGATCCCACATGCTGCGGAGCGGCTGAGCCCATGCACCACAACTGCTGGGCCTGTGCTCTAGAGCCCGTGAGCCACAACTGCTGAAGCCCGCACGCCTGGAGCCCGTGCTCTGCAGCAAGAGAGGCCACCACAGTGAGAAGTCCCTGCATCGCAGTGAAGAGAGTGTCCCCTGCTCGCCGCAGCTGGGGAAAGCCCATACGCAGCAATGAAGACCCAGTGCAGACCAAAAATGCTTATTTAATAAGTTAATGAGGGTTTACATACTCCATTCCCCCCACCTCCTTATTTTTCTACTTTTAGCCCTTACTGCCTATATTATGCTAGCTAAATTGTTTCTACTTCATGGAAGGTAAACTTTGTAGACATGTATCTAACTTGCTGTAAATTCCTTAAGGATAGCCTGGAACTTATGTCTTAATAAAGGGAATAATTATTTATATGTTTGTAATCGTGATTAAAAGTTCCCAATAACGGCTTCTTTGTTTTTAGTTATGATGAGTGAACTTTTTGTGATAGATTTCATTTAAAATATTTCCTTATAGAGTATCTTTTTGCCAGTGAAATAAAGCTCAGTGTTAGCATTTTGTTCGCATCACAGTATCACTCCATGGAAAGGAGCCACATTTTCCACATTCCCAGTATCAGAATAGACTAAGAGGTGAAGAAGAAAATATAGCAAGGGCTGTATATCAGGAATCATTAGCCACAACTCACTTCAAGGGAGACTGCAAGATACAATCTTAGTTGTATTGCTAGCATATGCAGCCCATAATTTAAAATTTTATTTGTAGTAGAAAATACTTCTCTTTTAATGGATTAAAACCATTGTCTATACTTATAAAGTTATATCTATTCCTCTAGGTTCTGTCTTTCACACATCCTACCTCGTTCCACTCTGCAGAGACATATGAGTCCCTGTTACAGTGCCTCAGAATGGAAGATGACAAGGTAGCAGAAGCTGCTATACAAATTTTTAGAAATACAGGCCACAAAATAGAAACAGACCTACCCCAGATACGATCGTGAGTATGTTTTTTCTCATGGTAAACATAAAAGTTTTCCAAGTTTGGGAGTCATAGGATCATTATTTCCCTTTCCCTTAGGAAGATAGGAGAAAGGAAAGACAACTTTTATTTAGAAGCTGCTTTACTGTATCCTTTGTTTTCATCTTTTCTCAGCCCCACACACCTCCTTTACCATTAGAATATGGGCAGAGGAACAACCTGAAACTTTGTTTAAACAACATGATTTTAAAATATTAATATTAATAATCAAAAGTTAGCACAGAATTTAGAACTTAGGATTAATATATCTTCCTAATTTATCTTTTTCTCTCCAACTCCAAATTCAATAGCTGCTACCTTCATATCCCACTCAAGAATTGGATAATCAAGTAGTGTGCTTATTAATAAAATGTTTATTCGTTGCTTAGTTGTTGGCCATGGTGCTTTTGTCTCTCCCTCTAGACTACCTCCCCTCTCCTCATAAGAATGAAGTATGTTTTGGTATTTTTACTTTGGCATCTTAAAGAGCTTGCCTTAGGATCAAAATTGTGCTGATGTCTTTTGTAGGAAGAACACATTGCTGATAGCTATTATAATCAGATGTTATTATATATATGTAAATAGACTGGGGTAAATCCAAATCAAACCTGTTTTTCCTCACGGGGTAATAATAGGACAAGAGGACTCATGACTCCTAAAATTTTTATTGAATTTGTAAGCTAATAATTTAATTTGAGAAATCACTCAACATTTATTGTACATTCTCTTCATTGTTGGCACTGTACTGGCTATTATAAAAGATAACCACTGTCAGTCCCTGCTCTTAAGGAGTTTATAGTCTAGAAATGATAATTTTATCTTTGTACATTATAGAAAAAAATCATTGACACAGTAGGATAAAGTTATTTGTGAGTTTTTCAAGGTGGGAAAACCTATACATTTTTTAAGGTAAAGGATTTATTTTTAAAGGACTTCTATCCCAGAGGAAGCAGTGGAAGAGTTAACTTTGGACACAAGGACTAAAACCTCTTGTTCTTAAGAGTAATGGGGAAGGAAGGAGAGAATCACTGAAAAAGCAGAGAAACACAACACTGCAGACCTCAGTAACAACACTGGTGGCATCACTGGATTGTAGCACACTAGAGAAACAAGGAGAAGGGTTAAACTTGACCTATGCATCATCCATTCATTAGGCTAAGAAGAATTAATAATATATCAACAATTTGATCAACACTACATCTTCTTTTGTTACTAACTGGTGTTATTTACAAGAACTGTTCTCCTGATAAATGAATTTCAAAGAAAGATTTAAACAGTGCTTAGACAAGGAAGCTATTTTGGCATGAAAATCCTTCTCATTATTCTAAACTGCAGGGAGAGAAATGTGTCATATTCATAAATATCAAATTAGACTTATACTGACCAGCATATGTCCCAGTTTTTTCTTTGAGGTGCATTGCTCTTAATGTCTAGCCTCCTATTATTATAAGAGGACCCTTTGTCACCATCACATTTGATATCATTAACCTTTATGAAGTAGTCTTATTGCATTAAATATATGACAAATATCTTTCCTTAAATATTTGTTTTGTTTTATGGATTTTCTTCTGATTTAAAAAACTACCTAACTTATAAGATCATTGTAAAAAGCTGAAACTTTAGAAAATATAAAGGAAAAGAAAGTCAGTGTTAACATTTTGATATATATTTTTAATGAATGTTTTACCTATTTGATGTGTATGCCAATTTTAATTCATTTACTGTAATATGTATTTCCATATTCTCCTGTAGAAAGATTGTTGTAAATCTTCAGTGTCAGTGTGGTGGTTAAGTGCATGGATTTGGAACAGAAATGTTTGTCTTTTTTAAAAAAAATTTCCATTTTATTTTATTTTTTTAATATTTTATTTTATTTCATTTATTTTTAAATTTTTGGCTGCGTCGAGTCTTAGTTATGGCACATGGGCTCTTTGTTGTGGCACATGAGCTTCTCTCTAGTTGTGGCATGCAGGCTCCAGAGCACATGGGCTCTGTAGTTGGCAGCACATGGGCTCCGTAGTTGCCCCGCGGCACGTGGGATCTTAGTTCCCTGACCAGGGATCAAACCCACGTCCCCTGCATTGGAAGGCAGATTCTTTACCACTGGACCCACCAGGGAAGTCCCCAGAAATGTTTATCTTTAAATCTCAGTTCCACTATTTCCTATCTCTCTCACCTTAAGAAGCTTACATAAATAACATGTTTGTGCTTTAGTTTTCTCATCTGTTTAATGATCATAATAATAGTCTTTGGGTGATTGTGAGGACTGATTTAATTAATCCATGTTTTGTTTTGTTTTGTTTTAAAAACACCACTTAGAATGGTGCTTGGCACAAGTACTCAATAATAGTTAGAAGTTTTTGTTACTTTTCTACCTATGTATTGTCTACATCCTTGCATACGCTCTTTCACTGGTATGTTCGTTTCCATTTTTTAATGTAACTTGGCCTTTTTCTACTTTTGTTTCCCCCATGGTTGCTTTAAAATAACTGAACAGGGGACTTCCCTGGTGGTCCAGTGGTTAAGAATCTGCCTTCCAATGCAGGGGACACAGGTTTGATCCCTGGTCAGGGAACTAAGATCCCATGTGCCGCAGGGCAGCTAAGCCCGTGAGCCGCAACTGCTGAGCCCCTGCACCACAACTAGAGAGCCCACACACCACAACTAGAGAGCCCTCACACTGCAACTGAGCCCACACACTCTGGAGCCCATGCGCCACAACTAGAGAGAAGCCATAACAAAAGAACCTGCATGCTGCAACTAAGATCCAACACAGCCATAAATAAATAAATATTTTTAAAAACAAAAACAAAAAAACACTTGATTCTTAAAAAAAAATTTTTTTTTTAAATAACTGAAGAATTGTGAAAGGGAAGTGGAAAATTTAGGAATATTTTCTCAGAAGATAAATGTAAAAATATGGCATGGGGAAATTTTAGATTATAAATTAAGGGTGGCTTGTTTATTTCTCTATATTTGTGAGGTAGCTTTAAAATGAAAATTGTCTTTTCTGTAGTAGCCCTTTTTTTGAGGCATTGTATTTCTGGGATTATACTTGGGGACAGGGAAGGAGTTTTAAATCTTTTTATAGAACAGGTAATTTAGAAGAGAGGCTTTCTACCAGCATACATCCAGATAATTACTGCAGATGAAGTGTAGGAGATAACCAGAAGAACTCTTGTGGTTTATGGGCTTTTCTTTTTTTTTTTTTAACTGATTATTATTTTTTGCAGGACCTTAATTCCCATCTTACATCAGAAAGCAAAGAGAGGTACTCCCCACCAAGCAAAACAGGCCGTTCACTGTATACATGCCATATTCACAAATAAAGAAGTACAGCTTGCACAGATTTTTGAGGTATATATAATTACATAGGATGTGTTGTTGATTTTTATTTTCATGCTCTGTGGTTTGATGGAGATAGAAAGTTGTTTTTTTAGCTGTTTAGTCCCACTCTAGAATATAAATTCCATGGGAGCAGGGATTCTTCATTTTATTCAGCACTTTAGATATTCCCAGCCTTTAGATCAGACTGTATAACCAAATACTACATATTGAAAGATGTTTGGTGTGTTTTGTGTTACAACATTTTACTTAATTTTAGCTTTATTGGCTCAGTGGTCCATTTAGTTTGAGAAACTATCAGTAGATGACTTTGAACCACCCAGTTTAAAATTCCTGACAACCCTACTTGAAAATTAGTTCTGTTTGCCTTTCCTTATGTATGATCCTTTGTCTGATTCCACTACTGGAAAAGTATTCCTATTATCATAAATTGGATACAATATGAACAGAACCCATGAACTCTTATTTTTTATGATCCATGGTCATTTAAAATGTTCCCACAGGTTAAGAAAACCAACAACATAACAAAACTATTGTACATGACTTGAAAATAATGCTGATTTGACCATGCAGGAATTTTCTTGCTTTTAATTCTACCTTATATGTGGGCTTTACTTTTTTCTTTTATCTTTTTTTACCTTCTTTGAATCTTATTAAATTTCGGTAGGTGAAATAAGAATCAAGTGTCTAATATGATTGAAGTTACTTTTGATCATCTCATTAGAACAGATTTTTGGGGGCATGATAAATTCAGGAGGACTCAGGAACATCTACTGTTTCTGTACAATGTCTAGATATTTATAAAACAAACTACTAATTTTGACTGTTTTATTCTTATAGCCACTCAGTAGGAGTCTCAATGCTGATGTACCAGAACAACTTATAACTCCATTAGTTTCATTGGGCCACATATCTATGTTAGCACCAGATCAGTTTGCTTCCCCAATGAAATCTGTAGTAGCAAATTTTATTGTGAAAGATCTGCTAATGAATGACAGGGTAAGTTTCTCATTTAATTAAATTTAGAATCATAAGATTAAGACTGTTTACATCTTTATTTGTCACAGAAACAACACATCTGCTTCTCTCTATGTATGATTCTTTTACTTTAAAATTATTATATATTTTACCTCCTATTACTTACTTAAATTTCCAAATGACATCCTGCTGTGTAGCTATTACTAGAACTGAACTTTTCTTTAAGAAAGAAAAAAATGAGAACATGAGATAGATGAATCATGAAGTAAAAAATGTAAGTCAAACACTATGAAGGACAATTAACTAGAGTACTAGAATTTTGTTTTATCAAATATTGTTTAAAGTATAAGTGGAATTGTATTTGACTATTTGACTAGCTTTTTGAAATAGAATTACATTGCACTTTTGGCACTAGATTTATGTATTCTATTTTAGTTATTGAAGTGTGTGTGTATGTGTGTGTCTGTGCGTGTGTGTGCGCACACATGCAACATGCATGCGCACATACTGATTAATTAGCTTTGGGTTGGAGCTTTGGGATGTATAGCTTGAAAAGGCTCCCCAAGTGATTACTGAAACACGTGTCTGATTAAGAATCACTGCTTTACCAAACGGATCTAAATTAAAGAGTTATTGAATGAAGACACAAATCAGTCTACCTGCTGGATCATTGTGGATGACTTTCAGTGCAGTACTAACTTAATCGAATTTATCTAGTCCTTCTAAATGGTCCAATAGCCTTTGAACACTCAGTATTGGAACTTAAAAAAAAATACTTGCCAGCATACTCCTTTCTCTTTTCCCTCCCTCCATTTGGATGTGATAGGGATGCAAGAGCATGGCCAAAGCCTCATTTCCTACTCCATACATCTGTTCTTTGCACTACTGATAGATTTGGCTGGCAACAAATGTGAAATTTGACACTTCTTAGATGATGACTTGATTGTTGATAAATTCTATTTTAAGATAGTTCTCTTTTTGTGTGTAGTAAAATATAAATAATATAAACTTTGCCATTTTATCCCTTTTTAAGTGTACAGTTCTCTTACATTATATACACCCACATTCTTGTTGTTGGGTGTTTTTTGTTTTATTAAAAAACAAACAAGTTTAATAACATGTGTACCTCCTGTATACACAGAGGATAACCTAGGAAAGCCAAGCAACTCTCAACAGTGGCCCAAGTTACCACCTAAAATATACATCCACATTGTTGTGTAACCATTGCCACTATTTCCAGAACCTTATCATCTCAGAGAGAAACTCTGTATCTATTAACCAGTAACTCCCCATTGCCTTCTCTCCCCCCAGACTCTGGTAACCTCTATTCTATTTTCCTGCTTTATGAATTCGCCTGTTCTAGATACCTCTTATCATACAATATGTATCCTTTTGTGTCTGGCTTATTTCTCTTAGCATAACGGTTTCAAGATTCAGCTATGTTGTAGTATGTATCAGAACTTCATTTTATGCCAGAATAATATTCCATTGTATGTGTAACTTACATTTTGTTTATCTTCTATTGATGGAACCTTGGGTTTTTTCTACCTTTTGACTGTTGTGAATAATGTTGATATGAACATTTGAGTCCCCAAAGTCAAATCTTTGGGGTATTATACCTAGGAGTGGAATTGCTGGGTCACATGGTCATTCTATGCTAAACTTTTTTGAGGGACTGCCAAACATTTTTCCACAGTGGCTGTACCATTTTACATTCCCAGCAGCCATGCTCAAGGCTTTCAGTTTCTTTACATCTTGGCCAACACTTACTCTTTCCTAGTTTTTTTTGATAATAGTCATCCTAGTAGGTGCAAAGTAGTATCTTGTGGTTTTGATTTGTTTCCCTAATGACTAATGATGTTGAGATTTTTTTTCATGTGCTTAATGGCTGTTCTTTGGATATTGAGTCTTTTTTTTTTTTTTTTTTTTTTTTTTTTTTTTTTTTTTTGCCGCTCCGGGGCATGTGGGATCTTCCCGGACCGGGGCGCGAACCCACGTCCCCTGCATCGGCAGGCAGGCTCTCAACCACTGCGCCACCAGGGAAGCCCCGGATATTGAGTCTTTTGCCCACTTTTTATTGAATTTGTTGTTGTTGAGTTATAAACATTCTTTATATATTCTGAATATTAGACCTTTGTCACATATTTGCCAAATCCAGGATTATAAAGATTTTCCCCTGTACCTTCTTCTAGGAGTTTTTTAGTCTTAGTTCTTAAGTAAGATCTTTGATACATTTTTCTGAGTTAATTTTTATATATGATATAAAGTAACGGTCCAGCTTCATTCCTTTGCTTGTGGCTATATCTAGTTTTTCTAGCACCATTTGTTGAGGAGACTGTTCTTTTCCCAATAATTGGTCTTAGCACTTTTGTTAAAAATCAGTAGACCATATATGTGATATATGTGAGGTTTTCTGGGTTTCTGTTTCATTCCATTGGTCTATATGTCTATACTTATGTAGGTACCAGCCACATTGTCTTGATTCCTGTAGCTTTGTAGTTAAGTTTCAAAATCAGGAAGTTTGAGCCCTCCAACTTTGTTCCTCTTTTCCAGTCCCTACTTGGTGACTTTCTGTGGGTTTCCTACAGCACTGCACTGTTCAGCATGAAAAACTTAATGAGCAAAATTTAAATTTTTTTTCTACAAGTTAAATTTATTCAATTGTCTATAGTCAACAGGTGAGAAGAATGGGAAATTATGGTCTCCAGATGAAGAGGTTTCCCCTGAAGTACTAGCAAAGGTAAATTTGTGTAGGTCTTAATAACTTTTATGTTGAGATAAAGAACATTTATAGATACCCTTTTTTAAAAAACCTAACAGTTAATAAGCATTTTAAATGAGGTACTTTATTTTTAAATCAAAAGTTCTATGTTTCTCAAATTGTACTTGTCATTGAGTTATTTACACATAGGTATATGTCAGCATGTTCTTTAGACCTTCCTGCCTTGCTAAGATAATTTCAGTGAGGCTGTTTTACATAGAGATTGTAGAATATTGATGCTCAGAAGCACCTCAGGCCTAGCCTCATTACCAATGTCTGTCTACAGGCATAAGAATATTAACTTGGCAAAAACAGATGGCTGTCATCATATTGAAAACTTCTGATAGATGTAAATTGTCCCTCAAGAAAGCTGATTTTTAAAGTGATAGTCTTGGGATTTAAAACAACACTTCTTCATTATCATCTTACTTGATTGATAATCTATTTCACCTTGAGTAGCTTCATAGTCCTCATTTATTCCATCAGTTCCTTTTTCCAGGTTGTCAGTAAATATAGTAAATAATATCTACATTGTTTAGCTAGTTCTTGCATGTATTCCATAACAATCTTTTGAGTATAAGCCACCAAGCAATTATGGCTACAAATAATTATGCAATCTCCTAGTTTTTTATTCAAAATAGTTTTTCAGTACTACAAAAAATATTACAGTCTATCTAAATAGTTATTTTTAATCACTGTAATCAGTATAGTTTAGGTATTTTCAAACAATATATTTTTAAATGATTTGAAAAGCAATTGTTCAGGTGTGAAAAGTCTGAATTCAAGGAGCCAGACCTTGGGCAAGTTATCACAGTAATGTGTCTAAGTTGCCTTATTTATTGGAAATAAGAATACTACATCTCTCATAAAGTTGTTTGGGAGGTTAAATAAAGTAATACATGTGTAACTCTGGGGAAAGTACCTGGCATAGATTAAACAGAATAAGTATTAGTTCTCATTGTTATTATCCTGTAGACTTGTTTAATAAAACATGTCTTCCAGCAGCTAAGTAATCTCACTAATCTAATTAACATAAATTAATCTTCCCTTTAAGTGGAATTTTAAGTTGCTTTCTTTTTTTAGCATGTTAATATTTTATAGGTACAGGCAATTAAACTTCTGGTAAGGTGGCTGTTGGGTATGAAAAACAACCAGTCTAAATCTGCCAATTCAACTCTTCGGTTATTATCAGCGATGTTGGTTAGTGAGGGTGACCTGACAGAGCAAAAGAAGATCAGGTGAGATTTTTCTTCCTTTCTAGGTTTCTTTAGCTCAAGATGTTGGTAGAGCTTACATAGGAATTATTTACTTAATATTGACTGTTGTAATTGCACTATGTGCTTTGTGTTTAAATTTTACATACTTATTTGGGGTTTATATCTGAATAATGCTCGTGTATTTTTCTTCATCCCTAAAGACTGACCTTTTTCCAATAAATTTTTAGTCATAATCACTACAGCAATGTTACAGTTAGCTTCAACATTTGAATCAGTTAAACAAATATTTGTTGAATTACTACTCTTTGCAAAACACTATGAAAAGCATTGCAGCAAAAACAGATAAAATTCAGTTCCTGCCTTTAAGGAACTTACCCTAGTATAGTGATTGAACAAGTAGAGTGTCTTGATGCCACGAAGGGAATAAAAATTTCAGTGTAGGTTCAAAGAAGGAAGAGATGCAGCCTCCTGATGGTTTGCAGAAGACTATACAAGGTGCTGCAAATGCCAAAAAAAATTTTGTTTCATTTCTACACCTGTTCACTCTTCAAATCTGTGAAATCACCATTTCTTCTTTCTGTTCCTTTTTTTTTTTTTTTTTTTTTTTTGGCGGTACACGGGCCGCTCACTGTTGTGGCCTCTCCCATTGCGGAGCACAGGCTCTGGACGCGCAGGCTCAGTGGCCGTGGCTCACGGGCCCAGCCGCTCTGCGGCATGTGGGATCTTCCCGGACCGGGGCACGAACCCGTGTCCCTTGCATCGGCAGGTGGACTCTCATCCACTGCGCCACCAAGGAAGCCCTTTCTGTTCCTTTTAAGATGAAAATAAAAGCCAAATTTTTTATTTACTAGGGTCCAGCTGAAATAACTGAAAAATTCTATTTGTGATGGATTCTTACTTTAAAATTTTTGTTAGAGGATAGATTTAACTATTTATCTATGTTTCAGTATTTATTGAGCACTGTCATGCCAGGTACTACCAAGCCTTTTAAAGATACAATAATCTTTCCCTCTAAGGAATATGCATTCTAGTGCAGGAGATAGGAAATGCACAATTATAGTAGAGATGCTGAATGCTCTGATAAACTGAAGAAAACAATCAAAAATTATTTTTATCATAAAATCAGCCAAGGGTAGCTTTGCATGAACAGATTGAAGAGTAGGGATAATGAAAAGTTTTAAATTTGGGGAAACTATGTACAGTGTATAGCAAAGGCTTAATAATGAGCTCTTACAAATCAATGATAAATAAGATCTCCAATAAAGATAAAGATTATAATATTACCAGTTTACCTTTAAAAAAGTGTTTGACATCACTAAATACAATAAGTACAATTTTAATTTAAGTGGAACCTCTTGTCTGTCAAATCAGCAAAAAGTTTTTTAAGCAATCATCACTCCATGGGATCAGGGAAATGGGTTCCCTCATAACTCCTGTGAATACACATGGGCACAGTCTTGGCAGGACAGTTTGGCATTTTGTTTCTAAGTCCTTAAAAATGTTATACATTGACCTTTTTTTTGACTCTTTATTTTTACACTCATGAAATTATAAAAGAATCATACAAAAATACATATACAAACATGTTCTTTCCAGCATTTTTTTATCATCATAGAAGACAGGGGAATGGTTAACTTTGGAACACACATGTTATGAAATATTATGCAGATCTTAATTAGATGTTATGTATCCCATAGTTTAGCTTAGGCTCTGGAATCAGAAACTTATTCAACTCTACCTACGCTCCATTTACTAGCTGTGTGAATTTGCATAAGTCACTTTTCTAAGCCTCAGTTTCCTCATCTTACAAAGTACACAAATAGTAGCATTAATTTTTTTAATTCCTGAATCATTTGCCTCAGCAGCCATTTGAGGGTCCCTCATTGTTACCAGTGCTCAGTTTGATGGTCATGTGGTCCAAGAGTGCCATGTTTTCTCCTCCTGTATGCTAAATAATAGTCCCTTGTGGATTCAGGGCAACTTTCCACATTTCCTAAAGTCTTTAAAATATCAAAGCTACGTTATGTTCCTTATAGCAGTTGAAGTAAGAAGACTATCCTTTCACCACCTCACTGTCACGTTTTACCATTTAGGTAATAAAAGTTGACTGGGTGTGGGTGGGAGTGCCTGGACTCCCTAGATTCCCTTGGAAAACTTCCTGTTGCAAAGGAAAGTCTGCCTCAGAGACTAGAACCTGAGAGAGACTGGCTCTCACCTCCATATCCTTTCCTTTTAGATATTTGTCTGATGCCTCCCACTTTCTGGTACAAATCACCTCCTAATTCATAGCCCCTCTATTTCATCAGACATTTGTAGGCTTAAGACTGATTTCTGTTATGTCT
Organism: Kogia breviceps; assembly: GCF_026419965.1. NCBI lineage: Eukaryota > Metazoa > Chordata > Mammalia > Artiodactyla > Physeteridae > Kogia > Kogia breviceps. Next base: position 83,854,873 of record NC_081315.1, read on the forward strand.
GTGTAAATATGTGTATGCATTTTAAAATTGTGGGAAATACAATAGATTTTAAATAAGTGATTTTTAATTTTTCATATTTTTTTAATATCAAGTTTTCTATGATGAATGTGAATGCCTCTTAAAATGAGAAATACAGTTCCTAATGTAAATGTTTCTTGGTAGCGTTGCAGTTAGTGCTGTTGTAAGCGTAAGCAGAGTTGCTTAGCTGTGGTGGAAGATCTAAGCTAGAGTGTAACTAAAAATGAAGGCATACATAAAAAAAGAATGAAATTTTGCCATTTGCAACAACATGGATGGACCTGGAGAGTACCATGCTTAGTGAAATAAGTCAGAGACAATACTGTATGTTATCACTTATATGTAGAATCTAAAAAATTAAACTAATGAGGACTTCCCTGGTGGTACAGTGGTTAAGAATCCACCTGCTAATGCAGGGGACATGGGTTCGAACCCTGGTCCGGGAAGATCCCACATGCTGCAGAGCAGCTAAGCCCATGCGCCACAACTACTGAAGCCCGCGCGCCTAAAGCCCGTGCTCTACAACAAGAGAAGCCACTGCAATGAGAAGCCCACGCACTGCAACGAAGAGTAGCCCCCGCTCGCCACAACTAGCGAAAGCCCATGTCCAGCAACAAAGACCCAACACAGCCAAAAAGTTAATTGATTGATTGATTGATTAATTAATTAAAGAAACTAGTGAATATAACAAAGAAGCAGACTCAGAGATACAGAGAACAAACTAGTGGTTACTGTTGGGGAGGGGGAGGGGCAAGATAGGGGTACAGGCTTAAAAGGTACAACCTACTATACAAGGATATATTGTACAACATGGGGAATATAGCCAAGATTTTATAATAAATGTAAATGGAGTAAATCTATAAAAATTTTGAATCACTATGTTGTACACCTGAAATTAATATAATATTATAAATCAGCTGTACCTGAATAAAATAAATTAAAAATTTTTTAATGAAGGCAGATAAATTTAATATCAGATGGTCACAGTGATTTGAGCTTTCTGCCCTGTGTTGAATTGAAGGACTCAAAGTAACTTTCCCATATTTGTACATTATGTCATTTTAAGCATAAATTATGCTAAAAACCTTAACAGTCAGAAAGGGATCAAAGAGTTTTGTGAATGATAATGGTTATAGGAAATGTTTATTTCTTTTTTGTTTGTTTATAGTAAATCTGATATGTCTCGCTTGCGATTAGCTGCTGGTAGTGCCATAATGAAGCTTGCTCAGGAACCTTGTTACCATGAAATTATAACCCCAGAACAGTTTCAGCTCTGTGCGCTTGTTATTAATGTAAGTAACAATCTTATTTTTGTCATTTACTTGTTCTTCAAAGTTAAATTTATTTATTTTCTATAGATTACAGATCAATTTGCTGTATGGATGTATGCACAAAAGGGATTGCTATTATTACTATTCTAAACAGTTAACTCCCGAAAATTAAGTTATTTACTCCCTCAGTATAATTATCTTTTTTTAAAAAAATGAAGACATTAAAAATGCTTAAACTGTCCTTTTGTAAATGTTTGCCAATTTTTCAAAACTAAACCTAGGGGCTTTTGTCATGGTTTTAAAAGTTCTAATACTTTTATTTAAGTATTTTTGGTTTTGTGCTGCTGTAGGATGAGTGCTATCAAGTAAGGCAGATATTTGCTCAGAAGCTACATAAGGCACTTGTGAAGTTACTCCTCCCATTGGAGTACATGGCGATCTTTGCCTTGTGTGCCAAAGATCCTGTGAAGGAGAGAAGAGCACATGCACGACAGTGTTTACTAAAAAATATCAGTATACGCAGGGAGTACATTAAACAGAACCCCATGGCTACTGGTAAGTAACTTTCGAGTGCTCAGTGTGCAGATACATCTTGTCAGTGTATCAGTTTGTGGAGGGTTTTATTTCATATATTTCTATTATAGTTTATAATAACACTGGGACTTTATAGAATGCTGTTGTTGTAGTTAAGATGTAAGTAAAATCTAAAATCCTGGTTTCTGAGTCCTATTTATAATGCATAAAACTGTTTGGAGGAAGTGCGTTTTTTCTTATGGAATCAGCAGTGTGGCTTGATTTGAACACGTTGCTCTGATGTCAGAGAGTAAAGAATTACTTTCCTAGCTTTGCCAGGGACTCAATCTTAAATTATCCTTTGTCTACAGTAGCCTTCAAAATTGAAAAAAGTTATTTCAGTATCATCTACATGTCATGTTGCCTCTAATTTAGAAATAACTGAGGGAAAAAATGTTAACTGAAGCGGTTAGAACGTAAATTAGGGAGGGATTTTTATAAAGGCTATTATTACTATTGTTAATAATAATGTTTTCACTTCAGAGAAATTATTATCACTGTTGCCTGAGTATGTAGTTCCGTATATGATTCACCTGCTAGCCCATGATCCAGATTTTACAAGATCACAAGATGTTGATCAACTTCGTGACATTAAAGAGTAAGTCATGTTGATTTTTAAGAAGTCTAAAAATTATTTTTCCTTTTTAAAAAATGCTAAATTTTTTCCTTTTACTATTCCCATTAGAATAAAAACATTTTTATGGTTTTATTCTTTTATTGTAAATTTTAAGTTTCATCTTACAAAATTTTTCCTATCTAATAAGTTCTGTTTGGTTGTTTTGTTTGTTTCCTGTTTGTTTGCAGTTAGCTTTAGCTGAGTCTGTGAAATAAGTTGATTTGGTCTTTATGTTATTTTTACCTTTGTATTAAGATGGGCTTCAGTTACTTCAGTTTGATAATTTAGAAAGCCATGTAGTGAAAATTTCTCTCCTTAAAACTAAACTATACTTCAACCTCAAAAGATAATTCCTCAAAAATATGCACACACATAGGAGATACTCTGTGGCAGGTCTATGGTAATACAAAATTAGATTTGTTACACCAGTCACAGAGAGATTTGTCTCTAGTGGAAAGACAGGCAGGTAAACAATTGCAAAACACTTGTTTAAGAAGTGTTTTTATGTAAAATAGAACTTTATATATGATGCAGGGTGAGTGAACAAGTACGAAGTAGCCTAGGATTATCTACAAATGACCTCCAAGAAACTTTAAAGCAATGTCTATTTTCCCATTGCTGTGCTTTTGCTTTGCACTTTTAAATTGTTTCCTTCAGCTTGTATTTAAAGTACTATGATTTTTCTGTGTGCGACATGAAGCCTTATCCCTAATCTTATTTGAGGTTGTAATCAACATTTATCTCTGCCTCCTGTAGCTCTTTCAGGAGACATAGGTTCTAGTCTCAGCTATCTGAGTAAAAACTTTACTTCTCTGCTTCAGTTGCCTTATCCATAAAATGCAGGATATGAAATAGATAATCCCTAAAATATCTTCCAATTCTAATTTCTCTTTATTTAATAAATATATTTTATTTGCAAATTCTTTTTCCTTTCTTTAAAAAATAATTTTTATTTTGGAATTTCCCAGAAAGCACTTTCATAAAGTGAAAAAGTGATGTATGTATTTGCCTAGAACACAAGGTCTATGTTAAGGAACCTGTTTAGCCCTATTTCAGTTGCAAGGCAGTCATGTGAAAAAGGGATTAGATTTGCGAGAGGCAACAGTGATGTGGGAAAAGTACTGAAGTCATCAGTTAGAATTGAAATCACTGGCACATACTTTTTGGTTCTATCTAGCATGCAGTACTTTTGAGTATCTTTAAACATTTCATTTTAAGTTACCATGTAATTTGAAGTGTTCACTTTTCTTTTTCTAGTTAAGGTGTACAGTTTCTTAAGGTATACAGTTAGATCATTCATTGAGATGTTGTTTCTTAACAGAGGGTGTTATCAGCTGTAAATTTCCCTTTTAGTACTACCAGTGCTGAATCCTATAAGTATGGTATGTTGTGTATTTATTTGTCTTTGACCCATTGGTTGTTTAAGAGTGTGTGGTTAGGGAATTCCCTGATGGTCCAGTGGTTAGGACTCTCTGCTTTCACTGCCAAGGCCCTGGGTTCAATCACTGGTCAGGGAACTAAGATCTCACAAGCCACACGGCCAAAAAAAAAAAACAATGTGTGGTTTAATTTCCATATATGTGTGAGTTTTCCAGTTTTCCCTATTTTCTTTCTTTTATTGACTTAGTTTCATGCCATTCTGGTCAGAAAAGATACTTTTTATTAAGACCTGTTTTATGGCCTACCATACGGTCTATCCTGGAGACTATACCATGTTCACTTGAGAAAAATGGGTATTCTGCTATTGTTAGTTGGAGTGTTCCATATATGTCTGATATCTGATTGGTTTATAGTGTTGTTCAGGTTCTTTATTTTCTTTTTAGTCCCTGTCTGGTTTTTCTGTCCATTATTGAAAATAGGGTATTGAAATCTGTTATTGTGGAAACATGTATTTCTCCCTTCAATTCTGTCAATTTTTGCTTCATAGATTTTGGGGCTTTGTTGTTAGGTTCGTATGTGTTTATAATAGTAATATCTTGTTACTGGTTTTACTCTCATCAATATAGTCCTTCTGGGTCTTTTGCAATCCATTTTGTCTAATTCTAAAATAGCCACCAGCTCTCTTTTGGTTACTGTTTGCATGAATATATTTTTTTCATCCTTTTACTTTCAAATAGTTTGTGTTTTTATATCTAAAGTGAGTCTCTTGTAGATAAGATATAGATGGATCTTTTTTTCTCCCCCCCTTAATGTACTCTGCTTCTCTGCTTTTTAATTGGAGGATTTAATCTATTTTCATTTAAAGTAATTACTGATAAGGAAGAAGTTACTTCTGCCATATAGCTGTTAGTTTTCTCTGTGTCTTACATATTTTTTGTTACTTAATTGCTCCATAGCCTCTCATTTTTGTATTTACAGTTGACCCTTGAACAACACAGGTTTGAACTGTGTGGAGGGTCAGCACCCCTAACTCTTGTGCTGTTCAAGGGTCAGCTGTAGTTGTTTTTTGTAGGGAACCTTTTTGATTCTTTTGTGTATATTTTTTAGTTATTTTCTTAATGATTACACTTAACATCTTAAAGTTGTAACAGCCTAGTTTGAATAATAGCAACTTAGTTTCATGAGTATACAAACAGTCTGCTTTTATACAACTTTATTCCACTCCCTTTATATTTTAATTGATAAAGTTATATCTTTATACATTGCTTTATTTTACATATATATGATTATTTTATGCATTTGCCTTTTAAGTCATATATTTAAAAAGGAGTTACAAATCAGAAGTTCAGTAATGCTGGCTTTCTATTACCTATGTGATTACCTTTACCACTGTTCTTTATTAGCTTCAAGTTACTGTCTGTTGTTTTTTCATTTCAGCCTGAAGGACTGAGTTTAGTATTTCTTGTAAGACAGGTCTACTAAAAACAAACTACATTAATCTATCTCCCCCTTACAGTAGTCTCTTAAGACATTTACATATACTATAGCCAAAGAAGTATACATAGATTATATCAAATGTTTTTCTCTTCTGTTGATGGAGTAAAACAGTAAGTTCATGGTGGCTGCCTGAGAATCATCATGGGAACTTAATAATAGGCTTTGATCCTAGATTTGTCTATGTAAGCTCCCCAAGTGATTCTAATGTTCATCCTGATTTGGGATTCATTTTTACTTAGAAATTCAGGTGTCACCTTCAGACACTTTATGTATTAAAGTGTATATAATATAAATATATTTATATATAGTATATAGAATATAAACAAGTAGAAAACAGCAAAAATGGTTTGAGATATGACTATTTAGCTGAATTACTGGTTACTATGCACACCAGCCTCATAGCATTTGAAATTCAGAGTTATGTCACAGTAGAATTACATACAAATCTTAGGTCTTCTATATAGCTTGCAAATAGTCAAAATGGCAAGACTGTGCTGTATGCTGGTTTGCTTATCATTGCTGGATATTAATACATGTTATATCATCTAAATGTTTATTAAATACCCATAGAATGAATCTTTGTGTGCCTCATATTAAGCTGTGTTCATATTTGTTATATGATTCTATTTGAATTGAATATTATTAACAGAATATTTCTATTAATCATTAGAGTTTTCTCTGTATTGTACTCTTATTATATTCAGACAACAGAACTCCCCAGTAAGCTGTTAAATCCCTTAAGCAAAAGCACCTACAATCAGTCTCTTTACTAAGTGAATATGTTTGTCATTTAGGTGCCTATGGTTCATGCTTGAAGTTTTAATGACAAAGAATGAAAATAACAGCCATGCCTTTATGAAAAAGATGGCAGAGAACATCAAGCTAACAAAAGATGCCCAGTCTCCAGATGAATCCAAGACAAATGAAGTAAGATATATATTAGGCCAGTAGGTATTAAGATATTACAGGAAAAAATATTATGACCCTTGTCCCACTTGTTTTTCCTAACTATTACATAATAAAATAGATTACAGAATGTTTATTAAAAATATATACTTAGTTTTTACTTTATTTCATTAAATTGAATTCTGTTATTTGAAGAACACTTATTACTTTGAAAAAGATATTAAAACTTCTACAGAGCACAGGAATAAGAAATAGTAAAATTTACATCTATGCTGTCTTTAGAACTTTTAGTAAGAGTTACAGACAAGTAGATATTCCTTTTGTATGTTTCCTTTAGTTTGGTTTGTTGTTTTTAACACATACTTGGCATTCATGTTAAATTAAGATGAAGGAGTCTTTTTTTTGTTGTTTACTAGGAGGCTACATAAGAAGAAATGCCAAATACAAATGCAGAATGTTCAAGGAATAGATAATAACCCCATATTATTGTTTTGATTCGATTTTATATATTGGTTAGAATTGGTACTTGTGGTTATTTTTCACTACTGAAAGCTATATGTGATTTTTTTTTCCTCCCTAGAAACTTTATACAGTGTGTGATGTGGCCCTGTGTGTTATAAATAGTAAAAGTGCTTTGTGCAATGCAGATTCACCAAAGGATCCGGTCCTTCCAATGAAATTTTTTACACAACCTGAAAAGGTAATTTTCTTCCCTTCATTTTTCTACCATACTAAACCTATTTAAATTTGTTACTATCAACCCTAGTGGCAAGTATTGGACTGTCTTGACTACAGAGTAAAACAAAAAACAAAAACAAAAAAAACCTCTGTGAGTTTATCAAGAAATGGGAGATTGTCTTCCAAAGCCTGAAAAATATCATTCTCACCTTACAGAGTAGAGAATACAAATCAAGCTTGGTGGTGGTGTTCCTATGTGAGCTATTCCTTCTGGATATTTCTAATATGTAAGAGGAATTTTCAAATTTCTTAAATTGTTTTCATCTCATTAAAACACTGTTAGTATTTTTTCAGACAAGAAGTAAACAAAATATTTGGTAGAGTATAAATATATATACATCTATATATGAAATAAAATGTTAGAATGAATGGAATTGGTCTTGGCAATTGACAGACCTGGATTAGAATCAACCATTTCTAATTTGAAGGACCTTACACACGTTAACTCTTCTAAGCCTCAATGTCTTCATCTCTAAAATGCAGATGATGATAATACCTGTGAACAATTACTAATATACCTAGGTTTCTAAGAGTTTGTCACAAAGTAAGCATTTAATAAATGGTATTAATAATAAATAGTACATTTATTCTGCTGTCAGCAAATGAAGTTTTCCATGTAAGTAAATTTTTCAGCTAACTAAAGCTCTTTACGTTTTTCCAGCTAATATGGATTAAGAAACTTTTTCAAAAAGAATGCCTTTTATTTATTACCCACTTTAAGGTGGTATTTTAAAGTTTAACTTTCCTGTGCTTTGTTTAAAAAACTATCCTTAGTATTTTTAATTGGAAAAAATAAGGCATTTAAAATTTTCAACAAAAATTTTAATCAGACTTTTAGTACTCAGAATTTACTCTGCCTGGTTTTGATAGGAATAATAAGGATTGCAAAGTTACTTCTGTTCTAATTGAATTTACTGGTCTTTATAAATACTCCTGAGTGAGCTCTTGAATTTAAATTTACTTTATTGTTGACCCAGGACTATCATGACTGGAATAGTACCCAAATAGAATCTTCATACATCATCAAGAATTTAAATTGCTGTTTGTCACTACACCTAATTCTGGTTGTTTTTTGTCTTGCTATGAAACTTAGAATGTCTTTAGCCTTCTTAATAATAATTTCGGTTTTTTTCTGTTTTCAATGATCAGCTTTCCTCATTTCCTTTTCTAATATGTTGCTTTTAATATGGTATAAATCCAGACAGGAGAAAACTAGGCATATTAATATAGTGAGCTTAGAGAAGCTATAGTATATCTTCATGTAACATTTATTTTAGCTACATAAAAGCCTTTGTGGGGAGGAAAAGAAAGATACAGCCTTGCCTAGAACACATGCCAAAAGTGTTATTTCTTTTTATAGGCACATTTAAGCCCTCTGTTCTTTTCTGTGACACTAGTGTGAAGGTAAACTTAATAAAAGAAAAATAATTTTTAAGTGCAATTACTTAAAAATTAATGAACTTCCAGATGGTAGTAAGTCATTTTGCTTCCGTGAGACCATTGTAGTTTACTCATGTGCTATTCCCAGGATAATTAACAGATAGAGGCACCATAGGATCAAATTAAACTCTTATACAGCTATAACTTTCAAAAGTATCATCAGTGTCCACATTTGGTTTAATTCATTTATTAACTGGTTAATATCACTGCAGCCAAAGAACATTATAATTGACTTAATTAGATTTTGATGGTGTATTTACCTTTATGATTTGGACAGTCTACTTATGGTTCTAGGAAACAAAATATTTTTAATTAAAGTAACAGATTTTTTTTCAGTAAGGAGAATTTTCTTGAGATTCTGTGTGGGGTTCTTTTAGTGAATATTAGGTGCCTGATATATGCATAATACGATTTTGGATGCTTTGGGAGCCCCAAAGAAGTAAATTTTAGGGACTTCCCTGGCAGTCCAGAGCTTAAGACGCCATGCTTCCACTGCAGGAGGCATGGCTTCAGTCCCTGGTCGGGGAACTAAGATCCCGTGTGACACGTGGTGTGGCCAAATAAATTTTTTTTTTAAGTATATTTTGGGGCTTCCCTGGTGGTGCAGTGGTTGAGAGTCCGCCTGCCGGTGCAGGGGACACGGGTTCGTGTCACGGTCCGGGAAGATCCCACATGCCACGGAGCAGCTGGGCCCGTGAGCCATGGCCGCTGGGCCTGTGCGTCCGGAGCCTGTGCTCCGCAACGGGAGAGGCCACAACAGTGAGAGGCCTGCATACTGCAAAAAAATAAATAAATAAATTTTATAATGGAGTGGAGAATATAGTTCATTGACTGTTTGCCCTGAACCATATGAAAGAATAGAAGTGTGTTTTATTTAAAATGTGATTTAAGGGAATTCCCTGGCATTCCAGTGGTTAGGACTTTGTGCTTTCACTGACTATGGCCTGGATTCAATTCCTGGTCAGGGAACTAGGCTCCTGCAAGCCACGTGGTGCTGCCCCCCAAAAATGTGATTTAAGTAATTTATATCTGACATTTGACTAAGTCTTGTGTGTCACTGAGTTTATTTTAAAACTAGACTTATGGTATGGTTCATGAAATATGCTTTGATGGTTTGATATGTTTCTTAGCACAAATGAAACTGTTATTGTAAAGCAGAACGCCTTGAAAAGTCTAGTATGGACAATAAAAATATGTTCACTTTTTTTGTTTGTTTTTTTGATAGGACTTCTGTAATGACAAGAGTTATATTTCAGAAGAGACAAGAGTACTTCTGTTAACAGGAAAGGTATTATGTACTAGATAATTGGGGGACCTTTATCTCATGTGCATATTACTTCTGCTATTCTTAGAAATAACCTTTAAATGTCCTCGGATTTTATAGTTCCTGATTCTTAGGGATCATGTTGTGGATTACAGCATCTAAAGCATTTGTTCTCTCAGGCTTTTTTTTTTTTGCCATGAACCACTTTAGAATTACAACCATGTGTTCTCACCAGTACTGGTAGGCTTCAAGTTATTTAGAATTCACAAAGCAGATTTCCCTGAAAAATGGTATAATAAATTTAGATGTGTAAGATAAAGATAATTTTAAAGTACTAATAAGTTAGTTTATATTCTATAAAGGTAATATGACATTTAAAAGAGCAAAGGGAAATTTAATATTTGATAAACAGTGTCTCAACTATTACTATATATATTCAGTAGTTTACCTGTAAGACATTTTATTATGTCTTAATTATTATGTATTTCACTGTTTTAGGGACACTTTTAATTTTGATTGAGCAATAGGAATAATTAAATATTGCATAGTTATTTTTAAGTAGAGGTAATGCTTTTGATTTGTAATTATGTTTAGATATAGTTTTACAGAATTATCGTTTCTAATAAATTTAGGATTTAACTTTCCAAAGCAACAACAGTTCCTGGCCTTAAGCGAAACCGTATCCCTTACATGTGTCTAAATTTGTATGTATTCCTTTCAGTAAGGTATAAAATAACATGCGTATATGTAATTTTTAGCCAAAACCTGCTGGAGTACTAGGTGCGGTAAACAAGCCTTTATCAGCAACGGGAAGGAAACCATATGTTAGAAGCACGGGAGCTGAGACTGGAAGCAATATTAATGTAAATTCAGAGCTGAACCCTTCCACCGGAAATCGATCAAGGCAAATTTTTTCTCCAGTTGTTTTTGTTACTATCACTCACTACTTGGTTCATCTTTCAGTTTCTTTTCTTAAAGCACTGTATCACAAAAATGGACTTTAGGAAACATCTTAGTAAAAAAACAGTAGTGCTAAATTTTAGTATAATTAATGATGGAAGTTGAGAGTGTACTACACATTTTGAAACTATTTAGCATTCTAAATGTGTAGAAAAGTTAAGTGGAAAAACATAAGAATTAGTAATATAGTAAAACTAATTTACATAGAAGTGTGTGTATGTGTTTAAATTTAACACTTAGGAGAACTGAAAATGTAACTCTTTAATTTATATGCTTTTTAATTTTTAACTCAAAATTAGTATAGCATGAGTAGAGATAACATTGTTAACAACATTTTCCACTTATTAAAGATTCCATGTTTGGGACTTCCCTGGTGGTCCAGTGGCTTAGACTGCGCTCGGAATGCACGGGGCCCAGGTTTGATCCCTTGTCAGGGAACTAGATCCCACGTGCCACAACTAAGTTCGCATGCCACAACAAAGACCCTGCATGCCACAACTAAGACCTGACACAGCCAAATAAATAAATATTTTTTAAAGAGATTCCATGTTTTTTGTTTTGTTTTGTTTTTGCGGTATGCGGGCCTCTCACTGCTGTGGCCTCTCCCGTTGCGGAGCACAAGCTCCGGACGCGCAGGCTCAGCGGCCATGGCTCACGGGCCCAGCCGCTCTGCGGCATGTGGGATCCTCCCAGACCGGGTCACGAACCCGTGTCCCCTGCATCAGCAGGCAGACTCCCAACCACTGCGCCACCAGGGAAGCCCAGTGGTGGTGTTTTAAACACATTTTTAGCAGTAGAATCCCAAAACATAAAAAAACTAACGTGGAACATCTGTGGTTTACATAGATGGTGGGGGTCAGACACCTCCCCTACGGCCTCTTCTTGCAGCCCCTTCCCTTGCAGAGCATTAAGAACACAGACTGGAGAAAACTATATGCTCATCTTTTGTATTTTTGCTTTGTTTTAGGCTTTTCCACCCCCAGCAAATAGGCTTATAGAATAGTTGTGCTGTTTGTTGCTTGTCAACTAAGCTTTCTATCTGGTGGTTTTAGGCAGTCATTTCTGCCTTACATTAGTAAGGTAAGATGGAAATCCAAAACTTGATACAGTAGAGCAGTAGTCTGTAACCACAGAAGATCTGAGTCCTGTTAACGTTACTTCACTTGGCCAGGCTTCTAAATCAGCCTAAGCCTCTTTCCTTATTGGTATAGTGAGAGAGTACACTTCCTATTCATGTGGTGAAATAAAGAAGCTTTGGTTTATTTCTCTTCAACAGGGAACAGAGTTCAGAGGCAGCAGAAACTGGAGTTAGTGAAAATGAAGAGAACCCTGTGAGAATTATTTCTGTGACACCTGTAAAGAATATTGACCCAGTAAAGAATAAGGTAAATTTTAAAATTTAACAAGTGGGTTTTTCCCATGGAGATTCTTATTACAGTTTTATGATGGGGTAAGAAACCCACGGTCGACACATTAATACATACTACATACTATACCTGTGTGTATACCACCCCCTGCTATACTTACTGGGCTTCCACTCTACAGAATTCATTCTATATCCACTCTCTTCATTTACCAGAGTTTGTGTGGTCACCTTCTCCCACCCTAGTTCTCCCAATACCTTGAAAGAATAGGAACTGAAGTGTTTTGAGATCTTGTTTTCAAAACTTTATTGACTCCCACCAGGGATCAACACTCTGTTTCTGTTGTTGTTTTGAGTTAAACTTAATGAGCTGACCTTTTTTTTTTTTTTTTTTTTTTTTTTTTTGCGGTATGCGGGCCTCTCACTGTTGTGGCCTCTCCCGTTGCGGAGCACAGGCTCCGGACGCGCAGGCTCAGCGGCCATGGCTCACGGGCTCAGTTGCTCCGCGGCATGTGGGATCCTCCCGGACCAGGGCACGAACCCGTGTCTCCTGCATCGGCAGGCGGACTCTCAACCACTGCACCACCAGGGAAGCCCTGAGCTGACCTTTTTTTTTTTTTTTTTCTTTTGCGGTACGCGGGCCTCTCACTGTTGTGGCCTCTCCCATTGCAGAGCACAGGCTCCGGATGCGCAGGCTCAGCGGCCATGGCTCACGGGCCCAGCCGCTCCGCGGCATGTGGGATCCTCCCGGACCGGGGCACGAACCCGTGTCCCCTGAATCGGCAGGCGGACTCTCAACCACTGCGCCACCAGGGAAGCCCTGACCTTTTAAAATATGTTTGAGTTTTTATTTAACAGCTGCATTCTTGATGGTGTATCTTTTAACTGTGGCCCCGGATATTCTTAACAATTTTTTGGCAGGATAGAAAGGAGTATAACATTGGTAGGAGGATAACCTTCCTCAGTAAGAATGACCTAATACTATTAGTTCCTTTTCTGTAGAATCATGTTCTTGACATACTTTTTTTACCACCCATATATTTATGGTATTAGCAAATGTTTTAGGAGTTATCCTCAGGTACATAAAATATGGGACTATACAGTTATTCCACAGTAGCTGAACTTTTCCTATCCAAACTCATTATCTGAATTCAAACTGAATAGGTAAGGATACATTTTTTAGGTCAGTCTCTATCCATACTCTTGTTTGCTATCTGAACTTCAGTATGTCAGTAAATTTAGGTAACAGGGAACCTCTCACTTTCAAAACTCTTAGAATTCAGAAACCAGTAGATTTAGATATTGTGGGATCCTTCTAGAGAATTAAACATTGAACATATCATGGTTAGATGCAGATATGCATATTGCCACAGATACTTAAACATGCTTACAATATGTATTAAGAGGTGGTACAGGGATGCAAATGTTTTAATCTAGTACAAACATCTGTCTATAACCTTTTCAACCTCTGCTGTAGAACTGTATAGAAGATAAATTGGACATTTAAATTCTAATTTGTGAGGGGCCAAAATATTACTTTGATTGATCTGTAATATTATATTGTTCCAAACACTGTTTTAACTTTTTCATACTTCCAAAGAATGTTTTAACAGATTCACTGTTGCCTGGAGAGACAGGGGTTGTATTTTGACAAAAGCCCAATAGCTTCCCAGTCAGATCTCCCGTAAGTTGATAGGATCATTTCTTTCCAGGGTTTGGTTCTCAGTCTTGCAGGCTCAAAACACTATCTTGTTGTACTAAAAGAAGATAAAATCTAAGAGAGTGTTTCTTGGTAACCAATTTCTCAAAGAGATTGATGCATAAACCAATTTATTAGTTATGTATATAAAAATTATCCAGCAAATTGTATATGCATGTTTACATATCGGAACATTTTCTCCTGTTTTTTACTCTGTGAGCAAAATCAAATGGTAATATGAAGAATGAATAAGGGAGGTGGTTAAAAGAAGAAATAACACATTAACATTCTGTGGAGCACGCAGGCAATACCACCAGTGTTGCCCTTTAGTCTTCTATTTCTTCATGCCTACAGCTGACAACTGATTTCATTTGGCTTTTGCATGAGTTCTTTATACATATTCACATATACATAATGTTCATAAATGTGTAAATATGATCACCTGCATGACTTTTAATAGTCTCCCCCCCCCCCTTTTTTTTTTTTTTGCGGTACATGGGCCTCTCACTGTTGTGGCCTCTCCCGTTGCGGAGCACAGGCTCCGGATGCTCAGGCCCAGCGGCCATGGCCCACGGCCCCAGCCGCTCCGCGGCATGTGGGATCTTCCCGGACCAGGACACGAACCCGCCTCCCCTGCATCGGCAGGCGGACTCTCAACCACTGCACCACCAGGGAAGCCCTTTTTTTCCCCCTTTTAAACAGCCTTATCTGTGTGTTCAATTTTTTCTCTACAGTGTTATCATTTTCATGTTTGTAGACACATAAATACTTCCTTTTCCCTGTTCTTTGTCACTACAATGTTGCCTTAAATTTACTGGTGATTTTATTTCTAGAGGCTAATAAGTTCTAGCAGTGGGAATGCTAGGTCAAGGAGTAAATATACTAGAGATGTTAGATATTTTCATATTGTTTTCTTCGAAAATTAGAACACTTGACATTTCTACCAGCAGGGTACTTTTTTCTCTATATAGCCACTAACAACAGGTTTTATAGTTCTTTTGAATTTTTTTCAGTTTAAAGTATCAAAACTAATACCCCACTATTGTTTTACTTTATATTTCTCTGACGATCAGTATATTTGTTGACCATTTGGATGTACTCTTGTGTGAACTGCCTGTTCATATTTGCCCGTTTTTAAATTATCTTTTTCTTGTTTAACTCAACGTTTTTTTTTTTTTTCTTTTGGCCATGCCATGCGCCTTGCAGGAAATTCGCTGACCAGGGATTGAACCCAGGCCATGGTAGTGAAAGCCTGGAATCCTAACCACTAGGCCACCAGGGAACTCCCTAACTCAACGTCTGATACTGTAGTAGTTTTACCTTCTTGTTAACATTCTTGCTCCCTTCCAATCTCATCACCAAATATAGCAGCCAGTGTGATCTTTTAAAAATATAATTTGGATTATGTTTGTCCTCTATTTAAAGTTCATCAATGACTTTTATTAGCACTTAGAATAAAATCAGATTTCTTAAATGTCCCATAAGGCATTCATGATCTGGCCCATGCCTGCTTCTCTTGCCTTATACCAGTCTCACATCACTTCAAGTTCCTTAAATCTTCCAAGCTCTTTCCTTCTTCAGGTACTTCATGCTGCCTCTTCCATCTGTCTAAAATACTTCACTTTTCATGTGATAAGTCCTGCTTTGATATTGTTTAATAAATATTCCCCAGAAGAACCAGTGAGAAATCAATGTTTCCTCTTTTTTTTTTTCCTGAATGCCCTTTTCTTTAATCTCTTAGCACTTAGGGTAATCTGTACTTAAATGTTTGTTTACTCTTTAAAAAATTAGTCACCTACTATCCTCATCTGTTTGAGGACAGGAAAAATAACAGTTTTGTTCCCCAATCTATGCCCAGCAGCCACTGCACCTAACAGGCATTCAGTTGAATGGTTTCTACTTCAAGTTTAACCACACTTAGTTGCTTTTATTGACCCTTCTTATTTTGCCCAGGAATCTCCATCTTTTTCCAGGGTGCCTTCGCATGTCTTTTCTCTGATCCATTTTGTATTGTTTTACAGTTTAAATCCTGTGGACCACCTTACTCTTGTTCCCTTATGATGATTTTTGTAACACGACTCTGCACATCCCAAGAGGGTGAAAGAAGTAGGAGTTGTCATTCTCATTAGCTCATCATCCTGGAAGGATGGATTTAAGTCTAGCTGCCCATGTTAAAGGCTCTGATACTGTCTTTTAAGATAAGGTTTACTTTAATGTTAATCCTCAACATGAAACACTGATTTGTGGATTTTCTAATTTAAGATACTACTTTCACGAGTTTTCATTTAAGTAAATTTTCTTGAAACATGAAAGATTTATATGTGTTTCCCTGGTCATTGAAAACATTTTTTTGGGAAATGAAAATTAATTAATTGAAAAGATAAAGTCTCATTTTTTGGGTGAGGATAGTGTTCCTTTGTTTCCCTTGAATCAGTTAAAACTATTATAATTGGGGCTTCCCTGGTGGCACAGTGTTTGAGAGTCCGCCTGCCGATGTAGGGGATGCGGGTTCGTGCCCCGGTCCGGGAAGATCCCACATGCCGCGGAGCAGCTGGGCTCGTGGGCCATGGCTGCTGAGCCTGCGCATCCGGAGCCTGTGCTCCGCAACGGGAGAGGCCACAGCAGTGAGAGGCCCGTGTACCACAGAAAAACAACAGCAACAACAAAAAAACTATTATAATGGACTCCTAAATATCATACATATAACAGTCACTTTCATTCTGAAAACTATTATTCCTCCTGATGTCAATTATGTCTCTTATATTAAAATGGAATTTTATTCTTTGAACATTTTAGATGACAGTATGTAATATATATGCCAAACAAAGAGGAAAAAAGAGAATGTTCAGAAAAAAGTAGAAGGTTAATGATTGATAAAGTAAAAAGACAAAAGGTAGAATGAATGAGTGGAGATATTAAAGAACTTTGTGTCACAGAACTACAAAGATTATTATAGTTAGATGCATCATAGAGAAAGAAAATAACATTGAATTATGAAAACATCCCTCCTCTTTTGAAAAGTGATACATTAAGAGCATACCACAATAAAAAGGACCTTTTCATTTAAAATGGCTGTGAAAGCAAAACTAAGTTTTCTCTTATATAGCTGCCTATGCACTTCAGTAAGCATTTATTGAGTATATTATATATGCCAAGGACTATGGTAGGCACCTCGTTCAGTCCTTACACTTAAGGAGTTTACATTCTTCATGGGATGTAGGCAGTTAATGAGAAGCTCTGGAATTCCAACTCTTTTAAAATACTTGCAGAATGCTGCTTTCTCGTATAGATCAGTGATATTTAAGGAATTTATGTTCATAGAATTGTTTTCTTCTCTTTTAGGAGATTAATTCTGATCAGGCTGCCCAGGGCAACATCAGCAGTGACCGAGGAAAGAAAAGAACAGTAACAGCAGCTGGTGCAGAGAATATCCAACAGAAAACAGATGAGAAAGTAGATGAATCAGGACCACCTGCCCCTTCAAAACCCAGGAGAGGACGTCGACCCAAGTCTGAATCTCAGGGCAATGCAACCAGAAATGATGATATAAATAAACCTCTTAGCAAGGGAAGAAAGAGAGCCGCAGTCAATCAGGAAAGCCCTGGAGGTTTGGAAGCAGGTAATGCCAAAGCACCCAAACTGCAAGACATAGCCAAAAAGGCAGCACCAGCAGAGAGACAAATTGACTTACAAAGGTAACGTACACCATTCTTTCTGAACTTTGAATTTAGACATCTTGTTTTAATCCTAGTTGCCAGTCACCCCCAAACACCTAGGCATTTGGGAGTGAAAACTTCCCCTGGTTTTCCTGAGTAAGTTATGGTGGCATTTGCTTTTATCTCATAACTTTTAGGACAACAATTTGAAGAGAGATCTCCTTGTTTTCTTTGGTTAATTTTTAATTAGGATGTGGTTTTTGATGTTTCTATTTATTAGCAAGGATAACATTGTCTTGGTCTCCCTCACATAGTTGCATGGGGTTTTCTAAATATAAACGGCTACCTTTTTGATACAGAGATCCCAGAGTGGAATAGATAGATGTCATGGCATGCTCTTTAATTCCACTTGTTACAGTAAATTTTAATATAAGTCAGCAACTTACCTCTCCCCGACTCTCCCCAATGGGAATAACCTCACAGCTACTCATCTTTGATCATGTTTGTGTTGGGATTTGGTGCCCCAATTGGAGATCTAGAAGTTGGCTCCTTACGTGGTCTACAATTAGAACTTAGCTCTACACTGCTTCTTTTTCCTTATATACCTATACCTAATTAATCTCCCCCCCTGAATTAGATTGTAAGATTCTGAGTTCCTTCTAGGAAAGAACCAGCTCTGATCATGTCAGGACACCCTCACCATCCTGCTTCAATATTTTTATAAAGTACAGTGTTGCTAAGGCCTATGTGTTTGTAAGTACATTTTTTAAAATTACCATTTTTGAAATTTGTGAGTTTGAGGCTACTAAATTTTCTTAAATTTTAAGTGTCTCTGAGTACCTTTTTCAACATCTCATGGCAGCTGATCCAGGCCCAAACCTGACTAAGTAATGGGTGTTTCTTCTACTTAGTCACTTCTACTTTTATGGACTAAAAGTGTAGTAAGTAAAGCCAGTATTGGGGGCAAATTTATTATTTTTCTCCTCAAACCTGGACCTTTGACCTGGAACAACATACTTAACCTTGGCCTCCTTTTCTTCATCATTAAGGCAGTATGATAATACCTTCCTCAAAGGACTGTTCCAAGAATTAAATGTTCATTAAATATAAAGCACTTAACAAAATGCCTTGTACAGAATAAATGCTCAGTAATTATTTTAACCATTGTTTTGAATTCTAGTTGCTTTACCTCTTAATTAATATATGTTTAGTTATACAAAAGCTGAACAAATTTCATTGGAGATTGTCAGACTTTTCTTAAGGGTTTCTAGAATTCTAGCCATTCTTCACCCACATAAAATAGTACTGATCATCACACCCAGGCCACCTGAGCCACCTCTCCTTACCTCTCATATGCTGTCCTTTTGCCATCTAACCAAAATATGCAGGCACTTACTTGGACCCTGAAAACGTTTTCAGTAGCAACCAACCTTGTCTCTGAAAGTGAGCATTGTAAAACCCACTGCTCTGCTTTTAGTTACACCATTTGCCCCAAAAGCATTAAACAAACCAACAAAAATGGCTTACATGGCAGAGACTGGTCTTGATTAAAAATGGCCTTGGGCCTTTTAAAAACTCTTAAAACATCTTTTTTAAGAGTGAAAAGACACTTTAGAAGTCTTAAGTATGCCAGTTAGTAGATCAGTGGGGCAATGTGTTATCCAAAATACAGAATTCTTTGATGGTTTTATATTCTCAGTGAAGTTAGATGGTTAAATTTGTTGTTCCTATAACACCGTACTTCAGTAAAACAGAGCAAAGATTTTGCGCACATATTTCAGAAACTTCTGGTTGAATTACTGACTACTAATTCGTGGCTAACAAAACATAGAAGGACATTCTGAAACTTTCTCCCAAGCTTCCTTTTGTCTTTTGCATTCTTTCCTGAATCGAATATACAACTCTGCCCTTAAATTCTAGCATTATAACTTCGGCTTGGAAACCTAACTTACTCCAGAAACTCTGTATTACTCATGATAGCCTCTTGCATAGGATCGAATGCGTTATAGGCACATGAGTATTGCTCCTTATACTTCTCATTTGTTCTTCTAACAAATACGGACAGATTAAACTGCCCGCATTGTGCTGGATGTTGGCAGTACAAAAGTATCCAAAATGGTGGGTTCTTGCCCTCAAAGAATATACTTCCCCAGCTTATCAATTCCAGAATAGAGCAGAAAACTTTCACTTTAGGTCTACTGATTGATAAAAGTATAAGAATTAGTTTTTATTACTATGTAAAACAATGAAATTCTGACTTATGCCACAATATGGATGGGCCTTAAGGACATTATGCTAAGTGAAATAAGCCAGACCCCAAAGGACAAATAACTGTATGACTCCACTTCTATGAGATACGAGAGTAGTCAAACTCATAGAGACAGAATGAGGTAGTTGCCAGGGAGAGCGGGAGGAGAGAATAGGCATTACTATTTAATGGGTACAGAGTTTCAGTTTGGAAGATGAAAATATTCTAGAGATGAATGGCAGTGATTTATGTTACATATATTTTATTTCACTTAAAAAATTGCTACATAAGATTAATAATAGCTGACACTAATATAATGCTTATTATGAGCCAGGCTCAATTCTAAGCTCTTTGTTAACCTATTAAATGCTTAAAACATCTCTACATGGGTAAGT
This sequence comes from Kogia breviceps, assembly GCF_026419965.1. Lineage (NCBI taxonomy): Eukaryota > Metazoa > Chordata > Mammalia > Artiodactyla > Physeteridae > Kogia > Kogia breviceps. Next base: position 83,874,897 of record NC_081315.1, read on the forward strand.
ACTATCATTATCCCCAGTTTATAAAGAGGAGAGAACCAGGAATAGAGAGTCCATGTAGTTTTTGGTCCTTTGCTTATATAAATAGTGGAGGCAGCATTAAAACCAGGCAGTGTCACTCTGGAGTCCACACTATATTGTACTTTAAGGTAAAATTAAGTCTTAATTCTACAGGAACTATATATACATGCACACAAAACTAGTTTAACAGAGGATGCTTTGAAAATATTTACTTCCATATTTTAAATAGCTAATGTAGTTAATATATGTGGTAGTTTCCATGAAATGGAAAATCTTTGCATATAGTTTATTATTTATAATTATTACATAAGAAGCTAGTTTATTTAAAGTAATCGTAGGTTAAACTAAACAACAACTATAGCCATCTTTTTAACCTATTTCAGAGTCCATGCAAACAAAAGCTAAAGTATTTTAGCTTCAGAGAGGGAAAGAACCAGGAGAGATCAGATGTTCTTGAATTCAAGTGGCAAACTTAAGTGAAACACCTAATGCTATAAGAACATTGAAAGACCGTAGTGAATATTAGGTAGAATAATGTACGGGGTATTTGCAATGGTGCTTGGCATGTATATTGGTAGAAATAATAGTGATAATAAGGAAAGGTTGTTGAATGTATATTTGCCTTGCCAACAATCATTATGAAGCAAGTACAACCCTATCTTAGGGATAAGGGAGTTAGACCTGAAAAAATTACTTTCTCAGGCCACCTGGCCAGTGCTACACAGAACAGGGTTGTGAATCCAGGCTGTCCCCCTTATTAACCGCCTTACTGTACTGCTAACAGTGGCAGCTGCGGTTATGTTTCTCCTCTAAACTATGAACGTTCACAACTCTATTATTTTTCTTTTCTCTTAATGTGTAAAAGGAAATGTTTTAAGGTATAGTAACCACCAAGTGATGGAATAGACAGGCACACTAAAACAAAAGTTCCTTGTTTGTGACTCAGCTGTTCTAACCATCCTTCAACTTGAGGAGAAAACGTTGAATGGTCAAAATCCTGAAGGTGCCAGCTTTATTTTTATTTCATGGGAAACTATATAGCTTTCACCTTCCTACAAGATTCTAAACATACTTTTGATCAACCGAAGGTATTTACCTATGACTGATTTGACATCTCACCTGTATTTTCCTGAGACCTGGTAAGGATTAGATACAGGTTAAAGCCACCTGATTGAATAATTCTGAATACAGAGCTAATATAACACCTTGAGTCATCCTTTAAGGTTATCATTACACTGTGAACCATCTCATTAGTAAAAGAAGAAACAGGGTTGCCAAAGCTGAGAGCCATCAAGCACCGCATTTCTGAGCTAAGGATGAACCCAGAATGGTAGGAACAGCTCACTTATTGCCCTGGCAACTTGAAGCATAGCCTAGAGTCCTTGCATTGTGGAACCAGATCTGGATCTGGATCACTGCACTAAAGTAGTTTACCCCTGGATTTTCAGCTTGAATGCAAGCCTTTGAGAAATAAGGCCCAGCACCCTTGTGCTTCTCTGTGGCCCTGCTTTCTAACACTACTTCATCTGTCTTTTCCTTTACCTTGCATTATTCTTCACACATTTTACTTGCTTGCTTTCTCACCTCCCTGATGGTCAGTTCCTGCACTGGTCACAACTGTCCCTACATGAACATCTGAAAAGAGCCTTTCCTGACATTACCCTCCCTTCTTTACTCCACGTGCTCCTTTGTAGATCTGTCTGAATACAAGATGATCTCAAGGCAGTCAGTCTACACTGTATACTAGGACCACCTCCAGAAAACTTGCCCATTTTTATTACTTGGTATTTATACTCATCATATTGTATGATTATTTCAACTTTATTATTAAATAATTAATGAAAACCATTTTTGAGGCCCTAGTATATTCTGGCCACAGTCTAGATGCTTTACGTTTGTAACCTCATTAATCCTTCAGCCCTATAAAAGTAGAACCTTGATAAATGGTAGCCTCTACAGTCATTTAAATACCATAGCAATCACTTATGTGTAGCAAATGCACACCCCTCTAGAATTCCTCTTACTAGGTCCTCTCACTGACATTAGGTAAATAATTTTTAGTACGACTCCTACTTATATACTTTATTAATTCAAGGATAGATATGTTATTCCACCAAAATACAAAAACTGTGTACAGAAATTTCCTGGCATAGAATTTACTTAATCTGGGAGTTCATACATTTTAACTTGTAAACTTAACTGTAGGATTTTTAGATCCCTCTGGATTTTTGCAGTAAATCTATTCCATCAGAGGTTGTGTGTGTGTGTTTGTGTTTGTGTGCATGCACGCACCAGTAAATGTTCCTGTTTATATTTGGGGCTGCATTTGGAATTGTTACTTCTTTTCAGAAAATTCCTTGAATTTACCCTGTAAATTTATGAAAATCAGCCATTTGTATACTATCGTCGGGAAGTAGTATCTGAACAACTGGACACTTAATGTTGGCTTCCTGAGTTTGGGAATGGAGGATTCATCATCATTTCAGTTGTTTATTTACTTGCTTTTCCTTTGTTTTTGAATGATTATTCAAATGGCAAACAATTCCAAATATTTTGCATTGAAAATGTGTTTTTATAGGTCTGCTGATTCTTGAGTATGTTTTATTTGAGGCCAAATTCTTCCATGAAAAAGAAAATATCGATAAACACCAGTGGAGACACAGTCGTTAAACTTGGGACTTAAGGGGAAACTGTGAATTTAAGGAAGTTACCTATAGGATAACAGACTATAGTTTTCCCATCTTTGGATTAATATGTTTCGCTTAGTATGCTTAATATTGGAGTGTTCAAGAATCTTGGAATTTCTATTTTTTTTTACACAAAGGATTTCCCGTTTTCCTGTGCTCATTTGTATATTGAGAGTTTCCTCACATCACATGGGTTTGTATCTTAAAAGTATCCCCTAAGTGTGTTTCCTCATGTATTAAACAACCGTGTATTAGTTTAATATGAATATTCTTCAGTAACAAGTGAATTTTTATCAAAATAATATGAAATTTTTCAGAAGCCAAGTGCTCGGAAGTGATGGCGATTCACTTTGGGACATAGAATCAAGTCCAGGAAATTCTTCCAGTGATCTGGATCGTTTAAAAGTCTGTGAGAGCAGCCAGGAAGATACTGAGGACTCAGAGCTAGTAAAGGGAAGCTTCCTGAAGGTGCAGCAGGCAGCTTGTAGAGGATTCTTTGATATCATATTATTAAATTTTATCTATTATAACAAATTAATTTAATACTATGTAAGAATCTTAATCACTAGTTTTTTTTGGTTAGCATTGTTATCTTTATTAGAAGGTATATGTTATGTTGGGGTTTGGGAATATAAGTAAACAGCCCCCTTATCTTTCTCTCCCAAGTTTGGAATTGTTAAAAAGGAGATACCATCTTAATACTGATGTGGCTGATTAAAAATGTGGAATGACAGGGAGTTCCCTGGTGGCCTAGTGGTTAGGATTCTGGGCTTTCACTGCCCTGGCTCGGGTTTGATCCCTGGTTTGGGAACTGAGATCCCACAAGCCACACTCCCCCCCACCTCCCACCCAAATGTGGAATGACATAGGCCAGGTAACTACTAATGCCTTGCCCCTAAATTGAACAACCTCAAGCAGACCAGAACACACCTTTTGGAGGCAAAGGAGAACAAATCTAGACAAGACCAAATCCCAGTATGCTCAGTTTTTCCTTTCCCCACCCCCTCACCCATTAGAGGGGTTCTTCCTCCTCCAAGAGAGGAGTAGGTGAGGGGAGAAGAGAAAGAGACCCTATCCCACTACTTCATGCTTCCAGAGGTCATAATTTTCCCTCCCTATTAGGGAAATAGGATCAGTGGGGCATTTCTCTTAACAGAATTAAGCTAAATTTTCCTCCTTTTTTTAGTACACTAAAGAACAGAACTTATTTTGCTGCTTTTAAATTCATTTGCCATAGTGTCTAGTAATTTTTCTACTACATAATTTTGAAAGTATTAATTAAAAATCACAATTACTTCAAATAGCTTTTAGTGTTTTATTGTAGTAATAAACAGATTGGGCACTGGGTAGCAATGCTTAATGATTGAAAATAAAAACTACTTCATTGTTAGGGAAAGATTCCTAAATCAACTAAAGTGTCACATGAACAATGAAAAAATATTTTCAGATTTTAGATAATAACTATAGAAATGAAATAATCTGTGTACGGTTTGTTTTCCTGTTTATATCTTTTCTAACATTGCTTTCTTCTACTCCTATCCCCAAGGTAAAAAGAAAATTCATTTGCAAAGGGAGAAAATGAAGGCCAAACAAAAGCAGGCTCTAGCTTCTGCAAAAACTTGGATTCAGAATGACCCTGAACAGAAAATGAAGTTAACTTCAAAACACACTTTCTGCCTTGAAAACTGAAAAAAGCTATTACTTCCTTTTTTCACTTGACCACAAGTCCTTTGATGGAAATGTACAGCAGAAACTCTTGAGAGAGAGGCTAAAAGCAACTCTGTTCTACCCTCCCCCCAGACTTTTCTTATGAAAAGTCAATAATTAAGCAAATTGCTTAACACTTGGTTCCAGTTCCTGCATATCTGGAGTTTAACAGCATAATACACCATTAATTTCCATGCTGCAGTCTTTATTTTAAAGAAATTAATAGGATGTCCTTACACTGACAGTGAGAATTCATCAATTTTAGAGCCAGGAATTTCCCATGTTACACAAGAAAAAAATAGAAGTCTACTGAATTAATTTTTTAGAAGAAAAGAGATCAGATTAAATATTTCTTTGTCTTTCCTTTTGGAAACTTTTATGTATAATTCTTTCTGCCTGCCTACTTTTCTGCAAAATGAGATGTACAGATTTCAGTTCCCTGCTATGAAAAGTGATGTGGTGGCAATTTTATAAATGTTGCTTTCTGATTTTTATCAGAGTGAGAAAATAATTAAAATTATTGATTTCATATCACTTCATATTTTGATTTCCCCTCCATTTTAGTTTAATATAATTTGCAATAAATGTACATATTGTTGTTTCATAAAGCATATCACTTTAAAGTGGTTTTTACTCCTGTGATTATGTTGGAATATTTGGAATTTTAAAGGAGTAAAGACTGTCCAGCATTTGGTTTTATAATGTTTGTCACCAGATTTTTATTATTGATGTAAAAAAAAAAAAAAGTCAATTTTTTTAAATAGTTGGACTCTGGCAGCTTTGTAAGGAAAGTGGGAGGAGTTTAGGATTGCTATCAGTTTTCAGCATTGTGCTATTGGGAAGTAAGTGCTTTGCTTTTTGTCTGCCAGTCCGGGCTCCGTTTTTATGTTTATTTTAGAAAACAACTGTTGCATCAATATATTGTTTCTTGGCATTGTTCAGCATAGGTAATGTGTGCACTTTTTGTGTACACATTCATATTTAAGTTTTTTGCATAAAATAAATGCTTCTAGATGTCATATGGTAGTCTTTTTTAATCTTTTTATATTATGTTTTCTTGTGAAATTTTTTATGTAAAAGGGCTAAAGTCATAAAGAAACAAGGAACATGATTACAGTCAACTCTCCATTATCTATATAAAATAGTGACTGCCTCAGGTTTTAGATTTTCCAGTAATCATAAAATTAAAATAATGAAGGCATACCGTAAGAGCTAATTCAGGAGGAACTTGAGATTGGTCCTTTCTCACGCCCAGAGTTATCACCTGCCCCCATTCTCCACTTTATGCTGTGCCCTTCCCCCTAAGCCCTATCTGAATGTGCTCAGTGTCCTTGCACACACCTATCATGGGTTCGAGGGCATAAACGTTTGTGTGATAACTTGGTCTTGACAGGCTGTAGTCTACATGATATGTAAACCAAACGGTGAACGTGAGCTGTGTCCAAAAAAAAAAAAAAGGATTATGTTAAATGCGAAATTTTCTGGTAGTAAATGTCACTTATGTTCTCATAGGTAATCAAGAGTTGGCTGTATACTGACTGAGTGAAAGATGGGTAATTCTTTTAAATATGCATATACATACACATTTAAGTATTGGATGATGGCTAGGGAACAGTGGATACCAGTGATAGAAAATAATATCTTTGAAAGGGCAGAAAGAGCTCTACTCTTCCTTATTGCCTCTTCATAACCCTTTAGAAGGAAAGTATAAAATACTGCCTCCGGCATGCTGAAAAAGAGTACCTATGCATAAGCATCAGAGAGGTCCCTCGAGCAATCAGTGGGCTTGTTCTGTTTAGATTCTGAAGCTCTCTTAGAATCAGACAGCTTGATTCTTAAAGGCCACCAATTTGCCACCAATAAAAAGCACACTGGTAGGGCCTTCTGTCTTTCATCTATCTCCTTTTAACTAATTACCCAGCATCATAGCTGTCTCGATTACCTAGCGTGAAGTCATATTTAACATAATGTAGCAGACCATTCCCATCAGTTATGGCTGCTTAGATTTTTGCAAGAGAGGAGTTAGCTAAAAGGATCTGGTCCACATACATATGTAAATGGCCCACCCCTGATTTTTTAATATAAGCAAGTATTTGGCACTAAGGGATGGGAGAGTAGGATGATAGACTGAGCTGATGGGGAGGGACTTGTTTAAGGGAAACTTGTCATTTTTCCTTTGAAAAAGGAAAAAGTAAAAATCCCTTAGTAATTTGGTATTCACATCTCAGAGAAATACAACACAAAGTGCAGACTTACATTTGAGAATTAATGTTAACCCTTTGTGTCTAGTTTGAAGCTTCTTGTATTTGTCTAAAACTACAAGCCAGAATTTTGTATCTCCTTTGATAAAAAGTGTGTATAATGTAAAGTAGTTTTGCATATTCTTGTGCTGCACATGGGCTTAATTTTTTTAAAAAATTTTTAAAGACTTGAAGAGAACCTTGTAATTTGTGTAAATGACAAGTGTAAAATCCTACCATAAAATGCTAAAAATATGCATTGTTTCAAATAAAACCAAGAAATGCAGCATTATATAGTAGTGTGGAACCCTGAATATTCATGAACCCCCTTGGTATGTCACAAGCTGATAAAATGTCTTTGCATATTTTGTTTAGATTCTGGAGTTTGCACATAAGGGATCAAATGCCACCTTCGAACTTCCTGACTACATACTCTGATCTGGCTTACAGTGACTGGGGGAGAACAAAATGATAGATGATAAATTCTTATGGACATTTGGGAAATTTTAGAAATTGTTTAAGAACTTAAAAGTGGCCTTCCATTCATACTATCTATGGATACATACATCTATTTATCGCAAATCCTGGACATGCACATTTAGTTCAAAAACTAGTTCACAGAGAGCAAACATTACATATATGTATCTGGAATAAGAGATGAACAGAATGAGAAGTAAGAGAAGCTATCATGACTGGTTATGTATTTTACCCTGAATGGGATTATCATTCCACACTTGGGATACTTTTATTCACATGAGTAACCGTCAGTAGAAACCACTGGTGACCAACAAGTCTCTAGCAGTCTGACGAGCTTTGCAGCGTGCCTAAATAATGATGGCTTTGTCTACAAGAAGTTTAAAGTTTGCTGCAAGCCAGCAACAGTGGAAATCAATGGAAATGAGTGTACATAAACACTGAGCCTGTGAACTAGAGCTCCGGCTTTTCATTCCCATTTAAGAGTAATAATAACCACTTATCTTGTGCCTGTTTCGAAGTCCAACAGGAACATGTACAAAGTACCATTTCTAAGGAACATGGGCCAGGCTGGTTGGTGATCAGGACTTCAAATTTTGGGGTATTTCTCAAATAACGTTTTTTAATCAATGCTAATTACAACTTAAGGCACTTTCCTCCCCTTCCTTCTCTAGTTACTCCTTTTCTCTAGCAAAGACCATGCATCCTTTTAAGAAACAGCACTGAATGCGTTCTTCCGGGAGAAGCTTGAAAAACAATCAACTGGAGGTCAGTTACACACAGAAGGATTGCCATAGTTCAAGGTCCAGATCTGTGGAAGCCAGTAAGAAAGTGTAAGGGTCGGAGGTAACCATTCTGTACAGACTGGGCTCATTGGCAGGGAGGACTAGCAATATAAAGCAAATGGCACAACACGGGCATATATGGCTGTTCAGGTGTCCACTGCCTGGACCTCATAGATGCTGTAGAAGCAGAAAATCCTTACCTTTTCTAGAGAAGTGTTAATTCTGAGAACTGTTTTGAGCACGTAGGCCCCTAAAGTGATTGGGCTGAGCAAGCCACCCGCGTCCGGATTAGCTGGACCTGATGCAGGAGTCAGTTCTCCAGACTGAGGGCCCCCTGGAAGGAGGTGACCATAAGGGTGGGCTGGGGACAGATTAGAAGACAGCTCTTTCAGCAGCATGAACACCACTTGAACACTTCCCTTGTACAAAACATTGCTCTATTCACAGAGTCTGAAATACCTGGTCCCAGTCCCCAAACCTTGGTTGTCCACCATCGTGAGTGCACCCCCACCTCAAGCACAAATTCTGGTGTGTTGATAATTCCTGTGGCTTCTTTGGACAAACTAGGGATTTAGTGAGCTTCTCCAAGAATCAAATTTTGATGGGGACCCAGGCAGCACCCCTCAAAGCACCCATTTTAGTTTTATTCTGAGCCTTTTTGAGAGATTACGCTGGTGGCCACCCAACCCAAAAAAACGCCTGAAACCCTTTCCCTCCCAGGAAGGTCTTGACAGTTTTGCCATCCGGTTTCACCTGGCATGTGGTGGACTGTATCCTCCAAGAGAAAGGTCAGCTGCAGAGACAAAAGAGTAACCTGCCCCTTTGCCACCCACCGCAGGTTAAGAGCTGAAAGGCAGAAGGCTGGTACCCTTAAAACTACCTTACTTGTGACTATTTTATGAGCAGGCTCTTTTAAATGCTATACATAGAGTCGGCCCAGGAGTCCAGGGTCTCTGCATTCATTGCCCATTTGGAAGCTTGGCCTGCCCAGGGAAGCTTATAATTATGTGCAGCAGCGCCTGCCTCTTTCTAGAAGTCTGTTACATCATTTGCTGATGATGTAATCAAGTCTCCTTATTCCACCTTTTCATCACAATGGTAACTAACATAAATGGCAATGAAGTGTTCGTTCAAAGGCCTGATCTTCAATTGATGCGTGATTTCTCTCACTGATAATTTTGGTGTTGTGTTTTGAAGGTCACAGCTACCTAAATTTTACAGTTCCTATGGAAGGATGAAGGACATTACAAATATTCCACAATTAAGTGGAAAAAAGAAGAAAGCCACACACCAATCAAGACAAGAAAAAGAAATAAAAGGTATTCAGATTGGTAGGGAAGAGGTAGAATTGTCATTCCATGCAGATGACATACTATATATAGAAAACGCTAAAGACTCCACACAAAAACTACTAGAACTGATCAACAAATTCAGCAAGGTAACAGGATACAAAATTAACATACAGAAATTGTTTGCATTTCTTTACACTAACAATGAAATGTCAGAAAGGAAATGTAAACAAACAATCCCTTTTAAAATCACGTCAAAAAAAAAAAAAAAGAAACTTCAGGATAAACCTCACCAAGGAGGTGAAAGACTTATATGCTGAGAACTAGAAAACACTAATAAAGGAAACTGAAGATGATTCAAAGAAGTGGAAAGATATCCCATGCTCCTAGAGTGGAAGAATTAATGTTGTTAAAATGGCCATACCACCCAAAGCAATCTACAGATTTAATGAGATTCCTATCAAATTACCCATGACATTTTTCATAGAACTGGAAAAAATAATCCTAAATTTTATATAGAACCATAAAAGACCCATAATTGCCAAAGCAATCCTGAGGGAAAACAACAAAGCAGGAGGCATAATCCTCCCAGACTTTAGACAATACTACAAAGCTACAGTAATCAAAACAGTGTGGTACTGAAACAAAAACAAACATGGATCAATGGAACAGAACAGAGAGCTCAGAAATAAACCCACACACCTGTGGTCAATTAGTCTTCGACAAAGGAGGCACGACTATACAATGGAGAAAAGATAGTCTCTTTAGCAAGTGGTGTTGGGAAGGTTGGAAAGCTGCATGCAAATCAATGAAGTTATAACACACCCTCACACCATACACAAAAATAAACTCAAAATGTCTTAAAGATTTAAATATAAGACATGACACCATAAAACTCCTACAAGAGAACATAGGCAAAACATTCTCTGACATAAATCATGCCAATGTTTTCTTAAGTCAATCTCCCAAGGCAATAGAAATAAAAGCAAAAATAAATAAATGGGACCTAATCAAACGTATAACCTTTTGCACAGCAAAGGAAACCATGAACAAAATGAAAAGACAACCTACGGACTGGGAGAAAATATTTGCAAATGATGCGACCGACAAGGGCTTAATTCCCAAAATACACAAACAGCCCAATAACAAAAAAACAACCCAATCAAAAAATGGGCAGAAGACCTAAATAGACATTTTTCCAAAGAAGACATACAGATGGCCAATAGGCACATGAAAAGATGCTCAACATCACTAATTATTAGAAAAATGCAAATCAAAACTACAATGAGGTATCACCTCACACCAGTCAGAATGGCCATCACTAACAAGTCTACAAATAATAAATGCTGGAGAGGGTGTGGAGAAAAGGGAACCCTCCTACACTGTTGGTGGGAATGTAAATTAGTGCAGCCACTATGGAAAACAGTGTGGTGGTTCCTTAAGAAGCTAAAAATAGAGTTACCATAAGATCCAGCAATCCCACTCCTGGGCATGTATCAGGAAAAAACTCTAATTCAAAAATATACATGTACCCCTATGTTCATAGCAGCACTATTTACAAAAGCCAAGACATGGAAACAACCTACATGTCCATCGACGGATGGATAAAGATGTGGTACACACACACACACACACACACACACACACACACACACACACACACACACACACACAAATGGAATATTACTCAGCCATACAAAAAGAACGAAATAATGCCATTTGCAGCAACATGGATGGACCTACGGATTATCATACTATTCAAAGTAAGTCATAAAGAGAAAGACAAATACCGTATGATATCACTTATATGTGGAATCTAAAATACGACACAAATGACGTGTGAAACAGAAACAGACCCACAAATATAGAGAAGAGACTTGTGGTTGCCAAGGGGAGGGCGAGGGAGGGATTGGGAGTCTGGGATTAGCAGATGCAAACTATTATATATAGAATGGATAAACAAGGTCCTACTATATAACACAGGGAAATATATTCAACATCCTGTGATAAACCATAATGGAAAAGAATATGAAAAAGAATATATATATGTATGTATAACTGAATCACTTTGCTGTACAGCTAAAACTAACAGAACATTGTAAATCAACTATACTTAAATAAAATTTTAAAAAAGAAGAAAGCCATTTTGTGCAAACCCATGGCCTTCACTGCCATATTTGGCTTTGGGGAGAACAGGGTTGTGAAAGTGTGAAGGAGCAGATTAGAAAGCTTTCTGGCTGTGTTCACTTTCATTTTAATATCCCTGCTTATAATTAATATTTTTTAATAATAGTTGAGCAGAGAAGCCCAGAAAGGGCTGGCATTGCAACAATAGATTTTCTTCCCCTTAGAAAAGCTGAATAATGAGAGCACAAATCTATCAGATGCAAAGAAACTTTTGCTCTGTAAATTTAGGCAGGAACCCTTGAAGGCTTGGGTTGAGTACCTCACAGTGTCAATCAAGTGGCAGTAACCAAGTGATGATGGAAATCTGCCTTAAAATAATTGTGAAGTCCAGCAGGTGTGGGAGGCCTTACCAGCTCTCCTGGATACTCAGAAGGGCAAGTGCCTCAGAGAAGCCCAGGTGGGGAAGGGGCCTCACACTGTAGGATGCGAGCCTGGCATACAGGCCTTCATTCACATTGGAACAGGATGATTAGGTGGAGAAGACCAGAGTATTTCCTACTTAGGAATTCAAATTAAAAGTTGCTTCCTTGGACTTCATAAAGTTCAGCACCACTGAGATGCTTTTTATTTTCCTTACTCCATAGAGCACCTTCCTTTCATGGGGCAAGATTCATTCAGTCTCCTTGGAAACTGGCCGCTTAGTACCTTTCCCCATAACCATCAGGTCAGAGTGTGCTGGTCCTTCATTGCCTAGTCTGTCCTGGCTCTGTTTTAGCTATAAAGAAAGTGAGACACAGAAGAGGCTGTTTGTTTTGTCTAAGCTCTAGTCCCCCATCCCACACCCAAAGCTAATACTTAATAAATTACTAACTTATCAAAAGCTTGGATCTTTACATACACTGGCACATTTAATACAATAATCTCATAACTACTATGTTCATCTCCATTACACATGCCATTGAAGCTCAGAGATGTGTTTAAAACAATAAGCCCAAGCCTCAGCGAGAACGGGGAAATTTAAACCCAGATAGTCTGACTGCACAACTCAGTGCTTCCTGCTTAAACTTTTCCCCCAGGTTTCTGAGAGGCCCGCAACCTCTCTGGAATTTGATGGTGAGTGAAATACAAAAGTAGAAAGAGAAGGATAATGAATACAGGATGGTGGGGAGCAGCTGGGATGATAGCACCTATTGCTTTCTGTTGCCTCCATGTACACATTCAGCAGACAGTATCCTAAGGAAATCAAGGTAAAATTGAACAAGAATCATTCAATTGGTGGATGCATGAACAAAATGTGATCTATCCATATATATCAAATTTATAAATATTAGACTACTTAGCAATAAAAAGGAAGGAAATAATGATCATGCTATAACACAGATGAAGTTCAGAAACATTCTGCTAAGTGAAAGAGGCCAGACACAAAGAAACATACATTGTATGCTTCCTTTTATATGAACTATCCAGAGAAGGCAAATCTATAGAGACAGCGCGCAGGCTCAGCGGCCATGGCTCATGGGCCCAGCCACTCCGCGGCACGTGGGATCTTCCCGGACCGGGGCACGAACCCGTGTCCCCTGCATCGGCAGGCGGACTCTCAACCACTGCGCCGCCAGGGAAGCCCTAAACATAGTCTTTTATTTACACAAAAGACTATGTGTAAACCAGAGGCCAGCATGTTCACAATGACTGATTATTCCCTTCTCTCTGCTTGGGAAGTCTCTGTGGGAAGCTGAGTTGAATGAGGCCTGGGAAGTGTAGACTCTACAAGAAGAGTTGGCTGGGTCCTCTTCACGATCAGCCTCTATTAGCTGCAACTGCCTGCAGAACCCACCTCTGTTCTGATGTACCTGGCACTGTGAGGTCTTCGAAATCTCATAGGCCCTTTCACAACTCAGGTTTCTCACCTGTAAAATAGTAACTGCTTCATAGTCATGAGGGTAATATATGGAGAAAACCTCACAGAATGCCTGGCCACAGGAATGCTCACATGCTCACAGCTGTTGTCACCATTCAAGCAGACTGGCAGCCCCAGCTACGGCCAGAACATCCTCAGGCAGCGATCGAAGACACCCAGATACTTCGTTCTTGCTTGCTGCATCTGTTTTCCAGGTTCTGGGCCAACCACTCCACTTCTGTTAATCAATCTTTCTTGAACCAGGGAGAAAGTTTCCACTTCCTCACATTTCCACACCGTTCAGCCCCAAAGAGGCCACATTTACAAGTAAAACCTCATCATCATTTTTCAGACAGTCAGCATACTGAATGCCCTTTTTGGGTTTGGGGAGCCCCCACCCCACAACTGACACCCCACGAGGCAGAGCCCATTTCCCTCCATAGAAGCTGAAAACACCAACACTTACTTTCCCAGCCTCCCTTGCACCAAGGGCTCAGACATATGACCTGGACGCTGTCAACCAAACACCTATAACCCACTTTTGAGATGTGGACTGTGACACTACAGAATGGGACCACTCCACCCTAGAAGTGGGGGGCAGCAGTATCCAACGTCCAGAATCGGTGGTATCAGTGCTGTAGGTTGGCTGGGGTGCCTCAGGCATTGGCAGTGCAGGCTGTATCTTCACAGGACCAGTTCTATGATATTATTTTTGGCATTGCTTCTGGCAATGCTAGTGTCCTTATGAGAAACCAGAGAACGTGTACACTCTCTCTCCATCTGCACTAACTGAGGAAAGGCCACATGAGGACAGAGCAAGAAGGTGGTGATCTACAATCCAGGAAGAGGCCTCACCGGAAACTGGGTCAGCAGGCAGGAAAACATTTAAGGGGTGAGGCTTCCTCAATGATCCTGGCCCCCTCTCAGCAGTAGGAGGCTCTAATGGCCTGGTTCCAGGATAGTTTTCTTCCTCTTCCCCATGGGACAGGGATTTTTCTTTTTCTTTCTCCAGCCTCATTTGATCTTCACCTGTACTCTGGGGTGAAAGGTTGCTCTCCTTCTCAAGCAGATACTGCTTTTTTTACCTAGCAGAGATGAGTTCAGGCAGGGCTTGGTTTCTTTTCCACAGGAGCAACTGCTCACCTCCGCCAGGCCTGCACTACCAAGAAAGTCTCATCTCTGGTCTCCACTGGTACCAAGTGTTCCTTGTGAGTGCCGATGGAGGACCGTGTAGAAGTGCCTACACGTAGGCATAACACTCCCCTTGTGTCTCAGGCACCTTTCTTTAGATTTCAGGCCATTGGGTTACTTCAGTTCTCTGATAGGTTCAAGAAAAGTTATGACTTTGTGGATTATCTGCCTTTCCTTGTTACGGTGAGAACTACCCTCTTCACAGTTTTCTACATTCTAGGCAGAAGGCAGAAGCCTGAAGCCCCTAGATTTAAAATAATCAAATAAAGAAACTGAACTTCAATTACTGCAAATTTGCCATTCTACATGACAACTTGGAGTTTTTGTTTGAATTTTTTTTTTCTACTGAAGTCACTACAATCAACCCTGAAAAGCAAAAACACTGACAGTATTGCTATTTCTGGAATATTCTGTGATATGGGACTATGAATTTCTGACACACTTATCCTTATGTTTAAGACTTTTCCTATAATTTGTTATAAGTTGCTTCATTCAATACTTTTCAAATTTAAAACAAAAAGTGTTCTTCACTCATCTATGAGTAAGGATAAATGACAAATCTGGGTATAATCTTTTTTGACCATTAACACAGAAAGATCAATTTTAAAAATATAAATTTGGAGAAGATTCAAAAAATAAAAATTGCAATATTCACTGTACTTCAGACTAACATGTAAGTTCTTCCTTTTTCTCAAAAAATATGTTAATGTAAATTAAAACTATTAATCTATTACTTTTCCTCTTTTTACTCTAAAATTTTAAATGATTATACATATATGAAGTTCAATAAAAGAAAATTTTCACTGTTTTATTATTATTTCAATCGTTACTAGAAATAATTTTGTAGAATAAAGGGTGTTAAAAAATGATGCACTACAGGTGTTGAATAGGCTCAGTACATCACTGACAGAGAAATGTTATAGTGACTGGAATGACTGATCTGTATTATCGAATAGGTAAATGAGTTACTGTTCTACAATTGTGGCAGGGAGGGGGTATGGGAGGAATCCAGGGAGACTAATATCCTAATGAAAAAAACTCTATCAAAGTACTAGTAAAATGCAAGGTGAATTTGGAATAGATATAGGAAAATCATAATGGTAATATCTGTCAACTACTGCCTCATGACACGCTGCAGATCTAAAGATTGCAGCAATGAACTATAGTCTCTTGCTATATGATTTATATAACATATTTACATATTTTAGCTATCTATATAAAATTTTAAATAATATATATTTTTGGGGCTTCCCTGGTGGCGCAGTGGTTGAGAGTCCGCCTGCCGATGCAGGGGACACGGGTTCGTGCCCCGGTCCGGGAAGATCCCACATGCCGCGGAGCGGCTGGGCCCCGTGAGCCATGGCCGCTGAGCCTGCGCGTCCGGAGCCTGTGCTCCGCAACAGGAGAGGCCACAACAGTGAGAGGCCCGTGTACTGCAAAAAAATAATAATAAATAAATAAATAAATAATATATATATATTTTAATCTATTTTCCACTTTTTTCTTCTACACTATTTTATATACAAGATGTTTTGCAGTTAACTTTTCAATTTAGTCCACAGGTTACGTAATATCTAGACAGGATCAGAGTAAGAAGAGAAATAGATATTACCCAGAGATCCAAAATGCGGAACCAGACACAGCACCGATGGTATTTTGGTTTGGGCCCACTGAGAGGAATGAGCACTTTGGGATGTCTTTGCTCTTGACTCTCTATTCTCCTCTCCTTGACCCTAATACAATTATTTTACCATTAATCTATTCTACTTGCTTCTAAAACTTGCCTCAAATCTTTTTTGATGCTTGTCAAGGTATAAATGAAAGGAAGTATGGGAAAGAGGTAGAGTAGAAACAGACCTTTAAAAGAAATATATGATATAGGGCCCTTATAAACAGAGCTATTTTACACTCAATTCATTTTCCCTTTTTTTCCAAATCATTTCTTAGAATAGTGCTTCACCTGACTTTCATAGAGGCCTAGATAGAATCTGATCACTAAGGCCTAGAATTACCCAAGTCCTGTGGGGCTTTTGAGTTGAGACATTTTACATTTCTGTTTGGCTATTTAGATGTCTTTTATTTCCAAAATTTTGCCCACAAACACAAACTCCCTGAATATTTTTGGCATGGCTTATAAATAGCATCTTTGGTACCATTTTCACAGATCAAAATGGTTCATAATAAGAATTCCCATCGGAAGACATTATTGAGCACCTGTACTCTGCCAGCTGTGCTAGGGTCACAGGTCAAAGAGATGTTGACTCTAACCATTAAGGAGGAGAAGACTGAGATGAAAACAAACTGTGCTAATACAGTGTGACGTGTGCTATAATAAAAGTTTACACAAAGAAGTATAAGCGTTCCGAAAAAATTTACTGTGTCTGAATGAGAGGGAGTTCAGAGAGATAGATGTAAGAGGGAAAGTTTCAGAAAAGTGACATTTAGTTAAAAAGGGATTTAATCAGCAGAGAGACAGGATATTTCAGACTGGGTTGGAAGATATAAAGAACGTGGATTTGGAGGTAGTCTTAATTCCAGCTACATGATTTATTAACAATGTATATATGAACCTTAGGCAAGTCACATCTCAACTTGAGTTTCTCACCAGTAAAAATGAGAGGGATTGCCTGAAAGATCTCTATGACTCTCCCTACTTCCTACAGAGTATATTTACAGCAATCTACACTCTAGACAATAATTCCTTCAAAACAGTAATAATACATTTTACAGCATTTTATATCCAATGTATTCCTTGATTATAGAATCCACACATGTTCTGTAGACCACTCTTCCCACAAAAGATAGTATTTTCCATCTCCCCAACAACTTCAATTTCTCTCTCCCTACTGGCGTTTCTCCTTTTGTCACAAAGAAGTATCTGTGCACAAGTTTATCATATCTTCAAAAGAAAGCAAACCTTCACCTGACTCTACTTGGTAATTTTTTTTTTTTTTTTTTTTTTTTTGCGTTACACGGGCCTCTCACTGCTGTGGCCTCTCCCGTTGCGGGGCACAGGCTCCGGACGCACAGGCTCAGCGGCCATGGCTCACGGGCCCAGCCGCTAGACGGCATGTGGGATCCTCCCGGACCGGGGCACGAACCCGTGTCCCCTGCATCGGCAGGTGGACTCACAACCACTGCACCACCAGGGAAGCCCAGTAATTATTTTAAACAGCCAAACTTCTGAATTTTAGCTCACCACTGAAACTTCTAAACTAGCTGTTAATCCTATGTGATCAAAACTGCTCAGGGATTGCAAGAAAACAATAAAATGCCGAAAATATTGTTCATATGAAATGACCAGCTCAAATCTGCTCCATCTTTCTGATGCCTTTAATGTTGCTGATGGTGCCTTCTTAGTTCCGTTTCCTCTGCTCCTCCTGATACTTATTTCTTCAGTACACACATAATTCATTTGACATTCACTGAGTGCCTATTTTATGTCATGAGAGTAACAAGATCGCGTTTAAAGAGTTTACAATAAAAAAATAAAAGGAGTTTACAGGGAGTTCCCTTGCAGTCCTGCGGTTAGAACTCAGCGCTTTCACTGCTGTGGCCCTGGGTTCAATCCCTGATAGGGGAAATAAGATTCCACAAGCCGTGCAGCTAGGCCACAAAAAAAAAGTTTACAATCAACTGGGTCAACAACTAACAAGGATATAAGGTAAGATGTACGTAAGTACTAGAATGCTTATGGAGTCCTGTGGGAGATATGAAGTGGCATTTAGGGGTGGACTTGAAGGATAAGATTTCATTTTATAGAAAAGGAAGAGAATTGTATCCAAAAGAAGAAACAGTAATTTTAAATGCACAGAGGCAGAAAGTACAATGTGTACTTAGAGAAACATTACTATAGGGTGAAAATGGAAGTTCTTTTAATATACACGTATTTTTATGAAAAGAATAAATAAATGGTAGTTAAAGAAACAAAAGGCTTGGGCTTCCCTGGTGGCACAGTGGTTGAGAGTCTGCCTGCCGATGCAGGGAACGGGTTCGTGCCCTGGTCTGGGAAGATCCCACATGCCGCCGAGCGGCTGGGCCTGTGAGCCATGGCTGCGGAGCCTGCGCATTCGGAGCCTCTGCTCCGCAACGGGAGAGGCCACAACAGTGAGAGGCCCGCATAACGCAAAAAATAAATAAATAAATAAATAAATAAATAAATAAATAAATAAATAAATAAATAAATAAATAAATAAATAAATAAGAAACAAAAGGCTTATAGTGAAAATAACAATCTTTTGCCCAGTCTTTTTCAGTCTCTGGTCTTACTCTTTAGAGGTAAGCTTTCTCGGCCATTTCTTTGGATATTTGCCATCACATTTTAAAATAATGTACTTTGAATACAATTTCTTAGTTTATAAATTCTGGCTATATCTACAATCTGCTCTGAGATGAAAATCTGACATTCTAAGAGCCATCCCCCTCATCTTGCAATTCAGATTTATCACTACATTTGGTTAAATCGATTATCAGTGTTTACTGCCTTGCAAATATTGCTCATAAAGTACCAAGTTGTGTAGTTTAATTGCTATATTGCAGCCCATACTGGAGTTCAAACCCTGAATAAGGCAGTTCTTAGCAGTGTTAACTTTGAGGTAGTTATTTTATGTTTCTGCCATTTCCTTGTGTGTAAAATGAGCACAGGATCTACAAGGTTGTTTTAAAATCAGATTAGGGACTTACCTGGTGGCACAGCGGTTAAGAATCAACCTGCCAACGCAGAGGACACGGGTTCAATCCCTTGTCTGGGAAGATCCCACATGCCACAGAGCAACTAAGCCCATGCGCTACAACTACTGAGCCTGTGCTCTAGAGCCCGAGAGCCACAACTACTGAAGCCGCGCACATAGAGCCCGTGCACCACAACAAGAGAAGCCACCACAATGAAGAGTAGCCCCCGCTCGCGGCAACTAGAGAAAGCCCGCGCGCAGCAACGAAGACCCAATGCAGCCAAAAATAAATAAATAAATATTTTAAAATAATAATAAAATAAAATCAGATTAAATAGTTAATACATGTAAAAGTACATAGAACAATTACTAGTACTTAGTATACAGCCAAAAAATGTTAGCTATTCCTATTACTCTTGGTTTTGTACTCAAGTTTACACTTGTCTTTCTCTTGTGCACTTCTAGTTGCTTTATCCATGTGGGACATGAACTGTGCAATATCAGGGACTCCACTCACATGGAAAGAATAAATGAGGTTATGCAATAAGGCAATCTGTCTCTATATCTAATAATTTATCAAGTCTTTTCTAAGAGTCAAAAAGCCCTCTCAAAGCCCTCTGTCCTGCTCTAATAAAGGGTTTCTTTTTGTGCTGTCATCATGGGTCTTTCCTGTATTACTCTTCTGGATTAGTTCCACTGTTTCTTTGACCCTAAGTATCTTTATTTTTGATATACTCCAATTTGCTACAGCCTATCTACAAGCAACTTCTTAATATGGTGTAAGTAAAATTTCTGAATCTTTGAATGTTAAAAAAAAGTTTATTCCATCCTAATAAATGACTAACAACTGAATGAAAATTTAGATGGAAAGTAATTCTTACTAGCAGTTAAATTAAAAACTGCTCCACTCTTTCCTAGAATACAGTGTAGTTTTAAAGAAATCTGATGTTATTGATCCTCTTTTCTTTCAAGGGGATTTTGAGGATCTTTTCTTCTGCCAGTGCTCTAAAATTTGACAAAGATATGTCATTTTTTGATTGATTACACTGAGCTGGTGGGTCTTTCAATCTGGAAATTTGTGTCATTCAGCTCTACATTTTTCTTGTACTATTTCTTTGGTAATAGAACCCCTCATTTCTCTATTCTCTCTTGGTGGAGTTGTTTTCCTTCTGGTTTGGTCCATTCCTCATATTCTTGCTTCTATTTTCTATCTGCCTTTTGGTTTTGTTTTTCCAATTGAGACATCCTCTATTACAGGGATCCCCAAGCCCCAGACCACGGACCCCTGTTAGGAACCGGGCCACACAGCAGGAGGTGAGCAGCGAGTGAGCGAGTGAAGCTTCACCTGTATTTAGAGCTGCTCCCCTTCACTCGCATTACCGCCTGAGCTCCGCCTCCCGTCAGATCAGCGGCGGCGTTAGATTCTCATAGGAGCGCGAACCCTACTGTGAACTGCGCATGCGAGGGATCTAGGTTGCGCGCCCCTTAATGAGAATCTAATGCCTGATGATCTGAGGTGGAGCTGAGGCGGTGATGCTAGCACTGGGGAGTGGCTGCAAATACAGATTATCATTAGCAGAGAGGTTTGACTGCACAGAGACCATAATAAATCAGTTGCTTGCAGACTCATATCAAAACCTATCAGCGAGTGGCAAGTGACAATTAAGCTGCATCTTACGGAGTAGACTGGACATAAGCAACACACATCGGATGTCACTGTCTCCCATCACCCCCAGATGGGACCGTCTAGTTGCAGAAAAACAAAGTCAGGGCTCCCACTGGTTCTGCATTATGGGGAGTTGTATAATTATTTCATTACATGTTACAATGTAATAATAATAGAAATAGAGCACATGATAAATGCAATGCGCTTGAATCATCCTGAAACCACCCCCCAACACCCGGTGGAAAATCTATCTTCAATGAAACCAGTCCCTGGTGCCTAAAAGGTTGGGGACCGCTGCTCTATTACATTTCTATTCGTTCATTCATTTAACAAGTACTTACTGATGACTGACCTACTATATTCTTCTATGTCCCAGGCAATGTTCGGGTAACTGGAGATAAAGTAATATAATCCCAATCCTCATGTTGAACAAAATTGAAAAGTGGGTTAATTAGTAAGTGCCTTAAAGTATCATAAAGAAAAATTAAGCAGGCAGGCAGGAGACATGAATGGAAGTAAAAGCTGTTTTAGTTAGGATGGTCAGGAAAGGCCTGACATCAGAACAGTAACATAAATGAAATGATTAAGCAAGACATGTGAGGATCTGGGGGAAAAAGCATTCCAAGCAGAGAGAACAGGCTATACAAAAGACCTGAGGTTGCAAGAAGCCTCGTGTGTTTGACAAATACCAAGAGGCTAGTACATCTAGTATGGAATGAGCAAGGGAGAGAAAGGGATATGGTTGGAGGAATAGTCAGGAGCAGAGGGGGTGGTAATGTCACTTAGAGTCATATTATGGACATGGTAAGGAACATGGCTTTTTTTTTTTTTTTTTTTTTTTTTTTTTTTTTTTTTTTTTTGCGGTACGCGGGCCTCTCACTGTTGTGGCCTCTCCCGTTGCAGAGCACAGGCTCCGGACGCGCAGGCTCAGCGGCCATGGCTCACGGGTCCAGCCGCTCCGCGGCATGTGGGATCTTCCCGGACCGGGACAAGAACCCGTGTCCCCTGCATCGGCAGGCGGAGTCTCAACCACTGTGCCAACAGGGAAGCCCCAGGAACATGGATTTTATTCTAAATTAAGCCATTCTGAGCAGGCAAGTGCTACTTTAAAAAATAACAATCTGGCTGCTGTGTAGTAGATGGATTGTAGGAGCTCAAGAGTGGAAGTAGGGACACCTACAAGTCTCATAGTCGAAGCAAATGTGATAGTGGCTTGGTTAGGAAAGTAGCAGTAAGTGGAAATTAGAGCCAGAATATATTTAAAGGTTGAGCTAATAAGAGTTGCTAATGAACATGGGCCATTAGGCAGAGAAAGGAATGAAGGATGATTTAAGAGGTTTTTGCTTGAGCAACTGGATAAATGATGTACCATTCAACCACCTAAGGAAAGATGAAGGAAGCAGCAGATTTGGATGGTAATGAAGAAGGAAGAGGATTGTGTTTTGTTTTTGTTTTTTATTTGGCCACACCACACAGCTTGCGGGATCTTAAGTTCCCTGACCAGGGATAGAACCCAGGCCCCTGCAGTGGAAGTGTGGAGTCCTAACCACTGGGCCACCAGGGAATTCCCAGGATTCTGTTTTCAAACCTAAGTCTGAACTGTCCCACATAACGGTTAAAAGCACACAGGTGAGTTGCATGCATGAGTTCAATTCCTAGACTGGATGGGTTAAGAGCCTGTAAAGGCTTCCTTTTTCTCTTTAAGAAGGAGACATACAGTTAAGTCTGCTACATATGAACAAGTTCTGCTCCAAGAGCACGTTGATAAGTCCAATTTGTTCCTAAGTCCAACAAAGTTAGATGAGGTACCCAACTAACACAATCAGCTATATAGTACTGTACTGTAACAGGTTTAAAAATACTTTCCACACAAATAATACATTAAAGAAAAACACAAAAAACTAAGAAAACATTTTTAATATTACAGTACAGTACCTTGAAAAGTACAGTAGTACCTGCTACATCACTGCTGCTTTTATGCTTGCTTCCAGACATCCTGGGCTTGAAATAAAGATACTGTATTACTGTACTCTATACAGTAAAGTACACAAAAACACAACCACTTGCAGAGGATGCACGCACGTGACAAAGTACGCCAGACACGTGAACTAACTTATAAGACTGGACATGTGAATGAATGCATGTTCACATCTTTGAAAATGCGCAACTTGAAGGTTTGTATGTAGGGGACTTGCTGTAATACCCAGTTTGTAAGTTAAAGTAAAAAAAGAGAAATTAACAATGCAGGAGAAGGCTGGGAGTAAAGTCCTTAAGTAGATGATAGGGAAGACAGAGTATATAACACCAAATGCAGGTAGGAAGATAAATTTGATAATGAAAAGATTTAGTGCTCCGTGCTTCTCTCTCTCAGTATAAAAAATTAGTTCATTAGTTGTGAGGAATTAGAAGCTGTTGGAGATTTGAGGCAAGTAAGCTGTGCAACAGTCACCTCAGAGAGTGGAGGACTGAAATAATCAGAGATATAAGATTTTAGCTAGGTGCTAAAGGCCCACTTCAGAATAGTGGTTATCAGTTCACAGTAAGTAACAGCACAACTGTTTTTCTCCAGGTAAAAACAGCTATGCAGGTATATATAGGAGCAGAGATGAAATATTGCAAGGAAGGTCAGGAAGCAAATGATAAGGGGATGATTATAGTGATGGCCCATGGAATCTAAACTGGGTGAAGAAGAAAGTGAATAACAGTGAGTGTATCTGTCTCACCTTTAGGAATGTGGGGTGTGGGATTAAAGATAGTTACTGAATGGACTTCCCAGGCCGTCCAGTGGTTAAGACTCCTCACTTCCACTGCTGGGGGCACAGGTTCAATCCCTGGTGGGGGAATGAGGATCTCACATGTGTGCAGCACAGCCAAAAAATTTTAAAAAGTTACTGAAGATTTTAAATCAACCATATAAATTATCACTTCAGATGGAAATGGTCTCAACACACCAATTAAAAGACATGAGATTGTCAGAGTGGATTAAAAAGCAAGATCCAACTATATATATGCTAGTGCTAAGAAATCTACTTTAAAGACACAGATATATTAAAAGTAAAAGGATGGAGAAAGATGGCTGGAGTGTTTATATTAATTTCAGATAAAGTAGACTTCAAAACTAGGAATTGTATCAGAGATAAAGAGGGACCCTGGAAAATAACAGATGTCAATTCCTCAAGACAGAACAACACTAAATGTGTATGTGTCTAAAACAAATGAACTTCAAAACACACAAGGCAAAAGTAAATGATATGAAAAGAAAAATATATAAATCCATCCCTATAGCTGGAGACTTCAAAACTCCTCTAAGTAACTGATAGTACAAGTAGGCAGGAAATTAATAAGGACATAGATGACCTGAGCAACGCTTTCAACCACCTTGATTAATTGACATTCAGAATATTCCACTCAACCATGTCAGGTTATACTTCTTTCCAAGTATGCATGTAACAATCACCAAAACAGACCATATGTTCCATGCCATAGAGCAAATCTTAATAAACTTAAAATAATAAAAATCTGAATAAATATATTATTGGATCCTAATAAAGTTAACTTAGGAATAAATAACAGAAATATCTGGGAAACCACCAAATATCTGGAATTAAACAATATACTATCATCTAAGTAGCCCTTGGATCAAAGAGGAAGTCTCAAAATAATTTTAAAGATAATTTAATCTGAAAAAAATGAAAATATAACAGTAAAATCTGTGAGATTCATCTAAAGCAGTGCTTTGTATTTTTTCTAATATAAGCATTAAGCACTTATATTAGAAAAAAGAGAAAGCTCTAAAATCAGGAACTTAAAATTTTACATTAAGAAAAAAGAGCAGGGACTTCCCTGGTGCCACAGTGGTTAAGAATCCAGCTGACGAAGCAGGGGACACAGGCACCCTCGTTCGGGAAGGTCCCACAAGCCAAGGAGCAACTAAGCCTGTGTGCCCCAACTACTGAGCCTGCACTCTAGAGCCTGCGAACCACAACTACTGAGCCCATGAGCTGCAACTACTGAAGCCCGCGCACCTAGAGCCCATGCTCTGCAATGAGAAGCCCGCGCACTGCAACAAACAGTAGCTCCCACTTGCCTCAACTACAGAAAGCCCGTGCACAGCAATGAAGACCTAATGCAGCCAAAAAAACAAAAACCAAGAAACAAACAAAATAAGAAAATGGAAGAGGAGGAAACCCTCTCCACTCATTTTATGAGGCCACCATTAGCAAAAACCAAAGGTAAAAAGAAAACTAAAAACCAATATCCCTTATGATCACAGGTGCAAAAATTCTCAACAAAATATTAGCAAACTGAATCCAGCATCATATAAAAAGGATAATATATCATGACCAAGTGGGGTTCATTCCAAGAATGCAAAGCTGGTTCAACATTTGAAAATTAATCACCATTTAAACAGACTAAGAAAAGCCTCATGATTATCTCAATAAATGTAGAAAAAGCATGACAAAATTCAACATCCATTAAGCTTATAAATAGAAGGAAATTTCTCTAACTTAATAAAGAACATCTATAAAAAGCCTATAGCTAATGTAATTAATAAGACAGGTTGAAAATGAAGTAAAACTGCCTCTATTCACAGATTACATGATTGTCAACATAAAAAAGTATAGCTACTAACTGAGGAGACTCTGGGGGAAACACTGGGCTCAGGGAGTAGTCAAGCTTCAATTTTGTTTATGACAATTCTAAAAACTAGGGCACGGTGGAAGGAGGTGGAGAAATGGTCAGTTAGTAAGACTCAGTCAGATTAGGAATTAGTTTTTTACAGTTAAAACTCTGTTTTAGGTCAAATAACCTTTGAGTCTTGAACTGGATGAATTAGGTAAACCAGATAAAAAGCATGATGTGATTAGTCTTGAAAAAGCTCTAGAAGTTGTATAATTAGTTATGATTATAGCTTCCTTCTTGGGATGGGTTCCTTAGGCAGTTTGTGGTGATAAAGTGTGTGACAGATCATGGAGATCTTATAAGGAATGCTTTGGGTCTCCCTTAAATCCTTTCAGGACAGAAATAAATCTGAAAGAGAATCAATTTTTTTAAGTTTATTTATTTATTTATGGCTGCATTGGGTCTTTCTTGCTGTGCACGGGCTTTCTCTAGTTGCAGTGAGCAGTGGCTACTTTTCATTGCAGTGTGTGGGCTTCTCACTGCTGTGGCTTCTCTTGTTGCAGCACAGGCTCCAGGCATGCAGGCTTCAGTAGTTGTGGCACATGGGCTCAGTAGTTGTAGCTTGCGGGCTCTAGAGCGCAGGCTCAGTAGTTCTGGTGCACAGGCTTAGTTGCTACACAGCATGTGGGATCTTCCCCGACCAGAGCTCAAACTGCTGTCCCCTGCATCAGCAGGCAGATTCTTAACCACTGCGCCACCAGGGAAGTCCGAGAATCAACTTTTAAACTTCATGATCATTTAAAATTTTTAAACGTTATTTTTATTTATTTTATTTTTTTTCAGTACGCGGGCCTCTCACTGTTGTGGCCTCTCCCGTTGCGGAGCACAGGCTCCGGACGCGCAGGCTCAGCGGCCATGGCTCACGGGCCCAGCCACTCCGCGGCATGTGGGATCTTCTCGGACGGGGGCATGAACCCCTGTCCCCTGCATCGGCAGGTGGACTCTCAACCACTGCGCCACCAGGGAAGCCCGAGGTTATTTCTTAAAGATCCTTTTTTTCTCGTTAGTGTTGTATGGGTGCAAAGAATTCTTCAACGTCAATTAAGAATAACTAGACTTTTAACTACTCTTCTGTTCCCTACATTGTTTCCTCCAGTTGTTTTTTTTTTCATCTTGGTTTCTTTCATGTTGAATGCATTTCTCAAATTTTTTCTTAGTTTTTTACATATGGTTAAGGGTGAGGCACTGAGAGTACTGTGACTACTGTTTATTGGCTACCATCAGATCATCTATCAGTTCCTTTCTTTCATTTATTAGTCTTATCCTAAACTATTTCATCCTTCTAGTCCTCTATGTACTGAAATGGCTGCTCAACGCTGCTGCACAGCTGGCATTCTGGATTTCTCTTCATTTATCCCAGAAATAAGCTCTGGTTTGTATCTCATCTTTCTTTTTGCATGGCTTACTCCTCCATTTTGGTGGAGTAGGTCATTCAAGTACTTATCAAGAAAGGGACAATGAGAAGACAAGAAAATTCTTTTGACATTTGGAATATATGAAAGTATCCTTATTCTACACTGGTACCTCAGCTGGGAATAGAACTGTTAGAAATAATTTTCACTCAAAACTTAGAAGTCGGGGCTTCTTCCCTGGTGGCGCAGTGGTTGAGAGTCCGCCTGCCGATGCAGGGGACACGGGTTCGTGCCCCGGTCCGGGAGGATCCCACATGCCGCGGAGCGGCTGGGCCCGTGAGCCATGGCCGCTGAGCCTGCGCGTCCGGAGCCTGTGCTCCGCAACGGGAGAGGCCACGACAGTGAGAGGCCCGCATACAGTTAAAAAAAACAAAACAAAACAAAACAAAAAAAACTTAGAAGTCATTGCTTCCCATATCACTACTGAGAAACTTGACACCATTTTTATGCCCACTTCATTTTAGGGGCCCACTCTCCATATTCCAATCCCATTTTTTAGACTTTCTCGTTTCTCCTAATGTTTTGAAACAAAATATGCCTTATTATGGGTCTTTTCCCATTCATTGCATTCATTGTGCTGAGTACTTTTCAAAGTGAAGTGTCAAGTGTCCTTGATTATTTTCTTGATCTTTTGCTTTATTCCATTTCCTTTAAGAAACTCCTTATAGTTAGATGTTGGACAATCTGGAGTGGACCTCTTAAAAAAAATCCATATTTTTGGATTTTTAAATCTTTCTAATACTCCTTAAACTTCAAATGTTTTAACTAATTTTTAATTTGAGTTATATTTAATTTATAAAGCATTCTGTACCTTCTTCATAGATACAATTTCTTGCCTTTGAAAACATTTTCAGGTTTTCTTCTTTCTGTTATCAATCTTGTTTTGGTCTTGGTTATTAGTGCTGGATTAATCTTCAAAAATCATGTGAGTTTTTTTTTTTTTTTTTTTTTTTTTTTTTTTTTTGCGGTATGCGGGCCTCTCACTGTTGTGGCCTCTCCCGTTGCGGAGCACAGGCTCCGGACGCACAGGCTCAGCGGCCATGGCTCACGGGCTTAGTTGCTCCGCGGCATGTGGGATCTTCCCGGACCGGGGCACGAACCCGTGTCCCCTGCATCGGCAGGCGGATTCTCAACCACTGCGCCACCAGGGAAGCCCATCATGTGAGTTTTGAGTTTGTTCATACTTTGAAATTCACTTGGTGGGGACTCAACTTTCTCACTGGAAAATCTTCAAATGTCCGAATCCCTTCCGAGGTATTTTTCTAGGACCACTGGGTTTCTACAGAAAAGGATCCTCCCTCCTTTTCCCTTGAGACTTGTCACCATTCTAGAAACTAGGAATATGCCATCCAGTACACAGAATTTTAACTTATCTTCATTTTCAATCTACGACGACTGGTATCTCTCAGTCTGAAGACTTGTTTCAAATTCATAAGACAGCAATTCTCATTCCATGGTAAGAGGACAGTAGTAAACTACCTCCCTTCCTAACTGGGTAGAAAGGAATAGCCTTTCAATCAACCCTACTTCCAGCTCAAAATCTCACCCTTATATTCAGCAGTGTCTTTTTTCTCCTATTTCTAGGTTATTCTGAGTCTTAAGGAGTAAATCAGCTTGCTTCTAAATAAGCATTCCTTCCATAGTCAAATTTTTAGGTTTGAACTTCCTCGACTATACCAAATCAGTTTCTACTCTTCAGTCTGCTTTCCATCTTCCATTCTGTGGCGCTACAGATTTATACCTTTAGAAATATGTCATTTCAGTGGAGTTTTAGGAGGCAGCTAGTATTAAAGCATTAGTGGTATCCATTATGTTAAAGTCCAGGCAGTATAATTTGTAATACAGAAAAATAGGAAATCATCCACACATCTAATAGGGTAATTGATATGTAAAATATGGTAGCCCTACTCAAAGACCTATTTATAGCTATTTAAAGTATTCATGTGAAGAATTTTTAATTTTTTGGTTGTTTATTTAATTTTGGCTGCGCTGCGTGGCTTGCAGGATCTTAGTTCCCTGACCAGGGACTGAACTCAGGCCCCAGCAGTGAAAACACCAAGTCCTAACCGCTGGACTGCCAGGGAATTCCCAAGAGTTTTTAAAGAACTGTGATTATCAGTTTTAAAAAGTCTAATATTGACAATTATATACTATTAACTTAATTGTGTAAAAACAGCACAGCAAGGAGAAAATATTCCAAAATACTTAACTCTAGGATGTAGAGTTAAAAGTTTTGAGGGCTTCCCTGGTGGTGCAGTGGTTGAGAATCCGCCTGCCGATGCAGGGGACACGGGTTCGTGCCCCGGTCCGAGAAGATCCCACATGCCGCGGAGCAGCTGGGCCCGTGAGCCATGGCCGCTGAGCCTGCGTGTCCAGAGCCTGTGCTTCGCAACGGGAGAGGCCACAACAGTGAGAGGCCCGCATATCACACACACACACACAAAAAAGTTTTTGGAGTCTAAGGTTCTTGAAATTAGCACATTTTTACCACTAAAACTGCTTTTAAAAATAAAAGTAAACCAAGAGATAGAGTGGATAGAAAACCCAAGTTCTCAGTCTGACAATGTCTTGTTATCTCTGGGCAAGTCAGGGCCTCATTTTTTTTGTATCTGTAATTTGGAAGGGCTGTCAGATTTTCAGAACAAATTTAGTATTATGATGAAGGCCAGGCCCAAACTGTGAGAGTTAACAAATAAAGAGAAGATGCAGACTATTCAGAAGGCAGCATTTTGTAAATGTGATGAGTAGGAAAAGGAAATAAAACCATGAATAGTTTAATGAAAAGAGATATGGAGGAAAGAATGGCTCAATAGTGCCCCCCAAAAAACCAACTAAGACCTGTAGAAAGTAATAAACAGTATGAAGAGGTATCCTTGAGAAGAGAAGCAGCTTACTCAAAGGCCCAGTGAAGAGAATATCAATCTACTGAATGGAGTTGAAAGGGTTGGGGCTAGAACGTAGGACTGGAAACTTGAACAAATTAAAAGGATTACCATTTAGGGCCAAGGTCTTTGACTACACTCCCTACATGCATGCCGTCCCACACAGGCACTATTTTCCCCTCCTACCCTCCCTTCCAAGGGAGGGAGGGTGTGATCAAGGTTCACAACCTTGATCTTCTTTTACTACATCTTGTCTTTTTTTCTTCCTTTCATAATCTCTCCCTATCTCTTCATCTTTTAATTACTACCCCAATCTAGGTATCACAGTCTCCTTTCAGTTTACTTTTGAATCTTACCTCTACCTCAGTTCCAATGCAATTTGTTTCAGTGAGTAAATGCCCCTTACCTGTACATGCCCTGTGGCCAAAGTCACACTACTTTCTCAATGCTTTTGTGTATGCAACAGCCCTCCCTCAACCTAAATTCCATTACTAAGTGAAGATAAAGGTTAGGGATAAAAATAGGGAGTGAAGAGATACTAGGTATAATTGATGGAAAAGAAATGTAATTAACTTACTGTTACAAACAAAGCCCAGAGTTACTTAAAGAGGAATAAGCATATTGCTTAATGACCTGGAGATAACTCAAAAACAAAAATCAGAGATATTCAGAAGCTACTGTCTCTATGGATTAGTAGTAGAGGTAGGAAGAGGATCACACATTTTCCACTATGGACTCTTCGCCACTACTAATTTTTAAAAATACACGTTTATGGGACTTCCCTGGTGGCACAGTGGTTAAGAAACCGCCTGCCAAAGCAGGGGACACGGGTTTGAGCCCTGGTACAGGAGGATCCCACATGCCGCGGGGCAACTAAGCCCATGTACCACAATTACTGAGCATACACTCTAGAGACAGAGCGCCATAACTACTGAAGCCCACGTGCCTAGAGCCCATGCTCTACAACGAGAAGCCACCACAATGAGAAGCCCACACACCATAACGATGAGTAACCCCCACTGGCCGCAACTAAAGAAAGCCTGCGTGCAGCAAAGAAGACCCAATGCAACCAAAAATAAATAAATTTTTAAAATACACATTTATTATTTGGAAAAATAATATTTTTTAATGAAGAAAATCAACCATGCTAATAATCACCTCAGCAGACTATTAACCTGAATTTGTTTCCTTATTAAAATTTTGCCTTTGTTTTACCTCCAGGTCATGACATCTTAAGGTTAACTAACCAAAGATGAACTACCTCTTCTCCTCATATACACAGAAGTATGACATTATGCAATTAAGAACTAAAGTATCTGTAATAGAATACAATTATTTTTAGGGCCAATTAGATTTTGCAGTTTAAAAGATCTTTTTCTATGGGTTGCACAAACCAAGAACAATGCTATTTATTCTTCCAAATATCAGAAAAAAAGTGTGTCTGGTGCATGTAAAGCAACTTCAGTAGAAGTCATGAAACTCTACAGCTGAACTTAGTTCATCAAAACATTCTATTCGATTCATACCATGAGGACTGGTTTGGATATACTTCCCTTGGAATGAAGACCTCACTCTCACCTGAACTGGTTTTCCATTTCATGCTTGCAAAGGATCCCTCCACATTTCCTATTTTAAGGAAAACAAGAATAGCATTTCAGGTCTCAAAAAGCTACCAGGTTTAAGTAGGCACATATAAATAACAATATTAAGGGATTGTCCCCCCAAATAACCTGTGACTCTAGGTATCCAACTTATTTTAATTGATCTATTTTTAAAAAGGAGACTGCAAGTCTCCTTTTCCTTAAAATTCTGTAATTTTATGGTTAGGAGATACCACTGGAACATCATAAACCCTGTTCCTCAGTATTACTTAGGACAGGAGGACATTCATCTATCAATATAATACAAATAACAATGAATGCATATAGCAAAGGAATATATATTTTTCACATACTAAAAATGAAGAGCTGAGGAATACAGTAACTAGAGAGCTGAATGTTACCTGTGTAGGAGATAAAAGTCACTACTTGCTGCTCTTAAATAAAAATTAGGTATATTCTGTACATGTAGCTAAGCTTTTACACTGTAAGGGAGAAACAAAGTACTAGGTATATTAACTAAGTATGAAATACTCTGAGTTTCTGAAATTTTGCCCCATTTTATAGTGTTTGCTTTGTTTTATCTGTGTATCTTGAAAAAAGGCTCTACAAGTATCAAGTATTGTAAACTGAGTATTTAAAAGAGACTGCCCTTTTTGATTCTGGTCAACATCCTATTAAAAAGTAATTTATGATAAAAGATTAAGTAGATTTATAAAGTTGTGCTTTAATATACTTTTACTGAAATTCAATGAGGGGAAATGAACATTAAAACATGAATACTTGAGTAGACAGTATATTACTGTAGGAAATACTCCTAAAAGCTTTAGAGAATGTTAATTCTTTAATTCTTTGATGAATGAAACAAAACACGTACCAAGTGTTTACTATCATTTCAATTTGACCATCCTGTGCTAAGGATTAGCATGAGAGCGCTCTCGAATTCCATTTGTTATCCTTGATTTTTAATATGTGAAGATATAGCTTGCTCCATGAAAAGAGCTCTTCATACTGGTATTCCAGTGAGAAGCAATTCCATCTCCAGGCTATAGTAACTCATAAGCCTGCTGAAAGCTGGTAATAAATGCCCCAGAGACACAAAGTTAACAATAAGTTTGCCATATGAAATAATACAAATCCTAACCAACATAGCCTCTTCTAATTATCAGTATTAACAGAGGCAGAAGTAATCCAGAATAGTATAACCCAGAACTTGCTGAAACAATTCAGAGTCCTTGCCACTGTATAGGCATGCTTTCCAGAAAGATTTGTGCTTACATGAAAATAATATTACTTTCAGTATCAACTACCTCTGGATTATTCTAAATTTTGGATTAGAATCTAGCCAAATAGTGTTATATTTTCAAATAAAGTTTTAATTAGAATTTCAACCTATTTTAAAATTCAAAGCACTAACAATTTATTGCATTTATCAACATATACTCCTTACTGTAAAACTTGCCTAATAGTAATATCTACCTGGTTGTTTTTCTTGTTGAAAGCAATGTGGAGGCTTAACTGCCTGTCTATTGATGAGCACCCAGAAAGAAGATATAAACCATTTTCAGGGGAAAACATGCATGCATTTATTTTTAAGAATTCCCAGTAAGGGGGAAAAAAAATTCAACATCTTTAAAAATGTGTTTATTTTTTAAAAAATCAGTTGTGTACAAAAGTGTTTCGTAGTTTTTAATTCTCAAGACAAATACCCAACCCTCCACCCCCAGCCCACCCTGCTTCAATAGTCTTTCTGGTAACCCACCCAATTTTCCCCTTACAGGAAGTTAACGGCTCAGAATAGATCCTCCTATAGAATTTATCATCACTAACAGATTGTTTAGAATAGAGATCTAGAGAAACTAACAAGCAAGATTCTTTCTTAGTGAGGTTAATGAAAATCCCTATAATGGCAGTAGACTTCCAGCAGACACCACAACAAAGCACCATCAATTGCTGAAAGCTAAAAAATAGATATTATTTTCAATAGTATTTCATTTTCTATTGGAAAAGTCTTTAAATTACATTAAATAAGTCTCTTCCCCCCCAAAGAAATACTCTAGCTTTTATTATGATGCCTGTAAAAAGTAGGTAACAGCAAGCACACACGGATCATTTAACAGCACAGTGCAAATGATATGAATCCACTCACCCCCTAGGACCAAACCGATAAACTGTGCCACACCTGATTATATACAGCAGCATTGAATATATACATATATATGTATATATTCAATGCTTGGTTGAAATAACCAAGCAAAAGGTGACACATTCACAACTTACATTTAGGTGATGATCACAGGTTTATGAGGGTAGATCAGTCCAATAGAGCAGTAACAGAACAAATGGGACAAGTGAGATACGGACATTCCCCTACCCTTATGCCACAAGATTTTTGATCCATATTGCAACAGTGCAAACAGAACGTGTGACATAATATGCAGACACGGCAGAAAAGTCACACTTGAAGAAAGGCTATTTATCAGTAAATACTTCAAGTTACCTTCTTCCCCAAGTGACAGCAAATAGCTGATGTTAAGCAGTTATTTTTAACTGGTACTAAAAGAATGGAAATGAAAATTTTTAAAATCAATGTTTTGTACCCTGGAATTGAAATTTCTTGAACTAGAAAAAGTGATTAATACAACATCATTTTGTAAAACTCCATGAAATCAAGTTAACTGTAAACAGCTTCCTTTTCCTATCCAAACACTGTTTCCATCTAGGTACAAGAGTATACCTGGCTCCAACTCTTCCAAGCCCAAATCCATCTTTAAAACACCAAAAAAAAAGAAAGAAAGAAAAGAAAAAAAGAAAAGCTTTTGTTTCCTGTGCTAACAAGGATCATGGAACATTATTATACCCTTACTGTAGAGTTTTAAAAGCTCAAATCAGGCATACACTTAGAGCCAAGAACTGCTTTTCACATTGATAAACTTATAAAGCAGCAGTAACACGATATACTGCATTCTGTAGTGCATAAATAAGCAATATCCACTTTATCTGCCAATTCTTTCTTATACTTTAAAATTATTTTGCATAGTTTTAAGCACCACCAGCAATAAACGTGAAATACTTCCAAAAAAATGAAAAATTATGTCTTTCATTCCATTGATAACTCTCCTTAAAAGCAAAATGGTCAAAATACAAACACACATATATATACTTGAATGTGTTATGTGTTTAAGTAAATCATAGTCACAATTCCAAACATTTGGGGGAGCCAACACAGAGCATCTGATTTAGTACCAGTTTCTCAAACATTTATATATCTTACCGTATACTTATTTGGGTCACAAATTGCTACTTATTCATTTAGTCATCTGTACTGAAATACTACATAACTAATTATTTCTTCTTTTAAAGGTCAGGCACATACTCAGGAAACAGACCTGATTACAGTAAAAGCCTATAGGAGTATCAGTGACTTGTAGCAAATCTGTCTGCCCTAAATGGGATAAAACTATATTTTTTACCATAATTTTTGAGGTCTTCACAACTGACAAATCACAAATGATTGAGAATTATAAAAATAATTTCCATCAGGGTACCTCTTCCCTAGACCTGCACTTTTAATGTTCTTTTTCCGAACATATATAAGACCATAGAAAAGAGCAACTGTCTTTATTTCTGTTTGGGAAATAAATCTACCTGTAGAAAAATAGGAAAAAACAAAAACAAACTAACAAAACAGAAGGCAACAGTAGGAAATGTACCAGAAAAAGAAAGATTATCACATTAAATGTAAATGAGGTAAATTTTAGAAATGAAAAATCCATTATGAAGAACCTCTCATACAAAATATTGTACTTTTCAATTTCCTGGGCATTGGGGATGTTGAACTGTAGTTAGATGAGTTAAACCCTAAGGGGCTAATGTGCATAAAAGTCATAGGCAAGGTATAGCTGCCACCAAGAGCAAAGTATATAATGCTTGACCCTTAGTAAATTCTCAGTTCTTTCTTTCTCATTTGTCAAACCACAGGACAATTAAATATACCCTGATAAAATAAGCAAATAGTAAACTGGGTAGAGGTGTCTGATATTTAAAATAATACAAATATTACTAATATTATCAAGCCACCCGCCACTAAAAAAAAAATTAATTCTAAACAACAATGGAACAAAACTGTCCACATTTTCACACAATTCCAACCTTACTTCAAAAATATAAAGAAAAGTACATGGTTTTAGCTATTTAAAATAAATAAAGAAAAATCTTGTTTCCTTTGGCATCTTTAGAAAGTAACTAAGCTACAACAAAAGGAGGTGATTGTATAAAGAAATTTATACTTAAGCAAACATGTAGGGGAAAAAAACAGCAACTTGTGTTTAGTATGCAATAAAATCAACTACAAGAGTTTACTATTGATTAGGAAAGCCTTACAAGTTTTTGGAAGAACCTCCACATCTTAACATTACAATATATTTAATAATGGTTCTTTTATTGCTTCTAAGATTATTGAGAAGTCAAATGAAATTATGCTGAATTTACGGTTCAAAACTATTTTCCAAACACTTAACCATTATAATTTAGGATAAGTAACACTTGAAGAAAGCAAACCTTTTATAATATGACTTTCAGTATACAGCCTTATTTTAATTCATTCTGATTCCATTACATTTTTGTTATTTTTGCATTGGTCCTGAATATGTAATAAAAACTGTTTCTATGTATAGAACAGCCTACACAAATCCATTTCACCCTTCATAAAATGGTCACATTAGTGTTTGAGCTTGCAAAACTAATAATTTTCAAACTTTTGAACTTAGAATGAAATGTAAGTTTAATACGTATAGAAAGTCTGACTATGTACAAGAGAAGGTAAAGTTTTCAATTCTCATATTATCAGAAACATCATAAAGAAAGCTAGATTTATAACACACTTCTATTCCTATGTGCATTTGAAGTATGTACAGTAAAACACCAACACAGCTTTCATGTGTCAATAGGGGGAAATGCAAGCAAGAGTGACTTTTAAAGGATCTGATAAAGCAATCTCTTATAAAGCCAAAATTAGGCTTAAAAAACTGCTAACAGTTGATTTCATCCTTCCAAGTTATCAAAGAAAAATTTCATCAGTTTAAAAATAGAAAGATGTTAAATTCACTGAAAATTAAGCTGGGTTCTTTCATTAAATCTGGGAATACTGCAACATCAAGTTTTTACTGTTTTTGCAAGAGAAACGAAACTGGCAGCTCCATTTTTACATTATTACTTACTTATATATGAAAGTTCTAAGAATGAAGAACTGTGAAAGAACATTCCAAATGGACAACCTAAAAATGGAGCAAGGGATACTGTCCCTCAGCACATTTCCCCACCAAATAGAGAAATTTACTATTAGAATATTAGCTGTGTGTGGTAAGAGGGGAAAAACAGATATGGTGTCCCAGTCTGCTGACAAGGACAAAAAGGCTCTGAATAGGTCACCATCTTCAATTCTGAATAATCTCATATTTAAGAATTCTCAAATGCTTAAAATGGTGGTCTTTTCAGCTACCCATCCTAAGAAGTCAAGTACAAGCATGCAAGTAAATTCACAGGCACAGAGGATCCATGTTAAAAACAGTTAAGGTAGCTGTGATGCAACACCAACAATTTGAATGGCCCTGACACACTCAAAATATTATCTTAATTATTCAACGAAATCCTGAAGCAAACTCTTGCTAGTCTTGCTACACTGCTAAACACTAAAGTAGCATGTTTTTTCCATGGTTTTAGCTTAGCTCAAAGAATTTTTACACTATTAAGTAAGAAAAAAATTAAAGTATTTCCCCTTTTTAAATTTACAGAGACGTTTAATTAGCTTTATTTACAGAGCAGAGATTTTTTTCAGTCTCCAATGGTGCCTAGATAACATCATTAGGCAAGAATGCCAGTTTAAAAGAAATCTACGCAGAATCCTAAAAATAACAGATGTTGATGCTCCTCAAGAAGGGGCAAGCTTGACTATATCAGCAGCTCTATGTCTCAGTTACTCAGAAGCAGTTCTGTTGCAGTCTCTACATCCCAAGATTTTGAAGACAAGGCCACTATTACTGCATTCTGTAGAAAAGAAAAGGAGACAAAATAAATAAATAAAATCTCAAGGAAATATTTTTAAAATACTGCATCACCCACTGTCTTTATATTAAGAAACCACACCTTGTTTTTTTCATTTTTAAGTTACCTTGCACTTCATAAAAAGAAGCTTCTAAAACCAATGACTGGAATCAGCCCAAAAAAAAAAAAAAATCACTGGTTTTAATAACAGTTTGCTTATCAAAATTAGATTTAGAGTATTTTTTTGAGCCACTTTTGTCAGCCAAGGATTTGCAGCAATAATTTAATGAATAAGTAAAAATCAACATGCCTTTATGTACTTACCCTATCAAAGCCCATAGCACATAGGTTTTCTATTTTTTTGGTGTATTCTGGACTAGAAACTGGTGCTCCAGCATACACATGTGCCCAAAGTCGAGCTGTCTGTTTGAACATTTCGGGATTTTGTTTGTACTACAGGGGGGAAAAGAATTGATTGGCATGACAATGCAGTTATAATATTCAATATAGTAACTCATCTCTTAATTGCCTAAAAACCTGATTTTTCTAAGTAAAATGTAAATAAATGTACATTTGATTTTTAAAATGTGACTGATTCACTTTCCACTGCAAACAAACTATGTCACTCAAGAAAACTGTTTAACCTGAAGCTGTGATTCACAAGTTGCACTGAGGAAAGAAAAACAAAAATAACGTTTATCAACTTTAATCTCCAATTTCAACAAAGTAGCAGAAAACTAATACTAAATGGAGTTATTAGAGTTGTCTCTAAACACTGTGCATTGGCAAACATTATAGAGATAAACAGAATTACTAGCTTCTAAAATTATGTGGACATTAATGTGACCAACTTCTGTATTGATCATAGCTCAGGCTAGAATACAACTTGACTTTGCTGTTTTGCTAGAGCTGTATTAGTGTACGGTGATTTAAGAAAACCCCATATGCAAAGTCCTAACTTACAGCACATGTTTTGAGATGATTATGAACTCACCATATAGTACTTTTTAAAAGGTATGATTTTCCATACGCATTGGAAAGAAGTAAATTTATTCTCAAATATTCTGGGACTACCATTAATTAATAAAGCCAAGTATAAATTTAAAATATTAAATTCACTTTAATATTTTTTCTTAAGATGTTTTATACACATTAAATATTTCTATACATTAAAATGATAAATCTAGTTTCTACCATTATTAAAAGGAAATAAGTCAAACTACTGAAGAGAGTTAGAAGAAAACTGAGTCCAACCTCAAACTTTGAGGCTCAGAACTCAACAGGAAATCAAAGCTGGAACTCAAGCCATGTTTCTGACTATCAAAAATGAATGGGAAAAGAAAAAAAAAAAAAAATGAATGGGGGCTTCCCTAGTGGCGCAGTGGTTGAGAGTCTGCCTGCCGATGCAGGGGACGCAGGTTCATGCCCTGATCAGGGGAGATCCCACATGCCGCAGAGCGGCTGGGCCCGTGGGCCATGGCCGCTGAACCTGTGCATCCGGAGCCTGTGCTCCGCAACAGGAGAGGCCACAATGGTGAGACGCCCGCGTACCGCCAAAAAAAAAAAAAAAAAAAAAAAGAAAAGAATGAATAGCACATATATAACACGTTAAACCATAATTCTAAGCACTCTAAGGCAAATAATAGTAGAACACATTAACAAGGATATACACAACATAAGGAGTGACGAACTTTTCAAAGGAAAGAAAGAAGTTTCTAAAAGGAAATGTTTTCTTAGAGGAAAAATGGCAGACTGGGTGAAATGACATGTAGGAATGACACCATCTTGAACAGCATGAGTTTGAAGAACAGTAAGAATTTAGGAGATGAAACTGGGTTTATAGACAGTTCAAATCATGAAGGAACTCTTCAAACTAAACAATTTGGACTTACCAAGTAGGTGATAGTAAAGCTACCAATAGGTTTTTAACAGTAAAGTGAAATAAGATTTACACTTTATAAAGCTAACTGCTATCAGTGTAGAATATGAAGGAAAGAAGAGGCTGAGGTAGGGAGCTCCATCAGAGCAGTCAAATGAGAAATTTTTAAACATGTGAATTAAGGCAATCAGAGAAGTATTACAACAGAGAGATACTGGGATACGAGAGAATAGGAGACATAGAGAAGTACTCCAAGTCTGTGACTGGGATATATAAATTGATTATATTACAGAAGGATGAACAGGTTCACAGGTTTAAGATTCTGCATTCAGTTTTGGGAATGCTGTACTGAGGTACCCATGGAATATTCATAAAGAGCTCTCCACTTCCAAACAGGCTCTTGGGCTCAGGACAGAGGTCAAGCCTGAATATTGTCATCAACATACAGGTGGTAACATCAGCGTGGCTATGATCATCCAAGTGAGAGTATATAATGGAAAGTGAAAGAAACAATGTAAGAACTGAGAAAGTATATTTAAAAGGGAGGAGAGGTAATTCCTTGGTGGTCCAGTGATTAGGACTCTGCACTTCCATTACAGGGGGCACAGGTTCAATCCCTGGTTGGGGAACTAAGATCCTGCAAGCTGTGCAGTGTGGACAAGAAAAAAAACAAAAAAGAGGACGGGGGGGTGGGGCAGAGTGGAGAAAGAAGAGAAACAACTGTAGGAAGTAGGAGGGAACAACCACAACTACGAAGACAGGAAAAGAGAGTAGTTATCTCAGAAGTCAAGAGAACAAAAAATTTCTAGGTTAAAAACCAAAAAACCCTAAAACACAAGGCTCAATAAATCCTAACGGTTTAGAGCAGGGGTCCCCAACCCCCAGGCTGCGGACCAGTACCAATCCTCAGCCTGTTAAGAACGGGTCCACACAGCAGGAGGTGAGCAGCGAGAGAGCAAGGCTGCACATGGCACTCCCCATCGCTCGCATCGCCACCTGAACCATCTCCACTCCACCCCCCACCCTCCGCCACCAGTCTGTAGAAAAATTGTCTTCCACGAAACCAGTCCCTGGTTCCAAAACAGTTGGGAACCACTGGTTTAGAGTATGGGTTGGCAACTTTCTTAAAGGACCAGATAATATTTATTCAGGCTTTCTGACAATATTGTCTCTGTCATAATTATTCAATTCTGCCACTTGTAGCTGTAAAAAAATGGGGGTGGCTATGTTCCAATAAAACATTATTCACATAAACAGTCAGTCTGGCTGTAATTTGCTAACCGCTGCCTTGGAAATCAAAGATCACAACCATTTGGCAATTACAAGGTTTTTGATAACCTTCACCATGCAACTTCAGTGCCACAGTAGGAGCTGATTAACATTATCATCAGGGAAGGATCATCACTGAATTAAGAGACAGATAAATGGACACACATGATAAAGCACATGAAGTAAAATGTTAATCATAGAATCAAGATGGTAGGTAGATATGTGGGTATTCACTGTGTAATTCTTTCAACATTGAGTGTTTGAAAACTTCATAATATGTTAGGAAAAAAGCATCTACCATATAAACAAACTAATGTGTTAAACAAAATCACAAAATAAGGTTTTCACTATTACACCTGATACAATCATCTCACAGCAAGAAAGGAAACCATTTCCAAATATACTTTCAATAGACGTATGCTTCTGTTCTAACCACTGCAAACCACTAAAGTAAACACTCATAGGTAAGCACAAGAAAGTCTTTCAAAAGCAGCTACCTTACCTGATTTGCTACTACTGCATCTTGTGGATCATCTGGTTCTGCAGCTGCCAGTAGTGCTTGCAATGACAATAATACCGTGCGGAGAGTCATTGCTGCTGCCCTGAAATTCAAAATAGGAAGATATCCCAGTTAAGAACACTTTGCATGACAAACCAAAATACAGGTTTTCTGAATACAACATGGAAACTACTGAAGCTAAAAATAATCTAGATTTTTATCTTAATCATATAATTAAGTCTTAGAAATTTATAATTATACATCTGCCTACCCTTTTTTTAACAACAAATGAGTCCTTCTATTTCTTAAGACAACTTAAATTGCCCTTAATTGGCTTAGCTTTGTTCATTTTGCCCGTATTGTTGACATATTCTTCTGGTCAGCTTTACCTACTAACTTACTTTCTATCCATTTCTCTAACACAAGCTTAAAATAAAGTGATAAAGTAACATGTGAACAATTCTAAAAACAAGATACCATTAAGCAAATATCCTTTATTTTCAAGAAAGCATAAAATTACTTGGAGGGCATTATGCTAAGTGATATGTCAGATAAAGAAAGACAAATACTATATACAATAGCACTTAAATGTGAAATCTAAAAAATAAAACAAAGTGGAGAATATAACAAAAAAGAAGCAGACTCACAGACAAAGAGAATTAGTGGTGAGCAGTGGGGAGAAAGGAGGAGGGAGGGGCAATATATGGATGGGGTGTAAGAGGTACAAATTATTAAGTATAAAGTAAGCTACAAGGATATACTGTACAACATGGGTAATACAGCTAATACTTTATAATAATAATAAATATATATTATTTTATAAGTATAAATGGAGTATAACCTTTAAAAATTGTGTATCACTATACTGTACACCTGTAACTTATATTGTATACCTGTAATTAACATAAAATTGTATACCTGTAACTTACATAATATTGTACAGCACCTATACTTTAATAAAAAACGAAAGAAAATTTAAAAATCATTCTATAACATTCTGAAAAGGGAAAATTTTTTGCTTAATATACATAATATTCATACCTGTAAATGTGTTTATAAAGCAAAGATTTATCTAGAAAATGGTATCTACCTAACGAAAAAGGACTCTCAGCATTTCTGTTAAAAAATTACTTGACCAGTTAATATACAAATATTTCTGAATACAATAGTGAAATAGCATAGTAGTGAACTATTTTAAATGTTGAAGATTATTTTTTTTGAGATGATCATATGGTTTTTATTCTTCAATTTGTTAATATGGTGTATCACATTGATTGATTTGCGTATATTGAAGAATCCTTGCATCCCTGGGATAAATCCCACTTGATCATGGTATATGATCCTTATAATGTGTTGTTCGATTCTGTTTGCTAGTATTTTGTTGAGGATTTTTGCATCTGTATTCATCAGGGATATTGTTGTGTAATTTTCTTTTATTGTAGTATCTGTGTCTGGTTTTGGTATCAGGTTGATGGTGGCCTCACAGAAGGAGTTTCGGTGTATTCCTTCCTCCACAATTTTTTGGAAGAGTTTGAGAAGGATGGGTGTTGGCTCTGCTCTAAATGTTTGATAGTGATAGAATTCACCTGTGAAGCCATCTGGTCCTGGATTTTTGTTTGTTGGAAGATTTTAATCACAGTTTCATTACTTGTGATTGTTCTCTTCATATTTTCTATTTCTTCCTGGTTCAGTCTTGGAAGATGACACCTTTCTAAAAATTTGTCCATTTCTTCCAGGTTGTCCATTTTATCGGCAAAGAGTTGCTTGTAGTAGTCTCTTAGGATGCTTTGTATTTCTGCTGTGTCTGTTGTAACTTCTCCTTTGTCATTTCTAATTTTATTGATTTCAGTCCTCTCCCTCTTTTTCTTGATGAGTCTGGCTAAAGGTTTAGCAATTTTGTTTACCTTCTCAAAGAATCAGCTTTTAGTTTCACTGATCTGTGAAAATGTTTTCTTTGTTTCTATATCATTTATTTCTGCTCTGATCTTTATGATTTCTTTCCTTCTACTAACTTTGGGTTTTGTTCTTCTTTCTCTAGTTCCTTTAGATGTAAGGTTAAGTTGTTTTGAGATTTTTCTTGTTTCTTGAGGTAGGTTTGTACTGCTAAAAACTTCCCTCTCAGAACTGCTTTTGCTGCATCCCATAGGTTTTGGATCATTGTGTTTTTGTTGTAATTTGTCTCTAGGTATTTTCTGATTTCCTCTTTGATGTCTTCAGTGATCTCTCAGTTATTTAGTAA
The DNA here is from genome assembly GCF_026419965.1 of Kogia breviceps. Classification (NCBI taxonomy): domain Eukaryota; kingdom Metazoa; phylum Chordata; class Mammalia; order Artiodactyla; family Physeteridae; genus Kogia; species Kogia breviceps. The sequence continues at coordinate 83,918,151 of NC_081315.1, forward strand.
CATATTATTTAGCCTCCATGTGTTTTTGTTTCTGTGTTTTTTACACTTTTTACCCCCATAACTGATTTCTAATCTCACAGCATTGTCATCAGAAAAGATGCTTGTTATGATTTCAATTTTCTTAAATTTACTGAGGCTTGATTTGTGACCTAAGATGTGATCTATCCTGGAGAATGTTCCGTGTGCACTTGCGAAGAAAGTACAATCTGCTGCTTTTGGATCGGATGTCCTACAAATACCAATTAAATCTATCTGGTCTATTGTGTCATTTAACTGATATAAATATCAATTAAATCTGCTTCTATTGTGTTCCCTTATTAATTTTCTGTTTCCATGATTTGTCCATTGGTGTGAGGTGTTAAAAGTCCCCCACTATCACTGCGTTACTGTCGATTTCCTCTTTTATAGCTGTTAGCAGTTGCCTTATATATTGAAGTGCTCCTATGTTGGGTGCATATATGTTTACAATTGTTAAATCTTCTTGGATTGATCCCTTGATCATTATGTAGTGTCCTTCCTTGTCTCTTCTAACATTCTTTACTTTAAAGTCTATTTTATCTGATATGAGTATTGCTACTCCAGCTTTCGTTTGATTTCCATTTGCATGGAATATCTTTTTCCATCCCCCCTTACTTTCAGTCTGTATGTGTCCTTAGGTCTGAAGTGGATCTCTTATAAACAGCATACATTTGGGTCTTGTTTTTGTATCCATTCAGGAAGCCTGTGTCTTTTGGTTGGAGCATTTAATCCATTCACGTTTAAGGTAATTATTGATATGTATGTTCCTATTACCATATTGTTGATTGTTTTGGGTTTGTTTTTGTAGGTCCTTTTCTTCTCTTGCGTTTCCCATTTAGAGAAGTTCCTTTAGCATTTGTTGTAGAGCTGGTTTGGCGGTGCTGAATTCTCTTAGCTTTTGCTTGTCTGTAAAGCTTGTAAAGCTTTACGATGGAGCTTGTAAAGCTCCATCGAATCTGAATGAGATCCTTGCCGGGTAGAGTAATCTTGGTTGTAAGTTCTTCCCTTTCATCACTTTAAGTATATCATGCCACTACCTCTGGCTTGTAGAGTTTCTGCTGAGAAATCAGCTGTTAACCTTATGGGAGTTCCCTTGTATGTTATTTGCCATTTTCCTTGTAACTTTTTTTTTTTTAATTTATTTATTTATTTATGGCTGTGTTGGGTCTTCGTTTCTGTGCGAGGGCTTTCCTCTAGTTGTGGCAAGCGGGGGCCACTCTTCATCGCGGTGCGCGGGCCTCTCACTATCGCGGCCTCTCTTGTTGCGGAGCACAGGCTCCAGACGCGCAGGCTCAGTAGTGTGGCTCACGGGCCTAATTGCTCCGCGGCATGTGGGATCTTCCCAGACCAGGGCTCGAACCCATGTCCTCTGCATTAGCAGGCAGATTCTCAACCACTGCGCCACCAGGGAAGCCCCTTCCTTGTAACTTTTAATAATTTTTCTTTGCCTTTAATTTTTGTCAATTTGATTACTATGTGTCTCGGTGTGTTTCTCCTTGGGTTTCTCCTGCCTGGGACCCTCTGCATTTGCTGGACTTGGGTGGCTATTTCCTTTCCTATGTTAGGGAAGTTTTCGACTATAATCTCTTCAAATATTTTCTCGGATCCTTTCTCTCTCTCTTCTCCTTCTGGGACCCTTATAATGTCAATGATGTTGTGTTTAATGCTGTCCCAGAGGTCTCTTAGGCTGTCTTCATTTATTTTCATTCTTTTTTCTTTATTCTGCTCTGCAGCAGTGAATTCCACCATTCTGTCTTCCAGGTCACTTATCCGTTCTTCTGCCTTGTTATTCTGCTATTGATTCCATCTAGTGTAGTTTTCATTTCAGTTATTGTATTGTTCATTTCTGTTTGTTTGTTCTTTAATTCTTCTAGGTCTTTGTTAAACATTTCTTGCATCTTCTCAATCTTTGCCTCCATTCTTTTCCGAGGTCCTGGATGATCTTCACTATCATTATTCTGAATTCTTTTTCTGGAAGGTTGTCTATCTCCACTTCATTTAGTTTTTTTTCTGGGGTTTTATCTTCTTCCTTCATCTGGTACAAAGTCCTCTGCCTTTTCATTTTGTGTATCTTTTTGTGAATGTGGTTTTCCTTCCACAGGCTGCAGAATTGTAGTTCTTCTTGCTTCTGCTAAATGTTGAAGATTACTAAAGAACATGCCCATTTTCACCACACAAATTAGATAATTCTAAACCAGTATTTTTCAACTGGGTTCCTCATTTTAACCACAGAACAGAGAAAATTACTAAGTATTTTCTCAATTTCCCCAAGGATGGTATATAAATAGTACCATCCTGGATGCTTAGGAAAAGTTAATTTATTATCAACAACAAATGTCGTAAGGAAATGTGTCTCACACAGTGTGGTTTCTTCAGCCGGTAGCAGCAAAATCACTTGCGAACTTCTAAGAAATGAACATTCTTAGCCCTATCCCAGACCTACTGAATCAGAAATTCTGAGGGATTTAACAGATATTCCAAGTGATTCTGATGCAAGCTAATTTTTGAGAAATACTACTTTAGTGCATTACAGCTTAAAGCGAATTGAGAAAGGCTGTTCTAAACCAATAAAATTAAACCAGTATCACAAACATGTCTACATTTTATCTGTTAGAGAAAAATTATAATACAAATGGTTCTTCATCTAAAATGCTATCAGAATTGTCATTTATATTAAATTCCACAAAATGCAAACTATATATAGTGACAGTAGATCAGTGGTTGCTGGGGAATGGGGGAGCAGGAAGGGTGGGAAGGAGCAATTACAAAGGGACACTCACAAGGAAATTTTTGGATATGTTGGTTATGTTCGCTATCTTGATTTGTGATAGCTTCATGGACGTATCTGTAGGTCCAGACTTATCAAATTGTGAATTTTTTTTTTTTTTTTTTTTTTTTGTGGTACGCGGGCCTCTCACTGTTGTGGCCTCTCCCGTTGCGGAGCACAGGCTCCGGACGCGCAGGCCCAGCGGCCATGGCTCACGGGCCCAGCTGCTCCGCGGTATGTGGGATCTTCCCGGACCGGGGCACGAACCCGTGTCCCCTGCATCGGCAGGCGGATTCTCAACCACTGCGCCACCAGGAAAGCCCAGATTGTGAATTTTTAATGTGGGCAGTTTAAGATAAATCACACCTCAATACAGCATTTTTTTTTCTTTTTTTTTGGTACGTGGGCCTCTCACTGCTGCGGCCACTCCCGCCGCGGAGGCTCCGGACGCGCAGGCTCAGCGGCCATGGCTCACAGGCCCAGCCGCTCAGCGGCATGTGGGATCTTCCCAGACCAGGGCACGAACCCGCGTCCCCTGCATCGGCAGTCGGACTCTCAACCACTGTGCCACCAGGGAAGCCCAATACAACATTTTTAAAAGCTGTGTTTAAAAAAAAAAAAAGCTATCAGAATAAAAAATTTTATTGATCAACTTATCCTTTTAGAGAAGCTACAGAAATAAGAAAAACTTTGGTTATGATGTTTTAAAATTAGGTGAAATGCTAAACTAGCATTGAAAAGAGAATTAAATTTTAAAAACTTTTTCAACCACTATATAGTTACATGACACGGAAATTTTTTTTTTTTTTTTTTTTTTTTTTTTTGCCACACTGCACGGCACATGGGATCTTAGTTCCCTGACCAGGGATCAAACCTGCGCCCCCCCCACCCCTGCACTGGAAACATGGAGTCTTAACCACTGGACCGCCAAGGCACTCCTGTGTAATGGAAATTTCTAATTCTGAAACAGGGCTGGGAAAACAGAAATTATTTTTCTAGACTAAATTTCTAAATTTCCTAAGAGCATGCACAACTTATTTTCAACCAGAAGTTTTATTAACTTTAGAATGAACAATATTCTTTTAAGACAGTAAGCAAAGCATAAAATTCCAAATTTAGTCTTTAAATGTTAATTCTTGTTCTACCATTCATTATCACTATTAACAAGATGAAATCTTTCTTAATTACTTACTTACTCTAACTTCATTTTATATTTGCGTAATTGTAAAGAGAATATTTACAGACACATGCACATCAAGAGCCGCCCAGATATATCACCTTGAAGCTGACTTAAACCACTCAAAAAAGTACAAAAGTACAAAATATCACAGAAATAGAATACACAAAGCTAGCTACTCTAATATCCCAGTGGAATTAAGCATCCTGATTTATAAATCTTTTTTTTTTTGGCCACACCACGCAGCAGGCAGGATCTTAGTTACCCAACCAGGGATCAAACCCGTGCCCCCTGCATTGGGACCACTGGGCCAAAAGCGAAGTTCCACAATTTAGAAATCTGTAACAACACTTTAAACAAAATATTAAGTTATATAATGTTTAACTGATCCCACATGATGCGTAACACAGCCAAGAGAATAAATAAAATAAAATTATTTCAAGGAAATGTATCTGAATATGGAAGAAAACTCTTCACTCAGAGTATTTAACTGTATATACTAAACCAATTATTAAACTCAATAATTTTAATTTACAATAAACACATATATGTTTACATCTCAAGAAGGCAATAAACATTATTCTTAACAACTTAATGAGCTCTACTATTTACAATAGCCAGAACATGGAAGCAACCTAAGTGTCCATCGACAGATGAATAGATAAAGATGTGGCACATGTATACAATGAAATATTACTCAGCCATAAAAGGAAATGAAATTGAGTTATCTGTAGTGAGGTAGATGGACCTAGAGTCTGTCATACAGAGTAAAGTAAGTCAGAAACAGAAAAACAAATACTGTATGCTAACACATATATATGGAATCTTAAAATTTAAAAAGTGGTTCTAAAGAACCTAGGGGCAGGACAGGAATAAAGATGGAGATGTAGAGAATGGACCTGAGGACACAGGGAAGGGGAAGTGTAAGCTGAGACAAAGTGAGAGAATGGCACGGACATATATAAACTACCAAATGTAAAATGGATAGCTAGGGCCCTGAACCAAGATGGCGGAATTGAAGGACGTGCTCTCCCTCTTGTGAGAACACCAGAACCACAACTAGCTACTTGACAATCATCGACAGTAAGACACTGGAACTCACCAAAAAAGATACCCCACATCTAAAGACAAAGAAGAAGCCACAAACAGACGGTAGGAGGGGCACAAGAACAGTAAAATCAAATCCCATAACTGCTGGGTGGGTGACTCACAGACTGCGGAACACTTATACCACAGAAGTCCACCCACTGGAGTGAAGGTTCTGAGCCCCACATCAGGCTTCCCAACCTGGGGGTCCAGCAACGGGAGGAGGAATTCCCAGAGAATAAGACTTTGAAGGCTACTGGGATTTGACTGCAGGACTCCGACAGGACTGGAGGAAACAGAGACTCCACTGTTGGAGGGCACACACAAAGGAGTGTGCACATCGGGACACAGGGGAAGGAGCAGTGACCCCACAGAAGACTGAACCAGACCTACCTGCTAGTGTTGGAGGGTCTCCTGCAGAGGCAGGGGGTGGCTGTCGCTCAATGTGAGGACAAGGACACTGGCAGCAGAAGTTCTGGGAAGTACTCCCTGGCGTGAGCCCTCCCAGTGTCTGCAATAGCCACACCAAACAGCCCTGGTAGGCTCCAGTGTTGGGTTGCCTCAGGCCAAACACCAACTGGGAAAGAACCCAGCCCCACCCATCAGCAGTCAAGCTGATTAAACTTTTACTGAGCTCTGCCCACCAGAGCAACAGTCAGCTCTACTGACCACCAATCCCTTCAATCAGGAAACTTTCACAAGCCTCTTAGATAGACTCATGCACCAGAGGGCAGACAGCAGAAGCAAGAAGCACTACAATCCTGCATCTGTGGAACAAAAAACACATTCACAGAAAGAGAGACAAGATGAAAAGGCAGAGGGCACAAGATAAAACCCCAGAAAAACAACTAAGTGAAGTACAGATAGGCAACCTTCCAGAAAAACAATCCAGAATAATGATAGTGAAGATCATCCAGGACCTCGGAAAAAGAATGGAGGCAAAGATCGAGAAGATGCAAGAAATGTTTAACAAAGACCTAGAAGAATTAAAGAACAAACAGAGATGAACAATACAATAACTGAAATGAAAACTACACTAAAAGGAATCAATAGCAGAATAACTGAGGCAGAAGAACGGATAAGTGACCTGGAAGACAGAATGGTGGAATTCACTGCTGCAGAGCAGAATAAAGAAAAAAGAATGAAAATAAATGAAGACAGCCTAAGAGACCTCTGGGACAGCATTAAACACAACATCATTGACATTATAAGGGTCCCAGAAGGAGAAGAGAGAGAGAAAGGATCCGAGAAAATATTTGAAGAGATTATAGTCGAAAACTTCCCTAACATAGGAAAGGAAATAGCCACCCAAGTCCAGCAAATGCAGAGAGTCCCAGGCAGGAGAAACCCAAGGAGAAACACACCGAGACACATAGTAATCAAACTGACAAAAATTAAAGGCAAAGAAAATTTATTAAAAGTTACAAGGAAAATGGCAAATAACATACAAGGGAACTCCCATAAAGTTAACAGCTGATTTCTCAGCAGAAACAATAAAAGACAGAAGGGAATGGCATGATATACTTAAAATGATGAAAGGGAAGAACCTACAACCAAGATTACTCTACCCGGCAAGGATCTCATTCAGATTGGACAGAGAATTCAAAAGCTTTACAGACAAGCAAAAGCTAAGAGAATTCAGCACCACCAAACCAGCTCTACAACAAACGCTAAAGGAACTTCTCTAAGTGGGAAACACAAGAGAAAAAAAGGACCTACAAAAAGAAACCCAAAACAATTAAGAAAATGGTCAAAGGAACATACATATCGATGATTACCTCAAACGTGAATGGATTAAATGCTCCAACCAAAAGACACAGGCTTCCTGAATGGATACAAAAACAAGACCGATATACACGCTGTTTACAAGAGACCCACTTCAGACCTAGGGACACATACAGACTGAAAGTGAGGGGATGGAAAAAGATATTCCATGCAAATGGAATCAAAAGAAAGCTGGAATACCAATACTCGTATCAGATAAAATAGACTTTAAAATAAAGTATGTTACAAGAGACAAGGAAGTACACTACATAATGATCAAAGGATCAATCCAAGAAAATATAACAATTATAAATATATATGCACCCAACGTCGGAGCACCTCGATACATAAGGCATCTGCTAACAACTATAAAAGAGGAAATCGACAATAACACAATAACAGTGGGGGACTTTAACACCTCACTTACACCAATGGACACATCATCCAAACAGAAAATTAATACAGAAACACAAGCTTTAAATAACACAATAGATCAGATAGATTTACTTGATATTTATAAGACATTCCATTCAAGAACAGCAGATTACACTTTCTTCTCGACTGCACACAGAACATTATGCAGGATAGATCACATCTTGGGTCACAAATCAAACTTAAATAAATTTTAAAAGTTGAAATCATATCAACCATCTTTTCTGACCACAACGCTATGAGATTAGAAATGAATTACATGGAAAAAAATGTAAAAAAACCACAAACACATGGAGGCTAAACAATACTTTACTAAATAACCAAGAGATCACTGAAGACATCAAACAGGAAATGAAAAATACCTAGAGACAAATGACAATGAAAACACAACGATCCAAAACCTATGGGATGCAGCAAAAGCAGTTCTTAGAGGGAAGTTTATAGCTATACAAGCCTACCTCAAGAAACAAGAAAAATCTCAAATAAACAATCTAACCTTACACCTAAAGGAACTAGAGGAAGAAGAACAAACAAAACCCAAAGTTAGCAGAAGGAAAGAAATCATAAAGATCAAAGCAGAAATAAATAAAATAGAAACAAAGAAAATAGCAAAGATTAATAAAACTAAAAACTGGTTCTTTGAGAAGATAAACAAAATTGATAAACCATTAGCCAGACTCATCAAGAAAAAGAGGGAGAGGACTCAAATCAATAAAATTAGAAATGAAAAAGGAGAAGTTACAAAAGACACAGCAGAAATACAAAGCATCCTAAGAGACTACTACAAGCAACTCTATGCCAATAAAATGGACAACCTGGAAGAAATGGACAAATTCTTAGAAAGGTATAACCTTCCAAGACTGAACCAGGAAGAAATAGAAAATATGAACAGACCAGCCACAAGTAATGAAATTGAAACTGTGATTAAAATCTTCCAACAAACAAAAGTCCAGGACTAGATGGCTTCACAGGTGAATTCTATCAAACTTTTAGAGCAGAGCCAACACCCATCCTTCTCAATCTCTTCCAAAAAATTGTGGAGGAAGGAACACTCCCAAACTCATTCTATGAGGCCACCATCACCCTGATATCAAAACCAGACAAAGATACTACAAAAAAAGAAAATTACAAACCAATATCCCTGATGAATATAGATGCAAAAATCCTCAACAAAATACTAGCAAACAGAATCCAACAACACAATAAAAGGATCACACACCATGATCAAGTGGGATTTATCCCAGGGATGCAAGGATTCTTCAATATATGCAAACCAATCAATGTGATACACCATATTAACAAACTGAAGGAGAAAATCCACATGATTATCTCAATAGATGCAGAAGAAGCTTTTGACAAAATTCAACACCCATTATGATAAAAACTCTCCAGAAAGTGGGCATAGAGGAAACCTACCTCAACATAATAAAGGCCATATACCACAAACCCACAGCAAACATCATTCTCAGTGGTGAAAAATTGAAAGCATTTCCTCTAAGATCAGGAACACAAGAAGGATGTCCACTCTCACCATAATTACTCAACATAGTTTTGGAAGTCCTAGCCATGGCAATCAGAGAACAAAAAGAAATAAAAGGAATACAAATTGGAAAAGAAGAAGTAAAACTGTCACTGTTTGCAGATGACATGATACTATACATAGAGAATCCTAAAGATGCCACCAGAAAATTATTAGAGCTAATCAATGAATCTGGTAAAGTTTCAGGATACAAAATTAATGCACAGAAATCTCTTGCATTCCTATACACTAATGATGAAAAATCAGAAAGAGAAATTAAGGAAACACTCCCATTTACCACTGCAACAAAAAGAATAAAATACCTAGGAATAAACCTACCTAGGGAGACCAAAGACCCATATGCAGAAAACTATAAGACACTGATGAAAGAAATTAAAGATGATACCAAAAGATGGACAGATATACCATGTTCTTGGATTGGAAGAATTAATATTGTGAAAATGACTATACTACCCAACGCAATCTACAGATTCAATGCAATCCCTATCAAATTACCAATGGCATTTTTTATGGAACTAGAACAAAAATCTTAAAATTTGTATGGAGGCACAAAAGACCCCGAATAGCCAAAGCAGTCTCGAGGGAAAAAACAGAGTGGGAGGAATCAGACTCCCTGACTTCAGACTATACTACAAAGCTACAGTAATCAAGAAAATATGGTACTAGCACAAAAACAGAAACAAACATCAATGGAACAAAACAGAAAGCCCAGAGATAAACCCACGCACCTATGGTCAACTAATCTATGACAAAGGAGGCTAGGATATACAATGGAGAAAAGAAAGTTTCTTCAATAAGTGGTGCTGGGAAAACTGGACAGCTACATGTAAAAGAATGAAATTAGAACACTCCCTAACAGCATACACAAAAATAAACTCAAAATGGATTCGAGACCTCAAAGTAAGACCGGACACTATAAAACTCTTAGAGGCAAACAAAGGAAGAACGCTCTTTGACATAAATCACAGCAAGATCTTTTTTGATCCACCTCCTAGAGTAATGGAAATAAAAATAAAAATAAACAAATGGGACCTAATGAAACTTCAAAGCTTTTGCACAGCAAAGGAAACCATAAACAAGATGAAAAGACAATGCTCAGAATGGGAGAAAATATTTGCAAACGAATCAATGGACAAAGGATTAATCTCCAAAATATATAAACAGCTCATGCGGCTCAATTAAAGAAACAAACAACCCAATCTAAAAATGGGCAGAAGGGCTTCCCTGGTGGCGCAGTGGTTGAGAATCCGCCTGCCGATGCAGGAGACACGGGTTCGTGCCCTGGTCCGGGAAGATCCCACATGCCGCGGAGCAACTAAGCCCGTGAGCCATGGTCGCTAGGCCTGCGCGTCCGGAGCCTGTGCTCCGCAACGGGAGAGGCCACACAGTGAGAGGCCCGCATACCGCAAAAAAAATAAATAAATAAATAAAAAATAATAAAAATAAAAATGGGCAGAAGAACTAAACAGACATTTCTCCAAAGAAGACCTACAGATGGCCAAGAAGCACAGGAAAAGCTGCTCAGCATCACTAATTATTAGAGAAATGCAAACGAAAACTACAATGAGGTATCACCCCACACCAGTTTGAATGGGCATCATCAGAAAATCTACAAACAAATGCTGGAGAGGGTGTGGAGAAAAGGGAACTCTCTTGCACTGTTGGTGGGTATGTAAATTGATACAGCCACTATGGAGAACAGTATGGAGGTTCCTAAAAGACTAAAAATAGGATTACCATATTATCCAGCAATATCACTACTGGGCATATACCCAGAGAAAACCATAATTCAAAAAGAGTCATGTACCAAAATGTTCATTGCAGCTCTATTTACGATAGCCAGGACATGGAAGCAACCTAAGTGTCCATCAATAGATGAATGGATAAAGAAGATGTGGCACATATATACAATGGAATATTACTCAGCCATAAAAAGAAATGAAACTGAGTTATTTGTAATGAGGTGGATAGACCTGGAGTCTGTCATACAGAGTGAAGTAAGTCAGAAGGAGAAAAACAAATACCGTATGCTAAAACATATATATGGAATCTAAGAAAAAAAAATGTCATGAAGAGATTAGTGATAGGATGGGAATAAAACACAGACCTACTAGAGCATGGACTTGAGGATATGGGGAGGGGGAAGGGTAAGATGTGACAAAGTGAGAGTGGCAGGGACATATATACACTACCAAATATAAATTAGACAGCTAGTGGGAAGCTGCCGCACAGCACAGGGAGATCACCTCTGTGCTTTGTGACCACCTAGAGGGTTAGGATAGGGAGGGTGGGAGGGAGGGTGACGCAACAGGGAAGAGATATGGAAACATGTGTATATGTATAACTGATTCACTTTGTTGTAAAGGAGAAACGAACACACTATTGTAAAACAGTTATACTCCAATAAAGATGTAAAAAAAAAAAAAAAAAAAAAGACACATGCATCCCAATGTTCATTGCAGCACTATTTACAATAGCCAGGTCATGGAAGCAACATAAATGCCCATCGACAGACGAATGGATAAAGACGATGTGGTACATATATAAAATAGAATATTACTCAGCCATAAAAAGGAACGAAATTGGGTCATTTGTTGAGACGTGGATGGATCTAGAGACTGTCATACAGAGTGAAGTCAGAAAGAGAAAAACAAATATCGTATATTAACGCATGTATGTGGAACCTAGAAAAACAGTACAGATGAACCAGTTTGCAGGGCAGAAGTTGAGACACAGATGTAGAGAACAAACATATGGACACCAAGGGGGGAAGCCGCAGGGGGGTGGGGATGGTGGTGTGATGAATTGGGTGATTGGGATTGACATGTATACACTGATGTGTATAAAACTGATGACTAATAAGAACCTGCTGTATAGAAAAATAAAATTAAAAAATTTAAAAAATACACAAAAGCATTGGCACAAGAAAATAATATTCTTCAACAGTAAAAAAAAAAAAAAAAAGATAAAAAGAAAAGGGAGGAAGCCTCCAATTTCTCCTAACATTATCATTTTTTAAAATTTGCCAAAAATGTTGGACACATGTATATCTATAACTGATTCAGTTTGCTGTACACCTGAAACACATTGTAAATCAACTATACTCCAATAAATTAAAAATAAATAAATAAAATAGATAGCTAGTGCAAAGCAGCCACATAGCACAGGGAGATCAGCTCAGTGCTTTGTGACCACCTAGAGGGGTGGGATAGGGAGGGTGGGAAGGAGACGCAAGAGAGAGGAGATATGGGGATATATGTATATGTATAGCTGATTCACTCTGTTATAAAGCAGAAACTAACACACCATTGTGTAAAGAAATTATACTCCAATAAAGATGTTAAAATAAGTAAATAAATAAAGCTACTATGATAGAAAAAAAACAACAACTTAATGATCTCTCAGAAGAGTGAAGGTGGACCTTTGCCATGCCTTATACCCTATATAAAATTTAACACAGGGAACTATACTCAGTATCTTGTAGTAACTTTTCATGGAAAAGAATCGGAGAAAGAATATATACATATATATGTATAAAAATCACTTTGGGCTTCCCTGGTGGCGCAGTGGTTGAGAATCCGCCTGCCGATGCAGGAGACACGGGTTCGTGCCCCGGTCCGGGAAGATCCCACATGCCGCGGAGCGGCTGGGCCTGTGAACCATGGCCGCTGAGCCTGCGCATCGCAGCCTGTGCTCCGCAATGGGAGAGGCCACAAGAGTGACAGGCCCGCATACCGCAAAAAAAAAAAAAAAAAAAAAAAAAAATCACTTTGCTGTACACTTGAAACTAACACTACATTCTAAATTAACTATTCTTCAATTTTTTTTTTTTTTTTTTTGGTGGTACATGGGCCTCTCACTGTTGTGGCCTCTCTCGCTGCGGAGCACAGGCTCCGGACGCGCAGGCTCAGCGGCCATGGTTCACGGGGCCCAGTAGCTCCATGGCATGTGGGATCTTCCCAGACCGGGGCACGAACCCATGTCCCCTGCATCGGCAGGCGGACTCTCAACCACTGCGCCACCAGGGAAGCCCTTTTGTTATATTTTTTTGTTAAGGTATAACCAGAGTAAAATGCTTGACAGCTAGATGAATTTTTATACATGTATACACCCGTGGTAACCACCATCTAGAACAAAATACATAGTACTTCCAGCACTCAGAAAGCCTCAATGTTGCCCCTGTTATTCACAACCCTACCTACCCACCACTGACTGTCCTAGTTTCTATCACCCAAAATTAGCTTTAACTCATGTTGAATTTCATAAAATGAAATCATACAGTATATACTCCTTTGTGTCTGGCTATTGCCACTCAACATGTCTATGAAAATCATACATGTTGTTTGTGTCAACATGCCTTTTTTTTTTTTTTACTGCTATGTAGTGTTCCACTGCATGATTGTAGCATTATATATCCATTCTCTTGTTTATAGACATTTGGGTGACTTGCAGTTTGAATAAATCTGCTATGAATATTCTTGTACAAGTCTTTTGGTGGACATATGCACTCATTTCTCTCGGATTTCTCTTGGATATATACCTAGGAGTAGAACTGCTGTGCCATAGTGAAGGTATATACTTATTTAGCTTTGGCACATACTGCTGGTTGAGGGGCTGAACTACATTCTTAACAGCAATGCATGAGAACCATTTACAAGTGTGTAGTGGTATCTAATTGTGATTTGAATTTGCATTTCTCTAATTACTAATGGTGCTGAGCACAGCTTATCAACCATACAGATATTCTCTTAATGCCTGCTCGTGTCTTTTGGAAGAGCAGTATCAATGAGTGCAATTTTTATGTGTTGTCATTTTCTTCCCGAGGTAAACAGACACCTTTAGTCATAAGAGGTGTCACAGAAAAACATCAGAAGATGGTTTCCACACAGGGTAAGTTACAAAGTTAAGAAATAACCCATACTAACATAAGTTGTTAAATATTAAAGGTAAATCACCATCCACATGTATTAATAAAGACCAAGGTTAATAAACTGTTTTCTAAGAAAACTGTTCCAAATTAGCCTAAACATTGACATTTAGATATCCACTGAATGTCAATTTACTTCAATAAAAGGGGCAGGGGGGGTGGGCTGACAAACCCATGGATATCCAATGTCACCTATTTTATCTGATATCTCTGATATCTTTTATTATTTCAATGATATAGATATCAAAAGACTAAATTCAGCTATTTGACCTGCCTTAGGAAATGGGAATAGCTGATAAAGAGTGTTCTAATACAAAATTTCACATTCTCTGTCTCTATATACACCATAATCTTTCAACTATTTATAGGAAGATAATCAGAAGCGGTAGTACTGTTGGTTTAACTCTGAGCAAAAAGAGAAGACAGTGGAAAATTTTAGTCTGGAGTTTTGTTTTCAAAGGGGTGGAGGTTTCATTCCGTCTGCTGAGAATAGCCTGAGTAAAGTCAGAAGCAGAAGGGACAGGCTACTGTAACCGTCCAGGCAACAGGCAATGCAACTTTGGACCAAGGTAGTAGTAATGAACTGCTGCTAAAATGTTGGCGGTTTCAACAACAGGATTTGCAGATTTCTCTGGTGATAAAGGTACCAGAAAAAGAAGAAACAAGCATCACGACGAAGTTTTGGCCTTAGCAACCTCAAGGATGTAGCTGCCAAAACTTACATGGGGAAGAAGTAAGTTTTGGGTTGGGGAAATAGTTCAGTTTCCAGCATGTTTAAGTTTGAGATGTCCATTACATATTCAAGTATAGATGTTAAACAGGCAGCAGGACATGAGTCTGGAGTTCAGAAAATGTGAGTTGCTAGTGTATAAATGGTGAAGTTATGAAATCAGATGAGCTCACCAAGGAAATGAGTATAGATGGAAAAAAGACTTAGCCCTGAGGTATTCTCATGTACAAAGCTCCAGGAGATGAGGGAGGAACTAGTTGAGAAGTCTAGGAGTGGGAAAAGGAAGGGGAGAACAGAAGAACTGATGTCCTTGAAGCCAAGTGAAAAAAAGGACAATGTCTCTAATGCTGCAAATTTTCATTAATATCACTGAACAACAGAGCTATAAGGGGTCTTTGAGATGACTTTATAGATAAAAACATGGAGGCACAGAAATTCAATAAATTGTGGAAAGTCACAAATCAAACAAATGACAGAAGATAAAGTTAGGTCTAGTCCACAATGTTCAATGTTTAACAGTATGGAACACAGACGAAGAAACTGGATCCCAAGAGATGATCTACTGAGAGAGAGGCTTTACTCAGGTGTGCTATTAGAATGGAAAAACAAAACAAAACCAGCAACTCTTGTCTGTTTATCCAATTACTAAATATACCAAGTGACCCATATGCTAAATGTTGTCATCCTGTTTCAGCTTATTCAGGTTCATTTCTTTCCTTTTCTTAACAAATCAAATGCATAACTTATTGTTTTCTTCCCCCCCAATGTCTTTTTATATCTCTTGTCTTGGTTGTTCAATCCATACTGTTAGACTATGCCAGGCTCTAATCTAAGAGAAATACATAAAAGAACTCATTTACTCTTCTCAACAGCCCTATGAAACAGGTATTAACCCCCAATTTTTTCAGATAAGGCAATGAAGGCAAAAGACCAGGTAATTTACTCAAGACCATAAAAATGAGTAAATGGCAGAGCCACGATTTTAACCTAGTGGTTAAACACTATACTGCTAAGATAAAATCAGACAAAAATTGTGAAAGCACTGTACAAATGACGATACCACCTACAAAGGTACTTCTTAGAATCTTAGAACCTAATCGCACTCAATTAATACAACTTTTAACATTTTTGTTGTCTACATTCCATCCAAGTCAGAGCTGATTACTACAATACTTAAATTATTTTAGTCTTTCACAAATATCTTTCTGAGATAGCAAAAATTCAAATTTACCAAAACAACAAATAAAATCTAAGATTTTTCAAGATGGAAAGCTAGCATCTGACATTACCTAATAAATCACTATTTAAATATAGATTCCAATTTCAACTGTAACATATTTTCTCTTAGGTACTTAAGAGACTTCATCTAGTTTTAAAATTATTGCCAAATAAAAGTATAATATATGCTTATGTTTTGAGGCAAGTACACATTTAACACTCTAAACAGTCTCAGAATTCATATGAGAGAGGGTTGAAAGCGAATTCAAAATCTCTTACCATTGATCTTTCAGGATATCCAAACAAATAGCCCCTGTGACGGAACTAATATTAGGATGCCATATTTTAGTGATAAACCGGACCTAGAATATAAAGCACATTTGAGTTTTAAAGTACAGAAGTAAAACATATATAGTTTAAGTAGAACTATAAGAAAATGAAATCCTCAAGCTAAAAAAAATGCTCATACTTACATCATTTTGCCTAAGTGAAGGGAAGGGTGTAGGAGACAAAGCATTCAGCGAGCTGAATGCTATCAATGACATACACTCTTTTTAAACCTTTTAATAAATGCTCAAAGAAATCCAACAATTAACTAGGTGTTTATAAACTACCTAGCATAGTGTTAGATACTATGAGAAATTTAACATGGACTAAGATCCATTCAGGTAGATAAACTAGTACAGAATATCAAAATATAGATAGTAAATGGCAATTTTTTTAGAGTGAAGGGTACAGAATAGGTTTGAAGGAAAAAGTAAGCAAAATCAGTACATGGAAACAGAAATAGAAAGTGACTATAAGATTACTCCTGATTTTTTTGTAGCACTTTTCTTCTTCAAAACTTTAAACAAAATTTTGACAAATACTTATAGGCCTACTATTATTTGCCAGGCACTGAGGCTTAGAGTTTAAGAAATTTACCCAATATCAAGTAAGTAGTTCGCAACAGAAGATACAAACTCACACAATCTAATTTCAGATTCTGAGTGTACTTATTTAAGCATGAAAGAATAAGAAATCAACAATGTGAAAATGCTAACTCTAACACATCACCTTAAAATGAAATCTACTTCATAAACTCTTACGAGCTTTAGGAGGAGGAACAGGAGGAGGAGGAGGATTATATCTGACACATATATATGATAGTCATCTAAGTCAAAATTCTTTAACATTTAACAATTAATTACTATGAACCAAGCTATGTTCTAGTACCTTGCAAAAATTAACTCAACAATATATGCTCTGTGATGAATTGGGAGATTGGGATTGACATTAAACACTAATATGTATAAAATGGATAACTAGTAAGAACCTACTGTATAAAAAAATAAAATAAAATCCAAAAAATATATATATGCTCCAAATGTAAGCTATTTATGAAAAGAAGCTAAAAGATTTATCACGCTTACACTTTTCTCCTTGTGACTTGTCTATACTATCTGTTAATTCCTCACATATTCACTCACTAACTTACATGCCATCTGAAAAAGCACTTCCAGTCACCAATGACTTCAAAACACCAAAAACTAATAGAGACTTTCCACTCCTTGATCCTTTTTAATTCTTAAAATAACCTACTGCTTTCAATGATATCTACTTCTTTCCATCCACAGAATACCATGTCGTTAAAGGAGACTATCATTCTTCAGCTGGGTTACTGAACAGTTTACTGACTTTACTGCCTTCAGTTTTCTTCCCTCCAATCCATTATCCACACTGAAACCAGAAAGCCCTTTAAAACAAACCTGATTCATGTCACTATTCTACTTAAGGCCCTTTAATGACTTCTCATTCCCTTTATGTAAGCCCACACTCTTAAACTGATTCTAGCCTCGCTCTCAAATCTCACATCTACCCTACATTCAATACAAGTGCTCAGCAAGTCATATTTTTTAAAAAATAATTTTTTTTTGCCTCAGGGCCTTCATACATTTCTTCTTTCAATAACACACCTCGATATTCTCTTCTCCTGGCTAACTCCTACTTATCATTTAAGTTTCAGCTTCCATAATAACTTCTTCCTGACCTGTCCCATAGCACCCTGTACTTTCCTATGTCACAGTACTTGATCACACTTCTATCATCTCTTTCTTATTTGCTTGGTCTTCTCTAAAACGCATGGTGTCTATCCTGCTTAGCAGAGCATTCCAAGCATCTAAAGTGCCTCACACTGAATGAATGTGCAATAATATTTTTATATATATATATACTTTTTGGTTTGTTTGTTTTAATATTTTGGCAATGCCACATGGCATGTGGCATCTTAGTTCCCCGACCAGGGATCGAACTGTGCCCCCTGCATTGGTAATGCAGGGTCTTAACTACTGGACCACCAGGGAAGTCCCAAGGAAAAAACAATTTTAAATTACTACTGAAGATGTCAGAAGGTTTACAATTTAGGCAGATAATCTAAGGATGTGTGAATTGTATCTTGCTTTTTTAAGAAGAATCTTCAATACATGATTCTCTGTAGATTCTACATGAAAAACAAATATGCTTATATGCAGGACCAAGGAAATTATTAAACTATTTCTTTGTACTATAATCTACAGTTAGAAATAAATAACTTTGAATTTGCAGATAATCTAATAAAGAAATTAATTTTCAAGAGGCCACTCCATTATCTACCAGTACAGATGTAAGTAACTGTCCTATAAGTAGTTCTTTGTGTGGTTTTACACTCTTTTATCTATTCCTCTGTCATTCTTTATCATCAACTATCTCCTTTCTTAGATTTTTCACTTCTTTCTCAACTCTCAATATTACCAATGGTAGTAACCACATATACCCCATCATTCTACGCTCAATTCATATCCATTGTATTCATCATTTTCTCCCAGAGTACTACCATCTCCGTCCTATAGCAACAAAAATGTACAAAGAACTTGGAAAGGATGAAGTATAAAAGTAATGATACAAAGACAATTATCATGACCTACTTGAGTCATACTTGACTCTGATTACAAAACAAATATGGGATGGTTTACAGTACTAAAATACTTATAGGAATAACAATTCAAGTTTCCTTATTTTCACAAATGAAACTAACACTAGCACTATCTGGGTAACTTGACAACACTCATTAGCTTTGAGGAGCACTCAAAGAATTTAGAAACAAAAATCTTAACACTATGTACACAGTGTTCCCAGACTGAAATAAAGGAAGGGGACTATTTTAAGTTATTTATATTGGTACACCATCATCAGTAATCTTATCTCCTCCCACAGGATGCAGCCTATATTTACGTACTCTTTAGTTCAACAAATATTTTACCTTCCACCTCATGGTAGATGTGAGCTCTATTTCCATCAGGAATTTCCAGTTTCAAGCTTGGAACTCAAGGAAGTTACAATATTAAACCTGCTTTAACTAACTTATTGTACAAAAGAAAATGCTATTTTATTTTAAATATGCATGTGCAGAAAGGAAGACTCATAGAAGGCTATTAGCATTGGTATTTACACTCAATTTCATATATAAAAGTACTTATAACACAAAGGAAAAAGAGGAAAATTCAGAACCTAATCTCCAATAATAAGTTCAACAAATCACTGAGCTAGAGTTTTCCTAATTTAATGGGTTTTTCATTAATAGAATATTACTACAACTTACTTTAAAAATAAAGTATGTGGGCTTCCCTGGTGGCGCAGTGGTTAAGAATCTGCCTACCAATGCAGGGGACACGGGTTCGAGCCCTGGTCCGGGAAGATCCCACATGCCACGGAGCAACTAAGCCTGTGCACCACAACTACTCAGCCTGCACTATAGAGCCCGCGAGCCACAACTACTGAGCCTACGTGCCTAGAGTCCATGCTCTGCAACAAGAGAAGCCACCACAATGAGAAACCTGTGCACCACAATGAAGAGTAGCCCCCACTCACCACCACTAGAGAAAGCCCGCATGCAGCAACGAAGACCCAATGAAGCCAAAAATAAATAAATAAAATAAATTTTAAAAATAAATAAAGTATGCATTGAATCAAACTTCTATGCTATACTCAGCTGATTCAAAGATACATCTTCTCTGTTCAGAAGTAAACCTTCTGCTCTTCAGGTCAATAGTTTATTGCAGAGTAATAAAAAATACTCTGTAACCATGTTAAGATAAAACAATGTAAGTTTTCAATCAGGTGCAATTTTAGCTGCACAGTAGTGAGAATATGACAGTTAACTTCAATACTTTTACCTCAGAAGGCTTAAAATTAAACCTGAGGCTATATATTAAACATATGTGAACATAATTATGCAAGAAATTTACACAAATATTCCTCACTCTTTCCATCATTATCTACCAACCAGTCAAAATTCAAATCTAATATAGTAAATATCTAGAACATATTTATCAACATTAATTAGCATCTACTCCAAAAGCTTACTGCCATAAATGGGAGTAGAATATATTCCAAGTATAACTAACTGGTAGAAGTCAGAGGGAGACAAATGTGGGTTGATTGAAGGAAGATCTTTCTAAATCTTGAAGTTACCTCAACATGGTATGGCTGGAATTAAGACAGTAGTGGCCTGAAGAGCAACATGAACTAGTAGCAAAAACATCAGACAGACCTCAGTTCTTATGTTTTTAGTCCATTTTTCTTGCTTTTCTGAAAAAGGTGGGAGGAGAAAGTGTTAATAAAATAGTGATTTCAAAGATTAAATGAAATAGGGCTTCCCTGGTAGCGCAGCGGTTGAGAGCCCGCCTGCCGACGCAGGGGACACAGGTTCATGCCCTGGTCCGGGAAGATCCCACATGCCGCGGAGCGGCTAGGCCCATGAGCCATGGCCACTGAGCCTACGCGTCCGGAGCCTGTGCTCCGCAACAGGAGGGGCCACAACAGTGAGAGGCCCGAGTACCAGAAAAAAAAAAAAAAAAGATTAAATGAAATAATGTATCAAGTGCCTAAAACAGAACCAGAACTATGCAATCACTTTCGATTTACATTTATAGACTACAGAGGGAAATAAACACTTTTACTGAGACAATAATTTGCCCCCATTTAAAGTGCACAACTTCATGGTGGTCAGTATATTCACAGTTGTGCAACCATCACCAAAATCTAATTTTTGACCATTTCAACACCTCAAAAAGAAACTACAGGGACTTCCCTGGAGGTCCAGTGGTTAAGACTCCACACTCCCAATGCAGGGAGCCCAGGTTTGACCCCCAGTCAGAGAACTAGATGCTGCATGCCGCAACTAAGACCCGGCGCAGCAAAATAATTATTTATTTATTTATTTATTTACAAACAAAAACAAAAAACCGGGCTTCCCTGGTGGTGCAGTGGTTAAGAATCCACCTGCCAATGCAGGGGGCACGGGTCTGAGCCCTGGTCTGGGAAGATCCCACATGTCATGGAGCAACTAAGCCTGTGTGCCACAGCTACTGACCCTGCAAACCACAACTACTGAGCCTGTGCGCTACAACTACTGAAGCCCACACACTTAGAGCCCGTGCTCCACAAGAAAAGCCACCCCAATGAGAAGCTCACGCACCACAACGAAGTAGCCTCCGCTCACTGCAACTACAGAAAGCCTGCTCACAGCAACAAAGATCCAACACGGCGAAAAAATGAATAAATTAATTTAAAAATATAATAAAATAAAAATAAACTAATTGTATTTCTATAAACTGTAAATAAACAATTTGAAAATGAATTAATTTTTTAAAAAAAGAAAATACGTAACCAACAGCAGTTACTCCCCATTCCTCCACACTCCTCCAGCCCTAGCAACCACCAGTCTACTTTTCTTCACTGTGATTTGCCTCTTCTAATGTTCATATAAATGAAATCATACAATGTGTGGCTTTTTGTGACTGGCTTTTTCATTCAGCGTGATGTTTTCAAAGTTCATCTGTTTTGTAGCACATGTCAGCACTTTTTATCACTTTTACAACCAAATGTGGTATGGATATACCACATTTAATTTTTCTATTCAGTTGATGGACATTTAGAGCACTTCCATTTTTTGGCAGTTATGAATAGTGCTGGTATGAACATTTATGTGCAAGTTGTGTGGACACGTTTTCGTTTCTATTGAGTAGATATCTAGAAGTAGAACTGCTATGTGTTGTATGAAAGGAGAGAAGGTTAGCACTGCCCTCGACAAGGATGGAGAAGCTCTCGGGCCTGACAACATGCATATGGTTAAGGCACTGCCACCTACTTTGTGGCATCTAACCATTTTATTTCAATAAAAAATAAATTTAAAAAAGAAATAAGTGTTGTAGAATCATATGATTCCACTTAAATGAGGAACCTAGGGTAGGAAAAATTCATAGAGAAAAAGTATAACTGTGGTTACCAGCGTGGAATACCAGGGAGTTATTGTTTAGTAGGGAAGATGAAAATGGATGGATGGAAGATGAAGATGGAAATGGATGGTGGTGATACATGCAAAACAATGTGAATGTGCTTAGCGCCACTAGACTGCACACTTAAAAATGGTTAAAATAGTAAATTTTATGTTATGTATACTTTACCACAATTTAAAAACATCAACCAGGCTTATCAGAAAATAGATATACATAAACAACAGAATAACAGGCACTTCAAACTGGTAGATGACTCAACTTCACCCTGGAACTTCCACTGCTGTGTCTATTCTTAAATGGGGGACAACCAGTAGGCTGAATGAATGAATTCTGGAATATTTTCTGAGTGATTACTGTCATACGCTCAAGGGACACTATACTTTCAGGAGCCATAGAAAATAAAAAGGTGTATTAAGCCATGGTCTTTGACCTCAGGAGCACAAAAGCTAGTGAAAGATACATATCCCCAAATAATACAATACATTAATTGGTACTGTAACTGTGGTAGTACTATATAAATTATATAAAATGCTATTGGGAGTAGAGGGAGAAACATTTTGACAGGCACAGAGTAATGGAGAAAGTGATACTTTACCTAGACCTCAAAAGAAAAGTAGAATTTTAAATGACAGGGACAATGGTTCAAGTGAAAATGACAGGAAAGTGTGAAAGAATAAGCATTAACTTACAAACAGCAAATAATCTAGGCTGGAAAAAGAGACCCATATTGTGGGTGAGGGCAGCAGAAGATTAGGGTGGAAAAAAAAGACTAAGGTCAGGTTACAGGAGCTTTTAAATGCCCAGTTAAGGAGTTCAGACTATTAACAAGGAAAGAAAAGAAACATGATCAAAACTGCACTTTAGGAAGATTTACAGAACAGCAGTGCAAAGAATGTATAGTATGGCAAAGATGAAAGGGTGATTAAATCATAGACAAAACAGGTGAAGTAATAAAGCTGAATGCCTAAACTAAAATGGTGATGACAGCAAAAGTAAAGACATAAAGGAAGCAATTCAGTCAAAAAGTAAGTTTAGGTTAGTTCCCCTTGTTATACACAATCCTAGATTATTCTGTTTCCTTTTTTAACATTCATCACAGTTGCAATGATTTGTTCTTTTTTTCCCCCCACTAGAACATGAGCTCCATGAAAGCAAGGACAGCAGTGTAAGTCTAACTTATCGCTATATTGGCACAAAGTACTCAAATAATTGTTGAATAAATTCAGAGTACTCTCTCCCCTAAAAAATATACTTCTCTGAGGCAAATAAGAACTTGTATAAGGATTCTCTAAATTTGGGAACACTATAAGTTTTTCCAGACCTAGAATTTAAGCCATTGTCAGATACACATACTATTCCTGTCTAAAGCTATTACTAGCTGCCTCTGAGTAAGCTTACTTTTCATTCTAATTCCAGAAGCAAACCATCTGTCATTACCTGACATTTTGTCCATGCTGAATTTACACAATAAACAACTAAAAAATTTGTAATTTTAATAAACACTAAAGTACATATTAATTAAATGAGCCAAGAAATATAGTTCATGCACAAAAATAGGCTTACAATACCTTAGGGGGATTAAATGGATATGTTTCTGGTATTTTAATCTCTAGTTGATATCTTCCTCCTAAAAAATGGGGAAAACAGAAAGTTAACAATGCTGCTCACCTCAAATATGTAAAACCAAATATAGTGATATAACTTTTCAAAACATATACTATTTTATAGTCAATTACAACAGATTCATTTTAAAGCTGAAACCCAAAAAGGAAATAAACAAAAGCACTAGTTTTTAATTTAAAGGTTATTTAAAGCATACAGAATACCCATTTTAAACAACTGATATTAGTTTATCAGTGAATAATTGGAGAGATGGATGAATACATTAAATCCACAGATGATCCAATGCTAAAGACTTCACTGGAACAATTACGTAGCACAGGTTCCATCTTTTTTTGTTTCCTTTAGTCCACAATGATAAAAGTTGCTAAATAACAGGAAAAAATGGAAAGAAAAAAGGAAAAGAAGAAAAAAAGGAAGAAGGTAGGGAAGTATAAAGGCATAGATGGTACAGAGAAAAAGGATAACAGATTATGCCAAAAACTGAAAAATCTACTTCTAGCTGGTTCTCTCAAATGCAAAAATGTCCCAAACTTTTAATCTGGGACATTAAATTAAATGCCAACACTTCTTGTTAAAATTTAAAGAACAAAATTCAACAGTAAGACAGTAGGCAGGGGGCTTCCCTGGTGGCGCAGTGGTTGAGAGTCCGCCTGCCGATGCAGGGTACACGGGTTCGTGCCCCGGTCCGGGAAGATCCCACATGCTGCGGGGCGGCTGGGCCCGTGAGCCATGGCCGCTGAGCCTGCACATCTGGAGCCTGTGCTCTGCAACAGGGAGAGGCCACAACAGTGAGAGGCCCACATACCGCAAAAAAAAAAAAAAAAAAAGAGGCAGGAATAAAGACAAAAACCTAGTCCCTTCCTGTAAATGGGTATACAAAGAGACTGTTCTAACCAGTAACATATAAACAGTAGGCAACATTCCATTTTGGGCTGAAGTTATCTTGAGCAACTAGCAGCTAAATAAGTATTTTTTTTAAGTTTATCTAGCTTCCCATAACTAGGATATTAAAGGGGGAGGATAACTGCCTCTCAGCAAACTCTGAAGGGGGAATCTTGCACTAGATGGCAGACTGGATTTGAATCCTAATTCTACGGAACCTTCCAATTCTAAGATTTTATGATCCATCACCAAAGAATATTTATCATTCCAAAATACATCAAATAAAACTGTGCTAGTGAAATATTTATATATGAAACTATGCCTGGGATTTGCTTCAAAATAATCAAGGGATGAATTACATCAAAGACTGGCCATGGGGGCTTCCCTGGTGGCACAGTGGTTCAGAGTCCGCCTGCCGATGCAGGGGACATGGGTTCGTGACCCGGTCCGGGAGGATCCCACATGCCGCGGAGCGGCTGGGCCCGTGAGCCGTGGACGCTGAGCCTGCGCATCCAGAGCCTGTGCTCCACAACAGGAGAGGCCGCAGCAGTGAGAGGCCCGCATACTGCAAAAAAAAAAAAAAAAAAAAAGACTGGCCAAGAAATGATAGTTATTAAAGCTGGCTGATGAGTGCCTGGAGTTTTTTGCCTTCTGTATGTATCTGAAATTTTCCATAATAAAAAGTAATAAAACAAAAACAGTAATTGTGCACTAGGAACACTAACTACTGACTTCAAAATTCCATACACTCAATTCTCAGTATATCCTGCCACTTCCTCCATTGTTAGGAACAGATGAATGTGGATCTAAGAAAAAAACAAAAGAGCAATTCACTTGGTACCACTTTCTTCAAGCCCTTTTGGTGCCAGTTCTTCTTCTCTTGCTTATTTCTTTGAATAGAATCCTATACTGACTGATGCACAAGTTGAACTACATGCCTGAAGCACATAGAATACAGCAGAAGTGAAATATAAAGAAGTCAAAAAAAAAAAAAGAAACAAAAAAGACAGGTAAGAGAAGAGTACCTCAAGAAATTTTTGTGTATACAGAGATAACTGTTTATATTCAGAATTATAAATGCTAGCTTCAAATATAGGTATAATAAATTTAGCCTGAGTAATGTGTACATTCTTCTTTTTCCTTCCTATGAATCTTACTTTTTTCATTAAATTCCAAATTACTGTCTCTATAACCTTTCATATAAAGTTTTTCCTTCTTGAATGTCCAAAACAATCTCTTAGGAGCAGTGTGAGAGCCCTGAAATACTATATAAATAATGCTGGACCCTAGAGTCCCCCAAATCCTACTTCTACTCCATATGCTATTGGTATGCTCTGTCTTACATTATTTGACAACTTTAATATATAATCAATACAGCATTAATCACAGCATTATTTGATATATATCAGAATAACACAACTAAGGGAGCTTTACGATAACTACATTATTAGTACCATAACAGCTTTCACTATAAAACATTTACTTCTTGAAGAACAGCTTTTACTACTAAACATTTATAATCTTTAAATGGGGAAGGGATGAATTTTTCAAAAAATACCAAGAATGATTCCATAAATTTAAAACAATTCTTAGGTACAAAGCCTCAAGAACTAAACTGTTTCTTTGCCACTGAGCCATTAAGGCAAAAGTAGAAAACTTTTGTACAATATGGTCATTTTAACTCAATCTGATTACTTTTAACACTACATAAAATAGCAACCTGATTTCTTAATGATGGTTATTAACAATTTAATATTCCACATGTAAACTTTTGCCCTGGCTATTGAGATAAAACAACAACAACAACAACAAAAAAAACCTAAAAAAAATCCCTCAAAACTTAGCAAGAGTCCTGAGATAAATATTAGCAAAATATTCTATCCCTGTTCGTATTTCTAAAAAAAGTACCTAAGTTTATGCCTTCGAATGTGCTTTTCTTAAACAAAATGAACAACTTCAATAGTTTTATGATAAAAAGAATACAATTTAAGTTAATCTACTTCAAATATATACCACCCAAGAAGCATATTAAAACTAATCTTATCAAACATTAATGTCTCATTTAGTGGCAGCAGCAGACATTAAGCACTTAAAAATGACCAAACTTGTTTCTAACTAATTAATGTGGTATAGTTATAATTTAATCATCCTACAAATAAGTATTGTCCAATTTTTTAAAAAATCATGTACCTTTATTAAGGGTTGCTAAGAAGGTAATAAACATTCTGCCTAGTTCAGGAGATCTCTTGTTGATAAATATCAATTTACTGGAAGAGCTCCATAGTGATAATGCTACTGCCCTACTATCTTGCAAAAATACATCTAAACAACCTAAAAAGTAATTCAAGAATATTTATAATGTATGCCTTCAAGAAGAAGCTTGTATATCATTACAAACAATATCTGCTATTAAGGACAAACTTGATTTATGTAAGATAACTAAAGATCTCTTCTCCATCTAACAACTGTCAAAAGGACTAAATGAATAGCATCCATGAAAGCAATCAGATGAGGCCTGGCATACAGGAGGCACTAACAAAACAATATACAAAATTAAATAAGTCTAGAAATGGCTCATATGAACTATAAAACAGAAAATAAAATTTTGTCATTTAAGATTTGGTAAAATGTGCTAAAGACATTCTAGGGTCTTTAAAACTTTGAATGAAAACAGAAACACAGTCTAGAACGTCGAATTTTTCTGAAAAATTTTGGGTAAACTGTTCATTACAGAATTGTAGAACCACTACATTCAAAGGAGACATAACCACCACTTCCAATACTCAATCAATCCTGATTTATTCAAGAGCAGAAAGTGATTAGAAACACAGGCTTTGGAGTCAAAGGCTATTAGGACTCAAATCCCAGCTGTGCTGCTTAGATGTCTTAGCCAAGTTATTTAACTTTCCTGAGCTTAAGTTTTTTCATCTATGAAACAGTGATAACCATACTTACCTCTTAAGATTTGTTATAAGGATTGAATGAGAAAATACACGTAAACCTCTAACAAGTAAGAACTCAATAAGTGCTACTACTACAAATTCCGTGACATGATTTCCATTAAACAAATATTTGAATGCTTATTATATGCAAGAATCTTGGTTATGCTATATAATCCAAATTTACAGTAACACTCACTACTGAAGATCTGCCTAATGAAGGAATAAAAAGCTATAAAGCTTCTTTCTGTATCTTACCACCCAATTCCATGGTCTAAAGCAGCTATATATAGACTTAGTTTGTAAACACAGAGTTCAGCAAAACTGCCTCCTTTCTATATGTCTTGAAACGATCACTGAAAGCTTTCCTGAATAAAGAAAATTAAATATTTGGAATACAGCCTGTATGAAGACATCTGAGTAAATTACATGCTAAATGACAAACAGGGGAGAGAAGCTTTTCTTTAAAAATTAACATAAGTCCGAAATTTAAGGCAAGGTTTGTTTACAGATACCATATGAAGGGTAACTGAGAGTTCATATAAGTTAAAGGCTTTAACATGCTAGATGTTTTATACTGTTAGATTCTAACATAATATAACCTGTAACTTGGCTCTTTGGGAAAAGAAAAAAATTAGCTAAAATTCAGTAAGAAAAATCAGTCTAGGTAAGTATCTAAATTTATAATTCAAAAACTGCTGTATATATCCTTAAGCCTAATGAATTACCTTTCACGTAGTTTATAAATGCTTGAGATTATTCTGATTTAATGTTTCGGACAAGTTCTAATACGCACAATATTTTGATACAGAAAAAAGTACTTGCCTTCATATGGTGTGTCTGGAGGTCCTGCTATTTCTCCTCTTAATTCTGTAAAATTCTCATCTACAAGATCTACTTTAATTTGATTTTTGCTCGTCTTAAAAATAAACAGAAAATAAATGTTAGTTATATCAGCAAGAAAAAAGCCTATTTTTATTAAAGTATTACCTATAAAAATTTTGAAACACGCTCTTTCATAAGCTTATCTGCTCTAGTAAAAATAAGTCTGCTTTTCTAGAATGTAATTAGCCAATTTGAATATTTAAAACAAAAATACTAACAAATTTTAACTGCAATGTTTTTAATGACATTAACACCACTTTGAACAATAGTACAATGTCTTGTTGACTTCACAGGAATGTTTAGAGAAAACACCTTTATTTCATATTTGCTGAGTTCATGTGTGTTAGGGTCCAAAGTGATAATTCTATACATCTGTAGATGAACTCTGCAATTCGATACCCCCAGGCTACATGGGTTCTAGCCCAAACAGAAAATTCAAGATCATTAAAAACTATTTAGGCTATAAGCTCTCACTTAAATTTTTAGATGTTTAGCTTAACTGAAATACTACACCATCAACCAGGATGATGAAAGCTCTAAGTGTCTAATTAATATTGCTTTCCACAATAATTCCTAAAGCCTAAATGCCTCAATAGAATCTTCTAATGCCTTCCTCAAACTGTTTTTCTGCTTAGTTTACTTCAATGGCAATTACTTACTTCTCAAAACAGATTTTTATATTTATCTACATCTACTTATTTTGTACTTTACACTTCTCAAAGTACTGTCATACCATTATTATCACTTCAATCTCTCAATAATCTTTAACAATCCATTCTCATAGTAAACAGTGATCATGATTCAGGAAACCCTCCAGTGGGATTCACTTCAACACCCACAAGTACCTGCCTGCAAATGGGCTCTCCGCTTACATTATGTAACCTACCCCAGTATCTTGCTGGTCTATTCACCTAACACAATGACCCCCCCCTTTTCTCAATTTTTTGAAACATAAATCCTTAATATACAAAGCTTTCCTTTCATTTTTTGGTTAGGATTTTTATATTTATCTACATCTACTTATTTTGTATTTTATAACTAAGTGACACATGTACTCTTATGAAAGAAAGCCCCACAAGATTTCAAAAGTAAATTTTTGCTTTTGAACCCACCTTCTTAAACTTGCTTACTGATGGAACAGTGTAGGAATTACTGCTTTAAGGTCCTTGACTTCCTCCCCTCACCCCCAGGAGAAGATACCATCATTTTCACTTTCTCTGTACTAAATAGTTTAGTACCGAATGTTAAGTACAGAAAAAATACATAATTTAAAACCCAAATTTTAAAGATTTCATGACTCCTAATTTATCTTATCTTTTAATAAGAACATAGGATTAAAAAACTTACTTTATGCATTTTAACTAGTACTAGTAAAATTTAATTTTACCCCCAAATTAAATTTAATTATAAATATGCATAATGGGGAACTTCATCCTGTGCCCTAAAAAAATCATTATCATCCTTGGTATTTGCAGAAGAGGATGAAATGTACAATTTTAGTAATGGTAAGATACTTTTTCCAGTAAGCACAGGAATGAATAATGTTCAAATGAAAATCACAGGCACCAGACGTCCATTCACTGACCAATTTAAGAAGCCAAAAGTGTAACTTACAGACATCTATTTTTCTCCCCTACGATTTCTAAGGGAAACAAGAGTAACCGAATCTTGCAAATTGTGAATGCTTTCAAAGTTCTCTATAAGGTTCCCACAATGTCCCCTTCCCCAAAATAAGTAAATAATCCTAAAATGGCAGGATACTAAAGGACACTTACTACACTGAAGTTTGGGGAAGGGTAGAAAGAAGTAACAATTAGAAAAGCTGCCTTCTAGATTGCCCCCAACTGTTTGTTTAGTAAAATGCTAAGTAAACAAATATTACCTCCATCCTCATTCCCTCAAAATTGTAATTCAGAGAAAAGTGAGTCTTTTTTTCACTCTAGGGAAAGAACACTATTCGTGTATGAAAAATTTACTTAAAAACTCAAGAAAATACAATCACCATGATGAATCCCATTATAAAGAAGTATTCTATGTTCTAGAGTAGGATTTTTATCCACAGATAACCAAAGATAAAAAGAAAATGGAAAGTTAAAGACAGATTTTTCACAGCTTAATTTTTCCATCACGCAACAATTATCATTTATTACATCCATACTTTAATTCAAACATCCAGTATTTCCACAATCCAAAACTCCAACCCTACTGCCCACACAAAATAACTTAAAATCCCACTTTAAGACTCAAGAACTGTAAGGGGAAAAAATGGAAAACAGCAAAATGACAGTATTTTAAAAAATCATGGCCTTGGGAGTCAGACAGATGTGAGGTGATTCCCAGTTCTGCCACTTTTTTGTGATGTTAATTCAGGTAAGTCACCATCTAACTCTCAATTTTATTATTGTAAAATGAGAATACACCTCAGAATTAAATAGAAATTTCCTGGATAGAAGTAGCATAGTTACCCTTCTCCTAACAATATTAATTACAAAAACCTTTGATTTCAAAGCCTTATTTTTTAAAATTTATTTCACAGGTCTGTTTCCAAACTAAGAATGGAAATTGTAATTTCTAAAAATAAATAAAATAATGTGTTTTCGATTTTAATGACTGCAACAACCAGGGAGGCTGAGGCTTTTGGATGAAACCCTGAACTGTTTTATCACTATACTATTTTTTTCTAAGGACAGTTGGAAAGTTGCTTTACTATACTTTCTTCTCCCAACTTAACTAAACACACAGTGGGACCTCTGGTATTCTTGATTTTTCTTACGTTTCCTTGTGGCTCCAATGCTTTTCCAACACATAAAAGGAAAAGAGATGAACAAAAGCTACAGCTCCTAGTAAACAATTTTTTATTAAAATATAACATGCATAAAGTATGCCAAACAGTACATAACGCTGAAGTTAATTTGGAAGTGGTAAATAAATGAACATTACTGCTAATAAGCAACAGTGCAAAATTTAAAGCAATCCTAGTAGATTCTCAAGGCCAAGTCTCTTGATGAACTGACATCATCATCATCACAAAATTCTTTCAAATAATTCCTGGGATCTACTACATGCCAGAAAGCAATCTCAATTATCAGTGAAACAACTAAGCAACAAAACTAAGTCCCTGCCCCCTTGGAGCTTACATTCTCCTGGGAAAAATTAAAAATTGATAGATTTTATTGAGAAAGCACTAAGTATAAGCTACTGTTGTTTAACCTGTTTAAAACATACTACCTATGTGACCTTGAGCAAGTTAACTAACCACTCCATACCTCAGTTTCATCCTTAGTCAACTGGGAATTATAATAGTACCTACCACATACAGTTCATAGGGGAATTTAATGAATACAGTATTAATGCCTACCAAATAGTAAATGCTGAATGTATAGTAGCCATTTAACACTTCAATATGTTGACTTTTTTTTTTTTTTTTTTTGCGGTATGCGGGCCTCTCACTGCTGTGGCCTCTCCCGTTGCGGAGCACAGGCTCCGGATGCGCAGGCTCAGCGGCCATGGCTCACGGGCTTAGTTGCTCCGCGGCATGTGGGATCTTCCCAGACCAGGGCACGAACCCGTGTCTCCCGCATCGGCAGGCGGATTCTCAACCACTGCGCCACCAGGGAAGCCCCAATATGTTGACTTTTGATAATGATGTTGGAGCAGAAAACTTCTACATAAAGCAAATATTATACTTTAAAGGAATAATTTATCACTTTAGCCTCTCTTCTATTTATTCTAGAAAAAGTTTCCTAAAATATAATTTAAATCCAAATTTTGGATAAGCAAATATAATTCTAAATGGCCCCTAAAGTTATAGATAATTCTCATATGCTATTTAAAAAACTATTAATTTGTTTCCTAGTCAAATCACTACTACCAAAATTCAGGAACATTGCTCATTATCATGTAAATAAATGTGAAATTCAATTCTTCCTCATTTGCTGGAAATGAGGCTTGTTTAACACTTGCCATTACTTTCTCATAATTTACCATAAATGACTTATGTTTCCCCTACTATTCTAGGGCTCAAGAAAAAACATTTCCACCTCCTAAGCAGTTAAAAACCTAAAACTTGGGACATTCACATTTCCAAAGCAGGGCTGACATGGAAACTAAGAGACTAGAAGAAAAATGGGAAACTGAGGCCATGGGGACACATTTGTGGTCCTAACTAAAAAACAAATTCTAGACCAGTGCTATCCAATAGAAATATAACATAAGGCACAAATGTACTTTATTTTTTTCCAGTTATTCATAAGTGATTGTATTTTTTTTAATTGAAATATAGTTGATTTACAATGTGTGTTAGCTTCTGGTATACAGCAAAATGATTCAGTTATACATATATATGCTTTTTAAAAAAAATATTTATTTAGTTATTTGGCTGCGTCGGGACTTAGCTGCAGCACTCCGGATTTTTAGTTCAGCATGTGTGATCTAGCTCCCTGACCAGGGATCAAACCCAAGGCCCCTGCATTGGGAGTACATAATCTTAGCCACTGGACCACCACAGAAGCCCCCATATATATTCTTGGTCATATTCTGTTCCATTATGGTTTATTACAGGATATTTAATATAGTTCCCTGTGCTAAACAGTACAACCTTGTTATCTATTTTATATATAGCAGTTTGCATCTGTTAATCCCAAACTCCCAATTTATCCCTTCCACACCCCCTTCCCCTTTAGTAACCATAAGTTTGTTTTCTATGTAAGTCTGTTTCTATTTTGTAAATAAGTTTATTTGCATCTTTTGGGGGGGGCATGCAACTTGTGGGATCTTAGTTCCCCAACCAGGGCTTGAACCTGGGCCACCTCAGTGAAGGCACTGGGTCCTAACCACTGGACCTCCCGGGAATTCCCCATTTGTATCATTTCTTTAGGTTCCACATATTAGTGATATGATATTTGTCTTTCTCTGACTTATTTCACTTAGTAAAATCTCCAGGTCCATCCATGTTGCTGCAAATGGAATTATTTCATTCTTTATATGGCCAACTAGTATTCCATCATGTATGTATATGTATATGTATATACACCACATCTTTTTTATCCATTCATCTGCTGATGAACATTAAGGTTGCTCCCATGTCTTGGCTACTGTAAATAGTGCTGCTATGAACACTGGGCTGCATGTATCTTTCTGTATTATAGTTTTATCTGGATATTCGCACAGGAGTGGGATTGCTGGATCATATGGCAACTCTAGTTTTTTAAGGAACCTCCATACTGTTTTCCATAGTAGCTGCACCAGTTTAGAGTCCCATGGGAGGGTTCCCTTTTCTCCACACCCTCTCCAGAATTTAAAATTTGTAGATTTTTTAATGATGGCCATTCTGACTGGTGTGAAGTGATACTTCATTGTAGTTTTGATTTGCACTTCTCTAATAATTAATGACGTTGAGCATTGTTTCATGTGCCCACTGGTCATCTGTATGTTTTCTTTAGAGAAATGTCTATTTAGGTTTTCTGTCCATTTTTTGATTGGGTTGTTTGTTTTTTTTGTTATTGAGCTGTATGAGCCATTTGTATATTTTGGAAATTAAACCCTTGTTGGTCACAACATTTGCAAATAACTTCTCCCAGTCCATAGGTTGTCTTTTCGTTTTGTTCATGGTTCCCTTTGCTACGCAAAAGCTTTTAAGTTTGGTTAGGTCCCATTTGTTTATTTTTGCTTTTAATTCTATTGCATTGGGAGACCGACCTAGGAAAACACTGGTACAATTTATGCCTGAGAACGTTTTGCCTATGTTTTCTTCTAGGAGTTTTACGGTGTCCTGTCTTATATTTTAAGTCTTAAGCCATTTTGAGTTTATTTTTGTGTATGGTGTGAGGGAGTGTTCTACAAATGTATTTTTAAATTTTTCTAGTAATCACATTAAAAAGAGTAAAAGGAAGCAGGACAAATTAATTTTAATATTTATCTCCAATATATTAAAAATTATCATTTTAACATGTAATCAAAATTAAAATTTCTGAGATACTTCACATTTTATAATACTAAGTCTTCAAGATCCAGTGTCTAACATACAATTACAGCACCTTTCAATTTGGAATGGCCACACTTCAAGTGTTCTAAAGCCACATGTAACAGGCAGATCCACAGAAACAGAAAGTAAAATATCGGTTTTTCAGGGAGGAGGGGAAAATAGGATCTATTAATAGGTACAGGGATTCTTTTGGGGGTGACAAGAATGTTCTGGAATTAGATACTTGTAATAACTGCAAAACCTTGTGAACATACTAAAAACCACTGACATACACTTATTAAAAGAGTAATTTTTTTTAAACTTGAAGGAAAAAAAAAAATCACACACAGCTAGTGGGTACAGTACTGGACAGTGTAGCTCCAAACAACCAGGAAATAATAGCCTCTCCAATTACAGCAACGGTGTGCCATTAAAATTTTACTTTCTGGACTTTTGTCATCACACTTCACACAATCTAGAATACAGAATAATTACAGTTCTGAACTTACTAATTCCATGAATATTTATTAAGTACCCACCATTTGCAAGGCAAATAGGTACTGGTGGTAAAATCATCAACCAGAAATGTTCTCTAACCTACCTTACCCCCATAAATAGAGTTTTCATTCTAAGGTATTAAACAACAAATTATATAATTTTTAAATGAAGGATAGGATACCACGATCATGATAAGAAGAGGATTCCCTCAGGAAATCACCTTTAAAAGATTTAACTTAGGCAATGACAGCATTTCAGGCAGAAAGTTCATCCTGTGCACAGTAGAGGCAAGGAAGGACTTGGCATGTTAGAAATTGAAAAGCCACCAATGTGACTAGAATACACAGAATAAAAGAGCAGAAATAAGGGAGGGAAAGTAGGCAGGAGCCAGATTATGCAGGGTCATGAAGAACAGTAAGAAAAAAAGTTGTGACAAGACAAACAGATTTGGGTCTTTCAAAACATCCTGGCTGCAGTGGGAGGTAAATGCCTGCAGGGAGATTAAAGCAGATACAGAGAAGAAGGTTAGGAATCCAGTGAGAGTGATTAGAAAGTACACTGAGATGAAGAGAGGCAGATGAATTAAGACAGGTAGGAGATAAAATTTATAGGACTTAATTATTACATACTAAAATTGTATGATCTTAAGCAGGGAACAAGGATCACTCTTAGGGTTTTGATTTTCCACTGGGTGGATGGTAAAACAATAACTAAGTTATGGAAACAGGAAATTGAGGGGTCAGAGTTTGAGGTTAGAGGGAAAATCAAAAATTCAGCTTTGGACATGTTGAAAAAAGATATTTATGAACATCTAAAAAGCCAAGTAGACAGTTGAAAACTCAGGTCTAGAGTTCAGGAGTGAGCTGGGTTGAAGATATGGTGAGCAAGAGGAAAATCCAGGGTAGTCTGTTGTCACTGGCACCAAAGAAAGAAAAATGTTTCAAAAAGAAGAGTCGTTAGGGCTTCCCTGGTGGTGCAGTGGTTAAGAATCCTCCTGCCAGTGCAGGGGACACGGGTTCGAGCCCTGATCCGGGAAGATCCCACATGCCACAGAACAACTAAGCCTGCGCGCCACACTACTGAGCCTGCACTATAGAGCCCCACAAGCCACAACTACTGAAGCCCGCGCACCTAGAGCCCATGCTCTGCAACAAGAGAAGCCACCACAATGAGAAGCCCACGCATCACAACAAAGAGCAGCCCCTGCTCGCCACAACTTGAGAAAGCCTGCATGCAACAACGAAGACCCAACGCAGCCAAAAGTAAATAAATAAATTTATTTTTTTTTAAAAAAGAAGAGGGCTTCCCTGGTGGCGCAGTGGTTTGGAGTCCACCTGCCGATGCAGGGGACATGGGTTCGTGCCCCAGTCCATGAAGATCCCACATGCCGTGGAGCGGCTGGGCCCATGAGCCATGGCCGCTGAGCCTGCGCGTCCAGAGCCTGTGCTCCGCAACGGGAGGCCACAACAGTGAGAAGCCCGCGTACCGCAAAAAAAAAAAGGAAAATAAAAAAAAAAGAAGAGTAGTTAATGTTGCTGAGAGATTAATAACTAATACACCATATAAGCTGTATCCTGACTTATATGTAATAATTCATTTAACCCTCACAACAATTTTATGTGTTTACCAATAAGGAAACTAAGACACAAAGAGATCACACACAGCTAATAATCAGCAAAGCCTGGTTCCAAAGATGATGCAGGAGCCAAGGCATATATACATTTTATTTCACCTACTCTTAAGATACCATCAATTATAGGATGTCCCAGTGTCTGCCCAGTAGGAAATACACACCACCATTTACACTATGACACAATATTTACCATTTAGAATTTTTATTTTACACTTAACTCAAAGAGACTTTAGACTTTACATATATTACTATTAAGGCTGCACAAAGAAAAAATAAGCAAAAATTATCTTCTTCACAGTGAAAGCCCTGAATGTGCGCACACACAAACTTCCAAAAACACATACAAGAAACTGGCAATGGTGGATCCCTGAGGGTAGGAAATCGAAGAACTACGGATCTGAGGTAAATGGGAGACCATGGTGCTGTCTGAAAATTATTTTAAACACATACACATATAACATTTGTTCTGAAACACTTTAAAAAGGCTGAGCAGCAGGGAAGTCTTTGCAAAGTGAAAAGATAAAAGCACCCACTATTAACTGGATAGTCATGAAAGGTGAGGAAATGGAGAGCATGATTAGAGAGAACTCCTCCAAATGTTGGCTATAAAGGGGGAAGTGAGAAACAAAGCAGTAGTTTGGATGAAGAAAGAGGGCAGAAGGTGGGGTTTCTTTATAACATAGCCATTAAACAGTATGTTTAAATGCTCATGATACAGCTATGGTAGAGTTAGACGTTAAAAATAAGGATGGCAGATAATGTAATCAAGAAGATGGAATGGGGTAGAATGGGTGAAATACGAAATGAAAAGAATAAATGACTGTCCAAACTGAAAATCAACTACTTCTTAGATCCATCAGAGACTTGAAGTCACAGGGTCAACCACAGCCCCTAAAACTGGAGAGACAAACGGGCAGAAAAAGAGAATCAAACCAGAACAAAAGCTCACAGGCATCTCTGCTTGAACCACTACCAGAGAATGAAAACCTAAATTGTAATTGACATTGCTGGAGGCACAGTGGGGATAAATCTGAGTGAAAAACTCCCAGGGGGCCCTACCAGTTTTGTGAATTTTTACCTCCAGGATTCCTAGAAGGTTTTCACAGTGAAGATCAGAGAAAAATCCCCTCATGCTTCTGGCAAGGGAAGGGAGAAAGTAGCCATTTCTCTCATTTAGAAATAAGACCAGAGTATTTGATTCTTCTTAACAAGGCCTGCCTGCAAGCGAAACTATTTCACCAGAGCATAACATCAGTTGGGGTTTTAACAGATCTAACCAACCTGAGAGAGAGGCAATACCCCCCAGGCCCCTCTAGCCTGACACCTATAGCTACTGCAAATAGTAAACACAGCCTAAACCCTAGCCAGATAAACATAAAAGCTACCACTAAGGACCTACTTATATAGTTCCTTTTCTAGTACATTATGCCTGGCTTTCAAGAAAAAAATTACAAGGCATACTAAAGGACAAAAAACACAGTTTAAAGAGGCAGAGTAAGCATTAGAACCAGACTCAGATATGGCAGAAATGTTGGAATTAGACTGGAAATTTAAAACTATGACTAATATGCTAAGTGCTGTAACAGAAAGAGTTGGCAACATCCAAAACACATGGGTAATGTAAGCAGAGAGATGGAATCTCTAAGAAAGAATCAGAAGGAAATGCTATAAATCAAAAAGATTATAACAGAAAAAAATGCTTTTGATGGACTCATTAGTACATAAATGTGGAGAAAATATCAGTGAGCTAGAAGAAATGTCAATAGAAACCTTCAAAACTGAAATGCAAAGGAAAAACACATGAAAAAGACAACAGAATATCCAAAAGGTGTAACGTGAGTAATGGGAATACCAGAAAGAGAAGAAAACAAGAAATATTTGAAGCAATAACTAAGAATTTCCCTAAATTAATGATAGATACCAAATCACAGATCCAGGAAGCTCAGAGTTCAAATCAAAATCTATACCTAAGCATAACATATTCAAACTGAAAAAAATCAGAACAAAGAAAACATCTTGAAAGAAGCCAGAGGAAAAAAAAACACCTTGCCTATACAGGAGCAATGATAAGAGTTACATTAGACTTTGGATTCATGGAAGATAGAGGAGAATAGAGTGATACATTTAAAATGTAAAAAAAAAAAAGCCCCACCAACCTAGATTTCTATATCCAATGAATTATCCCTCAGAAATCAACAATAAAGACTTTTCAGATAAACAAAAATTAAGGGAATCTGTTGTCAGCAGACCTGCCTTGCAAGAAATGTTAAAAGAAATTCTTTACAAAGAAGAATAATGATATTGATCAGACACTTTGAACATATTTAAAGAAAGGAACAGCATTAGGGAAGAATAAATGAAGATGAAATAAAATATGCAATACCCATGAGGTAATGTAGTGTTACCTGGAAGAGCCTTTTTTTTTTTTTGGCTGTGCTACACAGCTTGCAAGATCTTAGTTCCCCAACCAGGGATCGAACCCAGGCCCTCGGTCAGTGGAAGTGCAGAGTCCTAACCACTGGACCACCAGGGAATTCCTGGAAGAGCACTTGTAAGTGTGTACGGCAATTCAAGGGTAAAGTTTTTTTTTTTTAAAAAAAAAAGCACAACTGCTACGCTAAGAAAAAAACTAGAATCATATAAAATATCAATTAAAAACAAGATAAGGCAAAAAAGAGTGGAAGACAAAAGAAACAACAAGGGCAATAAATAGAAAACCATTTAAAAAATATTGTAGGCATTAATCCAACTATCAATTATGATCTTACATGTCAATGGTCTAAATAATTAAAATATACTGTTGAAGTAGATTAAAAAAAGATTCAACTTCATGTTGTCTATAAAATCCCACTTTAAATACAACACCAAAAACACAGGCAACAAAAGTAAAAATAAAACGGACTACATCAAAATGAAAAACTTCTGTGTATCAAAGCATACAATCAACAGAGTGAAAAGGCAACCTATGGAATAGGAGAAAATATTTGCAAATCATATAAATGACAAGTGGTTAATATCCAAAAATATATAGAGCTCTTAAACTCAACAACAAAAAACAAACAACCTAATTTAAAAATGGCAAAGTGGGACTTCCCTGGTGGTCCACTGGTTAAGAATCTGTCTTGCAATTCAGGGGACGTCAGTTTGATCCCTGCAAGGAACTAAGATCTCACATGCTTCAGGGCAACTAAGCCCACATGCCACAACTAGACAGCCTGCATGCTGCAACTACAGAGCCTATGCGCACTGGAGCCCACGCGCCACAACTAAGGAAAAGCTGCAACTAAGACCACAATGAAGAGCCCGTGCACCCCAACTAAGACCCGATGCAGCCAATAAATAAATAAATAATGAATGAATGAATGTTTTAAAAAATAAATAGGGAAACCATTAAAAAAATTTTTAACAGCAAAGTACTTGAATAGACATTTCTCCACAAGATATACAAATGGCCATCAAGTGCATAAAAAGATGCTCAATATCACTATGCAACTATCATTAGGAAAATACAAATCAAAACCACAATGAGATACCACCTCGCATCCACTGAGATGGCCACTATCAAAAAAACTGGAAATAACAAGTGTTGGCAAGGATGTGAAGAAACTGGAACTCTGTGCACTACTGGTGGGAATATAAAATGGTCTGGCCACAATAGAAAACAGTATGGTTCATCAAAAAATTGAAAACAGAATTACCATGTGATCCAGCAATTCCACTTCTGGGTACATACTCAAAAGAACTGCAGCAGGGTCTCAAATAAGATAATCTGCACACTCATGTTCATGATGGCATTATTCAAAAAAGC
This sequence comes from Kogia breviceps, assembly GCF_026419965.1. Taxonomy (NCBI): domain Eukaryota; kingdom Metazoa; phylum Chordata; class Mammalia; order Artiodactyla; family Physeteridae; genus Kogia; species Kogia breviceps. The sequence continues at coordinate 83,958,354 of NC_081315.1, forward strand.
CAAAAGGTGGAAGAACCCAAGTGCCTATTGGCAGATGAATGAAGAAACAATATGGTGTATACATACAATGGATTATTCAGCCTTAAAAAGGAAGGAAATCTGACACGTTACAACATGGATGCACCTTGAGGACATTATGCTAAGTGAAATAAGTCAGTCACAAAAAGATACTTTATGATTCTACTTACAGAGTCAGAAAGTAAAATGGTAGTTACCAGGAGCTGGGGGTAGAGGGAAAAGGGAGTTATTGTTCACTGGGTATAGACTGTCAGTTTTTTTTTTTTTTTTTTTTTTTTTTTTTTTTTTTTTTTTTTGGTGTTACGCGGGCCTCTCACTGCTGTGGCCCCTCCCGCCGCGGGGCACAGGCTCCGGACGCGCAGGCCCAGCGGCCACGGCCCACAGGCCCAGCCCCTCCGCGGCACGTGGGATCCTCCCGCACCGGGGCACGAACCCGTATCCCCTGCATCGGCAGGCGGACTCCCAACCACTGCGCCACCAGGGAAGCCCCTAGACTGTCAGTTTTGCAAGATGAAAAAAATATCCTGGAGAGTGGATTCACGGCAACGTGAATGGTTAAGATGGTGACTTTTACGCGTATTTTACAACATCACAATTTTGAAAAAAAAATAAAGGGGTGGAGAAAAATATCTAATCCAAAGAAAGTTGTAGAGAGGATTTCCCTGGTGGTCCAGTGGTAAAGAATCTACCTTCCAATGCAGGGGACATGGTTCGATCCCTGGTCGGGGGACTAAGATACCACACGCCATGGGGCAACTAAGCCTGCACGCTGCAAGTACTGAGGCCACGCTTTCTGGAGCCCGTTCACCACAACTAGAGAGAAGCCCGTGTGCCACAATGAAGAGCCCATGAGCCGCAACGTTAGATCCCACATGCCGCAACAAAGATCCAGTGTGCCACAACTAAGACCCAATGCAGCCAAATAAATAAATAGATAAATAATTTTTTAAAAAAGAAAATTGTAGTCATTTTAATTTCAGACAAAGCATATTTCACAGCAAGGAAAATTACCAGGAATATAGAGGGACATCACATAATGATAAACAGGTCAATTATCCAAGAAGACATTAAAAATACTTAAACTGGGGACTTCCCTGGGGACTTCGATGGGGAACTCAGATCATGCAAGCCACTCGGCATGGCCTAAAACACAAAACAAAAACAAAAAACTTAAACTGTATGAGCATAACAACAGAGTTTCAAAATACATAAGGCAAAAGCAATAGAACTACAAAGAGAGTTAGATGAGTCCAGTATTATAGCCAAAGACTTCAACACTCCTCTGCCAGTATTTGACAGATCCACAGGCAGAAAGACAGTAAGGACACAGCTGAACTAACTAGCACCAACAATCAAACTGGATCTAATTGATAACCATAGACTATTTCATCCAACAGCAAGATACACATTCTTCTCAAGGTCACACTGAATATTTACCAGGTAAACCATATTTGGGGCCACAAAACACACCTTACAAATTCAGAAGAACAGAAAATCACACAAAGCATGCTTTCAGACCACAATGGAGTTAAAACTAGAAATCAGTGACAGAAAGATAGCAGGAAAACCTCAAAATACTAAATAACACATGGGTAAATTAAGACATTAAGAGAAATTTTTAAACATTTCCAACTTTGAAAACAAAAATACAACTTAACAGAATTTGTGGGATTTAGAGAAGTATAGTGCTTAGAGAAAAAATTCACACTGAATGCATATATTAGAAAAGAAGAAGGGGCTTCCCTGATGGTGAAGTGGTTGAGAATCTGCCTGCTAATGCAGGGGACACGGGTTCGAGCCCTGGTCTGGTAGGATCCCACAGGCCGCGGAGCAACAAGGCCCAGGAGCCACAACTACTGAGCCTGTGTGTCTGGAGCTTGTGCTCCGCAACAAGAGAGGCCGCAATAGTGAGAGGCCCGTGCACTGTGATGAAGAGCGGCCCCCGCTTGCCACAACTAGAGAAAGCCCTCGCATAGAAACGAAGACCCAACACAGCAAAAATAAATTAATTAATTAATAAACTCCTACCCCCAACAGAAAAAAAAAAAAAAAAGAAGAAAAAACCAATAATCTAAAATTCTACCTTAAGGAACTAGAAAAAGAAAAAATTAAATAGAAAGTAAGCAGAAGAAAAATTAATTTAAAAATTAGAGCAGAGGGACTTCCCTGGCAGTCCAGTGGTTAAGACTCCATGCTCCCAATGCAGGGGGCACAGGTTTGATCCCTGGTCAGGGAACTAAGATCCCACATGCTGCACACTGTGGCCTAAAAAAATAAAAATAAAAATTAGAGCAGAAATCAATGAAATTGAAAACACAGAGGAAAATCAACCAAACCAAAAGCTGGTCCTTTGAAACAAGTAAATTGATGGGCCTCTAGACAGGTTAACAACAACAACAAAAAAGAGACAAGACACAAATTACTAAATATCAGAAATGAAAGAGGCCATCTCTACTAATCCCACAGACAAAGGAATAAAAGAGTACTGTGAATGATTATGCTCACAAATTTGATAACCTAGATGTAGTGGACTGATTCTCTGAAAGACACACTGTCAAAACAAAAACAAATAGACACTCTGAATAAGGACTATATTTATTAAGAAAGTTGAATAATTAATAACTTTCCAAAACAAAAAGCACCAGCCCCAGATGGTGTCAAAGATGTCTTTCTTTATGGAAGAAATTCCCTACAATCTCTTTCACAGAATAGTTGCAAAAGGAGTACTTCCTAATTCATTTTGTGAGGCCAGCATTACCCTAATACTAAAAGGAGACAAACACAGATGAAAGGAAAACTACAGACCAATATCTCTCATGAACAGGGATGCAAAAATCATCAACGAAATATTAGCAAACTGATTCCAACAACATATAAAAATAATTATACACCACAACCAACTGGGATTTTTTTTTAACATCTTTTTTGGAGTATAATTGCTTTACAATGTTGTGTTAGTTTCTGCTGTATAACAAAGTGAATCAGATATATATATATATATATATATATATATATATATATATATATATATATATATATACACACACACATATATCCCCACCAAGTGGGATTTAATCCCAGATATATACAGGCTGGTTCAACATTCAAAAATCAATTAGTGTAATCCAACCCATCAACAGGCTAAAAGAGAAAAACCACATGATCATATCAAAAGGTGCAGGAAAACCATCTTATAAAATCTAACACTCATTCACGATAAAAACTCTCAGTAAGTCAGGAATAGAGTGGAACTCTCTCAACTTGATAAAGAATACCTGCAAAAAAGCTACAACGAACATCATACTTATTGGTGAGAAACTCAACACTTTCCCAGTAAGATCGGGTACAATGTGAGGATATCCCCTCTTGCCACTCCTTTTCAACATCATACTTGAAGTTCAAAGCCAATGCGATAAGACAAAAAAAGGAAATAAAAGGTGTACATATTGGGAAGGAAAAAATAAAACTGAAACAAAATAATCATCTCTCTAGAAAATCTGAAAGAACAGAGTAATTCCTAGAACAAGTAAGTGATGATAGCAAGGTTGCAGGAGAGAAGGTTAACATACAAAAGTCAACTGCCGTCCTATATACCAGGAGTAAACAAGCAGAATTGGAAATTAAAAACATAATACCACTTACATTAACACCAGAAAGAAAAAAAAGAAAAAAGAAAAAAATACTTAGGTATAAATCTAACAAAATATATACAAAAACTGTATGAGGAAAACTACAAAACTCTGATGAATGATGTCAAAGAAGAACGAAAAAGATAAAGGACTGACACTACCCAATTTCACTACTTACTATAAAGTTACAGACCTCAAGACAATGTAGTATTGGCCAAAGATTTAACAAATAAGTCAATGGAATAGACAGCCCAGAAACAGACTCGCATAAATATAGTCAACTGATCTTTAACAGAAAAAGCAAAGGCAATACAATGGAGCAAAGACAGTCTTTTCAACAACAGTGCTGAAACAATCAGATATACACATGCAGGAAATTGCCTGGTGGCCTAATGGTGAGGATTTCAGCTTTTGCTGCCATGGCCCAGGTTCAATCGCTGGTGTGAGAACTGAGATCCCGCAAAAAAACAAAAAAAAAACAAAAAAAAACACACCCTAGACACAGACCTTACACCATTCACAAAAATTATCTCAAAATGGATCACAAACATAAATATAATATATAAAAGTATAAAGCATGGGTATGACTATGATTTTTTAAGATATAACACCAAAGGCACAATTCATGAAAGAAATAACTGGTAAGTAGGACTTCATTAAAATAAAAAACTGTTCTGCAAAAGACAATGTCTAGAGAGTGAAGACAAGCCACAGACTGAGACCTGCAAAAGAAATATCCGATAAAGGACTGTTATCCAAAATACACAAAAAACTCTTAAACTTCAACAATAAGAAAACAACCTAAATTAAAAATGGGCCAAAGGAACTTCCCTGGTGGTGCAGTGGTTAAGAATCCACCTACCAATGCAGGGGACATGTGTTCGAGCCCAGGTCCAGGAAGATCCCATATGCCACAGAGCAACTATGCCTGTGCACCAGAACTACCGAGCCTGCACTCTACAGCCCTCGAGCCACAACTACTGAAACCCACACACCTAGAGTCCATGCTCCACAACGAGAGAAGCCACCACAATGAGAAACCCGCGCACCTGAACGAAAAGCAGCCCCTGCTCACTGCAACTAGAGAAAAGCCTGCGCGCAGCAGGAAAGACCCAACACAGCCAAAATAAATAAATAAATTTATTTTTTTTAAAAGAAGGACAAAGACCTAAACAGATACCTCACCAAAGAAGACACACAGATGACAAATAAGCATATGAAAAGACACTCCAGTCAAGTCATGGGGAAATGCAAATTAAAGTGAGATACTGCTACACACCTATTAGAATGGCACAAATCCAACACACTGACAAGAGCAAATGCTAACAAGGTTGTGGAGCAACATGCACACTCATTCATTACTAGTGGGAATACAAAATTACACAGCCACTGTGGAAGACAGTTTGGCAGTTTCTTTAAAAACTAAACATACTCTTACCATATGATCCAGCAATCACACTCCTTGGTAATTACCAAAGGGATGTGAAAACTTATGTCCACACAAAAACCTGCACACAGATGTTTATAGCAGCTTTATTCATGATTGCCAAAACATGGAAGCCAACAAGAAGTCCTTTAACAAGAGAATGGATAAACAAGCTGTTACATCCAATGAAATATTATACAGCAAAAAAATAGTTATCAAGCTATGAAGAGATACGGAGAAAACTTAAATACATATTATTAAGTGAAACAAGCAAATCTGAAAAGGCTATATATTACACAATCCCAACTCTATAACATTCTGGAAAAGCAAAACTATGGAGACAGTTAAAAAATCAGTGGTTGCCAGTGTTTTGAGAGAGGGAAGGATGAACAGGCAGAGCACAGAGGATCTTTAGGGCAGTGAAAATACTCTGTACAATACTATAATGATAAATACACGTCATTATACATTTGTCCAAACTCACAGAATAAACAACACCAAGAGTGAACCCTAAGGTAAACTATGGACTTAGGGTGATTATGATGTATCAATGTAGATTCAACCACTGTAAAAGATATATATGTTGGTGGGGGATGCTGATAATGGGGGAGGCTATGCATGTGTGGAGGCAGGAGGTATACGGGATATCTTTGTACGTTCCTCTCAATTTTGCTGTGAGCCTGACAGCTTTTTTTTTTTTTTTTAAGTCTTCAAGTTAAAAAAATTAGTACTAAGGGGCTTCCCTGGTGGCACAGTGGTTGAGAATCTGCCTGCCAATGCAGGGGACATGGTTCGAGCCCTGGTCTGGGAAGATCCCACATGCCGCGGAGCAACTGGGCCCGTGAGCCACAGTTACTGAGCCTGCACATCTGGAGCCTGTGCTCTGCAACAAGAGAGGCCGCGACGGTGAGAGGCCCGCGGACCACAATGAAGAGTGGCCCCCACTTGCCATAACTAGAGAAAGCCCTCGCACAGAAATGAAGACCCAACACAGCCATAAATAAATAAACAAATAAATTTTTAAAATCTTTTTTAAAAAAATTAGCACTATGGGCTTCCCTGGTGGCGCAGTGGTTGAGAATCCGCCTGCCGATGCAGGGGACACGGGTTCGTGCCCCGGTCCGGGAAGATCCCACATGCCGCGGAGCGGCTGGGCCCGTGAGCCATGGCTGCTGGGCCTGCGCGTCCGGAGCCTGTGCTCCGCAACGGGAGAGGCCACAACAGTGAGAGGCCCGCATAGAACAAAAAAAAAAAAAAAAAAAAAAAAAAAAAAAAAAATTAGCACTAAACATTCAAAAGTGTTCATGGGGCTTCCCTGGTGGCGCAGTGGTTGAGAATCCGCCTGCCGATGCAGGGGACATGGGTTCGTGCCCTGGTCCAGGAAGATCCCACATGCCGCAGAGCGGCTGGGCCTGCGCGTCCGGAGCCTGTGCTCTGCAATGGGAGAGGCCACAACAGTGAGAGGCTCGCGTACCGCAAAAAAAAAAAAAAAAAAAGTGTTGTGTTCTTGATATATAAAGAAAAAAATAGAACAGAAAATATTTATTCTATGATTACCAACTACACAAATTTGCAGAATAAAAACTAACAAGACTGTAAAAATGAAAAACAGCTTTTGCGTGTTTCTGAGACAACTGGAGAAATCTGAATATGGACTTTATTAAATGATATCGAGATGTTTCAGTTAATCTGTTATATATAATAATGGTACTTCTGTGTAAGAAAATATTTTTAAAGATATTAATACATGCTGAGAATATGGAAGACATTTATATGTGAAGCTATACAGACAAGATAACCTAGATATGCTTTAAAATTCCCAAATAAAGAAAAGGCAAGATGAAAATTATCCTCGGGCCACTAAAGTATTTCCTAGACCTGGAGGATCCAAAATTATTTGTCAATCAATTACCATATCCACAGACAAAACAGAGACTTAAAATAAAAAGTTTGAGAGGGCTTCCCTGGTGGCGCAGTGGTTGAGAGTCCGCCTGCCGATGCAGGGGACACGGGTTCATGCCCCGGTCTGGGAAGATCCCACATGCCGTGGAGCGGCTGGGCCCGTGAGCCATGGCCGCTGAGCCTGCGCATCCGGAGCCTGTGCTCCGCAACGGGAGAGGCCACAACAGTGAGAGGCCCGCGTACCACAAAAAAAAAAAAAAAAAAAAAAAAAAAGTTTGAGAGACAAAAATATTAGACTGTTAACTGTTAAATAATATTAATATATCTAAATAACTAGAAATTTAATTAGTTCATGGAAATGAAAGGCATTCTGTTAAAGTTGAAAGTTGTTTGTTAGTTTATGCAAATAAAAATGAAGATAAACATAAAATGGAAGCACAAAGTTACCAATTCCAACAATAAATTTACATGTTGTTCAACTCTTCAAATGTGTCACCATATATATTAAAATCAAAATCCAGTAATCATTCCCTACAAGAAGGAATAAATACTTAAGTCTAAAAGACAAAAATGGATGAAGACTCCAACAAGTCTGAGGAGAGCAGCAAGAATTGATCTATCTTCTAAAAAGCATTGAGAAACAATAAGCACATCAAAAACACTATGATATGTGTTTGACTAACATCAAAAAAACAAGCAGAAATACAAAAAGTAAATAAATACAATTTTAATTATAGACCTCAACATTTCCTTTCAGGTACACTAAAATAATTTTAGAAGTGGGGATAAAAGAGAAACTTCATCAAATATACACATTTTCACAAAATAACTGAGCATCTCCTAGAGGAACATAAATTGGTAAATAAAACTGGCAATGTATTCAACATGTCCATACCACAGGGTAATTTTTTTTTTTAAAGCTAGGTCAGGACGCAGCCATTTAAAAATACTCAAGTAATTTGTTCAGAAATATCAGAATAAAACACTACAAAATCAAAAATAAAAATTTATTTTAAATCTTTATTAATCAGTTAATGGCTTTCTCTTGTCAAAATCTAAAGGACTAGGAAACTCTTACCAACTAATCAGGTGTCAGAAGGCTGTTCGTACAGCTCTTTGTTCAAAAGTCCTGTGATACTGCACAAGCTTTCCTTTACAACATCTATCATCACACAGAGCTAAAATAACTTTGAGTGTGTCTGTACTCTTGTTTGTATTTATGAAAGTTCATAAACTTGTAGACAAAAAATACTGCTTGCAGTATCCGTAAACAAAGGATGTTGCAGCCATCTAGCATCATTCAGCCACTGCACCCAGTCCTGACAGTGCACCCTGAGGGGATTCAGGATGGAAAAAAGCAGGATACATACAGGCCCTAAATAGTTAAGGTGCATATCAAAGGAACGATTTCAATGAATCCAAACTCTCGCCATCTTCCCATACATAGAAAAGTGTTAAATTCATTACCTTGATATGACTACCTGGTTTTTGTTGCAAAACTCCTATAAATTCTGGCTCCTCCCTTACCTCTCTGGACTAGTTCCTCAGAGCAATCTGAGAGGCTATCTTCCATGCTTAAGTCCTTGGAAAACCCGCCAAATAAAACATAATTCTCACCTTCTAGGTTGTGTATTTTTTTTCGGTTGACAAACTAGAAGTTTCTATGTTTTCTGAATATGTAGATGCATAGAAAAAGTTGTTAAAGGTTCCTTCTGAAAGACAGGATTAGGATTGAGGGAAGGAAGGAAGGAAAGGGTGGATGGGTAACGAAAACTTTTACTCTGTATATTTCTGTAATTGAAAATTTTTTAACAATGAGGCTCTGTACCCTTAAGTAATTTAAAACAACTTTTCTTTTAACCTTCCAAACTCCTGTCACCTAAGAAAATTTAAGAAGTAATTTTAACGGGTTCAAAGTACTGACAGCAAAAAGGAAAAAAAAAAAACTAAAGAACTGAACCAAACAAAAAGGAAGAAAACCAATGGAACCAGTGACTCAATGAAATAAAATAAAATAAAATCAAAAAGTCATGGGCTCAACTGATAAAATACAGAGTAAGTAAACTAAAGACAGGAAAGAGAAAGGAAACTAAAAAACGAGATAAACCAGGACTTCCCTTGTAGTCCAGTGGTAAAGAATCCACCTTCCAATTCAGGGGACATGGGTCTGAACCCTGGCTGGGGAACTAAGATCCCACGTGCCGTGGAGAAACTAAGCCCAAGTACCATAACTACTGACCTGCACGCCCTGGAGCCTGTGCGCCACAACTAGAGAGAAGCCCAAGTGCCATAACGAATGCCACAACAAAGACCGGATGCAGCCAAAAAAAAAAAAAGTAGAAATAAATAAATAAATAATTTTTAAAAAACCTTTAAAAAATGAGATAAACCAAAAAAAGAGATAAACCATATCTTGTGTTTACTACACATTAAAAACAGATCATAAATAATAAGTGAAATGTAATATATTAAAATAAGATTTTTTTTTGATGTGGACCATTTTTAAAGTCTCTTTTGAATTTGTTATAATACTGCTTCTGTTTTATGTTTTGGTTTTTTGGCCACAAGGCATGTGGGATCTTACCTCCCCCAACCAGGGATTGAACCTGCACCTCCCTGCATTGGAATGCAAAGTCTTAACCACTGGACTGACCGCCAGGGAAGTCCCAAGAGATTTTTTTAAAATACCTAAACTGACAAAAATTTAGCAACCACTCTCTAAAAAGCCACCTGGTTCTCAAACATACATTCCACTTTACAAAAAATGATCCCACACTGTTTCAAAACAATGAAAGGGACAGAATGATTACAAACACATTTTATAGGACAAACAATGGCTTTGATCCCCCAAACTCAGCCAGTACAATTCTGAACAAACACAGGCTAGTCTTACTAAAAAGATACACAATTCTCAGCAAAATCTTGGTTAACATACCATAACAAATATAAGTACTATTCACTATGACCAAGAGGGGTTTATTCCAAGAATTCAAGAATACAATTCCATGAAAATTTTTATCAAAAAGGTATTTGGAAATGCCTTAATTTGACAAATACAGATGTTAAAGTGACAAAGGATATATATCTAAAATTGAGGCAAAACTATGTTTTCCTTAAAAAAAGGGATAAGAATATTCGCCATCACTGCTACTACTTACAGTAATCCTTCCACCTAAACACAAACTCTTTTATAAAATCAAACATAGACAAGTTTATTTTGCATAAACATACATTAACCATAAGAATTTCAAACAGAGACAAATCTCAAATTACTTTCACAGCTATGACATGAAGTCTCCTGCCTCCAGAACTGTGAGAAAATGAATTTCTGTTGTTTATGCCACCCAGTCTATGGTATTTTGCTGTGGCAGCATGGGCTAAGACATCCACACACTGATTAAAAAAAGAGAAAAGGGGACTTTCTCTGGTGGCGAAGTGGTTAGAATCCGCCTGCCAGTGCAGGGGACACGGGTTCAATCCCTGGTCTGGGAAGATCCCACATGCCACGGAGCAATTACGCCCGTGCGCCACAACTACTGAGCCTGCACTCTAGAGCCCACAACTACTGAAGCCCACGTGCTGCAACTCCTGAAGCCCTTGTGCTTCAACTACTGAAGCCCTTGTGCTACAACTACTGAAGCCCTTGTGCTGCAACTACTGAAGCCCGTGCACCTAGAGCCCATGCTCCGCAACAAAAGAAGCCACAGCAATGAGAAGCGCCGCTCGCCACAATGAGAGAAAGCCCACATGCAGCAACGAAGACCCAATGCAGCCAAAGATAATAAATTTTAAAATTTAAAAAAAAAGAGGAAAATCATTTGTTGCCATAGGAGGTGACTATTAAACCAAACTTATACTCTGATAATAAGCAATTTTCATCCCAGTTAATGATGGAAAGCTCTTCTTTCTAGAAGAATTCTAGCTAAGTAAATATAAAGTTGACAATTAGGAAAATCAATGGATGATGATCCTTATCAGGTGAAAGGATACTAAAGAGTAAGATATTTGCAAAGGACCAAAGCGTTAACTTCAGTTTACTTGCAAACTGCAAAAGGAATAAAACATACCTTCACAAAGAGATCTTGTGGCTCCGACCTTAATCAAGTGATTACACAAGTGACCTGACATCACGAACAGTGAGAAAACCTGATATTTTACACATATATTAACATGATTCAATATGAAGTACCGACATTACACTTGGAGTCTTGCCAAAAATGTTTAACCTGATAATCCAGTCAAATCTTTATACCTAAACTCCCAGTTTATAAGAAATACAAGTTAAAGCACCACCATGAGGAAATCTCCAGGATTAAAAATGGAGGTGTGTGCAGGAGAACGATCATAAATTTTAAAAGACTAAAAACTACATTCAGGGAATCCCCTGGCTAGGACTCAGCGCTTTCACTGCCATTACCAGGATTCAATCCCTGGTCGAGGAACCAAGATCCCGCAAGCCAAAAAAAACCCCAAACAAACAAAAAAACTACATTCATATGCAATGTGTAAACCTTAAGCGGATCCTTCAAAACAAAAATCCAAAAAACTATAAAAGACATTTTTTAAGTAACTAGGGAGATATGGGAAAATATGAATATTAGATACTAAGGAATTAACAATTTTCTTACGTAGAATAATGATACTGTGGTTATGTAAAAGAACGCTATTTAGAAGAGATGCATGCTCAGCTTTTGGTAGTGAATTATCTTCATGACAGCAGCATTAACAATTGTTGAATCTAGGCAGTGATGACAGAAGCATATGTTCTTTCTACTCTTCCACTTGAAAATTTTCTTAATAAAAAGTTAAACGAATTATTTTTTAATTTTTTCTGCCTCTTACTTGCCCATAGAATGTCTAGTTCATAGAACTTGCTCAAGTTCACTGGATAAACTAGGGCTTGGTCAAATGTTTATCTAAATAAACTCAATGTTTTTCAAAAAAAAAAAAGTTAAATAAACAGATAAAATGGAACAGTTAATTTTTCTATCTGACTTAAAAAAGGTTGTATTAATGGTGAGAATATGATGAAATGGGCTGCCTCATACAGTGCCAGTGCTAGAGCAACTTACAACCAACTTTCTAGAAAACACCTTGGTCATAAGTTCAGATACTATGACCTAGTAATTTTCTTCCAGTAATCTATCTTAGGGAAATAAACTCAGATTTAAAAGTATTATGGGACGTCCCTGGTGGCGCAGAGGGTTAAGAATCCGCCTGCCAACACAGGGGACACAGGTTCAATCCCAGGTCTGGGAAGATCCCACATGCCGCGGAGCAACTAAGCCTGTGCCCCACAACTACTAGGCCTGTGCTCTAGAGCCCGCGAACCACAACTACTGAAGCCCGTGCGCCTAAAGCCAGTGCTCCGCAACAAGAGAAGCCACCGCAATGAGAAGCACGCGCACCGCAATGAAGAGTAGCCCTCACTCACCACTACTAGAGAAAGCCCGTGCACAGCAACAAAGACCCAATGCAGCCAAAAATAAATAAATTTATTTTTAAAAAAGTATGTAAAGATATGCCTTTCAGCAGGAAAGGCTATAACAAGAAAAAATAGAAACAACTTATAAATGTTCGACAAAAGACTGGTTTAGTCAGGCAGTACTAAATATTAATATATAAATACTATTTAATTCTAATACTCAAGTTAAACACTAAATATTTTAAAAGAATATTTAATGCCCTGAATAAAACACAAGATATATTAATAGGAAAAAGATATAAAACAGTATACATACAAAGATCCTGATTTGATTAAAAGGATGTTTATATCAACAGCTATCTGTGGTTGATGAGAGACTGTTGCCTAATTTGTCATCTTTGTACATTTCTACTCAATTCTCATAGAAAAGCAAGGAAACAGGATTAAGACTGCCTGTGTTCCCGACAAATATTAACAGACTGTAAGCTCTTATCCCCATAATCATACTCCTGATTTTGTTGTCACCTAAACCTGCACCTTCTCTGAAATCCACTGTTTGTCAGATTCCCAACCTCCGTGGATTACATAAATTCACTTTTGTACTCCAAACCCAGCTATTAGCTGGCTTCATCAAAACAGAACCACTCTCCCTGACTCTCCCTCATTATCAGTCACCTTTAAGGTCCTCACTTCCTCCTTAGCCAGTTTAGATTCCTTGGGCATTCATTATAATCACTCCCTTGCAAATACTCTTGACAACCTTGATACCTTTCTTCCTGTAGTGTACTCATATGGCAAAGCCCTAATGCTAATTAAACTCATTCCCCAATTAACTAAAAAAAAAAAAAAAAAAAAAAAAAAAACTTCCTGTGTCTGCCTCAAGCAGCACTGCTGGAGGAGGAAGCAGGGAACAACCACCATTAAGCGGTCCATGTTCAAGAGAAAACCACAAATCCCAAATGGAAACTTAACATTGCCCTAAGTGTCTCTGTTCCTATTAAAGATTAATCCTTCCACTTATGTTAGGAATACCACCCCCTGTTCTTCTCAAGGACTTTGCACCTTCAGTTACTCCTCTCTCTAGCATAATCAATTTCTCCCATCCATCAACATACAAACATACTCTAATATCTACTAGAAAAAAAAATTTTTTTAAAGCTCTCTGAAGCCATGGTCTTCTCCAGATCCCCCTCTCCTCTCCTTCCCTGTAAAAGCAAAACTCCTTTAAAAAGCTGACCATAGTTGCCAGTTCCTCATCTCATTCCTCTTAACAATCCACCCCAATAACACATGCACACCATTCCAATGAAAATATTCCAGTCAAGGTCACCAATGATCACACTGCAAATTCAACGGTCATTTCTCCTATTTAAGCAGCATGACAAAGTTGACCACCTTCTTCTTGGAACTCTGTCTTCTCTTGGCTTCAATGACACCACACTCTCCTTTGTTGGTTCTCATCAATTCAACTTCAACATCTGCTATGGAACCAGGACAAAAACCAGATTTTGTCCTAGACCCCTCCTTTTCTAACCAAATTCTCCTAGAGTTAAGTTACCCAGTCTAGCTTCAAATTATACTATGTATCTATGATGCCAAATCTCTCTTCAGATCTAACCTCCAGACTCACATAACGAACTGCTTAAATTCTTATCCTCCCCACCTCCAGTGTGCTCTTCCCACTCTTCAACTCAGAAACTAGCACCACCATCTATCTAGTTGCAAAAGACAAAAATCTAGGTGTTTTTCCAGCTTCTTCATTATTTCTCTACACCATCAGCAAGCTCTGGTGACTCTACTCTTAAAACATAACCCAAACACTTCTCTTAAGCCCCCTCTATTCCACCCTAACCCCAAGCTACAATCACCTCTTGCCTAGGCTACCTTGAAAGGCTTCCCAAATGATCTTCTTGAGTTCATTCCTGCCTCCTATCCCCAACCTCACATGGGAAGTGCCTAACAAATTTCCTTCTCCTTCCTAACAAAACCCTCATTTTAATTGGGAGCGATGTGCTCAGCTAATAAACATTTCCTAGCCTACCTTAAACCAAGAAGTGATTATGACACTGTGGTGAATAAAAAAATAAAAAGAGAGGTCACTGAATGGAACCTCAGATATTTTGAAGGGAGTGAACTCGCTGGAAGTGCCTGGTGCCTTTCCCTTTTTGAAATTCAGATAGGCTGCCTGGCCCTCTGATAGCCATTCTGAGAGTTTAGGGACAAGGGTCAAACTCCTAAGAATAGTAACTGAAAGTTAAAAGTAGACTATTAACACTATAAAGCCCCTAACCAAGCAACTTTGGGATACTTTCCCTCCAGACTTTTCCTATTTATTTCAATCACTATTACTGTTTCTTTTGTTACATCCAGCAAAACTCAACCTAAAGTAAACGTTTCCTCATATCTTCAGGGTCAATTCATTCTCCACAGCAGCCAAAGTGATCTTTTTTTTTTTTTTTTCCCCCCCGGTATGCGGGCCTCTCACTGCTGTGGCCTCTCCCGTTGCGGAGCACAGGCTCCGGACGCGCAGGCCTAGCGGCCATGGCTCACGGGCTTAGTTGCTCCGCGGCATGTGGGATCTTCCCGGACCAGGGCACGAACCCGTGACCCCTGCATCGGCAGGCGGATTCTCAACCACTGCGCCACCAGGGAAGCCCACAAAGTGATCTTTTAAAAACACAAATTCTGTCGTTTGCTTTAAATCCTCAAATGGCTTGTGTGTGATCTGGCTCCCACCTACATCTCCAGCTTCATCTTGTACCATTCTCCTCCCTTACCCACAACACTCCAGCCACAACAACCTCCTTTCGGTTGCTTACACATAGCAAATTCATTCCCACTTCAGAGCTTTTACACTAACAGTTTCCTCTGATCTGGACTGTTCTTCCCCTAGTGACGTGCTTTTATCATTCAGATCTCAATTTAAGTTTACAATTCTAAGATAAGCCTTTTCTGAACACCCAATCAAAAACAACCAATTAATTTCATCTGGACAATATTATTATACAGCTCTGCACTGCACTTATTACTTATTTGTCTGTCTTCCCTTATCCCACTCATTACTATATCCCCAACACATATCATGGTGCCTACCATAGAGGGAGCCCTCAAATATCTGTTAAAAAGCTCTTGGTGATGATAATACAAAGATGGATGAGCTATGATGCCCACCCTTGAGAAGTTTGGAGTCTAATAGGGAAAAACAACTTCAAATGATTAAAAACTACAGATTTCGGTTTAAAGTCCTATGGGAATTGTATTCAAAGCTCCCCCACCCCCAAAAATTCTAAATATGTATATATATGTACATACATAGATAAAATGAAAGGAATACCAAAATTAAGATGTATCTCTGTATATGTGAAATATTTCAGAGACAAACATTTTTTAAAGAAAAGAACTATCTCTGGGAGTGAGATTACCGATAATTTTTACTTTATAATATAGTTCCCTGTATTTTTCAAAGTTTAATAAGTTTGTTACTTTTATATTCACAGAATTTTGACTATTTATTTAAAAGAGAAAAGCAATTAAGTGGTTTACATTCTTGACTATATAATTATTAGCTTTCTATGTGCATGTAAGAGTTGATCATCCTAATATACGACTAAGTTAATTCCAATTTATCCTCCCAAGCATTAGTTTAAGGGTTATTCCCAAGGAACTCTTTCCCTGAGTTTAGGTTACCTCACCTTCACAATTCTTACTTAAACTCAACAAACGTAACTAGCTGTTCAATGTCTCACCATCTTACTGGACCATAATTTACTCCATAACAGCACAGACCATGTCTAGCTTATTAACAAACACAGGTGGCATTCAATAAATATTTGTTGAATAAATGAAGAAAAATGTAGAGTTAACTAAAGAGTTTAAACCATAGGATACAGATGATACCATATATAATACTAAATAGAAGCCCCCTGAGATCTTCAAAGGGGAAAATTACAAAATAAAGCAAAAAAGATTCTCTTCCCACCATCTTATTTCCCCAGTTTTGGGCTTGGACAGAATACCATCCCAATTCAGGACCTGACTACATTATCAACAGAAACCCAACTTCACTGGCGGCCACCTTTATCAACATATTCAATTCTTCCTAGTACCAGAAGCAGGATGAAAGGTATTACTTTCATAGTGCTTGGGGATTAGCTCCCTGGACCTTAAGAAATACTGAAACTCATTCAGGAAAACAAATGCCTCCTGCTCACCAGGCAATGTGCTAAGCAATGGAGGATGGAAAAATCAGTTAAGACAGGTCTATGTCCTCAGTGACACACATTCAGTTCCATCAGACAGATGGAGATAAAGCATGTAAGTAAACCCCTAAGGATATAATCAAAGTATGACCAAGCCAAGAGACGTTAAAAAAAAGTCTGACATATATAACCTTCTAAAATCTCATCTAGCAATACACACTAAATTCTTGCACATTTGTACCAGCAAGAAACTGGAAATAACCAAATATCCAATGCACAGATGCATAAACTGCAGTATATTCTATACATATATTTTAAAAATAAAGGAACTACTACAGAATGATTTAAGAAAAATGAAGCACAAAGTGTTTTATATCACTGCTGAAAAGCAATAGTATCAGATAACCCACAATTAACTACACCAAGCCCAAATAGGATGGTTCACATGAAACAAAGAAACCTTAAAGTAAAGCACCCCAGAGTCACTTGAGAGAAAAGGCTACATATGCTAGCTAGCCCTGCATTTGTAATCACTAGAAAAATCCATAATCACACAAAGACTAAAAATAATGAACAGAGTAACATAGACCTGCCTTAAACCTAGGCAAAGAGCACTTTCAGCAATAGCTCCAAAAGATTAGACACCTATCAAAGATTTGGGTGGGGGGTGGGGGTGGGGATGGCATACTTTAAATGTTACTAAGCCTACTACATTTCAGGCACCATACTGGATGCTGAAGAGAAAAAGTTGAGTAAGAATCCTCAAGGAGCCCAATGATCTAGCAGGAGCAAAAAGACATATATACAATTACCAAAAATATAATAACTGCTCTAAAAAAATCCCAACAAAGTGATACTGGAGAAAAAAGGTAAACTGTGGGTTCAAGAAAAGCTTATCAGGGACTTCCCTGATGGTGCAGTGCCAATGCAGGGAACACGGGTTTGAGCCCTGGTCCGGGAAGACCCCACATGCTGCAGAGCAACTAAGCCCGTGCACCACAACTACTGAGCCTGCACTCTAGAGCCCATGAGCCACAACTACTGAAGACCTCGCACCTAGAGCCCGTGCTCCGCAACAAGAGAAGCCACCGCAATAAGAAGCCCGTGCACCGCAATGAAGAGTAGCCCCCACTCGTCGCAACTAGAGAAAGCCCACATGCAGCAACAAAGACCCAATGCAGCCAAAAACAAATAAATAAATAAATTTTTTAAAAAAGAAAAGCTTATCAGAAATGGCATTTTAGGAGAAGTAAGTTTTTCAAAAGGCAAAGAAAGGAGGTTAAGGACTTATTCCAAGCAGACAGAACAACTCAATATAGCTAAAGGCTGGAGGGAGAGCAAGGGTCTGAGGTATGTTCAGGCATACAACTAAGTTGAGACTTGACAGGAAATAAGTCAGGAAAGGTAAGCTAGAACAACAGTAAAAAGGTTTTGACTTCATGCAATAGGGGGTAGAATATGTAAAGGAAAACGACAAAATAACGTTTTAAAAATTAAATCTAGGGAGGCAGGGCCGGGCCGGGCCGCGGTGCGGGGCCACCGTCCTCCGCGCTCCTGGGTGCTCCTCTGTGCTGTGCGCCCCACAGGAGAAAGTCACAGGAAAACAATCTGACATCAGGTGAGAATCCAAGTCAAAACTGGGTGAAACTGAACGTTCCCATTGGCTCCATAATTACCTATGGATTATGGCAGGAAAAGTGAAATGGGTCACTGATATAGAGAAGTCAGTGCTGATAAGTAACTCTGAAAAGAGAGGATGGGCCCAAGTGACAGAAAACGAGGACTGGAATTTTTACTGGAAGAGCAAGCAAACCATCCACAATGTTTTTAGTGTCAAAACCGGCTACCGGCTCTCAGCTGATCAAATAGTCAACCATTTCCCGAACTACTAGGAACTGATGCAGAAGGGTCTGATGGTGAAAAAAATCAAGAGATACAGGAAAGAGCTGGAGAAGAAAGGGAGTCCTTGGACTTCCCTGGTGGCGCAGTGGTGGGGAATCCGCCTGCTGATGCAGGGGACATGGGTTCGAGCCCTGGTGCCGGAAGATCCCACATGCCGCGGAGCAACTAAGCCCGTGCGCCACAACTAGTGAGTCCATGTGCCACAACTACTGAAGCCCGTGCGCCTAGAGCCCGTGCTCTGCAACAAAGAATAGCCACCATGGCATGGACATATATACACTACCAAACGTAGGGTGGATAGCTAGTGGGAAGCAGCCGCATGGCACAGGGAGATCAGCTCGGTGGTTTGTGGCCACCTAGAGGGGTGGGATAGGGAGGGAGGGAGACGCAAGAGGGAGGGGATATGGGGATATATGTATATGTACAGCTGATTCACTTTGTTATACAGCCGAAACTAACACACCATTGTAGAGCAATTGTACTCCAATAAAGATGTTAAAAAAAAAAGGACAAGGATAATAAAATTAAAAAAAAAAAAAAAAAAAAAAAAAAAGAAAGGGAGTCCTTTAGCAGAGAAGGACGAAAGTGGGAAACACCTCTACCTGGACTTCGTCCCTGTCACCTACATGCTGCCCGCCGACTACAACCTGTTCGTGGAGTTCAGGAAAAGCCCCTCCAGCACCTGGATCATGAAACCTTGTGGCAAAGCTCAGGGAAAGGGCATCTTTCTGATCAACAAGCTCTCGCAAATCAAAAGGTGGTCCTGGGACAGCAAAACATCTTCGTTCATGACTCAGTCTACCAAGGAAGCCTACGTGATCTCTCTGTACATTAACAACCCGTTACTAATAGGCAGCAGGAAGTTTGACCTGCGCTTGTATGTTCTGGTGTCTACGTACCGCCCACTGCGCTACTACATGCATAAACTTGGATTCTGCTGCTTTTGCACAGTAAAATACACCCAGAGTACCAGCGAGCTGGATAACATGTTTGTTCATATCACCAACGTTGCCATTCAGAAACATGGGGAGGACTACGACCACATCCACAGGGGCACGTGGACCGTCAACAACCTGCGGCTCTACCTGGAGAGCACCCGAGGCAAGGAGGTGACCAGCAAGCTGTTCAATGAAATCCACTGGATCTTCATGCAGTCTCTGAAGGCCAGGGCACCCATAATGAACAACAACAAACACTGCTTTGAGTGCTACGGCTACGACATCATCATCGACAAGCTGAAGCCCCGGCTGATCGAGGTGAACGCGTCCCCATTCCTCACCTCCAGCACTGCCAAGGATCAAATCCTTAAGTATAACCTGATTAATGGCACCCTTAACATCGCGGTCCCTAACTTTGAAATTCCAGACTGTAAATGAAACAAGTCACCCCCAAAGGAAGTCCTTGGCAATTATGAAATTCTATATGACAAGGAGCTGGCACAGGGCGACAAGGCTGACCAAGGGCTGAGAAGTCCACCAGGCCAGTTGCTGGGGCCCAGAGGGGGCCGATCGAGAGACTCCAAGAGGACCGTCCTCACAACCTGGAAGTGACCTCTAGTGAGAGCAAGACTCCAGCCTGGACTTGTCACTGCACCCACCCTTGCTGAAGACCTATTTTGGAAATTTCCTTTTTCTAGAGCTTTTTTCCTTTCCTAAACCCTGTAATAAAGGCACTTCTTTGGAAGGTTAAAAAAAAAAAAATTAAAGCCAGTGGCATGGCACCAGTTGAATTAGAAGTTGGGACAGACCAAAGGCAGAGATCTAAAGGTAAATAAGCAAACTATTTTAATATAAATAGTCCATCTGAGAAATGAAAACCTGATCTAAGATGATTAACAAAAAACGCAAAAGCAGAAACAAAGATTCAGGAGATAAATGGAGGATGGAGGACGAAATCAGTAACTTACAAAGGGTAGTAAGAGAAGTTGAAGAAAAACCAGAAAAGCCGTATCAGAGTAACCGAAAGGGGAAAGCTCTAAGATGGAATTGGAAACATGGAAGAAAGATGTACAAAATGGACAACTGCTGAAAAGTTACTTTTCGTTTCACAATTTAGGATATTGGTAATGCCTGAAAAAGTAGTTTCAATATGATATGATAGAGACAGAAGAAACCTGAGTACAGAAGTTAAGGAATGAATTAACTTTTAAGAACCAAATACAGGAGATTATCTTTATGATAACCAGAGTAGAAAAATATTCCTTAAACAAAATACAAAAACCACACCATATAGGAAAAGACAGACAAATGTGACTACTTTAAAAGTAAACTCAGTAAGATCAAAGATACAATAAAGTTAAGTGAAATAAGCCAGCAGAACAAATAATGTATAATAATCAAATTCATAGAGATAGAAAATATTCAATAGAATGGTAACTGCGAGGGGTTGAGCACTGAGAAGTAAGGAGTTAGTGTTTAATGGGTACAGAGTTTCAGTTTTAGGAAAAGCAAAGTCCTGGAGATGGATGGTGGCATTGGTTGTACAACAATGTGAATGTACTTAATGCCACTGAAATTGTGCACTAAATATATACAGGATGAGGGACTTCCCTGGTGATCCCACAGTTAAGACTCCCCGCTCCCAATGCAGGGGGCCCAGGTTTGATCCCTGGTTAGGAAACTAGAGCCTGCATGCCACAACTAAAAGATCCTGCAAGGGGCAACGAAGACGCCACGTGCCACAACTAAGACCCCAGTGCAGCAAAATAAATAAATAAATATATTTTTAAAATACAATGAAAAATTTTATGATGTTATTTACCACAATTTTTTTAAAAAGAGCATAAAAAAGATAAGACAGTTAGAAATTAAGCCACATAACAGAAGTGGACAAAATTATACAGATAAAGAATTCTTGAGAGAGAATAAATGCTGTTTTAAGCCACTAAATTTGGGGTACTGCAGCAACAGATTAAAAAAAAATTCTTACAAATCAATAAGAAAAATACAAAACACACAAATTCCTAAAAATGAGTAAGGAATGCAAACACTAATTTTACAAAAGAAAGCCTTATGGCCAATAAACACAAAAACATGCTTAATATCTCTACTGACAAGGGAAATGAAAATTAAAATAAGCTACCATTTCATATCCATCAGACTGACAAAAATCTAAACCTTCCAAATGTCAGGTCCCTAGAATTCTTATTTACTTCTAGAGCAAGTGTAAATTGATACAATCTTTGGGAGAACAACGATGCAATATCGAGTCATGCAGAAGATGCAAATACACTCCAATCCTGAAAGTCTACTTCCTATAAAACCCTTATGTGGGGCTTCCCTGGTGGCGCAGTGGTTGAGAATCTGCCTGCCAACGCAGGGGACACAGGTTCGTGCCCCAGTCCAGGAAGATCCCACATGCCGCGGAGCGGCTGGGCCTGTGAACCATGGCCGCTGAGCCTGCGCGTCCGGAGCCCGTGCTCCGCAACGGGAGAAGCCACAACAGTGAGACGCCCGCGTACCACAAAAAAAAAAAAAAAAAAAAACCCTTATGTGCCCAAGAAAACAACTATAATAATGTTCAATGCATCCTTTTTTATAATCTCTAAAAGTTGGAACTACACGCCATCAATAAGACAATGAATTTTTAAAACTGTGACACGGGGAACATATGTATAACTGATTCACTTTGTTGTAAAGCAGAAACTAACACACCATTGTAAAACAGTTATACTCCAATAAAGATGTTTAAAAAAAAAAAAAATGTGACACGAAATCCTCTACATAGTAGACCCTTGAACAATGAGGGGGGTTAGGGATACCGACCCCCTGCTCAGACAAAAATCGAAGTATAACTTACAGTTGGCCCTCCATATACCCAGTTCTTCCACATCTTCACATTCAATCAACAGTGGACTGTGTAGTACTGCAGTATTTACTATGGAAAAAAATCCGCATATAAATAGATTCGTGCAGTTCAAACCCATGTTGTTCAAGGGTCAACTGTATACTAGAGCAATATGCATTGTCACAGATAAATCTCAAAAAAAAAAAAACGTTGAGAAGAAAAGTTGCAGGAGATATAGAATATTATAACCATCTATGAAAAAAAATTTTTTAAGTTTAAAATACTAAAAAGTGATTTTACACTCAAAGATACTGTGTTTACCAATAGTAAAAACAAAAATATGAATGGGGGTGTATACTCAACCCCAGCATAGTGGTTACTTACAAGAAGGAAAGAGAACAGAATGAGCTTTGTCTGTATGCTTTGTTTTATTTCTTGCGGAGGCAGAGGAGGGGCTAAACCCAGTATGTGTTAAGATCTATTAAATCTGGACCATGGATATAAAGGTGTTCATATATTATTTTTTAACTTCTAAGTTTAAAATATAATTTTTAAAAACATCTTTAAAGATAATGGATAGGAAGCAAGCGGCACATATGATTATACTCTATTCTTTCCACCATACAGTCAGAGACCTGGTTTTAAACCCCTGTTCCACCAAGTTACTTGACACTGAGGAAAGTTAATTTCTTCAGAGCTGCAACTTTCTAATCCATAAAACAAGAATAACACCCATCTCATAAGGCTGTCATATATATAAAATATCGGATAGTAGACATTCAAATACAGGTAGTTACTGTTTTAAATTTGCAGTAAAGGCACTTCCCTGGTGGTCCCGTGGGTAAGACTCCATGCTCCCAGTGCAGGGGGCGTGGGTTCAATCCCTGGCCAGGGAACTAGATCCCGCATGCATGCCACAACTAAGTAGTCCACATGCCGCAACTAAAGATGACGTGTCACAACTAAGACCCGGAGCAGACAAAATAAATAAATAAATGTTAAATTTGCAGTAAAAGCAAAGAACTAAAGGGAGGGAAAGGACAAGGGTTTTGAATGAAATGAACTTGTCTCACCTTTTCAGAATTACATAACAGAACATACGACGGATGTCAGATGGATGTGACCACGACTTTCTAGTTTCCAAGACCCAACTTTAAAATAGGGATTTTACAAAAGAATTCAAGATTACACACCAGAGGATTAGCATATGGATTCCATGGTCCAGTTAAAGAAGACCAGAGCCATGTCAAGAAGTCCAAAATAATCCCATTACTCCATATTATATGAAAGGTTCCCAAATAATTTACTTCTTTTTCACTCAGAAAGGTCATTTTAACACAAACGTCTCTCCAATTTATAACTGTCTCCTAAAGAAAGACTAACCAACATCTTCAGAACAAAGCCCACATATATTCTTTTGTATTCCCCTTGGCCACCAGCCCCCATAGGTTATTTGCACACAAAGAAACAATATCAGAAGTACTAAAGTCCCTCATCATGTTATTAAGCCTTTTCTGAAGGCAAATTCCCATAGAGCTATCACTAAACCATTGAAGGAAACCTTTATGGTCCAAGGACAACAATAAGCAGAGTATGAAAGTACAGTTAATTTTGACATCTTAGCAGCTATCCATTTACTGAATGTTCCAAGCATTGCTCTAA
This sequence comes from Kogia breviceps, assembly GCF_026419965.1. Lineage (NCBI taxonomy): Eukaryota > Metazoa > Chordata > Mammalia > Artiodactyla > Physeteridae > Kogia > Kogia breviceps. The sequence continues at coordinate 83,982,303 of NC_081315.1, forward strand.
GCACTGTAAAGCCTCTCTTGATCTCCCTATTTACAGATAAGAAAGCTGAATCAGTCAGTGCTGTATGTATTAAGCAGAAAAGCCAGGACTGAACGCAAATCTAATTCCAAAGCCCACACTTAATCACTAAGCTAAACTCACTACATTATGCTCGGGAAGTAAGTATCTCTGCCTCCTGGAAAACTTTTCTCACACCAAGAGAGAAAAGCAAAATATATTTAAATACAATACTCAATATTAAACTATCACCCACTGTTGTACTTAGTTTTATTAGCATTCAGCTTTTATGGTATTGTTTATGAAAAGTATAGTCCCATAAAACAACCATATATAATGGTTGGAGTAAACTGGTATGCCAAAAGCTTGGGTGAAGTTCACCATTAACCAGATTTGAGTCACTGAGTAACAATCAATCTCTCTAGGCCTCAGTTTCCTGATCTTATAGATGAAGTTTTTGGCCTAGATCTAAGGTCTCTTTCAACTTTAACATTCAACACATTTTCTAAGACACTGTTAATGCATGTTTTGAACAAAGATTTTGAAAGTCATCTTTTGAAAACCTTTAAAATGAAATCATTTAGTATATGCTCTTATGTCTATCCTTTTACTCAAACATACTCAAAGCTAGTCTGTGCTATTAAAAACCAGGAAAATGACCGGAAAGGGGAGGGGTGTGGGGATTCTGATGGTGCTGGTAATATTAATATTCTGTTTGTTTTGGGTGCTGGTCACACTTTATTGTATGTACTTTGTATATTACCATTTATTATCTTGATATGAAAAAGGTGGGTTTTTTCTCCAAAGAAAACTTATGTGTTCTAACTCCACAACTATGTTTGTGTATATAAGAGCTGTGCAACCTTTTTGTTATAAATATATAAATGTGGTGCTTTGTGACCACCTAGAGGGGTGGGATAGGGAGGGTGGGAGGGAGACGCAAGAGGGAGGAGATATGGGGATATATGTATATGTATAGCTGATTCACTCTGTTATAAAGCAGAAACTAACACACCACTGTAAAGCAACTATACTCCAATAAAGATGTTAAATATATAAATATATATATATTTATATATACACACATATATATAAAAATGTGTTTCTTCCCTAATTTTGTCCATAACCCTGCTCCCTAGTTCCAGTTCAGGCATCTACAGAAGAGATCATTTACCTGTAAACTACAGTATTCCTGTAATTCCTTTATGACTGTCTCCTGAAATTCGAAGTCAGTCTTAACCTTCCTTTCGAACCTACCTCAAGAACCTCCGTACATATACATACCCTCAGAACTCCCATAGCATTGATTCTTTGTATCTAACATTTTTATCTACCTCCAACCAGGTAAGTCTTTTAGGGCTGTTGTCTATGCTCAATAACTGCTGATAGCATATTTACTGAGAAATAAGAATATATATTCTGTACAAAGGGGTGACCTGCAAAGGGATCCCAAATGCATCTAACTCTGTGCCTGATGGACAGAGATCAAAGCCTTTATAATAACTTAAAAAAAAAAAAGAGAGAGAAGAGAAATGCACCCCAAAGAATATTACTTGGACAGGCTTTTAAGTTGTTTTTTTTTTTTTAAACTCAATCTATAACACTTTTCTTGCTCAACCTACACCTAGAACCTCTTAAGGCACACTATCTAAATAAGTTACACTGAACTATAATTTACATAGCTGTAAAAACACACCATTTTTCTACTAGTAAAAAATTGTTCAAATTCTGGTAACATTAGTTTATAGCGGGAAATTTCACCTTTTTCTTAAAAAGGAAAAAGTTGGGCTTCCCTGGTGGCGCAGTGGTTGGGAGTCCGCCTGCCGATGCAGGGGACACGGGTTCGTGCCCCGGTCCGGGAAGATCCCACATGCCGCGGAGCGTCTGGGCCCGTGAGCCATGGCCGCTGAGCCTGCGCGTCCGGAGCCTGTGCTCCGCAACGGGAGAGGCCACAACAGTGAGAGGCCCACGTACCACAAAAAATAAAAAATAAAAAAAAGGAAAAAGTTTAGGGGCTTCCCTGGTGGCGCAGTGGTTGAGAATCCGCCTGCCGATGCAGGGGACACGGGTTCAAGCCCCGGTCCGGGAAGATCCCACATGCCGCGGAGCGGCTGGGCCCGTGAGCCATGGCCGCTGAGCCTGCGCGTCCGGAGCCTGTGCTCCGCAATGGGAGAGGCCACAACAGTGAGAGGCCCGCGTACCGCAAAAAAAAAAAAAGGAAAAAGTTTAAAAGAAAATGATGATAATTAATTGATAAGGGGCAAAGTCTTAAAACAAAAACAGAACATTCAAACCTAGAAGCAGCCATGCTATATAATTTTTTGTACCTTTACTTCCATTCATTCATCTTTTATAGAAATTATACTACACATCCTACCTAGGTAACAGTCTTAAATGTTCTTCTAAAGAGTTTTGTCTACAGCAGTGGTTCTCAGCATGTGGCAAAGTGTGGAGACATTTTTAGTTGATATGATTGGCAGGGAGAGGGTAGGGAGGTGGAGGGAGGATTGCCTGTGCTATTGGCATCTAGTGCTATTAGTCAGGGATAGTGTTAAACATCCTACAATGCACAGGAGAACCACCCACAACAAAGAATTCATTATCTGCCCCATATGCCCCACATAGTAACAAGGTTGCATGGTCTACAGAAATCAAGAGACTTTCTTCTAAAGATTTGCAACTAGTTCTACACAGAATAATCAAATATATAAAATGTAAAATAAAAGATACAAAAATCCACTTAAATACTTAAGGAAAATGTATACAATAGTAGTTTTCGTGAAACCAATTTGTTAATGCCATAGATTTAAATATTCCCTATGAGAATCCTAGAAAATCCTAGTTAGCAAAGTGCAGCTACAATATGAAAAAAACTACAGGTACCATACAACACAAGAACAAGCAAGAGTATGTGCACTGATTTAAGGGCATTTTACTTCACTGAACATCAAACTTTAAAATATTTTCCATATTGAAATGCAAGTAAACCTTTAATTACAGGTAACACTTATTTTAATGTTTAAACTAACAATTAAATTAGGTTGTGTTTAAATCCTTTAATCAGTAATACAAACCAGGTTCAATTATTTTTAAATAATTAAAAGTATGCCTACCTTTGGCAAGTCATGGCAGCATGGTACGATATATACACAAGCAGACTTAGATCTACATCTCAAAGCTATACATTTGCGGACAAATAATTTAACTTCTCTGAATCTCAATTTTCTCATCTAAGAATTAAGAAATCTAATTCAAAGACCTGTTCTTGAGAATTAGCAATAATGTATATAAACAAACGGAACTGAGAGCTCCTCTACAAAGGGTGGTTAATTGTTAATACCAATAATAATTGATAGTAAATAATAATACAACCTATGAATACAGATTATAGTTTTATTCTATCCTCGTAAGTAACAACTCACTTATGTAATTCAACTCAAAAAATAACTATAAAATGTACTTTAAATCAATTTTCCATGCCTAGCAACTTTGAAACATTACTTAAAATTCACACTCAGGGGCTTCCCTGGTGGCGCAGTGGTTGAGAGTCCGCCTGCCGATGCAGGGGACACAGGTTCGTGCCCCGGTCTGGGAGGATGCCACATGCCGCAGAGCGGCTGGGCCCGCGAGCCATGGCCGCTGAGCCTGCGCTGCACAATGGTAGAGGCCACAACTGGGAGAGGCCACAACAGTGAGAGGCCCGCGCGCGTATCGCAAAAAAAATAAATAAATAAATAAAATATTCACACTCAGACTTAAATAAACCTGACACATAAAGGACAGACTTCCAAACACAGTCTCAGAAAAAAAGGCCTACATGGTTTATTTATTTTGAGTAAATAACATATTAGCATGACTCAAAATTCAAAAGGGATTTTTTGATGTCTGTTGCCCCAGACACCCAATTCTCCGACAGAGAAGCAATCAATGCTACCAATTTCTCATTAATCCTTTCACCGATACAGACAAATACACCTATTCTCCCACTTCTGACACAAATGATGGCCTCCTCCCACTATTCTGCACTGTGCTTTTCACATTTAACTTATCTTGGAGGCTGTATTTTAATTAACAACACACTCCAACAGTGGCCACTTACAACTTCTTATGGCCAGAATTCAGCAAATGTCAGCTATCTTTACTAAGGCACTTAAAAGGGGAAAAAAAAAAATCCTTAAAATCAATCAGGAGTCTTAGTATACACAAGCATATGAAATAAACTTTGGTAAAATGGAGATTTACATGAGGAAATACTTGATTACTTGACCAGCCACTCAAATACTGCATTTACATACATAAAAAGGCAACACGTGGACTGTACTACAAGTTCTTCAATGAGTTGAAAACAATCAACATAATCCACTTATAGAACTGGACCTAGTAAAATATCAATTAAATAAAATACTGGTGAAAATAAAGCTATTTACTGGTTATATATTCCAATATCTGACCCTTTCCTAAATGTTCTTTTAACTTACTTTCTGGAAGAAGTTTCATTCCAGATTTATAAAGGTACTGTTCTTAAAAAAATAATTTGCCTGTTTGTATTTTGTTTTCTTCCTCTGAAACACTATGTCACTTGAAGCAAGCCTTCATCATCACTTACTTAATATAGAGCTGTATTATTTTAACAATATGCATTACTACAGCAATACAAGATTTCTTGTAAGCATCAATTTAAGTACTAAGAATATCATGGTGAAAAGTCACCTCACATAATGCAGAGACTATATGAATTATGAGAGCAGTAACTTACCACTTTTAATTAATAGAAAATAATGCATTAAAGTCTTACATTAAGTTTCAGGCTTGTACAACTGTATTACAGAAGAAATGTTTTAGGCTACTGGCAACAATATTAGCTGCAAACTTTCATTAGGAAGATATATGTCAACTGTCCTGGAATATATTTTCTTATTAGAGAAAAACTTAGAATCACTGTTTCACTGTATATCAGTACAGGCATTTACGACTCTTTTTCTGCACTGTACCACAAAAATACAAAGTCATCCTTCCATTCAAAGTTTTGGCACTTGAACAAATACAGAGGTCAGAGTACATACACATGCTCTGTAAAACCAATCATTACTTACATACTATTACATTCAATAAATCTGCTAGGATTTGACATTTTTAAATAATCTTAAAGAATTTTCTCCATGTCTAACTGGAAAAATACATAATCACTTTAGACTCAAAGTTCAACTGCTATCAGACTTATGTTAATAACTCATCACATACTTAGAATGCTGAATTTCACAAATCATTCAGATCATTAAAGTACCAATGTAAGAGTAAAATACAAATAGCAATAACACATCCAATAATGATACGTGACATCTTGAAAATAACCAGTCAGTGTTTTTAATCTTTCAAAACAACCTAGCATTCTTCTTGATTTGGGTATGAAAATAAAAAAAACTGTACTGATACGTTTCATAATTTTGAGTCAAATTACTAAAACACTTTAAATACCTTACATTAATAAGTGCGGCTAATACTAGAGTATCTAAAATTTCCAAAGGACTCAAGAGCTGGTTAAGACAAAAAAAATTTTTATCAGATATATTATAATATATAAATACATTTCAGATATAAATATGTTGGGATAAACCTACTTATTTAATAAGGAGACATAACAATATTAATCTGCTGAAACCTCATGTTTTTTAATAGGGATGTTCTTCAAAAGTAAGAATCAAGTTAACTATGAGGGACATCATAATGAAGTTTCATGGCACAACACAACACTGTCACAGAGGCACTGTCTTGGGACATTCTGTAACTTGTAGACACTATTTTGAAATAAGCTTCTCGTACACTCCATTATTTTTTCCTAATCCTAGCTAAAAATATTTAAATGTCTTTAATACACCAAACAACTTGCCTTTTCCCAGTCAAAAAGCTTTAGATGTCAATCGAAAAGAGGCCTAGATGTCGGGTTAAGTAGAAATGAGATAACGGTCTAATATGGAATTAATTTCCTATCTCAGGTGAAAACTCCCTTATTCTCCCCCCCCCTACTCAAAGAAGACAGTACCCCATTATGCCTTCTCTTCTCTCCCAATGCTGAACTGAGAGGGAGTAACTCTGAACGTCCTTCTTTCATCAATACCTAAGGACTCGCATCGCTCCTTCCCTAAGGAAAGGACCGTGGCGGCCAGACCTGTTATAACCCAGAATACCCTTAAAAAGAGTGGGCCTTTGGGCAGCGCGGCTCTCCGGATCCAGTTACCACCTTTCCCCTTCCCCCAACCCACTTCCCGGGTTTTCTCAGGCTCGGCCTGCTCCCTCACCACCCTACAGCCACACTTCCAGCTGTTGCCACCGCCTTGGGGCTCTCTCTAGAGCTCACACCCCGCCGATAAGCGCCCCTCCTCCATCAGCCCCCCCAAACCGTATTCCTCCCCAAACCACCCGCCCGCGAGACCGTCCATCCCAGGGCCCTGCGAAGGGAGGGGAAAACGGCGGAAGGAGAAGGAGACTGCTGCTTCCCCACAAGCAGAAGGGTGGCAGCAAAGAAGCCCACCCGGGGGTTACCAGAGATATTGGGGTCGCCACTGGAAGGGCCCTCCCGCCCTGGGCTGAGGTGGGGGACGTCCGGGAGTTCATTTCTGACCTCCTCGCTCTTCAGCACCTCCTTGAACTCCCGCTTGATTCGCTGCACCGCGATGTTGGCCATGTCTCCGCCCGCAGCTGATTCGTACCCGCCTCCTCCGCCACCGCTACGACCACCGCCACCGCCGCCACCTCTTCCTCCACTGCCTCCTCCCTCTGCGATTCACACCCGAGCACACGAACGCTGCCAATGCCACCCCTGCCGCCGCGCTCTCCTGAGTGTGGAATCACCTCCGCGCCCGGCCACCAAAATGGCGCCGGGTCCGCGCATGCGCATGACGCTGACCCGGCCGGGCGGCGCAGCCGCTGCCGTCGTAGCCCCTTACGCCTCAGTCGCGAACCCGCGCCGCGCTGCGCCGCGCCTCGCGTCTCCGCCCGAGCTGCGGCCGCGTGGCTCCGCCCTGCCGGCGTTTTGGGCGAGGAGGGTGCGGCTTCTGCGCAGGCCGGCGCTACCCGGGCCTCCGCGGTGCTCTCCGGCGCCTCCTCCTCTGTACGAACCAATGTGATATGATCGAGGCTTCCAGAATTTAGCCTCTAACCGAAAGTTCGAATCCAACCTGACCGGTTCACGCGGTCCCACTCGGCTCAGAGCGCCGCCCTGACTCAGCCAGACCCAGAACCTACGGGATTAATGTAGCCGGCTGTGTCTAGTGTCTGAAAACACTGTCCCGGAACTCAGTCCAGCCCATTTTATGTTGGTAAGGAAAATCCACTGCGGTTCGTTTTTGTTTTGAAGCCATTATAATACTGTTACTACGATCATCCCAGGATCTTCCCAGGTACAACAAATCATTAAATTAAGTATGGTCATTGTTGGGTCTCAGTTGTATCTGAGACCACTACTCCACGGAGATGCCTGAGAGTTCTGAAGCCGGATGTTGATCTTTGACCTCCTTAGATAATTGATGCCAAGCCGTGGAACTAAAACCATAGTTTTTAAACCTGAATGTACATCAGAATCCCTGGATAGCTTGTTTAAAAACAACAACAACAAAAAGATTGCTGGAGTGTAGTGTAGGCCTGATAATTTGCATTTTTAACAAGTTCCCAGGTGCTTCTGCTCCTGCTGCTGGTTCAGGGACCACACTAGGAGGAGCACTGAACTAAGGCCTGTAAAAATAGTTTATAAAGTGAACAATGGAGAAATAGATGCTTCTTGGGGACGGAGGGCAGCTTCTGTAAGCCTAGGCTCAACAACAGTGTCTGGAGCTAGTAGGCAGTCAATAAATATTGAATGAATAAATGAGTAAAGATAAGAGTAAAATGTTTTAAGTGGAAAGTAAATTTGAAAGTGGTTGCTAGGGCTTATAGTAACTAACATGGTTTCGATGCTGAGGGATGCTTTGAATAGAAAACATTTTGTAATAAGTAATAACGTTTATTTAGAAGTTTATATTTCTTGCATTTCTTTCACCTAACCAATCAGTAAAGTGTCCTATTAGAAGAATATCATAAATACACCGTCTTAGCAAAAATTACTAAAATTGTGGCAGTAAAAAAGAAAACCACTGGGGGTGAATCATTCAGTGGAGGCACATGGCGAAAAAGAACTTATTGAACTCCTGCCGCGGGAACCAAGAGGGAATTTTAAAGTCCAGCTCTCCTCCATACCAGCTCTCTCGGCCAAACTTGATTTCCTCTTCTGCAAAATAAGGAAGCTGGATGAGATGATCTCTTTCAAGTTTTAAGAGTTTAGAAAACTAAAACATCATCTCGAAACATTCCCCTAAATGGACTAACGTAGCTGTAAAACCCTTCCAGCAGAGCCCCCTAGTGGTCCTAACAGGAACCGACTATACATGTGGGTCATGGCTCAATAAATTATTGGTATAATGTATAAATCATGCAATGCTATGTGAATTTGTGCCAGTACATTAAAAATAGTTATTTCGAAGTGTGCAAAAATTTTTTGAACACTTTACATTTATCACCTTCATTCAGTCCCCAATATTAATCTTGGAACTTCAAAGAAATTTACAACACTCAAATCACAGGGAGACTAATTAGAATGGTATGCTAATTTCTTTGGGAAAGAGAGGTTTGGTAATTTTTAAATGCACATAATCATTGGTCCTGAAATTCCACTTTCAGTCCATTTTTACAGTCCTTCCAGAGAATGAGGCAACTGCATATAAACTGACCTGAGACGATCCTCAAAATACATTCTAAGGGAAAAAGAGCATTATGCTAAAAGCAATGTGGTATCCTGGATTGGACCCTACAACCAAAAGGACATAATTAGTGAAATCTGAATAAATTCTGTAATTTAGTTAATAGTACTGTAGCAATGTTAATTTCCTAGTTTTGACATGGTACTATGATTATGTAAGATGCTAACAGTAGTAGAAGTGAGTAGAGTATACAAGATTCTCTAAAACTTTTCTGTAAATACAAAATTATTCCAAAAGAAAAATTTTATTTTAAAAAAATCACTATTCAGTCCAGATTGTGTGTAGTATACCACAAAGTATGTGATGGAAGAAAGGAATATGCTTGTGTATATGCTTGTGAATCCATAAAATATCACTGGAAAAATACATCAGAAACTGACAGCATCATTGTGAAACAACTGTACTCCAATGAAAATAAATATATAAAAATGTACAGAACATTGAAAAGAAAAAAAAAAGAAACTGAGGCTTCCCTGGTGGTGCAGTGGTTGAGAGTCCGCCTGCCGATGCAGGGGACACGGGTTCGTGCCCCGGTCCTGGAGGATCCCACATGCTGCGGAGCGGCTGGGCCCGTGAGCCATGGCCGCTGAGCCTGCGCGTCGGGAACCTGCGCTCCGCAACGCGAGAGGCCACAGCAGTGAGAGGCCCGCCTACCGCAAAAAAAAAAAAAAAAGAAAAGAAACTGACAGCAGTGGTTATCTCTGAGAAAGCAACTTAAGTTCCTTGGGGAAGGCAAAGCGGGAGACTTTTAATCATGTATCCTATTGTAAATTTTACCTGTTCAAAATAATTTTTTAAAAATGAGTTTCCAGTAATGCAGATTATAAGCTCTTCACTATCATGATCTAGTTCTGACTGCTTACTTCCTTACATAATTAATTAAACAAATAATTATTGAATGCCTACTATGTGCCAGGCATAATCTAAGCCCTGGAGGCATACTAGTGAACAAGATCAAAAAAACCCTCGAATCGTAAAAGGATTTTACTTATCCTTAGCAAGGATAAGGAAAAACTCATCTCAAAGTATAGTCTGAAGGCACCTGGGGGGCCCCTGAGATGTCTTCAGGAGTCAATGTGCAATGCCCAAACTATTATCATAATAAAACTAAGATATTATTTGCCTTTTTACTGTGTTGACATATGCACTGATGATGTAGAAGCAATAGTATGCAAAAAATTACTGTACTAGTAATAATTTTACTAATGCCATACACTCACTATTTGAAAATGCTAGTTTCACTTTAGAATGTCTTCAGTGAAGCAATAGAATTTTTAAAAATTTATTTATTTTATTTTTATTTATTTTTGGCTGCGTTTGGTCTTCATTGCTGCACGCGGGCTTTCTCTAGTTGTGGCGAGCAGGGGCTACCCTTCAGTGCGGTGCGTGGGCTTCTCATTGCAGTGGCTTCTCGGAGCACGGGCTCTAGGCATGCGGCCTTCATTAGTTGTGGCGCATAGGCTCAGGCTCTAGAATGCAGGCTCAGTAGTCTTGGCTCACCGGCGTATTTGCTCTGCGGCATGTGGGATCTTCCCAGTCCAGGGCTTGAACCCGTGTCCCCTGCATTGGCAGGCGGATTCTTAACCACGGCACCACCAGGGATGCCCCAGAAATTATTAATTTTATTAAACTTCAACTTTACAGTACATGTCTTAATATTCTGTATGATACATGGGAAAGGTACAAAAAGGACTTCTGCATACCAAAGTTCATGGTAAAGCACATGTGCAAATGGTTGCATTGCAAGCTGAACTTAGCCACTTTTTTCATGGAACACCATTTTTACTTAAAATAATGATTGAGACAAACTATGTTTATTAAGAGTTGGGTATTTGGCAGGCGTTTTATCAAAAATGAACAAGGTAAGCCTATCATGTCAAGGAAAACAACTGGCAGAATTTGTTGAAATGATAAAATTCAAGCTTTCAACTGAAAATGAGAGTTTTTTTTTAACCCATAAGAAAACTTTTTAATATGCATCTTATTTTTTAACAAATTATATACAGGAAGTTCTACACATATAATGTATATACATTATAAACCACAGATATTTTTTAAATGATACAAAGGCAAATAGGTTCTAATATTTTCTTTTCCTAACTCCTAAGGCATTAGAAAATTAGTTTTAGAAAACATATCTGCCACTGTGACTTGACAGCTTCCCAATATGCTTAAAGACCTTTCTGATTAAATTGGGTGATATTAATAAATGTGATTGCTAGAAATTATGCAATGAAATATGTCAACATTTGGAAGATCTGCATAAATTAGTGAGGCAATAGTTTCCAAATGACCAATGCATGATGTCACAAAATCATGCATGGGTAAAACATCCATTCAAGAATCAAGACAGACCAATGGATTTTCATGTAACAGGATACAAAAAGTTCATTCATAACATTTCAGATTCCATATTGCACCTAACCTTTGAGAAACTACCATTTGTCTAGATTTAGTTATATGAAAAAAGTTATTAAAATATTCTTTCCCTTTCCAGCTACGTATCTGCGTGAGGCTGGATTTTCTTCATGTACTTCAACCAAAACAACATGTGCAACATATTGAATGCAAAGACATACATGAAAATCCAGCTGTGTTCTATTAAGCCAGGCATTAAAGAGATTTTGTTTGGGAAATATAGTTATTTTTCACTGAAGTTATAGTATTTATATAAGCATGTATGGATTTTATTATAGTTAATTATAGTTATTAATAAATGTTTCAATAACTTCTCAGTTTTAATTTCTAACACAATGTTGTTTAACCCACGTAAACAAATGCTTTTTGGAATCCTCAATATTTTTGAAGAGTGTAAAGGAGAACATCTGAGTATACTGTGCTGCTTAAGCATGAGATTTAGATCTAAAAAGTTTCCCAATTTCAGAGTATATAATATATGTAAACATTATTTATGTGAACGTTGTGAAATTGGCTTTAGATGGATGGAGGAAAGTTCATCTGGTAACTCTTCTGATGTCTCTAACAGAACAATGTGTTTTGATGTGTTGAAGCACATAAAAAGAAACGTCACAAGGGATAATTGTGCTTTGCTGACCCCTGATAATACTCGCCTACATTGGAACTGTGCGAGTCTTCCTTTTTGTAGCTCCTGCTAGTTACTATTACTGCTCTACAGATTCAAATTTCCTGTTCTAAATGCAGAGCAATATTATTTTTTCCTACAGCTCTTTGCTGACCTTGTGTTTTGCCAGCTTTTTGAGACTTTTTTCCTCCATCTCTTACCAGTGCCTATTCTATCCAAGTCTGTCATTTAACTCTCTTTTTGAAACACTCAGTCATAACTCTAAGGTCATTTTGCATTTTTTCTCCTCTTTCACTGAGTCCTTACACTTCCCATCTTGTTAGCTCCTCTCCTTGTTACCCACCCCAGCTGGGGTGAGGAGCTCTAGCAGCAAGAGTAGAAAGCAGCATTTAGATCCGTAGTCGAACTGCGTATTGATTGTAATGCACACTGTATTATCCCAAATATAGAGAATAGATCAGAAACCCCACCATTGTGGCTTTCAGAATATCTGCAGCATGGAGTAGAAAGCTTGTTTCAGTAGCACAGAATATGCTTCCTTGCCTTAAATTACTTATTGTTCCTGTCAGGCACAGAGGTTCGTTAGGTGGGAGATTTTTTAGGAAAGGACCTCATAATTCCACTCTGTCCAAGGAATATGCAGCTACAACTGGGACATGGCTATAGGACCTTCACACTCCACAGTCAATACACCAGCCACCTTTCTGGTAGACTGCCCTCTGCTGATCATCCCATTTGTTTTTGCTGAGTTCATGAATTCCTTTCTGTCCTCTAAACCACAGTCCTCTCTTTTAGAGCCTAGAATCACTGGAGCCCCAATGCAAAACTCCCAATACTCCAGAAGATACTCTTCAAAATCCTCTTCCTCTGGTTGTCTCACAGGCCATGAACTAGTCAACATGGGACTTCCTGCTAATTAAAATCCACAACTAGCTTCTACCTACTCAGCCCCTCAATTATGTCAATTATTTTTAAAAAATATTTATTTATTTGGTTGCGCTAGGTCTTAGTGGCGGCACTCTGGTTCCTCGTTGCCACATGCGGGATCTAGTTCCCTGACCAGGGACCAAACCCGGACCCCCTGCATTGAGAGCATGGAGTCTTAACCACTGGACCACCAGGGAAGTCCCACTTATATCAATCATTTATCTTTCATTTAGAATACAGATTTTCAAAAATCATATAAGCCTCATCAAATTGGCCAGATATTCTTTGTTTGCTCCTCCAAATCCACTCTCCAGTGTTTTCTACTCTGTGTGCCTAGATGCTGGAAGTATGGGCTACCAAGTAGTTGTTACATGTAGAAAGCTTTCTTACCATCTGGATTCCAGTTGAGCATGGCCAATGGAAGGCTCTGGCAGGAGATGAAGCCAAGGGTTAACAATGCTACCTTTCCCTACCAAAGCCCGCCATTCTGATAGCTCTTTCCTTCAACTGCAGCTATAGCTACTGCTATAGCTCTTTCAAGATTCCAGTAATCATGCTCCCCTATCCTTTCAAGCCTGGAGGTGCCAAGAGCTCCCTGCTGTTGTTAGCCTTTGCCAGCTTCCTTTAACTTTTGTAAACAGTCTCTTAACAAACTCTTCTCAATATCCACCGGCTTCCAGCCAGGATCCTGTCTGATACACCAAGGTAAAACCATAATTTCTTACTGTCCGGGATGTTGTTATTATTGAGAAAAATTGCCTATTGATCTTTCCTGCTCTACAGCCTCTACATCACGATTACTTAGAGGAGCTCAAAGTTATAGCTTTCCCCACTAAGGTGAAACTCTGAAGGGCCAACTGAGGTATTGCCCTAAGAACAATAGATAAATATCTTTCCCTTTATTGGTGTTCCCTGTAGTGGCGATTCACACCGACTTCTACCTCTTTATAGCTGGACATTTCAGCTGTATGATCCTAGGGAGTGACTCCTTTCCAGGGTGAACAATCCAGCTTTATCCCTTTCCCTAGAGGCTTAGGGGAGCATATGAAAAAGAATTCCCCCATACCTTCTGAAGTTAGCAAGCACCATGACGTAGACACTCTCAGGAGACCCTACAGAAACATAATGAAAATCCTAATTGAAAGCAGCAGGAGACATAGTTATCATATAAATATCTCAGCAAAAGCACTGTGCTCAGAATTTTTTTTAATTTTTAAATTTATTTTTTTATACAGCAGGTTCTTTTTTTTTAACATCTTTATTGGAGTATAATTGCTTTACAATGGTGTGTTAGTTTCTGCTGTATAACAAAGTGAATCAGTTATACATATACATATGTCCCCATATGTCTTCCCTCTTGCGTCTCCCTCCCACCCTCCCTATCCCACCCCTCTAGGTGGTCACAAAGCACCGAGCTGATCTCCCTGTGCCATGCAGCTGCTTCCCACTAGCTATCCACCCTACGTTTGGTAGTGTATATATGTCCATGCCACTCTCTCACTTCATCACAGCTTACCCTTCCCCCTCCCCATATCCTCAAGGCCATACTCTATTAGGTCAATACAGCAGCTTCTTATTAGTCATCAATTATATACACATCAGTGTATACATGTCAATCCCAATCACCCAATTCATCACACCACCATCCCCACCCCCCAGCGGCTTTCCCCCCTTGGTGTCCATACGTTTGTTCTCTACATCTGTGTCTCAACTTCTGCCCTGCAAACCGGTTCATCTGTACCATTTTTCTAGGTTCCACATACATGCGTTAATATATGATATTTGTTTTTCTCTTTCTGACTTACTTCACTCTGTATGACAGTCTCTAGATCCATCCACGTCTCAACAAATGACCCAATTTCATTCCTTCTTATGGCTGAGTAATATTCCATTGTATATATGTACCACATATATACATTGTATATGTGTACCACACATCGTCTTTATCCATTTGTCTGTCGATGGGCATTTAGGTTGCTTCCATGACCTGGCTATTGTAAATAGTGATGCAATGAACATGGGGGTGCGTGCGTCTTTTTGAATTATGGTTGTCCTAGGGTATATGCCCAGTAGTGATATTGCTGGATCATATGTTAATCCTATTTTTAGTTTTTCAAGGAACCTCCATACTGTTCTCCATAGTGGCTGTATCAATTTACATTCCCACCAAGAGTGCAAGAGAGTTCCCTTTTCTCCACACCCTCTCCAGCATTTGTTGTTTGTAAGTTTTTTGATGATGCCCATTCTAACTGGTGTGAGGTGATACCTCATTGTAGTTTTGATTTGCATTTCTCTAATAATTAGTGATGCTGAGCAGCTTTTCATGTTCTTGGCCATCTGTAGGTCTTCTTTGGAGAAATGTCTGTTTAGCTCTTCTGCCCATTTTTATTTTTATTTTTATTTTTTTATTTATTTTTTTTTTTTTGCGGTACATGGGCCTCTCACTGCTGTGGCCTCTCCCGTTGTGGAGCACAGGCTCCGGACGCACAGGCTCAGCAGCCATGGCTCACGGGCCCAGCCGCTCCGCGGCATGTGGGATCTTCCCGGACCGGGGCACGAACCTGTGTCCCCTGCATCGGCAGGCGGATTCTCAACCACTGCGCCACCAGGGAAGCCCTTCTGCCCATTTTTAGATTGGGTTGTTTGTTTCTTTAATTGAGCTGCATGAGCTGTTTATATATTTTGGAGATTAATCCTTTGTCCATTGATTCGTTTGCAAATATTTTCTCCCATTCTGAGCATTGTCTTTTCATCTTGTTTATGGTTTCCTTTGCTGTGCAAAAGCTTTGAAGTTTCATTAGGTCCCATTTGTTTATTTTTATTTTTATTTCCATTACTCTAGGAGGTGGATCAAAAAAGATCTTGCTGTGATTTATGTCAAAGAGCGTTCTTCCTTTGTTTTCCTCTAAGAGTTTTATAGTGTCCAGTCTTACATTTAGGTCTTTAATCCATTTTCAGTTTATTTTTGTGTATGGTGTTAGGGAGTGTTCTAATTTCATTCTTTTACATGTAGCTGTCCAGTTTTCCCAGCACCACTTATTGAAGAAACTTTCTTTTCTCCATTGTATATCCTAGCCTCCTTTGTCATAGATTAGTTGACCATAGGTGCGTGGGTTTTTCTCTGGGCTTTCTATCTTGTTCCATTGATCTATGTTTCTGATTTTGTGCTAGTACCATATTTTCTTGATTACTGTAGCTTTGTAGTATAGTCTGAAGTCAGGGAGTCTGATTCCTCCCACTCTGTTTTTTTCCCTCAAGACTGCTTGGGCTATCCGGGGTCTTTTGTGTCTCCATACAAATTTTAAGATTTTTTTGTTCTAGTTCCGTAAAAAATGCCATTGGTAATTTGATAGGGATTGCATTGAATCTGTAGATTGGTTTGGGTAGTATAGTCATTTTCACAATATTAATTCTTCCAATCCAAGAACATGGTATATCTGTCCATCTATTGGTATCATCTTTAATTTCTTTCATCAGTGTCTTATAGTTTTCTGCATATAGGTCTTTGGTCTCCCTAGGTAGGTTTATTCCTAGGTATTTTATTCTTTTTGTTGCAGTGGTAAATGGGAGTGTTTCCTTAATTTCTCTTTCTGATTTTTCATCATTAGTGTATAGGAATGCAAGAGATTTCTGTGCATTAATTTTGTATCCTGCAACTTTGCCAGATTCATTGATTAGCTCTAGTAGTTTTCTGGTGGCATCTTTAGGATCCTCTATGTATAGTATCATGTCATCTGCAAACAGTAACAGTTTTACTTCTTCTTTTCCCATTTGTATTCCTTTTATTTCTTTTTCTTCTCTGATTGCCGTGGCTAGGACTTCCAAAACTATGTTGAATAATAGTGGTGAGAGTGGACATTCTTGTCTCGTTCCTGATCTTAGGGGAAATGCTTTCAGTTTTTCACCACTGAGAATGATGTTTGCTGTGGGTTTGTGGTATATGGCCTTTATTATGTTGAGGTAGGTTCCCTCTGTGCCCACTTTCTGGAGAGTTTTTATCATAAATGGGTGTTGAATTTTGTCCAAAGCTTTTTCTGCATCTATTGAGATGATCATATGGTTTTTCTTCTTCAGTTTGTTAATATGGTGTATCACATTGATTGATTTGCGTATATTGAAGAATCCTTGCATCCCTGGGATAAATCCCACTTGATCATGGTGTGTGATGCTTTTATTGTGTTGTTGGATTCTGTTTGCTAGTATTTTGTTGAGGATTTTTGCATCTATATTCATCAGGGATATTGTTCTGTAATTTTCTTTTTTTGTACTATCTTTGTCTGGTTTTGGTATCAGGGTGATGGTGGCCTCATAGAATGAGTTTGGGAGTGTTCCTTCCTCCTCAATTTTTTGGAAGCGTTTGAGAAGGATGGGTGTTGGCTCTTCTGTAAATGTTTGATAGAATTCACCTGTGAAGCCATCTGGTCCTGGACTTTTGTGTGTTGGAAGATTTTTAATCACAATTTCAATTTCATTACTTGTGATTGGTGTGTTCATATTTTCTATTTCTTCCTGGTTCAGTCTTGGAAGATAATACCTTTCTAAGAATTTGTCCATTTCTTCCAGGTTGTCATTTTATTGGCATAGAGTTGCTTGTAGCAGTCTCTTAGGATGCTTTGTATTTCTGCTGTCTGTTGTAACTTCTCCTTTGTCATTTCTAATTTTATTGATTTGAGTCCTCACCCTCTTTTTCTTGATGAGTCTGGCTAAAGGTTTAGCAGTTTTGTTTATCTTCTCAAAGAACCAGGTTTTAGTTTTATTGATCTTTGCTACTGTTTTCTTTGTTTCTATTTCATATATTTCTACTCTGATCTTTATGATTTCTTTCCTTCTGCTAACTTTGGGTTTTGTTTGTTCTTCTTCCTCTAGTTCCTTTAGGTGTAAGGTTAGATTATTTATTTGAGATTTTTCTTGTTTCTTGAGGTAGGCTTGTATAGCTATAAACTTCCCTCTTAGAACTGCTTTTGCTGCATCCCATAGGTTTTGGATCGTTGTGTTTTCATTGTCATTTGTCTCTAAGTATTTTTTGATTTCCTCTTTGATTTCTTCAGTGATCTCTTGGTTATTTAGTAACATATTCTTTAGCCTCCATGTGTTTGTGGGTTTTTTAATGTTTTTTTTCCCTGTAATTCATTTCTAATCTCATAGCGTTGTGGTGAGAAAAGATGCTTGATATGATTTCAGTTTTCTTAAATTTACTGAGGCTTGATTTGTGACCTAAGATGTGATCTATCCTGGAGAATGTTCCATGTGCACTTGAGAAGAAAGTGTAACCTGATGTTTTTGGATGGAATGTCCTATAAATATCAATTAAATCTATCTGGACTATTGAGTCACTTAAAGCTTCTGTTTCCTTATTATTTTCATTTTGGATGATCTGTCCATTGGTGTAAGTGAGGTGTTAAAGTCCCCCACTATTATTGTGTTACTGTCGATTTCCTCTTTTATAGCTGTTAGCAGTTGCCTTATGTGTTGAGGTGCTCCTATGTTGGGTGCATATATATTTATAATTGTTATATCTTCTTCTTGGATCCCTTGATCATTATGTAGTGTCCTTCCTTGTCTCTTCTAACATTCTTTATTTTAAAGTACATTTTATCTGATATGAGTATTGCTACTCCAGCTTTCTTTTGATTTCCATTTGCATGGAAAATCTTTTTCCATCCCCTCACTTTCAGTCTGTATGTGTCCCTAGGTCTGAAGTGGGTCTCTTGTAAACAGCATATATATTGGTCTTGTTTTTGTATCCATTCAGAAAGCCTGTGTCTTTTGGTTGGAGCATTTAATCCATTCACGTTTAAGGTAATTATCGATATGTATGTTCCTATGACCATTTTCTTAATTGTTTTGGGTTTGTTTTCGTAGGTCCTTTTCTTCTCTTGTGTTTCCCACTTAGAGAAGTTCCTTTAGCATTTGTTGTAGAGCTGGTTTGGTGGTACTGAATTCTCTTAGCTTTTGCTTGTCTGTAAAGCTTTTGATTTCTCCATCGAATCTGAATGAGATCCTTGCCGGGTAGAGTAATCTTGGTTGTAGGTTCTTCCCTTTCATCACTTTAAGTATATCATGCCACTCCCTTCTGGCTTGTAGAGTTTCTGCTGAGAAATCAGCTGTTAACCTTATGGAAGTACCCTTGTATGTTATTTGTCATTTTTCCCTTGCTGCTTTCAATAATTTTTCTTTGTCTTATTTTTTGCCAGTTTGATTACTGTGTGTCTCAGCGTGTTTCTCCTTGTGTTTATTCTGTATGCAACTTGCTGCGCTTCCTGGACTAGGTGGCTATTTCCTTTCCCATGTTAGGGAAGTTTTCGACTATAATCTTTTCAAATATTTTCTCTGGTCCTTTCTCTCTCTCTTCTCCTTCTGGGACCCCTATAATGTGAATATTGTTGCGTTTAATGTTGTCCCAGAGGTCTCTTAGGCTGTCTTCATTTCTTTTCATTCTTTTTTCTTTATTCTGTTCCGCAGCAGTGAATTCCACCATTCTGTCTTCCAGGTCACTTATCCGTTCTTCTGCCTCAGTTACTCTGCTATTGATTCCTTCTAGTGTAGTTTTTATTTCAGTTATTGTATTGTTCATCTCTGTTTGTTTGTTCTTTAATTCTTCTAGGTCTTTGTTAAACATTTCTTGCATCTTCTCAATCTTTGCCTCCATTCTTTTTCTGAGGTCCTGGATGATCTTCACTATCATTATTCTGGATTGCTTTTCTGGAAGGTTGCCTATCTCCACTTCATTTAGTTGTTTTTCTGGGGTTTTATCTTGTTCCTTCATCTGGTACATAGCCCTCTGCCTTTTCATCTTGTCTATCTTTCTGTTAATGTGGTTTTTGTTCCACAGGCTGCAGGATTCTGTGCTCAGAATTTCATGCAACTACATTTTATTCTTTTTAAAGTGATTTTGATGGGGAATTCCCTGGCAGTCCAGTGGTTAAGACTCTGCGCATCCATTGCAGGGGGTGTATGTTGGACCCCTGGTTGGGGTACTAAGATCATGCATGCTACACGGCGCAGCCAAAAAATAAAAATAAAGTCTTGTATAATTAATTAATTTTAAAAAATGATTTTGTTGTGTTAACAGTAGTATGAGTTCTTATACATCTCTAACCTATTAGCATAACATTTTATCAAGTTAACATTAAGAAGGAGGTTAAAGAAAAAAATAGTTTAAGTAGCATTTGGTAACTTAGTATTCCACAGTTTTGTTTCTTTTTTGTTCGTTTGTTTTAATAAGTTTTTACATTTTTTAATATATATTTTTTTTATTTTTATTTTTTGGCTATGTCAGGTCTTCGTTGAGGCATGTGGGATCTTTCCTTGCAGTGCACAGGCTCTTCGTTGCAGCTCCAGGCTTCTCTCTAGTTGTGGTGTACAGATTTTCTTTTCTCTAGTTGTGGTGCGGGTTTTCTCTTCTCAAGTTGTGGCTTGCAGGCTCCATAGCATGTGGGCTCTGTAGTTTGCGGCATGTGGGCTCTCTTGTTGAGGTGCACGAGCTCAGTAGTTGTGGCTCGTGGGCTTAGTTGCCCTGCGGCATGTGGGATCTTAGTTCCCCAACCAGGGATCAAACCCACGTACCCTGCATTGAAAGGTGGATTCTTTACCACTGGACCACCAGGGAAGTCCCAGTATTCCACAGTTTTGTAGTCTTGATTAAGGAAGCTACATTCTTATATTTCCCAAATGAAAAGTACAGGAAAGCACTTAGCTACTACAACAATTAGAGCTTCAAATATGTGTAGACTAGTATGTAGACTGAGCATACTTACTGCTAAATAGAATTATTTTTTAAAAACACAAAGCCTTATTCTTCATACTGGATAATTAGACTTTTAGATTTCTGTCATTTTATTTATTTATTTAAAAGGTGTTTCTTTAAAAAATTTATTTATTTATTTATTTATTTATTTATTTATTTACTTTTGGCTGTGTTGGGTCTTCGTTTCTGTGCGAGGGCTTTTTCTAGTTGTGGCGAGCGGGGGCCACTCCTCATCACGGTGCGCGGGCCTCTCACTATCTCAGCCTCTCTTGTTGCAGAGCACAGGCTCCATACGCGCAGGCTCAGCAGTTGTGGGTCATGGGCCTCGTTGCTCCACGGCATGTGGGATCTTCCCAGACCAGGGCTGAAACCCGTGTCCCCTGCATTGGCAGGCAGATTCTCAACCACTGCGCCACCAGGGAAGCCCTATTTTATTTTTAAAATAAATTTATTTATTTATTTATTTTTGGCTGCATTGGTTCTTCGTTCCTGCACGTGGGCTTTCTTTACTTGCAGCGAGCGGGGCTACTCTTCATTGCAGTGCACGGTTGTCTCATTGCGGTGGCTTCTCTTATTGTGGAGCACAGGCTCTAGGCATGCAGGCTTCAGTAGTTGTGGCTTCTGGGCTCTAGAGTGCAGGCTCAGTAGTTGTGACACATGGGCTTAGTTACTCTGTGGCATGTGGGATCTTCCCAGACCAGGGCTCCAACCCATGTCCCCTGCATTGGCAGATGGATTCTTAACCGCTGAACTGCCAGGGAAGTCCCAGATTTCTGTCATTTTATAAAATTGAGTGCCAAGGATTTCTATACAGGTTCTCGTTGCAACCCCTCATCCCAGGCTTTTTTATTTTTTGAAATTTTGGTAAAATATACAAACATAAAATTTACTCTTACACATTTTTTAAAAATTTTTATTTGTTTTTATTTTTGGCTGTGTTGGGTCTTCATTGCTGTGCGTGGGCTTTCTCTAGTTGTGGCAAGCAGGGGGCTACTCTTTGTTGTGGTGCATGGGCTTCTCATTGCCGTGGCTTCTCTTGTTGCAGAGCACAGGCTTTAGGCGTGCGGGTTTCAGTAGTTGTGGCATGTGGGCTCAGTAGTTGTGGCTTGCGGGCCCTAGAGCACAGGCTCAGTAGTTGTGGTGCAAGGGCTTAGTTGCTCCATGGCATGTGGAATCTTCCTGTGCCAGGGATCAAACCTATGTCCCCTGCATTGGCAAGCAGATTCCTAACCACTGTGCCACCAGGAAAGCCCTACTCTTACCCATTTTTAAGTGTACTGTCCAGTGGCATTAAATACATTCACATTGTGTAACCATCACCACCATACATCTCTGGAACTTTTTCATCATCCCAAATTGAAACTATACATCCATTAAAAAATAACTCTCCATTCCTCCCTTCGTTCAGTCCCCAGTAACCGTTATCCTACTTTCTGTATCTATGAACTTGACTATTCTAGGTATCTCATGTAAGTAGAATCAAATAATATTTGTCCTTTTGTGTCTGTCTTATTTCACTTAACAATGTTTCCAGAGTTCATCCACTCTGTAGCATGTATAAGGCTTTCCTTCCTTTTTAAGACTGAAAAATTTAAGATTCCATTGTACATATATGCCACATTTTGTTTATTCGTTCATCATCCATCAAAGGACAACTGGGTTTTTTTCATCTTTTAGCTACTGTGAATAATGCTGCTATGAACATGGGTGTGCCAATTCTCTCTTTGAGACCCTGCTTCAGATCTTTTGAATATATACCAGGAAGTAAAATTGGTGGATCGTTTGGTAATTCTATTTAATTTTTTCAGGAACTACCATACCATTATCTACAGTGGCTGTGCCATTTTACATTCCCACCAGCAGTTCACAGGGGTTCAGGTTTTTCTACATCTTTGTCAATACTCATTACTTTCTGTTTTTTTGGTAATAGCAATCCTAATGGGTGTGAGGTGGTATCACATTGTGGTTTTTTAAAAAATAAATGTATTTATTTATGGCTGTATTGGGTCTTTGTTGCTGTGCGCGGGCTTTCTCTAGTTGCCACGAGCGGGGGCTGCTCTTAGTTGCAGTGTGCGGGCTTCTCATTGCAGTGGCTTCTCTTGTTGTGGAGCACAGGCTCTAGGCGTGCGAGCTCAGTAGTTGTGGCTTGTGGGCTCTAGAGCGCAGGCTCAGTAGCTGTGACACCTGGGCTTAGTTGCTCCCCGGCATGTGGGATCTTCCCAGACCAGGACTCGAACCTGTGCCCCCTGCACTGGCAGGCAGATTCCTAACCACTGAGCCACCAGGGAAGCCCCCACATTGTGGTTTTGATATGCATTTCCCTAGTGATTTGTGATGTTAAGCATCTTTTCATGTGCTTATTGACATTTGTATATCTTCTTTGGATAAGTATCTATGTATGTCCATTGCTTAGTTTTGAATCAGGTTGTTTGTTTTGTTGTTCTTGAGTTGTTGGAGGTTTTTAAACATATATATGTATTCTGGATATTAATCCCTTATTCAGATATATGATTTGCAAATATTTTCTCCTATGTTGTGGGTCAACTTTTCACTAACTTGATAGTGTCCTTTGATGTAAAAAGTTTTACATTTTGATGAAGTCCAATTTTTTTTTTTGTCACCCATGCTTTTGGTGTCATATCTAAAAAATCATTGTCAAATGCATTGTCATAAGATTTTCCCCTATGTTTTCTTCCAAGGCTTTTATAGTATTAGCTGGTTTATAGTTTTAGTTGTTTCACTCTCTTTGATCCATTTTGAGTTAATTTTTGCATATGGTGTAAGGTAAGGGTCCCACTACATTCTTTTGCATGTGGATATCCAGTTTTCCCAGTATCATTTGTTGAAGAGACTGTCATTTCCCTGTTGAAGGGTCTTGGAGTTGTCAAAAATCATCTCAAGCTTTTAACCACAGAAGGTTATTCTTATCTTTCTTCCCAGGCAAAGCCATATATTTGAAGAAATGCCACTATAATTATCAGTATTTATGGATGCTCAAGTAACTATGACACAAGGGGTACATGGAGAAATAAGATACGGACCCTGGTCCTGAAACTATCAATTTGTTGGGGAAGTTAGAATATCTCATTAAAAGACAACTACAAATACAGGATAGCACATGCTAATTTTAAAATAAATGGCACAGAAATTACATGTCTTGAGAGTTCAGAGGTTGTGGTTTTAGGAATGGATTTTAAATATGAAGTTACCAGTATGTACACAAATGTTCATAGCAGCATTTTTCATATCAACCAATAAAAGTAGAAGCAATGCAAATGTCCATCAGCTGATGGATAAAGAATATGTGGATATATATATACACACAATGAAATAGTATTCAGCAATTAAAAGGAAGAAAGTACTGACACATGGTGTAACATGGATGAACCTTAATAACATTACACTAAGTGGAAGAAACCAGTCACAATGGAACACATATTGTTTTATTCCATTTTTATGAAATGTCAAGAATAGGGAAATCCATACAAACAAAGTAAATTACTGGTTACCTAGGTCTGGAGGGTAGTGGAGGAACAGAAGGGAGGAATGGAAAGTGACTGCTAATGGGCATGGCATTTGTTTTGGGGGTTATGAGAATATTCTGAAACTGATTATGATGGTGATTGTAGGTTGAATAGTGTGGTATGCAAATTGTATCCCAATAAAGATGTTATTTTAAAAATAAACACAAATAAAAAACCTCATCAACCCCGTCTCTCTAGGAAAAAATAAGAATTTTATCATATGAGATCATATACATCTCAATAAATCAGTTAATAAAAAACAAAAGATAGCAATCAGTAATCCAGAAAGAACTATAGTCTGGGCCAGATGACCTGTTTCTCTTAAGTTTATATAATCCAGATGACCTGTTTCTCTTAGGTTTATATAATCCTATCAGAAACAATGCAAAAGAGTGTGAATTTTTAATATCTCAGGCAATGAGTAATTATTGAAAGTTTTTGATTAAGGTAATGATATACTAAAACTGTGTTTTAGGAAGATTGATACTGGCAGCTCTCAGTAGACTGGACTGGAATGGAGAGGAATGGAAGAGGGAAGCCTGCTTGGGTAGCTGTTAAAATATTCTAGAATGGTAGTTTCCAAATTCTGTCCAACAGTGTCCGTATGACCTAGAAACTTGTTAAAAATGCAAATTCTTGGTTCCCACCTCTGAGCTAGAATCAGAAACTCTAGATTAGGGTCCAGCAATCTGTATTTTAATAAATCTTCCTGGTGATTCTGATGCAGGAAAATACTGAGAATATTTCTGCTCTAGGAGAAAAGTAATGAGTATCTGAAAGAAAGTGGTAATAATGTGAATGAAGAAAAGCTTATGATGTGTAGGTAATATATTTCCAGCCAGCTATTTGAAAATAAAGGCGAAGGAAGGAAGCAAAGAAAATTCACAGATTTCCTTTGGTATCATTAACAGAAATAAGGAGGAGAAGAAGAGGTGCAGGTATAGGAAGAAGACAAGGAGTTCAAATGTTTACATTCTGAGCTGATTTATGAAGCGGACACTGTCAATTGCCTATCCAAATTTGTTTCCCCTCACCTGCCCCATCCTCCTTCTTAGCCAAGTCCCTTTTTCTTCAAGTGTTCATCCTCCATGCAGCCATGTGCTCAAGGGAGTCTAGGTCCCTTCTAAGACCTAAAAAGCGATCCTTGATTGACCTAATAGTCATGGTCGTCTTAATTAGATTAGGCATGAGCATGTGCCATAATTCTAGCCAGTGAGCAATGAAGGGAAATCTGTGAGGGGGGGTCTGAGATAGGAGAAGGAGTTTTCTTCAAAAGGACTTAAAGCAGTGTCATTCCTTTCCCCTGCCTCTGGGTTATAACACTGACGTGGAACTCATGACTGTGAGGGTACTATTTAACAGTGATCTGGAAGCTCTAAACAGTTCAAAATTCCGAGGAATAAAAGGAACACTTTGAGTGCTTAGTTAGCATTAGGCGTGCTTCAGGTACTTTACACATGTGACTATGTTATTAAAACATAAATTAACTTTTGTGTTTGTTTTTTTTTTTTTGCGGTACGCGGGCCTCTCACTGTTGTGGCCTCTCTCGTTGTGGAGCACAGGCTCCGGATGCGCAGGCTCAGCGGCCATCGCTCACGGGCCCAGCCGCTCCGCGGGATGTGGGATCTTCCCGGGCCGGGGCACGAACCCTCATCCCCTGCATTGCCAGGCGGACTCTCAACCACTGGGCCACCAGGGAAGCCAGTAAATTAACTTTTAATCTTAGAATAACCTCATTTTGCAGATGAGGAAACTGAAACATGGCAATTAAGTAACTTGCCCAACACAAAGTTGAATACTAGGAAGTGAAAAAGACAGGATTCCCATAGGTCTTTGACTCCAGAGCCTACACCCTTAACTTCAATGCTCAAATTACAGTGATCAGAAAACAAGGGACAAGATTATAATTATTTGTAGATGCTCTGACTGTTTACAAAAGAAAGAAAAAAAATATCAACGGAAAACTTTTTAGAAATATTGAATTCAATACATGTAAAAAATTAATTAGTGTAAATCTCAACTAAATAGAACTGGGAGATCAGAATAGGGAACTCTCATGCCCTGCAGTGATAACAGAACCCAACAGGAAGGAGAAAGACTCCTTTTTTTTCCTGGCAATGACTCAGCCAGTGAAAAGCTGTGGACTCTCTGTTTACTACAACCCTCCCTAATCCTTTTGTACCCTATAAAAGTGTTCTCCTTCCCTTACCATGAGGGGGACTGCATATGGTTGCAAACCCCAAATTTCAATCCTCTGCTGATCCCAAATAAACCCATATTTGCTGAAGAGATATCTGGCAGAGTACTTGTTTTAGGTCAACATTTTGGTGGCCCATATAGGGACCAGAGAAGACCCCAGAAGACTCTAGGACTGGTGAGCAAACAGGTGCAGTTCCTACAAATTGAGCCCATTGTCACACACTGCTTTTCTCACGGACCCTGAAGCTTGGAGGTACATCTTTCTCCTGGATCCAAGCTCACACCCTTTTTGCATTTTGAAGGTCTCCAGGTTTTTAAGGTTTTTTTCTTCCACGTTAAGTCCTGGTTCTGTATTCGACTGCTTGTTTGGCACTTCGTTCTGATTTTTATTTTTATTTTTATTTTATTTTATTTTATTTTTTTGTGGTACGCAGGCCTCTCACTGTTGTGGCCTCTCCCATTGCGGAGCGCAGGCTCCGGACGCACAGGCTCAGCGGCCATGGCTCACAGGCCCAGCCGCTCTGCGGCATGTAGGATCTTCCCGGACCGGGGCACGAACCCGTGTCCCCTGCATCGGCAGGCGGATTCTCAACCACTGCGCCACCAGGGAAGCCCCGTTCTGATTTTTAGATCAGACTGTTTGAATCAAAGGTGGCTGACAATGCCTTCAGCCCATTCCTTTGGAAACGGGCTGCTTCATGGAAACTGTGCCAGGTTTTTCAGCTGGAAACTGGCTTTAAAAAGCCTTTGGTCTGGCTCCTCCAGGACCAAGCTGTTTCCTTAGAATTGACTGTGATTAACTTGCAAACAGTTTGAATTGGGCTGTTTGAACTGTAAGGTGTTTGAGCTGTTTTTGTTTTGTTTTGTTTTGTTTTAGTGGTACGCGGGCCTCTCACTGTTGTGGTCTCTCCCGTTCTGGAGCACAGGCTCCAGACGCGCAGGCTCAGCAGCCATGGCTCACAGGCCCAGCCGCTCTGCGGCATGTGGGATCCTCCCAGACCAGGGCATGAACCCGTGTCCCCTGCATCAGCAGGCGGACTCTCAACCACTGCGCCACCAGGGAAGCCCCTGAGCTGTTTTTAAATTATTCTTTAGGGACTTCCCTGGTGGCGCAGTGGATAAGACTCCACAGTCCCAATGCAGGGGGCCCAGGTTCAATCCCTGTTCAGGGAACTAGATCCCGCATGCACTCTGCAACTAAGGAGCTGGTGAGCTGCAACTAAAGAGCCCACCTGGCACAACCAAATAAATAATTTTAAACAATTTTTTAATAAATTAAAAAATAAATAAAATTATTCTTTAGAGAAAAACCTCTGAGAATTGAAATCCAAGTTACCTAAATATTTTGAGGGTGCTCCCTCCACAGGGTTCCAGCTGATTTTTTTTTAAAATAGTGATCTTGGGGTCTTCTTATTTATTTGTTTTAATTTTATTTATTTTTGGCTGTGTTGGGTCTTCATTTCTGTGCAAGGGCTTTCTCTAGTTGTGGCAAGCGGGGGCCACTCTTTATCGCGGCATGCAGGCCTCTCACTATCGCAGCCTCTCTTGTTGTGGAGCACAGGCTCCAGATGCACAGGCTCAGTAGTTGTGGCTCATAGGCCTAGTTGCTCCACGGCATGTGGGATCCTCCCAGACCAGGGCTCGAACCCGTGTCCCCTGCATTAGCAGGCAGATTCTCAACCACTGCACCACCAGGGAAGCCCCCAGCTGATTTTATGTTTAAGAACAATGGTCCTTGCCATGCTCATTTCTAACTAAATGGACTGACCTGACCAAAGGCAATTTAGAATATCAATGGCCATTATGGGGAGCTCTTGAAATCCTCAAACTTAACTTCCTTAAAACCAAATTTAATTAAAATAGCTCAAAATTTTCCAGAATTGAGTGGAATGGTTATTTCATCTGGTATTTTGAGGCTTCCCAACATTATCAGGAGTCTAAATTTGCCTCTGTAAAATAAAATTTTAAGATGAAATGAGGCAAACAAAGACAAAATGACTCCCAAAGCTTCAGGCTCTTCTTCCTTGGCTTCTTTATTTTAGGCTCTGCCTCCAGTGCCATCTTGTCTCTCTCCTTCTGCTCCACCTCTGGTGCCATCTTCCCACTTCCTTTCTATGCCACCTATACCTCCTCTATACCCTCAAATTTCCCCACACAAATTCTGTCACCAAACTTCCTCTTTTCTCTGAAACTCTTCCAACTCCCTTTTCCTCTGAACTTGTCAGAACCTATCCTTTAAAATTAAGCCTTCTGAGGATCCAAATGCCAAATCCTTCATTTCTTGTATTCCCTAGACTAAAACTGAACTGCAAGCCATAGTCAAATATTTTACCAAAGTAACTGAAGATCCTCACAGATTTGCTGAGGATTTAATATAGTCATTCAAACTTATTGACCTGGTTTTTCTGACTTATATCAGCTAGTTCATATGCTTATTGGTGAGGGACAGGCCCAGCAATTAGATGAAAACTGCTAATTGGGAAAACCCTGAAAGTTCTTTAGAATTACAACCAGGAGACCAGTCTGCTAACTTATTATATAATCAGGTTTGGGCAATTGCTAGGCAACTTCACCAGGCAGTTCCTAGAACTTTTCCAAAGCCCATTGATTGGAACAAAATTCAGGCTTGCACACAAAAGTCTGATGAATCTGTTCATGTCTATTACAATTGATTTCAGATTATTTTTAAAAATCTGGTCTTCCATCAGATGTTGATTCCACCTGGGTAGCTTTTTTTTTTTTTTTTTTTTTTTTTTGCGGTACGCGGGCCTCTCACTGTCGTGGCCTCTCCCGATGAGGAGCACAGGCTCCGGACGCGCAGGCTCAGCGGCCACGGCTCACGGGCCCAGCCGCTCCGCGGCATGTGGGATCTTCCCGGACCTGGGCACGAATCCGTGTCCCCTACGTCGGCAGGCGGACTCTCAACCACTGCGCCACCAGGGAAGCCCAACACCTGGGTAGCTTTTAATTCTATGTTTATTAATTGGCCAAACCAGGACCTTTCCCCCTAGTAAAAAGGACCAGGATGGAATGGGAAACTATATCCACTCCATATTTAGTTAATCTGTCAAATCAGCTCTCTCACACTCTAGATGAGTCACCTGAAAGGAAGACCACCAAAAATCTTAATCTTCAACTGCAGCAGATTAATGCTTCTAAATGAAACCAAAACCCTCCTAGTTTCTGCTATTATTGCAAAGAGCCAGGACATTGGAAAAGAGAGTGTTACAAATGGTAAGCACTTTAAGTGGCTTCAGTCCTCTAACCAGCCTTTCCAGCATCCTCCCAATTCTCAATGACAAGGTTCTGAGGAACTACAAGGGCTCTTCCCAATTCTCCCTTTTAATTAGCTTGGAGAACCATTTCTCCAGATTGGGGATTAATCTCTTTCAGTTCTATCTGACACTGGAGCCACACTCTTGATGCTTGACCCCACTGCTGTAAAACAGCCCCTGCCTCAGAGTACTAAAACAGTTCAAATAGTGGGGATCACTAATGAACCTCAAGAGGTACCTGTCTCTGAACCTGTTCCCATTTGTTTAGGCCCTTTGAGAGAGACATACCCTTTTCTCCTAATTTCTCCACCCTTACCCATTTATTAGGCTTGAGACTTCTTAGAGAAATATAGTGCCAGAATTTCTCTCTCCCAAAAGTGTGAAATAATTCTAGAATTTGACAGTAGTTATCAAAATAACCCACCAGGTAAATTAAATGATCCTTTGACATTTTTACATTTTTAATTTGTTCTATCTCTGACAGTACTAGAACAGATTCTGGAAGCACCTTCCTAATGGACAAAATTTCCAACTGATGTTGGCAGGATTCATAGCTCACCTCCCATCACGATTCAAATAGATCCCTCAAAACCTCTTCACAGAATTAATTAATACTCTGTGTGTAAAGGAGCCCTTCAAGGCATACAGCCCATAATAGAAGATTTTAAGGCTCACAGCCACTGTAACAACTCCCAGTTTACCAGTGAGAAAACCTAAGGGCTGAGGGTACAGGTTTGTCCAGGACCTCCAAGCAATAAACAACGCAGTTATCAACACCCTGTTTTTCACAACCTTGATACTTTACTAACTTCCATTCCCACGGGATGTAAATTCTCTGCTGTAATTGATTTATGCAGTGCATTCTTTAGTATTTCAGTTGATGAAGCTAGCCAATATCTTTTTGCCTTTGCTTGGGAAGAAAAACAATTCACTTGGACAGTGATGACTCAGGGTTTTACTGAGAATACTTATCTCTTGAAAATCATGAAGGCTGATTTGGATGACATAAAGTTCCCTAGAGGCCCTACTTCATTGCAGTATGTGAATAATTTGCTCTCCTTCTCAAGCCTCCTCACAGGAAGGCAGCATTCATTTACTAAAGTTTTTAGCCTTAAAAAAAACAAAAAAAATTTTTAGCTTTAAAGGGACATAAGATAGCCAAAGAAAAATTATAGTTTGCCCAAACCCAGGTTTGATACTGAGGGCATCAGAAATCAAAACAAGGGCTCCACTTAGATCCAGATAGATTTCATGGTGTTCTAAGTGTCCCCAAACCCAAAACTAAATGCCAACCACAAGGTTTTCTTGAGCTATTTGGTTATTGCTGAAATTGGATTCCAAACTTTTCTCTTAGGGCAAAACCTCTATTTTACTAAACAATAACAACCTCGACCCAATTTTATGGGAAGAATGGGACCACAGGCCTTAAAGGAGAGTTTGATGAACCCACCTGCCCTGGGCATCCCAATGATCAGATTCCCCTTTTCCTTTTTGTATATGAAAAGTAGGGACTTCCCTGGTGGCACAGTGGTTAAGAATCCGCCTCCCAGTGCAGGGGACACAGGTTTGAGCTCTGGTCCGGGAAGATCCCACATGCCTGGGAGCAACTAAGCCCACGAGCCATAACTACTGAGCCTTCATGCTGCAACTACTGAAGCCTGCGGTCCTAGAGCCCATGCTCCACAACAAGAGAAGCCACTGTAATGAAAAGCCCACGCACTGCAATGAATAGTAGCCCTGCTCGCCACAACTAGAGAAAGCCTGTGTGCAGCAACAAAGACCCAACCCAGCCAAAAATAAATAAATAAATAAATAAAATATTAAATTACTTTTTAAAAAAAGAAAGAAAAATAAAGTAATGCCCTTGGGGTACTCACCCAAAAATACAGGGACCACCATCAACCCGTAGAGTATTATAGCCAGCCATAGGGAACACATGTATACCTCCCGCATTGCCTTAGAACAATTACAGCCACCGCCCTTTTGATTAAGACCAAGAAAATCATTGTGGGATCCCTTTTAATCATTTTTATACCTTATGAAATAGAAATTCTCCTGAATTCTTAGCACACTCAACATTTCTCATCAACCACATTACCTCCTATGAGGTCCTTTTGTTAACTGCTCCTCACAAAGCTCTTTTACAATGTAGTGACCTTAACCCTGCTACTGTTTTCCCCTTTGTCACTGATGAAGTCCTTCACAGCTGCTTAATGCTGATGGATCACCTCCTGACTCCTCATAATGATCTACAAGAAACTCTTGTAGGTAATTCTGACTTTTTATAGTTCACTGATGGTT
This sequence comes from Kogia breviceps, assembly GCF_026419965.1. Taxonomy (NCBI): domain Eukaryota; kingdom Metazoa; phylum Chordata; class Mammalia; order Artiodactyla; family Physeteridae; genus Kogia; species Kogia breviceps. The sequence goes on from NC_081315.1 coordinate 84,014,105, forward strand.
CTTATTTAAAAGGTCAAATGATGGCAAATGTTGTGCTGGGTATACCACTGCAACTCCTTTGATGTTGCTGAGGCAGCATTTTTACCTAAGGCTACTTCAGCCCAACATGCTGAATTATATGCTCTTACATGCGCTTGTATTTTAGCCAAGCATAAAACTGCCTGTATGCATACTTATAGTAGATATGTTTTCAGAGTAACTCATGATTTTGGAATGCTGTGGAAGCAATGTGGCTTCCTTCCTTACAAAAATAAAAATGCCCCCTAAGTTCAGGAATTATTAGATGCAATACTTTTACTTGCCCCTTTAGCTATTAATTACTAACATTTCAGGGAATTCTAAACTTGACTCTTTGGAAGCTAAGGGAAATCACCTTGCTGATATTTCCACAAGGAATGCTGCCCTTAAAGGGACCAACAGCAGCCAAACCTCTGTCACTGTCCATAGGGATATTACCCCAAATGATAACCTCAAAAAACTGGCTAGAAAAGGCCAGCAATTGGCCTCAGAAAAAGAAAAACAAGATTGGAAATTCAACAATTGTTGGTTAGATAAAAAAGAAAAAGCTCTGGTTTGGACTAAATAACAACCCAGTCCTATCAGAGACTCTAAAATTTCCACTCCTCACCACTGGACATGAATTAAACCATTGGTCTACTGACAAAATGACAGCCTTCTTGAATCACCATTGATGGGAAAACATTAACAGGGCCACAAAAAGTGCCTGACTCACTTGTCCCATTTATCTGAAGTACAACCCAGTGAAGTCTGTTTGTACTGCTCCCAGACATTTTAAACTACCCAATGGACCATTCAAGTTCTGGCAAATGGATTTCATACAACTTCCTCCTTTTCATGGGTATAAATATATTTGTAGTGATGGTCTATATGTTTTCACACTGAACTGAAGCCACCATTACAGTATCATACAGAATAGTTTCACTGGCCTAAAATATCCTCTGTGAATGAAGTGACGAATAAATGAATGGCTGTCATAAGCCCATGTGGTCATTGGCTCTGAAACAAAATTACCTCAGTTTGAATCTCATCTCCCCACTTACTAGCTGTGTGATCTTGGACAAAATGACTTAACCTTTCTGTATTTCAGCTCCCTCATCTGAAATGGCTATAATTGTTACCTTATAGGATTGTTATGAAGATTTAAAATCTAGCACAGACTTCTCCTTCCTGGGAGAAATGGAGCAGATGTACTTTTCCCTATTTCTTCCACTAAATGCAACTAAATCCCTGGATATTCTATATAAAACAAAATATAAGGATACTCTAAGAAGTATAGAGGGAAAGCAGACCAGCTATAGATGTCAGGACCCAAGGAAGAATATAGTGGTGAGTTCCTTGGGTTTTCTTTTCACCAAATATATTCCAGTCTGGATACTGGAGAAGCCAGCAGCCTGGAAACACCAATGGTTGCAGACAGAAAAAAAAGCCCCAAGAGAAACCTGCTCTCTCCAGCCAAAGGACCAGGAAAGGGGTAGTCTAGCAAGACAGAAAACCTTTAAACAGTAACTGCTTTACTTTAGGCAAACATCACAGAAAAGAACTGAGGCTCCACCCACACAATCTCCCATAAAGGCCCAGTGGGGAGCCAAGACTTCCACTCTTTCCAGGCTGTAATGAGTCATCCCAAACCCCGTGCCAGGGTAAACAGAGGAAGCCAAATGGAGAGCCATGACTTTCCTCTCTGCTTGGTGGTAAAGAGCACCAGATCCTCCCCACCCCAGCTGCCAGTGGAGACCATATGGGGAGCCTGGACTTTCATCGGCACCCAAGGCACCCATCCGCCTCCTTGCCCAGTGATGTCAGAGTAAGCCTAGTAGAGAGCCAGGACTTTCACCATCTCTCAGTGGTAACAATGCCATATGCACCTCCACGGAGTTGGCAGAGGCCACAGAGGGAGCCAGAACTCCCACCCCCACTCAGCAGTAATGAAATGCCCCTTCCTCCACCGAGGGTATCACAGAGGGGAGCCAAAACTTCTTCTCACACCTGGCAGTGATGAGGTAGCAACCCCCTTTACCCACCAGAGCAGTGTCAGAGGAGGCTTGCTAAAACACAAGCTCTAAATAAGATCTAGAGTCTTATTAGAACATCCCAAATGCCCAGGTTTCAGTAAAAAAAATCACTCATCATACCAAAACCCAAGAAAATCTCAAAGCGAATGAGAAAAAGACGATTAACAAATGCCAACACCAAAGTGACACAGATGTTAGAATTACTTAACAAGGATTTTAAAGTGGCCATCAATTGCAATTATAAGCATACTTGAAACAAATGAAAAAATAGAAAGTTTCAGCAAAGAAATAGAAAGTCTTAGAAAAGAAATAGGTTATAAAGGAGACCCAAACGGAAATTTAGAACTAAAATATACAATAACCCAAATAAAAATCTTGATGGATGGGCTCAACAGAAGAATGGAAATTAGAAAGAAATTACCTAGCCTGAACAACAGAGAGAATGGATTTTTTAAAAAATTAACAGATAGGGCTTCCCTGGTGGTGCAGGGGTTGAGAGTCCGCCTGCCAATGCAGGGGACACGGGTTCGTGCCCCGGTCCGTGGGCCTGTGACCCATGGCCACTGAACCTGTGTGTCTGGAGCCTGTGCTCCACAACAGGAGAGGCCACAACAGTGAGAGGCCTGCGTACCACACACACAAAAAAAAGATGAAACCTGGGGATATATGTATACATATAGCTGATTCACCTTGTTATACAGCAGAAACTAACACAACACTGTAAAGCAGTTATACTCCAATAAAGATGTAAAAATGAAAAACAACAACAACAAAAATTAACAGAATCTTGAGGACCTGTGAGACTATAACAAAAAATCTAATATTCATACCATCAGAGTCCTGAAGGAGAGGAGGAAGAGAATAGGGCTTAAAAAGCATTTGAAGAAATAATGGCTGAAAATCTTTCAAATCTGGCAAAAAAACATAAACATGCAGTTTATGACTATATGACTGAACTCCAAACAGGATACTTAAAGAAATTATGTCAAGGTACATCATAATCAATCTTCTGAAAACTGAAGACAAAGAAAAATCTTGAAAGCAGTCAGAAATGAAACATTACCTACAGAGGAGAACAATTGGAATAATAGCAAATTTCTCATCAGAAACCACAGAGGCCAAAAAGAAGTCACACAAAACTTTTGAAGTGCTGAAAGAGAAGAACTGTCAACCCAGAATTCTGTATCCAGAGACAATATCCTTCAGAAATGAAGGATCAATTAAGACAACCTCAGATGAAGGAAAACCAATAGAATATGACACCAAATTCACCAAATTAGACCTACCCTAAGACAATGGTCAAGGGAAGTTCTCTTCTAAACAGAAAAAAAAATGATAAAAGAAAAAATCTTGGAACATCAAGAAGGAAAAAAGGGCTTCCCTGGTGGAGCAGTTGTTAAGAATCCACCTGCCAATGCAGGGGACACGGGTTTGAGCCCTGGTCCAGGAAGATCCCTCAAGCCACGGAGCAACTAAGCCCATGCGCCACAACTACTGAGCCTGCACTCTAGAGCCCACGAGCCACAACTACTGAGTCCATGCGCCACAACTACTGAAGCCCTCGCACTGTAGAGCCGGTGCTCTGCAACAGGAGAAGCCACCGCAATGAGAAGCCTCCACGCTGCAACAAAGAGTAGCCCCCGCTCACCGCAACTAGAGAAAGCCCATGCACAGCAACGAAGACCCAATGCAGCCAAAAATAAATAAATAAAGTAAATAAATTTATTTTTAAAAAAGAAGGAAAAAAGAACACTGAAAGAGCAAAAATATAGGTAAATACAGTAGACTTTCCTTGTCTTGGGTTTTCAAAGTTATGTTGGGCAGTTGAAGCAAAAATTATAACACTGTCTAATGTCATTCTCAATGTATGTAGAAGAAATCATTAAGGCAATTATATCATAAACGGAGGAGAATAAAGGTACATAAAGGGAGGTAAGGTAAAATGTCAACACCAATAAATTTTCTCCATATGTGAGAAGATGACATATAACTATACACACACATTGTACTGATGTCAAATTCCTGGTTTTGTTGTTGTTCAATAATTATATGAGGTAACCATTGGGAAAAACTGGGTGAAGCATATGTGGGACTTCTCTGTAATGCAACTTCCTGTGAATCTACAATTATTTCAGAATTAAAAGCTATTAAAAAGTTAACATACAGGGACTTCCCTGGTAGTCCAGAGGTCAAGACTCCGCACTCCCAGTGCAGGGGGCCCGGGTTTCATCCCTGGTCGGGGAACTAGATCCTGCATGCAATGGAAAGAATATCTTTTAAAAGATATTTGTATAGTGAACAGCCTTGGAAGAAAGAGATAGTGTCTTCCTCTGGGGCAGAGGGCAGATTTGTTTCCTCTGCAGTATAATCAGACAGTAATATGATACTGTCACTCTCCAAGGCAAAGGTTGGGCAGATTTGCTTGCAGCCCCTTATAAAAGATTGGGAGGGTTTTTTGTTTTTTGTTTTCTGTTTTGGCAGGGGCAGGGGGGGGTACAAAATGAGCTGTATGAACAAGAAGCTTATGCAGCCTGCTATGCTGTGAGTAATAAAATCCTCTATCTGTAACCTGGGAGTCTCATGTCTTCTGCTAGATCCATGAACTGTGGCAAACTTTTAAGTGGGCAAAATCTGAGACTCTATAGTTCATAACACTATGCACAGAGGTGAATTCTGGGAAATGTAGTTCCAGCTTAGCTAAATTGACAACACAAATCCAATGCAGAAGGCCAGAAGGAGAGAGGAGGAGGAGGAGGAGAGACAGAAATGTGGCAAAAAGTTAGCACATGGTGCATCCAGAGGAAAGCTATGTCAGTATAAATGGTACTAGTCTTTCAACTGAAATGTACAAAATGGAAAAATCACTCAGACTGCTATGTGAGACAGTAGAGTGGGAAGAGTTGAAGCAGGGGTATTAGTTAGGAAGTCTCAAACAGCTATCCAAATCACAAACCAGAAATCTAGTACCAATACTTCGGTTAGGACCTAGACTAATAATCTCCTAAATGGTGATCCTGCCTTGAATCAAGCTCTCTACAAGTCATCCTTCATCTTGCTGCCAGGATAATTTTCAGAGATCTTTCTCTGACCAGTCATTTCCCCACTCAAAACCCTCTCATCCAGGGCAAGGTTCAAATTCGTGTACATGGCATATATGGCATCACAATCTGTACCTCACACTTCATTTATACACTGCACTAGAACATTGGTCATATTTGTTTCTACACACATCATGTTCTTTACATGGCGTGTCTGCTGTCTGGAACATCCTTTCCACCTTGACTTCTTGCTGCATGTGTATTCACTCTTTCATATCTGTGACTGCAACATTCACTGGTGTTCCGTGACACTTTCCTGAACCTCGCAATGAGAATATCCTCTTTTGCACTATTTCACTCCCTTACACATGCTTCACTTGTTTCACACATCACACACTGTTGTATTTTTCATTGACAAGGCTATATTCCCATCTAGGCTTTGAGTGCCTTAAAGACAGAGACTGACTCATTGTTATAATCCGATGCAAAGGACAGGCAATATGTGTGGCAGCTGTTCTAGAAAAGTTCATTGATGTGAACTGAAAATCCTGCCACATTAAGAGAATTTAGGAAAAGCAGAGAAGACATAAAATGCTGAACCTAAACTTTGCAGTGGCTGAATCCTAAGATGCCCACCCAAAGAGTCAGCTCTGAGTCACCTCTTTTGAGTTTCAAAATCACATAAATGAAGCAACTGAACGTAGAATCTAACCACTTACTTTGAAGAGGGTTTCTTGCTAGCTATTTGGGGAAATACAAAATTATGTAAATATATTTTTAAAATAGAAAACCTGTGGATATTCAAATCAACTATTAAATTGCAAGGCTAGCTTACCTCTCCAGAGAGAATAAATAACTTGCAAGGGGGGAAAATGGTCTAAACAAGATTTCTATTATTAATATACAATAGTATTTCTTATTTTTCTTATTTTCCTGCATTATCATTTTGTACTTTCTGAGAGATGGAACTCAATTTCTATTTCTACCATTTAAACGGGCTTCCATTTAAATCTAAAAAAGCCGAATGCAGAGGAACAGAGAGAAGAGTGGTGGTTACCAGGGACTGGGGGATATGGGAAATGGGGAGGTAGTGGTCAAAGGGTACAGACTTCCAGTTATAAGATTAACAGGTTCTGGGGATCTAATATAAAGCACGGTGATTATAGCTAATAATACCATATTATGTACTTGAAAGTTGCTAAGAGAGTTGATCTTAAGTGTTCTCACCAGAAAAAAGAAATGGCAATTATGGCACAGGATGGAGGTGGTAGCTAACACTATGGTGATTATCATTTTGCAATATATAAATGTATCAAATCATCAGGCTTGTACACCTTAAACTTATACAGTGTTCTATGTCAATTATATCTCAATAAAGCTGGGGAAAAAAGGCCTCAATTTTAACAATAAAGTTGTTGAATTACTGTCTGATACTCTATGTTTTAGAGGAAATGTTGTAAATAGAATACTTTGTAGTTATTATTTCATAAAAGAACAGCTATAAAAATGCTTTGGAATAGGTAAAATATTTTTAAAAGCAAGGTTTTGTACTAAGCTGCCTATGATGTATTTTAATAAATTAATCCCAAAATACTAACTTGTAATAATAGTGTTTAACAGCACTAATACATAAAGGCAGTGTTAGGAAAACTGACGTTCTGAGCAAGAAGAACAAGGAACAGAAGTTGTAATGATAACAGACGACAGAAGAAAAAGCAGAATTTATCAACTCCTACTTTGCTTTCATTTTCCATCACTGAGAACTATCCTCAAATTGGAAAGGGTAGGACCTACATGGGAAAGAGGGAATTTTTTTTTTTTTTTTTTTTTTTTTTTGGTGGCACCATGCAACTTGTGGGATCTTAGTTCCCCAACCAGGGATTGAACCTGGGCCCTCTACAGTGAGAATGCAGAATCCTAACCACTGGACCACCAGGGAATTCCCCTCATTTTCTAAAAAAAAAGAAACTGTAAGCCTGTGAGCACATTTTTCCTTGGCAAAATTCTGGAACGGATAATTAAGCAAATGGTTTTTGAATCTTTAGAAAAGCGGTAAAAACAAGGCCCAGCTTGAATTCACTAAGAAATAGGTGGGGGCTTCCCTGGTGGCGCAGTGGTTGGGAGTCCGCCTGCCGATGCAGGGGACGCGGGTTCGTGCCCCGGTCCGGGAGGATCCCCCGTGCCGCGGAGCGGCTGGGCCCGTGGGCCATGGCCGCTGGGCCTGCGCGTCCGGGGCCTGTGCTCCGCAACGGGAGAGGCCACAACGGTGGGGCCCGCATACCACAAAAAAAAAAAAAAAAGAAATAGGTGGATGTTGCTGATAGGTTTCCTACTCTCCCTCGTCTGACCCCTGCATAGTCGTACAAGGGAAGAAAGTGGGCCTTGGAGTGGAATGAGGCTGAATTTCCAAACACAGCTCCACCACTTACCAAAAGTGAGGCTTGGACACAACTTCTCTGAGCCTGTCATGTAACCCAAATGTAATGGAGCTTCTTTGGGCTAACTCTGCTCTCATCCAGGGCCTTCTTGGAGACAATCTCACACACATGGTCTTACCACAAAACAACAACAATCCAAACTTTGAAAGCATTGATAAATAATGGAGATTATATTATATATCAAAAGCTTCATAAAAATCCCCTTATCTAACCTGACCCTTTCCCTAAAGTTCTTCCCCTAGGGAATCTACATCATCTCCTTCACTTTTAACTCCCTCAAAAGAACAGCAAAGATACTCCACAGCTTCTCCACTTATACTTCTGCTTTCCCACCAGTCAGTAAAGCAACAATACTTAGAAAAATATGTGGTTAGCCAAAACCAAACTACATCCATGTATGCGCTAGGGAGCCTGAATTATTCTGCCGTAGCAAAAATTAAAATAATAATGCCTACTTCACAGAGTTTTTGAGAGGACTATATTTAAAATAATATATGAAAAAGGCTTAGACTGGTCACTCAGTAAGTATTCATCACTATTGTTTTTCATCACTACTCTCACTACTGTGGTAGATCAAGAAAATGGTGTGAACCTTGAATTTTGAGGCATTTGACAAATCTTCACAAATAAGGAGGGCTGGATGATAGCACAGTTTGTTGGAAGTTCAAATGATTTCTACAAGGGTGAAATAGAAGTGTCCAGCAGTTTGTCAAAGCCCTCCATAGCCCCATCCTGTTAAACATCTTCATGAATCACTTAATATGAATGAGTATACTGGAAGCTCATTATCAAGTTTGCAGATAGTACAAAATGGGGGGTGTTTAATAGGTGATAAGCTAAATGACAGAATGAAGAATCCAGAAGATCTATAAAGGCTGATCCAAAAGGTAATTTAATACGGGTTAATGTAAAACTGAGTTGTGTGTTTAAAAAAATACCCTGCTGCTTAAAAACAGAATGGTGAGGCTTGGATTTACTTGTATATCAAGTGGGAAAAAAAAGAAACCAGGAAAGTCTTCTTGACTACAAGATCAAAATGAGCATTCAGTATTGTATGAAAGTTAAACAGCAACTACAGCCCTACAAATAGAATGCAAAGAGAGGTGTCTGGTTTTGAGTTACATTCCCACTTCCTGTAGCATAGGGTAATGGTGTCATAGCCTCAAGATTCCAGCTTCTAGTCTTGGCTCCGAGCAGTCATTACCTGTGTGACTTTGGCAAGTTGGTGAACCTTTCTGGGAGCTCCTTATTCTTGAAATTCAAGAGAAGTAAGGAGGAAAGTTTGGACTAAATTATTTCTTCTTTTTTTAAAAAAATTTATTTATTTATGGCTGTGTTGGGTCTTCGTTGCTGTGTGCGGGCTTCTTATTGTGGTGGCTTCTCGTTGCAGAGCACGGGCTCTAGGCATGTGGGCTTCAGTAGTTGTGGCACACAGGCTCCGTAGTCGTGGCTTATGGGCTCTAGAGCGCAGGCTCAGTAGTTGTGGTGCACGGGCTTTGTTGCTCTGTAGCATGTGGGATCTTCCCGGACCAGGGCTTGAACCCGTGTTCCCTGCATTGGGAGGTGGATTCTTAACCACTGTTCCACCAGGGAAGCCCCCTGGACTAAATTATTTCTGAAGGAGCTCTGGCCATGAAGTTCAATTTCAATTATTTAATTCAAGTAGTTTAAGTAATTTAAACTAATTTACCTTAGGAGATTAACTAACTGCCACTTTAGATTTGAGGGATATATTAGTGGTTATAAGTGATATAAACCCAACTCAAATTATTTTAGGTGAAATGGAAGTATATAGGCTCTCCGAATGTGAAGAATGGTTCATGAAATCATGAGAATAACAGAGAAGCTGGACTTCAGGAACACTGATGTCCACACAAAGAGAATTTGGTTCTGAGGGAAGTAAGGTTTGAAACTGGTTAGCTGATGTAGATGGGAAAGTCAGCCTGGAGTGATAATTTAGGGAAAAAGGGAGAGGCAACAGGAACTAAGCTTTGGTGAATGTCTACTATGCGTCAGGTTCTGTGCTAATCTATTTCAAGTATGCGATCTTCTTTAATCCTTACTTTTATAGAAACTGAAATTCAGAGTGGTTTAAGAAACTTGCCTGAAGTTAAGTAGTAGAACCAAAGAAATGGCAATGGCCAATGCAGTTTTTAGTGGTGTGGCCTAAAGATGCTTGACTAATAATGTGCTTGTAGATGTTGCTTAATAATGCTAGCATAGGGAATTCCCTGACAGTCCAGTGGTCGGGACTCCAAGCTCTCCCTGCCGAGGGCCTGGGTTCCATCCCTGGTTGGGGAACTAAGATCCCACAAGCTGTGTGGCAAGGCCAAAAATAAATAAATAAATTAATTAATTTAAAAAATAATGGTAGCACATTTATAGTGCTTACTGTGTAACAATAACTATTCTAAGTGCTTTATGTACGTTAACTTTTAAAAAAATATTTATTTATTTATTTGGCTGCGCCTGGTCTTAGTTGCAGCACTCGGGATCTTCATTGCACTATGTGATATTCTTCACTATGACCAGAAGGGGAAGTCAAATACAGCAACATTTCAAAAATGATTTTCTCTTTCTCTTAGTTATGGAATAACAAGCTTCTTATTTTTTATTTTTTTACTTTTCAGTTTTTTTCAGTTTACTTCAATGAAAAAGTTTTCCCTGTATTCAGGAAAAACCTACAGCTTTAAATATATTTATATTTCTTTTTTACACTTAAAATTGTCTTGCTTCTACCCTGGGGTGGACACACTCTACTTTGAAGGTCAACATTGCATTCTGGGATTAAGTTGAAAAGGTCATTAACTAGGAGAACAGTAGAAAACAAACACTGCACCAAGGAATTGGGACATAATGCTTCTCTCTTAACATCATGCATGCATTCTAGATAGGAATAAGGGTAAAGGTGAAAAGCAAAAGGAAGTGTGAATGCCAAATGAGTTTATCCCTATTCTATTGTTAAGAAAGAATAGGTTAATTGACATTGGGTAGACAATTTGAAATCTTTGCCTAGCTATTGAGACCTAAGAAATTATCTAGTTCATACTCTTTTGCAAATGAGAAAACTGAGTTCTGGAAAAGTTAGTTTGCCTCCAGTCATATAGCTTATTAATTATAACAAGTTGGAGTAGAAAGAGCATGGGCTTCTAGAGTCATATTCTGGTTCCACCACTCCCTAATTGTGCACATTTTGGGTCAAGGTATTTAACTTCTCAGAGTCTCAGTTTCTTCATTTTCAAAACGATAGTAATCTTACCTATTGCAATTGATTGTTGTGAGAATTAAATGTATAAGTACATAGCTAATCCCAAATAGACAGTTGGTGTTCAATAAATTTTATCTTCAAATTCCTTCTAGTTATTTGCAAAGCAAGGTCACCATCTATAACTCGTAGAGATTGTACAGTATACTGCTTTGAATAAAGGAATTTGTAAGACTCAAATATTGAAATGATACACTTGTTATAAAACTGGTTCTGGAAACATTTTAAAGAGTATGCAGGACAAAGAATTAAACATATTTTTTAAAAGTTTTAAATTATTCTTATTTTTAAAATATTTATTTATTTATTTAGGCTGCTCTGGGTCTTCATTGCAGCATGTGGGATCTTCGTGGCAACCTGCGGGATCCCTCAGCGGCAGCATGCGGACTTCTTAGTTGTGGCATGTGAACTCCTAGTTGCGTCATGCATGTGGGATGCAGTTCCCCCACCAGGGATCGAACCTGGGCCCCCCTCATTGGGAGCGTGGAGTCCCACCCACTGGACCACCAGGGAAGTCCCCATATTTTAATTTATATATATTGATAATACCTATGATGGTTAATTTTATGTATCTATTTGACTGGGCCACGGGGTGCCCAGATATTAGGTCAAACATTATTCTAGTTGGGTATGTGAGGGTGTTTCTGGAAGAGATTAACGTACAAATCAGTAGACTAAATAAAGCAGATTTCCCCCTAATTTAGAGAGTGGGCCTTATTTAATCAGTTGAAGGCCTGAATAGAGAAAAAAGAGTGACCTTCCCTCAAGTAAGTGAGAATTTTTCCTGCCTACACAGTCAAACTGAAACATCAACTCTTCCTGGGTCTCTAGCCTGCCAGCCTTTGGACTGGAACTGAAACATTGACTCTCCTGGTTCTCAGGCCTTTGCACGTGGACTGGAAGTACACCAGCTCTCCTGGACTTCCAGTTTAACTACTCACCCACCCTCCTGATCTTGGGACTTGTCAGCTCCCATGATTACATGAGCCAATGCCTTGTAATAAGTCTCTTTATAATTATAAATAATTATACACACACACATCCTAACGGTTCTGTTTCTCAGCAGAACACTTAATACCATACCAGAGGTATACACGTGCACATACCTATTCCTCATGTTTTCATAATAGTCAACAAGTAAGTATGCATTTCAAGGAATGCTTATGCAAATCCACAAGAAGTTGGGAAATACTGGGCAACAGTTAACGTCTCACATCTGATAAACCTCTTAAGAATATATCCGCCTCTCTGAGAGCGCTGCTTTTCTCCAGAAGAACATGGCTAGTTCCAGGAGAAGTAGAGGTGACTTAGGAGCAGCAGAACCAAAGAATACATGTCAATCAACTCACTCCTAAGAGGGTTACCTTGAGGGATAGAAAGTTTGAGCAACTCTTTTGTCACCTTTCCTATTCGTGGTGCCCTCAAGCAGCCAGCTTTTGCAGTGCTGTATCTATGGCATTCTTTTTAGTGGACTTGGCAATATCATGAATCATATTTTCATGATCTGTCTCGTCACTGGTTGGTGACTGGTGGCAGATGGATGGGGAATCCATTAAATAGAATACATTTTTCTAATCCTTTCATATGTTTGGTGTAAGTGCTATCATCAATTCAACATTAAATAAATGTTTTATGATTCTGGCTTTTAAATCGCTAAAATAGGGAAAATAATGCCATCTATATATTTTTAAGTATGGTAGGAAAATTATAAAAAGTAAAAGCATTATAAAGTATTATAAGTTAATACTTTTACTTTTCAGATATGTTGAAATGGTGCAAACACAAAATATTGCAGACACTAGAAGGCACTATTTCTCTACTTAGGCAGAAAATGTTCTACCACAAATTTCTTGTGTCCTAAACTCCTCCTCTTGCCCATTTCCTCTTCAAGAACAAAAAGTGCAGTATGAGAAACTTTAAAATATACATTTCTACAATGTACTAAGCAGTGTAAAGAAAAGGGAAAAGGAGGACTAGTGATACAAAGGACACAAAGAAAAATTGTAAATCCAATAAAAAGAAGACAGAAACAAAAAAGCTGCAAAAGACGATAAAGGGGAAGACGGATAATGAGAAGAGAATGAGGTCAAAGCAAGTTTCTTTTATACAATATAATATATGGGAACTGTTTTCCATGTCATAACCCTTTGTCATGTTATATTTAAAACCCCTAATTTATAATTAATCAGTGGCTCTCTAGGTCTGTGCTGTTTTCCCTTTCCAATCTTCTCACCCATCCTATTTCTCTCAACTGCACCTTGCAGAGAGGATACTGGGAATGCATCGGAATCTATAATGAAGACAAGAGTGACTGAGGGGTTTGGAATTAACCGTGGAAGTGCAAGTGCTGTTTTGATAGTACTGGCTCGTAGGAAGGAAAGTAGACAAATGTCCTACTTATCCCTCCCTAAAAAAATTGTGTCTGAACAATTGGTTGAGACTTACAAAAAAATTGAGGGGATTGTGAATAATGGAAAACTAAACAGTCCTGGACTATTTGTTTAGAGGCTTTTTAAAAAATTTCACTTTGGGGACTTAAGGTTTCACAATAGCTTGAGGTTCATTTGTTGGTGGTGGTGGTGGTGGTTTTATTTTTCTCTCTTCCTCTGAAAGGATGCCTTCTTCACCTTTTAATTGTTTTTTAAAAGATATTTATTTTGGCTGCACTGGGTCTTCGTTGCGGCATGCGAGATCCTTAGTTGTTGCATGCAGACTTCTTAGTTGCAGCATGCATGCGGGATCTAGTTCCCCAACCCGGCTCCCTGCATTGGGATTGCAGTTTTAGCCACTGGACCACCAGGGAAATCCCCACCTTTTAATTCTTGACAATTAAAGGAATCCAGGAGGAGGCAGCACAGAGCTGCCTGGCTGCTGAGGATCTGACCTAGTTTTAAAGAGTGATCTTGAGGTTGGCTTCTACTAATCTATCTTTAAAATCAACTTAGAAAAGTAAACAGGAACTGAAAGTCACATTTGTCAAATCAAATATTGTACATTTAAGGGCGAAGGTGATCATGTTTGATTGAGACTCAGGAAATTTTACTAACTGTGCTTTGAGAACAAGGAAATTGAAGTGCCTCATTTAAGACATTTAGATTGGAGGTTAAAACACCTGGCCAAACAATTTCTCAGCAATAAATACTCTATTAAACTATGAGCTCTCAGAGAATCATGTCTTACATCTTATACACCTCAACTTGTCTTTGTACCCACAAAGCCTAGTATATATCAGGCACTCAATAAATGGTAGTTGAATGAATGAACATGAAAACATTCTCCTGGAGTTAGGCATTCAGGCTATCAACTATTTTGTTTTGCTTTGTTTTCCTCTGATCTTTTTTGTCCTTGCTTTCATTGAATCATGCTCTTATATTGGAAAGTAATTAATTAACAATCTCTTTCTCACCTCTTATCAGGAAGAGTGTCTGAGTCCAAAGAACATAATTGAGACTGGTGCCAATCTCTGAGTTAGAGGGAGAGAGGAGACTTTAATAGCCAGTAAGTAAATTTGTGGTGCCCTCAAGTTCCTTGGAGGAGTAGGAAAAAAAATTGGGAAGTTATTAACTCAACTGGGGGTCTTGATGACAGAGGACACATTCTTTCTTCAGTATGAATTTAGACTTTGATGCCTTCAAGAAAAATCATTAATGCAAGTCCTTGGGAGATAGTCTCACTTCATATATGACCAAGGGACTGGCAGTGTTAATGCCCACCTAGTTGAAGTTCAGAAAGTTCTTGTCCAGCAAGAGAAAATTAGTATTGATGTGCAATGTAGTCAGCCTTCTTGTAGTGATTTGTGCTGCCTTTCTTCTGCTCTTGTAGTCCCTCTTTGAGACCATAGGGCTAGACTAGGGAATATTAAGGGAGAAGGGTCTAGGGGATGAATCTCTTCCTATGGAATGAACAAGAGCAGTTTTTTTCCCCCCCAGGAATAGGGTGGGGTTTGTAGGACTGAGTGTCTTAAAGAGGGGGTACTTTGGGTAGGGGAAGGGGCAGAGCCTGGAATTTCCTGTTAGGAATGGAGGGGAGGGCCCAAAGAGGATTCCCTCCTAATGAAATCTTTGGGTGCTTTCCCTTTTGGAATGCAAGGGAAAGTTGAAGTTAGTTGATATGTTAACTCTTGCCTCTTCTATAGTATGATTTTCTATATAAATAATTAATTACTATTCCAGCAGAGTCTGTTGTATTTATATGTGGAGGCTGAAAGGACAGGGTAGTGAGGAGGAATGGGCTCTTCTACCACATTCTATTTAAGCACTCCAGTAGAGACAGGGTATAAGCCCAGCAGGTGGACTGTGGCTGTTGACTGGAGACCTCAAATCTTTGCCAAGTGGACCTCTTCTCATGATATGAGTGATCCAAGAAAGACCAACACAGAAGTGAGCCTTCATGACCTAACCTTGAAGTGGCATACCATCACTTCTGCCGTGGTCACATAGACCAACCCTGATGCATTGTGGGAAAGCACTACAGAAGGGAGTAAATACCAAGAGACAAGGATCATTGGGGACTAGCCTGGAATTTGGCTACCACAGATGAAATTCCTAAAGTTATTTGATCATAACAACTTTTTTGAAAATAATAATTTCCTGGGGCTATTGTTCTATGGAACACATTTTAGGAAATGTTTTTATAGGTAATGGGAATCCATTAGAGTTTCTACAAGATTGTGACATGAATCTATGTATGTTTTGGAAGATTGCTGGCAGAAACATGCTGAGTGAATCTAAGGAAGAGGAAAGAGTAGAGAGATTCCAGTTAGGAGGTTTTGCAGTGTTGTAGATGAGAGGTGATGGAAGTGGGGAATGGGAATTGGGGAGGAAAAGAGGAACCAAGGTGAGATACATTGTGGAGGCAGAAATAACAGAACAATGTGATTGCGAAAGAGGGAGGCATCCAAAATGACTTGGATTTCTGGCTTAAGTGATTAGGACCATGGTAAGTCCATTAACTAACATTGGAAATACAGAATGAGGATCAGGTTTGGGAGAAGCTTTGATGAACTCAGTTCTAGATATTTTGAAAATTTGTGTAAGTAAGCCTATTTACAGTAAGGAGCCTATTTACATGAATACATCAATTAACACATTTTGAGCCACAAACAACAAAAACCCCTATTCAAAATGGCTGAAATGATAAAGACAGTATTTGGCTCACAAATTGGAAATCCAGAGGTGGGATTGGCTTTAGGGTTGACCTGAAGTGTCTCCAGTTCCATTTCCCAGTGATTCTCTGGGCTCTGCTCTCTTCCCTATGGTAGCTTCTTCCTTAGGCTGTTTTTTAAGAAAACCACAACTATTCTGGCCTCACACCTGCACATGACTATACTGGAGAAAAAAGGGCCATCTCTCCCCCTGAATTGGTCTTTCCTCATTTGTCAAAGCCAAGATTGAATCTCATGCCCAGCATTAATCAGTCCCTAAGGCCAGAAGAATGCTTTGTGCTCATGTAAACCAATTACTGGCAAGGTGGTTGGATAGGATTCTTAGACCACAGAATCATTCTTAGGCCAATGAAACCTGCCTCTGGAACTAGGGTGTAATGGATATAGAAGAGATAAAGTCCACTGGAATGAGTCCAGTAGGCAATTGGAAATGTGATTCCAGAGCACAAAGAGTTGCAGATTTGGGAATCATTTGCACTGATGTTAATTTGAAGACTTGGCAGAATTTGAGATCATGTAGGGTGACATTGTATGGTAAGAAGAACAAGAGATCGTTGAGGAACAGTTACATTAAAGGGTCAATGCTTAGTGATGGCAGACAGCAAAAAAAAGTGAGGCGTGGCCAGAGAGGCAGGTATTTGTGGAACCAGGGTAGTAACAGCGTCTCTGTAGCCATGAGAGAGGCAAAAGAGTTTATTTTTCATTTGTTTTTTCTTACCTCTCCAACTCAGTAGTTCTTCATAGGCAAATGCCATGTCATTTATTTCCTTTCCTCTCTCACAATGTCCTTCAAAGGCTTATATATATGGCGAATGCTCAGTAATTATCTGTTGATTGATTTTTTTTTATGGTGGGAACTTTGGCTAAGAAAGCACATTTTATGAATGTATAGGGAAAAGTGTAACCAAAAGCAAGAACATTTGAAGAACTCTGGATCTTAAACTCAAACATTGGTGTCATATTTTTTAAAGTTTTTTTGAAACTAAAAGTTATTTTTGTGCTAGTAAAACCACTAGGAAGCATCTCCTGAGTATACTGTTGTCTTCAGAAACATTGTTTGAAACATTTAATAAAAATATGACAAAATTGTTTAAAATGTAAAAGTTTGCATTTGGAAAAAAGTCTACCTTATGTAATGTGAATTTAGTGGTTCTTTTGTTGCTTTTCTCCTCTCAGAATATGAGTTGAAATGTATACATTTTGCATATAAGTAAGATAAGGGCAAAGAAGCACCTCTTTATCAGACAGTTCAGCCTCTGTTTTAAAAACTTTTATTTTGCATTATCTAATTTTATCATGCAATGCCTTCTCAAAATTTGTGTAGGCAGGGATTGTTTTGCTTTATTGAAGGGAATGGGCACCTGATAAAATCCCCAGCACACTAGGAAGCATCAGGAATCACACTGGGAATTAATGAAACTTTTGATTTATTGACTGATTGATTCTAGCATCTATGCCATGCACAGTTTACAATTAACACTGGATGATGATGATGAAGAAACTATTTTATAAAAGTAGAAATTTAATTGGTGCTGTGACATAAATTATGCACAACTTATATAAAAAAAAGATGTAGGATAAATTCTTTATGATGAATTCTGCATTTGAAGTAATCACTTTTGGGTAACTAAAGTCTAGTAAGCTGCTTTATTTTCAGAAATTCTTTCTCCATTGTTGCCCCTAGCCACTCAGCACAGGTCATGAAACAATGGCCTGAAACAATGTAGAGACAGAGTTTTAGAGAACAGAGATTAAAAGCTCTGGCTCTGAAGTCAGAAAGTTGGAGTGGAAGTTTTAAATTCCAGTTTTAAATTTCTCAGTTTCCTCATCTGTAAAAAGGTAATAATGTTATCTATTGCATTATTGTGAGAATTACACATAGCATGAAAGCCGGACATCAAAAATGCTCAGCTATTGCTGGCTGGTGACTGTTAGGTTTTATTTATGACTGTCCCTGATGATCTATCTACTCTGTTTGCAAGTAATTCATGGACATAGTCATCCATAATTTAATGGCAGTTGCTGCTTATGTGATTTCCAGTGTTTGGGTGGAGAACTATTTATCAAAGCCAAGAACTCTGTGTTCTGTTTCTGTGTCATATTTATTCAGTCATTAAGTAACCACAGTGTCTTGTCTTTGGCCCTATATTACTCAGTATCTATGATTTAATTGTTGAAAATGATATCTGGACCCAAATTATGTTTGTAAGTCAGGTCAGTCTTCCAGTAGAGAAAGCAGGCCTCCACCCATATAGATCGTCTGCTCAGAAAACTGCATCCTAGATTTTGTTCCTGGTTCAAATACAAATACCTTGGTTTTTATAGTTTTAGAGTAAAACTTCTTTGTTCTTATACTGTACTTTCAAACTATTGCCAATATAATCACTTTTTCATTCTTGTCATTTGGATCTAACTGATCTTGTGCTGTCTCAAAACTTTTGCCCTAGCCCTAGATAACTTACATTCAAGAACTGAAAGTTCTGTGGGAGGTATCTGTTTCCAACTTCTTCCCATTTCAATTCATGTTGGATGCTACAAAGTATTTCATCAGACATACCAATTTATTCATGAATACCTCTCCTTAAACTTCCCCGGAGTCTCATTTAATTAAATTTATTTATTTATTTATCTTTGGTGACACCATGCAGCTTGTGGGATCTTAGTTCCCTGACCAGGGATTGAACCCAGGCCCTCAGCAGTGAAAGCGCAGAGTCCTAACCAATGGACTGCCAGGGAATTCCAATCAGAGTCTCATTTTAGACATAAACCATGGTGCCCTTAGCTCGGAGTTAGGGGAGACTGTAGGATTATATGTTTTAAATATCATAAAATCATTTGTTGGAATCTGACCATACTCTTGGCTAACCACACTGTGATATCATAGCAGTTGAAAGTTTAGCCAAGTATTTTAATTTCAAATAAACTTCTATGTGTTGAAGATGGTTCTGACTGGAATTGGAGCAGCCAGTGTTGACTCTCCTCTTACGTAGTGGCGGGTCTAGAGTTGAAATAGCCTGCCTATTATTTTTTTTCTCCTAATTAGGTAATATTATATCCTTTTGTCATCCTTTCTTATCCTTTAAACAGAGCCCCTGATAATAACCTAACCTGTATGGGCTTATTGTCTTAGAATACTTTATTTAATGTGTAATATCTATACATGCACTAACAGTAGAAGTTAAATAGAGTTTTATTACTAAAGAAGATTCAAAGGACTCAAAATGACAATGTTTGTAAATTTACACTTTAAGGACTTCCCTGGTTGGTCCAGTGGTTAAGATTCCATGCTCCCAATGCAGGGAGCCCAGGTTTGATCCCTGGTCAGGGAACTAGATCCACATGCCACAACAAAGATCCTGCATGCCTCAATGAAGACCCAGCACACCCAAATAAATAAATATATTTTTAAAAAATTTACAGTTTATTACAGGAAAAGGATATATCAATGGCATTAAAGTAAGGATTGCATCCCTGCAAATGCTGACTCACTGTAAGGAGCCCAGAGAGGCCAGGTCGGGCTGCTTTGTTCACCCTCTGTAAGAGTTGAGGTCAGATGCAGCGGTTGGGAACCACTGATGTGAACACAGAATACCATGAAAGCAGAAAGCCCCAAATGGAGTCTTAGGTGGAATTTTTTGTATTTTCTGGTCACATAGACAAATTCCTGCCAAATAACCAGTCTCAACAGCAGAGCTGAGACCAGGTATAAAACACTGATCTCACTGATATTAATAATCAATGTTGACAAAGTGGTACAAACCGCAACTACCCTGAAACTCCTCTGACCCATGGTTACAAAACAACACTGTTAATGAATATGTTTCATGCCTTGACCAGGGTCAGTGCCACGCAGGAACTTTAGCAAAACAGTTCAGGCTGATTCCTGACCTGTTGGAATTAACTGTCACAGTAAGGTTCACCACCCTAATTTGTGGTCAAGAGCTTTCTACGACAAAACAATTATCCTTAGTTTGACAGAAGTTAACTTGCCTTGCAATCAGAATGCACACACAGATTCTAAACATTTGCAATAATCAGTGAGGAGTTGGTACAGATTTAAACAGAAACGAAACCATTCAATAAGAACAGCATAACTTTTTTCACACTTTTATAATGATTTTTTAATTCTTTTGCCTCCCTGATCTATAGCTATCTGAACTTTAAGGTATACATCTGCTGAATGATTAAGAACCATGATCAATCTACCATTAATTAAGTTAACATCTTCCTTAGGCTGATTCTTCTCCATAAGAATAATGTCCTATGAAACAAAAATCAAAAGACATAGCCACATTAGTATTTTTCTATGTAGTCATAGTTAGAGATCTCCTTTTTTCATTCATTTTGAGAATGTAGACTACTTCTGGATGTTTGTTTTTCATTCAGCTCACTTCTTGGCTCTTCAAAAGGGAAAAGGTTTTTTCAGGGTCTTTCTCCCCAACAGGCATTGAAGTCCAAGCTAAGACAGAATATTATTCTTTTGTTTTAAGCCTCATCAGAATTGCTGGATTTTCCCTTTTGTAAAACACATTTATTGGCTCCTTTCCTCTCAGCAATAATTTCACCTCTCTTTCATTAATCATTAATTTAAATCCAAACCTTTCCTCCCTGAAATAGATCCCTGTGGTTCAACCACTGGGCTAGTCCATTTGATTTGTAGCAAGATGAGACATGGCTGGATTTCCCTTTCAGTCCATACCTAATTGTAGGGGGTCAGATTAGGTAAGTAGAGAAAATGGAGCTATCCTGCCCACCAGCAACAAAACATTGGTACAGTTAGCCCCAATGTGGCAAAGTGGGGGAAGGGATAATCTATCCTACCAATCTCTTTGGAATTCTTGCATTAGGTTCAAATTAATAGGAACAGTATCTTGTTTTACATTATCAGCCTCTGGAGCCTTAATTACACACCTAGTCTAGAGACTATGAATTTGGCATTTGTTATGGACTGAATTTTGTGTAACCCCCCAAATGAATATGTTAAACCCTACTCCCAATGTGATGGTTTTAGGAGGTGAGGTCTTGGGGAGGTAATTAGGATTAAATGAGGTTGTAAGGGCAGAGTTCTCATGAAGGGAGTTAGTGCCCTTATAAGAGTCATGAGGGAGCTTGCTGCTCTCTGCTTTCTGCCTTGTAAGGATATAAGCAGGTGCAGTTTGCAACCTGGAGGAGGGTCCTCACCAGAATCTGACCATGCCAGCACCGTGATCTCCAACTGCCAGCCTCCAGAACTGTTGTTCATAAAGCATCCAGCCTATGGCACTTTGTTATAGCAGTGCAAACAGACTAAGACAGCACTGAAAAAGAAAATTATGGAGGACTTGTATTTAAATTCCTGCATCATTTCTCATTCTTTTTTCCCTACTTCCACTGTAAAAGCATAACAATTTTTCAAATGGAGACATGACGTTAGTCAACTTTGTGTTAAGTTGCAAAATACAAACTATAGGTTTGTAGACCAATCCTTCAATCTATCATCACCCCTACATCTTTTTAAGCAGCTGTGCTTAGTTCAATTGTCTATTAATCTACCACTTTGAGGGTGATAAAGAATATGATAAGTCCAGTCCATTGAACGTGATGTTTCTTTGCCCATTTTAGTACCATGTGGGCAGAGAAGTGAGTGTCTTGATCCGAGGAAATGTGACTAGGAGGGCCAAACTGGTACAAGATTTTTGTTCTAACATTTTTTTTTTTTTGGCTGCACCACGTGGCATGTGGAACTTCTCTGACCAGAGGTTGAACCCATGCCACCTGCAGTAGAATTGCAGAATCTTAACCACTGGACCACCAGGGAAGCCCTATTCTAATTTTTTGATTATATTAAAAACATTGGCTTCAGTCACTGGGTATGCAAAGCCAAACCCAGAATATGAATCAGGTTCTGTTAATATCCATCTAAGTTCCCCTAGGGCAATAGATAAAGGGTCAATATTACCTACTTGCCAGCTATGAACTGGACATTCTCCCTTGGGAATACTTCCCAGGGCTAATTGCAAACACTGCTTTTCTGATGGCAAACAGAATAATTATTATTAATGGTTTAAGCTTCAGTAAGGGCCACTGGTATATTTGTCATTTGGTCCATTGATGCATGGTTTGAATTCCCCCATGTCAACTCATTTCATGGACCCAGGTTGCCACTTCAAGTGGTCAAGCTAAGTCATCAACTTGTTGATTCCCTGCCTAAGGCTTCTTTGCTGAGCATTCACATGTCCCACTTTGGTTTGCTCTTAGAATTTGCATAAAGATTTCCAGGGGCTTCCCTGGTGGCGCAGTGGTTGAGAGTCCACCTGCCGATGCAGGGGACACAGGTTTGTGCCCCGGTCCGGGAAGATCCCACAGGCCGCGGAGCAGCTGGGCCTGTGAGCCATGGCCGCTGAGCCTGCGCATCCGGGGCCTGTGCTCCGCAATGGGAGAGACCACAACAGTGAGAGGCCCACGTACTGCCAAAAAAAAAAAAAAGATTTCCAAAGAGTAGTACCCCTTTTATCATCCAGTTATCTATGGCCCACTTGCCAGACCAAATTGCATATCCATTGGTCAAGAGTCAGTATACACTCAAAAAGTAGGACATTTACTTGTATCTAATTCTATCACTGACAGGAATACATCCTATAACTTAGCTCCCTGGACCAAGTTGTTCTTATCTTCCCTCATGAGAATTTTACTATCTGCTGGACACCAAATCACAGCTTTCCTTACTGAACCATGACCTTCAATTCTGGAACATCTATCTGCAAACCAGGCAAATTGCCTAATATCCTTGAAAAATTGGTGGAAGTGAGGGACCCAATTCCACAACAGCAGCAGGCAAAGCCAGTCTTAGGTTACTCTAAAGGCTCCCATTTTGCATGTTCAACTAGTGTTGGCCAAAAGGTCGATGGATGTATCATTCCTTTTAAAATTTTACCTAATAGAGGAGAAATTTCCATTCAAACATACCTATATCAATTATACATTCAGGTAGAGGTAATACTTTCACATAAATTTGAAAAAATCTATGTTCTAAATTTCTTTTTCTTTTTGGCCATACCACACGGCATGTGGGATCTTAGTTCCCTAACCAGGGATCGAACCCGTGCCCCCTGCATTGGGAGTGCAGAGTCTTAACCACTGGACCACTAGGGAAGTCCCATACATTCTAAATTTTAAACATATTTTAATTTTCATTCCTTTTACAGTAGCATGCCATATCCCTTAAATTAATTCTATCACCCTAAGGGGTTGATTAGCAAGCCTAACCAGTATTGTACATTGTGCACATATATTCAATGGATCTAAAAGTTTATTCTTTACTCCCAAGCCATTTTATATAATCTTGGTGTTCAACTGATATATCAAATTATCATCTTGAGCTGAATACTGTAAGAAACAAGAGCTCATAAATCAGTGGCTGGATAAAATACCCTATAGACAAACATTTTAAAATAGGGGTGGAGGTTGCATACGCCACTTGACTCCATTAATTATACCTTTGGATTTCTTTCTTTTTTCTTTTTTTTTTTTTTTTTTGTGGTACGCGGGCCTCTCACTGTTGTGGCCTCTCCCGTTGCGGAGCACAGGTCCCAGACGCGCAGCCTCAGCAGCCATGGCTCACGGGCCCAGCCGCTCCGCGGCATGCGGGATCTCCCCGGACCAGAGAACAAACCCGCGTCCCCTGCATCGGCAGGCGGACTCTCAACCACTGCGCCACCAGGGAAGCCCTGGATTTCTTATTGATAGAAAGGATTCTCAAAGATAGCGAGTATGTAAAGCTGTAATAGGATTTGATCAGAGAAATAGTACCACTGGGAATAATATAGTATGTTTTATAGAGATTTGACCTTACACAATTGTGGAAACTGGTTAGATAGTTTATGTATGGCTTTTGCTTCTATGTCTGGTGCCGGACCTGATGCTAGCATGGCAGGAAGTCAAGAAGGAAAGATGGACATGAAGTGGGGAAGAACAAAGACAAGGTGGAACCTGCCTTGTTCCCTTACCACCTCTAAGCTTCTAACCTTAGTGATTCAGATGACCTGCAATAGAAGCTAGTATCCTTCATTATGAAGCTAAATGTACAGTAAACCCAGGAGGAGAGTTGGAGAAACTGAAGAAGGAGATCCAGCAGGAAATGGATTGCTGTGGATCCAGCGGATGCCTCACATCTCCAAAGTGAGTCAAAAAATCAGTGACAACCTGTGTGAGCTACAACAGTACCTGATACGCTGCACTGACCCTCTGAGTGTAAAAAGATGACGACAATGGTGAGTTGTATGGTATGCGAATTATGTCTCAAAAAAGCTGTTTTTTGGTTTTGTTTTGTTTTTTTATATAGCTGCTGTTTTACTGCTGCCTTCTTAAATCTCACACAAAACGTCTTCTATCGTCCAGGCTAACCTGTAAGTATGTAGGGGAGGGAATTTCTGGGAATCATAGCTCAGCTTAAATAAGTTACCACTAGGGCTTGGCTTCCCTGGTGGCGCAGTGGTTGAGAATCCGCCTGCAGAGGCAGGGGACACGGGTTCGTGCCCCGGTCCGGGAAGATCCCACGTGCCGCGGAGCGGCTGGGCCCGTGAGCCATGGCCGCTGAGCCTGCGCGTCCGCAGCCTGTGCTCCGCAACGGGAGAGGCCACAACAGTGAGAGGCCCGCGTACCAAAAAAAAAAAAAAGTTACTACTCTATAAACCTGCCGCAAATGTTTTCTGTTCGGTTATATAAATTTTTAAATTTAATTAATTAATTTATTTTGCTGCGCTGGGTCTTTGTTGCTGCATGCGGGCTTTCTCTATTTGCAGCGAGTGGGGGCTACTCTTACTTGCGGTGCGCGGGCTTCTCATTGTGGTGGTTTCTCTTGTTGCAGAGCACCGGCTCTAGGCGCGCAGGCTTCAGTAGTTGCAGCTCGCGGGCTCAGTGGTTATGGCTCACAGGCTCTAGAGAGCAGGCTAAGTAGTTGTGGCACACGGGTTTAGTTAGTCCATGGCATGTGCGATATTCCCGGACCAGGGTTTGAACCTGTGTCCCCTGCATTGGCAGATGGATTCTTAACCACTGTGCCAAAGTCCCAGATTATATAAATTGTGTTTAAAAATGTAAACTTTGAAGTTAGATGGAGAATCCATGCTCTAATTCTAATAAAGTCATCATTGGATATCAGTAAAAGGTTCTCTATCAATATCTTTGCACTTTAAAAATGGTGTGCTTGGACTTCCCTGGTGGCACAGTGGTTGAGAGTCCACCTGCCGATGCAGGGGACACGGGTTCGTTCCCCGGTCCGGGAAGATCCCACATGCCGTGGAGCGGCTGGGCCCGTGAGCCATGGCCACTGAGCCTGCATGTCCGGAGCCTGTGCTCCACAACGGGAGAGACCATAACAGTTGGGAAAGCGTTAACTAGTACTAAAAGTTACGTTTGTAAATAGTTACACTTTTTTTGTCCCTAAGAATAATACAAGCTATCTATTATTGTACCAGGAATCATTATTTTTCAAAAAGCAAATACACGGCTTCCCTGGTGGCGCAGTGGTTGAGAGTCTGCCTGCCAATGTAGGGGACATGGGTTCGTGTCCCAGTCCAGGAATATCCCACATGCCGCGGAGCAGCTGGGCCGGTGAGCCATGGCCGCTGAGCCTGCGCGTCTGGAACCTGTGCTCCAGAACGGGAGAGGCCACAACAGTGAGAGGCCCGCGTACCGGAAGAAAAAAAGCAAATACAGTTTACATCTTGGAGATCTTTAAGAAGCCAAAGCAAACTAAAACTATTAAAATTATTAAAAAGATGGGGAGAAATAGTCTTTTCAACAAATGGTACTAGGACAGCTGGGTCTCCACATGCAAAGGAATTAACTAGGATCCCTAACTCACATCATATAAAAATTAATTCAAATGGATCATAAACCTAAGTATAAGAGCTAAAGCTATAAAACTCAGAAAAAAAATATAGGGGCAGGGACTTCCCTGGTGGTGCAGTCGTTAAGACTCCGTACTCCCAATGCAGGGGGCACAGGTTTGATCCCTGGTTAGGGAACTAGATCCCACATGCGTGCCACAACTAAGAGTTTGCATGCCACAACTAAGGACCCCACATGCCGCAATTAAGGAGCCCACCCGTTGCAACTAAGTAGCCCACCCATTGCAACTAAGACCCATGGCAACCAAATAAATAAATAAATAAAATATTTTTAAAAATATAGTGGCGGGCTTCCCTGGTGGTGCAGTGGTTGAGAGTCCGCCTGCCGATGCAGGGGATACAGGTTCGTGCCCCAGTCCAGGAAGATCCCACATGCCGTGGAGCGGCTGGGCCCTTGAGCCACGGCCGCTCCGCAACGGGAGAGGCCACAACAGTGAGAGGCCTGCGTACCACAAAAAAATATATATATATATAGTGGCAAATCATCATGACCTCAGATTAGGCAATAGTTTATTAGATATGACACCAAAAGCAAAAAAAAAAAAAAAGGATAAACTGGATTTCATCAAAATTAAAAACCTTTGTGCTCCAAAGGGCACTATCAAGAAAGTAAAAACACAACCCCACTGAAGAGAAAATATTTGCAAATCATATACTTGATAAGGGATATTTTATCCAGAATATATAAAGAACTCTTACAACTCAACAATAAAAAGACAATTTGATTAAGAAGTGGGTGAAAGATATGAATATTTCTCCAAATAAGATATGCAAATGGCCACTAAGCACATGCAAAGATGTCCCACATAATTAGTCATTAGGGAAATGCAAATCAAAACCACATTGAGATACCTCTTCATATGCAATAAGGGGGTTAAAATTTTTTTAAAACAAGTGTCAGTGAGAATGCAGAGAAATTGGAACTCTCATACATTACCGATGGGATGTAAAATGGTATAGCCACTTTGGAAAACAGTTTGATTGCTACTTAGAATGTTGAATTTAGAGTTACCATATGCCCCAGAAATTCTCCTGCTACATCAGAATAGGCAAATCCACAGAAATAGAAAGCACATTAGTGGTTGCCAGTGGATGGAAGGAGGAGGTAAATGGGAAGTGATTCTTAATGATTATGGGGGTTCTTTTTGGAGTGATGAAAATGTTTTTTTGTTGTTTGTTTGTTTTTGCGGTACACGGGCCTCTCACTGTTGTGGCCTCTCCTGTTGCGGAGCACAGGCTCCGGACGCGCAGGCTCCGGACGCGCAGGCTCAGCGGCCATGGCTCACCGGCCCAGCTGCTCCGCGGCATGTGGGATATTCCTGGACTGGGACACGAACCCATGTCCCCTACATTGGCAGGCGGACTCTCAACCACTGCGCCACCAGGGAAGCCCCAAAGTAACATTTTTAAGCATCAAGGAAGTTCTTTATGCAGAGAATTCTTTTGAATTAAAAAATTTACATACAAAATCGTGTGTATGTGTGAGTGTGTGGGTACATTTCTAGGAGATTTTATACACTCATAAGTTCTTGTAGCTACCACCACAGACAGTCTAGAAAACAGTTGAGCACCTGAATGAATTCCCTCCTGCTGCCCCTTTGTATTTACATCATTTTCCACACCGTCTTGCTCTACCACTGACCTGTGTGCATTATATCTGTTCCTGTATTTTAGCTTTTTTCAGAATGTCATATAAAATGGAAACATACAGCATGTAATCTTTTGATATTGGGTTCTTTCGCTTAGCATAATGCATTTGAGATTCATCCATGTTGTTGTATGTACCAGTAATCCATTTCTGTTTATTGTTGAGTAGTATTCCATTGTGTGGATGAACTACAGTTTATCCATTTATCTATTGAAGAACAAGTGGATAGTTTCCAGTTTGGGACACTTATGTATAATAATGCTTATATAGAGAATCACCTTACAAATTAAAAACTCTTTACAGTGTAAATAATCGTTATTTTCTCTAATACGTTTGTAAAATTTAGCCTTTAGTGTATCAAAGTTCCTTCAAGAGGGGCACCTTTTTTTTTTTTTTTTTTCTTTTGGCTGCGTTGGGTCTTCGTTGCTGCCCACGGGCTTTCTCTATGGTAGCGAGCGAGGGCTACTCTTGTTGCGGGGCACGGGCTTTAGGTGCGCAGGCTTCAGTAGTTGAGGTGAATGGGCTCAGTAGTTGTGGTGCACCAACTTAGTAGCTCCCCGGCATGTGGGATCTTCCTGAACCCATGTCCCCTGCATTGGCAGGCGGATTCTTAACCACTGCGCCACCAGGGAAGCCCTGGAATCTGTATATCTTTTATATCTTGACCTGGGTGGCAGTTACATGAGTATTTACATATGTAAAAATTCAAGTTGTATACTTAAGATTTTTAACGTGGATTCCAAGTTGTCCCAGCACCAGCACAGAACTCCACACAATTATTTGCTCATAGAAGGTACTCAATTTAATTGAACTGAACCAAGACTGCAACAGCAAGATCTGTCCTTCTATAAGCACTCAATAGGTGTTTGTTATCATTGCTGACTGTGATGACTATTTGTGGACTGTGAACCTTCTTCCTGGTCCAAGAAACATTTGCCTGGAAGTCAGTTACATAATGATTAACTAAAGCTACAGTTATTCCAAGTTAGTACTTTCTCTTTTTCTCCTTGAGATTTTTAACTCAAAATGGAAGATTTGGGCAGGAAATGGAACATGTTTTCTTTTTACAATGGGTCATGTTCATGATTTTGGTTTTATCAAAATATTGGTTGTAGATAACTGTGCTATGATGTCTCTCATTTCCTATCCACCCTTTCTCTGCTTTAAATTAGCTTGTCTGTGCCTCTTCCTCCAAGAGTTTGCTCACACGTGATATTACCTTTTCAGCCCCCAGCCCCCAGGAGTAAACTAAGCTAGGCCAATTGGCTTTTCTCTACCCAAAATTTGTAATTGGGATTTAGAAACCCCAGAAGTCTCTTTGGCTGCTTGAAATGGGTAATAGAAGGCTGGTATGGGTATGCATTGCATATGCATTTGTGCATATATGTGGTAATTGACCACTGTCTAGACCATTGCTATACCACGCAGTACCACTTGACTCTTGGGAATCTTTTCACCATTCCGAACAGTAGAAATAAAGAGTGCCCCACCACTCTGACACCTCCCTCTCTCAGCTTTCCCTACTCTCTGTTGCTTTTTCTATTCCCTAGCAGCACCAGGACAATGGTTTGGCAATTTTTAGTCCAGAGGCTATCACCAATCTCAACTCATTGAAGCTGATAATGGTTCAGAGGGTTCAAGCACCCCTACTTTATTAGTGATTTTTTTGGTGACTCCCTCCCCAGTCTTAGACAAGGGGAAAAAATCTCTATCCTCTTTCACAATATAAGAAGAGAGAATAACCTCACTTAGAACACTGCATTCCCTGCCAAAAGGCAACCTTCACTTGTTCTGTCTTCCCCTTATATGAGGAAGGGGATAGTGGTGTGGGTAGTGATGATTTTCTTAACTGGTACCTCTCGCTGGGCCCAGTGGGGAAGGGATAGACTCCAAAAGCTGATGGTTCTTCAAACATAGAATAGGTAGCATTGTGTATTCTTAGCTTTGGGCTCAAAAACAGGATCTAATTTCACTTAAAATGAAAAAAATCCCTGACATAGACAATGATATGAGTTGGACTCCTTTCCAATGCTGTTTCATATAATTAGCAGCATAAGTGAATCATTTCTGGTAGTGACTTGCAAATATGTGCATAAGACAAATTTTACAAGTTTCAGTACTAGCTGTTTTTTTTAATAGTCTAGTTCATTACTGTTTACAAAGCATTTTCACATATATTGTGCTATTTAATTAAGTGTCTGGGCTGTCACTGATCCACAACCCTATCCAGAGATTACATTGGAACCTTCCAGAGCACCCCTGATATCCTAGTTTACTTTCCAATTACCTTTCCTCCTCAAGGTGCATAGCCTCCTTTCCAGATCCAAAAGAATTCTAGTCAGATCTGATCATAGATTAAAGCCTGTCTCAGGAAAGAACATCTTTTCATCAGTTTTATTCTTCCATTAATTTGGCATTTGGACTCCATTTCAGGATTTTTGTACTGTCTGCATATCTACCTTTATTTATCTTTGTTACAATATAAGAAAAATCACAAGGCCCTGTAGAATTCCTGGACTTCTTGACCTCTCCATGATTCTATTTCCTCTTTTTTTAAAAATGTTTATTTATTTATTTGGCTGCACTGGGTCTTAGTTGCGGCACGCGGGATCCTCCATTGCGGCATGTGGGATCTAGTCCCCTGATCAGGGATTGAACCTGGGCCCCCTGTGTTGGGAGCATGGAGCCTTAACCACTAGACCACCAGGAAAGCCCTATTTCCTGCTCTTTTTATCTCTTACACCTTTGCTAGTATGCCATTTGGATTGTGGCTGAAGCTAAAAGTCTGTGGATTTAATCACATAAAGAGATAATATAATGGTTAGGAAGAGGCATTTAAAATCCTCCTGTAATACTTGGGGGTCCTTCAAGATTTACAATCCTAAATATCACATTAGGAGAAAAAATATCCTGATAGCAGAAGGTGATATCCTTTTAAACTTTAGGGAAAAAGACTGAAATACCTTTGTGACAGATTAGATGGAGATTGGGGAATAAAAATAGACATAACTTAATGAATTCCAGAACTCAATTATCTTTGTGTGTGTGTGTGGGGTGTGGGTAGGTGTGTGTTTAACATGCTTCAGAGGATGAAATAAGTAATATTTCTAAAAAGAAGAAATGTTGAAGCGCAGTTGGCAACAATACTGAAGCTATCACATCTGCTTCTCCACACTTATTATTAAACATTATCCCCAGGGTCAGAGCACAAATAGTTTGCCTTTTATTTATTTCATCCTAAATGTCTTTCTTTCTTCCCATAAAATTTCTGAAGTCTTCCTTATTTTCCTTCAGTAGGCCCCCTTCTCCAATTTTTTATTACACAAAATCTTGAAAAATCATTCTATTACTTTCTTAAAAATTGGTACATAGGATATTGTCAATATATCAATTACTACATAGCAAAAAGTGAATATATAAAATCTTGTTTGCCTTTGAAGTTTTAAATTATGAAAATACAACTCATGTTCTCTATCTTCAGGAAATAGTAAGATAGCAATGAAATGTCAAACTTTTCAAAATATAGGAGTAATTTGATTTATTCCTATGACTATAAAAGTGAACATACTTTTTCAAGATCTATTTCTACTGAATTTAAGTTGTATAACTACCTTCAACAGTGAAGGTCTTATACCGAACAATAAAACAGCTCTACTGTGAATTTGAACTGCCTCATTAACTTTATTGGAGTAGCATTTTTAATCAAAATTAATTCCAAATAAATTAAGAGTTTAAATATAATAAATAATTGAGAAGTTAGAAGACATTTGAACTAAATATTTATTAAATGTTTGGATCTGAATGTTCTTTGTTGGACTCAGGATTTTCATATTCATAAATGTGCCCCTAGTGCCCAACACACAGTAGGTATTCAACAAATACCTACTGAAATGAAGATAACCTTCTAGCTCAGAAGTAAAAACCAAACAAACAAACAAGAATCTCAAAGGAAAATAGGAAACAATTGACTAAATTTTTCAAATTTAATCTTAGTACATTAAAATTATAATGAATAAAATGAAAAAGAAGATAGTGAACTGTAAGAGTATTTGAAGCAAATCTGAGAGATGAAAAGTAGAAATCTTTATTTAAAAAATTCTATTTATAATAGCATCAGAAAGAATAAAATATTTAGGAATAAACTTAACCAAGGAGGTGAAAAACGAATACACTGAAAACTAGAAAACATTGCTGCGGGCTTCCCTGGTGGCGCAGTGATGGAGAATCTGCCTGCCGATGCAGGGGACACGGGTTCATGCCCTGGTCCGGGAAGATCCCATATGCCACAGAGCGGCTAGGGCCATGAGCCATGGCCGCTGACCCTGGGCATCTGGAGCCTGTGCTCCACAACAGTGAGAGGCCCGTGTACCGCAAAAAAAAAAAAAAAAAAAAAAAATTGCTGAAAGAAATTAAATACACAAATAAATGGAAAGACATTCTGTGTTCACAGATTGGAAGATTTTATATTACTAAGATATTGATACTATAGATCAATGCAATCCCTATCAAAATCCCAATGACACTTTTTTTGCAGAAATAGAAAAATTTATCCTAGAATTCAGATGGAATCACAAGAGACCCTGAATAGCCAAACCAATCTTAAAAATAAAAAGAACAAAGTTGAAAATCTCACATTTCCTGACTTCAAAACTTACTGTAGAGCCATGGTAATCAAAATAATGTGGTACTGGCATAAAGATGGATATATATAAACACAAATGTAATAGAATAGAGAACCTAGGAGAAAAACACTCACATACATAATAAAATGATTTTTGACAAGGGTACTAAGATCACTCAATGGGGAAAGAATAGTCTTTTTTAACAAATGCTGGGAAAAATGAATATCCAAATGCAAAAGAATGAAGTTGGACCCTTACCTTACACCATATATAAAAATTAGCTGAAAATTGATTAAAGACCTAATGTAATAGCTAAAACTATAAAAATCTTAGAAGAAAACAGGGGAAAAGCTTCATGGCTTTGGATTTGGCAATAATTTCTTGGAGATTATACCAAAAACACAGGCAACAAAAGAAAAAATAAATTAAATTGGACTTCATCAAAATAAAGGATAAATAGAACTTCATCAAAATTAAAAACTTTTGTGGACATTATCAACAGAGTGAAAAGGCAGCTCACAGAATAAGAGAAAATATTTGCAAATCATGTATCTGATAAGGGATTAATATCCAGAATACATAAAGAACTCATACAACTTAACAACAACAAAAAACCCCAACCAATTAAAAAATGGGCAAAAGGGACTTCCCTGGTGGCACAGTGGTTAATCCTCCTGCCAATGCAAGGGACATGAGTTCAATCCCTGGTCCAGGAAGATGCCATATGCTGTGGAACAACTAAGCCCGTGTGCCACAACTACTGAGCCCACACACCACAACTACTGAGCCCACCCACCGCAACTACTGAGCCTGTGTGCTGCAACTACTGAGCCCGCATGCCTAGAGCCCATGCTCTACAACAAGAGAAGCCACTGCAATGAGAAGCCGGCACACCACAATGAAGAGTAGACCCTGCTCGCCACAACTAGAAAAAGCCTGCACACAGCAACAAAGACCCAGTGCAGCCAAAAAAAAAAGAAAGAAAGAAAAAATGGGCAAAGGACTTGAATAGATCGTTCTCTGAAGAAGGTATACAAATTGACAATTAGCATGTGAAAACATACTATCAGGAAATACAAATCAAAACCACAATGAAATACCAACTCACACCCATTAGGATGGCTAATATTAAAAAACAAAAACAAAGTAACAAGTGTTGGTGAGGATGTGGAGAAATTGGAACCCTCATGCACTGCTGGTGGGAATGTTAAATGGTGCAGGCACTGTGAAACAGTATGATTATTCCTCAGAAAATTAAATACAGAATAACCATATGATCCAATAATTTCCCTCTGGTTATATACCCAAAAGAATTGAAATCAGGGGCTTGAACAGATATTTGTACAGCCATGTTCATAATCGTGTTATACACAGTAGCCGAAAGGTGGAAGCAAGCCAAGTTTTAATCAACGGATGAATGAATAAACAAAATATGGTGTGTGCGTGTGTGTGTGTATATATATATATGTAACGTGGATGACCTTAAATTATGCTAAGTGAAATAAGTCAGTCATAAAAGGATAAATATTGTACAAGTCCCCTTATATGAAGTACCATAAGTAGATTTACGGAGACAGTAAATAGAATGGTGGTTTCCAGGGACTAGGAGGAAGGGAGACTGGGGAGTTACAGTATAATAGGCACAGAGTTTTAATTGGTAAAGATGAAAATGTTCTGGAGATAGATGTTGGTGACAACAAATGAATGTATTTAAAGCCACAGAACTGTACACTTAAAAATGGTTAAGATGGTAAATTTTATGTTATATATATTTAACAAGTTAATGGACTGACTTGTGTCCACCCAAGTTAATATGTTGAAGCCCTAACCCCCATTGTGACTATTTGGAGATAGGGACTTTAAGGGTGTAAGTAAAGTTAAATGAGGTCATAAGGGTAAGCCCTAATCCAGTAGGAATAGTGTCCTTATAAGAGAAAGAGAAACCAGCAGTGCCTTTGCACGGAAGAAAGGCCATGTGAGGACAAAGTGAGATGGTGGTCATCTGCAAGCCAGGAAGAGAGGTCTCACCAAAAATTAACCCTGCCTTGATCTTGGGGATTTCCTGCCTCCAGAACTTCAAGAAAATAAATATCTGCTTTTTTAAAAAAATAAATTTACTTATTTTTGGCTGTGTTGGGTCTTTGTTGCTGCGTGCAGGCTTTCTCTAGTTGCGGCAAGCTGGGGCTACTCCGTTGTGTTGTGCGGGCTTCTCATCGCGGTGGCTCCTCTTGTTGCGGAGCACGGGATCTAGTCGCATGTACTTCAGTAGTTATGGCACGTGGGCTCAGTAGTTATGGCTCGTGGGTTCTAGAGCTCAGGCTCAGTAGCTGTGGCGCATGGGCTTGGTTGCTCTGCAGCATGTGGGATCTTCTCAGACCAGGGCTTGAACCTGTGTCTCCTGCATTGGCAGGCAGATTCTTAACCACTGCACCACCAGGGAAGCCCCTAAATATCTATTGTTTAAGACATCCAGTCTGTGCTATTCTGTTATGGCAGCCTGAGCAGACTAATACAACCGCAATTTTTTTAAGTTAAAAAAATTATTGGGCTTCCCTGGTGGCGCAGTGGTTGGGAGTCCGCCTGCCGATACAGGGGACACGGGTTCGTGCCCCGGTCCGGGAGGATCCCACATGCCACGGAGCGGCTGGTCCCGTGAGCCATGGCTGCTGAGCCTGCACATCC
This sequence comes from Kogia breviceps, assembly GCF_026419965.1. NCBI lineage: Eukaryota > Metazoa > Chordata > Mammalia > Artiodactyla > Physeteridae > Kogia > Kogia breviceps. The sequence continues at coordinate 84,048,885 of NC_081315.1, forward strand.
GGAGCCTGTGCTCCGCAACGGGAGAGGCCGCAACAGTGAGAGGCCCGCGTACCGCAAAAAAAAAAAAAAAATTATTAATGATATTTTGAATTGTAAAAATAATGCATTGATATGAAAAAATTCAAATCATACAAAGGGTAAAAAATCATAAGGAAGCCTCTCACCCCATCCCCAGAGTAACCAATGCCAATAGTTATAAGAATATCTTCCAGAATGCTTTTATGAGTATATAAAACATATATTTATATTATAAACATTTTCTTCTTCTAAAGCAAGAATCAAAGTAGGATCTGGTTCAGAAAGGGAAGATACCTTCAAGTTTGTTAATGCCTAAAACATAGTTTAACATATTCATCCATTCCATCCATTGTATATTTAGATTATTTCTAGATTTATTTTCCTCCGTTATAAAATGTGATTAACTTCCTTATAATCACTTAAAATTATTTCTATTCTCGAGTTTTTTAGATCCTAACATACAATGCAACATTTAGCCTTTCCATTACCATTGTTTACGTAGGTTATTTCCCTATTTTTCTCCCATCATATAAATGTAATTCATATCTCTACAGTGTTACTCTTTTAAATTATTTCATTAAGTTTCTAGTAATGAAAATTGGTCAACAGATGTGGTATTTTTATGGAACTTGGTATATATTGCCAAACTGATTACCTGCCAACTTACATTTCTACAGCAGTGCTAACAGTACCAATATTAGATACTCCTCTTTAAAAATATCTCCCTCTCTGCTAAAAAAGAAAAAAAACACAACTCCCTAAAGTAGTAGTTAAAAAAGGAAATCTTAATTTGCATTTTTGATTACTACTGAGATTGAAGATTTTCAAATATCTATTAGTCATTAGTATCTCCTTTCTGTGTGTAAACCATCAACTCATACTCTTTACTCATACATGTATTAGAGGCATTAATATCTTCTTATTGATTTGTATGAGTCCTTCATACATTACTCTAAATATTTCCCAGTTGGTTTCTGTCTTTTAATTTTATGTGTCCATTCAACAAATATTCACTATCTACTATGTTCCAGGTACTATGGTGGGAATTCTACATTATTTTCTAAATTACTTTATATAGAGAATTACACACATACTTTTTCATTCTTCCATTGTTTAAAGTTTTGAAAGGTTGAACTTAGATCAGGGCAAAAACCCACATATGATCCTGTATCACTGTCTGCGTGTCAGAGCTGGGCCTTTCTATCTCTCATGAGATTGCAAGCAGATGTTGGGCAAGGAGTCATCGAATGCTTGATTGGGGTTGCAGGATGAGCCCATTTAAGGTAGTTCACTCACATGAGGATAAAGTGGTGAAGCTGTTGGTGGAGGCTTTTGTTCCTCTCCACGTGGGCTTCTTCATACACAGGTCTGCTTGAGTGGAGTTTCATGGAGCCCAGCTTCCTCCAGAGCAAGCAATCCAAGAGAATAGGGTGGAAAGCTGCAATCAGTGCCTTTATGACCTAGCCTCAGAAGTCACACACCTTCAGCTGTATTCTACAGGTCAGAGTAGCCTTCATTCAAAGGGCTGGAGGAGTATATATTTCCAGAGTGGAGAATCACTGGGGGTTATCTTGGAAGCTGGCTACCAAAGATCCTAACACCTTGATTTTCCTGTAATTTACTTTATAAAGCAAATACTGATAATTTTGCAATATTGTGTACCAGTCCAATTTTGCAGCATACAGTTCTTTTAAACACAGCTGTGTTTTCAAACACATATGTGCGCATGGGTGCACCCAAATATTTGAGACTTTGTTACACAATTAAGGTTCCACAGATTAAAGACCCTCTGTTACAAGGTCAGCCTATGAACTTCATTAGGGCACTAGATTCCACTTCAAATTCTGAATTTGAGTAAACAGAGTTCAAGAGTGCAAAGTAACAGCCAAGTAGCTGGACTTCTATCTACTTGTAATCTGTTAATTAACTAGGAAACACTTTTGAGTCTTACCAGAAATTTTCATTTTCTAGAAAATTTTACCTGCTTTAATTAAAAAGCTCTTCTCTTTGTTTACCTACCTTTATCTAGAACAGGATTTTCTAAGTCCATGTGGCATTTTATGAATATTTTATTTTAAAAGCACAGCAATTATTCCTACGTAGGTTATTCTAAAAGAACTCAGAGCACAAGGAGACTTGGCAAAATAAGCAGCCAGACATCCCCAAAAGATTGTCCTCAGGTCTTGCCTCCAGCTTAGTCCCAGGTCCCCTCCTGGATGCCTGTTAGCTCATATGCTCTAGAGCTGTTTTGTCTCATATGGTGGTCACCAGCCACACCCAGCACTTGCAATATTCAAAGTCTAAACTGAGCCTTGCCCAAAGTGTAAAATACACACCCGATTTTGAAGATTTAGTATGAGGTAAACATTAGTATCTCATTAATAATTTTTATATTGATTATATGTTGAAACTAATATTTTGGATAATTAGGTTAAAGTGTACTATTAAAATTTTTTTAAAAAGCTCTTGCAGATGATACTGATTTGCTGAAGGTGATTCAGCTAGTTGAGGTGATTAACCAAATACTGAGGTAGAAGTCCAGGTTCAGGTTAGGTGAAAAGGTCAACTCCGAGTAAGGAAGACAGTTTCTTACAACTATCCTTCACCTCTCTTGCAGGACAGGCAAGTAGGCACCTTCGTGAAATCTTTGTTTGGAACTCACACTTTCATTTCACCACTAGTCCCCCTTTAAAGTCTGTCAATTCATGGACCCAAGAAAACAACAGAGTAGAAATCTCTTGGGTCCCAGTTGTTTAGCGGGGAAACTGAGAAGGTTAGAATGGAGAGTAGGAAGCACCAACTTAGTTTACAAAGAAATGAGGTTCTTACACCACAAGTATTATCCTTATTTCAATCCCTAAGGTCAAAGCAACAAAGGTTTGAGCTGACTGCCTCCCAGTTCCCCACTATCTCTCGATCAGCCTTTAATACTCCTCTTGAACTGATTTTTAGTCATCTTTCTGGATGCACTGTTAGGGAGGGTACAGGGGAATAACTGCCAAGTCTGACGTACTGTTGTACATATAAGACTAAATCCCGATCCTCAATTTTCACCTGGGCCTGAGTGATCGAAAACAATCTCTACATGTCTCAGAAGACATCAACTTGCGCCCACGTCTACCGCTGCCCCCGCTATTCTAAAGACTCCGGCCGAGGAAAGTCATCAGCTCAGGCAAAGAGAGACACACTGCAGAGGACACACAGGCCACTTCAACAGGCGCCGTGCCCTTCCCTCTCCATATCGGAGCGGTTGTCTCCACCCCTCCCAACCGGAACTACAACCCCCGCGCTGCACGCCCGCACGAACCGCGTGACGCTCACGCCCGCCCCGCCTACCCGGACCTACTGGGCAGGCGCAGGGCGCGCGCAAGCTCGGCAAGCCGCCTGCTGAGGGTCTCGGGCCGTTGCAATCTGTTGCGCCGCCGCCCGCGGAAGCCGGCAGATCCGGGTCTTGTGGCTGAGAGTGACGTGGTCAGTCGAATCAAAACAGAGGAGGGGAGGAAGCAGCGGTCAGGAGCGGCGGCGGCGGCAGCGACGACTGGAGCAGCTGCAGCGTTCCGGAAGCTTCAGGCGGTCTTTCTGCCGAGGCTTGGTCCCGGCCCCCATCTTCCCCGCCCTATCGGTTGTTGTCTGGGCGGGTGAGTGTCTGCCCCTTCTCCCACCGCCGTTTGCCGGCCCACCTTCCCCTCACCCCGGTTTTTCCTGGTGGCTCCTCAGGCTCTGGCGGACTGCGGCGGCTGTGGCAGAGCGGGGCTGCTTCTCGGGCTCGGTGAGTCCCCGGCTGGGCTGGCGACTCTGCACCTGGAGAAGCCCGCTGCTGCCGAGCCCGCGTCCCCCGGCGAAGAGCGAGGCGGAGAGCCTGAAATTTGGCTTTCTCTGCAGGAAACCAGAGTCGGGACTTGGCAGGGGAAGTGGATGGTAGCCAGGGATGGTTTCATTTTTAGGGCAAGCAGTAAACTCGGGTGGAGGCGTATAATGGAGTAAAAAGAAGAGAGAGTCGTAGCTGGAAGGAAAACCCCACAAACCTTGAAATTCACACTATATCATTTACCTCTGTTCCTCAGCCTTTGCCGGATTTGATGAAGTCAGTAGGATACGTCCTTTGTTGTGATTAATGAGACTAGAAAGCTGCCGTCCAGAAAGCTGGAGCTTTTAGCCCTTACTGTGCTGTGAATTTGAAGGATTCCATTTTTTTTGTTTGAGTAAGTGGAACCAGAGCCGACAGTAAAGAGGTAGCACCCTTTATTGGAACAGATAAAGTGCGATAAACTGGTTACCAGAGTACCTGAAGTCTCATGTTGCCATTTAAAGCCAGTTTTCCAAAGTGGCTGTTTCTGTGTGTTTTTTTAGCCAAGATGATGTTTGTTAGCCGTAGAGAATCAGTAGGATGTTTTCAGTTGTCCTAGTTTGCAAAATCGAAGATGTGGCCTTACGAGAATGTCTTGGCTTTTTATAAAGTCGGATGAGCTCCCTGCACGTAATACCTGTGTTTAAAGAGATCTTCCAGTTTTTGTGTTACTGTCAGAAACCATTGGCAGCTGTATGTAGAATAACTTGGATGGCGTAAGACCTTTCAGACGTAGTCTCGAGACCCTTAGGAGGCGTTCTCGTTGCCCAGTCTATGGACCTTGCAGAAGGCTTGTGTTCCCTTCCACTTTAGATGACCGGCCACGCAGATTGCTCTAGTGTAGCCTGCTTCGAGCCCTGCCGCTCTCCGCACTTTTCCACCGCAAGAACGAGACCGGAAGAGCAGACCTCCCTTTTGTCCTAACTTAGTTTTAAAAAATAGAATGTTTTACCCCAGAGAACTCATTAATTGAGGTGTTTCTTTAGCAAACGGCAGGAAAGAAAAACAGAGCTATGTGCGAAATTGATTGTCACTTATCAAATCCAGGTCTTAGGAATTTAGACTACTCCCTTGAAGGGTATGTCCTTGTGTGGCATAACATGGACCTTTCCTAACAAATTTCTTCTTCCGTGTGTGCAACTGGGATCTTTTTTTCTTAACACCACAGTTGGAATTCAGCTGATTTACACACAAACGAAATTATGTTTTCTTGAAGTTCTTTTTTTTTTTTTTTACCTTTTATGCTAACGTATAACTGAATATTTTTGTTTATATGAAATAATTAGTGATAATTGGAGACAATGTTGATTAAAGCAGATAAGCAAAAAAAAAAGAAGAAAATAAGTCATCAATATTCTTGCCATCCAGAGATCACCAGAATGTCAGCAGTGGTTTTATATCCTTCCAAACTTTTTTGCATTTATGTATTTTATACAAAAGTGGTATCATACTGCATATGCTTTTCTGTAACCTGCTTTTCCACATAGTAGTACTTCATTTTTGAGTAACAGAGTTTAAATTTTTGCAGATAGGGACTTGTAGACCTTAACTTTTAGGGAATATTCACTGTATGTTTGCCACACCATAATGATTAAAATCGTGGTTCTAAAAGATTTCCTTTCAAATCTCTTATGATGCTATTGTAAGATTTATGGAATTAATATGCACTGTGTGACAAGGCTCTGCTTGTTTAACTCTTGAGAGAGCAGGCACAGAATAGCCTGAGATGACAATATGGAAGTTTAAAAAGTTTTTGTTCATTTAGTGATCTGATTCAGGTAAAGGTTTAGTTCTATTCCATAGCTGCTATATACTCCAAATACTGACCTGCTGTCCAGGCTTCTGGGAGTAAGATCCTAAAAGATTTTTCTTTACTTTACACACTTAATATTCTTTATTAACATTGAGTCTTGGATGTGTGCCCATTTAGTCCAGTGCTTTATCAGTGGTGCCAAAAGAGAAGAAAGTTTCCTCTTCACCTCAACATCAAAGGATAAGTACATACTACAAAGTATCCTAAACATGCTAATAATGTATTGGGGTCTGTTAGTCATAAACTTAGCTAAATTTGCCTTAAGTTACAGTGTTCAATATATATTCTAGATTTGTCCACTTCTTCCCATCCCTGCTGCTACCACCTTTGCCAGCTAACCATCTCTCACCTGGCTTACTGCAGCAACCTCCTGGTCTCCCTGCTTCCACTTTGGCTGTCCCCTTGCCACAGCCTAAGGGATCCTTTAAAATGTAAATCAGATTGTGTCACGCCTTTGTTGAAAAGCCTCTCATCACATTCGGAATGAAATCCAAACTCTTTACCAAGGTTTGCCAGGCAGTACATGTTTTGGCACTGCCTTCCTCTCTTATCTTGTATCCGAATGCCTAGATTAGTTCCCAGGAGCCTGGTCATGTCAGTTTCTTCCTGTGTCCAGGGGCAGTAGCATTGTCCCAGGAACTTGCCAGGCTTGTTCTTGCCTCAGGGCATTTGCACTTGCTGTACCCTGTGGCTTCCATCTTTTCCCAGATCTTCCCATGGCTGATGGAGATCTTTTCCCAGATCTTCCCATGGCTGATTCCATCGTGTCATTCAGGTCTCAGTTCAGCTGTTGTCCCTTCACGTAAATTGCCCCCACAATTATCTCACCGTTCTCTCTTATTTTCTTTATTCCATTGCTGTCTGGAATTTCCTTATTTTTTGTATTCTATCTCCTCTACTAGAAGTTAAACTCTGGGAAGATGGGGACCTTGTCTGTCCTTTTCACTGCAAAGTAAGTGCTCAATGCATGTTGGTTGAATGAATAAACATGAACACATCTGTATCACTCTTGAACGTACTATTTTAAACCAGTTCTTTCTATGGAAAAACCCTAATTTTCAGCTTCTTTTTGTAAGATTGTACCTTGATTCTCCAACTTCAATAGTTCTTGATGTTTGGGCCAGAGAACAGTCACATTCTACTTTAGACCTATAGAATTAATCCCTGGGAGGAATTGGTCCCAGGTATCTGAATTTTCAACAAGCCCTTTAGGTGATTTGAATGCGTGTCAAAGTTTGAGAATGTGTTAATATTTTATTGGCTTTTCTCTGGGAGATTTCTTCTTGCTTTATAGTAGTAATGATAGCTGTCATTTTGGGGAACACGCTGTGTCAGGTACTATGCTAAAAACTCTTAGCATGTTTTTCATTTAACTGTAGAGCATTCAGATGTAGGCATTCCAGCTCCCACTTTACAGATGAAAGAACTGAGACATAGTAAGTAGCAGAAAGTTGGATTTGATCCCATGTCTGTTTTCTTAATCATTGTACCCTACTGCCTCTGAACTACAGTGTTTAGAACTGTACACAGTACTTTGGTTTTGATAGGCCATGTTTTTGTTAAGGCCAAAGTAATGTTTTCTGTCCCGTTTCCAGTCGTGTCCTTAATGAAGTCCATTGTTCTGTTGGTCTTTTTGCCTGAGGTTGCATAGCTGTTAGATGACCTCAAGAAACATTCTGCAAAGGTCTTCTTGCTTTGTTGTATTGAATTTTCAGAGCCTACCAGGTTTAAAGTAAATTTGGAGTATTTTCTCCTTCCTATGCATTACCTTGCATTCCACACACCAGAAATCCATCTATCACTTTTTACCTGCTGGTATAGTCATTTGAATTCTTCCTACATTTTAAAAATTGATTTGGGTGTTTTAATATTTGGACAGCCATTGGATCATCATAAACTGAATAGATTTCTCACTGCAAGACCTCTTTCCAAATGAGTAAAAAAAAAAAATTTGAATTGATTGATACATTAATTTGGAGCTGTTAATCCAGAGAAATACCAGTTGTCTTTACTCTCTTCCTAGTCTTGAAGCCTAACTATGTTTATCTGTCGAAGCTCAGGTCATACATGACCTTTAGCAGAGCTCTATCCTAATCCACCTCAGGATTCTGTAAAGAGCCCTTTGTGGCTCCCATCACTTCACCTTCCATATTATCAGTAAATTGTCTGTGGCTCTCTGGCCTATTCGATTGGGAGGCCCATGAGGTCAGGGAGAACCAATTAAGCAATCTGTAGGCTTGCTAATGGAATAAATAAATGAAGAAAAATCACAACTTTACCTGTATCTGTAAAAAGCAGTACAATGCTAAAAGGAAGTACAGTATTTGTAATAATCTTTCCCCATATAATGTAATAAGACTTAGAACAAAAACTTCAGTAAGACACTAAATTGTCTAAATTGATAATTAATAGTGATATATTAGTATACGAGTTGTAAAGACTTTGAAGAAAATTAGACTCCCGACTGTTACATTGTGGCTTATATTAGGATTTTTTTTTTAATTAATTAATTTATTTATTTTTGGCTGTGTTGGGTCTTCGTTTCTGAGTGAGGGCTTTCTCTAGTTGCGGCGAGTGGGGGCCACTCTTCATCGCGGTGCGCGGGCCTCTCACTGTTACAGCCTCTGTTGTTGCGGAGCACAGGCTCCAGATGCGCAGGCTCAGTAGTTGTGACTCATGGGCCTAGTTGCTCCATGGCATGTGGGATCTTCCCAGACTAGGGCTCGAACCCGTGTCCCCTGCATTGGCAAGCAGATTCTCAACCACTGCGCCACCAGGGAAGCCCTAGGATTTTTTTAAGATTGTAAAACTCCTTAGACAAATACTACTACAGACTTGTGAGTAAAGGTATTCTTTTGGTGTGTGTTTATGTGCATATTCATATTTTGGCCTATACAAAAAGTGCTAATCATCTGAAATGGTTGGGCATATGTCAGTAGATCCTAACATAGGTAAAGAAAAGCTTGGGCACTTCAAAGGCATTTTAAAAGAGGGCTGAAAATTATTTGAGTCTGAAATTTAAAAAAAATTACCTGTCTGAATATCAATAACAATGGCATTTACAATTCATGGAGTATATATGCCAGCCTCTTTACTTTCTTTACATACTTCATGTTTAGCTTACACATCGGCCTTCCAAGTCAGATATTGTTACCCCTAATTTACACTGGAGGAAGCAGGCTCTGGTTAGGTAAGTTGCTCAAGGAAAAGCCACTGGAACTGTTGGGATTCAAACCCAATTTTCTTTGACCCAAAATTCATATACTTTATATTACAACAGTGTTGACCAGTCTTTTTGTCTTACAGAATCATGGAAGTTATAACAAGTAAACCTACTTGTTCTGGCTGTCAAAATATGCTATTAGAACTGTGATCATGAGTAGTTTTGTTCTATTTAAACCTAAATTGGATATGCATTTCTAGTAGTCCCTCTTTTTTTTTTTTTCTAAACATAAAACATGCTTGTTACTGAAAAGCTGCAAAGGATAGTAATATATAGTCAGCAACAAAGGCTATAATCCTGTCATTCAGAAGTCATCTCTGTACATGTATTTCCTTCCAGTCTTTTAAAATTCATCTTTGGTACAAATGAGATGTAATACATAAGCTTGTATTCTTTTTCAGGGGTTGTGGAGGGGGTTAACATAGGGAGCTCTTTACTGTGGCCTTAGAAAATTTCTAAACTTGATTTTAACTGGCTGCATTTTATAAGATGTTTTGAATAAACTGGTTTACTCGAAGTTTTCATTTTATGTTGGACATGAATGTAGTTTCCAGTTTTCACCATTATAAATAATGTTGTGGTGAACCATGGCTTTAAATAGTCAACCAACCAGTCTGATTATTTAAAAAGTCATAATTATGACATTTAAATGATTTGAAATGTGATTCAATCATAGTTCAGCAAGTATATATAGCATACGTATACGTGCAGTCCGGTAAAATTTACATGAGAGTTTTTAATAGAGGTTGCCTCTGAGGAGAAGAGAGTACCTTTTACTTTTGCTTTTTTTCCCCAACTTTCTGTATTTGAATTTTAAAATGTGATTGCTTTCAAAATTAAAAAAAATGTTTAACTCCTTGGAAAAGTGTATATTTTTCTATACTAAAACCAGTTTTTAGGTGTGTAGTAGGGCTTATATTTTGTTTATAACATTTTAAACTTCATTGGTTTTGTTTTGAAGAAAGTTACCTTCTTGTTGCTTATTTTCATATTGAATTTTCATTTCCTTTTAAATTTAGGTTAAGAACAGATGTGAGTCTCAGTTTTGTAAAAATACAGAATAAAGCTGGGTTTTGCTTGACTGCACTCTGACAAGTATTTCAGGTGCAGCATTTTCAAATTTTAACAGCTAATAAAGATGCTTCAAATCAAGTTATGGATATAGTAAGCATCTTCTTCGTAAACGAATACTTAGAGGACAGTGTTCTGGTTGCTATCTTGTTTTAGCTTATACTTTTAAAAAACAGTAATTTTTTTCAAATAGTATGTATTTTGTTGCTTTGTACTCTGGGCAAAGGTAATGTAGAAGAAACTGACTTGCTTGAAATTTAGAAGACTTTTTTTCCTGTGGTGCTTACTCAAGTTTCATTTTTTTTTTTAGTAACATTGCTTTCTTTATCACAGAGGTTCTAAGCAGTTTTCCTGTCATCATGAATGGCAGTGACGTGCATCTACGTGCAGATATGTCATCTAGGCTATAGCATGGGTGAGAGAAGCTGTGAGTTACCTGAGTTGGGAGAGCAGTAGCCATAACTCCTCTCTGCTTCCAAAAATCATATAGGCAAGGAAGTGAATGGGAGTGATACTGAGAAAAAGTCTTGATTCTGCTGTAGCTTATTTGAATGGTGTAAATCATTCACAGATTTGTAACATCACTTGTGATATACCTCAGAATTTCAGAACATACTAGTATTTTGTAATACAGCTATTGAAAGCTGGTTTTTTAACATTTGTAAGTAATTTATATCCACTATGACTTGGGGTCACAGAATATGGAATTTTTATATCATCTGTTGAATTTTTCTGTTTCTAACTTATAAAACACAGCCATTTTTCCTGAGTTTAAAAATTTTTATTCAGAATATGATTAAGTAGGGGCTTCCGGGGTGGCGCAGTGGTTGAGAGTCGGCCTGCCGATGCAGGGGACACGGGTTCTTTCCCTGGTCCAGGAAGATCTCATATGGTGCAGAGCGGCTGGGCCCGTGAGCCATGGCCGCTGAGCCTCAATGTCCCGAGCCTGTGCTCTGCAACAGGAGAGGCCCGCATACCACCAAAAAAAAAAAAAAAAAAAAAAAATGACTAAGTAGTACTCGAGTAGAAATTTCAGAAAATACTTTTAGAAGATGAAACTTTGGGTTAAAATATTGAATATAAACAAAAATGATTCAGTTGGAAAGTTTTCCTTTGTTTGACCATTTATAATAAATTTTACCCCTGGATCTTGAGAGAATCTATGAGATTGTTTAAGAGCAAATAACAGCTAGGGAAGGACAGGAAATTTGTAGGTGAGGGACCAAGGTTCAGAACAGAAGACTTCTTTCTTCCCTTTCACTTTATGCAGAAGAGTGATAGCTGAGCCCCAGGAGAATACAAACACCCCAAAGCAGTATACAGAGAACTTGGGCTGAAGGTTGAAGGTACATTTCAAATCTAAGGGCTTAAGAGTTATTGGCTCAGAGCATTTTACAGTTTATAAAGCACTCTTACAAATTCTCACTTGATGAACAACGCTTTAAAATAATAGTTTCAATTATCACTCTTGTTTTATAGATAATCTGAAGTCACAGGCTAATTTATCCATTTCTCTGTAGTGCCGTAACTTAAGTCATTTATCTGAGATATATTCTTTCTGCTATCCCATGCTGTTTTTAGCAAGTGTTGCCTAAGGTGATTCCTAGAATACAATCAAATACAGGTAAGGGAAAAAAGGGTCGCAGAGGAAAGTAAAGGTAATGTCTAAGATGTAAGAAAATAGGGTCACATTAATGGGGAATTTCCAGAAAAGTGGTGGCAGCCCTGGGGTGGACCTTTAACAGAGTCCTGTTCTGCAGAGACATCAAGGAATTGAGGTGAGTAAATTCTAAATAATCTTGAAGAGTTCAGCTTTTAATAAAAATGGGATAGAAATTAAGTTAGTGAAGTAGTTCTCCTTTTGATCTTTCTCCAGAGAGATTATCACAGAAGTCATTTGTCTGTGACATTTATTTTGGCCATTAATTATGTACTGGTGTGTGATTACATCATTATATGAATGAATTATAATTAATAATTAACTTGACTGCAAGCTCTTGGAGGTGGGGCATGCCTTTTATTTCTTCTGTATCCTCCTCTGAACTCTTCTGCTAGTTACCTAGTCCCCTGGGGACTTGTTAGATACATCCTTTTCAGGAAAGGAGAAATGAGAGAAGACATGGGTTTGAAGCCCACCTCTACTGTGTGACTTTGGGTAAGTCACTGACACCCTCTGGGCCTCAGTTCTTTCCTCTTTAAATGAGTGGATGAGAACTGGTGCATCCCCAGAGTTTTAAGTAACACTTGTAAAGTTTTGGTTTGTTGAATATAAATAAAGACTTAGCATCCTCTAATCTGTACCTTATCTATACAGTGATATCTTGTACAGGCCTCCTGGTCATACTGACCTTGTTTCTTCTATAAATTCCCATTCCCATTCTATGAAAAATGAACATTTTGTTGTCATTCTTTCTAGCCTGCTCCAGTCTCTTCCTTTGGAATAGTATGCCCCCTGAAAGATGTATCTATAAGTTTTTTGTTATCCTGTAAAAATGTTTTATGGTATGTTTTTCAGAGGTGGTTTTTATTGTAGTTTTCTCTTGTAAATAGCTAATTCTAGATGGGCCTGTTGACTTGAAAAAAATGTACAACATAAGAGCTGTGAGTTTAGTTTATTCAGTGTCTTACTGAGGACTATAGCATGGGAGACAGCCTCTCAGGTAGCTCTGAGGAACCGTTTCAACAAGGTAAGGGAGAAGCTAGTGGGTGTGTGTGTGTGTTTATATATATATATATATATATATATATATATATGCAGTCAAGTGAAAGGTTACTGCTAGTCGCAAGGATCAGATATCTCAATTTTAGTGCTTTTCTGTGCATGGGAAGATGCAAGAATCTGGGTTCATTGGAATTCTTCCTTAGATATGCATTTTTGACTATCTAGGGGCCCATAAATCCAAAACACAGAATGCTCATCCTAAATTCTTTCAGTGTGTACTTATAGGTCAGCAGTGGTTGTGGCTAATGATTTGATCCTTATAGAACTGGAATGATAGGCAACATTTGTTTACAAACAATATATGGTCACCCTATTGGATCAATTTAAGAGCATTATAAGGAATTTGTAAGTGTAATTGCTTGGCTATTAATGTGAATTTTAAAAATTTGTTATGATAGGGACTTCCCTGGTGGCACAGTGGTTAAGAATCCACCTGCCAATGCAGGGGACACGGGTTCGAGCCCTGGTCCAGGAAGATCCCACATGCCATGGAGCAACTAAGCCATGTGCCACAACTGCTGAGCCTGCACTGTAGAGCCCACGAGCCACAACTACTGAGCCCACGCGCCACAAGTACTGAAGCCTGCGTGCCTAGAGCCTGTGCTCCACAGCAAGAGAATCCACCGCAGTGAGAAGCACGTGCACTGCAACGAAGAGTAGCCCCTGTTTGCTGCAGCTAGAGAAAGCCTGCGTGCAGCAACAAAGACCCAAAGCAGCTTAAAAAAATAAATAAATAAATAAAAATTTGTCATGATAGAATTCAAGAAGTCTTAACTCCTAAGCATAGAGAATTATGGTATTTAAGGTACATAATGGTGTTTATTTCAACATTTAAATTTTTTAAATGACTTTAACTTCCCAGGCATAGCTTTAGCGGTTTTTAACAAATAAGCAGTTGACTGATTTGAATTTGAGTCTGCATCCTTTCCTTGCCCTCTCCCCATCAGAGAATCAGAGATGCAAATGTAGTTTAAGAGAAAAGTATGTCACTAATAAGTATTAGGAAGTTAGTTGATGGTTATCTCATTTCTATACTGCTCTAAAGTTGTGTTTATAAGAGTGAAACAAGTATAACTAGCATGATTGGTCATATGTGACAGATGTGGAATGAGTCTTGGTCAGGAATTTACATTGTGGCTTTCTGTCCAAGATCTGGCTCATACTGGATGGATGTGTGATCATGGTCAAATTGCTAGCTTATCGAAACCTATTGTTAAGATATGAAAGTAGTTAGATAGCTACAGGCTATGGCTATGTTTGATTGAGGTCCATTTCTGTTAAAAAGAATAAAGCAAATGAATATGTTACAAAGAAGTATTGGATATGAGTGAATTTGAACACCTTATTGCATTGAGATGTTGAGTCATTTGATAAAAGTAATCCCAACAACTAATTACAGCATGTTAGTACATAGTACAGTAATGATAGTTTACTGAAATTGATAGGCAAATATTTTGTTCTCCCTGTTTAATATGAAAGGTAGCCAGAGTTTTGGGATAGCTCTGCTCATTTGGTTAAGTTTTCTAATTGGCTACTGGGTAAAAACTTGGGATCAGAAAGCTATTTATAGAAAAAATATATTTTTTAGAGGTGAGTAATTACCCCTTTGATATAATTGGGAATAAGGTTAAAAATAGACAGCAAACTCAAGTATAGTCTCCCTGAATGTCTGGGGGGCAGTTCCAGCAATTTCTGGCACATATATTTCACTTTCTTGGTTTTATAACTTTGGAGCTTTAATCAATAGCACTGACGCTTTTTAGATAAACATGCATAGAATGCTTCTTCAGAGTTCCCCATTTCACTGACTAGCATCTCTATTTTCTGTCTTATAAAAACAAATTGTATGCATTCTAAATTATTACTCTGTATTTTGCCCTTGCTCTGGGTTTTTAATTTTTATTATTTTTTAAGATTTTTGTTTTTGATGTGGACTATTTTTAAAGTCTTTATTAAATTTTGTTACAATATTGCTTCTGTTTCATGCTTTGGTTTTTTTCCCCTGAGGCATGTGGGATTGTAGCTCCCCGACCAGTGATCGAACCCACACCACCCCCTGCACTGGAAGGCGAAGTCCTAACCACTGCATCACCAGGGAAGTCCCTGTTTTTAATTTTTAAATGGGAAGAGTTTTGATACTGTTCTTGATCACTGTAAAGATTTGGCTATTTTGAAGAGTGATTTTATCATAAATCACCTTTTTAAAATTACGGTAGAAAGATAGTTTTCATCCTCTGACCTTGAGTTAGGTTTGGTTATCCCTACTTTCTCAAGAAGAGCCCTATGTTTGCGTGGGGAGGAAGAAGAGTTTTTGTGGGGAGGAAGAAGAGTTTTTGTTTTGTTTGTCTATAAAAATGTATTTCTAAAAAACTTAGGTATGTTTGAAATTTTTGGTACTAAAAGGTAGAATAGTATGCATCCGTATGTACCCATCAACTGGCTTCAACAATTATTCAGCTTATGGCTGTTTTATTTCATCCATACCACCCCCTTTGGACGATGATTTTCAACTGGATTCCAGGCATAAAATCTCTTTTAACTGGAAATACATAGTGAGATCTCTCAGAGATAATGACTCTTTTCAGATGTGTCAGTTGACTTTGTAGTTATGTTAAAAAAAATTAGTAATTCCTAAATGACATTTAATCCAGTCAGTGTTCAAAGTTCCTGGTTGTTTCATAATTGTCCTTTTGCTAGGTTAGTTTGAATCAGCATTCAGACAAGGTCTCTACGTGGCATTTGATTGTTATAATCTCTTAAATTTCTTCAACTGTAAGCGTATCCCTGCCATCTCTTAAAAGTTTTGTCTAGGGCTTCCCTGGTGGTGCAGTGGTTGGGAGTCCGCCTGCCGATGCAGGGGACGCAGGTTCGTGCCCCGGTCCGGGAAGATCCCACGTGCCGCGGAGCGGGTGGGCCCGTGAGCCGTGGCCGCTGGGCCTGCGCGTCCGGAGCCTGTGCTTCGCAACGGGAGAGGCCACAACAGTGAGAGGCCCGCATATCACAAAAAAAAAAAAAAAAAAAAAAAAAGAAGTTTTGTCTATTTACTTTTTACCACTATTTATTGAAAAATCTGAGTTAGTTTTCCTTAGTTTTGCTGCATCCAGCATTTTTCCTGATTTACAAGAGTTAATATATAATCATTATATGATATTGAAAGATAAAATATACAAAATGAAAACTAAAATCCTGTCACCCAGAGATACCTCAATGATAGTTTTGGTATGTTTTCTTTCAACTTTTTTGAGTGTGGTTTTTTTTGTGCTTTTTAAATATGCGCATGTGCTTTGCTTATTTTTATATCCTATTTAATATACTTTTGTGTTGTGTTTATTTCCCCATGTCATTATGGAGGAAAATGAAACATTTGGCTGCATAATACTTCACAGTATGTGTCATAATTTAAATATTTCCTTTTAGCCAGAAATTTAGATTGTCCCAATTTTTCACTATGATAAAGCTATGATAACCATGTTAGTACATAAATCTTTGTATTTCAGATTTTTAAAAATTTTTAAATTTTTGGTCGTGCCACACAGCATGCGGGATCTTAGTTCCCTGACCAGGGATCCATCCCGCACCCGCTGCAGTGGAAGTGTGAGTCTTAACCACTGGACTGCCAGGGAAGTCCCTTAGACTTTTTTTAAATGATAGAACCTTAGAAGTGGAACTATTCACAGGACATGAACATTTTTTGACTTCTGGATTCGTATTGCCATAAAAGTTATAGCTTGTAATCTCAAATGCAGTCTCCACTTTAAGAATCTGTTTGTATATGCTCCATGTTATTAAGATGTCTTTGCTTGTCGTATTAATAGAATGTGGTTTTTTAAAAATTCTTTGGCTCTTTTAATTATATTTGAGAATTTTTTTATGCACACATTTTTATGTTGTAAGTTTGTTGATATTTTTCATTGTGTGTATCTTTAGGAAATTCTTCCACTAGAGGTCATAAATATTCACCTAAATTGTCTTCTGGAATCACTGATGGGTGTTTTTTCCTTCTTAATTGCTAGCAGATTTTCATAGGGACCATTTATTAAAATGTTGATCCCGTCCTCATTTATTTGTAATTCAAGTTTTGATATATAAATATATATATGGTTGGTATGTTCAGAAAATTCGAGAAAAAAGAATTGATTTCCTATTTACTGGGTTGTAATATTATCTCTTATCTCTCTCCTCCCTCCACCTTCTTTTTTCTGCCTTCCAGCTAAGTATGTATCCAGCTGTCTTTGATTCTGAATGTGCCTTGGGAAAAAACCTGAAAGAAAACTAGTCTCATCTTCATCTGTTTTATTTTCCTTGTTTTATGTGTATTTTTTAAATGAATTTTAATATGAATTCCCATTTGCTTTTATTTAAAACTCAATTTACCAAACATTACCAAAACATTATACCAACATTAGTAGTTTGTGATATATACTCTGTTGTTTCAGTATTTTGATTCTCTTAATTGTTAAAGCTTCCACCAGAGAATGAGTAGAGGAAGGGAAAGGTAAAACATTGAAAACTGATTTTACAAAGAATGATTACCCAGATTTAGGGCAAAGGTTGACTTTAGAGGTATCCATTGTATGGTCTGTTTATATACTTGGTCATTTCTCACTGATAATGGGATTTGGTTTATTTTGTAACACATTCACTTACAGAGTTTAGAATACCTTTTTTTATATATTAATTCTAACCAAGAAATTCAGTGATTATGGAAGGTCAAATAGAGGGTTAAAATAATTTAGCATGTTCAGTTCAAGAGAAAAATTGAAATGTACTTATTTGTCCCTAGAGCTAATGCTTCTGGTATGGGAAGAACAAGACGCTTACTCTAAGGTTATTCTTTTTAAAAGTTAATATTTTTTGAGTAATTCAGAAGACACAAAGCAGTATATAGTGAAAAGTTTCTTTACTACTTCTGTCCCCTAAATGCTTAGGCCCTCTTTGAGAGGCAACCAGTTATATAATTATTTTTTAATACTAAATTCTTATGGTTTTAAACCATTTGCAAGCATCCATAGAAGAAAATTTATCTGTGAATTACTAATGCAAGGAAGTTCGGCATCAATCTTTAGTATTTATTTTGGATAGAATCTTTTGTTTACATGTATATGTAAATGTTTACATATGCGTACAAATTTATGTGCCCATATGTAAATATGTGATTTGATTTAAAAAGTAAAATATAGAAAAGTAGGAAAAGAAGAAGAAAAAACATCTGATAACCTTAACAGAATCAAGTATAATCAATTTAATGTAGAATACTTCTTCCCTAGGTTTAAGTTCTAGACACACAGTAATTTTACATACTTTTTTCCCATAACTACAAGAATTTCACATTGAGCCTACTGGGTTTCTGACTCATTTCTTATGAGGGATATGAATTTCTTAGTTATATTGCTCTTGGAAGCTGGAGCAGGGAACTAACCCTTATTGAAGACAAGAGGATATGAGAGGTTGGCAAGAGTAGGGAGGTTAAATAAGGGTACATATTTTTATAATTCAACCTTGAGAAAAATAAAGGAAAAATCAAGCTGCAGTATTTCTGGGTTCTTAGAACTGATTGCTCTTCTTGTTTTGATTTTTTTTTTTTTTTTTTTTTTTTTTTTTTTTTTTTTTTTTTTTAGGGAGGATTGGATCTGAGATGTGTAGAGGATAAGCTGACATTTTATTGTTTTGAATGCTTGTGTGGAAAAACAAAAATGCCTAATACACAGCACTCTGCCTCTAATCAAAATTAATTTATAAACTTTTTGGTAGAATTTCTTTGAGGGCGATCCCCTAAAGTTTCTGGAAAACAACGAATGTTTGTGGAATTAATAGTACCTTACCCAGGACTTGGCGGTTCAGTGGTTAAGTCTCCACGCTTCCACTGCAGAGGGCGCAGGTTCGATCCCTGGTTGGCGAACTACGATCCTGCATCCTATGCGGCATGGCTAAAACAAAAAACAAAAAAACAAAAATAGTACATTACCCAGTATTACTAACTTAAGTAAAATGTCAGTGCTGATCTTTTTTTTTTTTTTGCGTGCTGTGCTGCACGTGGGATCTTAGTTCCCCAAACTGGTGCCCCCTGCATTGGAAGTGCAAACTCTTAACCACTGGACCACCAGGGAATTCCTAATCTATTTCTTTTTATCATTTATAAGGACTTTCCTAGGATCACCTGGAAGTAGTGGTAGTCTGTTTTGTCTCCTCTGCTTTGTAGGCTTTTCTTGGTTTTTTTTGTTGTTGTTGTTTTGTTTTTTTAATGTCCTTGACAGTTTTGAGGTGTATTGGTTAGATATTTTGTAGAATTCCCCTCAGTTTGGGTTTGGTTTTTCTCATGATGAGATTTGGTATTATGGTTTGGGGGAAGAATACCACAGAGGTGAAATGCCCTTCTCATCACATCATGTCAAAGGGTATGTGATATCAACATGACATATTAACATGATGTTTGCCTTGATCTTTTGGTTAAGATAGAGTTTGCTAGGTTTCTCTACTATAAAGTTACCTTCTCCTTCTGAATTCTATTCTTTAGAAGTGAGTTACTAAGTCTAGTCCACGTTCAAGGGTGAGTGAGGGTTAAGCTTCACCTCCTAGAGGGTGATAAATCTACTAATATTAATTGGAATTCTATAAGGAAGATTTGTCCCTTTCGCTCCTGCTTTCCCCTCCCTCTGTGGGAGTATTTTGAAGCAAACCACAGATAACACACATCATTAATAACGTATTTATAGTTCTTGATACATATTGCCAAATCCCTGAAGGGTTGTAGATGTTAACTGTAGGACTAGCAATGTATGACTGAATTTTCATGGTACTTTTTTGGTGTTTTTCTTTTAGGTGAAAGGTTACATTTTTTTTTAGAAGTGAATTTTTTAAAAAATTTATTCATTTTTGTCTGCTCTGGGTCTTCACTGAGGCGCACAGGCTCTTTGTTGTGGTGAGCAGACTTCTCTAGTTGTGGCACACGGGCTCTGGAGTACATGGGCATAGTAGTTGTGGCTCGTGGGCTTAGTTGCGGTATGGTGTCTTAGTTCCCTGACCAGGGATCGAACCTGGGCCCCTTGCATGGGGAGCATGGAATCTTAACCACTGGACTGGACCACCAGGGGAGCCCCAAAAGTTTACATTTTAATTTGCATTTATTTGATTTACTTAGGGTGACCTTTTAAAATGTTTGTTAATTAGCTGTAGCACCTCTTTTTTTTTTTTCCCCCTCTCACTGCCGGGGCCTCTCCCACCGCAGAGCACAGGCTCCGGATGCACAAGCTCAAGCTCAGCGGCCATGGCTCACAGGCCCAGCCGCTTCGCGGCATGTGGGATCTTCCCGGACTGGGGCACGAACCCATGTCCCCTGCATCGGCAGGCAGACTCTCAACCACTGTGCCACCAGGGAAGCCCCTGTAGCACCTCTTTTGGGAATTATCTTTTCCGTTGGTCTTTACCTATTTTAAATATTTTTTAGAGACTTTCTTGGCTATTTTAACACTTTTGTCTCTTAGACTTAATTATTTACTTACCATTTTCCTTACTGGCCCTTCTTTTTTTTTTTTTTTTTTTTTTTTTTGCGGTACGCGGGCCTCTCACTGTTGTGGCCTCTCCCATTGCAGAGCACAGGCTCCGGACGTGAAGGCTTAGTGGCCATGGCTCACAGGCCCAGCTGCTTCGCGGCATGTGGGATCTTCCCGGACCGGGGCATGAACCCGTGTCCCCTGCATCGGCAGGCGGACTCTCAACCACTGCACCACTAGGGAAGCCCGGCCCTTCATTTTTAATCATCTTCAGGGTTTTGTCTTTTATTCAGATCTCATGACCACATCATTCATGGTCCTGTTGTATTCTTTTAAAATTTTTGTTTTGTTTATGTTTTTTGTGTAGTACGCGGACCTCTCACTGTTGTGGCCTCTCCCGTTGTGGAGCACAGGCTCCGGATGCACAGGCCCAGCGGCCATGGCTCACGAGCCCAGCCGCTCCGCGGCATGTGGGATCTTCCCGGACCGGGGCACGAACCCGTGTCCCCTGCATCGGCAGGCGGATTCTCAACCACTGCGCCACCAGGGAAGCCCTCTTTTAAAATTTTTATATCTTTCTGTTATATTTACCTACGTATATAATAAGGAAATTTGCTAGCTATTGGTAAAGCAAGAAGTAAACAAGTAAGGCTCTTTTAGGTAAAAGTCATGTAATGGTAGTTCCATTCCAAATTAATGTGAGAACTATTGTGGGTTAATCTAGCATAATCTAGCAATAATCTAGGATTATTAGCTTTAAAAATTCATGACCGAGTCTCCCAAGCATTTTATGTTAAAAGTACTTTTAAAATATTTACTATTTTGCAGTGTGTTACAAAAAAACCATTTCAGGGCTTCCCTGGTGGCGCAGTGGTTGAGAATCCGCCTGCCGATGCAGGGGACACGGGTTCGTGTCCCGGTCCAAGAAGATCCCACATGCCGCCGAGCGGCTGGGCCCGTGAGCCATGGCCGCTGAGCCTGTGCGTCCGGAGCCTGTGCCCGGCAATGGGAGAGGCCACAACAGTGAGAGGCCCACCTAGCACCAAAAAAAAAAAAAAAAAAAAAAAAAAAAAACCATTTCAACCCATTAGAAAATTACTTTTATAATTTTGAAACCTATGTTGACATTATATTTTGGGAATTTTTGTTACCCCTAGGTATTCGTAAAATACTTTCTTTTAAGAAAGAATAATTTATTTTAAAAAAGAAACTTAGGAGATAACAGCTTCTTACAAAGATGTATCCCAAACCAAATATTTACTTCTGTAAGAAGAACCAAGATGAACTTGCACACACACATACAAATGTATTAATGCTTTCCCTCCTAAATCTTTAATGCCTGGAAGACTTCTTTTTTTAACTTCATGTTAGTGCTTAACACCTATGGCAACAACAAATAGCTCTAAAATAAAAGCTGAAGTAAAATTGTCAAAAGAAAAGTCCAGGGTTTATGTTTATCCTTCAGTTCTAGCTTGTCCTTGGGAGAAGTTAGTAAGTTAAAGCATTAAAGAAAATGAAAATACTCTCCAGTTAATATTTCACATTGTCATTGGGTATTATTTCCAGTTGCTCTCTTGTGATTTTAGATCTATTTTTCTGTGATTTGCAGCTCTGTTAACTTTTTAGCTAATAGTCTGATAGATATTTAAATAGAAAAATTTGTCAAAATAGACCCTTATAAATCTGGCTTTGGAGCCATCTAGAAGAAAGGGAAACAAATAATGTATAACAAGTTCTCAATCTTACTATGACATAATGGACTAATAATAATATAAAGAGCTCCTAAAATCAACTAGACAAAAAAAGAGTTTGAAAAAGAAGACATATAGATGCCAATAAACTTGAAAAGATGTACAGCCTCATTAGATAGAAAATAAAAGCAATGAGACATATTTTGGGGGTCTGACGTTCTGGCAAAAATTTTTTTTAACGTTATAGCCATACATTATTGTACTATTAGTGATAGTAATGTATGTAATTACTATGCTATGCAATTAGTGATATGTACTATGTGCTATTGATAGAATTAAAATTGGTAAAGGCCTTTTGTGAATGCCCTTGGACCTAGAGATTTCATTTTTTTGTACTTAGTCCTACAAAAATATGGGCACAAAGATGTTTGTTGCAACATTATGTTAACAAAAATGTTGGAAAGGCCCTAAGTTATCTCTACTAAAGGAATGCTAAAATTGTATGTTTGTGTTTTGGACTGTTATGTAACCATTAAAAGGAATGAAGTAGAGCTTTATATATTGGAAGGTCTCCAAGACTTTTTATGTTATAAAAAAGCAAGTTGCAGAACATGTATAGTAAGATCTCATAAAACCTACCAAAATGATGGGTATAAATACATATAAAAAGACCTGAAAGTATTCACACCTGGCTGTTAACTATGGTACCTCTTGGGAAAGGGAGTAGAATTGGGGAGAGAGGAATGGGAAGGTTGGCATTCGTCATTTTACTCTCTGTGCTTCTAGGGGTACCACTGATACTCAATATAACTGGTAATGTTGCTGTTTTACAAATATTTGCTACTAAGAATATTTGGCCTAATCAAGAACCACTTTTGAGAAGTTTATTTCCCAAGGAATCAATCCTGTATGTAATAAGCATGCAGTTCCATGGCATAATCCTAGAAAACACAGTAGTAGAACTACAGTATCTACTTTTCCACTTTTTCCAAAGTTATAAACAGGCAGTTAAGTTTGACTCCCCAAAGATGAAATAAGGTAGGTTAAACCTACCCAGCATGAGCTGGAGAGTTTAAGGTTCTACCGGCAGATAATAAATTGGTTAACAGCACTGGAAAATTCCTTCAGCACATACAGAAACAGGATGACTCAACTGACTTATTACAGCTGAACTCTACCAGGAAAGTTTTGTTAGTTGTAGTTGAAGGAAGAAATAACCTGGATCTGAGGGATATGAGGAATTAATTGCATTTGCCCTCCCAAGATACAGAATGGATTATTTTACTGCTTTCCTGTGCTAAGAGTTGTTTAGGAGTGGATGGTTTGAGAGCTTTAGATGTATTTTGTCCTTTATGCTGCATACTGTAAACTCTTGCTTAATCTACTCCCAGAGTCAGATTGCTATGACAAATATTCATTATACTGGGAAAATACTGATAAGTTAAATACTTATTATGGTAAATCTTAAAATAGAAAAAAGTAGAAATGTATAAAAGCTCTCCAGTACCTGTCACTCAACTTCAATAATTATCAATTCATGGCCAGTTTTATTTCTTCTATGCCCATATTTACTTCCCTCTCTCCTCTCCAGGATTATTTTGAACTTTTTCAGTGCACTATTCTTATTTTTATGACTTAGGCCTTTTGTGACCAATTGGAGTAAAGCTGGTTGTCTTCAAGTGTCAGACCCACGTCTTTGACATTATTTAGCATTGTTCTCACATTAGGGATATATATCGAGGAGGTGAGTAACTCCTCTGAAACATGAAAAGCAAAAGCATTGTTTTAAGTTACTTTCTATCAAAAGCCTCTTCTAGGGTTTCCCTGGTGGTGCAGTGGTTGAGAGTCCGCCTGCCAATGCAGGGGACGCGGGTTCGGGCCCCGGTCCGGGAAGATCCCACGTGCCGCGGAGCGGCTGGGCTCGTGAGCCATGGCCGCTGGGCCTGTGCGTCTGGAGCCTGTGCTCCGCGGCGGGAGAGGCCACAGCAGTGAGAGGCCCGCGTACCACACACACACACACACACACACGCACGCGCACACAAAATAAAGCCTCTTCTAGGCTGATTTACGAGAATTCTGACTCAGTAACCCAGTTTTGTCTTACTCAGGATAGAGCAGTTTCTTAATGTCTCTGGACACCAAGGGATTTAAATGTGGGGTGGGATTGGGTGAGTTTTTTGCTCTAGTGCTTAGCTGGTGATGTGCATTGACACTTGCTCTGAGGTCCTAGCCAAAAGAGGACTTTCCGTTCTGTTTTTTTAAAAAGTAATTTTAAAGTAGAAACTATTAACTGAAAACTGTATAGTACGTAAAATAGCTCAAGTTTACATGCAGAAAGTTCCACAGAAGCATACCACTATTGAGCAATGTCCTGTTTATAAATGCGTTTTCTCATTTTACTGGAGACTAATTAAGACCAACAGATACTTTAAATTCTAGCTGATATACATGTTCCTGGCATATATAGATAAAGAGAAAATAAACATTGTTCAAAATTCAAAAATATTTATTCATTGCTATGGCTTAAGCAATGAGGGAGGTGTTTAGAGACAGAGTGATGACTAAAATAGGTTCCTGCCTCCAAGCTGTGTTTTTTTTTTTGGGGGGGGTGGTTGTGGTGGAATCTAATTTTGTAAGTCAAATGGATTAAAAAGAGACTAAAACAGCTGTTTTACAATTTTTATGGGTGATAAAAAGAAGTCTCCTTTTATAAAAGTCGGTTTGTTAGTACTTTGCATTTCTGTGTTCAGGGGCTGTAGAACTGGATAGACATTGGGCATTTTAGTACTTGAATTTTATTTTTAAAAAACTTAGGACTGTATCTTTTAATTTCAACCAACATCTTATTGGCTTGGCAAGGCATTGAGAGGGAGGAAGGACCAGTATTTGTAAGTGGACACCTGCATATGTCCACACCCAGCACAGTCTGAGCCTTTGTTTCCTTATGGACAGTTTGAAAAAACAATTGAGAAAGACTTTCAGGGGTGAACTTAATCTACATATAAGAGTAGATTATATATTTTTTCAGGGTTTTCTGTGTTGGATATGTACAGTCAGTTGTCTAACATGAAGGCTAATCAATTTTTAAAAAGTGTGGACACAGAGTGGCCTCAGACAAAACTGTGAAGTAGTCAGAGTTTGTGTTTGGTATTTCCTACCTTCTGGAGAGTAAAACTCTTCAGCTTAGGTTGCCTGCAACTCCGCTTCCTTCCCCTTCCAATCCCACCTGCCCTTAACTCAAGCAAAAAGATATTAAATGGGAAGTAGGATTTCCCTGACTGTTCTGCAACTAGATTTCACCTCAGTGTATCTTGGATGTTTCCCCAAATCATCACATAGAAATTTGACTCATTCTTTTCAACAGCTGTATAGGATTTCAGGTACTCATACTATTATTTATTTAATTAGAGCTACATAAATAACACTTAGAATTACCATTTTTGGCTCTTATAAAAAGTGTTTCAGTGACCATTCTTATACAAAAATTTTGCATGCTTATTTGGATATGGATATCTAAGTTATCTACATAAATTTTCCAATTTTCTGATAAAAGTGATGTTTAGATTTGTACTTCTTCCATTTTGTATTTGCTTATTGGCTCTGTTTTCCTGTGAACATGCTCTTTGCTCCTTATTTTGTTAGATTGCAGTTTTCATATTGATTTTTCAGTTATCTGTAAATTAAGGAAATTAACCCTGATATGTGTTGAAGTTTTTTTTTTTTTTTTTAAGTTCTTTGTTGTTTTATTTTACAGTATATTTTTGGCTTATAGAAACTGGATATCATTTTTGGCTGTCAAAATTATTGATCCTTTATAGGTTCTTGGATTTATGTTCTTCTACATGTATCCCAGTGGCCTTCTTGTAGTTATACATTTGTGACTTTTTAAATTAAATTTTTTCCATATTTTAAAAGTTTCAATATATAAGTACATAGTCATTATAAGCAGTGTTTAAAAATTGACAAAATGAATGACTGTCCCCCAAATTATATTCCCTCCCCCAGAGCTAACCACTCATTAATTTTTTTTTTTGGCGGTACACGGGCCTCTCGCTGTTGTGGCCTCTCCCTTCGCGGAGCACAGGCTCCGGACGTGCAGGCCCAGCGGCCATGGCTGACAGGCCCAGCCGCTTCGCGGCATGTGGGATCTTCCCGGAGCGGGGCACGAACCCGTATCCCCTGTATCAGCAGGCGGACTCGCAACCACTGCACCACCAGGGAAGGCCCCACTCATTAAGTTTGATGTATTTTCTTCCAGTCCTTTTGTATGCATCATACTTTAATTTAAAAAAATAGACAACTATTCCACCATTTCTGAATAGTTCATGGTTTAAGATGGCACCTTCATCATATTCTAAATTCTAAATAGTCCATGGTTTAAAATAGCACCATTTTAGAAACATAGCTGAAGATTTTAGCTCTGATTTTTACTAAGAAATTTCAGACAGTAAACTAGGACATTTTTCAGAGTGACAATATGTATAAAATCAAACCTTTGGATATGTAATCTCTCACAGAAAACTATATTTCAGATTATTACACCTGTGCCATATGTACAACATAGTAGTGCTTTGAAGTTCCTGTTTTCTGGAATAAATGACTTTAATTTTCTTGTCCATAAATAACAAATAAGTAATTCTTGCTTAAAAGATTCAAATAACAAAGGAACATATAATGATTCCATTTATATGAATTGTTTGTAATAGGCAAATTCATGGAGACAGAAAGCAGGATAGTGGTTTACTAGGGCTGGGAGGAAGAGAGGGAAGTGAGGAGTGATTGCTAATTGGGTATAGGTCTTGTTTTGGAGTGATGAAATGTTCTAAAATTGTGGTGATGGTTGCACAGTTCTGTGAATATACTAAATATTGAATAGTACACTTTCAGTGTCTGAACTGTATAGTATGTGATTTATCTCAAAGAAGTTGTTATAAAAAATAAATCTAAGTAAGACATATGTATATAGATATAACAATAGTAAATATTTGAAGATTAACTTTTATAAATATTCTAAAAATAAATAACCAAAAACAGCACCTTTACACATTCTACATTCTGGTAAAATCATGGGGTCAGTTTGTCAGCATTCTTTTCTGATCCATTGCTCTAGTTGACTATTTCTGTGTGTGGCCTCATTTTAAAAAATCACTCATACATCTAGAATTTGTTTTGGTATAAGGAATGAGGGTAAGGAGTCAGCTTTCCCCAATACCATTTATGGAATAACTTGTCTCCCCCCCCCCCCCGCCCCAGGGATTTGATATGCTCTCCTCAGCCTATAAATTTCTATAATGGATGTCATCGTCACTGACCTATTGAAGGAGCATTTTGACTAGGCTCCCTATGTTGACTTTAGCTTCTTTACTGTCAGTTTTCCATAGTGCAACCAGGGTGATCTTTTAAAAACACACAGGCGTTAAACCTTATGGACTTCACATTGATCTTTGGATGAGGCCCTAATCTTGAACATCCCTGGAAAGCTCTGTGTGGCCTGGCCTATTGACCTCTCTGGTGTCATTTCAGACCACTCTTCTTGTTGTCTGGATTGCTATCTGAATTCCAGCACGTTGCGGCTTTCTTTCAGTTCCTTCATCAGGTTATACTCTTACTCACTACAGGGTCTTGCACTGCTCTTTACTTTGTGTCTAGAATGCCTCCAGCCCTAGATCGCCATACCTTCCACTTCCACCTCACCCTGTTGTATTCCAGTGCATCCTTCCACTTTCATCTCAGCATTAACTTATTTAGTAAAATCTTCCTAACTCCCTAGATAAATTTAGAACCTGTATATACTCTATAGGCACCTTTTATCTTTTTTTTTTAAGTAACAGCTTTATTGAGATATTCACATACCACACAGTGCACCGTTTAAAGTGTACAGTGGTTTTTAGTACATTCATGGAGTTGTGTGACCATCAACCATAATCAATTTTAGAACATTTTCTTCACTCGAGAAGAAAGCCTGTACCAATTAGCAGTCACTCCGCATTTCTCCTCAAGCCCCTCAGTCCTGGACAACCACAAAGTTTTTTTTTTAAGTGTGATAAAACATACATAAATTTCACCATTTTAACCATTTTTTAAAGTCTGTAATTTAGTGGCTTTACATTCACAGCATTGTACAACTATCTCCACTGTTTCTAAAACTTTATCACACCAAACTCTTAAGTTATTACTTGTTAAGCAATAACTCCCCATTCTGCTCTCCTCCAGGTCCTGGCAACCACAGTTCTACTTTGTCTATATGAATTTGCCTGTTCTAGATATTTCATATAAGTGGGATTATATGAGTCCTTTTGTGTCTGCTTATTTCACTTAGCATAATGTTTTTAAGGCTCATCTGTGTATCAGAACTTCATTAATTTTTATGACTGAATAATATTCCATTGTATGTATATACTGCATTTTGTTTATCCATTCATCAGTTAATGGACGTGAGTTTCTACTTTTTGGCTATTGTGAATAATGCTGTTATGAACACTTAGCATACAAGTATCTGTTTGAATCCCTGTTTTCAAATCTTTGGAGATAAATACCTAGAAGTGGAATTGTTGGGTCATTGATCATTCTTATGCTTAACTTCAGGACCCATCAAACTGTTTTCCTGAAAGGCCATTTAGGAGGTTTCTAATTTCTCCACATTATTTATTTCATTTTTTAAAATTAAAGTCACCCTAATAGGTGTCAAGTGGTATCTCATTGTGTTTTGTTTTGTTTTAAATTATTTATTTATGGCTGTGTTGGGTCTTCGTTGGCTGCGCCCGGGCTTTCTCTAGTTGTGGCTAGTGGGGGCTACTGCTGTTCGTTGCAGTGCACGGGCTTCTCATTGCAGTGGCTTCTCTTGTTGCAGAGCACGGGCTCTACGTGTGCGGGCTTCAGTAGTTGTGGTGCATGAGCTCAGCAGTTGGAGCTCATGGGCTCTAAAGTGCAGGCTCAGTAGTTGTGGCACACAGGCTTAGTTGCTCTGTGGCATGTGGGATCTTCCTGGAACAGGGCTTGAACCCGTGTCCCCTGCATTGGCAGGCGGATTCTTAACCACTGCACCACCAGGGAAGCCCTGCATTGTGTCTTCGTTGCTGTGCGTGGTCATTCTCTAGTTTTGGCGAGCAGGGGCTACTACTCTTCAATGCGGTGCGTGAGCTTCTTATTGCAGTGGCTTCTTGTTGTGGATCACGGGCTCTAGGTGCACGGGCTTCAGTAGTTGTGTTTTATGGGCTCAGTAGTTGTGGCTTGCAGGCTCTAGAGCACAAGCTCAGTAGTTGTAGCCCACGGGCTTACTTGCTCCGTGGCATGTGGGATCTTCCTGGACCAGGGCTTGAACCCGTGTCCCCTGCATTGGCAGGCAGATTCTCAACCACTGCACCACCAGGGAAGCCCCCTTTGTCCATTTTTAAATTGAGTTGCTTTTGTTATTGAGTTAGAGGGGTTCTTTTTGTAGTCTGGACATTAAGTCATTGTCAGATATATGATTTGCAAATATTTTCTCTCATTCTTTGTGTTATTTTTTTCCAGTCTTTTGGTCCATTTATCTTTTATAACATTTACAAGTTTGCATTTATAATTTTTAAAATATTTAGATTAATATCTGTCTCCACTATTAGAATGTGAGCACCCTTAGGGTAAGGACTGTATCAGTTTTTGCTCACTTTTATATTGTTAATGCCTAGCACAGGTGCTAAATATTTTTTGAATGAATGAAGGTCTTTTAAGTTAATTTACGAGTTCCATTGATTGCCTATTCCATCTTAAATATCTATAGTACTCCATCTTGTTACTCTTATTTTTCAAAATCTTCCCAGCTATTTCCTGGCTTTTATCATGTTCATTCATGTTAATTTATGCCCCTCCTGCCCCCCACATTGGTATCATTTTAGATAACTCATTTTTTTCTTTCAGAGGGCTTTCTTGGTAGGATAAAGGCTGCAAAATTGCCATAGTCAGCTTAGGCTGTTATAGTAAAATAGCACAGACTGAGTGGCCTAAACCAGCTGTCCCCAACCTTTTTGCACCAGGGACCAATTTCACAGAAGATAAGTTTTCCACGGCAGGTGGGGAGGGATGGTTCAGGCGGTAATGTGAGCCATGGGGAGCGGCAGATGAAGCTTAGCTCACTCACCGGCCACTCACCTCCTGCCATGCGGCCTTGTTCCTAACAGGGTGTGGACCAATAGCCGTCTGCAGCCTGGGGGTTGCAGACCTCTGGCTTAAACAACAAACATTTATTTCTCACAGTTCTGGATTCTGGGAGGCCTGTGATCAAGGTGTTAGCAGATTCGGTGTCTGGTGAGGAATCTCTTCCTACTTTGTAGATGGATGCCTTCTTGCTGTATCTTCACATGTTGAAGAGAGAGATATATAAGTCTCTTCTTTAAGGGCACTAATCACATTTATAAGGGCTGCACTCTCATGACCTCATTACCTCCCAAAGGCCCTACCTCCAAATACCATCCCCTTGGAGATTAAGGCTTCAACATATGAATTTTAGCGGGGACACATTCAGTCCATAGCAGTACTGGGGCTAACAAAGTTAAAGGATTTGGTAATTAAGCAGAGTAGGGCTCTAGTATCATCTAGTATCATCTAGTAGCATCATCATCATCTAGTATCATCACCCCTTCACAGATGGGGCCAGTATAGAGTATCTGAAGACATTTGCATTTACAGGAAACCAGTCTGATGGTAAAGTGGTAGCCAATCATTTGTATAGATTCATAATTCATATAAGGTTAGTAATAAATTCATAGATTTAAGTCATTAATAAATATGAACTATACTTAAAGAAAACTATTATGAATCTATACATACATGAATTTTTCATAGTTCAAGAGAAAGAGTAACTCTGAAGAGTAGTCTTATGATATTTTTTCCTTCCTCCTAGATTTAAACAGTCAAGTTAAATCAAGCTGGGTAATCATGGCAGAAGGTGGATTCGATCCCTGTGAATGTGTTTGCTCTCATGAACATGCGATGAGAAGGCTGATCAATCTGGTGAGATGAACAGGACAGTCCTATTCAGAACTGAACTGTACTGCTCTGTCTTGTTTTGGGGAGCATGTTGTTTATTGGAAGATTTTCATCTGATGGGCACTAAAAATTATTTCATAATTGAAATTCCACAGTGGTTTAAGTCATAATGGTTAAAATGCTTGCCAGCAGTTCTTTTATTAGAGATAAAAACAGATTGCTGTCTTTATTTATGGTAGATTTTTGTTGGCGAAATTCACCATCATGGGTGGGAAACACACATTTGTGTTGACGCTTTTCTGTTTTTTTTTTTTGGCCACACCATGTGGCACGTGGGATCTTAGTTCCCTGACCAGGGATCGAACCAATGCTCCCTGCATTGAAGCACGAAGTCTTAACCACTGGACGGCCAGGGAAATCCTCTGTTCTGTATTAATGCATATAATTTTTGGCTATACGGAGCTTGTTTACCTGATAAACTGCTGTGAAGTCACACTTCCTCTTACAATATAGTTCAAATCCTACTCCAACAAATGGCATGACAATAAAAATCTCTATATAGTTTATTTCCAGATCCAAATCAGTTATTTGACAGAGGCAGATTTCGGAACAACAGGCTTTGAGTGTAGTGAGATTTCAATTGTAGGTTTTTATAGACTTTTTTTTTTTTTTTTTTTTTTTTCGGTACGCGGGCCTCGCACTGTTGTGGCCTCTCCCGTTGTGGAGCACAGGCTCCGGACGCGCAGGCTCAGCAGCCATGGCTCACGGGCCTAGCCGCTCTGCGGCATGTGGGATCTTCCTTGACTGGGGCATGAACCCGTGTCCCCTGCATCAGCAGGCGGACTCTCAACCACTGCGCCACCAGGGAAGCCCTTTATAGACTTTTAAAGCTTAAATACAGGGCTGTTTATGTACTATACTTTATACTTTTTATATACAAAGGAAAAATTTGACCATTATTAACAATGAAGTACAATTGACCCTTGAACAGCATAGGTTTGCACTCTGAGGGTCCACTTACATGCGGATTTTTTTCAATAGTAAATACTGCAGTACTACACCATCTGCAGTTGGTTGAATCCAAGGATGTAGAACTGCATATTTGGAGAAATTGCGTATACTGAGGGCTGACTATAAGTTACATGCAGATTTTCAACTGTATAGCGGGTTAGTGTCCCTAAACCCTTCGTTGTTCAAGGGTCAACTGTATATTATTATTATGTTATACATTATACAACATTTTACTGTTTTAAAATATTCTTGTACCGGTGTATATTATTATAGGCCAGTTAATAAAGGCAGGTTCAAACATTTGCTGGAATACTTGAATAAGCAAGTTTTCTGCTCACTCATTGTCTATGTACAGTGATCAGAAGTGCATTGATTGTGAATGATGTTCCTTTGAGAATTAGCATATACTAGGACTTATGATCCTTAAAAATGCCTTAGAGGGATAAAAATAAACTAAGAACTTATAAATTAAATCAGACTCTTGTGAGTATAGAAATAAAATGGCAATGTCATCTCTGATAATTGATGTAAAAATAGATTAATCTGAGAAGAGTTTAAAAAATATTTTCTGTTTATTTATGAAGTTTGAGCTGATAGTTTTTAATGTCTTAATTCAATCAAACATTAGGCAGATTTTTTTCAAATTACTCTGATATTAGGAACAAAAAATAGACTTGTAATTTAATTGTGGTAAAATTTCCCAGGAGATTAGTTTTAATAAGGACTACTACCTATTTTTATTTCTTAGTATTTTTTATTTTTAACATGCTTTATTCTATTAGCTCTGCTGCTTTTTAAGAGATGACTAAAACTAAGCCCTACTTTTTTAGGATTCCCTGTACACTTTACTTTAGTAGATTGTCAAGGAAGCCATGGTTAGCTTTTTTTTTCTTTTTTTAATGGGCACATTAATTCATGCTTGATGGGACGTTACTTATAGCATTCTTGGTTTGAAATACTTTGTAATTATGTGAAAATAGATTTTAGATTTTTACAGATCTTTTAAAAGCCCACATTTTTTAGTGTATGATGGATATTTTCACACAATATAAATTACTGATGGATGATTCCCTTATGTATAACACGCTGAGAGCAGTATTGAAGATTCCAGAGGGAGGAGAAACTCATTTGATTCATTAAGGAAACTTGCTGGCAAGGTTTGATAGATGTTTGTTTGAATTGAATTGTGCTTTTAAATTTTTATTTCATGTGTATTTCTTCTTTTATTTAAATTCAGAATCAAGCAGCATTTTTGGATCATATCTATATTGTTGATATTTAAGTGCTTTCTAAACATTCTTCCTAAGAAGTATTGTTAGAAATATGGTCTCTAAATTCAGAAATTCAAAGATTTATGAATAATACTATTTATTGTAGCATTATTTATAGTAATAAAAAGTTATAAGCAACCTTAATGTTGACTAGTAGGACAGTGGTTATATCATGGAAATTCATACGGTAAAATCTTGTTTAAAATAGTTGTCTTTGAAAAATATTTAAAAACAAGGGAGATGTGTGTGTTATATGAAATGAAAAAAAATGTACAAATGGCGTTTAGTAGATCTTTTGTGTACACATACATATACACCCACACACCCATTCATTTCACCTACATGTGTGCATAGGAAGAAAGACTAGAAGAGAATGCACCGAAATGTTAAAAGTGGTTATCTATGGATTCTGGAATATGGGCTGAGACTTCTCTTTTATACTTTCTTGTATTTTCTGTGATAATAAATCTTATAATCAAAAAAAGGTTATCTAACAAAAACTATCAATATTTTCATTTAAACGTCATTGTATTCTTTTGTAGTATATCACTACTAGACTTTTCTACCTCTCATGCATCCATTATCTTCTACTCATACCTTATAGTACCTTTTTTTCCCCAGTTTCTGTTATCTTATTACCCTGTGGAACTCTAACTCTACAGCCTATATTTAATTTAATTTAATTTATTTATTTATATAAATTTATTTTATTTTATTTATTTATTTTTGGCTGCTTTGGGTCTTCGTTGCTGCGTGTGGTCTTTCTTTAGTTGATTTGAGCGGGGGCTACTCTTCGTTGCGGTGCGTGGGCTTCTCATTGCAGTGGCTTCTCTAGTTGTGGAGCATGGGCTCTAGGTGCACGGGCTTCAGTAGTTGTAGCACGCAGGCTCAGTAGTTGTGGCTCACAGGCTCTAGAGCACAGGCTCAGTAGTTGTGGCACACAGGCTTAGTTGCTCTGCGGCATGTGGGATCTTCCTGGACCAGGGGTCGAACCCGTGTCCCCTGCATTGGCAGGCGGATTCTTAACCACTGCACCACCAGGGAAGCCCCAACCTATCTTTTAAAAGCAATTTATCTGTGGGTATAATTTTTCTATATTAGTTATAACTACCAGAATTTAGATGTCTGCATGCTTAGTAAGCTCATAGATATAATAGTACTGTGTTATAGTATGATAACAGTGCAGAGATTTATTCTCATTTTTTTAAAAATGGACATCTAATTCATCTTTGTAATAGCGTACCATCTCATTAATTTCAAGTTCTAATTTGGAATTTTTATTATTTTTGACCTTATGTAATAAAATTGGATTTTCTTGTGTATGATGGATATTTTCACATAATATAAATTATTGATGGATGATCCCCTTATGTATAACATGCTGATAGCATTATTGAAGATTCCAGAGAGAAGAGAAACTCATTGGGGGAAACTTGAGAATTTTAATGATTTTTTTATGGTTAGCTCATTAGTTGTATGTTGGGTTGCAGTTTTTGTTTTGCCTATTCTGTGGAAATAGATGGGCTTTGCCAAGGGATATATCAGCTTAGAAGCAGTTAAGATTTTACCGTTAGTTCCTTTCCATTTTAGTAAAGTTCTATTCATTCACAATTTAAAACTAATTTATTTTCCTAATTTAGTAATGATTTCAGTTAAGGTTCTTCACTGTAAGTAATAGAAGTTTTAGATGATTTAAGCAGAAAAGGACATATTAAAAAGTATTATGTGGCTCACATTGGATAACCTGGCATGGAAAATGAATAGGATCAAAGGGAATGTAAATGCCAAAACGAGCCCATGCTCCAAAATAACCCAGCCAAAAAGCTGCTGCTCCTGAATTCCAGACTTTTGTGTATCCAACTGTTGATGCAACATCTCCATTTGGACAAATAGTAGGTATTTTATACTTGATGTGTGCATAACTGAACTTTTCTTGTCCCCAACCTTATACTTCTGTCTTCTCTATTATTTTTTTTTTTCTTTTGGCCACGCCATGAGACTTAGTTCCCCGACGAGGGATTGAACTGGGCCACGGCAGTGAAAGCACCGATTCCTAATCACTGGACCGCCAGGGAATTCCCTGTCTTCTCTATTCACCCCATTATTCTGGTTGCTCAGGCAACAGCTTTTGTGTCATCTTTTACTCTGTTCTTTCAACCGCATGGCTAATGCAGAACCAAATCCCTTTGGCTCACCCTTAAAAATATATATCCAGAATCCAGCCATTTCTCACAACTCCAGTGAAACACTCTGGTCTAACCTACCATCATCTCTTGCGTAGATTATTGAAATTAGCCTCCTTGTTGGTCTCCTTGCTTCTGCCCTCTTGCCATCTCCATTTTCTTCAACTTTAGTCTCACTACAGGAGTTGAAATGATCTATTTCTGGTAAGTCAGGTAATGTTCCTCCTTTCCTCAAAATTCTGCAGTAGGTTCCCCATGACACTCATGGTGAAAAAAAAAACAATTTATGTGGCCCTATGTGATCTGTCCCCCTTCACTCCACTGGTTCCCGTTTGCTCACTTTGTTCTACTGTTTCTGGCTGCTTTGCCATTCCTGAAAATACAGGTCACATACAAAGGATCAAGTGTCTAAATGACGTTTAGACTTTTCAACAGCAAAACTGGAATGCATTAGCACAGTGACTTTAAGTTCTGAAGGGAAATTTTTACCAATCCATCATTCTATATCCAACCAGACTATCAAATAGGAGGAGAGTCTTCAAAAATTTTACCTTATATACCTTTTCTTAGCTGGTTACTAGAGGATGAACTGTTTTTCACCAAGATATAGGCATAAACCAAGAAAGAAGAGATTTCGAGTGTAGAAAGCAGGAGATCCAGCATATGAGAGAGGCAAAAGTAATTTCCAGGGTGATGGTGAATGGAGATCCCAGGATAATGGTGAAGGGACATTCCAGGGTTATAGCTACCCACATGCTTTCTTGATAAGGGAAGCTGTTTGTATACCCTAACTGCTCACCCAGCCTAGTCCTTCATTAATAAATATGAACAGCAAAACAAGCAAAGAGTTGAAGAAAATAAAAGGACTACAATGTGGTCACAGGTACAGCTACATTAGAAGACAAGATGAAATAGTTAGATCCTTCTAATATGAAAAGTCATTATGAATGCTATAAATGCAGACCCATACAAGTATGTTATGCTGGCCTTAAGTACCACCAGCAGCATGATTTTTTTGAAATGGTAAAGTTTCAAAGTCACCAAATTCTTCGTAGAATCATACACAAAACTAAGTATAGTCTTCCCTTGATTTAAATGTGAAAGTCCAGTTAAGTTCCTCGATAATTCTGTGTCAAGTATAACCATCCAAAAAATACTTTGTGTTTTTCTTTGAAATGGACTTAGATTATATTATAGGCTCAAGTTTTTCACTTAGTGAATGTGTGGCAGGACCTTTGAAAGTTAGGGGGGATGCAAGCCAGTCAGAACAACCAAAGAACTGCCTTTCAGATATCCGGATGCCCTAGTACTGACACATTTGAGAACCTTTGAATAGCGGGGAGAATTAGGGTTTATTTTAAAAAAAAAAAAAAAGGAAAAAGGAAACCCAAATAAGCTGAAGGCAGGCAGGAAGAAAGAAGAGAAGCATAGTTAATAGCATAAAGTAAAATGTTATGTGTGATTTTTTTTTTTTTTTTTTTTGCGGTATGCAGGCCTCTCACTGTTGTGGCCTCTCCCGTTGCGGAGCACAGGCTCCGGACGCACAGGCTCAGCAGCCATGGCTCACGGGCCCAGCCGCTCCGCGGCATGTGGGATCTTCCCGGACCGGGGCACGAACCCGTATCCCCTGCATTGGCAGGCAGACTCTCAACCACTGCACCACCAGGGAAGCCCTGGGTTGGAGTTTTTAAATGCTGTTATTTATCAAGGGAGACAGACACTGAAAACATAATCTCATAGATAAGTGCTAAAAGTAGCGGGGGTGTAGGAGAAGCTGTCCCCAAAGAATGTGATACTCTTAATCTCAGACAAAATTAATTCAAAGCCAAAACATTGAACACAGGAATAATACTGACAAAAGAGAGAATCCATCACGTCTGGGACAAGCTATTTATGTCCCAAACAACAGAGAATGCAAAAACAATTAGAAATAAAAGAAGAAACATATTTTAGAAGTATCTGAGAAATGTTAGTGAAAGCCACAGAGATGCCTTTGCAGGTTAAGGTTAGAGTATGTGTAGGTCAGGATAATGTTTGTAAATGCATAGAAGAGGTTCCAAGGAATATATCTCAGATTCATAACAATGGTTATATTGGGGAGAGTTTGAAGGGAATGTAGGCACTATTTTAAACCCACAGGAATCCTCTGATGTCGATCCTCCTTTTACAAATGAGGACACTGAGGTTTTCCCAGGTATTGGAGCCTACCAGAGAGTGGCAGAGGCACATTTGAGCTTGGCATTAGCTCCAGGCCCTGTGCTGTTTCTTCGGTACCATGATCTGCTCTGCTTCCTGTCGGTTTCCTTCAGGTACCTTAAAAAAAAAAGCACTTGGGCTTCCCTGCTGGCGCAGTGGTTGAGAGTCCGCCTGCCAATGCAGGGGATACGGGTTCGTGCCCCGGTCCGGGAAGATCCCACATGCCGTGGAGCGGCTAGGCCCGTGAACCATGGCCACTGAGCCTGCACGTCCGGAGCCTGTGCTCCGCAACAGGAGAGGCCACAACAGTGAGAGGCCCGCATACTGAAAAAAAAAAAAAAAAAAAGCACTATATATGCAGTCAAGGAGGCATAGGAGAAAACTGTCGGAGAGAGACTCTTCGCTGCATTTTTAACTTTGAAAACTATGAGCGTACATTACCTATTCAAATATTAACTTAAAAATAAAACTTTGTAAGCATCTTCAGAGGTATGATAAGCAGGACAGTTCTATAGAAAAACTAGTAATCACAGACTTTTTCCACTGAAGAATAAAATTTTTGAATGCACTGTTATGTGATTTGCAAAGAAAATATATTCTACCATTTTTAGCTTTTTAATAATTTTAATAAGACTGTATTCTCATCTTACCTTTGTTGATTTCTAAATTGGTACAATGTTTTCTCATGTTAAAAATATATATATAAAATAGAAAAGACTTGTATGTCTTCTAAGGTTAAATGGACATAAACAGCAATTGAAACTCTTTACTATTGCCTCACCAGTTCTATGTACGTTTTGATTATTTAACTCCTAAGCTGTACTAGTACAAAGAATATAAATCTGATTTTCATGCATTTTATTGTATTGGGTTGACCAAAAAGTGCCTTTGGTTTTTAAGTAAAAATAAGAGACACGTTTTTCATTTTCACCAAGAACTTTATTGAACAATGTATTCACCCTTTTGTTCCACTACCTTCTGTCATTTTTCAGCCAACTTCATACTTACATCTTCCCAAAACTTTTTTTAAAAATAAATTTATTTATTTATTTTTGGCTGTGTTGGGTCTTCATTGCTGTGGGCAGGCTTTCTCTAGTTGCAGCGAGTGGGGGTTACTCTTCATTGCAGTGCACAGGCTTCTCATTGCGGTGGCTTCTCCTGTTGCAGAGCACGGGCTCTAGGCGTGTGGGCTTCAGTCGTTGTGGAGCGTGGGCTCAGTAGTTGGGCCCACAGGCTTAGTTGCTCTGTGGCATGTGGAATCTTCCTGGACCAGGGCTTGAACCCACGTCTCCTGCATTGGCAGGCGGATTCTTAACTATTGCACCACCAGGGAAGTCCATCCCCCAAAACTTGTTATCTTTTTGAGCAAAGAACTGTTCCAGGTGCCTTTTACGGTCTTCCAGGGAGTGGAAATTTTTTTCTATTATGAGAATTTTGTAAAGACTGAAATAAATGGAAATTCGAAGGTTCAATGTGTGGTGAATACGGCAGATGAATCAGAAGTTCCCAGCCAAGCTGTAACAATTTTTGCCTGGTCATCAAAGAAACATGTGGCCTTGTGTTATTCTGATAGAATATTATGTATTTTCTGTTGACTAATTCTGGATGCTTTTCGTCAAGTGCTGCTTTCAGTTGGTCTAATTTGGAGCAGTAGTTGTTGGAATTAAGTGTTTGGTTTTCTGGAAGGAGCTTATAATAGAGGACTCCCTTGCAATCCCACCATATACACAATCCAACCTTCTTTGGATGATAACTGGCCTTTGGTGTGGTTGGTTGGTGGTTCATTTCACTTGCCCCACCATCTCTTCCATTCCACATTATTGTATATTATCCACTTTTCCTCACCCGTCACAATTTGTTTTAAAAACAGAACGTTTTCATTACGTTTCAAATGCAGAAATATGTTCAGGAAGGTTTTTTTCTGCTTGACTTACGTGGAACCCAAACATCAAAGCGATTAACATAACCAAGCTGGTGCAGATGATTTTCAATGCTTGATTTAGATATTTTGAGTATGTTGGCTGTCTCCCACGTGATATAACGTTGATTGTTCTCAATTATTGTTTCGATTTGATCACTATCAACTTCAACTGGTCTACCCGACCGTGGAGCAGCGTCCAGTGAGAAATCTCCAGCACAAAACTTCACAAACCACTTTTGACATGTTTGATCAGTCACAGCACCTTCTCCATACACTGCACAAAATCTTTTTTTGCATTTCAGTCGTTTTTACCTTTCTTGAAATAATAAAGCATAATATGCCGAAAATGTTGCTTTTTTTCTTCCATCTTCTATATTAAAATGGCTACACAGAAGTTTACCAGTTTTGATAAGTCTTTTTTTAAATGCACGCTGATATGAGAGCTGTCAGATACAATCTAAAAAAATTGTTTCGAATGAAGTTAAAGACAACTAAGTGCTACTAGAGCCATCTTAACAGAAAAGAATGAACGAACTTTTTGGCCAAGCCACTATATCTGCAATATGGACTATTAAAGCAAATGACTGTATCACTGTATTCTTATAGGAGTGTTTTAAATGATACATTATAAACAGTATTTCACTTCAAGGTTGGTAAGACTGCAGTACAAAGAATGCCCATTTTGGGGTGCTCATGACAGGTAAAGCTTTTACTTATTCTATTGGCATGTTTCCTTCCTATGATTTAATTACATCCTTGGGTTACACAGGTATTAGACTGTTTTTAATGCAGTTGTATTTTGCCAGGTAAGTGTTTTGCCAGGATTTGTTTGCCAGGATCTGTTTGTCTCAGGAATGTTCAGAAACATTAAAAAATGGAGGTATAATCTGACATTACAGGCATTTTTCTGTCCTAATCTAATACTATAATTAGAACTTTAATGTTTTACTCATTAAATACTGGCTAAGAAGACTTAAAGAGGTGGATAAGAATATACAGTGAGTCCCTTTCAATTAAAATCAGGTATCTTTATCATGTTACATACAGTTCTGTGTTTCATTACTTGTTAACATGGGAATATGCCTATTGATAAATATGGGTTTTTATTGATGTAGTAGTAGAATACTACTAGATATGTAGAAAGATGCCAACACAAAATCATAGCCTAATTATAAATCATTCTTTTAAGTTGTAGGTTTTTTGCTGTGTGTCTCCTCTGAGGTTAGTTTTGTTTTTAAGGAGGTATTTCCTTATAACTGATATATCTAATTGTTTGGGTTTTTTAAAAATCACTTATATTTCCTTACAACCATAAAGATGGCCTGGCGAGAGACTTTTTCAGTTCCCCATTTGCAGAATTATTCTGTTTTTATCCTCTTCTGCTCTCTTGCCACCTCCTTCTCCTGTTCGCCTTGACTGGTTGTCTCTTGGTATACAGTTTCTTCTATTAATGATAGGCGTTCCAGAAGGAGAACAGATGGATTTAGAAATGTGAATTTAGGTTATGCTTTGTGTTTTTCCTCCTTTCTGTTGTAACCTAAGGTTTGGAATGCAGAATGCAGATAATCCCCCTTTTGTTTGTTTGTTGAGCTCTGTATTTCAGCTCTAATCTAAACCGTGTAACTGAAACTTCTGCATCTCTAATTTACTTACATTTGTTTCCGTATTAAAGTACTGTAAGCATGTGATCTGGGAGATCATTGGTCAGATTCCCCTTACAAGCCTGAAGGCCTTGTAAATTGTGACTAATGTCCACTGTACTTAAATAAGTCACGTTAAGTAAGACCTATTATTGGCCTTTTCCTGGCAGATGTATGCCTGAAAAGTTTCTTGAGAAACTTCTCTACCCAGCAAATATATCTACTACTAGTATCTTTTGCTATTAATTTATATTTTTGTAAAGTGTTTATTAATATGAATAATATACTAATGTTTTTTCACAAAATCAATACATTAAAAGTAAGACCAAACTTCTCACTCACTCCTCTATATCTGGCATGTTCCTACTTCCCTAGATGAATTTGGTATGCACCTTCCTGGATCTTTCCCACAAATAAACATTTAGATACTATGGTATATATATTTTATCCCCAATTTAATATTATTTAGCAAGTCCAAGGAACAAAGGAGAGGGACATTATTTTATAGAGAAAAAGGAGTAAGTTGGGAAGGGTTGTTTTGAACAAAAGCCCATTGGAGAAAAGTGAGAGCTCAGGGTGATGATGGCTTCTCATTGGCTGAGTTGCTGGGGTAGTCAGTTTCTTGTAGGAGACGCAGTGTACATCTTTTCTTGTTGGGGCCTGTGATTGATGATCTTCTGTTGCGGTCTGTAATTGACAATTATTCTTGTAATTGACGTCAGGTTGTGCTGTGTGAGGGGACCCCCTTCTGGCCTCCTTCACAGAAGTGAGGTTATGTTTTATTTAAAAGATAAAATAGCTAGTGCATGTCCTCATGGCACAAAATTCAAGCAGTACTGAGTGCAGAAATGGAAAAGTAAAAATCTCCCTATGTTCCCCAGCCTCTCATTGCCACTTTACTGATTTTAAGCTATTTACAGTTTCTCTTATATTCCCATTATTATGGCTGTATAACAAATTACCCTAAAACTCAGTGGCATAAGAAAAACCTTTTAATTAAGTTAACAAACTGTGTGTGTAGAGTTCATACAGAGCACAGTGGAGACGGCTTGTCTGCTGCATAATGTCTGGGTTCTTAGCTGGAGGACTGAGAGGCTGGGAGTGGGAATGGCATCTGGAGGCTTGCTCACTCACTGTCTGGCAGTTGATGCTGGCTGGTGGCTGAAACCCTACCTAGTACTGTCAGCCAGAACACCTACATACGGCCTTTTCATGTGGCTGCTTGGCTTCCTCACAGCACAGTGGCTTGGTTCCAAGGGCAAGAAGCATCCATCCCAAGAGAGGATGGGGGAGGGAAAGAACCATGCAGCCTGGATACTTTTTATAGCCTAGCCTAAGAAGTCACATACAACACTTCTATTATACTTCTGGTTGTAGCAGTCCTGAGCCTGCTCAGCTTCAAGAGGAGGGGGAATAGACTTCACCTCTTTTTTAAATTGAGGTACAACTGACAAATAACATTAGTTTCAGGTGTGCGACTTGTATATATTGGGAAATGATGGTCACAGTAAGTCTAGTTAACACTTGTTACC
Organism: Kogia breviceps; assembly: GCF_026419965.1. Taxonomy (NCBI): domain Eukaryota; kingdom Metazoa; phylum Chordata; class Mammalia; order Artiodactyla; family Physeteridae; genus Kogia; species Kogia breviceps. Next base: position 84,091,478 of record NC_081315.1, read on the forward strand.
ATACACGGTTACAATTTTTTTTTTCTTGTGATGAGAACTATTAAGATCTACTCTCAGCAACTTTCAAATATGCAATATGTTATTACTAACTATAGTCACTATGCTGTACATTACATCCCCATAACTTAAATTATTTTGTAACTGGAAGTTTGTACGTTTTGACCCCCTTCACCTATTTCACTCACCTCCCAACACCCCCACCTCTGGCAACCACCAATCTGTTCTCTATATCTTTGAGCCTGATCTTTTGTTGTTTTAAATTCCTCATATAAGTGAGACCTTATGGTATTTGTCTTTCTCTGACTTATTTCACTTAACATAATTCCCTCAAGGTCCATCCATGTTGTCGCAAAAGGCAAGATTTTGTTCCTTTTTAAGGCTGAATAACAATTCCCTTATACTGATATATATATATGATGGATATATGTGAGGTGATACCTCATTGTGGATTTCATTTGCATTTCCCTGATGATTAGTGATATTGAGCATCTCTTCATGTACCTGTTGGCCATCTTTATGTCATTTTTTGGGAAAATGTATATTGAGATCCTCTGCCTATTTTTTACGGTTTTTTGTTTTTTGGTTTTTTTGGGGGTTACGCGGGCCTCTCACTGCTGTGGCCTCTCCCGCCGCAGAGCACAGGCCCCGGACGCACAGGCCCAGCGGCCATGGCTCACAGGCCCAGCTGCTCTGCGGCATGTGGGATCTTCCCAGACCGGGGCACGAACCCGTGTCCCCTGCATCAGCAGGCGGACTCCCAACCACTGTGCCACCAGGGAAGCCCCCTCTGCCTATTTTTTAATCAGATTGTTTATTTGCCTATTGAATTATATGAGTTCTTTATATATTTTGGATATTGAACCCCTTATCTGATATATGATGTGCAAATATCTCCTCCCATTCAATAAGTTGTCTTTTTATTTTGATGATGGTTTCCTTTGCTATGCAACAGCTTTTTAGTTTGATGTAGTCTCACTTATTTGTTTTAGCATTTGTTTCCTTGGCTTTTGGAGTCAGATCCAAAAACTTATCACCAAGACTGATGTCAGGGCGCTTACCACCTATGTTTTCTTCTGGGATTTTTATGGTTTCAGGTGTTACATTCCGGTCTTTAATATATTTTGAGGTAATTTTAAACCATTTTTGAGTTAGGAGACTCCACCTCTTGATGGGGAGTGGTAAGATTCTGGAAGAGCGTGTGTGGTTAGAAATACTGCTATGACCGTTTTTAGAAAATAAGTCTGCTATATATCTCTTTCTAGAAATTTGTTTTCACATAGAAGGGATCATAGTATATTTACGTTTCGGCAACTTGTTTTTTTTTTCACTTCATATATCTTTTCATATAAGCAAATTTCTTAGTTCGGGTTTCTATAACAATACTGTAGACTGGGTGGCTTATAAAACAACAGAAATTCATTTCTCACAGTTCTGGAGGCTGGATGTCCAAGATCAGGGTGCTAGCATGGTTGGGTTCTGGTGAGAGCCCGTCATCCAGGTTGCAGATCTTGTATCCTAATATAGTGAAGAGAGAGCAAGAAAGCATTCTGGGGTCTCTTTTATGAGAACACTAATCCCACTCATGTGGGCTCCACCCTCGTAACCTAATCACCTCTGAAAGGCCCCACCTCCTAATACCATCACATTGGGGATTAGGATTTCAAAATATGAATTTTGAGGAGACTCAAACATTCAGTCCATAACAGCAAATCAGAGTCAGCCTCATTTTCAAGTATCATGGTATTGGAATTTTCTTTCCTTTTAATGATACTTGTAATATGTGAATATCTAAATTACGGACACTTGAAATAGTGTAGAAACACAGAGCAAAATGTCAGAGTTCCCCTTCCTCTTACCCCCCACTCACGTATCCCATTTCATGACATTTATTGCTCTCTTGGCCAGAGGTTGCATTGAGCTCATGGACAGTCATGTATTTATATCTGTATCTTTGTATATAATCAAAATAGACTGTACCAGAAAGGTATAGCATATAAGTTATGTTGTTGTCTTGTCAGTGGCCATAAATTACATGATGACTTTTGGTTCAATAAATTAATTAAACTCAAATTTAGAAGGTATTTTTTAGGATTTGGGAAAGTATATGCATTTCATTTGGGCAACCTATTAGTGTTAGACATTCAAAAATTATTTTCAGAATACTCAGACTTGCCTTTAGCCTGATTATTTGAAGTCTTCAGGCTTAAATGTACGTGCATTATTGTGGTCCTTCCAAGTTATTGAATATTTTTGTTAATATTGTAGGAAAATATGTAGAGTTGCTACTTAGTCATTAAGAACTAAATGTGATCAAACAACCCAATCGAAAAATGGGCAAAAGACCTAAATAGACACTTCTCCAAAGAACACACACAGATGGTCAAAAGGCACATGAAAAGATGCTCAGCATTGCTAATTATTAGAGAAATGCAAATCAAAACTACAATGAGGTACCACCTCACACGGGTCAGAATGGCCATCTTAAAAAGCCTTCAAGGAATTCCCTGGTGGTTCAGTGTTTGATACTCCGAGCTTTCACCAAGGGCCTGGGTTCGATCCCAGGTTGGGGAACTAAGATCCCACAAGCCATGTGGCATGGCCAAATAAATAAATAAATAAGAAGAAAAAAAACCTTCAAATAACAAATGCTGGGCGAGGGGGTGGAGAAAAGGGAACCCTCCTACGCTGTTGGTGGGAATGTAAATTGGTGCAGCCACTATGGAAAACACACAGTAGGGAGGTTCCTCAAACAACTAAAAATAGAGTTGCCATATGATCCTACAACCCCACTCCTGGGCATATATCCAGGCAAAACTATAATTGGAAAAGATACATGCACCCCAGTGTTCATTGCAGCACTGTTTACAATAGCCAAGACATGGAAACAACCTAAATGTCCATCGACAGATGAATGGATGAAGAAGATGTGGTACATATATACAATGGAATACTATCCAACCATGAAAAGGATGAAATATTGCCATTTGCAGCAACGTGAATGGATCTAGAGATTATCATACTAAGTGAAGTAAGTCAGAAAGAGAAAGATACCATATGATGCCACTTATATGTGGAATCTAAAATATGACACAAATGAATTTACCTACAAAACAGAAACAGGCTCTCAGGCATAGAGGACAGACGTGTGGTTGCCAAGGGGGAGGAAGGGATAGGGGGAGAAAGGATCAGGAATTTGGGATTAGCAGATGCAGACTATTGTGTATTGAATGGATAAACAACAAGGTCCTACTGTATAGCACAGGGAACTATCTATATTCAATATCCTGTGATAAATGATAATGGAAAAGAATGTGAAAAAGAATGTATATATATGGATAACTGAATCACTTTGCTGTACAGTAGAAATTAACACAACATTGTAAATCAGCTATACTTCAGTAACATAAATTTTTAAAAAAAGAACTAAATGTGATCAGATATAGTTAGGTTTTAGCTGTCTCCCAGTTGAAACACTGGGCTTCCTCAGTGGTATGATTATGCAGGAATAATTGAATTGAATGTACTTTGTATTTTGTCATTTCTTTAAAATTCCCCTCCTGTAATTTGGCAATGTATATCAAAACTTGAAGTGTACATACCTTCATTATAGCAACTCTGCTCCATATTCTAAAGAGATTAATCAAGTGTGTAAGAATGTATTTATACGAACATTCACCACAACATTGTTTTTCATATACAAATTTGGAAATGATGCAATTAAATGGAATGCTGTGCGGTATTAAAAGTTAGGGGGAGCTGGGTTTTGGCAGTCTAAGGTTATTTCAAGCTAACCTGTTACTGTGAGCTGTGTGAGGTCTGGTCCGAGAACATTGACCAACTGTTTAACCCCTGATTTGAAAGTACTTTTTTGTTGTTGGTTTTGGAATTTCACTTTTTGAAAAAATAGTAGTGATAAATATGAGTAGGCTTATTTGTACAAACAGGCAGCCCTTTCCTGCATATTGCTGTAATCCGAAAGCATTCTGTGGGCCATGACCTGAGTTTTTATATACATGTTATATTTAATTTTATATAATATTTAATTATGTCATTTAATCCTCACAATGACACTAAGGTTGATAACAGATTGTATTTATCTCTTCTATAGTTTGAAACTCTGCCTAAGAAAGTTACAGACACAGAATTTGAAACCAGATACCTCTGACTTTAAAGCTTCTCTTTTGAACCACTGTTCTGTACCACACTGTTTACCAGTCCACAGGTAGACCTGGTGCATGGGAAAGAAGAGCACCTCCAATATGCATGAGGTTCTTGAGCAGACATAGAAAAACAGCAGATAAGTTCTTGTTTAGGTACTGTCTTAGTTTGCTCGGGCTGCTCTGGAAAAATACCACAGACTGGGCAGCTTAGACAACAAATAATTATTTCTCACTGTTCTGGAGGCACTGGTAAGTCCAAGATCAAGATGTTGCCAGATTTGCCAGGGTGATTTGGCTCTTTTTTTGGTTTTCAGACAGCCACCTTGCTGTACCCTCACATGGCACAGAGAGAATGACGGCTCTGGTCTCACCCTCTTCCTATATGGGCACTAATTCCATCATGGTGGCTCCACTCTCATGACCTCATCTAAACCTAATCACCTCCCAAAGGCCCCCACCCCCAAATTCCATCACTTTTGGAATTAGGGCTTCAACATATGAATTTGGAGTGGTGGGGGAAACACAAACATCCATAGCAGGTACCTTTTGATAACTCCAAAGAGAGACTTTCTTTTTTTTGTAATTTTCTTCAAAGAATTTCTCCAAGGTAAGATTCCTCATAGAAGTTCCATTTATCTGCTTTTTGTCATTAGAGTCTTCTTTTTGATCTACGTTTTTTTCCATCAGCCTCTGACAGCCAAGGTTCTATATGAGGCTTCCTGGATATCCTAAGAGACTATTTTAGGTTCTACATTTTCCCTAGCAGGAAATCTCTGTGCCGAGACTCTTGTATTCTTTAAATCTCTGTTTTCTGCCTTTTTCCCCGAGGAAGAAAAACATTTCTTCTAATCATACTATGTTGTCTCTTCAATTTCGAAGCTAACTCATCTAAGGAACTTTACATGGCCATCCTGGTTAGGTGGGGAAGATCCCAGATCTTCCCTGGGATCCTGGGATCAGTGTTAGCATGAAGGTTTACCTAGGCAGCAACAATTGGCTGTAGATAGTCCACATGTGGTTCCCACCACTCCACTGTAATACAGAAAATACTTGAAGTTTATGGCTCCATCCTGTAGATACTGCCATGCCTGTTTCCTTCATTTATTATCCTTGGTTTTCTTTTTTTTTTTAATTGAAGTATATATAGTTAATTTACAGTGTAGTGTTAATTTCTGCTGTATAGCAGTGATTCAGTTCTCTCTCTCTCTCTCTCTCTCTCTCTCTCTCTCTCTATATATATATATATATATATATATATATATATATATATGTTCTTTTTCATATTCTTTTCCATTATGGTTGATTACAGGATTTTGAATGTAGTTTTGAAAACAGTAGGACCTTGTTTATTGGTTTTCTTTTAGTTATGTTTGCTTTCATAAATGGTTTCCTTTTGGAGTAGCCAAAATCAGTATCAGTAGTCCCACTGTATTCAAATAAGTCAAGAGAAAACTGAGATGCACTGTAAGTTAGGTCTCTCTGTTTAAAGAGTTCCATCAAAAGACTCTCGTTTTACTAAATGTGTTTTTTTAATTCTTTAAAGACTATAATTTACCCATCATAAGTGTTTGAATCTGACATACTGAATATATATTCCAATACGCTGGTTTGGGGAAAACACTAAGTCCTGGACTAGAAATGTGGTCATGATACTTTGGCACCTCATTATTCAGAGCCTGCAGCATCATCTGCTTGTGAACATGTAGAGTGTAGCCAGGAACCCATAGGAGATCAGCCAGAAGAGCAGGATCCAGCTCCAGCTCTTGGTGGAATGTCCCAAAGATTCACTGCAGCTTGGGCTAGAGATGGAGTGCTTCAGTCAGCCAGGCTCCCAGTGAATAATTTCTCATTCTTGGTCTTGTGTGTGTGTGCGTATGCGTGTGTGTGTATGCATGTGTGAAGGCACTTTTTAACAGTTTTCTTAAAGCTGAAGGGGCTTCTGCCTGCATGGCATGAGTTATAATTTGACCTACTCAAAGTTGTAATTTGATCTCCCACTCTGTGGTTCCCCTTACCTAGAAAAAAATCATTTATGAACCAACACAGCTACCACATAAAGCTGACATCATTTCTATATTTACCAATTGTATGTGAGTGAATTAGTTTTCTAGAAACTTGTATAGCAGGACAAATTGTACATTACCGTTTTTTATCATAGTCCCAAAGGGAAGCCTACTCCTTCTGGTGACACCTAAAGGAAAAGAGATCTCTTTTAGTGCTGAAAGAAAACATTGGCTGTGTTAAACTTAGAGGCTATTAGGTAATTACATCTATGGTCATTTTCACTTTACTCTGAATTTGCTTCAGTTCAGTTTTATATCAGTTGTATATCAACTCACTGGAATATTCTCTAACCATTCAAAATTGTGGTTGGTTACACAGTGTTTCATGCTAATGATATGTTAACTAAAATTATGATACAAAATTTTGTATGTTGTAAGGTAGAATGGAATTGAGATTAAAAATTTAGACTCTGGAGTTAGTACTGGATATGTTAGCCAACCTCTCCCAAACACGTTTCTTCATCCATAAAGTAGGAATTATAGCACCTGCCTCCTGCCATTGAATGTGAGGATTAAATAAATTAAAGTTCCTAGTATAGTCCCTACCACATAAAAGTTCCCAGTAAATATTTGTTATTATAATGATTGTAATTATATGAAAGTTTGTATATTTTAATGCTAGAAAACATAATAATGATAATTGTACTAAGTCAGTGAATTAATCCACATTAATTTCTTAAGTATTCTGTAATTTTATTTTTATTGTAATATAAATAAATTATTTAAATTATAATTTAAAGTAATGTAATTTATAAACTTATCATTAAAATATATTTGTATTTAGTTGTATTTCTAATATGATAATAAGAAGGTACCCCTATTCCACATTGATAAAACATATAGGTATCTGTTATATGTCTTAGAATTGGAGGCAGTCAGACTAATGCCATTAACAGAAAACTGTGTTGATTTGTGCATATCTAGACAGCATTAGGTTCTGAAGTTGACTAAATACAGCAGCTAAGTAATACTGCTTACATGCCCCCGCCACAGTGGCCTTGTGGTTCCTCAACACCAGTTCGCAGGCACCTTTTCATCTAGGGGCCTTTCCTAGTTGTTTACTCTGTCTGGAATTCCTGAATGCTCATCTCCTTGATCTTTTACTGCTATTATTGTGTAGATAGTCCCTTAAGTGTTACTACCTCTGTCTGCCTAATTTAAAGTGGCTACTGGACTGCCACTGCATGCCATCCTACTTTCATTCTCTGTGTGGCTCTCTGACATTTTTATAATATACTTGTTAATTGTCTGATTTCCCCCACAAGACAATGATCCATAAGACTGGAAACTTGGTCCTTTTCACACCATATCCTCAGTACCTGGAACTGTACTTGGCATGTAGTAGGCATTCAGTAAGCATTTTAAATGAATAAGTAAATAAATGATTGTTGCATTATAACTAGACATAATTAATGAGCATCTCACATTTCTAAATGAACATTTTTATATAGCTACACAAAAATACTTGTTTTTCCTCGTATTTCATGGGTATTTCCTAGGTGTTTTTAGCTGGTTGTCATTATCGGTAGTGTTGAGTAATTTAAGGGCCAGATAGTAAATATTTTAGGCTTGGAGTCTCTATGGCAACTACTAAACTCAGCTGTTGTAGTGAGAGCAGCCATAGACAATATGTAAACAAATGGGTGTGGCTACGTTTCAGTAAAACTATTTATAAAAATAGGCCTCCAGCCTACAGGTTTTAGTTTGGTGACCCTGGCTATAGACTACAAACCCACTGCAAGGGTGTGGGGTGAAACCCAGACCTGCCAGCGTCACAGGGAGGTCAAAAACGAACACAGTGAGCATCCTATCTGGTAGACCCACATTGAGAAAGGAGGATGAGACTGATGGAAGCATGAAGAAGAAGACTAGAGCTGGTGGTGTGGCCCTCCATGGAAGTAGATTTGTGAGGAAATGGATATATAAAGACTTGGGGGCTTTTCACATGGAAATCATGTCATTTGTAGATTTCATTGAGCTACAGACAGCCAGCAAGTCAGACCTGAAGACAAGGGCATCAGTTCAAGTAGAGCTATAGCCAAAAGCCAGGGCTGGGACTTGAGTTACATAATGTACAATGAACTGATAATTCATTGGTCATTTCGATCACAGCTGTAGATTTTGGGATATGCTATGTGATTGCTAAATACTAAACCCAAGAAAGTTATTTTTACTCCATATTTGATGTCTTAAGTAATTAGATAGTACTTGTTCAATCCAAAGACCTAAAAAATCTTTTTGTTTTACATTCGCTGCAATGCTACTTAGAGGTGGAGGAGTAATGGGAAAAGATACATATGCTTATAAAAATGTAAGGACATCTCTGGAGAGATTCACAAAAAAACCTGAGTGCTGTGGAGGCTGAAGGACAGAAGAGAGCAAGAGATTTACCTTGCATAGAGTATCCTTTTGTACTTTTGAATTTTGAACTGTGTATACGTATTACTTACTGGGAAAAAAATTAATAAAACTTAAAGTATATGTAAAGTAGGAGGTTCATTAGGTCTGATTTGTGACCCAAGGGTCTAGTAATCTTTTTTTCAATTTCTTTAGAATGTGTAATTTTTTACAATATTATTAGCTATAGTCACCATGCTGTACATTACATTCTTATAACTTATTCATTTTTTAACTGGAAATTTGTACCTTTAGACCCCCCCTTCACCCATTTTGCCCACCCTCCTCCCCCCTGCCTCAGGCTACCACCAATCTCTTCTCTATATCCATGAGATCTTTGTTTTTAGATTCTACATATAAGTGGATCGTACAGTATTTATCTTTTTCTGTCTGACTTATTTCACTTAGCATAATGTCCTTGGGGTCCATCCATTGTTGTTGCAAATGGCAAGATTTCATTCTTTTTTTTTTTTTTTTTTTGCGGTATGCGGGCCTTTCACTGTTGTGGCCTCTCCCGCTGCGGAGCACAGGCTCCGGACGTGCAGGCTCAGTGGCCATGGCTCACGGGCCCAGCCCCTCCGCGGCATGTGGGATCTTCCTGGACCAGGGCACGAACCCGTGTCCCCTGCATCGTTAGGCGGACTCTCAACCACTGCGCCACCAGGGAAGCCCGATTTCATTCTTTTTTATGGCTGAATAATACTCCTCTGTGTGTGTGTGTGTGTGTGTGTGTGTGTGTGTGTGTGTGTCTCTGTGTATCCACTCATCCATCAGTGGACACTTAGGTTATTTCCATGTCTTGGCTATTGGAAATAATGCTACAGAAAACATGGGGCTGCATTTATCTTTTCAAATTAAGTGTTTTTGTTTTCTTTGGGTAAATACCCAGAAGTGGAATTGCTGGATCATATGATAACGCTGTTTTTAATCTTTTGAGGAACCTCCACACTGTTTTCCATAGTGGCTGTGACCAATTTATATTCCCACCGACAGTGCACAAAGGTTCCCTTTTTCCCACATCCTTACCAACACTTGTTATTTATAGTCTTTTTGATAATAGCTGTAGAATACATAAATTTTTAAAGAGGTTTTGGATTGATCCTTTTCATATTTAGGAAGGTTTAAGGTACCCAGCATATTTTTACATTAATTAAGATCTGTTTTCGCATTCTAATTCAAGTAGAACTACTTTGGGGACTTCCCTGGTAGCCCAGTGGCCAAGATTCCACGCTTCCAATGCAGGGGGCCCGGGTTCGATCCCTGGTCAGGGAACTAGATCCCACGTGCCACAGCTAAGAGTTTTCATGCTGCAACTAAAGACCCCGCATGCCACAACTAAGACCTGGCACAGCCAGATAAATAAATAAATATTTAAAAAACAAAAACAAATAGAATACTTTTAGTGGTATACACCAAAGCAAGCCTGATCATCTTAGAGAACAACTTACAAGATGATTTGTTCTGTTAATTCCAATAATTGTTTTAGATGAGGTCCTAATTTGTTTGGCACAGTAATAATAATAGCTAACGTTTCTTCTTTCTTGGGTTGTTACGACATTTCATATGCACTGTGTATTTTAATTCTCACTTGTACTCAGATATAGGTAATATCATCCCCATTTTACCAGATGAGGAAACTAAAGCTTAGAGATGTTAAAGAATTCACCCAAGGTCTTGAAACTCTAGAAAGTTGCGGAGCCTGACTTTAAATCAAGATCTGCCTTTTTGCAGAGCCCATGCTTAACCAGCTAAGCACGACTGCTCTGTAGTTGCTTCCCCAAACAATTGCAGGTTATGCATTAACTGCTTTAATGGAGAGGGGGTGTCATTTATAAAATAATGAGGCTGAATTGAAAAGTTGCATGTTCATTCAGTTTACTGTGTATCATCTCTTTTAAGATTTATGAGATTATCATTTCTAAACATCCTAAAAGCCCTCAGCATAGGGTGAACATTCATAAAAGGATGATATATGTTTATTGATAGATGGGTTTTTACTTTTCACTTATCTTTTTAAAATTCATAATCATATGGTTCCAAAATTAAATTGTATACAAAGATAGACATTGAAAACTTCAGATCCCGTCTCATCAGAGCCTACTCCATTCCTTCATCCCACCCCCACCCAACTCCTGTGGTATCATTTTTATTCGTTTCTTCCTTGTCTAACCACTATTTATGCAGATGTAAGCAAAAAGGAAAAAAAAAATTCCTTCCTTTCAAAGGTGCATTTTCTACAAAGGGAACCTATTTTTTCTATTAGAAGCAGAGGCTTCTAATTTTCAGGGAGAAAAAAAACCTTATTAACGAAGTTTACTCTTTTTCTAGTAGCTCTTCTCTACAGTTAAGTGTTTTTCCTTTGGGAAGTCTAATAACATATGGCAGCAGGAGTTTTCTGTCACAGGTGACTTTTTTTTTTCCTGAATTTTAAATTTTATTTTATTTATTTATTTTTTATACAGCAGGTTCTCATTAGTTATCTATTTTATACATATTAGTGTATATATGTCAATCCCAATCTCCTAATTCATCACACCACCACCACCCATCCACAGGTGACTTTTAAAAATTCCTAATTTAAATAGGTGAATTGCACTAGATCACAGTATATTTGAATATTATGTTGAGGAGAAAATAATCCCCCCAAACTGAACAGCCCCTCAATATATTCTTTGTTTTTATCTAATTTTGAAGGTATGATATATACTGTAGTAGCATTCATTAAAAAGCAAAACATGATCTTTCTAATAAATAGTATCCATTTTTGGTTAAGTCCAGTGGCTAACTTTCCTTTCTTCTTATTCATTGTAGTTGAGGCAGTCCCAGTCCTACTGCACAGACACAGAATGTCTTCAGGAATGTAAGTAATGATGGGGCAGAAGGAGGCTTGGCATTGGGGGCAGAATTAGAGACCAGAATAAGACTGAATTTTTTGCCAGAAATTATTCTTACAGTTTGCCCTTTAAGGAACTGGTTCTTAGTAATGTATTTCCTACTTAAATATTTAATTTTTTAACTTAAAAAATTGTGTTTATTGGTCCTGCCACAAAAACAAAACCTGTTCATTGAATAAAATTATAAAATCACAGAGAAGAAAAAAAAGAAAAGGAAAAACTTTCAGAATAATAAAAGATGACCACTGTTAACAACTTGGTGTAAACCCTTCCAAGACCCTTTTTTGGGCAAATACACGTGGAACAGGGCACTTCTGGCTCGTTGAACTGAACACCGAGGCTGCTAGCACAAACCCCTCACTCTTTCCCTGCCATCCATTTGCATCCATTGGCAACTTTGAGAATTTGTGAGTGAAGGAAGGGGAGGCCATTTTTTCCCAAGGTTTTGGAAGCTTTGGGGGACATTGGAGTCCTTCCTTTGGCTCTGACATTAGCATTCTCAAGATGGTAAGGGCAGTAGGGAGATTTTCTCCATGGCTTTATGGGCAGTGGTGATGGTAAAGTGAGAATCAGTGCAGGAAGATGGATTCCGCATGGTGAATGTAGCTGGCAGACTTATAATATGAGGCATCTTTTTTTCAGGACAGAAATAACTTGAGGGATACTTTGAGGGGAAATAATAGCCGAACCAGTCTTATACCATAATAATTTGACTGTAAGAATGGAAGTATGACGTTTATAGGATGATGAAGCCTGGCACAATTCGATTTCATATATACTTACAAATATGGGATCACTTTGTATGTGTTGTTTTTCACTGCTGTATTATGAGTATATCAGCATGTATTTACCTTAAAAATATTTACTGACTAAATAATAATTCATTATGGGGATGCACCAGTGTTCAAATAATTCCCTTTTGTTGGAATCTTAGGTTGCTAATATATTTTTGCTGTTATAAATAATGCTTGAACAAACATCCTTTTGTATATTTTAAGGCTTTTGACATATTGCCAAATTGCATTTATTAATAGGTAGGTTGCTTATATTTCACATCTCTGAAGCTGAGCACCACTTTATTATGTATGTGAAACTAAAACAAAACACAGTAAGGTATCATTATAAAGGAACTTGTTAGTACCTTATTAATTACTGGTATTACTGTGTGAACTGGGTATCCCATCAAATTCTATAAATGTAACAACTTAGAGAAATAGGAGCTAGTACAGTGCCTGGCCCAAGGTAGAAACTTTGTCAGAATGTAGTCCTTTGGTGCAGCAGGGTAATAATTATATGCCTCTGGGCAAGAAAGTAATGGGGAGACTTGCGTTAGGCTTTGGGGATGATGGGTGGTGTTTCCCCAACTCCAAATTTCTTTATGTTGTCTCTTCAGTAGCGTTCATTAATCTGCAGTGTGCCCTCTGATAGGCATCATAAATTTTTGCCTCAGCAGTGAAGCTAAAACGTGTTCTTCTAGTTGAAAATAATCTTATTGAACTCCTTATGGGAAAACAAGTGTTGATTATATTTGGGGTATTTGTGACCCTTGAGCCAGTCCCACCTGTAAATCAAGTATTCTGTGGGTGAAATTTCACTTCTTTAATCCAAGTATAAAGGCACAACTCTAGAGCTTGAGTATTAATTCAGTTATCTTGGCCAGTCGTTCCACCCCACCCCAGTTCTTTTAGCATTTGGTGGAAATCCTTTCTAACAACCATGTCTTTAAATGGTTTAAGCAGTTGTTTCCTCTGAGCGATATAATTACTTTTCTGTGTATTCTAAATTTTCGCAAATGAGCTTATGCTGTTTTCATAAAATATATATTAATCGGGGGTCCCCGCAACCCTTTCTTCTGTTTCAATAATTTGTGAGAATGGCTTACAGAAGGCAGGAAAACAGTTTAATTACTATTACCAGTTTATTACAAAAGATGCAACTCGGGAACAGCCAAATGGAAGAGATGCCTAGAACAAGGTATGAGGAGAAGGGGTACAGAGCTTCTGTCTTCTCTGGGTGCACCACCCTCCCAGCTCCTCCATGTGTTCACCAACCGGGAAGCTCTGTGAACCCCGTTGTTTAGGGGTTTTTTGGAGGTTCCATTCCATAGGCATGAATGAGTAAATCATTGGCCATTGGTGAATAATTTGGAAGATGGAAGTTCCAATCCTCTAATCACTTGGTCAGACTCCCAGTGAGTCCCCATCCTGAAGCTTTCTGGGGGCCCACTAAGAGTCACCTCATTAACATCAACTCAGGTATGGTTGAAAGGGGTTTATTATGAATAAGAAAAGACATTCCTCTCACCCTTATCACTCAGGAAATTCCAAGGATTTTAGCAGCTTTCTGACAGGAACCAGAATGAAGACCAAATATGTATTTCTTATTATATCATAATATCACAGTATCCATTGTGCCTGCCATGATGTGCTACATGTATTTGAGATGATTTAATAGAATATGAAGCTCATTACTTCATGTGGTAGCAGAATCTAGTTGCAATCTGTGAGTATATCTAGTTGCTGCATGATTCTTTATATTGAGCTACATTCCACTTCATCGTGATATTTACCCACAGGTTTTGTTTGTTTGTTTGTTTTTTCCGGTACGCGGGCCTCCCACTGCTCCCGTTGCGGAGCACAGGCTCCAGACGCATGGGCCCAGCAGCCATGGCTCACAGGCCCAGCCGCTCCGTGGCATGTGGGATCCTCCTGGACGGGGGCATGAACCCGTGTCCCCTGCATCAGCAGGTGGACACTCAACCACTGCGCCACCAGGGAAGCCCTACCCACAGTTTTGTTCTCTAGAGCTGCATAGAATGAGTCTGCCCACTCTTCTGAAAGACTGTCTTTCAGATAAAGAGTTGTAGAAACCAGCTCTATTGCTAATTTAATTTTGGAGTAAATCAAAAGATGGGTAGATGTTCTGAGGATATTGTAATTAGCGCATACAACTCCAAAGTCACAGGGTTAAAGCCTGCTGGTGCACTGTCCACTTTCACTGCTGTTCTGTTTCTGCTTTTCCCACTGGAAACCTATATATGTTTATAGAAATAATCCCTCAGGATCTGCCAGCTCTTAGAGCCTCCCTCTCTTTCATCTTCCTGGTGTCCAGCTAAGTTAATAGCTTCATTGTGAATGTTCTATTTGACATCTTATTTGTAATACTTTTTCTTGTAACCAATGACTTACTAACCCTTGAGCAAAATGGAACCCTGTATTTTGGTGTACAAAGTCCTTTTACATTTTTATGATTTGACATTTTTCTAGACCACAGAGTAAAAAGTATTTACCCTCTTAAGGCAATTAATTCCTAGGCAGTGAGGGGAACAGACTTTATATCCCGCATGTGATTGTGCTTCTTAATATCTAGATTACTTGGCACTACATTAATATTTAGATTTTTTTTTTTTTTTTTTTTTGCGGTACACGGGCCTCTCACTGTTGTGGCCTCTCCCATTGCAGAGCACAGGCTCCGGATGTGCAGGCTCAGCGGCCATGGCTCACGGGCCCAGCCGCTCCGCAGCATGTGGGATCTTCCCGGACCAGGGCACGAACCCATGTCCCCTGCATCAGCAGGCGGACTCTCAACCACTGCACCACCAGGGAAGCCCAATATTTAGAATATTTAGTGCCAAACAGTTGTCCCAATAAAAACCATAGTGGCCAGCTCACTCAAAGGCCCTTTCAGCTCTCTGTGTTGACTTTAAAATAGCTACTCCTGGTATTTGTTTGTATTAGCCGCATGCTGTGTTGGGGAGTTTTGAGTAGCATGCCTGTTCTGAGACTTCACGAAGAAGTAGATCTTGTCATAAGGGACTGTGAATAATCACAGAAAGCCTGTAGTGACCCCATTCATCCCTATTCCTGGATATTTCAAAAAGTCTAAGTCACTTCAGATACCCAGTGTCTCCAATCCCAAGACATTTTAGGTTTACTGTTTTTGCTTCATGAAATTCAATGTTTTTATATGTAGTTCAAAAATCAAGAAATTAATTAGTGTATAGTGAAAAGGTGTCTTCCTACTCATATTCTCCCATCTAACCACGTCCTGTCTCTAGGTATTATTGCCCTTCTATGTCACTTTCCAGAATTTCTTTATGCATGTACAGGCAAAATATTTATTATTTGCCCCCCTTTCTTAGTACACACTGTTTTTCACCTGCTTTTTTTCTCTGTCAAAAAATAGCATATCAGGCTTCCCTGGTGGTGCAGTGGTTGAGAGTCCGCCTGCCGATGCAGGGGACACGGGTTCGTGCCCCGGTCCGAGAAGATCCCACATGCCGCGGAGCGGCTGGGCCTGTGAGCCGTGGCCGCTGAGCCTGCACGTCCGGAGCCTGTGCTCCGCAACGGGAGAGGCCACAACAGTGAGAGCCCCGTGTACCACAAAAAAAAAAAAAAAAAAAAAAAGCACATCTCATGGAGACTTCCCTCAACATTGTTTTGTAGTTTCATAGTATTCCATTTTACAGATATACCATAATTTTTTTTTTTTTTGAGAATTACGTTTTATTTGATAGACTTGCTGAGGACTTAATAAGCCTGGAAGACAGCCTCTCAGATGACTCTGAGGGACTGCTCTGAAGAGGTAAGGGAGGAGCCAGGATATATAGGAGTTTTTGCAAGAAACCAGGTAGTAGGAACATCAAAAGATTATTGTTAATTAAAGTAAAACAGGGACTTCCCTGGTGGTCCAGTGGTGAAGACTCCAGGCTTCCACTGCAGGGGTTGTGGGTTCGATCCATGGTTGGGGAACCAAGATCCCGCATGCTGTGTGGCACAGCAAAAAAGAAAGAAAAAAAAAAGAAAAACAGACATCTCAAGTTAATGAAGTCAGTGCTTTTCTTTGTATGGGAAGATGCAAGAGCCTGAGTTCATTTAAATCATTCCTTGAATATGCGCCTTATCAATGAAAAAAAATGTTGCCTGCCAATTCAGTAAACAAAGTATGTTGCAGCCATCAAGCCATCACGTTACAGCTTCCTGAGGGTGAGCCCTGAGGGAACTCAGCATAGAAATAGGATGCCTGCCATCAGACACTGCAGCCACCAGCAGTCCCCCATAGTGCACCCTGAGGAGACATGAGGAAACACAGGAGAGAGATATACCATAATTTCTTAATCAGACACTCTTGGCAGACGTTTAGGTCTGTTTCCAGTTTTTTGTTAACAACCTTGCACAGTATGTCCGTGTGAAAGTACATTCTAGAGCCAATCTTAAGTTTGTGCTACTACTGTAAACAGAAAAACATTGACTGTGATCAAGAGGTTTGACTATAATTGGTTCAGCTATTGTCCGTTATTCTGAGATGGGCCTTAAGTTATTAGAGAATAAGAGAAATGCTCTTATCAAACCTGGGAGATCAGGTCAAACCTGGGAAGTCAGGTCAAACCTGCATCCATTTGGCCTTTTAAGTGGAGAATTCTGCATACTACCACCCTGCAGAAATTTTAGAGGCACCCTTACTTTTTCTTCCTCCTCCTACTGTAACCAGTCCAGGCAGTAGACAAGTGTTGTGCTTCTTTCATCCTGTTACCGTTTGTGTCTGACCCTTTTTCATTCTCACTTCACCATCTTATCCAGCCTAGCTATTCACACAAGGAATTTTCTGCACTCTGTCTTTTCTGTGCTCTAGTTGATCCTAATACTGATTTTAACTAGAGCACAGATTGATAATGGTTGATGTTTATTGAATACCTACTGTGTACCAGGCACTGTGCTGCTTTCCATGTACTGACCATTTCTCTCTTCTGTCTTTCTAACTACCCTGTGAGGTGATTGTAATATTTCCATGTCACAGGTAAGGAAATCGAGGCACAAAGATTATATATCTAAGAGGTGGAGGAGTCAAACAGCTATGAGATGGTCTCAGTTCTTAAAAAGTTAATGACCTAATTAGGAGAAGTAGGAAACCATTCCTTCAAACTAGAAGTGCTACACTAGTCTAGAGAAGAAAGGAAAGAGTGGGCAGAGAAAACGGAGATTTTTTTACAGACGAGAGAGGGGTGTAGTTAAATGGGATAAGTTGTAATATCATGCCAGATGGGGAAAAATAATCAGTCCCCAGAAAGACTGAGTGCAAAGTTGGCAAGTGCTGTTAGCCAAACTAGCATTGAACTGTTGCATCAGATTCATTTGGAAAGCTCTAAAAATATTGTTGATTCCTGACTCCACCCCTGAGCTGCTCCTGAATTAGATGATGTGAGGCAGGGCCTTGGAAACTCTGGCATTGGTATCATCACGGGCTATTCTGATGGGCAGGCAGGCCAGGGAACCACTGGCTAAAGAAGGAAGAAAGAATGGGGTTGACTAGAGCAGGGGATGCTTTTTCTGAGAAATGGTAAGAGGTAATATTGATGAGTAGGGCCACATCTGATGAGGAAAGGCCAGGCTGAAGAGTTCAGAGTTAAAGCAGTAGCAGTGGAAAGTGAGTCACTGGGTTAGCCAGCAGAGATGTGTTAAGAGCAGTGTTTTTTAAGCAGACTTTTTTTGGCAGCAGTATGCAGGAAGGAAAGGCTGAAATAGGAACCAAGCTAGGAGACAGTTATGGGGAACTAGGAGTCGTATTATCACTATGAGAGTCTTAAAATGGAGTGGGCATTTTGTCAGGGTTGCTTTGTCTAGAAATAGGCATTAGTAAATTTGTGATCTGCGGTTTAACTCTCTGAAGCTTCACCATCTTTTACCTGTGAAGAGTATCAAAAAGTAAGGGACCCATTTTCCAAATTGAATAACGTAAGAATTGGTGTTGGGCTTACACTTCTGGTCTGTACAATTAATCTAACATTTTACTTCTGAGAGGGCACTATAAGAAGTGATCATGGGCTTCCCTGGTGGCGCAGTGGTTGAGAATCCGCCTGCCGATGCAGGGGTCACGGGTTCGTGCCCTGGTCCGGGAAGATCCCACATGCCGCGGAGCAACTAAGCCCGTGAGCCATGGCCGCTGAGCCTGCGCGTCCGGAGCCTGTGCTCCGCAACGGGAGAGGCCACAGCAGTGAGAGGCCCACATACAGCAAAAAAAAAAAAAAAAAAAAAAAAAAAAAAAAAAAAAAAAGAAGTGATCATGTATAGAAGGCACAGTTATCTTTCTCTGACTACCTTTAAATAATCTAGTTTTACCTAACAGCTTGTTATAAGTTTATTTATCAAAATTATATTAAAATCTGTATTTTCCAATTTTTATTTTTTTAATTTAATTTTATTTTTTGGCTGCGTTGGGTCTTCGTTGCTCTCATGGGCTTTCTCTAGTTGCGGTGCATGGGCTTCTCATTGCAGTGGCTTCTCTTGTTGCGGAGCACGGGCTCTAGGTGCATGGGCTCAGTAGTTGTGGCACGCGAGCCCTAGAGCATGTGGGCTTCAGTAGTTGTGGCACTCGGACTCAGTAGTTGTGGTGCATGGGCTTAGTTGCTCCGTGGCATGTGGGATCTTCCCGGACCGGGGCTCGAACCTTTGTCCCCTGCATTGGCAGGCAGATTCTTAACCACTGTGCCACCAGGGAAGTCCCTGTATTTTCCAACTTTACTATCCATAGGAGTAATAATTTTCAGGGATCTGTCTTCTAATGGGATATTGTCAGAGATTATGACATAGCAAAGAGGTTAAGAGCACAGTCTATGGAATGAGACCACTGTATTTAAATCCCAGCTTTGCCACATGCCAACTGTATGACATTGGGATTTAACCCCCACATTTCCTCAGTTTCCTCATTTATAAAATGAAGATATGATAGTACCGACCATAAAATAAGATTGTTTAGGAACTCCCTGGTGGTCCAGTGGTTAGGACTCGGCGCTTTCACTGCGGTGTCTGGGGTTCAATCCCTGGTTGGGGAACTAAGATCCCGCAAGCCTCCAGGTGTGGCCAAAAAAAAAAAAAAAAATTGTTAAAAGGGATTAAGAGAGAATGCCTGGTTCAAAGTAACCACTCAACTTTTAGCTCTTATTTAGTAATAAAAATAATAGTATTTGATTTTTTAAAAATACCATTCTTGGAGCAGCTTAAAGGATAGAATTAGAGGAGGCAAGAGTAGGTATGGGGAGATCAGTTAAGAGACCGAACAAGAAGTGATGGTAGCTTGAGCAAGTGTGGGCACGGAGCTAAAAGTGGACAGACTTGAGTGATATTTAGGAAGTAAATATTTACTTCCTAAATATCACTCGACAGAAACTTCATGATGGGTTAAATAGAGGGTCATTGAGGGAATAAAAGGTGTTTTCATAGGTTTCTGGCCTAGGCAGTTGGATGGCTAGAAATCCAATTTGGTAGGGCATGGAGGATGGGGCAGGGGAGATGCTCGTGATTTTAGTTTGGGATATTGAGCATGTTAAGTGCGAGGTGGGATTCAGGTACATTTTTAAGAAGCATTGGCTCTACAGTACACCACAGTTTAGGAACTACTGATATGAAGATTAAAAAGAAATAGAGAACTACTGATGTAGATAGATAATTGGATACTGGGTTTGAAGTTCAGGGAAGTTGGGGCTGAATATAAATTTAGGTGTGGTCTGCATACAGAAGGTAAGTGAAGCCACAGGTGAGGATGATAGTATGCAGAGAAAGAAGAGAAGGGAACCTAAGACTGACCATGAGGAATTCCAAAATGTAAAAGCCAGGAAGAGGAAAATGAGCATGTAAAGGAGTGGCTAAGTGTTAGAAAGAAAATCTGGCAGTGGTAATGACACAGAATACAAAGGAAGAAAGTGTTTTAAGGAGAGCATGGTCATGGAAAATGAGGACTGAAATTACCCATTAGGCTTAGCAGCCTGCAAGTGTCATAGGTGACCTTTCAAAGAGTTGTTTGAATGTTGATGGAGGTAGATGCCAACCTAAGGAGTGAATGGGAGGTAGTGAAGTGTAGATGTAAATATAGACCACTCTCAAGAGGTTAGCTTTGATAGCTGGACAGAGAAAGAGGTTGAGGGAGGGATATATATATTTTTTAAATATGGGAGAAACTTTATCATGTTTAAGGATGGCTGCAGTGGAGAAGAGGGTGTTGAATAATTCACAAGAGAGAGGATAATGTATAAATTTCTGCAAGAGTGATGGGATCCAAAACTTAAGTGGAGAAATTGGTTTTTAGTTATGAAGGGAGGCACATATAATAGGAGGGAACAAGGAAAGGAATGAATATGGATATGAAGGGGGGAAATACTGATTCATTGTGTGATAAGCATTGCAAATTGATGACCCCTGAGTACTGTGTTACTTGTTCCTGGAGAAGTGATTGGATGGAACGGAGACTAGGTTCCTCTCCAGTCTGCTCTTGGGATAGCTCAGCTCTTTGCTTGACTTTGTCCCCTTTGGCCTCAGCAGTTCCACCTCGGCCCTGGGCCCGTGGACCTCAATGTAATGCATAATGCATCTGCTTAGTTTCAGAATCTTGTCTGGATTTCTTATACTTTTTCCTGAGGTAGTGAGACCAAAACCAAACATTTATACATAGTCTTGACAGGCTATTTAAATCTAATCTTCTAGAATTTTCACTTTTGATACTTTGAGTTCTGTAATATACATTTCATTAGAAATTTGTTAAGTTCTTACCATGAACTAGGCACTATGCTAGGTACTTGTTATTCTGAAATAAATATTTAAGATGTGGCTGCTTTAATGAGCTGGAAAGACTGATACCTACACAGAAACCTGACTTTTTTCTCTTGATAAAGGCATAGACTATAATATCTAGATCTGAATCCAAATTCTTTTTGCAAAAAAGAATGCCAAATTAATATCTATTTGTTTGAGAATGTCATAAAGGGATATTAATTCATATATTATACAGCATGGATGTCCCTTTTTCCTTAAGCTGTTATTTTTTCATGCTACTTCTGTAATTAAAATGCATAATCTCCTTACCCCTAGAGTGTCTTAACTGTGTATCATGTGGTCTTAACCTGAGCTCTGTAGATCTCAGTATATCTATGGATTGGTGGCTTTGTGGGTCCATGAATCTTCTGCAGTTATACGCAAAATTATTGAATGTGTATACATGGATTCTTACAGTGGAAAGAGAGTCCTTTTTTATCAAATTCTCAAAGGATTCTATTGCCCTAAAATATTAAGAACTACTATACTATTAAAAATATTTAATAGGCTCTGGCTTATGAGTATTTTACACCATTTACCATTTAGATTTCCTCACAGGAGGAAAGGGAAATTGAAGCTGTAATATTCAATAATTCTTAAAATTACTAATGCATTTTTTATATAATTTTTGAAGTTGCTATTTAAACATTAGGATTTGTTTTTACATTTATCTAACAATATTATAATTTTTCTACAGTTTTTGTTGCAAATACATTTTCTGTTTGTCTTTAGTACCAGGACCCCCTAGTGATAATGGCATCAGTATTACCATGATCTTGATGGCCTGGATGGTTATTGCAGTGATATTGTTTCTACTGAGACCTCCTAATCTAAGAGGATCCAACCTAACTGGAAAACCAACCAGTCCTCATAATGTAAGTGTTGTGGATTAGAAATGTTTTGGGGTGGGGGGATGGGTGTGACCTGGGAAAGGGGAGGCATTTGTTTTGATGGAAATATCTGAGTTAGCAAAAGGAAGATTTAGCTCACGGAGTAAGTTCTTCCTATGTAGTCCTAGTAAATCTTGAAACCTCAAATGGCTTAGTCTTCGTGGAGTTACATTTAGAGAGAAGTACAGACCAGTAGCCCCCAAATCATTTTAAGGTGAATTCCAATCTTTACTCGTGAGAAACATAAAAAATGATCCAGTTCGTAATAATCCACAGCAGTATTTCTCAAATCTCAGTCTTCCACTACCCAGTTCTATCCACTTCACAGTTGATCCCTTACCTCGTATGCTTCCAGCTCCCCAAATTCTCTTACTAGCTACAGTTCAAATGTTTCTACACACACACATTCTTCATATTCTCCCCTTCTGTCCTCACTATCAAATACAACAGAGACACTGAGCCTATCTGGCTAAACCTGTTTTCCCATCGTATTTCTCTCAACTTCATTCTTCCAGTTCTGCATCACAGTAGGTCAACTGAGCTGGCAAAAGTAGAGGTAGGAATCATTCATGTTGATAAATCTTGACAGTCATGAGTACAGCCATTTTTAGAACCTAACTGAAATTATGATAAAGTGACCCAACAGGGAGTTTTTGATAGAGCCTCCATTAAAGGATTCCTTTAATCATTTTCAGAACCAGTGTTTATATTTTTTTCTTTCCCATTTGATTTGGATATTACCTCTAAAAGTATTTCCATGATGGATTTACTTGTTGAACACCAAATTATCCCACTAATTCCCTTCTCCAACCTAAAATAATTGCTTCTTTTCCCCAGTCATTCGTTGTTACTATTAAAAAGAAGTTTGGTTAGACCAATTGCTTATACAGGAGAAAGCAAATGTGCAGTGTTAACTGGTCAGTGCTTTGGGTTTTTTTAGGATTAAAACATTTATACATGTAGCATGCTGACTTTAGTTAAGAAAGAAGGCATCATTAACACTATATAAAATGCCTTAAATTTATTTTAGGGTTTTCTTGGAGAGGAGGGTATCCATAAAACAGCTTGTATATTGTCTTGATAACGTGCTTTCTCCTAAGCCTTTTTTCTTACTTTCTGTGCACAGTTTTATTACTTTGATATCAAAGAGCAACATCCTCAATGTTTGGAACTAAAGAAACCCAACTCAATTAGAAGCCATTCAAAAGTGACAGTCCCCTGAACCTTAGTTCATTGTAGACCAGCAGTTCTAAAAATAATAGTCCCACAGCTCTAGGAATAAGCAGGAAAACATATTGACTAATTCCAAGTAGAAAAATTCATTATCCTCAACTAGGGCCTCATATAGCATGTCAGAGTAAATAAATGGAATCTTCCTGAAGAGTCCTAAAAGGTCTGCTCTTTCCTTTACAGTTCAGAAGCTTTCTATTACAAGTAACAAAAATCTGTTCAGCCTGGTTGAAGTAATTGGCTTTATTGGTTTACACATTAAAAAAATCCGGAGGTAGGATCAATGTTTAGAAAGTTTAACAGCGTCATCAAAAACCTGGGTTCTTTCCTCAGACCATTAGCTTTATTCCAAGGTGGGCTCCCTTTCTGGTCCCTATAGGGCATCTGCCAGTTGCAACTGGTGCCATATACTTCCTCATTGACTAACACTCTGTAGTGAGAAATGTAAGTCTTTAGCTTCACTTTGATTGTACTGTACTCAGTCACCTTACCAAGAGGAATGAGACTACCTTGATCGGTTTAAGTATCACCTCTGGAGCTGTCAGGGAGAGCACTTTTACCTAAGTCAATATCACTGTTACAAAATTTTCCTTTCTTCCATTCTACAAGGAAGAAAGAGACAAACATCGGTGAATCACAGTGTTAATCTAGTGCTCCCGGGGCTTCCCTGGTGGCGCAGTGGTTGAGAGTCCGCCTGCCGATGCAGGAGACCCGGGTTCGTGCCCCGGTCCGGGAAGATCCCACATGCCGCGGAGCGGCTGGGCCCGTGAGCCATGGCCGCTGAGCCTGCGCGTCCGGAGCCTGTGCTCCACAGCGGAAGAGACCGCAGTAGTGAGAGGCCCGCGTACCTGAAAAAAAAAAAAAAAAAATCTAGTGCTCCCTAGTGCAAAAACATACAAGAGATCCAAATAAGTATATGATTTGGGATGGGAAGGTGAGGGGCATTGCTGCTCAGTTCTTACTGTATGTGTTAGACTGGTTGCACTGGGAGATTTAAGAAGTCAATTTCATAATTTCTCTCTCTTTAATGCCAGGGACAGGATCCACCAGCCCCACCTGTGGACTAACTTTGTGGATATGGGAAGTAAAAATAGTTAACACCTTGCACGACCAAATGAACGAAGATGACCAGAGTACTCTTAACCCCATTAGAACTGTTTTTTCTTTTGCATCTGCAATATGGGATGGTATTGTTTTCATGAGCTTCTAGAAATTTCACTTGCAAGCTTATTTTTGCTTCCTGTGTTATATCACCTTTCCTATATTTGAGTAAATGATACATTAAAAAGTTACATGGGGCTTTTTTGGTTATCCTAAATGTAAACATTCCATTCATTCTGTTTGTAACTGTGATCATACTTTTTGTGATAATTTCTGGCCTGATTGAAGGAAATTTGAGATCTCTACATTTAAATATTTTAAATAGTTTTGATGGGTTTAAAGATTTTTTTTAATAAGGTATTTATAAAGTTATTTGGGGTTATCTGAGATTGTATGAAAGAAAATTAGAACCACATTGTATTTACACTTAACTTTGGTAGTTTATTTGTGGATGGCAGTTTTTTCTAGTTCTTGGGACTGTGACAGCCTTTGGAATATTTTACAAGTTACAGCTGAAATCTGTATCATCCACTACAGCTGGCTTATGTGGCAAAGAAAAGGAGGAAAGAAGAAATGAACTAATTGTTTACTAAGTTTTTATTCCCATAAACATGTCTAATATAAGAAAACTTAAACATGATTTAAATATGGTGGATGATTTACAGTCCATTATATGAAATTTGTAAGCCACTGTACACTAGCCTTACACAGTTCATGAAAGGAGGAAAAAATTTAATTCTTTCTGCATTTGTCAGGTGTAATCTATACAGTAATAATTTAAGCTATAATTTATTTTTGAAGTGGGTGCCTCTCAGGAAGCTGCTTTTCTGTTGTAAAACTTCCCTGTTAAATGAAACTATCTTAAAGCTGTATTGGGGGCCTGTTTGGTTACTGATATTTGAATGCTGTTTACTTATTTACTCTATTGTTTTCTTTGAAGAAAAAAGTTTGAGTCTTGTTATCTTTCTGACTTTAAACAATATTTAATGAATTCTTGATTTACTCCAAGGGAAAAGGAGGAAAATGAGAAACAATCAAGGATCTTTTTTTTTCTCAACCTCTGTCTCATTCTTGTTTGGTAATAGAATGGATTGGGGTGGGGAGGAGCATTAATATAAGTAAAAATTTGAAATGTGTAAAAATGTAAAAGGTTGCATTGTTTTTTTTTTTCAGTTTGATAGAAAATGAATACAAATGGCATAAAAAAATTCTGCATGACCTGTGTGGTTATGGAATTTTTTCCTAGCAAGTGATTGCAGATGATTTATGGGGGCTAGAAGATATTTTGCTATCAATGTAAGGATTTTCCCCCACTAGATCAGTTTAGCTTTTCACTGTATAAATCTGAGAAATTACTTGTATGAATTGAATAAACTTCTCTGTATCATTGTACTGTTTAATAGAGACTCTGATACAATTATGTGATGCTCATAGGGTATTTTTTCCCCTTTATTATGATTATATTCTAGGCTATAAACACTGTAAGGGCTTCATTTCATTATATAATCCATTATTGACTGCTTGCATTCCTCCTGTGCATCTTGGCTTTGTCCTCAACTTCTTGAAATAATACAACCTACTCTTAATTACTTGTGTGAATTGAGGGGTATTGTAACACAGGTAAGTCAAATCCTGGATAAATGAACACCATAGATTTAAGGTTTTTTCTCTCAATATGGCCTATTGGAAGCCTTCCCAGCTCTACAGCTCTTAAAGCATTTAAAGCAGAGAGGCAGGAATGGCTTAAGATGGAGCTAAATCCCTATAAGCATTCCTTTTTCTGTCCTTGCGCCTGAACTTTGAAGGCTAGCACATATCTCCTAACAATCTGCTCTCTAAGCTGCTAGAAGGCTAGTCTCTGGATAAGATACTGATGTGTTCACTGAATCTGTGGCTCACAAATAATTAAGAATTGACTTTGGTTGAAGAAGTGGCTATGACATGGGAACAGAATGTCTAGTGTTAGCTAGAGACCTAGAAATCTGGGTTCTTGTTCCTAGTTCTTCATTTCTGTCACATATACTTAATTGACATTACATTAGCATATTAACCTTTTCCTATATGGACCATCTATTTAATTAGTAACAAAAGCTTTTACTGAAATATTAAGTCTTGGTTTTTTTGCTTGTAAAATTTCTCTGCACTTCTGACAAAGACAGTGTGCAATAGCACATAAAGTATTTCTATTAACCTAACTAGTAATTCATATTATTCTCTTTAATTCCTAAAGCTTCTACATGTGGCCTTTTTATTGAGCACACTCTTACTCATTACTTGGCTTGTAAACATTCACCTGAACTGTGGCTACCGTCATTTTTAAATAATCTGGAAAAAAGAAAGATAAAGCTTCACATTTTAATCACTTTTGGCTCTTAAACATTCCACAGATGCCATTAAGAGTTTATTTTGTTTTAGAGTTATTTAATGTTCTTTTATGCAAAATAATGGTTTTTTGCTTTCCACGTGGAAAAAGTTAACATTGGAACTGTGTATAGTAAAAGATTTTATCATGTATTTATCCAAGCACTATCCCATGATCAGCAAGTCATATTTTAAACTACTTGGAGAAAGTTTCAGAAGTAACTATTAAATACAGCTCTTCCATGGTTACTTTCAGTGTCTTTGTGGTATGCGATATTACAGTGTTTATAGAATTATCTAGATCTTACATCTTCAAAGGAACTTCAGAAGTCTCTCACCCTGAATCAAAGTCTGTCACTCTAAATGAGTATGTGCTAAAATTTGACCAGCTCAGTTTAAGACACAGAACAGCAACTTGAAGGAGAAATGGAGAGAGTTTAAGTTCATGGGTTAAATTTTTGTTGTTGCAATAGTAGGTTTAGTCTTAACATTATAATATTTCTAAATGAAAAGTCATATGTATTTGTTACCATGTCTGATGATTACTTTGTTAAGAGCAAAGGTGGTCATGTGATGTACCAAATGTTAATTGCTGTTTTTAAATGTTTAAATCATGCCAAACAAATCGTGTCTGTGCCATCCAGGGTTTATTGTAATCTTTTACTGAGTACTTGGATTGGGATAAAGGGCTTGTACTATGCACTTTTTATTAATGAATAAATAGAAAACATTAGTAACACTCACTGTTTTCTGTTTGGCTTTTGTGGGAAGAGAAGTGAGCATCTCTTGCTTAGTAAAATGTTAACATCCTTTATTAAACAGCTTCTTTGTAAGATTTTTTACCCCTAACTAAAAATTCCTAAGATGAACTTTGAGTTACAAGAAGAATATTTATGTAATAACAGTATGGGGCCAGTATTTAAAAGTAAGGATTCTAAGAATCTCTAGGAAATTAGGTTGCAATTACATTTCTTTTGTTATTCTTTTTTATTTCTTCCTAGAATACAGGTTCAGTAGACATTTGCTTTGAGGGTATAATGCCCAATCGTGTTAATTATTTGAGTGGACATATGTTACTCAAAAGGAGCTAGATATGTAACTGTACTGAAAACACACAAAACTGAAAGTTTGCGTTTGCTCTATGACCTGGAATGCATCCAGATACTAAAGATCAGGGACTTACCTGGTGGTCCAGTGGGTGAGACTGCACTCCCAGTGCAGGGGGCCCAGGTTTGATCCCTGGTCGGGGAACTAGATCCCACACTCATGCCGCAGCCAAAGAACCCACATGCCACAACTAAACATGCCGCAACAAAGATCCCACATGCCGCAACTAAGACCCAGTGCAGCCAAAATAAAGAAATATTTTTTTAAAAAAGATCATTGATAACCATACACATAAAAATAGTATAGTTTTTCTGGTATGATTATGGTGTCAGTGATACTTCAGTGTTAAAATAGCAAAATTTGTGAAATATATAACTTCCTGGAGATAGTGACAGAGTCTCAATCTAAACTTTGTCACTGTATGTCAGTGCATATCTGAATCCCTAGCAAAACTGTTTTCATTAAATGGCTCTGCAATACTAGTTTTCCACCCAGAAAATGGAATTCTAATAAAATAAGTTTTTGATCCCTGCCATTTCATCTGATAGTTTTCTCAACTCAGAATCTCAATTTATGAAATTGGTTCTCCCCCACCCCTCAAAATGTTTTGTAAACACCAACCATTATTATCTCCCATGTTTAGGTTTTTTAAAAACAAGTTATCAATGTGATTTTTCCTCACAAGGAACTTAACCCTGCATATCTTTTCTCAAACAAATTGATTACGTTAAATAAACATTTCAACAAGTGTTTATTTTTATTGCTTAACTGTTTATGCTTTAAAATGGGTGTTATTCAGGACTAGATTATAGAAACCATTTTAAGCCATCAGATGCTAAATTGAGATGTCTGTTGATAGGAAGGAGGGGAGATGTTTGGAGGCAGGGAAAATGTAGGGGTGCAGAACAATACATGTTTTTTTGTTTTTTTCCAGTACGCGGGCCTCTCGCTGTTGTGGCCTCTCCCGCTGCGGAGCACAGGCTCTGGACGCGCAGGCTCAGCAGCCACAGCTCACGGGCCCAGCCGCTCAGCGGCATGTGGGATCTTCCCGGACCGGGGCACGAACCCGTGTCCCCTGCCTCGGCAGGCAGACTCTCAACCACTGCGCCACCAGGGAAGCTCTCAACATTTTGTAAAGACTGGATTTCACCCTGTTCTATCTCACACTGCTGCTTTGACAACATCCTCTTACCTTTCCAGAATTTCACTAACAAATGCCTGTTGAAAGTTGGCAGTGTCAGGCTTCAAACATGATTCTGCTAACCAGAACTAAATCAGAAAATAGAAGGCTTAAGGAAATCTTGGGCTAAATAAAGTAATACTGAAAATTATAGTTTCTCCAGTAAAGGATGAGTGGGGCTTATAATTTTCTCCCTCCACAACATCTAAGGAATTTTTTCATCGTGTCACAATAGTTTGAGAATTCAGAGTCACACAGATGGACGTAAATTGGCAACAAGTAAGTTTGAATAACTTGTGCTCTCTTGTATTAATAGTTTCTGATGCCAATCTCTGAAAGCATCAAAGATATTCAAAGGGTATTTCTGTTGAAGAAAGATACCTGACTTTGACCTTCTTTCTTTTTTTTTTGAAGAATCAATTTTATTTATTTATTTATTGTTGGTTGCGTTGGGTCTTCATTGCTAAGCTCAGGCTTTCTTTAGTTGTGGCCAGCGGGGGCTAAGATACTCTTCGTTGCAGTGTGTGGGCTTCTCATTGCGGTGGCTTCTCTTGTTGCAGAGAACGGGTTCTAGAGCACAGGCTCAGTAGTTGTGGCTCATGGACTTAGTTGCTCCGCAGCATGTGGTATCTTCCCAGACCAGGGCTTGAACCCACGTCCCGTGCATTGGCAGGCGGATTCTTAACCACTGTGCCACCAGGGAAGTCCTACATTGATCTTCTTCATCACATGTTTGCATCCAGTTCTCAAACTTCTATTTTCATTGTAGCAATCTTCTTATGTACAATAAAAATATTTAGTATTGTTGATAGTGTTTAGACTTGGGGAAAAATGCTAAACAAGCTAGCTTTGTGTGAACCGGGCATGTTAAACAATTTATTCAGACTTTTAGTTTTTCTCACAACTAAAAAAAAATACGCCAGAGGCCAAAGTATATAGTGATAGCTTGTAGAGATTCTCAAACTTTCTGGTTTGGGGACCCCAAAGAGGTTTTGTTTATATGGGTTATATCTATCAATACATACTATGTCTAAAATTAAAACTGAGAACACGGGCTTCCCTGGTGGCGCAGTGGTTGAGAATCCGCCTGCCGATGCAGGAGACACGGGTTCGTGCCCTGGTCCGGGAAGATCCCACATGCCGCGGAGCAACTAAGCCCGTGAGCCATGGCCGCTAGGCTTGCGCGTCCAGAGCCTGTGCTCTGCAACGGGAGAGGCCACAACAGTGAGAGGCCCGCGTACCGCAAAAAAAAAAAAAAAAAAAAAAAAACTGAGAACACTTAAAAGTATTAAGTATTTTAAAACAACAATACACCCAATACATGTTAAAATATTGTCAAAACCATTTTCTGCAATGAAAATTTAATGAAAAAAGTGGCACTGTTTTACAATTTTGCAAATCTCTTTAACGGCTGGCTTAATAGAAGAAAGCTGGGTTATCATTTCTACTTCTGCATTCAATCTGTTGCAATAAGTTCCCTTCTTATGAAACTATATATGTTAGCTTTCAGTAACTAAAAGACTAATTAATGGCATTTTTTAAAGCAGCCTGTGCCTTGACTAAGGAAAACAACCTGTGTGACCCTTGGGCAGCCTACTTAATTTGGAGCATCACTTTCCTCGTTTATTTATCAGATATAATACTACTTTATACCAAACTGACGTGAGAAATGAAATGTGTGTAAAAATGCTTTGTAAAGCCTTAAATATTGTTATGTAAGGGCCTTCACCATCCCAACACACACACATACACACAACTCTTACTTTTCAAAACCTTTGTATGGAAACTATGGATTTCAGACACTTCCACTGAATTTCCATTGGAAGAAATTCACCCTACTAGGGCTAAACAATGGCATCTTTACAAATATGGAATGTGAAAAACAGTAAATATTAAATATAATATCACAGTTTCCAATCAACAGTTTAAAATCCTTGGAAGATAAACTGGAAAGCAGATTTTGACTAATAAGTGAACAAATCCATTGCAAGAAAAGCTAAAGAGCAAACTATTAGAGCAGTAGTTCTCAACTTTGGCTGCACACTGCATTCACCTGGAGAGCATTAAAAACCACTGACGCCTTGACCTCAGAGATTCTAGAATGGGGTTAATTGGTATGAAGTTTGGCCTAAGCATCTACAAGTGATTCCAATGGCAGCTAAGAGTGAGAACCACTGACCATAAAGAATGTTAAACCTTGTGCTTAGTTCTAGAGATGAAAAACAAAATAGAAACAAAAGTGAAAAGTAATCATTTCCTTCATTCTAATTGATTTCTATGTATGGGCAGGGAATTCACTGAAACCCTGAATTCCACTGCAGTAGAATTGTATTTTATAGTGATATTTAACAGTTTTTCCTGATGCCTAAAAATAATGCTTTTTTATTTTGTCAATATTTCTTTTCATGGGGGTGAGGAAGGGAGATGTCATCCTTCATGGATGGCCATAACAGAGGCCTGTTCAGTTAATGTGAAGATTCTGTGTTTTTTGTTTTTAAAAAGCCATGAAACAGAAACACCACTGTCATAAAAAGGAATAAAGGTAGGATTATTACTTTGTAAGGAGTTGGGTCAAAATTATGTTAATACGGTAAATAATTCATTCTTCACATAACTAGAATTTGTGATCTTCAGAAAAAATGAATTCTTATGGTGGTAAGATCATTTGGTTTTAGTCCCTGTCATCAAGAAGTTTATACTCTATTTACAGGGGGCGGACAAATACAAAAGCTAACAATATTATTTCAAGGACTGCTAATTGCTAAAGGGAAGTTAAAATACAATCAAGGTGGGCTTCCCTGGTGGCGCAGTGGTTGAGAATCCGCCTGCCAATGCAGGGGACACGGGTTCGATCACTGGCCCGGGAAGATCCCACAGGCCACAGAGCAACTAAGCTCGTGTGCCACAACTACCGAGCCTGTGCTCTAGAGCCTATGAGCCACAACTACTGAGCCCACGTGCCACAACTACTGAAGCCCGCGCGCCTAGAGCCCGTGCTCCACAATGAGGGAAGCCACTGCAATGAGAAGCCCACGCACCGCAGCGAAGAGTAGCCCCCGCTTGCCACAACTAGAGAAAGCCCGCGTGCAGCAACGAAGACCCAACACAGCCATAAATAAATAATTTTTTTAAAAAAAATACAATCAAGGTAAAGAACTTTCTGAAGAGATGATATTTGAGTTGAGAACTGAATGATGCAGCTATGAGAAGATCTGGGCAGTCTTCCAAGAGAAACAACAAGTACAAAGGCCCTGAGACTGAAACAGACGTGACATTTTCAAGGGACCAGAGTAAGGCCAAATGACTGGTACAGCATGAGATCAGAAGTAAGGTCTACATCTTGTAGGATCTTGGAATCCAAAACTTCGGGGAATTTGCTGTCAGTCCGGTGGTTAGGACTCCATGCTTTCGCTACTGGGAGCAGGGTACAGTCCCTAGGTGAGGAACTGGGATTGCACAAGCCACGTGACACAGCCAAAAAAAAAAAAAAACAACTCAAAACAAACTGAGGACTTTGGATTTTATTATGAGTATAAAAGCCATTAGGGCAGGGGGGGGGGATAAATGATCTGATTTATGACTTATAATCTCACCCTGGCTGCTGTGTGGAAGATTAACTGTGCATCAAGAATGAGGCAGGAAGCCACTGGAGTCCAGATAAGAGATGCTAGTGGCTTTGAGTAAGGTTGTGGCAGTGCAATTATAAGAAAGGATCAGATTCGGGATATATTTTGGAGGTAGAGCCCGTAGGTCACAGTGATGGCCAGCAATGAATAGGAGGGAAGAGAGAAAACAAAGAATGGCATCTAGTTTGGGGGCTTGAGCAACTGGGTGATTGATGATAACAGATTGAGATGAGAAAGGTTTATGGTAAGGGAAATGAAGGGTGAGAAGGAACAGATTGGAAGCAAATATTAGTTTGGATACAGGTTAACTTGCTGGAATAAAGAGACTCCAGTGGCTTAAACCAGGTAGACTTAAGTTGTCTTTCATGTAACAGCTCAAAGATATAAGCAATCTAGGGCTGATGTATATGCTTCAGGTATTCAGAACTCAGACTCTTTCTATCTGGTTGCTCCACTGACCTCCAGAGCAGTGGAGCTTCTCAAACTCCTGGTCTGTAGTCCACCCAATGTTGTCCTTCTCTGCATGGTCGAAGATAGTTCCAAAACAACACCCATTGGGGCAGTGCTCCAGCCAGAGGGAAGGAGGGGAAGGAAATATGGAGGGCCTGCCTATTTAAGGGTTTGTCCTGAATGTTGTACATATCCCTTCTGCTCGTATCCCCTTAGCCAGAACTTCATCATATGACCATACCCAAAGCAGGCTAGACAATGTAGTCTTCATTATGGGAAATATCTGCCTAGCTAAAATTTGGGAATTCTGTTACTAAATAAGAAAAGTGTGGCTATTGGGGGTCAGCTGGCAGTCACTGCCACAGAGGAAAAACACTTCAGTGTTGGCTATGATGATTTTGAGTGCTAGACATTCAAGTGGAGATCTTGAGTAGGTAGTTGGATAGAGATGTGTGGAGCTAAGTTTCCATAATAAAGGGAGATATATTAAAAGCCAACGAAATACAGATAGTATTTGAGTCTTTGGGACTGGATAAAATCACCTAAAGAGACAATAAAGACAAGAGACGAGAAAAATGGATCAATGGAACAGGATAGAAAGCCCAGAAGTAAACCCATGCTTATATGGTCAATTAATCTACAGCAAAGGAGGCAAGAATACACAATGGTGAAAAACCTCTTCAAAAAATGGTGTTGGGAAAACTGGATAGCTAAATGCAAAAGAATCAAACTGAATTGCTTTCTCACACCATATACAAAAATTAACTCAAAATGGATTAAAGACTTAAATGTAAGATCTGAAACTATAAAACTCCTAGAAGAGGGCTTCCCTGGTGGCGCAGTGGTTGAGAGTCTGCCTGCCGATGCAGGGGACGGGAGTTCGTTCCCCGGTCCGGGAAGATCCCACGTGCCGCGGAGCGGCTGGGCCCGTGAGCCATGGCTGCTGAGCCTGCGCGTCCGGAGCCTGTGCTCTGCAACGGGTGAGGCCACAGCAGTGAGAGGCCCGCGACGGGAGAGGCCACAACAGTGAGAGGCCCGCGTACCACACACACACACACACACACACACACACACACACACACACACACACAAAACTCCTAAAAGAAAACATAGGCAGAAAACATAGGCAATATGATCTTTGACATTGGTCTCAGCAAAATTTTTTTGGATCTGTTTTCTCAGGCAGGGGAAACAAAAGCAAGAATAAATTGGACTACATCAAATTTTCCAAGCTTTTGGAAAATTAGGAAACTACCAAAAGGGCAGCCTGCTGAATGGGAGAAGACATTTGCAAAATATATTTGTGATAAGGGATTAATATCCAAATTATACAAAGAATTCATACAAGTCAATATCAAAAAAACCCCAAACAACCCAATTAAAAAATGGACAGAGGACCCGAATAGATATTTTTCCAAAGACATACAGATGGCCAACAGGCACATGAAGATGCTCAGTATCACTAGACATCAGGGAAATGCAATTCAAAACCACAATGAGATACCACCTCACACCCCTCAGAATTACTATCATCAAAAGGCAAGAAATAACAAGTGTTGGCAAGGATGTGGAGAAAAGGGAACCCTCATGCGCTGTTGGTGGGATTGTAGATTGGTGCAGCCACTATGGAAAACAGTACGGAGGTTCCTCAAAAAACTTAGAACTGCCATATGATCCAGCAATTTCACTTCTAGGTATTTACCCGAAGAAAACAAAACACTAATTTGAAAAGATATATGCACACCAATGTTCATTGTAGCATTATTTTCAGTAGTCAAGATATGCAAGCAACCTCAGTGTCCATTGATAGATGAATGGATAAAGAAGATGTGGTATACATACAATAGAATTTTACTCAGTCATTAAAAGAAACAAAAGGGAATCTTGCCATTTGTGACATGGATGAATCTAGAGGTTATTATGCTAAGTGAAATGAATGAGTCAGAGAGACAAATACATAGGATCTCATTGATATGTGAAATATAAATAACAAAACAAAACAAAATGAAAATAGACTTACAGATACACAGAACAAATGGGTGGTTGCCAGAAAGGAGAGAGTGGGGTGGGGGCAGGGAGGGGAATCAGGGGGAGCAAAATAGGTGAAAGAGATGTAGAGGCACAGATCTCCAGGTATAAATAAGCCACCGGGATGTCATATACAGCATAAGAACTATGGTCAATAATATTTTAATAACTTTGTATGGGAATAGATGGTTACTAGACTTGTGATCATTTCATAATGTATGTAAATGTCAAGTCATTATGTAGTACACCTGAAACTAACATAATGTTGTATGTCAACTATATTTCAATTTAAAAAGAAAAAAAGAAAGAGAAGAGAAGAAATCCCAGGACTGGGACTTGAAGTACTGCAATATTTAGAGCTCTGGTCGAGAAAGAGGAGCTGGCAAAGTAGACTGAGAAGGAGCACCCAGTGAAAGAAGAAGAAAACCCTGTGAGTATAAATGTCTTGGAAGCCTGAAAAGAAAGTAAATCTCTAGAGGGTGGAGGGCTCAATGGTGTCAAATTCCACTGAGAAAAAACATGGGATGGAGAATTGAACATTTTGACAGAAAGGATTCATGGTGAACTTGACAAAAGATGTCTTGTTGGGGTGATGATGATGGAAACCCAGCTGGAGTAGTTAAGGAAAGAAATGGGAGTAAAGAAGGAGAGAAAAAGTATAAGCAACTCTTTGGAGGGGGTTTACAATTGATGGGAACAGAGAAATGCGGTAGTGACTAGAGTGGGATAAGGGTCTAGGGAGAGAGGGAGAGATTTTTACTGTTGCTTTAAGATGGAAGATAAGAGTATGAGCAGAGTTGTCAGGGGATACCCACAGAGCCCCCTCCACAGTGATATCCCCCCTTTATAGGCCTCAGCACCAATATCATCATGTCTGACAGGAAGACCCACTGAGATCTACATGTTTTTGCCAAGGCTCCCTCAGGCCTACCTTCCTACTCTCTCCCTGTACTCATGGCCTGGCTGTGACAATTGGTCTTAGAGACCATCTTCACTAATCCTATCATGTCCTATACCCCTGATTGTATTGGTATCTATAAGTCCAAGACTCCCAGGCCATCACTCAGCCATTCCCCCTCAGCTGATTCAATCTCATACCCTTCCTCATGCCCCAAAACTCCTAAACTCAAGGGTCATCATCAGCAAAAGCTCCATATCCTCAACCTTTTCTCTGAACATTCCCTTCACCAAAACATGGCATCTCCTAGGGGCATTGACTTTCCCGTGGCCCTCTCAAATAGGAGCTGTTTTCTTTTCCAGACTATATAACCAAAGAATGTAGATGTAGAATGAAATTTTTCCCATTTCCTCGTTTTGGCTGACAGGTTGTCACCCTCTCCTCCCTAAAACTCACCAACTCTTTCGAAGCTCATGTTGTCAGAGTATTCCACTTGATAACCTATCTTTCATAGTCATTTATAGACCGCTGGATTACTCCTCATTCCTTGAAGATTTTAGCACTGGACTTTCTGCTTGTCTTTTTGACACTCTTCCTATGGTGATTCTGATATCAATATCCAAGTAAACAACTCATCCAATACTCAGTCCCATAATGTCTCCTCTAGTAATCTTGTTTTCCACACAACTAGAGCCATCCACTCCCACTGACAAATCCTAGACCTATAATTTCTAACTTTATTGCTTGTATATTCCTAAGAGAACTTTGAAAAATGTCATACTATCTTAAACTTTTTTTCCCTTTTAGAAGTGCAATGAAAAGCAATCTTGATGCTCTCCCTTAACATAGGTTCATATGTGTCCCTCCCACTTCAATAACCATGCTGTTGATGGCATTTAATTCTTTTTTCTCTATTTGGCCAAAATACACACAGAGGCAGAAGGGCATCTAAGCCTTGATTTGTACCTTTTCACCTAAACTTACTTGGTCCCTTCTGTGAGCAAACCAAACAGAACCTCTACTCCAGATTCAAAACTATCTTCCATTTATTTTAATACAATTGTTGGGTAAAGCCACTAGTAACAGCAAGATTATAATGCAAAAGCTACAGAGATTTTGTAAGACTTGCAGACAAAAATGGATGGCTTCAAAGGGTTAAGCAAACTATAATTCCAGCTGGTGTCCTAGTGCCAGAATCAGTGTGATTAAACACCTTCGAAATTTTGGAGAATGGCTCTGATTTTGGTCAATGCTAGCACATTTTAAATTTTATCTATGTCAATTTTATCCAGTATCTCTTGAAAATTTTTGTAGCCCTGCAAAATACTTAAATTTCTTTTAAAATAATCAAGGTCACAAATTTATATGGCACCTTCTGTTTGGAATTCAGAAAATGTCCAAAGTGTCCTGTTTCTAACTCCAAACTTCAGCCTTAACAAAAATAAATATAAAATGAGGAAAGAGATTTGAAGTGTCTTGATTAATCACTATAAGAGACTTCCCCCAAATCAGAACTCACTTCATCCCTTTGTTTGGCACCCAGAATTTTACCCTGGAAAATGAATCATAGTAAGTTTTGTCTGAGTAAAAGATAAGTCTTTCTTTTGTAAAATGGACTGTTCTTGGGCAGATCAATTTTGGGAAAGAATACCTGTGGAAGTTGAGCTAGAAATTGATTCCCTTAAATATATCTGTGCAAGGTAAAACTAACCTTTACTGTCAAGCCAAGATAGTGTCACCCTTGGTGTGAGATGAGAGGGATTGGTGAGGGGTATAACTTTTATTCTCTGATCATCTCTTGAGTCTGTTCTTTGCTCTAAATCTCCATGACTACTACCCTGGACATGCTGCTTCTAATTCTTGATGATTGTAATTAGCTCTGAATTGCTCTCCCTACATTCATCCTTTTTATTCCTCTAACCACCCTCTTTGTTTCCTCTAGTTAATACCTATGTTTCCTTTAGGAGCTTAATTATCAAAACTTGAAGAAGCATCCCTGACCTACTATGTTAGACTCTTCTATTGTGTATTCCCACAAGACTATGTGTCTCTCCTTAATAAAGTTATAATTTTACATGTTGCTGTGTGATTGATGTTCCCCATAGAGAGTAAAATTTACGAAGGCAGGAAATATATCGTTCTTTTTTTTTTAAAGCTTTTCCCTTAAAAAAATTATTTATTTATTTGTTTGTTTGTTTGTTTTTGGCTGTGTTGGGTCTTCGTTGCTGCCCACGGGCTTTCTCTAGTTGTGGCGAGCGGGGGCTACTCTTTGTTGTGGTGCAGAGGCTTCTCATTGCGGTGGCTTCTCTTGTTGCGGAGCACAGGCTCTAGGCGCGCGGGCTTCAGTAGTTGTGGCTCGTGGGCTCTAGAGCTCAGGCTCAGTAGTTGTGCCGCAAGGGCTTAGTTGCTCCACAGCATGTGGGATCTTCCCGGACCAGGGCTCAAACCCGTGTCCCCTGTATTGGCAGGCGGATTCTTAACCATTGAGTCACCAGGCAAATCCCAGAATGTATCATTATTTTATTTTTAAAAATTCATTTATTTAATTTATTTATTTTTGGCTGCGTTGGGTCTTCGTTGCTGCCCACGGGCTTTCTCTAGTTGTGGCGAGCGGGGGCTACTCTTTGTTGTGGTGCAGAGGCTTCTCATTGCAGTGGCTTCTCTTGTTGCGGAGCACGGGCTCTAGGTGCACGGGCTTCAGCAGTTGTGACAGGTGGGCTCAGTAGTTGTGGTTCGCGGGCTTAGTTGCTCCACGGCATGTTGGATCTTCCCGGACTGGGGCTTGAACCCGTGTCCCCTGCATTGGCGGGTGGATTCTTAACCACTGCGTCACAAGGCAAATCCCAGAATGTATCATTCTTTACTCACAATTAT
Organism: Kogia breviceps; assembly: GCF_026419965.1. Classification (NCBI taxonomy): domain Eukaryota; kingdom Metazoa; phylum Chordata; class Mammalia; order Artiodactyla; family Physeteridae; genus Kogia; species Kogia breviceps. The sequence goes on from NC_081315.1 coordinate 84,130,318, forward strand.
ATTCCTAGTGACTAGCATAGTCCTATCACATAATAAACACTTGGAGGAAATTTTTATTGAATGACTGGATCAATGGTTTTTAAATTTTAAGAGGAACCTGTTTACAAATCGAAATTCTACTTGAAATTTTTATATATAAAGCATATAAACAGATAAAAGTAGAACTGCTCTGATGTGGAGAAGGAAGTAGGAGACCCAGAGCCTTGTCTGTTTTAATCTTCCACTCATTCTCTTTCTCACAGACTCTGACATACTACCAGGGAGACTTAGAGCTCCACAAAACATAATCTGAAAATAATTGGCCTACCTCAAGCAGTTCTCTAACTTTTTGCTCTCAGGACTCCTTTACATGCTTAAAACTTGAAGACCCCAAAAGTTTTGTTCATGTTGATTATATCTAATGGTATTTACTGTATTAGAAATGAAATCTGATAAATCATGAAAATTATGTCAATTTCTTAAACTTAACAGTAAGTCCATTACATGTTAACATAAATAGCATATTTTTTAGGAAAAATTACTTCTAAGTAAAAAATTAGTAAGAAGATTGGCATTGTGAGACTTCCCTGGCGGTCCAGTGGTTAAGACTCAGTTCTTCCACTGCAGAGGGTGTGGGTTCGATCTCTGGTCCAGGAACTAAGGTCCTGCATGCCCCATGGTATGGCCAAAAAAAAAAAAAAAAGATTGTCATTGCTTTACATTTTTTTAAATCTATAATATTGTCATTGTTTTACATTTTTGTAAATCTATAATATCTGCATTGAACTGTTAAAATATCACATGTCATAAAGCTTCTGGAAAATTGCACTGTATGCTTGTGAGAGAATAAGTGAAAAAACCAAAGGACATATTATCATATATCATATCGTATTATCATAAAAATGTTTTAACCTTCTGGATTCCCTGAAAGGGTCTCAGAAACTGTCAGCACATTTTGAGAACTGTTGTCTTATATCCAAAGGTCCATTCTAGCTAATATTGATATTCTGATTTAATTTCTAAGGTCCTATTGACTGTTTTGAAGATTATGATTACTTTCAAAATATTAACAAAGAACGTGAAGTGAATATTCAGTAGAAAAATGTTGAATTCAAAATAAAGGGAAGAATAATAGAAAAGTGGTTTCTATTAGAAAGCCAATTGTAATAGAAAACTTAAATCTATGTATGCACCAAGTTAAAAAAAAGATACCTCTATTAAAGCACTTGTCACATGCATTGCAATTACTTGTTCATTTATCTCTCCCACTACCCTGTGAACTTTGGAAGAAGGAATTGGGTCTTGATCTATCTCTGGTTTCTAGGATAATGTCTAACACAACAGGCACTAAACATTTATTGGATGAATGAATTTAACTGCATAGAATGTACAATGCCTACATATCCTATCACATTTTCTACAATCCACAACAAACTGTGTTTAATCAACATTCAACAGCTTTCTTAAAGTTGACATCATGCTCCTATCAGAAATCTGTCACCTATATGGTTAATACGCCTTTATAAACTTCTAACCACTTTCCTCATGACATATTTCAAAATGGTCTTTGACTTCAGGGATAGATTATGTCACTTGCTGTAATTTTTTTAAATTTTTAATCATTTATTTATTTTTTGGCTTTGTTGGGTCTTCATTGCTGCACGCAGGCTTTCTCTAGTTGCGGCGAGTGGGGGCTGCTCTTCGTTGAGGTGCGTGGGTTTCTCATTGTGGTGGCCTCTCTTGTTGCGGAGCACGGGCTCTATTCAGTAGTTGTGGCACACAGGTGCAGTAGTTGTGGCTCGCGGGCCCTAGAGGGCAGGCTCAGTAGTTGTGGCGCACAGGCTTAGTTGCTCCACGGCATGTGGCATCTTCCCGGACCAGGGCTGGAACCTGTGTCCACTGCACTGGCAGGCGGATTCTTAACCACTGTGCCACCAGGGAAGTCCCTGTAATTGTTTTATTTTTTAATTTTTTATTTAAGTATAGTTGATTTACAATGTTGTTAGTTTCAAGTGTATAGCAAAGTGATTCAGTTATTCATATATATATATAAATTTTCAGATTCTTTTCCATTATAGGTTATTACAAGATCTTGAGTATAGTTCCCTGTGCTATACAGTAGGTCCTTGTCGGTCATTTACATTATATACATTTGTGTGTATATGTTAATCCCAAACTCCTAATTTATCCCTCCCCTCCCCTTTCCCCTTTGGTAACCGTAAGTTTGTTCTCTATGTGTGCGAGTCTACTTCTATTTTTAAAATAAGTTCATTTGTATCATTTTTGTTTTAGATTCCACATATAAGCAATATCATATATTTGTCTGATTTACTTCACTTGGCATGATAATCTGGAGGTCCATCTAGATGATGTAATTCTTAATCTAATGAGAGGAAATAAAAAGTCATGACTGTGCTTTTCTTTAAATTTGACGTTTAAGATGACCTTGGAGTGGGGAAACAGGAACAGAACTGCTCTCACTAAAAGTGGGAGGCTCCATACGTTAATTTCACTTCCTCTTAGGCGGCACTTACATCTTGCATGCTCTCTGCTATATATCATGCACAGACATCTCAAATCCTGAATTTGGCAGGAGTATTTGGAAAATGTGCCTGGAGGGCTGTCCCACTTCTCTACCCAGGGATCAGGACGGGGATCACTAACTGGTCCAGTCATGACGGGACTCAGCATCCTTTTGACGTGAGGCGCCTCCTTCCCAGAAGCGGCGGGTCGGAGGTAATCTGACTAAACCCTGGGCCGCGGGCCCGGAGGGTGCGGCGGACCCATGGGCCCGGAAGGCGTGGGAGTGGAGTAAGCCGCTGGCCACGTCTGATCCACAGGGTCTAGGGTGCTGAAAGACGAGGCAGGCCCTCTAGGCTGCTGGGGAGACCGGAAAGGGCGCCTGGACCTTCCGGTCCCCCTGGGCCGCAGCCCCAGAGTATGGCTGACCCGGCGCGTACGCGGCACCACCTCAGCGCTGTGAGGCAGGATTGGGACACAAGGAGGGAAGCGGGGACCAGACGGCAAGAGCAGGCTTTGGACTACCGGAAAACTAGAACCTGACCTAGGCGTAACCGGGAGCTTAACCCTCGGTCCTTGGCCGGCCTGGGGCGCACGCAGCTCTGCCCAGCGCCGCTCGCGGCAGGGGCGGGGCCGCTGAGCTGGCCCGAGCGGATTTGTCTAGGCTCGGCCGGGGGGTGGGGTCTGCCTCTCCCAGCGACGACTAGTCACGGCCCCGTATTCACCGCCCCTGGGCCCCGCAGGAAATAGGGGCGGGCCCCGGCCTACAGTGGCGGGAGGGGGAGCAGGGATGCAGCGGAGAGCAAAGTCCGGGAGGGCTTGGCTGCGGGGGAATGAAGCCTCCGCCTTCTCTGGTGGAAATCTTTAAATACGGGCTCGGGCCCGGGAGTTGGGGTGCGGCGCTTGGCAGCCCGAGAGGGGTGTGCGGTGAGGGGAGACCAGACGGAGCAGAGCGCGAGTGCTGAAGCTGCGGCTGCGCGGCCCAGAGCGAGGAGCTGTCCGAGCTGTCCGAGCGGTCGGGGTTGGAGCTGTTACCGCTGTCTGTGCCTGGAAGTGGGTAAGCGCCTTTTCCGGGCTGGCTCCGCCACCCCGTGGGGATGCTCCCGGGTCCCGGAGGGATGTGGAAGGAGCCGGGCGGGGTGTGCTCACTGCGCTCGGTCCCAGGCTCCCAGTGTTACGACACCCCGTCTCCTCTTTCGGGTTCTGGGCGGGAATAGTCTTTTGGATCTGCTGCTCTGGAAGAGGGAGAGCTTGGGCTTTTAATTCAAGACTCGCGAGTCTTCCAACCGCGTCTCTTTCTGCTTTTCCCCGCTTTCCGACTTAAATGAGATTTCCCTGGCGCCTCTGAAAGCCGAACGTCCACCAAAGGAAGTGGTCCTCTGGTCAGGGACCCCATTTTGGTCTCAGAATCAGTCTTTTGTTTGTGTTTAGAATCTGCTCACATGGAGGGCTGCTGATTTCCTCACGTCGCTGGTCTCCCTTCTTAAGAAACTAAAGAGAAAACGAACCAGAGAGCCCTTCTGAAGGCGAAATCCTAAGACATTCATTCTGTCGTGACATCTCTGTGGACTGTCCTGGAATCCATTGCTGGCCGCCACACTATATTATGGCTTTATTTCATATTAGGGAAGGCCTTTCTTCGGTGCTTCAGGAGATTGCGTTTGTGTGAGACCTTGAAAAATCATGCCTCTTTATATATAGGAAAATAATTGAGTAAGGTCGAGAATTCTGGCATATAGAAAAAAGGGATTCACTGGTAGGGAACTTTTCAGGGATATACAGAGGAGTAGCTGTTCATTGACTGCCTGCCCTCAAAGACACAGTGAGTCTTTGAGTTTCTTCAAATCCCCTATGAAATGGACAACAGTAGTCTGGTCTGTTTCTTGGGGGATGTGGGGAGCAGGGGGTGGCTCTGGAAATGAAAGAGGTTACTGTCTGCTCTGATATGTGCTTGTTAGTGCCCAGCATCTAGTTTAAGGTAAAGGATAGACAACCCTGGTTGAAAGGATCTCATTTCTTCTCCTATTGCTGTACTACTCCTTTCTCCAACATAAAACCTGTAACCAGTAAGCATACTCCATCTTCTCTCTTGCTATTTCCACAGCTTTACATGATACCCTTTAGATATGAGGTTAACAGTCTTTCTCACTGATTAAATATTTTTCCCGGGTCAGGCATGTGTTATCATTTAATTTTTGGAAATGTCTAAGGTGATGTGTGAAGTTGATGTATCCAGCTAGAACGTCCATTGCCTTAGATACTGGGTAATTAAACAGGGTATACTGAAGAGGGGTGGAGGTGGAGAGAGTATATTCAGTTTAGATTGTAATAGGAGCGTCGCTATTTGTTAGCCACATCTTTTAGGCTGAGATATTGATCTGAATTTGTAAAATTTTAGATGAAAAGTAGTTTTGGAATGGCCTGGTTTGCTGTGACTTTCCCAAAATACAGAGGTAAAAACTCATTTCAAACGGACTCATTCAGTAAGCAAACATTCTCATTTCCCTGACAGCACTGTAGAGGGTCAGAAGGTAAATAAAAGTAGAAATAGAAAATGGAATCAGAAGATATCTGTGTCAGGAAAAGTATATCACTAACACTGTATCAAGCTCCGTATTAAAGCTTATTGAGGATTTTGTTGAAACTTCCAAGTGGTCAGCGGCCATGGCTCATGGGCCCAGCCTCTCCGCGGCATGTGGGATCTTCCCGGACCGGGGCACGAACCCGTGTCCCCTGCATCGGCAGGCGGACTCTCAACCACTGCACCACCAGGGAAGCCCTCAACCAGGGATGCCCTCAACCAGGGAAGCCCTCAGAGCTACTTCTTATCTCCTTCGTTGCCACGCCATATTCAGCTTGCCTTTCAGGCGGCAGCTGGGGTAAACTATTGATGGCAGGTGGGTCTGTATTATAGAACTGCATGTGTTTTAGGGTATCCCTGCGGAGCCTGCACTCCACGACAGGAGAGGCCACAACAGTGAGAGGCCCGCGTACCGCCCCCCCCCCCAAAAAAAGAAGTAGCTCTGAGAAGACATGCTGAAGTTCTACCTAAAGAAGAAAGATTGATAAGATTGTGGACAATCCACAAAAATACTCTGATCGAGCATCTGAGATAAAGATATTGAAATACCAGTCTTCATCTCGAAAAAATAGGCCCTTATTGAGTTACTCATTCAATTAATATTTATTGAGAGCCTATTGTTCTAGGTGCTGAACTGAACAGCAGCAGAGAGGTGTTACCCTGAGAGTACCTTATAAAACTCTTGAGCCCAAGAGTTCATCATGGGCTCAACCCATGTTTTGGTTCACCCATGTTCTGTTGAGACTGAGGGCATAGGCTGGCCTTATAACCTCTTGGCTATGGATTAAGTGGTAACACCACAAGATCCTCTGGTCCAAAAATCCTTTGAGATTTCACTTTTTAGGTATTCCAGATATACTGGTTTTGATTAGAGAGGCCACCTATCCAGGAAGGGGTTACTGTGAGTGGTAGTCCAGGTTCATCACAGTTTAGGACTTGATCTTCAGCCTTGCAGATCTGGAAGGATTTTTTTTTTTTTTTTTTCCTCCCACAAACCTAAGGGTTAATGAGGCTTTAGGTAACTTATGATGACTAAGCTCATAAGAGACTGATGGATACTCTAGAATAGAAACTTGCTATTACAGTAGGGAAACTTTATTCCAGTGTCTAGAATACTTATATCTCAAATCCAGGCCATCCCTTTCTAGTATTATGATTCCTGGCAATCTGAACTCATAAGGCATAGTGGAATCAGAGCAAAGAATTTGGGGGGAAGATGCTATCCAAGCATTAGGAAAGCTTTTTTCTTGCCCCACCTCTCTGAAACCAGAACACTTCTGACTTCCAGATTCTGTGTCACTCTTTAGAAGCGCTGAAATAAACACTGTGTCATTCTTATTCATATTCTTTTTTTAAAATTAATTAATTTATTTTTGGCTGCATTGGGTCTTTGTTGCTGTGCGTGGGCTTTCTCTAGTTGCGGCGAGCAGGGGCTACTCTTTCATTGAGGTGTCTTCTCTTGTTGTGGAGCACGGGCTCTAGGCATATGGGCTTCAGTAGTTATGGCACGGGGCTCAGTAGTTGTGGCTCATGGGCTCTAGAGCGCAGGTTCAGTAGTTGTGGTGCACGGGCTTAGTTGCTCCGCGGCATGTGGCATCTTCCCAGACCAGGGCTCAAACCCGTGTCTCCTGCATTGGCTGGTGGATTCTTAACCACTGTGCCACCAGGGAAGCCCATCATTCTTATTCTTTTTTTTTTTTTGGTGGTACGCGGGCCTCTCACTGTTGAGGCCTCTCCCGTTGTGGAGCACAGGCTCTCCGGATGCGCAGGCTCAGCAGCCATGGCTCACGGGCCCAGCCACTCTGCGGCATGTGGGATCTTCCCGGACCGGGGCACGAACCCGTGTCCCCTGCATCGGCAGGAGGATTCTCAACCACTGTGCCACCAGGGAAGCCCCATCCTTATTCTTAATGCCCCTTTTCCAGGCTCCAAGCTTATCATTCCCTTTGCCCCCTCCCCCTTTTTTCCTTCAGTGGAGTTTATTAGATTTTAGCTAATATATTAATGCCTTGATTGTTATGGTTACTTTCAGCTGTGTTACCTTAAATTATTAAATTATAGCCTCATGGATTTTTATGGTCATGCTTTCCTGAAAGGGGCATTCAAGACCCACTTCCAATTCATTTCCACCCTGAGACAATTATTACCTCTCACTAGTTCTTAACACCCACGTTTTTGTGCAACTAGGCAGATCTCACTTCTTTGGACTCATTTCTCTTTTTAAAAAACTTATTTATTTTAATTTTGGCTGTGTTGGGTCTTCGTTGCTGTATGCGGGCTTTTCTCTAGTTGCGGCGAGCGGGGGCTACTCTTTGTTGTGGTGCACGGGCTTCAGTAGTTGTGGCATCTGGGCTTAGTATTTGTGGCTCACGGGCTCTAGAGTGCAGGCTCAGTAGTTGTGGCATACGGACTTAGTTGCTCCATGGCATGTGGGATCTTCCCGGACCAGGGCTTGAACCTGTGTCCCTTGCATTGGCAGGCGGATTCTTAACCACTGCGCCACCAGGGAAGCCCTGGACTCATTTCTGTATATAAGTCCTTATTTATTTATTTTCTGTCATCTGGAATGCCCTCCCCACTTATCTTTCCTTTTAAATCCTACTCATTCTTTAGGCCAAGCTTAGATTTTACATTTGCCTTGATATAGATACTTTCTTATTTTGATTTTTCCCCCCTCTGGACTTTAACCCTCATTTTGTCATTTAATTGATTATACTGCCTTGTGTAATTTAACCATGTTATCTGGATGCAACTAACTCCATTTTATTTTTTAAGTCAGTTTAAAAGTCACCTTCTCAGAGAGTCCTTCTTTAACTACCCTAACTAAAATAGTCCTTTCCCCACATACAATCTTTCTCTTTTAGCTACATGTTTATTTCCTTTATGAGGAATTTACCACAACTGCCATTATTTTGTTTGTGTGCTTTCCTACTAGAATATAACTGTAAAGGTAGGAGCTGTATCTGTCATGTTCATTATTGTATCTGTAATACTTAGAACAATAGTGGCTGTTACATAGTGGGGTCTTTAATAAACATTTTTCAATTGAATTATTTGCCAAATAAATTGTTAAGTACTTGAGTGTCAGGACCTAAATTATTCTATGGCCAAATTCTCTGCTGTGCCCACACAGTAAATCCTTAAATTGGGAATATTAATTTTTCATGAATGAGAAGAAGGGAATAAGCCTGAAGCAAGTTGAAGCAATTTTCTGAAACCAGATGCCAAGACTTTTCTGCTGTAGAGGTAGGGACAGCAGCAGTGAATGCTGGAGACACATCTTTGGTAAGTCTCCTCCGGGCGAGCTGTCCCTCCCACAGGTGGGAGCTTTTCAGAACATCTGGCTCAGTCTTAGCCACTTAGCAATCCCAGTGCAGTCTATCTCCCCATGCATTCTCCTCATTTATAGGGCACTTGAGGCCTGGAGATTGTGAAGGGCAGAATTGAAAAGCAGAAGAAGGGTGAAGAAAGATATATGGTTGCTAAACGTAAATTTTTCTAGGCTCAGTGTTTTTGCTAAGGTGAATCTTGGAATACTAATAAAGAGGTTGCTTGTAGAAGCAAAGTAGAGGGTAGCAAAGTAGATGTGGATGGAATAGGTGTGTGGCTTCTGAGTGTTATTGTTATACAGATTTAATGAATTTTTTTTTTTTTTTTGGCCGCATGGCCTGGCTTGTGGGATCTTAATTCCTTGACCAGGTCTCGAACCCAGGCCCATGGCAGTGAAAGCGCCGAGTCTTAACCACTGAACCGCCAGGGAATTCCTCAGATTTAATGTTTGAATCATATGAATTATTACCTATTCAAAATAAAAATACATTTAAAATATTTCTTGGTATGTATATTGCTAAGAATATTTCTTTCTTTTGGGGAATCATTAGATTCCAAATTCTGTTCATATTTACTGGTTTACTAAAATTCCATTTCTTTTAGGTTATTAAAAAGTCATTAGAGGGAATTCCCTGGCGGTCCAGTGATTAAGACTCTGCTATTCCACTGCCGGTGGGGGTGGGGTGGGGAGGAGGGACTGGTTTTCGACTCCTGATCTCGATCCCTAATTGTGGACCTAGAATCCCACAAGCCATGCGGCCAAAAAAAAAAAAGTCATTAGAGATCAGACTCTATGAGTTGGTATCTAATAATCTTATAACTACTAAAGATCAATTTATAAGGCAGATTACTTGCTTATTAACACAGACCAGGATACTTGTTTGGGTTGTCAACTCATTCTCTTCCAGTTGGGAAGTCTACCCAGAGAACCAATGAAGATTAGAGCATTGTTTTATTAATACAGATTCAGACCAAAGGGAATTGGATCATCTTAATTATGTGCTTTGTGTATCTTTTTTTCATAATAGGGATTTACTTGCCAGGCATTGTAATTAGATCAGCCTTCCAGAGTACCTTCTCTGATCCATGCAGGAATATACTAACAAATGCTTAAACTCTCTAGGACACAAATTCTAAGAATCTTATCAGTTTGGCTGTTCTCATTCTCATTTCTGAATAAACTGACATTCTTACATATAACTCAGTCCCTTGTCATTTTGATTCGAGTGAATCAATTCACTGGTTTTTGAAAAACCCATCAAAATCTGTGTAACAGCTTTGCTAGCTACAGAAATTACTTTCTTTAACCATCTCCTGGTTTCTGATTAAAGTTGAAATAGAGTTTAAGATCATTGTCCAGTACCTAAAAATGAATTGCTGAAACCAAATTGTGCAGGGAATATAATCTCAGAGACCAATTCTGGATTTAGGAACTAATCTTAATATCTGTCATTTTAGTCTAAACCTGTTGTAAAGCTGACCTTTGTATACCAGCATTTAGTTAAGCAAGAATTACACTGGTGTGTTCACCCCTGAATTTTCCCTCAGCAATCAAAGTTACCTAGACTGTTAGAAGATTAAGTAAGGTTTTATTTTGTTTCTTGACTTTCTATATTAGGTCATTATAATCTTTGTGACACTTCTTTAGTAATATCAGTTACTATAATTTTTTCCATGTTTCATGCTGGTACATGACTGAGAACAGACTAGGTCATCCAGTTGGAACGTTATTTTTTTATTATCATTGTTTTCATAATTCTTTTTTTTTTTTTTTTTTTTTTTTTTTTTTTTTTTTTTTTTTTTTTTTTTTTTTGCGGTATGCGGGCCTCTCACTGTTGTGGCCTCTCCCGTTGTGGAGCACAGGCTCCGGACGCACAGGCTCAGCAGCCATGGCTCACGGGCTTAGTTGCTCCGCGGCATGTGGGATCTTCCCGGACCAGGGCACGAACCCGTGTCTCCTGCATCGGCAGGCGGATTCTCAACCACTGCGCCACCAGGGAAGCCCTTTCATAATTCTTAATGAGTGTGAATGTAGGAAATCTTTCCAGTATCTGTTACTTTGACAGTTTTTATAAAGGGTGATGAATGTGCAGTGTGATTTCTTTAAATTTTCTGTTCTCAATAGTTGGACGGTCTTACTGTTTCCCTTCTAGTACAATCATGTTTGAAATTAAGAAGATCTGCTGCATCGGTGCAGGCTATGTTGGAGGACCCACATGTAGTGTCATTGCTCATATGTGCCCTGAAATCAGGGTAACAGTTGTTGATGTCAATGAATCAAGAATCAATGCATGGAACTCTCCTACACTTCCTATTTATGAGGTAAACCATATGAAACAATGCTTTGTTCTTATGCTCTTTGTTTTCTTACTCTTTTTGCTAAGTAATTTACTTTTAATATAAAATTCTATACTTCAACTGATAAGAAATTAAATGAAAAAACATAAATACACAATGTTATGGACATTACAATTATAATTATGTCAAATATGCCTAGGGAAAATGCCTAGAAAAAAGTATATTGAGTATTAATAATGGTTATATTAGTGGAGTGAGATTATGGGTAATTTTCTTATCTTCTCTATTTTCTAATTTTGTTTGTTAGTATGGTTACCATATGGTAATAGTACAATTAAAAAGTGACATCTGTAAAAATTAAAAAACTGTGGATGTTTATAATATTAATTCATGTAAGTATTATATTTTTGGGTGATTGTATTTATATCAGGTAAACCTTGGATGAATAAATGGTGTCTTTCATATTCAGTGTTTTGTATCACAAATTTGTTTAAATTGGAATTTCAAAATTTCTGTGAATTTAGAGAACTCATAGTTAGGAAAATATGCCTCTATTTTATTAAGCAGTGTTCCATTTTTAAAAATTTTTGCTGTAAAATGAGTTCATGATATTATGCTTTTGACATAGAGAGAAGCACTTGAAAATTTGAGGGTAGCATTTTCTCTCCAACATTAATATATTCTTTTCTTTTTTTTTTCTGAAAAGTTTTATTATTTATAAGACTCTTATCAACTATAGTCTTTAAGTGATCTTTAGAAGGGGAAGTCTCTGTAAGATAAATCTGCCTGCTATTTATAGACCTATGAATAGAAATCCATGTAGCCACTTAACATCACAGATTAACCAATATCTGAATCAGACTTAGAATTAAAAAAAAAAAAAGCCCTCTGTGTGTGTGGTAGCTTCTGTTTGTGCTTTACCCTTTCTTCCTCTACCAGATTAACTTCCCATAATAGTTATTTAAATACCTCAGTGTTATAGCATTTCTTTTCCTGTTACATAAACATAACATTACTACTATATTAGGTCTTGGGGAATTTTAAAAAACATTTTGGAAAGATAACTTGATTAAGAGTTTTATAATTCTGATATCCATAAAAGTCATCTGAAACCTTGTGAGCCATATTTATATCCAGTCATTCAGTAATTAATTATGCCAGCAGTATACTCTACTTTTCAAACACAAAATGTACCAGAACGGCTAAAATTATCACTACTGATAATACCAAGTGCTGACAAGGATTTAGGGCAACTGGAATTTTATACACTGCTGGTCAGAACGTAAATTGGTACAGCCATTTTGCAAAACTGTGCAGCAGTATTTACTAAAGCTGAAAATATGCATATCTGACCCAGAAATTCCACCTGTAGGTGTATATCCAACAGAAAGGCATACATTTATGTGCCAAAAGACAGGTATTAACACTGCAATTCATAATGATCCCAGATGGGAAACAACCTAGATGTTAATTAGCAATAGAATGGATACATAAATTGTAGTATAATCCTGCAGTAAAATACTATACTGTATTTAAAATCTGTGAAACTACTCCTGCATGCAAGCATATGTTTAAATTCTCACAAAAGTAATGTGTTGTCAGACACAAAGTAGTCCATGCTGTATAATCCCATTTGTATAAAGTTCAAATATAGGCAAACTAATTTCTGGTGATAGTATTCAACATGATGGTAGTTTGAGGGGTTGTAGAGACTAGGAGAGGGCATACTGCAGGCTCTGATTTACTATTTTTGTTTTTTTTGAGTTTTTTTGGCTATGCTGCACAGCTTGTGGGATCTCAGTTCCCCAACCAGGGATTGAATCCAGGCCTTGACAGTGAAAGCCCAGAATTTTAACCACTAGCCAGCAGGGAACTCCCTGTTAATGTTGTTTTAATTCTTGTATGGATAATGGTTACACACGTGTGTTCACATGTGAAAATTGAGCTATACACTTTTCTATACTAAAATATATACACTTTTCTGTATTTTTGTTTTACTTCAATAAAAATTTTACATAAAAACAAAATACAAAGGTTATTTTGAGCTAGAAAAAAGTATAAACTATCTATAATATATTGGATTTAGACATTTTTCTTGGAGAAAACAAAAAAATTAGTTGGCCAGGCACATTCCCTGGCCAGATTCTTATTAGTAGTACTATTTCTATTATTTGAAATCTGAGACTCTTTTTCCTAAGACTTCAGTGCTTTAAATTAAAAATAGTATGTTTGGACTTCCCTGGTGGCACAGTGGTTAAGGATCTCCCTGCCACTGCAGCGGACATGGGTTTGAGCCCTGATCTGGGAAGATCCCACATGCTGCGGAGCAACTAAGCCCGTGTACCACAACTACTGAGCCTGCACTCTAGAGCCTGAGAGCCACAACTACTGAAGCCCACATGCCACAACTACTGAGCCCATGTGCCACAACTACTGAAGCCCGTGAGCCTAGAGCCCGTGCTCCACAACAAGAGAAGCCACCACAATAAGAAGCCCGCGCACTGCAGCGAAGAGTAGCCCCTGCTCAAGGCAATTCGAGAAAGCCTGCACGCAGCAACAAAGACCCAACGTAGCCATAAATTAATAAATAAATGGGGAAAAAAATAAAAATAGTGTGTTCTACAGATATAGAAAACAAACCTGTGGCTACTGAAGGGGAGAGGGAAGGGAGGAGGGACAAATTAGGGGTAAGGGGTTAACAGGTACAAACTACTGTATATAAAATAGATAAGCAACAAGGATATACTGTATAGCACAGGGAATTTTACCCATCATCTTGTAATAACCTATAATGGAATACAGTCTGCAAAAATACTGAGTCACTTTGCTATAGACCTGAAACTAACACAATGTTGTAAATCAACTATACTTCAAAAAATATATATAAATAACAACCAAAAAACACCAAATAAAAACAACAGTAAGCCACAAAATAAGTGAGAGGATGATCTGAATTTGCCATGTTATACTCTTGTTACTTTTTTAAAAATTAAAAGTTAAATTCCTCCAAAAAAAAAAATAGTGTGTTCTACATTGATATTGAATCCAGTTGGGATATATAGTTAGACTAAAAGAGTTAAGATCTAAGATGATTTTTTTCCACATCTTACTTGTTTTTCTCAATAACCTAGCTTTTATAAACAAAGAAACAAAAGTATTTCTTGTTGTTTCACAGTTTTATTTCATAAATAAATTTTTTCTTCTTTAAATCTCTTTAAATAGAATATAAAAGATTTCAAAGTCTAGCTAGCACTGTGCTCATTAGAAGCAACTTCTGAGTTCTCAGAACTCTAATGTCCCATAATTGTATTGGCTTTATTTAATGGTTGTAATTATCTGGTCTTTAAAGTCTTATTTTTATCTCATTTTTAATCTGTCTACTCCACAAAATTAGATGATGACAACCGAAGCAGCTATTTTAGTTCTGCATTATTTAGTTGTAGCCTGCAAAGGAAATGGAATCTTTAAAAAAAAAAACAACCCAGCTGACTTTGGAGGTTAAAAACATGGCACTGCTACTTTAAAATTCTAGAAGGAATCTTCTTAACAAGTAGAATGATTCTCCTCTTAGCAAGTAAATGACTTCAGGCTTATAATTTTCATGTGTCTTTCTTACACATCAGTTGTTAAAAGACACCTGCTTAAGAAATTTATAAATCAGAAGAAAATAAATGATTTCTGTAGTGTGTATTTAAAAAGACAAAACAAAACAAAACTTGTGGAAATGAACTGCATGTCCCAATTATCCATTTTCAAAGATATGTTAGGCCTTTGTTCCATTTTTTGTTTATTTTATGTTGTAAAACTAACTATTCCTGCACATTTCCTTGGCCATATAGGAGATGTAGAATGTTATGTGAAATGTCAAACAGAAAGAACTATAAAAGAAGAAAAACAAATGGCAGGTTTAACCAGAATTCATGCTGCTTTCTGAATTCCTTTATTGAGTAGCTTATAGATATTGTTACTGCTTGTGATTTTATACTGATCTACCTGGACAAGGCAAAGAAATATTTTTATTTCCAGAGAAACCTTAGATACCTTTACAGTTAACCTCCTCCTTAAATTTGTATTCTATCATGCATTAAAAAACACACAGCTTTAGGAGGTACGAGACGGCTTCTGGGACGGTGCCAGGCATGGGTGCCAGGCATGAATGCAGTGTGGTTTTTGATGGCTTCTGGTGGACAGGTGTGTACCAAAGGGATGAGAACCGCTGCTGGGGTCTTAAAGCACAAGCTTAATGCTGTATCCATGGGCAAACGGGCACTATGCAGGAAGTTAAGCACTATGTAGGCACTAAGCTGAAAATTGAAGGAGTGGACTTGAATCCTTGACCTGTCCGGGCCAACTTTTTGATCCTGGGTACACGTTTTTATCCATGGATGGCTTGCTTGGGGTGCAAATTTTGGAGATCTTTTATATAAAGGTGTCAAGAGAGGTACTGGCTACAACGCAGGGAGCAAGAAGTTTTAAGTAAAGGCAAATGTGTTACCCTGAAGATTTCAAGGGCATTTATGACAGCAGTCATGCATCTTAACAGTTGACAGGCAGCTGGATGGATGCTCATGGGATAGGAGAGGAAACAACTTTCAGTTTTTTTTCAAGCCTATTATATTTATTGGCCATGCTGCACAGCATGTAGGATCTTAGTTCCACCACCAGGGATTGAACCCGTGCCCCTTGCAGTAGAAGCACAGAGCCCTAACCACTGGACCACCAGGGAATTCTCCAACTTTGAATTTTAATAAATATTTATGAACCATCAAAAAATAAAAAAACACACAAACAAGGGACTTCCCTGGTGGTGCAGTGGTTAAGAATCCGCCTGCCAATGCAGGGGATACGGGTTCGAGTCCTGGTCCAGGAAGATCCCACATGCCGGGGAGCAACTAAGCCCATGTGCCACAACTACCGAGCCTGTGGAGCCTGTGAGCCACAACTACGGAAGGCCGCGTGCCACAACTACTAAAGCCCGTGCGCCTAGAGCCCGTGCTCTACAACAAGAGAAGCCACTGCAGTGAGAAGCCTGAGCACTGCAACAAAGAGTAGCCCCCGCTCGCCGCAACTAGAGAAAGTCAGCAAGCAGCAATGAAGACCCAACACAGCCAAATAAATACATACATACATACATAAAATTTTTAAAAAATACACAACCAAGCAGATATTTGTTTTCAATGATATTATAAAAATCTATGGCATTGGGCTTCCCTGGTGATTCAGTGGTTGAGAATCCGCCTGCCGATGCAGGGGACACGGGTTCGTGCCCCAGTCCGGGAAGATCCCACGTGCCGCAGAGCAGCTGGGCCCGTGAGCCGTGGCCGCTGAGCCTGTGCGTCCGGAGCCTGTGCTCCGCAACGGGAGAGGCCACAACAGTGAGAGGCCCGCGTACCGCAAAAAAAAAAAAAAAAAAAAAAAAAAAAAAAATCTATGGCATTGATTTTTCATTGTAAATACCAATTTTTCATATCAGAGAGTCTCTTTTGGTGACTAATGTTTAACTCCTGGTCACTGATAAAGAAAAGATAACTAATATGTAATTATAATATTTAATGAACTCTTTTGAGTACACAGCCTCCTTGATAGTTGTTCCACCCTCACTCCATTTACTCCGAAACTCACTAGACTAATTGGAGAAATTTTTTCTTTGACCTTACCCTGTGGCTTCTGGTATATGACCAAGGAATTCCCAAGAGAAATATTTAGAAGGAAAAATGATCAGACTTGATTGTTGATTCAGGAAGGATGAAGTAGAGGAAGGAATCGAGAATGATATTCAAGAATTCAGGGCTGGGGAATTCCCTGGCAGTCCAGTGGTTAGGACTTAGCACTTTCACTGCCATGGCCTGGCTTCAGACCCTGGTCAGGGAACTAAGATCCCACAAGCCGTGCAGCATGGCCAAAAAAAAAGGAAATTCAGGGCTGAAGATGTAAATTTAAGATTATGCAGGAAGTTAAAAAAATAAATTATGCAGACAGTAGTTAAAGTCAGAGTAGTTGAGCTCTCCCAAGAAGAGCCTGTAGAGAGAACAGAGCATGGGGTCAAAATGCTAATGTTTGATGAGGGGTGGAGGAAGAAATGCCTTAGAGAAGCACTGAAGAGTAGTTCAGTGAAGGTGAACCAAAAACCAGAAGAATTTCAGTAGCGCAAGCTCCATAAAGATATATATATCTTGATTATGAGTGATGAACACAGTGACCAGTACTTAGTAAGTAATCAACGAATATCAATATTTGCTGAATGAATGAGTAAGCTGTCAATTCTGCCAAACACAGGAGAAATAAGAACAGAGACATACTCATGAAATTCGGTATTATGGGGGCCATTGTTTAACTTTTACAAGAACAATTACAAAAGGTAGGAGATTGAAGAAGTGAGAGAGTGTAGAAAAGTAGTAAGACTCTTCTTTTAAAAGGTTTAATTAGAAGGAAATAAAAGGTGTGGTCACCGGAGAGGGACACAGGGTAAAAGCAGTGATTTTTAAAAAAAATTTAGTTTTGGTTGCGTTGGGTCTTCGTTGCAGTGCGCTGGCTTCTCATTGTGGTGGCTTCTCTTGTTGCGGAGCACAGGCTCTAGGCGCACGGGCTCAGTAGTTGTGGCTCGTGGCTCTAGAGCTCAGGCTCAGTAGTTGTGGCACATGGGCATAGTTGCTCCATGGCATGTGGGATCTTCCCAGACCAGGGCTCAAACCCATGTCCCCTGCATTGGCAGGC
This sequence comes from Kogia breviceps, assembly GCF_026419965.1. Classification (NCBI taxonomy): domain Eukaryota; kingdom Metazoa; phylum Chordata; class Mammalia; order Artiodactyla; family Physeteridae; genus Kogia; species Kogia breviceps. The sequence continues at coordinate 84,147,740 of NC_081315.1, forward strand.
AGATTCTTAACCACTGTGCCACCGGAGAAGTGCAAAAGCAGTGATTTTTAAAAATTATATTTTTTCCTATGGTTGATAATAAACTAAGGTAGACAAATCACGTAGAGAAGGAAAGGTCAAAAGTATAAGAAGAAAGGGGCTAATTGATGGAATAAAGTCTAGAAAAATAGCAAAGATGATAGGATCAAAAACACAAGAAGAGGAATTGGCCTTGCAAGCCTCTTTCTCAGAGACTGGAGGGAAGTAAACAAGGGTGGATGAAGATACTGTTTTGTTGGTGGGAACAGGAAATGAAAGTGAAACGTTGGTCATCTCCATTTTCTGAAAGTGGGAGGCCAGCTACTCTGAAGAAGATGTGGTGGAGGTTGGAGCAGTAATCTCAGAATGAGAGGACAAGTAAAAAGATTACCAGGCTACATTGAAAAATCCCAGCTAAATGTACTTAGGGTCTATGAATTTATATGTTCATTGTGGTTCTTTCTAGTCTTATAGGCTTATTTTATGGGTCAAAACTATGTTAATAAAAAAGTAGTCATTTTTACCACCTGAGAAGTAAATAGTAATGACTATCAGATGAAATATGGTAGTAAGATATGCAAGTTTTTACTCTGGGAACAGCATAATAGAAACTCTTAATATTTAACAATGAAGGGAATTCCCTGGTGGTCCAGTGGTTAGGACTCTGCACTTTCACTGCCAAGGGCACGGGTTCAATCCCTGGTTGGGGAACTAAGATCCCACAAGCTGCACAGTGTGGCCAAAAAAACCAACCAAACAAAAAAGCCAATGAAAACATTCTGTTTTGTGTTGCCATATTTATTGAATAGTCATTGCTTTTTTTGTTAACTTTGTTCATTAAAAAAACAATGTAATAACTACTTCTAAAAAGCTAAAATGGATACTTTGCTTTTTCGGAGTAAAATGAAAGCTAATTTTATCCTGTGAAAGGATTTTTCTTCCATAAAAAGTGCCATATAAATTCTAAATACTAGTTATGAAAATTACATAATGAATCTAATAAGAGGTAGAACCTATATTATCAACTGCTTCTGCATCCATTTTGGATATCTACAAATATCCCATTGATTTTAACGGAATAATGTAGTTGTTCATTTTGAGGTCTTATTAAGACTTAGTATAAATTCTCCATTGCTCTGATTTTAGGTTACTTTAATTTAAATGTTAGGAGATTATATAGGATTGAATTAAATCTTCTCTGTAAAATTCCAACTCCATAACCTTTTACTCTTATTTTCTAGAACCTAGTCAAAATAACTAAGGAACCAGTTGCCATAATTAGTGACACTATATTCATGGTGCAGTGGTTCATATATTTTGCTGGTCCTGTTATACATTTTAGCCAAACTAATAGAAATTTTGAATTTACATTTTACACTTTCTCTGATTGCTTATGTTAAAAGTCCACAGAACCATGAAGAAAAGTGAATTACCTCGGGATATAATTCTAGACTTATGCCCCTGAATTGACTTTTTACTTTGCTATATAGTTTCTATACATCCATAATATTTTGGATATTATTTGAAGCTTCTCTCCCAGGAGAGAAGAAGGTCTGTTTTGCTTTGGTTTTTAAGAATTCTTAAACATGTCCTTCCCCTCCATGGTTTATTTGAATCAGAATCCAAGTAAGAGCCGTATATTACAATAGATTTGTATCACTTAAGCATCTTTTAAGATCACTATATATATATATAATATATATAATATATATATAATATATATTATATATATTATATATATTATATATATATATATATTTTTTGGCCTCACTGCACAACATGTGGGATCTTAGTTCCCTGGCCAGGGATCAAACCTGTGCCCCCTGCAGTGGAAACACAGAGTCCTAACCACTTGACTGCCAGGGAATTCCCTAAGACCACAATATATATTTTTAAAAATTTATTTATTTGGTCGTGCCGGGTCTTAGTTGCAGCACGTGGGCTCCATAGTTGTGGCTCCAGGGCTCCTTAGTTGTGGCTCAAAGGCTCCTTAGTTGTGTCTCCCTGGCACCTTAGTTGCGGCATGCAAAGTTTTAGTTGAGGTCGGCATGCGTGTGGGATCTAGTTCCCTGACCAGGGATTGAACCCAGGCCCCCTGCATTGAGAGTGTGGAGTCTTATCCACTGTGCCACCAGGGAAGTCCCAAGACCACAATATTTTAATCTCTCTTTTTCTCTCTTTGTTTTTCTCTTCAGTTTGTTTATTGAAGAAACCAGGTTGTTTATCCTGTAGATAAACAGATTTTGCTGATTGGACTGGTCTGATCACATTTAGACCTGATTTTTTTGGGGGGTGGAGGCAAGAATACTTGTTAGGTGGTGTTGTACAGCTCAAGATTCTTAATTATATCTCCTGTTAAATTGTATGGGAAAAGTAACAAATTTTTTAATAGAAGTGTTTTTTATAATGGGACTTAGAAAAAATATATATTCATATATGTGTAGAGTAAAGACTGTTTCATAACCACTCTGAATGGCCTGTATTCTATGGCCTGAATTCTTGGGAGTAAAAACCTGTATTCTAGTGACAATGCAAAGTCAAATGTTTGCTTGAAACCACAAAGACTTTTGACTTTTCTGATGATTGTGTTGATACTTGGAGTTAATTGTTAACTCTTATGAAGTAGTCTGGAACATGTAAAGAATGACATGCATTAAATTAATCTGCTGCTTTAATTGTGGCAAGTTCAGGTTTGCTTTATTTGTTACATAATGTACACCTGATGGCCTTCGGTACCAGTATAATCTTTGATTTTTCTACAGAGGTGTTATTTGAGAGCAAATCTAGACCTTTAAATTACACATGACCTTCCCCTTAATGAATATAATTCTGTACTGCTGGGTTATCTCATATGACTGGTAAAATGTATGTACAACTTCTTTTCTTTTTTCTTTTTAGCCAGGACTAAAAGAAGTGGTAGAATCCTGTCGAGGAAAAAATCTATTTTTTTCTACCAATATTGATGATGCCATTAAAGAAGCTGATCTTGTATTTATTTCTGTAAGTATTTTCCTTTGCTGTGTGAGTTTTAATGTATTCTTGTCTATATAGAAGTTTCATTGTATTTTAATAGTAAAGCCATTGGTATTAAGCCAGAGCATTACTTAGTATAGAGTTGTCCAGTTGAATTTTGATTATCACTAACTTTATCCAACACTTCACCAAACTCTATAATCACCTGATCATTTCAGATCATTGAACAAATAAGTTCAGAGAAAGTTTCTAATATGAGATCTAGAATTAGGAAGTGCTGGTAACATGCGAGCATGTGTGAGCACATATGGTGATAGTATATGTATTTCATCATTTCTTATTTCCACTGCATGGTGGAAGTGAGATTAAAAAGAATCAGGTAAAGTTTGCTGCAAACTTACAGCCATCTCCTATTTAGATGAGTTTATGTTCCAAAAGTCATTTTAAATTAATTGTTTAGAACTTGGCATATGTTTGTTAGGTTATTAGTCTAGTCCACAGACACCTTCAGCTCATAATAGGGCTTAACTGTTGTACCTTTGTAATGAAACAAGTAGAATGAATGCTTGGGAATACACTCTGGTAATTCAATATTTGAACCAAGGTAACTTTTTTCTTGCTGTCCTGGTAACCATCTACTCAAGTATTCTGTGTGTGATGGTATAGTTATCACCAATTGGTGGCTGAGCTAAGGTGTTATATGACTCAAGACCTGTACAGATTTAAGGAATAAAGGGAAAGCCAGTGGTGTGAACTTTGACTGGGTTCCATGAGATAAACACTGTGGGGTCCATAGAGCAGAGATGATGTTGAATTGATTGTGTGTTGAGACAAAAGCAGTACTGTGAAGAAATAGGAACTCCAGAAGAAAGTAGTAATGAAACCCTTGGTAAAACTGTGTTATGAATTCAGTCTCTCTTTTTTAAAATTACTTCAGAGAAATTGGTTCCACTTCTATGACTCACCTACCCAATCTTCTACTTAAGCTTGCAGGAGGTTAGGGTAGAGGCATAGAAAAGGAGAAATTATTTTGGAGTAGCTAGATGCTTGGAGAAAATCAAGAAGTTACCTTAGGCCAACATTTGGATAACCATAGCCTGGAATAGGAATAGGGGACTTTTCTATACGAAAAAAAATTTTTTAAAGTACCTATTCTTAAGGCAATAGAGTTCACCTTAGTGTGGTCTGGCACAGATAGCTGATTTTACGCTTGCTTCTCTGCCGATCTAGCCTCAGCTGCCTTAAATCTTTCCAAGCTATTACTCTGTGTGCCTGTTAGGGTAATTTATTGTAGTATAACTCCTACCTAGTTCCCATTATTCTCTGCATCAGTTTTTTTTTTTTAATGTGCTTGTTGTATACTTTTCATTGTGGAAAACACCAAACTTATACAAAAAGTGAAACCAACAATATAGTGAACCCCATTGTCAACAGTTTTCATGGCTGATCTTGATTTATTTACTACTTCTCTCCCTTTCCTCCCACCCCAGATTACCCAGATTATTTTTAGGCAAATTCCAGGTAGAAATAGTTTTATACTATGGAATCAGTTTTCAACTGTTATCTTCAGAGCTCCTTTCCCAGGGAAGCTGTCTGATCATCCTCATCTCTGGCATGTTTCACATTATCCCATTAACCATTTTTGCCCTTCTGTGTTCCACTGCACCCTTACTTCCACGTCTAGGTCTTTTCCTAAGTTGTTCCATGCATATAAACAACTTTTTCCTCCTGCTTTTTACACCTCAACCCAATCTTCACGTTTTGATTTATTTTGGCTTGATTCCTCTATTTAGTCTCCCATTAAGTTATAAGCTTGTCAAGAGAAGACAGTTGTTGCTACTTACTGGTTCAAAAATTATTCCTACATAGAATTTTAGACTTTTCAGAGTACTTTCATTTTTCTGAGAGTGTTATAAAACTTGTGTGTTAGATTTTAGAGAGTGTGTTATTCTCATTTTCCAATGAGGTCATTGAGACAAAGGCAGCCACACTTCTCCAAGTTTACATGATACAGCTAAGCCAAAACTAAATGCCTAGACTCTGGACTCACGATTTATTTTTCTTTCTGTATGATAGTCTTTGTCCACATAGTATTCTGTATCCTGAAGACGCTGGATAATTTCTAGCTCTAATGAGCCAAGAAAGCATTTGTGAATGATACTGCAGACATTTAAAAAAACCTATTGATATAGGTCTATTAAAAAGGAGAGGGCTTCCCTAGTGGCGCAGTGGTTGAGAGTCCGCCTGCCAATGCAGGGGACATGCGTTTCTGCCCCGGACTGGGAAGATCCCACATGCCGCGGAGCGGCTGGGCCCGTGAGCCATGGCCGCTGAGCCTGTGCGTCCGGAATCTGTGCTCCGCAACAGGAGAGGCCACAGCAGTGAGAGGCCCCCGTACCGCAAAAAAAAAAAAAAAGGAAAATAAAAAGGAGTTTAAAGTTTAGTTTTAAAGACCAGGATAATATATTACATACCATCAAGAGAGGAAGAAAGAGAAAACTTACATTTCACTCCAGACTGTGAACTCCTTTTGGAGTCTCTTTCATCTTTATATCTGCAGGCTTAGCTTGGAATCTGCCTGCCCTGATTCTGACCCATATATAGTAGGTTCTCAACAGGAATGTACTGAATGAGTTCTCATAAAGTATTATTTCCATGGAACTAAAAGAGGGTGAAACCAGGGCTCCTAATGATGTTAACTTCCCAGTTGACTAGTCAGTTGATGGTCCAGGGCATATCTTGAAATCAGTGAATATCTCATACTCTGTTCTTAATCCTGTATACTTTCATCAGGTGAACACTCCAACCAAAACCTACGGAATGGGGAAAGGCCGTGCAGCAGATCTGAAGTACATTGAAGCTTGTGCTAGACGCATCGTGCAAAACTCATACGGGTACAAAATTGTGACTGAGAAAAGCACAGTCCCAGTGCGGGCAGCAGAGAGTATTCGTCGAATATTTGATGCAAACACAAAACCCAACTTGAATTTACAGGTATAAAAAAAGGAAGCATTAGAATCTGGCTCTTCTTGTGTAAATATCTATGCTTTAAAGTTGTCCGTAATTAATTCTAGCTTAAAACTTTCCTTTGCGTTGGGAGTCTAGGTGCTGTCCAACCCTGAGTTCTTGGCAGAAGGAACGGCCATCAAGGACCTGAAGAACCCAGACAGAGTACTGATTGGAGGGGATGAAACCCCAGAGGGTCAGAGAGCTGTGCAGGCACTGTGTGCTGTGTATGAGCACTGGGTTCCCAGAGAAAAGATCCTCACCACTAATACTTGGTCTTCAGAACTTTCCAAACTGGTTGGTACACAGCATTCAACTCTCTATTAAATGTAAAGCCAAGGACTTATTTCTCTTAACCCTGATAAGCTACGCAGGTACTTTCTTAATATTAATAAAAAGATATGCTTTTGAAGATAATATTCTTGTATATTATGAAATAATATTCACAAGGGGATCAAATATTTGGGTATAAAATATTCTGGAATATGTAAAAGAAAATAGTAATTATATTACTATTAATATAATTAATTATAATAGTTATTTTAAAAATCACTCTTTCCCTTCTTTTACCCTTTCTTCATCATCTTTCTTCTCTAATTTAAAACATTTTCCCTTACCAACCCACCCATTGCCTCCGCAAATTGAGCCCATCAGTAACTTTTATATCTCCCTCAGTAATTTGGATCAACTCAATGAAATATAATACGGATATATAAAATTTTTATTTTAGCTCATCGTATTCTTCCTTTTTTTTTCTTTTAAGGCAGCAAATGCTTTTCTAGCACAGAGAATCAGCAGCATTAACTCTATAAGTGCCCTCTGTGAAGCAACAGGAGCTGATATAGAAGAGGTGGCAACAGCCATTGGAATGGACCAGAGAATTGGAAATAAGTTTCTGAAAGCCAGTGTTGGTAAGTTGAAATTTTTCTGTACATAAAGTAGGTTCATTTAGCTAGGTCTCTAGCTTTAAGGAAGTCTTTGCTTAACTTAAATGCCCTTAAAATAATGATTCCATTATACATGTAGGCTTCAGCCTATCAGGGACTTTCTAAGTGAGGCAACTGTTACTTATATTGTTTACTAATTACTGACTGATTGGTAGATAAACATAGTTCAATGTTTTAGGAGGAATATATTAGTATTTTGTTAGAACATTTAGGTAGAATAAGTTTGGGAGACCACAGAGGAAATCATGTAACACCTTATTGAAGCAAATAGGAAAAAATTCCTTATCATTTGCTTTTCCTACTAATACAATTATGGAAATGTGACCTCGGGGAACTACAGTCAGTCCTCATTATTTGTGGATTCCATATTTGTGAATTAGCCTACTTGATAAAATATATTTGTAACCCAACATCAATACTCATGTGGTCATTTGCAGACATGAGCAGAGTAGCAAAAAATTTGAGTTACCCAACACATATATTCCCAGCTGAAGTTGAATAGGGCAATAATCATACCTTCTTGTTTTAGCTCTCATACTGCAAATATGTGGTCTATTTAGTGCTGCATTTTTGTGCTTTTTTCCCTGTGATTTCACCGTTTGAAATGGCCCCCAAGCATATTGCTGAAGTTTTGTCTAGTGTTCCAAAGCATCAGCAAGCTATGATGTGCCTTACAGAGAAAATACATGTGGTTTGATAAGCTTCATTCATTCAGGCATGAGTTATAGTGCTATTGGCTGTGAATTCAATGTTAATGAATAACAGTATTTTGAAATAAGGTGTCTTTAAACAGAAATACACATAAAACAAGATTATGTTGATCAGTTGGCAAAAATGTGACCAGAAGCTCACAGGAACCTAATGCTGTATTTTGCCTAGGAGCAGTGCTTCAGTATTTGCTAATTCAGTGTTTGTGGCAAATCTGTAGAACATAATTACTGAGTTTAACAAGAACTGACAATGTTTCTTTTGCATATAAGTTAATAAGATTGATGTAAAGGTAAATAGAGTCTTTTACAGATTGGGCCATAGACAGTCTTTCCTGTATTTCTGGGGCTTTATGCCATTTCTCAGTACTGATTTCCCTGGCCTTTTGTATCTTTTTGATATTTTCTCCTAGTGGCTATTTAATAAAAATAGCTCCTATTTACTGAAGGCGTATTATGCACCAAGTTCTGAACTTTATATATCTTAATTATTAATCCTTATAACCGGGACTTCCCTGGTGGCACAGTGGTTAAGAATCCACCTGCCTTTGTTATACAGCAAAAACTAACACGACACTATAAAGCAATTATACTCCAATAAAGATGTTTAAAAAAAGAAAAAAAGAATCCGCTTGCCAGTGCAGGGGACATGAGTTTGATCCCTGGTCTGGGAAGATCCCACATGCCATGGAGCAGCTAAGCCCGTGAGCCACAACTATTGAAGTCTAGACGCCCTAGTGCCTGCGCGCCAGGACTGCTGAGCCTGCACCCTCTAGGGCCTGCATGCCGCAACTACTGAGCCCGCATGCTGCAACTACTGAAGCCCTCGCGCCTAGAGCCTGTGCTTAGCGACAAGGAAGCCACTGCAATAAGAAGCTCATGCACCGCAACGAAGAGTAGCCCCTGCTTGCCGCAACTAGGGAAAGCCCGCGCGCAGCAACGAAGACCCAACACAGCCAAAAAAAAAAAAAAAAAATCCTTATAACCTTTTACAAAGGTGTTGGTATTTCTAGAGATGATTAAGGATCAGGGGAATTTTTGTAACTTGCTCAAAGTCATAAAACTAATGACTGGCTAGATGTTTCTGACTCCAAAGCCCACGCCAGCCCTCACTGTATACCGCATTGCACTAGAACAGGGGTGGGCAAACTACAGCCCCCAGGCCAAAATGCGGCCCACAGCTTGTTTTTTTTTTTTTTTTGCGATACGCGGGCCTCTCACTGTTGTGGCCTCTCCCGTTGCGGAGCACAGGCTCCGGACGCACAGGCTCAGCGGCCATGGCTCACGGGCCCAGCCGCTCCGCGGCATGTGGGATCTTCCCGGACCGGGGCACGAACCCGTGTTCCCTGCATCAGCAGGCGGACTCTCAACCACTGCGCCACCAGGGAAGCCCCCACAGCTTGTTTTTGTAAATAAGTTTTATTGGAAAATAGCTATGCCCATTTGATTATATATTATCTATGACTGCTTTTGAGCTACAAAGGCAGAGTTGAATAGTTGTGCCAGAGACTGTATGGCCCACAAATGGTAAAATATTTTTTACCTGGCCTGTAAAAGTTTGCCAGCTCTATGTTAGAGTTAGAGATGCAAGGCAGTGATACCAGCTGAATGAGGGGAAAAAATAGAAAATATAGCCACAATAAAACTTAAGCTAGAAAGTGATTTATAATTATTTATAATTATTTAAGATTATTTATAATTATTAGGAAATTATTTATAGAGTTGATTAGTTGCTTGCAAATTTCATACAGGTTATAAACCCATTAATTTTCCAACATTCAAATTTTATTATTAAAAATCCAAGCATAGGCCCTCTGATTTGTATGACAAAGAAATTTGTAATATGATTTAGTTGTTTGTTTCCTAAATGAAAATATTATCTTTTTATTTATTTTTTTCTTTCTTCAGGTTTTGGTGGGAGTTGCTTTCAAAAGGATGTTCTGAATTTGGTTTATCTCTGTGAGGCTCTAAATTTGCCTGAAGTAGCTCGTTATTGGCAGCAGGTATTAATCTTTATAGTCAACAGGTTATGATTAACTTCTAATTAAAACATGTCACCCTTTCCTGTCAAATGTTTTTGATAGGATTAATTTTTTCCAGGAACTCAATTATTATTATATTCAATATGTTCATTTTAGGTTTATTTGTTGGGCTTCTGTGTTTATAATTTGTCTTTTTTGGTAATCATCTATGATGGAAGTTTATGATAAACCAGTATTCCTTCTAATTTTAATAACTAAATTTGCTCCCTGAGTAAAGCAAGAAATACTACTTTTAATTATAATTCTTCTCTATCTTGAAAGGCGTAAGATAAAAGTAAAGGCAAACGAACCTCTATTGTCATGCTTCCAAGTGGTTTGCATATGTTGATATTTGTTTTGTCCCTTTGAGATTCACAGAGCTAAAATTAGAGACCCCTCTCAAACTGGAAATAGAGTTAACATTTATTGCATGGTTACTCTGTGCCAGGCACTCTTTTAAGCACTTTACATGTAGTATCTTAGTCCTCATCGTTAATATTATCCCTCATATATAGATGAGGAAGCTGAGGCTTAGCAATGTTAAGTCATTTGTTCAAGATACCAGCCAGTGTATGTACCTTTCCCAAATATTTTTTCCCCAAGCTTACAGTTTTTCAGATTTCAGCAGTGAGTAGGAGTGGAAGGAAATTAACATTTTTAGGGAAATGTACACTTTTAGGTTCATTTCACTCAATCCAGTATGATGGCTTTATCTTACTGTCCATTGTGGGGAAAATGCAGATACAGGCTTGATTTTCCAAAACTTTTGGCTCATTTCCCAAGCTCTCAGGCTCTGAGATGGCTTCTAGAAGCTTAGAGCCTTAAAAAAAAAGTATTTCCTTATATCCATCTGGTCACCAATATGATGTCTTGTTTGTAAATTCTTAGGAGAGTAACAGATTAGGTCATCAGGGACTATGTTATGTTTTACTCGTAACATTAAAATTTTGCCAGATGTTTGTGCTGTTATGGTTCATCCAGAGGCAGCTATATCTCTGTACATAGTTTGACTGTTCTCTGTCCACTTTCTACTCACACTCAGTTTTGGTGAGGGGTCGGGGGTAAGCATATGAAGGAGTACTTTGGGGTTTAATTGCTTCCATAGGGTTTGGAGAAGTTGGCTATGTGCTTTTTTTAGGTGGCCTCATGGCTGGACCTCAAATGGGGTTGAAATTTAGCTGTGTTCCCCACCTTAACATCCATCCCAGCCCGATGCATGGAAAGTTAAGCCAAATGAAAATGAAAATTTTCAGGCTGGCTATAAGGAGTGGGGGGTGGGTAATTCTTTCTTTATTTTTTTCAGTTTGTAGATACTAAAGAGGTTGTTAATCTTTGCCTCCTGTTAATTTATAAGGCTTGTATTCATACAAGAGTACTCACCATAAAGCTGTGAGCAGTTTATGGTACAGGCTGCACCTCTTGTAACTGATCCTTGCATAATTGTCCTTGTCATTTCAGGTCATAGACATGAATGACTACCAGAGAAGGAGGTTTGCTTCCCGGATTATAGACAGTCTGTTTAATACAGTGACTGATAAGAAGATAGCTATTTTGGGGTTTGCATTCAAAAAGGACACTGGCGATACGAGGTACCAGTTCTTTAAAATATTTCAACCTTTTTGAGAATGTTAACTCCTCATCCTCTCCTGATTTTTTTTTTTTTTTTTTTTTTTTAGGTAAGAAGTAGATTTATTTAGAGAGAAACACACTCCACAGACAGAGTGTCGGCCATCTCAGAAAGCGAGAAAGGCCTTATCCTGATTTTTTGATGGTGGTTGTGTATGTGAAATACATGTATGTATATAGTATAAAGAATAAAAATAAAGTGGACATCAATAGCTTCACAAGAAATAGAATCTCACCTGTATATCAAACCCCTTAGGTATTAGAATATATGCCATTTATGGGACTTCCCTGGCGGTCCAGTGGTTAAGACTCTGCCAATGCAGGGGCCGTGCGTTCGATCCCTGGTCGGGGAACTAGGATCCCACCTGCCATGCGGCATGGCCAAAAAAAAAAAATAATTAAAAAAAAATTTAGAATATATGCCATTTAAAAGTGCAGCAATACTGATTTCTTTTTTCCTTCAGAGAGTCGTCTAGTATATATATTAGCAAATATTTGATGGATGAAGGCGCACACCTCCATATATATGATCCAAAAGTACCAAGGGAACAAATAGTTGTGGATCTTTCTCATCCAGGAGTTTCAGAGGATGACCAAGGTAAGTAGGCTTCGAGTTTCATGTATCACTTTGAGTTTGGGCCCCCAGACTTTGTTCTCTAGAAACCTTTGGTTGTTCAGTATTTATCATTTATATCATTGGTAGGCCCCTCTTTTCAACCTTATTTCTCTAAAATTAAACTCTCAAACATTGCTTCATCAACTTTGATTTGAAGTAATCAGCTGTGGGTTAGTCTAGTGATTTTTCCAACATATTCTAAAAAGTCCCAGAGATTCGAAGGAGTTGCTTCTGGGGCAAAATTGGGAGTACTCCAGGCCCCCCACCGTTACCCCTACTCACACTTCAACCAGACCATTGCACTTCTGTCAGACCCTCAACTCCTCCAGCAATCTTAGTGTTAAAATGCATAATTTCAAATCACTCCTTTCTTATTCTAACTTTCTGTTGGGTTGTTATAGTGGCCCGGCTCGTGACCATTTCCAAGGACCCCTATGAAGCATGTGATGGTGCCCATGCTGTTGTGATTTGCACTGAATGGGACATGTTTAAGGTGAGGTGACAGTAGTGAGATTAAGGAAAATTTTAGAGGTGTTCTAGTACCATTTGGGGTTGAGTATGTGTTCCCATATATGCTCTACTTGTTTCTTTGGTTCTGTCTTTACAGGAACTGGACTATGAACGCATTCATAAAAAAATGCTGAAGCCAGCCTTTATCTTTGATGGACGACGTGTCCTGGATGGGCTCCACAATGAACTACAAACCATTGGCTTCCAGGTAAGCATGATCCTGGATTGGTTTTGTTTCATTTGTTTGGTTATTTCCTTTTTAAAGGCTTTGAGTTTTAATATTTTTTCATTTAGCAATAGCATAACTCTGGGCAACATGTCAGTCAGTTCTCTGGGAAGTTCTGTGGTATTTGTGAAGTACTCCACTCCCTCCTTAAAACTGTGATCTAAAGGTCATTCAGTGTTGGTCTCTCTTACATAATATCAGTTGCCTATCATAAGGGGCTAAGATATGCCCTGCCTTACCTCATATAAACATCAAGTAAGAAAATATACACATAAAAAAAATTTTTTTTTTCCTGGAGGCTCCAAAGCTACTCTGCTGCACTGTCTGCATCACACTGACCCGCTCTGAGGCCAGGTCACTTATTCCTATATGAATGTTTTGAAAACTGCAATATGCAATATAGTTGTCACATGTTGGTATAGGATCCTATGCCTTTGGGTGCTCAGCACTGTGCTGGTGCTGTGAGAGGTCTGAATGAAAAGTATGGGAGATGCAGTGGTGCTGGCCCTCTTTTAATTCAGAGTTTGTCAGTTAATTATGGAACGTTTAGAGAGCTGACAGAAACCTGCACAGTACATTTTATGTTGCATCCATTTCAGTTCTACCAGGGGCCCCAAAAGTATTAATAAGAGGGAGCTACTTTCTATTTCCTCAGAGCAGAAATGGAGTGGGAGGCTTCGGGGGCAGTTGGGAGGATAAAGAAATCTTCCAGGAGATTGCTGTCAGCATAGTTCTGAAGCAGGGCAGAGTGCAGCAGTGTTTAGAGCTGGCTATGTGTGTCTGCTCAGCACTAGCTGTCTTGGAGAGGTACTGATAAGTCTTCATCCGCTGTTGAAAATATCTGACCTGGTTCTCTTAACCTGTCACTGACTTGTTGAAGATCCTTCTTATTTAGAATTCAGTGCCCATGTCTCATTCATGAGAGATTAACTTGCAAGAAAAATCAGATGACATCCTTGTCTGTTCACACTCCATCAAAGACCCTACGGACCCTTTTTTTAAAAAAAAATTTATTTATTTATTTATTTATGGCTGCATTGGGTCTTCGTTGCTGCACGTGGGCTTTCTCTAGTTGTGGTGAGCGGGGGCTACTCTTTGTTGTGGTGTGCAGGCTTCTCATTGCGGTGGCTTCTCTTGTTGCGGAGCACGGGCTCTAGGTATGTGGGCTTCAGTAGTTGTGGCACGTGGGCTCAGTAGCTGTGGCACATGGGCTCAGTAGTTGTGGCACATGGGCTTAGTTGCTCCCTTCCTGGACCAGGGATCGAACCCGTGTTCCCTACATTGGCAGGCGGATTCTTAACCACTCTGCCACCAGGGAAGTCCCCCTGGGGACCCTTTTATCCTACCCCTCCTTAGTGAGTAATGTGACTGTTTTTCGCAGTCATGACTGAAACTCAGCAATGTTATTTTTTAAAGATTATCTGCAGGCACAGACACATTTTCTCTCATTCCTGTTTTACTCATCTAAAGGAGAAGATATGTAGAGGTATATATATTTAAAATGAGTTTGAGTTCTTATAAAATTAACTTTTCCAAGTAAGGATTAAAAAAACAATTACACTGGAATTACTAAATAAAGGGAATTTATAAGCCACTAAATAAGACAACTGATGAATATAAAGCAGAAGCCCTTTGTGGTATGAGTCAGCATTAAATATTAATTTTTAATTAAAAAGACATTTATGAAGATTGTTTAGTATATTTATCTGTGCTGTGTAGAGAGGAGATAAACTTATGACTATTAAAGAAGCAGTGTCTTTAAAGATAAGATTGATTATTTTGGATAGAGGGGAAAATTTTTTAATGTAATATGCAAAATGAAAATTGACTACCATTGATTTATTGAAGGTTGGCTCGCATGCCAGATACTGTGCTGAGCACTTTATCTAATTGAATCCTTACCACAACTCTTTGAGGTACATGGGTAACACCACTTACGACGAGGAAGAAAGACCTTGGAGGATTTAGGTAACAGCACTTAGTCAGGATTCCAGCTGGAGCCTTTCAGACTCTGAAGCCTGAACTTCTAAAAAGCTATGCTGTTATAGCTTATGCAAGGTTTTTAGAATGAGGGAAACAGACATTAGAATAGAGTTTGAAAGAATGTGAATTAACTGGAATCCGGTCTGTTTATTGCTTTCACATGTGCTACTGAAACAATCGTGGCAGGTGGTTCCCTATTCTGTTTGAGGGGGTCTGGTGTTGTGAATGACAGGAGTCAGTGTGCCTTGTTATGAATATGAAAAGGGGAGTGCAGACTGACTCTAGAAATATAAACAGTGTGGAAGGAACCAAAGATCTTTCATAGCAGCCCACACGACTTGAGAAACTTTTTCTACCTTTAAAAAGAAAAAAAGCATCTAGGTTTTAGCCCTTATTATACTACGTTACAGAGTTTTTACATTTAAGTATTGTAATTGTTAATAATTTACTTTTGAAAATCTTTTTTTCCCCTCTAGATTGAAACAATTGGCAAAAAGGTGTCTTCAAAGAGAATTCCATATGCTCCTTCTGGTGAAATTCCAAAGTTTAGTCTTCAGGATCTACCCAACAAGAAACCCAGAGTATAGACATTGCCATTTTTATTTGTAATTTTTTTGGTACTTCAGGATAGCAAATATCTATCTGATATTAAACGGTAAATGAATCAAGTGCTTTTAAGGAAACAAAACTATTTTTTTAATAATCAAATTTATACTAGCTGTATGGAAATTAGCATATCTGGTAATTATGAAACTAGAATATTTTTTACATATTTTTATAATATTGTTACCTCAGTGTTTGGATGCATAGCAAATAATTGTGTTGGTTTTAATGGTGTCAATTTTTGTAAACTTAAACTTCAAACACTTTTTACTTTATAAAATGTCTTTAGGCAGCACTTTAACATCACATTGTAATGGGAATGGCACGCTTCAATTTTTCTGATCATTGGTTTATCTACTTGTCCTTAAGTATGTATTTTAAACCATGAAATGGCCATGCTAAATACTGGGCTAAACCTGTTAACCTTTCCAAAAGTGTCATGGAAGTTTAGAGGTTTCTGGATTAAATGGGTAAGATGTTTTCCATGCCATTTCTTGTCTCTCTGAACTGAGGAGGATGCAATGGACAGAATGTGGCCTTTGAGCTTTTTTTCCCTATGCTTCCATGTTAGAAGTAACCCTGCAAGTATGGTTTGGTTATTGTTCTTTTGCTCCTTTTGTTTTAATGAGCTGTGTTGTTGGTTTTCTAGTCCAAAAAGATCATCACTGCCCATTTCCAATCAATCCAAATAAGACTAAAAGGTAATACTTTTTTAACATGAAGAGAAAATCAGTGTAGTGAAATGAAAATCTATTTCACTCCACTTCTTGTTTTTCCTCACTGATCACTATGTTTTTTTAGTCCAATATTTGTTATTTTTACTTTGCATTTTCTTCCTGTAACTCATTACAATTTGTCCCTTTTTCTTTAAGTAATAAAACCAGTATAATCTCATATATAAACTTAAAGAAGTAGATTTTACAAGTTATTTATAGCATAATCCTAAAATAAGGAATTTTGTGTCTTCAACTACTTTTTTTCTTATGTCTCTTTGACTTATATTTGATTTTCTCTTGTGTTTATCATTATTGAAATATGTCAGATGTCCATTTGATGCTTGTGCTCTGCTGAGAGTATACAAATTGAGTTAAACAGGTACAAGTCTCATCCTTTAGGAATTTTGTGGTTCAATAAGGATACAGAGACAAAGATGAGGACAGAGACACCTATACAGATATCAAATACATAAATAAAATATTCTGCATAAGCCACTGTGTGGGTTATTTTTTGTCTAGTGCAAGTAACTAATAAGTCATGACAGTGTGACATTAGACAGGAAAACAACACTCCTTACTTTTTTGAGAAAGGGGAATTATATTGTTCTTTCAAATGATGCAAGCAAGTGAGGGAATTTAGCAAATAGACCAGGTATCGGTAAACTAAATCCCATTGGCCAAATCTGGCCAGCCACCTGTGAGCTAATAATATCTTTTACATTTTACATGATTACATTTTAAATGGTTATATAAATTGCTATCTGGTCCTTTAAGAAAAAGTTTGCAGACCAGAGTGAAAGAAACAAAACACCAAAAAGAGATAAATGCCAGAGTATTTGAACATAAGATGATCCTTTGCTCATAAGACTTTGAAGTGAGGATGAGCTTATTAATTAGAATTTGCTTTACATTTCTGCTTGAAAATATTTTTGTATTGTGCTTAATAATCTTATATTCTAGTAAAGGGATTATAACCCAAAGATGTCTTGCTAAAACATATAGAATTAGGCACTGGTTTCAAGTTGCAGGATGCTTCAATGCCTAGGATTGATAAGTAAATTGATAAGTAAACATATAAAATATAGTTACTGATTAGAAGGTAGGAGAACTGGTAAGTGGAAGAAAATACAAAAGACAGTTCAGAGCCATGTAAACTGGCTCTTTGTAATGGGGAAAAATCCCCCAGTGACTGGGCAGGTAACTTACAGCTATTTGAGGCCTTCGTGTGAAAAGTTTGAAGAAGATGTTTAGCCTTCTCCCCTATTAAGAAAATTAAAGACCATGTGTATTTTAAAAACTGATACAAGATTTCTATTTTTAGGTGAATTCCCTGGTGGCCTAGTGGTTAGGATTCCAGGATTTTGCTGCTGTGGCCCGGGTTCAATCCCTGGTTGGGGAACTGAGAGCCCACAAGCTGCACAGGTGTGGTAAAAAAAAAAAAAAAAGATTTCTATTTTTATTAGCTAATACTTTATGTGAGATTATTAACTAGTAATTAAAATTGAAAATAATACATGGACATGATTTTTAAAAATTCAAATAGATACAAAAGAATATATAAAAAAGTAAAATCTGTCTCCCACAATATGTCCTCCAGAAATCATGTGTTATTCCATTTACTACTTCCAGCTTTAAATCCTGACTGCATTACTTTCTGCATTATTTTCCTCATCCGTAAAGTAGAGATAATTCATCTCTAACTCAGAGCTGTTATGCAGATTACATGAGATCAGTGTCTACACAGAGATCTTACTGGCAGTGGCCCGGGGGGGGCACTCCTGTTAGGCCCACTGACCCAGAGCCACGTGTAGGCTCTGGAATCACTAAGAGTACAGTAATTAACAGCCTTACAAGCCAGGCACTACACTGAGTGCTTTAGGTGCATTTTCTCTTCTATTCCTCATGTAAGGCCTTTGAGATAAGCTCCATCCCATTTTCAGACTGAGGGCAGAAGGCTAGAAAGATTAAGTAACTTGCTCACAGTCCCAACCATTTGAATAGGAACTTTTCTTACTTGAAGTTGAAAGCATCCTCATTTCAGAGGTCTTATTATTAAGAGTGGGCACTTGTGGCCTTAAGCAGACTGATGGGATAGCATCCCAAGGGAAGAAACAGATGATGGATAGGGCAAAACAGCATGAGCGGCAGCAGAGAAGGATGTAAATACTTGCCTTTCCCCCTCCCAGGGACTCCCAACTACTAGCAAAGGGTCTGAGGTTCTGTGGGGGGGTAGGGATGGGGAAGAGCAGGGAGGTTCAGTAAGACAAACTATTGAAGTTAAGGTCTCACTTTCTATGTATTTTCAAGTTCATTTGTACTCACCTTTGAGTAATCCTATTTCAACTATTTCAGACTGGGTGTCTGTGTACCCACTATAAGGCAGATGCTGTGAGGTGCTAAGAAATGGAGGGCACAGATGAATGAGAGCAATTTTGTGGAGAAGCTAAGACACATGCAGAAATAACTGACCAAATATGAAAATAGCCATAAATGATAAAAACAAAATGCTGTTTGGGCACTTGAAGTGGGCCTTAACAGACAAACATGATCTTGATAGGGAAAGTGGGTCAAATGAGCACGTCAGTGGCAAAAGCAATGGGAGCAGAAAGATGCCTGCAGGAAAATTCAGACTGGTTCTAGCGAAAGCAAGTTGCTTTTTGTTTGGGGTTGAAGGGAGCTTGAAGAGGAATAGCTGGAGAAGACTGGAAGTTTAGACTAAGGACAGATTGTAGAAAGCCTTGAACTTCAGGCTGAGTTTGGGCTTCACTTAATGGTCAAAATGGAGACACCAGTGGTTACACAACATTGTGAATGTACTTAATGCCACTGAAGTGTAAACTTTAGAATTGTTAAAATGATAAATGGAAGACTTCCCTGGTGGTCCAGTGGTTAAGAATCCGCCTTCCTAATGCAGGGGACGTGGGTTCGATCCCCGGTCAGGAAACTAAGATCCCACATGCCGTGGGGCAACTAAGTCTGTGCCACAGCTACTGAGCCTGTGCCACAACTAGAGAGCCCGTGTGCCGCAACTACTGAGCCCGTGTGCTCTAGAGCCTGTGTGCCACAACTAGAGAGAAGCCTGCACGCCACAACGAAGCTCCTGCGTGCCGCAACTAAGACCTAACGCAGCCAAATAAATAAACAAATATTTTTTTAAAATGATAAATGAATCACCGAAGGTTTTTTAAAAATTCAGTCATAGGGCTTCCTTGGTGGCGCAGTGGTTAAGAGTCCGCCTGCCGATGCAGGGGACGTGGGTTTGTGCCCCGGTCCGGGAGGATCCCGCGGCTGGGCCCGAGAGCCGTGGCCGCTGAGCCTGCGTGTCCGGAGCCTGTGCTCCGCAATGGGAGAGGCCACAGCAGTGACAGGCCCAAGTAACGCAAAAAAAAAAAAAAAAAAAAAAAGCAGTCATTTTCTTAAAAAAAAAATATTTGTTAGTCACACTAAAGGACAGACTCAAACTTGCTTTCCAGAGTTGCAGCCCCAAACTAGATGTTACCATCTAGTTTATTCATACATTGACAGTGTATTAAAGTTTTAGACCAAAACCCAGGCATGAATATATCATTAGTGCCAGACTTCAGAGGATAAGTTGGATACAGTGACCTCTTGCTGTCTTCCTCCCTTCCTTTTCCTGCATATAGTCCAAAAGATCACTCATAGTAGATCTGCATTTTACAATATACCACTAGTAACAAGGCAGATTATTTTAGGTGAACATACATTTTTCTTAATTTTAATAGGCATTTATTTTAAAGGCATTAGAATAAACATGACTTACAAATTATATTAGTATATAAACTTGACTGCTCTAACAGAGACCAAAAATGATAGTGTCTTAAACAGAAGGGAAACATATTTCTCTCAGACATGGAAGTCCAGGTCAGTGGTCCAGGGCTGGCAGAGCACTTCCATAGCCATCAGAGGCTCAGACTTCTTTACCTGGGCTCTGCCACCCTTTACACAAGTCTCCTATCTCATGGTTCAAGATGGCTGCTCCAGCTACAACATCATGTTCTCATTCCAGCCAGCAGGGAAGGGGAAAGAGAAGGGAAAAGTAGGACCCACCCTTTAACAACACATTCAGAAGCAGCACAAATCATTTATGCTCACATACCATCGGTCCCAACTTAGTCACATATCCACAACCGGCTGCAAAGGACTCTGGGAAATATAATTTTTAGCAGGATAATCAACCATGCGCCAGCTAAATATTCTACATGAAGTTTCATTTTAAAGGAATTTAAGTTTAGAAATGTAGTCAATTGTAAAAAAAAAAATTAATATATAATACTATAGTTCCCATCCAGATAGGGCAAAAATTTGTGACGGTTTTACATGAATGACTGGAGTTTAGGAAACAGTGGTAGGTGATGTATTTTAATTTGTAACACTAAACATAGTGTTTGTTAGTTTTTCTAACACTACTGAGCAAGCATACATAATGGCAAATATACAGATGTAAAGTGAATATTAAATGTTACTTGTTCTCTACCAATGATTTTCAAACCACGAGCGACCCAAGCATCTCTATAGAGATGCTTCAGGGATTCAGCAAATGATTGATTTAAATATAAACGTAAATACATATACACACACATAGATAATTATATATGTAAAATTATCTACAAAGTTACTATTAAAAAGACAGCCAGCAGAGTTCTTGGTCAACATGGCAAACTGAGCACACATTTATATCCTCTCCCTTCTAAGGACACCATTAAAATTACAGTAAGAGGGGGGAAAGGCATAATCCAATAAAGCAAAGAGAATAGGAGGGGGCCATCCATGGTCAAGAGATTTAAAGAAATTTCTGGAAAGCCTTTAGTGGATAGATGTATATGGACTAAAGAGAAGAGTTGCTTCCTGGAATATTGATGTGAGGGCCAGAGAAGGAGGCCCTGCCCAGCAGAACAGCAGAGGCTCTACCCAAAAGGAGGTGGGAGAGAGAGGGGCACCCACCAGTGCCTTAACTGTACATCTTTAACTTGAACAGTCAACCTCATCTCATCCACCTCTAGAGGCACAATGACAGGCAGCCTGGCAATTACACCCATGTGATTACATCTTCCAGCCCCCAGGGTCAAGGGGGAAAAAAAAAAAGGTAGGTGTGGGCAGGGGAAGTTTCTTCTCTAAAGAAATTGATTCTCGACTGCCTGGGGAGAACTATAACAATGAGTACTGTTCTCCACCAGAACAAACCCTAAGTCCAATACCAGCTGCCTGCAAGTTTGCCCTAAAGCAAAGCCAGCAAGTCAAAGCACTGTCTGGACTTTGGGTTACATGCGTTGAATTAACCACATGCACTATCTTCATTCTCTCCTGAAATCTCACTAAAACGGCAGTAAAGAAATAGGAAAGCTGTAAATAGATAAGGACAAAGAATGAGAAAGGAGGCACCAGTAGATGAGAGATGTCAAACAATTTTTAGAAGGTGGACCACGGGAGGCTAAGTAACTTACTATAAAGAACAAGCAGAAACTTCAATGCCCACATAAGGGACTGCCTTCTAGATGTAGGTAACTGGTCCCTTAGAAGATCACAAGAATTAAAGGCACCACATACCACAACAGGTGGGGCTAAAAGCAGGGGACTTTGATGGAAGGCTGTATAAGGAAGAGTTGACTGCACCCCAGTCTCTACCCTACCCACACCAAGAAACTCCCTTTCCCACACCTTACTCTCATGGGATATTAGAGGTTTATTTTCAGGAGGAATAGAAATAGAAAGTTTCAGCCTTGGGGAGGGTGTTAATGAGTTGCCAGACTGGAAATGAGGAAACTAAATAAAAGCCTGCCTATGGAACAGAGACCCACGGCTCCCCTAACCAGCTTGCTTTTACTCATCTGGCTCTGAGTAAGCAGGCAGCCAAGTTTATAACCCTCAAGGCAGGAGACTTGAGGATTATAATTATAATTTTCAATCCTGACATTTGGGAGTCACTCATTGAGAAATCTAGCTTATGCCCCAAACACGCTCCAGTGGAGCTCTATCAATTAGATAGCCCCCTCCACCCCAGCTTCCAAATAGCTTTAGAGTGGCTCATCACTTAGTATGTCTGTACAGCCAAGGAGATGAAGGAGAGCCTTTAACACAAAAGGCAGAGACCAAAACAAACAAAGGAAACAGAGACAATGCTCAATACAGAGAACGACACTATCCTCAGAAAAATGGAAGAACTTGTAGCTAGGAAACAAGAACAGAATGCTATTTAAACGGGGAAAAAAAAATCAGAGACGTGCTCTTGAAAATTAAAATGTGGTGGCCAAAATTTTAGCAAGAGAATCATCATCAAATGAAATTTTCATGGAAATCCAATACAAAATAGATTAAATGGTATTTTATTAGCACAAATGTATGTTAAAATGTATGTGTGGCTTCTGAGTAGCTGGGAGTCCCCACAAAGATGAAGGGCATGTACTCAAATCTCTCTCAGCGGCTGCTCCTGCTGTTTTGCTCTACTCATACTCTGAATCTTTCATTGGGGTATTATTCGCATTTTTCTGCCTAAGTCCACTGGAGCTCATGCTTCTTAATGCAGTAATACAAATAATATCTCTAAAGTGAAAATGTTTTCAGGGAATTCCCTGGCGGTCCAGTGGTTAGGACTCGGCACTTTCACTGCTGCGGCCTGGGTTCTATCCCTGGTTAGGGAACAAAGATTCCCCCAAGCGGCATGGTATGGTCAAAAATAATAATGATAATAAAGATATCTCACCAAACAGGAATTGGGTTTCAGGGTTGGCTGATTCAGTGGCTGGAAAGGGGACAGTGACCCCTGTACTAATTGATTTCTTAAAAACCATGTGCATTTGTCACTTTCACTTTCTTAAAAATACTATTGGTGCTACAGAAAGAAAAAGATAAGACATACTGAAATGGGCACATACCAGATTTTAACACATTGGAGACCACTGATGCATTAACTTGTGCTGTGCGATCAAGAAATTTTGTATAGGCCACCTGCCATGTCTGTGCATTTAAATACACTTCTTTTTAATGCATCATCGTTTAGGAAGGTCAAAGCTCTGCCTTGGCCTTTTAAAATTCAAGCCTGTCCATTCTTGTACATTTATGCAAGGGACTACACCTCTATAGCACCCACTCTCTACACTCAAATGTCCAGCAAGATCCAGGCATTTGGTCACATATTCTAATGAGTGAATGAATAACAAATTCAGAATATACTATTTGTGATTCCACTTTGAAACAAACATTTCCTGCTAATCATCTTTCAGGTTTTTGGATTAAATTTAACTGCAGAGTATGCTGAGATTGCAAGATGTTTTAAATTTTTAAAATAATTTATCATTTTTAGCTGTATCAGTCAGGATTTTTCTCAATACTATATAACAAAAATAAAACAAAGGAGTAAGTAGACTGTTGAGGTCTGACAAAGACTGCAAATGTCATCCATGACTTCGAATTTCACATATGTATCAAAACAGCTTCATCTTATCATTCACTGTTTTTATGTGTAGTTGTTCCAAATCTAAAACCTTAAGATACATTTGTGCTAATAAAATGCCATTTTAATTATTTTACATTGCGATACCAAAAATTTCATTTGACAAAATGACTCTTCTGCTAAAATGTTTCATTACCAAACTGCCTACACTGTGCAAAATTAGGAAACATCAGATTATGTTACAAAATCAGAGTCTGAAAAGTAATCCATTTTTCCGGTGAAATAATAGATTTTGAAGGAGGGTAGTTGCCAGAGATGTTAAAATGGAAAGTTGATGGGGTTAATTTTACACAACAAAATTTGTTAGGATCTATAAGGAGAGTCAAAGTATATATGGCTCCCTGAGTTAAATTAAAATGTAACTAATTTTCAAAGTTATGCATTTTATAAAAAAAAATTAGTTCACATATTTAAAACTTCAAAACAGAATTGGCTATCCAAATTACATATTTTACAATATTGCCATCTAAGTACTTTCTTTGTGAGATGTAGTAGAAAAACAGGATTCAGAGTCAAAAGATGAATTTGAGTTCTAGTACTTAGGAAAGAAATTCCTCATTCAGGTCATTACTATGACAGAACACAGCCACCTCACCAGAGTGGTGTGGGGAATGAAAGGAACAAATGGATAGTGCATGTGATGTAGCAAACTATTATAAAATGAGAGTTAATATTTTATTTTTAGGTTATATTTCCCCATCTTGGACAACATCGTGGTCTTGGTTTAATAGAGGTCCTAAACAAGCAATCAGCATAAAACTCTTCTGTAGGTCTAAAGTAGTCATATCAATGTGAAGAGTCAACACTGAAACTCTTGTCTTTCTACATTATTCCAACGATGTTATGCTATTATGCAAAGGACATATGCTACTTATAAGTAAACAGATATAATCTCAATCTATTTTGACTGTTTCATCACAGTATGTCATTTTTCAGAAATGAAACGTGACAATGATGTATAGAGGCTTAAATTAAAAGATTTTCTAGAAGTTTTTAATGTATTGTTTAAACTACACTATTAACAGTAAACTCTTACAAAGATGTTTTATGATTACATCATAACAAGCAATTATTTACTGGGACAAAGAAGATATGCTAAAAGACAAATGAATTATTATAATTAAATATGCACAGCTTATTGATATTTTTCGTAAAACAAAAAGACTGGGATATATCCACTGAAGTCTAGGCATTCTGCCATCACTTCTATTACCAACTGTAATCTTGAATGTCTTGTTAAGTGTTAGAGGGCTTTTGTTTTTCTTTTAGCCACTAGATTTTTCAGGAAAAATTCACCTATTTAGGAAAAATAAAAATACAGTAATAGCAAATTAAAGTAAATTTCAGAATAATTATACTTCAGTGTTTCCCTTTAAAGACGACTTTTGTATTTATTGGTGTTTTTCTCTTCTCAAATCTCAATGGCAATAATTTTCTAACCTCACACAGCCCCCATATCTTTGGTCCTTTCCTCAACCATAATGCTTAGTCATTATTCATTTTCTTTTAAAATAGCTTTTTTTTCCATAAATTTATTTATTATTCGTTTTTGGCTGCATTGGGTCTTCGTTGCTGCGCGCGGGCTTTCTCTAGTTGCGGTGAGTGGGGGCTACTCTTCGTTGTGGTGCGCAGGCTTCTCATTGCGGTGACTTCTCTTGTTGTGAAGCATGGGCTCTAGGTGCATGGGCTTCAGCAGTCGCAGCATGCGGGCTCAGTAGTCGTGACACATGGGCTTAGCTGCTCTGCGGCATGTGGGATCTTCCCAGACCAGGGCTCAAACCTGCGACCCCTGCATCGGCAGGTGGATTCTTTTTTTAAAAATTATTTATTTAATTTACTTATTTTTGGCTGTGCTGGGTCTTTGTGGCTGCGCACAGGCTTTCTCTAGTTGCAGTGAGTGGGGGCTACTCTTCATTGTGGTGAGACAGCTTCTCATTGCAGTGGCTTCTCTTGTTGTGGAGCACGGGCTCTAGGCACCCGGGCTTCAGGAATTGTGGCTTGCAGGCTCTGGAGCACAGGCGCAGTAGTTGTGATGCATGGGCTTAGTTGCTCCGCAGCATGTGGGATCTTTCTGGACCAGGGCTTGAACCCATGTCCCCTGCATTGGGAGGAGGATTCTTAACCACTGCGCCACCACGGAAGTCCCTAGTGATTATTCTTAAAAAACTTTTTCTATCACTACAATTTTTACCATTACTCTTTCTAGTAAAGAAATATTATAAAGGGTAACCCTATCATATCTGTGGGCTGCTTCTATGCATTTATTCCACTTCATGTGCACCATCTATTCCTCATCACCAACAAAATACTGCTGTTGGCACAATTCATTTCAGAGAGCAATTCTGCTACATTATTAGCCTGGATCTGATGTATATGAAACCTGCTGCAGTTGAGCAGATTCATTTGATGGCATCTCTTTAGCTTATTCCCCTCTAGGGAAGCAAGAGCTCTCATCTATAATGGGCTTGCTTTCTCTCCACCCCCTACGATGTGCCTGTGCACTAAGTTAGCTGCTTAGAGGGGGCACTTTCACTTTTCAGGTCTTTAGGGTTCCATTTAGTCTATCACTGTTATAGCACGGCTCAAAGCTTATTGGCAGAGTTCAGCACTACAGGCCCAACTTTATGAGGAGTCTGATGAATTTTTCTGTCATCTTAATACATGAGTAGAATTGTGATGATTGTATCTGTACACAATCACCAAGAATCCTAAGACTCATAACTTTGCCAAGTAATGGAGAGAATAATCCGTGCTGCCCCATGCCTCATCTAAATCTGGTAAGAGTAGAACCATATTATCAGATCCTAATCCATCATCTGAATCTAAGACTTTGACCTTTTACTGGTAATTTTAAAGGAATTAAAAAGTTTATAATTCACTTCCTAATTGTTACAAATTTTCCTTACCAAAAATAAAAACAGACAAAACAAAAAAAACCCAAACCAACAAAATAAAAAGTCCTTTCAAATGACATTATTCTACTTTGACCACCCTGGAAGCTGATGTGGGTCCTTTATATATATTTTTAGCTTGCCAGTAGTGCTCCTTAAAGAATAAATCAGTTATTATTGGTTTCCAAAATTCCCACATCCTGTCAGTCAGTGTTGAAGCAAATTCTTGGGTTTTATAACTAAGATAAGCTGTTGTTAGTTCATTAAAATGTCTTCGGTTTCTTTACAGGAACACACTGAATATTACTAACATCTGAACATTAATTTTTACAAATAGAATTTATGCCTAATTTTAACATATCTAGTATTTAGACTCCACTATGTAACAGTCATTTAAAAGATCATTAATAATATAACATGGTTTGGACATACCCCCAAAATAACTAGATGTTTATTCTTGTAATGGCCATTACCACATGACTTTATCTCTTGAAAAAGGCTTTTAGGACGTCCCTGGTGGCGCAGCGGTTAAGAATCCGCCTGCCAATGCAGGGGACACAGGTTTGATCCCTGGTCCTGGAAGATCCCAAATGCTGAGGAGCAACTAAGCCCATGCACCACAGCTACTGAGCCTGTGCTCTAGAGCCCATGAGCCACAACTGCTGAGTCTGTGCTCTAGAGCCCGCGTGCCACACTACTGAAGCCTGTGCACCTAGAGCCCGTGCTCCACAACGAGAGAAACAACAGCAGTAAGAAGCCCATGCACCGCAAGGAAGAGTAGCCTCCACTCGCTGCAACTAGAGAAAGCCCGTGTGCAGCAACGAAGACTCAATGCAGCCAAAAATAAATAAATAAATTAATAAGTTAAAATAAATAATTGCACTGTAGATAGTAAAATTACACTAAACATTTCCATAGGGAAAATAACCTTATGGATTTTTTTTCCTGTTGCTTCTGGGAGGAAAAACGCAAAGATATTAATGCAAGCAGCAATGTTGTCAAATAGATACTTACCCTTATGGAGCAAAGTTCCTAAAGATATTTCAGAAAAAAAAAATTTTTTTTTCTTCCCCACAAAAGACAACCACAGCTGTTATCATTTTAATGTGGAAAATTACAGACTAAATAGAATCATGCTCTGCACTCTACTTACCTGCTTTATATGAAGAACGCACCAGAGGGCCACTTGCAGTATAATGAAATCCAAGTTCATTTCCTACTTTTTCCCAGTATTTGAACTTTTCAGGAGTAATGTATTCTTCAACCTAGATTTAAAGAATTAATTCTAGATTCTAGAATTTTCCTAAATCATTTCAGTTCTATACAAAAATCTACTTGTGGACTATTTGGTCAGAATGTAATTATAGTGAAATTAGAGAGGAGGGGAAACATATCAATTTGGAATTATATTAGCTGTTCCAAAAGGGAAAGAAAATGAGATTATTTGTAGAGATTATATATCTGTATCATTCCTTTATTGACCAACAGGTACAATCAAAAATTAATCACACCTATTTCTATAAGATTCCTGACAGAAAAAAAAAAAAATTCCTTTAGGACAAGACTGTGTTACTCGTCTTCTATCTTCTGCTCGGCACCATGTCTGGCACATGGTCACTACTCAAGAAATGTTTTTTGAATGAATGAATAAATGTCCAATATAGAAACAGGGAGACCTACTTTTCTTTCTTACTTCACCTCTGGCTCTCATATAATTCTAAAACAAATCACAAGATCACCAAGTGTGAATGAACACAACTTCCCAATTAAAAATTTTTTTTCCTGTAGGTCACTTAAGTTATACAATTTTGGGGGCAGCAAATAAGTGCCAGTGTAGCTGCTTTATGCAGATAATAAAATGGAAACTGGAACTTAGAAATATACATGGAACACTACACTAAAAAGCCAGTAGCTTCTTAATTTTACCTAAAGAAAATAAAGATTTAATGCAAATTACCATTAAACATTTGGCAATTTATGGTAGTTGTACCTTAAGGTGGCGCCTTGTTGGCTGCATATATTGTCCTAAAGTCAAACAGTCCACATCTGCTTCACGAAGTACTACAGGAAAAAAAGCACATGTTACATTAGCAGATGTTTTTACAATGCTAACTGTATGCATTGTTGTAAGGAGCAGCTTTTAATTATTATTTGAACTTATTACTCTTTGAACCAATAAATAACTGTAAGTTAGTCAAGGATCTTCAGGTAAGATAAAAGCTTTTATATTTTAAAATTTAAGAAGCGGAAGAATCACAAAGCAAATGGGTTTAATGGACTAAGGTTCAGCGAAGTCCAAAGCACACCATGTTATGTAACAATTCTATAAGTAGGCACTTCCTTAAAGGCCTGAATTCATCCTAGTCATCTTTGGATTGTCAGTGCTTGACAGAGCTCCTGGTACCTGGCTGGACTCAAAAACTGTCTAATGAGTGAATAAGAAAGTAGACAAAGTCATGTTTTTAGTTGATGAAAGGGTGAGAAATAAAATGGGATGCAAATTTCATATCCTGAGCATCCTGTACATCATTTCATAAAGTTTTAAGAAAACATACTTCCTTTCCTTTCTATGCTGCTGTTTATAACATATACTATATGTTTGTTCTCACTGGCACTTTCACTGAGACTATGGAGAAAGCATAACAGGTCCTTCAAAGTGGGATTCCTGCTATCACTCAAATTAAATGGAAAAGAGTTTTCATTTTCAATTTCTTTACCTTTCATCATTGCATATACTTGCTCGTCATTCTCACCTAAACCCAACATTATAGATGTTTTAGAAATAACATCAGGTCGAACTTCCTTGGCATGTTTCAGTATGCGTAGAGACTGGTCAAAATTGGCCCGGGGATCACGAACCTTCCTTGAAAACAGCAAAGCTGCTGTCAGCAAGAATAACCACAAGCTCAACTAAGTACATAATTATGCAAGCTACCTGAAAGACCAGAAAAGTACATTCTGGACATCATGCTACATCATATGGTTCAATGTTAGGATTTTTGCACAAATGTCTAAGTGCTACTTTAGGAAAGAAAATCAAGCTTCACTAGGCCCCCAACTCTTGACTTTTCAGGCCTTTCAAGCCTGGGGCAGAGAAAATGAGAATGGAAGTAATGAATGAAGCAATTCCGAAGCTGAGACTAAGTGATTAGAAGAGTAGTCAAGAGAGAAGGGGAAAAAAGTGGAAGAAAATCTCGATACTGAACAAAGAAAAAACTATTTAACCTGAGCCATTTCAGAGGAATGAAACTTTTATATTCATTTCTAAAGATTAAGCTGCCCTCTGCTGGTAAGTATATAGCCTGACATCTCTTAGGTAAAAAAATACATGATTCTGGAATTTTCACTGCAAAGGATAATGTTTTTTACTTATTATATTTTAAAATTAATTAATTAATTTAATTTTTGGCTGTGTTGAGTCTTCGTTGCTGCGAGTGGGCTTTCTCTAGTTGTGGTGAGCGGGGGCTACTCTTTGTTGCAGAGCACAGGCTCTAGAGCACAGGCTCAGTAGTTGTGGCACACGGGCTTAGTTGCTCCACAGCCATGTCGTATCTTCTGGAACCAGGGCTTTAACGCGTGTCCCCTGCATTGGTAGGTGGATTCTTAACCACTGTACCACCAGGAAGTCCCGGATGTTTTTTAAATGAAAACAGAGAAACTGGCACCCACTGGTGGTGGTATCATGAGATATGACAGGGTTGGAACAGGCTGTGTGCTAGACTTCAACAGGGACCAAACCACCATGGCTTAAATGGATAAGGCCCAAAGGACACAAAGTTGGTGATGTTTAATGAGCCTTCATTTGAATTCTAATGTACCTTTATTTTGTGTAATTGATTTGTTGTTATGGTTGTTATTTTTAATCAGAGACCAGTTCACAGGGAAGAGAGGAAACAAATTAATGAATTTAAAAATAATCACAGTGACTTCTCTGGTGGTCCAATGGGTAGGACTCCATGCTCCCAATGCAGGGGGTCCAAGTTTGATCCCCGGTCGGGGAACTAGATCCCACATGCATGCTGCAATGAAGATCCCTCATGCAGCAACTAAGACCAGGCACAGCCAAGATAAATAAATAAATATTAACACACACACACAATTGATAAAAAGGAAATTACTTTTTGGAAGTTATTTCTCCACTGAATTCAAGTCATGCTCCCTAATATATTTATGATTTAGTGGAAATTCTGGTTATTGTTTATCCTACTTCTTTAACACAGAATAATGTGTAGAACCTAATAAAATCACTATCAAATGCTTTACTAAAATAATGAAAATGAATTATTAATCTTGCCCCAAATTTTTCATTTTTCTGAAATATGAATGTACTTATTGATATAGAATAACAATCTGTAACTATTCCTAACTACTAAAATTATTAGGAAGAGTAAGACAGCATAGTATCTACTTTTTAAAAGAGATCTGAAATACATCTGAGTGTACTAGGTTTTTCTTCAGCATCATTTACTGCATATATTATTGCCGAGTGGATGGTTAAAAGTCTTTTTTTAAAACTACAATCAAAGCAATTGCTCTTGAGTAAGTTTTTCTTTTTGAAAACTGTTCTTTGAAAAAAACAGCTCATTGACACCTGCAATGATACTTTACAAAAAAAAGAAAGGAAAAAAAAGATGCTCATTATTTGTGTGTATACCAAAACATATATGCACATGTATAAATATATAAGTATATATATTACACTTAGATGTTAGTAATTGATACTACTAGGTGGAAATATTATGGGTGTTGTTTATACTCTTTTTGTTGGCTACATTTTTTTATTTTTCTGCAATAGATGTATGTTGTTTTTGTTTAAAAACAGAGTTCACTTTATAAAAGCGAATTACAAAGTTCTCCCCTGAAACAAGTGAGAAAATATAGAAGATTCTAACTTTCCAAACTTCCCAACATTACTCTGTATATGAAATCACCTCTGTAATTCTGGAACTGTTTCTACGTTATGTGCATATACATCTAATCCTGACAGAGCAACTTTTTCTACTGCTTTAAGATCTCCTCGGAAATCAGGGGTGAGACATTCCACAAGGATTTTCGGATTCCTAGGGTGAAAAAGAGGCAAGTATCAAACTGAGGAAAAGAATTGACATAACTGTTGCTCAAAATAGAAGTCACCAGTACTCATTCAGTATCAGTTTCAACACGGTAAGCTTTAGAACCTTGTCAAGAATAGCATGAACACACAAATTATATATGAGCTGTTAAATGAAAAACAAACAAAAAACCCCCAAAACCAAACAAACCTATAACATCAAATAATATGCATACTGTGGTTAAAACACATCTGCATGTAAATAATGATCAGAATAAATTTGGGGATTATACAGAATTTTAAACTTTATTAAGTAGGTATTAAAAAATTGTTTAAAGGAATTAAAATACAAATATAAAACATTAAATATAAAATAACCTTTGTATTTTTTAAAAAAATAAATTGGGATATCTATTATGTGAATGCAAATATTAATTCCTCTAATTTTGCATTCTTTTAAAATTCATGAATAGTGTCCTCCTTCCGTCCTCTAGACAAATATTTCACAAGTGCTCTGACCTTTAAAAACTATCTTCTGAGTTGCTGAGTCATGAGCTTTGCTTAAATGAAATACAAGCTAAACATTAATCTTCCTATTTATATTCTGGCTATCTTTATGCATTCAAGCATTAAAATATGAACTAGGTCATAAAGCTGTTCCCTTTGACAAGTAGTAGAAATGACTGGGAAACTAAAACTTTTTCACAAACCCAACTGCAAAGTTTTTTTTGGAGCTGTTTCATGCGAGAACAGATGTAGAAAGGACCACATACACACCCTCCCATGGATACAAGAAATGCTCAAAGAACACACCTTATAACTCACTGTTTTGTTAACTGCAAGTTGAGACTCATTAGTAGTTTGTGAGATCAATTTTGTGGGTGGCAAACAAAACTTTTTTTAAATGAACTATAAAACAATAAAGTAGAAAATATTGGGGGAATCACTGAAAAAACATTTACTGAGGGTGCTAGACTAGTACTGAGCTGTGGAAAATAAGCACAGGGCTTCCCTGGTGGCGCAGTGGTTAAAAATCCGCCTGTCAATGCAGGGGACACAGGTTCGAGCCCTGGTCCAGGAAGATTCCACATGCCGTGGAGCAACTAAGCCCGTGCACCACAACTACTGAGCCTGCGCTCTAGAGGCCACAAGCCACAACTACTGAAGCCCGTGCACCGCAACTAGAGAAAGCCCATGCAGCAATGAAGACCCAATGCAGCCAAAAATAAATAAATAAATATTTTAAAAAGAAATAAACTCCTTTTAAAATGCCTTTTTTTTTTTTTTTTTTTTGCGGTACGCGGGCCTCTCACTGTTGTGGCCTCTCCCGTTGCGGAGCACAGGCTCCGGACGCGCAGGCCTAGCGGCCATGGCTCACGGGCTTAGTTGCTCCGCGGCATGTGGGATCTTCCCGGACCAGGGCACGAACCCGTGTCTCCTGCATCGGCAGGCGGATTCTCAACCACTGCGCCACCAGGGAAGCCCTAAAATGCTTTTTAAATACACAGAATTTACATGTCAATAAAATGTGAGTTATGGGTAAAATTCCCAGGGCATATCAATAGTGATAAAATTTATATCAAGATTACATAATTTGGGCTACCCTGGTGGCGCACTGGTTGAGAGTCCACTTGCCGATGCAGGGGACACAGGTTCGTGCCCTGGTCCGGGAAGATCCCACATGCTGTGGAGCAGCTGGGCCCATGAGCCATGGCCGCTGAGCCTGCACATCCGGAGCCTGTGCTCCGCAATGGGAGAGGCCACAACAGTGAGAGGCCCGCGTACCGCAAAAAAAAAAAAAAAGGAACATATTTTAACAATGTGGGAGTTTATCTCATCCTAACTTCTTCTAGATGATGGTTTATTTAAATCAGTGCTAGGAAGACTAGTTTTATACTTCTCATAAAATTACTCAAAGTTTAGACTGACACTCAAATATGAAGGAGGGGTTCTACGGACTAAAGGTCCATGAATAAGTTTGTGTCCCTACATCCCTAAAATTTCTGTGAATATGTATCTGTATGTTTGAACACGACTTTTCTGGAGAAAAGACCACATAATTTCCAGCAGATTATGAGACAGGTTTATAATCCCCACAAAAGGTTAATAACCACTGCTTTAAGGTAAAGACCTAAAATAAACTGAATTTACATAGATCAACAAAAGTCCTTAAATTACACAAGCAAATGCAAAAACAAGTGTACCTTTCCTTTAAGTAAGACACAGTCTTTGCAAAGTGCTCAGCTCCTCCATCAGGCATATCTAGAAACAAAACAGTCCATTGCTTAAGATGATGTCATAACTTAATAAGAGCCAATTTCTGGAAGAGGTAATGATGATGCACTAACCATCTCGATCCACAGACGTCAGGACTACATAATCCAGACCCCACTCTGCAATTGCCTTTGCAGTATTGTAGGGCTCATTGGCATCCAGTGGAGGTGGATTTCTTGCAGTCTTAACAGAACAAAATCTACAACCTCTTGTACATGTGTCACCCATCAACTAGAATAGAGATGTTACAATTTAAATCAAATAAACAGATGACTTAGAGAATGTAATGTTAAGGGACTAAAACTGCAATGAATGTAAAACTTTGATTCTGTTTTTAAGAAATTTAAAACATTCAAAGCTAAACAATACAGTTAAGGAATACGGACATATATGGTAAAACTAAAGAAAAGGAAAGGCAAGGGATAAAACCAGTGATTTCCATCATGGAGTATTAGAATCACTCCTTCCTTCAAGAATTGACATTGCATAACTTAGATAAGCTCTCTGGTTGGCTCTGTATTATTCCAGAAGGAGCTCTATCTCATAAGAATCCCCAGCTCGTCTAAATAGTCTCTTGCTGATATAACTCAACAGTTTATCAGACATTCCTCAGACAAGTATGAATTTTCAGTTGCACATAATTTATATTTAACCCAATACTTCAATCTCCAAACTCCTCTGTATAAATAATATGGTAGATTGCATTGCTAATCCTGTTTCTTACTCTATCATATTAAGATTATACATCTCACCCACTGCCATGTAACTTGCAGGGCCCACCTACTTGGGGAGGAAGTTATGTCTCTTCTCCCACTCAGGCTTGGCTTGGGCATGTGCCTTATTTTGGCCAATAGAATGATAGCAGCCATGACGGAGCAGAAGCCTCAAATGTGCATGGATGGTTGACTTGCCCTCTTGTGCTCCTTCCATCCTCCATGATAAGAATATGCCTTGGAGAGCCACCGGTCCATGAATAAAGCTCTCTAGAGCAGACCTGAACCCAACCTACTTCCTGGAGTCCAGCTTAGCCCAGTCAAGAACAGATGAACATGGGCCAACTGCAAGTCCCATGAGGGAGAAAAATAAATGCTTATTATTTAAGGGGCAAAATGAATAACAAGTTAAGCCAACATGAAGAACATTTCCAAAAATTAATAGAAGAGATATCTCAAGGCAGCACATGATTAACCATCAGGTAGATGGAAGAATCAATAATACATGTATTCAGAGAAGGGTGAGATCATAACAGGCTGGATTATTCTGTCGGGTTTTTTTCCCACGTTTATCATAAACTCATATGTAACAAGAAATCTGATCAGAGATTCATAATGTACATTTGTAGGAGAAAGAGACAAAACATTTCCTTTCAGTATCTAGACTTTAGAATTTGAGGCTGGCCTTACCATGATTGTGGCAGTGGCAGTGGCGTGTTCTCCGCCTCCCCAACACTCTCCAATATTGGGACATCGAGCTTCCTCACATACCTGTGGGTAAAAGGGAACTGAATACAGTCAGGTTGAAAATACTTACCAATTGAGCAAATTAGTCATCAGGCATGTTTACACTATCCATTCTTCATAGCATATTTATGAAGAAATTCACTATTCAAAAATGCTGTTAAAACTGTCGAAGTATATAGATATTAGGATTCCATTTTTAAATTAAAAATTATATGAAGGGACTTCCCTGGTGGCGCAGTGGTTAAGAATCCACCTGCCAATGCGGGGGACACGGGTTCGAGCCCTGGTCTGGAAAGATCCCACATGCCACAGAGCAACCATGTGGCCCGTGCACCACAACCACTGAGCCTGGGCACCTAGAGCCCTGAACCCCGCCACTGCAATGAGAAGCCTGTGCACCACAACAAAGAGTAGCCCCCACTTGCCACAAGTAGAGAAAGCCCACACGTAGAAACAGAGACCCAACGCAGCCAAAAATAAATAAATAAATAAATAAGTAAATTTTAAAAAACAACAACAACAAAAACTATATTAATGTATGTATTTTACATGTGCAAATAAAAAGGTCTGCAAGGGTATATGTTGAACAGTTAAAGTGGTATAACAATTAAACATTTGAGATTGCATATAGGATGCTTCACATTTAATATACCCTTTCCAACAAGCATGTACTTAATTTGTAACATAAAACACACAAAAACCCTCATTCCCGAAATTGCAGAAAAAAATTTTTTTGTACTATTAAATGAAAGGTTAAAAAATACAATTACTTTTTCTTCTTTTGCAGGGAAAATAATCTTTAAATGTATTTCCATTACTGACAGTAATATATCACTAAACATCTTTATTTACTTTCCTTGCTATTTTTGATATGTATTTTATTAATTTTTAAGTTACATATATATGGAAAAATTACGGCTTCTGGTAAAGAGGGATATTTAACCCTCTGATAACTTACTGTATGAAGATTTAAATTCCGCAATGTATTTTTCAGTTTATTGTAATTTTTCCCCATGGGAATCTCTGTCTTTAGCCATGGAGGTAGTCTTAACCTGAGGAAAGCCAAATATAACTATACATTAACAAGTATGTTCCCAAATAATCACACAGCTTTGAAGTTACTCTGCTCTATTACAATTCCTAGTTAGGAATTTTCCCCCCATAATCCTGGATTAACTCTTTTAATTTCTGCCATAGGAGTAATAACAGAGAATGAAATTTAGATTTACTCAAACCACTTTAGAAAACACCTATAACTATGTCTAGCAGGGCACTGTGCTCATGTCTACTTTTGCAAAGGCACAGAGTAACACCATCCCAATAAAAAAATGAAGAAGTTTTTGAACATCTCATTCCCTAAAAAATAATACTGACAAAAAGTTCTATATTTGTTCAGATTAAGGAGAGATCCCACAAGTGAACTTTCTGCTCTACATTCTGATTTTGATAGTTATTAAGTGGAAAAAAATCTAAAATTTGGAGTGAAGACTACATTTCCTCAGGTTCCCTTTGACTTCCACCCACTTGTGATCTAGAAGTTGCTAGGTAAGGTATCTCCCAATACAATTTGCTCTCTGCACTAAATTCCCTTACAATTCTTTTAAACTAGGGCATGCTATCCATAGATCACATGTACATTGACTAGGCGAAGCAACAAGTTAGATAACCGACACCCAGTAACAATGAAAAACTTATTAAAGTGTCATAGACTAGTAACAAGGTGATAATCTTTGCTCTCTGAAGAAATTTGTTGCTGGATGGAAAATGGGAGATGGTGGTGTAGGATGGCTAGGAACCTCCTAGGAAGGTTGAAGAAAAACTGTCAGAGGGCAGAGAGAAAAGAAACAGATTCCAACAATCTCACCTATTCACCTATTCTCTGTTTGTTATCACTTCTTTCTAATGATTTTTAGCTAAATTTAACAAGCTGATTAAAAATATACCATAGGGCTTGGTTATATCTGAAAATGATGCACTATGAAGAAATGGGACATAAAAATTACCTCAAAATTTCAATTACCTTTCTCCTTTCTGGCGTTTTAAGTCTCCTTTATATTCGTCCCAGGTGCTCTTGTCTGCTAGATCACC
Source organism: Kogia breviceps (assembly GCF_026419965.1). Taxonomy (NCBI): domain Eukaryota; kingdom Metazoa; phylum Chordata; class Mammalia; order Artiodactyla; family Physeteridae; genus Kogia; species Kogia breviceps. The sequence goes on from NC_081315.1 coordinate 84,184,923, forward strand.
AGATACAAAATCTTGAAGGTCTGGTCCATTCTGTAAAAATTTCTTTTTTTCATCTGGTAAGGAACTTATTTCTCTGACTGGACTGCATAAATATCTTCCAAATACCTAAACAAAGGGTTCATTATGACATTTATTTAGTGGGGTTTGGAATAACTTAGTTTTAACCTATTTTAATACCTAAAAGGAAGGGTAAAGCCCAGAGAACTGATTCAGAAATTATGTCAAACTATTTACAAGCTCTGTGTAGGAGCTGAGAATCTAAGATTAAGGAGGACCCAAGGGGAACAAACCAAACCTAAAGGAAAACGGGAGCTGACCATTTCCTGCTGGATTTAGAATAGATTTGGAAACCGTTGGAACTGGCTAACATGCCACACTCTTCATGTAACCCATTTAGGTACTAAAAGTCTGTTTTTCAAGTTTAAATTTCAATAAGGGAGAAGACGCTACAGCTTTGAATTTTCTATTCCTGACTTGAGTCAAGGACGTTTAAATGAAATTTGAAGTAAATCTCTCTGCTTTGGACTTTGTATAAGCATACGTGTTAAAACGTAGAGGTAAGTGCTCAACTAGTTTCACAGAACTTGAAGAAGGGAAACCAAACCTAACGTTTTAATTCTCTAGGTTACATTCTGTGTTTAAAGAAGGAAGTCACTCAATATGTATTTGTTGACTGTAAGAAGTCATTGGCTTCTAGATCTGAACACACACGGACAAGACAGCCAAAACACTACAAAATTCAAGAGTCAGTACTTATAAAGCAAAAGAACCTTCAAGAATTAAAAAAAAAAAATACAGTGCCTATTAATGCTGCACGATTGCTATTGTACTTGCCCAGGTCTCCCGCTCGAGTCTAGAGCATAGATTTGGGTTCTAATTGCCCAAACTGGTGTCTAGTACACAAGAAGAGCTCAAAGTAGTAATACGGAGTGCTCACCGCAATGCTCCTATTACGCTCCAATAAATACAGAGTACAAATCACTGATAAGCAGAAAAAAAAAGCTCTCAGCGCCAGCCAGAGAGACCTACAAACAAACCAGTACCAGAGACGTAACCTCGTGGGGGTGTCGGAAGAATTAAATGAGATACCACAAGAAAGATGTTTAGAACAGTACCTGGCTCGAAGTAAACACTCAGTAAGCGCTGGCATTATTGGGCGCTCTAAAGGGATGGGAGCTCCCTCCACCCCACGCCCGCAACCTGCTCGCCCCGCAGCTCACCCGGGGGCCCACGGTGAGGACCGCGCCCCCGCAGCGTAGAGACATCCCTCTCTTTTTTTTCTAGCAGGGCCGAACGATCACTAATTCCCGGGAAAAGAAAGATGGAACCACCGTCACTCGATTCACGACCGACAACCTGAGCCACACCTGACCTTGCGGAACCTGCGCTGCTCTGCGATTGGCTGCTTTAGCCTAGTAGCGTCGCGCGCTTATGACGCTATACGCAGGACTCCTACGGCCTATAAGAACGTGATGACGAAAGACGCTCTCTCTTTGCCGCATCTACTGTGAGGTGAGGTTGGCAACTGTAGTCGGTGGGCCTTGGGAATCTGAAGCCATCGGCTTAGGGAAAGCCAGCGGCGCGAGTCTGGCCCTCGGAAACCCTATCTTGGTTGTCTCCCCACGCGGCGAACGCCGTATGAATTTGGTTGCGATGGGATTCGAGCCCTGTCCTGGGCTTTTAGGCCTACCCCCGCTCCTCAGCCTTGCCGGGATGGCGCCGGCTTGATGGGAGTCCCAGGGTTGCGCTGAGCGGGAGTTGGCCCGTTGGGCTTATAACACGCGCCGAGGAGCTGCTCCTTCCTGTCCAGGGCGTAGTGGGGGCCGCTCTCCGTGCTGGTCTTCTCGTATCCTTCCCGGGATTTTTGCCTGCGGTCTCTGGTAGGAGTGGAGCTCCGTGCATCGTAGTTTGGTCGAAAACAGGTCCTCTGCGGCCTTCTTACCCCAAGTGTTTGTGTTTCAGAATGAAGACCATTCTCAGCAATCAGACTGTCGACATTCCAGAAAATGGTAATAGACTTGGTGTTTGCATTTTTCTTACATCTTTACTACATGCTCTATACCTTGTTCTGAGGCCTCACGAATACGTTCTCTCCTAGTCGACATTACTCTGAAGGGACGCACAGTTATTGTGAAGGGCCCCAGGGGCACCCTGCGGAGGGACTTCAATCACATCAATGTAGAACTCAGTCTCCTTGGGAAGAAAAAGAAGAGGGTGAGTTTTTGTTTTTTGACACTTCAGTTGCTTGTTTGGAAGGTTGTGATTTAAGAGCATCAAATTGGGTTGCTTTTAAAATTACGGAATTGAGGTTCCATGTTTTAACTTAAAATTTGGTGTCCAGAAGCGTAATTAGTTTCGGTGTTGTTGCTTCAGTGAAATTGGAAAAACAGATTCTGAACAGAGTGGATTATAAAAGATCAGTACTAGTAGTTGTCATTCGTGTCAGGTCTTAATGCTGTTACAAGTTTATTTTTCATCTGGTTGTTTTGTAAGAATCTTAGGAACTCAGCAGTAGGTCTTTTAAACCCGGTATTTTAGTTTCCCAGGAGTGAAGTTTGGTGCAGCTTGTACAAAACTTGTGTTCTGGGTTGTCATTCCTTTGTGAAGTAGTAGTGTACCTGTAATGTACAGTAACAAAAATGTTAATTGAGGGCTTTGTGGTTTAATTTTTCCTTGAAAATCATGTGTTTTAATTTGGGCAAATACTAGAATCTAGATTACTTACTGCGAATGAATGGACTTTTTTCCAAGCCTACTTACTACTGGAAAGAATTTTCTAAAGTTTTTGTTCTGTTACAGCTCCGGGTTGACAAATGGTGGGGGAATAGAAAGGAACTGGCCACTGTTCGCACTATCTGTAGTCATGTACAGAACATGATCAAGGGTGTTACACTGGTAAGCAGGTTAACCAGACTACTTTGTTTTGGAAGGGGAGGTTTCTCAGCTGTGATTTATGTATGCAACATAAATGTCTGTTGTAGAGAATAGATTATGCATGTAATTTAGTGAGTTATATGTACTTATTAAGTACTTGGGAAAAAGTGATCTTGGCAAATGTGTATAATAGGCATTCCTGGGTCTTAGGATTAAGTGATGTGAGTAAAGATTGAGTGATAAATAAAAGTAAAAACCAGATGGTCTTAATAGTATGCTGATGGTGTTTTTTCCACACAAAATAGGACTCACCTTCAGGGTGCATTTTTTTATATATATAAAAAATGTAACATACAGGGTAGGCTTTGGTTTCTTGTTTTATGTCTGTCGCCACCAGGACCTCTTGTAGGGATAGAAAAAGGTGGATCTAATTTCTGAGCTCCCTGTCCATTTCCTTAAAAACATACCAGGTTAGGTTCCTTGAGGGCGGGGGGCCTGTCTTGGTGTCAGTTTTTGTGATCTGGCGTACCTTAGTAACTCAGTATGTTAGCTTACTGTCCCAGATGAAGGGCTTTGGGCTTCTCCTTTAAATGGGAAACTAGCATTGTTTACTGTGGGCATAGCAGGTGGTAAAATACATGCTTCCTTAAGGAGCTTCACAGTCCAGTGAGGAGACACAGAAACACATGTTTGTGTGTAAAATTGTTGTAAGGCTTGGTGTAGGTGATACATTTTACAAAACCTTGACAATGAGTGCTGCGTGAGAACTGTTTCAGTTTCCTTTGTCAGGAAGGAGGAAATTTTCCCCTAAAGTCTCCATTGATAATTTCTAGAGATTTGGTCATCCTTTTCTAGGTGTAGGGAGGGAGACAGCCCTGACAAGTATGTAAATGTTCCCTATAAAAGGGTAACTCCTACTTGGTTTTCAGAGAAAAACTGGAAATCCTATCTTTCAAGTTTCTCAGCATTACTAATAGTTTGTCTGTTTAACCTAGGGCTTCCGATACAAGATGAGGTCTGTGTATGCTCACTTCCCCATCAACGTTGTTATTCAGGAGAATGGTTCTCTTGTTGAAATCCGAAATTTTTTGGGTGAAAAATACATCCGCAGGGTTCGGATGAGGCCAGGTATGGTTTAGAAATTTTCTTTCTATTTGTGAAGGCTGGTATTTTGGTTTAGCTATAAATAAGACCAGATTTATTTCAGAATTATCCAGTTTGATTATGGCTTTGTATCATATTTATACCATTTGTGGTTCCTGAAGGCTTACACTTGGGGTAGTTTGCAGGCCATGGGAGCTGTGATTGGTTTTGCAAACTGAAATCCAAAAAAAGACCATTTGAATAGAGGTTATTAATACCTAGATTTCCTATCAAGTCTCAGCTCTCACTGTCAGCCTTGGGCAGATTACCTCTATGTAGCTCATTTTACTCATCTGTAAAATTGGGAACATCTCATGATTAAATGACTTGAAATTGAAATGCTTTTTAAAAATAGTTCTTGTCTGATGCATAGTTAACACGGAAGCATTAGAAAGTTTTAAAACTTAGTGCTCGATGCTTTTTGATTCTGTTGAATTGGTGTATGAAGAAGGGATTGTACCAATTAATGGCTCTACAAAAATATTACATGATAGTTGCTATGGTCAGCAATACTTAATGAGAACCCTTAGGTGAAAAATGAGCTTTGAGGGATACCAAATATACAGTAGAAGTAATACTGGATACAGATCTTTGTACAGCTAAATCCTACTAGCTGAATACCTTTTTCTCATACTCCTTAATTGAATCCTAGTCTGTAATCAGTCTGGGACAGATTCATTCAAGCAGGAATACAAGATTGGCCCAGATAATACAGATTCTGTTACAAAACAATTTGTTTGGTGTGTGGAATTTTAAATGGAATAAATTGCTACTTAATTTAAATATTTTAAATATGCTACAGATCTTATGTTGACACTATGCATATGCTCTTACCTTTTTAGGTGTTGCTTGTTCAGTATCTCAGGCCCAGAAAGATGAGTTGATTCTTGAAGGAAATGACATTGAACTTGTGTCAAATTCAGGTTTGTATGTTTACTGTGCCTGATTATGCCCATAAAATCTTACCTAAATCTTGTAGTTGAATACATGGTATACGTTCTTTTAGTGGGCTTTTTTCTTTTTTTTCATCCGTTTATTTTACTTACAGTGTTCCATGGGGAGTTTGTAAAGACACTGGTCAGTCAGTTAAAAACGGACCTAGGAACTCTTTGTACAGAAAAATAATTAGACTTGTGAAGGCACAAAAGAAAAGACTCTTAAGTACATTGGATATTAATAGGGACAAAAGGACTCAGGTTTACTTTGTTATACCTCTAATATAGCAATCAAACATAAGTAACTGTAAATAAAAAAATTGGGGGGAAGGAGAGAGAAAGCAGAACAATGAGATCAACAAAAAGATTGGTGAGTTTTTTTTAATTGTGGGACTCTAATCTATCCTGAAGATATTTAGGTTTTAAGTATATATATAGCATGTAATAAAATACTTGCTTATGATGGGTTTGGCTGATAAAATAATTGCCTTATCTTTTTCACTCTTACAGCTGCTTTGATTCAGCAAGCCACAACAGTTAAAAACAAGGATATCAGAAAATTTTTGGATGGTATCTATGTTTCTGAAAAAGGAACAGTTCAGGCTGATGAATAAGATCTGAGGTAGGTTCTTGTAATGTCCATATAAATTTTATTAACTGCTTTAGTTGGGGGTCTTAATTAAGAGACTTAAACTGGAGGTGTAGCAAAGGTAGAAAATGGAGAGCTGCATTCTGGAACACAGTAAATTTGGCAGAATAAGAGATAGAATTGACACATTTTTACTATGAACCAGTAAGTCATAATCTTAAAGTATGGTTTAGATGATTCAGAGTAGAACTTTTCTGGGCAAGGATATTGATGGAGATTTACTGACATTTTCATTTCTTTTTACAGTGATCCAGTTACAGAAACTGCAAGAGGCCAGGCTCATGTGATATTTTTAAAATGAATAAAAGCTCTTTTGACTTGGGACTTTTTCTTAAATTGATTATCCTTTCCAACTATTTGGCCAGTAAGCAGCTAAGTAAATTCTAGTGTGCTAAGAACAATAACAGAAGGAATAGGAGGGGTTATTTTAGTAAGACTTAATGGGAGAAGTGGTTTGAAGGAATAGCAAGAGTATTTCAGGCAAGAGGAATATGGGTACCAGTGACAGGCGACACTGTGGTTGTTCATTATTGGATGAAGAACTTTGGGAGATGTCCTGAAGGTATATGTAATTTTGCAGAGGCACAAATTTGAATATTTGTGAGGGTAAGTGTCTGAGTCACAGTAACTGTGTGAAAAAGCAGCTGAGAAGTGATACAGTCTTAGTAAGAATTAGAAGATGGAGTTAATTTATATTCATGATAAACATGGTTGCGGTGTCCCAAGGTTCTCCGTTTTAGCGTAATTTCAGCCATTTACTCCTATGTCCTAGTCCTTGATATAAAAAAAACTTCTAACCCTTCCATAGTCTCTCCATTCCATGTGTCATGCTTTAGATACACTACCATACTAGACTATCTTAACTCAATAGGATTGCCTCTAAATCTCTTCCTTGATAGAAACTCCAACTTGATGATTTCTCAGGCAAAACTTAACATTCATGTTTGATTTCTCTAACATCCTGTGTCTAGTCTGTTAGAAAAATCTGTGGGCTGTGCCTTCAAAGTAAGGTATGTTCAGGGACTAAGCAAGAAAAAATAAAACCCATTTGGAACATAAGGATCTTAAAAGATTTTCATTTAGATAAATTAAATTTTTATATTGAGTTAATAATCTTTGGTTTGATAACAATGGTTAAGTAAGAAATGGGTGAAATTGTAAATGCAAGTTTTGCTTTGAAATATTTTAGATGAGGTTTGAGGTAGGCATTGGATGGCGTTCTAGATCTAGGGTTTCAATACATTGATATTTGTTGAAGCTGAATGATGGGGATTCATTATACTATTCCTATTTGCATGAAGTTTTGAAATTTTTCACAATTAGAAGATGAAGCCAAAACCCTTTAAACTGATCTACCCTTGCTCCTCCCTCTCCCATCTGTTCTCAGCAGTAACCAGAATGCATTTTTCAAACTCCCTCATAACCTTTCTGACTACACTGACTGAGTTGACCTTCCTGCTCAATACCACTGCCTTAAAGCCTTCAAGTTGTCTTTCCCTTTGGAGTGACAGGTTATCTTCAAGTCTATAGTCCAGTGTTTTCAGTGAAGCCTACGTTGACCATCCTATTAATTGGGCTCATTCCTCATGCCCATCCTAGCATACCCTTACCCTGCTTCACTTGTTTTTGTCCATGGTATTTATAATGTAGTATTAATAGTTTACTTTGTTGTGTATTGATTGTATTTTTTTTTTTCCTGCTAGAGTCTGACCTTCATGAGGATGTGGTCTTTTCTACACTGGAATATTCCAAGTAAAGAACCTGGAAAAATGTCTTGCATTTAGCTGTTTGCTGAGTGAATGGTTCCCAGATTGCCAGGGAGATTCAAGTTATGCAGATTCAGTAATAGTAATGGGGCTAGAAAGATGTTTTGGAAGGTGTTGACAGAATTTGAGGGTTGAGGAAGTAATTTCCAAGTGGCAATATTGCAGAGGGATAGAGAGGTGTAACTGTTGAAGAGTGTCAGCATATAGGCGGTAGTAGCAGCTGTGGGAGTAAGTGTGATGCTCTCCAAGAGTGAAGTGGGTGGTGTGAGACCTTCACAGCATAACTATTGCAGTCTGGTTGTAGCTAAGGAGTCATTTCCATTCAGTAACTTGGATGTGGTAAATGAAAGTCTAGTTCTCCCCAGGGAAGAATTCCACGTTTTCTGTTTACTATGGATAAGCACGTGTGTGTTTTTTCAATTTTGAGGTGTAGGAGTCCACGTTGTATAATCAGAAAACATACTCAGGAGTAAGTTACCCAGTTGGCACACAGTTTGGGCGGATGGGGGAGGCAGTGTTGGGGCAGAACCCAGTTACAACACCAAACCCATTCACGTTCCACAGTTCTTAAAACTGACCAGATTGTTAGTTGAATATAAATAATCAGTATAAACCGGTTTATTTGGAATAAATTACATCAAGAATTAAACACCTAGTCACAATGTACTGACCTCATTTTCCAGAGGCTCTTTAAAACACCATAGTTGTGATATTTCCATATATATCAGACTTAGTGAACAGTTTGTTACATTGAATACAACAGTAATGTAACAATATACAAAGTAACACAAGCTACATTTTAAGATGATTTTCTTCCAAGTCTCAGAAAAGCTTAAATTTAAAGATCACCTTGTCAAAAGCTATCAACAATTCCTAATTGACCCTTTATGATTTTAAAATGAGTTTAAGGAAAACCTGAATAGTAAATATAATTGATCAAGAGCCAGATTTAAATGTTTACCTAGGGACTCTCCTACGATGATGGCTTAAACCAGTGGCTAAGACTGCACTTCCACTTCAGGGGCCTGTGGGTTTGATCCCTGGTTGGGGAACTAAGATTCCCATATGGTGTGGCCAAAAAATAAGTTTAAAAAGAAAAAAAAAAAGTAGTTCCCAACTGGCAAAAAAAAGGGAAGAAGGTAGGCATTGGGTTAGGGACTTTACTATTTGCAAGAATTTATGGCAAGGCAACAAATTTTAAAAAGGGGTCATAAGTCTTAAGCACTAAATGTAAAGACATTAAATAATGCTGTTTAGTGGAGTTACAATGAATGCAAGATACTTTAGTCAAAACACAAAGAGACTATAAAAGCAAAATCTTAATTCTAAAGGTTTGTTATTCCTATGACTGAATATGCATTTCTTTTCAAAACCTTGGACGTTAGAGGTTAAAGAGTTGATGAGTTTCTCAACTGATAATCCCTAAAATTAAACAGTTATTGTAATTGTGTATAGCCTCAAGCCCAATAACTTAAGTGTTTCTCAAAAAAAAATTACAAAAATTTTCTTGGGAAGCATAACCTAAAATCTAAGTTTGAAGGAGGGGTGTAGTTAGAACCAGGAAAATAGAAGAACACATCTGCCAAATTTTACTATTTGAATTTGGCCAGCCAGATAGCAAATTGATGTCTCATCACTTGCATTTGTTTGAATTGACCAGTTGTGTTATCTGTATCTTTGAAACTTAATTCTATTATCAGTTAGTATCTCAGTTATGTAGGAAATAAGAGCTTTCCTTTGACTTTTTTTAGATTTATTTATTTATATTTACTTATTTTGGGTTGCGTTTGGTTTTTTTTAATGAGTGTTTGCTTATTTTTTAAAAATTAATTTTTTGGCTGAGTTGGGTCTTTGTTGTGCATGGGCTTTCTCTAGTTGCGGCGAGTGGGGGCTACTCTTCATTGTGCTTGGGCTTCTCATTGTAGTGGCTTCTCGTTGCGGAACACGGGCTCTAGGTGTGCAGTCTTTAGAAGGCAGGGTCAGTAGTTGTGGCATACGGGCTTAGTTGCTCTGCAGCATGTGGGATCTTACCAGACCAGGGCTTGAGCCTGTGTCCCCTGCATTGGCAGGTGGATTCTTCACCCCTGCACCACCAGGGAGGTCCCTCCTTTGACTCTTAAAGTCAAAATTCCAGGAGAGTAGACAATGGTTAGTTATTTAAATACTGACTCACCTAAAGAAAGAATGTATATAAATGAGTTTAGATTCAGGTTTTCTTCCAACATTGAGAATACAGTGAATGAATATTAAGCATAGAGTTCAAGAAAGTCAAACTGCAAATTCAGGTTTAAGAATTTACTAGGATTTAGTTTCCAAAGTTGCAATGTAAGAATAGTTTCAACTCATGCAGACCACCAACGTTCTGAATTGTGTCCTAAGAGACACAGTTGAGAGGTCCAGATATGGCAGCAGTCTACACCTTGAGAGGTCTCTGTGTGCATGTGTCAGAACAGTGAAGCACTTCAGGGGAGAGATCAAGTCTTATGGGATAAATGGTCCTTTGGTAACTTGATAATTAAAAACTTTTCGTCGTTTTAGAATGTTTTAATTTTCCTAAGTATGCTACATCTTGTCACCTCAGAAAATTCAAGTGAGGAATAAGGTCAACTTGTCTAAAGAAGTTGCTGTACATGTACGGTGAGGTCGAGTGACTTCCCTGTCATCACAGGCAGTTGGGTCTAGCTCTCTTTAATCTTAGTCATCTGATCTTTAACATGAGATGAGGTTTGGAAATTAAATGTTATTTTTAAAAAATCATGTGGAAAAAGACCTCACAGAATTAGATGTTTTGTGAGTGCTTAATAATTTTAATTTTTATTGAGAAAAACTAAGGGATTGATGTGCTACAGTCTATACTGTAACTAGCTATAGACAAGCACTACTTACCCTATTTTTTCTTTCATTTGAGAAACCCTGACCAAAGGGGAAAGTACCTTGTTAGAAGTGACAGAATTTATCACTGACTATCCCGTGTTAAATCTCTGCTATGGAGTCTTAACAAAACAAAGTTGCACTTTTTTCAAAACAGTTTCTTTTATCATAAGTAGCTATTGGTATTCGTAGGAAAAAGCTAGAATAATGATAGGATACAGCTCATCAAACTCCATGAAACAATGTATCATACCTTACCGTCTAGGGAAGCTTTTCCCTTAGATCCAAGAACTGAATTCACTGATGTTAACACATACGGGAAAATTTGAACCACACAGCAGAGACATCTGTTGTCATTACCTTGGCTATCACTAATATCTCAAAACTGTCATTTTTCTACAATATAGGTGTATCTTCTGTAAGTTACCAGTATATGGAACTGGAGTGAATTTTTAAACTTTTCCATCATGCAGACAGAAATATTGTAGGATCAGCTTAGCTAAGAACTCTCATGGCCTTTCTTTAATGGTATGTGTTGTAAGTTCTTTGCTTTCCAAAATTTTCTTCTCTTTCTCTTATGAAAAACGGTAATTGATAAAAGTAGAACCAGGGTGGAGAAGAAACAACATCCAAAGAATATCAGCGGTTTCTCCTGCACAAGAAGTAAGCAGACAATACACTCTGTGTTTTTTTGAGTCTGACTGCATCTAGGACTACTGTTCTCAGAAAGGAAGCCATTGTTGCTCATCAGTTCGTTGTAAAACTGGATTGAGGATTTAGCTTTGAAATCAGATGTGAAGAATCCAAATCTGGGTCTAGATTTTTCTTCAGTCAGTTTGAATACATAATAGCCTTTGATTTTGATTTTATCAATTAAGTATGCTGAAAAATATCAGAAATGAATATTATTAATCACAAGTGGACTATAAAATATCTTTGAATAAGAATTTAGTTTTCATTGAAACAAACTCGTGTCCATAAAATGTGATTTTCATTAAAGGTTTTTTTTTTACATTCTTTTATGATCTTAAGAAGATGAAAATATGCGTAATGCTATAACTTTAAAAAGAAATTTGGGGCTTCCCTGGTGGCGCAGTGGTTGAGAATCCGCCTGCTGATGCAGGGGTCATGGGTTCGTGCCCCGGTCCAGGAAGATCCCACATGCCGCGGAGCAGCTGGGCCCGTGAGCCATGGCCGGTGAACCTGCACGTCCGGAGCCTGTGCTCCGCAACGGGAGAGGCCACGACAGTGAGAGGCCCGCGTACCACAAAAAAAAAAAAAGAAAAAAAGAAATTTGAAGTAAAGCTTTGATCCAAAATAATACAGAAACACCTAGAGGAAAAGCAGATTTAAGAATTGGAGCCATGAAGCTCAAAGGACTTACTGTCACTTTTGTTCCTAGTGTCAAAAGCAGAAAAATCTTGCCTATTTGGCCTGATTTTAAATCTCAGATGTACCCTTTGTGCTGCCCAATAACTACACTTGGTTTCCCCAGCCACTCACTCTAGCTCTCCTCAACTTTTTAAAAAAAATAAATTTATTTATTTTTATTTTTGGCTGTGTTGGGTCTCCTTTGCTGTGCACGGGCTTTCTCTAGTTGTGGCGAGTGGGGGCTACTCTTCGTTGCAGTGCCTGTGCTCATTGTGGTGGCTTCTCTTGAGCACAAGCTCTAGGCACGCAGGCTTCAGTAGTTGTGGCTCATGGGCTCTAGAGCGCAGGCGCAGTAGTTGTGGCACACGGGCTTAGTTGGTCCGCGGCATGTGGGGTCTTCCCGGACCAGGGCTTGTACCCGTCTCCTGCATTGGCAGGCGGATTCTTAACCACTGCACCACCAGGGAAGCCCTCAACTTTTTCACACCTTTCTGTCCTCAAACTGATAGACCCTACTCTGTCATCCTTGCTTTGAAGTGATGATCTTCTTCCCTACTTCTGCTGAACTAAAGCTCTCAGAGGAGAACTTCAGTCTCCTATAATCACATCTACCCACCTACTGGAATCTGCACTGGTATTCTGCTTTCTTGCCTGTTACTGTGGATGGACCTATTCATGCTCCTGGAGGAAGCTGACTTCTCCACTTATACATTCACTAAGTTTATTCTCATCTACTCAAGGACATCGCTCCATTGTTCTCTTTTCTCATGTATTTTCCCTCACTATTGGATCATTTCCATATATATATGCTATAACTGGTATCTTAAGCAGAAACAACAACCTCCCTTGATTGCACATCCTCCTTTTGTTATCTTTTACAGCATTGGCTCCTGTTCAGTCTTTTTTTTTTTTTTTTTTACTGGTTTCTCAGGGCTCTGCCCTCTTATCTATGCTGGCTTTCTTAGTGATCTCCTTCAGCTTTATTGTTTTAAATACATCCATTTGCTCTTTGTTTGTTTGTTTTGTTTGTTTTGTTTTGTGGTACGTGGGCCTCTCACTGTTGTGGCCTCTCCCATTAAGGAGCACAGGCTCCGGACGCGCAGGCTCAGCGGCCATGGCACACGGGTCCAGCCGCTCCACGGCACGTGGGATCTTCCCAGACCGGGGCACGAACCCGTGTCCCCTGCATCGGCAGGCGGACTCTCAACCACTGCGCCACCTGGGAAGCCCCATCCATTTGCTCTTGATTCCCAAATTTGTCTCAGCCCCAGACCTCTCCTGAACCTGAGGTTCATATCTGTTAGCCTACTTGACATCTCTAATTGGACGTCTAAGAGACATCTCAAACTTAACCTGTGCACAACAAACGGCTCATCTCCAAAAACCTGTTCCCCAACCTGATAAATGGCCACTCATCCTTTTAGTTACTCAAGCCAAAATGTTGGAATCATCTTTCTTCTCTCATACCCACATCCAATCCTGTTTGACTACCTTCAAAATACATCCAGAACCTGGCCACTTCTCACCATTTCCCCTCTTAATAGCCTGATCCAATCCACTGTTATCCATACCCAGACCAGTGCAATTCTCCCTGTTTCAATTCTTGCTCCTTTACAGTGTATTCGCAAAGAGTAACCAGAGTAATTCTTTTAAAGTGTGAGTTGGAGCATGTCACCTTTATGTTTAAAATCTCCTAGAATCTTCCTATTTCACTCAAAGAGCCACAGTTCTTACAATGGCCTACTAAGCCCTACCTGATTTGCCTCTTCCCTTACCTCCTTGACCTCATCTTCAATTACTTTCCCCCTTGCTTATTCTTTTCTAACTATCCTGACCTCTTTCCTGATCTTCAAATATGCCAGGCATGCTCCAACATCAGGGCTTTTGCATTTGCTCTTCTTACCTGGAACACTTCTTTAAGTAACTATAGGTTTGCTGCCTCACTTCTCTTTGAGGATCTTTGAGGTTCCCTAGCCCCTCTATTTAGAATTGTAACCACTCTCCTGTCTCCCACCCTGAGGCACCCTCTTCTCTGCTGTTTTTTCTCCACAGACCTTTTCACCCCTGACATGCTATATCTTATACTTGTTTGTTGACTCTTATTCCAGAAAAATATTGGCTCCATAAAGGACAGTAATCTTTATTTTTGCTCAGGGGTGGCATAGTGCCCAGAACAGTTTTTGCCCATACTAGGTACTCAGTAAATATTTGTCAAATAAATGAATAAATTTCTAGCAACTTTTTGCAGCTTCAACAAACTGATCATGAACATTAAAAAATTTTTTTAAAATGTGATATTAACCAATGCTGGGGAGAGTATGTGAGATAAGCACTCTCAAACACTGCTGTTTATAATACATCCAATAATTCCATGTTGGAGAATGCATCCCAAGGAGTTCATTAGAAATGAAGACAAAAATTTATATACAAAGATACGTATTTTTTTAGTAGTTAAAAAAATACCTAAGTATCAAACATTAGATGGGTGGCTAAGTACATTTGAGATATGTCCCTATAATGAGATATTAAGCAACCATTAAAATAATGTTAACAAGGAACTTTTAATGGTATAGAACACATTTATAATGTGATATTAAGAAAAAAGTTGGCTACGAGATTATAGTATGAGCTCAGTTGTATTAATGATATCTAGTCAGCACGAGTCTAGGCACTTTTTTCGGGGTTGTAAGATTTCAGGTTTTTAAAAATATTTTTCTATACTTGCCAAATTTCCCATAATGAGCTGACACTGTCATTAATGAGCCTGTTCCCCTCATTCTTCTGTTCATACTATCTGGGAATGTCATACTTCACTGTATCTGAAATAGCCCCCAAACCTCACCTTTCAAAGCTTCCTGAATGTATTTCTCTAAGTAGTATTTTCGGAGTTCATCATTTTCCAGAGACTGGTCGTCGATGCCACTGGCCGTGATGTAAACATCCACGTCTCCATAGTTGCTCCGGATCCACTTCAGCACCTTGCGCTCTCCCCAGGGTATCACGGCCAGGCGGGTGGGGGAGCTCAGGCAGGTGATGTCGTGCAGAAACTGGATGTCCCTGTCCGCGTTGTAGTTGCTGCCGTTCTGCCGCTCGTGCATCACGAACCTGGTGGTGAAGTGGTTCAGGGCGTAGAAGTCTGCAGTGCCCTTGACCAGCCTCCTTTCCTCCTCGGTGAACTGAGGCAGTGCGGAGCGCGTGAGCCCTTGCCTATTCTTGGAGGTGATGTACTCCCTCATGGCCAACGGGTAGTCCCCGGTCTTGAAGAGGGGTTCTGCGAACCAGGCGATTTCGAACTGGAGGAAGCGCTCGGCCGCCTTCCAGTGCGAGTCTGCATAGGGATTGGCGGGTTCGGCCCAGTCCGAGTGCAGAGACAGCGACACAACCCCGCGCTGCACAGGCCTGTACTGCTGGTCGTAGAGGTGCCAGGCCAGGGCATGGGCGATCATCAGGTGGTGGGCTGCCCAGTAGGTGTCGTTACTAGAGCGGTCGTAGATGTCACTCAGCCGGTTAGGCTCGTTGATGGTGATCCAGAGCTTCACGAGGTCCCCCAGCTCCTGGAAGCACAGGTTGGCATAGTCCTGGAAGGCCTTGGTCGTTGACCGGTTCAGCCACCCTCCGCTGTGCAGCAGAGGCGCGGGGAGGCCTAAGTGGGCGTGGGTTGGATAGTACAACGTGACCATTGAGGAGATGTTGAGCTTCAGTCCCTCACTGACCACACACCTGTAGTACCTCAGAGCCTGTCGGTTAACCGTGGACAGGTTGCCAGTGGGAAGGATTGAGGGCCAGTCCAGAGCAAACCTGTAGTGGGTGACTTTCATTCTTGCCAACATCTCAAGCTGTCTTTTGACACTGACAAAATCCGTGCATTGAGCTGGTCGTGTTTTCAGCCTCACTCCTTCCACTCGGTGCAACAGTCTGTTGCCCGTCACATTCCACACATACAGGTGAGGATCGCTGAACTGTGGGGAGGAAGCCACCGACTCTGGCTGTGAAAAACAAGCACATTCAGGTAAAGCACACACTGGCAGACAGACTCGGTATACATCCTCTGAGAAGAAGAAGAGCCTGATCTTATTTTGCCTCTCACTGACAATAGAGAAAATAAATGATGCACATGTCCTGCTATTCTGGCGATGTCAGAAAAAAGGCCTGATGGGTTATCCTCCCTCTCAGCCCTTGAAATTTACTGGGGAGACCAGAAAATGTAGAGAAGGAACTACACCCAGGGCTTGGCTTGGAAAACAAGTTGTCTTTCAGAAAACACTGAGAATGGACTTTGCTGGTGGCACAGAGGTTAAGAATCTGCCTGCCAAGGCAGGGGACATGGGTTCGAGCCCTGGCCTGGGAAGATCCCACATGCTGTGGAGCAACTTAGCCCGCACGCCACAACTACTGGGCCTGCGCTCTAGAGCCCGCGAGCCACAACTACTGAGCCTGCTCACCTAGAGCCTGTGCTCTGCAATAAGAGAAGCCACCGCAATGAGAATCCCACGCACCGAAACGAAGGGTAGCCCCCGCTCTCCACAACTAGAGAAAGCCAGTGTGCAGCAACAGACCCAACACAGCCAAAATTAATTAATTAATTAATTTTAAAAAAGAAAACACTGAGAAGCTTGTTTTCCAGTTCGTCGGTCCTAAAAACCCAGTAATGTAGTGGGGGTCTCTCATATGATTCTGTTCAAATGCATCAGGAAATTGGTTTAGTCCTCTCAGTTAAAAGGAGTCACAAAAGATGGACCTTCCAAACCCTGCCATAAATTGAAGGCAAAGTTAACATTCCAGTTGTTGAGGATTTCATTGAAATAGGCACTTGGGGCTAGAGGGGTCTGGTTGACCCCAGCCACGGTTCCTAAAAGAAGACAGTGGGACAGGGTAGGGAATGACCCCTTGCGTTTGCTGAAGGCATCTCTCTAACCTTATTTGAAAAGTCCAAGTGATATCACATGTGCATCATTCTGTTTCTCCCCCACCCATGTGCCTGTGAGAACAAAGCATTTATTCATTTAATGGGAGAATACTCAACACCCTCCTTACATAAGGTACTTGAACTATGAAAAGAAAAGACCCTAAAATAACCTTCAGAAACTCCCAAGTTGACTCTTGGATCTGATGGCGTCCCATTCCCTGCCCCTCCACTAGGGAGAGAGCCCTGGATTCCTGTTCTAATTCTGTCCCTTTAAAACTCAAGGCTTGGCAACTCTGTATAGTGACAGAGCAATCTCACGCACCTCACAGGTGTGCTGTGAGAAGTCTGTGATCTGGGCAACTGCTCTGTCAACTCTAAAGCACTCTACAAACATAAGGTACTTATAACTTGGGTTTAGTTTTCCTTGCAATAATTGCTAGGCCCTTGAGTCTAAATTAAAACAGAAAAGGGCTTCAGAAAAACATATCCAAATTCAAGCTTAATTTTAAAAAAGTAAAAGTTCTGAACTTGTTTTAAAGTGCTTTTTCTTCCCATGACTGAATTTAAATACACCTGGAATAAATGGGTAATTAACCTTTGGTAAATATTTTCCCTCTAATTGTTTTCTCGTGTGACATCTTTCATAGTCTAATTACAAAATCATATCATTCCCACTTGCCATCTGCCAGCCAGTTATCTAGAACATTAAACTGAGAGAACATTGATCATGTGAGCATTAAGGTAAATCTGTATATAATTATTTGAGTAAAACCCTCCTAGCCTATATGGTCAGTTTCAGTGTTTTGAAATCTCAGAGCATCATGATATTGAAAAGGTATTTACAAAGGGAAATCTTGCCATAAGGTAAGGCAAGATCAAATGAAAAATCTCTTAATTTTTCTTTTTTTTTTTTGGCCGAGGCGCGGTTTGTAGGATCTTAGTTCCCTGACCTGGGATTGAACCGGGCCACGGCAGTGAAAGCGCCGACTCCTAACCACTGGACTGCCAGGGAATTCCCCAAATCTGTCGTACTTTAAAAAGCTCCAGAAAGCATTAGTCTTAGCCAGTGTGTGATTAATCTGCCAATAGATATAGTTAAAGTATTGCATCCTGATCTCAACCCTGGCTCCCAGAGCTTGGTTCTAAAGTTCTATTTTCCACTAAAAGGATCCTGAGGTTTTTGGAGTAATGGCTTTTTCCAGGTCTGGGGCAGGAAAAGAATGAAGTGATGCTGGTACATCTTGTGTCAGAAAAATAAAGAAGTGCTTAAAACCTGAAAGGGAAATGTCAAAAAGACACAGGAGCAGCTTGAAAGAGTCCCATTGGCCAAATTTGAGAAAATTTGAGTATCAAAAGGCCCAAGGAAACAATGACAACAATGAATTATAACACATTGAATTTAAAAGAATTCACCTAATAAATATAGAAGGAATAATCTAATTAGAAATTCACCATTTTGCAATCTACAAAGTAATCATTAATTCAGGCAAGGTTATTGTATCAATGTTAAGACCATTGGTTAAATGTTGGGGACCAGGATATTTATACAGTCTCAAAGTATCACCATCAGATTAATTCTTAATTATAAATGGAAAAGGTACTTTTCAGTTAAGAGATCTGGCACATGCCACCTTAACCAAGGAATCTGGTGACTATTACTTCAACTAATGTCTTCAGTAATGAAACAAACTGATTTTATGTGCCTCCTAATTTGATGTATGGGAAATACACAACATCATCTATATAGTATTATTTCCAGAAATGGTTAACTGATCTAATAAAGAAACAGAGAAATCCATGAAACACTCTACAAGCATCTGGCCTGAACTCTTCAAAAATGTCAATACCAAGAGATTGGGGGATTGCTCTGAATTAAAAGGCTAAAAATACACAACAACAAATATGTGGTCCTTGTTCATGATTTTTTAAAAAGTTTTTTTTTAATCTATAAAGGACATTTTTGGGACATTTAGGAAAATTTGAAATATGGATTGTATGTTGAATGATATTGAATAAATATTAAATTTCCTGAGTATGATAATAGTATGAGATAGGAGAATGTCACTGTTCCTAGAAGACACATGCTGAAATATTTTGGGGTAAAGTATAATGATGTCTGCAACTTTTTAATGGTTCTAAAAGAGAGAGAGATAAACCAAACATGGCAACATGTTAACAATCAGCCAATCTTGATGAAGGGAATATGGGTGTTTATTGTACTAGTTTGAAATTTTTCAAAACAAAATGTTGGAGAAGAATATTGAAGGAAAAAAAGGTTGGAGGAAAATAAGATGTGTGTGGGTAGGCATAGCAATATTTTTAACGTGTTACTTTCACTTTATTACTCTTCCTATAGGGAACATCTACTCTTTTGCTTACCCATCATCTATTCATACATCATCTGGCTGAGTTTTCAAAACGCACCCTAATTTTTCTTGGCAAACCACTCATCCTCACTCCTGGTTTAAGTTCAAGGGACGCTGACTCCTTGATGGGCTCCAGGTGTGAGCAAGAAACCCAGGCCTGATTTATCACAGAATTACTTTCCTCTGACCCAAGTGATCGGCTATTGCTCTGAGTAATAGGAGTAGGGTCCTCAGAGGGGTCAGACATTCACAGTGTCAAACACTGGGAACAGATGGGTCTTCAGAGGAAGCAGGAACTTACAGGTTGCATCATGTACAGGCTGGAACTCTTGTCTCCCCTGGGGCCTCTCTTTGCTGGGTACGAAATTTTGGAAAATATAAACCTACTTGAAGTGGTATGGAAAAGATGGCCTGCCTGTGCCATGTGGAGGAGGAGATAGACACTGGGTAAGTAGGTGGCTCTCCAGGAGACACAAACTGAAGGTGAGTCACTGTGTTTATATTACTCTCTGTATCTTTCTCCCTTTTATCACCTCTGAGCCTTTACTAAAGTCTTATTTAAATATCGATAGGGGGGCTTCCCTGGTGGCGCAGTGGTTGCGAGTCCGCCTGCCGATGCAGGGGACACGGGTTCGTGCCCCGGTCCGGGAAGATCCCACATGCCGCGGAGCGGCTGGGCCCGTGAGCCATGGCCGCTGAGCCTGCGCGTCCGGAGCCTGTGCTCAGCAACGCGAGAGGCCACAACAGTGACAGGCCTGCGTTCCGCACAAAGAAAAAAAATAAATTAAAAAATATATATATCAATAGGGGTTGAGATTCATAACTTTGCCCACTCATGGTTTGGACCCTTTTGTCTGCTCGTATCACTTGCACATCTTGTTTTTCCATATGCTTCTAGAATACAGGTAATAGTGTGGTATTGTGGGGTCTTATAAAATAATGGTCAGGAGACAGACAAATCTGGGTAACCCGGACAAGTTATGTAACCTCCCTAAACTTCAGTTTCTTTGCCTATAAAATGAGGTTTGGTTTTTTTTTTTGAATTTTATTTTATTTATTTTTTATACAGCAGATTCTTATTAGTTATGTATTTTATATGTATTAGTGTATACATGTCAATCCCAATCTCCCAATTCATCCCATCTCCATCAACCCCCGTGCCACTTTCCTCCGTTGGTGTCCATACGTTTGTTCTCTACATCTGTGTCTCTTAAAATGAGGGTTTTAAGATTAAGTAGACAGGGACTTCCCTGGTGGTGCAGTGGTTAAGAATCTGCCTGCCAATGCAAGGGACATGGGTTGGAGCCCTGGTCCAGGGTTGGAGCCCTGGTCCAGGAAGATCCCACATGCCGCGGAGCAACTAAGCCCCTGCGCCACAACTACTGAGCCTGCACGCCTAGAGCCTGTGTTTTGAAACAAAGAGAAGCCACTGCAGTGAGAAGCCCTCGCAGAACAATGAAGAGTAGTTCCCTCTCACTGCAACTAGAGAAAGCCTGCACGCAGCAACGAAGACACAACAAAGCCAAAAATAAATAAATAAAAATTTAAAAAAAAGATAAAGTAGACAATGCACATACATAAAGCAGTTTATTGCTTGGTACATAGTAGGAGCTTCAAAAAATAGTTATTATTTTGGAAAGAGCATTGTGCATCTGGAGGCTTGAAGTTTGCCTGCTACAGTTCTGCCACTATTTGTGTTACCTTGGGCAAGTCACTTAGGTCTCAATTGTTAATTGATGGGTCTTACTTTCCTCAGCTATAAAATGAAGGATTTGGAGTAAGAGGTTTCGAAGGGCTCACTTGGCTCTAAAAGTTGACCTTATTCATGCACTATGCATTGAGCACCTGCCATGTGCCTGACATTGCTCTAGTAAGGCACACAGCAGGCAGCAAAGCCTCAAACCTCTCCACCCTCTTGCGGAGAAAGTTTGCATTCTAGTAGGGGAAGACAGGTGATCAGTAAGAAATGTGTAAAGTGGTTATCAGGGGCTGGGGGTGGGGGAAATGGGGAGATGCCGGTTGAAGGGCACAAACTTCCAGTTATAAGATTAACATGTTCTGGGGGTCTGCTGTACAGCATGGTGACTATAGTTAATAATATACTGTATTATATACTTGAAAGTTGCTAAGAGAGTAGACCTTAAATTTTCTCACCACAAAAAAAGAAATGGGAATTGCGTGTGATGGTATGGAAGTGATAGCTAATGCCATAGTGGTAACGATTTTGTAATATATAAACGTATCAAATCAACACATCATACTCCTCAAATTTACACAATATTGTATGTCAATTGTATCTCAGTAAAGCTGGAGAAAAAAGGGAAATGTGTAATGTACATATTATGCTAGAGAGTGATGAATGCTATATAGGAAAATAGAGCAGGAAGGGGGAATGTGCACTGATAGTGATGGAGTTATGCTTTTTGGAGTGGAGGGAAGCCTTATTGAGAAGGTGACATCTGAGTAAACATCTGAAGAAGGTGAGGAATGAGACAAGTCAGGAGGCCCCACTGGGATATAAAGACTTCGTAAGGCAAATAACCCAAACTTATCAAATAAGAGGAATCACTTAAATAAAAGGCCACTAACAATTTGCTTTTGACAAAACAAAAATCTAGGGAATTTCTGGCGTTCCAGTGGTTAGGACTCCATGCTTTCACTGCTGAGGGCATGGGTTCAGTCCCTGGACTAAAATCCTGCAAGCTGTGCAGCTCAGCCAAAAAATTTTTTTTAAAAATCTATAAAATTATTTTCTTTTAATTTTGACACTACTAACAAGTGCCTCTCACAAAAATGACTGTAAGTTCACTCTAGACTGTATACAACTTGAGGGCAGTATGAAAAGCTCTCAGTAAGCATGAATTCTTCTCTTCCTCTTCCTTCCTCTTTCCCCATCTTCCCCTCATAACCTCCAGGTGATCATGGTATTTGATATTGTCTGACAGCTGTCTCCTAGATGTCAGTGAGTAAAGTGAAAGAAAATATTGTGTACTATTTGCACCACTTTATAGTTAATTTGTAAGTAGCCACTTACCTTAAGGACAGATTCAGTGACGCCCCAGGAGAAATCACAGGGAAACTGACCCTGCATATCTGGTGTGGACTCTTTCAAAGTGAAACCATTTTCTTGTATGATCTGTTTATAGTAACGTGCTGAAGACTTGGGCTTTCTTTCTTTTTGTTTACTATTAAAATCCACATAAAATAATCCTCGGCGAGTGGTGTAAGCATCCTGCCATTCAAAGCCATCCAGGAGGGACCAGGCAGTGTAACCAAACACTCGTATTTCATCAAACTTGATTGCTGCACAGAAGGAAAAAAGCAGAGATGTTCAGAGGACTACACACTCTGGTTCATGTTTACGACTTCACTAATGACATGCCAGGGGCAGTATATTGTGAAACCAACCTTTTTCCTAAATTCGCAGGCCCAATATATCAAATAGAAAATTTATTTTTATATTTGAAAAGGGGCAATTATCTTCATCTAGAGTGGTCTCCCCGGGGCTTCCCTGGTGGCGCAGTGGTTGAGAATCCGCCTGCCGATGCAGGAGACACGGGTTCGTGCCCTGGTCCGGGAAGATCCCACATGCCGCGGAGCAACTAAGCCCGTGAGCCATGGCCGCCAGGCCTGCGTGTCCGGAGCCTGTGCTCCGCAACGGGAGAAGGCCACAACAGTGAGAGGCCCGCATACCGCAAAAAAAAAAAAAAAAAAAAAAAAAAAAAAAAAAAAAAAAAAAAATAGAGTGGTCTCCCCAAGTGAATGGCACAGTTAAAGGATAAAAGTTAAAATATTCCTGAGGCTTAGTGTGCAAATCTGTGTCAGAGGACTTCCCTGGTGGCACAGTGGTTAAGAATCTGCCTGCCAATGCAGGGGACGTGGGTTTGATCCCTGGTCTGGGAAGATCCCACATGCTGTGGAGCAACTAAGCCTGTGCACCACAACTACTGAGCCTGGGCTCTAGAGCCTGCAAGCCACAACTGCTGAAGCCCATGTGCCTAGAGCCTGTGCTCTGCAACAAGAGAAGTCACCACAGTGAGAAGCCTGTACACCACAAAGAAGAGTAGCCCCCGCTCTCAGCAACTAGAAAAAGCCTGCGCGCAGCAACAAAGGCCCAACGCAGCCAAAAATAAATAAATAAATAGCAGTTGAGGATTTATAAGAAGAAAAAAAAAAGTAAAATACTGAATTAAAATAGTTAAAAAAAAATCTGTGTCAGAGGGCATGATAATTTCCAGAACCCTTTGGGACCAATGTAGATGTCTGCTCATGCAAGAGTTTCTCATTTCAACCTTGGGTTGGTTCCCATTTGTGGACAAACTATCTTCTGTGAAACAATCCTCAGGGACTGAAATATCAACTTTGAGAATGAGCATATGTGAATGTAGATTTAAGGAGGAGAAAGAAGCACAGTGATGTAAGAGAACAAGAACTGACTGGGCCAAGGGGCAGGAGGGGAGAGGGCTTGCTCTACTGTGATCCTGGGACGGAGCTATTGGGCAAGTTTCTTGATCTCTGTTTCCTCATTTGTAAATAGAGAAGTTTGGAAAAGATGATCTCTCAGGAACTTTCTATCTTTAAATTCAGTAACTTTTAGGAACTAGATAAAAATGAAATATGCAATAAAAACAACAAATACCCCAATCAATCATAAGCCATTTTTCTTTTCTTAAAAGCTTTCATTTTCCCATGGTACTGTCTCATTTCTGCACTTTGGGGGTTTTATCACTGATATTCTTTTCCTAAAAGGTGGAGTCAATGTCAAGGGAATTGATGTAAAGTGATTCTGATGTGGGACTTCCCTGGTGGTCCAGTGGTTGCGACTCTGTGCTTCCACTGCAGGGAGTGTGGGTTCCATCCCTGGCTGGGGAATTGGGGTCCTGTATGTGGCATGGCATGGCCAAAGAAAAGGGGTTCCGATGAAATAAGTATGTTTCAGCAGGCCCTGGTTCTAGTCTCTCTGGTGTCGTAGGGTCCTGAGGAGTGGTGGAATAGTAACGCCTGGGGAATGACACCACTTTTGCCAAAGTGCTTGGCATGTGGCCAGGCCCTGTGGGCAAGAGTCCTCTGCTCTGGAGGCCCCCAGGTGCATGTGCCCTGTGGCTGAGCAAGGCTCTGTTCCATGTGTTCCTCCTGCAAGTTGGGACAGCACGTCTTGCTGTCCCTGAGGACCCTCCCTGAACACTCTATTCTGCAGAACCAGGGATTTTTCTCCAAGCTTGTGACATTTTTTTTTTTTTCTTTTGGCCATGCTGTGCCACTTTTGGGATCTTAGTTCCCCGACCAGGGATAGAACCTGGGCCCTCAGCAGTGAAAGCCACGAGTCCTAACCACTGGACCTCCAGGGAATTCACTCCAAGCTTGTGACTTCTAAAGAGAGCTACAGAGTTGTAGAGAGATCCACTGAGATTTCCTTTATATAGGAGAGAAATGGAGCCCAACTCTGTAGGGGACAAAACATCATAATTCAAGCTTGTCCTCTGCTCCATTATTTCAGTCAGCCACCTGCAGATGTCACTACCTGAGTAAAGGAAAAGGAATGAGGGGATGGGCAGGGATTAGAGAAATATCCAAGAACAATAGAAGTTGCTCAGCTTAGCCATTCATGGCTCATTCTTTGTCTTCAGACTTTTCGTCATTAAGTCATGTAGTAGAGTGAAAGGAGCACAATCAAAAAAAGCTTTCAGTGTCTTAGACTAAAGTACTACTGTTAGAAAACTTTTGACATGTCTCCTTTAGCATTATGTCCTTTTAAAAGGAATGAAACAGCATCTTGTTGCCAATTAAGGATGTATCTACAGTCTAAAATTATTGTTTTCAAACCTTTATTTAAAAGGACACGAGAGTGGGACTTCTCCGGGGGCGCAGTGGTTAAGAATTCGCCTGCCAATGCAGGGAACGTGGGTTTGATCCCTGGTCCGGGAGGATCCCACATGCCAGAGAGCAACTAAGCCCGTGCGCCACAGCTACTGAGCCTGCGCTCTAGAGCCTGCGAGCCACAACTATTGAGCCCACGTGCCACCGTGCCACAACTACTGAAGTCCTCACACCTAGAGCCCATGCTCCACAACAAGAGAAGCCACCGCAATGAGAAGCCCGCGCACCGCAACGAGGAGTAGCCCCTGCTCACCACAACTAGAGAAAGCCTGCATGCAGCAACGACCCAACACAGCCAAAAATAAATAAATAAATACATTTATAAAGAAAAAAGGATGAGAGTAACGTTAAAAAATTCTGTCACCATTGGTAAATAGAGAAGTCCAACAATGACCATAATAGCAATAATCATATATTCAAAGGTGACTTTAAATACCCTATAGCATAAGTATTCAAGACAGCTGTTTTGAGCTAATGTGCAACCAACCTTGGAGAACCTGGTTGAGGAAGTTCTTCATCATGTAGATGGCTGTGGTATCCTCTGTTTTCACATGACTGTCTGTGAACCAGCCATTCTCAGTGATCAGGATTTGGGGATCGCCATATTCCAGTTTAATCCAGTTCAGCACGTCTCTTAAATTGAGGGACACATTTTGTCCCATTTTAGCCATGGTGTTGTAGGGCTTGAAATTGTTGGGTCCAAAGGAAAAGGCAAAGAAGTCAGCTGTGCCCCTCACCTCATTCTTCTCCGCTTCAGAGAAAAGGGGTAGAACGGAGAACAACTTCTTTTTCATCACCTCTGGATAGTTACCATCCCCGTGGATAGGGTTGGCAAACCAGCCGAGCACAGAAACCATGGATTGTTGGCACTTGAGTATATCCATTGTGTTTTCTGATCTGTTTGGTTCAATCCAATGGGATCCCAAAGTGATTGATAACCGACCCTTCTGATGTGGGCGGAAATTTCTATTGTAGTTATGCCAAACTTTCGAATGAGCCTAAGAACAAGAAAATATTGTTAGTCTTTACTGTCCTTACTCACAGGGTTGTGACTTGGCTGATAGAAGGTCTTCTCATGGACAAATTAGTGAAGCGTCGGGTGCTGCAGGGGAAAGCTGCCAGGGAACCCTGATGACCGCAAAGTTTGCTCTCTGTTCACTTCCCCTGTGCTTCCAACCTAAAGGCTCCCCTATAGGATTACCGAGAGGCAGGCAGAGAGCTCTTGTCCCAGCTCCATCTTCCTTCTCCTCTCCCTGGCTCCCTTCCGGGCTCACTAGGGGCTGGGTACAGGTGAGACACTATGTGGATTATAGGGTTTCTTCCTCTACATAGAAAGACTCAGAGCAGTGCTCTTTAATTGTTCTACAGAGTCTTCTTTTGGCCCTAACTTAGAAGTCCAGGATAATACAATTTCTATATTCTGTAAATGGATAGTAATAGAGCTCACCTCCTAGGCTTGTTGTAAGGATTGAATGAATTAAGGCACTCTAGAATAGTGGCTGCCACATAGTATAGCTCTATATAAGCCTTAGCTATTATTACTATTATTATAAAAGGGTGGCAGGCATGGCACAACGCAGAAAACCAGTGGAAATAGTGTAGGATTTGGGGTCAGCACAGTTGGGCTTGAAGTTCAGGTACTAACTATAGTAGCCTTAGATAAGGCACTTAACCTGTCTGAAATCTCTTTGTATCCTCAGCTGTAAAATGAAGTTAAAAATAATAATACCCTTTGTAAAGTTGTTGTTACATGTAGAGCTAATGTACATAATAAATATGTAACATAGAATAGAGCACCTAGGAGCTACTGCCTAAAGATGGATGTTATTATTATTGGTCCCCCTGGAATTTACACTTCCTGTTGCGTTCACTTAAAACAGAGCCTCACGATCAGTTTCCAGTCTATTTAATAGATACTTACTGAGTGCTGACTCAACGCCTGTCTTGCCCTGCCCTGAGAGGCTGAAATAAGTGGTGCAGGGATTTGCTCTCAGGAGCCAATAATCTTAATGGGGAAATAAGACTAAAATGTATGAAAGAGAAACATATAAAACTGAATAAAATAAGACACTAAATTAAGGCAGAGGCATGGTCCAATAAAGAACCATGAGCTGTATGGTTCTTAACTTGAGGACTCCAGTTAAGGACCCAAGGCCAGTTAAATGCACAAGGTCTCCTTCCTGCCTGGCCAGCCAGAGCTTGCTCCTTTATGTATCCACCTCTCCTCTCAGCACCTGACTTGCTTGTCTCTTAATGGCTCTTCCCAGGTCTGCCAATTTCTCCTCTAATTGGGTGTTTCTAAAACAAGGGCACAAACCCTTACTATTTGTAACCCACAAAGTCTGCTTTCAGTCTTGTTCTTTAGCTTTCCTTTTGCTCATTGGAGATGTTTTATATTGGGCTGAATTATCCAAAAGTGCCTTTTTTGAAGGTCAAAAACAAAAAAAATACGAGCAATGGCTCAAACCTAATAGATCCTGTGGACATTAAAAATGTTCCATAGGGCTTCCCTGGTGGCGCAGTGGTTGAGAATCCGCCTGCCGATGCAGGGGACACGGGTTCATGCCCTGATCCGGGAAGATCCCACATGCCGCGGAGCGGCTGGGCCCGTGAGCCATGGCTGCTGAGCCTGCGTGTCCGGAGCCTGTGCTCCGCAATGGGAGAGGCCACAACAGTGAGAGGCCCGCGTACTGAAAAAAAAAAAAAAAAAAAAAGTTCCATAAACTCTGTTAGGTGGGGAAAGATAGACATTAACATAAGGGCTGAGGATTCCAAAACTGGTGTCTCCTTGCTTTATGCAAGAATAGCTAATTTAAATAATTCCATGAAAGATTTTCTGAAGAAGTAGATGCCTCAAGGTACTACCTCTACCTACCTGTTCTTACTCCCTTTTCATTGGAAGATCCTGGAACCACTTAGCACCCAAATGTTCCCAAAGATCCTTAAGAATGGCCTTCTCAGAAAAGTGTTCAGGCTGTAGCCTCCTCCCCTGCCTCCACCCCTAGGTTCCAGCTTCTGAAAGGAATCTCAGGGCAGCCCAGGGCAGATTCCACCTTAAGTGGTCTCAGCAGCTCTTTCTGGACTTTTCTGGGGCTGGAATCACAGCAGAAAGTCTTTTTTTTTTTTTTTTTTTTTTTTTTAACACATTTATTAGGGTATAATTACTTTACAATGGTGTGTTAGTTTCTGCTGTATAACAAAGTGAATCAGCTATACATATACATATATCCCCATATCCCCTCCCTCTTGTGTCTCCCTCCCACCCTCCTTATCCCACCCCTCTAGGTGGTCACAAAGCACCGAGCTGATCTCCCTGTGCTATGTGGCTGCTTCCCACTAGCTATCTATTTTACGTTTGGTAGTGTATACACAGCAGAAACTCTTAACTGCATTTTTCCTGATTTGAAACAAAAGCAATCATACATTACTAGAATTCACAGGGAGGCATTCTTTGCTTTATTCTAAGCGGTCACTTAATCCTTTGGTAGCGTCAGCGCTTTAAACCATAAAAGCCGCAGTGAGTGATCGGTACGCCTCTTTAGGGCGGGTGTGCACTTCTTATGTGTAAACTGTGAAGCACTAAACACACGTAAGATTCTGAGCCATAAACTAGCTGCCTTGTGAATTTGATGCCATCAGACACTAAAGGGAGAGTGAGATGAAGTTAGTATAAATGTATTAAACCAGTCCTAATAGCAGTTAACCGGTTCTAATAGGGAAAAAAAGGAGGGCGGCTTTTCTTTGAAATAGATATCCTATTGCATATTTCTGTAACTATATGAAAGATGACC
This sequence comes from Kogia breviceps, assembly GCF_026419965.1. Lineage (NCBI taxonomy): Eukaryota > Metazoa > Chordata > Mammalia > Artiodactyla > Physeteridae > Kogia > Kogia breviceps. The sequence continues at coordinate 84,213,472 of NC_081315.1, forward strand.
TAAGCTGTGATGACAGACATGTACCTTTGCAATAGCTTTCCAAGAGAGTTTTCTGGAGATATATATCTCTCCATATATCTATATATACATGTGTTGTTGTGCCCCAAGTTGACCTTGGTGTTTCACAGTGTCTCTTTCACCTTTGCTGCTATTTGCATAGGCTATCAAGGTATCTAGGGTTATCTTTGTTCTGGGCTGAAGACAGCCTCTCCATCCTCATGTGGAGAATGTGGGGGAGGTTCTTTGTGCAGCACTTGTAGTTCTAACCTGATCCTGTTCGCCAGGTAACAAGGTAAAAACTATTGCTCTGAGGCAGTGAGTTTGACATAACTCCTGATGAAACTGGGGTATCTATGCATGTGCTTTGGTCCAACGCTCATAAAGGAGGTCTGTTGGGGAAACTGAACTGGGGTTGGTGGGGGAGTGCAACCTGGGCCCTGCAACCTTGCACAACAGTCATTCTGTGATTTTCCAAGGTTACCCTCTATCTTGTACAAGGCCGTCTACCTTTGGAATGATTGATTTAAGGGAGCTTCAACCTTTGTTCTTTAGATTCAGTAGCTTAAAGGGGAAGTCAGCTTTTTCTTTTTGAGGCAGATAGCAGGACCTAATGTCATTGAGAGACAGCCAGGGGCCTAATATCTCATTCTGTTCCCTCCTCTAATCTAACGTAGCAGCTCTTTGATGCCCCTGGAAGTCCAGACTCAGATAAGTTCTGTGGATGATAGGAGGCAAATAAGATAGCTGGACAACTTTAGAAACAAAGATGAAGAAGGGGTCAGAGGTCAGGGAGACATGGTGGAAGGGACACGGGTGGAAGGCAGCGCTTTGGAAGGCGTGCGTTGAAGAAACCTAGCGCATCACACGTGTCTGTATTTAAGGAACACACAATCATTTATCAAAAATTAAATTTTTGTTAAATTTTCAAATCTGTGCATTAATTTAGCCACATTTTGGCTGAAATATTTTCATGTGAACTATAAACTTGTTTATTGTTAAAGCTATTTAATAAAGTATTAAATGAAAGGCATTAAAGAAAATATACTTTAAAACTCCACAGAGCAAACTGTTTTCATATTTCTGTGTTCCCCCCAACTTTTCCAAATATATTTCCCAGCTAAAGTCACTCTAACATTTTCCATGTTAGTTTTAGTTTTCATAATAATCTTAGTATAACAATTCATCAATCTGATGAAATATGATATACTTAGTCATCTCCCTCTTTTGATAAAAATTAGCTTGTTTTTCTTTTCCTGCCATCTTTCCTTCCTTCTCTCCCTTTACTTGCCTTCCCTCCCTCCCTCCTTCCTCTCTTTTTCTCTCTCTTCATGCCTTCCTTCCTGTCATAAATAATGTAGTAACTAACTTTGGTCATATAGCTTTTAATTTGTTTGAATCCTTTCCTTTTTTTAATCCCAGGAATGAGCTACCTATTTTTTTTTCATTCTTTTTTATTTTATTTTATTTTTTAATTTTTTCGGTACGCGGGTCTCTCACTGTTGTGACCTCTCCCGTTGCGGAGCACAGGCTCCGAACGTGCAGGCTCAGCGGCCATGGCTCACGGGCCCAGCCGCTCCGCGGCACGTGGGATCCTCCCGGACCGGGGCACGAACCCGTGTCCCCTGCATCGGCAGGTGGACTCTCAACCACTGCGCCACCAGGGAAGCCCTGAGCTACCTATTTTTTGAATTTTTTTTTATGTTTCCAGATTGATTTCCATACATTTTGTCCTTCACTGTGAGTGTTTTCTGACCACCTGCTTGGAATCATTGACTGCTCTTTTGGGGGATAACTGGCCATCAGGAATTATATAAAAGTGCTACTCACCTACTTGGTACCAAAGGGGACAGGACCCGGGTCTTGAAAGCAGGACACCCAGGCTCTAGTACTGGCCCTGCTACTAATTAGCTTTACGGTCTTGGATCAGTCAATACCCTCTTAGCAGCCTCAGTTCCCTCCTTCATTATACTGAGCTAAAAATAAACACTCTGGAGAATCGTTGTGAAGACGGAATGAGATAATACATGTAAAGACCCTATGAAAACCACATGAACCTAAATTTGAATGACTTTGAAAGAGCGAGCTGAAAATTATTTAACCTGCTGTGCAGAACTGTGGGGAGTTGTGTAGGTGTGAGGGGTGCTCACAGATGGCTCTCCCTGACCTCTCAAGGCTCGCAGCTGACTGCTTTGTCCTCATTTATTTTTTTGCTGCTGATCAGAATTATTCATTGTTCATCTGGGCTAGGATTCATTTCAGTTTGATTTATTATTTAATTTACTCAGCACTTCTTTATATTAAGTATCAAGTTTTCTACTAGTTACAATTGCTGCTCTTCCAGATTATTTAACATCCATTCATTCCACAAATATTTATTGGGTGCTTAAGATATGTGAACTTTATTGTTCATTGCTAAAAAAAATTATGTGATTGTCATTTTCTTATTAATTTTTTGACAATCTTGAAACTCTCTTAGAAACAGTATCTTACCCTCATTATTCTTAGGAGAGAATTTAAATATTAGCAAAAGTTACCACCTTTCATAAAGAAAATATTTACCCATTCTAATTTTAATGGTTCGAATTAATATTTTCTATGGTTGGACTAACGCAGTAATGATCATATTAAAATTCGTTTTCCTCCTATTTTCAATCATTATATTTTCAACTTATTCTAACAAATCATTGATTGTTATCAATTTGCCTAGTGTCAGGAGTTCCACATAGAAACCATGTAAAAACTAAACTCTAATATATTTGTTCCTTAAAAAAGTCCTATTATTGTTATAGAATTCTAATTTCAATTATAATATTACTGAACTAAACCAATGCCTGAGCCAGAATCTAAACCTGGTAACACAAAGGGAGAAAGGTGTAGAATAAAGTTCATAATTTATTAAATGAAGCATCTGTGGGTTTCCCCAGATATTAGAAGGGCACTTAGAAGAAATCAATATGAGTAAATTGGTACCTTACTGAAGTTCAGTTTCCTTGCCCAAGGAGAACATTTGCATCCCAACTTTGCAGAAGGTGAAATGACATTTTAAGCTATCTGTTAGTACTAAATTAACAATAGTGATCCTATTAGTAATTTTTTTAATGCAAAAAGACTGTATCTCCAAGTATAATTGAAGCTAAAATGGCCTGGGTTGGAGACTTAAAGCCTTTCCTTAGGATTTAGGAATGAAAAGTTAAAGATAGTCAATATAGAAACCACTCTGAAAATTACAAATAATATAATTTGTACAAAAACAAAAATAAGACCTACCATTTTGGGGCCTGCAACAAAGGCAGACTGACCATGAACCTAAGGAAGCTGAAACTTCAGTACTCCTCACTCACCTGAGTCCCCATGAAATGTGCTGGGAGGGTGGGGAACCAGGTAGTGATTGGAAATATTTCTAAGTAAGTATCAACATTTCTGATAAATTCCTTGAAGAGACCTCAGAAAATAAGGAATCTGAATCTCCAAGACCACAGTAATTTGTTGTAATATTTTTCTCATTCTAAATAGATGTTTACTTTTGTACCAACTTCTGTGTCCATAATTTTGAATTTTTTCCTTATGTAAGTCTCAGGCCCATGCAACATAGATCCACTCCTGGCCTATGAGCTTCTTGAGTGCAGGGACTGTATCTCTTTTGTTCACAGTTATACCTACAGATGTCCAGGGAAGAGCCTGGCATAGAATACTTGTTGAATAAATGCCCACTATGGATCAGCTAGTTTGTTGGTGACCTGACATACATTGTTGATAATACAGCCTCTGCAAAGCAGGTTTTATTTTTCCCATTTTAGAGAAGACACTGAAGTTCACAGAGACTAGGTAGTCGTGGAGCCAGGATGTGAATCCAGGCCTCTCTGATCACTATACTAAACCATCGTGCTTTCTGTATGTCCCACCAGTTCTAAATTTTGAATGTTGGGGAAAGGCCATTTGACATGAACCACAGCATACTGTCTTAAAATTATATTTTCTTTTGGCTGTACTTGGTTATTAAAAGAACTAAACAGTCCTAGAATGAGGGTCCCACTCTCACCTGTTGAGAATAAAATATCTATACGTGTCTGGAATTTAGGATCACTTAGAAAGTTCATGGAGGACCTGCCAACAAATTTGAGGTATTCAGAAAACTGTGTAGTTGTCCAAGTGTCTAGTACATCATGTAAAATTTATGGGTAATTCCCTGTACCTCTTTCCTAGAACCAGAGATGTTGACATTGGATGTTGTCCTTACTGGTGTCAGAGGCTAAATGAGTCCCTTAGGAATCATTTCTACACTTGACTGTCTTGACCAAGGATGGTGATCATTACACCATTGTCAATGTTAGACTGAAAGGGCAGGAATGCTGTGGTTGCATAGCAGTTAGCCCAACCTCACCTTTGAACAAATCATAATTAAATGGTCCTTAAAGATGAGTGACTTTCATGATCAAATATAACAGAATTGTGGTTAAATTACAGAACCATAGAAAATTTACAATATAAACAGTAATAAGAATGAACATATATTTAATGCTAAATGTACTGAGCACTTTCCATGTACTATCTCATTTAATCCTCATTTAAATCTTGAGAGGTAGGTACTGTTATTATTCCCATTTTATAGGACAGGGAAGAGAGGTTAGGTAGCTTGTTCATAAGCTAAGTCAAGCCCAGGCTGTATTGCTCCAAGTTCTGTGTTCTTGCCTGCTAATTAGAGGTAGAAGATGGACTTTAGAGATCATTTGGTCCAACTCTTAAGAACTCTCTATTAGAGATAAGATGCTGAAGGAAAAGAAATAAGTGACTTGGGAATTCCCTGGCGGTCCAGTGGTTGGGACTCTGCGCTTCCACTGCAGGGTCCTGGGGTTTGATCCCTGGTCAGGGAACTTAGATCCCACAAACTGCATGGTGTGGCCAAAAAAAAAAAAGAAGAAGTGACTTGCCCAAGGTCTCAGTTAGTGCAAAGCCAGAATTAGAACTGAATCCTTCAGCCTCTAGATCACTGTGATTTCTGGACATGATGCAAATTAAATTATGAACTTTTGAAACACACTTTTACATCTTAGACTCAAAGGTGATTGAACAGGCTGTGCAAATGCAAGGGTATGTAACAGACATGGCACAAAAACAAGGGCCAGTACATTGAGAAAGCCATCTGACAGTGTTTGGGTGCCAGGAATACTCTAAGAGACAATCTGAGAGTCATGGTTTTGATTATGCCGTCATCCAACCCCCTCAGTTCCCAGTCAAACAGTTCATCAGCATTACCTTCTGTTCTGCTGAATTATTTTTCCCCTTCAAGAAATTATACACATCAGCAAAATCAAGTTTAGAGAAATCATTTTTACTTATCTCTTTCCTTCCACCCATGGCTATTTAAAAAAAAAATAAATTTATTTATTTATTTTTGTCTGCGTTGGGTCTTCTTTGCTGCACGTGGGCTTTCTCTAGTTGTGGCGAGCCGGGGCTACTCTTTGTTGCGGTGCCTTCTCTTGCTTTAGAGGACAGGCTCTAGGTGCGTGGGCTTCAGTAGTTGTGGCACACAGGCTCAGTAGTTGTGGCACATGAGCTCAGTAGTTGGGGCTCACGGGCTCTAGAGCTCAGGCTCAGTAGTTGTGGTGCACAGACTCAGTAGTTGGGGCTCGCTGGCTCTAGAGCTCAGGCTCAGTAGTTGTGGTGCATGGGCTCAGTAGTTGGGGCTTGTGGGCTCTAGAGCTCAGGCTCAGTAGTTGTGGCACACGAGCTTAGTTGCTCTGCAGCATGTGGGATCTTCCCGGACCAGGGCTTGAACCCACACCCCCTGCATTGGCAGGCAGATTCTTAACCACTGTACCACCAGGGAAGGCCTCAACCCATGACTATTATTTTATCCTTTTCTTCACTCTTCATTCATTTATGTTGATTGATTGCTTAAATTCAAGTCTATAAACACTTATTTAACAAATACGAGGCAGCTTTGTGAAGTGGCAGTATCATAGCCAATGAGGTTTATCCGAGGCATGATTATTGCTGATTGAAAAATTTCCCAATACCCCACCATGAAGACTTGAAATATAGTTGGCATTGGCAATTTTTGAGAGTCTCTATGGAGACTGCTTAAAAAAAATGCAAGTCACTTTAGTAGGCATTTAGAAAAAATATTAACAAGATAGCTCCTGCCTTCAGATGAATTCTGACCTCTAGTAGGAGAGAGAAGTATAGAAATAAGTAGAAGAAAAACAGTATACGTCTACATTTCAATTAACTAGAAATAATAACAAAAGCTTAATGTAGTAATATGATTCAAATTTGTAAAAAAATGACTATGTATATGCTTTAATATACATAGAAAAATATTTGGACATTGAGCAAGCTGCTAGCAGTTGTTACTTCTAGGGTATGGGATTAGGGAGTAAGAAAGGAGGAGAGCTTTCCTTTTTACTTTATGTCTTTCTGTATTGTTTGAATGTTTTGCAGTAAAAATGCATTATCTTTGAAATTTTAAAAAGTCACGAGAATTGGTTGAAACGGATGGTTTCTGTCAGTGAATTTAATTGCTCTATGGTATCACTCTTCACTTTCTCTGAAGTTCCAAAAATCTCAAAGGAAAAAAAAAGAAACTTAAATTAAAAGTTCTGTTATTCTGGATTTCATTATATATTTTTACTCCGGAATAATACATTGATATTCAAAGGTAAAAGGAGGAGGTGTACAATACACATGTGTTTAACATGGAAGAAGAACTGATAACAGTAAACCCAGCTCTTTATTTAAGATTCAGTCACATAATCTCTGGTCAAGATATGATGCTATAAAGAACCAATGAATGGAACCCTCCAAATACTAAAAGATCCTGGTTTTCACCAGCTTTAAGGCTCCCCGAAACAAGTAGCACTATTAGATCACCCAGGAAATCACTTTAATTACTTCTGTGATTCACTGTTTATTGGTTAGTAAGTTAGAAGGTTCTGATCTATTGTGAGCATCCCTCTACTTTTCAGCAAGAGAATTGCTGTTAATGTTCAATAATTTTAATTACTCCTTTTTAGCATAGACTATTTTCTTTCTTTTTTTTTTTTTTGCAGTACGCGGGCCTCTCACTGTTGTGGCCTCTCCCGTTGCGGAGCACAGGCTCCGGACGCGCAGGCTCAGCGGCCGTGGCTCACGGGCCCAGCCGCTCCGCGGCACGTGGTGTCCTCCCGGACCGGGGCACAAACCCATGTCCCCTGCATCGGCAGGCGGACTCTCAACCACTGCGCCACCAGGGAAGCCCTAGACTATTTTCTAATATTGAGTTTTCTCAGTAAGATTTTTTACATACAATTAAATGACACATGTATTATATTATAAACGAGTGTGAAGTTTCCCTCAGTTCACTGTTTCCACTACTTACAATATGTTCTGTTCTCCAGTTGGGCCTAATTTTCCATGTATGACAGTGTTCATATCAAATTAAGCTGTTTAAATATGATCATAATGTTATTCTCTGAACATTTATAATTACATTTATTTAAACCTGTTAATCATTCACTGAAGTATAACTTTTTCTACTTAATGATTAGAAAAGGTAAATACTGCTCTCTTGAAGGTTATAAAACACCAGTTGCCATCTACAAATAGTTTTTTTTTACATGACTCTTCTGTCTAACAATGGTATTCTGGTTATTGAAACTTTTTAGCAGTTCTTATCCGAAAGCTGTTTTTACCTTTTATTCAAATTTGATTAGGAACATCTATAAGAATACTAGTTTTAACTTGTTTGATCATTATTTCCTATATTTTGTTAGAGATGTCTTAGGTCCTAATGAAGATGAGTTGGGATAATAGGTACTACGGGGAGTTCCCTGGTAGCCTAGTGGTTAGGATTCTGGACTTTCACAGTTGTGGCCCGGGTTCAATCCCTGGTCAGGGAACTGAGATCCCATAAGCCACGTGGAGTGGCAAAAAATAAAATAAAATAAGTATATATATATATATATATATATATGTACTATGCATTAGCTAATTAAATGAATGATTGTTTTAACATTTTTAAACTTTAGATGGTATTGCCGAGGGCACACGTATGTGATTTAACAGCACTTTAATGTGACACTAAAGTTTTTTTTTTTTTTTTTGCAGTATGCGGGCCTCTCACTGCTGTGGCCTCTCCCGTTGCGGAGCACAGGCTCCGGACGCGCAGGCCCAGCGGCCATGGCTCACGGGCCCAGTCGCTCCGCGGCATGTGGGATCCTCCCGGACCAGGGCACGAACCCGTGTCCCCTGCATCGGCAGGCGGACTCCCAACCACTGCGCCACCAGGGAAGCCCGACACTAAAGTTTTGAGCAAATAAAATGTAAAATCATGGGTACAAAGGAAAAAACTAATGGTTAATGTATGGGTCAGTGATAAACTGTTCATAGGTTTTGTGGACAAATAAAACATGTAGATAGATTTTTTAAAATAGATCTTTATTGGAGTATAGTTGCTTCACAGTACTGTGTTAGTTTCTGCTGTATAACAAAGCAAATCAGCTATGTGCATACATATGTCTCCATATCCCCTCCCTCTTGCGTCTCCCTCCCACCCTCCCTATGCCAGCCCTCTAGGTCATCGCAAGGCACCGAGATGATCTCCCTGTGCTATGCAGCTGCTTCCCACTAGCTAGCTATTTGACATTTGGTAGTTATATATGTAGATGCTACTCTCGCTTCACCCCAGCTTTCCCCTCCCTCCCCGTGTCCTCAAGTCCATTCTCTATGTCTATGTCTTTATTCCTGCCCTGCCCCCAGGTTCATCAGTATCATTTTTTTTTAAGATTCCGTATATATGCATTAGCATACAGTATTCGTTTTTCTCTTTCTGACTTACTTCACTCTCTATGACAGACTCCAGGTCTATCCACCTCACTACAAATAACTCAATTTCGTTTCTTTTTATGGCTGAGTAATATTCCATCATATATATGTGCTACAACTACCATATGACCCAGCAATCCCACTACTGGGCATATATCTTGAGAAAACCATAATTCAAAAAGAGATGTACCACACTGTTCACTTCAGCACTATTTACAATAGACAGGACATGGAAGCAACCTAAATGTCCATTGACAGATGAATGGATATACGTAGATTGTTTTGGTCTTTAAATAGGGAATATGAGTCAAATATCTATTGAGTCTGCATCAACACAGGTGGCTGCAATGGAGTTGTAGGCTGTAAATCGTTTTTCACTGAGGCTAGGTAGCTGATTCATGTCATTAAACCTTGCTAGCTTGGATTCGGACAGATGAAATTTAAATTTTGGATCTGACACTTATTATGAGTAAAAACCCCACACTTGTACAGCTTTGTAACCTCAGGCAAATTTCTGTGGGCTTCGGTTTCATCAACTATAAAGTGCCTATAAGAATATCTACCTGGGCTTCCCTGGTGGCACAGTGGTTGAGAGTCCGCCTGCCGATGCAGGGGACGCCAGTTCGTGCCCCGGTCTGGGAAGATCCCACATGCCGTGAAGCATCTAGGCCCATGAGCCATGGCCACTGAGCCTGCGCGTCCGGAGCCCGTGCTCCTCAACAGGAGAGACCACAACAGTGAGAGGCCCGCGTACCGCAAAAAAAAAAAAAAAAAAAAAGACTATCTACCTGGCAGGGTTGATGTGAGAATTGAATGAGCTAACATATGAAAAGTACCTAGTACAGTTTCTGACAATACATTAGGTGTGTGAAAAAAAATTCTGCTTGTAATAATAGTTATTAAGAATAGTATGATAGAATGTCAAAAAGTTATCTGTAATAATTGTCTCAAGTCTCCATTTTAAGACTTAAGACCAATCTCTGTCCTTTGTGCTCCCCATTTCTGTGTTCTTTTTTGTTTGTTTGCTTGTTTTTGGTGTTGGCGGGGACGTGGTGGAAGGTAGCAAGTAAGTTTTTTTTTTAACCTTCTCACTGACAGAAAAGCTTGGGCTAGTTTTTTAGCTACAAGATTTAGCAAAAATTAATTTTAAAATGTTACTGTCTTGCAACCCAACTTTAATAAGGGAGTTTTTAAAAATTCCTTTTTTTTTCATGGAAAAAAAAACGTTTCAAACGATCCTTGGAGATTTTGCTTCTGTTTAACCAAGGCAAGCTAAAAATGCTCCAACTAGAAACTCCATTTCAAAATATTACACTTAGTCTTCAAGATATTGGTAGGAGGGTTGGGCCAAAGAGGTTTAAAAATGACACTTTAATCTATTTAAATGTGCCTGTGAAACACTGCAGCCTTCTTGTTCAAGAAAGCAGGGACGGGCTTCCCTGGTGGCGTAGTGGTTGGGGGTCCGCCTGCCGGTGCAGGAGGCACGGGTTCGTGCCCCAGTCCAGGAGGATCCTGCATGCCGCGGACCGGCTGGGTCCGTGGGCCGTGGCCGCTGAGCCTGCGCGTCCAGAGCCTGTGCTCCGCAACGGGAAGAGACCACAGCAGTGAGAGACCCGCGTAACGCAAAAAAAAAAAAAAAGAAAGAAAAGAAAAGAAAGCAGGGACTTCCCTGGTGGTGTAGTGGTTAAGAATCTGCCTGCCAATGCAGGGAACAAGGGTTCGAGCCCTGGTCTGGGAAGATCCCACATGACGTGGAGCGACTAAGCCTCTGAGCCACAACTACTGAGCCCATGTGCCACAACTACTGAAGCCCACGCACCTAGAGCCCGTGCTCCACAACAGGAGAAGCCACCGCAATGAGAAGTCCCTGCACCGCAATGAAGAGTAACCCTCCATGGCTGCAGCTAGAGAAAGCCCACGTGCAGCAATGAAGACCCAATGCGGCCAAAAAATAAGTAAATAAAAAATAAATAAATTTATAAAAAAGAAAGCAGTTGCAGCTGTCTGTTGCCAAAGAAGGCTTAGCTATAAATCATGTGAATGGTGGCTTTTTCACAGCTGTTCTTTCAGTTTTAGCACTAAATTTTGGTTAAGAATTTCGACAAGTCCTTAAGAAGTGTACTATATAAAGATGATTGTTTTCTTTTCTTTTAAAAATACAAAATTCTCTTTACTTTCTTATCTTATATATTTTTTGCTTTTGTCACAACACGTAAAAATAGAAAGAGTAGTATGATGACCCCTCAAAACACATCTCTCAGCTTTGAGGATCATCAACATTCTGCACCTTATTTCGAGATGGGCTTTCAATGTAAACTTTTTAATAGAAGCTGGTATACACAGAAATTGATTTGCATGTTCTGAAAAGACTATATGTTTATGCCAGTATCTGGGTTGGTGTGCGAGCGTGTGTGTGTGTGTGTGTGTGTCTGAAGTCCACTTAAAAAAATTTTTTTTAAAAAAAATTATTTATTTATTTTTGGCTGTGTTGGGTGTTCATTTCTGTGCGAGGGCTTTCTCTAGTTGTGGCAAGCGGGGGCCACTCTTCATCGCAGTGCACGGGCCTCTCACTATGGCGGCCTCTCTTGTTGCGGAGCACAGGCTCCAGATGCGCAGGCTCAGTAGTTGTGGCACACGGCCTAGTTGCTCCGCGGCACGTGGGATCCTCCCAGACCAGGGCTCGAGCCCGTGTCCCCTGCATTAGCAGGCAGATTCTCAACCACTGCGCCACCAGGGAAGCCCCCTGAAGTCCACTTTTATTCAATTAAAATTTTAAATACTTTCTGGAGCAAGGCAGATCTCCCTTAAATAGAAAATAATTAATATTATTTATTGAACACCTAATACATATGCAGCCTCATGTGACCTTCTCTGAGGGAATGACGCCAATACATGCTAAGACAGAGTTCCTCAAAGAGGTGGAAAAATAGGGAATAAATCAAGTCTTATTCTAGGCTCAGGCACAAATGGGTGAGGCCTTGACCTAGAGTAGTTTCCCAACATTTCTTGTCCTGAAACCCTCTTTCACAGTATTAAGCAATCTCTTGAGCCCCTGAGGAATTTAAAAAATCATTTCATTATTTGTGTGTGGAATACAAACAAGTGTTGACATATATTTTATTTTATATAAGTTTATTTCTTTAAAGATTGTACTGAAAAGTTTATTTCAAAGAAGTTTAAAAAATTCAGAAAATAAAATACTCATATATAAAAACTCATATACAAAAACAAGTATTGGCATTTTCCCATTTAATAAATAATTTTACATTTTAAAAATTATTTTAACTACATAAGAAAAGGCATTTTATGACACATTTTAAAATGACACAATGTGTTTGGTTTTACGACTGAATATATACTAAAATGCAGAATAAAATTGATATATTCAGTGGTCTTTTGCAAGGCTGGTACACCTTTCTCTTTTTGTATGGGATATGACATTGGGCATAACAAAGATGAACTTTAAAAATTTTAAATGTTACATATTTATTTTAAGGATATTAGAAAATACTGGTATTTCGTGTATAATAGGATATAAAATTTCCTTTCAGAATAAACATTTTTTTTTTTTTTGGCCACACGGTCTGTGGGTTCCCTGACCAGGGATTGAACCCCGGGCCACAGAAATGAAAGCACTGAATCCTAACTACTAGACCAACAGGGAACTCCCCTCAAAATAAACATTTTTAAAGAAAAATGTTTTAATAAATAATAGTGCATGTGGTACTTGGATATACAAACAAACAAAAAAGCCAGCAAAAAAGCCAGCATGAAGTGATGCACAAAATACCCAAACTTTGTGAAACACAGTGTTATGGCATCAAAAATGGATAAATATTTATATATTTATAATATTGTTTCTATAACATTCTTTTTGAATTCTTGAATTTTGCTCTTAAAAAAGTACAAGCTTTCAAAAAGTAAGTTTACGGTTTTGTTCATAAATAACTATATAAGAGAAATAGAAATATTTAGTTTGGGGCAACTCTTTATTTAGAAATAGTTTGGGGCAACTCTTTCAAGTATTTTGCAAATGACACAAAGTTAGTAGGAACAGTCTTTATTCCCAAAGTGTGAAAAGCCAAATTAGATACAATCATCAACATCATTTCCTCATTTAGCATTTTTTAAAGAATCGTTTGTTCTCTGAAAACATCCTGATATGACATAAATTAGAGTCTATGTATGCGACTAACAGGTGTGGTGAAAATCTCCTTGAGGCAATTTTGTAAAACTGAGACAGTTTTATGTCCCTCATACTGATTCTGTTTCAAACTTCTTGATTTTATGCTTCATGTCTTTAACCAGTTGCCAAGTGATAGGTTTAAGTCAGTGGTTTTCATGGGAGGGAAGGGGGAGAAATTTTGTCCTGCCCCCCGCCCCCAACTCCAGGGGACATTTGGCAACGTCTGGAGACAATTTTGGTTGTTGTAACCCTGTGGAGGAGGGTGCCACTGTCATCTAGGGGGTAGAGGCCAGGGATGCTGCTAAACGCCCTGTAATGCACAGGACAACTCGACAAGACAACTCGACAACAGCGACAAGAAAGAATTATTCGGCCCAATATGTCAATACTGCCCAGGTTGAGAAATCCTGGTACTATGTAAACAGTTCACATCTATGAAAGATAATAATGTAAAGCCATGAAGTGGTCAGAACTATCATGGAAACTGGCAGTATTTAGTGGAGTAATAAACTGAATGAGTTACCATCTTATGAGCAATCTCATATCCCCCAACCTCCCTGCATATTTACTCAGAGGCTCTCAGATATTTCACTTTAAGGAGGAGGGGATGGAATCTGTAAATTTCAGTTATTATGTATATTTACTGCTTTAAAAATAGAATGAAAACCGACACCATTACTGCCTTTACTAACGTGAAAACCTGTGGCTCTGCTGCTCTGAGGCATGAGTGCATAGGCCAAACAGGCTAGAATCTGTCTCTGGGGTTTTAAAAACTGAAGTTGGGAGAGAGAACTCTCCCCTACAAAGGAGAGAATGAGGAGAACCCACAAGAAGGAATGGATGTGAGAGACTGAGATAAAGGGCTTCTGAGAGTGTTCTGGTTACTGGGCCCATCCATCCCTGTGATCTGTTTACAGGAAAATGCTCATTTTTGCTTAAGCCAACTTGAATTAAGTTTCTGTCTCTTGCAACCAAGAGTCCTAACTTATAAACACACCACTGGATTAATATAAGCAATATTTCACGAATTAGCAGGAATGCAATAAAATATGAATTTTGAACTTGAGATTGGTTCTTTGATCACAAGGTTTAAGACAGAAATCCTAAACCACTCATTACACAAACTTAATACCTATCATGTACCTAATATTCTGTGCTAGGTGCTGGAAACATAAAACACATGAAAAATAGTCTCTTCTTGAAAAGAATTCTCAGGCTAGTTGGGGGAGATGGAAAAGTACCATATGAAAAGACTGCTATGATAAAAGCAAGCACATTTTATTATGGGAGCCCTCAGGAGGGACACTAACCCTAACAAGTCAAGGAGAACTTAGAGCTGGTGACCGCCTAAATTGAGTTTTGAAGGACATTAGATGGATAAAGCAGGGAGTAAGAAGGATGTTCTAGCTGGATAGAGAGTTGGTAGAGGCTGAGTGGAGAGGAATAGTAAGGTAAAATTAAGGCACTCCTAGTAGTGCATTATTGTGGAGTGTAGGGTACAAGGGGTCGACACTGGTGATGGGGATGGGAGAGGGCTGGGGATGGCCTGAAAGGAGGGAATGGAGGCTGGGGTTGTGTCTTGAAGATATTGATGAAAACTTGAGACTTTATCCCTAAAACTTTGGGAAGCCACTAATGGATTTTATGCAAGGGAGTGACATGATGCTTGGTGGAAATGTCACTCTGTAAATGAAGATAATAATAGGTACCTGGCAAGGTTGTTGTAAAGATTATAGATAATATATAAAGCTATGATTACAGTGCTTAGAGATGGTTAAGGCCAAAAAAGTCACCCTCTCTCTGTTCCAAATATTGTAAAAAACTCAGAGTGGAGCATTTAGTAGTAGGAGTGATTATGGTAAGTTTCTACCTGAGAGACTTGCTCTAGATGCCACCAACTTCGCATAAAGTGGAGTCTAGATTCTGGGTCAGTCTCAGGACTGCCTAGACCATTTAGGTTTCCTGCAAACCAGGACATTTCAGACTGAGATGGCGTTTTCAGCATCGTCCTGGAACTAGAAACATTGCAATAGCCGCTGTGAAATCTTTTCAATATCTGAGGATTGGGGAATAAAGTGGTCTATAAACCACCCATGAATTTAGTTTTATATTAGGTTTTTTAACTCCATAAATATTCTTGGACAAAAAACTAGTCCTAAAGAATGCTTCTTCTGGGTCACAAGGTGGCATAATAAGGAAGAAATACTTCATTTCAACATAAAATATCAAATTAATCTTTTCTATGTTAAAAGAGGACAGAGAGGGAGCAAGTGAGAAAATCTGGTTCACCTAAGGCGCCAGACTATTGCAAGATTTCTCTCTGGTGCTATAAACTCTGCTGGGTTATGCAGCAGAGTTCACTTTCTGACTAATTACAAGGGACCCCTCATGCTCCTTATGTAGGTTTGTGATTTAGAAACTTTAAAGGGATGAAATAAATTATTTGGAAAACATAATAATTTAAAAATGTAATCCATCAATTTAAAACTATAAAATTTATCTTACTATCAGAGAGTGTTAATTTTGTGTTAGAGGCAGAGTTTATCTTAAATTAGAGGAAAATGAAAAACATCTGAAAATATAGCTTTGATAGGATAGGTTTGGAAGCAGTATCTATTTGTTAGTTATAACTTTTTCTTGTGTATTTTTATCAGTCAGTTTTTAAGGCTTTAAATGAACCACTGAAACATATTCTTCATGATAATTCTAACTGTTAACATTTTTCCAGGTAACCAAAAACTTTTTAACAATTTAGAATATTTTTCTTTACACAAAAGTTGAATAAGCATATATGTGCATGTATTTGCATAGACAACTGTAAAAAGACTATATAAAATACTACTAATACTAGTTTTCTTGAGGTTGGGATTATCAGGTAGAGAGGGAGGGAGAAATTTAAACTTTTCATTGTGTACCCTTTGGTACAATCTGATGTTTCTCAGTTTACACAAGCATGTATTGTTTTAATAATTGAAAGAACTAAATAAAAGGAATATTTTTTCTAAAATATATATCATAATCTTCATAGCTAATAGCTATAATTTTTCTCCCCTTGAGGCCTATTTGCCAAATCACAGTATACCCACATATTAATAATATGTTCTATATACAACTATATTCAAAGTTATGTAAATGACCTTGAGATTGTAATGCAAGCTGTTAACTGCAAGGGCAGATGTGACTGAACCATAGTGCAATGCACACGTATAATAATCCAGAAAGTTCAAAAAGAAAAGAGGATTAACATATTTTGTATGTGCAAATTTAGACATGGAGTAATTTTATGTTCCTATACATTTTTCTGTTTATATATATTTAACATTTGATTATTAAAAAATCAAATTACGTCTCGTAGCACATTATGAAACCCTACTAGTAAAGCTTTTTTCATTTTCAAAAGGTAGCAGGTGTCCAGTGTAATTTATTTTTCCCAAGCAAACTATTTAGCTCAAAAAGTGAAGTCTGATTCTAGATATTAGCCTCAATGTGAGATGAAATCTCTTGAAAATTCCTGAAAGACTGCTCTTTTAAAAATATTCTTAATAGAGGCGTCCAATGTTTACTAATGTTGTAATTTATATATTCCATGTTGACAACAGCTCATTTTACCCTGTAAACTTGGGCAAGTTATTTAATCTCACTAAGCTTCAGTTTGCTCATCTTTAAAATGGGGATAATAATAGGACCCAGTTCATAAGGTTATCATAAGGATTAAATGTGATAATGCATGTAATATGCTTAATGTCATCTGTGGTAAATAGTAAGCACTCAATAAATATTAGCTATTATTTTGCTAACATTTTCACTATTTTTTAATCATTTTAGCATTTCCTAACATAAACTCTAGCTTTTGAAATATGCTCCTTTAAAACACTTAAAGCATATTCTTCCCAGTTTTTATGCTACTAGTTTAATTTTAGCTCCTAGAGCAAATAATCTCATCTTTCCTGCCATGTAATACAAATAAAACCAACTGTGAAATACATTTATTTCAATTCCTGCATTTAATATGTATCATCAATTAGCTAACATTTATTTAGCTCACTATTTCTAAATATCACTAAGAATAGCAAGACTAACAACAAATACATATTTGAAATGGTCATGCCTTAACATAAAATTCTGAAATTGTTGCATGTGGTCAGAAAAGGGTTTCAGCAATTAAATTTATAAAGGACTGGTTTTCCACAGAATGAAAATAAACTCACATTCTCATGCTCTGATGTACAACACTAGATTTAAATATAGTTAATTTAAAAAGTGCAATATTTAAGGAAAATAATTGGATTAATACATTAATAATAGCTTAGATAGATAAAACATACACTAAGAATGAAATTTGAGGATAGAACTTGTGAATTAGACTAAAATTAATTGAGTTGATTTCAATAAAAGGAGTTATTTTAATGGAAAATACATTTCTTAGAGTTTCTTTTAAACTCCTGCTTTTTATACTCTGAATCTATAATAAGAAGTCAGCTGTACAGTACCTTAATCAGGTTGTGTCCCACGGTGTAGACAGCTGCTAAATTTCCCTTCTCTCCAGGTGCATGGATACCTGTCCCATACCCATGCCAAGCGACCAGATACGGGTTGTGAATTGTAATCCAGTATTTGACTCGGTCCCCAAACGTCTGGAAGCAGTATGTGGCATAGTCATTGAAGATATCTATTATGGTTTCATTTTTCCACCCCCCATATTTTTCTTGCAGCGCCAAAGGCAAATCCCAATGGTATAAAGTAACTATAGGTTCAACGTTTCTAAGTACCAGAGCGTTGAGAAGAGTATTATAGTACTGGAGACCTTTTGCGTTAGCAGCTGATACTGTTCCATCGGGGAAAAGCCTTGGCCAGGAAATTGAAAATTGATAAAAAGAAACGCCTAAAAAATCCAGGGCTGATAAGTCTTTTTCCAGAAAAATGTAACTGTCACTGGAACTATTTGTGCCGTTGACATTTTTAAGGTGTGTATGGATGAAATGATCCCATATAGAGGGTCCTTTTCCGTCTGTCTTCCAATTCCCTTCCACTTGAAATGCTCCAGTCCCAACGCCCCAGAAAAAGTTTTTAGGAAAAGTGTCATAGAGAAACAGCTGGCTTTCATTTACCGGACTAAAATTAGGATTTTTAGACCATATAGCTCTTCCGTCTCCAGAGAATCCAGTAACAGCTTGAAGGAGAATAAATGCTGACAGGATGACAGATCTTTGCAGTCCCCCGCTGGACATTGTTTTCCTATAGTGTATGTTTCTTTCATCGGTGCTGAAGAAAATCCATTCATTCCCTGGAGATCATGCCGCACAGCCTGGCTTCATTTGCCACTAGCTGCTCGACTGTCTTATCAACGCTTCAGTAAAAAAGCTTGTGATTGTAAAGCTCTGTCAATGATTAGCTTGAACTGTGAGACTTAGGATGGGTCATGGAGAGCAACGTAATTTGAGGGAGGGGGCTCTATTACACTCACCAACACGTCACCTTCTCTCTTATTATTGGAAAAATTAGATGGAAATGCATGTGACAATAGTTCCAATGTGTTAACAAACACACATCAACAGTGAATAAAATGCCATAGTTTCTTTGTAGCCTTTCATATGGATCCAAATCTTTTCTGACTGTTTTGGACATTATTGAGCAAAATGTATACCTTTTCTATTTTTATAGTTTTTGAGTGGTAATTTTATTTTTCACATTTCAGGAAAAACAATCTTATGGACAAATAAATAGCATTCCTATATGCCAAAAATAAAGAATTAAAAAACATAAGATATTACACTTCCACGAAAATTACAACACATCTAAGAATAATCTTATTAAATGCTACCTATTTTAAGAAAACTATAAAAGCATCTTTATAAATTAAAAAAAAAAGATGAATGAAGAAATATATAACATTGAAACACTGGATAAGTGTTTGGGTGGAAACATTGAGTCATTTCCAATTTAATTTATACATTTAATGCACTTTTAACCAAAGTCCTCTAATCCCAAATTTTAGGTCAACAAAATTATTGTGGAAGTTCACTTAAAGAATAAATAGGCAATCATTAAAAAAAAACTGAAAAAGAAAATAGTGAAGCTCTTTACTACCTTCAGATATAAAAACAATTTAAAGAGCATTGTCTGGGGCTTCCCTGGTGGCGCAGTGGTTGAGAATCCGCCTGCCGATGCAGGAGACACGGGTTCGTGCCCCGGTCCGGGAAGATCACACATGCCGCGGAGCGGCTGGGCCCGTGAGCCATGGCCGCTAGGCCTGCGCGTCCGGAGCCTGTGCTCCGCAACGGGAGAGGCCACAACAGTGAGAGGCCCGCATACCGCAAAAAAAAAAAAAATAAATAAATAAAGAGCATTGTCTGCAAAAAGAATAAATAAAAAGAAATATTACAGAAGCTATAGCCTCCAAATAACCTTGAAAAAAGTTAAAGTTTTAAATATTTGAAGCATCACATACTAATAAGAGGAAGAGTGGTTAATAGTTTGGCCCCTGGAATTAGACTGCCAGTCATACAGCTGTGTGACTGGGGACAAGTTCTTTCACTTTTCTGCCCCTCAGTTTCCTCTCATGTAAGATAAGGCATAATAATAGTATCAACTGCCTGAAGTATTGTGAGGATTAAATGAGTTAATACATGTGAAGCACTTTGAGCAGATACTGACACATACATAGTAAGTGCTCGGTGAACATTACTTATTTTTATGTGAAAGGTAAGGATTATTCAGGAAGTGACGCTAGGATTTAGCATAAGAGACACTAAGTTCTGGCTCCTGCCTACATTTTTAGCTTCATTTCTCATCCGTTAACCACAAGTAACCCCCTTCTCTGCAGCCATAACAAATAACTTCTAAATAGCTGTGCACACGTTAATCAGCCCCATCCCTGTGCCTTGGTACATGTGCTCTCTGCTCTCTGCATAGGATGTGTTCTCCGCCCTTCAACCAGCTCATGTCTACCTGTTTTTCAAAACTTCAGTACCTCCTCTGGAAAGCCTTTTTGACTCCCCAGTTTGATTTTATTTATTTTTAAATTTAGATTTGAAAAAGTTTTTAGTTTATCAATCCGCTTGTGAAAAATCTTCACAATCGCTGCAGATAAAGTCACTGCAGAATATACTCCACCTGTGTCCAATCTCCAGCTCACGTTATGCCAGCGTTAACGTTGGCCTTACAGTCCCCTGACCTTTCTTCATTCTGTTCTTGCATTCCTTGTGCTGCTTGCTTGAGGTATGCTTCTTCTCACACAGGCCACGTCTTGCAAGTCTATGTCTGGGTTCATTTTTTGGGGTGTAATCTAAGGAACTGTAAATCAGCTGTCTTGTTACCACCAAAATAGGTTCTGAATCCAAATACAGAGATGACATCTGGTGTGGTCTTGTACATTTTAGCTAGTTTTTCTCGAATTTCTGTCTTAGGTACTGTTGTGTTCCCAGGAAGAAGGATGTCAGTGACCAGTTGTTTCTGCTGAAGTAGTCATTTGGTTATGAACTTCCTGGTCCAGATAGTTACAGTGTCATTCATGATGGCAGTTGATCCTCAGGCAGCCAGGGAGTGAAAAAAGCCAGTTTGATATGATTTAGATGGATATTCTCTGTGTCCCCATGGCAACCCATGCTTTTGCTGTTTTGACACTTAACATACAATACATTTATTTGTATCCTCTGTTTGACTGTCATCTCTCTCTCTTTTAAAAATAAAGACCGTTACTGTTTGGTTCCCTGTTGAATAACTGGGGCCTAAAGTATATGCTGAATGAAGGAATGTACCTATGGTATACTATGTATACCTCTATCACTGTATTTATCACATAATCCAGGAATTGTTTGTCTCCCTTACTAGACTGTAAGAATATATCTCTTATCTAAATTTTTATCATTGCTTATCAGAGTAAATGCTTAATCACTGTCTGTTAAGTGAATGGAATTGATGCAGTTAATTCCCTATTTTAAAATAAAAATCTTCCAGGTTTGGGACTTCCCTGGTGGTCCAGTGGCTTAGACTCCATGCATCCACTACAGGGGGTGCAGATTTGATCCCTGGTCGGGGGACTAAGATCTTGCATGCTGTGTGGCGTGCCAAAAAAAACCACTTCTAGGTTTATTGAGATTTAATTGATGTATGAAATCATTTTAGTTTAAGGTATACAACATAATGATTTGATATATATGTATGTATTATGAAATGATTATTAAAAATAAAATTTAATGTAATAATTTGCACCCTCACAAATATATTTATTTCAAAAATATATAGCCACAGACATTTAAGATGGTAAATTTTATGTAATGTGTATTTTACCACAATTTAAAAAAAGTATATATATAGGGAATTCCTTGGCAGTCCGGTGGTTAGGACTCTGTACTTTCACTGCTGAGGGCCCAGGTTCAATCCCTGGATGGGGAAATAAGATCCCACAAGCCACGTGGCACAGCCAAAAAAAAAAAAAAAAATATATATATATATATATAGAGAGAGAGAGAGAGACAGAGAGAGACAGAGAGAGAAAGAGAGAGCCACAGAACTCTAGAAGAAAACAGAAATAAATATGAAATTATATAAATATATATTTTGTATGATCTTATGTATATATGATCACATATAATTTATAATTAAAATATTTGAAAAAATAAAAATTGGAAGACTAATAACAAACTTGAAAAATGAGCAGATATAGAAAGAAAATGGCTAACTTTTTGTTATATAAGTATTTCATTTCAAACCAATAAGAAAAATACTCTAAATCAAATAAATGGACAAACAACATGAGTGAAAAATATACAAAGAGGACTGTGTAGCTAACGAAATAAATTTAAATGACCAGTAACTAAAAACACATACAAAAATAACTATATAATATTTTCTTTTATACAATTAGCAAAACTAAATATAAGTAATGAAAATCAGTGTTGATGAGCTTGTAGGACATTGCTGATTAGAAAATAAATTTGTACAATACTCATGGAAAACAATTTTTCAATATAACATGAACCTTAGATTTTTGTCTTTTTTTTTTGTGTGTGTGGTATGCGGGCCTCTCACTGTTGTGGCCTCTCCTGTTGAGAAGCACAGGCTCCGGATGCGCAGGCTCAGTGGCCATGGCTCACGGGCCTAGCCGCTCCATGGCATGTGGAATCTTCCCGGACCGGGGCACGAACCTCTGTCCCCTGCACTGGCAGGCGGACTCTCAACCACTGTGCCACCAGGGAAGCCCTGTCATATCTTTTAATCTAATAACTACAGAAAAATATCACAAGTTATTACAAATATATAAAATGCTATATGTGCAAATATTTTTATAGCATCATTATTTATAACAGGAGGAAATTAAAAATAATGTAAGGATTCATTCATAAGAGAATAATTACCTAAAGCATGAAATATTTATTTGGTGAAATGTTGTAGAGTCATTAACATTTTCAAAGAATATATAGTAACATTAAAATGTTGAAGATAAAAAACTAACTGAAAAAATCCAGACAATAAATTGAATAATAGTATGATTATAATGATGTAATAAAAGCTATAACCAATACATAGAATTATAAGAAAATACCCACATTTTACCATATTGTGTTTGGATGGTGAAAAATAGGTTATAATTATTTCCTTTATTTTATATATTAAAAATTTTTACTTTTAATAACAAAAATGAACATAAAAAAGTCAATATTAGGTATAAAATTTTATTGATGAGAAATTAGATAGTTTCCTGCTAAGATTAGGAACAAGGCAAGGATTTCTACTCTCACCACTTCTGTTCAACATCACACCAGAAGTCCTAGTTAATGTAATAAGACAAGAAAAGGAAATAAAAATTATTATTTTTATAGATCAGGAAGCAAGAAATAAGACTGTCTTTGTAGATGATTATCATTGTCAGTGTAGGAAATCCCAAAGAGTTAACCAAAAAAAAAAAAAAATTCTGGAACTAGTGAGCAACTATATCAAAGTTATAAAGTACAGTTTAATATACAAAAATCAATTGTTTTCTTATTTACCAGCAGTGGACAATTGGAATTTGAAATTAAAAAGATAATACCATTTACATTAGCACCCAATAAAGTTAAATACTTAGGTATAAATCTAACAAAATATGTGCAAGATCTATATGAGGAAAATTACAAAACTCTGATGAAAGAAATCAGAAAGATCTAAATAAATGGAGAGAGATTCCATGTACATGGATAGGAAAATTAAATATTATCAAGATGTGAGTTCTCTGTAACTTGATCTATAGATTCAATGCAATCCCTAAAAATCCCAGCCAGTTATTTTTATGGATATTGACAAATTGATCCTAAAGTTTATATAGAAAGGCAAAAGACCCAGAATCGCCAACATAATATTGAAGGACAATTCAAGGACTGATGATACTTGACTTTACGACTTTCTCTAGGGACTTCCCTGGTGGTCCAGTGAGTAAGACTCTGCGCTGCCAATGCAGGGGGCCTGAATTTGATCCCTGGTCAGAGAACTAGTTCCCACATGCCTGCCACAACTGAGAGTTTGCATGCCACAGCTAAAGGTCCCACATGCCCCAATGAGGATCCTGTGTGCCACAACTAAGACCTGGCACAGCCAAAATAAATAAATAAATATTTTAAAAAGACTTTCTCTTAAGCTACAGCAATCAAGACAGTGTGGTATTAGCAAAAGACACACAGAGAAATGGTACAAAATAGAGAGCCCAGAAATACACCCCCATAAATATGGTCAGTTGATCTTTGACAGAGGAGCAAAAGCAATTCAATGGAGTAAGGATAGCCTTTTCAACAAATATGCTGGAATAACTGGACACCCACTTGCAAAAAAATGAATCTAGTTAAAGACCTTACACACTTCACAAAAATTAACTCAAAGTGAATCACAGACCTAAATATAAAGTGAAAAACTGTAGAACTTCTAGAAGATAACATAGAAGAAAATCTAGGAGACCTTGGGTTTGACAATGACTTGTTAGATATAACACCAAAAACATGACCCAACAAAGAAAAAAATTGACAAGTTAAATTTCATTTAAAACAAAACAAAACAAAACAAACAAAAACCCAAAAAGCCAAAAGCTTCTGCTCTGCAAAAGACATTATTAAGAGGATGAAAAGATTATCCACACATTAGGAGAAAATCTGTGCAAAACAGATAAACATCATTAAAGCACTAGTATCCAAAATGTACAAAGAATGCTAAAACTCTACAAAAACAATAATAAAAAATCCAATTAAAAGGATGCAAAAAAATCTGAACAAACATCTCAGCAAAGAAAATACACAGATGGCAAATAAGTATATGAAAAAAGATACTCCACATTATATGTCATTAGGGAATTGCAAATTAAAACAATGAGATACTGGTACATACCTATTAGAATGGTCAAAATCCAAAACACTGAAAACACCAAATGCTGGCAAGGTTGTGGAGCAACAGAAACTATTATTTATTGTTGGTGGGAATGCAAAAACTTATGGACCATTTGGAAGGCAACTTGGAAATTTTTTACAAAACTACTTATAAGTTTCTTACAAAACATACTCTTATCACACTATCCAGCAATCATACTCCTTGGTATTTCCCCAAATGAACTGAAAATTTATGTCCACACAAAAACCTGCACATGAATGTGTGTAGAAGCTTTATTCATAATTGCCAAAACTTGGAAGCAACCAACATGTCACTTAATAGGTGAGTGGATAAACAAAGCTGTGTCATATCCATATAATGGAATATTATTCAGTGATAAGAAGAAATGAGGTATTAAGCTAGGAAAAGACATGGAGGAGCCTTAAATGTACATTACTAAGTGAAAGAAACCAATCTGAAAAAGCTACATATTGTATGATTCGAACTATAATATATGTTAAGCTGTAAAAAGATCAGTGGTCCCCAAGTACTGGGGAGAGGAAGGGATGAATAGGTGGATCACAGGGGATTTTTAGGGCAGTGAAAGGAATATTTTCTAGGGTACTGTAATGTTGGACCCATTAATCAAAACCCTTAGAATGTACAACAAAAAGAGTGAACGCTGGGACTTCCCTGGTGGCACAATGGTTAAGAATCCACCTGCCAATACAGGGGACATGGGTTCGAGCCCTGGTTCAGGAAGATCCCTCACGCCACAGAGCAACTAAGCCCATGTGCCACAACTACTGAGCCTGCGCTCTAGAGTCTGTGAGCCACAACTACTGAGCCTGCATGCCACAACTAAGCCCATGTGCCTAGAGCCCATGCTCCACAACAAGAGAAGCCACCACAATGAGAAGACCGTGCACTACAATGAAGAGTAACCACCGCTCAACACTAGAGATAACCCGCGTGCAGCAACAAAGACCCAACGCAACCAAAATAAATTAATTAATAAATTAATTTTTAGAAAAGAGTGAACCCTAATGTAAACTATGAACTTTAATTAGTAATATATCAATATTGGCTTACCAATTATAACAAATATACCACACTAATGCAAGATGTTAAAAATAAGGGAAATGTGGGGAGAGGGAGTGATGGAGTGTATGGAAGCTATATAAAAGCTCAATAAAGCTCAATAAAAGTCTTTTAATTTAAAAAAGTTAATTTACAAAGGCTAAGTTTTGAAATATGTACTGAGTATTTTTTAAAATTTATTTTTATTTAACTATAGTTGATTTACAATATTGTGTTAGTTTCAGGTGTACAGCTTCAAATTCTTTTCCATTATAGATTGTTACAAGATATTGAATATAGTTTCCTGTGCTGAAAAGTAAATCTTTGTTGTTTATCTATTTTATATATAGTGATATGTATCTGTTAATCCCTTACTCCTAATTTATCCCACCTCTTCCCCTTTCCCTTTGGTAACCATAGATTTGTTTTCTATGTCTGTGAGTCTGTTTCTACTTTGTAAATAAGTTCATGTGTCATATTTTAGACTCCACAAATAGGTGATATCATATGGTATTTGTCTTTTTCTTTCTGACTTACTTTACTTAGCATGATAATCTCTAGGTCCATCTATGTTTCTGCAAATGGTAGGGTTTCATTCCTTTTCTTATGGCTGAGTAATATTCCATTATATATGTACTATAGTATATATTACTATATATATTATACATACTATATACATAGTATGTAATATATACATTATATATATAATGGAATATATATATCACATCTTCTTTATTCATTCATCTGTTGATGGGGCACTTAGGTTGCTTCAATGTCTTGGCTTTTTTTCTTTTTTTTTTTTTTAAAGAATTAAAGAGAGGGTGCTGGCCATGGCTGCAGCGTCCCTTGTATCCGCTTTGGCCACCCTGCTGCTTTGGCCTGGTGCAGAGCTGTTGCCTCCACCATCGTCCCTTCCACCTCACGGCACTCTGAAATGAAGGCGTTGTCATTTCTGGGAAGGAAACTTGCCAAGCAGATCAAGCAGGAAGTGCAGCAGGAGGTGGAAGTGAGGGTGGCGTCAAGGCAACAAAAGACCGCACCTGAGCGTGGTTCTGGTTGGCAAGAATACCGCAAGTCCCTCCTGTGTCCTCCACAAAACCAGAGCAGCTGCCGATGTGCCAATCAACCGTGAGACAACTGTGAAACCAGCTTCAATTTCGGAGGAAGAACTGTTGAATTTAATCAATAAACGAAATAATGATGATAACGTAGATGGCTCCTCGTTCAGCTGCCTCTTCCAGAGCACATTGATGAGAGAAAGATCTGCAATGCTGTTTCTCCAGACAAAGATGGTGATGGCTTTAATGTAGTTAACATAGGGCAAATGTGTTTGGACCAGAATTCCATGTTACCAGCTACTCCATGGGGTGTGTAGGAAATAATTAAGCAAATTGGCATTCCAACCCTAGGGAAGAATGTGGGTGTGGGTGTGGTTGGAAGGTCAAAATATGTTGGAGTGAGGGCTTCCCTGGTGGCGCAGTGGTTGAGAGTCCACCTGCCGATGCAGGGGACACGGGTTCACGCCCCGGTCCGGGAAGATCCCACATGCCTCCGAACGGCTGGGCCCGTGAGCCGTGGCCGCTGAGCCTGAGCTTCCGGAGCCTGTGCTCCGCAACGCGAGAGGCCACAACGGTGAGAGGCCCGCGTACCGCCAAAAAAAAAAAAAAAAAAAATGTTGGAGTGCCCATTGCAGTGTTACTACACACCGATGGCATGCACGAACATCCTGGAGGGGATGTCGCTGTCACAATTTCTCATCCATACACTCCCAAGGAACAGCTGAAGAAACATACAGCTCTTGCAGATATTGTGGTCTCCGTTGGAGGCATTCCAAATCTGATCACAGCCAATATGATTAAGGAAGGAGCAGCTGTCATTGATGTGGGAATAAATAGAATTCGAGATCCCATAACTGCTAAACCCAAGTTGGTTGGAGATGCGGATTTTTATGTGTGTGTGTGTGTGGTACGTGGGCCTCTCACGTTGTGGCCTCTCCCGTTGCGGAGCACAGGCTCCGGACGCGCAGGCTCAGCGGCCACGGCTCACAGGCCCAGCCGCTCTGCGGCATGTGGGATCTTCCCGGACCGGGGCATGAACCCGTGTCCCCTAGCATCGGCAGGCGGACTCTCAACCCCTGCACCACCAGGGAAGCCCGGAGATGTGGATTTTGAAGGAGTTGGGAAGAAAGCTGGTTACATCACCCCAGTCCCTGGTGGGTGTTGGTCCCATGACAGTGGCAATGCTAATGAAGAATACCATTACTGCTGCAAAAAAAGTGCTGAGGCTTGAAGAGCGGGAAGTGCTGAAGTCTAAGGAGCTTGGAGTAGCAAGTAATTAACTATTGTGTCTTCTGTGTCACGCACAGCACTCCAAGCTAGTTCACGAGGAAAACCAGGCCGATAGAAATGCAATATTTATTCTACTTAAATGGTTTAAAACAGTGCTTTGTATTTATTTGTAAGCTTAAATGGGCAGGTGTTTGCACACATAGCTCTGCAGTTACCCACCAGGGAGCACACCACTATCGTGCGGGGTCATGCGATCCAGCCAAGAGAAGCCATTAACCTACTGATTAACAGGCGGACACTGTCACACTGAGAATGGCTGCCTAACTTTGTCAAGCCACTTCAGTTAAAATTTGTCTTTTTTAGGAGGGCAGCTATGCTCACCACTGTACCACCAATGCTGCACAAATTTGTCTTTTCTACGATTGCATTTCCCAAGTGCTATTCCAATAATGAGTTGATGCTCACTTTAGGTTCCAAACCTTTTGAGTCAACTGGTCAAGCCAAAGGAAAAATGTTGCAAGAGAAAATTAGGGAAAAGGTAAAAAGAAAGAAATGATGGTAATTGAGTAGAAAAAAAATTACCCTAATTTAATATATGTATTGATTGATAGCCAGAAGAAAAACTACATGTTAATAGTCTCCTAAGCTGTCATTTTGTAGCTTAGTCATTGGGAAAATGTTTGGAGTTGTTTCATTTGCTATTAGCCCTCGTTTTATGTTCATTACCGTTCCTGAGTTCTCCCCATTTTAGTTTTCTAGGATTGATAGTCTTATTTAATAAATTATTCATGTGTGTTGTCATAATTGACTTTCCTACATCCTTCAACTTCATTGTCAAATTTTTATACTGGTAGGGGTGTCTGTATGGTTTCTTTAGTGTATCTTGAAACCTGTATTTGAACAACATAACTTGGCTTGATGGTCATTAGGGCAGCTTGTATAAGTATGCAACTTACTTTTCCATCAAATAACTGTCAACAGCTACCAGCTTTTCTCTGATGCACCTGTTGGCTTTCCTCGATTGATTTCTGAGAACTTGAGTTAATACTGAATTTAATCAGACTTTCTGATTAAAGGACTTTTTTGCTTCATTTTGTTTTTTTAAATAAAACACTGACTGGTATAGAATGAAAAAAAAAGAAGGAAAGAAAAAACACATATGAAGAAATTTTATGATGACAATGACTTAATACTGAGATTAAAAATTTCTAAATATTTATGAAAACAGACTATGAATTCATGAAGTATTTATCATGACTTAGTGAATCAGGATAGGGCATCATCTTTCCTAAACAATTATCAAACATTTATTCAATATTTTACTCATAAAATGACCCATCTTAGGTCCTAGGAGAACTATATATATGTCCCTGCCCTCAAAGAGTATACAGTTTAGTCAAGGAAAAAGCATAATAAAAACCATAAAATGTCTAAGAATATAAATAGCATCTGCCAAGTACCAGGTAAGTGGGACAGATATAAACACTTTAGGAATTCTACATTCAAAACATCACTTTAGGGCTTCCCTGGTGGCGCAGTGGTTGAGAGTCCGCCTGCCGATGCAGGGGACGTGGGTTCGTGCCCCGGTCCGGGAAGATCTCACATGCCGCAGAACGGCTGGGCCCGTGAGCCATGGCCACTGGGCCTGCGCGTCCGGAGCCTGTGGTCCACAACGGGAGAGGCCACAACAGTGGGAGGCCCGCATACAGCAAACAAAAAAAACCCCCAAAAAACACATCACTTCACAATGCTTTGTACAAATGACAGAATTTTACAGCTGGAAGGGTCTTTAGAGGTCATCTAGGTCAGCCCTTTATTTTATAGATGAGCGTTTTGAGACCAAGATATTAGAGGCCAGAATTCATCATTTAATCATTCATCTGTTCATTCAACAAATCTTTGTTGACTATTTCCTGTGGATCAAGCACTTTGCTGGGGGCTGGAATTTAAAACTGAAGATGTCACAGTATTCATAAATCTTATAGATTTGTGGCCACCTGTAGAGGAAAGGCTGGCTGGACACTCTATTCTTTACTCTATATTCAATGCTGTGGAAGGGAGAGCACACATTTTGGTGTTTAGCTAGCATCCTCTGCCACAGGAGAGTGCCCTGATCAGATCTGCACTCTAGGAGAATCACTCTGGCAGGGAGTGGGTAATCCTGGGGGCAGGGAGATTGTTTAAGAGGCTCTTCTGTTAATCTGAGTGAAAAATGATTTGGCTTGAACAAAGGTAGTAGTAGTGTAGGTGGCGAGAAAGAGACAAGTTCACGAACTAGTTAGAAGGGCTTCCCTGGTGGCGCAGTGGTTAAGAATCTGCCTGCCAATGCAGGGGAAACGGGTTCGAACCCTGGTCCGTGAAGATCCCACATGCCATGGAGCGACTGGACCCGTGAGCCACAAATACTGAGCCTGCGCTCTAGAGCCTGTGAGCCACAACTACTATGCCCGAGTGCCACAACTACTGAAGCCCACGAGCCTGGAGCCCATGCTTCGCAACAGGAGAGGCCACCTCAATGAGAAGCCTGAGCACTGAAGAGTAGCCCCTGCTCGCCGCAACTAGAGAAAGCCCGCGAGCAGCCACGAAAACCCAACGCAGCCGAAGATAATATCAACAGGCCTCAATAATCAATTGGATGTTGAGACTGAGTTTAGGAGAAGAAGGAGCCAATGATGACCCAGAGTTCTGATTTGGGCAACTGGGTAAAACAGAATACAGAAGACTTCGGAAAGAAGATGGTGTTTTAAACATTTTGAGTTTGAGGTATGAGATATCTGATGACCAGGTAGTATTTGAGACTGAAGTTTGAGGAAATATTTTTTCTGAAGGTATAGATGTGCGCATTATCAGTATATAGACAATAGTTGAAGCTTTAGAAATAAATGGAGATGCATCACACAAGAAGAAGTGAAAAAGTAGTTTTTCTCAAGTCTTTAAAAACATTTTTATTGTGGTAAAATCTACGTAACATGACATTTACCATTTTAACCATTTTTAAATGTACAGTTCAGTGGCCTTAAGTGCGTTCATATTGTTGTGCCACCATCACCATCATCCATCTCCAGAATTCGGTCATCTTCCCAAACTGAAACTGTGTACACATTCAACAATAACCCCCCAATTTCCCCTCCCCTGAGCCTCCAGCAATCAACAATCTACTTTCTGCATCTATATGAATTTGGCTTCTCCAGGTATCTCACATAAATAGAATCACACAATACCTGTCCTTTTGTGTGTGTCTTATTTCACTTAGCATTATGTTTTCATAATGGTTCATCCATTTGTAACATGTGTCAGAATTTAATTCTCTTCTAAGGCTGAACAGTATTCAATTGTGTGGCTATACCACATATTGTTTATCCATTCATCCATTGATGAACATTTGGGTTGTTTCTAGCTTTTGCTTATTGTGAATAACGCTGCTATGAATATGAGTATATAAATACCAGTTAGAGTCCCCGCTTTCAATTCTTTGGAATGTATACCCAGAAGTGGAACTGCTGGATCATATGGAAATTCTATGTTTAATTTTTTGAGGAATTTCTGTACTGTTTTCCACATTCTCAATTTTTGCTATGCATCAGAATCACCTCTTGAGTTTTAAAAAATACATACGCTCAATCTCCACCCCGGAGACTGATTCAGAAGATCTGAATAGATACCTGACTTCCGTTTCTTTTTAGAATTCAAATTCCTTAAAATACTAGAAACAAATTATTAAGAGGTGATTTTAAAAGAGTAAAAATAAAAGAATATGGAGCAAAAAGCTAAAGTCCCCCTGTTAACATTTGGAGTCTATCTTTACACACACACACACACACACACACACACACACACACACACACACACACATACACACACACTTTTTGTACTTTTAAAAACCATAAATATGAACACACACCATACACGGTATACTACAACATGCTCTATTTTCTTTTTCTTTTTTCTTAAAATAAATTTATTTATTTTATTTTATTTATTTTTGGCTGAGTTGTGTCTTCGTTACTGTGTGTGTGCTTTCTCTAGTTGCAGAGAGCGGGGTCTACCCCTTGCTGTGGTGCGCGGGCTTCCCACTGTGGTGGCCTCTCCCGCTGCGGCGCACGGGCTCTAAGCGTGCAGCCTTCATCAGTTGTGGCTTGCGGGCTCTAGAGCGCAGGCTCAGTAGTTGTGGCGCATGGGCTTAGTTGCTCCGCGACATGTGGGATCTTCCCAGGCCAGTGCTCGAACCCTGTCCTCTTCATTGGCAGGTGGATTCTCAACCACTGCGCCACCAGGGAAGCCGTCTGTTTTCTTAATAATTTATTATGAAGCTCTTTCTATGTCAGTACACATGAATCTAGCTCAATGGTTTTCAACAGATGCATAATATTCCATGGCATGTATGCACCTATATATTTTATTTATTTAACTGTTTACAAACTGGTAAACATTTAAGTTTTCCCATTTTTTCTATTACAAACAATTCTGCAGTTAATAACCTTGAATCCATAACTTTGCATATGTGGGAGATACAAGAGATTGATAAAACTGGAATTGTTGGGTTAAAGAGTATGTACATTTTCTATGTTCAGGGATATTTCCCAACTGCCTTCAGAAAGGCAGTAGATACTTTCAAGCTCCTACCATTAGTGCATGAGGGCCATTTTCCCTATTTTCCTCAGTATTGGGTATTATCAATAGCTCTCTTTTTTGTCAATATGGTAAGAAAATGTCATTTCATTTTTGTATTCATTTGGGTTTCTCTGATTACTAATATTTTCATATTTTTATTGGTCCTTTGAATTTCTTATTCTGTGTTACCTTTTCATCTCCTTTGTTTACTTTCTTATTTTTTCTTTTTCTAAAGAATTAGAGGAGGAAGCTCATTATATATAAAGTATTAAATCCCTTGTCTGATGTATATGTTGCAAATATTTTCTCCCAATGATCTAAGTCTTTTTAAAAACAGCTTTATTGAGATATAAAAAAAATCCCCATACCATACAATTCATCCACTAAAAATATACAATTCTACAATTTTTAGTATATTCAGAGTTGTGCAACCATTACCACAATCGATTTCAGAATATTACTGAACTTTGCTTTAAAATATTTACATGTGCAAAAGGCTTTCACTTTGTACAATCAAATTATTCATTTCCTTTTGGCTTTCTGGACTAGGAAAGCAGTCCCCACTCCAAAATTGTAAAGGTATTCTCCTATATATTGTTTTTAGTCCTTTTATAGTTTTGATTTTCATGTGTGATCTTCTTAAAATTAATTTTTATTTTTATTAAGGTATTTACTCCCCCGTCCCCTCCCCCAGTTTCAACTCTGTAGCTGTTTGTCTAGAATTTGTACATCACCACATTTGTATTTTGCATAATACTCAGGTACTGCTATCATTCAATTCATTAATTTTAGACTATCTATTGATGTCCTTTCATGGTAGATAAAGATTTAGGTTTCTGGTATCACCATTTTCTGTTGGTTAAAAAAATTACCTTTTTGTTAAATTGATATCTAGAGTTTACATTATTTTTTACATAAATATTATTCATTGCTGAGTACTGTAGTATACTATGATTATGTTCTCTCTTTTTCTTTTTGTTTTTCTTATAGGTTAATAATTGCCTTGCTTTTCATTTGCTTAGTTGTCTGTACCTATTGCCAAGTTCCCACACCTGCCAATAGCTCTTAGTACAAGGTCAATCTCTTCTATTATTAGTTTCAATCTTTTTTCTTGGAGTTACTCCTCCTGCAGACCTTTGTTCCCCTCTGTCTACTGATGCTCTGGGCCTGCTCCATTCTGCCTATTTGTCATTTTGGGACTTCCCTTTGCTGACAACTTAGGAATTCCTTTACCTTTTCCTAGTTTGGATTCCATTACATGAATCTCATTCTTTCATTTTTCCTGGTTTGTTCCCTCCTTGTCATGGAGTAAATGTCCCAGTAGCTTTGTCCAGAGGGCACAGTGATGACAGCCCTTGCTACGCTTGTCTCCTAAGTGACACTGCTGCAGTCCGGACCACTTGCCCTCTCTCTGCACCTGGGGCACACCTGGGGATTCCCCTCTCTTTTCTTTTTCTGTGCTACATTGCCTTTTTCTTTGCCCCCTCTTTTTTTTTTTTTTTTTTTTTTTTTTTTGCGGTACGCGGGCCTCTCACTGTTGTGGCCTCTCTCGCTGCGGAGCACAGGCTCCGGACGCGCAGGCTCAGCGGCCCAGCCGCTCCGCGGCACGTGGGATCTTCCCGGACCGGGGCACGAACCAGTGTTCCCTGCATCGGCAGGCGGACTCTCAACCACTGCGCCACCAGGGAAGCCCACCCCCTCATTTTGACGGAGCACATTTTCTAGTAGTTTCCTGAAAAAAAAAGATACAGAGGGAATACATTTTGGAGGGCGGGAGAGGGGATTACATGTCTTTCCACCCCCCACATTTGTTTGGTTGTTTGGCTGGTTTTAGACTTCTAGGTTGGGGATCATTTTCACGTAAACTTTCGAAAGGAGGCAGAGGTGATGCTTCCTGTGGTCGTAGAAGCTGATGGGCCATTTCTAGTACCACTAGTAGTTGAAGCAGCCAGCTCCACGTTCCCGGGACTGACTCCAAATTCCTAAGAGTGGGAGGCCTTGGCAGTGGCAGTGGTCGTGAAAGCAGCAAGAGTAGTTGTAGTTTCCAAGTGTGACCTTAAAGCCAAAAGTCTAGTGATGAAGCCAAAAGTCTAGCCATGGTCTCTGGCTTCATTTCTTAAACCCCTGCCTCTCCAACATATTAAGTACTAAATTCCCGTAAAAAACCAAAACAATACTCTTTTCTGAATGAAATATCCAGAGTGATTTCTGCTTCCTACACTGTTGGTCAATAGATGAAATGTTCCTCTCTGTGATTATGTCTGTAAATACTCCATACATAGCTGTTCTGTATTCTGAATTGCTAGTCATCGGGAACCTAAATCTGTTTTTTGTTGTTTTTTGCTGACTCTCACTCATGGTGCTGGTGTTTGGTCATCTTTGATTGTGAGTAGAGGCTTTGCTGTGGTGAGGGGGTGAACTATTCAGATAGTTGAGGGAAGAGCACTCTACAGAGAGTGAGTAGAGAGTGAAAAGTCCTTGAAGCAGAAGCATGTCTGGCACCTTCAAGAAATAAGGAAGAGGTCAGTGTGGCTGAGGTGGAATGACCGAGAGTAGTAGGCAGTATGTATAGAGAGGTAATAGGGCCAGATGGTGCAGGGGAACAGGGAGGAATTTGTCTTATACTCTTAATGAGAAGAAGAGCACTAGAGAGTTTTCAGCAGAGAGTGACACAATCTAACTCACACTTGAAAAGAATCAGTGTGGATGCTGGGTTCAGAGTGTAATGTGAGGGGAAGAAAAGCTGAATCAGGGCAACCAGTCAAGAGATGATAACCAGGAGAGAGCTGATGGTGGCTTGGGCCTGCATGGTACTGGTAGACGTAGTGAGATTCGTTAGGTTCTGGTTATGTTTTGAAGGTAGTACCAACAGAATTTGCTGATGGCTTGGATATGAGTGTGTGTGTGTGTGTGTGTGTGTGTGTGTGTGTGTGTGTGTGTGAGAGAGAGAGAGAGAGAGAGAGAGAGACAGAGAGAGAGACAGAGACAGACAGAGACAGACAGAGAGAGACAGACAGACAGAGAGACAGAGAGACAAAGTAGGATTGCTTCAAAAAGTTTTGACCTGAGCAAATGGTAGGATGCTATCAGTTGAGATGCAGGTTTGTGAGGGAAGATTAGGGGTTTAGTTTTGGACAGAGTAACTTTGATATGTCTATTAGACAGCCAAGTGGAGATGTAAAGTTGGAAAATGGATATATAAATCTGAAGTTTACAGGAAAAATCAGCGGTTGATAGAAATTTGGAAGGGTCAGTATTTATATAGTATGTAAGTCTATGAGATTGGATGAAATCACCAGGCAGTGAGTATAGAAACAAGCCCTAATCAAATATTAGGAGGACAGAAAATTAGGAGCAATGAACATAAGAGTCTGAGGGCTGACTATCGAAGAAAGAAGAAAACTAGGAGACTACAGATGTACTTGAAACAAAGTGAAGAAAGTATTTCATCAAGAAATACTTCTCATGAAGAAATGTTTTGTTGAAATCATAAATATTTAAGTTCCAAGTTATTAATAGTTTATTAATTATACTTTCAATTTTTTTTAAAACAAATGATCTTCTTAAAAATTTCATTAAGCTTCATAGCCATGTTATACATTGTTTGGACATAAATACAAATTTTCTAATTTCTTTGTTCATGACTGTTTCTTTCATTCCAAGTCTAAAAGACATCTCAGATTTAACATGTCCAAAAATAAAATTCTTGTTTCCTACCTCCAATCCTGTTTGTTTAACAGCACAGCCATCTACTTTGGGGTCATCTTTTTTTAAAAATTAAAAATAGTTATAGGAAAGTTGCAAAAAGAGTACAGAGAGTTCACACACATCCTTCACTCAGTTTTGCTTCATATTAACTTATTATAATCACTTGAAGTGATCAAAACTGAGATACTATGCTATGCTACTATTTACTAAAGTACGGATCTTATTCAAATTTTACCTTATTTCCTTCTAATGTCCTCTCTGTCCAGGAAGCCACATTGCATTTAGTTACTGTATATTTTTAGTCCTCTCCAATCTGTGACAGTTCCTCCATCTTTCATGACCTTGCTTTCATGACCCTTCATGACTGTTGCTGAATCCTGGTCAGTTAATTTGTAGATCTCTCAGTTTTGGTCTGTTTGATGTTTTCTCATGATCAGATTTAGATTATGCACCCATGGTGCAAGAAGGGAAAAGAGGTGAAATTCAACTACAGTAATGGTTTCAACATACAGTAATGTTAGGTTTTTGCAAATCATACTCTTAGACTAAAATAAGCATTTTCTGAAAAATGTCTAGGGAATTCCAGGTATTAGTGATAATGCTGTATTTGCTTTACCAGTTATAACGCTTCCCACCATCCCAGAGCTAATGATAATATTTATATAAAGGCATCAAACCAGGTATAATATTTTAAAATATAGAGTCCAAAGCACTTGACTTTGTCTTAAAGCAAGGTTAGCTCTTCCTATAGGAAGTACCAATTTAAATGCATATGTTAAAAGTATTGTTTATATCCTTTTTGTGGCAATGAATCATTCTTCATATGAATAAGATTTTGCTGTATATTTTATGGAAGATGAGAATTTATGGGAATTCCTTTTTCACGCATCTTTTCTATTCTGACTTGTGCTCATTTACAAGATTTCTTTTACCTCTAATATACACTACTCTGTATAAACAGTGATTACATTCAATTCTGTTTAAACTGCATGTTGAGAAAGATGACCCATGAGATTTCCATGGAAGTTCAAAAATGTTTTTATTGCAAACTTTGTTGAAATATGAATAACAATTCTAGGTGTATCTTATTATAGAAGCTCAGATTCTCAAGAGTCTTAGAGGTCTATAATATCCAAGTATGTGGTCATTTTTACTATAGCAGCAGTTCTCAAATAACTTATTGTAGTTTCTTTTATTTGTATGCCTCACATTATTCCTGTGAAACAACAAAAATATTCTAGAATTACTTTGATTTGTAGGACTTGGAGAATGAAAAATTATCCTAATCGTAAAATCTACCATCGCTACAAAATACTGTTGGCATTCCTGTTACTCTGTCTATAAACACCTTTAAAATTGCCAATGAATATTTTAGGGAATTAATTCACAATTTGAGATACATTACATATATAATCAAATGTGTATGTCAATAGTAAAGTTATATGCTTTTTGTTAAATTTACTTTTTTAAATGTAAATGTTTCTTCTCACTTAAGTGAAGAGACTGATTTATTAATGTAACAAACTTTATTATTTGTAAAATATCATCAGTCAAGTTTATATAAATTTAGATTACTCAAGCATAATCATATTAATGATTGATCATATTAATATGATTAATATGATAATCTTAACTCATCCAAGAATTAAGATAAATGACATAGTGCCTAATTTCTTAAGTCCACTTTAATGGTGACAGATTATGACTTAATGATTATGTTCATAAATGGATTACAAGGTCAGCGTCATTGTTCTGGATCTTTGCAGGTATCACAAACACAGAAAAGGACAAGCTGCCTAACTGATTGTTTTCTATAAGGAAAATGTTCCAATAAACCCTGACAAAGCAGGACATGCTAATATTTATCCAGAGGGCAGAAAGTCACATTTGTTGTTGCACAGTGAAAATTCAATTGATTTCTGCTGATTTATAAAAGTCTATGTGAAAGACAATGTAACTATTGTGCTCTTGAAAAGCATTTCCAAGTGACTCCAAGTAAAGAGTTATTCCCATCACACAGATAAGCTAACTAAGGCACAGGCATTAACGCTGAGAATTTATACTGCCCTTTGCAATTGTTTTTCACTTATGTATGGTAGTAGTCAGATTATAAAGAATGACCAAAATTCAAGTCATGCACTTTCTAACACACAGCTTTTGAGTCATTTTGGGGAGGGCAATGATTTAACTCCCTGTATATGTTATAGAAAGAGAACCAATTATTATTCGCTTAATCCAACTAGTCACACGTTTAGAAACATACTAGTAGAGATGTCACTGTCAATATTCTAACTTTTCAGGTAAAGAGTTCTTCAGGGAATGTCAACAATTCTTCTACCAGTGATATATCCCTAAGTGGAGGAGGGAAAGAGATCCCTAACTTTCACAAAATTGGCTTTGTTGACAGTTTTGCTTGAAGCTCTTTCTTTTAAGGATTAAGAGAAGGCCAGTGAGCATCAGGTGATCAGATCTAATACATAATATATCCCTTAAGATGGGTCTTCTCCGTGAGAGGTCTCAAACCATTATTAAAAGAAAAACATGTTTAAAAAATATTTTAGGCTTTTAAAGATGCCCTTAATTCTGGAAACTGCAGTATTTATTCAATTGCTGTGTTATCTGTTACCAGTGTTACTCTACAAATGAATTATTGGTCTTATTTATTCATCAGCTGGTTTCAGAAACATTTATACCAAGAAGAGCTGAACTAAGGAAAGCATGACTAAGGAAAACATGAGCAGACAGTTTTTATGAAAATACTTTCAAGAAAACATGCAAGGAATCTTTTTTAGCTAATGTTTTACATCACTGATAAATGACTTTCTGAGCCTCTCTAAAAAAACTATCTAAAAATCAACAGCCCTAGTTTGTTGTATTCTTTCTTTGTGTATCCTCAGTTTCTTAGAGATGCATTATTGTAGTCTTTCAGTTAATAGTGAGAGATGGGAGACTTCCCTGGTGGTCCAGTGGTTAAGACTCTGCACTTCCATTTCAGAGGGCACGGGTTCCATCGCTGGTCGGGGAATTAATACCGCTTGGCGCAGCCAAAAATAAAACCCCTGAGAGATGGGAGTAGTTATGACCTATTATCATTTTATTCTCATTGTCGAAGAAAGGCCACGCAGAGATGGAAGGGGCACACAGGCTGGTCTTTTGCCTGGAATAAATTCAAACTAGACACTGTTATAGACTAGTGCCCTGTAAAGGTTAAAATCCAGATGCAGTTATTATGCAGAAACAAACCTAACAGGAGACTCTGCTGCTCTCCTACAGACAAATTAAAAATAAATCATGTTTGGTAATCTTTTTAGCACTCTTCAAATTTCTCTGCCATGGGAAACAAATGAGTATCATATTTTGCCACAAAACACATAGCAATCTTTTTTTTCTTTTTTTGGCCATAAAATACAAAGTGTAAAATGATGGGATCATAGCAATCTTTTGGCATAAAGTCTTATGAAGCCTTTCTTTATAGCACTTACCCTTATCTGAAAGTACAGAATTTATTTTTGTCTACTTACTTATTTTTCTCTTTTCCTCAAAAATATGAACTTTAGGGAAGCTGGGACTGTCTGTCTTGTTTACTATGGTTTCCCAGCAAGCACATAAAAAAGTGCCGACACACAGCAGATGTTCAATAAATATTTGTTGAATGATGCATCAAAATCACCACAGTGGAGAAAATAAGCATGAATATTCTGTTCCTGCTTATTTTCGGTTACACTTTGGGTTCTTTAAAACATTTCTGTTTACCTCTTACTTTACAACAATCTACCCCGCACTTAGTACCTTAAAAGAACAGTAATTTTATTATTCTCACACTACTGTGAGTCAGAGAATTTAGGCAAGCCTTGACTAGGTGATTTTTCTGCTCTACGTAGTGCTGACTGGGGTCACTTAGTGGAATTCCACTAGCATCTGGTATGGTGGGTCCAAGATAGTTTCACTTACAAGCCTGGTACCTGGTGGAGATGGCTGTAAG
The DNA here is from genome assembly GCF_026419965.1 of Kogia breviceps. NCBI lineage: Eukaryota > Metazoa > Chordata > Mammalia > Artiodactyla > Physeteridae > Kogia > Kogia breviceps. The sequence continues at coordinate 84,253,457 of NC_081315.1, forward strand.
CCTGGGCTCAACTGGCATCTTCTCCTGCTTTACATGGTGGCTCAGAGTTTCAAGAGAGCAAGACGAGAGTTGCTGGTCCTCTTAAAGCTTACATTTGGAACCGTCATAGCATCATTTCCACCATATTCTTAGATCAAATCAGTCACAGGCCAGCCCACGTTTTGGGAGAAGTATCAAAGCATATACAGCCATTTAAAATCTGGAACATTAAAAAAAAATTTTTATTTTATTTATTTATTTATGGCTGTCTTGGGTCTTTGCTGCTGTGCATGGATTTTCTCTAGTTGCAGCGAGTGGGGGCTACTCCTCACTGCTGTGCGCAGCCCTCTCACTGCAGCAGCCCCGCCTGTCGTGGAGCGTGGGCTCCAGGCACCCGGGCCCCAGCAGTTGTGGCACACGGGCTCAGTAGTTGTGGCACACGGGCTCAGTAGTTGTGGTGCACAAGCCTACTCTCTCCGCGGCATGTGGGATCCTCCCAGACCAGGGCTTGAACCCATGTTCCTTGCATTGGCAGGCGGATTCCTAACCACTGCGCCACCAGGGAAGTTTTGGTACATTTTTGAGACAGAATATTTCCAAGTAAATGTTCCTAAAGAAAACAATCCAATGCCACGGAGCAACTAAGCCCATGTGCCACAATTACTGAGCCTGTGCTTTAGAGCCTGCGCGCCACAACTACCGAAGCCTGTGGGCCTAGAACCCGTGCTCTGCAACAAGAGAAGCCACCGCAATGAGAAGCCTGTTCACTGCAGTGAAGAGTAGTCCCTGCTCACTGCAACTAGAGAAAACCCTTGTGCAGCAACAAAGACCCAATGCAGCCAAAAATAAATAAATAAATAAACACACAAATAAATAAATAAATTTATTGAGGAAAAAAAGAAAACAATCCAACAAATTCAGTTCAGTATCTTTCTGGAAGTTACAGTCTTCTGACTTAATTCTCACCTGAATTCAAGGAAGGCTTCAAAATACTAAAAAAGGAATGCAAAAGTTTAGTCTAATGTAAAGATATGTAAAACATTTAATATACATCTTATTTGCTTATTTATAACACAATGAACATTGTAAATTAGTTTAGGTTCTCTGAAGTTATAGGCAAAAATTTATGTGATGTGTCTGCTATGTACAGTTTTCTGGGGAGTAGCTTCATAGTTTATTGATTTCTCAAAGGATCTAATGACTCCCCTCCTCCTCAATCAAGTATTTCCCTGAGTAAAATTATGGTGTAGATAAGTTCATTTTTGGAAACATCTCCCTTGATAATACCTAGCCTTGTGTAATAATAATGATAATAGCTGACTTTAAAAAAGATTATTATCTGCTTATGTGCCCAGGAACAGTTTCATAACCTTATGAAGAACATAGTACTATTATCCTTGTTTTACAGTTGAGGAAACTGAGGCATAGTAACTTGCCCATGGTTACACAATTAGCATGTGGTGGGGCTAGGAACCCTAGCATATTGGCTTCAGAGTGTCCCAGGCAATGAGGCCCTGCTCATGAGCTATAATTTACTCCTTTGTAAATTTGGATAATAATAGTAGCCAGTGTCATTGTGGGTATTAGATGAGTTAAACTGGGATAGTCCATAGCTGCATGCCTGGCACATACTACAGTGGGCAGTTAATAAATAGGAGCTCTCCATGCTTAGCCTCTGTTTTATTCCTGAAGTCTTTGCTATCTTTCACTGTAGATACATGGGTGTGATAAAATGCAAGACAGAACAGGGGGTGGGTGGATAAGGATTTGAAAGTCTAGGGCCAAAGCTGGAGATACTGCTCTTCCCATTAAACTCCTTAAGCCCTCATGTTTTCTCTTAAAATTGTATGCAAATGTCACATGCTATTCAACAGCTCAATTGCTTCTCTATTACTATAAAACTTGTTTACTCCAAAGCTTTCGGGATCATTGTTCTACGGAGAAGATGTACCTTGTTTGTGCCTTGGTTTCACACACACCCCTTTGAGGCACTCAGCCACCAGGTTTGGGAATTTGGAGGCCTAGATTCCCAGCTAGGACCCTTAGCTTGTTTGGGCCTTATATTTTTCATTTATAAAATGGTGTGGGGTGTCCTCCCTGGGGGCGCAGTGGTTGAGAGTCCGCCTGCCGATGAAGGGGACACGGGTTCGTGCCCCGGTCCGGGAAGATCCCACATGCCGCGGAGCGGCTGGGCCCGTGAGCCGTGGCCGCTGAGTCTGTGCGTCCGGAGCCTGTGCTCCGCAACGGGAGAGGCCACAACAGTGAGAGGCCCGCGTACAGCAAAAAAAAAAAAAAAAAAAAAAAAAAAAAAAAAAAAAAAAATGGTGTGGGTAGTAAGGACTATTTTACCAAAGTCCTTTTTGCCCTGGAATTACACAACATAAAATTGTCCTAAAAGTGTTTTCAAACTGTGGGTCTCCACTTAAAAGTAGGCGAAAAGACCAATTCGAGTGGTCAAACATTAAAAAAAAAATCAGGGTAAGTACCGTTTGGTGAAATTTTTGTTTCAGAATAGATATTAAAATGTAATATGTGAAACGTACACCTAAAAGGTGTCTTACTGCGGCTGGTAATGGAAACATTTTAAAGCTACATTTAAAGGAGGTCAATGCATCCTCTAAACGTGCCCGCCCTCGGGAGAAATCAATCTCCGAACCTCCCCACCTGAGAGCCCCCTAGAGAAGCGGAAGACGCAAATCTGGGCGCGGTTCGGGGCCCCGCCTCTCCTCGCGATTGCTGCGGCCCGCGGGTCTCTGGGGCTGCACCTGGGCCCACGTGGCATCTCCCGCCTCCCGGCCTGGGCCCACAGGAAGCTGCGCACCTCCTGACGTCATCACAGGGCGCCGCTGCCTCGACCTACTTCCACTTCGCGGGAGAAGTTGTTGGCGCGAATGGATCCCGAGCCGCGGTAACGGATACCCCAGCCGGCCGGCCTGCCCGCCCGCGCCTTCATCCGTGGGCTGCAATGGTGAGCCCCCGGGGGAGGCTATGCAGCCAGGGGGCTGGGGAGGGTTTGCAGGCTGGGCGTGGACTTGACATTCCTGGCATGGAGGGTCGAGGAGGACCGCGATGCGTGGCTTCGGAGGGGAGGGAAGGCAAGAAAGGGGCCACTAACTGGGCACTGGTCTCACAGCTTTCCTTGCACCGCGGGCTTCAGCTCGCAGCCGCAGCCAGCGCGCAGGCCTCTTGGTGCTGCGCAGCAGTTTTAACTTTTTTCCGCTCTTGGGGGAAGGGAGAAAGGAAGGGAGTAATAAAGGTGATTTTGGGGGCTCAGCGGTACAGTTGCTTTTCCTGTTCAGTGTTGCCTCGAACCTCGGTTTGAATCCTGCCTAAAGCGTTGATTTCAGGCTTTGGGTCTCGAAGGAGAAGAATGTAACAGACTTTCCTTTCTAATGAAAAAGTTGTCTTAGGCCTTCAACTTTCATCATTAACAGCTCTGCGAAATGCTCATCACAGAGCCGTTTTGAAATCGATGGCATGGGAAGGATGTTTTATTTTGTTTAGATGAGTTCATAGAAATCAAAGGGATAACACGGTTTACCAGGAAGAAACAAAACAAAAAACCTGGTAGAAACAGCTGTAATACATTTGACAGCTGTCATCGCTTATCACCTGATGTTAAAAATAATCTTAAAAAAACCCCCTCAGTGCATAATTCTGCATAAATCCTTTAAATAGATAGTGAAATAATTATGCAGCCGTCAAAACAGACATTTATACTGGAATGGCAATAGATACAAGTATGTGTTTGAAATATTTTAATTTAAAGGACAATTTATGATGGTCCATTAAGCCAGAATCTACTTAATAATCAGACATAATTTTTTCAGTCATTTTATCTTCAATCAGCTTATTTGTCTGTCACAATGCCAACATTCTGAGCTGTGTGTGTGGAATTTTATGCCAAATTGGGAAACCTTACAGCCCTTCATGTTTCTTCTCAGAGAAGGATAAAATGATGATAATAGCCACCTTGTAACAAGTATCTTCAGGTGAATATGCGGGCAGTTTGTTTTACATACCTTTTTTCATTTAAACCTCACAGCAATCCAGTTTTACAGATGGCAAAGGAGGCTTTTAGAGTTTGAACAATTTGTGATATAACTAATAAATGGTTGAGCTAGAATTAGAACCTAGGTTTTTCTGACCACTACATTATACCACCTCCCTATTATGATCATAATTGCATTTTGGATTTCAGGCACTATGGTAATTGTATAAAGTTCATGAGATTTGGAGTCTTGAAGGTGAGAGTGAGGCATTGTTATGGTCTTGCTCTGCCATTTAATGGTTAAGTGGTTTTGATTAAGTAAATATCTTAACTTTAACCTCTTAAATCCTGTTTCCTTACCTGTAAAAGGGGGGAAATATAGTTGCCTTAAGTGATTGTCTTGAGGATTAAACAAGATAATAAATGTAAAGCTTCTATTCTGTTGCCTGGCATGTGGTAGGAAATATACAACTACATTACTAATCTAATTTTCTCAGGAAGGACTCTATGGATCATTACAAAGAGTTTAAGGGACATCAAAGATGCCTCTGATGTTGTCAGTTATGGTGAACAACAGCTTATATAGTCAACTTTTGATTATTCAGTTACTTTAAATGATTGGTTCTTTTCCCTCTTCGTACTCCTGTTCATAGTGCATGTGAAAAATAAAGCCCTTCTCAGAAAAGAAGTGGGGAAAAGGTTCTATAAAGTACATAAGAGTTTTGGATTATATTAGTGTTTAATTTAGTCCTTCTGCCTTGTAGTACAAAAATTAGTAGAATCCTAGACCAGAATTCTGTTCAACCCTATGTTTATTGAACACCTATGAACAAGTTATATTGTACAGTAGTTCTTAACTTTTGCTTGGGTCACAGCTTTCTTTGATGTTGTGGTGAATGGTATGCAAGTTTTCTGCCCACAGAAATACATATGGATACATACACACCATTTTAGGGGATTCACATATCTTCTGAAGCCCTTCTACAGGTGCAGGGCTAGCAACTCTTGCCCTGGGAGCTGCATCATTTTCTCACATCTTTTCCAATTAAAGTTATCAGAGGAATAAAATTCTATCTATCTATCTACCTATGTATCTATCTATATACATACATACAAAATGGAATACTATGCAACCATTAAAAAAGAGAAAACTTTATGCCCTGATGTGAAACAGTTGTCAAGATAAGTGAAAAAAGAAGGTGCAGGACAATATGTAAAGTATGCTACCACTTTATGTAGAAAAGGAGAGAAAAGAATATGCATATTTTACTTGAAGATGTGAAGGATACACAAGAAACTAACTGATAACATTTGTTGCCTCCAAAGATGGGAAATGTGTGTCTGAGAGGCATGGTGGGAGGGAGACGTTTTACCCTTTGGAATTTTTTTTTTTTTTTTTGCAGTACACGGGCCTCTCACTGTTGTGGCCTCTCCCGTTGTGGAGCACAGGCTCTTGACGCGCAGGCTCAGTGGCCATGGCTCACGGGCCTAGCCGCTCCGCGGCATGTGGGATCTTCCTGGACTGGGGCACGAACCCGTGTACCCTGCATCAGCAGGCGGACTCTCAATCACTGCGCCACCAGGGAAGCCCCAAGATGCCGTTTTCAAAGAAATCAACATATATAATTCATTGGCTGGCATAGTTATTTATTGAAAATATGCATAAGTTTGAATTAAACATGCATGAGACTTAAGAGAAAGCCTTTTTGAAGAGCTGTCAAAGAGAGTCTGATTACATCTAAGGTGCTTCATTGCAGCATTCTGGGGGAGACCTTTCACATTGTAGTTTACTATGCGAATGCTCTCCTGGAGCAGTGTTGTTACCCTTTTATAATGTGTTGGGTTTTTGTTGATGCGTGCCGGCTTTCTCTAGGTGTGGCGAGCGGGGGCTACTCTTCGTTGCGGTGCATGGGATTCTCATTGCAGTGGCTTCTTTTGTTGGGGAGTACGGGCTCTAGGTGCGCGGGCTTCAATAGTTGTGGCACCTGGACTCAGTAGCTGTGGCTTGCGGGCTCTAGAGCGCTAGCTCAGTAGTTGTGGTGAACGGGCTTAGTTGCTCTGTGGCATGTGGGATCTTCCTGGACCAGCGCTCGAACCCATGTCCCCTGCATTGGCATGCAGATTCTTAACCACTGTGCCACCAGGGAAGTCCTGGAATTGTTTTCTTAATTTCACTTCTGTATTGTTCATTGCAAAAGTATAGAAATATAATTGGTTTTAGTATATTGATCTCGTATCATGCAACCTTGGTGAACTCATTTCGTAGTTCTAATAGTTTTTTAGTGAATTCCGTAGGATTTTCTCCATTTAAGATCATTTTATTGGCAAATAAATATAATTCTTCTTCTTCCTCTCCAATCTAGGTGCCCCTTTTATAATTTATTTTTTGCCTAATTAGTTTTTTTTTTTTTGCCACAGTGTTGAATAGGAGTGGCAAGAAGGATCTGTCTTCTTTCTGACCTTAAGGGACTACATTTCAACAACTTACCTGTTGTTTTTCAAGTATAATATAATTTAAACTATTTTTAAATTATTTCATTTCATTTGTCTCTTCTGTGCTGCTATCAATATACAATATTAGTCAGATGTATAATTTTGCATTTAAGTGGTTTTAAAGATAAAAGATTTTTACATTTGGATAGGTTTTGTGAAGTGTGTTGGTGATAATCAATTTCTGCTTGTGGATTTGGTGGAGAACTTAAAAATATTAATCAGAAATATTTATATTTCTTTACTTTCAAAATAGAGAAGTAAAGCCAAAATGTAATATTTTGGCAGCTACCCCACAGAGCACTGCAGTAGTTACTTTGCATAAAATCCCATACTCTTCAAAGTAAGTGAACATGGTGGCATGATTTGCTTTCTCTTTGCATTTTTCTTTAACATCTTTATTGGAGTATGATTGCTTTACAGTGGTGTGTTAGTTTCTGCTTTATAACAAAGTGAATCAGTTATACATATACACATGTTTCCATATCTCTTCCCTCTTGTGTCTCCCTCCCTCCCACCCTTCCTATCCCACCCCTCTAGGTGGTCACAAAGCACTGAGCTGATCTCCCTGTGCTATGCGGCTGCTTCCTACTAGCTATGTATTTTACGTTTGGTAGTGTATATATGTCCATGCCACTCTCTCACTTTGTCGCAGCCTACCCTTTGCCCTCCCCACATCCTCAAGTCCATTCTCTAGTAGGTGTGTGTCTCCATTCCCGTCTTACCCCTAGGTTCTTCATGACCCTTTTTTTTCTTAGATTCCATATATATGTGTTAGCATACGGTATTTGTTTTTCTCTTTCTGACTTACTTCACTCTGTATGACAGATGCTAGGTCCATTCATCTCACTACAAATAACTCAATTTCGTTTCTTTTTATGGCTGAGTAATATTCCATTGTATATATATGCCACATCTTCCTTATCCATTCATCTGATGATGGACACTTAGGTTGCTTCCATCTCTGGGCTATTGTAAATAGAGCTGCAGTGAACATTTTGGTACATGACTCTTTGAATTATGGTTTTCTCAGGGTATATGCCCAGTAGTGGGATTGCTGGGTCATATGGTAGTTCTATTTGTAGTTTTTTAAGGGACCTCCATACTGTTCTCCATAGTGGCTGTATCAATTTACATTCCCACCAGCAGTGCAAGAGTGTTTCCTTTTCTCCACACCCTCTCCAGCATTTATTGTTTCTAGATTTTTTTCATGATGGCCATTCTGACTGGTGTGAGATGATATCTCATTGTAGTTTTGATTTGCATTTCTCTAATGATGTTGAGCATTCTTTCATGTGTTTGTTGGCAATCTGTATATCTTCTTTGGAGAAATGTCTATTTAGTTCTTCTGCCCATTTTTGGATTGGGTTGTTTTTTTGATACTGAGCTGCATGAGCTGCTTGTAAATTTTGGAGATTAATCATTTGTCAGTTGCTTCATTTGCAACTATTTTCTCCCATTCTGAGGGTTGTCTTTTGGTCTTGTTTATGGTTTCCTTTGCTGTGCAAAAGCTTTTAAGTTTCATTAGGTCCCATTTGTTTATTTTTATTCTTATTTCCATTGCTCTAGGAGGTGCGTCAAAAAGGATCTTGCTGTGATTTATGTCATAGAGTGTTCTGCCTATGTTTTCCTCTAAGAGTTTGATAGTTTCTGGCCTTAAATTTAGGTCTTTAATCCTATTTTTTTTTTTTTTTTTTGCGGTACGCGGGCCTCTCACTGTCGTGGACTCTCACGTTGTGGAGCACAAGCTCTGGACACAGGCTCAGCGGCCATGGCTCATGGGCCTAACCGCTCCACAGCATGTGGGATCTTCCTGGACTGGGGCACTAACCCGTGTCCCCTGCATCTGCAGGCATACTCACAACCACTGCGCCACCAGGGAAGCCCTTTAATCCATTTTGAGCTTATTTTTGTGTATGGTGTTAGGGAGTGTTCTAATCTCATACTTTTACATGTACCTGTCCAGTTTTCCCAGTACCACTTTTTGAAGAGACTGTCTTTTCTCCACTGTATATTCTTGCCTCCTATATCAAAGATAAGGTGACCATATGTGCATGGGTTTATCTCTGGACTTTCTATCCTGTTCCATTGATCTATATTTCTGTTTTTCTGCCAGTACTGTACTGTCTTGATTACTGTAGCTTTGTAGTATAGTCTGAAGTCAGGGATCCTGATTCCTCCAGCTCCATTTTTCGTTCTCAAGATTGCTTTGGCTATTCGGGGTCTTTTGTGTTTCCATACAAATTGTGAAATTTTTTGTTCTAGTTCTGTGAAAAATGCCAGTGGTCGTTTGATAGGGATTGCATTGAATCTGTAGATTGCTTTGGGGAGTAGAGTCATTTTCTTCCAACCTAAGAACATGTTATATCTCTTCATCTATTTGTATCATCTTTAATTTCTTTCACCAGTGTCTTATAATTTTCTGCATACAGGTCTTTTGTCTCCTTAGGTAGGTTTATTCCTAGATATTTTATTCTTTTTGTTGCAGTGGTAAATGGGAGTGTTTTCTTAATTTCCCTCTCAGATTTTTCATCATTAGTGTATGAGAATGCCAGAGATTTCTGTGCATTAATTTTGTATACTGCTACTTTGCCAAATTCATTGATTAGTTCTAGTAGTTTTCTGGTAGCATCCTTAGTATTCTCTATGTATAGTATCATGTCATCTGCAAACAGTGACAGCTTTACTTCTTCTTTTCCTATTTGGATTCCTTTTATTTCTTTATTTTCTCTAATTGCTGTGGCTAGAACTTCCAAAACTATGTTGAATAAGAGTGGTGAGAGTGGGCAACCTTGTCTTGTTCCTGATCTTAGTGGAAATGGTTTCAGTTTTTCACCATTGAGAACAATGTTGGCTGTGGGTTTGTCATATATGGCCTTTATTATGTTGAGGAAAGTTCCCTCTATGCCTACTTTCTGCAGTGTTTTTATCATAAATGGGTATTGAATTTTGTCGAAAGCTTTCTCTGCATCTGTTGAGATGATCATATGGTTTTTCTTCTTCAGTTTGTTAATATGGTGTATCACGTTGATTGATTTGCGTATATTGAAGAATCCTTGCATTCTTGGAATAAACCCCACTTGATCATGGTGTATGATCCTTTTAATGTGCTGTTGGATTCTGTTTGCTAGTATTTTGTTGAGGATTTTTGCATCTGTGTTCATCAGTGGTATTGGCCTGTAGTTTTCTTTCTTTGTGGCATCTTTGTCTGGTTTTGGTATCAGAGTGATGGTGGCCTCATAGAATGAGTTTGGGAGTGTTCCTCCCTCTGCTATCTTTTGGAAGAGTTTGAGAAGGATAGGTGTTAGTTCTTCTCTAAATGTTTGATAGAATTCACCCATGAAGACTTCTGGTCCTGGGCTTTTGTTTGTTGGAAGATTTTTAATCACAGTTTCAATTTCAGTGCTTGTGATTGGTCTGTTCATATTTTCTATTTCTTCCTCATTCAGTCTTGGCAGGTTGTGCATTTCTAAGAATTTGTCCATTTCTTCCAGGTTTTCCATTTTATTGGCATAGAGTTGCTTGTAGTAATCTCTCATGATCTTTTGTATTCCTGCAGTGTCAGTTGTTACTTCTCCTTTTTCATTTCTAATTCTATTGATTTGGTTCTTCTCCCTTTTTTTCTTGATGAGTCTGGCTAATGGTTTATCAATTTTGTTTATCTTCTCAAAGAACCAGCTTTTAGTTTTATTGATCTTTGCTATTGTTTCCTTCATTTCTTTTTCATTTATTTCTGATCTGATCTTTATGATTTCTTTCCTTCTGCTAACTTTGGGTTTTTTTTAATTCTTTCTCCAATTGCTTTAGGTGCAACATTAGGTTGTTTATTCTAGATGTTTCCTGTTTCTTAAGGTAGGATTGTATTGCTATAAACTTCCCTTTTAGAACTGCTTTTGCTGCATCACATAGGTTTTGGGTTGTCATGTCTCCATTGTCATTTGTTTCTAGGTATTTTTTGATTTCCTCTTTGATTTCTTCAGTGATCACTTCGTTATTATGTAGTGTATTGTTTAGCCTACATGTGTTTTTTTTTTTTTTTTTTTTTTTTTACAGATCTTTTCCTGTAATTGATATCTAGTCTCATAGCATTGTGGTTGGAAAAGATAGTTGATAAAATTTCAATTTTCTTAAGTTTACCAAGGCTTGATTTGTGACCCAAGATATGATCTATCTTGGAGAATATTCCATGAGCACTTGAGAAAAATGTGTGTTCTGTTGTTTTTGGATGGAATGTCCTATAAATATCAAGTAAATCCATCTTGTTTATGTATCATTTAAAGCTTGTGTTTCCTTATTTATTTTAATTTTGAATGATCTGTCTATTGGTGAAAGTGGGGTGTTAAAGTCCACTACTATGAATGTGTTACTGTCGATTTCCCCTTTTATGGCTATTAGTATTTGCCTTATGTATTGAGGTGCTCCTATGTTGGGTGCATAAATATTTAAAATTGTTTTATCTTCTTCTTGGATTGACCCCTTGAGCATTATGTAGTGTCCTTCTTTGTGTCTTGTAATAGTCTTTATTTTAAAGTCTATTTTGTCTGATATGAGACTTGCTACTCCAGCTTTCTTCTGATTTCCATTTGTATGGAATATCTTTTTCCATCCCCTCACTTTCAGTCTGTATGTGTCTCTAGGTTGGAAGTGGCTCTCTTGTAGACAGCATATATATGGGTCTTGTTTTTGTATCCATTCGGCCAGTCTGTGTCTTTTGGTGGGAGCATTTAATCCATTTACATTTAAGGTAATTATCGATATGTATGGTCCTATTCCCATTTTCTTAATTGTTTTGCATTTGTTATTGTAGGTCTTTTCCTTCTCTTGTGTTTCTTGCCTAGAGAAGTTCCTTTAGCATTTGTTGTAAAGCTGGTTTGGTGTTGCTAAACTCTCAGCTTTTGCTTGTCTGTAAAGGTTTTAATTTCTCCATCAAATCTGAATGAGATCCTTGCTGGGTAGAGTAATCTTGGTTGTAGATTTTTCTCCTTCATCACTTTAAATATGTTCTGCCACTCCCTTCTGGCTTGCAGAGTTTCTGCTGAAAGATCAGCTGTTAACCTTATGGGGATTCCCTTGTGTGTTATTTGTTGTTTTTCCCTTGCTGCTTTTAATATGTTTTCTTTGTGTTTAATTTTTGACAGTTTGATTAATATGTGTCTTGGCGTGTTTCTCCTTGGATTTTTCCTGTATGGGACTCTCTCTGCTTCTTGGACTTGATTAACTATTTCCTTTCACATATTAGGGAAGTTTTCACCTATAATCTCTTCAAATATTTTCTCAGTCCCTTTCTTTTTCTCTTCTTCTTCTGGGACCCCTATAATTCGAATGTTGGTGCATTTAATGTTGTCCCAGAGGTCTCTGAGACTGCCCTCAGTTCTTTTCATTCTTTTTTCTTTATTCTGCTCTGCAGTAGTTATTTCCACTATTTTATCTTCCAGGTCACTTATCTGTTCTTCTGCCTCAGTTATTCTGCTATTGATCCCATCTAGAGTATTTTTAATTTCATTTATTGTGTTGTTTATTGTTGCTTGTTTTCTCTTTAGTTCTTCTAGGTCCTTGATAAATGTTTCTTGCATTTTCTGTATTCTATTTCCAAGATTTTGGATCATCTTTACTATCATTATTCTGAATTCTTTTTTAGGTAGACTGCCTATTTCTTCTTCATTTGTTAGGTCAGGTGGGTTTTTATCTTGCTCCTTCATCTGCTGTGTGTTTTTCTGTCTTCTCATTTTGCTTATCTTACTGTTTTTGTGCTTATTTTACTTTTTGCAGGCTGCAGGTTTGTAGTTCCCTTTGTTTTTGGTGTCTGTCCCCAGTGGCTGAAGTTGGTTCAGTGGGTTGTGTAGGCTTCCTGGTGGAGGGGACTAGTGCCTGTGTTCTGGTGGATGAGGCTGGATCTTGTCTTTTTGGTGGGCAGGTCCACGTCTGGTGGTGTGTTTTGGGGTGTCTGTGGCCTTATTATGTTTTTAGGCAGCCTCTCTGCTAATGGGTGGGGTTGTGTTACTGTCTTGCTAGTTGTTTGTCATAGGGTGTCTAGCAGTGTAGCTTGCTGGTCATTGAGTGAAGCTGGGTGTTGGTGTTGAGATGGAGATCTCTGGGAGATTTTCGCCATTTGATATTACATGGAGCTGGGAGGGCTCTTGTGGACCAGTGTCGTGAAGTTGGCTCTCCCACCTCAGAGGCACAGCCCTGACTCCTGGCTGCAGCACCAAGATCCTTTCATCCACACGGCTCAGAATAAAAGGGAGGAAAAATAGCAAGAAATAAAGAAAGAAAGGGAGGGAGGGAGGGAGGGAGGGAGGAGATAAAATAAAATAAAATAAAGTTAATAAATTAAAAAATAATTATTAAGAAAAAAAATTTTTTTAAAGTATAACAAAAAACAAAAACGGACAGACAGAACCTTGGGACAAATGGTGAAAGCAAAGCTATACAGACAAAATCTCACACAGCAGCATACACATACACACTCACAAAAAGAGGAAAAGGGGAAAAAATAATATATCTTGCTCTCAAAGTCCACCTCCTCAATTTGGGGTGATTCGTTGGCTGTTCAGGTTTTCCATGGATGCAGGGTACATCATGTTGATTGTGGAGCTTTAATCCGCTGCTCCTAAGGCTGCTGGGAGAAATTTCCCTTTCTCTTCTTTGTTCGCCCAGTTCCCGGGGTTCAGCTTTGGATTTGGCCCCGCCTCTGTGTGTGGGTCGCCACAGGGTGTCAGTTCTTCGCTCAGACAGGACGGGGTTAAAGGAGCCACTGATTCGGGGGCTCTGGCTCACTCAGGCCCGGGGAAGGGAGGGGTACGGATGCGGGGCGAGCCTGCGGCGGCAGAGGCCAGTGTGACGTTGCACCAGCCTGAGGTGCACCGTGCGTTCTCCTGGGGAAGTTGTCCCTGGATCCCAGGACCCTGGCAGTGGTGGGCTGCATGGGCTCCCAGGAGGGGAGGTGTGGACAGTGACCTGTGTTTGCTCACAGGCTTCTTGGTGGCGGCAGCAGCATCCTTAGCGTCTCATGCCCGTCTCTGGGGTCCGCGCTGATAGCCGTGGATCGCGCCCGTCTCTGGAGCTCCTTTAAGCGGCGCTCTTAATCCCCTCTCCTCTTGCACCAGGAAACAAAGAGGGAAGAAAACATCCCTTGCCTCTTCGGCAGCTCCAGACTTCTCCCGGACTCCCTCCCGGCTAGCCGTGGTGCACTAACCTCTTCAGGCTGTGTTCACGGCCGCCAGCCCCAGTCCTCTCCCTGGGATCCGACCGAAGCCCGAGCCTCAGCTCCCAGCCCCCGCCCACCCCGGCGGGTGAGCAGACAAGCCTCTCCGGCTGGTGAGTGCTGGTCAGCACTGATCCTTCGTGCGGGAGTCTCTCCACTTTGCCCTCTGCACCCCTGTTGCTGTGCTCTCTTCCGTGGCTCTGAAGCTTACCTCCCGCCACCAGCAGTCTCCGCCTGCAAAGGGGCTTCTTGTGTGTGGAAACCTTTCCTCCTTCACAGCTCCCTCCCACTGGTTCAGGTCCTGTCCCTATTCTTTTGTCTCTGCTTTTCCTTTTTTCTTTTGCCCTACCCAGGTACGTGGGGAGTTTTTTGCCTTTTGGGAGGTCTGAGGTCTTCTGCCAGCATTCAGGAGGTGTTCTGTAGGAGTTGTTCCACATGTAGATGTATTTCTGATGTATTTGTGGGGAGGAAGGTGATCTCTGCATCTTACTCTTCTGCCATCTTGAAGCTCCTCCCCCACAAGTGGTAAAATATTATCTTTTCCTTGAATCTTTTAAAATTTCACTTGTCACAAAGAAGTTGAATTATAATTGTATTATTGTGTTTAATGAAGTCATATCTGACGGCATCCCATCATCAACAAAAATGACTGTAGGTTAGAGGCCTCAGTTCCTTGCCACATGGATTTCTCCTTAGGGCTGCTTGAGTGTCCTCATGACATGGCAGCTGGCTTACCCCAGGATGAGTGATCCGGCCTGCCATCGCCACTACTGCCTGTCGCGGCTTCAGGGCCCCTCCACAGCCGGCAGCCTCAGTGAGGCAGCCCTCCCCTCGGGCTCTGGGGCAGTTCTGTCTCTCTTTGCATTTTTGGTAGGCACATATAACTTGTTGGTTGGTTGAGCCCATCAGCAGTGGAAAAAAGTTATTAGAGCTGTTTGGTTATACTTCAAAGTAGATATATATCAGCTTTTGTACTTTGACTTTTTAAAGTTAAAAGGTCATTACGATGGCTTACTTTATGCAGGTTTAGGAGTATTTATTGCAAAAAATTTTTTTTTCATCTCTGTTAATAGATTTATAATCAACCAAGTTAGAAAATTCTAAAAAATGCATGATTGTTTTGAGTACCAGCAAGGTCTGGTACTTTGTCTTGACTTATGCATATTAAAATTGCATTTGGTTTGCCTGATAGGCAATGCTTCTCTTTAATAGTGTTGTAGAATTGTTAGTTACACCTTTAGGGTAGGAGAGTGCAATAAATCTTTTTTTTTTTTTTTGCTTACACTTAAGAGCATTTAAATTTCAAAACTTTTACTAGAAAATGCCTTGTCATTCACAGTTTTTTCATCTGTGAATTAAAGTTAAAGAATGTCATAGATTTTTTTCTGTGGATTAAATTAATTTTTTTAAGTGTTTAAATCATTGTCTGGCGCAGAGGAAGTCCTATTTAAGGGTTTGTTAAAAAAGTAAATGAAGCCCTAAATCAGGGCACTGGCAACAGAAATAGAGGAAAGAAGACAGCAGTATTTGGGAGATTAGGTTGGGTTGGTTGATTAGGTGGAGGGTTAGAATGAGGAGGAAAAACAGTGCTCATTTTTCTGTTTTTCGTGAATGGTGGTGCTATGCATTGAGGTGGGAAATAAAGAGAGAGAAGCAAGCCTCCAAAATATGGGCTTAGTTTTGGACATTATGAGTTGGAGGCACCTTTGGGGCATTTGGTAGAGGTGGAGATGACAGACTATTGGCTACGTGGATATGGAGCTCACAGGTCTTGAGTCGAGACAAGATTTAGGAGGTAGCAGTTGTTTTTAAGTGGTACTGACATTGAGATGGATGTGAGTTAGCTTGTGCAGTGTGGATATGTGAATCAGAAGTTTTTACCTTAGGGTTCATGGAGAGCCATTAATAGGCTTCAGGAAAAAACCCTGAAGAAGAGGAAGTATTATACTAAAAGTGAAAGTGTTTTGCTTTTTGTAGCCACAATATTGTAATATGACAAGAGAGTACCATATGATAGAAGTAATAATACACAATAAGTGTTAATTTAATACCCACTTAAAGTTTCTTAAAACAAAGTGCAATAGGTAAAGTGATGGCAAAAAATTAATCTCAAGTAAAGATTATTTTAATACAGAATCTTTAAAACAAATTTACCATGAGTTTCATTTTATATAATTAAGAACTTCTCTTTCTGAGCCCAGGTGTGAAGGTCAGTGACCTTAGGAATAACCACTCATGTGTTCAACCATTATTAATTAAGCATCTGCTTGTCTGAGGTGCTGGCCCTGTACTTGAGATACAGAGGTGAGTAAGCTAGACAGGCCTGCTGTATGGAACTTACAGCAATGTTTTCAACCTCAGATTTCTATGACTATCAAAAGTATCTCCTATTAATTATTTTGGGACCCATTTCAGGGGTTGCTTCTTTTGGTAAACTGTCCCTGAGGCTCTCTGCGTTAGGTGCTCCTGGTGCTCTTACAGTTTTGTGATTTAGCTCTGTCTTAGCACTGTTTTGTATTTAATTCTTTATATACTAATTTGTCTCCCAGGTAGCCTCATGAGGGGTATTTTCCTGTTTGTGTCCTAAGTGCCTGCCTGTAATCACACAAGGATCAAATGTATCAGGAATAATGAGAATGGAAAGGCCATATTGCTAGTTGTGGATTATGGCTACTTTTGCATAGATCCTTAGAATTATGGTAAAACTATGAGGGGGCAGTCATGGTCAAGTAGAGAACTATGAAAGGGATTTGGAATCAGAGGACCAGGTTCCACTCTGTTGTGCCGTCTCTTCTGATCCCCACAGGAATCCTGTGGAGTAAGTGGCATTATGAGGAAACTAAGGGCCAGAGAAGTTAAGTAATTCATCCCAAGTGTCTGGAAGTAAGTGGCAAAACTGACAAAAAGCTTTTTTTTGTCTGACTTAATTCCACTTACTTACCTATAAAATGGAGATAAATCATTCTATTTGCCTTTATACCTCACAGAATCATCAGAAGAGATAAATCTATGTCCAGTAGCTGTAAGTAAAAGTGTGAAAAACTTACTTGTTACTATTAGCTGTGTGTGCTAAAATTTGTTTTAATTTTTATGTGATTTTTGCCTAAATCTTTTGCGTTATTTGAACTGACCTGTTCAATTAGTAACTATTAAAAAAGAAAGTAAGAAGAGTGAATTACTACTCTCTTTTGGTTCCTGAAATAAAACTATTTCTTTTACCATTTCCTTTAGAAATGAAATTACTGGGACAAAGGGTATGCACATTTAAAATTTTGATAGATATTGTTGGATTGTCTTGGGAAGGTTATACCAATTTTTTCTTTTATTAGCAGTGTAGTATGTGAGCATGTTTCCCCACAACTTTGACATATCTGGACATTATCAGTCTTTCAACACTTAGGGAAATATAATCAAGTTCTAATTTATCTGTTTATTATTTGTGAAGTTGAGCATCTTTTGTTATGTTGTTTGGTTATTTGCATTTCTTTATAATTTGTCTACTGGTAGCTTTTACTCATTTTTCTACTGGGTTATTTTTTATTGATTTGTGGGAGCCCTCTTATATATAACATGTTGTAGATATTTTCATGTTAGTTGCTTATATTTTAACTTTGTTTATGGCATCTTTTGTTTTATTTTTATGCAGTCAAATCTGTCTTTTTTTATGGGTGGTTTCTAGCCATGATGTTCTGCTTGGAAGGACTTCCCTTTGCTAAGATTATAAAAGTAAACTTAAAAATTTGTTCCTTTTTCTACTTATATACTTAGCAAGAATTATTCCATGCAGGTAAGAGTGATGTCTAGATCCATTATTTGGGAGTTCGATTAGTCACTAGTCTTCGAAGACCAGGAATACCAGACAGGGAATGTTAATTAAGAGTAAGGTGAAGTCACACTATAAATTAAAGTCAAATTGGTGACCTTTGGCTCCTAAATGTTCATACACCAGATGGCTGCTCACACTGGAGATAATCCCTAAAGAGGTGTGAGTAGAATCACCTTCATTCTGATGTAAATTCTTTTCCGAAAGTTTAGATTTTTAATATATATTGAGTTAGATCAGGATGCTGTAATTTAATTTTTCAGCTGCCATCAGAGTATAAGGGTATGGGGAATGGGAGAGTAGGGTAGAATAAAGGGAAAGGAAAAGAAAGGGATTGTGAATAGGAAGAATTACTCAGGGAGGAAAGGTTACAATAATGCTGAGGATTGGCAGTATGGAACAGACAAAAATCAGAGAGCTCAATGTTACCAACAATTCCATTTACTGAATTATATTTTGTTTTCTTTCTCTTGCTTTTTTAAGTATTTGTGGTTCCAACACAGATGGAAAACCATCATTGACTTTAAGCTGATTATTAATATTTAGTTTTGATATTTCCATGGTGCATGTGTGCTGTGTGTATGTGTGTGTGTGTATGTGTTTGTATGTGTTTAAAAAATCACCACTGTTTGCATGAAGACTCACTTGGTAATTTCAAAAGTGAAACTCCAATGTGAAACTCTCACTTCCTCCAGAAGCAATAAAGTAAGTAGTTGTTAGCCTCAAACTCAATTCTTTGCAAATTATACAGAAGACTGTGGCTTTCTGGCTTTCTTATTCGTCTATCTTTTCTTTAGCACCTGGCACAAATGTCTCAGTTTCATAATTGAGGTATCCATTCTGCAAACAGTATTTTTTAGATTTTATTAGGATGGATTTGTGACTTTTTTATATTAAGAAATTTATAAAAGAGGGTATATGAAACTAGGGAAGTCTGTAACCTTTCAAAAAAAATTTAACATGTCTGTGTACCTCATTTATCTTTTTTCTTTATTGCCTTAACCACAAAGCTGTGTGTGTGTGTCTTTGTGTAACACACTTGTTTGGGATTTTTGACATTTTAAGGGTTTGACAATTACTGCCAGGATTTAGGAGAAAAGTTGTTACCTTTCTTACACTTGGTAAAGTACTTTTAACAGGCACTTTCCTCACTACAATAGAGATGGGTTGGAACAGATAAAAAGAATTGAAGACTCAGGCTTATGACCATTAAGGATAGGAATAGGGAAAACAATACAACAGGCTCTTGAGCCTATCCTTTGGAATTCAGATCCTAAATTCTCATTATACTTTGTTCCTTATACCCTTGCCTGTGAGCAGAGACAACTGTAAATGGAGATGTTTCAGTGACATGAAGGGATAATAGTTCATAAATGAGGGAGAAGGGAAGCTTTTTACTGAGCCAATATTGTGATAGATGCATGATTAATCCTCATAAAGTGTAGGGAGTATTAGTCTCGCTTTACTGTTGAGAAAACAGATAAAAGTAACTTGCTCAGGGTCACCCAGCTAGAAAGCACTAGAGCAGAGATTCATACCAGAGGTTTCTCATTCTAAGGTCTATTCCCTGTTTTCTGTACCACAGTTTCTTCAAAGCTAAAATCTAAAAGGGTAGGGAAGAATACGCAAAGGATAAGAAAGGTGAGTGATATTAATTGTAAATTACATTGTAAATGTTTCAGTATGATTAATTTGATTCTGTTGTTTAACATGGGGTAGAGTAATTGAAGAAAGTATTGTAGTCAAAATTTTTTCTTCAGAATTTGGAAAAATCATGTAAAGGAAAATAATTTCAAGGTTCTTAGTTATTAAGGTCTTAAATGATCAGGGATCTGAGAGTTATTCTTCTCTCAAACTGGAGTATAAATCCCATAGGCGGGACTTCCCTGGTGGCACAGTGGATAAGACTCCGCGCTCCCAGTGCAGGGGGCCTGGGTTTGATCCCTGGTCAGGGAACTAGATCCCACATGCATGCCATAACTAAGGAGCCCTGGAGGTGCAACTAAGGAGCCTGCCTGCCGCAACTAAGACCCAGTGTAACCAAATAAATAAATAAATATTAAAAACAAAATCCCATAGGCAAGGATTATGTTCTTCAACTCCTTGTCTTTTCACCTGCTATGCCTGAGATGATGGGGTATGTGCATGCATGATCAATAAATGCTTGTTTCTTGCCTCTTTAGTAGTTGTGCTGTGGTTAGGAAAAATTTCCTTTGTTTATTTTTGCCCTGTTTTTGGCCAGATTCTGGGAATTAATATTACTTTTCATTAGGCACATTATTTTTTAAATCTTTTTTTGGGGGGAGGGGGGATGCACACCACATAGCTTGCGGGATCTTAGTTCCCCAACCAGGGATTGAACGTGGGCCCTCAGCAGTGAAAGTGAGGAGTCCTAACCACTGGACCACCAGGGAAGTCCCCAGGCACATTTTTTTAAACTGACGTAATTTTATCAGTTAACTTTTTTTTTTTAACATCTTTATTTGAGTATAACTGTTTTACAATAGTGTGTTAGTTTCTCCTTTACAACAAAGTGAAGCAGTTATACATATACATATGTTCCCATAACTCTTCCCTCTTGTGTCACCGTCCCTCCCACCCTCCGTATCCCACCCCTCTAGGTGGTCACAAAGCACAGAGGTGAACTCCCTGTGCTATGCTGCAGCTTCCCACTAGCTTTCTAATTTACATTTGGTAGTGTGTATATGTCCCTGCCACTCTCTCACATCGTCACAGCTTACCCTTCCCCCTCCCCATATCCTCAAGTCCATGCTCTAGTAAGTCTGTGTTTTATTCCCATCCTACCACTAATCTCTTCATGACATTTTTTTTTTTTTTAGATTCCATATATATGTGTTAGCATACGGTATTTGTTTTTATCCTTCTGACTTACTTCACTCTGTATGACAGATTCCAGGTCTATCCACCTCATTACAAATAACTCAGTTTCATTTCTTTTTATGGCTGAGTAATATTCCATTGTATATATGTGCCACATCTTCCTTATCCATTCATCTGTTGATGGACACTTAGGTTGCTTCCATGTCCTGGCTATTGTAAATAGAGCTGCAATAAACATTTTGGTACATGACTCTTTTTGAATTATGGTTTTCTCAGGGTATATGCCCAGTAGTGGGATTGCTGGGTCATATGGTAGTTCTATTTGTAGTTTTTTAAGGAACCTCAGTACTGTTCTCCATAGTGGCTATATCATTTTACATTCCCACCAACAGTGCAAGAGTGTTCCCTTTTCTCCACACCCTCTCCAGCATTTATTGTTTCTAGAGTTTTTTTTTTTTTTTTTTTGTGGTATGCGGGCCTCTCACTATTGTGGCCTCTCCCATTGCGGAGCACAGGCTGCGGACGCGCAGGCTCAGTGGCCATGGTTCACAGGCCCAGCCGCTCCACGGCATGTGGGATCTTCCCGGACCAGGGCACGAACCCGTGTCTCCTGCATCGGCAGGCGGATTCTCAACCACTGCGCCACCAGGGAAGCCCTCTAGAGTTTTTGATGATGGCCAATCTGGCCGGTGTGAGATAATATCTCATTGTAGTTTTGATTTGCATTTCTCTAATGATTAATGATGTTGAGCATTCTTTCATGTGTTTGTTGGCTATCTGTATATCTTCTTTGGAGAAATGTCTATTTAGTTCTTCTGCCCATTTTTGGATTGGGTTGTTTGTTTTTTTGTTATTGAGCTGCATGAGTTGCTTATAAATTTTGGATATTAATCCTTTGTCAGTTGCTTCATTTGCAACTATTTTCTCCCATTCTGAGGGTTGTCTTTTGGTCTTGTTTATGGTATTCTTTGCTGTGCAAAAGCTTTTAAGTTTCATTAGATCCCATTTGCTTATTTTTGTTTTTATTTCCATTTCTCTAGGAGATGGGTCAAAAAGGATCTTGCTGTGATTGATGTCATAGAGTGTTCTGCCTATGTTTTCCTCTAAGAGTTTGATAGTGTCTGGCCTTACATTTAGGTCTTTAACCCATTTTGAGTTTATTTTTGTGTATGGTGTTAGGGAGTGTTCTAATTTCATACTTCTACAGGTAGCTGTCCAGTTTTCCCAGCACCACTTATTGAAGAGGCTGTCTTTTCTCCACTGTGTTTCCTTCCCTCCTTTATCAAAGATAAGGTGACCATATGTGTGTGGGTTTATCTCTGGGCTTTCTATCCTGTTCCATTTATCTATATTTCTGTTTTTGTGCCAGTACCATACTGTCTTGATTACTGTGGCCTTGTAGTATAGTCTGAAGTCAGGGACCCTGATTCCTCCAGCTCCATTTTTCGTTCTCAAGATTGCTTTGGCTATTCGGGGTCTTTTGTGTTTCCATACAAATTGTGAAATTCTTTGTTCTAGTTCTGTAAAAAATGCCAGTGGTAATTTGGTAGGGATTGCATTGAATCTGTAGATTGCTTTGGGTAATAGAGTCATTTTCACTATGTTGATTCTTCCAATCCAAGAACATGGTATATTTCTCCACCTATTTGTATCATCTTTAATTTCTTTCACCAGTGTCTTATAATTTTCTGCATACAGGTCTTTTGTCTCCTTAGGTAGATTTATTCCTAGATATTTTATTCTTTTTGTTGTAATGGTAAATGGGAGTGTTTTCTTAATTTCATTCTCAGTTTTTTCATCATTAGTGTATAAGAATGCCAGAGATTTCTGTGCATTAATTTTGTATCTTACTACTCTACCAAATTCATTGATTAGCTCTAGTAGTTTTCTGGTAGCATCGTTAGGGTTCTCTCTATATAGTATCATGTCATCTGCAAACAGTGACAGCTTTACTTCTTCTTTTCCTATTTGGATTCCTTTTATTTCTTTATTTTCTCTAATTGCTGTGGCTAGAACTTCCAAAACTCTGTTGAATAAGAGTGGTGAGAGTGGGCAACCTTGTCTTGTTCCTGATCTTAGTGGAAATGGTTTCAGTTTTTCACCATTGAGAACAATGCTGGCTGTGGGTTTGTCATATATTGCCTTTATTATATTGAGGAAAGTTCCCTCTATGCCTACTTTCTGCAGGGTTTTTATCATAAATGGGTGTTGAATTTTGTCAAAAGCTTTCTCTGCATCTATAGAGATGATCATATGGTTTTTCTCCTTCAATTTGTTGATATGGTGTATCACGTTGATTGATTTGTGTATATTGAAGAATCCTTGCATTCCTGGGATAAACCCCACTTGATCATGGTGTATGATCCTTTTAATGTGCTGTTGGATTCTGTTTGCTAGTATTTTGTTGAGGATTTTTGCATCTATGTTCATCAGTGATATTGGCCTATAGTTTTCTTTCTTTGTGACGTCTTTGTCTGGTTTTGGTATCTGGGTGATGGTGGCCTCATAGAATGAGTTTGGGAGTGTTCCTCCCTCTGCTATCTTTTGGAAGAGTTTGAGAAGGATAGGTGTTAGCTCTTCTCTAAATGTTTGATAGAATTCGCCTTTGAGGCCATCTGGTCCTGGGCTTTTGTTTGTTGGAAGATTTTTAATCACAGTTTCAATTTCAGTGCTTGTGATTGGTCTGTTCATATTTTCTATTTCTTCCTGGTTCAGTCTTGGCAGGTTGTGCATTTCTAAGAATTTGTCCATTTCTTCCAGGTTGTCCATTTTATTGGCATAGAGTTGCTTTTAGTAATCTCTAATAATCTTTTGTATTTCTGCAGAGTCAGTTACATCTCCTTTTTCATTTCTAATTCTATTGATTTGAGTCTTCTCCCTTTTTTTCTTGGTGAGTCTGGCTAATGGTTTATCAATTTTGTTTATCTTCTCAAAGAACCAGCTTTTAGTTTTATTGATCTTTGCTATTTCCTTCATTTCTTTTTCATTTATTTCTGATCTGATCTTTATGATTTCTTTCCTTCTGCTAAATTTGGGGGTTTTTTGTTCTTCCTTATCTAATTGCTTTAGGTGCATAGTTAAGTTGTTTATTCGAGATGCTTCCTGTTTCTTAAGGTATGATTGTATTGCTATAAACTTCCCTTTTAGAACTGCTTTTGCTGCATCACATAGGTTTTGGGTCATCGTGTCTCCATTGTCATTTGTTTCTAAGTACTTTTTGATTTCCTCTTTGATTTCTTCAGTGATCACTTCGTTATTAAGTAGTATATTGTTTAGCCTCCATGTGTTTGTATTTTTTACAGATCTTTTCTTATAATTGATATCTAGTCTCATAGCGTTGTGGTCAGAAAAGATACTTGATACGATTTCAATTTTCTTAAATTTGCCAAGGCTAGATTTGTGACCCAAGATATGATCTATCCTGGAAAATGTTCCATGGGCACTTGAGAAAAATGTGTATTCTGTTGTTTTTGGATGGAATGTCCTATAAATATCAAGTAAATCCATCTTGTATAATGTATCATTTAAAGCTTGTGTTTCCTTATTTATTTTCATTTTGGATGATCTGTCCATTGGGGAAAGTGGGGTGTTAAAGTCCCCTACTATGATTGTGCTACTGTCGATTTCCCCTTTTATGGCTGTTAGTATTTGCCTTATGTATTGAGGTGCGCCTATGTTGGGTGCATAAATATTTACAATTGTTATATCTTCTTCATGGATCGATCCCTTGATCATTATGTAGTGTCCTTCTTTGTCTCTTGTAATAGTTTTTATTTTAAAGTCTATTTTGTCTGATATGAGAATTGCTACTCCAGCTTTCTTCTGATTTCCATTTGCATGGAATATCTTTTTCCATCCCCTCACTTTCAGCCTGTAAGTGTCCCTAGGTCTGAAGTGGGTCTCTTGTAGACAGCATATATATGGGTCCTGTTTTTGTATCCATTCAGCCAGTCTGTGTCTTTTGGTGGGAGCATTTAATCCATTTACATTTAAGGTAATTATTGATATGTGCATTCCTATTACCATTTACTTAATTGTTTTGGGTTGTTCTTGTAGGTCTTTTCCTTCTCTTATGTTTCTTGCTTAGAGAAGTTCCTTTAGCATTTGTTGTAAAGCTGGTTTGGTGGTGCTGAACTCTCTCAGCTTTTGCTTGTCTGTAAAGGTTTTAATTTCTCCATCAAATCTGAATGAGATCCTTGCTGGGTAGAGTAATCTTGGTTGTAGGTTTTTTTCCTTCATCACTTTAAATATGTCCTGCCACTCCCTTCTGGCTTGTAGAGTTTCTGCTGAAAGATCAGATGTTAGCCTTATGGGGATTCCCTTGTGTGTTATTTGTTGTTTTTCCCTTGCTGCTTTTAATATGTTTTCTTTGTATTTAATTTTTGACAGTTTGATTATTATGTGTCTCGGCGTGTTTATCCTTGGGTTTATCCTGTATGGGACTCCCTGTGCTTCCTGGACTTGGTTGACTATTTCCTTTCCTATATTAGGGAAGTTTTCAACTATAATCTCTTCAAATATTTTCTCAGTCCCTTTCTTTTTCTCTTCTTCTGGGACCCCTATGATTCGAATGTTGGTGTGTTTAATGTTGTCCCAGAGATCTCTGAGACTGTCCTCAGTTCTTTTTTTTTTTTTTTTTTTTTTTTTGCGGTATGCGGGCCTCTCACTGTTGTGGCCTCTCCCGTTGCGGAGCACAAGCTCCGGACGCACAGGCTCAGTGGCCATGGCCCACGGGCCCAGCCGCTCCGCGGCATGTGGGATCTTCCCGGACCAGGGCACGAACCCGTGTCTCCTGCATCGGCAGGCGGACTCTCAACCACTGCGCCACCAGGGAAGCCCTGTCCTCAGTTCTTTTCATTCTTTTTTCTTTCTTCTGCTCTGCAGTAGTTATTTCCACTACGTTATCTTCCAGGTCACTTATCCGTCCTTCTGCCTCAGTTATTCTGCTACTGATCCCGTCTAGAGTATTTTTCATTTCATTTATTGTGTTGCTCATCATTACTTGCTTCCTCTTTATTTCTTCTAGGTCCTTGTTAACTGTTTCTTGCAATTTGTCTATTCTATTTCCAAGATTTTGCATCATCTTCACCATCATTATTCTAAATTCTCTTTCAGGTAGATTGGCTATTACCTCTTCATTTGTTAGGTCTGGTGTGTTTTTATCTTGTTCCTTCATCTGCTGTGTGTTTTTCTGTCTTCTCATTTTGCTTATCTTACTGTGTTTGGGGTCTCCCTTTTGCAGGCTGCAGGTTCGTAGTTCTATCTATTTTTGGTGGCTGTCCCCAGTGGCTGAGGTTGGTTCAGTGGGTTGAGCAGGTTTCCTGGTTGGGGGACCATTGCCCCTGTTCTGGTGGATGAGGCTGGATCCCGTCTCCCTGGTGGGCAGGTCCACGTCTGGTGGCGTGTATGGGGATGTCGGTAGCCTTACTGTGATTCTAGGCAGCCTCTCTGCTAATGTATGGGGCTGTAGACCTGTCTTGCTCTTTGTTGGGTATAGGGTGTCCAGCACTGTTCGTTGCTGGTCCTTGAGTGAAGCTGGGTCTTGGCGTTGAGATGGAGATCTCTGGGAGATTTTCGCCGTTTGATATTACGTGGAGCTGAGAGGTCTCTTGTGGACCAGTGTCCTGAGGTTTGTCCTCCCACCTCAGAGACACAGCCTTGACACCTGGCTGGAGTGCCAAGAGCCTTTAATCCACACGGCCCTTCAGGCTGTTTTCACTCTGCCAACTCCAGACCTTTCCCTGGGATCCGCCCGAGGCTTAGTTCCCAGCCCCGCCCGCCGTGGCGGGTGAGCAGACAAGCCTCTCGGGCTGGTGAGTGCTGATCGGCACTGATCCTCTGCGGAATCTCTCCGCTTTGCCCTCCGCACCTTGTTGCTGTGCTCTCTTCTGCGGCCCCGAAGCTTCCCCCTCCGCCACCCGCAGTCTCCGCCCGAGAAGGGGCTTCTAGTGTGTGGGAACCTTTCCTCCTTCACGGCTCCCTCCCACTGGTGCAGGTCCCGTCCCTATTCTTTTGTCTCTGTTTATTCTTTTTTCTTTTGCCCTACCCAGGTACGTGGGGGAGTTTCTTGCCTTTTGGGAGGTCTGAGGTCTTCTGCCAGCGTTCGGTGGGTGTTCTATAGGAGAAGTTCCACGTGTAGATGTATTTCTGATGTATCTGTGAGGAGGAAGGTGATCCCCGCGTCTTACTCTTCCGCCATCTTCTCGCCTACCCTCTATCAGTTAACTTTTACATGTAGAAGGAATGCTGCTGCACACATGGAGCTATCTCATTATGAAGAAATTACTGAGAGTAAACCAGTGTGTGTGGAGAGTTGTTCCTTTTTACAATTGAAATTAGAATTTTGTGCAGTTAATGTTTGTTTATGATTCTCCTTTTTTGCTTCTAGGATATTCGAAAATTCTTTGGGGTTATACCAAGTGGAAAGAAAGTTGTAAGTGAAACAGCAAAGAAGAATGAGAAAACGAAGTCTGCTGAAGAAACTATAAAAGCAAAGAAAGGAATAAAGGAAATCAAGGTCAGTTTTCCAGATACAATATTGAATTGTATAAAATAAACTCAATTCTGAGATTTGATATATTTGGAGCCTTGAGTAAATATAGATTTCAACTCATTTAGCAGAGGAAGAAGAAAAGTAATAAGGTATTATTTATTTCTGGTTAATATATCTTACTGCATTCATAGCTTGGTGTTTTCCTTCACTAGACATGGAACCCTTTTTAGTTGTTAAAACTTTGTGTTTTAAGACCAAAATTTGCTCATAAAGACAGGAGTGCCAGGTGAATGGTATTGGGCTTCTGGTGAGGGAAGGCTTTGGAGGAAAGCTTTATTCTTTTTCCTGTCCTCCTTGGGCCTCAGAGAAGTTAAGATATAATGTCACTATGAAAAGCAGGCGATGACTACAATAGTGTATTTGAGTTAATATTGATCCACTTTGTGTAAAATGTAAGAATTCTGCAACTTTACAGGTCTGTTTATCACCACCCCATCCTTTATGCCCTAGTTGGCATATGTATTATATTGACATACATTAATACCCCACATTCAGTGTAATAATTATTGCTGTAAACTGACATTATTTTGAAGAAATTAAAAGGGAAATTGATTCGTAACCATGTGTGGTGATGGATGTTAATGACTTATCATGATCATTTTGCAATATATACAAATATCAAATCTTCATGTTATATACCTGAAACTAATATAATGTTTCATGTCAATTATTTCTCAATAAAAACTTACCTTAAATTAATAAGATAAGCAAAATTAAAATTTTTTAAATATGTAAGATTAAAATTATAAACAAATACATATAATAATTTAAAATAAGCAAACCATCAAAATCATCAGTAAATTATAATTTAAACACATATTTTTTTTTATTTCTTAGGTGAGACTAAAATACAAACCTCAGTTTTCTGCTCTGCAAAAAAAAAAAAAAAAAGGAGAATTGATCTTTTTTACTTAACTATGTATTTGCTTCTTCTAGTGCTTTTTATTTCTTATTGAAGATCTGAATTTCCATCTAATATCCTTTTCTTTAAACCTGAATAATTTTTTTAAGCATTTCTTGTAGAGTAGGTCTGTTGGCAGTGAATCCTGTAAGTTTTTGTTTATCTAAAAATGTCTTTATTTTGCCTTCATTTTTGAAGGATATTTTTGCTGGATATAGAGTTTTGGATTGACAGTTTGTTTCATCACTTAAAAATGTCCCATTCTTTTTTTGGCCTCCATTTTTTCTGGTGAGATGTTAGCAGTCATGTTGTATTCTCTTGTATGTAATGTATTATTTTCCTCATGCTGCTTTAAAAGATTTTCTCTTTATCTTTGCGTTTCAGCTTTGCCCATGGTGTACCTGTGTGTGATTTTCTTGTGTTTATACTGTTTAGGGTCTCTGAGCTTCTTGACTCTGTAAATTTATATGTTTCTTCAAATTTGGGAACTTTTGCCATTATTTCTTCAAATATATTTCTGCCTCATTCTCTCTCTCCTCTTCTTATGGGATTCCAATTATATACACATTAGAATTTTGGAATTGCGGGACTTCCCTGGTGGTTCAGTGGATAAGACTCCATGCTCCCAGTGCAGGGGGCCTGGGTAGATCCCTGGTCCGGGAACTAGATCCTGCATGCATGCCACAACTAAGAGTTTGCATGCTGTAACTAAGAAATCCTCATGCCGCAACTAAAGATCCCGTGTGCCGTAGCTAAGACCTGGTGCAGCCTAAATAAATAAATAAATATGTAAAAAAAAAAAAAAGAATTTTGGAATTGTGTCACAGATCATTGCAGCTTATTCATTTTTATTCTTTTTTTCTCTGTACTTCAGATTGGATAATTTCTCTATTACTGTCCTCAAGTTCTTTGACTCTTCTGTCATCTCCAATTTGCTATTAAGCCTATGCAGTGAATATTTTGTTTTAAGTATGGTATTTTTCAGTTCTAGCATTGCCTACTAATTCTAGCATCTGGATTCATCTCAGTTTAGTGCCTTTTATCTTGAGTCTGTGGGTCATGTATTAGTCAGTTTGGGATACCATAAAATACCATAGACTGGCTGACTTAAAACAACAGGAATTTATTTTCTTACAGTTCTGGAAGCTAGAAGTCTATGATTAAGGTTCCAGTCAATTCAGTTTCTCTCGAGAACTCTCTTTCTGGTTTGCAGATGGCTCCCTTCTTGCTGAGTCTTCACATAGCCTTTCCTTGGTGTGAGCACATGGGGAGAGAGGTTGAGAGACAGAGTGAGTGAGTGTATGCACGTGAGTTGTCTGGTTTCTCTTCTTATAAGGACACTAACTTGTCAGATCAGGGCTCTACCCTTATGACTTCATTTAACCTTAATTACCTCCTTAGAGACTCCATCTCCAAACACAGCCATACTGGGGGTTAGGAATTCAATGTATGAATTTTGGGGGGATACAAGCTTTCATTCCATATTATTCTGCCAATGGTCACCCAAAATTCATGTCATTTTTGCATGCAAAATACATTTATTCCATTCTAAAGCCCCCCAAAGTCTTAATTCAGTGCATCACCAGTTCTAAAGTCTGAAGTCCAAAGGCTTATCTAAATATCATCTAAATCATATATGGGTGAGACTTGAGGTATGATGCATCCTGAGACAAAATTCTTCTCCAGCTGTGAACCTGTGAAACCAGGGGAAGTATGTGCTTCCAAAATATAATAATAAGGCATAGAATACATATTCCCATTTCAAAAGGGAGAAATCAGAAGAAAGAAGGGGTGACAGGTGCCAAGCAAGTCTAAAACCTAGCAAGGCAAATTCTGTTTGATCTTGTTTGATGAAATATCTGGGTACCTTGTGGCCCAGTCAAGTTGACAGATAAAAGTAACCATCACAGGTCACATTTCCTATTTCTTTGTACATTTGGTTATTTTGGATTTGCCTTGCATAGTGTGAATTTTACAATGTAGGAACTTTGGATTCTGTTATTTCCTCCAAAGGGTGTTAATTCTTTTAGTTTAACAGACAGTTAACTTGCCTGAACTCAAACTCCAAACTCTTGTCCACTCTGTAATGGGAAGCATCTGAAATCTTTGTTCAATTTTTTTTAACCTTAGCTGGGCACTTCGAGTTTTTCTGTGCATATATAGTTCAGGAGACAGCCACAGATTTGGGCTAAGTTTATTGACAGAATTTGGAACACCCCTTTTGTGGCTCTCTCCCTCCTGGGATACCCCTTTCTCTCACTTTTGAGTTATTGTCCTTGTTTCTAACCCTGTCCTCTAGTCTGGTGCTGTATTTGAATTACAGTGGTTTATTCATCTCATTTTCTTCCAAGCTAGTTGATTGTGCTTAAGTTTTTGAAGTTTTATTATAATGGATAGAAACATATTTCTACCTTGTAATTGACTATAGTCGTTTTTTTTGCTGTCTACTTTCTTGATTTTTTTGGGGAAAATTTGAATGTGTTAGAAATGTGATGTATAACTACAAAATATTAGTAATACCTTATGAATATGTTAGAAATGTGTATATAACTAAAAAATATAAATATTAATACCCTTTGCCTTGGTTTTATTTAGTTTTCCACCAGGCAATGAGTAGTGATAGGCCCACAACTCCTTAGCTTTTATTTCTGTCTCAATTTTTCATTTTCAGGAAGCACTTGCCTTGTAATATGTGATATCCTTTTACTCTTTGTTATACATAGGTTAGTGTTGAAAGTGGAAATAAATAATAATATAGCCTTTTCTACAATCCTGCCTTTGCCATCTGATGCAATTATTATCTGGCTTATTCTCTCCCCTGCTCCCGCCCCCCAAGTTTTATTGAGAAATAATTGACATACACCACTGTATAAGTTTGAGGTGTACAGCATGATGGTTTGACTTACATATATTATGAAATGATTACCACAGTGATTACCACATGTGGGTGCAGATACCTTTTCAAGTTAGTGTTTTTGTTTCCTTTGGTTACATTCTCAGAAGTGGAATTGCTGGGTCGTATGGTAGTTAGTTCTATTTTAAATTTTTTGAGGAACCTCCATACTGTTTTCTGTAGTGGCTGCACTGATTACAGTCCCACCAATGATGCACAAGGGTTCCCTTTTCTCCACACCCACACCAGCATTTGTCATCTCTTATCTTTTTGATGATGGGTCTGGCCTGTTCTTTAGCCTAATATGGGCATTACTGACATTTGGGGCAGGATAATTCTTCGTTGTGGAGGACTGTCCTGTGCATTGCAGGATGTTTAGTAGTATCCCTAGTCTACCCACTATATGCCAGTAACACCCTCACCCCAGTTATGACAAGCAGAAATGTTTCCTGGGGTGGGGCAGCGTTCCTCTAGTTGTGAACTATTGAGCCCAAATCTAATGAGGAAAAAACAGCTAAGTTATATGGGCTTCTCTGTGTTCTAATTATACTGTGATGTTTATAGGTAAATAGTTCTTGTAAAGAAGATGACTTCAAGCAGAAGCAACCAAACAAGAAAAAGAGGATCATCTATGATTCAGGTAATATTTCTTTTGAGGAGCTTTCAAGTTTAAAAACTATTTTATATCTGTTAGAATAGTGTTTTCCAGACTGACGTTCTGAGACACACAGCTCTCCATGATGTTAACAGGTGCTGTGAGAAGAGGGCTCTATGTTCAAGTAAAGTTGAAAACAACTTTATTATGCTACAGAATTTATCAGAGCTGAAATATGTTAATATATTAAAGTTTTGTTTGGGAGGGGAGATAGTATATACAGTGTGTCTGAAACTTACTTTGAATATGGTATATTTATTTTTTAAAATATTCATATTAGCTTCTCTTTCAGTTGAAGTTCTTAGAAGCTGAATTTGAAAAAATAGTGCCATAAAATGTTGCTTTAGAAACAAAGATCTAAAATATAATTTGTGTGCTTTTGATCTGGTCCTTTTTTGTTGCAGTTAAAAAGGAACAAACACAAAAACTTTGAATATACAGTTGACTCTTGAATAATGCAAGGGTTGGGGCTTCAACCCCCCTTGTAGTTGAAAATCTGCATATAACTTTTGACTACCTGCAAAACTTAAGTACTAATAGCCTACTGCTGATCAGAAGCCTTGTCAATAA
This sequence comes from Kogia breviceps, assembly GCF_026419965.1. Classification (NCBI taxonomy): domain Eukaryota; kingdom Metazoa; phylum Chordata; class Mammalia; order Artiodactyla; family Physeteridae; genus Kogia; species Kogia breviceps. The sequence goes on from NC_081315.1 coordinate 84,285,357, forward strand.
CATAAAAAGTCAATTAATACATATTTTGTATGTTATATATAGTTTTTACTATATTCTTACAATAAGTAAGCTAGAGAAAAGAAAGTTATTAAGAGAATCTTAAGGCGAGAAAATACCTTTACAGTACTGTGCTGTATTTATTGATACTGTAAGTTTATGTCATCTGTTTACAAGATGAATCATCTCTCAGTATTGTCTAATATGATACAAAAGACTGTAGATGTTATATGTATTACTAACACTAGACATCAAAAATGAAAGGGTAATGTGAAAAGGAAGTTCGTATTTATTTACAGATATAACACTTCATGCATTGATAATGAAGAAGCAGTAGTATGATTACTTTATGGTAGCCTAGTGTTGTTGATACAATTGCTTCATGATAGCCTAGCCTATGCGCTAATGAATGAATCTGTTATAAAATTTTGGCATACAGTATTACAGTCATATTCATAATACAGTATTGGAAACATTGTTACATTAAAAAAAACTCACCTGTGATGATAGATAGGCTGATATGCAGTTTCTCTAGTTACAGAGAGGCATACTGTATAGTAATGTAATTCTTTGAAAGCAAAGTTATAAAACAAAACTTACACATTAATTTTATATTAAAAATCACCTTATACCTATGTGTAGGGAGAGACTAGTATCTACATATATTTTATGCATTCATAACATACTTTTTACTTAACTTTTTCGATATTTCTAGGCTACGTGGTTTGTCTCTTTTTTCAAATTGTTGCAAATCTCCAAAAGTTTTTCCAACGTATTTATTGAAAAAAATTTGTGTATATGTAGACATGTGCAATTCAAACCCGTGTTCAAGGATCAACTGTACTTTTAAGATTGGGAACATACACTTTTTTTTTTTTTTTTTTTTTTTTGTGGTACGCGGGCCTCTCACTGTTGTGGCCTCCCCCGTTGCGGGGCACAGGCTCCGGACGCGCAGGCTCAGCGGCCATGGCTCACGGGCCCAGCCGCTCCGCGGCATGTGGGATCCTCCCGGACCGGGGCACGAACCCATATCCCCTGCATCGGCAGGCGGACTCTCAACCACTGCGCCACCAGGGAAGCCCGGGAACATACACTTTTATGCATGCCTTTTGATATGTTAAAATAATGGTAGAACTCAGGAAGTTTTAGGTTTTGCTTTTTTTTGAGAAGATCTATTTGGTGTGAATTCTTTTTTTTTTTTTTTTGCTATACACGGGCCTCTCACTGTTGTGGCCTCTCCCGTTGTGGAGCACTGGCTCCGGACGCGCAGGCTCAGTGGCCATGGCTCACGGGGCCTAGCTGCTCCGCGGCACGTGGGATCTTCCCAGACCGGGGCACGAACTCGTGTCCCCTGCATTGGCAGGCGGACTCTCAACCACTGCGCCACCAGCGAAGCCCGGTGTGAATTCTTAAAAATTAGAAATGTAACCTAAGGAAGCATTTATAGATTGTCAGGATTTTGACAGTGGTCGCAAAGATTCTGACTCATTTTCTAAAAGTACTTGGGTGTTTATTGTGAGTCTTTTACTGCTGTATAGAATTGTAAAGAATTTGAAATAAGTACATATCACCATTCCCCAGGAGTTTCCATCTTTTGGGAAAGTGGAAATTTAATTGTTTGATACATTTTAGAACAGTATGAGACAGGATTTAAAAATGCATGGTGAGAGGAAGAGGAAGAACACTAAAGTTTCTGAAACCCCTCTATTGTGTACCAGACATATACTAGGTATTTATACTTTGTCTTGATTTATATTTAAGTGCTCTGGGTGATTAGATTTGTGGTAGACAGAATAATGGCCCCCAAAGATGTCCACACCCTAGTTACTAGAACCTGTGTATATGTTAGGTTACGTGGCAAAAGGGAATTAAAATTGTAGGTGACATTAAGGTTGATAATCAGATGACCTTAAAGTAGGGAGGTTATCTGGATGGGCCCAGTGTGGTCACAAAGAAGAGGAAGGCAGAAGAAGAGATTTAGAGAGAGATTGACTGTGGAAGAAGGTTAGAGAATTAGAGAGATGGCAGCATGAGAAGGACTTTGCCTAATGTTGCAGGCTTTGAAGATAGAGGAAGTGGGGGCCATGAGCTAAGGAATGCTAGCAGTCACTAGAAACTAGAAAGGTGAGGAAATGTATTCTTCCCTATAGTATCCAGAAAGGATCACAGCCATCCTGATGCTTGGTTTTAGCCCAGTGAGACCCAAATTGGATTTCCAACCTCCAGAACTGTGAGATAATACATTTGTGTTGGTTTGTTGTTTTTTTTTGGCTGCTTCATGCGGCATGCAAGAGCTTAGTTCCCTGACCAGGAATAGAACCCGTGACCCCTGCAGTGGAAGCACAGAGTCCTAACCACTGGACCGCTGGGGAATTCCCCATTTGTGTTGTTTTAAGCCACTAAGTTTGTGGTGATTTGTCACAGCAGCAACAGAAAAGTAATACAAAGGCTTAACACTGGATAGAAGGCAACCTATGAGAATTTATAAAGGAGATTTGCCTTGAAAGGGGTCTTGAGGAATTGGTTAATAATAACCGCTTTAAGGGAATTCCGTGGTGGTCCAGTGATTAGGACTTGGTGTTTTTACTTCTGTGGGCCCGGGTTTGATCCCTGGTCAGAGAACTAAGATCCCAAAAGATGCATGGCACAGCCAAAAAACAAACAAAACAAAAAATCCCACTTTAAAAACACACTATATTATACTATCTTTTTTCAAAGTTTTAATTTTCCTCTCATTTAGATTCAGAATCAGAGGAGACAGTGCAGGTAAAAAACTCCAAAAAGCGACCAGAAAAATTGCCACTGTCTTCTAAACCTGCTAAAATTCGACACCAGGATCCTGTTACATACATTTCAGAAACAGGTAAGGGTACCGAATATGTTTACTGTTTTAGAAAAAAGCATAGTGTGTGTTATGTTCTTGAGCTTCTCGTTGGTATCTAAATGTACCTCCTTCACTTTGAACTGAATTTCTGTTGCCTTTTTTGGTTTGTTGAATTATATTTACCAGGGGAAGGTTGTAATTATCTTTGGCATTTTCTGTGAGTTAAGGGCCAGTTATAGGGGAATTCGTTCTTAGAATTTTTTTTAAAGTGCTGTATATTGAAGCATATATGTTGAAGCTCTGTCTTGAATCATATATTCAAATATTATTGGGTTGTTTTAAAACTTTTTAATGTAAGTTTTTTTATCTTGGGTGTTAAAGTCATAACAATCTAAGTATATAATGACTTCATATTTGTGCTTTATAATCTAGCACAGATGTGACCTAAATTCCTTATATTCTCTGGTGACACAAAAGATTTTAGCATTTAAAAAGGATTTTAGCTTTTAAAAAAATGATTGTTATTGTATTTTATTTGAGCTGTTTTGAGTGGTCAAAAAATAAGACATTTATAAATGTACACTAATCTTAAGATTTCATAGTATAAATAATTGTTTCATAGATAGTATTCTTTTATGGTGAGGAGCCCTGAATTATATTGTCATCTTAGGAAAAAAACTTAGATGGGTTCATTATAAAGTCATTTAGATTTTAGCATTGTTAACTCCTAGAGGAGACCATCTTCAAATTCACAGAACCTGTTTTATCAGTTCCTATGTAGAAATGCTTAAAGGGGCCATGAGAGCATCTGATACCTTATTAGTTTGTTCATTAAGGAAGACCTCTGACACCATTATTTTTAGCACCCTGCTACTTGTATTGCTAGTGAAGTGAATACACCTGGTTTGAAGAGACAGGGTAAAAACCACAATTATTTTGACATAGCATGTTACAACTTATATTCAACAGACATTTATTGATTGTCTTTTCCTACCTAGATACTAGGTGCTGGGGATACAAAGATGATTAAAGACTCTTAAATACTATAGGAATTGCCTGAGGCTGCAATATACAATAGTTAGGGAGAGGGCTTGATGGAGAGGGTAAGATTTGATCTAACCCTTGACAGATGAGCCTGTGATGGAGGGAAAGAACATGTCTGGTTAATAAGATGGGATTATTTAAAGCACCGCATCCAGCACAAGGCTTGATGTATTCGCAGGACACTGAAGAGATTGCTTGCTCACATGATGAGGAATAATGAGAGGTAATGAAGCCAGTTTAGGGAAGATCTTGAAAGCTAGGCAGAGGAATTCCACATAGCAGGGAAAAGGGAACCATTAAAGTTTTTGAACAGTTATAGAATGATGAATATAGTATTTAAGAGTGATTGCTAGTATTTAAGGTGGGAAGGAGAATAGAAAAATCGTAATTGGGGAGGCCGAGGCATTTATGGTAATCTACGAGTGAAGTAATGAGAGTCTTAAAAGTTAGCAATAGTTAGGGACTGATCTATAAACATTTTTGGGAGATGAGTTATAGGTTAGGTTTTTGGATTACCTATGGGCTTCATTCAGCCATGCTATCTATGGTTTACTATTAGGATAATTGGAGAGCTGATGTTATTAGCATGCTTACATATAAAATTTTATTTTTTAACATCAGCTTTATTGAGATATAATTCACATACCATACAATTCACCTTTAATGGTTTTTTAAATATAATTTTTTAAAATTGATTTTATTTATTTTTGACTGCATTGGGTCTTTGTTGCTACGTGTGGGCTTTCTCTAGTTGTGGCGAGCGGGGGCTACCCTTTGTTGTGGTGCACTGGCTTCTCATTGCAGTGGCTTCTCTTGTTGCAAAGCACGGGCTCTAGGTACGCGGCATAAGTAGTTGTGGCACATGGGATCAATAGTGGCTCGCGGGCTCTAGAGCACAGGCTCAGTAGTTGTGGCACACAGGCTTAGTTGCTCCGCGGCATGTGGGATCTTCCCAGACCAGGGCTCAAACCTCTGTCGCCTGCAGATTCTTAACCACTGAGCCACCAGGGAAGCCCCACCTTTAATGTTTTAATGTTATTAGAATTTGCTTACACGTATGGGCTGTTACTTGAGAGTATGAAGGTACTCAAGGTAGATAAATTGGTCAGTAAGTAGGGAATGAAACAGGAAAGAAGTCCTTGTGTTGTAGAAGGAAGCTGAGACTGAAAGGTCTGAAGCCCTGCCTGGAGGGTACATCCTTGGTTCTCAACTAACAGCTGTGTGACTGGGCTAAAGGGCAGTGAGTCTGTCTCCCTTTCTGTAAAGCAGAAACGCTAATTGAATAGGCTAGTTGGGAAAACTTAATGGGATGATGCATATGAAAGGGCCAGACCCAGTGCCTGAAACCTATAAATAACAGGCTGTCAAAAGGAAAAAATAAAAATGAAAGAAGCCCACAGGTGAAGCCTTGTAGGCTCTCTGAAACATTTACATAATTGATAAAGTTGTTCAAATGACCAAAGAGAAAATCTAAGTGACATGAACATATTTTCTGTAAAATTTTTGGTAAGCTGAGATAAATTTCTTCATTATGGCCTGTGGCAGATTGACTCTTGAACCTTTCTGTTCTGTTGCTAAATATCTGCTCAGACGCATTGTGCAAATGCGCTTTTCTATTAAAAGGCTCCCTCTTACATCTGGCCACCTTTGTCAAGTTTTGAATATGTGGGAGGGATACTAAAAACCAGTATGGTGATAGGTTTATTATGTAACCGAAGGTGGTGTGATCAAGCTTTCCAGTGACACTCTGAAAACGTCAAAGTTAGTGTGCAGACAGTGATGGCCTTCAACTGTGGATCAAGGCTATCGTTATCTTGTGATTTTAGGTACACAGAAGGGTCAAACAATTTAAGCTCTGATCACAGGTTTTCTTGAACACGGGACTGTTTATTTCAGACCAGGTATTTTCGAATGTTATTTTCTGAAGAGATAACTGTCATCTTATCTGAAATTTTTATGACCATTAGACAGTATTTATATCATGCTGCCAAGGGTATGTACATGTGAAAGTGAATGTTGTCATCTTAGCAAAAAATCTTGGGATACAGTATATCTATCTCATATGATATTCAGTATTACATAGTATTCTGCTTTTTCCTGGCTTTGAGATACAGGAAAGAAGTTAGCTGTTTTTTTGCCATACTTTTTTATGCCTTGGAATGATAGGTGAATGGGAGAAAAGCCCTTTCCTTCCCATCATAAAAGAGAATGAGACTGTTAAAAAGAAGTCTGCAATAAAATTAGCATAATAAAATCAGAAATATAATGAGTTTCAAAAAAAGAAAAGTGCAGCTTCTTGAAATAAACTAACTAGAAATTTTTTGACCATAAATTAATTCTTTTATTCTTTTTTTTAAGCTAAAACTACATACAAATTCTCAATACTGGTTATGAATAAGTATTCATATTGTAGAAATAAATATTTATCAGTATATTGGGACTTGCCTGACAGTCCAGTGGTTAAGACTTCATGCTTCCAATTCTGGGGGCATGGGTTTGATCCCTGGTCAGGGAACTAAGATCCCACATGCCACGTGGCCAAAAAAAACCCAAAACAACAACAACAACAATTTATCAGTATAAGGTTAAATAAAATATTTGTGGTACTAAAATTGTACTTTTTTTTTTTGGAGTTTGGAGCTTCTTGTGGAAAAGGATTATATGATATGATTCAGTTTTAAAAGCCTGTTAATACCAAAAGAAACAATTTTCTTTACTATTCCATATTTTATCTTTTATAAACCAACTTTTTTTTTCCTTACAGCATAGCATGTGTAGTGTTTAAGAGCATGAGCTCTTGAGTAAAACCTCCTGCCTGGGTTAAACCTTCATTTACCTTCCCTGTGTCTTAGTTTCCTTGTTTGTAAAATGGGGGTATTACTAGTGCCTACATCAGAGGCCTTTGTGCTTGATCAAATGAGATAATGCTTGAAAAGCAATTAAAATAGGGTCTGGCACATTACTGAAATGCTCAGTAAGTATTAACTGTTATTATATTTTGACCTGATCGTATATCTACATCTGCCTTTAAGATTATGCTAAAGACATTGGCTTTTGCATAGATACTTAGGGCTTTTTTTGATTATATAACTGTGCTTTAGAAACTAAGAAATTGTGTCTGACCCATTTATGTTATAGATGTTCTTTGTCCAGTATGGGAACTACTACATGTGGCTATTGAGCACTTGAAACCCAAATTGAGAATGTTTTACTTGTGAAGTATAGATTTCAAAGACTTACTACAAATAAAAGGATAAATTATCTTATTAATAATTTTTTAGCATTGATTACATGTTGAAATAATAATCTGAATATGTTGGGATAAATGAAATATATCATTAAAATTAATTTCATCTTTCTTTTTCCTTTTTAAAAATGTGGCATGCATTTTATTCCCGTTGCACAGTGCTTTTTTTTTTTTTGGCTGTACGCAGGCCTGTCACTGTTGTGGCCTCGCCCATTGCGGAGCACAGGCTCCGGACGCGCAGGCTCAGCAGCCATGACTCACGGGCCTAGCCGCTCTGCGACATGTGGGATCTTCCCGGACCGGGGCACAAAGCCATGTCCCCTGCATCGGCAGGCGGACTCTCAACCACTGCGCCACCAGGGAAGCCCTGCACAGTGCTTTATAAACAATGAGAAACATACTTAGGAAATAACCTTTCTTTATTTATTTTTAAATATTTATTTATTTATTTACTTTGGGTGTACTGGGTCTTAGTTTCTCCATGCGGGCTCTTAGTTGTGGCCTGCGGACTTCTTAGTTGTGGCATGCATGTGGGATCTAGTTCCCCGACCAGGGGTTGAACCTGGGCACCCTGTGTTGGGAGTGCAGAGTCTTACCCACTGGACCACCAAGGAAGTCTTGGAAATAACCTTACTTTAGAAAATAACCTACTAAGCAGCTATACTCCAATAAAAATTAATTTAAAAAAAAGGTTAAAAAAGAAAAGAAAATAACCTATTTAACCTACTTCAGGTGCTTTTGTTTGTACTATTACACAATTCTTTAGGCTATATTATTATACAGATCTTTAAGCTTATCATTTAGCTCCATGACACACTTTTCATCGTCACTTTGTTTGATTAAATTTGTCTTCTATTGCGTATTGATTTTTTTCAAGTTTCTTTTTGATGCGGACTATTTTTAAAGTTTTTATTGAATTTGTTAAAGTATTGCTTCTGTTTTATGTTTTGGTTTTTTGACCTCGAGGCATGTGAGATCTTAGCTCCCCAACCAGGGATAGAACCTGCACCCCCTGCATTGGAAGGCAAAGTCTTAACCACTGGACTGCCAGGGAAGTCCCTTATTGATTTTTAAAGTACTTTAACTACATTAGTTTCCCATATTACAGGAAAAGGAAAAAAATTGCTTATACATATCTTTATAGCTAACCATTGACGGTAGTAAAATGTTCTTGTAGGTTGGTAAAAATCCAAATACTTGTTGTACTGGGTAAATATGTTTACTTTTAGTTGTTTAATGAAGTGAGAGACCTTGAGTTTTGTTTGACACAGATGACCTTTTATTATGCAGTTTCATCAGGGGCTGCTTGTGTTTGGTTGAAAATGGTGGGGGTTTTCCCAATCTTGAGAATTGTTTATGAGGGGTAGTTTTAAAAAAATTTTTATTGGAGTATAGTTGATTTACAATGTTGTGTTAGTTTCACGTGTACAGCAAAGTGAATATATGTGCATATATATATATATATCTCCACTCATTTTTAGATTCTTTTCCCATATAGGTCATAACAGAGTATTGAGTTGAGTTCCCTGTGCTATACAGTAGGTCCTTATTAGTTATCTCTTTTTTTTTTTTTTTTTTTTTTTTTACGGTACGTGGGCCTCTCACTGTTGTGGCCTCTCCTGCTGCACAGCACAGGCTCCGGACGTGCAGGCTCAGTGACCATGGCTCACGGGCCCAGCCGCTTCGTGGCATGTGGGATCTTCCCGGACCAGGGCACGAACCTGTATCCCCTGCATCGGCAGGCGGACTCTCAACCACTGTGCCACCAGGGAAGCTCAGTTATCTCTTTTATACATAGTAGTGTGTATATGTCAATCCCAATCTCCCAATTTGTCCCCTCCCCACTTCCTCCCTGGGTAACCATGTTTGTTTTCTACATCTGTGACTCTTTTTCTGTTTTGTAAATAAGTTCATCTGTACCATTTTTTTGGATTCCACATATAAGCAATATCATGTGATATTTGTCTTTGTCTGACTTACTTCACTCAGTATGACAATCTCTGGGTCCATCCGTGTTGCAGCAAATGGCATTATTTCATTCTTTTTTATGGCTGCATAGTATTCCACCATATATATATATATATGTACCACGTCTTTTTATCCACTCCTCTGTCAATGGACATTTAGGTTGCTTCCATGTCTTGGCTATTGTAAATAATGCTGCAGCGAACATTCGGGTGCATGTATCTTTTCAAATTATGGTTTTCTTCACATATATGCCCAGGAGCGGGATTGCCAGATCATATGGTAGTTTTATTTGGCCACATGGCTTGTGGGGTCTTTTTATCTTTTTTTTTTCGGTACACGGGCCTCTCACTGTTGTGGCCTCTCCTGTTGTGGAGCACAGGCTCCGAACGCGCAGGCTCAGCAGCCATGGCTCACAGGCCCAGCCGCTCCAAGGCATGTGGGATCTTCCTGGACCGGGGCATGAACCCGCGTCCCCTGCATCGGCAGGCGGACTCTCAACCACTGCGCCACCAGGGAAGCCCGCATATGGTAGTTTTATATGTAATTTTTTAAGGAACCTCCATACTGTTCTCCATAATGGTTGTACCAGTTTACATTCCCACCAACAGTGTAGGAGGGTTTCCTCTTCTCCACACCCTCTCCATCTCTCTACCCCCTCTTCAGCATTTGTTATTTATAGACTTTTTAATGATGGCCATTCTGACTGGTGTGAGGTGATAACCTCATTGTAGTTTTGATTTGCATTTCTCTAGTAATTAGTGATGTTGAGCATCTTTTCATGTGATTTTTGGCCCTCTGTATGTCTTCTTTGGAGAAATGTCTATTTAGATCTTCTGCCGATGTTCTGATTGGGTTGTTTGGGTTTTTTTAAAATATTGTATTAAGAAATGTACAAACAGGAGCTGTTTGTATATTTTGGAGATTAATCCCTTGTTCGTTGCTTCATTTAAAAATATTTTCTCCCATTCTGTGGGTTGTTATGACTGGTAATTTTTATTGAGCATATAATTTCAGAGGCTGATAGTGTTCCTGAAGTTATAATTATTTTGGGGACATTAAGTGGGAAAATATTGGGAATGTGGTATTCTCTAGGTTACCATGTAATATCAGTGACTTGTGACTCGGGGAAAATAGCAGCAGAAAATATTATTGGGGAATGTGTGTGCTAATTTTTAGTGACATATAGCTTTGTGTACCAGATAAATAGGAATAGATTTCTGTAGAGGATAAAGAACTTCTCTTAGATATTTTCAGGGAAACCCAGTGTGACTGAGATAGAGAATTTCCTTGAAGTGAGAGGAAACCTAAGAACTGTGTATTATATTTCTTTCATTATACTTGTTCAAAAATTAATATGGATTTAAAATCAATATTAAAAAATTAATAATACTGTTAATATTTATAGTCTTTATAAGACTATAAAAGAAACTAAGTTTAGATTTTTGAAGATGAGTATTTAGATTAATATTAAGTAACACATTCTCACTGATAAAGAAACAATTCACATAAAAAATGTTCCATTCTTTCATCCATCCCTTTTGCCTTACATAGCTATATAAATTTTTTAAAAAAATATATATACACACATATATTTACATATATACACGTATTTGAGAGTGGCATCTTGTAACATTTCTGCAGCTTGCTTTTTCATAACTTAATGTCTCCTTCCCTTCTTCCTTCTCGCCTTTTCTCCCCTCCCTCCCTCCCCACCCCTCAGGCTCTCTCAATACAGAAAGATTCCTATCTCATTATTTTAAATGTCTGCATAGTAAATTTTAATAGTATGCATTTAATTTTTCTCATATTCTTATTTTGGATATTGGATTATTGATGTGAACATACTTGTTTATGCTTCATTGTAATAGAACATATTTACACGGACAGTTCACAATGAAGAATATTATCACTTAAAAGAGAATAGAATTTCTTGAGGTTAAGTGGCATTTGTTCTAAGGGTGTAGTTTATTCACCTATATTATGAAGAATAGAAGGGGGTTCCACTTTGTGCTTCTCAGGTCCAGAAAAGGGACTTTGTTTATCCTTACTATATTATTTTTCTGAAAATTTTTTTCTGAAACTCTTATGTTTTTATCTTGTTAGATTCCAGGCTTCTGTATTCTGATTCTGTCATCTTTTTAAAAATTTTACATTTGAATACTTTCATTTAACAATATTAAATTCTCACTGATTTATTTATTTAACAAACATGATTTTTCACTGTTTGTGCCCAACAGTGTACTGGACAATCTATGAAATATATAAGAGAATAAAGCTCAGCCCTGTCTTCAAGGGCTTAAACTCTACTGGGGAGATAAGCCTTTTACATAAAAATTGTAATACAAGGAAACAATTAACAGTGATAAAAATATCTTCCCAGGATATTTGGGCATGAGAGAGGTAACTTTTATTTTGGAAGTTCAGGAAACATTTCCTGGTAGAGAGAGAAATTTGAGATAAACGTCAAAGGTTTTGGTAGGATTTAACATGGAGATTTAGGTACTGTGTATACTAGAAAGGAGAATAATGTGAAGTTTGGAAATCAGTAGTGCTATTTCATGTGCATTATTCACTACTTTCTAACTTATAGAAAGAGAAAATTTACTTTAAAAAATTCAATTTATAAACTTTCACAGATTTACTTACACCAGATTAATACTACTTAGTATTGTATCGTACCTTGTATTTTCTTAATTACAGTATCATGTGTAGGAATCTCTTACTTTACTTGAAACCTCTGTGTACATGTGAAAGGCAGGGAGAATTCGACCTTAAATTTTGTCTTGTATCCTATTATAAATTTTTTTCAAAACACTTTTATAATGACTTCATGGAATGGAATAACATTATTTATTTTATGGCTTATATTTCCTATCTGTCTCATTTGATCTTCAAAACTACCTAATATTAGGGCTGACTTGCTTTAAGAAAACTTACTCTCAAAGAATCAAGTTTCAATCTAAGGTTGCACAAAGCTTCAGTGTGAAAGAATCCTGTAGTTCTTTGGATGCCCATCATCCACTTATTTTTTATATAATCTGATTTCATATCTTTTACAAATTTGATAAACCTATCTATGTATTTCTCTCTGAATCATTAGTAAAATTGTTTAGTATTAAGGGACATGTAAAGAAACCTTTTTCAAAATTGACATTATCGAATATCAGCATCCTGGATACAGCTTTTCAGTTTCTTCTGAAGAGCTTTTCAATTATTTATGAATCTCAGAAACCACTGTTACGTATCTTGTATTTCTCCATCTTGCCATAAATCAGTGCTTCTTAATCAAGGGTGATTTTGCCTTCCAGCAAAAAATCTGGCATATCTGGAGTGCTATTTTTGGTCATCACAACTGGCTGATGCTGTGGCATCTAGTTGGTAGAGGCCAGAGTTGCTACTAAACATCCTACAATGCACCAGAGAGCCCCCTACAACAATTATTTGGCTCAAAATGTCAATAATGCAGAGGTTAAAAACCCTGCCATAGCCTATCAGAAGACAATTTGGTAGATGCTTTGTTACAGTCCAGACATCCCTGTTTCTAATATTCATCTCATCTACTAGTCCTATAACTCAAATAATAAATGATGGCTCAGGCCAGCATAGTTTAATCTCAGTGAATCTCTGTCTGCTTCTGTGAAAATACTCTCTTTTTGGTTTTTGTTTGTTTGTTTTTTATTTTAATTTTTTATTCAAGTATAGTTGATTTATAATGTGTTAATTTCTGCTATACAGCAAAGTAATTCAGTTATACATATATTTACATTTTTTTTCATATTCTTTTTCATTATGGTTTATCACAGGATACTGAATATAGCTTACTGTGCTATACAGTAGGACCTTGTTGTTTATCTATTCTATATATAATAGTTTGCATCTGCTAACCACAAACTCCCGCTCCATCCCTCCCTCACCCCCCTCCCCCTTGGCAACAACAAGTCTGTTCTCTATGTCTGTGAGTCTGTTTCTGTTGTGTAGATGAGTTCATTTGTGTCATTTTAGATTCCACATATAAGTGGTATCATATGGTATTCATCTTTCTCTTTCTGACTTCAGTTAGTATGATAATCTCTAGTTGAATCCATGTTGCTGCAAATGGCATTATTTCATTCTTTTTTATGGCTGAGTAGTATTCCATTGTGTATATGTACCACATCTTTATCCATTCATCTGTTGATGGACATTTAGGTTGTTTCCATGTCTTGGCTATTGTGAGTAGTGCTGCTGTGAACATTGGGGTGCATGTATCTTTTTGAATTATAGTTTTGTCTAGATATATGCCCAGTAGTGGGATTGCTGGTTCATACGGTAGTTCTATTTTTAGTTTTCTGAGGAACCTCCATACTGTTTTCCATAGTGGTTGCACCAACTTACATTCCCACCAATAGTGTAGGAGGGTTCCCTTTTCTCCACCCCCTCTTAAACATTTGTTATTTGTTGACTTTTTAATGATGGCCATTCTGACTGGTGTGAGGTGATATCTCATTGTAGTTTTGATTTGCATTTCTCTAGTAATTAGCCATGTTGAGCATCTTTTCTTGTGACTGTTGGCCATCTGTAAATATTCTCTTTTTGCCCTGCTCTTGATATTGTTGTGTAGAATTGTTACCAAACCTTTCTCCTTCTGTATTTCTTTTTTTTTTCTCCTTCTATATTTCTGTAGTTGGGAATCTGCCTTTCTCTTTTTGACAATTAGGACTCCATTTCTTCTCTTTACTCTTTAGAGACTTCTTCCATTTTATATGATGATTCAAGGTCACTGATATCCTTTAGCAATTTCATTCCCAAATTCATTTTGACTAAAGCATCATTATAAGAGCTAGATGCTTTCTTATAGTCTTTTTTCCCTAGTTTGCTCTTCAGTCCCCTTTCAGTAGTGCATATTATGAGACCTGAAAAAAAATTCAGTGGCATATGAAGTGGGAGAACTGAAAAGGACATAGTGAATAATGAAGCCCTAGAGTATCTGGAATGATTATTGAGTGTCTGAAACATCTTTGAAAATGAACAGGCTGTTGTTTTCTGGTGACACATATTTTATTGTCAGGTACTTGTGAAAGTATGAGAGATACAGGATTGTATTCCAGAATGCTAAGGAAGTAGGATTATATTATGAAAATGTCATTAAGCACTAATAAAACAATATACAGGTGATTTATACTTGGTCTTAGCATAGAAACCAGCATTGTTATGTACTCTCATGTGCAGGGAAGTGGAATGTGAATGGAAGTGGAGAATCGCATTGCTGAACCACTCCCTTAACTCTTCCGGTCAGTCAAGTTTTCCTTCTGTTGCCCTTCATGCTTTAGAGTTGTAAGAAGCTCTGGGTAATGTACCTGTGGCTAGTTGTCTAAGCCCTCCCTCCCCTAACCCTGAACCTCCTTTTTCTTTTCTTATGAGATGCAGTGGAGACGGAGGAAGGAGGTGAGTAAGTAGTAAAATGTTCCACTTTCTTCTCCTGCGTTGTTTTCTTAGTAATTGAAACCAGCTGTGACTTTCCATGGACTGTTATTCCTGCTCTGGGGATAAATGGTAGGTAACATCACAGCACAAGCCAGTATTTTTTCTCTTAATGATAAATATCATTACTTAGCTACCTCACTAGACCTCACGAATTATTAAATAATTTTATTCTTAAAATATAACTTGGGCTTCCCTGGTGGTGCAGTGGTTGAGAGTCCGCCTGCCGATGCAGGGGACACAGGTTCGTGCCCCGGTCTGGGAGGATCCCACATGCCGCGGAGCGGCTGGGCCCGTGAGCCACGGCCGCTGAGCCTACGCATCTGGAGCCTGTGCCCTGCAATGGGAGAGGCCACAACAGTGAGAGGCCCATGTACCAAAAATAAATAAATAAATAAAAAGTGTATATATATATATATATATATAAATAAATAAAACTGACTCCATTTGATTCTAAGAGGATTTATTAGTAAAGAATCATGATATCTCTAAATTTCTTGATTAAGGATGAGCAGTATCAGTTTTATTTCATTATACTGAAATATATCTGACTCACCACATAAATCATTCAGTGATTCACCCCAGAATGTCTGATTCTCACACCCCATAAGCGGTGTAAAGATGATATGTGTAGTTTCTCTTCCATCCACTTAATTAACAAATATTTATTGAAGACTTGGAATATGCATGAACCTTTCTCTTATGTCCATAACCAAAATGACAGTTTGGATTTTTGACTCAAGGAAGTATTGAAAAGAAACTTAGTAGAAAAAGACTCTAAAGACTCAGATTCCCTTTTTAGTTTTTGACTTGTTGCAAAATAAATTATTTTAAATCTCTGTAACCAGATTCTCTAGGATGTTCTCCATTAATATGGTTTCTGTGTATTTCACACTGAAGGAAAAAAATCAGAATCCCAAACTCTCAGCAGTAGGAACTTCAGAATTAGATTTTTTTAGAGACCTGCACATTATTTTCTTGCTCTTTCATTTGTTATCCTTTTAAATAAATGAATGTATCTAACTCAGAGTGGCAAAGCAATCTTCTCTTCTAGGCAATTCCTCTGCTGTATGTTGGATAATGCTAGTTTATGTGGTGATTCTTACCACATTTGAGGTTATGTTGTATATAAATAAAAATAAATGATGTTTTTATAAGGAGTCAGATATCCTGGGGGGAGATTCTAAGTGTTCAGTTGCCCATGATTTTCAACTAGGTCACAGAAATTTGACTTAGATCTATTTATCATTATTTTAAGTTAATGCGAAGAAAACACAGTTTTGCCTTTGGCTTCTGACAAGGCAGAACAAATTTAGGCTCATTAGAAAACAAGAACAAATGTTAAAAAAGAAAAACAACCATAACTTTATTTGGGATGTTTCATCTCTACACACTGTGTAGAATCGTAAAATATTTATTTTACATAAGGATGGTCACGGACTTATAGTTACAGGTCCATGTAACTATAAGAACTATGGAGAAGTTCACAAATCACAGGGCACTAAATAAGCATTAAATCAAGCAAGTCAATATTTTTTTTTCCTTTTTGCATAGCTGTATTTCACTAGAATTGCTCCTGCTTTCCAAGGGGACTTGGAGAACCATTTATTTTGTGGTTATTAGAGAACAAAGGACCTTGTATACAATTTTTGCTTAGTACAGTGAAAACATACTTGAAATTTCATGCAGAATATTTCCATATTTTTTGTTGAAAATTACATTTTTACTCAGTATTTATGAAAATGTTTATAAAATTACGTCTGCGTTTAGATGTAGTATATTTTTGGGATCTGTAGCTTGAAGACATTGTTAACTTTAAACCCACTGTAAAAAGATCTCTAGTAGAGAAGGCTATGGAAAGAAGCTCTCCTTTAGGAATGATGTTTAAGGCTAACCTAAAGAACAAAGTGATGCATTTTTGTTTTTTTGCCAGCTTAATTTTACTGTTTTCATAAATTTTTTTTGAGCTTTGAAATTTGGATTTCATAGTGTTTATATTAGTACAGACTTAACACATTCTCACCAGTATTGAGTATAATAGCTACAAAATCTATGTGACTATCCACAGATTTTTCAGAATTATAGAAGGGAAAATCTTAAAAGAGTTTATCTGGTCCAACATTTTGCAGAGGACAATGAATCCCAGATAATTAATTAAAATAACAATAGAAAGCCGAAGTCAGGTTAGCATTTTAGTTTTCTGGACTTCTGGTTCATTATTGTTTTCACCAGAGAATATTGCTTTATTGTTTATTGAATGTTTATTATAACATGGCGAGGTACTATACTGGGCACTTTGATTTTTAAAAATCTAATCTTTCCAATAACCCAGATGGTTAGTGGTTTGAAACTTTACCATTTGTAGGGAAGATGAACTAAAGAATAGAACGAAGGCAGTCTTTAAACACTGAATATGAAAAAAGATTAATTAGGGAAAATAGGTGGAATTCACAGGGAAGTGTTTTGGCTTAATATAAGGAAGAACTTTTCTAAAGAGTACAGTAGTGCTGTTCACCAAAGAAAGAGGAGGTCACGTTGAATTACACTGCTCCATTTTGAAAGTATTTAAGCCCAGTCTGCGTTTGCCAGGAATGTGGAAAATGGAATCCATGTATGGAATAAGAGAACTAGTTGACTAAAGATAATGCAGTATAAAGAATGTGGTAGAGTACCTGGCATGGAGTTTAATGCTCAATAATGATAACTATTATAAACTAATTATTTCATAAATTAGATAAAAAGATACCATGAAGTCCCTGAAGCTAGTGACAGAATAAGCAGAGATGCTAATAAATAATGAAAGACGTAAGCGAAGAAAAATGGAGAGGAGGGAGAAACTAAAGCCAAACCTTTTCTGTCTCAGAAAGCCAAGGGGACGGAGAGTTTCTAGGAGATAGTCAATTTGTTGTAAAATATTAGATGTAGGTTAAAAAGAAAGAGAAATGTGTAATATACAGATAAAAAAGATACGATGAAAGAAATAAAAAATCACCCACAGTCCCCTATGCAGAGATAAAAGTTGGTAACATTTTATTCTTTTCAGATCTTTGAACGTGAATTTAAAAGCATATCTAAATATATAGTGGGTTGATTTAGATATATCACTAAACATCTTGCAATATCTTTTATCACTTAATACACATATGAATGTCTTGATGTCAGTAAATATGGATATGCATTATAATTTTCTGTTGCTGCATAATTCATTACATGGTTGAACATAATAGTAGGTGTTCAGGTTATTTGTTTTCTCACTTTATAAGCAATGTTCACTTATCTCTATCTTTGGTGCAACTGTCATAGTTGAGGCTGTCTTTTTTGCCTAAACTGTATTAGTCCCTTAATTTTTCCTTCATCTTTTCTTGCCCTCTTGCAGTCTGTTCTACATACTTTTGAATGGACAAATGCCATGATAAGCATTTTTGTACATATATCTTTGTGTACGTGTTCATTTGTTTTGGTTTTTTTTGGCCTTGGTGTGCAGCATGTGGAATCTTCTTTCCCAGACCAGGGATCGAACCTGCGCCCCCTGCAGTGGAACCGTGGGGTCTTACCCACTGGACCACCATGGAAGTCCCTGTTTTTATTTATTTATTTATTTTAAATTTTATTAGTTTAATTTATTTATTTTTGGCTGCATTGGGTCTTCGTTGTGGTGCACGGGCTTCTTACTGCGGTGGCTTCTCTTTCTGCAGAGCCCAGGCTTTAAGCCCATGGGCTTCAGTAGTGGTGGCTCGTGGGCTCTAGAGCGCAGGCTCATTAGTTGTGGTGCACAGGCTTAGTTGCCCCGTGGCATGTGGGATCTTCCTGGACCAGCGCTTGAACCCGTGTCCCCTGTATTAGCAGGTGGATTCCTAACCACTGCACCACCAGGGAAGACCCCCCCCTATTTTGTTTTTAGACTAATTAGTTAGAAGTGGAATTGCTGGGACTTTCCTGGTGGTCCAGTGGGTAAGACTCTGTGCTTCCAATGCAGGGGGCCCAGGTTGGATCCCTGGTCAAGGAACTAGATGCCACATGCATGCTGCAACTAAAGATCCCGCATGCCGCCATGAAGATCCTGCATGTAGCAACTAAGACCCGGTGTGGCCAAAATAAAAAATTAAAAAAAGAAGTGGAATTGCTGGGTCCAACTAATGGGTATGCATATGTGAAGTTTTTTTTTTTTTTTTTTTTGCGGTATGCGGGCCTCTCACTGTTGTGGCCTCTCCCGTTGCGGAGCACAGGCTCCGGGCACACAGGCCTAGCGGCCATGGCTCACGGGCTTAGTTGCTCCGCGGCATGTGGGATCTTCCCGGACCAGGGCACGAACCCGTGTCTCCTGCATCGGCAGGCGGATTCTCAACCACTGCGCCACCAGGGAAGCCCGCATATGTGAAGTTTTGATACATGTTGCAAGATTGCCCCCATAAAGATTTTTTTAAATTTACTATTTAAAAATACTGTTGCCTATTGTGTATGTAAAGGTCCCATTTCCCTTCACCCTTGCCAACAATCTTTTTAATCTGATAGTCTTAGAAATTCTTTATCTCACTAGATTTCATGCTCATCTGTTACCTGTGAATATTTATGAGATTACTGGAGAAAGCTTTAAGCTAGGGATTGCAAATATTTACAATACCATTGTTTCCCTTTCTGAGTCTATACCAGATATCAGTGATTGATCTTGTTTGAGTTAATTACTTAAGGACAGTTACAATATTTTATATACTAAGGAAGTAGGGGAAGAACTATAACAGAAAAACATAGTGTTTGACTTGGTCCATTCAGTTCTGGGATTTTCTGTCATACTGCTTGTACACATGGCTAGGGGTAGTGGAAATGGAATGTTACTGCTTTTGGCATTTTTAAAATGAGGGAAAAACTAATAGAAGACTGTCATTTTGCAGATACAATTTAATTTTGGTCTTTCTCCATTAAGGAAATCCTCCCCAGAAGTACAGTTGTTGAATTCAAAACAAACCAAGTAAAAATTATAAAATATAATAAGCTCTCAGATAAGATTGGAAGTCTTGTCTTGTATACACTAGATATGCTTTTAACTTTGTACTTACTGCCTAGGGAGATATATTGGATATCTATACTTAGGAGGTTCCAGTTTTGTGGCTTTCTTATTTTATTTTATTTTTATTAAAGCCAGGATATCAGCAATGTTATTATTATTTTTTAAGTAAATAAATAAATTTATTTATTTATTTATTTATTTATTTTTGGCTCCATTGGGTCTTCGTTGCTGCACGTGGGCTTTCTCTTTGCGGCGAGCGGGGGTACTCTTCGTTGCGGTGTGCGGGCTTCTCGTTGCAGAGCACGAGCTCTAGGCATGCGGGCTCAGTAGTTGTGGCTCGCGGGCTCTAGAGCGCAGGCTTAGTAGTTGTAGCGTGCGGACTTAGTAGCTCCGTGGCATGTGGGATCTTCCCGGACCAGGGATTGAACCTGTGTCCCCTACGTTGGCAGGAGGATTCTTTTTTTTGGGGGGGGCAGGAGGATTCTTAACCAGTGCACCACCAGGGAAGTCCCAGCAATGTTAATTTTGTTTTGAATCTTCTTTTAAGGGCATTTCGTATAATTTGTTTTGACTGCTAAGGTAGAATAGTTTGTTGTTGAATGCTACTGGTTTGGTTATGCTAGAGCTTAACTGTGTCTAGGGATTTAAAATAGACAAACCTTAAATTATAAAAAATTGGATTTCAATAATATAACAATTCATTATGTTGTTATCTTAGAGAAGAGGGAAGGAGTTTCAGATTATATTCTCAGTGGTTACTAGGACTGTTATGAGTGATTTGCATGGCTGTTGTACTAAGTGGAATGGGGATAATGTCACCTAGCCTTTGCGGAACCATCTGAATCAGATGGCAGAGGCAGAGAAGGACTGGTTGTCATGTAGGAAGAACAGATATATGAGTGACTAAACTTAGTCTGTTGACTCTTGTCAATACATGGATTGAGATCTGGTAAGTGTATCAAGCCTTGGATGTGCTTAGAAGGATTGATGAATGAATTTTTAATTTAATCTTGAAGGTAGATTGGCCATAGTTGAAGATAAGAAAACAAGTATGCTTTAACTAAAATCTTTGGTTGCAGGTTAAGAAGAAAACCTAGCTTGTTGTAAGCAAAATGGAATTTATTAGAAGGCTATTGTTGAATGTCATTGAATGCAAAAATAAACCTTTAGCACCTTAGTTTAAACACATTAGTTCAGCAAACTGATCAAGGGTAAGATTCACCCCACCTTGTTCAGGTGCTCTCTCCTGGTCCAGTTTGTGATGGCAAGGAATATGGAACCATCTAATAAATATATCTGTGGTTATTGGAGGCCCTTGGAGGGTGGAGTGGGGTGTAAGTCCTTAGGGAAAGTAGGCTTATAGTGAACTGTGTGGACATCCTCAGAGGTGTCTACTCTGCTCTTGCTTTAAATAGTGGATTACTTTTTACATTTAGTACTCAGAAACTTGTAAGAGTTATTCATGCTTTGTAAAGTTTACAGTTTAATTTTAATATAAATTTAATAATTAGTAAGACTAAATCCTTTTTGATTTTTACATATCTTGGATACTTTTTTGTTTGAGAAGGCAGCACCTAGGAATAGCACAGTGTTTGGCACGTATGACCCTTAGTAAATACTAGTAGTTGAATGAGTACTTGAGAGGAGGTAAGACCCATTCATATGTGGCCTTGAACACCAAACTTATAAAGTGAACCCTCCCTTCCCTACAGTGACCTGACCTAGTCTTCACAGCTGTCTTTTAGATTTTTCTTTATATTGGATTTCTTTTGTTGTTAGGCCAAAGTAAAAAGCTTTTTATCTTGCGAATCACTGAATCAAACAAAAAAGTTTACTGAGGCCCTTTTGAGGTGCATTTTTGGGGTCTTTAATTATCTATGCATTGTCAGGAATGCTTAGAAAGACTTTTGTATCTTTTTTTTTTTTTTTTTTTTTTTTTTTTTTTGCGGTAGGCGGGCCTCTCACTGTTGTGGCCTCTCCCGTTGCGGAGCACAGGCTCCGGACGCGCAGGCTCAGCGGCCATGGCTCACGGGCCCAGCCGCTCCGCGGCATGTGGGATCTTCCCGGACCGGGGCACGAACCCTCGTCCCCTGAATCGACAGGCGGACTCTCAACCACTGCGCCACCAGGGAAGCCCAGAAAGACTTTTAAAACCAGATGTTCAATGGAAACTTTTTGGAAAGAAAATGTTACAAGACAAAGTGTTTATAAAGTCTTCAAGGTTAGATATTGCTAGATAGTCCACCTTTGATGTATAGCTAGACTCTGACAACTTTTTAACACCTCTACAAATACCACCCTAGTCCAAGGCTTCAGCATTTCTTCTGGAACTGTGTAGAATAGCTTCCTAAATGGTCTCCCTGCATTTGCTTTTATCCCTTGACAGTGTGTTCTCCAAAGGACGTGACTTAAGTTGGATTACGCACAACTCTGCTGAAAATTCTCTGGTGGATTCCCATTCTAAAATAAAACCTAAAATTCCTTCTGTGATCTACAAAGTTCTATGGGATTTGGCCTCTACATCTCTCACCTCAACTCTTGTGGTGTACCCCCTTCATTCTGCTGCAGTCACAGGGACCTCCAAGCACACTCAGTTTAAGGCTTTTGCACTTGTACTTTTCATTGCCTGAACATTCTTGCCTGAGGTAACTTCATTTCAGGGCTCTGTTCAAATGTGGCTTACCAAAGAAGCTATCCCTGACTACCCTATCTAAAAGAGCACCCTTCATCACTCTCTAATTCTTTCATTCTGTCTTACTTTTCTTCATAGCACTTATAACTTGACAGTATATATTTATTTCTGTATCTGTTTCCTCTTCTATGTTCCAAGCTCCACGAGGGCAGGGATTTTGTCTTTTTTATTCACTGCTGTATCCTCAGTGCCTAGCACATAATGGATGCTCAGTAATTATTTGTTGAATACATGAGTAAATATACACGTTTGTGTACTCTAGGTAGTAATTGGGGGAGATGGTGTATTACAGACCTGGCACTGGTAAATGTGAGGATAACTGTTTAATTTAGGAGATAGGAAGAAAGGAAAATCATTAGCATCCCATAGCACTTGTATATTTTTTTATAAAGTTGGTGGAAGTGGTTGCTTTTGTAATTAGAATTGATATTTTATCAAGCCATATTTGGTCATATTTCATTTAAGATGAAGAAGATGACTGTGTGTGTAAGAAGGCAGCCTCTAAATCAAAAGAGAATGGAGGATCTCCAAATAGTTATCTTGGAGCATCAAACATGAAAAAGAATGAAGAAAACACTAAGACACTAAACACTAAGAATAAACCTTTGTCACCAATGAAACTTACCCCCACATCAGTGCTTGATTATTTTGGCACTGCAAGTGTCCAAAGATCGGATAAGAAGATGGTGTCAAGCAAAAGAAAAGAGGTGAGTGTTCTACAGGCAAACAAGAATGTTCAGGATTTGTACCCATTCAGTTATTAATAAGAGGTGAAATTGGATTTTATGAATAGACCAACATTTTATTGATGACATTAATTTTCCTATGATTATGGGTAAAATGTATTGCTATTATGTTGGAAGACGACCAAGTTAGAATATCACACATTTAAGTTTTTAATATTTGAAAGTGAGAAAAGATCATTTAAATCATAAGAATAAATTGTGATTCTTAGAATTAAATACTCAAAATGCAAACTCATTTTATTCTTGACCTCAGACAATATAATTTTTCCCAGATGAGGTCATGAACACATAACTTAGAATAGAGCCTCCCTGTGCTGTACTTGTGACCGTCTCTATTTTGGCTGATGTTGGATTCATCTTTTCCTGGACATTCAGGAAACAAATACAGATAAGTTAGTGAAAGTAGTTCCCTGTGTGGAAGCCTGCCGAGCAGTGTGTGTGTTGATTTCTTTAGTACCTCCATTAGACAATGTAATCTTTCTCATGTATTGGTGTGCCAATGTTCTGGACTACTTCTGAAGCCAAGACGTTAGTCTCTAGGGTTTTTTTGGGTACTTCTTTTGAACATTTCAATAGAATTAAGTGAGAATTATCTGTCTGTAGGATATTTGCTTGTTAAGAAATTGGATGTGGTCACGGAGTAGCCATGAACATAATTTTTTGGCTGGTGTGCATTGAGTCTGTTTCATAACTGATACATTTATCTGTCATTGGTGTATTTATTCAGCTACAGCTAAGAAAAAGCACCTTACTTTGAACTTAAGGTTTATGCTGATCTTGCTTGATTTTCCTTGAAATATAGCCTTCACAAAATGCAGATGATTCCAGATTAAATGATGAAGCCATCGCCAAGCAATTGCAACTTGATGAAGATGCAGAGGTATTAGCATTTTCTTTAGATATCATTAGCACCTTGATGTTGTCACTTGCCATTTAGTCTACCCAGGCAGACAATTAAGATAGTTCTAGTTTCATTTTGGATTGAGCCTCATTGTAAGAGTTATGTGTAAAATAAGTGAAAATCTAATACTATATGAAAATCTAAGTTTATATAAAAGATAAATGATGAGAGCAGAGGATAACTAAAGATTTATTATTAGATTTCTTTGAATGGAAGCCTCCTTTAGAATAGTTACAATTATTTAACTTGGTCATATCTCTTCTCTTTGCCCTCTGGGCAATCTCATCTACTCCTGTGGCTTTAAGTACTATGCATATGCTGGTGATCTCTAAATCTATCTTCAGTTCAGAGTGCCCTTTGTAGTGAACCTGTTATATTCATCCAGTAAGTATTTATCGAGCACTTACTGAGTGCGTGGCACACTTCTAGGTGTTAAGGATACCGAAATTAAAAAAAAAAAAGTCAGATCATTATACATGCTATGAGGAAAAGTAAAGGAATAGATATGTTTGGTGTGATCAGTGGGGTTGTGAGTGTTCTATTTGAAATACAGAGATTAGGAAAACCCCTCTGAGGAAGTGACATTGGGGCATATAATTCATGATAATGGTGAGCCATGGGGCTTCCTTCTACCTGGAGGAAGATTTCCTCTAAACGTAGAGATAGCAGGTGTAAGCATCCTGAGGTAGAAATGTTTGTTTGGAAGAAATGGCCAGCAGCAAATCCTGTTATGTCATGACTGGTCTTTGGTACCTACCAGAAGGACTTGGGATGGTAAGGAGTTTGGATTTTAGTCTCTGTGAGATGAGAAGCCATTGGAGTATTGAATAGAGAAATGACATGACTTTTGATGGCTCTTAAAAGAAAATTATTCTGGCTGCTGGGAAGCTAAAGAAACCATGGTGGGCAAGAACAAAAGCAGATCATTTTGGAGACTGTTAGGGTAGGGGACGTGAGAGAAGATGTTGGCTTGTACCAGGATGGGGGTAATGGAAGAGGTAGTGAGAAGTGGTCATCATCTGTATATGCTTTGAAGGTGCAACCTTCACGTTGTTGCAGATAGACTGGACGTAAGGTATGAGGGAAAGAGAAGATTCAAAGGTGACTCCATGTTTTTCGGCTTGAGCAACTGGGTGAATGGTGATATCATTTATTAAGACTGGGACACTGGTACAGGAAAATCAAGAATTCTGTTTTGCACATAAGTTTGAGATGCCTAATAGTCTTCTAAATGGATATGCAGAGTGGGTAGTTGGGTAGAGGAATCTGGAGCTCAGGGGAGAGGTCTAAGCTGAAGAAGGTGTTTATTTGGGATCATTAACGTTTGAATGGTATTAAAACCAGTGTAACTAGATGAGATCATGGGGAGAGAATGTAAACGGAAAAGAAGTCTCAGGATTGAGCTCTGGGGCACTGTTAACAATGAGAGGTCAGGAAGAGAAGGATGATCCAGCAGAGGAGATTTAAAGAAAGTGGCTAGTGAAGTAGGACAATCTGGAAAGCTTGGTATTTTATGTAAGCCAAGTGAAGAAGGTATTTCAAGGGGGAGTGTTCGTCTCTGTCAGAGGCTCCAGACCTTGGTACCTGCTGTTTGAACCTCCTTCCTGTTTATTAGCTTAAGTGTCACTTTCTCATATTCCTTAAACTATGTTAGAAATCCCTTCTGTATGCCCTGTAGCTACTATTAACGTTTATTTGTGCCTTCTTAAATTGCTATTTCAGTGTCTTCCTGTATGTAGACTTTAAACTCTACCTACCAGGGCTGTTTATGTCTTAACTATTGTGACATCAGTGTTCTTATTGCTTGGCAAAGAAGAGGCTCTTTTTTTTTTTTAAACATCTTTATTGGAGTATAATTGCTTTACAATGGTGTGTTAGTTTCTGCTTTATAACAAAGTGAATCAGCTATACATATACGAAGAAGAGGCTCTTGATAACAATTGTTTTGAGAGAACAGTATTCTAGTCTTCTGAAATATATTGACTATTCACGTTTTATTAATTTGGCAGTTTATAGTTTGTGTTTTTAAAATCTTTTTCCATCTTATTGATGACACTGAATTGTATAAACTACTTACAGATATCCACATGACTCAGGGTAGGACAGATGACCTAGGTAAAATCATGAAGTGATTTTTTTAGGGACCTGACTTCTTATCTGTCTGAAATACTGGAGGCTTACCCTATCCTTTCCAAACCAGGTGTGGCACTTTGTATCACAATCCTCTGTTTTCCCATTTCTATCACATTCTTTCAGAATCCTGTTTGGGTCCTGTTTCTCATATAATGAGAAATATATTCTACTTCCACACGTTCTCTTCTGGAAGAGCTCCATTTTACTGAAAGTAAAAATATTTGGAAATAACAGCGAGGTGAATGTCTGTGTGTTATATTAGATTTTAGGAAAACTTCTGATATAATGACTTAAATTTTCAAAGGTCAGAACAGATAAATTACTACTGTGTTGTACCCCTGAAGCTAATATACTATTGTTAAGTCTACTATACTTCAATTAAAAAAATATCAAAACAGATACATTTGAATTAGTAATTGAAAATAGAAGTTTGATGATATTAGTGATAGTTGCATTAATATGT
Source organism: Kogia breviceps (assembly GCF_026419965.1). NCBI lineage: Eukaryota > Metazoa > Chordata > Mammalia > Artiodactyla > Physeteridae > Kogia > Kogia breviceps. The sequence goes on from NC_081315.1 coordinate 84,311,837, forward strand.
ATCTTACTGTGTGTGCAAAGAAGGTATATAATTTTCTTGGTTTATAGATTCAGTTCTATGTGTGCTGCGCGCCCCCCCCCCCCCCCGCCATCCCCACAAGGCTGTTGTTTTTCTGTTAGGATAATGATTCTCTTCTGAACTCTTTTTAGAGTTTAAAATAAATAAAGATGAGAGATCTTTAAGTGTTGCATTGGGACCATTAAGAAAAAGCTAAAGACCTGGAGCTTTATGCTCAATTTATCTATCATGCCTGCAAAACTAGAAATATATGTTCTGCAGTCTCATTTGGCTTAGCAAAACAACCTTGTGATACTCAGCTATTAAGTGAAAAAATGTCCTAGTTACTTTCTGGAAAATGTTTTTCCAGTTTCTTTTAAGTATCATGAACCACACATTTTAAAACTTTTCATTTACAAAAAGAAAAAAAACAGCTCACTGTGTTGACATTTTTTACAGCTAGAGAGACAACTGCATGAAGATGAAGAGTTTGCCAGAACATTAGCCATGTTGGATGAAGAACCCAAGACCAAAAAGGTGGTGTTTTACCAGGCTGTTTGCACTCTGAATATACAGTACAGATCAGTGTTCCCTTTCAGACCTTTGTAGTCTAGGCTCTGGAGATATAACCATGAATAACTCTCTAGAGAGAAGCTAAATTATTTTCATTTATAAAAATGTTTTTGGAGAAGCTCATTGAGAAACTTCTTCTTCCTAAAGGAAGGTTGATAGAGCCAAAGCCAACCAAAACCCTTCCTCACAAAACAACAAGTTGTAACTTTTACCTACTCTCTGTCACGAAGGGGTTCTCATGTACTTGTTCAGAGAATAACACTTATAAAGATTCCGATGGAATCTAAAGTTTAATAACTTTAATATTAATTACTGTCTTTTTAAAAACATAATTTTGCTGTTAGTTAGCTAACTTTAAGAACTGTATTAGGACAGTCTCAAATAATAATGAGTATATTTTGGGGAATCTCTAAAAGCATCAAGATTTTTTTCTTTAAGCAGTTGATCTCCAAAAAATTAGTCTTATTTCTGTTGAATCACATTCTGTTAATATTGTCATTATCAATATCTGACTATTTTAAAAGATTTTACAGCAGGCAGGTGTAAGACAATAGGGTATGGTGGGGACTTTGTCATTTGAAAAGCTTTACTTCATCTAAAGGCATTTAAATTAGAATTATTTTTTTAAAATGCTGTGTCATGCACCCCAATTTGTGACCTCTTTGTAAAATGCAGAGTTTTGAAGGAGCAGTGAAGAGAATGGACATTTTTTTCTCTTGAGAAAATACTCTTTATTTTTCTTTTTATCTTTAGATTGTTTTTAATTTAGTCTTTTGGGTTTCGATTTTAGTTTTTAAACTGCATAATGCTAACAATTTGAGAATGGAGATGAAATCAGCAGAAACAAGGCTTTCATTTTCAGACGCACAAGTGGGGAACAACTAGCATAATTTTTTATAGATGTATTTTTTGTGCCCTTTCATCTATTTCCTCATCTGTAAAATTAAAAGTAATAAAACATGTTTCATTTGCCCCAGAAATTTTGTGTATAAATGAATGAAACTTTATTGTATTGTTCCTCTACTTTGGAAGATGACCCTTAATCTTTGGTTGATTTTAACAACATATTTTGTGGTAATAGTTTTCCTGTTATTTGTCGCATTTGACACTTTTTACATTTTCTTAGGCTCAGAAGGACCCAGGAGAGAGAGAGATGTTTTCATCTGTACAAGCCAGTTTATGTAAAACAGAAAAACCTAAATATCCTCATAAAGGTAAAACTAGAAGAAAAAAGTAAGCTGGAACATTTATCTTTATTGAAGAAAATTCATGTAACCACTTTTAAATGTTCTGTCCAGTAATTGCCTGGTATTCTTAGATAGATATTTCATAGAGGTACTGGAGCGTGTTCTACTTAGATACCTGGAAAGCTGTTTGGATATTAGTTGGTGTAGAATGCCTGTCTGCTCTGATTGCGAGAAATGTATCATAGCTCTTGGCTTCATGTTTATTTCCAAGTGTAGTGCAACTGTGTGGACTTCGATTACATGAAGACAAAGGACTAGATGTTTCAAGCTCATAGGGTTGGCTCATAGTTGTCCAGGTCATCTGAAGCTCTTCTGCTGGTTGTCTGTAGGTTTTAGTCTTTTTTTTAGTGGTCCTGATATCTAACCATCTGTTAATATAGATGGGCTTAATCTTATAAGTATATCTGTTCATATAATTTTAGTCTTGAAATCCCAAGATTCTTTCAGACTTTATCACAAACAGAATTTTCTATGTGACATATTTTAATTAGCAACTTTTCTCTGTGTGAATTTCAGGTCATTGACATTTATCTGTGGAATAAAGTCCATGTTCTCAGATGTAGTTTACCATATTATTTCAATTAGTGAGTAATTTATATTTAAAAAAGCAGATCCCTTCATCTGAACTGGTTATACAAAGAAGTAATATACAGATGTTTAATTTTTAAAAATGTTCTGTATAAACTGAAGAACTAAAATCTTAATGTGCATGTTATGAAGTCACCATATGACATTGTGTCCTACTAAGATTATTCAGTTGAAAAATGAAAAAATAATCTTGATATTGGGTATCATATTCCAAAAACAACAATCATAATCTTTTCTTTCTTCCTAATAAAAACAGAACAATTTTCAGATGACAGAAAGAACTGCAGTCCTAAGAAGCAAACTAAATGTGAAAGTTCAAAAGAATCTCAGAAACATTCCAGGTCATCCACTCATAAAATAGGAGAAACTTCTTCTCCAAAAACCAGTCCCAAGCTGGCATTTTTGAAAAAAAAAGAAGAAAGTTCTAGTAAAGAAACAGAGCCTGTGGCCTCAAAAAGAAAAGAAAATGCCATTGAGTTAAAAGAGACAAGAACTCCTAAGAAAATCAAAAGTTCTCCAGCTAAAAAAGAGGTATAAATTTTCTAAAAGCATATCATTTGGGGGCTGAGTGTTGATCTTGGTTTGATTGTTTTCAAGTTTTATTTCTAACTTTATAAGTTATTATCGTACTTTTAAAAAAAATAATAAATTTATTTATTTATTTTTGGCTGCGTTGGGTCTTCGTTGCTGTGCGCAGGCTTTCTTTAGTTGTGGCGAGCAGGGGCTACTTTCCATTGTGGTGCGCGGGCTTCTCATTGTGGTGGCTTCTCTTGTTGTGGAGCATGGGCTCTAGGTGCACAGGCTTCAGTAGTTGTGGCATGTGGGCTCAGTAGTTGTGGCTCGTGGGCTCTAGAGCGCTGGCTCAGTAGTTGCGGTGCATGGGCTTAGTTGCTCCGCGGCATGTGGGATCTTCCCGGACCAGGGCTTGAACCCGTTTCCCCTGCATTGGCAGGTGGATTCTTAACCACTGTGCCACCAGGGAAGTCCCCCTTTTTGTTTTTTTTTGCTTGGGGCTAGCAACTTGGCTTACACACCCAGTCTACCCTGAGGTATGTGCCTTTAGAGAGAGTCAAAAGGTTTGAGAAGGACTGATGGCAGAGATGTTTATAAGCCAGGCACATGTAAATTGTAGCTAAAATTGTTAATATCAGGACCAAACACTGAAATGACTTAATGTTTATTTATTGATATGTATTTTTAATTTTATATTAAATTTGCATGACTTTATTCAATTTCCTCTCCCTCTCCCCAAAGTCTGTAAGTCCTGAAGATTCTGAAAAGAGACGCATTAATTATCAAGCTTATCGAAGCTACTTAAATCGAGAAGGTCCCAAAGCTCTGGGCTCCAAAGAGATACCAAAGGTAAGAGTACTGAGAGGATATGTCATGGCCTCTGGCCTATGGGTCCATGAATGTATTTACTATGTTTACAGTAGCAGAGAATTAATAATTAAAAATAAACAGAAAAGCTTGAGTCACCATCTTTACGAATTAGGAGATAGGCTATGGCAGTCACAAGATTAATACTCTTTGCCTTCATGGTGCTTATGGTCTAACTCAGGAAAGAGACATTAAGTAAATTATTATTTAATTATAATTGTGATATGTGCCATAAGGGAAAAATCCGAGATTCTTTTAGGGGGTGTAACAGAGGAACCTGGCCCTAAGAGGAGTTGTAAGTGGGGGAAAAGTATGACCAGATTTGCATTTCAAGGAGAGCACTCTGGCTGCTGAATATAGAGTGCAGTGGAGGGGGAGGAATAAATATAGGGAGATCAATTAGGAGAGATAGTGAGAAATAATAGTGACTTGTCTAGGCTAGTAGCAGTGAAAGGGCTGAGAAGTGAAGTAGCTTCAATGGAAAAGGCAAAATCTGTAGGACTTGGCTCTCTTTGGTGCATGTCTTTTGTATTATCAAGACAACTTTCCAATCAAGAGATTATGTGCTGTTGCCTCTAAGCTCGCAGATTGTTAGATTTACTATCATAGGGTAAACAGCCAGAGAGAAGGGCAGGAGCTCAAACTTGTTTAGTTTTTTCAGAATTGAAACTTTCATTTTTTAACAATAGCAAGATATTCTGTAGGTGCATTGCATCTGGTTGTTAAAGTTTTACAAGTTAACTAGTAGTTTAAATATTTAAAAAAATGAGAATAGTATGAATGGATAATTTTAATACACTTTCCTAACCACATTGGACATATATTTTTTATTGCTGGTTTTATAAGTTTATTAAATGTTAACCTGCATAAGAATTTCTCAGGGTTTAATTTGTTCCTGCTTATTTGCTGTAAATTTCCTGTAAATTTTTTCATGCTGAGATTATTTATGATGTCGAATGAGAAAAATCAACTTCCTGCAGCTTTGATGCCAAATGTTTCTTTGGAAAGCTGCCATGTAATTTCCTCTCTGCTTGAACACTTTGGTTTTTAGGGAGCTGAAAATTGCTTGGAAGGCCTTACATTTGTAATCACAGGAGTGCTGGAATCCATTGAACGAGATGAGGCCAAGTCTCTAATTGAGCGTTATGGGGGAAAAGTAACAGGAAATGTCAGCAAGAAAACAAACTACCTTGTCATGGGTCGTGATAGTGGTCAGTCCAAGAGTGATAAGGTGGGTACTGCTGTGTTCTCAGCACAGTGAAGTAGCCTGCTTGCCTTGGCAGGCTCTTCATGTGACCATATGTAGTAATGTCCTTTACATGGAGTGAGGTGAAGGAAAAAAATGGAAAAGTAATTTCTTCACTACAGTATTACTACAGTATTTCTTCTCCACAGAAATGTTGTTTGGCTTTGACCCTGGGATTTTGGTTTTCCAGTTGAAGGCACAGTTCCTATTTACTTGGCTTTCTTAGTGTAGTATTCTGGTCAAAATCTTTTTTTGAAGATAGAAGCAAATGCAGTTTTCCTCTTTTTCTAGTCCTAAGTATTCCTATATATGCTGCTGTGGACTCCATCTTAAGTTTTTTAACTGGAAGATCTTTTTATTGGAAGGTCTGTTGGGTAGTATTGCATTTAGTTCCAAGTAATAGAATACCTGACTAACTGTGGTTTTGACAAATAGCTGCTTATTTCCTTACCTTATGAGAATTCCAGAGGCAGGCAGTTGCGTGGGATGGTTCAGCACCTTGGTGATGTAGCTAGACTTAGTGCCATCCTCCACTTCTGTCTTCATGCACATTGCCTTGTGTTGCAAGGTAGCTGCCACTCTCAAGTTCACATGTAAGGCAGGAAATAGGGAGCAGTGACAAGATGTTATACTAGCTGTGACTGATCTTATAAGAGTTTTCCTGGAAACACCTCTTATAGAATTCCCCTTAAGTCTCATTGGCCGGAGCTGTCACATGGCCATTCACAGCTACACGAGAGGTTGGGGAGGATGAGGACTTTTCTGATTCTCAGACCAATCCTAAGTCATCACTTGGAGATGGACACATTGGAGTTCTGTTAGCAGGGATAAGGTAGAGGAGAATGTCTGCCAGCTGATATGGCTTTGACCCTAGTGGCTTTGATCTTTGTAGGGCAGAGAGGGAAAGGTAAAGCAATCCACAGAAGTGACAGTGTGATACCTCAGGTGCCAACCCACAACTCTTAGAGGAGGTATCTTATTTTCTTTCTTTTTAATGATACTTTTTCATGAACATGGTTTTAGAAAATATTCCAGTGTTATCTAATTTACAAATGTGGTTTTTCACCTTCTGACAAGCCTGAGAATCGTATTTTTTTTTTTACAGAAAGTAATGGTTTCAATGATTTGCATTTTTAATTACTAGGCAGCAGCCTTGGGAACAAAAATTATTGATGAAGATGGCCTATTGAATCTGATTCGAACTATGCCAGGCAAGAAGTCCAAGTATGAAATAGCAGCTGAAGCTGAGGTTTGTATACAATGAACTTGACTTATTTAAGTTGGTGTATAGCAACTTCCCTGTTTCATAGAGACATTTCTTGGGTGGATGCAGGTCTGTGGGCTAAAAAATTAACTTTTCCTTCTACCACAAATGAACTTACCTTATTTCTTTTTGAGTGGTGGGTGGACTGTGCTGTACGCTGTTGTCTTTGATGTGTTTCCTTACCTTTCCCAAAGGAGTATGAAGAGGGAGAGGGGACCTTGTATTGCACTTACCATATCTACTTAAACTGTCCATATTTTCCATATTCTTGCAATAAAATTGTGCAAAGGTTCTTGCTTAAGAGTTCTTTGACGGATATACTATAGGTATCAGCATGATAATATTTTCATTTAGAACTATATTAGGACATTTCCAGTTGTGACAGAAACCAAGCCGATATTAGCTTTAGCAAAAAGGGAAAAATTTTGACTCACATAACTAAACTCTGGGCAGTCGGTTGTAGGAACTACTGCATGTACAGACTGCAGTGCTTTTAGGACCCTTTCAGTTTCTGTCTCTCCACTTCTCCTAGTGTTAGCTTTATTCATTTCCACTATATACAGGTCTTTTCCATGTGTAGGACACAGGGGTGCCAGCAGCCCAAGTTTAATGTCCCCAGCTCTGTCACCCAAGTGGTGAGGTGGTCTTCTGATTTATTCCAGTTAGAAAAATCTTAGGGAATGATTTGGATTAGCCTGTCATCAGTGTCCCCTAATGTTGACAGCTTACATAGCCATAATATAGTAATCAAACCCAGGAGGTTAACATTGATGCCATGCTGTTAACTTCACAATTCCCCCCCATTATCCTTAGGATCCCACACTGCACTGAGTTGTGTCTTCTTAGTCTCCTCCAATCTATGATAGTTCCTCAAGTCTTTCCTTGTCTTTTTATGACCTTGATTTGATGAGTTCTAGTCAGTTGTTTTGTAGAATGTCTCTCAGTTTGGGTTGTTGATGTTTTCTCATGGTTAGATTGAGGTTATGCATTATTGGCAAAGAAGACCACATAAGTCATACTCTGTCCTCCTCAGTGCATCGTATCAGCTGTGCATGATGTCGATATGTCTTATTACTGGTGATGTTAACCTTTATTACTTGGTTAAGATGATTTCTGCCTGGTTTTCCCACCAGTGAAGTGACAGTTTTTCCCCATTGTAATTGATAAATATCTTGGGGAGATACTTTAATACCTTGTTCCTCAAACATTCACCCACTAATTTTAGCACCCACTCACTGGTAAAGAGGCACTTTAAAAAAAAATTGAGACATTATTCACACATCATAAAATTCACCCTTTTAAAATGTATGTTAGTGGTTTTTAGTATATTCACAAGACTGTACAGCTGTCACCACTGTCTATTCCAGAACATTTTCATCACTCCCCACAGAAACGCTACACTCATTAGCAGTCACTCTTCATACCCACCCCTGGCAACCACTACTCTACTTTCTGTCTATGGATTTGCCTGTTCTGGAAATTTTCTATAAAGGGAAACATGTAATATGTGGTCTTTTTTTCTGGCTTTTTTCACTTAACATCGTATTTTCAAGGTTCAACTATGTTGAAGTATAAATCAGTGCTTCACTCCTTTTTATTGCTGATTAGTATTCCATTGTGTGGATATACCATATTTTGTTTATTTGTTCATCTGTTGATGGCCATTTTGGGTCGTTTCCATTTTTTTGGCTATAATAATATAATTATTTGTATATATAAAATACAATGTTGCTATGAACATTTGTGTACGAGTTTTTGTGGAGGAATTAAATATTAACTAGTCAGAAAACAAATTCTTAATCCTTTACCTTTTTTTAAACTGATTTTATAATACTTATTACTTTCAAAAAACTAATATGTTCTAATTTTAAAAATTGTATTTGGGTGCTTTTTGGTGTGCTCTTAATTTTTTTAAAGTTTGGAAGGTGGGGATTTCCACAAATAGGGTCCATTGTGAAAAGACAGAACCAGGTTGGGTAGCTCATTTGGATATCTCAGATTGCCCTCTAGAGTACATTTAGAAGGATAGAAATTCTCTATATCTCATCAGGTTTCTTTTTTCCTCCAATTTTTAAGATGAAGAAAGAAAAATCCAAATTGGAAAGAACACCCCAAAAAAATGGCCAAGGAAAAAGAAAAATTAGTCCAACTAAGAAGGAATCAGAATCTAAAAAGTGCAAACTGACTCCCAAAAAGGAAAGCTCTATAAAGTCAATAAAAAAGGAGACAAGTATGTTTCAGAGAGGCCTGGACTTCAAGGAGCAGGTGGCTGAGGAAACAAATGGTGACAGCTGGGCGAGGAATTTGGCTGATGACAGCAGTGAAAACAAAGTGGAAAATTTGCTCTGGGTGGATAAATATAAGCCAGCCTCGCTCAAGACCATAATTGGACAGCAAGGTGACCAGAGCTGTGCCAACAAACTCCTACGCTGGCTCCGAAACTGGCACAAGAGTCCATCCGAAGATAAGAAACACGGTGATTTTACAGCTTCATTCATTTTTCTGTGTGTCTGTCACCATGTCATTGCTCAGTGACACATGTGTTAGGAAGTGTAGTAGTTGGTTTGTTGATCTCTCAGCAAGCATTTATTGAGAGCCTGCTCTGAGCCTAGGTGCTGTATAATACCCCAGGAGTGCTATTGTGAACAAAATACAGTCCCCTTTAAGGCACTCCCGGTCAGTGAGGGAGACGTAGATAAACCAGTAATTAAAATGTATTGTGCTAAGTACTGTTACAGGGTTAAGTATAGGGTCCTCAGCGGGTGGAAGTGTGTGGTCAGGGATTTCCATCCCTAGAGGAAGAGATATCTAAGCTAAGACTTGGAAACTAAGAAGCAGTTAGCTAAGTGAAGGGAGGGGAGTGTCAGGTGGGAGAGCATAAATGTACCAGGGTCTGAGACATGTGAGAGCAAGACCCCTGAGAGGGCCAGAGAGACTTGGGAGGAAAGGTGCAAATAAAAAGCTGAGGCACGCTTACAGAGTAGGCAGCCTGAAAATCCCAGTAGCATGTTTGCTTTTGGTAGGCATGGAAAATGAACAGTCACAATATATATTTAATGTCCAAAGTATTTATTATTGGAACTGAAGTTTCCAGTCACAGATGTTAGTAGTATTGTCTTGAGCTCCAACCACAGACAGCCCTGGGCTATACTGTGTGAGAAGTAAGGAGGAAAAATTTAGTGAGCATCATAGTGAATTCCCAAAGTAATGACTGGTTTATTAATGTCTAGGTGGTCACTAGGCATTGGCCAACAATGCCAGTTTATTTTATTTATAACAGTTAGATAATATAATTGTAATAATACAGGGTTAAACTTAAGCTGACCCCTTTTCTCTTTCCAAAACCAAATAAAAGGTGGTATAAGTGCTTTATGTACCTGGAGAAGACTTTTTAAGGCTTCAGGTGAACCATAGTCCGTTTTCCCGTGCCTGAAGTAGGTTTAACCATCTTTCTCTCAGTCCTTGTATATGAATTGAGAACCCGTTATGCGCCGGGTCCCCATGTGATAAGGGGAGGAGTTGAGCTGGGCAGGATAGTTGCAGATACAGCATCTTCAATTCATTCTTTTTGTGATCATGTAGGTGACTGTGCTTGTTAGTATTTACTGAGACATGCCAGACTCTGTGCTCAGCATGTCCATCCTCACAACATGCCCACTAGATGCATTCCTATTGTTACCCTCATTTTACAAAGGAGGAAACAGATACAGAGGGCTTAAGTCACTTCTGAAGTTCTCCTAGCTGGTGAGCGGTAGATTTAGGATCAGAGCCCAGGTGGTGTGCTCCATGACCTGTGCTTTTGTAGGAAAGGAAACTCATAAGATTATTGTTTCAGATCAGGGTTTTAAAGTTAGTTTTCATGTTTTATTTTGAGTGGAGGTGAGGTGGGGAGTAGAATTTCACTAAATGCTCTGGAAACTTGTTTATACTTTGTAAAAAATATTCTGCAAATTTCGAACTAAACTGGAGGTGCTCCTGATGCTAACTTTATGCAGTTATTCCTGCCATTCCTGCATTTCTGTTAGGTAGTAGAGGTTAACATTCTGGAACTTCTTTTTTCCCAGCAGCCAAGTTTGGTAAATTTGCTGGCAAAGATGATGGCTCCAGTTTTAAAGCTGCATTGCTCTCAGGCCCTCCTGGTGTTGGCAAAACAACCACAGCTTCTCTGGTTTGTCAGGTGGGTATTCTGTCATTACTTTTCTAAAATCAAACCTCTAGAATTTCCTTTGGTTCTGGGCATATTTGTCATTTTCACCCTTTTTTAAATATTGGTAATTATAATAATAGGTGATATTCACTTGTGTGCCAGTGTGCAAATAAGCCCTTGAGTGTATAATCTTATAGATAATATGTCTTACAGACTCTTATAGATACAGATATCTTATATACCCTTGTAGGAAGAATTCTGTGTACTCAATATAGGTACTATTGCCATCCTCATGTGACAAATGAAACAGGCTTATATAGAGGAGGGTGGTGGCACAGTGTGAACCCAGGTAGTCTAACTCTTCACTGCTATGGGATCCTGCCTTTGCTCTTGTTGTCTCTACAGCTGCCATATCTCTGGACAATGAGAGGACGAGGCACTAGAGCCAACCAGGGCTCATGTATCAGGATGGTATGAAATGATACATGAAATAGTATCAGCATAATAAAATGAGAGGTTTTAAACTTACTTTAAATTTATTGCTGGATTGGGACTTCCCTGGTGGCACAGTGGTTAAGACTCCATGCTCCCAATGCATGGGGCCAGGGTTCAATCCCTGGTTAGGTAACTAGATCCCACATACATGCCACAACTAAAGAGTTCACATGCCACAACTAAGGAGCTTGCGTGCTGCAACTAAGACCTGGTGCAACCCAATAAATAAATAAATAAATAAATATTTAAAAAATTTATTGCTGGATTTCCCAACCCTTTGTTGAATAGGCTGGTGGTTTCATTTAGTCTTTGTTGTATGGACCAGACCATAAATTTTTAGTTGGTGTAATAACTATATATTTTCTACTCTATTATTTAACATTTAAAAAAACAAAAAATTTTTTCCCTAGTCTTTACAATTGTGAATGGCTCTTTTTTTCCCTTTATTATTATCATTACTTTTTTTGGGAATTGAATTACGGTCTTTCATAATGCCTTATGATCAACATAATGATCAATTTTGGGAAATAAGTCCAAATTACTTTTCACAATTTGAGAGGAAGATTGTGTATCGGGATAGTTTGACAAAGAATGATTTAACTCTATAGTTTATCTTGAAGAGTCAATAATTACTTTTTGGTATCTTAATAAAGATTAATTCTAGATCTACTATTGAAATTTTAGGATGGTTATATTTAATTCTTTTGGGGACTTTAAGAAGCAAACTTCTTAAAATTGCTTGTGTTCAAATATACTCTTCCAGATTAGTGATATGTCAGCTAAGGTTTTAAGACCAAATTTGTGTGTTTACATGTGTGTGGTATGTTATGTATATGATATTTTAAAAAAATCTCTTAATAATGTGAGGCATATTATAGTTAATCTTATTGTCTGTTAGTATCCTACTTTATCTTTTCACCCGTGGTTACTTATGTGACTTCTCTACCCTCTTTCTTCCTTAATTGCCTTATTTTTGGGGGGTGAGTTATTAATTTGCATTGTGATAGTAATTGTGTCCAACATTTTGATTAGGAATTGGGATATAGCTATGTGGAACTGAATGCAAGTGACACTCGGAGTAAGAACAGTTTGAAGGAGATTGTTGCTGAATCGCTGAATAATACCAGCATCAAAGGCTTTTATTCAAGTATGTGGATTTTTAAACTGGTTTTTTTTGGTGTGTGGGGGAGAGGTTATGTAAGAAAAACAGGTTAATTTCAATGTTCAGTAACCAGTATTGAACATTACTATGTGCCAGGCACCCTTCTAAGTCCTAGGGCTAATGAGAGAATAAGAAAAGCCTCTGACATAATTCTGAGAGGGACAGTAGTTAACTTTTTTTTTGGTCAGGTTGTAGTGGTTTCTGAGAATGTGATAAAAATGTATATGTGGACATATTTATGCAGATTTTAGAGGATTCAAAAGTGAATCCTGTGAAGAGAGGAAGTTGATAAATAATACAGTGCGATGAGAGAGGAGATAAAGGCTGTAGGTGAAGGAATGATTCTATTTGAGACATTGGGGAAAACTACCAGTAAAAGGGTGACGTTTGTTCAAAGGGGCTTGAAGAATGAGAAAGAGAATAGTTCGTGGGTGGGAGAGGTTATTTCAGGCAAAGGTGGTAGAGGAGGAGAAAGGACATAGTGTGAAAGTGCCACTGTGTTTCAGGTTGTAGCTAGTGGTCGGGTGTGGCCAGAGTTTATGTGGAAAATAAGATACCCAAATTACAGACTATACTGCATATTTAGAATCTGTGGTATATTGCATGGTCACCTGAACGATAAGAATTTGCTCAGGAAACATCACTGTTATACATGATTGGTGGGAGTATAAATCAGTACAACTCTGGAGAACAATCTGACAGTATTGCTCAAAGTTAAATTATACATATCCTTTAACTCAGAAAATCCAATTCCTGGAATATAGCAACCACTAAACTTGTATATATGCAAAATGACAGATATATATAGGGGTATTCATTGCACACGATTCATAATAGCAAAAGATTGGAGGCATTTCATATTTTATCAGTGGAAAGTAGTTAATTATGATGTATGTGTAAAATGGAATATTTAAATAGCCTTTAATAAATGAGGTGTTCTGTATGTGCAGATAAGGAACAGATCACGAAAACATATTAAATGATAAAACCAAGGTGTATATTTTTATGTACACATGTTTTTAATATGTATAGAATGTCTCTGAAGGGATATACGTACAGGAGACTGTTCCCATTGTTTGCCTCTAGAAATTGCATATCCTAGGGGACGGAGGTGGGAAAGAATTTCTTTTCACTGCTTACTCTTGTGCCTTTTGAATTTCACGCCATGGACCTGTGTTACATAGATATATTTTTAAAGCAGCCATGTTTGAACAATTGTGATTTTGTTTGTGTCCCGTCCCATTGCTTCTCAACATGGGGCAGGCAGAGCAGCCCATTCAGTAGGCACGAAACATGCTCTCATCATGGATGAAGTAGATGGCATGGCCGGCAATGAGGACAGGGGAGGAATTCAGGTAATGAAAGCACCGTATTTTTGAAGTTTTACTGTTGATTTTTATTTAAAAAAAAAAAAAAATATATATATATTTTTAAAGAACTTATTATCATGCTGTGATATTTATGGCAATTCAGGCATGTTACTGAGGAGGTTTTAAAACCTAAAATACATACGTTGTGTGGTATTTTGTTCTTTTATAAATTGTTTTTATGTTGCAAATTTGCCTTTCAGGAATTAATTGGCCTGATAAAACATACAAAAATTCCCATTATTTGTATGTGCAATGATAGAAATCATCCCAAGATTCGATCTTTGGTTCATTATTGTTTTGATCTTCGTTTTCAAAGACCTCGGGTTGAACAAATTAAGGTATGATAATTGGAATATTTTTCTCCATCACACTATCTGTATTTTTGGGTCAGTTTTTAATTTTTTTATTTTTAAATCTTGACAATATATTGTGTTGTCTAGGGTATGGGAAAGGGTATTTTCATATGTTAATGACAGATGTATAAATGAGTACAATTTGGGGAGGAACTATAGCTATTACAGTTTTAACATGAACGTAACTTTTGAACCAGTGCTTCAAATTCTGAGCTTTATCATAGCATAGACACAGAGAAAATATGATTTCTTTTTTTATTTGTTTGTTTTTTTATACTGCACGTTCTTATTAGTCATCAGTTTTATATACATGAGTGTATACATGTCAGTCCCAATCGCGCAATTCATCACACCACCATCCCCACCCCACTGTGGTTTTGCCCTCTTGGTGTCCATACGTTTGTTCTCTACATCTGTGTCTCAACTTCTGCCCTGCAAACCAGTTCATCTGTACCATTTTTCTAGGTTCCACATATGTGCGTTAATATACGATATTTGTTTTTCTCTTTCTGACTTACTCCACTCTGTATGACAGTCTCTAGATCCATCCACGTCTCAACAAATGACCCAATTTCGTTCCTTTTTAGGGCTGAGTAATATTCCATTGTATATAGGTACCACAACTTCTTTATCCATTCATCTGTCGATGGGCATTTAGGTTGCTTCCATGACCTGGCTATTGTAAATAGTGCTGCAGTGAACATTGGGGTGCATGTGTCTGTATGAATTATGGTTTTCTGTGGGTATATGCCCAGTAGTGGGATTGCTGGATCATATGGTAATTCTGTTTTTAGTTTTTTAAGGAACCTCCATACTGTTCTCCATAGTGGCTGTATCAATTTACATTCCCACCAACAGTGCAAGAGGATTCCCTTTTCTCCACACCCTCTCCAGCATTTGTTGTTTGTAGATTTTCTGATGATGCCCATTCTAACTGGTGTGAGGTGATACCTCATTGTAGTTTTGATTTGCACTTCTCTAATAATTAGTGATGTTGAGCAGCTTTTCATGTGCTTCTTGGCCATCTGTATGTCTTCTTTGGTGAAATGTCTATTTAGGTCTTCTGCCTATTTTTGAATTGGGTTGTTTCTTTCTTTAACAGTGAGCTGCATGAGCTGTTTATATATTTTGGAGATTAATCCTTAGTCCGTTGATTCATTTGCAAATATTTTCTCCCATTCTGAGGGTTGTCTTTTCGTCTTGTTTATGGTTTCCTTTGTTGTGCAAATGCTTTGAAGTTTCATTAGGTCCCATTTGTTTATTTTTGTTTTTATTTCCATTACTCTAGGAGGTGGATCAAAAAAGATCTTGCTGTGATTTATGTCAGAGAGTGTTCTTCCTATGTTTTCTTCTAAAAGTTTTATAGTGTCAGGTCTTACATTTAGGTCTCAAATCCATTTTGAATTTATTTTTGTGTATGGTGTTAGGGAGTGTTCTAATTTCATTCTTTTACATGTAGCTGTCCAGTTTTCCCAGCACCACTTATTGAAGAGAGTCTTTTCTCCATTGTATATCCTAGCCTCCTTTGTCATAGATTAGTTGACCATAGGTGTGTGGGTTTATCTCTGGGCTTTCTATCTTGTTCCATTGATCTATGTTTCTGTTTTTGTGCCACTACCATATTTTCTTGATTACTGTAGCTTTGTAGTATAGTCTGAAGTCAGGGAGTCTGATTCCTCCAGCTCAGTTTTTTCTCCTCAAGACTGCTTGGGCTTTTTGGGGTCTTTTGTGTCTCCATACACATTTTAAGATTTTTTGTTCTAGTTTGTAAAAAAAAATGCCATTGGTAATTTGATAGGGATTGCATTCAATCTGGAGATTGCTTTGGGTAGTATAGTCATTTTCACAATATTGATTCTTCCAATCCAAGAAACATGGTATATCTGTCCATCTGTTGGTATCTTTAATTTCTTTCATCAGTGTCTTATAGTTTTCTGCATACAGGTCTTTTGTCTCCGTAGGTAGGTTTATTCCTAGGTATTTTATTCTTTTTGTTGCAGTGGTAAATGGGAGTGTTTCCTTAATTTCTCTTTCAGATTTTTCACCATTAGTGTATAGGAATGCAAGAGATTTCTGTGCATTAATTTTGTATCCTGCAACTTTACTAAATTCATTGATTAGCTCTAGTAGTTTTCTGGTGGCATCTTTAGGGTTCTCTATGTATAGTATCATGTCATCTGCAAACAGTGACAGTTTTACTTCTTATTTTCCAATTTGTATTCCTTTTATTTCTTTTTCTTCTCTGATTGCCGTGGCTTCGAAAACTGTTGATTAATGGTGGTGAGAGTGGGCAGCCTTGTCTCATTCCTGATCTTAGAGGAAATGCTTTCAGTTTTTCACCATTGAGAATGATGTTTGCTGTGGGTTTGTCGTATATGGCCTTTATTATGTTGAGGTAGGTTCCCTCTATGCCCACTTTCTGGAGAGTTTTTATCATAAATGGGTGTTGAATTTTGTCAAAAGCTTTTTCTTCATCTATTGAGATGATCATATGGTTTTTATTCTTCAATTTGTTAATATGGTGTATCACATTGATTGATTTGCGTATACTAAAGAATCCTTGTATCCCTGAGATAAATCCCACCTGATCGCAGTGTATGATCCTTTTAATGTGTTGTTATATTCTGTTCGCTAGTATTTTGTTGAGGATTTTTGCATCTATATTCATCAGTGATATTGGTCTGTAATTTTCTTTTTTTGTAGTATCTTTCTCTGGTTTTGGTATCAGGGTGATGGCCTCATAGAATGAGTTTGGGAGTGTTCCTTCATCTGCAATTTTTGGAAGAGTTTAAGAAGGATGGGTGTTAGCTGTTCTCTAAATGTATGATAGAATTCACCTGTGAAGCCATCTGGTCCTGGACTTTTGTTTGTTGGAAGATTTTTAATCACAGTTTCAATTTCCTTACTTGTGATTGGTTTGTTCATATTTTCTGTTTCTTCCTGGTTCAGTCTTGGAAGGTTATACCTTTCTAAGAATTTGTCCATTTCTTCCAGGTTGTCCATTTTATTGGCATAGAGTTGCTTGTAGTAGTCTCTTAGGATGCTTTGTATTTCTGTGGTGTCTGTTGTAACTTCTCCTTTTTCATTTCTGATTTTATTGATTTGAGTCCTCTCCCTCTTTTTCTTGATGAGTCTGGCTAAAGGTTTAGCAGTTTTGTTTATCTTCTCAAAAAACCAGCTTTTAGTTTTATTGATCTTTGCTATTGTTTTCTTTGTTTCTATTTCATTTATTTCTGCTCCGATCTTTATGATTTCTTTCCTTCTGCTAACTTTGGGTTTTGTTTGTTCTTCTTTCTCTACTTCTTTGAGGTGTAAGGTTAGATTGTTTATTTGAGATTTTTCTTGTTTCTTGAGGTAGGCTTGTATAGCTATAAACTTCCCTCTTAGAACTGCTTTTGCTGCATCCCATAGGTTTTGGATCATCATGTTTTCATTGTCATTTGTCTCTAGGTATTTTTTGATTTTGTCTTTGATTTCTTCAGTGATCTCTTGGTTATTTAGTAACGTATTGTTTAGCCTCTGTGTTTGTGTTTTTTACGTTTTTTTCCCTGTAATTGATTTCTAGTCTCATAGCATTGTGGTCAGAAAAGATGCTTGATATGATTTCAATTTTCTTAAATTTACTGAGGCTTAATTTGTTACCCAAGATGTGGTCTATTCTGGACAATGTTCCGTGCGCACTTGAGAAGAAAGTGTTATCTGCTGTTTTTGGATGGAATGTCCTATAAATATCAATTAAATCTATCTGGTCTGTTGTGTCATTTAAAGCTTCTGTTCCCTTATTTATTTTCATTTTCGATGATCTTTTTATTGGTGTAAGTGAGGTGTTAAAGTCCCCCACTATTATTGTGTTACTGTCGATTTCCTCTTTTATAGCTGTTAGCAGTTGCCTTATGTATGGAGGTGCTCCTATGTTGGGTGCATATATATTTACAATTGTTATATCTTCTTCTTGGATTGATCCCTTGATCATTATGTAGTGTCCTTCCTTGTCTCTTGTAACATTCTTTAAAGTCTATTTTATCTGATATGAGTATAGCTCCTCCAGCTTTCTTTTGATTTCTATTTGCATGGAATATCTTTTTCCATCCCCTCACTTTCAGTCTGTATATGTCCGTAGATTTGAAGTGGGTCTCTTGTAGACAGCATATATATGGGTCTTATTTTTGGATCCATTCAGCAAGCCTGTGTCTTTTGGTTGGAGCATTTAATCCATTAACGTTTAAGGTAATTATCTATATGTATGTTCCTATGACCATTTTCTTTATTGTTTTGGGTTTGTTTTTGTAGGTCCTTTTCTTCTCTTGTGTTTCCCATTTAGAGAAGTTCCTTTAGCATTTGTTGTAGAGCTGGGTTGGTGGTGCTGAATTCTCTTAGCTTTTGCTTGTCTGTAAACTTGTGATTTCTCCATCGAATCTGAATGAGATCCTTGTTGGGTAGAGTAATCTTGATTGTAGGTTCTTCCCTTTCATCACTTTCAGTATATCATGCCACTCCCTCTGGCTTGTAGTTTCTGCTGAGAAATCAGCTGTTAACCTTATAGGAGTTCCCTTGTATGTTATTTGTCGTTTTTCCCTGCTGCTTTCAATAATTTTTCTTTGTCTTTAATTTTTGCCAGTTTGATTACTATGTGTCTCGTCATGTTTCTCCTTGGGTTTATACTGTATGGGACTTGCTGCGTTTCCTGGACTTGGGTGGCTATTTCCTTTCCCATGTTAGGGAAGTTTTCAACTATAATCTCTTCAGATATTTTCCCTGGTCCTTTCTCTCTCTCTTCTCCTTCTCGGACCCCTATAATGTGAATGTTGTTGCATTTAATGTTGTCCCAGAGGTCTCTTAGGCTGTCTTCATTTCTGGTGGTTTTTTTTTTTTTTTTTTTTTTGCGGTACTTGGGCCTCTCACTGCTGTGGCTCTCCCATTGCGGAGCACGGGCTCTGGATGCGCAGGCTCAGCGGCCACGGCTCACGGGCGCAGCCTCTACACGGCATGTGGGATCTTCCTGGACCGGGGCATGAATCCGTGTCTCCTGCATTGGCAGGTGGACTCTCAACCACTGTGCCACCAGGAAAGCCCTGGCTGTCTTCATTTCTTTTCATTCTTTTCTCTTTGTTCCACAGCAGTGAATTCCACCATTCTGTCTTCCAGGTCACTTATCCATTCTTCTGCCTCAGTTATTCTGCTATTGGTTCCTTCTAGTGTAGTTTTTATTTCAGTTATTGTATTGTTCATCTTTATTTGTTTGTTCTTTAATTCTTCTAGATCTTTGTTAAACATTTCTTGCATCTTCTCGATCTTTGCCTCTATTCTTTTTCTGAGGTCCTGGATCATCTTCACTATCATTATTCTGGATTGTTTTTCTGGAAGATTGCCTATGTCCACTTCATTTAGTTTTTTTCTGTGGTTTTATCTTGTTCCTTCATCTCGTATATAGCCCTCTGCCTTTTCATCTTGTCTATCTTTCTGTGAGTGAGAATATGATTTCTGGGATATATGAGGCTTGGGAAAGGTAATATCCAAGATCCACAATGGCTCTTCAGTTCCACAATTCTACAAGCTCCTAGAAGATTGGAAGTGTGGGCAGAACTTCATCATAAAGAGGAAATCTTTTCAGATGAAAGCTTTGTAGAAAAATGCCCCATAAGATCTCCAGTCTTCAAAGCCTGGAGAGTGAAACTTATAATATTCTTTGGGAAAGTGTCATTTTATTTTTTAAGTGTTTTCTGGGTCAGTTTTTAAAAGTACCTGATAAATATTGTTTTAAAATCTGATTATATGAATTAAAAAAATCATTGAAGATTCATTCCCCTTTGTCAATTTCAGGGTGCTATGATGTCTATTGCATTTAAAGAGGGTTTAAAGATCCCCCCTCCAGCTATGAATGAAATAATTTTGGGAGCCAATCAAGATATCAGACAGGTAAATGAGATACATATTATATAACATTGATGATTATTTTGAATGGATGCCTTCAGTGTTTTGGGGATGGGGAGTGACAGTATTTTCCTGTCTTAATAGTGTCTTACTTGTGATTCTTTCAGGTTTTACACAATCTGAGTATGTGGTGTGCACGAAGTAAAGCACTAACCTATGACCAGGCTAAGGCTGATTCTCATAGAGCCAAAAAGGATATCAAATTGGTAAAGTAAATTTCCACTTCTTAAGTGCCAAAGCACTTCTTTTCCTGTTAGTATTAATTTAATTGAAATAGTTATTATAGTTCCTTGAGACTCCTATGGAACCTATGGATATTTATAGTAAGAGATATAGACAGCTGCTAAAAATGTTTCTAATTCAAATGAATTTTTCCTTAAGGACTGTCAATGTAATTGTAAATTTTGAGAAAGGGAAGTTTTATGCCTCAGTTGTTATGAAATGGCCTTTCCAGAGTCCCTTATTTATGGATTTCATGTTTTGAATGGTTTTGGAACTGTTCAGGATAATCTTGTTTCAGTTGGCTTATAGTTTAAATGACCTCTCTGAAACTAGAGGTCTGTATCACTTATCTCTGTTGTTTCACCTAGTCACCAGTCAGAATTTATTATTACAGTTAGAGCAATGATTAAACAGTATTTTCCCCCTCTCTTCCTCTTTTTAAAAAATCAGTAAACATTTTCAGAGCCATTTTAGGTTCACAGCAAAATCGAGATTGCCTGCATATCCATCCCCCTGTATAATATCCCCCCACTGTCAACACCCACCACCAGAGCGGCACATTTGTTACAATTGATGACCTACACTGACACACCATTATCACCCACAGTCCACAGTTAACATTAGGGTTTGCTCTTGGTGGTGTACATTCTATGGGTTTTGACAAATACGTAGTGGCCTTTATCCACCATTGTAGTATCATACAGAATACTTTCACTGCCCTAAAAATCCTCTTTGCTTTGCCTGTTCATCCCTCCCTTCTCCCAGCCCCTGGTAACCACTAATCTTTTTACTGTCTCCATAGTTTCACCTTTATCAGAATGTCATATAGTTGGAGTCGTATAGTATGTCATCTTTTCAGATTGGCTTCTTTCACTTAGTAATATACGTTTAAGGTTTCTCCATATCTTTTCATGGCTTTGTAAGTCATTTCTTTTTATATGGATATGTTTTCAGTTCACTTGGGTATTTAGGTCCACCAAGGAGTGGAGTTGCTGGATGGTATGTTAAGGATATATTTAGTTTTATAAGAAACTACCGATCTGTCTTCCAAAGTGACTGTACCATCTTGCACTCCTACCAGCAGTGAAAGAGAGTTTCTGTTTCTCCACATCTTAGCTAGCATTTGGCGTTGTCAGTGTTTTGGGTATTGGTCATTCTACTAGGTATGTCCCTCTCTCTTTTTAGGGCCCATTTGATGTTGCCCGGAAAGTGTTTGTAACTGGAGAGGAGACTGCTCATATGTCACTTGTGGACAAATTAGATCTCTTTTTTCATGATTATTCAATAGCACCCCTCTTTGTCCAGGAGAACTACATACATGTGAAGCCTGTAGCCGCAGGGTGAGTGTTCAGAGCTAGTGAGGGGTAGAATTAGTACCCCTCCCAGCCCTACGAAGGCCAGATACCTGGGAGGGAGGGGTGTGGAGTGTGGACAGTGATGTAATTCAGACTGGTTTATTCCTGCAGGGGTGACATGAAAAAGCACTTGATGCTTTTAAGCAGAGCAGCAGACAGCATATCTGATGGTGACATAGTGGACCGTCAGATCCGGAATAAGCAAAACTGGAGTCTTCTGCCCACACAGGTAAGCATAGGGCTTTCCTTAAAGCGCAGACAGACCCTGCTTTAGTTAGAACAAAATAGCTTTTAGCTCCTGTAATTATTTGAAATACTAGATAAACATTACGGCTCTTAATGGCAAAAAATATAATCTGTTATCGATTAAAGTACCTTGTGGTCACTATTGTCTATTTCTTAATCTACGCTTATTTTTCAATGTTTTTAATGTAAATGGACATACGGAAATAGGAATGTCAGATTTTGGTCATAACTAAGATGTGAGTCAGAAGTTTCATTTGCTCTCTTTTACCTTAAGAATCCATTTCTTTTTTGTCATTCTTGGCTCTCCCAGATTGTTCCTAAGTAGCTCATCCCTGAAGAAATGCAACCAGGGCAGGTCTGCAGCCATTTTTCTGATATATGAATTCTGATTTTCTTTATTCTTCCTTGCTACAGAGGCAGCTTTGTATTGGGTACTTTATTTAGGTTGATATCTTTTACTCAAAACAGTTTTGCAAACTTTCATAATTAAGACTGGTTTTTTATTCTTGAGTTTTGCATGTTTATGTGATATTGACCTAACAAGCAAGGGACTTCTGGAGGTCTACTCTTCTTTTAAAGATTCCTTTCTCTTGTTTTAAAAGTGTTCATTTTTTTATACCTAATAATTATACCTATGAGAATTTATCCTGAAGAAATAATGTTAAACACAGGAAGAGCTTAATGTGCAAAAATACTTCCTAAAGCAGGGGTCCCCAACCTTTTTGTCACCAGGGACCAGTTTCATGGAAGACAAGTTTTTCCACGGATGGTGGGGGGGGGGGTGGTTTTGGGATGATTCAAACACATTACATTTATTGTGTACTTTATTTCTATTATTATTACATTGCAATATATAATAGAACAATTATACAACTCACCATAATGCAGAATCAGTGGGAGCCCTGAGCTTGTTTTCCTGCAACTAGATGGTCCCATCTGGGGGTGATGGGACCGCCTCAGCTCCACCTCAGATCACCAGGCATCAGATTCTCACAAGGAGTGAGCAACCTAGATCCCTCGCATGCGCAGTTCACAGTAGGATTCACGCTCCTACGAGAATCTAATGCCACCACTGATATGACAGGAAGTGGAGCTTAGGTGGTAATGCGAGTGATGGGGAGCGGCTGTAAATACAGATGCAGCTTCTCTCAGTTGCCCACCGCTCACCTCCTGCTGTGCAGCCCGGTTCCTACTGATACTGGTGCATGGCTTGGGGGTTGGGGACCCCTGCCCTAAAGCATTAATTTTTTTTTTTAACTTTATTTTATTTTTGGCTGCATTGGGTCTTTATTGCTGTGTGCGGGCTTTCTCTAGGTGCTATGAATGGGGGCTACTCTTTGTTGCTGTGCACGGGCTTCTCATTGCCATGGCTTCTCTTGCTGTGGAGCAAGGGCTCTAGGTGTGCAGGCTTCGAGCCCTGGTCCGGAAAGATACCACATTACATGGAGGAACTAAGCCTGTTCGCCACAACTATTGAGCCTGTGCTCTAGAGCCCATGAGCCACAACTACTGAGCCTGAGTGCCACAACTACTGAAGCCCGCACACCTACAGGCCATGCTCCACAACAAGAGAAGCCACTGCAATGAGAAGCCCGTGCACTGCAATGAAGAGCAGCCCACGCTCCACAACAAGAGAAGCCACTGCAATGAGAAGCCCGCGCACCACAATGAAGAGTAGCCCATGCTCACTGCAACTAGAGAAAGTCCACAACGAAGACCTAACACAGCCAAAAATAAATAAATTTATTTTTTTTTAAAAAAGGTAAAAACCCTGGATATAGAAGATATCTAAGGATGCCTTTAAAAAAAACTTCTCAAGTGCCAGTTTACTTGATTCTGTAATTATTAGATTTTCCATGCTTTGATCCACCTGGTTTATTGATACCTTATGTTGAAGACAGTCATATTCCTCTTAAAACAGTTTTTTCTATAACACTGGCATTGTGAGGTAACTGGTGTATGCTGAGGAGTCTGGGTTGGCTAGATGATCTGTGGGGGCCATAACATGTTTTGGACCAAGGCATTTACTGCAATTAATTGTTTTCTCAAGTTGAAGTTTCCCATACCAACAGATGAGAGAGAGAGGGCCTATCTTGGAATTAGGTACCGGGGGCAATGTTACTGCATTTTTCCGAAGACTGCTTGGAAGCCAACAGCTGCTAAAGAAGCAACTTAACTCAGTACTGAATTTAATTTGTGGACTGCAATTAATTTTTTCAGGCCATTTATGCCAGTGTTCTTCCTGGAGAGTTAATGAAGGGGTACATGACCCAGTTTCCTACCTTCCCAAGTTGGTTGGGGAAGCACTCATCTATGGGCAAACATGATCGTATTGTTCAGGACCTAGCATTGCATATGAGTCTCAGGTAAGCAGGGTATATTACTCTATGTGTGGCATTTTATCAAGGTAGTATATTTAGCCTTTAATAAGGATAGCATGAGTCACAAAGATTTGTGTTTTAGTTTTGATTTCATTACTAACTAGATAAGTGAACATGCATAAGTTCATGGCCCCGAGTTTTATTATCTGTAATTAGTATGACACTCGTTTTATCACTTAAAAGGATACTTTGGAGAATAAAGCCAGAAGGTAGATGTGACATAATGTTAAGATAAGTTTTAAAGCTATATAAATCTGAGGTAGTACTATTATTTATTGTTATTGTGACTATGCCTATTACTAGTAGGCATACATAATATCTTGGCCTCCAAATAAATTAATAGGAGAAGGAACTATTTAGATAAATGAACTAGTTTTTGCCTCCTATCCTACTAGTAAACTGACCTAGTCATTTGGGACAGGGGGATACAGTTTAGTGTATTACAGAAGGTGGATTTGAAAACCAATGTCCTTGGAGAAGTTTAAGGAAGTTCAAAAATTCTTATTATTTGGTTAAATTTTTACAGTTTAGAAACTTAGAAATGTGTTTGCACACAAATATTAAGTGAACTTTAGGGATTCATTTTTTAACCATGAAGCACTACTTAAGCAATCTTATTCTCCTTTCTAGTCCCTGGAGAGAAATACTAATATTAGTCTAACCTTAACTTTTGTTTAAATCTGAACTGAGATGTTCCTTTCTTCTGTTCCTGTACAATTCTACTTCCTATGTGATTCCTCTTTGTAGCCTATGGTGTGGGTCTTTTTTGCCACCCCATGTTAGTTTTCTATTGCTGCTACAGCAAATTACCAAAACTTACTGGCTTAAAACAACACAAATTTATTCCCATCTTGAGATGGGAAGATTACCCTGGATTATCTGGATGGGCCCAATGTGATCATAAGTGTTTTTACCAAAAAAAAAGGAGTGGTGGAGGTAGGCAGCAGCATCAGTCCGAGAGGTGTGAAGATGCTGCACTCCCACTGCTGGCTTTGAAGATGGACAAAGGGACCATGAGCCAAGAGATACAGGCGCCTCTGGAAGCTTGAAAGGGCTCTTGCCCCTGCTCTTCTCATTGCTCAAGCTGAAGGCCTGCCTTTCAGCTCCTTTCCTATTCCCTGCCCACCACTTTTTCAAGGTGACATATCACTTTGTCCTGGGGTGCGCCTCTTCGATGCTTCCACTATATTTGTCTAGATACATTGTGTGGATACATTAACATTATTAAAAGTGGATTAAACTCCAGCAAACTATGAGTTGGTGGTAGTTTGCCACTGATTACAGTGTATCTCTTTTGTTTTGGTTTAAGAACTCACTCCAGCAAAAGGACTGTAAACGTGGATTATCTGTCACATGTAAGGGATGCACTTGTACAGCCCTTGACCTCACAAGGGATAGAAGGAGTACAGGATGTTGTTGCTCTTATGGACACGTATTATTTGATGAAAGAAGACTTTGAGAATATCATGGAAATTAGCAGCTGGGGAGACAGACCTAGTCCCTTCTCCAAGCTGGATCCCAAGGTAAATTGTGTACCCCACTGGTTCTCCATCACTTTGTAATTACCATGTAACAGGAGTACTTCAGAGATGTTTTAGATGCTTTAAAAGTTTAATTTCTTTTCTTAAATGCTTTTTGCTTATGGTCTGTGCTTTCCAAAGATACTATTTGAGTACAATATTAAGAGTAGACTTTGGGATTTGACTTTTTTTTTTTTTTTTTTTTTTTTCGTTACGCGGGCCTCTCTGTTGTGGCCTCTCCCGTTGCGGAGCGCAGGCTCCGGACGCACAGGCTCAGCGGCCATGGCTCACGGGCCCAGCCGCTCCGCGGCACGTGGGATCTTCCCGGACCGGGGCACGAACCCATGTCCCCTGCATCGGCAGGCGGATTCTCAACCACTGCGCCACCAGGGAAGCCCAGGGATTTGACTTTTATAATTTATAGTTTTATCTTTGCCTTATCCTGCATGGAAAAGCAAGGTGTGAAATCTGAGGAGCAAATGTAGATGCATTCCTTACAAGGACAGGCAGATGAACCTGGGGAAGTAAAAGGGAGGTGGTGGTGATGCATCATGAAAAGAAGTGTTTACTGGCTGAGCATTTGTAGACTTTTTCTTAGTCTGCCTAATCTGTGTTTCAGTGAATTTATTACAGTTGGACAACCTATTATGTAATGATGTATCCCCTACTTTATATAGTGAACATGAAAAAACTAAAGTGATATAACATGAGTTTGTGATATCTAATATGTCACCCTTGGGCTTGTTTACTTGGTGCTGTTCTAGAAGACATGTTCTCTGTGGCTTGTCTTCTCTAGAGTTTTGACCTGACTACGGGTGTGACTATAGGTAAATTCTCCCAAGAGACATCCATTGTTAGAATTTGTGGACTAATTCTACAGTTAGGTTTAGAAGCTTGAGGTTAAGGCTTTTCAAGTTACTTAGTATTTTGAAATAGCCTATTTTTGTGGTAAAGGTAATTTAGATATTTTGTGGTAATTAAAGGACAACTTTAATGTGTACTTTATTGTAAACCTTTTTTGATTTATTGGTTCACTGACTAACTTTGCTTGTCACTTTGTAGAACTGCAGAGGATGCTGAATAGAAAAAATTGATGACTTAAAGTGACTTTTAAAAATCTGCCTGATGTTCCCAAATACTGATTCTTATTTTTTGAGTCATGGCTCTATTAAGAATTCATGAAAAATATGGAACTTCTCCATAGGAAAATGCATATAGATATACTTACATGTACATGCATACATATTTTACAAACAATTTCAAGGGGCTCCTAGGGTCTCTCAGAGCCTCTAGGCTGACAGAGTTTAAAGGGTTTGTTTGGCAGTTAAGAGTTTTAAAAACCTCCCTCTATTCCTTTTGTGTAGGTGAAAGCAGCCTTCACAAGAGCTTACAATAAGGAAGTCCACCTTATTCCGTATTCACTCCAGGCAGTAAAGACACACAGACACAGCACAGGCCCAGCGCTGGATTCTGAATACAATGAAGAGTTACATGAAGATGACTCTCAGTCTGATGAGAAAGACCAGGACACTTTGGAAGCTGATGCTATGATCAAGGTAGTCTTTTCATCTGCAAATAGGAGAAGCTATGATACTCCCTCAAAATAGCTTAATATCTTGCCTTTTGAAATTATTCAGAGCCTGTTTAGCAAGTAACAGAGGAAGCTGAAAATACTTTTTTTGTTGTTCGTAACAGTTCCGAGGGTGAAGGAGGTGTAGATTTCATTTTTATAAACAGTCAGCTTCTTATAACAGTGGAAGAGCCAGACAAGCAAAAAAATAGGCTATCATATTGATGGTCATATGCTCTGTTGGAAAAAGGACTTTTTTTATTTGCCATTGGTGTGTGCTTTACCCACACATTTTCATAGAATAATCAAGAAAAGCATTTTTAATGAAACCATTTCTCCTTTCTGTTATTTATTTTTTGCTATAGCTGTTGAACTGCCCATAGAAGTTTCCCAGAGCAAAAACATCCTCATCTTTTGCTAGGAAAGATTAAAATCATTTATGGTATCAGCCCCCTGTTTACCATTGGCTGAGGCAAAGAAATCTAGTTTGTATCCTCTTCTGTCCTTACTGTGTGTGCATTTATCATTCTTGCCCCTCGATTCTGTTTTGTTATGTGCAGGGGTGGGAATAGTGGCCTTCTCCAGTGTGGCTCGCTCTAGTCTTGTGTAGACATAAGAAGTCTACTCCCTCCCCTGCTCAAACTGAGTGTGATTGGATCTCTAATCTGAAACTGAAAGAAAAGGAAATTCTTCATGAAAACATTACCATGTGTGTAAATTATATCTTGCTTATTTTGTCTTTCCTAAATATATCGGTGTTCTGGGGAACATATCCTAGTTCTAGAGTCTAAATAGCTTTTCAGTAGTTCAAAGCTACAGCTAGCCAGTTGTTATTAGTAAGCTCATCGAGGGGAGCTATAGTTCAAGATCTAGGTGTTTGCAACCTTTCTTCTTTATTAAGTTGCAGGTAAAGATTTGATTTATTGTAGAGATGAACTTATTTCATTTACTCATAAACACAGCTACTAACTATTTTGTGCATCTTTCCCTCCCAACAGAAAAAGACAAAATCTTCAAAGCCTTCAAAATCAGAAAAAGAGTCCAGAAAAGGAAAAGGAAAAAGTTCAAAGAAATAAAACCATTTTTCACTGCTGACCGCTACTTTTTACTCAACCTGCTGACCAGTCTAGCTGGTCTTAGAGAATGCCTTGTTTTTCCAAAGGAACCATGTTTTAGTGTAATGGGGCAACCTCATGGTCCCATTACAAATAAACGGTGGTACAGCTAGAAGGATGTAAACAGTAGGCTGATGTACACCTCTTATAGAGGTTGATAGGACTGCTTGGGCCCTCCACTGTCCCCTGTCAATCTAATGAGATCGTACTTCAAAATGACAGTATATTCAGAATTAGAAACTACATGTGGGCTTTGGAGTCAGATTTTTAGTTAACAGTAATATGTCTGGGAACAGAGGTACTAAGGCGGCTTTTGTAGGCTTAAGAATTTATCCTAATGGCCATTATAGGACCAATGCCGATTTTTTAAAAAGAGGTAGTTAGTTACTATTATGTGGAGAAATTTTGTAAATAAATCAAAATACAAAACAGTCACCACCTAGAACTGGGTATTCTTTGTACATTGTCAAATATCTCGCAAAATAGAAATTAGAAATAAAAGTTTCACATGATACATGTACAAATTCTGAAGATTGTCATCTTGTACAGTAAGATACTATGTTGGTATATTTTTTCCTTATTAATTTGCAAATGATTGGATACAAAAGCTAACTATATTGCTACTAACCTGTTCTGTGAAACATAACTTTGGCAGTTGAAGAGTCAGAACTCTAATTCCCAAGTTCATTACCCCTAATGAGTGTCAACCACACCTCTGCTGTGAATAGAATTTCGTGGAGGGCTCTTTGTTATTATTAGAGGGTATTGTGGCTGCAGAAAGATTGTCAGACATTCCTAGCCTTCCAGAGTTTCAACTCATTAGTTTAAAACCAGTAGGGCCTAGGCTGAGTCAAACTCTTATCCTCACTCTGGTTTGGGACTAAGTGAACACTGGCTTCTGTTTACTTTGTCCCTGAGGGATCCAGTTCTGTCCTGACAGATTCCACAAACCCTGCTGGAACTTTAGATTGTACCTGTAACTCTGCTTGTTGAGGGGCCTGAGGCTGTGGAACTAGTCTGGAATTTGGGTGTCTAGCAATTTTTAAATCTTGTCAGTAAATGCTCAAGGGTATGTGCCACTTCTGCGAGGTATGTGCTAAAAGGAATGTAAAATCAGGATTCTGTTCCCTGCCTTTAAGGAACTGGTAGTCTTGTGTGGGAGGCCAGATGAAGTTCTTGAGACATTTAAAATGTATTTACCAGTGTGAAAAATGTCTTTCATGTAGATTAAGTTCATTATGGGAATAAAATGTTGCCTTAAGCCTTTGCCTACTAAGCCATGTCCCTCTCTTTGTTAAAAGCCCTGTTTGAAACTTCTGCTTCGGTGAAGATTTTCTTGATTGACGACTGCCTCACCTCACCAGTGGGGTGAGCATAAATTTCTTCTGTGTATTTTTCCATTTCTATTGCTTTTTGATATGCAAGTCATATCTGCCTACTTGCTCTGTGCTTCCCAGGAAAGGGACTGTAATCTCCTTGCAGCCAGAACAACAGATAGTGTCCTTTACTTGTTCATTATGATTTGGAGCAACCAGTAAATCCTTATTGGAGCCACTGGATGCCACACATCATCCATGCAGCATAAAACTGTATACTTGCTTTCTTTGCGATCCATTGAGTCTTGGCCATTTGGTAGTCTATAACAAACTACTACTTTATTACTAATACTACTTCATCCTTCATTTTTTAAGTTTTGTCCATGTATTGTTTACAGCAACATTATTGCGCCTCTTGAAGTTATTAGTAAGGAGCACATAGTTATGTGTACTAGGAGGAGTATTCTTAAATAAGTTCTGGTACAGTTATGCTCATTAGTGAATGTCTAAGGTCCATAACTAACTCCTGAAATATAATGTGCTTACCCTTACAGGTCCCAAGTGCCTATGGCTCTTATTATTCCTGTAACCTTACAACATCCCTCAAGTGATAACAAAACAAAGGGACCACAGGGACCATGGGTGGGTTTAATGATAATGACTTGTATCACTTAGGAAGGCCAGGGCCTCTAGCCAGCCTTTGAGAAGGAAAAACGTAAAGCTGGAGGCATGCATATGGATACCTGGATGCTGTAAAACTTTATTGGCACTTTGGGTTCTACCCTAGGCTCGTAGGTACCTCTGTAATGCTCAGAATGCTGGTGGCTATACTGTAAAATCATATCATCTGATACATTCAGAGTTAGGCTACTTGATTCTGTCAGCTACTCTGATACTTTGGCTTTGAATGGCAAGGAAGCATATACTGATATGTATAGTATTGGGTGTGTGTGACATGGGAAAGGAATCCACCACCCACCTTGGGGGAGATTCTGAATAATGTACGTCTTCAGTGGAAGTCAAATGACTTAATTTTGTGACAGGAATTCCATACTATGTAGTATAATGACTCAAGAAACATAAGCTTATAGTTTCATTCTTTAAAAATGCTGATTTTTACTGATTTTTGATGTTTTTATTCTCAGACTGATTCTGCTAAATAGCCTTGATTTGTGTAAGCCTCTCACTTCAAACTTTTTAACACTGTTAATATCTGTGCTGCCCAAACTTCACAGTATGGTTTAAAGCTACCTTCCTTCATTTCTTTTTCTGTCTTTTAAATCTGGGAAAACATTACAAATATCTAATCAATAAGTTTATTTTAAAGGAGGTATTGCAAAAGAGAAAAGGTATCAAAAAGCTGAATATTTACAGTTATGTCATAGGTTACTATCAACAGTATAGAGCATAGAATATGTAGGACTCAGAAGAGGAAATACACAAAGTATAAACAGCATGTTCTATGTCACTGTTTCCCACTCTACAGAAGCTGAAAGTGGTGACCTGGAGAGGTGACCTTGTTTTTTCTGTATTCAGGAAGGACCATCTTGAAATCTGCCAGGGGTAGAAACACAGCCTCCTGTGGAGAAATGGTATCTTCTCAGGACCATAATACCTAGAAAGGACAAAGAAACAAACACCCATATGCTTTTAGAAGGGTTTCAAGTAACTACTAGCATTTAGTAATAAAGCCAAGCATAATAAAGAAGATTTTTTTGCTCATTTCTGGAATGTGGAGCAGGATCACTACATTCAAGTAAGAAATTTCCAGTCTGTAACTGAGTTTCAGTCTTGGCTTTTCAACTGACTAAAACTGGGCAAGCTGTTGAACCTCTGTTATAAAGTGAGGATGATGATAACAGCCACCTTACTGAGAAGAATGAGAAAGTGCAAAGTTAGTTAGTGCTCAGCAACTCAACCCAAAAAGGCCCATACCAAGACAAGTTATAATTAAACTGCCAGAAGTTAAAGACAAGAAGACAATCTTAAAAGCAGCAAAAGAAAACAACTTGTTATGTACAGGGGAACCGGCCCCCCCCTCCATAAGACTGTCAGCAGATTCTTTTGGCAGAAACTCTGCAGGCTAGAAGAGAGTGGCCTGCTATAGTCAAAGTGCTGAAAGAATAAAACTGCCAACCAAGAATATTCTACCTGGGAAAGCCATCCTTCAAAATTGAAGGAGAGGGGAAGTTTTCCGGGCAAGGAAAAGCTAAGGAGGTTCATCACCACTAGACTGGCCTTACAAGAAATGTTAAAGGGACTTCTTTAAGCTGAAACACAAGGGCGCTAATTAATAATATGAAAATATATGAAATTGTAAATCTCAAAGGTAAAGATATAAATTCAGAATAATCTAATGTTGTAATGGTAGGTACTTATAAACCTAGTGTGAAAGTTAAAAGACAAAATAGTAAAAATAACTGTAATAATTTGTTAATAGATACACAAGATAAAAATATAAATTTTGACATCACAATGTGGATGGTGAGTAAAAATGCATTTGAACTTAAGTTATCAACTTCAAACAGACTGTTGTATTTTATGTAAGTCTCATGGTATCCACAACGTGAAACTATGGTAGACAAAAAAGAAAGGAATCTAAGCATATGACTACAGAAAATTGTCAGATCACAAAAGGAGAAAAAGGAGCAAGAAAAGAAGAAAGGAACAAAGGAATTACAAAACAGCCAGAAAACAATGAACAAAATGGCAGCAAGTCCCTATTTATTAATAACTACTTTAAATATAATTATAAATTCTCTGATCAAAAGACAGAATGGATAAAAACCAAGATCCAGCTATATGCTGCCTGCAAGAGACTCACTCAGCTTTAAGGACACACACTGAAAGTGAAGGAATGGAAAAAGATATTCCATGCTAATGGAAACCAAAAGAAAGCTGGAGTAGCTATACTTAGACAAAATAGACTTTAAAACAAAGACTGTAAGAGGGGACAAAGAAGGCCATTATATAATGATAAAGGCATCAATCCACAAGAGGATATAACATTTGTATATATTTATTATTTACATTAGCAGCACCTAAATATAAGCAAATATTAACATATCTAAAGGGAGAAAGAGCAATACAATAATAGAAGGGGACTTTATTACCCCACTTTCATCAGTGAATAGATTTTCATTTGACAGAAAACCAATAAGGAAACATTGGTGTTAAATGACATGTTAGACCAGATGGACTTAATGCATTTACAGAACATTCCATCCCAAAGCAGGAGAATACACATTCTTCTCAAGCACACATGGAACATTTCTCCAGGATAGATCATATGTAAGGCCACAAAACAAGTCTTAATAAATTTAGAAGACTGAAATCATATCAAGCATCTTTTCTGACCACAAAAGTATGAAACTACCAATCAAGTACAAGAAGAAAACTGGAAAATTCACAAATACATGGAGATTCAAACATGCTGCTCAAAAACCGCTGGGTCAAAGAAGAAATCAAAAGAGAAATTTAAAAAATACCTGAGACATAAAAATGGAAATAGAGTTGGCCCTCCATATCTGTGGGTTCCATATCCACAGATCCAACCAACCATGGATCAAAAGATTCAGGAAAAAAAAAAAAGGACCAGGAAGTTCCAAAAAGCAAAACTTGAATTTGCTACATGCTGGCAACTATTTACATAGCATTTACATTGTATTAGGTAATATAAGTAATCTAGAGATGATTTAAAGTAAACGGGAAGCTATGCATAGGTTATATTCAAATACTACACCATTATATATGAGACTTGAGCATCCGTGGATGTTGGTGTCCACTAGGGATCCTGGAACCAATCCCCCATGAATACTGAGGGACAGCTATACAGCATACCAAATCTTATGGGATGCAACAAAAACAGTTTCTAAGAAGGAAGCTCATAACAATAAACACCTGCACTAAGAAACAAGAAAGATCTCAAACAGCCTAACTTCACACCTTAAGGAACTAGAAAAAGAACAAGTTAAGCCCAAAGTTAGTGGAAGGAAGGAAATCTCAAAGAGCAGAAATAAATGAAATGGAGACTAAAAAGACAGTAGAAAAGTTCAGTGAAACTAATAGCTATTTTTTTTTCGCCCAAAAGATAGATAAATAGACAAACCTTTAGCTAGAATCACCAAGAAAAAAAGGGGACTCAAAATCAGAAATAAAGGAGGAGATATTACATTCGATACCACAGAAATACAAAAGAGACTACTATGAAATACTATAATGCCAGCAAAATGGACAACCTAGAAGAAATGGATAAATTCCTAGAAACGTACAACCTTCTAATACTGAATCATGAAGAAACAGAAAGTTAGACCAATTACTATCAAGGAGATTGAATCAGTAATCAAAAACAACCTGACAAACAAAAATCCAGGACCAGATGGCTTCACTGGTTAATTCTACCAAACACTTAGAGAAGAATTAATACCAATCCTTCTCAAACTTTTCCAAAAAACAGAAGAGGAAACACTTCCAAACTCATTCCATGAGGTCAGCATTACTCTGATACCAAAACCAGACAAAGAAACTACAAGAAAGAAAATTACAGGCCAATATCTCTGATGAACATAGTTGCAAAAACCCTCAACAAAATATTAGCAAACTGAATTCAATAATACATTAAAGGAATCACACACCACAATCAAGTGGGATTTATTGGAGGAATGCAAGGATAGTCCAACATCCATAAATCAATCAAGATGATACACCACATTAACAAAATGAAGGATAAAAATCATATGATCATCTTGATATAGTAAAAGCATTGGACAAAATTCGACATCTGCTCATGATAAAAACTTTCACAAAAGTGGGTATAGAGGGAACATACCTCAACATCATAAAGGCCATATAGGACAAGCCCACAGCTATCATACTCAATGGTGAAAAGCTGAAAGCTTTTCCTTGAAGATCAGGAATAAGACAAGGATGTCACTCTTGCCTTTAGGCAAGAAAAAGAAATAAAAGGCATTCAGATAGGAAAGGAATAAGTTAAACTGTCACTATTTGCAGATGACATTATACATAGGGAACCCTGAAGACCACCAAAAAAGCTGTTAGAACTAATAAATTCAGCAAAATTGCAGCATACAAAATCAATATACAAAAATCTGTTGTATCTAATAATGAACTATCAGACAGAGAAACTAAGAAAACAGTCTTATTTACAATTGTATCAAAAAAGAATACAGGGCTTCCCTGGTGGCGCAGTGGTTGAGAGTCCGCCTGCCTATGCAGGGGACATGGGTTCATGGCCCGGTCCGGGAAGATCCCACATGCCGTGGAGCGGCTGGGCCCATGAGCCATGGCCACTGAGCCTGCGTGTCTGGAGCCTGTGTTCCGCAACGGGAGAGGCCACAACAGTGAGAGGCCCGAGTACCAAAAAAAAAAAAAAAAAAAAAAAAAGAATACCTAGGAATGAATTTAACCAGGGAGGTGAAAGACCTGTGCACTGAAAAACTATAAGACACTGATGAAAGAAACTGAAGATATAAATAAATGGGAAGATTTTCTATGCTTATGGATTGGAAGAATTAATACTGTTAAAGTGTCCACACTACCCAAAGCAATCTACAGATTCAACACAATTCCTATCAATTTCCAATGGCATTTTTCACAGAAATAGAACAAACAATCCTAATATTTGTATGGAATGACAAAGACACTGAACAGCCAAAAAACAATGTTGAGAAAGAACAAAGCTGGAAGCACCACACTTTCTGATTTCAAACTGTATTATGCAGCTATAGTAATTGAAACAGTATGGTACCGGTGTAAAAACAGACACACAGATTAATGGAACAGAATAGAGAGCCCAGAAATAAACCTGTGCATATATGGTCAATTTATGACAAAGAAGCCAAGAATATACAATGGGGAAAGGCACTCTCTTAAATAAATGGTGTTGGGGAAACTTGACAGCCACATGCAAAAGAATGAAACTGGATTACTGTCTTACACCATACACAAAAATTAACTCAAAATGGATTAAAGTCTTGAACATAAGGCCTGACAACATAAAAGTCTTAGACGAAACCGTAGGGAGTAAGCTCCTTGACATTGGTCTTGGCAATGTATGTTTGTAGGTGACACCAAAAGCACAGGCAACAAAGCAGATATAAACAAGGCTACATCAATCTAAAAAGTTTCCATCAACAAAATGAAAAGGCAACCTATGGAATGGGAGAAATATTTGCAAATCATATATCTGATAATTTGGGTTAATATACAAAATATATAATAAACTCATACAACTCAATAGAAAAAAAATCCAATTAAAAAAAAATGGGCAAAGGCTCTGAATAGACATTTTTCCAAAGAAAACATACATATGGTCAATACGTACATGAAAAGGTGCTCAGCATCACTAATCTGGGAAATGCAAATCAAAACAATGATGAGATATCACCTCACACCTGTCAGAATGGCTATTGTCAAAATGACAAGAAATAAAAAGTCTTGGCAAGGATATGGAGAAAAGGTATCCATCGTGCACTGTTGGTGGGCATGTAAATTGATGCAGCCATTATGGAAAACACTATAGAGATTCCTCAAAAAGTTAAAAATAGAACTACCATATGTTCCAGCAATTCTACTTCTGTGTGTTTATCTGAAGGAAACAAAATCACTATCTTGAAAAGGTATCTGCACCCCAGTGTTCATTACAGCATTATTTACAATAGACAAGACATGGAAATGACCTAAGTGTCCACTAATACTGTATAAAGAAAATGGCACTGGATAAAGAATATGTGGTATATATGTATACATGTGTATATACATATAAAGAAGAAGGAAACACTGCCATTTGCAACAACATGGATGGACCTTGAGGACATTATGCTAAATGAAATAAGAGAAAGACAGATACTGTATGATCTCACTTACATGTTTAATTAAAAAAACAACCCCACTGAACTCATAGATACAGAATAATTTGTTGGTTGCCAGAGGGTGGGGGTGGGCAGAATGAAGGTGGTCGAAAGGTATAAAATTCCAGTTACGGTTGAGTCCTGGGGATATAATATACAGCATGGCGATCACAGTTAACAACACTGTATACTTGGAAGTTGCTAAGAGAATAGGTGTTAAAAGTGCTCAATTAAAAAAAAATTGTAACTGTGTGGTGATGGATGTTAACTAAATTACTGTGGTAATCATTTCACAGTACAAACATATATCAAATCATTATGTTGTACACCTAAAACTAATACAAGGTGATAATTATACCTCAAAAAAAGTTGTGAAATATTAAATGTATATTGTTTTAAGATGCTAAATATGTGATGTTATGTGGCAACAGAAAAATAAACATATCCCAATCATAATTTGAGCAAGATTTTAAAAGAGAATTTGACAAGCTGATTCTAAAATTTTAGAGAGAAATGGAGAGAAGAAAGAGTAGTCAAAACAGTCTTGGAAAAAAATGACAAAGTTGTAGGATCCACAATACCTGGCTTTAAGATGTACTATAATGTCACAGTAATGAAGACAGTATAGTATAAAAATAGGGGACAAATAGAGCAATGGAAAAGAAGAGAGGGTCCAGAAGTAGACCCATATTTAAAACCCAGCTGATTTTCAACAAAGGCATGCAAGCAGTTCAATGGGGAAAGGAAAGCTTTTCAACAAGTGGTGTTGGAAGACTGGATATCTACTTGAGGAGGAAAAGGTTCTCAATCTCCACCTCATACTATAAACAAAAATAACTTCAAGATGGATCACAAACCCAGAGCTTCTAGATGAAAACATAGGCAACTATGCTTCTGACTTTTGAGTAGGCAAAAATTTTCTTAGATGCAGAAAGTAATAAAATAATAAAATGAAACACTGATAAATTTTAACTCATCAGAATCAAAATCTGCTCATCAGGGCTTCCCTGGTGGTGCAGTGGTTGAGAGTCTGCCTGCCAATGCAGGGGACACGGGTTCAAGCCCTGGTGTGGGAAGATCCCACATGCCACAGAGCAACTAGGCCCGTGAGCCACAGCTACTGAGGCTGCTCGTCTGGAGCTTGTGCTCCACAACAGTGAGAGGCCCGCGCACCGCGATGAAGAGTGGCCCCTGCTCACCGCAACTAGAGAAAGCCCATGCACAGAAACGAAGACCCAACACAGACAAAAAAAAAAAATATGTATATATAAATAGAAATCTATTCCCAATGGGCAGCATCAGAAGAATCTGAAGACTGTAACAAACTTAGCATACATAATTTACACTATAGTAACAACTCAAATTAACTGAATTTTCTGGTTAGGAAAAAAAAAAATCTGCTCATCAAAAGACCATTAAGATATATGTATGGGCTTCCCTGGTGGCGCAGTGGTTGAGAGTCCGCCTGCCAATGCAGGGGACACGGGTTTGTGCCCGAGTCCGGGAAGATCCTACATGCCGCAGAGCGGCTGGGCCCGTGAGCCATGGCCACTGAGCCTGCGCGTCCGGAGCCTGTGCTCCACAACGGGAGAGGCCACAACAGTGAGAGGCCCGTGTACCACCAAAAAAAAAAAAAAAAAAAAAAAAAAGATATATGTATAACTGATTCACTTTGCTGTACACCTGAAACTAACACAACATTGTATTGATAAATCAACTATATTCCCCCCCCCAAAAAAAAGACCATTAAGAAAAAGAAGTGGGAAGCCAGAGTGGGAGAAAATATCGTCAAAATAAATATAAGATTTAGATCTAGAATATACAAATAAAGAACCTTTATAACAATAATAATAAGACAATACCCAGTAATAATAGGAAAGGAACAGTCTTTTCAACAAATGGTGCTGAGACACCTGTTCATCCACACACAAAAGGAAATTGGGACCACACCTCACACCATACACAAAAATTAAATGGATCAAAGACATTAAGTATAAGAGCAGCAACTATAGAACTCTTAGAATGAAACATAAGTGTCAATCTTTGTGACGCTGGGATAAGCAGTGGTTTCTTAGACATGACACCAAGAACACAAGCAGCCAAAGGAAAAAAAATAAATTGGACTTCATCAAAATAATAAAAACTTTTGTACATCAAAGGATGCTATGAAGAAAGAAAAAATACTTCCACAGAATAGGATATTTGCACGTCATGCATCTGATAGAGGACTTGTACCTAGAATATATTAAGGATTCTTACAACTCTATAAAAAGACAAAATACCCAGTTTAAAAAAATGGGTAAAGGACTTGAAGACAGTTCTCTAAAGAAGATATACAAATGGCCGACAAGCACGTGAAATGATGCTCAACATCGTTATCATTAGGGAAATGCACATCAAAACCACAATGCGAGACTACTTCACACCTACTAGGATGGTTATAATCAAGCATGCAGACAACAGCAAGTGTTGGTGAGGATATGGGAAAACTAGAACCCTTGGGTGCTGCTGGCAGGAATGTGAGAGACTGCAGGTGCTACAGAAAGCAGTTTGGAGTCCAAGGAACAGCCAAGAGGCCAGTGGGGCTGCAGCGTAGTGAGCAGAGGAGGAGGCTGGGCCCGTTCATGTCGAGTCTTTTAGGCTCTTTTATTTTTGCAGGTGCAATAAAAAGTCCCCCTGAGGAAGGGAACCAGATACACTGGAGGGGGACTGAGAGGACTTGCCTATGGACTGGGGGATGGGTGGTGTCCACATTTCCATCCTGATCCGCTGGTAGG
Source organism: Kogia breviceps (assembly GCF_026419965.1). Lineage (NCBI taxonomy): Eukaryota > Metazoa > Chordata > Mammalia > Artiodactyla > Physeteridae > Kogia > Kogia breviceps. The sequence goes on from NC_081315.1 coordinate 84,350,961, forward strand.
ATGGAGCTGCTGTTTACTGATGGAGTGAAGAGTGTGAGAACAGGTTTCGTGTGAAAACCTAGGGTTCCGTTTTAACTATGTTTAGTGCTGTGTCAGGGACTAATCTTACTTTTTCCTTTTAATTAAAGAATCTTAAAGAGTTTTTGGCAGGGGCGTTTGGCTTTCCACCTGGAGACTACGTTTCCCTGCCTCCCCTTGCAGTATGTGTGGCCCTATGAGTAAATTCTTGCCAATGGAGTGAGAGTGGAAGGGGTATTGTGCTGCTTCCATGCAACAAAAATGACACTTGGACAGAAAAAGAAATGGGGATTTTTCAAGCCTCTGGAAGCAAAAATTTTTACAATATATTCTCCTGAATTATAGAACTCAAAAACCCCACTGTTAATAGCTAGCTAGCTACAGTTTTAATGGACTGGTTAAAAAGAAGCCCATGTGATTTGATAATATACGTTTTGGTTGGAATCCATGATGCTGCTTGGTCAAATAACCTTTGTCACCATGGAGACTATACAACCTGCGTTCTAGCTTTTTTAAAAAGTACATCAAAGGTTTGTTTCAAATCTGACAAGTTTTGTTTGTTCAAATCTGACAAGTTACGTGATGCACAAAAAGGAGCCAATGGCAAAACACACTGTAAAGCTGTGTCCACCCCGTGGATCTCGTGCCCTGGGAAGGTAAGTGGAGGGTCTGGCACTTACCTGCACATGCCACTCACTGCTCCACTTCTGTCCGCAGGTACTGGCTACAGTCTGAGGTTTTTTTCAGCTGAGCAAAGTTTAGTCTTTCTGAACACATAGGACATGTGCTTTCAGTGTTTAACATGCTGTTTGGAGAGGGAAAGACAGAGTAGATTAAATATTCCTTTACTTTTGGGTTATTGTGATATGAAAACCAACTATTCCTTTCTACGTCTTAGTACATGTTCATCATGAGACTTAAGAATTAGGAATATTCAGTCTCATGCGAAACCCCCTTTAAGGAAAATGTTCGCAAAGATCACAGAAGGTTCTTCCAAGAAGACAATTTGAGTCTTTAGAGATTTTTAAGAACATGAACAAATAAAGAGACCTCAGTATAAAAGTGGTTGAATAAAAGGCCTGTTATTTGATAAATCTGTATGGCTGAGTGAAATGATGTGCACTTACATCTTGAATTCTGAATACAGTGCAGGGAAGTCGCAATGTGGACACACCGTCCAATCATCCTTTAACATATGTCGACCCTGGAAACAGTACGTTGAAGAATAAAATTCATCTTTATTTTTAAAACTCCCCCCATTATTCAATTATAATACATGGTTACAGTTAAAAGCCAGACAGACCTCTAAATTATGAAATTATTGATATTTCACATAGGTGGGTAATTAGAAAGAAATGGCATCAAAAGGACTAAAGCCAAATTTATCAGATTCACGTATAAAGAGAATAATCTTCAATATTGTGACATTACCTAGATTTTCCTTTAAAATAAAGCTTACGTTAGCCTAGTGATGAACAAATAATCTGATATTTAAAAATTTTCTAATAATAGGTCTTAATATTAAAGTGTACAATAAAAGCCATCACTTATTAAGTGCTACAGCATGCCGGGAATCGTATTAAGGCTTCAAACATGTCCTCTCGTCAACCTGCAGTTTACCTCAGTAGGCAGATACCGTTAACCGATGGACCTAGCGAGGTAAAAGCCAATCGCACCAGGTTATGTAACCAGTAAGTGGCAGAAAGACGATCTAAGCCTGGGACCATCTGATGCCCAAGTGTGTGCCACAGTGCCCTCCTGATACTCACGTAGGTTGTTATGTGCCTTGAATATAACTTTCAACTTTGTTGACCATGAAATTGTATGCTAAATGTTGCAGGAAATTGAAGGGATAAGATTATTTCAGAAGTGAAGAAAGTATTGACACACAACAAATATTCAAATGGGCTATAGATATATATGCAAAGAAAGGGAAATGATGATAAAGAAACTTACTGTTGCAATGCAATATGGGATGTTATTTTTACATCCAGGACAGAGGAGTTCACACTCTGGGAGAAGAAATTCGCAGAATGGACATGGGGTTGTGGCCTCTTCTGTCTCGGATGTATCAGGTCTCCTGCGAGGAAGAATCACATGCAATGCACCTACTTCTTCACAGTCAGACTCTGAGACTAGAGGTACATGCTCCGGCCCACGGAGGAGGGAGAGGAATGAGGACTGCTCAGACTAGCATTCCATGGCCAGCTCTGGGAGCTGGAGTTCACAGCACATTATGTGGGAGAAAACACGGATGGGTCTGGCTGTCTCGGGTCTTCCTTGCCACTGGAGTAGTGAGCTTGCTACTTCTGTCTTTCCCTTTGTGTACTGAAGTTGTAAAGGCTGTCCAGGGCTGTGCAGCACAACTTTCCGTGACAATGGCACTGTTCTAATTCTTCGCTCTCCAATACGGTAGCCATGAGCCACATGGAGCTCAGAGCACTTGATATATGGATACTGTGAGGAACTAAGTTTTACATTTTATTCACTTTTAATTAATTTAAATTTAAATAGCCACATGCAGCCAGCAGATACCATATTAGACCTCATAGCTAAGAGTACTCTTGCACGGGGAGAGAATAACCAGCACCTCTTCAAGCTGGCATCTAGGCTGGTGTGGCACGAAACTGGGGGATAAATGTGCTCTAGCTTTTTCTCCCCACCTCACTCTCCCTGACGTCAGGTATGTTGGGTCAGACTGATTTGGTCTGAAGCTACTTAGGCTTATCAGCTTTGAAAAAAAAAAAAAAAAAAAAAAAAAGGGAGTGTTCCATGTAGCCCCTTTCCAGGTTAGAGTTCTCTGCCATGAGCCCAGCTAACAACAAGTAGTATTTGCTTCTCTTCGCCATTACGGGTATAGCCTTCTCCGTTGGCTGAGATGAGAGAGTTCTGGGTCAAGATTCAGGTACACCTGAGTTCCCTGGTCAAAATGGGACTAACAGGTACCCCAGATGTCATTGCTATGAACAAGTGGTAGTACAGAACTACTACAGGATTGCAGTTAATTTTTCCTTTTGTAAAGATGAGTGCTACTTTCTCCTAGTTTTCCTGTTGAAAACCAGGCTTTCTGAAGTGAGGATATGCCTTATGTGCCTTGGAGCTACATAGGATTTCGAACTGAAGTCTCTTTTGGCAATAGGCGGTATAATTACCAAGTTTCTTACACTGAGAAATATCCACTCTTTGTCTGTGGCAGACACGCTGTTTGCTGCCTCCCTAATAGCTGTCTTTTCCTTCTTCCTTGCCAACAGAACTTGGTTTTTACTCAGCAGTATGCTTTTCAGCTAGAGGTAGCCACGCGGCTGAGCAGTGAGATGTAAATGCAAGTCCTGGGGGTGGTGTCCTTCCTAACTAAAAAGGCAAAAAACCTTTTCATCTTTTAATTTCCCTCCTTCTTTCTGCATTGAATGGGGTACATGATATCATCCCACCATGACAACCACCACTGTGCAAGCCATGAGGAGGAAACCTCTGTGCTCTGGATGGTAAAGCCAAAAGGCAGAGGTCCTTGGTGACACTGGGACACGGCACCACCAGCCCTGGACTACGATGCCTTGTGCATGAGTCAAATAAATCAGATAAAGCCGTCGTTGGGTTTCCAGGTGCTGGTAGCTGAGTACAATCCTAATTGCTACCCCCAATCTTTGTTCTTGTTGAGCCCACATAATAGCAGCTACGTTCTGAAAGATACACTTGTGAAAGGCGATTAGATGGTAGAAACAGCTGTCGCCGCCTACCTGACCATTGCCTCAATCTTCTTTTTGTATTTGGCATCTATCTTGTTGCGGTACTCGGGCCTCATCAACATGGCTGCAAAGCTGAAGGCAGAGTTCTTCAGGCCGGCCCTGTGACACTCGATCACGGTAGACGTCAGGATCGGCACGATGTCTGCAACGCAAATGGAGGGGCGGAAAGAGCGCGTTGCCTCTACTGGCGTGATGCCAGGGTTGCACCTCTCTAAATTTGCTTTTTCTGACAAAGAACCAGAAGTGGACTATTTAACAAGGAAAGGGCGCAGCAGTGGAGTCAGGTAACTGCTCACCACAATGTCTTTCCCCTGATTATACTGTGTTTTGCCTGTAACACAAGGACCCACACTCCCTTGAGGTAACCTTTTGCGTGCGTCCTTCCCCGCCTCTGAGAGAGTTTTGCATTTGACAGGACTGCTGATGAATGGGTGGGGAGATTAACAATTTCATGCACTAACCTCTCTGCGTGCACCTGCTTCTTCAGGACAGATACCTAAAAGTCAGATTACTGGCTCAAAGAACGTGACTTTAAAGAAAAAATACTCCTAGCACAAATTGCCAAACTGCTTTCTAGAAAGGCCACAACGATGTCCATTCCATCCCACTAGCAGTCATGAGAATGCCTGTCCTATCACACCCTTTGCCAGCATGGTGTCCAATTATTTTAGTCTTTCTTATGTAACAAAAGAGAACACATTTAGAGAACAGGGGTTGGTGAATTATGACCTGTGAGCTAAATCTGGCCCTCTGTTTCTGTATGGCCCATTTGTGTATCACCCATTGGTGGTGATCAAAAGGAGAAGAATATTTTGTGACATGTGAAAGGTTTATGAGGTTCAAATTTTAGTGTCCAAAAGAATAAAGTTCTGTTGGAACACAGCCATGCTCATCCATTTATGTATGGGCCACGCCGAAACGGCAGAGTTGAATAGTTGCAACAGAGACCACGTTGCCCACAAAGGGCCCTGAACATTCGACATCTGACCCTTTACAGAAAACGTTTGTTGACCCCGTCATGGAATGTGACAAAATCTAATCATTGAAAAATGTTATAATGACAAGTCTTTTAGAATACTGGGACCTTTTCCAGAGGCAATGGTCTACAGTGGTTGAGAACACAGAGTCAGACTTACTGGCTGACAGTATGGTCTTGGGCAAGTGTTACCTCACTTCTTTTGCCCCAGTTTGCTTATGTGTAAAATAGGGAAAATAACAATAGGCCACTTGCGTGCAGTCTTGAGACTGTTCCTTAGAAGGATCTGCCTGAAACTGGGATCTGGGAACTTGGATTTGGGGAGAGTTCCCGCCATTTCCAGAACTGAGAAGAGTGGCTGCCTGTGCCTGGCTTTTTTGTACAAACAATAGGGTTTATGTGGAGCACGTGCTTTCTGGGAGTCAGACAGTTTGGTACATGCCAAGCAGGGGTGCTGACGTGGCCAGCTCCCCAAGACCACCCCTGGGCACCGAGTCTCTCACAAGCACCCTGGTAGACGCCACCTTCCATGTGCTGCCCGGAGGTGCTGAGTGTGTCCAGTGCGACTTCACTCGGGGGGCGTGGTGGCAGGGGGGCTGTGGACACTTGCCCCTGACCTCCGGGCCCCCCGCACCTTTCCCCTCTGCCGATTTTGCTTTTTATTCTTTCCCCGTAATAAATCTTAGCTTTAGCACTACTATATGTTATGTGAGTCCCCCTCGTGAATTATCACACCTGGGGGTGGTCTTGGGGACGGACGCCAGTTACACCACTTCATGGGGTTGTTGTGAGGATTAAATGAGTTACTACGTGCAGAGAACAGCGGCTGGCAGAGTCCATGAGGATGATCTTGGCATGCTACAGTCAGGCAGAAATGGGCACAACCAGGCTCCTCTCAGTACTCACGTGACGGAAATTTGCTGATGTTGTTGGCCACGCGGATAAGCATACGTGCCCCTTTCATATGATCTCCATTTTTAACGTGAATCTGAAATAAATGATAAATTTTACTCTTAGAGACTTTGATTAACCCTAATCCATGTTTCATTCACCCAAATAACTCCTTGATTGTGACCCTGAACAGGTGGTCACGGGCTCCTTGCAGTCTTACTTTAATGCCACTTGGGGTTTCTCCCTTACTTATCCTCCTTCCAGCAGCTGCTATCTGGCCCCCTGGCCTCACCGGCCTCACCCCTACTCTACACTCAGCTTTTTACTTTGCCTGAGACCACTTGACATGAGTTCAAATCCTTGGTCCATCTCTTACTGGCCATTATGGGGGACTAACAAGTTGTTGTGAGACCTGAAAGCTGAGTTATGAGTTAGGCAGGAGGAGAGAGGATGAGTTGTTATAGGAAGAGGGCGCTGCCTGTGTAGGGGAAGGGGCAACGATGGCTGGAGGGGCCTGAGTTTAGGTAAGTACGAGTGGGATCTGTGATGAAAGGAGGGGGTCCACTTAGGATGACATGAGACTGGGGGGTCGGCAGGGCCGGACCACAATGTCACTGCTGTCGTCCAGTGAGAGGAGGCTGTCCACAGAGGGCAGGCAGTGGGGATGGAGAGAAGTAGACAGACGAGGAGTCAGAACTGATGATATCTGGTGAGAAGGTGAAGAGTGAGTACAGAATAACTCCCAGGCATAACATCCATCCGGTCTAAGCACGTGGATGATGGTATAATTTACTGAGCACTGCAACGTAATTCATAAATATTAACTGAATCTAAAGTCACCCTCCACTGACTCCCTGGGCCTCAGACTGCCTGGCTCAGCCACCCATGTGCAAAGGCCCCAGGCTGTCCTTCAGCCAAAGTCCCCGTCTCAGCTTTAGGGAGAAGCATCCGCCAAAGCCAAGTCTCCATTTCCCCTGAAATGTGGCTGACTTTCTCCAGTCCTTTGTGTCAAAGAAGGCTGTGACATTTTTACATCAATTCTTATTTGATAAGTTCTAATAGTTTCCCTTTTGATACCATGAGCAGTTAAAAATCTTGAAAATATCTGGTGCTTGCATAAGAGACTAGAGCAGAGGGGAAAAGTCACACGGGTGCTCTTCAGTGAAAGGGGAAGAGGATGTCTGGTCCAGTGGAAGTGATGGGCCAGCTCTTAGGGCTGGAGGAAAAGAAAAAGACTCGAGAACCATCCCTATGGCTTTTGGTGGAAGAAAGCCCTGGTCCTGGAGGGCTTCTTACAGCAATCCCTATTTTTGTTCCCATCTTCCACTAGTTTCTATCCTCCCCTCCACCCCTAAAGGCTGGATTCTGTGCCCCCAGCACATTGGCACCAGCACTGATGTCTGAAGCTGAGAAAGTCCTCCCCCTTTCTATTCCTTTCTGTACGAGAGAAGGGACCCCATGCAGCTCCGAAGGGAAATGCACTCCTGGTAGTTGCAAGTTGGAATTTTAAGTTTTCTCTTACAATCAGGACTATAGACCTATGGGGCCTAAAATGGTAGCCACTAGTCACATGTGGCTAGTTAAATAAAAATTAAGATTATATAAAATTTAAAGTTTAGTTTATCAGTTGCATTATCTGTATTTCAAGTGCTCCACAGCCAGGCTAGTGGATACAGAACACTTCTAGCACTGCAGAAAGTTCTATTGGGCAGTGCTGTTATGGACCATAATAAGGATCTAAACCATTCATAACATGATTGCTGTAACCTAGAAAGCTTCAAAATTGCATAAGCTCTCGTGGTCTGGCCTGAAAACCGACTTAGCATTACTATGGGAAGATGTACTTTGACATAAATGAAAATTTGGAAAAGTATGTTAAGTTCGCATCTATCTGTATTTTTACAAAGATATGTGTCTGTATATAAATATGTGTGTGTGTGTGTGTGTATATATATGTGTGTGTGTGTATATATATATATATACACACACATACAACATTTATGTAAATTATAAATAGAAGTATTTCAGGTTTGCATGTTCTATTTTGTTTTTATTGAAAATCACTGATTAAAAAATATAGTGATTTTTATGGACATAAACATATTCCTAATGTAAAAAAAAGGGTGCACACATGTATTTTAGAAATATGGAGGATATATATACAGCACAGTGTTAACAATTGTTATATCTGGTGATGGATTTAAAGGGGCCAAGTTATCTTTTCATTATACTTTTCTATATTCTCTAAGTTTTCTCATTGAATATCTATTTTATATTCGGGTGAAAACTAAATAGTATTAAAACACAGTGGAACGGTATAAAATCCACTATCCTAGAATTCATAAACTTAGGAAGCTCTGGTTAAACAAAAATGTTTTCCGTAAACCTTTTTTTGACCGAGTAATACATTTATATGCTTCAAAATCAAAACAGTATAAAAAGTATACTATATGGAGAAACCTGTTCTTCCTCTTCTCCCCTGACTGGGTTTGGTGCCACGCCTCCTCTGCCCCATGCCTTGATCCCTTTAGGAAACTATTTTTCCTAGGTTTTTTTTAAAAGTATATTTCTAATTTTATTTGCAATGAAAAATATATATATATTTCTGCCTTTTGGTACACAAAAGGCAGCATATTGTATAATTATTCTGTATCTTGCTTTTTTGGTTAACACTACAGAGATCTAGGAAATGGCTCTAATCCAATGGAGAGGTGCCCAGAAGGAAAGCCCTTCAAGTGATCAGTGCACCTGGCAGATTGTGTCCCAAGTCACTCAGAGGGCCTCACCTTCACTAGTATGTAACTGTGCAGAATCATGAGGTTGGTGGCCATCTCGGAGGGAATTTTGATCTTCTGAGATTTAAGTTCTGCATACATGCTGAAGAGAACGTCATGTGCATTCCGATAGTTTCCTTGAAAAGAGGTGGTAAGATGACATTACTGCAAAGGATGAAATCTGAGGACTTTCTATGGGCCACCATTTTACAGGTGGATCTTGTTAATCATCTTATTAAGTTACTAAGTAATAAAGAATGACATTTAATTCCATATTTTCCAAAACTGTATTCTATATTTATGAACATCTAAAAGAATCAGCTTGCAAAAATTAGTGAAGATGTCAGACTAATTCTACTTTTTCAATGAGTATTTACAGAGCATAGACGTGAACAGAACCATTCTAGAGATTCTATCAACAGTCCTTGCGTGTTATAAAGAACGAGGTCAATAAGAATACCACATCGTCCTCCACCTTGTAATATGTTTTATATTGTGAAGGCCAAATACCTGGGATGGAAAGAAAGTGTGGTGAAAGTGCAGGGGGGTCTGTGGGCTGGAGAGGTCGGAGGAGCCGTCATCCAGGAGACAAAACTGTGAGGAGGAGACGAACTAGCACCGAACATGAGAAGGCTTCAGGGGGCTGTTCTGTGATGGTGAATGATGTTGCTTCCCGTTTTGTGGATGACCAGAAATGGTCATCCGCCTAGCCTTTTGGGTTCAAAGCAATCCTAGATTAGAAATGCACAGAGAAGGGACTGGAGCTGGCTTCTACTACTTGTTTGGGGAGAAAAGCATGCCTACCGGGGACCTACCTGCTGACTGCTCTTCCCTGGCAATGATGATGGCAGTCCGGGCGGCTTCTCGGTACTGCTTCAGGGCCATGTACAAGCGGAACAGGTACTTGGCATCCTGACATACAAGCCGTTAGAGAAACATCACTTTTTGCATTTGCTAAGGGGAGAAACATCTAAAATGTTGCATTTCCGTTAGAATCACATTCACTTTCCAGTAACTGAGGGTTGAAATTGTTTTTTTTTTTAAAGCCAACAAATAAAGAACTATTTATCAAATATTTATTCAGGGTTTAATATGTGCCAGGTAAGTATTCTAAGTATTCTTAGAAGTAATAACTTGGTTAAATCCTCATACCCTCCCTGGGAGGAAGGTGCGATTTTGTACTAATTTCACTGATGAGAAAGTGAAACACAACAGCACCTCTCCAGAGCCAGGATCTCAAGCACAGTGGTCTGGCTTCAGAGTCTGCGTGCTAACCCCAGTCCATAGAGTTCTCTCTCGTGTGCTTCAGATGGAAAGGTGCTCTTATACAATGTACCAACTTTGCAAGATTTCAAAAATTTTTACACCTATATAAATTTCTCTGGCCTATAAAATTTTCTTTGGCCCATTTTCCATTCCTATGTTAACTCTAAACAATTTCACATACTTGATGCTGGTTTGCTGATTATTAGAATAAGTGGACATGAGGTGATTCAGCACAGTTTAAGGGCCTGTGCCCTTTGGCAGATTAACTTAGCCTCCCTGGGTCTCAGTGTTTTTATCTGTAAAATACAGAAAATGAACTCAGGGATCAGGATGGCTACAATCCTCTCCAGCTATGACATTCCAGCACCTTGCATCCAAATCACTTACAACTGACCCTTGAACAATGCTGGGTTTAGGGGACGCCAACCTCCACGCAGTTGAAAATCAGTGTTTAATTTATAGTCACCCTTCTGTATCTGCAGTTCCTCTGTATCCTCGGATTCAACCAACCTGAGATCGGGTAGTACTATAGTATTTACTGTTGAAAAAAATCTGTGTACAAGCGGACCTGTGCAGTTCACACCCATGTCGTTCAAGGGTCAACTGTACTCGAGTTTCCTTCACAAGCAGATCCCCTTAAAACACCAAAGCAAAAGTGAAAAAAAAGGCTCTAGGGGCATTCTGAAAGTAGTCTGTCCTCCTTAGGACTGAGAGAAGACCAACTTCTGCACAAAATCCAAGAGTCACCTATTTCAAAAACATGTTCTTAATGATTTATTTCTATTTTATATTTTCAGTGAGTTACTTTTACAGTAAATAGGATTTTTATTAAGCCCCCAAATTTCTGAAATATGAACAAAGTACACTGTTTTTTAGGGATTAGTGCTAACTCATGGTTTTAATAATCATTTTCATAGTTCCTAAAATAAATAAAACTCTATAACATTTGAGAAAAATTGTGGGTGGTGACGATTGTTACCCAGAAGGGCGTGGCTATTTCACAGGGGGCAATGCCAGTTTCAAAGAGTGAATGTACACAATATCTAAAATGCAGGGTCTGTCTAGATGACCTAAAGCTGCACCCAGAAAGAAAATTTTTTACATCTATGATGCAAAAGTCATAACAGATAAAAACAGGGCAGAATAAAGTAAAACCGTAACTAAGATACTTGAGAATCTCAGTGGCAAAAACACTTTTAGTACCTTAGGCATGCCATCACTCTCCCCCATAAGGTGGTCTATCAGTTGACTGGTCAGCAGTTCATCTTTGGCCTGACCGACCTGTTTAGGAAGAGAAAGAAACAATAAGTCCAGCATCTTAAACTGAGGAAGGGGTGGTCATGGACGGCGGGGTGGGGAGGACAAATAATCTACTGAGGAGACGGAATTTAAAAATTGTGTAAAAATACCTATAGTCAAGTGTCTGAAACATAATGTAAGCTCAGGGAACGTCTTCATTCATTTGTAGAGTCTCCATTAATAAAAATCCATCCTTAGAAGCTACAGCTTTTCTAAGTTTCCGTATCAAAATACTGTGGTATTTTTTTTTACACACAGAGAGAATGTACTTCTTGGATGTTTCAATAAAAACTTTCTTAAGATTAAGTGACTGTGACATGGAGAGAATGCCATCTTGAGCACAGGAGCTGGGCCTTATACAACAATATACCTGCAAGCGCCTCATCTCCAGCAGCGCCCCGAGAAAAGGCGCTCGCATATGGCTACGTGTAATTTAAAGTAGAAATAAAAGTACAGCCAGAGGGTCCCAGGAGAGGGCAGGCAGCTGGAAATGTGGGGTGGAGTTCTGGAGAGGACTTTGGCCTGGAAATATGGATTTGAGAGTCATCTCCATAAAGCTCAGACTTAAATCACTGCCGTGTTGGGTGGTGTTGATCAGGAAAATTATTTATCAAATTGGCGGACGGAAATGTATTAGATTTAGATAGTAGGACTAGTTACTGACAAGATTAGGAGGCTTCAGAGTCTTGTGTCTGTAAAAAAGAGGTGAGCCAAGAACCCAACTGGAGATCAGCCAAGGAGAAGGAACATTGAACAGCACAGTCACATTAGCGATACAGTGAGAAAAGCTACCGGAAAAGAAAGGAAACTCCTTAGGGACAGAGCAACATGTGGCCTAGCTTGCCACCCCTCCGGGAAAGTGTAAGGAAAAGTTCAGAAGTTCTTTGTGCAGGAGGGGGAGGATGAGATCAGTAGACTTGAGCACAGAAGAGGTCGCCGTGAACCTGTGGGGGACAGAGGCTCTCGGGCTGCAGAATTTCTACACGCTTCACTGACCGTGGTCGTCACTGGTGTAGGAAAGCTAAGCTTTGACCAATCTGTTGCCTCTGCTCTCGCCACTGCTCTAAGGAAGGAAGAGAAGGTAGAGCTCATCACCTCGATGGCTTTTGTGTGTGGCTTTGGGTGAATAAGCCCATATGGAGAAATGGTTAAAGCAAGGGCTTTGGGGTCAGCCTGCCTGAGGTCAAAAGATAACCTGTGTGATCCAGAGCAGGTCACTCGTCCTGGGACCTCAAAGAGGATAAAAATAATACCTAACTCACAGAATTGTTGTAGGGATTAAATAAGTTAATACACATAAAGGGCTTGGACTGGTGCCAAACAGGCAGTGTTGCCAGATAAAGCAAACAAAAAATAATAAGATGCCCAGTTACGTTTGAATTTCAGGGACTTGAGCACACCCAAGATATTAGGATAGATGGGAAGGGGAGCCAGCAGGGAACAGATGTGGCCACTCAGAATTAAAGTTAAAAGAAGGGTGGAGGGCTTCCCTGGTGGCGCAGTGGTTGAGAATCTGCCTGCAGATGCAGGGGACACAGGTTCGTGCCCCGGTCCGGGAAGATCCCACATGCCGCGGAGCGGCTGGGCCCATGAGCCATGGCCATTGGGCCTGTGCATCCGGAGCCTGTGCTCCGCAACAGGAGAGGCCACAACAGTGAGAGGCCCGCGTAACGCAAAAAAAAAAAAAAAAAAAAAAGCATGGAGACAGAATGCTGAGGACACTTCCAGTGACGGGCCGAGGAGCCAGAGAAGAAGGCTGAGAAGGGACTGTCTGAGGCGTACCTGGAGAACAGGAGAAGCAGTGTTCTGAGGGAGTAAAAAGCTTGAGAAAGATGCGCTGTAATAGCGTAAAATGCTGCCATAACATGGGGCAGGGTGCAGGCTGAGAAGGGACGTCCGTATTTAGCAAGGACGAGATCAGTGGGGACCTTTTAGAGCAGGTTTACGGAGTGGTGAAGGCAGAAGCTGACTGCCAGGAGGTGAGCAGGCCCCCCACAAAGCTAACGGTCAGATGCTGCACAGACCCATCTTTCCCATCCCTATCGTGGGTTCCCTCAGGTGATGAGTCCCAACTCAGGGTCTCTTACTGCCCCCCTTCTCCAACACACACACCAAGGAGGTATTTCAGAACTCTGAGGTGTAGAGGATGGGGGTGGGGGTGAGTGAAGCATGAACATTTTAAAGATGTTCTCAAATGATTAAGGGCTATGCCTTCTGGTTGAGAATCAGCAGGTACCAGTGCACAGGTTGTGAGAAAATGCATGTCACAAGTAAAGGTGATTTTTTTTTTTTTCAGGGGAGGGGTCTCAAGGTGGAGGGAAGATAAAGGGATAAAGGAATGGGAAGGAAACTAATATCACCTACATAGTAGTTTCAATAAATATTTATTGAGTGTCCACAACACTCTTTATAGAGTGTTGTGGACACTCAATAAATATTTATTGAAACTACTCTATAAACACTCTATAAATGACTATAAACTACCCTATAAACACTCTATAAAGAGATGGGCTTTTGACCTTGAGGAACTACTAATCTGAAGGGGGTTAACTGTAGTAGTAAGGTTCCGAGTACTGACAGGACTCTAAGGAGGGTGAAATTTCACCCAGAGGACAGGTCAGGAAAACTTTACAGGGAGTGGCGTGTGGAGTGGGTCCTGCATGTTGGGTAGGAGGCAGGGGTGCAGGAGGGAGGGCGCCCTAGGTGTGGGTAACAGCAAGAGCGAAGGAGCAATATCAAGAAATTATTGTTGGAGAAACTGGAACCCCAATACATTGTTGCTGGGAATGTAAAACGGTGTAGCTGCTTTGGGAAACAGTTTAGCAGTTACTCAAAATGTTAAACACAGACTTAACATATGGCCTAGTGGTTCTGCTCCTAGGTATATACCCAAGAGAAATGAAAACACATGTCCACACAAAAACTTGTACACAAATGCTCACAGCAGCATTATTCATAATAGCCCCAAAGTGGAAACAACCCAAATGTGTATCAACTGATGAATGGATAAATGCAGTGTGTACACATTCAATTAAATATTATTAGGCTTGGGCTTCCCTGGTGGCGCAGTGGTTGAGAATCCGCCTGCCGATGCAGGGGACACGGGTTCGTGCCCCGGTCCGGGAAGATCCCACATGCCGCGGAGCGGCTGGGCCCGTGAGCCATGGCCGCTGAGCCTGCGCGTCCGGAGCCTGTGCTCCGCAACGGGAGAGGCCACAACAGTGAGGGGCCCGCGTACCACAAAAACCAAAAAAAAAAAAAAAAAAAAAAAAAAAAAAAAAAAAAAATATTATTAGGCTTTAAGAGGAATAAAGTACTGATACATGTTACAACAATGCATCTATCTGATGAAACGAGCTGTATCCAGAATATATAATACAGTCCTACAAATCAGTAAGAATGAGATGATACAATTAAAAATTAGAAAAACGATTTGAACAGAACTTCATAAAAGAGGATATTTGAATGGCTAATGAACACATGAAAAAATGCTCACTTTCATTATTCTTTAGAAAAATGAACTAAAACCATACGAGATACCACTGCACATCTGTCAGAACAGTTACAATGAAATAGACTGATAAGTGCTGGTGAGGATGGGAAGCAACTACATTCTTTTACATTGTTGGTAGAGTGAAACTGGTACAACTGCTTTGAAAAAAATGTTTGGCAGTACCTACGACTGCTGAAGATATATATACTCTGTGACCTAATAATTCTATTCATGGATATATACCCAATAAAACTGAGGGCTTATGTACACAAAAAGGCATGAACAGCATTATGGCAACTTTATTCATAATATGCCCAAACTGAGACAACCTAAATGTCCATTAACAATAATGGGTAAAGAAATTGTGACAGTCATATGGTGGAATACTACACAGCAACGAATAAGAATGAACTATTGCTACACATGATAACATAGATGCTTTCACAGACTTAATGTTGACTGAAAGAAATTGTACACAAAAGAGAACATATGTATGATTTCATTTACATGAAATCTGTAAACATGTAAAACCAATCTATAAGAATAGAAGTCAGAATTGTGGTTACCCCTGGTGGGGAACACTGATTAGGAGGCAGCAGTGGGTCTTCTGGGGAGCTTGATCTGGATGGGGGTTACACAGGTGTACACAGATTTCGTTTGAAAAAACTAATTGCATTGCATATTTAAGATTCGTGCATTTTACTGTATGTAAGTTACACCTAAAAGAAAATGCAAAGTTTCTTATCTTTTAGAGGTAGATTTTGTATCCACAAATGAAATGATATGATGTCTGTGATTTGCTTTAAAATAATATAGGGAAAGAGGATGGAGGTATGAATAAAATATGACTGGCCATGTGCAGATAGCTGTTGAAATGAGACGAGGGTATCTGGGGGTTTGTTATGCTGTTTGGTCTACTTTTGTGTTTGGAAATTTCCTCAAAAAGTTAAAAAAAATAATTAGCATTCATGAAAGTTTCATTCCAGAGTTAACTTACAGTTTCAATTGCCATTTCTATCGCTGCATTGTCTTCTGAGCTGGGACATTTCAGCAAATGTTTAAGTGCCTGAAATGAGAATTGTATAGAAATTAAAAATTTTCAGACTGCTTTCACATTGGGAAAAACAAAGTTTTCACACAAACAAAGTAATCACAGTCTGTGAAAGTATCTTCATCTCAACCAGGAACTTGCACAGTGCTGAGCCTTAAAATATATACTTAAAAGGCTGAGTGTAGTTTAAAAAGTGGAAGGATCCAGTTGACCCTTTGAAGAATCTAGTTCTGATTTCAAATGAAATCAGAATGAAAAATGTGCCCTCTTTCAGTAGGAAGCTTTAATTATTTTCATTCATTTATTCACTCAACAAATATTTACTGACAACTCGCTGCTCTGTATATGAGACTGTGCTAGATGCTATGGAAAATACCAGGCCATCTTTTTTTACCATGTACAATCTAATTGGAGAGATCTATGTGATGTGGTGAAAATATAATTATTATAATCAATTTTTTTTTTTTTTTTTTGTGGTACGTGGGCCTCTCACTGTTGTGGCTTCTCCCATTGTGGAGCACAGGCTCCGGACGTGCAGGCTCAGCAGCCATGGCTCACGGGCCCAGCCGCTCCGCGGCATGTGGGATCCTCCCGGAGCGGGGCACGAACCCGCGTCGCCTGCATCGGCAGGCAGACTCTCAACCACTGCACCACCAGGGAAGCCCCTAAAATCAAATATTTTAAGCCATAGTTGTCTAACTCCTGAACACCACACCACCACACCTATGAAGACGTTCAAAGTTATAAAAGTTTCAGAGACAAATGGGCAGTATTGCCAGTTGGCTTCATAGGTGGTCTGAAGAAGAAAAGATGATTAGACATGAGGATGATCTTGAAGATAACACAGAGGAAAAGGACTTGAAGATGAACAGGTCTGTGGAAGGTGGGGAACAGGGCAGAGAGGAACCCAGGTGGAGAACAGAGACGGGAGAAGGCTAGTGGGAATGTAGGATTCTTCAATGGAAAAAGCTAGATGCCAGATTGGGAAGTTCAGGCTGGTTGGTCAATTGTGGACATTCTCTTGAGTGCCAGCTAAGGAGTTTAGACTCAGTAACTAAGAGGTCAGAACAGCAAATTGATGGTCTGAATGCTGAATTCACACACAGACGTGTTTCTTTGGCCAGCGAGATGTTATACAAATATCTGGGCCTATATTTTAATATTGACCCAGACTTGTGTTTCTTGTGAAAAAATCCTACGATCTGAGCTAGTAGGCCCAAACTCCTGAATGGCAACACTTTTTTTGGAGGTGAGCAGCAGCTGTTCCCTTCAGACAAAACGCATCCTATCCAGCAGTCCCTATACCCTGTCACTCAGTGAACGCACAGCCTGACCCTGCAGCTTCACTTGTTTACGTCCCTTGCTTGAACACCATAACCCCTGTTTTAGGGGCTCTTTGTCAGTCAAAGTGAGTACCATTTGGGGAACAAAATGAAGGATGAGTTATAGACAGAGAAGCTAAAAGCGAGGAAAACAGGAAACCACTGCCATAATCTAAAATGAGGTGACCCAGGTTTGGATTACATGGATGGTAGTTAGAACGAAAAAGAGAGAGATGTGAGAGAGGTTACGAAGGCAGAAGGTGACTGGATGTGGGAGGGAGGAGAAGAGTTTAAGGCTGACTCTGAGATTTCAAATCTGGGTGTCTGGGAGCGTAATATATTTTAAGATATTACTTAAAATAATATCGTTATTTTAATGATTATCATTATTTTAATATCATTATTTATTTTATCTGATCATTCCTGTGGAGTCCAACGTATGTTTTCTTGGCAGATACTCACTCGTGAATACTGGCCACACAGCAAGAAGAATTTTCCAGCCTGAAAATGTCTTTTTTCTCCTTCGAAATATAAGGCAATGCTTTGATAGTCCTCATTAGTAGTGTCTTCAGAACCTACAACAGAAATTCATTGAGTAAAATATCTGAGCAAAACTTGTTTAACTCTTATTGCTAATCTAAAAATAGGATCTAAAAACAGGTGATCTAAAAAGAGGTGATGAAAACCTTTTAACAGCAAATATTATTATTATTATTATTTTTTTTTTTTGTGGTACGCGGGCCTCTCACTGCTGTGGCCTCTCCCGTTGCGGAGCACAGGCTCCGGATGCGCAGGCTCAGCGGCCATGGCTCACGGGCCCAGCTGGTCCGCGGCATGTGGGATCTTCCCGGACCGGGGCACGAACCCGTGTCCCCTGCATCGGCAGGCGGACTCTCAACCACTGCGCCACCAGGGAAGCCCCATATATTCTTAATTTATAACTCCATTTTTAAAATTTATGAAAACAGTTACTTTTTCAAAAATCATTCTTCATTTCCTATTACCTTCATCTTGGAACCTTGCTTTACCAGGTTCCTTGAGCAGTAGCAGGATTTGGGAAATCTGGCCTCACGCAGAAATCACCCAAAACACCTTAATTTTTGAAAATGGTCTTATAATTCCATCTTATCTTTTTTTTTTAATAAATTTATTTTATTTATTTTTATTTTCGGCTGCATTGGGTTTTCGTTGTGGTGCACGGGCTTCTCATTGCAGTGGCTTCTCTCATTGCGGAGCATGGCACATGGGCTTCAGTAGTTGTGGCGCACGGGCTTAGTTGCTCCGTGGCATGTGGGATCTGCCCGGGCCAGGGCTCGAACCCGTGTCCCCTGCACTGGCAGCGTATTCTTAACCACTGCGCCACCAGGGAAGCCCCCATCTCATCTTTAAGGTATAGTAGGGATCTTGAAGTCTAACAAGTAACATATAGCTGGTGTGTGTGTCTGTGTGTAAATGATGTGTGTGCATGTCCTTGTGGATATACAAATCTGATCATTAGACAATAAGAGTCAAAGTTTTCCTTTGATAAAGTCTTTAAGAGAAATTAGGGAAAACAACGATATTTACCAATAATGTCCGCATAGATTTCCATTTTGTTGTGCTGCTGAGCCAGTGTGAAAGCTTCATTATTACATTTGGACATAACAAGAAACTGGATGGCAGACCCGTAGTCACCTAGCTGTAGAAAAAACCTGAAACAAAGTACTTTAATGAACTTGACTCATTTAAAAGAAGTTTGTCATTTATAAAATAAGATCTTTTTCAACCTGGAGAAACCATTTAAAAGTAAAAATGTATTTGGTAAACTGAAGTTCTATACCATATGTTTATATTTGGAAAACATACTCTCATACGTTGACCACAACAAACAGCCTTTGAATTTAAACACTTAGATATAATTTTAAAAAACCCCCCAAAACAGAATAAGTGTTCCATTTGAACTGATTTATTTGATAAGAGGAAGCGGGGGCTCTCTTTTAAGGTTCGTTTTTGGAAGTCCAAAAATATTAATGCGTTATGTTACCGGGCTACCATCTTGGCTCCATCCAGGGACTGGGTTTCTCTGACAATACTGACAGCCTTTTCTGGATTGTTGAGGTGGTCCAGGTAGATGCGGATCACGCTGTTCCACTGTTTTGCATTCTCATAAGCCACAACAGCTTCTTTGTATCTATAAGAGATACTTATTTCAGACAAACTTTCCTAACACTGTCACATTTGGGGAAAAAATGTCAATAAATGTTTGGGACATTTTTTTATTGACGGTGGTTGCTTATTTTTCTTGAACTTCTTCATTTTTTATCAGAAAGAATACCAGGAACTATTTCACTAAAATATGTTCTTTCCAGAGGTTTGATAAACTAACAGTAAAATACCAATTTTACTGTTTTCTCATCTGAACCATATATATACAATTTTTTACATTTTATTGTTTTTGTTAGAGTGGAAAGATTATAATAGTAATACAGGCTTATTTTAGAAAACAGAAAATAAGGAATTTTTCACAATTAAAGACATAGTTTAAACAGTGATATATAAAATCATTGTGTGTTGACCTCTAGATGGAGCTCAAGACTTCTGTGCAGTCCCCATGAGCTCTCTAGCTCTTTCCGTTTTAACAAGACATTTAGTGTATATCTCTTTCTTAAGGTTACTTTTCTAAAAGTAGAAGGAAGTAACCTTTAAAAATCTCTTAATACATATTGCTAAATAACTTCCTAAAGGCTTTAGAAATTTAGTCTCATCAGTCATGTAAAACAAGTGCTTTTTGACAGTATGGTTATTAGTTTAAAATAAATCTTTTCCCAGTATGATAAGTTAAAATGATATACTGTTTGCTTTAATTTAACTACTGTTAGTGAGATAGAACTTTTTCACGTTCGCATAAAATATAATTTCATAACTATTTCTTCCTTGTCTTTAGCCCATTTCCTCCTAGTGCCTTTGAGTTTCTTGTATAAAAGTTCCAGGAAAAAAAAAAAAAAAAAAAAGTTCCAGGAAATATTTGTACATTTAGGATACCATCTATCCATTGCTATATTTTAATACTATTTTGTGGCTTAAACAGTGCAGCCATAGGTATGAACTTCATGTTTCTTCACTTTTCTTTTCCTCTGCATCTGTAAGTTATTGTCCTTAATAAACTGACTATTGCCTAACTTCATTTTCATGCCATATTATATAAAAATTTCAACTTCTAATATTTAACCCTCAAGTAAAACTGAGATTTTAGTCCATATATGAATACATAAAGGATTGACTGACGTATATAAAAGTGTGGAAAAAATTTAATAGTCTGGCACTTCAAGCCAGGTGAGGAGTAAAGATATTTTCTGTCTTTCTGTGCTTTGCCTTTCTTAGAGGGTTGCAAATATCAATAGTTAATTTATAAAACATTCTTTTAAATTTGTATAAAATTGAGAAATTGTACAAACCTTCCATCTGCTTCTTTAGCTTTGGCATACTGCAAGTGAATCTTTGGAGAAGAAACATGAGGAAGAAGTTCACCAACTTTTGCCCTAGAAAGGTTAGGTTTAGGAAAATAATATCAGCACTACATTTGCTCTAAAAGTAGCTTCCTACAATCAGATATTAGTTTTTAGGATTCAAAAAACAGTTATCGTGATCTTTAAAAAATCTTGGCCTCCTATAGGTAGAAGATTTAAATGCTCTTTCTCCGGCCCCCAACCCCACTAGCCTACCCTCTGTGGGAAAATGAAGGTTAGTTCATTAACTCTTTGGGGACAATAGGGCATTTTTATTCTAGCAATTTATCTGATCAGGTATTTCCCCATATTAAACCAAGAAAATGTGCTGTTCTTTGGAAAAGGAACTAGTAATGTGAACTCATCTAAAAAGAAAAAGAGATGGAAGGAAGGCCCAGATAGAGGCAATAGCTGTACAGCTGGGAGGAGCCGCAAGAAAACCTGTGGGGAGATCATCGACACATATTCATTTCCACACCTGCTCAGAACAAATTTTAGCAAATTCTTACCAATTCTTACAGCGGATGTAGACAGATGCTGCTTTGTCATAGTAGAGACCTTTTTCATAGAGTTGAGCTGCTTCTGAAAATTGCTAAAATAATATAAGATTATCAAAATACTAAATTTATTATGCATGAGACCACATGAATATTTATTCACAGAAAAGTCTACCTTCATATTCTCCAATATGGCTCCACAGTCTCTTTTAAGGACCCTGCTGGGGTGCTTGAGGGCTAGGCTAACCCCTCGGCGGATGTCTCCCATTCTTATGGACATCTGGGCCACGCCAGCCAGACATACCTCATCATGTTCCTGAAATTAGAAGGCAAATAACTAATGAATCAGACCCTAACTTAAAATGATGTATTCTAGCCAAACAATTTAAATCTAAAATGAGCCCAAAGGTTATGGTTTACTTTCATTAATCTTTTTCTGGCAAATCTCAAGATTTTGAAATAACATTGAGTCTTTTAAAAAAAAATCATGGGCTTCCCTGGTGGCGCAGTGGTTGAGAATCCGCCTGCCGATGCAGGGGACACGGGTTCGTGCCCCGGTCCGGGAAGATCCCACATGCTGCGGAGCGGCTGGGCCCGTGAGCCATGGCCGCTGAGCCTGCGCGTCCGGAGCCTGTGCTTCGCGACGGGAGAGGCCACAACAGTGAGAGGCCCGCATATCACAAAAAAAAAAAAAAAAAAAAAAAAAAAAATCATGTGTTGTAAAGCTATATTTTTTTCTTTAGAAGTCTAGACCTTTTGTGCTCAAGACCAAATTTTTACTGCCCCTTTGTTGTAATACCTTGCATTTCTTTGTATGTCTTCTTGGTATAAAATTTTATGTGAGAGGAAATATACTGGGCACATAGCATAAATGCTATGTATGAATAACATTAAGAGAGAAAATATTTATCAAACTGAAAATTTCTCTACTAGGCCTGATGAAACATAAAACCTTTATTTATTTATTTATTGTGACAGAGGAACTGAATTTTATATTTTATTTAATTTTAAATAACTTAAATGGCCACATGTGACTAGTGGTGACTGTCTTTAATAACACAATTAAGGATGAACTTAAACAGATACAGCCAAACAAAGAAAATGTCAAAACCCCAAGAGATAAATGAAGAAAGGATATAATCAGGCAATTCATAAAAAACCATACAATTGGCCAATAAATAAATAAAACATGCTTGACTTCACTAATAATCAAACACACACAAAGTAAAATGAAATACCTTTTTTTTTGGCTGATCAAATTGGTAGAGATTGGTAGTGTTGACAATGTGAGGGAAACAGACACTTTCCTACACAACTAACAGCTGGGTGAATTACTACAAGTTCTTTTGGAGAGCAATCTAGCAGTATAAAAAATTAAAAGCACACATTTTATGACCTAGAATCCCACCTGTAAGAATATATCCTGCAGAAATACTATTTTAAGTAGCTAAAGATATATATAGTAGGTAGAATATTCACTGTGGTATTTTTGATAGAAACAAAACCCCAAACAACTACAATATAATCAATAAGGGAGTGGATGAAAAAACCATGGTACATCCAAACAATGAAATTTTAGAAGCTCTTAAAAAATTAAAACATTCATAATGTATTGATTTGGAAAGACCATAAAGCAAAATGCTGCTTTTCACAGAATGGATTCTCAGTTGATCCTTGCTGAATGAATGGAAGTGAATGATTTCATTTTTAGTAAAAATCCCTATTATATACATATCTGTATGCTTAGCAGAGATTCTGGATGGAAATATATAAAATCATGAACAGTGGTTACCAGAGTGTGGATGGAGGAGAGAACGTTGGACTCTCACTTTGCAGGTTAACATACTTTGGTGATTTTTCAAATTGACTATACTGAAATTGTATTACTTTTGTAATAAAATGATAGATATAATATAGAAAAGAAAAAGATTTACAATCTTGACATCACCTAACTTAAAAACATCAGTTTTTATCGTAAAATTTAGCTTCTTGAGCTAAAATTCTGGGATCGTCTGGGATGGGAGAATGGACTGGAATGGTGGGTGAAGTGCATGCTTACCAGGTTCATCATAAAAGATACAGCATAAGGAATGAAATGGCAGAACAAACTTTTATGGACTGGGAATTCACTTTCAATGGTTATTGAAACTTTTTAAGAGTAAAAGAAACAGCTTTATGAAAATCATAGCTAGCCTGTAACTGGGAAGGGATAAAAATCATACTCCCAACCTTAATATGAAGCTCATAATTAGGGTGTAATGGAAAACATAGCTTTTTCAGACTGATAAAAATATTGTCAACTTCAGTTTTTAAGAGTTCAAAGTGTTTAAAAATGATTTAACCATATCCTTGCAAAGCTGTTAATAAACTGAAAAAAGGCTCACCTGCTATATACGGAATAAATACAATGCAAATAAGATTAGTTTTTAAAGGAAACTAACAACTAACCCAAAGATAATTATGCATATCTTATCTTTATTCAAGGTTACCTTATTATCACCTGTTATTCCTTTCTCATAATGAGCCAAAGCATTTACATAATCACCCCTGAAAAAAAAAATGTGAATTTTAATACACATTTAAGTATCTTATTTACATATACAAGATTTAAAAGATCATCTGTCACTGAACTGCTTAAGCACATAAAAGGTGTGATATACAACATTTATACATGCATTCTTTCAAGTGCAGTCCATTATTTTGCTACTTTAAAAATAATTATTAAGCTAGATTATGCTAAGACTGTAAGGTACTAACTTTGCAGTATGCTAGGCATTTTGGGGAGATACATTAAATTTTATGGGTCACTTTTGCTTAATTATCTCCTTTGGGGCACTAAAGACAATCATGTGACCATAAAAAAGAATGTTTTTTCCAAACACCCAATATTTATAAGTACAGTATGTACTGAGAGAATCTGGGTAGAAATGAAGGAAAACACTGGGGATGACAGTATTAAGGGCCCTGGTTCTTATTCTGATAAGAAGTATTATACATGAAATAAATAATACCACTCCCTATTCCCATGACCAATGCTAACATGGATTTGCATATCTAGAAGTCATATTTATTACCTCAATTCATTTTCATTGCTTGGAACAGAATGGATCAGTGATTTGCTTAAGATCAATTTGGAGATCCATTGTCCTCTGACAAATCATCTCCTCCATAATAAATTAATCAGCTCTGAAAATGGCATTATTTGAGCTCTACCTTATCAGCTTAGACCAGTTATTCAACCTCTCTCAGCCTCATTCAGTTTCCTCATCTGTTGGTTACAAGGAATTTTCTGGAAGAGAAGCTGATTGAGAACTTTGTTTTGGACAGCCCAGGGCTTCATAGTCAGCAGTGTTCCTAAGTGCGAATTTCTAATATTTGGACCCAATTACATCAACACAGCTAGAGATGTCTCCTGATCATTCCTCCTTCAGGAACCTGAGGTTTTCCTTGGGCAAACCCAGTTAGGAGATGCTAAATTAAGACTTTGGAATTCTCACTTTATTTTTATGGTATTTTAGTTCACTCACTTTATTATTATTTTATTTTGGAACTCTCATGTGGATCTAGCTCATTATTCTAGTGCCAAATTGGAGAGCTAAATCCCTCCCACAGGTGACAGACTGGTCCTGCTTTGATCTAATCAATGTCTTGGATGCAGATTAAAACAGACTGATGAAACTGAGCACAGGCCTAGGGCCTTAGCATCAAAATCAGCAGCTGGTGGCTACTAGGATATTGGATGATGATGAGATATACTTAGTTCATTACTATTATCACAAGGGAAAGTCTCCTGATTTGGGGGACTTGGGTGTGTATCTAGATCAGGGTACAGGGGTCAGCACAGAAATAGCAGTGAAAGTTTTGGGAATTGGTGGCTTCATGGTGAAGTGTTGAGCAGAAAGGGTTAAAAAATATCAACAACATCACAGGCTTTCAACTGGATCAGCTCATCTGACTATAATGAGACAGTTTTTGAGGGTCTGCTAAAAAAACTTTGATTCTCCTGAAAGAAGAGACAATGGAAGTTTTCTGGATGGTTCCAGGGATTTCTTTGGTGTTTGTGCTCTGACAGGAGATGGTGGGTCATCTCCCAATGTAATGACCCTTTTCTCTTTACTCAAAGACCCAGTCACTCTCAGGACAAACACGGAGGGCCTTGTCCATTGTGTTACGTACTAAGATTCCTATTTGACCTTTTCAACGTATGGATTAACTGTATAAGAGGCAGAAATGTGCCAAATTTAGATCAAGGTTGACTAAGAAGAAATAAAAACTCCAATAAGTTTTTATTTGCAAAATGGAAAATTTTAAATAAGGTATCTTGGTTAGAAATGAAAGAATACTTTTTTTTTTTTGGCGGTACGCGGGCCTCCCACTGTTGTGGCCTCTCCCGTTGCGGAGCACAGGCTCCAGACATGCAGCCTCAGTGGCCGTGGCTCTGGGGCTTAGCCGCTCCACGGCATGTGGGATCTTCCTGGACTGGGGCACGAACCTGTGTCCCCTGCATCGGCAGGTGGGCTCTTAACCACTGCGCCACCAGGGAAGCCCCCTTTTATTTTTATTTATTTATATTTTTTGAAAGAATACTTTTGATGGAATAATTTCTACAACTATTATCTGTCAACATTCTCAATGAATCTAAAGTCTATAGAAAACAAAGTGGAACTATATAAAAATGTTTTTTTAAATGCTAGAACCATATTTTCTTTGTTCAAAAAGCAGTATTTTTCCCATTTTATAGTTTTTGAAATTGGAATGTATCCTATAATAAATGTCAAAAGAAACTGTCCAGTTGTGATGTAACTGCCATTGCACATATACCTGTGAACTTATATTTGCAAATGAATTATTCATTTTTTGTCTCTGTAGCTATCTGCATTAGTGGCATTAACCATGGCTGAAGGTAACCTTACAAATGGATCTTGAATGCCTCTAAACTTACACTTTTATACAGCACTTAAACAAAAATGTATAGCCTGTCAATTAAGACTACTGACAGTTAAGACCATCTAGCAATTAATAGCACTAGAAAATTCTAAATCTCTCAGAATAGATTATGGCATTTTCAAAGGTAGGAAAGATCTGTGAAGCCTATTCATCAAGCATCATGAAGGATTATTACTCTAGCACTACATATCCACCTGTGAAAAGTTTCTGGCTTGATTTTCAACATTAACTGTTGAATTTTTATCTATGTGCAATTCAATTTAAAAAAGAAAAAGTACAAATTTAAGCAAATAGAAGTTATAGAACAAAGCCTGGTATTTTTCACTGTGCCTTGAAATCACACTGCAAATCCTCAAAGTGTTCAAAGAGGTCAAGGTCATGTGCGTAGGTTAAGAAAAGCAGAGTCACCCCAATGATTATGTGTAACTGTTGTTGGCGGAATGTGATTCAAAATAATATTTAGACTCTAAATATAGAAAAGGCTTAAACCCAAACTTAGACTTTGATGCTGAAAATGCAAGTGGATAAATACATGGATAAGACATCATTAGTTAGAATAAAACATGTATGTATAATTAACATGGATGTATAATTAATATGGCTTTTTCCACCTAAGAAGCAATTATTAAATCAATGGATTTAATTATTAAATAAATGGCCTTATAATGAACAGCAGTTTAGAATTGAAGATATTCAATAATTAGATCCTGACTGAAACATATAAAGACAAGTACTGGGCTTCCCTGGTGGCACAGTGGTTGAGGGTCTGCCTGCCGATGCAGGGGACACGGGTTCGTGCCCCAGTCCGGGAAGATCCCACATGCCGCAGAGCGGCTGGGCCTGTGAGCCATGGCTGCTGAGCCTGCGCTCCGCAACGGGAGAGGCCACAACAGTGAGAGGCCCCCGTACCACAAAAAAACAAACAAACAAAAAATAAAGACAAGTACTTACGTGAATTCAAGCTGAATAGCATATTCTTTTGATATAAACGGTATTTGGTCTGGGGCTAAACGCTTTGCCAGTTGTAGAGCACTGTCCCAGTGCTGTAAATCCCTTCTCATCTATTAGGAAGAGAGAGATATTAATTTCAAATAGCAAATTATTCTGCACAGTCACCATATAGTTTTTAATAAAAGTGATTACAGATACTTTTTGTTTAAAAAATGAAACTTGGTCTTTCCAAAGACAAATCACTGTAGCATACATTCTCAATGCAGGTGACATAGCCTCCAAAAGGGTGAAAATTGGTTCTTGGGGACCAAAAACATCTTGGCTATTACAATGGTTTGTGGCTCTCCAAAACTCAATCCTAAACAAAATCTTATTCCCTTTAGTATTTAATTTTTCTCCACAGGAAAAAATTAAATTGAATTAAAATTAATTCAATCAGCTAAATTAAAATTAATATTTCTTCTTAGAGGGGAGATAATAAAGAAAAAGTTGACAAATACTTTACTATAGGAATTGATGTTATTTTCTGAGAAAATCTGAACCTATATCATGAGACGAATAGTAAAAAACACAAATAAAACGTGAACGTGTCTTTCTCTCTGGCTCCCAAGGTCTTTTATCTGTGTCTGGTACACAATTCCACATATAAACTAACCATTAAAGATTAAACCATTAATTTTTTAGAGTTCATTCCTCACTTTATTCACTCTTTGTAAGGAATTAATAATGGCTAACATTTTGTAAGTGCTATTTTCTGCCAGGTACTGTTTTAGGACATTAGCCTATTTACTTTTCACAACTAGGCTTTTTGTAATGAGCTGCTCTTGTGCCCATTTTAGGGATCTAGAAACTGAGGCAAAGAGAGGCTAGTTTTGCACACAAAGTCTCATTGTTAGTGTGTGGCAGGGCTGGGCAGTAGGGCTTTGCTTCCAACCTCTTTACTTAGCTAAACTATCAGTCTTCAAAGTGAGGTTAAAGGAACAATGGGGTACAATCACCTCTTTCCATTGTGAAGCCATCACCTTAAATCCTTTACAAATCCAGCAGCACACAAGTGTCCACAGCTAATGCAGAAAAGCTGGGATGACATCATTGTCCTCACTCAGTGCAGCCATGTTCCTACTTCAGTGCTTACCAATACGAGTTCTGAAAATTTCTCAGGGTGCCCCCAGTGAGCTCAAATAATGTTGTAAAATTATCTGATTTTTTCTTAAAACAAAAGTAATTTAGTTCACTTAAAATTTAAAAATGAAAATTTGCTATAGAACAATTTGAAAAGAGAAGTTGTGAAATCAACAGCAAATATGCTTCCCTCTATGTGGTTATAGAAATGCTGGCTGGGGTGAAATAATGTGAGTGTCAGCAGTCACCATCTCTGTCTTTACAGCCTGTCAGGCACTGTTCCAAAAGATCTAATCTCATTATTAAATCTTTACAACACCCTGTGGGCTAGATATTGTTATCCCTCCTTTAAATGGGATCTAGGGCACAGAGAGATGAAATAACTTGTCCAAGGTTACACAGAGCTGGGATCTGAACTCAGCCACATCCAACTCTCTAAAGTCCACGTTCTTAACCGCTACTCTACACAGCCACAGCTCTCTCCTTCCTTGCGTTGAACTAGGTCCTTCACTCCCTTTTGATCCTTCCTCTGCAACACTCACCTCTGGGAAACTAGTGATGATACACAAGCCTTAACCCCCTCTTCATACACAAGAGAATTTCACATAATAAATACAAGACAAATGCGCCTCAATTTTCCCATTTGGAAAATAGAGAAAATAACAGTATTATCTCACAGGACTATTGTGAAGGTTAAATGAATTAAAATATGTCAATGCTTAAAAAAGTGCCTGGCACATGTGAGCATTCAATAAATGGTGGCTGTTCAGAGATAAACCCATGCACCTATGGTCACCTTATCTTTGTAAAGGAGGCAAGAATACACAATGGAGAAAAGACAGCCTCTTCAATAAGTGGTGCTGGGAAAACTGGACAGCTACATGTAAAAGAATGAAATTAGAACACTCCCTAACACCATACACAAAAATAAACTCAAAATGGGTTAAAGACCTAAATGTAAGGCCAGACACTATCAAACTCTTAGAGGAAAACATAGGAAGAACACTCTTTGACATCAATAACAGCAAGATCCTTTTTGACCCATCTCCTAGAGAAATAGAAATAAAAACAAAAATAAACAAATGGGGCCTAATGAAACTTAAAAGCTTTTGCACAGCAAAGGAAAAACATAAATAAGACGAGAAGACAACCCTGAGAATGGGAGAAAATATTTGCAAATGAAGCAACTGACAAAGGATTAATCCCCCAAATTTATAAGCAGTTCATGCAGCTCAATATCAAAAACAGAAACAACCCAATCCAGAAATGGGCAGAAGACCTAAATTAACATTTCTCCAAAGAAGATATAGAGATTACCAACAAACACATGAAAGGATGCTCAACATCACTAATCATTAGAGAAATGCAAATCAAAACTACAATGAGGTATCACCTCACACCAGTCAGAATGGCCATCATCAAAAAATCTACAAACAATAAATGCTGGAGAGGGTGTAGAGAAAAGGGAACCCTCTTGCACTGTTGGTGGGAATGTAAATTGATACAGCCACTATGGAGAACAGTATGGAGGTTCCTTAAAAAACTTAAAATAGAACTACCATATGACCCAGCAATCTCACTACTGGCCACATACCGTGAGAAAACCATAATTCAAAAGGAGTCATGTACCAAAATGTTCATTGCAGCTCTATTTACAATAGCCAGGACATGGAACCAACCTAAGTGTCCATCGACAGATGAATGGATAAAGAAGATGTGGCACATATATACAATGGAATATTACTCAGCCATAAAAAGAAATGAAATTGAGTTATTTGTAGTGAGGTGGATGGACCTAGAGTCTGTCATACAGAGTGAAGTAAGTCAGAAAGAGAAAAACAAATACCGTATGCTAACACATATATATGGAATCTAAAAAAAAAATGGTTCTGAAGAACCTAGGGGCAGGACAGGAATAGACACAGACATAGAGTATGGACTTGAGGACACGGGGAGAGGGAAAGGTAAGCTGCCATTAAGTGAGAGAGTGGCATGGACATATACACACTACCAAATGAAAATAGATAGTTAGTGGGAAGCAGCCGCATGGCACAGGGAGATCAACTACGTGGTTTGTGACCACCTTAGAGGGGTGGGATAGGGAGGGTGAGAGGGAGGGAGACACAAGAGGGAATAGATATGGGAACATATGTATATGTATAGCTGATTCACTTTGTTACAAAGCGGAAACTAACACACCATTGTAAAGCAATTATACTCTAATAAAGATGTTAAAAGAAACAAAAACAACACTCTTTTTTTTTTTTTTTTTTGTGGTATGCGGGCCTCACTGTTGTGGCCTCTCCCGTAGCGGAGAACAGGCTCCGGACGCGCAGGCTCAGCGGCCATGTCTCATGGGCCCAGCCGCTCCGCGGCATGTGGGATCTTCCCAGACCGGGGCACGAACCCGTGTCCCCTGCATCGGCAGGCGGATTCTCAACCACTGCGCCACCAGGGAAGCCCAACACTCTTAAAATAAACATCTCTGTCTATAAAATAAAGAAAGAAATGGTGGCTGTTTTTATTTGTGTGCGTTTTTGTAAGTTACCGAATCTGTCCTCTCTGGACACAGTCTGACTTTAAATTATTTGGTAATGCTACAATACCATGCCTTTTATGGCTCCACAGAATACAGAATGAAAATATTTCTAAAGTTAATGAATACTCAGGAATTCTTAAAGCTGAAGTCTGAATTCTAGGAGGGGGAAGGCATGTGGTATCTGGTGCTGAGAGATTTTAACTCTACAAAAGGTGAGAGCCTCTTTACACATTTTTCCCCTCATTTGCTGCCATACCTCCAGGGCAGCAATGGGACAGCTGGATGCCAGGTACAGGTCCTGAGCCAGGTTGAAATCATTAGTAAACATGGCAAGATGTCCTGCCAGAAGACTGTAGTCCTCTATTCCCTATAAATAAAAGCAGTTTTAATGAGAAGAAATACAAGGGTTTTTAATTTATGGACTGTACTTAGGAGGAAGTGGTAGTAGTCTATCAATTAATTTGTTTATGAGTTAGGTAAGATTAACTGCAGAAATTTTAAATGTTTGACTAAACACCATTTAAATGCTAATCTGATAATTCCCATAAGATGCTGTTTACCTTTATTTGTTCCAGGGACATCACCATGCCAACGTTTCCAATTGTCCGATAAACACGGATTGCAAACTCCACTTCCATGTGGTGTAGACAAGCTCTGGCCAACTCATTCCAGGCAGCATTATCATTCAGAATCTTGCACATTTCCCAAGCATCAGAAAACCTAGCAGTTGAGTACATAAGCTTAATCAGGGAGCTCTATTTGCCCCCTATTAGGCAGTTTTCAGATTGTATATAATTTAATGTTATGCCCTAGATAAATTTTGCAGAAACATTTCTTAATCTTTAATCATTTTCAAGTTATGAAAAGCTATATAAACTTTTCTTCCAGTTTTATGCAGATTTTTAAAAAATTTCTTGAATTAATCTGAATCTACTCTGTATAACCACCGTCCCTCATCAACAACTAATTCTGTTTATTTTTGGTTTACTTCACACACAGATGAAAATTATTTTTGTTCTCACATAAGTCTAATAAAATTAGTACTCTATTCCTATAAACTGGGAACTTTAAAACAGGGGTCAGCACACTATGGCCCACAGCTGCCTGTTTTGGAGAATGAAGTGTGAGTGGAACACAGACACTCACCCGCCCGCTCTTTAAGGACTGTCTTGGCTGCGCTTGCACTGCAACAGCTGACCTGAGTAGGTGTGACAGACCCTATGGCCCTTAACGCCTGAAATAGTTACCATCTGGACCATAACAGAAAAAGCTTGCTGACATCTGGTATAAAACTTAACCATAAATGCCAGTGAGACTTTTTGTGGAGCCCCTACATTAATGAATATGTTACGCCTGCCCCTCTATTCACTGATGCATTTTTCCATCCAACACACATTCACTGAGCACCGTTATGTGCCAGGAACCAAGACGTAAGGCTCAAATGCAGATCACTGTCCTTTAGGCAGTCATACTTGGGGAAGGTGGAAGAGCCAGGTAAGAAAACAGATGACTATGACACAGTATGACAAAGCTACTGGAGTGCCTACAATATGTGAATCTTTGTACTAAGTGCTTTGTATAAATTCTCTTGCTGGATCACCCTAACGACCCTATCCACTATGTATTTTTATTATTTCACCTTTAGAGACGAGGAAAGTGAGGCTTAGAGGCCTTAAAAATCCAGCCCAGGTCACACAGTGGTAAGGGATAACATGTGCTAAACCACTCTGCACACCGGATCCTGGCTCTGAGGCAACACATCAGAAAGGCCCTGACCTAGACTGCCAGTGGTCGGGGCTTCTGGGAAGGCTTCCTGGAGGAGAGGGCTCCACTGTATGCTGAAGAATGAGCAGTTACTATCTATAGCGACAGGGAGGGGCAGCCCAGGATGAGAAAGCGGCTTGTGCCAAGGCAAGAAATCATGAAAAATACTGAATCTAAGCAGTCAGTGCACAGAGAGGAGTGGGGACAGATGAGGCTAGTATTAAATCATCATAAGCCTAGCGTGTCATGCTGAGGTCCCCGAGAAGCAGGGGTTTCTTCCTAAAGGCAACAGGAAGTCACTGGAAGATCTTCACCAGGGAAATGAGAGGATCAGATTCACATTTTCCAAACTGTGTAGAGAACAGATTAGATTGTCATGAGGCTACCAACATAGAGAGAAGTCAGGAAGTGGTTCTACTATACATTACTCCGTGTGAGGGCCTGAGTTAAGGTGGGGGAATAGCAGAGGACAAAAGGACCTGGGGTATGTGTGTGTGTGTGTGTGTTTGTGTGTGTGTGTGAGGGTATGTGTGTTTGTGTGTGTGTGTGTTTGTGTGTGTGAGGTGTGTGTATGTGTGAGGGTGTATGTGTGAGGGTGTGTGTCTTTGTGTGTGTGTTTGTGTGTGTGAGGGTTGTGTGTGAGGTTGTGTGTGTGTTTGTGTGTGAGGTGTGTGTGTGTCTGTGTAGGGGTATTTGTGTGAGGGTGTGTGTGTATGTGTGTGAGGGAGTGTGTGTGTTTGTGGGTGTGAGGGTCTGTGTGTGTGAGGGTGTGTGTGTGAGGGTGTGTGTGTGCATGAGAGGGTGTGTTTGTGTGTGTGCATGAGTGGGTGTGGGTGGGTGGAAGGGCATGTGCACAATGTGATTAGGGCAGGGGTAGAAGAGGAGGCTGGGGAAGATGATGAGGCAAGTTTGAGGAACTCATGGACTCCCAACTACATATGACTGGGAGGCAGTGGTAAACACAGGTTTAAGTCAAGGATGCACATTTTGGAGTCAGTGTCGTACAGATGGTACTGAAACCATCTTTGAGGAGATTCACTCTGGAAGAATAATTAGAGTGAGAAGAGAAGAAAGGAGCTCAAGGGACCCTGAGGAAGAGCAACATTTAAGTGATGGTGAGAAGAATCAGAACTACAAAGGAATTCACAGTGGCCCTAAGAGGTGAGAGGAAAAAGCAGGAAAAGGAAATCTCAAGTAAGGTAAAATCAAACTTTGTTATGATGAAATTAGGAGTGTTGAAATAATTACATTTATTAGAATTTCACAATAACTGTGCTATTTGGGTATGAGAAACCTTTTTGTTCTGAAGGGCTTTTCTTGGAATAAAGCACCGATAGTATTGTAGAAAAGTACTTCCCTTAGAATTTATATACATTCTCATATCCATCATCTTATCTGAGCCTCACAATAATCCTGTGAAGTAAACGAGGTAAATACTATTACCTCTAACTATTTTAATAGAAGTTGACCTTTAAAATCACAAAAGCAAATAAGAGGCCCCATGAGAAGTGTTTAAAACCATACCTCTTTAGCATTAAAGTCTGTGTCAGCATCTGCCTCAGATCATTAAGCCCCACATCTTTTAAACTGTGGAGGAAGCTGTGGGTGCTAAGGTAGATGTTGTTTATTTTTCCACTCTGTGTCTGGCAGGTCAACTCTCCGTTATATAACAGCAAAGGTTTATGACAGAAGGGAACTTTGGTGCCACCAGCCAAAATGACCTTGGATCCTATATT
Organism: Kogia breviceps; assembly: GCF_026419965.1. Classification (NCBI taxonomy): domain Eukaryota; kingdom Metazoa; phylum Chordata; class Mammalia; order Artiodactyla; family Physeteridae; genus Kogia; species Kogia breviceps. The sequence goes on from NC_081315.1 coordinate 84,384,838, forward strand.
ATAAAACAGACATCTTAATGCTGAAAGCTAATACTCAGCACACACATCAGAAAGGAATGTTTTAATTTCACTGCAATGGAAATGTATTTCGCAGTAAATGTACAAAAAAAGTGATTAAGTACCTTGTATAGTGTTCTTGTGAAAGACATAAGTGTACACCTTATCATCATCGTAGGCAATAAACACACCTTTATCCATTGGCCAGTTTTCCCAAAGAACACCTTTAATGGTTGGTGAAAAATCTGGAATCTCATAGGTAGCATCATTAACCTACAAAATAAGGATTTACAGATTTGCCCCAAGTCTGTACTTAAACCATTATCATTTGCCTTCGTAGGAAGGAGTCTGTCTACAGCCTTAGCTGGCAAAGCTTGCCAACCCACATTCAACTCAGCAACATCCCAAGATAAAGGAAGAAAAGTTTCTTTTCTCATTCCTATAGGTCTGGCTTGAATAAAAAATGCTGTTATATGGAAAATCAAGGAAAATTTGGTGAATTTGCAGGAGAAACTACAAGTCTGGACACAAAACTTCAGGTTAAGAAAAAAAAAGCTGAAGTTGCTCAAGATGACAGAAATTTAAACTATGAACACACTTGTGCTTAGAAAATTTTCAATAGTACTGGGTACAGAAATGCTCCAACTAAAGAAGAAACAAATTAATTTGTATATGATTTGAGATTTAAATAAATTACACTGGGTATGTTTTATTTCAAAAAATCTCTACAGTGCAATTCCAACAAACATAAACTGTAGTTACAGTAATATAAGTTATTAAAAAAAATCAGTCCACATATTCCGATTCCACATATTCCTCAGGCAGATAGGCTTATATATATCCTCAATGTGGAGCTAAGAAACACCTGCCTCCTCTCTAATCTATCTTCCTCTCAAAATAAGAACGAAATATAAAATTCCTATAAATAATAATAACTAATATTATACAGCCATACAATACAGTATGGCCACTATTTAATATCCACATGTGGCTCTTAAGCACTGAAATGTGTCTAATCCAAATTGAGATGTGGGTAAGTGTAAACTACCCACCAGATCTCAAGGAGTTAGTATGAAAAAAAGAGTGTAAAACATCTCATTAATAATTTTTATGTTGATTACATACTGAAATGATAATATTGGGTTAAATTAAAAACATTATTAAAATTAATTTCACCTGTTCTTTTTTACCTTTTAAAAAAATGTGACTAGTAGAAAATTTAAAATTATATATGTAGTTCAAATTACATTTCTATTGGATAGTGTTGCTTACCAAGTAGTGTACTTATATTTAATTATACTTATTGTACTTATATTTACTTAATTTACCTTATAAATTACTTTTTGTAAATTATACTTACTGAATTTAATACATAGAATTACTTTAAGATACGTAAGTATATATATAATTTAACAGATTATAATTTAATATATTGAATTCTAATCTCTTACTCTGTAAGACATATTCTATTCTGCCCATTTTGCAGATGAAGAAACTGAGGCACAGAGAAATCTGCCCAAAGTCACACAGCTAATATGTTGAAGAGTCAGGATTTGAACCAGGCAGTCTGGCTCCACAGTCTATGCTTCTAGCCACTATGTCATACTGACCCTCAGTTTGTAAGGATGAGCACACCAGTGCTGGATGGTAGAAATGTTTTAAAGGGGGTAACCATTTGTTAAATGCTTACTATGTGGTAGATGCTGTACTGAAAGCTTTATGTGCATTATCCCATTTAATTTTTATACAATCTACAAAGTAGGTACTGGAAACATTTTCATTTTATAGATGGGGAAACTGGGAATCCAATCAAAGTGAGAGGCCTGGAGGAAGCCGGCCTAGTCTCACACCACTGATACCATGTGCTGACTGTGTGACCTTGGATAAGTGACTTACCTTTTCTATGCCTTAATTTCTCCACCTGTAAAATGGCAAGATAGGAGTATTTATCTCTGGGGCTGCTGTAAGGATTAAAGGAAATCCCTGATATATGTACAGCATACTCAGCATGGAAATATTAGTTGTCATTATTACTAATCTCAAATCCAGGGTCTGTCTGCCCATGCACTAAACTACTATACTCTACTGCCTGTTTATGAACTTGCTACAGTATATCACAAGTCATCCTTTATGGGTATATAGGGAGTGACGGGGTGCACGGTCTTCATTAGGGCACATGTAAGAAAAAGGCCATCTCTCCCAATTCTGATGTATGATGGGAGTCACTTCCTTGCCATCCACACAGTGAGGAAAAAGAGGTTGAATAAATGTACATATGAAGAGAAACTGCGAGTATATATGAGAATTTTAAAGAAGAATAGTTTTAGTTTGAATTATTATATACTTTCGTATACGTACATCACAGAAGCAATGTTTTTCTCACTTTGAAGTTGGATGAAGTAAGCTGCAATAGTAGCACACTATGACAGGGTGAGTGTTAAAAAAAAAAAAATGCACAGCACTCTGGTCAAGAGTCCAAGGGCCTTAGCATAGCTTCCTCTTGTGTCTGAGGTGTGGGGAGGCTCTGCACCCCAAGCTCTCCTTTCCCTTCCCTGCCAGGCTGGCTTTACTCCTAGGCAAGACTGGGTATTATTTAAAAGAGGGACTGCTCCTGTGGGTACCACACACCCCTCGGATATCTTGTCCAACAACCTAAAATTCTAACCTACCAATGAGACCCTAACTTGGAAAGAAGTTCACACCCAACCCCATGTTGGGTTAGGGAGGGGCAGTGCCCTTGTGGAGTCATTCTTTGGTGTGGATTTGTTTCACCAGGGTTTTTCTTTTTAACTTAACTGAGTTGCAGGTTAGACTTGGAAAAGGGATTGGGGATGAGCAGCAACAGGTGACAAAATTCTAGAATGTGAGGGTTTTAAGTTGTGATAAAGAGGTAAAGAGGGCAGAGCTTTAACTAACCCCTGCTAAATAGCTACCCTATGCCTGATAATATGTTTGGAAAAATCAGCTCACTGAAACCTCATCCCAACCCCAGGAAGGAGGTCACACTAGCCTCTTTGACAGAAATTATCAAGGAAAGGAGAACTGTAAAAGGAGAAAGACAAAAGCATCAACTTGTTCGGGACGGGTCTTACCCCTGGCCCTTCTCCGAGCCGTCAGACCCCACTTCTCACTCTCAGTCCTGTCAGATGCCCACTGCACCCTGCTACCCTCTTGTGCACCCTGTCTAAACATCAGACTCCACCTGGGGTGAACCCACACAGGAAGCAAGGCAGCTTAACTTTCTTATACCCTGTTCCAGAAAGGAAATCTCTACAGATTGAATTTCCTTATTAAGTAGAGGGAATGCAAGGTCATCTTTTTATTTAGGTCACTTTCCCTCATTTGTTTTGTGATTGAGAAATGGGTTGAATAAGAACTAGAATATTAGGAATTTGGCATAAATAATTCAGACACCCATGGAAACCTGTTACATTTGTCAAAGAAAGAAAAGAAAAAGAAAAAAAATGAAGGGAAGATAAAGAAAGGAAGGGAGGAGAGGGAGAGAGAGAGAGAGACAGAAATGGAAGCAAGGAAGTCTTTATATCTAGGAGAGTGTATTGTGAGGGGAGAGCTGTCTTCATTGAATCATGTCTTCACTGTGGTGAAGCACAGACGCCTAGGGAACAGTGATTAAGGGTGGGTCCAAGAGCAGCTGTAGGCCGTGTGAACTGTGACCAACAACATACAAAGCATTAACTGGATATCGAAAATAAATGAAAAATTCAAGTATAGTAGATGATGTAAAAACACACATTTCCTTTATCTAAACCTATTCTCAAAAAAGTTAAGGATGTTTAAAAATAAGAGTAACTAAGTCTAAAAATGGGTTCATCTGTTTACAATCACCTAATACAAAAATACCTTTCCTTTATGTTCAGGATCTTTAAGGGAAGAGGGAAATAAACTGAGGTGGGCAGAAAGGACAGAGAACAGTCCCTGCCCTCTGAAGCTACTGCATTTCTAGAGAGAAAACTCATGTACTTGAAGATACACTGTAATACTGTGCAGTAAATAAGGTTAAAAATGGTGCAGAATATAACAACTATTCTTTCCACTAAAAAATCTCTCTGAAGATTTTTAACACTGAAAAATGGCAAAATAATAGAAAAACTTTTCTTGATGTAAATAGTCATGAAAACAGATCACAAACATGATATCAGAAACATGATAACAAAGTACTACAATCCTTGGCAAGGTTTAAGAGAAAATGATCTTATATATGGAATATATTTTAAAAACACTTTTTTCTTCATATGTTGCATTTTTAAAAACAAGCATTTGAAAACTTTTCTCAACTTACTGGACAGTAGACATATCCATCACTTTTTTCATCAATGAAAACTAATCTGGTCCCATTTGGGTCAGGAAAAATCTTTTTCACACTGACAGGATGTCGATAATCATTAACAAATTGCCAATCTTCAATGTAGAAATACTGAATGACACCAGTCTAAAAATATACAGTCATAGAAATAAAAGGTTGTCAAGAAAATACAGACTTTCAGCATTTATGTTAAACATATTTCCTAACTTAAAGAAAAAAATGTCATATTTTTGATCAAGGAAGAATCTAAGAATAATATCTACTATATGAGCAAAGTACAGACCCAAGAAAATAAGTAAAATGAAAATGCACATGTGATTCAACAGTCTATTAATTCTAACATTCTTAGTGATATTAAAGCTTAATTTATATTTCAGATTTTCCACTTACAAGAAATACCCTTATTGTTTAAGAGTGACTTTCAAGTCATGTTACTTTAAATATTTTTGCTGTTAATTAACAGATAAATTAGAAAATTAAGTTTAAAATAAAAAATAAACAAAAACCCACCAGATACAATCAATTGTAGTTCTATATGTTAGCAAAGAATATGTAGACATCAAAATTTAAAAATATATCATTTACAATCACTCAAAAAAATTAAATGCTTAGGTGTAAATTCAACAAAGCATGCATAGGATTTGTGTGCTGAAAACTAAAGAACACTAATGAAAGAATTAAAGAACATCTGAATAAATGGAGAGGTGTACTGTATTCATGGATTGGTGTCATAGTAAACATGTTACTTCTCCTGAACTTATATACAGGTTTAATATAATTCCAACAAAAATCTCAACACGATTTTTTTTGTAGACACAGACAAGATTATTCTAAAATTTATATGGACTGGCAAAGGAACTACAATAGCTAAAACAGTTTTGAAAAAATATAGTGGGAAAATTAGTCTATTAAATTTCAAGACTTTTTTTTACAGCTACAGCCATCAAGATTCTGCAGTATTGGTGGAGGGATAGACACATAAATCACTGGAATACACCAGAAAAGCCAGATTATTTGTTACCAGGGATTAAGGATGAGGTGAAGGAAGGAGGAAAGTGAATGTGGAGATAAAACAGCAACATGAAGGGTCCTTGTAGTGACAGAATTGTTCTGTATCTTGACTATTAATGTCAATACCCTGGTTGTGATATGCAATGTAATATTACCATTGGGGGAAACTAGGAAAAGGGTTTATTAGGATCCCTCTGTATTGTTTCTTCCAACTTCATGTGAATCTACAATGATCTCAAAATAAAAAGTTTAAATGAAATAAAAATACATGATAATATCTTAGATTTCTATTCAGGCCAAGATGGAATAACAAATGTGATTTAACTTTCCCACCCAAAATGACCAAAAATAACAGACAAAATACATGAAAAACAGTTTTTAAGATACTGGAATATGGCAACAAAGGACAATGATCTCTGAGAGATGGGAAACAAACAAGGTAAGTCCCGTGAATGCTCCAGCTTTCTTTCACCTTGAGAAAGTTTTCAAGCCATGGCCAAGGGAAGGAAAATGCAGGTGGAGCATGATTCCCTGAGGTGAGGAGATAGAGCTGAGAATCCAGTGGGGGCAGGGAAGGAGGTGGCTAGACTTTGCAGGGTATAGTACCAGAGAAGAGAAAGTTGCACTGAGAGAGAACCTTGGAGATCTTCAGAGGGTCTACCCTGAGTCTTCAGCAGAGAACTAATCACTGCATAAATATGAGAAAACTGCTGAAGCCAGGAAAAAGAACCATCCAAAAGGATTAGAGTGAACAGTGACTGGCATTCACAGAGGACTGGGAAGAGTGACTGTTCCCAATAGCCAGATTGGAAAACATAATTCATGGGATATTGGGTAGAGTATTCAGGAAGATCTTGCCTCAAAAGTGGGAAGTAATTAGCTGTAGACTAAGCAGTGTTTCACGCCTACCTAACAAATCACAAAAGCAGACTCAAAAGGGTCAAACTGTTTGCAAGCAAATTAACTGCATCCCAGAACAAAGCTCAAGAGTATTTTTAGGAATACAAAAACATCCAGCACCCCAAAAGATAAAAGTACCATGAGTGCAAAAAAGTAGGAAAACATAACCCATATTAAGGAGAATAACTGATCAATCAAAACTGACGCAGATATTAGAATTAGCAGACAATATAACTAAAACAGTTAATATCACTGCATGGCATATGTTTAAAAAGGTAACTGGAGACATGGAAGATACAAAAACAGGCTCTAATATATCTTCTGCAGGTGAGCTACCATGTCTGAAATGAAAAATATGATGGATGAAACTACTGGCAGATTAAACATGACAGAAAAAAAGGCTAGTGACCTTGAAATACAGCAGTAGAAATTATCCAAAATGAAACTGAGAAAAAAAAAATAAAAAAATTGAAAGAGCATCAACTGTGGGATAATTTAAAGTGGTTTAATATATGTATAATTGGAGTTTCTGAAATTGGAATGCAAACAGAGGGAGAAAAAAATATTTGAAGAAATAATGGCTGAAAATGTTCCAAATTTTATTAAAACTATAAACCCTTGGATTCAACAACCTCAAGCATAAGAAATATGAAGAAAATTACATCAAGACAGATCACAATCAAATTACTCAAGACCAGTGATAAAGTATGCCTAGAGCCAGTGCTCTGCAACAAGAGAAGCCACTGCAATGAGAAGCCCACACACCGCAACGAAGAGTAGCTCCCGCTCGCTGCAGATAGAGAAAGCCCGCGTGCAGCAATGAAGGCCCACACACCGCAACGAAGAGTAGCTCCCGCTCGCTGCAGATAGAGAAAGCCCGCGTGCAGCAATGAAGACCCAACACAACCAAAAATAAATAAATAAATAAATTTATAAAAAAATAAAAAGAATAAACACTGTAATTAAAAGGCAGAGTTTGTCAAATTGTGAGAATTAATATGGTGCCTACAAGAAAAATATTTTACAGATAAAGACACAAATGGTTAAAAATAAAAGAATGGAAAAATATATACCAGGGTAACATTCTAAAAAACTAGAATGGCTATATTAATATCAGGCAAAATCAATTCCAGAGCAAAGACTATTATTGCCAGGGATAAAAGAGTCATTTCAAAAATGATAAAGGGGCTAATTTATGAAGAGAACATAACCACCCTAAATGGTTATGTACCTAATAACAGAGCTTCAATACACATAAATCAAAAAAAAAAAAAAAAAAACTGACAGAACTGCAAAGAGAAATAGACAAATCCACAATTGTAATCTGAGTTTTCAATACCATTTTCTCAATAATTGACAGAACAAGTATATATAAAGTTGCAGAAGTCTTGAACATTATCAACCACCTTGATCTGACATTCTAGAACATCATATTCTTTCCAAATACACAAGAACATTTACCAAGATAGATCACACTCTGTACCATAAAGTAAGTCTCACAAATTTAAAAGGATTCAAGTCATACAAAGTATGTTCACTGACCATAACAGAACTAAATCAGAAATCAATAACAGAAAGATCTCTGTAAAATCTCGATTGTTTGAAAACCGAACACCAGACTTCTAAGTAACCCATGAATCAGAGAAGAAATTAAAAGAGAAATTGTAAAACATTTTGAACGGAATAAAAATAAAACACAACATATCAGAATTTGCGGGATGTTGCTAAGATAGTACTTAGGGGAAAATGTCTAGCACTAAGGGAGTATATCAGAAAAGAATAGTCTCAACTCAATGAACTCAGCTTCCATCTTAAGAAACTAGAAAAAGAACAAATTAAAGCCAAAATAAGCAGGAGAAAGGAAATAAAGATCAGAGCAGAAATCAATGAAACAGAAAACAACAGAGAAAAATCAATGAAACAAAAAAGTTGTATTCTTTTAGATTGATAAAACAAAACTGATAAACCTCCAGGCAGACCAATCAGGAAAAATGACACAAATTACCCAAATCAGGAAAGGAACAGGTGATATTATTACAGATTCTACAAATATTTAAAAGGATAATAAGGAATATTATGAATAATTTTATGCCTATACATTTGATAATTTAGATAAATGGACAAATTCCTTGAAAAACACAAGCTACCAAAGCTCACTCATGAAAAAAACAGATAATCCAAATATTTTGATATTGATTATAGGAATTAAATTTATAGTTTAAAACCTTCCCATAAAAATACTCCAGGCCCAGAAGGCTTCATAGGAAAACAGATCCATCATGGCACCTGGCTACTTTGCAATGCCACAGAGTCAAGGCTCAACTGTAGTCTGACCCATGTCTTGGCAGAATCCTCTGTTATCTTACAAGGAACATGGTGAGATGGGCACTCCTGTGAAAATCTGTCACCGAGTCATTTCTCATCCACCTGTCTGTCTTGTGGGAGACTTCCATAAGGAATTTTTCAGCTGCTTCCCTGGTTCCAATGATGTCCAATTAATCTTGGATTGTCCAATTCATCTTCCTTAGTGTATAGCTGCAGAGTATAAACTGCTTAGTTGTAGCAGAGTTGAGTCCTCCACCACAGAGTACATAGAAGAGCATCTGACCCCTTCGGTTTGGTATTATCCTGTGGCACTAAGGATGTGGGGAGCTCTAATAACATGATCTTGCCTTTGCTGTATATATCTATACAGCTATTTGGGACTGCTTCCTCCTTACCAGCTGAATCTATGGAAGTACAGCAAGCCAACCTAGCAGGTACTACTCAGCTGGTGCTAGGAACTGCTTGATCATCCAATAGGCTTCACTGGCACATTCTTTCAAACATTTAAGCAAAAAACAAACCAAAACCAAAACAAAACACTAATTCTAATCAACTCTTCCAGAAAACTAAAGATGACTAACTCATTCTATGATCATTACCCTGATACTAAAATCAAAGGCATCATAGGAAAAGAAAACAGCAGACCAATATCCCTCATGTACGTAGATACAAAGATTTGAAATAAAACTTTAGCAAATGAATTCAACAATGTGTAAAAAGAAGAATACATCATGATCAAGCGGGGGTTATCCCAGGAATGCTGGGTTGGCTTAGAAAATTAATGACTATAATCCACAAATTATAAACAAACTAACTAATTATAAACAAACTAAAAAAGAAAACCCATGTGATCATTTCAATAGATGGAGAAAAAGCATTTGATAAAATCCAACATCCACAGAAATTCTTAGTAAACTAGGAGTAGAAGAAAACTTCTTCAACCTGATAACAGGAATCTGTAAAAGACCTACAGCTAACATCATACTTAATGGTCAAGAACAAGACGAAGACATCTACTCTCATCACTTCTATCCAACAGTGTATTGGAATAAAAGGCAGACTGAAAGGGAAGAAGTAAAACTATCTTTATCAACAGATGACATGATCATCTATATAGAAAATCCAATGGAATCTACCAAAGAAATGCTACTAGAACTAGTGAGTTTAGCTAGGTTTCAGGATACAAGATGAATATACAAAAGTCAGTTGCATGTCTATATGCTAGAAATGAATAATCAGAAATCGAAATAAAAAAGCAATACCATGTATAGGAGTACCCAAAATACGAAATACTTAGATATAAATCTGAAACAAGATGTGAAAGACCTGTACACAGAAAACTCCAAAACATTGCTAAGAGAAATTAAAGAAAATCTAAATAAATGAAGATATATATCTTGTTCCTCAGTGGGAAGACTCAATATTGTTAAGATGGCAGTTGATCTGTAAGATCAACAATGATCCCAATAAAATTCCCAGCAGGCTTTTTGTAAAACTGGACAAGCTTATTGTAAAATTTAACTGGGAATACAAAAAAACTGAGGATAGCCAAAACAACTTTGAAAAGGAAACACAAAAGTTAGAGGGCTAACACTACCTGATTTCAAGACTTATTATAAAGCTACAGTAATCAAAACAGTGTGATACTGACGTAAAGACAGATAAACAGATCAAGAGAATGAACAAAGAGTCCAGAAAAAGATCTGTGCATTTATGGACAACTGATTTTTGACAAAAGTACAAAATCGACTCAACAGAATAATAGTGTTTTCAACAAATGTTGCTGGAACAACTGAATAGCTATATGCAGGGAAAAACCCCACAATACTTGATCCATATCTCACAGCATAAACAAAAATTAACTCAAAATGGATCACAGACCTCAATATAAAACATAAAAGTTGAAAGCTTCTAGAAGAAAACATAAGAGAAAAACTTTGTGACCTTGGGTTAGGCAAAAATTTCTTCGATATGACACCCAAAGCACAACCTATAAAAAAGTTGATAAACTGGACCTGGTCAAAATTTTTAAAATTCTCCTCTTTGAAAGACACTGTTAAGAGACTGAAAAGACAACTCACGCACTGGGTGGAAAATACTTGCGAAGCATATATCCGATAAAGGACTTGAATCCAAAATGTGTGAAGAATCGTCAAAGCTCAATAAGAAAACAAACAATCCAATTAAGAAATGGTCAAGTGCTTCCCTGGTGGCACAGTGGTTAAGAATTCGCCTGCCAATGCAGGGGACACAGTTTCAAGCCCTGGTCTGAGAAGATCCCACATGCCATGGAGCAACTAAGCCCATGCGCCATAACTACCGAGCCTGCGCTCTAGAGCCCGCAAACCACAACTACTGACCCACATGCAACAACTACTGAAGCCCACGCGCCTAGAGCCTGTGCTCTGCAACGAGAAGCCCGTGCACCACAACGAAGAGTAGCCCCTGCTCGCTGCAACTAGAGAAAGCCCGCGCACAGCAACGAAGACCCAATGCAGCCAAAAATATATACATAAAATAAGTAAATTTAAAAAAGAAATGGTCATAAAACTTGGACACTTCACCAAAGATATATAGCTAGCAAATAAGCATATGAAAAGATGTTCTACATCATTAGTCCGTTAGTGAAATGCAAATTAAAATCATAATGAGGTATCACGACACACTTATTAGAGTGGCTAAAATGTAAAAGACCGATCATATCAAGTGTTAGTAAGGATGTAGAGGAATTGGAGCACTCATACACTGTCGATGGGAATGTAACATGGTACAACCAATTAATTTAGAAAAGAGTCTGTCAGTTTCTTAAAAGGTTAAACATACACTTGCTATATGACATATCATTATACTTCTAGGCATTTATCCAAGAGAAAAGAAAGCATATGTCTAATACAAAGACTTTAACACAAATTTGTTTATAGCAGCTTTATTTGTAAATACTCCAAACTGGAAGTAACACCAATGTCCATCCATAAGTTCATGGATAAGCAAATTATGATATATGCATACTGTGGAATACTACCCAGCAAGAAAAAGGAATGAACGATTGACACACACACCAACATGGAAGAATCTCAAAATAACTATACTGAGCCAGACAAAAGGAGTGCCTACTATACGATTCCATTTATATACAACTCTAGAAAAGACAAACTCATTTATAGTGATGGAAAGCCCTCAGTGGGGAGGACAGGAAGAAGGAATCATAAAGGGTCATGAGAAAACTTTTGGGGGTGATGAATATGTTCACTATTTTGATTAAGTTGATGGTGTTTTCACAGATATACATATGTCAAAACTTACCAAGTTATAGACTGTCAATAGTGTGGTTTATTGTATAACAATTATACTTCAATAAAGCTGCTAAAAAACCCCAATATTTTCAGAACCACTCAAGAATGAGATATTTTATAAGAAAAAAAGATTTTGTAACTGTGTGTGGTGATGGATGTTAACTAGAGGGTTACCATTTTGCAATATGTACAAATACTGAATCATTATGCTGCACACCTGAAACTAATATGTCAATTATACCTCAATAAAAAAAAAGAAACTGAGATAGAGATAAATGCTACGTTATTGGCAGATTACTACACTTTGAGTTCTTACTTCACAATGCTGTGTGGCACAGGGGGAAGAGCAGATTTTCCATCAGAAAATCTTGCTTGTTAAGTCCACCTCTACTACAAACTTACTAACTTCTCAATCTTCAGTATCCTTATCTCTAAAACTTTTCTGCTTATATATTTATGACTATATTTACTACTTATTTACCATATCATTTACCACTTTACCTGATACATGAAACCTACCCTACTTGTGTATATAGCTCCAAGACTCATTTTAGGTCAAACTTAAATTTAAAAAGTCTCTCTTCTGGCAATAAGCACGTTTTAAAATATGCTCGGTTTAAAAAACAGTATGAGAAAATGGAACCTTTGAAACAGTGAATAATTGTTTTCTAATGTGGAAAACAATGCCTTTTTTTTTTTTAACCAACTTTACTGAATTCTTCTAGAGGCTAAGCAAGGTAGGAGGTATGATATGCTTTGAAAAACTCTTGAAAATTTTTTACAAATATAAGATGCTATTACTAAACTATGTTTTATGTATACGTGGCTAATGTAATATTTAGGAGTACAGGGTAGTGGTGGTTCAAAAGACAAAAAATTGAAGTGGGATTCTCAATATTCAATTAATTTTAATTAAATGCGCATTAAATGTAGGCACTGGAGAGCTAAAGTTGAATGACGTGTCTTACATTTGTCATCAAATTAAATCCTTAAAGCATCTAGATAAGGAAAATGAGGCTGGGAGGCGTCAAGCAGGAAGTAGCAAGTAAGAGAGCTAGTATATGAGCCCAGATTGTCCAGACTCCAAAGCCATTGTGCCATCAAAATTGCTTATAGTTACAAAAGCACTTGACACTGGCAAATCACGCTACCTATGTGCTCTACATAAGTATATAATGTTTATAATTGCACATATGATATCTATATATGTATATCAACATATATATAATAAACAAATTACAAAGTAAAAATGAGAAATTCCCCCATGTCCTATATTAAGGAAGACAATACGTACATCTGTGCCATAGATGAGGAAATCACCAGTTAAGGCATGACATAAAATACGGCACTTATCATCCACTGCTGGGAAAAGTCGAGTCTCACGTTCTTCTTGAGCATCCAACATTTCACTTTCTATCTAAAACATAAAGAATAATAGTGGATCACAGATTTATCTGAATAAACCTGCTTTGTAACATCTAAGGGGTAGAGGAGAGTCTTTTTCTTAAGTTCAGCTAAACATTCAGACTCACCAAACTATCACAGACCAGTTTACTCAGAAAGACATCAGGAAGGAACCCAGCTTGCCAGCAGGGCACATTAAACATCCCTTTTAATGGGAAAAGTCTCCGCAGCAGGCTCTGCAGTTGGCTAGTAGCTAGTCTCTTTGGCTTCCCAGAAGCAAAGAGACAAGAAACAGATGTGGGAGATGCCCTGGTTGAGAAGCCCCATATTTCAGGGGCCAGTATCTCTTGAGCAACTCAACAGGCATAGTTTCAAGATCCCCACAAGTGACATGCCCAAATACACGGGTCAGTGCATTCCAGGAAGCCAGACATATGGCATTCCCATCAGTTTTTACAATTTATTTATAGTTCCTCCTAAATGCAGTTTACACAGTCATTTTTACCATAAGCAATGTTGTGAGTAGCACAGCTGAAACTCTGTCAGGTTTCATGGGAACAGAGCTTGGGAGTTAACTGAACAGCTTGTGCAGAAGGGTAAGGAGTTCTGTTAATCCTTTATCCACATCTGGCTTTCTAGCTAGTCTGTCATATGGTTGCTTCTTTATTTTTTTTATTTTTAAAAAATAAATCTTTATTTTAGAATGCTTTTAGATTTTCAGAAAAGGTGTGAAGATAGTAGACTTCTTATATACCCCACACCCCGTTTCCCCTATCATTGACACATTACATGAGTATGGTACGTTTATCACAAATAATAACCAATATTGATACATCATTTATAACATAACTCTATACTTTATTCAGATTTCCTAGTTTTTACCCTAATGCTGTTTGTTTGTTTTTTTAACATCTTTGTTGAGTATCATTGCTTTACAATGGTGTGTTAGTTTCTGCTGTATAACAAAGTGAATCAGCTGCATATGTACATTTATCCCCATATCTCCTCCCTCTTGTGTCTCCCTCCCACCCTCCCTATCCCACCCCTCTAGGTGGTCACAAAGCATATGGTCGCTTCTTGACCAAAGTTCTTGAAAATAAAACATTAGTCTGTTCATCACTTACCTGAGCAGGCCTCAGGACATCAAAATTATACTTACCAAATGTAACTGGACTTTGCCTTCAAAAAGTGCAGCTGCATAGTCAGAATGAAGGCAAACGCTGGTTACTGTCCCCAGATACTCCACATCTTTCAATTTTTTAACAGCTGCAGCAATTAAAACAAAACCAAACACATTAAAATATAAATAAAATGATCTAATTAATGATTTGCAGATAAGTTTTAAACGTGTGCCTTTGCAAGAATATTCTGAACCTAAAATTTTTATTTTAGCCATTCTAAAGAAAATCTTAGTTGCCATATAAATTTGCCTTCAGGAATTTCATAGTGGTTCACATGAACCAAAGTAATGTAAAATAAAATCACATGCAAAAAACCCAAAAATTAAACCTTAGTGACAATAAGCTTAATAGAACATCTAAGGATAACTCTCAGGTTGGCTCTGTTCCTGAAGGATATCTGACATCCAGTGGGGAAAGGGGTGGAGATGAGGAAGGAGGGGAAGAAAAATCAAGGCTCCCTTCAGATGCTAATGGTCATTTTTCAAAGAATAAAGCGGGGGAGGGAATCAACATTTATTAAGTACCCACCAGACCAAGAAGTGGCTAAGAAAGACCGTGTGCGAAAGCAGATCACACATTTTATTTCATTTAATTTTCCTCATAAGTAGAAAAATCCTCACTTTCCAAATGAGTAAACAAAGGCTCAGAGGGGTAAAGAATTTGTCTACAGGCACCCAGCTAAAAGGGGCAGAAGGGAATTTGAACCCAGGGCCCAATTCTAAGGATCACACTCTGCCCCAATATACCATGGTGTCTTCACAACAAAGGTAAAGAATAAAACCTTTCCAAAAATTATGCAAATTTTTAGAAGATTTACAAAACCATTTAAGCTAAGAAAGAGATGTCTGAAGAAAAAGAGTGAAAGACTTGGTCTTAAAAGAAACTATCAGTGTTTCCCAAATAAAAACAAATTATATGCTAGACAAGAAAACAACTGGATTTAGACTTGCCGTTCTCTCCAAGGACATAAAACCAAGCTCGATTATTCATTCCCACAGCCATATGATAAAGCCCTACGGCTACAAAGTTGGGTTCCACATCCACAGAAACTGTGACTGGTAGCTCCTATAATAGAGAAAAATAACAGTAGTTAACTGCTGAAACTGTTTTGATTTTATTAATAAATAAAAGCAACACCATTTTCATACTCCTTCAACAGGATTGGCTATGGTGACTTCAAGGAGGGAGGTGAGATATGCAATCCTGGTGCTGCAGGCATCCCCGAGGATAGGGAGCTTGGTCAGGAAAACATGGAGCGATCCCCTCTGGGTAGACAGTGCCAGCAACTGACCATCATCTGTCCAGGACAAGGTGCCCAACCCTGAAATAATGGACATAATAAAGGATTATTCAAAAACAGAGATACTGTTACAGGCAAACAAGCAACTCTTTTCACTTAAGCTGCCAGAGGCATAAAAATCTTCAAATTTAAAAAATAGTTTAAGTAGTCTTTATTTAGACTAGGACATTCATCATGGATTGGATTATGAACATGAGCCCTGATTCATTCAACACTGGCTCAAAGGGCAGGTATGTAAGAATTTAGATTTTGCAACTGGATTTGGGATAAAACGCACCAGAAATCTTTGAATCAAAGTGTACTTATATGTTTCTAGTCAAGGAGTATGACTCAACATAATTACTGAAATAAGGAGGCTATCTTAGGGAACTCTAGTGAAAGGTGTTAATTTTATTCCTCCTATAATTAATGCAAACCACACAGTAACATATTACTCTCTGTAATTGAAACGATAAAATGTCAATCTGCTACAGAAAAATCAATACCTTTATTTTCATCATCCAGGTTGATTATAGCGTACATGTCTTTTAATTCTGCCAAGTCATGGATTTTAATGCTGAAAAATAAAAAAAAATGTCCTTTAAATATGACCGCTAAGTTAAATTGTTTTTCTTCACAAACAATTATAAGCTATGGAACAGGTCAGTGTTCTTCAAAAAAAGGAGGATCCACTGGGTTAAGGTAAGAAAATATTAAATTTTCTATATTTAATTATATTTTATCCTTTAAATTTTTGTTTGTTTGTTGAGTTGTGGGGTAGGGTTGTGCCTTTAGTTCTCTAATCTACAGCTTCAGGAACAAGGAGGTTTAAGTTATCCTGAAGAAAAGTTTGAGTAGGAAAACATTCCCCTGAGCAGTATTGATTATTGCAAGCGGAAACAGGTTTCTCTTTGCAATGTGTCCTCCCCACCGCCCCACCCGCCCCAAGAGTTCTTTCCTACAAAAAGAAGTGACGTATAATAGAAAGAGCATTCAATTTGGAATCACAAGGCCCAGGTGGAAAGCTCTGAAAAATGCAGGCATAATGTTACTTCATGGGGTTATTGGGAAGAGTAAGTGGGCTAATGAGAATGAAAGCTGCAAGCAGGATGTCTGGACCTAACGGCTGCAACATTTCTTTCTTCCTGTCTCCCTTCCCCTCTCCTTCCTTCCTCCCTTCTCCCTCCCACTGTTTCCCACTTATATATTTTTCCTTTCATTTAAAACATTAAATGTTTTCATTTAAACTTTTAATTTTGATATAATTATAGGTCCACATGTGGTTGTAAGAAGTAACAGAGATTCTGTGTAACTTTTACCTTTTTCCCCAATGGTAACACCTTGAAAAACTATAGTATAATATCATAATCAGGATGTTGACATTGATAAAATCCCTGAATCTTATTCAGATGTCCCTGGTCTTACTTGTACTCTGTGTGTGTGTGTGTTTAGTTCTATGAGATTTTATCACACAGGAGGTTCCTGAGAGCCACAACCACAGCCAGGATACAGGAGAGTTCCCATCACCACAACGATCCCTTGTATGTCCCTTTTTATAAACACACTTACCTCCTTCCTCCCCACCACACCCCAGAGCTATCCTTAGCCTCCGGCCACCATTAGTCTGTTCTGCTTCTATAACTTTATCATTTCAAGAATATTATGTAAATGAAATCATACAGTATGCAACCTATGGGGATTGCCTTTATTCAATCATAGTTCTCTGGAGATTCATCCAAATTGTTGCGTGCATCAATAGTTTGTTCCTTTTTATTGCTGAGTAGTATTTCACACTATGGAATACCAGGTTGTTTAACCATTCACCCACTGAAAGATATCTGGATTGTTTCTAGTTTTCAACTATTACAAATAAAGCTGCTATAAACATTCATATTCAGATTTTTCTGTGAACATGTTTTCGTTTCTCTGGGGAAAACGGCCAGGAGTGTAACTGCATGTTTAGTTTTTTAAAGAAACTGCCAAACTGTTTTCCAGAGTAGCTGTACCAATTTACATTCCTACCAGCAATGTATGAATGATCCAGTTTCTCCTCACCCTCACCGGCATTTGGTGTTATCCACTACATATTTTAAATTACAGCCATTCCTTTTTAAAAAAAAAAAAAATTATTTATTTATTTATTTTTGGCTGCATTGGGTCTTCATTGTTGTGTGCGGGCTTTCTCTAGTTGTGGAGAGTGGTGGTTGCTCAGCAGTTGTGGCGCAGGGGCTTAGCTGCTCCACAGCATGTGGGATCTTCCTGGGCCAGGGCTTGAACCTGTGTCCCCTGCATTGGCAGGCAGATTCCCACCCACTGCACCACCAGGGAAGTCCCATAGCCACTCTTTTAAAAAAATATTTGTTTATTTATTTTTGGCTGTGTTGGGTCTTAGTTGTGGCAGGTGGGATCTTCTGTTGCGGCGCACGGGCTCTTTGTTGTGGTGCTCAGGCTTCTCTGTAGTTGTGGCATGCAGGCTCTCTAGTTGTGGCTCGAATGCTCAGTAGTTGCAGTGCACGAACTTAGTTGCCCTGCAGCACATGCGATGTTGGTTCCCCGACCAGGGATTGAACCCATGTCCCCTGCACTGGAAGGTGGATTCTTAACCACTGGACCACCAGGGAAGTTCCTAATTATAGCCATTCTTATACACGTGTAGTGATATCTCACTGTGGTTTTAGTTGGCATTTCCCTAATAGTTAATGATGTTGAACATCTGTTCATGTGTTTATCTACTGTCTGTATAGCCTCTTTGCTGAAATGTATGTCTTTTACCCATTTCTACTTGGATTGTTGGGTTTTTTACTTTTGAGTTTTGAAAGAGCCCTTTATGTATTCTAGACACTAGTCCTCTGTTGGATACGTGGTTTGCAAAATATCTTTTCTCATTTTGCTGCTTATCTTTTCATTCTCTTAATAGAATCTTCCACTGAGCAAAAGTTTTTAATTTTGATGAAACCTAATTTAGCAATTTCTCCTTATATAGATCATGTTTTGGGTTTCAAATCTAAGAACTGCTTGCCTAGCCCTAGATCCAAAAGATTTCCTGTTTTACACAGTTTTACATTTAAGTCCATGATGCATTGAGTTAAGTTTTGATTAAGGTGTGAGGTTTAGGTTCAGGTTAATTTTTTTGGTGTATGGATCTCCAACTGCTCTAGCACCATTTGTTGAAAAGGCTATTTGAATTCTATTTAATTACTTTTGCATTTTTGTCAAGAATCAGTTGTGCCTATTTGTGTGGGTTTATTTCTGGCTTCTCTATTCTGTTCCCATTAATCTATGGCCTTGATTACTCTAGCTACATACTAAGCTTTAATATCAGATAAAATTTTATTGTTCTTTTTAAAAGACTGCTGTTAGCTATTTTAGGGCCTATGATTTTGCATATATATTTTCGAATAAGCTTTCTCTTATCTACAAAAAACCATGCTGGGGTTCAGATATGAATTTCATTAAATCTATAGATCGATTTGGAGAGAATTGGAATCTTTATTGTGTTGAGTCTCCCACTCTTTGAACACAGTATGTCTCTCCATTTACTTGCATCTTCTTTGATTTCTCTCAGCAGCATTTTGTAATCTTCAGCATACAGACCTTGTACATATTTTGTGAAGTGTGTATCTAAGTATTTTATTTTCTTTGGATTGATTAAAAATTGTAGATTTTAAATTTGGTTTCCACATGTTCATTGTTAGTACACAGACATGCAATTGATTGTGTGTTGATCTTATATCTTGCCACCCTGCTGAACTCACTTATTAGTTTTAGTTCTAAGAGTTTGTTTGTAGATTCCTTGGGATTTCCTACATAGACCGTCATGTCACCTGCAAATAAAAATAGTTATACTTCTCCCATTCCAATCTGGATGTGGTTTATTTCTTTTTCTTGCCTTACTGCAGTGACTAGAATGTCTAATATTAGATTGAGTTAGAGTAATGAAAGTGGATATCCTTGCCTTGTTCCCAATCTCAGGGGGCTAGCATTCAGTCTTTCACTGTAGAATATAATGTTATCTATAAGTGTTTTTGTAGATGTTCTTTATCAAGTTGAGGTAATTCCCCTCTATTCCTAATTTGCTGAGAGTTTTTATTATGAATAGGTGTTAATTTAGTGAAATTTTGTGTGTCTGTGTGTCAACTGATGTGATCATATGATTCTTCTTCTTTGACTGATGATATGGTAATTACATTGATTTTTGAATGTTAAGCCAGCTTTGCATACTTGGAATAAATCCCACTTGGTCATGAGGTACAATTATTTTTTACATTGCTGGATTCAGTTTGCTCAATTTTGTTGAGGATTTTTGTGTCTAAGTTCATGAGAGACAGTGGTCTCTAGTTTTCTTTCTTTCTTTTTTTAATACTATCTTTATTTGCTTTGGTATAGTGTAATACTAGCCTTGTAGAATAAGTTGAGAAGTGTTTCCTCCTCTTTCTGAAGAGATTTTGTAAAATGGCGTTAATTCTTTTTTAAATATTTGGTAGAATTCTCCAGTGAAATCATCTGGATGTGAAGATTTATTTTTCAGAAGCTTTAAAATTATTATTCAATGTCTTTAATCGTTACAGAGCTAATTCAGATTATCTATTTCATCTGGGTTGAGTTTTGGTAGTTAGTGGCTTTTGAAAAACTGCTTCTTTTTTTTTTGAATACAGTTGATTTATAATATTGTGTTAGTTTCAGGTACACAGAAAGGTGAATCAGTTATACATATACATATATCCAGTCTTTTTTAGGTTCTTTTCCCATATAGGTCATTACAGAATATTGAGTCAAGTTCCCTGTGCTATACAGTTAAGTCCTTATTAGTTATCTATTTTATATATAGTAGTATGTATATGTCAATCCCAATCTCCCAGTTTTTCCCTTCCTTCCCTTCCCCCCTGTTAACCATAGGTTTGTTTTCTACATCTGTGACTCTATTTCTGTTTTGTAAATAAGTTTATTTGTACCATTTTTTTTTAGTTTCTACATATAAGCGATATCATATGATATTTGTCTTTCTCTGTCTGACTTATTCACTCAATATGACAATCTCTAGGTCCATCCATATTGCTGCAAATGGCATTATTTTGTTCTTTTTTATGGCTGAGTAATATTCTATTGTATATATGCACCACATCTTCTTTATCCACTCCTCTGTCGATGGACATTTGGGTTGCTTCCATGTCTTGGCCATTGTAAATAATGCTGCAATGAACATTGGGGTGCACGTATCTTTTCAACCAACAGTGTAGGAGGGTCCCCTTTTCTCCACACCCTCTCCAACATTTATTGTTTATAGATTTTTTTGATGATGGCCATTCTGACTGGTATGCAGTGATACCCCATTATAGTTTTTTTTTTTTTGCAGTACGCGGGCCTCTCACTGCTGTGGCCTCTCCCATTGCGGAGCACAGGCTCCAGACACGCAGGCTCAGTGGCCATGGCTCACGGACCCAGCCGCTCCGTGGCATGTGGGATCTTCCCGGACTGGGGCACGAACCTGTGTCCCCTGCATCAGCAGGCAGACTCTCAACCACTGCGCCACCAGGGAAGCCCCCCATTATAGTTTTGATTTGCATTTCTCTAATAATTAATGATGTTGAGCATCTTTTCATGTGCTTTTTGGCCCTCTGTATGTCTTCTTTAGAGAAATGTTTATTTAGATCTTCTGCCCATTTTTTGATTGGGTTGTTTTCCCTATCTTCTAAGTTGTCAAATTTCTGAGTATAAAGTTGTTTGTAGTATTCCTTTCTCCTTTTAATGGTTTTCAGATCTGTAGTGATACCTCTATTTCACTCCTAATATTGGTGATTTGTGTCTTCTCTCTATTTTGTCATCCTTGCTAGAGATTTATCAATTTTTTTCAAAAATTCCAGCTTTTTAATTAATTTTTTTCCTATTTTAAAATTTTCAATTTCTGCTCTTTATTATTTTCTTCCTTCTGTTCTGGGCCTCTTTTGCTCTTCTTTTTCTAGTTTCTTGAGGTAGGAACTTAGCTAATTGATTTGAAATCTTTTCTTTCATGTGTATGAATTTATACTATAAATTTTCTTCTCAGAAATGCTTTAGCTGCCTCTCATATATTTTGATATGTTGCATTTCCATTTTCACTAAGTTCTATGTATTTTTAAATTTGCTTTGAGATTTACTCTTTGACCCATGAGTTATTTGGAAGTAGGCTGTCTACTTTCCAAGTGTTTAGAGAATTTCTTGCTGTCTTTCTGCTACTGATTTCAAGCATGATTACATGATAGTTAGAGAACACATTTTGTATGATTTCAATTTCAATTTGCTGAAGTTTGTTTCATGGTCCAGGATATGGTCTACCTTGGTGAATGCTTGGAAAAAATGTGTATTCTGTTGTTGTTGGGTGGAGTGTTCTGTAGATGTCTGCTAGGTCTGGTTGGTTTACAGCATGGTCCAAGTCTGTTGAGAGTTTAGCTAAGCTACACCATGATGTAGCTGCCTTGACATCTACTTTGGCCAAGTGGCTTGCAGGGACCTTAAACTAACACTAGTCCTTCCTGCACACACATGCCCTACACAGCAGCCCACAGTCACAAGCAAATGTTAAGTTCCTTATGTGACTTCACCAACAGCCCTTGTGACCAACAGTCTCCCCTGCCTCCACCTTACCTACCCAGCTATTTACCATTACTGTTGCTTTTCTTTTATTCTTGATGTTCCAAATTTCCTTCTGTCATCTGTTTTCTTCTATCTGAAGAACTTCCTTCAGCAATTCTTTTAGAGGAGGTCCACTGGCAGTAAATTCTCTTCATTCTCCTTCATCTGAGAATGTTTTTATTTCACCTTCATTACTGATGGATATTTTTACTGGCTATAGATAGAGGTTTGGTTAACAATTCTTTCAGCACTTTAAGAATGTTGTGAGTTTCCTTCTGACCTCTAAGTTTTATGGTGAGAAATCTGCTGTCATTCAAAATGTTCTCTGGCTGCTTTCAAAATCTTTTCTTTGCCTTCAGTTTTTAGCAGTTTGATTATGATGTGTCTGGGCCTAGATTTCTTCGGATTTACCCTTTTGGGGTTTGCTGAGCTTCTATAATATATAGGTTTATGTCTTTTGCCAAATGTGAGAGTTTCCGGCCATTACTTCTGAGATTCTTAAGACACAAATGTTAGACCTTCGGTAGTTTCACAGGTCCCTGAGGCTCTGCTCATTTTATTTTTTTTCCAATCTTTTTTTCCTCTGGGTCTGAATGGATATTTCTATTGCTCTACCTTCAACTTCACCAACTCTTTTACTCTGTGATTTCCATTCTGGTGTTACATACACTGCATTAATATTATTTTTTCAGTCCCAGAATTTCCATTTGGTTCTTCTTTATAGGCTCTATTTCTTTTCTGAGACTGTTCCCATCTGCTTTGAGAATGCTAGCCCTTACTTCTTGGAGCATTTTTATAACAGTTGCTATTTGCATCATCTTGGCATTGCTGTCTTTTGATTGCCATTTCTCAAGTGAGTTGAAATTTTCCTGATTCTTCATATAAGTAATTTGGGGTTATATTCTGGACATTTTGAATATTATGTTATGAGACTCTGTCTTGTTTAAATCCCACAGAGAAGGGTAATTTCTTTTTTCTTTTTTTAAGCAGGCAATCAGCCCAGTTGGGTTCAGGCCACACATTTTTTTTTTTTTTTTTCTTTTTTCGGTACATGGGCCTCTCACTGTTGTTGCCTCTCCCATTGCAGAGCACAGGCTCTGGGCACGCAGGCTCAGCGGCCATGGCTCACGGGCCCAGCCGCTCTGCAGCATGTGGGATCTTCCTGGACCGGGGCACAAACCCGTGTCCCCTATATCGGCAGGCGGACTCTCAACCACTGCGCCACCAGGGAAGCCTCAGGCCACACATTTTAACCAGCCTTCTGTGGGTTATGATTTCAATGTCAGTTCCACTTCCAAAGCCTTTGCAGTGGTACTCGGATATGTCCCTGTATGCCCTACTCTTTGGCCAGTATAGGACATGGGCTATGATCTATCCCTTATTTCAGTTCTCAAAGTCTTTGGTGTGTGTTTAGGATGTGATACACACACACAGCTCAGGGATGAACCTGGGAGTTCATACATATCTTTATAGGGTTGCTTTCCAGAGTCTCTCCTTCTCCAGGACCTCCCTGGTATATTCTGGTTCCCTGGGGCTCTCCTTTTTGGTCTTCCAGCAGGAGAGCTGGGGCTCTAGTTGCTCTGCTCTGCCTTATACCTCCTACAACTGTGCCTACAGCCAAGTAGTGAGAGGACAGAGAGAAAAATAAAGAACAAGGGTATGCCCCACCTTCTCGGGACCACATCTCCTCCAATTGGAGAGGAAGGTTACCCTCCCTCAGAGTTTTAGGTGCCTGTGGGTCCTTGTTGTCACTGCCATGATTGGACTGCTTGGTGGCTGGGGCATGAGAGAACAAAGAAAGAAAAATAAGAAAATTGGGGGATTTCCCCAACTTTCTCTGAGTGTTAGGAGTTCTCTTTCCTGCAACTTGAGCCAGAACTAAAGGGCTTCTCTCAGAGTTCTCTCTCTCTCTGCCCCGGTGCTTACATCCAGAGTCCAGGTTTCAGGCTGCCTTGAGTCCTGGCTGAGAGAGACCAGAAGACAAATGGGAGACTCACCGCTGGCTCAGTGATACTTCAAACTCCGGCCTTCTTCTCCAATCTGCCTGCTACTATTTACTTTTCAGAGTCCTTAAATAGCTGTTCCATGGATTCTGCTCAGGTTTTACGGCTGTATTCAGTGAGAGTGACAGGGTGGAGTGTGCTTACTCCATGTTACCCAGAAGTGCCTATTTTATTTTTAAGATTGATTTCCAAGCATACTCCATTTTAGGTTTTGTATTTAGTACGCATTTAGTATTTTAGGTATTACCCCGAGTGTGAAAGGCAGAGGTAAAGGCATGTTAGGAATTTTCAATTGCAAACATATTCTAACAACGCAACAATGGTTGATAGATTCACATTAGTTAACAATGTCTTGTTGAATCTCTTAAATATTCCTTATATAAGTTTTCCAGGGAATATGTGAATATAACTTACCAGTTATCACCACATGTAGCAGCTTTGTTAAGGGTCTGTGATATTGCAATACTGGTTAGACTATCTTTATGGTCACGAGCCTGAAATATCTCTTGACCGATCTCTCGAATATGAGTGGAAATGACCACAAAAATTCCACGTGAAAAACCAATCAAGATGTAGCCATCACCATACCTATAGTAACGAAGGCAATAATACAGTAAAAAGGGGGATTAACTATCATTTGCAATACAGTAAATAAGCAAATACCTTAAAACTAAGGAATTAGAGAATATAATTTATCAAGGGCCTATTTGCCAGATAATATGCTAGGTAGTTCCACATAATAAATCATAGACTATAATCCAGAAAATGTTACATAGAGAAGTGAAAATGCTACAGACAAAAATTAAATATAATTAGTAAGGGAAAACATGGGGTATCCTTCTGTAATGAGCTTTTGTACATACCAACTATAGCAGACAATGTTGCCGTAGCGCTGCTGAAACTCCAGATCAATTGGGCTGTCTGGTTCATTCAGATTAAAAAGAAACAAAGTTTTCTTGCCAACCACTACACTTATCTGCCAGAAAAGAAAAGAGATTATGAAATGAATTACTCAGCACTTCATGAAAAGACTAATAAGCAAATCTAAAGAGCATAAACCTAATTTAGAAAAACAATGAGCCAAATTTAGGGTGTTAAATGTTATAATTAGTAGGGTAACAATGTGACTAACTCAAAACATTTGCAACATTTTACTAATATACAGTCTGGAAAGGATCCTTGGCTTCACATATATGCAATACACCCTTGGAAGTACACCAAAATAACTCGATGGAATAACCTTTAAAAATTCTCTGTACCTCTAATATGAGTCCTGTGCAGTACAAGAAGGTAGGTCTGACATAGTTCCATTGAAACTAAATTCATATCTGGAGTATAGAGAGTCTTCTATCCTAAGGCCGTCTGATTTTGATTTTAGGCTATCTGGGATTACAGGTCCACACCTGTGTGGATAATCTAGCTTGGCTTTTTATATCATCACTCTTCCCATCACCTGCAGGGCACTGGTCAGTGTGGCTAGACTACTATCCCACTGTTACAAGTTGGTACTTAACTATAATTCTCAGTTGAGGGTCTAACTGTGTTGGGGAAAGAAAAGAGTGCATTACTTATTTGGGCTCATTAGGGTAATGGATATATATATGTAAAGAGAAACACTTTGATATATTTCCTTGATTCTAAGATGCTACCAGTTAGGAGTTATTATCACTTTAATAATAGCTTTTTGAGAAATAAAGGAACATTACTTCATTAAATATATTCTTGTTGATTGTGAAAATCATCTGGATTTCAGAATGTCAAAATGTGGCAGGGAAAACAATCTAAGGTATTAAAAAAATAAAACTATAGTTTCCAGAGCTCTGGTTCCCACATCTGATAGAGTGAAAATTTAAAAAAACATAGAGAAATCAATACTCTTGCTTTTCAAGGTGCCCCCACTGTTTTTGCTACCATAACAATAAGAAGAGCAGTAAGTGTAACAGGAAACGGTCCTCACTTGCTGTGATATTAGGTGGCAGCAGAAAAAACATTTAGGCCTGAGAAACTGGGGCCTACATTGGTTTAATGTGAAGGACTATAATTTATTTATCACTATAGATTCTGAACCATACTAGAAAAGGAGACAGAATATCCTAAAAAATTACCAAAATAATTTGGGCCTAGATTTGATTTAGAACTCTTACTGTGCTTTCAGCAGTGGAGGTTCGGTCATCAGTCTTCATCATGGAAAACTGCATGTCACCAGGCTCTGATCTCACTGGTGTCTGCAAGGGTGAAAATACTATCACTATGAATAAACCCCAAACTCAAATTCATCCTATTACTAAAACAGGTAACTTGCTTTCATTTCTGTTACAGGTTGGACTAACAACCTGAAAATCTCACTGCTACAAACTTCTAGAAATTCTGGATGAAACTGAACACATATCTTATTAAATGGCTAAGATAAGCTTGAAAGAAGGTTAGGAAGATTTCCAGGGACCGTAAGCAAAGATCAAATTGAAAACCAAAGTGTGTGCAGAAACTGATGCTGCAGATATCCAGAGCAGCAGCTGGTAAAGGGAGACAATAAGGAAGCCCATTTGGCTCAAGCTGGGCTTTGGGTCAGAAAAAATTCTTTTAAAATCAAAGACTTTCCCTTCTATGCTCATTGTGGTCTAAGGTCCAAACTTATACTTTGAGTGGTCTAGAAACTCCCTGCAGTGTTTGGCCAAAACGAATCTAAAGCCCCTTCAAAGGCTGCAAAAAACTTCCACAGTCAAGCTCTGCTGGAGATGAGCTCACAATTCAAAATGAGAAAACTCAGAAACAAACAATGGATCAAGAGGTAGAGTCACCAGATCTAAAAAGAACAGAATTATCAGAAAGAGAGCATAAAATAAATACATTTAAAATGGCTAAAAACATAAAAGGACTCATAAATATAAGAAAAGACACCACTTTCTTTAAAAGTCGAGGCAGATTTTAAAAAGAACTACAAAGTACTTTCTACAAATAAAAAGTAGAGCCATTAAAATAAAGACTCAATGGGATGGACAGAAGATTAGACAAATTTGAAGAAAGAATAAGTTAACTGATTTGAGGAAATTATCCTGAAGATTGCAAAGAGTGACAAAAAGAAACTGAAAGAGAGATCAACAGATATAAGAAGATCCAACATATGTATAACAGTTGCTCTGGAAAGACAGAATAGAAAGGGCAAGAGGTGAATTTCAAGAGATAATGACTAAGAACTTTTCAGGATTGATGAAAGACAGCAATCTTCAGATTCAGGAAGCAAGACAAGTCCTCAGCAGGATAAATAAAGATAAATCCACACAAGTTACAATGGAGTGCTTTGCAGAATAGCCAAGTCAAAGCAATGCAGAGAAAATACCAGACAAAACAATACTTATATGTTTTGTTTACTGCATCATAACTTAAGTAGTATGTCAAATTCTGGAAGCATACTCCTTGGGGATTAAAAATGGGAAATAGTTGTCTTGTATGTTAATAATGGCTCAGTGGTAGTGGCTTCCTTGGATGTTATGTGTGGAAAAGTATTCTAAGGTCTTGATTCAGTGAAGGAAAAAAATGCCAATATCTACTGATGATGTGTGATATGGATACAAGAGGGGGGACCTGTAGCATTCTAATTCTAAAGGACATCAATATAGATGGATCAAAATTACAAGGTTTCTAGAAACTATTTTTTATAGTAATGCTATATATATATATATATATATTTTTTTTTTAACATCTTTATTGTAATGCCATATTAACCTTCCTTAAGAACCACTGTAATCATGCTATGGTCTGCTCAACATGATTGAGTTACTTCTATCTCACTTTCAAAGCTTTCCAGATACAAGAACCAACTTTATTCTTCAGACTTATCTTCTATAAATTCTCAATCAAAGTCCAAATCTTCAGTCAGTCGAGTCTGGAATAAGCCATGAACAAGCTGTAATAAGTTTTTCCTCTTATCTTTGTTCTGTTCTGCTTGGAGTGAATGACAGCGACTGCTAAATGTCTTACAAAACCCATTAAAACAAGTTTTAGCAGGGCACATGATCACCTAGGCAGACTAAATTTGCAGCTTCCTTGGCAGCAGCAAGGTGTGACCATATAACTAGGTTCTGGTCATATGATATGAATGGAAGTTATGATTGCATCTTCCAGATTAGGTCGTTCACAAATTTCTTGCACTCCATTTCTCTTTTTCCCTTGCCTGAAGCTGAAATGAGGTGCTGGTATGCTTGCTTTAACCATGTACATGAGGGCAAAACACCCTAGAAAATGGCAGAACAAAAAGATGGAAGGAAGGGAGGGAAAGGAAGGAAAGGGGACTTTTTACAACCTTGAGATGCAGAGATACATAGATGACATGCTTATCCCTCTCTGTTTTATGAGAAAAAGAAAGTGGAAAAACCACCCAAACTACCATATTCTTAGAGTCCTTGTAATTTGGGGTCTCATTGTTACAATAGTTTAGCCTATACCCTGACTGATTTAGATCATCTTTTCTCTTACAGATTCACCATCCAACTTTCATCTATCTCCTCTATCTCACAAATGTTATAGGACTTGTAAGCTATATCACACAACTTGATAATCATATTAGACGATATATGTTTTATCATGATTAGTTTTCTCTTCTTGAGAGTAGGGGGCCTAAGGTGGGCAGCCTCTAAGATGGTCTGGAACGATCCTCACCTCCTGGTGTTCATGCCTTTGTGTAATCCCCATCCTGGCCCCTCAGTGTAGGCTGGGCCTAGTGACTCACCTCTAGAGAACAGAATACAGCAAAAATAATTTTGAGATCAGGTTATTTATTAATGATTGCAGCTTAAGTCTTGAATGACTATTCTCACTCTCTTGCCAGCTGCTTTGTTGTGGTCCCCAGTCAAGCCTTCAGATAAGACTGAAGTTCAGACTGATAAAATGATTGCAGCCTCATGAGAGACCCTGAGGCAGAAGCACCCAGCTTAGCTGCACCTGGATTCCTCATCCACAGAAACTGCAAAGCAATGTTTGTTGTTTTAAACTGCTAAGTTTTGGGGGTAATTTATTATGCAGCAACAGTTAGTTAACATAGGGCCATATTTCTTATGTCTTCTGTAGTCATATTTCATATTTCTTCTGTAGTACATAGCACAGTGCCATGTAACTAGCAGGTATTCAAAGAATGTCAATATTGCTCTAGAAGTAATAAATCATAAGCCAAGTCATCCGAAGTGAAATTTTGCCACTGGTGAGCTTCTATAGCTATGGGTAATACAAATTCCCTGAGAGGAGCCTCTGAAGATCTAATCAATCTTGGGAAATTTGAACATCAGTAAAATTTAATCCTAAAACTAAATTTAATTAGAATTAGTTTGGAAGCAAGTTAACATATCAGCTAAAGGAGTGGGCTTTAGAATCAGGCAGTTGATTACATTACCTGACTCTGAGTCCAGTTGTTAACATTTATGTCGTAAATATACATATATAAAATAAGAGTTATTTCACAAATATACTGTTTGACTATAACGACAAAGCTGATAATCCATGCTAATACTAGCCAATGGGAAATGTACAAAGGAGGATATTTGGATAAAGTATTCATATTAAAGAAAAATGTCCTAATACATTAAAAAAAATTGATGTTTAGAATGTGAAGTTATTGTATACATATCTCACATAGAGATTTTAAAATTTTATAGATCAGTTTGATAGACAAACTTTGTTTTGGAAGAAAATTTGAATACAGCAGACCAAAGAGATGTTACCGTATTACCTGTCTTATCGTGTCACCTTCCTGATTACTAACTGTAATCATTTTATCTTCACCACCTAAAGCAAGCATGTTTTCTGCATTCCAACAGCCACATGTGATTCTCTTAGTATGTTTTCCTGAAAAAGAGATGATTTTTGTACATATTGATTTCTCAAAAAAAATTTTAGATATCTGTGATGTTAATCTGAAAGTTTAGGTAATATACTATGGAAATTAAACAGACAAGAAATATAAAATCTCATCAAAGCAGTTAGTGTCTAAGCAATCTTATTTAAAACAGTTTATTACCAAGTTGTAAATCAAGATAAAGGCATATGAGGCCAATCCTGTTTTCCAATTTTTTATGTGCATATGAACATACGTCATAACATAAAAAGATATTCCACCACTTGACAAGTTTGTTTGTTTACCATATAACCAAACCTATCACAATAATGTCTTAAGCACAAAATGTGCTTAAATCTCAAAGCACTGAAGCTATCTCACTATATTCAGCTTCACAGTGTGGGAGATCCTTGGCATAAGCAGATTCAACATCACAGTTTTGACTATTCGTATATAACTAAAGTACATACAATGATTCATGATAACACTGAGGTACAAATCTGAATGCACCTTAGTGAGACTTGCGTTAAGAATTGACTCATTTAGCTAGTGAGGGATATTAGATAGCCACTAAGTATCAGGACTTTTTTCATTAAGCAATCTAGACAGTGCAAAAAACCACATTTTGGGGTTGAAATTGCATGCTTGACACTGAGGGCATTTGTTGAAGGTCCTGGGATAGATAAATACTCAAGAGCCCCAAGGTTAATTAAGTATACAGATTCTGCAGGCAGACTGCCTATTTTGAATAAGTGGCTCCACTACTTACTGCAAAACCATGGGTAAGTGACTTAACCTTTCTATTCCTTAGTCACGTCATCCAAAAATTGGGGATAATAGTAGGAGCTCTCTCATAGGGGTTGAGGATCAAACGAGTTAAAGCACTTCGAAGAGTGCCAGGCATATAGGAAATGCCATATACATGTTAGCTATTTTAGCTGTTATTGAGACAGAGATCATGTTTATTTTATTCATGTACCCCTTACAGAACCTAATACAGTATGTGTGCAGAAGGCAGGCTCTAAATAAATAGTCATTAAGTGAGCAGACCCTGAGGTCAGAGTGTGCCAAGTGCATTAGAGGCTCAGGTAGGAGAAGAGTATAGTTGTGAAGTCCCAGAAGATGGGTAAGAGATGAAGTCAGAGAGTCGCCAAGGGCCAGGTCACAGAGGGCTTGGCTGGCCACAGTGAGGGCTTTGACCCTGGGTGACATGGAGAGCCACTGGAGAGTTCCAAGCAGAAGGGTCACTGTGGCCTCCGGGTTGAGGATATTCTATAGCAGGGCAAGATCTGAAGCAGGGAGATCAGTTAAGATATTCCAGAAATTCAGGTCAAAGACGTCTGAGCCCCACACCATGGTGGCAGCAGTAGAGGTGATGAGAACAGTCTTGATTCTGGAGATATCTGGAGATAGATCCTACCAGATTTTCTGGCAAATTAGGTATGGAACGTAGAAGAAAGATAAGGGTCAAGGATGATGATAAGGTTTGGCTTAAATATCTAAAAGGATGGAATGCCATCAATGATGAGAGGGAAAACTACTGGTTTTGGTGATATTAAATTTGAAGTGTTTACTAGAAATCTCATTGGAGATGTTGAGTGAGCAGCTGGATGTATGAGTCTGGAGTTTGGAAGAGATAAATATGAGACTATAGAGGTAGTATTTCAAATTAGAAGACCAGAGCACAAAAGTGAAGGGAACATTCAGAGAAGAGACTGGGATATAGGAGATTTTGCTGATCATAGATTAAGTGGCTTAAGTGGTACACTGGAACTGGGTGTCCAAAGTAATGGGTGTTAGAAGGGAAAAAAGGAGTACATGAAGAGAGGTGGAAAGATGCGAAAGACAAACTTCTTTCTATACCCAAGAAAGGGAGAAGAAAATCTCTCCTTTTCTTCTAGAGCTCAGAATTCAGGTTAACCTTAACTTCACTGATAACAGTTAACATGTTTTGTGTGCTTACTTAACATTGTTCTGGGCACTTTACATGTATTGACTCATTTAATTAGTATTAACTTACAGTTACCATACTATGGCCACTGAAATGTAAATCATGTTATTGGGAGACTGGCAATATTAGGTACACTGTGAACAATGAAATTCATGCATGTTAGAAGCATACAAAGTGAGAACTGCCTATATCTAGTCTAGTTCAAGGAAATAAATCAGAGCATGACAAAACAAGGTAACAGACATTAGCTACTGTAAAAACCATGCATTTGTGCAGCTGCTATTGGAAGTGAAATGCCTTGGTTTCAGGAAAGTAAATTATTTCAAAGGAAAAAAAGCAGAGCCACAAATCACAACTAACTCTGAAAGAGGCAGCTAAAGGACCTAAAATATATAATTAGCCTGAATCTTTTCCATTTTACACAGTGAAATAAATTAGCTGAGATTAGAATCAATATTCATATTAAATACAAAGATCACATATAAAATCATGTATATATGACAGATACTGACACAAAATAATCATGCTTTGACAAATTATTTTCTTATACCTCAAGTGTCAAATTTTCTAGGGCTTATAAAGTTAACTGGTAGAATATACCTGTAAATGAAGCGGGATATAGAAAATGCCTACTTAAGTCAAACAAATTAATTTATATGGTGAAAGCAGAGTTTTGTTAACTCAAAAGTTTTTAGTTTAATTTTTCAGATGGATCAATGACATAACTGTTTAGCTAGAGCACTAAAAATATTCCTATGAAAGATATACATATATGTGAAAATAATTTGAAATGAACAAGTGTCCTTAATTGAAAGGCACTTTCTCAAGTATTCTGTGGGCACTATTATCTCCAGGATTTAATTCTTTCATTAGTGGTAAATTATACTGGCCACCTGTATGTAATTAAGCCCACTGTTTCACCATTCATCAGCATGATGTTACAATAATTGAAAAGAATCGATACTGTTTCCTCCTGGGGAGTCCCAGGGCAGATGCTAGGTGACCAGAGGCTGGGGGAATCAAAGAGACTGAACCAAGAAGGTCAAAGGATTAAACACACATACCCTCCAGTCATATACCCTGAGGGAAATATAACTCGAAGTCCACTCCTAGACTAAATTGGTGTTTGGAGAGAGTGAGGGGTCAGAATTAGGAATCTGGATATACTCTGTCCAAGAAGCCACCAAATGTTTTAGCCCATCTACTAATGTGTTGATACATATCTGAGCTATTCCATGCCAGAGGCACAATCTGGGTGAGAAAGGGACAGATGGAAGCCATGCTATTAAGGTACTGGTGTCCAAAGGCACAGGCTCACCCTAGGGCAACCTGTTATATAGCCTGGGAAATTCTTAGTAGGTAGTGAAGATGGATCTTCTAGTTTAGATAGATGTATGGCTTGACCGGGTAAGTCTTAATTTTAAACTACAAAATTTCTCTTGCAATATCAGGGAAATCTGAGGTGGTAAAATTTCCATTTATGTAAAGCATCTCAAATATTTAGCAGTGTTTCCAGCTACGACCTACCAAGGACAGGAATCTTTCGAGATGTCTGACGATTATAAATAAGCAAATTTCCTTTAACAGTTCCAACAGCCAGGAAACTTCCAAATTTTGACCAAAGAAGGAAAGACAATTGATCCCTGTAACATTAAGATACAAATTACTAAACAATTCACAATTATAACCCCCTAAGTAGTCCTTTTAAAAAGTACTTCATGAATAGTTTTAACATCTACTTAGAAGCTAAAGTACAAAATTACAACTTAATGCTTTAGGACAACGAAGAAGTGCTAAAGACATTCTGAGACATTATAAAATGATCTTAGGTGAGTGAGACTTAAAATACAAATGTATTGGGCTTCCCTGGTGGCGCAGTGGTTGAGAATCCGCCTGCCGATGCAGGGGATACGGGTTCGTGCCCCGGTCCGGGAAGATCCCACGTGCCGCGGAGCGGCTGGGCCCGTGAGCCATGGCCGCTGGGCCTGCGCATCCGGAGCCTGTGCCCCGCAACGGGAGAGGCCACAACAGTGAGAGGCCCGCATACCACAAAAAAAAAAAAAAAAAAAAAAAAAAAAAAAATACAAATGTATTGATGAATATAGGATTCAATTCAGTCATGATGGAATCTCAAATTTCATCAGATGACTCATGATGAGATACTTATTAATTTGCCTACTAATGATAGTTGTAACTCTAATTGTGGTAAAAATCTTCATGGATGATAACATCTCATGCTTTTAAAAAAAGTAGGGTCCAACTATATGATATACTAAACTGGAAAAATCATTGGGAATTCATGATTCATGAAAAAGGACATACATTTTCCAGCTCTGTTAAGAGTAGCTCAGAAGGAGGTAGAAGGCACGTTTGCCTACCACCAGTTCTTACTGTGCATTCTAGGATCCACAGGTTGAACTTTTATACAATCCCCTACTAAAGGCAATCAAGACTCCTTGGAGAGTAGCTCATTTATATATTGAGGAAAGAAATCACAATGGATCTAGAAAAGTGGTTATGAAAATACAATCCCAGGACCAGCATCATCACCTGGGAACTTCAGAAATGCTAGTTCCCAAATCCCATCCCTGTCCTACTGCATGAGACACTGGGGGTGGTGCCCAGCTGTCTGTGTTCGCATAAGCTCTCCAGGTGATTCTGATGCAGCTAAACTTTGTGAGTCACTGATAGATCAAGCTACTGTTTTCAGAAAGCAACACAGCTTTCAAGAATGTTGAGGGCAGTAATAAAAGCACAAAAGTCAGCTTAAAGGGGACTCCTCTGGCTAAATTAGGGGAGTTTGAGCATTAAAAATTACATATTTAATTGAAACAAGTTGAGTTTGTGAAAGGCCATAAAACCTAATGATACTTGGAAGACAAAAATTCACTTAAAGCATACGAAAAGTTAGTTGTAATAATAAGTGAATGTAATAAAATGGTTAGCTAAAAATTAATTTTAATAAGAAGTATTAATATACCAGGCTGCTAGCTTTCTTCAATTGAGTATATATTTACAATTATTGAATATATTAAGTATACAGTATACTTTATAAAAGATATTAAGTACATATTTTATAAAACATAAATATGCATTTGTCTCCCAGTTTAAGTAGGTACAGCA
Organism: Kogia breviceps; assembly: GCF_026419965.1. Lineage (NCBI taxonomy): Eukaryota > Metazoa > Chordata > Mammalia > Artiodactyla > Physeteridae > Kogia > Kogia breviceps. The sequence continues at coordinate 84,420,062 of NC_081315.1, forward strand.
GCCCTGAGAATATGCCTCTCAGATCTCCAACTATATGAAGTGTAACCGACCAAAGCCCCCAGATGCTAGGCACTGGAATCCATCACCTCAACATGCTGGGACCACACCTTCCCACGGGCTGCTCCCAGACAATGACTGTGCATGGCAGGGGTCCTGCTGAGGCCCATTCCTGGGAGACACAGGACTCCTTTGATGGTAACCTTGGCTCAGACTGGGCCTAGCTGAACTTTTTAGAACTGTGCTGCGGTCCCAGATGTTTCTACCCCCCTTTCTTTCTTCCCTCTCTCCTTTACAAGGGTCAGACATGCACTGTGGTCTGACAGCTCTTCTAACCTCTTCTCCCTCTCTGTTCCCTCACAGATATTTCCTGTGATAAACACCTTACACATTTAATCCCATTTTGGAGTCTGCTGCTCAGAAAACATGAATTAAAAAAACTGGAGTGAGCTAAATAGTACCAGAGAAAAGAGAAACTATATGACAAGAACAAGGTCTGATTAGCAACTGTGGTCACATATAGTAAGAGTAGTGTAACAATATTAGTCCAGTCAATAGCTGATCAGTACTAACAGTCACACAACAACCAACTAGAAAGAGGGTTAAATAGTGTATTCCAAGAAGATCAAGTAATCAAATGTCTTCAAAAGAAGAGTTAACTGAATGGGTTTTATCTTTCCTCTCTTAGGAGATAAGACCTCTAGAAGTTCCTACAAAGTACGGTAAGATCCCAAGACATACATATGTTTCCAATTATGCTAACCGATCAGGCCAACATATAATAATCACACATATTTCTGGCCAAGAAAAATGTAATGAATATATTATTTTAGGAAAATGCACCTGGCTACAAAAAAAAAGGCAACCTATGTGAAAGGCACAGGTTTGTAAAATTCTGGCTGATATTACAGTTGAAGGTCAATTAGAAAAGAAGCTGAGTAGGATGACCAGTACTCAGGTGTGAATGGCCTTGGGAAAAGCAACCATGTCCCATGATCCAACCAAGAATCAACTGGTTGATGAACCATATGTTGTACTCAGAGTTTCTCTGAAAAGATTGCTGTATCCCAGGTAAAAAACTAAATGATTACTGCTGTAGGCCTAGGTAGGATCAGGGTAAGTACCACTATAATCTTAAAAAGGTATAAAAAACACATTTAGTAAAAATGATGAAATAAATTCAACCCATTGTGCTAACCTAATAATTTAAGATAGTTAAGTGGCATTGCAGCAAGTTTTGTAATAATTATATTTGATGCTTTGTGAATTAGTTGTTTGAAGTGCACAGAAGAATCTAATCAGATTAAATTTGTAAATGAAATTTTAATTGTTTAAAGGAAACTTAAGTTTGCAAAATATTTAAGAAAATTTTGCAAACTTGATATTCAAAATTGTTAACTATCATGATGTATTAGATTGATCATTAACAAAAAACAAATAGTAGTAGGTATACCTTTCTATAGCCAAAGGCCTTTAGACATTAAATATTAATAGCAGCAGTAAAACACCCTTAATTTTACCTTATTGATAATTACAATAACATCTAATTACAATAACATCTACAGTTCTTATTTTGGTGCCTGGCCACTGCATACAATTAACTATCACAACAATCCTGAGATGATGTGAGAAAATGGAAGTGGGGGAAGATAAGACAGTGGAAGGCAGAGCTGCCAATTCGAAACACCTGGGACTAATTATGCATTTTTCTCTGGGTCAGGATGTGGCCTCACTGATGCTCAATTTGGTTCAAGAAGCAGTACTTGATGTTTATAAACATCCTCTTGAATGGAAGCACACAGGGTGTGTAAAATCCTTCTGGAAAGTGATGTACAGAAGTGTTAAAGGACAGAGCAAGAAATGAAGGTTCTCAGACCTAGCAAGACTTGATGTTAGTCAGACACTATTGCCTATGGATGCATGTCTCATGCGTCACTTTGGAGGGTCAAGAGAACCTGCGCTAAGGTGATGTTTGGTCCTGCTCTGTTATTCCTTGGTAAGTAAGTTGGAAAGGTATAGTCTAATCTTATGGTATGTGTGTAATCTCTTCCTGCCCACCTGCAGGCCACATGATGCCATGAAGCAGATTATTATTACTATACACTCTTTACATATATGAAGAAATTGAGGCTTAAAGAGAGGTTAAGCAACTTGTCCAAGGTCAAAATTGCAGTTTTAGTTGTAAATACTGATAGGTTTTTCTTTTCCATATGGAAAAATGGTTTCCATTTTAGCAGAGACCTGCAATTTATTCTGCCTGCCCAGGATTTTTCCCACTTGTGAACTGCCCCATCCTTACTCCACTCTTCACTGGGTAGGATTATTAACCCCATGGCCCTGCCTACCTTATTCAGAGACCTTCTGAAGAAATGAGTGGACACTAGTAATGTGATAGGGGCATGCTCTTTCCTCTGGCATAACTTGCTGTGAAGAATGGTATAAGCTGATACCTGCCAGTAGCCATCAAAAGAGTCTGACTTACATATATAGGATGGATAAACAACAAGGTCCTATTGTATAGCACAGGGAACTATATTCAATATCTTGTGATAAACCATAATGGAAAAGAATATGAAGAATAATATATATATATGTTTAACTTTATCAGTTTGCTGTACAGCAGAAATTAACACATTATAAATCAACTACACTTCAATAAAATTTAAAAAAGAGAGAGTCTGACTTAGAAGAAGTCAATACAGAGAAAGGAAGAGCCGAGAGATGGAGACAGTCTTGACTGCATCATTAGAACCTCTAGATGCACCCATGCCTGCAGTCAATCCCATTTCCAGATTTTCCCATATACGTTTTCTCTCTTCTTTGGACATTTTAGTCTGTTCCATTGAAAGCAACTTTTTAAGAAGTCATATTTTATAATCATAACAACTTTATTCTAATTAACTGAACAAAATTAATAAGATTATATATAACAATTAAAAAAGAAATGAACTTTTTCCTTTATAAGAAAATAACTCATCAATGCATCTTTATAATGAAAGTAGTATTTGTAGCATCAAATCTGCAAATAATGATATTTCTAAGTGAAGATTTAAAATAGAAAAAAAAATTATCCTTACCTCATGCCACTGTCTAACTGGCTGGTTTTGTTTGTGTTGGCATCCCACAGATAAATGCAACTGGATTTCTCAGCAATCACTGCTAGGATATCTCCATCCTTATCCCAATCCATAGCAACACAGTTACTTTTTAAAAAGAGAGCAAAACATCACTATGCATTTTGTTTAAGTAGGGAAAGAAATTTAAACACTCAACTATTTGTGATTTTTGTCTATAACAAGACCATTTAATCTATTATTGAATAAGTCATAAACTTTCTAAAGTGAGAAATATAACGCACCATTCAGTGCCTGGATAAAACTAACACCAATTATGTCGTTGTTGAGGGAATGGAAACATTTTAAATTCTATTTTAAATATCATTTTCATATACTATATTAAATATAATTATACCTAATAAGTTAGCAGATTTCCTCAACATCTATAAAGAGCCTGGTGCTTTGGTAAAACAAACTCATCAAGCACCTCTGGAAAGGAATCACATCTGGAATCAAGAGGAAATTTGTATGATCAACTTTCAAAAGGTTATTTCAGATTTACAGAGGGAAAAAGTAGGTACTGATAAGAAATGATGTTATATCTAGATAAATTGTGTATTGAACAGATCAAGGCTGTGTAGACGCTGGACTGCAAACAACAAGAAAGACTGAATTCTGAAATAGTAAGAAAGTTTATTTCATTTCATATCTTAATAGAATAAGAGTGATTCAATTAAGATAACAAAATAGTTGTAAACAGGAAATGCTCTATTTAACATGTTTTTTACTGTTTAAAATTACTCCAAATGTTTATTAAAATTTACGAACTTCCTTGAAGATTTAACCCTTCCTTCTCTGATGCTATATTTCATTTGGAGACCCTTTGTTCTTGGGTATTGGCTAAGCCATACTCAGCTTTACATTTAAGATAGCTGGGCATTACTTATTTTATTCTTCGAACTGTTAAAATATGTTTTGGGGGACTTCCCTGGCAGTCCCGTGGTTAAGACTCCGTGCTCCCAATGTAGGGGGCATGGGTTCGATCCCTGGTCAGGGAACTAAGATCCCACATGCCACACTGTGTGGCCCAAAATAAAAAAAGTTAAAAATAAATAAATAAAATATGTTTGGGGATCTCAATTTTCTATAATATTTTCAGGATTTTGAGAGAGTGGAAGAGGGAGGCTTTCAAATTGTTGATAAAATCATCTGCCAATTAAAGACAATATATAATGGCATTTTATTTATATGGAGCTCTTTTGTCAGTCTAATTCAACTATGATGAATACAGCAAAAGAATTCATAAGTAAAAAAATAAGGCCATTGTGTAACCAAAATAGATGTCACAGAGATTATGCAATAAAGCTCATACAATTTACTCAAAGAAGTTTTTTTACTAAGTGCCTTCTTACTTTATTTTAGACATAATTATAACTAGCTTGCCCCCTGTTTCCTAGAATAGAGAAACCAGAAGCAACAGTTAAGAGAGCAGTGGGATACAGATGGCCAACAAACATATGAAAAGACGCTCAACATCACTAATTATTAGAATCAAATCAAAACTACAATGAGGTATCACCTCACACCGGTTAGAATGGGCATCATCAGAAAATCTACAAACAACAAATGCTGGAGAGGGTGTGGAGAAAAAGGAACCCTCCTACACTGTTGGTGGGAATGTAAACTGATACAGTCACTATGGAGAAGAGTATGGAGGTTCCCTAAAAAACTAAAAATATAATTAACATATGACCCAGCAATACCATTCCTGGGCATATACCAGGAGAAAACCATAATTCAAAAGATACATGCACCCCAATGTTCACTGCAGCACTAGTTACAATAGCCAGGACATGGAAGCACCTAAATGTCCATCAGCAGAGGAATGGATAAAGATGTAGTACATATATACAATGGAATATTACTCAGCTATAAAAAGGAATGAAATTGTGCCATTTGCAGAGAAGTGGGTGGACCTAAAGACTGTCATACAGAGTGAAGTAAGTCAGAGAAAAACAAGTATCATTTAATATCGCTTATATGTGGAATCTAGAAAAATGATACAGATGAACTTATTTGCAAAGCAGAAATAGAAACACAAGACGTACAGAACAAACGTATGGATACCAAGGGCAGTGAGGGGGTGGGATGAACTGGGAGATCGGGATTGACATATACACACTACTATGTATAAAATAGATAACTAATGAGAACCTACTGTATAGTACAGGGAACTCTACTCAATGCTCTGTGGTGACCTAAATGGGATGGAAATCCAAAAAAGAGGGGATATATGTATACGTATAGCTGATTCACTTTGCTGTACAGCAGAAACTAACACAACATTATAAAACAACTATACTCCAATAAAAATTAATAATAATAATAAAAAAGAGAGCAATGGGAAATGCTAAAATGCTGGCATTAGGTGGGTGGGAGAGAAGTAAAGCAACCTGATTTGCAAAGATGGTGGCGATAAGCTATAGAATGCTGATGTGAATTTAAAAAGCCTGGCAGCATAAGACCATTTAGGTGAGGGACTCTACACATCATAATAACCACTAAGTCTATCAGTAAAATAACTAATACAGGGAATGATCACAGTGAATCATTAAAAATGCTTATGTTATGCTTACTGTAATCTAGAATAACTTCCTTAAAATAGATAAAATAAGGTCTTTGTCCTTTAAGAAGTATGCAGAAAGTAACTATTAGAGAGGAAATACTACAGCCATATGGGCTTATCTGCATATATACACACACTAAAGCTTGTTTATAATTAAATAAGAATTCTTTCACATGGACTCATTTATAATTCTGTCTTACAGCTTATCTGTGAATGTATGAGTGTTTATAAATGTTAAATTCTAATTCATATGCTATATATATACATATTTCATTAACTGTTATTGGTATAAAAAACCAAATCTCTTTGAAAATGAAGAAGGCAAAATAGGAGATACAGGTTAGATATAAGTTATAAAATTCTATTTGATTCTAGTTTTAAGACAATGTTTTTTTATTTTTTAGGCCACAAAGCTTGAAAAAGTTTTTGATCTACCACTGTACTTACCCAGATAAGTTGATTTCACTTCTTTTTTGACCATGGCGATCAAAGATTTTCACAATATGATCAGCTCTAAAACCAATCAGAACACAAAGATACAATTTAAATGTTTCTTCTTATTTCTCTAAAGAGTTTTTTTACACACCCAACTGATTTTATTTTCTCATGATAGTTTCATAATTTATATGTAAAAAGTTATTACTAGGGAAAAGGTTCTATGAATTGTGATGTTAATGGAAATATATTACTTTTCCCACCATTCAGTCATCACCCAAGAATTTCTACTGAACGGATAGTGTAGTCAGGTGGGCACACAACCATTTGGAGTCAGGATGATTTACCAACATTCACTGATTTCTTACCCTGTTACTGCAAGGTAGTTTCCTGATGTTTTCTGCCAGGTAAACTTTATTGGTGTGCCAAGCCAAGTCTTTTCTAGCAGTGAGAAAACACGCTAAAAAACACAATACAATTTCTATATTTTCAAAACATACAATTAAGCGTTGGTCAGAAAAGATGTCAAAACATGATAATGAAAACAGTAGGATTCAGGACTGTGAAGGCTTGTGCTAGAGCTTACCCAAAAGAAGTCAACAATGTAACAAACAAAATGACCAATCAACCGACCAACTAAATAACCACAATCTGGTTGGTAAAGTATGGACCTCGATATATATGGGAGAATTTACTATAAAACGTTTTTGCTTTTGAATGTTTTAGAATATTAATTTTATAAAAATGTATGGCTTTAGTGTTTTATAGCTATTAAAAATTTAAAAAATTTAAACTTGAACTTAGCTAATTATTAATAGCATAGATTTGGGGAAATTAAATTTAACAAAATTGCTATTAAAAAATATTAACCCTGATAGAAATACAAAATGTCTATACTTTCTTCAAAATTATTATTTTCCTTTCCCCATCAGTTACATTTACTTTATCATTAAGTGTTTAATTTGGCTATTGGGCGGACACTTTTTCAACTGAAAAATCATTCTTTTCACTTAGACAATAAAGAACTGTGTATCCAGTATGGAAGCCACAAGCCACATGTGAACTTGGAATTTTATTGAGGACTTGAAATGTGGGCAGTACAAATTTAGATGTGCTGTAAATATAAACTACACATGGGGTTTCAAAGACTGTAAAGGAGAGAATGCAAACTATCTTCACTGATAATTTTCATACTGATTACATGTTGAAATGATCATATTTTGGATATATTGGGTAGAATAAAATATATTATGAAAAGTAATCTTACCTGTTTCTTTAAAAACATTTTAATTTGGCCACTAAGATTGTTAAATTACATTGGCTCACATTATATCAAAACAGAGCTGATCTAGAACATCTAGGAACTTAAGAGTTTGGATGAATAAATGTAGATTTTAACATTAGGTTAAATTACAGGTTAAACAATGATGCCTATATCTAGGCATGTGAAGTTTAGAGACTACTGCAGGTGGCTTGACAGACTGAATAGCAACACAAGACTCTTCCAATGGTCAAAATAGAACACCAATCATAGGCATTTACTATGTTAAAGATTAAATCCACCTCTACTGAAAACAGAAGTGCGCTAAAATCACAGGTGCATCCAAGTTTTGTGGAGCATGTGAAGACACCCTTAAAGAAAAAGAGTATAAAAGCATCCTACTTTTGCAATTTTATGACCACATTGCCCTGGAACCCCTGCATGCAAGTGAGGGGTCCCTAAACTTGAATTTTACCAGCTTCATGGTAGACCTCCTCTGGCTGTGATCTTATAAACTATTTTTCTTCAAAGGAGGTTTACAGACGCTCCATACACATACAATGGACCGGAAAAGGTGCTAGCTTCACAACCAGAAAACCAACGTTTATATTTGGCTTATTTATTAGCTGTAGGGCTTAATGCAGGTCGATTAAATTGCCTCAAACACAGAATTCTCAACTGTAAACCAGGAATAATATCTCGTTACTTCTGGTACTTCATAAATTGTGAAGAGCTTTAGAAATGAGTTAAGATTACCAGTCTGTCAACTCCAATCTCCACATTAATAGCCACCAGAACTTATAAAAATTAAGCTTTCCATTTCTTTGCCAGATCAGGGAAGAGGGGTGTGACGCTCTAGAGCTTGAGAGCTGCGTGTGCAGATTTCACCATGAATAATGTACATCGTCACCAGGTGATCTGTAAATTGCACCAGTCACAGGCAATACAATTTGAGGTTATTTTCCGCAGGCTTTTCCCTCGTTTAAGGCGCTGAGCAGTCGCGCGGCTTGCCAGGTGTTTAGCTGCAAGAAATGAGGCAGCTCCTGACACCCGAACGAGTCAACTTCACCGCGGCCCTCCAAGCGCTTTCACACAACTCGTTCTTTCCACCGTGCGAAGTTCGGGTTCTCTTCAGATCCACTCTGCTCATTTCCAGCCGCGGCGGGGTTCCCTCTTCCCGCAAAGCACCAACCCCATCCGCGGTCCCAGAAATGAGAGGCCTCCCTCCCCGCCTTCTCCTCTTCAATTTTCCTTCCTATTCCCTTGTTCCTTCAACTTCTCCCCTGCTCTCCCCCTCCCTGGTCGCCCCGCTCCCTTCCCCACTTCTCACGCACTAGGGAGGACGAAGGGAGGTCACAAGCTCCTATCCTCAAAGCGACTCTTGGCGGGCTTCTTCCCGCTCCCCCGGGGTTCGTAAGTTATTTACCTTCATCTCAAAGCTCTAGCAGCCGCGCGATCTAGCAAGTGCGCAGGCGCACTCAGTCTCCTCCAAGAAGGATACCGCGTTCCCGTTACCCAGGAGACCGCGCGAGCAATGGCCAATCAGCGAGCGCCAGCTGAAGGACCGTGCCTAGCGGCGACCTGCGCGAGGAAGAGCGGGAGGCGTGGACTGAGATCACGTGATGCCCGCGAAGCAAGGCCCAGAGATGTTGAACCTCGCGAGGGCTTGCTGCGCCCTTGCTTTCTGGCTGGGCCCTGATTGGATGCGACCCAGGGCAGGCTGACTCCGTGAGACGTTGGAAGGCGCCTGCGTAAATTTCGGCCCCGGCTGCTAAAAAGTCAATAGTAGCCAGAGGAGGGCGCTGAAAATTTCAAGAAAAGAAAGGAGCTGAGTGTGGATAAAAGGAGGAGGGAGTTGGTTCATGGGGCAATACTCTTAAGCAATCCACGCAAAGAGATCACTCTGAAGCTATTCAAGGGATGTTAAAGTTGAAGACTGATTTCTGCTGGGGATATATTTGTATCTTCAGATGTTTAAATTTGGGTGCAAGACCTGCACATTTAAACGGAGATTTTTTTTTAAATTTATTTATTTATTTTTGGCTGTGCTGGGTCTTCGTTACTGTGCGAGGGCTTTCTCCAGTTGCGGCGAGTGGGGGCCACTCTTCATCGCGGTGCGCGGGCCTCTCACTATCGTGGCCTCTCGTTGCGGAGCACAGGCTCCAGACGCGCAGGCTCAGTAGTTGTGGCTCACGGGCTTAGTTCCATGTGGTATCTTCCCAGACCAGGGCTCGAACCTGTGTCCCCTGCATTGGCAGGCAGATTCCCAACCACTGCACCACCAGGGAAGCCCCGGAGATGTTTTTAATAGGTGATTGAGTGAAGGAGGAAAAGGCTAGAGAAGTAGAAATTCAGAAATTGTCCATGTAGTATTTAAAACAGAGTGAATGGGACTTCTTTAGATTTAGGGAATGAGACAAAATTTTACTTTTACCTTTAGGGCCTGAGAATTAAACTGACGTAAGACCAATTAACAGGCGAAAAGCGTACAAATTTCTATGTATTATGTTTACCTGATATGGGAGAATTAGCTAAAAAGAAAGAAAACAAAAATCCCACATCAACATATTAATTTGGGGGGGTATATTTCCCTCTATTGTTTGCCCCTATGTATACCAATTTTATTATGTATTTATAATTATGGTATATATGTATGTATTTAACACATTTATTTAGGTCAAATAATATAACACATTTATTAGGGTGCTTAGTACTGAGCAATAGAAAAGCATACAATCCTAATAAAAGTTTTTAGTTTCCCCATACCAAGAAAATCAACTTTTTCAACTCCTTCCACTGCTTCTGAGGCTAAATCATTTAGAAAAATTGGTTCTCTAACTTTACTGTGTATCTGGTAGGTTTAGTGGGTGTCAGACTCACCTAGAGGGCCTGCTGAAACACAGATTGGTTCCATCTGGAGTCTCTCATTTAGTCCTTCTGGGGTTGATGTGGAGAATTTGCATTTCTAAGACATTTTCAGGTGAAAATTATGCCCATCTGTGGATAACACTTTGAGGCCACTATTCTCTCCATATTTGTTTCCTAAAGCCTCTCCACTTTTTTGTCATACGTGATATACTAAAAACAGTCTGTATTCCTTTTTATGTTGATTAAATTTACAAAGCAACAAATCTTTTCGAAGTATATGCCTCTGAAAGTCACTTTTCAATTTATTATTTTTAAGCTGCAAGGAGCATTTGGTATTATTACTTACAGATAAAACAGGGATCCTAATTAATGCCTAGGGTTTTTTTTATTACTCTTTTTCTCATTAGGCTAACAGAATAGGCAGGATTTCAATAGGTGGATAAAAAAGAAAGGATACTTAGAGGTAATGAGGTACAAGGTGGAAGATGCAGACAAACTGATTTGAACCCAGTAACAACCAGTTAGTAACAGATTATGTACTTAACTTTCTCAGCTTCATTTTTTTAAAAATTGAAACATATTTGACATATAGCGTGGTATAGATTTAAGGTGTACAACATGTTAATTTGACACATTTATATACTGTAATATGATTGCCATTGTAGCAATAATTATCAGCTTCACTTTTCTTTCTTTTTTTTTTCTGGCTGCACCTTGGCTTGCAGAATCCTACTTCCCCAACCAGGGATTGAACCTGGGCCATGGCAGTGAAAGTGCCAAGTCCTAACCACTGGACTGCCAGGGAACTCCCTCTAAGCTTCACTTTTCTTATCTATAATGGAATTTGAAAATTGATAAAAATATTTTTAGTTGTGGTATTCTTCTGGAAGTTTTTGTATAACTTGGAAATATGTGTATCCTTACCTGAATACAAAATTTTATGTAAAATATTTGGGAAAGAAGAGAAATACAGCTTCCCATTCTAAAATTTAAGAACCAGGAACATGATTAAACCTGTATATCTGGGAAAGGATCTGGTGTCCATTTGTTGGGAGAGATTCACTGAAGAGTTAGCCAATCTGTTATACAATCTATGGGAAGGGGTAATTCTAGAGTTCACAGAGCTTTTTTTTTTTTTTTTTTTTTTGCGGTACGCGGGCCTCTCACTGTTGTGGTCTCTCCCGTTGCGGAGCGCAGGCTCCGGACGCGCAGGCTCAGCGGCCATGGCTGACGGGCCCAGCCGCTCCGCGGCACGTGGGATCTTCCCGGACCGGGGCACGAACCCGTGTCCCCTGCATCTGCAGGCAGAGTCTCAACCACTGCGCCACCAGGGAAGCCCCAGAGCTATTTTTTAAAATAAACTATACAACTTAAAATTGATTCCTTATCTAAGTATAAATAAATATAGTAATCAGGAACCTCTAATTTATCTGGAAAAGTATGGCATTATGAGAAAGTATTTGTCAGAATCTGCTATAAAAGCTGGTAAAAATGGTATGAAGCTTCTCAAAAGGATACTGAGAAAAATGAATAACATAACTTGTTATAATATCAGAAAAATGTTTTTCCAAAGAGAGAAAGAGGATGGCTTCCCAGGTGAAGAGAAAGAGGGATAGCATGGGATTGGGGATGGAAAATAATGACATTTAACACTACGTACAGATAAAGAAACTAAGAAATTTAGGTGGAATTCAGATTTTAAAGATAAATAGATATAAATTCAGAAAGTTTTTATTGCATACTACACGTCCAGGAAATGCCAATATTGTTTGATCATCTTATAATTTGCCTCCAGTTTATCATTTACACTTCCAAACTTTAAAATGATAGCCATTTGAGGAAATAATTTCCTAGCAATATTATATAGAGGGCTTCCCCTGTGGCGCAGTGGCTGAGAATCTGCCTGCCAATGCATGGGACACGGGTTCAAGCCCTGGTCTGGGAAGATCCCATATGCCGCAGAGCAACTAGGCCCGTGAGCCACAACTACTGAGCCTGCGCGTCTGGAGCTTGTGCTCTGCAACAACAGAGGCCGCGACAGTGAGAGGCCCATGCACTAAGATAAAGGGTGGCTCCCGCTTTCCACAACTAGAGAAAGCCCTCGCACAGAAATGAAGACCCAACACAGCCAAAAATAAATAAATAAATAAATTTAAAAAAATTATATAGAAAGGAAGTCTAATAAGCCTAACAATAACTAGAAAAAGAGTGTATTCAAAAATAATATCTGGGGCTTCCCTGGTGGTGCAGTGGTTAAGAATCCACCTGCCAGGGCTTTCCAGGTTGCACAGTGGTTGAGAGTTCGCCTGCCAATGCAGCGGACGCGGGTTTGTGCCCCGGTCCGGGAGGATCTCACATGCCGCGGAGCGGCTGGGCCCGTGAGCCATGGCTGCTGAGCCTGTGCGTCCAGAGCCTGTGCTCCGCAACGGGAGAGACCACAACAGTGAGAGGCCCCGTACCACCAAACAAACAAACAAACAAACAAAAAAAACATCCACCTGCCAACGCAGGGGACACGGGTTTGAGCCCTGGTCCAGGAAGATCCCACATGCCACAGAGCAACAAAGCCCATGTGCCACAACTACTGAGCATGTGCTTTGGAGCCTGCGAGCCACAAGTACTGAAGCCCACATGCCTAGAGCCTGTGCTCTGCAACAAGGGAAGCCACTGCAATGAGAAGCCCACACACGACAACAGAGTAGCCCCTGCTCGCCGCAACTAGAGAAAATCTGTGCACAGCAACAAAGACCCAACAGCAGCCAAAAATAAATAAATAAATAAATAAATATATAATTGAATATTCAAAATTAAACCAATTATTTTTGTCCAGTTCTGTGCCAAGCATGATTCTAGTTGCAGATACATGGCTATGAATCAAATAGCCAAGGAAATTAAGAAATTAAAATTAGTTCTGGGAGGCAGAGTCAAGATGGCAGTGTAGGAAGACACGGAGTTAGCGTCTCCCCATAACTAAGGCACCTGCCAGCCACTGGTGGGGGACTCTGCTGCCCAAGGAGATGGGAGGAACCCCAAAGTGAACCAGTGGGATGTAGGGAGACTGAAGGGGTAGGAGAAGTGGAGTCCAGGCGGGATTGGCGCCCCTGAGACCAGGGAGGTCAGCAGAGGCAGGTGGGAGGGACTCTCTGGGAAGAGGGAGAGAGGAGTAGAGGGTGATCGCCTGGCCCATCAGGCCAGGGAGACTGCTGAGCTACCAAGCCAGTACTCCCCGCTCCAAAGCCCCATACAGTCCATGTGGGTCCTGGGGGCAATAGGAGGGAGGCTGGGAAGATGAGGAGAGGCAGGCGGGAGGAGCCCTCCAGGAGGAGTGGGAGAGGAGCAGAGGGTGCTAGCCCTGTCCACTCGGCCCGGGAAGCCTGCTTGGCTCCCAGGTGAGGTCCCTGCCCTCTGAGACCAGGGGAAGGGCACACCTGGGCCCCTTCTGTTCTTTGAGCCTAAGCCCCAACCCCACATCCCCCAGGGCCTTTTCCAGCCCTGTGGGTCCTAAACATTGGCCCTGCCCACCACTCAAACCTCACCCTTGCTTAGGCCCCACCCTCCACAGCCAAGGTCTCCCCCCACCCCGCCTTTTTTTTTTCTTTTCCCTCCTCCTCTTTTTTACTATTGTGGTACTGATGTACCTTCTGGTTGTTGATTCATCTCTTTTTTTTTTTGTGGTATGCGGGCCTCTCACTGTTGTGGCCTCTCCCGTTGTGGAGCGCAGGCTCCGGACACGCAGGCTCAGTGGCCATGGCTCAGGGGCCTAGCCGCTCTGAGGCATGTGGGATCTTCCCAGACCAGGGCATGAACCCGTGTCCCCTGCATTGGCAGGCAGACTCTCAACCACTGTGCCACCAGGGAAGCCCAATTCATCTCTATTTTAATTTTTATATTCTTCCTAACATATCTGTTAGTTTCCTAGTGTAATTTTATTTTTTACTTTGTTATTGTTCTTTTTTTTTTTTTTTTCGCCGCCACAGGCAGCTTGCAGGATCTAGGTTCATGAGCCCAGGGTTGGGCCAAAGCTCCTGCGGTGGGAGCTCCAAGTCCAAACCACTGGACTAACAGAGAACCTCAGACCCCAGGGAATATTCATTGGAGTGAGGTCTCACAGAGGTCCTGATCTCAGTACCAAGATCCAGCTCTACCCAATAGCCTACAAACTCCAGTGTTGAAAGCCTCAGGCCAAACAATCGGTAAAACAGGAACACAATCCCACTCATTAAAAAAAAAAAAAAAAAAAAAAAAAAAAAACCAGAGACGGCAAAAAAATACATCACAGATGAAGGAGCAAGGTAAAAACCCACAAGACCAAATAAATGAAGAGGAAATAGGCAATGTACCTGAAAAAGAATTCAGAGTATGATAGTAAAGATGATCCAGAACCTTGGAAATAAAATGGAGGCATGGGCCGAGAAAATATAAGAAATGTTAACAAAGATACAGAAGAACTAAAGAACAAACAGAGATGAATAACACAATAACTGAAACGAAAAATACACTAGAAGGAATCAATAACAGAATAATTGAGGCAGAAGAATGAATAAGTGAGCTGGAAGACAAAATAGTGGAAATAACTGCTGAGAAGCAGAATAAAGAAAAAAGAATGAAAAGAATTGAAGACAATATCAGAGACCTCTGGGACAACCCTAAATGCACCAACATTCAAATTATAGGGGTCCCAGAAGAAGAGAAAAAGAAAGGGTCTGAGAAAATATTTGAAGAGATTATAGTTGAAAACTTCCCTAACATGGGAAAGGAAATAGTCACCCAAGTCCAGGAAGCACAGAGAGTCCCATATAGGATAAACCCTAGGAAAAACACACCAAGACACATATTAATCAAACTAACAAAAATTAAATTCAAGGAAAAAATATTAAAAGCAGCAAGGGAAAAACAAAAAAATAACATATAAAGGAATCCCCAAAAGGTTATCAGCTGATTTTTCAGCAGAAACTCTGCAGGCCAGAAGGGAATGGCAGGTTATACTTAAAGTGGTGAAAGAGAAAAACCTACAACCAAGATTATTCTACCCAGCAAGGATCTCATTCAGATTCAACGGCAAAGTCAAAAGCTTTTCAGACAAGCAAAAGCTAAGATAATTCAGCACCACCAAACCAGCTTTACAACAAATGCTAAAGAAACTTCTCTAAGTGGGAAACACAAGAGAAGAAGGAGACCCACAAAAACAAACCCAAAACAATTAAGAAAATGGTAATAGGAACATACATATCGATAATAACCTTGAATGTAAATGGATTAAATGCCCCAACCAAAAGACACAGACTGGCTGAATGGATAAAAAAACAAGACCCATATATATGCTGTCTACAAGCGACCCACTTCAGACCTAGGGACACATACAGACTGAAAGTGAAGGGATGGAAAAAGATATTCCATGCAAATGGAAATCAAAAGAAAGCTGGAATAGCAATACTCATATCAGATAAAATAGATTTCAAAATAAAGACTGTTACAAGAGATAAGGAGGGACACTACATAATGATCAAAGGACCCAAGAAGAAGATATAACAATTGTAAATATTTATGCACCCAACATAAGAGCACCTCAATACACAAGGCAAATGCTAACAACCATGAAAGGGGAAATTGACAGTAACACAATAATAGTAGGGGACTTCAACACCCCACTTACACCAATGGACAGATAATCCAAACAGAATAAGGAAACACCAGCTTTAAATGACACAAAGGACCAGAGAGATCTAACTGATATTTATAGAACATTCCCCCCAAAGTGGCAGAAAACACTTTTCTCAAGAGCACACGGAACATTCTCCAGGATAGATCACATCTTGGGTCAAAAATCAAGTCTCAGAAAGTTTAAGAAAATTGAAATCATATTAAGGATCTTTTCTGACCACAATGTTATGAGATTGGAAATCAATTACAGGGAAAAAAAAACTGTAAAAACCACAAATACATGGAGGCTAAACAGTGCACTACTAAATAACCAAGAGATCACTGAAGAAATCAAAGAAGAAATTAAAAAATACATAGAAACAAATGACAATGAAAACACAACTACCCAAAACCTATGGGACACAGCAAAAGTAGTTCTAAGAGGGAAGTTTATAGCAATACAATCTCACCTCAAGAAACAAGAAAAGGTGTTAGCTGGGATTTTTCTCCCTCTTTCTTAGCTCTATAGTTCTTCCAGGCTACTTTGTAGCAATTTGAGTCTAAAGCATCACCTTCCACTGGGAACCCAAAGGTCTAGGAGAAGCTTCAAGCTGTGACAAGACTCCCAATGGATTCATCTGAGGTTAACCCAACTTGGACCCTGGAGTCTCCTCAAATGTCCATCGATGAAAATTCCCAGGCAATTCCAGTTGCCTCTGAACCTATGTCTGAAGTGTTCATAAAGAACCTCAGTAAACTGACACTCAACCCTGGTATCAAATTGCCATTCATTCTACCAGAATGTCTACCTCAACCAACTGGGCGGTTACTTGGTGAAAACATACCCTATAGGAGAGGGGTGAGGACCGTGTTAACTGATCGGAGAGATAAGATGGAACGGCTGATTCAGTCCATTAAAAAACGCTACGGCAAAGGAGTTCCTCGGTCTGACTCTGAAAGAGGACCATGGCAGAATGATGTTGAGACTCAGTCAAGAGGGCAAAGATTTAGATGTAGCTGTCGTTTTTGCCGGTTTCATAGAGATCCTTCTGAGGATAATTATGAGAATTATTACAACAATAAGTATTACAGTAATTATGACACGGAGTCGAAGGAACCATAAACCTTATTCTTGTGCTACTTTTTCTCCCTGGTAGTTTTAGGATCATTATGAAGCTTGGGAAAGATTGCGTACCAATATTTTGATAACCTATATTATAAGTTCTGTGTTGTCTTTTTTTCTTGCATCTCTTTTCCCCCTTAATACAGTAACTTATGAGGAATCTATGTAGCTTGCATTTGAATGACTTGAATATATTTTAGTTCCACTTTGTGAGACAAATTAACTTGTGTGGAAGGAAAGTGAAGACCACCACACCACGTTGGGTGGCTTGGCCACAGCATTGTTAGAACAGCGTGTTGAATTACAATAAAAATTTTTGATGTGCTGTTTCAGTTTTCAGTAGCAAATAAATGTGTTTATAGAGGAAAAAAAAAAAAGAAACAAGAAAAATCTCAAATAAACAATCTAACCCTACACTTAAAACAACTAGAGAGGGCTTCCCTGGTGGCGCAGTGGTTGAGAGTCTGCCTGCCGATGCAGGGGACACGGGTTCGTGCCCCGGTCCGGGAGGATCCCACGTGCTGCGGAGCGGCTGGGCCCGTGGGCCATGGCCGCTGAGCCTGCGCGTCCGGAGCCGGTGCTCCGCAACGGGAGTGGCCGCAACAGTGAGAGGCCCGCGTACAGCAAAAAAAAAAAAAAAAAAAAAAAAAAAAAAAAACAACTAGAGAAAGAAGAACAAAGAAAATCCAAAGTCATTAGAAGGAAAGAAATCATAAAGATCAGAGCAGAAATAAATGAAATAGAAATGAAGAAAACAATAGCAAAGATCAATAAAACTAAAAGCTGATTCTTTGAGAAGGTAAACAAAATGGATAAACCCTTAGCCAGACTCATCAAGAAAAAAAAGGGAGAGGATGTAAATCAATAAAATGAGAAATGGAAAAGAAGAAATCACAACTGACACTGCAGAAATACAAAGGATTATAAGAGACTACTACAAACGACTATATGCCAGTAAAATGGACAACCACGAAGAAATGGACAAATTCTTCGAAAGGTACAATTTTCCAAGACTGAACCTGGAAGAATTAGAAAATATAAACAGACCTATCACAAGTAATAAAATTGAAACTGTAATTAAAAAGCTTCCAACAAACAAGAGTCCAAGACCAGATGGCTTCACAGGCGAATTCTATCAAACATTTAGAGAATAGCTAACACCCATCCTTCTCGAACTCTTCCAAAAAATTGCAGAGGGAGAAACACTCCCAAATTCATTCTACAAAGCCACCATCACCCTGATACCCAAACCAGAAAAAGATATCACAAAAAAAGAAAATTACAGACCAATATCACTGATGAACATAGATGCAAAAATCCTGAACAGGGCTTCTCTGGTGGCGCAGTGGTTGAGAGTCTGCCTGCTGATGCAGGGGTTGCGGGTTCGTGCCCCAGTCCAGGAGGATCCCACATGCCACAAAGTGGCTGGGCCCGTGGGCCATGGCCGCTGGGCCTGCGTGTCCGGAGCCTGTGCTCCGCAACGGGAGAGGCCACAGCAGTGAGAGGCCCGCGTACCGCAAAAAAAAAAAAAAAAAAAAAAAAAAAAAATCCCAAACAAAATACTAGCAAACAGAATCCAACAACACATTAAAAGGATTGTACACTATGATCATGTGGGATTTATCCCAGGGATGCAAGGATTCTTCAATATACGCAAATCTATCAATGTGATACACCACATTAACAAATTAAGGAATAAAAACCATATGATCATCTCAGTAGATGCAGAAAAAGCTTTTGACAAAATTCAACACCCATTTATGATAAAAACTCTCCAAAAAATGGGCATAGAGGGAACCTACCAACATAATAAAGGCTATATATGACAAACCCACAGCAAGCATCATACTCAATGGTGAAAAACTGAAAGCATTTCCACTAAGATCAGGAACAAGACAAGAATGTCCACTCTTGCCACTCTTATTCAACATAGCTTTGGAAGTCCTAGTCATGGCAATCAAAGAGGAAAAAGAAATAAAAGGAATACAAATTGGAAAAGAAGAAGTAAAACTGTCACTGTTTGCCGATGACATGATAGTAAAAATAGAAAATCCTAAAGATGCCACCAGAAAACTACTAGAACTAATCAGTGAATTTGGTAAGGTTGCAGGATACAAAATTAACACACAGAAATCTCTGGCATTCCTATACACCAACAATGAAAAATAAGAAAGAGAAATTAAGGAAATGCTCCCATTTACCATTGCAACAAAAAGAATAAAATACCTAGGAATAAACCTGCCTAAGGAGGTGAAAGACTTGTACTCAGAAAACTATAAAACACTGATGAAAGAAATCAAAGATGACACAAACAGATGGAAAAATATACCATGTTCTTGGATTGGAAGAATCAGTATTGTGAAAATGACTATACTACCCAAAGCAATCTACAGATTCAGTGCAATCCTTATTAAACTACCAATGGCATTCTTCACAGAATTAGTACAAAAAATTTTACAATTCGTATGGAAACACAAAAGACCCCAAATAACCAAAGCAATCTTGAGAAAGAAAAACGGAACTGGATGAATCAGGCTCCCCGACTTCAAACTATCCCACAAAGCTACAGTAATCAAGACAGTATAATACTGGCACAAAAAACAGAAATATAGATCAATGGTACAGGATAGAATGCCCAGAGATAAACCCATGCACATATGGGCACCTAATTTATGACAAAGGAGGCAAGAACATACAATGGAGAAAAGGCAGCCTCTTCAATAAGTGGTGCTGGGAAAACTGGACAGCTACATGTAAAAGAATGAAATTAGAACACTACTTAACACCATACACAAAAAATAAACTCCAAATGGATTAAAGACTTAAGGGTAAGGTCAGACACTATAAAACTCTTTGAGGAAAACACAGGAAAAACACTCTTTGACATAAACCACAGCAAGATCTTATATGACCCACCTCCTAGAGTAATGGAAATAAAAACAAAAATAAACAAATGGGACTTCATTAAACTTAAAAGCTTTTGCACAGCAAAGGAAACCATAAACAAGACAAAAAAAAACAACCCTCAGAATGGGAAAAAATATTTGCAAATTAAACAGCAGACAAAGGATTAATCTCCAAAATATACAAACAGCTCATGGAGCTCAATATAAAAACAACAAACAATCCAGTTAAAAAATGGGCGGAAGACCCAAATAGACATTTCACCAGGGAAGACATACAGATGGCCAAGAAGTGCATGAAAAGATGCTCAACATCACTAATTATTAGAGAAATGCAAATCAAAACTACAGTGAGGTATCACCTCATGCTGGTCAGAATGGTCATTATAAAAAAATCTAGAAACAATAAATGCTGTAAAGAGTGTGGTGCAAAGGGAACCCTCCTGCACTGTTGGTGGGAATGTAAATTGATACAGCCACTATGGAAACAGTATGGAGGTTCCTTAAAAAACTAAAAATAGAACTACCATATGACCTGGCTATCCTACTACTGGGTACATACCCTGAGAAAACCATAAATCAAAGAGTCATGTACCACAATGTTCATTGCAGCACTATTTACAATAGCCAGGACATGGAACCAACCTAAATGTCCATCAACAGATGAATGGATGAAGAAGATGTAGCACATATATACAATGGAATATTACTCAGCCATAAAAAGGAACAAAACTGAGTTTTTTGTAGTGAGGTGGATGGACCTAGAGTCTGTCATACAGAGTGAAGTCAGTCAGAAAGAGAAAAATAAATAACATATGCTAACGCATATATGTGGAATCTAAAAAAAAAAATGGTACTGATGAACCTAGTTGCAGGGCAGGAATAAAGAGGCAGACAAAGAAAATGGACTTGAGGACATGGGGTAGGGGGGCGAAGCTGGGGTGAAGTGAGAGTAGCATCGACATATATACACTACCAAATGTAAAACAGTTGACTGGTGGGAAGCAGCAGCATAGCACAGGGAGATTGGCTCAGTGCTTTGCGATGACCTAGTGGGGTGGGATACGGAGGGTGGGAAGGAGGCTCAAGAGGGAGGGGATATGGGGACATGTATGCATATGGCTGATTCACTTTGTTGTGCAACAGAAACTAAACCAGTATTGTGAAGCAATTATACTCCAATGCAGAGATATAAAAAGAAAAAAACAAACCAAGCCAAAGCAAACAAACAAAAATTAGCTCTGGGTCCATGACAATTTAATGATTCCTATTCTCTAGGGAAAATTTTTTGTATTACTCCCCCGGGTTCATATTGTAGTTCTTAATCCTAACTGCTATTAGAATGACTTGGGGGTCACTTGGGGTGGCTCACGCTCAACCCAGATTTATTGAAACAGAATTTCTAGAGATGAAGCCTATCTTTTATTTCTTTCCTGCTTTGTCTCTCTCTCTCTCTCTCTCTAATTCTGTGGTGTACAGAGGTGAGAACCATTCGTTTATTCTAGAGTATGCCAAATGTAAAACAGCAGATGGAATGCCTGTTTTGTTTCTGAAAGTGGAGAGCTAATTCTGGTAAAAACCTATGCTCACTAATGTAAAATGGCTCAGTTGCTCTGGAAACCAGTTTGACAGTTCCTTTAAAAGTTAAACATAGGGCTTCCCTGGTGGCGCAGTGGTTGAGAATCCGCCTGCCGATGCAGGGGATACGGGTTCGTGCCCCGGTCCGGGAAGATCCCACATGCCGCGGAGCGGCTGGGCCCGTGAGCCATGGCCGCTGAGCCTGCGCATCTGGAGCCTGTGCTCCTCAACGGAAGAGGCCACAACAGTGAGAGGCCCGCATACCACAAAAAAAAAAAAAAAAAAAAAGTTAAACATAGAATTAATTATATGAATCAGCAATCCCACTCCTAGGTATATGCCTCAAAGAATTAAAAACAGGGATCCAAACAAATACTTGTACACGTATGTTCATAGCAGCACTATTCACATTAGCCAAAAGGTAGAAACAACCTAAATGTCCATGAATGGATAACCAAATTTTGGTATACACATACAATGGAATATTGTTCCAAAATAAAAAGGAATGAAGTGTTGCTACATTTCATGGTACAAAATGGAGGAATCTTGAAAATATGCTAAGTGAAAGAAGCCTGACATAAAGTCACATATTGTATTATTCTACATGAAATACCCAGAATAGGTAAATGCATAGAGATGGGATGCAGATTGGTGGTTGCCAGAAGCTGGGGAAAGGAGGGATGGGAGGTTACTTCCTAGCGGCTACAGGGTTTTCTTTTGGGCTTATGAAAATGTTTTGGAACTAGATATATACTAAATACTACTGAATTGTTCACTTTAAAATGGATAATGTTATATGAATTTTGACTTAATTTTTAAAAAGCCTATGCACAAACATTGAATCTTTACATTTAATGTGATTTTCTTGATAAACAAAACTAGCTTTTCTGAAAATCAGATTAAACCTTGTCATAAAACAACTATTGAATCTACCTAATCACACGATCCAGGCTTTTTGTTTGTTTCATAAAGAGCCTTAGGTAGAAGCTCTGACTTACCTATATTCTGAATATACCTAAGAAAATACTGTATCTGGGGATTTGAATTTTTTTTAAACTGGGTGTTTAGGTCCTCAATGAGGAGCATGCAGTGACCAAAGGGTATCCCTTGTCTCAATTATTAGTGATTTAAAAAAATATATTATGTCTTTATTTTTTTTAATTTTTATATTATTTATTTTTTGGCTGCGTTGGGTCTTTGTTGCTGCGTGCAGGTTTTCTCCAGTTGCAGAGAGTGGGGGCTACTCTTCGTTGCGTTGTGTGGGCTTCTCACTGAGGTGGCTTCTCTTGTTGTGGAGCACGGGCTCTAGGTGCGCGGGCTCAGTAGTTGTGGCTCACGGGCTCTAGAGCACAGGCTTAGTAGTTGTGGCACACAGGCTTAGTTGCTCCATGGCATGTGGGATCTTCCTGGACCAGGGATGGAACCCGTGTACCCTGCATTGGCAGGTAGATTCTTAACCACTGCACCACCAGTGAAGTCCCTTAGTGTTAGTGATTTTAAAACTTCTGGATGGACCTGTCCTCCAACGGTAAATGATTGAAAATAATGCTTTCTCTAAAAGGGCAGAGGAGAAGCATGCCAAAGGGAAGGAAAGAAATTAAGGAAAATAAAAAGAATAGGAAAAATCAGAGTAGTAGGGTTGAGAAATGTGAATATTGTCTTAAGTAGCTGCAGACTTCAAGATTTTTCTTGAAAACACACCAGAAATGTGAATTTTTCTTAAAAAAAAGAAAAAGATATCCTATGGTATTTAAAAGTGCCAAGCAGATGGGATATATTTGGAACCAAGGGAAAAGTTACTATTTGAGAGTGAAAAGTTACTATTCTGAAAGAGTGAAAATAATGGATCAGTAATGTAACTGTTACACTGCAACATTCTATAATAAACACACAGGATCAGACTTACAGGGCAGAAGTGGTCAGGGACCTGAGACCTGCCCTTAGATTTCTTCTAGCTGATACTTCTATCTATAGGAGGACCACTACTATAACACAGAGTTAAGGCCCTAACAAACTCTGGTTACATCAGGTCTTTCAAACCCTAAGGCTATCCCTGAATATAAAACACCTTTTTATCTTCCTAGTTAATGTGTAAAATATATGCTACTCATTTCAAAGGTTTCAGCATTTCTTCCCATGCCTTCACTCACTTTATCTAATCTCTTCCATAGGGAAGGGTATCAATTTGCTTCTAAGAATTTCTTGGAGGGAAGAAATGGAAAACTGAATTTTGTCTGCTTCATTTGCAATATGGATCATTTTCATAAAATCGATCTCATATTGATGGAGTTATATGCGGAGAAGCTATCATTGGCAAATCTGAGATCAGATGTGCAGTTTTCAATAATCAATTACTTGTAGATGATTTGCAACTCCACTAATGTTTCCTATACATCTGAGGAAGGCAAAAAATTTGCTTTGTGGAAAACTGGAAGGAGGAGGCCTAGAACGCAGTGAACATGTGTTAAGCCTAAAATGGGCCTACTTTTTAAAAACCACTTTTTCAAATTTTGAAACAATCAGAGTTACAGAAAAGTAACGCCCCCCCCGCCCCGACTCCTGCCCCGAATTGTTTGAGAGTAGGTTGCCAGCATGATGGCCCATCACCCCAGAATACATTGTATTTCCTACAAAGACAGTTATCTACAAAACCACAATACAACCATAAAAATCAAGAAGTTAACATTGATACATTACTATCATCTAGTTCACAGAACTATTCAACTTTTGACAGTTGTCTCTATAATGTTGCTTATAGTGAAAGAATTCAATGCAGGATCATGCATTGCATTTAATTGCCATTTTTCTTTAGTCTTCAATCTGGTATAGCTACTCAATCCTAACTTTCATGCCTCAACATGTTTGAAAATTCCAGGCTAGTTGTTTTGTAGAATGACCCTCAATTTTACTTTGTCTGATATTTTCTCATGATTAGATTCATGTTATGCATTTTTGGCAGGAGTATCACAGAAGTAATGCTGTGTTCTTCTCATCCCATTCTATCATGTGGCATAAGAGTTTGCTTTGTCCCATTACTGATGATTTTGTTTGATCACTTGATTAAAGTGGTATCTGCCAGGCTTCTTACCTGTAAAGTTATCCTTTGCCCTTTGTAATAAATGAATATTTTGGGGGGAAGATATCTTAGAACCATGTAAGTATCTTGTTCCTCATCAAACTTTCAGTCTGTGTGTTTATTTATACCTGTATGGATTTGTGTTATTCAAAGGGATATAATTCATTATTCTCACTTATTTTTATGCTTAAATTGGCTCCAGTTTGGCCAGTGGAAGCCCCTCAAAGCTGACTTCTGTGTACTTTTGCTATGTCCCCAACATTCTTTGAGCACAGCCTTGTTTACTGGCACTATAAGATGTTCCAGGTTCACCATGTATTTTCCCTGCCTCAACTCTGGAACCAGCCATTTTCCCAAGGATCTGTCATTCCTTTTGGTAGAAAGTGATGTTTAGAAGTCAAGATCTGGGTACAAGATGTGATCACTGCTATTCCCAGACTCTCTGTGGACGGAGCTAGGGAATATATCTATTTATCTATTTATTATCTATCTATCTAAATCTGTCTTGAAAACTGAGTTCATACTAATATGCCCAATTCCAATTCAACACTACAGTGTTCATTCTATTTTTTTTTCCTTTTCTGTATTCATAATTCTCTTTTCCAACAGTGAGAATCTGGTCTTTCATTATCCTTAATATAATCACTAACTTGATTAATCCCCTTTAATAGTTCTGGGACCAATTCCAATGTCTGCAGGGTTTTTTCACACCACCAAGCAATTCTCTGATACCAGCTGGGTGTCCTATATGCAACTCAAGTCTGACACTACCTGGAAATATCCCGGCAGATCCCACAGGTTAAGGGCTCAGTCCTTAGACTGTTACCCCCTACTCACCCACCCTCACACTCCTGACACCAATCTCAAGCCCAGGTTTCACCTATGATTCTGACCAACCAGCTATAGATTGGAGGTTTCAACAATCTCCTCCTTGGGTTCCATCCATTTGCTAGAGCCGCTCACAGAAACATTTTATTTACCAGTTTATAAAAGGATATAACGCAGGAACAGCCAGGTGGAAGAGGTGCATAGGGCAAGGTATGGAGAAAGGGTTCAGAGCTTCCAGTCCTTGCTGAGCATTCCATTCCTCGAATCTCCACGTGTTCACAAACCCAGAAGTTCTCCATCCTTTTGGGTCTTTATGGAGGTTTCATTACAAAGCACGATTGGTTAAATCATTGGCCATTGGTGATTGATTCAACTTCTAGCCTCTCTCCCCTCCCCTGAGGTAAAGGAGGTGGGACTGAAAATTCCAATCCTCTAATCACTAAGTTGGTTCTCCTGGCAACAGACCTCCATCCTTAGGTGCTTTCGGAAAGTTACCTCATTAACACACAAAAGACACCTTGATCGCCCTCAGCTCAGGAAATTCCAAAGGTTTTAGGAGGCTGCCAGAGACTGGAAGACAAATAATGATACATATTTCTTATTATAAATCACAACATCACACCCTTGTATGCAAACACTCTCTAATCCCTGCCCCCATTCCCTCTCTGCCCAGATGCCCATGCCTCCCTGCTGGGCTCTAAGTCCTCTTTCCAGACTTTCGTTATGTGTCATCCTCCCCACACACACCTTCCTCACTGCTCAGGCTCTGACTTCCTAATGCCAGGCTGCCCCCTGTGTGGTTACCCTCCTTACCTTGCTTGGGGTCTGACACCCTACCCCAGGCCATCCCTCTCCTCTGTAGGACGCCCTCTTCACCCCACTTGGACTCCAATACCCCACATGGGGCTACCATGACGTCCCTCAACACCACTGCAGGTGCCATCCTTGTCATATTCCACCTAATGGCTTTAGATAGCATTATTAGCATAGGAAAATGCTCTTTTAAAATGAAATTTAACTTATTTACTTTTTTAAAATTTTTTAAAAATTTTATTTATTTTTTATTTTGGCTGAGCTGGGTCTTTGTTGCAGTGCACGGGCTCTCTAGTTGTGGTGTGCATGCTTAGTTGCCCCGAGGCATGTGGGATCTAAGTTCCCCTGACCAGGGATTGAACCCATGTCCCCTGCATTGGAAGGTGGATTCTTAACCACTGGACCACCAAAGAAGTGCCTAGTATGTTTTTATTTGAATTAGATTCATTTTACAGTCAGTCATTCTGATTCTCTTACCTACTTTTAAATTGGCTTGGCAACAAAATCAGATGGTACTTTAGGTTGAAATTACTGGTAAACAGTATACATTTTTCAAGGGCTGTTGTTTTTACTTTCAAAAGCCTTGTAAATCTTGATAGTTTGTTCCCTATTCTTTATTTCCCCCTTCTCTGTTCAACTTCATAATATTCCCTGTAAACCATTTTTTCCCCATTGCCATGTTCTATTTCTTTCTTTTTTCTTCTATTATTTAGTCACTCATTTTCTTTTCTTTTCTTTTCTTTTTCATTTCTCCAAGGAAGGATCCATAGGCTGATATGACACAGTCTAAGATGGCAACAATAGATTTTGTTGTTATTGTTAGTTCATGCAAAAAAGGAAAAGAAAGTCCTTTATTGCTCTCTCAATTGATGTTTAGGTAGAACATGAGATGTACCTCCATGTCTCTGCTGAACTTCTGAATTTGAAGTTTAATTGGGGCTGGACAAGGGAATCAGATCATGGAAGGAATATTAGATGTTACACATTAATTTTAAAATTTGACACATAGTTTAAATTCAGGGTTGCCTACCATTTACTACAAAAGCAGTGGATTCCCCAAGTCGGGGAATTTTCTACCTGGGATCTTCCACGTTGCTCATGTGGGACTTGGGAGGCAAGGGGAACTAACCCAAAGATGACAGTCATACTGCTTTCTACACCTTGAGTAATAAAGTCCTTTTTCTCTGATCCAGGAGTTTTGTGTCTTCGGCCAGCATCCATGAAACAATAACAGGCTAATTTACTAGCTTGTAAATAGGGCAGAATCAAATTCCAAATCTTAATAACCAGCCAATCCTTTGTGAGTTCAGTCCTCTATTATAGTACTTAATTCTTTATATCAAATCACCCCTGTTCAAATTATTGTGTGGTTTCTGTCTCCTGATTGGTCCCTGACTAATACATCATAACTACAGAATCATCTTCCTCATATCCTTAGAATTTTTAAGCATTTGTCTCTCTTAAATTATACTAAACTTCTAATAATGGATTCATGACTTTCTACTAATGGCTCATCTTCTCATTTCCACTCATTACTGCTCTACTCAGCATCCCTGCCCTTCACTCTATTGACAGCACCAATTCTTCTCTGTACCCAGGACATTAAATATGCCATCCTTACTAAAATGCCCTGCTTTTGTCCTCTCACCACAGAAAGGTACTTAGTAAGGATCAGTTTCTGTGTGTGTGTGTGTGTGTGTGTGTGTGTGTGTATGCACTCATGAACATAATAGGCAGAACTATCCAGCCTGTTTCTACTCATTAAAAGCTTAAAATGTAGCACAGATGTGATGATGGCACTATCACAATATCTAACCTTGGCATCAAATAGGTATCATCATCCTATGTAATCAGAACAGCCAGAACTCACCTTCATGTGGCAATCTTGCATAGATTTTTGTTAAAGGCTCTAAGGTCATACACATCTGGTTGGTTTTTAAATTTGGCTGTTATTTGGCTCTGTTAGTTTCTACATCATTAAGTGGGAATAATCATATCTACTTCATAGGGCTACTGTAAAGATTAAATGTATGAACATATACATGATGTACTCAGCACACAGTATCTGCCACGTAATCAAGTTGACTCAACCTCCCTATATTTCAGTAAACAAATGACCAAGTCTGAGGCAATTTAATAAAATATGAGCTTTTAGCCCAATTTCATTTAAATGCTTCAACACCTAAGAGGCTCTGCTTGTCTTCAGGCCCAGAGACTCGGTGGGGAGACCTGACATACTGAGTTCAAGGCCTCATTCCTCAGTCTTCCATCTTCTTTCAATCACTTTCTTGATGTTGGAAGCTCCACCTTGCTTTACCATTTTCTTTGTTATGTAATTTCTCCACATCCTCTCCAACACTTATTTTCTGTTTTTAAAATTATAGTCATCCGGGCTTCCCTGGTGGCGCAGTGGTTGAGAATCCGCCTGCCGATGTAGGGGACACGGGTTCGTGCCCCGGTCCGGGAAGATCCCACATGCCGCGGAGCGGCTGGGCCCGTGAGCCATGGCCGCTGAGCCTGTGCATCCAGAGCCTGTGCTCCGCAATGGGAGAGGCCACAACAGTGAGAGGCCCGCGTACCACAAAAAAAAAAAAAAAAAAAAAAAATTATAGTCATCCTAGTGGATGTGAAGTGGTATCTTATTGTTGTTTGGATTTGCATTTCCCTAACAACTAATGATGTTGAGAATCTATTCATATGCTTGATGGCCATTTGTATATATCTTCATTGGAGAAATGCCTATTCAAGTCATTTGCTCATTTTAAAATTAGATTTTTTTTTGTTGAGTGTAGGAGTTCCTTATATATTCTGGATACTAGACTTTTATCAGATATATGATTTGCAAATATTTTCTCCCACTGTGTGGGTTGTTTTTTCACTTTGATAGTATCCTTTGTTACAGAGGCTTTTAATTTTGATGAAGTCCAATTTATCCATTTTTTCTTTTGTTGCTTGTGCTTTTGATGTCATATTTAAGAAATCATTGCCAAATCAAAGGTCATGAGGATTTATGCCTATGTTTTCTTCTCAGAGTTTTATGGTTTTAGCTCTTATATTTAGGTCTTTAATATTTATTTATGTTGTAAAGTAAGGACCAAATTCATTCTTCTGAACATGAATATCCCTGAAGAGACTATTTTCTCCATTGAATGGCTTTGGCACCCTTGTTGAACATCAATTGACCATAATATGTTGACCACAGTTTATTTCTGGACTTTCTATTTTATGCTTTTGGTCTATACGTTTATCCCTACACCAGTACCACATTGTTTTGATTGCTGTAGCTTTGTAATAAATTTTGAAATAAGGAAATGTGAGTCCTTCAACTTTGTTCTTCTTTTTCAAGATTGTTTTGGCTCTTTTGGGTCCTTTGAAATTTTACACAAATTTTAGGATCAGCTTTTCCATTTCTGCAAAAAAAAAGGCCATTGGGCTTTTGACAGAGATTACATTGAATCTATAGACTAATTTGTGGAGTATTGCCATCTTAAGTCTTCCAAACCATGAACATGAGATGTCTTCCATTTATTTAGGTCTTATTTAATTTCTTTCAGCAATGTTTAGTACTTTTCAATGTGTAAGCCTTGCACCTCCTTGGTTAGATTTATTTTCAAGTATTGTAATTGGAACAGTTTTCTTAATTTCCATCTTAGCTTTGTTTTTTTTTGGGGGGGAGGCCTGTGTATAGGAATCAACTAAAAATTGTGTTGATCTTGTATCCGGCAACATTAATGAATTGCTTATTAGTTCTAATAGTTTGTGTGTATATTCTTTAGGATTTTTAATATATAGGATCATGTCAGCTACAAATGGAGTCTTACTTTTTCCTTTCCAATTGGGATTCCTTTTATTTATTTATTTATTTTCTTGCCTAATTGCTCTGGCTAGGACTTCTGGTACAATGTTGACTATCAGTGGTGGGAGTGAACATTTTCCTGATCTTAGAGGGAAACCTTTCAATCTTTCACCATTTAGTATGCTATTAGCTGTGGGTTTTTCATGAATGCCTTTTAACAGGTTGAGGAAATTCCATTCTCTTCCTAGTTTGCTGAGTGCCATGAAAGGGTATTGATTTTTGTCAAATGCTTTTTCTTATCAGCTGAGATGATAATGTTGTTTATGTTCCCTTCATTCTATTTTTTTAAACAAAAAAGAGCTTTATTTTCATGTCACTGTTCTAGTTTCTTCTAGCTGAGTTCTCTGCATTCTATTATGTGGTATACCACATTGATTGATTTTTATATGTTGAACCATCCCCATATTCTTGAAATAAATCTTAGTTTGTCATGGTATATAATCTGTCTTTGTCTGGCTTAGATATCAAGGTAATGCTGGTCTTATAGAAGGAATTAGGAAGTGTTAACCCCTAATCTATGTTTTTGTAAGAGTTTAAGAAGAATTCCTGTTAACTCTCCTTTTAATGTTTGGTAGACTTCACCAGCGATTTCTACTAAATTCTGGTTCTGTACTTTCTTTGTTGAGGGGTTTTTGATTATTGATTCAATCTCTGTTATAGATGTGTTTAGATTTTTTACTTCTTCTTGAGTCAGTTTCGGTGATTTGTATGTTCCTAGGAATTTGTCCATTTCATCTAGGTTATCTATTTTGTTGGCAATAAAGCTTATTTTTGATGAATAAATTTGTTTATGGTTCAGCCATCCAAAATACCATGCAATTTATCTAATATTTATAAAACCTGAAATGTATGTTTCCTTGCATTTACTCTTCTAAAGCAAAATGTATATAAAATTCCATAAGAGAATTAAACAAAATTTTCCCCCCAATAGTAAGAAACAAAAATCTTCTGATAAGAGTGTGACTGATAAATTTCATTTCTAAAAAGCATAAGCCTTCTTCACTTTTCTTTTTATTAAAGTAAATGATTTATCACATAAAAGGAAACTTCTTTTTCTACCTAGAAACAGGAGTGATGACAGAATGGACTCCTGAGCCACTGCCTGTGTTTGAATCCCTGCTCTGCCACTTATTTGCTATATAGAATCTTGGAGTTAAACTCTTCCTGACCCGGATTCCTCATCTGTAAAAAGGAGAATAATAACAGAACATACCTCATAAGGTTGCTGTGAAGATTAAGTGCATTAATACATGCAAAAACTTGGTTCCTAGTTCGTAATAAACATTCAATAATTATAAGAAATATTATTTTTCATAAGGTGGTCATTAATTGGGGTTAAAATTAAGAGCAGCTAGACATCTCAGTGCAGAAGCTAACAGTAAAAGTCAAGGCAGCAATGTTAGATGATGCACACAAGGAAGGGCCATATTTTCCTCTATATTTATAAGATCCCAGACTAGGAGAAGAATGAATGCTTTGGTGAGTGCTCTGTCACTAGAAAAGAAATAGTTTTCTTCACTAGTACCCAGAAGAGCAGAGCCTATTGATGACAAAACTGCATTAGAGAGGCCCCTTCAATGGGATAAAAAATCAAAGGGACTGTTCTATGAATCCCATAAAGGAAAGGAAGATCCTCAGAGAAAAGAATCAGTTCCTTTACTTTAAGGTGAGTCTGACTCCATTGTGGGCACAGGGAACAAGAGATTGGATGATGAGTGGAGATGAGAAATGATCACAAGTGTAAGTACTTTCCTTCCAAATCACAGGTCTAAGCCTCTACAAGAAGGGATGATGTACTGACACATTTCTGCTTTTGAAATTTTTGCTTTGTTTCTTATAGCTTTTTCTCTTCTTCTCTCCCTTACCCTAAATACATAAATATACTCTACCACTGATCCCTCTTTGTCAGGAAAGTAACTGAATTCATATTCACATTATAATGAATACATGAAATATTAATGTATTTGTCACTATCACTGCTATTTTCTTAGTGGCCACACCAGTAAAATGCCCATGGAATTTGTTTTGTGAACAGATGTACTAAGTTTCCTGGTTTCCTGTGTAGAAACATTTCACAAGCATTCAAAATCAGCTAAAAAAAAAAAAAAAGTTTCTTTTAACTTTTAAAGGAATCAACTAAAATAAAGGCTACCCTGATATAAAGTGTAAAAACACATTAACCACAATATGGACTTTTAAAAGGTGGGAATTTAGTTTATACTCATTTTATATTAAGATATAAGTTAATGACTTATACCTTAAAGGATTTATCATAAAATGTTACTGCCCAGTGCATTTTTGCAAACAATAAATAATTCACTGAGAATATTAACATTCACATGTGTAATTAAGAGTCAAATGTACAAAACTTTGGGTAATAAACATTTTAAACTTATTTTTCAAACATTCAATAAGCCCCTTCCCCCCAAACTGTTTGATTAAAAAGAAGCACAAAGGATTAACTAACTCTGGCAAAAGATTTCAAACAAGGCAGGGGAGGCAAATAGAGATCTGAGAACATAAGAATATCCAAACATTTCTGTCAATATAAAAAGACAAAATCAAAACATTTTTAATGATATAAAAGAAAGCAAATTCACATGATTAAATGCTAATTAGGTGAAAGAACATTAGAGGGTATATAACATTTATTTTCTCCACAAAATTTGCATATCTTAAATTTAATGCAAAACACCATGTTTCAATTCTAATTTAAGAATATCAATAACATGGAGTTCTTGGTGAATCTAGATGGAATGAATATTTAAATAGATCCCAAAGGTCATATCAAGGTTTTATTTGGTCTTTGTTGTTCTAACTTTTTAATATTTTTATTTAATCATTGGACTAAGCCGATTTTAGAAATATATCCACAAGCAAAGCATATATAATGCAGCTATTTCTGAAAAGAACTAAATGCATAGTCTTTAGTAGTATCATTAAAACAGTGGTTGTGGTTAAGTAAACAAATGAATAAAAATTACCATAATTCATGTATGATAAAGTTACAAAGCAAAACGTTAGAAGTTTTATCTGGGGTATTTGTACTGTAATAAAAGAAATGTGGATAATATGAGCAAAATGTGCTTGATTATTAAAAGAAATGAAATTCCCGGTTAACACTGGATTGTGTCAGGAGCAGTGCATTTGTCCTCATATTTTATATCAGGAGCATACTTCACAATCCACCAGCTGCACTTTTGATTTGCTAAGAAATAAAAGTATTTAATCCTGGTTCTTCCTTGTTTTAACATCTTCCTTTAGAGACCAGGCACTTCATGCCCCGGAATGTGGCCTTGCAAATTTACTAAAAACGTACCCATTGATAGTAGAACAATTATACTAAATTCATAAAGGAAGAGAATATCTTCATTTAGAAAACAAAGCACTAAGTTATAACTTTACAGTCACAACGCAAGCCCCAGCTCTTCCTAGGCACAGTGGAGCAACCTAAAAAAAAAAAAAAAAAAAGACACGTGTTGGGTTTGTGGGTAAAAACGTTGATAAAATCCAAAAATGGGCAGAAGGCCTAAATAGACATTTCTCCAAAGAAGATATACAGATTGCCAACAAACACATGAAAGAATGCTCAACATCATTAATCATTAGAGAAATGCAAATCAAAACTACAATGAGATATCATCTCACACCAGTCAGAATGGCCATCATCAAAAAATCTAGAAACAATAAATGCTTGAGAGGGTGTGGAGAAAAGGGAACCCTCTTGCACTGTTGGTGGGAATGTAAATTGATACAGTCATCATGGAGAACAGTATGGAGGTTCCTTAAAAAACTACAAATAGAACTACCATACGACCCAGCAATCCCACTACTGGGCATATACCCTGAGAAAACCATAATTCAAAAAGAGTCATACACCAAAATGTTCATTGCAGCTCTATTTACAATAGCCAGGAGATGGAAGCAACCTAAGTGTCCATCACCGGATGAATGGATAAAGAAGATGTGGCACGTATATACTATGGAATATTACTCAGCCATAAAAAGAAACAAAATTGAGTTATTTGTAGTGAGGTGGATGGACCTAGAGTCTGTCATACAGAGTGAAGTAAGACAGAAAGAGAAAAACAAATACTGTATGCTAACACATATATATGGAATCTAAGAAAAAAAAAAAAGGTCATGAAGAACCTAGGGGTAAGACGGGAATGGAGATGCAGATCTACTAGAGAATGGACTTGAGGATATGGGGAGGGGGAAGGGTGGGCTGTGATGGGGTTGGGGTGTGGCATGGACATGTATACACTACCAGGTGTGGAGTGGATAGCTGGTGGGAGGCAGCCGCGTGGCACGGGGGGATTGGCTCGGTGCTTTGTGACCACCTAGAGGGGTGGGATGGGGAGGGTGGGAGGGAGGGAGGCGTGGGAGGGAGGAGATGTGGGAGCATGTGTACGTGTATGGCTGATTCACTCTGTTGTAGAGCGGAAACTGACACACCATTGTGGAGCAATTGTACTCCAATAAAGATGTTAAAAAATAAAACAAAACAAAAAAATGTTGATAATACCACACCAGTCGGTGAAATACTGAAATAGTTCATACTTGTTGGCAAAGAGCTGCTGCCCGAACCCTAAGCTGGCCCAGGTCTTAAACAAGACTCTTCCTCCTGATGCCAAAGCTTCATAGACTAAATTGTTTTGTGTATATAACATAATTATGTAGTATTTACTTCTCTTTAAAGGTGATTTTTAAAGATAGCACAGGAATTGTTCTACATGAAACACTATCTTGGCCAACATGATGCACAATATGGATGTGAGGAAATGCTGAACACTTAGAGTAACTTTGTGACTAATATGGAGAAAATACCAAGTATTATCCTGAGAGGCCATGCAACGGAAGTGCTATCTCAGAGAACATACCACATGCCCCAGGTCTGCCGGGGTCTGCCGACTCCAGAGGAACCACTAACTTCACATTCACTGATGGCCTTCTCAGCGTGGCTGAAGAGTCTAAACCCATTGTATTGCTTTTTACCAGAGTGAATAAATAATAAATACTACCGATTGAACTCCTCAGGAGTGGAAACAAACCTGGTGAATAAACTCCATGACAGTGAGATAGAAGTATGAGGTACTACGGGAAAAGTATAATCTTGACTTATGCATTAGGAACAATTCTTAAATCT
Source organism: Kogia breviceps (assembly GCF_026419965.1). NCBI lineage: Eukaryota > Metazoa > Chordata > Mammalia > Artiodactyla > Physeteridae > Kogia > Kogia breviceps. The sequence goes on from NC_081315.1 coordinate 84,455,271, forward strand.
TTCACTTCTTGTCTTTTTTTTTTTTTTTGAAGTACTCTAGACACTGGGCAATTCATAGCAGAGATAAGTGTGGACAAGGATAGTTTTAAAAGAAGGACTACTTGGAGCCCAGTAAGAATCTATGCATTTGAGCTAACAGAATTAAGACATTAGCATTTGGGAAGGGGTGACTAATATAAAGTACTAAGAAAGTCTGTTTTGTACTTATGTATGTGGGTGTATGTTATAAAGTATTTTTGTCAAATACATGATATCAAAGTGACTTTCTAGTCATTTTGACTCCTCCTCCCAGATCAATGAGTGGATTTTAAGAATACATCTGACTTCAATTTTAAGAGAATTCTTGGTTGTTCTCCATCTGAATCAGTTGTTTTGATCACTGTTATATCTTCTTGAACAAATAACCTATTTTAAAACCATATTTACTTACAGTATTCTAGAAGTAACCTCTATGTCATTTAAATCAAAATGTCTGTAATTAGCAGCTTTTCTCAAAATACTCAAGACACTAAGTCTCTACATGGTGAATAGCTGATGTTGTCACGACAACCAGCTAGAAAGTTTAGCTTAGAGAATTTATTAAATACAATGCAGTCACCTCCTACTTTGGGTCAAGGCTGGTAGTGGGGTGGGTGATGGCTTAAGACTTAGTAATCACATTTCATTCCCTGTACAAATAAATGTCCTCTTGTCCATTTGTAGAAACATTGAATGGAAAACATTTATTTTTCAGATACTATGGTTGTAAATTCACATTTAGGAGCTTTAAAATCACTTATATGTAGAATCTAAAAAATACAACAAACTAGCAAATATAACAAAAAAGAAACAAATTCACAGATATAGAGAACAAATTATTGGTTACCAGTGGGGAGAGGGAAGGGGGAGGGGCAAAATAGGGCTAGGGGATTAAGTGGTACAAACTATTATGTGTAAAATAAGCTACAAAGACATATTGTACAACACAGGGAATATAGTCAATATTTTATAATATCTATAAATGGAGCATAACCTTTAAAATCGTGAATCACTATATTGTATACCTGTAACTTATAATGTTGTACATTGACTGTACATCAATTTAAAAAAATTAACAAAAAAGTAATGGAGATGGCATGTAAACCAAAGAGTTATGTGGTCACAGATTATTAATTTTGATACAGGGTGATTCAGCATTAAGGTATTAATTATCTGTAACAGCAAGTCTGAAATACTGGCTAATAGGTTTCCTTATAACTGGCCTAAGGGCTTAAATAAAATACATCTCAGGAAAAGAGATTCTTCTATCTCTTCTTGGATTCCTTGGTTATCATTCACAATTACTTCTGCCATGGTAGGCGGCTGATGGTAGGTAGTCTCATAATTTCTATGAAATCCCGAAGCTCTAACTCAAGCTCTCAAATTATGCCTTCTCGCCTTCACCAAGTGATCTCACTTACTTAAGAAACAAGATCAAGGTCATACAATCTAACACTCTTTTTCTATCCTTCTCTTCACTTGAAAACACTTTGTATCTTTCTACACTGATATTCTCATTTTTCCCTCCAGCTTTGGAGGATAAGATCTTTCCTCCAGTCTAAGGAGGACCTGCCTTTGCTCTCAATTCTCTTCCTGTCCTTCTTTCAGAAAAGTGTCCAATTTTGCTTTCTCCTTCTAGCATCTGGAATCCTGTTCAACTCTCTTGTCTTCATCTCTATTGTGAAAAAGATCCTAGGCTCAAATTCTAACTCTGCCATTTATCTGCTGTGTGACGTTGGGTCAGCTATTTAACCTCTCTGTCTCAGACTCCTTCATCCAACATAGTGAGGAAATAATAGTACTTTCCTTATAGGGTTGTTGGGAAGATTCTTTAATGTAAAGTACTTAGACCAGAGTCGGGTACATAAAATGTATTCAGTGAGTATTAACTTTCTATCATCATCATTTTAAAATTGTATGCCCCTCTAGCTCCCACATTTACTTTTACTCTTCTCTTTATTTTTTACACTGTGTGGTGGCTTCTGCTTCTATCATATTCTCAAAGGTCCTGACAACTTCATGAATAACAAATCTTCTTCATTCTTCCTTATGCTGTTGAAATTCCCCTCTCCTTTTTTTTTTTTTAAAACATTTTTTTTTTGGCTGCACTATGCATCATGTGGGATCTTAGTTCCTCCACCAGGGATTGAACCTGTGCTCCCTGCATTGGGAGCGCAGAATCTTAACCACTGGACTGCCAGGGAAGCACCCCTCCCACCGCCTTTCTTTTAATGCTCTATTTCATTATCTACTAAGATACTCTCTGATCATTCTTTTGCTGTTTCCTTCAGAAGCTGCACCTCTCTATACAACCTAGTAAGTGTATAAATTAAAAATAAACAGGACTTGGTAATATTTCTTGGATCCATCTGTATATTTAACACCTCAAGCCTTATAACTGAAGTAACTTTATAAATGTTTTCCTTTCACCCAGGCTTCACTTACCCTGCCCCTAACCCAACTTACCCTGTCCCCAGCTGCTGACATGTGGACTTTCTATTACTACATTGCTCTCTTGGTTAAAAGTCTCCACTGGTTTCTCATTACCAAACTCTTTAGGTTGACCATTGCGGACCTCCATCCTGACCCCAACCTTCCTCTCCAATAATAACTCCTACTCTTCTCAAGCATGGAGCCTTATAACCCACCACACTTCCTTAATAGAGCCTGCATATTTCTGCTTTAGTGACATTTCTTTCATGTTTTCTCACACAATTTTCTTTTTCCTCCTACCTTTTATTTTTTGGCCATACTGTGAGGCATGTGGGATCTTAGTTCCCTGACTAGGGAGTGAACCCTTGCCCCCTGCAGTGGAAACAAGGAGTCTTAACCATTGGACCACCAGGGAAGCCCTTTTCTTCTATCTTTTTGAATTGGATCAATTCATTAAGGCTTAGATTAAATCCCACTTCTTCCTTACTGAAGCCCTCTCAACAGCCATTTTCTCTCTTCTCTTTGATTTCCTAGGCCACTCACTGCCTATACCATGGGACACTTCATACCAACTGCTCCACACTGTGGATCCTCCCTTTACACGAGCAGATCTCACCTACCTAAGTAGTTAAGCTCTGTGACGGCAGGGATTCTCATAAGTATTGTTTTCTTGACAGTACTTACCACTGCTCCTTGTATGTAGGAAAACCTTGGCTCAATTAAACATTTGAGTGCCTTTTATGTACCATATACTGAATTGGATGTCAGAGGCAGAAAATTCCTGGTTCTGTTCTGGGTGATGATGGAAACAAAGATCTCAAAAGATCATTCTTAGAAGCACTAGGCCCTCTCAGAAATAGACAAAGAGGGAATTTTTTCTGTTAATTTTGTCAGGTCAGGTTTCTTACTTGTTAATGTAACTAGGATTGCCATCTTTACTAGGTTATAACCAGACATTTGATCTGCTCCCAAATATCTGTGGCTTGAGTATTTAAAAATTATTGCTCACGTATGGGTAAGTGGTTCATTTGTTCCTGACTACTATCTTTGTTTTTAATTTTCCACAATCTCCCTCCCTTTATTACAGCCCTCTTGTGGTCCTATCAGCTCTATCAATGCTAGAACATCTCATCAATTCTCAGCAAGTAAATGGTGGCAGTTAATAATAATAATAATAACCAACTAATAAGAATTTCTCTGAGTACTAACTTATATTTTAAAGGTAATTTAGGATTTTAACTATACTATAAAATTAAACATTCCCTCTGTTTTCTTATATTTAGTTAAAAGATGACTTTATCATGTTTATGTTATATATTTTGATATTGGACATAATTGAGAGGATCTGTTTTACCAAAACAATTGTTTGTAACAAAAACAGAGTAAGTGTAATAATGAAAAATGAAATGCCATACCTGGGTCCACTCATTTGTCTGGGGATCATAAGCCTCCACTGTATTAAGGTAAGTCTGTCCATCATACCCTCCGACAGCATATAATTTATCACCAAGTAAACAGACTCCCACGGCATCTCTGCTGATGCTCATAGATGCCACTGCAGTCCACATATCCGTTTTAGGATCATATCTGAAAGAAAATTTTATTAGAACTGGAGCTGATATTGTTCTCACAATATTTTACATAAAAATAGTTTCGTCCTTTAATCTTATATCTTATCTGTTATATAAAATACATTTAAACATATTTTAGAGAAAATATCAATATTTTCCTGAAAACTTAATTTACAACATAATAGAGTTATTTTGCAGATGCATAACACTTAAACTGGTCAAAAGAGCTAATGTAAATGTTGAAAACTGCTTTAAGGTTTCAGGTTGCCTACTGAAAATTTGAGGAAATCAATTCATGAAGCTCTATATAAGATAACTTACAGCCTCAATCATTGCTAACTGCCCATTTTTGGAGCTTCTTGTTCCTTTCATGAAGTATGTTAATTAGAACTGCCCCAAATTGTCTATCTAAGAGCAGATACATCATGCTAAGATGACTTATATTGCTTCCAATACTTCTTGTATCAATGAACAATTTTTCACTGGGTGCAGTCCTATAGTGGGCCTGTAATTTATGAGGCAAAGTATATAAAGACTTCTATATCCCTTTCCTGGATTATAACATGTAACAAGTATAGTCTGAATTATTTTCTCCCCAATACAGGTGAAATGCAGGTGTAACTATCATGCTCTCTCAAAAAACACCAACGAACTCTGCTTATTATTTCATAGAAAGCACTTCCCATTGCTCTTTAAAATCCAAAGTTTTTAATAAGGCCTCAAGACTCTGCATGATCTGTCCCAATGTCCCCCCACCCCTTCTTTGTTCTCCAATGACAGTGGCCAGCTTCCAGTTTTCTGAATGAAACATATTCCTTCCTGCTTTGGAGTGTTCATACATACTCCTATTGACTCTACCTCCTAAAGCCCTTCAATTCTCCCCATTCCACTGACCATAGCAGATGGGAGCCTAAGACACTGTCCAGAGCTTCCACTGACGTCGGGCTCTTTACCTAGGTCCATATTTGAGTTTCGAACAAGGATGACTTGATCAAGCTTTCAAGCCTTACTAGCCCTTTATTTTCTTTTAGTATTTCATACTACTTCATTTTATATCAAAATATGTCAGGAATGTCTCTCTCCTTTTTGCTTCTTATTTGGCCTCCAGCCCGTACTTAATTCTCTGTGAAATTTGTCAAACCCCTTTTCTTATTAGGTACAATATCCAGTACAAAATAGGTACACAATAAAATAAATGTTTGTCATATGATTCAATTAATAAACTGTATAATCAATTCTAAGGTCAGATTGAGAGAAGACTGAGTAGGCTCTTGGTGACAGACTGAGAGATGGCCTGAGCAGACCAACCAGTGTTTACAGAGCTCCTAAGGAACTGCCTTGCACATGGTGGATGCTCAATAAAGAGTTATCAATTCGTGTGGAAGTGTCAGAGGCTTAGGTTTGATTTTTTATTCCTAGCTTTCCTTCACAGGAAATTACCTCTCCACACAGTCTGAGAGTCTGGAAGTCAAGTTGGATGCAGGTGCGTCGTGGCCTCCGATGGCGTACAGCAATCCATTCCAGGTAGTGACTCCTACTCCCCCCCTCCTTTTTGACATTTGTGCACAGAGTGTCCATTTATTAGTATGAGGGTCAAAACATTCTACTGACTTGAGACAAGAACTGCCATCACGACCACCAACTGCATAAAGTCTGTAAAAACAACAAATGGGATGATAAATAAGAGATGGTGCTATTATTATGCATAAGACAGAGGTTATTCTTATGGTATTTCATTGAATTCAAGGTGCCATCAACGATAAGAAATACTGTCAATTTATGCGCCATTAAGAAAGAAGATGGGAATTCCCTGGTGGTGCAGTGGTTAAGAATCTGCCTGCCAATGCAGGGGACATGGGTTCAATCCCTTCCAGGGAGATCCCACATGCCGCGGAGCAACTAAGCTGGTATGCCACAACTACTGAGCCTGTGCTCTAGAGCCCGCGAGCTAGAGCTACTGAGCCCATGTGCCACAACTACTGAAGCCCACGTGCCTAGAGCCCATGCTCTGCAACAAGAGAAGCCACTGCAATGAGAAGTCCGAGCACCACAACAAAGAGTAGCCCCCACTCGCCGCAACTAGAGAAAGCCCGCACACAGCAACGAAGACCCAATTCAGCCAAAAATAAACAAATAAATAAATTTATAAAAAAAGAAAGATGTGCTACCAATTAAATGGCACATGTATATATCATATATTATTCTGTACATATATAAAAAAGAAAACATAAACTCACATGAAAACAATGACAACATTTTCACAGCTGCCATCAGTTTGACAAGTTACCATTGAGTGTAAAATGCATCACAATTTTAGAGAGGTTAAAGTATGTCTTAAAATAGATAAAATATTGTATATAAATATACCATGACATTTCTTAAATAGCTAATATAGGACTTGGTGATAAATGAAAGAAACTAACCTTCTCTGAGCACCTACCACAGGCGAGGCACTTTACATGTATTAATTTAATCATTATAATGATGCTATGACAAACCATTTGTATCCCTGTTGCACAGGTGAAGAAACTGGGGTTTATGGAGATTAAGAGACTTGTACATGGTCACTCAGGAAGAAGCAGAACAAGGACAATAGTTATATTAATGAGCAGTTGGACAGTCAAGAGTCATCTGGTATGTACTTGTAATAGTGAAATACGAGAATAAAACTATAGATTCAAATCTACTGATTTACTAGGCAACGTTTAGGACGTTAACATACCATATTTATATTTATTGGTAGGTTAACGTCCTAAACATTGCCTAGTAAACCATTTATTATCAATCAATATACTGCATTAATTTAAGTCTTTTTACTCTGAACTTAAAATATATATAAAATATTTTAAATATTTAAACATTTGAATATTCTTTATTAAGCACAAAATCTTCTTACACTTACTATTCACTTAGGAAGCTCTTTGTAGATATTTTTTCTATCATTAAAAAAAATAATAATAAATTCAGTTCACTGCTTATTCAAAAGCTCACACATTTTGAATTTATGGATGCCTTAGTTAATATTTAGCTATTTTTAATTCTTGAGAAATAATATTTGAACTATATCAAATTTATGCCCATTAAAACTCTAAGTATTTATATTTGGGTAAATATACATATTTTAAAGACAAATTTCATAATTTTAATTCATAATTTAAAGTACCTATGCCACTCAAAGTGGTTCTTAAATAATAAGATGACCGTATCTTAAACAGCAAAACATGTTTGTAGCAGTGTCTTGTTCTAAACTTAAAATATATTAATAGTATGGAATTTGAAATTTATTTGAAACTTTAATCTGTTAAATATTTTATCTGTTAAAAACTATTTAAAAAAACAACTATTTTTTTGTGCTACTTTTCTTAATATTAAGCTGTCCTCATCTTTAACTAATACTTGGAAGAATAATTACCTAACTATGGATCATAGAATATTAGAAGGAATCAACAACTAGAAAATGTTAATAACTAAAAATATATGTACACACACACATACAGTATCATAGGCTTCCATCACCCTACCCTATTCACAGTGAATTCATGGGTCTTCCTTGTGAAAAGTGGTGTAGTACAGTGATTTAGAGCATGAACTCTGGAGCCAGACTCTCTGGGTTTGAATCCTGGTTCTACCACTTATCACTTACTAGCTGTGACTGTGGACAAGTTATTTAATCTCTGTCTGCCTGAACTTCATCATCCATAAAATCTAGAAGCCCTGCCTCACAGGATTATTGGTGATCAAATTTAAAGTACTCTGAATATTGCCTGGCACATGGTAAACATGGTATGTGTTAAAGGGGAAAAATAAATTCTGTCTCTATTTGCATTCTTTTAGAAAACGGTATTTTAGGAGATGTTAAATGTATAAACAACATTCACACTGAGATAATATTAAGGGCTAAAATGTATTGTAACACTTTCTGAAGAATCATATCTCACTCCATGGTTTGCAAACTGTATTCTGAGACCAGGACTCTGTGGAGGATGTTAGGGGGCCCCCAAAATGGTTCATTTAAAATTAAAGATTAAAAAGTAGTTTTAATTTTCAAAAATATCACCTGGCTCAATTAAACGTCATGCAAGATTCAGAACTCATCTTTCTTCCCCATGACAATATCTATTACAATAAAAAGAGAAATATTATGTCAATTTGCAATAGTATTGTACTACATATTTAAAAATAAGATTTAGGTCTCACCTGACTTCTAAAATTATGATCAAGAATACAAGTGGTTGGTAGATATTGTTTGAGATTCAGCTGAGAAAAAAAATGTCTACTACTTTCAAACTACTTGAGCAATTTAACTGAAGAATTTCCTGTGATTCCAATTAAATTGCTCTAGTAGTTAAAATAACTATTACCAATTTCAGCTTCTTATCTGTGAATCAGGATTTTCTTCATACTGGACAACCAAAACAAAACAGAAATAATCTGTGTTCTTTTTTTTTTTTTTTTTTTTTTATGCGGGCCTCTCACTGCTGTGGCCTCTCCCGTTGCGGAGCACAGGCTCCGGACGCGCAGGCCTAGCGGCCATGGCTCACGGGCTTAGTTGCTCCGCGGCATGTGGGATCTTCCCGGACCAGGGCACGAACCCGTGTCTCCTGCATCGGCAGGCGGATTCTCAACCACTGCGCCACCAGGGAAGCCCAATCTGTGTTCTTTAAGACAGACTTATTCTTCTACATTGATTTTTACAGTAAGTAAATATTATAAACTCAAACATAATAAATTTAAAATAAGCTTATTATAAACTTTAACCTCCATTTGCCTTAAGTATTGAGGTTTTTGTAAGATTTCACTTGAAAGAAAGATTCTATTACCAAAAGTATTTGCCAGCCAATGGCTTAAAAGTAGCCTGAGCAACTGGAAGTTTAGACAAAGCTTCTTTCTGTCAAACATGGCAGAAATAAAAATTTTAACACTTTCAAAATTTTAAGATACAGAGTGTAACTCATAAAACATCAAAAGAGTTCTTCCCTAAAGAAACGAACTATATTTTGCATCAGGAAGCATTGTAAAATAATTTAAAATAACAAAAACAGTATTTAACTGGGCTTTTCATTTTATAAATTTAAAAAATTGAGGCACAGGGAAATGATTTGTTTTAAATCACAAAGGACTGGTAGAGAGAAGATACATAATTAATTTTTTCAATAAACTGCATATTTAGAATATTAACAACATAATTTCTATTTTTTCCAGGTTCTGGATTTGTACCCCAAAATGGAAACTAACAAAATATTTTAAAACATTGCTACTTTATTTTAGTGCAAGCTTAGAAAAATGGTGGTTGATGGATTAACACATCCTCTTCTAGGGGTGATTAAGGCACTACTGCGTATAATTGGTACCAGGATATTCTTCACTAAGGTTGCACACTTCAGATTTATGTGCTGGATACTGTGCTAGGTGTAAGAAACAAGAAGTCAGATCAGGTCATTCAAGACCATAATCTGCTATAGGAAATGGACCAGTCAATAACTACAATAATAGAGTGGTACATGCTGCAATACAATTATATACAAATTATATACAGTAAAATTGCTGAGGATGGAATGGACAATCAGTGCAGGGGGAATGAAGAGATGAGAGTGGGGATTGGAGGTTTCCTGGGGGTAATTTTTTTGTGTGTGTGTGGTACGCGGGCCTCTCACGGTTGTGGCTTCTCCCGTTGCGGAGCACAGGCTCCGGACGCGCAGGCTCAGTGGCCATGGCTCACGGGCCCAGCCGCTCCGCGGCATGTGGGATCTTCCCGGACTGAGGCACGAACCCGTGTCCCCTGCATCTGTAGGCGGATTCTCAACCACTCCGCCACCAGGGAAGCCCTCCTGGAGGTAATTTTTAAGCAAGTTTCAAGGATGCTGAGTTTGCCAGGAAGGAAAGTGGGGGAAACAATATTCTAAGAAAGATGGTGTCGGTTAAAAGATAATAGGAATGTGAAACAAAACGTATTTTTCACAAATAGATTAGTTTTGCTGGAGTGTATTATGCATGGGTAGAGGAGAGAGAAGACGCTAGAGAGGTGGACAGAGGCAAGATCAAAAAGGAGGCTTGGGCTTCCCTGGTGGCGCAGTGGTTGAGAGTCCGCCTGCCGATGCAGGGGAAACGGGTTCGTGCCCTGGTCCGGGAAGATCCCACATGCTGCGGAGCGGCTGGGCCTCTGAGCCATGGCTGCTGGGCCTGTGCATTTGGAGCCTGTGCTCTGCAGCGGGAGAGGCCACAGCAGTGAGAGGCCCGCGAACAGCACAAAGAAAAAAAAAAAAAAGGAGGCTTGGTCAGATGAGCTACTGAAAGGTTTTAAGTAGGAAAGTGACATAGTCCTATTTGTGTTTTAGGCAGAACATTAGGTGAGTCTCTAAAATGAAGAATGAAAGGGAGAGAGTTAAGGTTAGGGACAAAGTGACCAGTCTACCCCAACAGACCAGTTAAAATCACAACATAGATATACGATACTTTCAAAATCAACTGTCTTACTACTTAGTAGATAAGAAGTCCTTAGCTTCTGATATTATTAGGTACTCTCAGAATTATACTCAATAAATTGTGCTTCAGGTAGGTTAAATACAGAAATATTTATTTCTCATTAGAGAGCAAGAAAAGGTAAGAAAGTAAGATACTTCTATGCCTAGAAGTCCAGGATACTGTAGGTCTGGAAATCAGGTTTTAGAGAAGGCATTTATTCTTACGTCTTCTATTAGAAATAAATATTTCTAGCCAGAAATAGTAATTTCTTTTTTTTTTCACTTTCTATACTCTTTGGTGGCTGACTCTTCTACCAAAGAAGTAGGAAAGAAACATAGTGATAAAATTTGAAGCTATTTCTTTAGCTAAAACAAATGAGGGGAGGTGTACTGAGATCAGATATATTTAAAAAATGGGTTTCTGTTTCTGTATCTTATTACTTGTAATCGTGCTAAAAATTAACAAAAAAAAGGACACAACTAACAGGTCCTGAGGAAACAAGACCTTAGGTCATAAAACATAAAAATATTACTAACATTTTCTCATTTTTTTGATAATCATTAACAATCCAACAAATAATTTTAAGTCTCTATGTTTTAACCTTGGTTCTTTCCTCTTCCTGGAAATGATGATAAAACATTTTAAGTGAGTAAAGGTATGCAACAAACAACTTTTATTTAATATCCATAAGGCCTTCATTTTATGGAAGAAAGGCCTGAAAAAGATACTACGTATTAGTATTTGAGTGGTGGCTCTATGCAAATCTTACTCTATTTAGAGCAGATAAGAAGCAAGAAAGCACCTCTTTCTAAATGCATTCTAGTTTTCAGCAGTTTACCAAGATAAGAAGGAAGTAAAAGTAAGGAAAAATCAGTAGAAGAAATGGAAAGAATTATTTAGGGAAACATGAGAGAGACCATACAACTTTTAAAAGACCATATACTTTAAAAGCTATATGAACCACCAGATTCTGACTACATTGAATATTCATATAAAATTTATTCACTCAAAATGATAACTAGAAATTTATAATATCTGCACATTAGAATAAAAGACTAACAATGTTGAGCCATTTATATTTAGAGCTATTATAAAAAGAGACTATTTTAAATGTTTGTTTACATCACTCAGAGTATTTCTCTCATGATTTCTATATATCTTTAAGTTGGACAAGATATAGCTTAATACATTTGTGTTTTAAGTGGAACCTTAAATATTTCCTTACTTTCCACTTAGTACTGCCACACCTACTGTGCTTCTTGGAGTGGACATAGTGGCAACAAAATTCCACTGGCGAGCCTGAGGGTCCCATCTTTCCACTGTATTCAGATAGCTCCAACCATCATGCCCTCCTACTGCATACATAGGACCTTCCAATACAGCCACACCTACAAGGAGACAGGAAAGAAGCAATGACTTAAAAATCTTTTAACTGAAGTGTAAGTACAATGAACCCTTAACATGCAAATTTAACGAGGCAAAAATTTATGATAAAGATATCTGGCTTCCTCATAGCTCTTCTTGGTAGACAGGTGGGTGGGTGAGGGGGAGCAATAGCACTGCAGCCCTTGAAAGTTTCAGAGGCAGTATTTTGAGGTCCAACAGGGGAAAGGTATTTTAAAAAAATACAAGATGCACACATTGCCATATTTAAAACATTTTTCAATCATTTGGATTTATAATATATTAGAAAACAGCAATTTTATTCTTTTCTCCCTTTAATTCAAATTCATGAGATTTTGCTGTAGATTTGATACCACAATCTATTGGTGTGTTTCATCGCGAGGGAACCAAGCCAAATTTCATTTGTTCATTTATTCAACAGAGCTATTGAACTTCTACTAAGTGTCAGGCACTTAGTAGAACATAATAGATAAAGGCTCTGCCCTGATGGACCTAATATTTTATTTTATTTTAATCATTTATTTATTTATTTTTGGCTGCTTTGGGTCTTCGTTACTGCACGCAGGCTTCCTCTAGTTGCGGAGAGTGGGGGCCACTCCTCTTTGCAGTGCACGGTCCTCTCACTGTGGTGGCCTCTCTTGCTGTGGAGCACAGGCTCCAGGTATGCGGGCTTCAGCAGCTCTGGCTTGCGGGCTCCAGAGCACAGGCTCAGCAGTTGTGGTGCACAGGCCTAGCTGCTCCGTGGCATGTGGGTTCTTCCTGGGCCAGGGCTCGAACCCATGTCCCCCACACTGGCAGGCAGATTCTTAACCACTGCGCCACCAGGGAAGCCCCGACCTACCATTTTAGTTAGGAAACAGATACAATGTATATCTCAGGCACTGATAAGTGCTAACAAGAAAAAAAAGTAGCGGGACTTCCCTGGTGGCGCAGTGGTTAAGAATCTGCCTGCCAATGCGGGGCAGAAGCCACCATAATGGGAAGCCACTGTAATGGGAAGCCCGTTCACCACAACGAAGAGTAGCCCCCACTTGCCATAACTAGAGAAAGCCCTCGTGCAGCAACAAAGACCCAACAGACAAATAAATAAATATATCTTTAAAAAAATTTTTAAAAAGAAAAAAAAAGGAGCAAAGTAAAAGAGTAGAGAGGATCAAGGGAGACCTCTCAGATAAAGTGACATTTGAACAAAAATGTGAATGAAGTTAGGAAACCAGACATGAAGGTATCTGGGGGAGAAGAAGGTGAGATAAAGAGAACAGTATGTACAAAGGCCCTGAGGCATGCTTAGTGTGTCTGTGGTACATACAGCGAGGAGGCCAGTTGGCTGTGGAGGGTGAGTAAGGGGGAGGGCATAGGAGATGAGAGGAAGGGTGGAGTCAAATCACATGGTGGTCGGGACTATTGTATGGACTTTGCATTTTATTCTAAATGAGATGGAAAGCCAGCAGAGGGTTTTGAGAAGAGGTATGACATGATCATAGTCAGGTGAGATATAAATATGTATCACTTGAAGGCCAAAACACAAATATTGTGATACGAAGACATTTACTTTTGTGAAATCATGGCCAGATGACACAAATAGTCACCATTCATGTATGACCAAAACCAACATATCATTCCACTCATTTGTGTCCTGCCAGTACTGGCTATAGGAGATCTACCTATCTATCTATCTATCTATCTATCTATCTATCTATCTATCTATCTATTCCAATTATATATAATACATATTCAATTATATATATGTGTGAGTGTAATTAAGTAATTTAAAATTTACTTAAGTAAAGATTTCTTTTATAAGTTCAAATTTAAAACATTATTTATTATAAGGTAAATTAGTTACAATAAAGCTGTTTTGAATGACACAAAAATGGAAATAAAGGCTTAAAGAAGACACTTTGAGTGATATGATCATTCTCCTCTGAACTTGCTGCAGTTCAATAAAGTCTTTTGTATGGTACCTAGAACTAATGATAGTATTCCATGCACAGTCTCATCTGCACAAGACATAGCTGGATCATGGGCATTCTCATTCTATGTAATACTATATCTATAAGATTTACCTTAAGTTAGAATTGATTTTCTTTTCCCCATAGTAGGGGAAACTTTGCAGTTGAACCACACTTTTGACCCTGTATTTTATGGTCAACACAAATTTGTTAAGTCCTGTTCATGTTGCTTTTAAGATGTATCTTCCCATTCTGTGCCTACGTAATAGTTGACTTTATGGACTCAAGAGTAATGTATTATGGTTTTCTTTGTTAAATTTCATATAGTTAATTTTAAGCTCTTCTCTCAGTACCTTAGCCCCAACTGTCTGGTTTTACTCACTTACCTAACTTGAAATTTAAGATCATCTTTCATTGAAACCTAAATGCAACCAGTAGAATCCCTACCTCTTTGGTTTTTTGCTGTACCCACTACCATACCAATCTTCATGCCTAGATATTTTTCATTGGCCTTTTGGGCAACTTCTACTGTGGTGCTCAGTATTAATAAATTGAGTATAGTAGAAACCTATGCTATGCAAACTCAACTATCCTTTCACTGCTACTCATTCATCTTTTAATTCATCTTTTATGATAACCTATCAAATTCTTTATTGCGACTATTTTAAACATTTTCCAAATTGTGATAAATTGACGATATGGTCACATATTCTTCCTTTCCCAGAATACATGCTTATTTTCAATGTGATTCTTGTAGGTCCTCCCATCAAGAGGAGGAGGCTATTTCTCTATCCTTTGAATCTGGGCTTGGCCATGTGACTTGTTTTGGCCAATGGGATGTTAGCAAACATGAGGCAAGCAGAAGCTTGAAAAGTGTTTGTGCATTGGAGCATGCCTTCTCTTCCTGCTTTTGAAACCCTGTAACTGCCACCATGTGCAGAAGCCTGGGCTAGCCTGAATGATTAGCATCATATAGCCCAGTTGCCTCTGCTGCCCAGGCTGACAGCCTGTCTACCAGTACACACGTGAGTGAGGCCATTCTAGATCAACTAGCCAACCAGCCTGCCTGCCCAACCTAGATTCATGAGAAAACCCAGCAGAAATCTTCTAAGACAGTCCAGACCAGAAGAACTTCCCAGCTGATACACAGATCCATGAGCCAAATAAATGGTTCTTGGTTTAAGCCTCCAAGTTTTGAAGTGGCTTGTTATGCAGCAAAATCTGGATGATACACATACACTGCAAGCCTCATCTTCCTCATCTTTGTATATCTACAGAACACAGAGCATGGCATATAGCACACACTAATCAATATCTGCTCAGTGAATTATTGAATTAAAGAATAAAAAGCCTCTATCATTACATTCTCTGTGCCACCTCAAAATTTTTCTGTGTCATACTCATTTCTGCTTAAAAACTAAGGGATATAGATGAAAAACAATAATGCTAAAGGTTTTTAAATAAGTATGCATTTCAATTAGGTTAGATAACACTAATTGTCAACATAGAACCCACATGTCAAAAGGTGGCTTGTCAGTCCATCGTGGTATACCACAATAAATATTCACGTTTTCACTTGTGTTGGTTGCACAATATACATTTATGTACAGGCTTGTTTTCTCTGCTTCTGCTTCTCAGATGACAGGGAGCATGTGCAGGAACGCTTGGTGACTGCTGTTGGCCCAGCAGCTGCCACACTGCTCTTCTGCCTGGTAAAGAATATGAAAATGCCATGCAAGCCTAAGGTATGACCTTATGAACGAATCTGCAGTTATGCTTACCAAGGCCATGCCTATGTGTAGACATAGGAGGCATCACACTCCAAGTTTTTGTTTTGGGGTTGTAGCATTCTACAGTATTCAAAGTCTTCAGTCCATCTCTTCCTCCAACCACATACAGTTTGTCATCTAACACCGCAACGCCGAACTGCAGCCTCCTCCCATTCATATTGGCTACAGGAGTCCACATATTCGTACGGAGATCATATTTTTCAATGCTTGTTGCTCCTTAATAGTGATAGATAGAAGTTAGGCAAATAAAAAGCTCACCATGCTGGAGTGTTTTATGAAATTAGACATACAAAAGTATATTATTAGCAGTGACAGTAATACATTTAATATATTATAATAAGCCCCTGCATGAGCTCATCCTTGCTTGTACCTCTGTCCTCATCTCCTATTATTCTCTAGTACCAGAGTACACCTGGCTCTGGTACTAAGAGGTCAAATGAGGAAGGATTATCTGTCAAAGGGGGCTGAGTAGCAACAGCCAGAAGTGGGAGGAAAGCAGGGTAGTTTAGCACCATAGAAGCCAAAGTAAAAAAGTGTATAGCTGGGCTTCCCTGGTGGCGCAGTGGTTGAGAATCCGCCTGCCGATGCAGGGGATACGGGTTCGTGCCCCGTCCGGGAGGATCCCACGTGCCGCGGAGCGGCTGGGCCCGTAAGCCATGGCCGCTGGGCCTGCGCATCCGGAGCCTGTGCCCCGCAACGGGAGAGGCCACGGCAGTGAGAGGCCCGCATACCACCAAAAAAAAAAAAAAAAAAAAAAAAAAAAGTGTATAGCTGCTGAGAGTATCAAGTAAGATGAAGACTAAAAAGTACGAGTGGTTTTAGCTGCATGGAGGTCACTGATGACTTTAGGCAGGGTCCCTTTCTTGAGCAGTTAAGACATGATTGGCAGGTGAGGAAATGGAGAGAGTGAGCATAGATTATTCCTCTAAGAAGTTTGGCTACAAAAAGGAAGAGAGAGATAAGAATTACTCAGTGGGTTGAGGGAGGTTTCGTTTTGTTTTGCTTTTAAAAGTGGAAAAACTTGAGTCAATGGGAAGGATCTAGTTGTGGGGAAGGAAGCTGAAAATACAGGAGATGAAGGGATCCTCATTAATGGTGGGAGGTTCCTTACGGGGCAGGAAAGGGCAGTATCAGGGCACAGGGGAGGGGCTTTCATAGGAGGAGGAGAGGATACACACTCTACTGCAACCAGGAAGGACAAGAGCATAAGTGTGCATCAAGTGCTTTGGGAGCTATGAGAGTGGAAAGTTTAGGGAATAACTGCTGGACAGTGTCTACATATTTTTAAGAATTAGAAGAGCCAAGGAACTCTTTTGTTTTCTTTATGAGGTAAGAATAGTGGAATTAAGAAAAAAAAGACCCACTCCTCTAAAACAAACACACACCCAACCCCCAGGTATGAAGAGTTCAATCAGTATCTACTTTACTTCTCTCTTCTAAGCCTCTAATACAACATGCTATAAGTGCTATTCTTATAAAATTACAATCAAGACAGACATTTATTCTAAAGTATTTGCTACAATTAGGTCACCAGAGCACAGACACTATTGATATCTCCTAAAATTTAGAAATAGTTTTGCCATATATATATATGGCAAGAAACCTTTGAAGGTTTATATATATGTGTGTGTGTATATATATGCATATATATAAAATATATTTTTCTTATATATTTGAGTTTTATTATTTTTTATTTACTTTACAAAAATCTTAAGTTATTTGCAATAAATAGCAAGTCTCTTTCCATCTTTGCATTCTCAGTGGCATATAATAGACTCCAGAAGCTGTTCAAAAATATTTTTGAGGACTTCCCTGGTGCCGCAGTGGTTAAGAATCCGCCTGCCAATGCAGGGGACATGGGTTCGAGCCCTGGTCCGGGAAGATCCCACATGCGGTGGAGCAACTAAGCCCGCATGCCACAACTACGGAGCCTGCGCTCTAGAGCCCATGAGACACAACTAGTGAGCCTGCGTGCTGCGACTACGGAAGCCCGTGTGCCTAGAGCCTGTGCTCTGAAACAAGAGAAGCCACCGCAACGAGGAGCCTGCGCACCACAACGAAGAACGCCCGTGCACGGCAACGAAGACCCAACACAGCCAAAAATAAATAAATAAGTAAATTTAAATATATATATATATTTGAATTTGAATAACATTCTTTGTAATTTTTAGCTTTAATGAGATTTTACTCATACACTCAGATTATTTTATGTAATAGTATACTTGAATCATCACTCTAAACTTGAACTTAAAAACTTCTTCCTTCCTCAAATAAAAAGGCATTGCTAATCATCTCTCTTCACTAATGAATTTAAAGATTTTTAATTTGAATTTTAAATTATTCCTTTTAGATCTAGTTCACTAAGCAGTATCGTAGTCTTATGAACTAGTAACTAAAAATTCTTTTGCTAATATCAAACATAATTCTTAAAAACATAAGATTTTAAAATACAGTCTAAAACATATATCTTAAAAAATATATCTCCAAGTAACAAAATATTAGTAATTGCAAAATCCTATGTAAAAGCTTAGAACTTCCCTAATTTACACTGAAGGATTAACCTTTAAAAAAAGTAACCACAGGGCTTCCCTTCCCTGGTGGCGCAGTGGTTTAGAGTCCGCCTGCCAATGCAGGGGACACGGATTCGTGACCCGGTCTGGGAGGATCCCACATGCCGCGGAGCGACTGGGCCCGTGAGCCATGGCCGCTGAGCTGGCGCGTCCGGAGCCTGTGCTCCGCAACGGGAGAGGCCACAACAGTGAGAGGCCCGCGTACCGCAAAAAAAAAAAAAAAAAGTAACCATAAATACATTCTGACATTTTTTTAGTGATTATTTAGAACCATTACTGGCTTATTTGCTGGAGTCTATACTAATCAGATATATGAAGGGACCAAGAACCCAATAATCAGACTCCCATCCAACTGATGCAAATTGCTCTTCATTATGAAGATGCTGGGATTAAGATAAATTAAGGCCTGGGAAGATAGCTTGAATAGGATAGAACCTCAGTATTTGATGATTAAGAAAGACTTAGAAATAAAGTTGGTCAAGTAGCAAAGGTCAGATAACAGAAAGTCTTGAAACCTAGAAAGAGGAATTTATAACTTATTAGTAAGAAATAAAGATTGCTGGAGTTTCTGAGCAGAGTAATGGCATGTTAACAAAAAAGTTAACATGAGAGTTAAGTAGTCAAAATGCCTGTCTGAATCCT
Source organism: Kogia breviceps (assembly GCF_026419965.1). Classification (NCBI taxonomy): domain Eukaryota; kingdom Metazoa; phylum Chordata; class Mammalia; order Artiodactyla; family Physeteridae; genus Kogia; species Kogia breviceps. The sequence goes on from NC_081315.1 coordinate 84,474,113, forward strand.
GATTCCACCACTAATTAGCTGTGTGATCCTAGGAAAGTTATTTAACTTCTCTAAGTCTCAGTATCCTCCTCTGTAAAAGAGGGCAATAATAACATTCAGCTTTGAGAGTTGCTAGGAAGATGAAATGAAATAATGTCGGTCAAGTGCTTAGCATAATGCCTGGCATCTATTAACAATATAATGAATGCTATTCCCACAAAATAAACATGATCAAAATTTGTGGGCTGATAGAAGGCTAACTGGAATTAGCAAGACAGCAGTGGAAATTTGGAAGAATAAGAGTCATTTGAAAGAAGTCACTTGGTGACTGTCAGAGTTGAAATTTGAGAGAGAGAAAGGGAGAGAGGAGATATGTATTGTTTACTTGGCTACTTAGTATATGAGTTTCCTTCCCATGTTTGGGGAATTTTCCACTGTATGCATGACCTTGATGGGAGGCAGAAGCCTATCTTCCAGAAAACTAAGAAGACAGATATTCTCTTTGTCCTTGGAATTTTAGGGCCCAGGACTCACCTAAAGCTAGTCAAATGGATGCCTGCACCAGAATTTAAAATCTAAAGCAGGAATTATAAAGAAGCAGGGACAATGGATGTAGTCCTACCCATTTCTCAATAGCCTTCCAAAAAATTCCCTATTTGCTTAAATGAGCTAGAGTTGATGTCCACCAAGAGCACCGAACTATGATCCCAAGTTCTCAAGTCTGGGAGACATGGTCATAGAAGACTTGGATACATGAAGCTTGAGGTGAAAGCCAAACATCAAATAGATATTTTACACAAGTTGGAAACATGATAATAAAATCAAAGTGCAAAACTTATATGTAGAATTTAAAATATGACACAAATGAGCTTATCTGTGCAACAGAAACAGACTCACAGATGTAGAGAACAGACCTGTGGTTGCCAAGGGAGGGGAGGTGGGGGAGGGATGGATTGGGAGTTTGGGATTAGCAGATGCAAACTATTATATATAGAATGGATAAAAACAAGGTCCTACTATAGCACAGGGAACTGTATTCAATATCCTGTGATAAACCATCATGGAAAAGAATATGGAAAAGGATGTATATATATGTATAACTGAATCACTGCTGTACAGCAAAAATTAATACAACACTGTAAATCAACCTACTTCAGTAAAATAAATTTAAAAAAAATCAAAGTGCGAGACTATAATTAATACAGAGATAACAGTTACAGCCTTGAAAAAGAGAGGGGAAGATAGAGGGGAAGTGGAAGTGCTAGTAATGACTACAAAGCCAAGCACCAGTTCCAGGCACATAGTGGATACTTAATAAGTATTTGCAGATCGATTATCTGGACAGTGGAGATCTCCAAAAATGTTCAAATACTTAAACTATAACTCCAATCAGTTATTTTACTTTGCCTATCTCTGTAACATTCAGTCATCAAGCCTATATTTAGAACTTAAGCATCTATACGTACATAGTACTATGTTATATGCTATGTGCGATAATAGCTATATTTATATCTGTATCTGTTTCTGTGAACCTAAAAGTTAAATAACAATGTAAGATTTTCAATGAGAGCTCATATTTTTATATTCTTTTGAGATGTCACATAGAAGAGAAACCTTTAGATGTGATCACTGCATCAAGTGCTTTAGTCATACAAGTAATACAAGAGATGGCAGAGGACAATCTTCCTTCATTTGACCAATACTTACTGATGCCGTCTATGTACGAGGCACTGTTCTGTAAATATATTAGTGAACAAAAAAAATCCGTGCTTTCCTGGAGCTTATTTGAGGGAAGGAGGTAGACAGACCATAAACAAATGTAAGAGGTGCCATGAAGAAACATGAAGTAGACTAAGGAGAAACTGATAAGCAAGATTAGAAAGTGATGGGCAAGAGGCTGCTATTGAATGGTCATGGAAATCCTCTTTGGTAAACTGGCGTTTGAGAGGAGATCTGAGTGAAGAATTTCTGCTAGGCATTCTGATATCAGGGCATAGAGCATCCTAGTGAGAGGAAACAGCTAATGCAACACCCCTGATATGGGAGACCGAACAGGGAGGCAAATACGGCTGAAACAGAAGGATGGAGGGGAGAAGTAGAATGAGCTGAGTGAGATCAGAGAGGTAGCCAGAAGTCAGAGGTTTTGTCAAGGGATAGCAGATTATTAGTACTAGGAATTCAGAGGAAGAGGAGATCAATGTATATTGAGAAATAATACACAGAAACCTCTTAGCACAATACCTGGCACTGAGTAGGCACTGTGTATAGTGTTTGTTGCTATTATTGCTATGAGTAACAAATGCTGCAAGAAGAGTACAAAGAATTTCCAGATACTCTTGATCCAGATCTCGCACATATTTATAATTTACATTTGCTTTCTATGTAAGTATACATGTATGCATGTATATAAGTTTTATGTATGTATGAGTTTTTTTCTGAACTATTTCAGAGTAAGTTGCCCAAAAGATGCCTCTGTACCCGTAGATATTTCAGTGTATCTTTCTTCTTTTGTAAGAAATCCTCTTACAAAACCACAATACAATCATCAAAATTTGGAAATTAACATTTATACAATGCTGTTACCTAATCTACTGACCTTACTTGGATTTTATCATTTGTCTCAATTATGTCCTTCATAGCAAAAGAAAATCCAAGATGATGTATTATAATAGCTGTCATGCCTCTTTAGTCTCTTGTAATCTGAGACAATTCCTAAATCTGTTTGTATTTCGTGATGTTGACATTTTGGAATACTTCAGACAAGTTATTTTGTAGACTGTCTCTCAACCTGAATTTGTCTTTTTCTCATGATTAAGTCCAGATTATATACTTTTGGCAAGAATGCCACAGATGTGCAGCTGAGTTCTCAGTGCATCATATAAGCACAGGCTGCTAGTCAGTCTCATTACTGGCAATACAACTTTTGATTATTTGGTTAAGGTGCTGTGTGTCAGGTTTCTCCACTGTAAAGACACCATTTTATGCTTAACTAGTAAGTAAATGGTTGGGAGATACTTTGAGACTAAAGATCCTGCTCTTAGACTTTCGCCTACTAGTCTTACAGAATTAATGGTTATTGACTGAATTACTTATAAAAATGATGATTGCCAAATGATGAGTTTTCTAATCCCATCTTTGCTTCTATGTTTTAATTAGTTGGCACTCTACTGTAAGGAAAAGCATTCCTTCTCCCTCCTTTGTTTGTATCAGTATGAATTCATGAATACTTATTTATAATCTTTTACTATCATTGTTTATTTTGATGCTGAAATTATCCCAGGTTTGGACAGTGGTAGCCCCTACAAATTGCCTCCTGTATCTCTTGACCTGTCTCCATTATTCTTTGAGCACTTCCTTACTTTCTGGCACTACAAGTTGTTCTAGGCTATCTTGTACTTTTCCTACCCCAGGGCTAGAACCAGCCATTTCTCCAAGGAGCTCTTTGGCCATATTTACTAATAAATAAAATTCATTTTGTTCTGTACTTTTTGTAACGATACATGCACCCCAGTGTTCAATGCAGCACTATTTACAATAGCTAAGACATGGAAGCAACCTAAACGTCCATCAAAAGATGAATGGATAAAGATGATGTGGTACATATATACAATGGAATACTACTCAGCCATAAAAAAGAACAAAATAATGCCATTTGCAGCAACATGGATGGACCTAGAGATTGTCATACTGAGTAAAGTCAGTCAGATAGAGAAAGACAAATATTGTATGACATCACTTATATGTGGAATCTTAAAAAAATGGTACAAATGAACTTACTTACAAAACAGAAATAGAGTTACAAATGTAGAAAACAATCTTATGGTTAACAGAGTGAAAAGGGGAGAGGGATAAATTGGGAGACTGAGATTGATATATACACACTACTATATATAAAATAGATAACTAATAAGGACCTACCTACTGTATAGCACAGGGAACTCTACTCAATACTCTGTAATGACTATTATTCTTTTCTCTATATGGGAAAAGAATCAATAAAAAGAGTGGATATATGTATATGTATAGGTGAATCACTCTGCTGTATACCTGAAACTAACATAACATTGTAAATCAACTATACTTCAATAAAAAATTTTAAAATATTCATTTTTCCATTCCTTCAAATAAAAGATTATTTAATACCTTTCGTTGAATCCATTCCTCCAACTGCAAATAATGTACCAACAGTTGACTTCCTAGGTTTTGTCCGAGGACTCTGTAACATGGGCCGTCTCTCTGGTAGTAGGTGATACTTCATTGCTTCCATAATTAGTTTCTGACATTCTATATCATCTCGAAAAAGTGCATTATTTTCCATGTCTGCTAGGAACTAGAAGAAATAGTGAGTATGTGTATTGAATGACCAAGAAAATAGTAAGGTTGAAGGAATAAACTAGTTCACAAATGGAAATGATCTCATTAAAAAAAAAAATCCAAGGGACTTTCCTGGTGGTCCAGTGGTAGAGAATCTGTCTTCCAATGTAGGGAACGTGGGTTCTATTCCTGGTCAGGGAACTAAGATCCCACATGCCGTGGGGCAACTAAGCCCGCGTGCTACAACTACTGAGCTTGCGTGAGCCTCAACTAGAGAGTCTGCATGCTGCAAACTACAGAGCCCACATACCCTGGAGCCTGTGCAACACAACTAGAGAGAAGCCTGCACACCACAAGGAAAGATCCTGCATGCCTCAACGAAGATCCTGTGTGCCGCAACTAAGACCCAATGCAGCCAAAAAAATTAAAATAAATAAATTTAAAAAAATTTTTTTAAAAGATAAAGAGAAAAGTTTAAAAAAAAATCCAAGTCTGGACATCTATTTTTAACTAAAATATTCAACATTTACAAAATTTACATTTCATTGAAAAACAGAAACTGAGGAGAAGTGGTATGCTTTAAAATCTTAATAGTGCTTATATCTGGGTAGTGGGGAAACTGGTGTTTTAAATAATCTTTCTTTGTATGTTTCTATACTTTCCAGATTTTCTAAAATAAATCATTTTACTCTTTAAGTTAGAAATAGTTTTAACTGAAGAATAATAAGTAGGAGTTGACTACTTAGACTGACCTCTCTAAAGAATGTTCAACCAGCAACCAACAGCAAAAATAAAACTTTCCAATTTTTTTAAGGGGCAAAGAACTCCAAATGGTGATTTATTCTAAATGAATTAAAATTCCTTGTACTTCACTGAATCCTATTTTTTTAACCTATGTAATTTTATGTAAATGCATAAATATGGTCATACCCTGCCTTTTAAAAAATTATTATTTTTTCTTTTTGTACTTGGTTCTCCATCCCCCTCCCTGCCCCTTTATTGCCTTATTTCTTTCATTTAGGATATTGATCCATATGAAATTAATTTTTAAACAGAAGATGAGTTGAGAAATATTTTTTCTTCCAAATGAATAGCTAGTTCTGTACCGGCACCATTTACTAAATAATTCCCTCCATTTCCAACTGAATTGAACCTTGGTCATAAATGGTCTCAGGATTTCTGAGATCTGCTCTTTGATCCTCTAATCTACTTGTCTATTCCTTTTCTAATACTATATTTTATTACAGCATCTTTATGGCATTTCCTGCTTATATGATATAAATCTACCCTCACTATTCATTTTCACAGTTTTCTTGGCTATTTTTGAGTCTTTACTTTCCATATAAACTTAAGACAGATTTATCTAATTCCCCTTCGCCATCTTGATCCTCTTGGCATTCTATTATGAACTGCATTCAATTTATTAATTTTGGGAGAATTTAAATTTCTACGATGCTAAGTCTTTATATTCAAGAAGCCTTTCCACTGTTTATAGCTTTCTTTATATAGGTACTATTATACCTTTTAAAATTAAATATACTAATTTTATATTAAATGTATTAAATAATATATTAAATATATTTTTAAAATTATTTTTATTGCTACTGGAAATGGATTTTTGAATTTCCACTTTACATATCTTTTGTCATTGTATACCTGTATCATAAACTACTACTTTACCACATTCCCTTATCAAACTCTAGCTATTAGGCATATAATCATAATAATCACCAAATAGGGATAGTTACATCTTTTTCTAATATGTATGCCAATTATTTCACTTTTATTTTATTATTGTAGCTGCTAAAACCTTCAAAGTAATGTTAAATAATTATGGTGATATACAGTATCCATTTTTCTGGTTTAAATTGATATGTTTTTAGTGTTTCACTATTTAAGATAATAGTTACTATAGCATTTAGTAATCCATCTTTATTATAGATAGGTTTTTTCTTCTCTCCCTATGTTACTTTAGAGTTTTAAAATTAAGAATGGTTGCTAATTTTTTCCAGTATCTTTTATACATTAATATGATCATATGGCTTTTTCTCCTTGAAGTTACTGATATAATTACCTTGACAGATTTCCTAATACTCAACCATTCTTGTATTCCTAGAAAAGACCTTCCTGGTCATAGTGTATTATCCTTTTGATACACTGTAGGACTGTATTTGATAATATAAGGTACATTTTATATATTTTATAATTCACCATTTCAAGTATACAATTCAATGATTTTTAGTAAATTTACCAAGTTGTGCAACCATTATCATAAAACAGTTTTGGAACATTTTCATTACCCTGATTAGATCCCGCATGTCTGTTTACTGTTAATCTCTGTTCCTATCTCCTGTTCCAAGCACTAATCTGTCTCTGTAGATTTGCCCTTAGGTGTTTTGTATAAAGAGAATCATACAATATGGGGTCTCTTGTATCTTGCTTTTTTCATTTAGCATGTTTTTGAGGTTAATCAATATGTAGCATGTATCACTACTTCATTTCTTTTTACTGTTGAATAATAATTCATTGTATGGATACACATTTTGTCTATACATTCACCAGTTGATGGACAGTTATGTTGTTTCCAGTTTTGCTATTAGTAATAAAGCTGCTAAGAACATTTGTGTGCAAGTCTTTATGTGGATATATGTTTTCATTTCTCTTGGGTATATCCCTAGGAGTAGAATTGCTGGGTCATGTCATAAACTTATGTTAACTTTTTAAGAAAGTGTCAAACTGTTTTCCAAAGTGGCTGCACTATTTATATTCACACCAGCAATCTATGAGGGTTCCTGTTTCTCCAAATTCTCATTATTACTATCTTCTCTTTTTAGCCATTTGAGTGGGTGGGAAATGCAGTTTTACTTTGCAATGCCTTAATGGCTAATAATGTTGAGAGTATGTTCATTTTTTGATAATGGAAGAGAAGGAAGAGTCTCTAACAAAAGTCACTGTAAAATAGTTTGTGGCATTTGGAAACTGAGAACAGCATGCTAAAGGCAAAAAAGCCAAATTAAGACATAAGTCTCAGGACCTATGCCAGAGTATAAATTCTGGTATTAATTATTCTATATTATTCTGTGCACATAAAATATAGTTATACTTGCTAGAGAAGCCATTAATGAATATGCATTGAGTTGGTTCATTTAGATTTATCTTAGTGTTTATATTACTTCTGTTATATATAATTGCTTTAGTCCTTTGTAAAAAAAAATAAATGTGAAAAAAATTATAGAAAGTAAAGTCTTGGAAGACTCAATAGTTACTGCAATATGAAGTAAAATATATTTCTTAGCATGCTGACATTATGTATAATTTTTGAACAAATGGGATTAATTATATTTAAGTAGAGAGATGAAAATAATGGAAGGAAATATGAATCCATTAATCTAAGTATCAGATTAATCAAATGGAAGGTACCAGATATCATTTGGAAAATCATTCAGAAGGCACTATAAAGCACTACAAAATACAGACTCTCATATACTCTTCATTTTAGGTGAATACTATGTACCTTCTCTGCCATAAAAGAATGGCAAATTATTAAAATGGAAACATTTAGAAAATAGAAGAAACATTTTCCATTTGTAAATTTTTATCTTCACTCACATACTTGTTCACTAAATGAATATTTCACTAAAACTGTCCCTTCAACTACTACTAAGAGTGAAAAACAGAATGTGAATGATTTATGAACTCTACAGCCTTTAAAAAGAGTTTTGGTATCCAAAACTTTGTAAAATAAAATACTAAATGTAAAATACTGACTCATTTTACATTTCTGAATTTTAGTAAAAAACAATAATGAGAATTGAGAACAGAATAGTGGAGACCAAGATATTTGTAATACAGGGTAACCATTGGGAACATTAAGAATTTAGGTGTCAAAATCTTTAAAATAATGTCCTAATGCAGTTGACCCTTGAACAACGTGGATACAAAACTCACAGGTCCACTTATACACAGATATTTTTCAGTAGTAAATACCATGGTATTACACAGTCCACTGGTTGAATCCACAGATATAGAGGAACCTCAGATATGGAGGTTATACGTTATACACAGATTAATCCCCATGCTGTTCGAGGGCCAACTGTATTTCTATCACATTATTTAAAATGGGATCAAACAGAAAAGTCTGAAATGCTTTCGAAGGTAAAATAAAACTGCACACACACTTGTCTTCTGGATTATTCAGAATTTTTAAAAAAGCCACACTAAAATGATCGTTTGGATGAGGATTACAATGATATATATGATTTCCTATATCATTTTAAGGAGATACTACAATAAAATTACTACATGTCAGTTGAACTCTTTCTAGTTAGGGTAAATAGAATGTTTCTTATCAATGGAGTAGGGTAAAACCTCATTGAAAAAGGAATTATTTCACAAAAGTAAATTCAGTAACTGGATCTAATGTCAATTAAAAAAATATTAGTCACTTATTTGATAGGCACTAGACTTTTATTTTCATTTTTCATTTTTGTTTTTTATTGAAATATAATTGACAGAGAACATATTAGTTTCAGGTGTACAACATAATGATTTGATATATATATATATATATATATATATATATACACACATATATGAAAATGATCACCACAATAAGTCTAGTTAACATCCACCCCCACAGAGTTACAATTTTTTGGTGTGTGATGAGAACTTTTAAGATCTTAGCAACTTCATCCTTTTCCTATCTTTTAAAATAAAACATTCAGAATACAATCCAACATTTTCTTGATGATTTTAGAGTCTACTTCAATACTTCATCACTTGACAACTCTAAGTCTGCAAACTTGCCCTTTACTTTTAGCAAGGGGAAAAAAAAAAACCCTGCTAGTATCTCTAAATACCATAATGGTGCAATAGAGTATTACCACTGCAGAAAAGAAAAACAGTGCTCCAAGAGGTGTTATTGACTTGTTTAAATTATACAGAGCAGGGGGCTTCCCTGGTGGTGCAGTGGTTGAGAGCCTGCCTGCCGATGCAGGGAACACTGGTTCGTGCCCTGGTCCAGGAAGATCCCACATGCCGCGGAGCGGCTGGGCCCGTGAGCCATAGCTGCTGAGCCTGTGCATCCGGAGCCTGTGCTCCACAACGGGAGAGGCCACAACAGTGAGAGGCCCGCGTAACACACACACACACACACACACACACACACACACACACACACACACACACACACACACACACACACACACAAAAATTATACAGAGCAATGTGGCTTTCATCACTGCTACTCATCAAGCTAAGACAATGGTTCTCAAACTTGAGTGGACATCAGATGCACCTGAGGGCTTATTAAAACACAGCTGGCTTGTGTTTTAATAACCAACCCCAGAGTTTCAGATTCAGTAGGTGTAGACTGGGGGCCTAATAATTTTCATTTTAAACAATTACCCATGTGGTGCTGATCCTATAGTTGGGGATCACACTTTGAGAACCATTGGGCTAATCCAGTGGTTTCTCCATCCTTATCTGTCTTCTCTGTAGCATCTGATGATGTTAAAATTTCCTCCTTCCCTGGTGACACAGTGGTTAAGAATCCTCCTGTCAATGCAGGGGACACGGGTTCGATCCCTGGTCCGGGAAAATCCCACATGTCATGGAACAACTAAGCCTGTGCGCCACAACTACTGAGCCTGTGCTCTAGAGCCTGCGAGCCACAACTACTGAAGCCCATCCGCCTAGAGCCCGTGCTCTGCAACAAGAGAAGCCACCACAATGAGAAGCCCATACACTACAACGAAGAGTAGCTCCCTCTCGCCGCAACTAAAGAAAGCCCACACGGCAACGGAGACCCAATGCAGGCCCCCCCCCAAAAAAATTTCCTCCTTCTAGAACTTGCAATCTCTTTTTAATGGTACTACAAGTATTTAGGCAGGTTTGGGACTACCACTAAATATTAGTAATTCTTAGGGTTCCACCCCTAGTACCCTCATGTTCTCTTTGATCAGTGTCACTCTCTTCCCCTTGGCTTCAACAATAAATAAGTAGTTTTCAAAACTTCCTAGACTCTAAGAGGATTAAAGGTGTCGAGAAGCTCTGGGAACATGGTTCTTCTACTTTCTTCCCCACCTTCAAAATCAGCTCTTCATCCTGTATTCTGTCTTAATCAACAACCTAGTTGCACAAATCAGAATTATTCTGGACCCTTCTTTTTTTTTTTTTTTTTACCCCGCACCATTCAGAGTTGGTCATTAAGTTGCATCAGTTCTACCTTCTAAATAGCTCTTGATTCTGGTAATTAATTTCTCTACCTCCACTTCCAGAAAGTGATTAATTCACTGGTCTGAATCCAATAGCCTTCCTAGTGTATTTCTACTTTGACTCCTCCAATCCATTCTCTGCAATGCAGTTATAGGATCTTTCTAAACTAAAAGGACAATTATGCCATTCCCTACTTAAAACTCTTTAGTGCTTCCTCACTGCTTTTAGGATTAAATCCAAACTCCTTGGCATGACTGAGTTCCTTCATGATCTGGTCTGTTTACCTCTCCAGCCTCATCTCTCAACATTGCCCTTTTATTTCTGTACTCTAGCCATGCAAGCTATCTTCAAATTCCAGAACACGATATATTTGCTCATGGCTCTATAACTAGAAGCCCTTCTTCCCTGGGCTATTATGCCCATTCTTTTGGGTGGCGAACTCAGCCTGCAAACTGACTGACACTTCAGAGGTTCTCCTAGCTTCCCCACCGTCGGCCACTCCAATTATTTTCATAATACCATATTTATGTATAGATCACAGCCTTCATCTCATTATATTGTAATTACTGATTTATTTTTTAATCTATTTCTTCCTCCACCTGATGTCCCTCCCCCCACCTCGCAAATTTGCACAAAGTACATTCAAAAGGCAGAATAGTTCAGTGGAAAAGGCACAGAACTTTATTTGGGTTCAAGTCCTACCTCTGTCTCATAACACTAACATATGACGTTAGCCAAGTAACAAAGCCAAAGAAAACTACAACGCAGAAGGGATTTATGCAATCACTCTGCGATTCTGCGCATATGGTTTTACTTTTTTGGTCTGTTACTTCATTTGTACAACAGGTGTTAGACTAAATGTTCTCCAAAGTGCCTTTCAACTCTAAGATCTTATGGCTACGATTATCAGCAGTATCCTGGATAAAAGAAATTTTAAAGATCTCTTAGAGTCATGCAAATATAGTATTATAAATATTTGAAGCTACAGTACTGAAGTAAATTGTCAGGTTACTTAATTGCACCGATTCTTTTCATTGTCAGGTTACTTAATTGCACAGATTCTTTTCAAAGTCCACTAGGATTTTTCAGATTTTATTTCTTTCATTTAGAAAAGGATAAGAAAAACATTCTGTTGGATATCAGCAAAAATAGTCCTCTCATCTTTAAATCTGATTTTAAGAGAAATGTTTTATGATGTTATTGTTCCTGAATTGTCATCAGTTCATGTAGTTTCACTCCTATAAATTCATACAATATTCTATCTGTGAAGAGTGGTCTTTCTTATGAAGCATCAGCACTGATTTTTGTTTCTATAAGGTAGAGAACAAACAGTAACTTTTGCTCACAACAGATGGAAATAATATATAATGCTCAAGATAAATACAAATAAAATAAAACTCATGGCACTTTAAACAACAACAACAAAAAATCTGATCTCAAGCAGTAACAGCTCATTCTTTCTTTACTTTCAAGGACTCTATTTAAGGCCTCAAAATAAGTAGCAAAGTATGCAGAGGAAATTTTTGTATATTCCAGCTGAAATTGTAAAAAGGGGAAACCATGCATGTAAATATGTTACTGATTGCTTTGAATATACCAACTAGATATCTCTCAATTCTAAAATAATGATAATAATGATACTAATATTATTTATAAGACATTTTATTTCACAGAGCACTTTTCTGATGCCCATAAAAATCCTGTGAGACAGAAAGGATGTTATCTCCATTTGACAGATGAAGAAACTGAGGTATGTGAATTTCCCAAGTCACAGAGTTTTAGGATGTCAGAGCCAGAACTATTAACATGTTGTTAATTTATACACCACCAGAATCCAGCATTTAGTGAATACTTAATAACTGTGTGGCAAATGAATTAATCTAAATTTTCTGGTTCCTAGAGTCCAGTGTTTCTTTCATTAGCAGCTTTATTAATTATTCAGTTGCTAGGATAGGTCTGCAGCTGAGTCAAATAAAATTACAACCTCAAAGCAACAATGTTACTTAATGGATGCAATTTAGATAGTCAGACCTTCTGGGTTGAAAACAAACAGAATTTTTTTTTGCTATCTTTTCACCTTAACATTTCATAGGGATATATATATAAAATAATCATATTGAATAGAGTAAATAAGCTCATATTAATGTAATTAATAGATAAGCTCATATTAGTGTAATTAGCATAAAGTGAATACAGTAGTCCCTCAGTATTCTGGGGACAGGTGGTTGGTTCCAGGATTTGTGTGGATACAACATTTCACCTCAAATATGTAGTATTTGCAGATAACCTCTGCAGTCTCCTGTATACTTTAAATCATCTCTGGATTACCTACAATATCAAATACAATGCAAACGCTATGTAAATAGTTGTAAATGCAACGTAAACGTTATGTAATAGTTGCTGGTACAGGACAGCTTCAAGTTTTGCATTTTGGAATTTTCTGGAATTTTTTAAAAAAATATTTTCAATCTACGCTTTCCTGAACTTGAGATGCGGAGCCCACAGATGTGGAAGGCTGACTACACAAAGTCGCAGCAACTACTGTTGTTGAAATTATGACATTGATTTTAAATAATCAAAAATAGTTTACCTGTGGCGCAAGGAGAGGTAGCCTAATATAAGCCAAAAGTTTACTAAGATCTTTCCGTCTCTGTTCCAAATCATGACGGACCCAAGTAAGAAGTGCATTCAATATTGTCTCCTCACTAGGAATGTTCATGTCATCACTGGCCAAGAGCTTTGCAATTTCACTGGCTGGTAATAACACAAATTCCTGGTTTCGAATTACTTCCATGAAATGTTCCTAGAGGGAAAAAGTGCATATAATTGATATTGTTTCTTCTGTCCATCATAGTTTAAAAGAAACTAAACATTTTTTAATTAGATGCCAAAACAGAGTTTATACTTCAGCCCTTCCTTACAATGTATTATTGCTTGCAAGGGAAAAAACACAGCAGAAAATAACATTTAAACTGTAATTATGTTGTTAAAATTCTTATTTCTATATAAGTAGAATTAAAGCGTTGTATCACTTATTACAATTAAAAGATAAATTTGGGACTTTTAGGTATTGCTTTGCTCAAGTTAGGGAATAGTTTTGGCAAGTCTTTCAAAGGAAGATAGAAAAAATGACATAGACACTTTGTATGATTAACATCAAAAGCGAGTTTAGATTTGTGGTGCAGAAGATTTTGGCCAAGAGGGGAGCGAAATACCTGGGTGAGAATGAAGTTATTTCTCTTACCCAGAAATGGCCTCTAGGGTGGCTAAATTTCCCAAGACCATTCTGAACCACAGAAGTCTTCTCAGACTCTGCCTGGGAAGAGAATGTGTCCTTAGAGCTATCCGTGAGCCAAACTGGCCTTTAAAAGTATTTTAATATTACTTATAAGACTTGTTAGGTCTGATTTGAAAAGGATTTTAGGTCTGATTTGAAAACTTTAATCTCTTATTACCTGATTTACATACAAAGCTCTTTTGGTCTCATAGGAAAAATAGCCAAAACAAAAATGTTGACCTACAGTACACTGGGACTCCAGGGCCTTAGACTGAAGATGACTCAGTTCTGGCCACATTCTAGAATCAGCCTCTTTATAATTTGAAATGGAAGATAAAAATGCCCTTAGATAACTTTTACTAGGCTATTATGCTAAACAATCTAAAGAGAAAAGAAATAGTCTTCTGTTGTAAAAGGTTACAAGTCTTAATGCATGGGCTGCTTACATAGTTATAATACAAATGCAAATGCTAGAAGTATTGTTCCTTAATGTTTTTCTTGGCCGTCTCAGCATACAGTTTTAATTTAAAAAGCTAAGGCTGTTTAAATCAGAGCTATTTAAAAATAGCTCAAGCTATTTAAATTAGAGCTAGAGATAAGGACTATCAACAATTAACTTCTATATTAAGATAAGAATTGTATTTTCCATATAGCCTCCAGTAACCTAAGTTAGGTACTGATCTAAGATATATCTTGGGTTGACATTTCACTCCTTTCCAAGAAATTCTTAAGAGGAAAACCATACATGAATAATTAACTACATTCAATTGCCTCAATTCATCATGATTTGTTAAAGATGCCCAAATGAATCTATTTTAAAATGATTATCATTTTTCAGAAAAAAATATATATATATATTTAGAAATATATTTTAATAAAACCTCAGGGCTGGAATGGCTTCAAGCAAATTGTACTACACAATTGTATACTGACGTTATAAAATGATTTGGTAACACACAGCAAGAGCTATAAAAATGTTGAAGCTCTCAACTCGTAGTTATACCACAAGTAGTTTAATCCTCAATAAATAATTCACAAGAGGAGGAAGAAAAAGTTGATGCTTCTCTGATGGTGCTTCTTTGTATTATTATTTATAATAGTAAAAAAATGGGAAATAGCCTAAATGTCCAGCTCTAGGGGGTTGCAACTCAATTGACTATTATTCAGGCATTAAAAATTTTAGGGACAAAGACCACATAGATAAATGGAAAGATATTTATTATATAATGTTAGATGAGATTCTGAAGAAATCAAAATAATATAATTTCTAATTGTTCAAAAGTACAGTGTATAGTACAGTCAACAGTTATACAACACTGAAGTAACTACTGCCATACTTTCAAACGGAATTAATTGCATTTTATCAATGAGAAAAAGATTATATAAATATTCATTTAATTAATAGTTTATTTGTTGATATATCTATTTCAGAACAATGCCCATTCCATTCTGGTATAATTTGTATTAAGTGAAAATGGAGTTTTTCAATACCTTATAGAAATACTACTGAACTCAAGGTTAAACACAAAGTGCTTTTCAAAAGTATTAATTTGGTTTTGAAGCAAGTATTTTAGCAAAATTCAATGTTTTTTATAGGTTTTCTAGATCAAGAAACAAAATTTTAAATTATAAAATAAAATGTTTGTATTTATTTTATAAATCTACAATGACATTCAATATTTGTAATGATATAACCAGTCTTAGATTTTTTTTTTTGTAGAGGTTACATGATGTCTCACGTTCAGTGGCAGCCAGAACAAGAACAAAAGTTTCCAGATTTCAGGATTACAAGAAGGAACTTTTCATCCTTTTCTATTTGTATTCATGCAGGATGCATGAACATGTTCACATGCAGTGAACATCCCAAGTACATGCACTATTTGCTAATTGTGACAGTTGATTTCACTCTGTGGCATTGTGCTTACTTCATATTTTAAATCCATTTTACGATACAAACAGCTATCATGCTACCAAACACTTGCTAGCATTATGCTCTTTCCTCCTTTGGAATAGTTTTCAAGCACATGAAATTACTGAGATTTATTTAAATTGAAGATTGAATTTTGCTATACATTTTGATTCAGTTCCCACAGCAACAACTAAAATCACACAACCTGCCTCTAAATTACTTATTGTTATTAGAATTCAATTTCATGTCTCTGTTGAAACTGAATAATGTCAAATACTGGCCTTGGGGAGAAAAAACTACCACAACTAATTGGCTACGAAAATAGCTTTATAAACATCGAGCTAATTTAAATTTAATTTATATCTAAGCCTTAAAGGAGCAACTGTGCCTCTACTGTAAAGAAGAGCAATGACCTAAATGCATACAAATGTTTGCATGTGAATAAAACTCCTTCTTAGGTAAGAGATATTTACATAAATTATGGAATGATTACAAAGGAAAAAAAATCCAGCTTTATTTTATTTATATTTATCTTATTCTAAAAAATATTTGAACCTGAGCTGTAAAAGTTAAACTAAGAAATCTACAGGGAAGAATAAAGACTGGGGGGGAAGATAACCTCAACCACCAGAGGGCAGACAGCAGAAGCAAGAAGAACTACAATCTTGCAGCCTGTGGAATGAAAACAACATTCACAGAAAAACAGACAAAATGAAAAGGCAGAGAACTGTGTACCAGATGAAGGAACAAGAAAAAACCCCAGAAAAACAACTAAAATAAGTGAAGATAGGCAAGCTTCCAGAAAAAGAATTCAGAATAATGATACTGAAGATGATCCAGGACCTCGGAAAAAGAATGGAGGCAAAGATCGAAAAGATGCAAGGAATGTTTAACAAAGACCTAGAAGAATTAAAGAACAAACACCTAGAAGAATTAAACAACAAACAAACAGAGATGAACAATACAATAACTGAAATGAAAAATACACTAGAAGGAATCAATAGCAAATAACTGAGGCAGAAGAACGTATAAGTGACCTGGAAGACAGAATGGTGGAATTCACTGCCATGGAACAGAATAAACAGAAAAGAATGAAAAGAAATGAAGACAGCCTAAGAGACCTCTGGGACAATATTAAACACACCAACATTCACATTATAGGGGTCCCAGAAGGAGAAGAGAGAGAGAAAGGACCAGAGAAAATATCTGAAGAGATTATAGTCAAAAACTTCCCTAACATGGGCAAGGAAATAGCCACCCAAGTCCAGGAAGTGCAGAGTCCCAGGCAGGATAAACCCAAGGAGAAACACGGTGAGACACATAGTAACCAAGCTGACAGAAATTAAAAACAAAGAAAAATTATTAAAAGCAGAAAGGGAAAAACAACAAATAACATACAAGGGAACTCCCATAAGGTTAACAGCTGATTTCTCAGCAGAAACTCTATAAGCCAAAAGGGAGTGGCATGATATACTGAAAGTGATGAAAGGGAAGAACCTACAACCAAGATTACTCTACCCAGCAAGGATCTCATTCAGATTCAACAGAGAAATCAAAAGCTTTACAGACAAGCAAAAGCTAAGAGAATTCAGCACCACCAAACCATCTCTACAACAAATGCTAAAGGAATTTCTCTAAGTGGGAGACACAAGAGAAGAAAAGGACCTACAAAAACAAACCCAAAACAATAAAGAAAATGGTCATAGGAACATACATATAATTACCTTAAATGTGAATGGATTAAATGCTCCAACCAAAAGACACAGGCTCGCTGATTGGATACAAAAAGAGACCCATATATATGCTATCTACAAGAGACCCACTTCAGACACATACAGATTGAAAGTGACGGGATGGAAAAAGATATTCTATGCAAATGGAAATCAAAAGAAAGCTGGAGTAGCAATACTCATATCAGATAAAATAGACTTTAAAATAAAGAATGTTACAAGAGACAAGGAAGGCACTACATAGTGATCAACGGATCAATTCAGGAAGAAGATATAACAATTATAACATATATGCACCCAACATAGGAGCACCTCAATACATAACGCAACTGCCAACAGCTATAAAAGAGGAAATAGACAGTAACACAATAATACTGGGGGACTTTAACACCTCACTTACACCAATGGACAGATCATCCAGACAGAAAACTAATAAGGAAACAAAAGCTTTAAATGACATAACAGACCAGATATATAAGGTACTTATAGGACATTCCATCCAAAAACATCAGATTACACTTTCTTTTCAAGTGCACATGTAACATTCTCCAGGACAGATCACATCTTGGGTCACAAATCAAGCCCCAGTAAATTTTAAAAAACTGAAATCATATCAAGCATCTTTTCCAACCACAATGCTATGAGATTAAAAACAAATCACCGGGAAAAAAATGTAAAAAACACTAACACATGGAAGCTAAACAATACATAACTAAATAACCAAGAGATCACTGAAAAAATCAAAGAGGAAATCAAAAAATAACTACAGACAAATGACAAAAAAAACCATGACAACCCAAAACCTATGGGATGCAGCAAAAGCAGGTCTAAGAGGGAAGTATATAGCAACACAATCCTATCTCAAAAAAAAAACAAGAAAAATCTCAAATAAACAATCTAAACTTACACCTAAAGGAACTAGAGAAAGAAGAACAAACAAACCCAAAGTTAGTAGAAGGAAAGAAATCATAAAGATCAGAGCAGAAATAAATGAAATAGAAACAAAGAAAACAATAGCAAAGATCAATAAAACTAAAAGCTGGTTCTTTGAGAAGATAAACAAAATTGATAAATCTTTAGCCAGACTCATCAAGAAAAAGAGGGAGGGGACTCAAATCAACAAAATTAGAAGTGAAAAAGGAGAGGTTACAACGGACATCACAGAAATACAAGGCATCCTAAGAGATTACTACATGCAACTCTATGCCAATAAAATGGACAACCTGGAAGAAATGGACAAATTCTTAGAAAGGTACAACCTTCCAAGACTGAACCAGGAAGAAATAGAAAATATGAACAGACTAATCACAAGTAATGAAATTCAAACTGTGATTAAAAATCTTCCAGGGCTTCCCTGGTGGCGCAGTGGTTGAGAATCCGCCTGCCGATGCAGGGGACACGGGTTCGTGCCCTGGTCCGGGAAGATCCCACATGCCGCGGCTGGGCCCGTGAGCCGTGGCCGCTGGGCCTGCGCGTCTGGAGCCTGTGCTCCGCAATGGGAGAGGCCACAACAGTGAGAGGCCCACATACCGCAAAAAAAAAAAAAAATCTTCCAACAAACAAAAGTCCAGGACCAGAAAGCTTCACAGGTGAATTATATCAAACATTTAGAGAACAGCTAACACCTATCCTTCTCAAACTCTTCCAAAAAATTGCAGAGGAAGGAACACTCCCAAACTCATTCCACAAGGCCACCATCACCCTGATACCAAAACCAGACAAAGATACTACAAAAAAAGAAAATTACAAATATCACTGATGAATATAGATGAAAAATTCTCAACAAAATACTAGCAAACAGAATCCAACAACACATTAAAAGGATCATACACCACGATCAAGTGGGATTTATCCCAGGGATGCAAGCATTCTTCAATATATGCAAATCAATCAGGATTATACACCATATTAACAAATTGAAGAATAAAAACCATATGATCATCTCAATAGAGGCAGAAAAAGCTTTTGACAAAATTCAACACCCATTTATGATAAAAACTCTCCAGAAAGTGGGCATAGAGGGAACCTACCTCAACATAATAAAGGCCGTATATGACAAACCCACAGTCAACATCGTTTGCAGTGGTGAAAAACTGAAACCATTTCTTCTAAGATCAGGAAAAAGAAAAGGTTGCCCACTCTCACTGCTATTATTCAACATAGTTTTGGTAGTTTTAGCCACAGCAATTAGAGAAGAAAAAGAAATAAAAGGAATCCTAATCGGAAAAGAAGTAAAACTGTCATTGCAGATGACATGATACTATACATAGAGAATCATAAAGATGCCACCAGAAAACTACTAGAGTTAATCAATGAATCTGGTAAAGTAGCAGGATATGAAACTAATGCCCAGAAATCTCTTGCATTCCTATACACTAACAATGAAAGATCAGAAAGAGAAATTAAGGAAACAATCTCATTCACTATTGCAACAAAAGAATAAAAGACCTAGGAATTAACCTATCTAAGGAGGTACAAGACCTGTACTCAGAAAATTACAAGACACTGATGAAAAAAATCAAAGATGACACACACAGATGGAGAGATATACCATGTTCTTGGTTTGGAAGAATCAATATTATGAAAATGACTATACTACCCAAAGCAATCTACAGATTCAATGCAATCCCTATCAAATTACCAATGGCATTCTTTACAGAACTAGAACAAAAAAATCTTAAAATTTGTATGGAGACACAAAAGACCCCGAATAGCCAAAGCGACCTTGAGGGAAAAAAACGGAGCTGGAGGAATCAGACTCCCTGACTTCAGACTATACTACAAAGCTACAGTCATCAAGACAATATGGTACTGGCACAAAAACAGAAACATAGATCAATGGAACAAGATAGAAAGCCCAGAGATAGACCCACGCACCTATGGTCAACTAATCTATGACAAAGGAGGCAAGGATATACAATGGAGAAAAGACAGTCTCTTCAACAAGTGGTGCTGGGAAAACTGGACAGCTACACGTAAAAGAATGAAATTAGAACACTCCCTAACACCATACACAAAAAAAAACTGAAAATGTATTAAAGACCTAAATGTAAGACCAGAAACTATAAAACTCTTAGAGGAAAACACAGGAAGAACACTCTTTGACATAATTCACAGCTAGATCTTTTCTGACCGACCTCCCAGAGAAATGGAAATAAAAACAAAAATAAACAAATGGGACCTAATGAAACTTAAAAGCTTTTGCACAGCAAAAGAAACTATAAACAAGACGAAAAGACAACCCTCAGAATGGGAGAAAATATTTGCAAATGAATCAACAGACAATGGATTAATCTCCAAAATATATAGACAGCTCATGCATCTCAATATTAAAAAAACAAACAACCCAATCCAAAAATGGGCAGAAGACCTAAATAGACATTTCTCCAAAGAAGACATACAGATGGTCAAGAGGCACATGAAAAGCTGCTCAACTTCACTAATTATTAGAGGAATGCAAATCAAAACTACAATGAGGTATCACCTCTCACCATTAGAATGTGAGTCATCAGAAAATCTACAAACAACAAATGCTGGAGAGGGTGTGGAAAAAAGGGAACCCTCTTGCACTTGAAATTCTGATGGGAATGTAAACTGATACAGCCACTATGGAGAACAGTATGGAGGTTCCTTAAAAAACTAAAAATAGAATTACCATATGACCAAGCTATCCCACTACTGGGCATACACCCTGAGAAAACCATAATTCAAAAAGACACATGCACCCCAATGTTCACTTCAGCACTATTTACAATAGCCAGGTCATGGAAGCAACCTAAATGCCCATCGACAGACAAATGGATAAAGAAGAAGTGGTACATATATACAATGGAATATTACTCAGCCATAAAAAGGAAGGAAATTGGGTCATTTGTGGAGACATGGATGGACCTAAAGACTGTCATACAGAGTGAAGTAAGTCAGAAAGAGAAAAACAAATATCGTATAGTAACACATATATGTGGAGTCTAGAAAAATGGTACAGATGAACTGGTTTGCAAGGCAGAAAGAGACACAGATGTAGAGAACAAAAATATGGACACCAGGGAGGGAAAGTGGGTGGTGGTGGGATGAATTAGGAGATTGGGATTGACATATATACACTAATATGTATAAAACAGATAAGTAATAAGAACCTGTTGTATAAAAAATAAATAAATAAAATTCAAAAAACAACAAACAAAAATTTAAGGAGGGTGCCAGTCTCCTTAAAAAAAAAAAAAAAGAAAGGCTTGGGGCAGTGGAAATATTTCAAAGGACTTAATTTAAAAGATGTTAAGCTGATGGTGGGTTTGTACAGTACTGCCCTGTCACACAATCTCTATTTTGTCACTTGAAACACTTTGACATCATAAATAAGAAACATTTCTAAGAAGCGATTACACCACGGGGAGAATAAAGGTTCTGCTTTTGCCTGAGTGCTTCTGCTCACTCACATAGATCCCTACTGTGTTGAACAGAGTAAATCTAAATAACGATGAGGATTATGATATCATTTATTGATTGGGTATACTATGTATCAATTGCTGTTTTAAGTGCTAAACTTCTGTTAACTCATTTAATCCTCACATTAAGCTCATGAAGTAAGTAAAATTAATCTTCCTAATAGTTACAAATATCTATTCTTATAATTTTTTCCAAATCTCTATTTCTCTAGTAGAAGATTCCTAAAGTACTGTTCAATCCCTTCACCTACAAACCAATTCAATGGAAGGAAGGGGGATGGAGGAGACGGTAGACCAAAAAAATATCTCCTAAATGTTGACTAAATCAGTAACATGGATAATGATACATGTGTATGTGAATGTTCACATTCTTTCTTCTCTCAGAAGCTGTATTGCCCTAAATGAAGTATTTAAAGCAAAAATTTCAATCACTGCCCAGGTGTGAAGACCCACGTGTAGCAAGATGGTCATTCCTTAAAAATCCACACACCTCCATTCCCCAAATCCCTCTGCTATTAAGATGGTGGAGGCTGGTCCCAACAGTATGCCCCCAACATGCCCTTTATTTTCTTGCTGTCCTAGATCAATCTATATCCATTATCCTCCAGGCTTCTGCATGAGAACCCCCTGTGTTTTATTTTGAGCACATAATTTGCTACAATTAATAAGAACATTTTTCTATGTAGTTAAAGATACTTCTAACATATAGTCAGATTTATCCTTAATAAAAAGTCTCCCTTTCATCCTCCTATCTTCTGTACCAGTACTGCACCAATACACTATAATCACTATCACCAACTTCCATCAGTATGTGGACAATTCTGAAATTCATCCATGTGCTACAAAATAAACTATCTGGGGGAAATCCTGCTTTAAAAAGCAGCAGATCTGAAAATCTTGAATGGAATAGTCCTAGGCTACTGCTCTGCTTCTTAGTGGCTATAATAACTTAAGGCTTGACTCATAAATCCAGGAGAAATATTACTTGGTGTTTTTTCCTCATAACTCAATGAAAATATGACACACTACACAGTGAGCCTGAACCTCAAGACATATGGCAGAGCCATGGGAAGACAGCAACATGTAGATAAGCCTGCAACAATAAGGAATAAGGCAAAGAGCATATACCTTCCTGCTTTTCAAAAAACACATACCATAGTATAATTGTGAGCCACTTTATGCAAATCTGTACAACCTTGAGCATCAGCAAAAGAACGGATTCCAAGACAGTTGGATGGGTGAAGCTGTTTCATTAAAAACTTACAGCATGCTTCCACAACCTGTGAAAGCTGAAGAAGGCAAGCTGTAGATAACAGGCACTCAATATTATCTTCTTTTAATTCAAGGCGGCCTTAATGATAAAAAGAAATCCTATTAACTATGGAATTATATTAACTTTAGTTTATAAGGTAATTGGTGTTAACAGTAATAATTCTAAACAAGAGCTCATTACATGCATTCCAGACATAGATGATTTAAGACATTCCAAAAAAAAAAGTACTAAACATGAAAAAAAACTATTAGCACTTTGTGACTTCTACTAAAATTTAAAAATTAATAGCTTGTTTCCATGATTTTTAAAAAATGATTTAATTAGTAATGTATCTATTACATATAACTAAAATTTTAAATGCAATAAAAAACATAACTCATCAAATTATTACATTAACATATAAAAATATCATTCAATAGCTTAATTATGATAACCATTTTAAAGGTTCTAATATAGAGATTTTAACCTATATACATACCACCAGGGGTGGTGATTATAACAGCAGAATTAACTGTTAGCTGTGGCAGGCTTTATTAAAAGCAGAAATCTGAAATCTAGTAATACAATTTAAATCTACAAAGTTTTAAATTCATATTTTCAGATTTATTACCTGTATATGCATACTGAATCAAGGACCATAGTGAATTCGGTTCTACACCTTCCATTTTTATTTCTTCTTGCCTTGCTTCCCTGACATCATTAGTAAACATGGCAGCAAAATAATCTGAGACAGAAGAGAGCACCAACCTAAGAACATATTAGAAGAAAAACAAATCAGTGACAACATCAAAGCTGATGTTCATTAGTAAATGCTGCTGCTTTCTTTTTCCTTATTTTTCTTTTCCTTTTTAAAAAACATTTTGTTACCCATAGAAAGTGTTTGGTACTGAGAAATGCATTTTAAGTTTGACAAATTGCTTTATGCTCTAGCTCCTTCCTTTGAGCAACAAATTACCATTACTGAAAATTTTCTGCTGACATAAATGATTTACTAATTCACTACTTAAATATCCCTTCTTAACATCCTGAATAAAAGCTACAAGCTCACAGCATTAAACTGATGATATAAAAAATGGGGGGAAAATGTAAAGGTTCTTCTTTTTATCACTTTTGAAAATAACCTAAGTTTTTTTTTAATTGTAGAGGTAGTCAATATATGGAAGACATTTGAGACTGGTTTTAGGTTATTTTTTAAAAAATATTTATTTATGTATTTGGCTGCACCAGGTCTTCATTGCCACATGTGGGATCTTTTAGTTGTTAGGCATGCAAACTCTTAGTTGCAGCATGTGGGATCTAGTTCCCTGACCAGGGATCGAATCCGGGCCCCTTGCATTGGGAGCATGGAGTCTTAGCCACTGGACCACCAGGGAAGTCCCTAGCAGGTTAGTTTTAAACTTCATGATTTTTAAATTATTATAGTATATTATAATATTTGTATTTTGTTATAAAATTACATCGTTATCACAATACAAAACTATACTTTGTATTTTGTTATAATACATTATTATATATTAGGTATGTCTCTTTCCAAATTATTGATAGTCACATATAAGCAAAAATAGGTTATAAATATATGTATTTGAAACGTGCATTTTTCATTTGATAATATGTCTTGAAGATATTTTCCATATCAGCACACTTACACAGATTTACTTTATTCATTTGTTAAAGAAGTAGAAATTATGATACAGATAATAGTTGAAGCGCTCTCTGTGCTCCTCTCTAATTCCCTTCACCTCTCTCCCCAGGAGGGCACTGCTGAATCCTATGGTTTGCCAAACTGCTCTCCAAAGAGCTGTGCCAGTTTAGTCTAGCACCAGCACTGCACAAGAGTTAACCTTTCCCCACAATATTGTCGATGTCAAAATTTTGGCCACCTGCAAGGTGTTAAATGGTATCTCATTGTTGTTTTAATTTTCATTCACCTGATGGTTAGTGAGGTTGAAGGTGCTTTCAAATGTTTTTTGGCCATTCAGGTTTCTTCTTCTGAGAACTGCCCATTCATTCAGTTATTCACTGAACAAATAATAATGCACACCTAATAAATACTGGGCACTGTTCTAAATACTTGAGATGTATTAATACCTTCTCTTATGGAGTCTTATATTCTACAGGGAGAAAAACAATACCCAGCAGAAGTAAATTCTATAGTACATCAAAAAGTGATAAGCGCCATGGGGAAAAAAGCAGGGTAAGGACAAATGGGAAGTGGGTTTAAATAGGTGGTCTCATGGGAAGGTGACACTTGAGAAAAGACTTGAAGGAGGTGCAGGAATTAGTCACACAGGCATTTGGGAACAGCATTCACGCAGAGTAGCAGCCAGTGCAAAAATCCAAAGGCAGAAGCTGCATGCCTGCCACATGCAAGAGACCACAAGGGGGTCAGTGTGGTTCAAGCAGAGTGAGAAAGGAGGGCAGAACGGTAAAGAGGTAATGGCAGTCTGGGTCACATAAGCCACTGTGAGGACATGGGCTTTCACACTGTGACATGAGGGGACACTGGAAAGTTTGATCAGAGAAGCAACCAGATCTAAGTTCCATTTTAAAGGATCACTCGGGAGCTGTGTAGAAAACAGAATGTAGGGGGAAAAAGTGCAAACAGGGAGACTAGTTAGGAGTTTCTTGCACTGGTAATCCAGGTGAGATGGTGATGGCTTTCACAAGCGTTGCAGATAAGGTAATGAGTTTTGTTTTGGAAACAGGGAATTTGAGATGCCTGTATGAAATTCAGGTTGGGATATCTTTCTAATAAACCCATGCTCACAACATGGACTTTCTGTCACAATATATAGTAGTATCTCAATAAATGTATGCTGAACTGAGTAACTGAAAACTTTAAGACCAAGCCCATTTTTTCTAATTTTACTTTCCCTTTGAAGGGTTTAACAAAACTTTTGGGACACAGTATTAATTAGTTTTGAAAGGTATTATAAAAAAAACCTTTGGGATCATAATGGTGATTAACACTGAACAATTAAATATGTAATTATTAGGAGAAAAATAATGAATTGTTATTTATTTAACAGCTTCCATTTCCTTTTCTTACATCAAGAAGTAATACTTCATTTCTGTTAAAGGCTTTTATTCCCTAGCACCACTGCTTTTCGTATTTCTTGGAGGCAGGCAAACAGAAGTTGGAATAGATGTGGCTATTTAAAAACTCAACAGTTTTGCCACTCCATTCCACCTGCCTTTTTGTTTCTAAATACTCAAAGCTCTAATTTCTACTGAGTTTACTGAAAGTTATTTAATAGGTAGAATTAGGTGGAGTGCTGCTCATAGTAGCTGAAATCTATACCAAACAATACTAATTTCAGGGTGGTATGTTTTGTTTTTATGCTTCTACAGAGGGAAAGTGATCCTTTTGGGGTCATTTAATGTGTAATAATTTCATATGCACTGTCTTCTTTGCAGAAACTCCATGAAATATACCACTTTACCAAAAGAGTCCATTGCATAATCAATTAGAACAAGTTATCTCAACATACATAACTAAATGATCAAGGAAATATTTCACACATATAGAAATTTAGAAAACAATTACCTATGAGCTGGAATTCTGCGATCACCAGCAACTAGAATTACATCACATAACTGTTTGTGTCTCAAATAGTTTTCCATCTTTTTGAATGTTTGTTCAGCATGATTAAGGGCTTGGAAGAATTCATCTGATGAACATGGCTCCATAGTATGGCAGGATGATAATGTCTGACTGCTATTGGAAGTCCTGAAAAGAAAGAAAACACACGTTTCGAAAAGTCGCTAACACATTAAAAATATCTTTCCTATTAAGTCCTTTTAAATCCTTCAAATGTAATAGAAGCAATGCTATCAGTCTATATTAATGAACAATCGTTCATCATTTTTGCCTTTGAAAATCAAATGATGGCTCAAATCATATGTGTGTCTTGCAGACACTGTGAATGTGATACCTTCTAGTTAATAGCTACATATATTCTTTGCCTGTTCCTGAGGTCTCTTCTCTGGTCAATACGACATGTCGGCTGAAAAAGAGCCAAATTATATTCATATTGATAGTCATAGCTCCAACATTATATTTAAGGGCATAAGAGATCATTTTTTGAAGGCAGAAAGGGAATTAAACTCTTTGGAGATATAAACCCAAGCCATCCTTTATTTAAAAATAGGTTATGTTCACAGTTCATTTATAACTGTTTAGAATACAAAATATATTATCATAAAATTTAAATAAATTATAATTATAAATAATTATTAATAGATTATAAATAAATCATTATAAATTATAAATAAATCATTTGATTCTCTGACTAGTCTTCAATAGCCCAGGTAACCTATAACTTAGATTATAGCTTAAA
This sequence comes from Kogia breviceps, assembly GCF_026419965.1. Taxonomy (NCBI): domain Eukaryota; kingdom Metazoa; phylum Chordata; class Mammalia; order Artiodactyla; family Physeteridae; genus Kogia; species Kogia breviceps. The sequence continues at coordinate 84,501,596 of NC_081315.1, forward strand.
AGAATTTGATGGCCTAACCCAAGTATCTAAAAATTATTTGAAATTTCCAAATTATAATTTGAGGAGTATGAGTTCTATATTTTCATTATGATTCATTGATGGAAATGGTGAAAAAGTGAAAAGACTGGGACTAAGAATGAAATCCTAAACCCACCCCTCTCCCCTAGATCCCTTCTCCAAGATCGCTTGAATCAAGTAATCAACATCCCTTGGTTATGCAATTAACTACAAAACCACCGACTATGCCATAACTTAGTTATCATTTCTCATCAGATCTACTTTTAAGCATATAATGATTCTGATAAATGCTTTGTTGAATTAAGCCTCACTGTATCTTAAGAGAATTTTCTTAATATAAATATCTAATAATCTTATCAAAAAGTCTTTGGATCTTTTAAAATAAAGGGAACTGAAGCCAAGGAGATTAAGTGTTTTGCCAAAAGCCAGAGAGTTTGTTCATGGCAGAAATAGGGCTTTCGTAGAGAATGCTATGTGTTCACCAACACCTTTTTTTCTTTTTCTCCTGGGAATATAGCTAGACTACATTTCCCAGCCTCTCTCGCAGATAGGTGTGGTCTTATGATCGAAATGAACTGTGTCAACTCCAGGCTAGAGTGGCTAAGAGCAGGTGTGTATCTCCCATTCTTTCTTTCTAAGTCCATGTGGACTGAGGACTTATATGGAGGAAGAGGTAAAATATACACAGGAGTGTTCTTAATTGAGAAGACTGTATACACAGACTATAGTCACAAGGACTCTCATGTTGATTGAGATGTATCAGTTTCGAAAGTTAGGAGTGCCTCGACTAATAAATATCTCTACCTAAATCCTCCCAGCCCGTTGCATTTTCAACGCCATACAAATATGGGTCCTAAAATATGTTCTTGGGGGATAACTGTCAATAATGATAACAGAAGCAAAATATATATTATCTAGAAGGTATATATTGCACACTATGAATATTATTGGTGTAATGACTTGGGAAATCCGGTATAAAACGCTCAACTTTACATTTAAGATCATTAGTATAAAAATATATTGAGTAATGTGTAACTATATGCTGCTTATATAAATAAATGAGAATTAGAAACTATTTTAAAATCTAGGAAAAATGTAACATAAGCAAAAACAAATAATGTTGATCTTGATGAATACCAATTTGAAATTCAAAACATTTCTCAATAAAATGAAGTTTTATATTCTCAAAATACTGACAAATAATTGAGTATTAGTGATCTAAGGATGAAGGAAGATTAGAACACCTGATTTTTATAAGCCCAAATTCTTTCAAGAGCAAGAAAATATGAGGTAAATAAATCAAGTACTTTTTTTTAGGGCTCCTATATTTTGTATTACATTTCTTATACTATATAATAAATTCTCAGTAATGACTAGACAATGAGTTAGTTGAATGTTTTTGAGTGATGAATTGCCATCATCCAAACATAAATGTTAATCAATGTTAAATTTTGAAAGAACAATAGAACTTCATAACACCAACATCACTAAGTTATTACAGGCTAGCTTTGATGTTGGTATAAGCCCAATTAATAAAGAGACCATCTCTTTTCTTGTCAAGAACTTTCAGAATGTTTAGTTCTTCAGTCTATGACATGAATCAGGATAATCTGGGAAGCATTTCAGCATTTGTGTTCAAGGTCTCATTCCTTAAGACTGATTCAGTAGGTCTGTGAGACCTGAACATCATATTTTTTAAAGCCCTACATGTGATCCTAACACATTACAGGCTGAAGACCATCAGTACACTTCAGGCAAGAGATGGATACATTACACAAATCAACATGTGTTCGACTTACAGATTCAAAACATTGATATACACAATAGATACTTTACTTCAGACTTGTAAACTGAATTTCTTTGAATATTTTAAATGCACTAGTAAAACTTAATAGAATATTTGTTACATTCAAAATGAGCATAAAGGTAAAACATCCAAATTGTTTATATACATATACATTAACAAAACTATTTATGATTCTAAAATAATATTTCAAACTTTTTTAAAGAGATGTTTAATTTTTATTGCATCATCTAACCCTTCTGAGAATCTGTTGAAGCTTTTCCCAAATAAATGCACAGTTGCCTTACACAATTTTGCATACAATTTCCAAGGAGATTTTAGAGCCCCCTGAAGCCTATTCACTAATCTACAAGTTAACAACCATATCCCTAAAGAGATAGAAGGACCTGTCTGAAGGCATCCAAACACCTAAAAAGAGGTCATATCAAGTGGAGGAACAGGATCTGGAGGTTCTGGAAGGCCTTATGGGCAGGCCCGTCCAAGGGCTGTCAGAGAGACAGTCTCGGCTCCAGGACTTAAGACTGGCTCCTCTGGGCCCACACCCCCTTGTGGCAACTCTGGGTTGGATTCGGGCAGGTCCTAGAAAAGGGGGACCAGCTGTCCTCTTGACCACCAACCTTACCCTCTTTGCTGACTTGTATTAGCTCTCTGGCTCCTAGGAATTCAAATTTTCTACTCCTATTTACACTCTCTGCTGAACATTTCGAACTTCTTGATTTGCTTTCAAGGCTTCAGTTCCTATCACATGTTAAATAAACATGTTACTTCAATGTGACAATTAATTCAGAGATTTCTGGGTATAGCAATCACTCCCACTGCTCCAAATGAAGGATCAAAAGAAGTGCAGGCTTCTGATTTGTAGTCTATGGAAAAGCGAAGCCATCCATTCACAAAAGGAACATGAAAGAGGTAGGAACAGAGCTACTCAGGCTCAAAGAGCTGCACAGCTTTCTAGCATTTCTTGTTCTAAGAAATTTGGGACCTTGCACATATAATTTTAATAATGGAAGAATTTACGTAAAAAAAGAATTTACTGCATATCCATACAACTGTAGAACCTAGGTATCAGAACCATTATACACAGAATTTTTACATCTAGAAGGAACCTATGTAGTCATTTAATTCAACTCCCTTATTTTGCATATGAGAAAATTTTGAGGCCCCAAATGGCTCAAAGTGATCAACCAAGGACATATAGGCAGCTGGATACAAAACCAGGGATCAGGAGGCATTCAGAATGTTGGTCAAATCACTCACAAAGGAATGGAAATTTTTGCTTACCTTTACCCTAAGGCATCCGTGAGTGCAAGGACCAAGGGTATGAAGGGAGAATGACAGTACAATATGAATGAGGATAATTTAACAATAACAACAACAACAACAAAAGAGATGAGAATTCAGGATCCTAGACAAAAGTCTACTGCTCTGTTACTGCCCCTTAGCTAGGGTTAAGACAGCAAGAGTCCCTTAGGTTTCCATGGGGCAGAGATAACATCTCTATCTCTGGCTAATCAAATGTTTTTAATACTCTGGCTCTGTGTAATTTATAATGTCAGTACTTTCTTACTATTTCTTTTCCTATTATGTGTTTTGGTTTGGAAGCTTGAATTGGAGAGGTATGGGGTAGTGATTAAGAGCATTTTAGGAAGGTTCTAGAGCTGTGCTGTCCAATATAGTAGCTACTAGCCCCCATGTGGCTATTTTAATTAAAATAAAATAAAATAAAAAAGTTCTTTAGTTGAACTAGTCATATTTCAAATGCTCAAGTAGCCCCATGGGGTTAGTGGCTGCCAGATTGGATGGTGCAGATATAGAACATTTCCATCATTGCATAAAGTTCTATTGCATAGCGCTAATTCAACTCTGTCCCTATGTATCTGGACGAGTTATTTAACTTCTCTAAGTCTTACCTCGAATAGCAATACAGGAATAAGTAATACACAGTACTTTCTTTTAGAGGATCCTTCATGGGAGAATTATTAAATGAATGTATAACCCTAGCACAGAATAAGTACACAATCAAGCTAAATAAACTCCTATTAGTAGATCCTTGCTTTTCAAAGGCCAATGGGAAGGCCTGTAATCTCAGTCTTTTGTCTTATACAATGTTGTTTGTTTGGTTGTCTTCCTAAAAAATGATTGCCAACATTATCAATTTTTATAACTAAATTTCCTGATTCCTAATTAAAATGGCCTTTAACAAACCCAGTAGACATCCTAACCCACAATATAAACATCTGGGAATAGGCCATTTATGGAGCATTTAAAACACATTTCTCTGTGATTTCTACTAGATCTTTACATGGTAACAGAGGAAATATATCTAACATTTCTGCTTAGTTTTATTTCTTTGATGTTACTAAGATGGTAAGTCATATTTCAAAGAATTGCATCATGAGATCATTCAAATCTTTTGTCAGACGTTCACTGTAATGAACTCTACATTGCTTGATATTTCCAGGCTACCGGGAAACATTTAATTTTTAGCTTATTGTCCCTCTGCAGTAGGCTATGAATTTGTAAGTCAGAAAATGCCTAAACATAGAAAAGAGGCAAGTATCAAACAAATCAAGTCACCAACTATTTATAGAGTAACTCCTGAGATGCAGCATTGCACCAGTTGTTAGAAACTGGGGATGCAAAGAAGGTATGATTTTTTTTTTTAGTGAAGGGACTTAGAATTTGAAGACTTAAGTTTTATAAAGTGGAAAAAAGTAAACAGCAACACTAATACTTGCAATTCTTCAGATTTCACACATCTGTGCGTACACAATATGCACCATGGCCAATAATATCTTTTTATTAGAAACTATTTAGATTTCCTCACTATCATCACCAGAACTTGCATTAGGCTTTCTTAATGGAGTAATTTTTCAAAAAGAAGTTTTAAAAATCACTTCACAAGAATTATACTGTATATGATTTTCAGTAGGAAACAAGGCTATACTGAAACTCTAAGTGGTCTGTTTGGCTCACTCCCCAGGTAAATGATAAGCTGCCTCATAGCTCTGGCATTCAGAATTCATGCTTTTGCCAAAGTGCAGATTACTATATCATGAATCTTTTGACATCTTTTACACATATTCAAAGTCACAAATGTAAAATAAGAATGTAAATTGCTTAGTATACGCTAGCAGTCTCTAAAAAAAATTTTACGCATATCCTTTTCAGTATACTTTTAAGCATGTGCCCCAATACATGGATATTTATGAGTTTATAAAAGATATACATATATCATTGTACAATTATTATTTACATTATAAAACAGAAAAAAATAGAGATTTAAAAAATAAAATGTAAATAAACATCCTAGTATATATACATATAATTACCATTTCTCCAACAGATCATCTTGTACATCCCCAACTGGAACGTAACTGCGATCAGAATTTACAGAAAGGAAAGATCAGTATGGGCTGGTGTTCGGAAAGGCAACAAGCAGCCGGTGAGATTTGAAATACATCTTAAGGTTTAGATGAGCAAGGAGGAAGAGGAGTTGGGGTTGTCTCTTTTAAGGAGAAGACAAGGCAGGTGCATAAAGAGAAATGGCAAGAGGCAAAGAAAAAGAATACCTTCACCTCTTCCCTTCTCAAGAGAAATATTTTTTCATTTTGGAATTTAAGGAGTTCTCTGCTGGTCCTGCAGTCAGAGTATCTGTGGTGAAAAGAGTCAAATGTTGTTTATATAAGAATCAGATTTTCTTAAACAATAACCAGTGTGAAGGAGAAGGGCCAGTGGGCCCTCTCATACAATGCTGCTGAGAATTAAAAGAGGAGTAATATTCCTGAGATAACTTTGAGAATACAGATCAAAAACCCTAAAAATGTGCACACCCTTGGGACTTTATTCAGAGGAAATGGTCATCTGTATGTAGAGATCTAACTATGGGGAGGAGGTTATCACAGGTTGTTTCTAACAAGAAAATATTAGAAACAATCTAAATTCCAAAAAAGTTAGAATATTGGTTAAATAACCAAAAGGTATGTCTGTGCAAGGGAGAACGATGCAGCCATTCAAAAAGATACAGGAGAACATTTAATGACATAGCAAGCTGTTTTACTGGACACTGCTTTTGCCTATCCAGGATTCTTACTATGGTAACAGACCCATCTCGACCTTTTGGGAAACCACACATACCCTACCTCAGTTCACAGGGCTTGGGCAGAGTTGAGTCTTCCCCCTGGGCAGAGGTGAACAAGGGACTGAGGCCTGGCCAACAAGAGTATCATATCTTCTGGTTATAATGATTGATTTGGGTGGACATAAGATCCAAACAAGACCAATTAGAGTCCATTTCAAGATATTTGTTACTCTTGGAAAAGAGTCACTCTCTTTCCATTGAGGAAGTTAAGCTGATAAAAAGTAAACTTGGAGCTGCTAGTGGCTTTTTGCTACCAAAAAGAAAGCCTGCCTAAGGAAATGCCATCACAAAGGAAAACAGATTCTAAAGAGGGGGAAAAAAAAGGATTTCTGGTGTTATTTGAGTATCTGGATTCATCATGTCTAAAGTTGTTTGAGTTTTTACTTACTTATGTGAATCAAAATGTTCTAGTTTTTGCTTGTCAGTTTGAGCTGGGCTTCTGCCTTTTTTGACCAAAAGAGTCTTAATTTTATGTTTACATTAGGGCAAAAAAGGTTACAAAATAGTATGTACAGTAAGATTCAGATTTTTATCCTAAAAACATAATTTTATTCTATACTTACCTAAAATATACTGGAAGGATACTTCCTCAAATTGTTAATGGTTATTATTTTGGGGTGGCAGGGTAATTTGTAATTTTTGTTTTTCAATTTTTGCTTATCTCTATTTGCTCACATCTCAGTGGTAAAAATAGTAAATAATACAGGAACAAACTCATTAAAAAATTAGATCCGAAGATTCTGAAGAGTTCTATCCAGCTGTCCTCACTTCTTGCACCCTGTTGATTATAACCTCCAAACCATTCTTCACATCTCCCACAGTAATGAGTTTTAGCTGGACACATGGTTACCCAGGCAGAGACCACAGCTACGCCTCCTTTGCTACTAGTTGGGGCCATGTGACTAGGTTTTCAACAATGACACGTGAGCAAAACTGATATATGCAACTTGTGTTATTTGCTTCATGTCCTCCCTTTTCTTTCTTTGGTCCTTCCCATAGGCTAGAATGCAGAGGGGGAGCTGAGGAAGCTTTGACCATAAAGAAATAATAACACCCTACAGGATGGAGAAACAATATGGAAGGAATCTGGGTCTCTGAGGGAACTTGCGTAGCAGAGCTACCTGTCTGCCCTGGGCCACTTCCCCATTTGTTAGGTGATAGAGAAATAAACTTCTATTTTATTTGAGCCACTATATTTCTAAATCTCTTTGTTATATTATCTTAGCCTATTCTCTATTAATATATTCCCTAAAGTTAAATGGTCAAATTATATGGTTCTGTGCATATGCGTGATTATGTGGGATGTGTATGTGTGTGCATGTGTATCATTGTTTTCATACTTAATATATCTTATTCTAAAAATGTGAAATTCACTATCCAGTTCCAACTAGATGAAAATAAAATATAAGCAATAAGTGTCATAAAAGGTTCTTTTGCCTTAAAAATCTGGACTTATAAAGACCAGTTGTGCAACTGTAATGCTCAACCTTTTTCCTAAGTTGATTCTTCCTAGGAACTAATATGATTCCAATAAATTCCTATTCTGTTTAAACCAGTCCATTTCAGTTGCTTAAAACTAAGAACACTGATTGATACAGTGTACAGACAGGCTTTAGAGGGTTCATGAATTCCTTGAACCCCATATGAAATATTTAACACACACATGTGCACATATGCACATGTATGTGCACACACACATACAGACAGTTTTCTGGGGAGAAGTTCCACGGCTTATGCCAAGGGAATCCATGATATGACTTGGGCATACATGTGTGGGGGAGGACAATGCAATACATCTTTCCCAGATACAAGTACAATATAGTTGAACTTCTTTGCCATCTCTGGAAGCAAAATTTTTTTCATGTGGAAACATAAGATTTTAATTTTAAAGTGAACCAGAATAGAATGGTTCAAACAAGGAGGTGTAGAGACAACCTAAAGAGGGTCAAGAAAAAGGAGACAGCACTTGAGAAATGGTATATTATGAATATAACCCCTTGTTGGGAGAGGACAAGGACCTAAATGCCTTCAAGATGAGTCAAAGAATAGCAAATCAACTGACAAGGTATAGAAGAGTTCAAGGGTATCTGCAGTTGAAACACAGAGTAGCAAACAACGGATAAGACATAAGACGTATCGGATGACTGTGGGTAAAGGGTTGTGGGTGTGTCGAGAGATTATACCTGTATGCCATCCAGGGTTGGCTTTTTCAAGAACCAGGCTGAGAAAATTAGTTGAGGAGAGAAAGTGAAACTGGATAGATTGAATCATTAACTGTTATGTTGATCTAAGTTGAACTCAGTGATTAAATGAATAGTCACAGAGAACTGCTTACTGGTATGTGTGCATGAAAGCTACATGTTAATCGTTTGGGTTCAAAGTGCAGCTATTTCCAAGTGATCAAGGTCAATATCAACAATGATAAGTTAGATTGATGATATGTATCATTGATATGATATGCTGAAAATGGTACTTTACCTTTGTGGTCTTCCTCCCTAAAGCTCATTATCTCCCACCTAAGCATGAGAAAAATATCAGACAAATCCCAACTGAGTAAGACATTCTACAAAACACCTGACCACTATTCCGCAAACTGCTAAGGTCACCAAAAACAAGCAAAGTTTGAGAAACTGTCACAGCCCAGAGGAGCCTAAGGATATGATGATTAAATGTAGCTGTAATCCTGGACTGTAACAGAAAAAAGGACGTTAGGACATTTTCTGTAACAGAAAAAAGGAAGTTAAGGAAATCTGAATAAAGTATGGGCTTTAGTTAATAATAATGTATCATAATGGTTCAACAGTAACAGATATACCATATTAATATAAGATGTTAGTAATAGGGAAAACTGGGTGTGGGATATAAGGAACTCACTATACTATCTTTGAAATTTTCCTGTAAATCTAAAACTATTGTAAAAATATAAACTTTAGTTTTTTAAATGTGGTTTCATTTTACTTACTAATCTTGAGCAAGTTACTTACCCTTTCTAGTGCCTCATTGGCCTCATCTCTACAATTAGAATGATAATAATAGCAATCTAACTCAGAAATTTGTGAAGACTAAGTGAGGTAATATAGTACTAAAATGCTTAGAACAGTGTCTCACAGATAGCAAGCACCCGATCAATATTAGCTATTATAATTTTTGGATATTTGTATAGAAGTATTTTATACATATTGACTAAAAATAGTCTGATATATAAAATATTAAACCCTAACTTTATAAACAAAGGTTGAAATAATGAAAATTTCTCCAATATGTCAATATTACATAATTTCAAAACTGGCAAATCCAGTAAAGTGTAAACCGTGTTTAAGCTATGGTCACATGGTGAGCCACTATGTAAACCTGGCTGGCCCTGGTGAAAATTCATCCTGAGTTAAAGTCATTGGAACCTACTGCTCACATAGGTCACAACTGTTACTTAGGGTCTAAAATTCCTCATGGTATAAAAAACAAAGTTTGTATTTTAATAACAAAGTAATGACTTAGAGATGATTCCATAGACAAAGAGTGGCTAGGCTATAGACCCAAGATCAAAGTTAAAAGATAAGAAACTTTCAAGTCACTTAGATGTGTGACAGCAGAAATTACCATAAGTCAAAGGCTCAGGCAGACGTATCTCCTACTCAGAATACACTGGTCAAACAAATTAGAAACATATGCTGCCTCTTAACTTCTTTTTCCCCGCGGTATGTGGGCCTCTCACTGTTGTGGCCTCTCCCATTGCGGAGCACAGGCTCCGGACGCAGGCTCAGCGGCCATGGCCCATGGGACCAGCAGCTCCGCGGCATGTGGGATCTTCCCGGACCGGGGCACGAACCCTTGGACCCTGCATCGGCAGGCGGACTCTCAACCACTGCGCCACCAGGGAAGTCCTTAACTTCTGCTTTAACTTGTCTGGACCCACCGTAGAGGTTATGATTCGGTGTATGTAAAACCACGAAGTTGTCTTCCCTTTTTTCTAATAACTCAAAATTTCAATCAAAGTTCTGAGGTCTATGCAAGTATTATGACTGCTTAAATGAGAAATTCTTCGTATATTATATGTATTTCCCCACCATGTGATATCAATCTATAGTATACTCAAATAAAATGTATACTATATATTTTATTTTTGCAAATATTATATAATGAAAATAACTATTTCCAAGTTATATACAAAATCTGATGAATGTCAGTGTAGCTTCTTTTGACATTAACAGTGATAGTTTTTAATTTGTTTACAGTAGAAGGGCAAACACCTAGAGAGACTGCTTACTTAATCAAAAAGCTGGGGGCAAATAAATTTATCCTCATAACGAAGATCAAAGACTCAGAGCTGGAGGACTGAAGGAGGATGTGAGAATTAGATGTATTTAATCTAGGAAAAAAATGGAAAAGTAGAAGGATACACACAAATGATGTTTCTAAAATCTAGAATGCCTTTTACTTTTTTGCAATAAGATGTTGGGATAGAAATTTTAAACCACCAGGAATATTAAATTTCTTTGACAGATTTCCCCTCTTATATCTAAAAATCAAAGATATGTTCTCTAAGTATAAGTACATTTTATTTTTGAAATAATATTTTAGAAATAGTTTGGTCACTGCAGATGTGAACTGTTTACTTGCATCTTATTATTTACTTTCTCAATCTTCTTGATTAGCATTTTAAAAATAACTACATTTATTTTAAATTTTAAAACATAACTTTCTTATTTTTGTAACTCCTACAACTAAAAATGACAATTGTATTTTCTTGAAGTATGCACATAGCTACCTCAGTAAAAAAAAAAAAATCTTTTTCTGCCATAATGAATATCCCATCAAGATGACACTTTAATATGGATACTAAAGAATAGATTAACTTAATTTCAGTAATCATTAGCTATGCAAACTACTTCTGTTAAAGGAAGTAAATTATAGTGACCTATGTGTGTACAACATTTCTAAGGTTATACATGTATATAAATTTTATACTCACATACACATAATCTCTCCAGGTAGTAGATACATGTTAAGATTTTCATAACTAATGCTGGTAAATGAATGAATGTTTTTTTTTTCTAATTTTGTTAGAATATTCTTGATACATTGCATTGGTTTCAAATAAAAAGATGATTACTCTTTGGTTTCCCACCATGTGGGAATGGTTTTATCCCCAAAATGATAAACCCTGAACCTTTTAATATATACTTTATTCTTTTTATGGCAACAAGTATCCAAAGAAAATACAAAACAATGAAACCATATTAATTCAAATGATCTCCAATTAAAATTATTCGTGGCTTCTATTCCCTTAAAATAATGCTAAATCATGAACTAATTAAATTTTAAAAAATTAAATACACTAGTTACCTATGTAAAGATATTCCCCTCTCTCCATTACACAAACGATTATAGAGGATTGTTCTATATTTGTTATTATTCCAGCATCACAGTTCAGAATTCCATATTCTGAAGATTAGAAGAGAAGGCGGTAAATATCCCCAAGTAAAAGATATTTGAATATACGAACTCATTTTGTCTCCATCTCTTATGATGCCTATATTATAACCAATATACAAATTACAAGTGTTATCAAAACTGTAAAGAAATTTTAAAAGAAAAAGGATCCAGTAATTCATCTAGAAAAATATAAGCCTTTAAATATTTTTGAATGAAGATGAATCAGAGAGATGACTTTCAGGCCCTAACTTGTTACATAATATGCTATAGTATTTATAGTTTAATCTGATTATGAAGAAAATTCATTTCAGAGGTAAAGCCTGGTTCCACGGGTAAAGGTGGATAAAGTCATTATGAAATTACCAATTTTTAATTTTCTCTCCTCAAACTCATTTCCCCTCCTTTTTGCCCCCTTTTCACCAGCTGACCACATCTAGCTCCTCTATGTTCCCTTACAGCCTCCTGAAGGAATGTCCTTCATTTCCCTAAACAGCACAATTTTCAGAGAAGTGAAGGCAACAGGAATTAGTAGGTGTCATCTTAGAAAGAGACATGTTACTGTATTCTCTGAATTAGTCTGGAGGGCTGCAACATAGGACAAAGAGAAATAACCATAAGAAAAATATTATTGACAACTATAATGGTGCAAAAATTATTGGCAACTACAATCTGCCTCTCCTCATAAAACCTTCCATTTTCATAAAAATTTAAAAATGACTCTATAATTTGTTGCAAACTAAAATGTCATAAAAATTTTTATACTATAGAAATGTCTTCTATAGTTTTGCTATGAATATAGAAGATAAACGAATGAAGCAAAATGCAAGGCAATGATGCATAAAATTGCTACCATGTATTATTTTCAAGGCAGAGCCAGTTCTATATAGGGAACACAAGATATTTCAAAATGAAAGCTATTTGTTGTCTTTATAATTTTACAGAATTAAAATCAATATTAGAACATTTTTAAAAATCCCAGCAAAAGTACCACATATACATACCAAGATATTACGTATGTGAATATATGTAGAGGTATATATATATATATATAAAATCATAGATTTTAAATAATAATACTAAATTATTTTAAACAGTATATAGAATATACCCCCACACCCCATTTCCATCAGTAAGAAAATAATCAACCTGCATGAACTGGAATCAGATTCATTTTCTTCTTCACTAGTGCCATCATCCACTTCTGGTCTATCCAGCCAGTGTGCACCGCCACAATCTTCTGCTGTAAACTCAAACGCAGGGACTTCAGAGGTGGATGCCATTGGCCAAGAAGGTGAATTCTGAAAATCCAGTTGGCTGGACCTTCGGTAACCAATTGAAGCCAAAGGCAATTGTAGGCTACACGGATCTAAAAACTTTCTCCCACCGTTTGCTCCCGTCTGTCCTCGATTCCAAAATTCTCCCTGCTGGCTGCCAACTGTAGAATTGGGAGATGATGCTTGATGGCTAAACCACCTCCATCTGATTTTCAAAATCTGCTTCACATCAAACTCTTTACGAGAACCAGACATCCTCAGAGAAACCAAGTGATCGTCTAGGCAACGGGCAAAAAGCACTGCACAGAGATTTGTGCATCCAACCAAGACAAGAGAAGTATATGCCCTGTTGTACACAATAAACAAACTGAAAGGAAAATAAATCACATTCACATATATATCTACATTTACTTTTATACCAATATATCAGATTATAGAGAACAAAGGACAATGAAAAGATGAAACACGGTGGAACATTCCATTCAATCAGAGCAAACTCTCATCCACCTATCCTGAAACAGCTAGACCACTGTCCCCTACTCTCCTTTCCCTTACTGACCATTAGCTCTCACAAACACTGACAGCATTCATTAAAGTCCTTTTAAACGCAGAACACCACCCCCTTTTCTTAAACCACAAATGACAGAGACAGAAAGCACTATCCCGTTGCAGTGTCTCAGTCTCTGCTGCTTAGTATATTAACTCTTTTATTGCTGAAACAAGAAATGTATTCCACAGCATTTTCCTTTGTATTTAAAAAATCACTGTAAAACTAAAATGTTTCTATTTTTATACTAAGTTCCTAAATGAGATATCACAGAACAACAGGTTGTTTTAAAGTTTTTTAAAATTAGATGAGTTATAGTGATTTTCAAGCTGGCTCTTTGGATGCGGGTCAGGAAGAAGGAGGAGTACAAAGGTGGAGTTCCCGTTCACTGCCCTCCACTTCTATCTTCTCCCTTCAGGAAAGGAGTGTGTTTCATTAATATAGTAAGATCTGGGTAAGACTTCATCTGCGCAAAGAATATTGAGAAGACTAAGAAGAAAGAAAAAGTCTGAAAACTACAAAGGAACAAAACATGACAGTACTTATTCTTTGTCAAATAAATGACCTGAAGTCCATATTGCTCTATAATTAGGATTGAGCCACTCTAAAATACTACAATAGCCAAATTTCTATGACACTACTTAGGAAAAGGAAAGTGTGTCTCAAGAAAGCTACCTAGGACTGGGATAGGATTATTTCTTGGGTGTTTAAGTACTCTGATGGTGCCCTCTGTTGTTAGCAAAACAAAGCAATGGTCTGAACATGGTTACAGCTAAGGAGAATTGATAAAGCAAATAAAAATCTATCAAATGCAATCAAATTTTAAAATATTGAATGATTATTGTAAGCAAGACACTCTATAGGCATTATGGGGGAACAGATACATACATCTTGGTTCCTACCCTCAAAAATAATTAAATCGAGTTACTGAAACAACAAAATTGATAACTTAAGTATAAGAAATATTATGCTGCAGTATTAACATTTTGTCATCTACAAAAACAGAGTTTGAGTTTTCAGGGTGCTCAATATCTCATGCTATATCAAAATGACAAATAAATGACAAAAAAAGCTGCTTTGGAGGCTTACAAAAATATTGTGAGGCATATCTTAACCTTACACAGCTCTTTAGGAGAATAAAAATTATTCAGAGAAATAAGAATAATAGGCATGAAAAGCCATATATAATTTTGTGCCAAATACCGTAGGACAAACATAAATACTCTAAGAAAGAAAACGGAGATATCAGGATGGTGTGAGAAGGCTTCTAAGAATAGTAAGAAGTTTTACAGCCAGAATGATGAAAGATTTTATAAAGGAAGAAAGATATTAACAAAGCATGAAGTGAGCATACTGACAAAGAAAGAGGGGGGAATATCAGTTTGATCAGCCAACCAGAAATACCTAATTAATATTAAGGAGTAATAAGAGATAAATTTGGATGCATAAGATGACATAAAATGCCCTGAACACACATCAAAGGTGTAAAGGCTAGCAGGCAATGTTAAGTGGACTGTTGAAAGGGGCAATGTTTTAGAAAATTAATTTGGCAGTAGTATGCAGGATGCATTAGAGAGTGAAATGACACCATTCCCTCTCCTCTCACCTCTGTCAGACTCCTTTTATCAACACCCTCCTAACTCCACTCTACCTATCCAACTTTGTTTCTAACTATTTTCCAAACGGACACACTGCTTCATCAGTTAAGACAGAGCCTACTGTGTTTCCTGTTTTACATGCTGTTTGTGTCCCAATTTCTCTGGTTTTGAAATCCCACTCATCCCTCAAGGTTTAGCACAGATACTGCTGCCCTTAGAAAGGCTTCTCAAATTACTCTAGCCTTGTGGTTCTCAACAAAGGTAGCACCAACCCTCTGCTTCCACACCCGAGAAAGGCTTCTGGAAGTAGGGGGCATGGATTTTTAGTTGTTGGAATGACCAGAGAGGGCTATGGGCATTGAATGGGCAGGGGTCCGAGATGGTAAACATCTTGCAGTGCATGGTATAGACCCACACAATGAAGAAATGCCACTGTAGTAGTTCATAATGATCTAGCCATCACTGTCTTCATGCAAATAAGTATTTACCAAGCATTTACATGTTTAAGGCACCACAAGAGGTAGAAAAATAAATAACAAAGATCTTTCTTTATAGAGGGCTATACTCTGGTAGAGAAAAGGATAATTAAATGAACATTACAAATAAATAATACATTTTAATATATATAATTTTATATAAATATAATTTCAAATTTTAAATTCAATCTGCCAATATGAGAACAATTACCAGAGAGTCCATTTACACTGTGCCAGCTCCAAAAGCTAATTTTAATTGTTTTGCTGTTTGGTTGATTGGGTGGAGCCTGAACACAAGAATGGACTTCATTAAAGACCACTGAGATGGGCTTCCCTGGTAGCGCAATACATAAGAATCCTCCTGCCAATGCAAGGGACACAGGTTCGAGCCCTGGTCTGGGAAGATCCCACATGCTGTGGAGCAACTAAGCCCATGCGCCACAACTACTGAGCCTGCGCTCTAGAGCCCGCATGCCACAACTACTGAAGCCCACATGCCTAGAGCTTGTGCTCCGCAACAAGAGAAGCCACCACAGTGAGAAGCCCGTGTACCACAAAGAGGAGTAGCCCCTGCTTGCCCCAACTAGAGAAAGCCCACATGCAGCAATGAAGACCCAATGCAGCCAAAAATAAATAAAGTTTAAAAAATTTATTTAAAAAGACCATTGATATGCAAGACATTTCCTGATATAGAGAAGAAATCCAAAGACGATGTGAATTTTAAAATGTTGTACCATGCCTCCACTCCCAAGAGGGGCCAAAGACCCTCTTCACCAAGATAGTGAGATATACATTAAATAAATACCTCTTTAATGTAGTAGCTCTTCTGAGTAGGCTAGAGATGCAGGTAGGAGATTAGCCACTGAAATAGGCTTTCTGATTTTAAAGGGATACTAGGATCTTGGGTTGACAAAGGCCAAGTAGCAGCCTTTAACCACTCCTGTAATAGTCATGGGTTTGGTTACATGCATACATACATACATAACGCATGTATATACAAAAGCTCTCCGCCACCCCAACCTTTTGTATCGGTGGACTCATACTGCATGCTTTCTTCACTGAGACACTTATTTTGTCAATCTTCCTCCTTCTTCCTGGTAATCAATGTTGACAGCTTGGTGTAGAGCCTTTCACACCTTTCTCTTTGTTTATTAAAACTCATATCCAAACTTATATACACATATATAGGAGTTTTTGTTATTGTTTTATAAAAGAGATCATGCTGTATACATATTTTTGGCATTTTGCTTTTCCCACCAAAATTATATACATGGAAATATAAACTAATAATGATCTTTTTAATAGTTGCATAATATTCCATAATTGTAAAACGCAATTTATTAAACTACTTCCTTACTAGTGGGCATGCAGCTTGATTTCAGGTTTTTTGTTTTATGCTGTTAAGATAACGTTGAAATAAACATCCTTGTGAGACTTTTGTGTCTCTGGAATTTATTCACAGGAGTGGAACTGCTGGGTTGCAAGTATGTGCATTTTAAATTTGAAAAGATAGTTTACTTTCCTGAAATTTATATTTTCAAAAGTAAAGTGGCTGTATCCTTCTCATTCATTTTTACAGGCCCACCAGTCAACAATAAGTATTATAATTCTTTATATTTCTAATATGAGTCCTCTATTATCAACATCATTTTGATATAAACCACCCTTTCCCCACTGAATTGAGGTATTATTTTTGTTATGAATTTTAACAATTCACGATGCTAATTCTGTTGCACCATTTGTCTATTTTTATGCCAATATAAGTGTTTTAATTACAGTACACTTTAATTACAGTACACTTACTGTAATTACACTTACTGAAATGTTTATTATTTGTTAAAGCAAGTTCCTATCTCCACATGTTTTCTTTTACAATAAATTTTAAACTAATTTTGAGTATGTACTCTTCTATATATACTTTAAAATAATATTACCCAATCCTCTCAACAAAAATCTCCGACCCTAGGGACTTCCCTGGTGGTCCAGTGGCTAAGACTCCATGCTCCCAGTGCAGGGGGCCCAGGTTTGATCCCACATGCCGCAACTAAAAGATCCTGCACACGACTGGCACAGCCAAATAAATAAATTAAAAAAAATTTTTTTTTAAATCCAACCCTATTGAGATTCTAATTGTAATTGCATTAAATTTGTGTATTAATTTTAAGATGGTTGGCATTTTATGATATCAAGGCTTCACATCCAAGCATATGTTTTTTAGTTTGTTCAGATCTTATGCTCATTAATAAGATTTTTAAATCTTTTAACTATAGGTCCTGTGCCTTTCTTATTAAAATTTTTATCATGTTCTTTTATTTTCTCTTTTTTCACTGTTGTAAATGCAATAAATTTTTTCTAGCGTTTCCACATAGCTATTTTCATTATAATAAAAGTATTAAGTACATTTATCTTATATCCAGTCCTTTTATCATACTTTCTCATTAGCTGTGATATTTTTAAAATTAGCGTTCATTTCTTGATAAGTTAGAGGCAACTTTGAGACATCTAGGTGGAGATGTCAGGTAGTTGGATAAATGTTCCTGGAGCTCAGATCCAAGCTCCAAGGAACTCTAACAGATAAGGGCAAAGGACACTAAGAAGGAACAACCAATGAAGTAGAGGAAAATCAGCAGCCTATGGTGTTAGGCAAGTCAAGGGATAAAGGAGTTTCAACGCAAAAGCCATGGTCACAATGTCACATGAGAGGTTAGGTACCATGTGCAAAGAAAAATGTCCACTGGAATTGGCAACATAAAAATCAGATAGGAGCAGTTTCAGTAAAGGGTTGGGGACCAAAGCCAGACTGCAGTAGGTTGAAGAGTTAACGGAAGATGAGAAATAAGAGAGAGCATGTACAGACAACTCCTTCAGAAAATTCTGCTCAGTAGTGAGGCTGTGGAATGAGATTACAGCTGGAAGAGTTGAGGAATCAAGGCAATGGATTTGTTTTGCCTGCTTGTTTATTTGTTGATTTAAAAAAACACAGAACATATTAGAATGATGAGAATGATCCAACAGGAAGGTGAGATTGATGATTGCAGGCGGAAGCACTGGAGCAAAAAAAGTGAAGACTGATAAAAGAAAAAGGAACGGCACCTAAGCACAGTGGATGGCTTGGATAATCATTGTAGGTGGGATACTTCCTCTATTGTAAGATTTATGACTTTCTAAATGCATTGATTATTTAAAAAGGAAAGAAAAGACATGCACTAGTCAGTCTATTCAAGTTAAAAACCAAATAAGCCCTCTAAAAGGAGTCATGAAATAATAAAGATTAGAGGAGAAACTAAAGAATTAAGAAATGAAATGACAGAATTAGAGATCTAGCTCTTTAAAAATTTGCTGGTACTGATGAATTGGGAGACTGGGATTGACGTATATACACTCATATGTATAAAATGGATAACTAATGAGAACCTGCTGTATAAAAAAAAAAAAAGAATCCACCCTCCAATGCAGGGGATATGGGTTCGATCCCTGGTCGGGGAACTAAGATCCCACACGCTGTGGGGCAACTAAGCCCACACACCTCGACCACTGAGCCCGTGTGCTCTAGAGCTCATGCACCAAAAAAAAAAAAAAAATTTGCTGGTATCTTCTCTTACCTCCTAGCAAGTTCAATCAAAGAAAAAACAAATTAGAACTTAGAACGAGGATAACATGACCATTAAAATAGAATATTTAAATTAAAGACTTAAAAAATAAAAGATCACTATTGCAACAAAAATTTT
This sequence comes from Kogia breviceps, assembly GCF_026419965.1. NCBI lineage: Eukaryota > Metazoa > Chordata > Mammalia > Artiodactyla > Physeteridae > Kogia > Kogia breviceps. The sequence continues at coordinate 84,520,615 of NC_081315.1, forward strand.
AAATGTCATATTGAATAATGGAAATGATGACAAAAGGAGAGAATTTAGGCAAGCAAAGTTGGAAAATACTCCTCAAAGACAGAATTTGCTCAAAATCTTTTATAGCTAGGTCTCTAACAATTTTCGCCTAAGCTTAAGCCTGTCTAAGCATAGGTATTTGGGGGGAAATCTTTAACAAAATACATTAAAAAATGATCTATTGATAAAGTAGCTTGTTATAGCCCCCCGATAGAAAGGGGTTTACAGAAATACTTCCCAGCTTTAACTGAATTCTTGGGCCAAATACTTTATGAAAAATATGTAGTAAACTTAAGCATTAAGGTTTTCATGGCATGGAATTCAGCATTTATTTAAATAACACTTTTTCTTCTGTCCCATCAACTTCCACTATACAATATAATATTGTTTCGCTCAAAAATTTATGCATTTCTGATGAGAAGTCCTTCTTAGGGTAATTATTTATGAAAGAGCAATACATACTAAAAGGCATTACATTGTTAAATTATCAAAATGGTTTGCACAGGCTACTCTATATAAATTAGATCCCTCATCATTCTCTATCCCCTTGATCCTCTTTTTTTTTCACAGCACTTTTCACTCCCTGGCATATTAGATGCTATTTATTCCCTTATTATTACCTTTGCCCTCACCACAAAGTTAGCTGCAGTACAGCTTTGTTTGACTCACTGCTGTAGCCCTAGCACTTAAAACAGTACCTGAAAGACAGGTGCTGAATAAATATTTCTCTAATGAATGAATGAATCCAATAACTATAAGAGCAATAATAAAAGATATATACTTATTATGTACCTTTTTGAAATTATAAAATAAACTTAAGAACCAAATGTTAAAAGAATATTAGAAAACATTTACCTCTGGTGACAAAACCTTTTTAGTATTTTTTCAACTTAAGAAAAAAATCACAATATATTACTCAAAGAATTTCTCTTTTCTATTTCATTCTTTAGGCATAAAATTTGTATCACTTTGAAATCTACTGGCTAAACAGCAGATATCTTTTCAGACCAACATTTCTTTCTTCAAACTGATTATCAAATTATACTCTGTACCTCTTTCTTGTTTTAATAACTTTGCTTTACTTAAATTTGAGATACAAAAGCTCATACAATCTTTAAAATAGGTGTCAATTATGAATACATTTTAAAAAATGTAATTAAGGAATCCACATGCAATTTCTGCTTCAAAACTTCTCAAATGTTAGTTTGTGAATTTAAAAGATGACATTATTCAATATGACAATAGCAACACTGAGATGTCATTAAGATAGACTGCAGATGAGCTCACTTCAACAATATGGCTTTTAAAGCTATGGCTTCACTCAACAATTTAAATTACAACCATTTAGTAACTGGTTTATATGTGTAATCATTATTATACAAACCTCTCTTCACACAGAGTTTTTAAGAAAACAGTATTTGTTTTATGAGTAATCAATTTTAATGAACCTATTCCTATAGTCTTAAGTGTGTACTACATATTGCATAAAACACATCAAGAATTAATTTTACTGTACTAACTTAGCAGCACTTCATCTCCCCAATTTTCCCCTCAACTATAAAAAGAATAAGTTACAACACATGATTTCAAAGAACCGTTTAAAGTTTGATAATTCCAGGACACTTTTAAAGCTCTGTCAAATTAGGTCTTTTATGAGAATTTGGCTTATTTTAAAAATTTGAAGACTGATATAATTCCACTAACATTTAAAAATGTATGACAGCAGAAAATGTCAGTCAAGTATTTACCCGGGTTAGGAAAGATATGAGATTTAATTTTAACTTTAATTCCAGAAATAGATATTCTGTACCTCTTCCCCAAACTCATTAAAAGCAAACATTATAAATGTAAAAAAAATCCTGTATTTATATAAACTTAACAAATTTTGCTATAAGCAGAAAGAACTCAAAGATGAGAAAATAGACAGTAAAATCCATCAGGGCAGGGGCCACTATATCTGTAACAACCTGGATAGTGCACAACATTCAAACTTTCATTGAATTTAAACCAAAGAATAAATGAATAAATTAATGGCACAGACCTTGAAAGATCTTAAAATGTAGCAGAAGAGGGTTTTGAATAAAACCCTTACTAATTATCAAGAGGTAGGTATGTCCTTTATTTGGGAGAGGATGAGGTCCTTGAGTTAAGAATTTTGAGGTATACCTCAAAAAAATTAATTTGGTAAGTGAAGAATGGATTTGTGAGGGAAGATGCCATTGGTAGGAAAATCAGAAAGCTCTCTGAGGTGAGAGGATAGTAACCTTGGCAGGAAGCAATGAGATCTGAAACGGGGGTGGCTGTTAAAGATACTACAAAAACAGGCCTGATAAAATGTCTGTGGCAAATGGACAGCATTTTCAAATGTGGGTGGCTGCAAGAATGGTATTAACATAAATAAGGAAGTAAGAAGGATACAGTTTCAGGGGGACTGAGTGTAGCCTCAGACAAACTTAGCTTTATTTATTTAGCAACAAAATAGCTAGGAATATGGTGTCTAGAGCCATATTTAGCTTATAGTTAAAAATCAATCTACAATCTATTTAAGAAATCAGAAACTTAAAGTGTGGATAGATGAATCCTGGGCTGTTAACATTGGTTATCTTTGCATTCTTTCCACTCGTTACTACAAACACATGTCATCAAAATCTCTTTTGTAATAAAAACAAGCTTAGAAACACACTCTGAAATCCAAAACTAAATTTCTAGCACAATGTTAAATCTTTCACTCTGTCAAAAATATCTGGGAAATATTTCTGATTAAACAGTAAATGAAAATTAAAAATAAGTATTGAATTTAAATTCAGCTGTAACAAACTAAGAGATTTAGTTTAGCTTTGTAAGTTACATGGTAGATTGAAAACAGCAGTTGAGAACTCTCCTATACACTGAAAATTGAAGACTAATTTCATGGTAATAGCCATCTAATACAAGGATTTTATTTCTTTGTGTATGTACCCTAAAAGTATTGTGATATATACTTATACGAGATAAGGGTGAAAACAAAATGAGTGGGGTAAATTTTAACCTTTAAACTAAATTATGTCTCCTTGCTATATGGTCACATAACATTCCAAACTACTTGCTCAGATAATTCAATAATCTCATTGAAATTATTTACTTAATGTCTGCCTTATTCCCTAGACTGGAAACTCTATGAAGGTTACAGAAAGGAGTACGGCTTTTGAACTGACATTCAATTTTAAAACTGCAATACAGCATGGTAAAAATATAGAGGGGCAAGCACAGGATGCTAAGATAGCTGCAGAGGTCAAAGTTATTTGAGTTATTTGTAATGAGGTGGATAGACCTGGAGTCTGTCATACAGAGTGAAGTAAGTCAGAAGGAGAAAAACAAATACTGTATGCTAACACATATATATGGACTCTAAGAAAAAGAAAATGTCATGAAGAGATTAGTGGTAGGACGGGAATAAAACACAGACTTACTAGCATGGACTTGAGGATATGGGGAGGGGGAAGGGTAAGCTGTGACGAAGTGAGAGAGTGGCAGGGACATATATACACTACCAAATGTAAATTAGATAGCTAGTGGGAAGCTGCCGCATAGCACAGGGAGATCACCTCTGTGCTTTGTGACCACCTAGAGGGGAGGGATAGGGAGGGTGGGAGGGAGGGTGATGCAAGAGGGAAGAGATATGGGAACATATGTATATGTATAACTGATTCACTTTGTTGTAAAGGAAAAACTAACACACTATTGTAAAACAGTTATACTCCAATAAAGATGTTTAAAAAAAAAAAAAGGCAAATATTTACTAGAAATGAACCAACCAGCCTCAAATTTAAATCTCCTCTAATTTGCTCTTCACACTATAGCCAAAGTTAACCTTCCAAAGTATAATTCTTGACATCATTCTTACTTAAAACTTTTTTTTTTCCCTGATCACCTACAAGATAAATAAAAGCCAAGGTCTTTAGTATGGAATTCAGTGTTTTTGACAACCTAGTAGTCCTTGCCTACCTTTCCAGTCTTCCCTTTCTCTCAAGCCCTCTATTTCACACTTTCTGTCACGAAGAGTTAAAACACACTACATTAACATAAGCAAAATGAATATTATTGAGTACTTCCCAAATGAAAAGGACTATAGAAGACACTGTGGATAATGACAAGTGTGGGTAAAATCTTTTCCCCTTCTACTACTAACCTTCAGTTAACTCTCTTGGCTCTATTCCCCTGGCAATCTGATGGAAGTGGGTATGTCAACTGTGTTACCTGGCAACATTGCTTAGAGTAAAAATGATCCCCCGATTAGTAAATTTGCATCTGGATTCAGAGGAATGATAAATGAACTATAAATACCTCTTAAGAAGCCATAGCTTTGACTTTCCTGAGTGTGGTGGCTCTTGTAATTGGCACATTCCCTGTGGGGACCCTGGAAGCCAAGTCTATGAAATCCTGTGAGAGAACTGTCTCCTGTGGGACAGGAGAACTAACCAAGATGTGGCACTTAGAAAAAAAGTAGTTCTTTTGGAATTGCTAAAGGCTCTAGTTAGTTTCCTTTGAGTGTGTGAACTCTTGGGTTAAACTCACCCATTTAACAGCAGAATAGAGAAAACCAGTCAACAGAGAAAAAGAGGAATGAAGTATATGTGCAGAGAGAGGCACTGGCAAGAAATCATATAGACCTGCAAGAAATCAAGCACCCCAGGTCCTAACTTTCTGTTATTAATGCCAGTTGCCTCTGAGACTCAGCTGCACTTCTTGCCCTTGGATTCTTTGACATAAAGCTATATCCCTTTTCTAACAAAACACTCTTTTTGCTTAAATTAGTTTAAATAATTTTCTATAACTTGTCATCAAATAATCCTTAAGACCAAAAAAGATGGTTAGATGCAAAGTGTAACAATGTATAAATACATAATCAGGTTTTATCATATTGAAAGATTCTGTTAACTTTTTTTTTTTTTTTTTTGCGGTACACGGGCCTCTCACTGTTGTGGCCTCTCCCGTTGCGGAGCACAGGCTCCGGACGCGCAGGCTCAACAGCGGCCCAGCCGCTCCGCGGCACGTGGGATCCTCCCTGACCGGGGCACGAACCCGTGTCCCCTGCATCGGGAGGCGGGCTTTCAACCACTGTGCCACCAGGGAAGCCCCCATGTTAACTTTTTTTTTTAATGTTGTTTTAAAGAGAAAGGGAAAGAGAGAGAACTCAATTATAATTATTTTCTGTTGGGGTATAAACTTCCCATTCATCTTTTTATCCTCACGGTATCTAACATCCTGCCTCATACACACCACATTTAACAAATGTTTATTGAATGGACATATAATTAAAAAATAATGAAATCCACTTGGCCAAACAGTTTGTCTAATTGGGAGTTTTCAAAAGCATTTCAGTTCCAATTAATAAAATACGTTCTTTAAATTCTCATTAGCATAATTCTATGATTATATATATATACACAAAGAAATGCTGTTTTCTATTCTCTAAATAGAATACTGAAAAACAATCTGGATTTGATTTATTCAGATTTTGTATTAATTTGTGGTACTATAAAGTCTGCTTAGATTGTTCTTAAGACTATTCCCGTTCTCCTCCTTCTGGGCGCGAGATGGAATTGCAGTTCTCCACTTCCTTGAAGTTGGGTTGCAGTCATATGACTTGTTTGGCCAATGAAATGGCAGTAGCAGTTACTGTGTCACTTTCATGTAGAGCCTTTAAGAGCCAATGTGCAATTTATCACATCTTCTCCCCTCCCTAACAAATGTGGAAGCAGGTGTTGAGATGGAGCCTCTGACAACCTGGAGCTCTAAATGATTACTCCAACAGAGCTCTCCTGCTGACCCTAACTGGATAAGTAGCCTGACTGAGCAACAAACCTTTGTTGTTTTAAACCACTAAGATGTGAGGGCTTTTGTTATTTACCCTACCTGATATACTCTGCAAACCCCTCTCATTGTCTTCAGAACGGTAACATTTTGCACAGAACTGCATCATTTATAGAATACTTTCTTATAGAAGTATCGCTCATTATTCAAACTCTCAAAATCCAAACACAACTGGATGGAGTCAAATAAATTTTTGGACTAATCCCTCATTCTCTCAACCCCTCACTACTTGCTATCTGAAACTCAGAGGCCAAATATATTTGGATAGGATGATATTCCTTGCTGTTCAAACTCTTGCCATCTACACTCAAGAACATAAAAAATTTGGACAGTAAAGGATTCCTGATACATTATTTCATTTGTGCCCTTAAAGCTGTTTTTCTACTACCCAGTACCTACTAGACTCTCAACATCTATTGAATGAATTGTGTGCTGTCATCATTCTAATCTTACAAATAAGGAAAGAGATTCAGAGAGGTTCATAAACTTACTGGAAACAACCCTGCACATTAGTGGCAAAATCCCAGACTTTCTGGCTCCAAACCCCTTTCCATTATGTACTATGCTTTCCAAGAAGATCTCTTACAGCTACAGAATTCTAGGATTTGATAGTAATAGTACCAACAGTGTTTAGGATAAAAAGTAAATGTTAATGACATATTTACATCCAAGAATAATAAAAGTCAACCTTTAAGGAGTTCTACTTGCCCAAACCTAGTTTAGTTGAAGACCCTGAGTACCCTGAAGCACCGAACAGGAAAAAGTTCTCGAGATCATTTGGCGATTTGCAGAACAACAAGGAACTATAAAAGAACTCCGGGGAAAAGTAGCCTTTTCCTTTGATATATAGTATTTTAAAATTCTGACTTTTAGGGACTTCCCTGGAGGTCCAGTGGTCAAGACTCTGCACGTCCAACACAGGGGTCGAGGGTTTGATCCCTGGTCAGGGAACTAAGATCTCACATGCCACACAGCCAAAAAAAAAAAAAAATTCTGACTTTTAGATTATCTTCAGTTTGGCTCTTAATAAACTGGCTAACCTCAAACCCTTTGCTCTCTAATTCTTATCAAACCTCAGCTGTAAGAAATATTCACAAAGAATCACCTGAAGGGAGTTTTCCCTGGGGGCATAGTGGTTAAGAATCTGCCTGCCATCGAAGGTGACAGGGGTTTGAGCCCTGGTCCGGGAAGATCCCACATGCCGCAGAGCAACTAAGCCCATGCACCACAAGTACTGAGCCTGCACTCTAGAGCTCATGAGCCACAACTACTGAACCCATGTGCCACAACTACTGAAGCTCACCAGCGCCTAGAGCTGGTGCTCTGCAACAAGAGAAGCCACCACAATGAGAAGCCTGCGCACCGCAACGAAGAGTAGCCCCTGCTCGCCGCAACTGGAGAACACGCGGGCACAGCAACGAAGACCCAACGCAGCCAAAAATAAATTAATTAAAAAAAAAAAAAGAATCACCTGAAGGATAGGCAATCCACTCATTTCTACAGGTTCAGTGGTTCTCAATTTGTGTTCCATAGTCAAATAATTTTGGAAAAGGTCACACAATACATCCTCCTTTAAGACAGTAAACTTGAACATTAGCCAAGAAATTGAGGGGAAAAAAGTATTGAAATTTGTCTAACCCAGTTATCTCAAACTTATTTGAGCTCAGAATCTTATTTTAAGGAATAAACTACTAATTTCTAATGCCTAAGAACACAGTTTGGGAAATTCTGTTCTAGGTAATTCTAAACATTATGAATGGATCAAGTTAAGCCTTCAGAGAACTCATCTTTAGAGTCTTAACATTGTCCTATACTGAAGAACACTGTTATCCAAAATTCATTAGTTTCTGTAGGGATATTTTAAAGCTGTTGTCAACTGCATCACAACAATCTTCCTTTTTATTAGGGCCCATGAGAAAATGTTCCTCTCAGGCCTCATTACTAGAAAATGTCGTGCTTATGCAGGAGAACTGGTTTGTTTTTATCTTGGAATTAGAAACACACTGAAACTTATTTTATTCCACTCTCTCTCTTTTTTCCACCTGGCTGCTAGGGAAGCCCAGAGCCAAAACTGTGACTCACCTCTAGTACAGGATCTTATGCACTTGGTATTATCTTACACTTGACTTTGTAGTCTTTATTTCCCCTGCTCTGCCTCAATTTTTCTCATTAGTTTTGTTTTACCCTACAATACCATATGGACACTAAGTTGCTTCAAATCATTTTTGAAACTATCTATTGTATATACTAAGTCCTATTTTCTTACAATTTCATATTGATATCTCCCTACCTGTCCCATTACCCCAAAATATCAGTGCCACCTTTGTGTAAAAGTATCCACATAGTTATGACAAGCCAACAGAACATACACATTCACAATATAATCAAATTCGTAACGCTTAAACCAGAAGAAAAGTTACTACTGGTTTTTCAGCGGTCTAATACCAAAAAGACTTATTAAACTCTTTTCTGAACGGAAGGACAACTACCATTTATTGGGCACCAGTAATTGCTATGCACTTAACACACAACAGTTTCACTTTATTATTTTTTTTAATGAAGCAAGGACATTGGCATATACGTGATCCCTGGAAAAATGCACAAGAAACTGGTAATATTGGTGGGTGGGACGAGAGACTTTGTATATCTCTTTTGTACCGTTTGAATTTTATGAATCTATCAATTACTCAAAAATTTTTAAAAAAAAAACGTTATAATAAAGACGGCAGAAATGCTTTACTCTTTGATTCAATAAACTTTCTTCGTCACCTTTTGATCCCTGCGTATGCACTGAAACGCCTAAACGAAAAAGTTTCAACCAGACACGCCGCTTTTTATTGAAAAAAAGTCTCTTTCTGATTCTCCACACTCCAGGGGTGAAGCAATTATATACTTAAAAACTTAGATTATGATCGCCTGCGGGTAACAATGAAAAAAAAATTCGATATGGTTTCCACTTTGTTTTACTGGTAGAAGAGGACGAGGAGGAAGCACTGATTCTGGACAGCAGCCCACACCGCAGCAGGCCTGTGACAAACGCCGCGTCCAGAACTTTGCACAACTCGAGGGCTGCCCAGACGCCGCTCCGGACTCTTGGCTGCGAGGCGGGAGACAGGGCTGGGGTTCGACCCCCGGGCGCTGCTCGGGGAAATCCCCGACTGGCCCACCCCTCCGGACCGAGACGCCCCGGGGCCGCCTCCCCGAGGGCCCGGCCGGAGTCGGGCCGCCGCGGCCGGGCGGGAGGCTCGCGCGGAGACGGGAACGGGCCTCGGCGCGCGGCCGGCCCGCTGCGGCCCCATCCCCGACGCCGAGGAGGAAGTCGCACTTACCGCGTCGGGCTCTGGAGGCGCCCGGTGGTCACGGCGGGGCGGGGCGGCCAGGCGGGAGGAGGAGGGCTGGCGGGGAACCGGGGCCGGCGGGCCGAGGAGAGGGATGCTCGGCCCCTCGGGCGCCCCCAGCCCCTTCCCGGCAGCCTCACCTCCGGCGCCGGCCGGCCCGGAGCGAGCCACTCCGCCTCCGTCAGGCCGCACTAGGCCAGTGGGGAGAGAAATTTGTCTGGCAGCCCCGAAGGGGGGCGAGCGAGCCGGCGGGTGGGGGTCGGGAACCGGCTCGCCCGTCAGTCGGGCGCGGCGCGAGCGGCTGCCCGCCCCTGCCCGCCCCGCCCCGCCCCCTCCAGCCAGGCTCCGCCCCTCCAGCCAGGCTCCGCCCCCTCCTCGCTGGTCCGCCGGCCCCGGGAGACAGCCGCAGCCACCCGGTTGGCGGTTTCCCCTGCCCCCGGAGTGGTGCGCGCCGACGGCCAGGGCCCGGGGAGGGAGAGGAGAAGGGGGTGGGGGCGGGGAGTAGAGGGGAGGCAAGGGCGCAGGCTGCGGGGAGGGAAGCTTGTGGGGGAGGGAGACGTCAGGCTGGGTGGGGCTCTGGGGGGAGGGGGCGTGGCGCGGAGGACCTGACAAAGATTCCGGTTGTTCCCCGCCCCTTGAAACTGGGATGAGGGGGAATTCCTGGGGGTGGAAGTTTAGGAAGAGTTCCCTCTGCAGGGCTGGAAGACGATCAGGGAGCTGGCCTGTGTTTTTTTGATTCCTTGGAGAACAGGACTATTGTCCTAGAGCTTTGGGGGAGCTCACCAAGAGTTGCCTCTCTTCTCCAGCCCCTGCAACCCTTCCCCTTGCAACACTCGGATAATTATTGTGCTTCAGGTACTGGGTTTGTGGGTATTGTGACATAGCAATTATGATCCTCAACTCTGGCCATAATCATTGGTTTCCAATGGTGGGATAATAAGAATTCCGCAAAAGTTGGTTCCTTATTTATTTCTCTAGCCAATGTATGTTAATGTATATATATATATGATAGATGCTGAGAATGTCAATGACTAGTTTATTCAGCGCCTATATGGCAAACACAAATCTAAAGCGCTTTATGTGTTAACTCAATCAGTCTTAAGCAAAACAGTTAAGGTCCCTCCCCCACAGGGCTCACGGTGGATAAGGGAGGGAAGGGGTTTCCTTAGTTTGTCTCAGACTGACGTGTAAAGGAAATGTCCACCTGCTTTTTTTTCTCAATGTAATGCATATGTTCATTATTTGCAGAGTCAGTGTACTCTGAGCCATCTCTATCTATCCTATCGGTGAGGGCTGCATGTGGTCTGTCGTCCAAAAATGACTTACTAAGGAGGTCTTCGGTACTTGTCCATAATGAAAACCCAATGGAAGCAAATGGTCCAGAAGACTGATGGGTCAAGTCATCAGCAAAACAACATAGCCAAATTGTGGCAACGGCCTGGGGTGCCTGGGAGATCTATTTAGGGATCTATTTTGTACACTCCCAAGCAACGTAATGTAAAACAATGAAGCATTGATATGCTAGTTCAAAGTGGAGTGGATGACCTGATTTTAAACTGTTAAAATCAGGAAGAGATACTTCACAAAATCTACCATTGAGGGCTCCAACTGCAAAGCTCAGGATCCATTTTTAATCAGAGCCACCTGGAAGAGACTCCCCACTCCCTCTGTGCAATCTCACCTACCATGCATAGATAAAAATTACTTCAATAGCATTGTCTTTAAGTACACAAGACAACTGTGTAAACCCACAGCCCGAATTTATAGAATTTGGTACTAATTTTAAGCTCTCATTTGATTTTTCAGTGTTAACATTTGTGCACATTAACAGCAAATGACATTCTTCTCATAGTTTTGTTTCCTCTCATAGTTATTTGTTCAGTTTTGGAAATTTAATTCAGTCCTTTTCATTTGGGTTTATAGTGAGGAAGGCTAAAAAAGCATTACAATCAAATCAGATTACAATTGCAGTAAAAAAGAAATAGGAATTCCTTCTCTCTCTTTTTTTTTCCCCCATGCTAAGTATATTGTTTGTTCGGTCCTGAAATCTATTCTCTTTGATTTACTAATCTGTTTTCAGTTTATTTGCTCCTCCACCCCAGTGAAAGCAAATCAAATAAAACATCCCTCGTGATGTGGCATCCTGCTGTTGGCCTCCGCTCGCACCATGCTTGCTCTCAGGCTGTTCCACACAGTGGACTCCTTTCACTCCTGCCAACAAACCAAGAATTTGTCAGTGAAGCCTTTGCATGTCTGTCTGTTTGGAAGGCTCTTAGCCATACACATGACTGTCTCCCTTTTTTTTTCATGTCACCTTTCCTATGTTATGTAAACCTGCAAACCGCCACCCCACCCCATCTCCTTTTTCTCAACACTTAGCACCACCTGACATATATTTGTTTCTCTACTCCCACGAGAATGTAAGCTCCATGAGAGCAGAATCCCGTCTGTTTAGTTCACTATACATATTCAGTGTCTTATTACTGTTGTCTGTCAAATAGTAGATACTCAGCAAATGTATATAATATATGTTTTAAATGAATGAATGACTTCACATAGGAAAGATAGCTTGTATCCCTTTTTATAATGGCCAAAGGGCTTTCATGAAATTTATCTTATAACTGAGTCATATGACTTAGACATATTTATAAGGTCTAAAATACAGCCTGGTTTTACCCTATTTAAAATTAGAATTTGAAAATGGCAGGTTTTAATCTCTTATTCTGGCAATACACTAAGAAACAGGAATTGAAGAAGCATTCACAGCTAAGAATTTATGCTGAGATCTTACAACTTGGCCCAAAATGGATCCACAGAATCAGAGAATAATGATAGATCGATAAATGTTGTCAAAGTCTTAATATTTTTCCCTGAGATGAAACAATATAGCAGTAATCAGAAGCAGAACAATTGAACCTAAAATGTGATTACTCTACTGATAACTTGATAAATGGTGCCAATACAATGTCCTTTGTGAGTGCTCAGATGATTTTAGTTGGTAATAATCATGATAGTGAGGTTAACAATTAATGTTTTAATCTAGTTAAAATGTAGCACTGATAGATAGCAAACAGAACTTAATCCTAGTGTATAGATGCCCTTAGTAAAGAGGTGTTTTGACTTTTCATTTTCTGCTCTGATTACCAGTTGTGTGAATGGGGAGAATTAAAGGCTTAAATATCATTATATAAAATCCCAGGAATGGGATCTTTTTTAGAGACTTTAGGATTACTTTTAACAGTATTGCTGCTATCCATGTTTTGACATGAAACAGTTTCCTATGACAATACAGAGCTTTAAAAAGTCTTACCAGATCATACCCCTGGAAGGAGAATCTCCAGGTTAGGAGAGATAGATGGCCAAGAAACCCAACCCAAAATGTGTCCCCTTGAAGTTCAGTTCAGATTCTTACTCTGGTTTCTCTTGGTTCCCCAGGGTCATTCATTTCCCTTTTTAACTGGGTTCAAATACCAAAATAAATTAAATTAAATTAAAGGTTTCCTTGGCTTTCTTTACCACAGCCAAGCCAATCTAGAATTTTCAAAATGAACTTTACTAAATTCTAAAGGAAAATAAAAATGAAATTATTATGGAAAATATAAGCAACACCCATAACTCCATTCATTTGTTCAGCTGCTCTTCTCCAGGATCAAATTTCCATCCCCGAAGGGCAGGTGTAAATTTGCAGGCAATCTACCTAGTTTCCTTCCCTCTTGACTTCCTTTCTTTCTCCACATGGTAGGGTCATTTTTTCTGTCTTTCACATGAGAGCCATCAGGCTTGTCCCAATCACTGCTATTGGACTTGTACACCTGTTCAATTCTTACTTCTGGTCAGAGGGCTATGGTATAGTCCCAGTCCAGTGCCAGGACTTTGGGGACTGACACAATGTGGGAGCTCCTTCTTCAGGTGGGACTCTCTTTATGGAGGAAAGGTCATTATAAGCCCACTGTCAGGTTACTCCTTTCCGTCCCCAGAGCATTCACATAAGAACTACCCTACAACAGAAAGACTCACAATTATGTCTGAGATAAGTTCTGTTCACAATAACAGGTGACCTAGATCTTAGGAATTAGAACGTTTAAGGACTCCCCTCTTGGGACAGGGGCCTGGCAGTGCCTGGCAGCAGAGACAACAAAGTCAGGCACTGACTGCCTGAGGGTTTCTTGCTGGAGGGCACCCCAGTTCTAAGAAGGGAACACCAGGGGCAAAGCCAGCCCTATGGCGAGAGACGCTCAGCAACAGACACACAGTGGCCTTCAAAGCACAAATCCATGGTCATAATTCAGCAGAGGTGGCAAACTTGGCACCTGTCTGAGTCATGAGGGGCTCCTAGGAGACATCACTGGCAGTGCCTATCGGGAAACACACTGACAGAGGGACAAGAAGTGACTTGTCTAAAGCTGCCCAGCAAGTCAGCGGCAGAACCAGGATGTGCCCAACAGGTCTGTCCTTCCACAGTGCAGGACATACCACCATATTACAGATGGCCGTATCAGACCCGGTCCTGAGCAGAGATCTGGCGTCTCCCCCGACACATGGTCTGCTCAGCAATCCCCCTCCCATGGGAACATTGTGGCCCCTGGCAGGCAGGGTAGTAGTCCTCAGGCTCAGGGGCTGTGAGTCGGAGGGCACTGGGCCTCGTGGGGGGGGGGGGGGCGCCTGCAGCGCCACCTGAAGCTTATAACCATTCAGCAGGGCCCCGCTAGGCTCAGGTTCATGCTCTGTGGTTAATGAGCACGGTGGGTGGATACCAGGCCCAGCTTCAGGGGGATTGCCACGGTGGTCGCCAAAATGGCATAACTGAAATAAGGTGAAAAAGTAACAAATAAAGCCAACTTTTTACCAAAAATTAAGAAAAGTAAACAACAACAACCACAAAAAAACTCAAGCCTCCCCACCCCCCCCAAACCTGCTGGGGACATTGGGAAAGAATGTGCATTCTCTCATGCACATATTTCCATCCACTCATTCATAAATAGGCCTTTTATAATCAGGCCGTGTTCTAACCAGAAAAAAAGGTTTTTTGTAAAACAAATTTAAACACTTCCTGCCAGTCTCCCTAACCTTGCTAAAACACAAACCTAATTCTGTTCATCCCCCAGGACCCTGCTTAACAAGCTTTAGTGACTCCATTGCCTTCAGGGTAAAGTTCAAACATCTTAGCATGGTTGTAAGATCCTTTATAACCTTACCCCTTTCTTACCTCTCCAGCCCTGTGCCCATTCTGAATGATTTGCAGTGTCCAGAATGTATCATTTCTTCTATAATTATACTTTTAAATATGTTTCCTCCATCTGGAATGTCCTACCTTTCCAATCTCTGCTTGCGTGAGTTCCTCAAGACTCATCTCAAGGGGCATCTCATCTGGCAATCTTTATCCTGAATCTTCCAGGCTGACCCTGTTCCTTCTCTGTGTTCCCATAATATCCTGCATACTCCTCTATCGTCACAGGTACTTAATGGGCTATGAACATTGGTTTACTTGTCTGCCTTCCTGACAAGCTGAGAAGTCTATGATGGCAGACACTCATAAATATTTGTTGAATGAGTGAATGAGTGAATGAAAATACTACTTGCCTATGAAGCCTTGAGAAATAGCAACTTATTAGGGTATGGCCATTTCTACCCTTTAGCATTATAACATATATGAATGGAAACTTTCCTCTAATTTATAGTGTTATACTACCAGTTTCATAAAACTTTAGAAGGTCCTTAATTTAGGATCCTATTAACTTATAAGGCAAGAGAATGAACACAGAGTACTTGTATTTATTTTCACGCATTAAAAAAATTCTTCCAGCATCTCGATATACTTGTTTTGCTTTTTAAAAATGAAAGTTGCAAGACTGCTAATTGATGTTGATTTCTCATGAGTTAAAAAATGTTCCTTGATGTATCTTCGTATTTGATATGTTACTTCCGGGTCCACTGCCTAACAGACAGGAACCACTCCTCTGGCTTCCATCTCTATGGTCTCAGAGAACAAGTTGATAACCACTACGCAGGGTTAAGCATTTAGGTTTGGCACTGTGCTGATGGTTTGCTCTTCGAATATTCATGCAGCAACACTTACCAGATGTGATGAAGAGGCCTACAGCACAGAAGACACGATGCTACTTGTTATGGGGGAAAGTATTAAACAAAGATGATTCAGACAGATATGTAAACTGAAAAGTTCTTATCAATCATTATGCTTCCTCTTCCTCCTCCATTTTGCTCATCTTTGTTTTAAAAGCACAAATCCCTCTTTGTTCACACCTGCATTCTATATTCAGTATCTATACTTAGCACAGAATTCTTGAGGAAAGATTCTGGTTGAGTAATAAGCAGCTGACCTGAGATATAAAAACAGTTGGTGACTAGAAAGTGGCATGTTCTATATGCATTCAAAGACAGTCTCAAAGTCAATGGTCTCAGCAAGACAGGGAAGTAAACATTTCATTCTCCTTGCCCAGTCCCTAAGAAAGTCAAGACATAGTATTACTTATAGATTACATGTATCAAGAGACGGAGAAGCACAATCAGAACATTCTTCATGATGCTAGAATATAACAACCTTTGACTCTTTAGGAAATAGAGTAAAATCAATCGCTCAGCATCTGAAAGTATTAGGTGCAATAGGTCCAGTCTCAGATATAAAGAATTTGCTGCAACAAGAGGGCATTTCAATGTCAAATTATGAATGCATTTCATACTCCTTCCCTCCATTCCCAAGAAAATCAAGAAATAGTGTTGCTTAGATTTAGAAGAGCCCTCCTATTGCAGCCAGTTCTTTTTATCTGAGTATGGACCTATTGGACCTAAACTTTGAGATGCTCAGCGATTGATTTTACTCTATTTCCTAAAGAGGCAAAAGTTGTTATATTCTAGCATCATGAAGAATGTTTCGGTTGTGCTTTTCTGTCTCTTGAGACATGTCATTAACATGATAATACATTTCAAGGTCAAATTAGTTGCCAAAAACTTTGTTCCCACAGGCTGAAATACTGCAGTTGTCCAAGGAATCCATTCCAGGGTGGCTTTCTGTCTAGCCTCCCCTCTCTGACTGTACTGTCTGGGCAGACAAGCCTGCCTCTTTCTTATTCCTTTTAAGGAAAGTGGTCCCGACAGGTTCCTTCCTGCACAGGCTGCTATCTCAGTTCAATGGGTTTTGTTAGTGAAAACAGACTCTGCTTTTCCTGACACAGGTGATGGGGTGGGGACAGGTTAGGGAAAGCAGCCATGTATGGGCCAGGCACATGAAGGCCTGACACCTCTGAGGAGGCCTGTGGGTGAAGACCTTAGATGAACTCTGCCTAGTCTTGAGAGTTCTAAACACAGCTGTGGCAGAGTAAACCAGAACTTCCCCAGAGGTGAGGTGAACAAAGAAAAGGCAGCTCAGTGAATTGTAGGCTGTGGTCTGAGCATCTTTTCTGGTTCTCTGAGGGGCCAAGTGTACATCCCAGGTTGGCCCGGCTCACCTGGCTGCTAACAGGTGACCTCCTGTGTGCTCACATGACCTCAGTTCTTTGCAGCAGCCTCTCTACAGCCACTGAAGGTAACATGGCAAGCAGGGGCAACACTGTGGTCTCCTGTCAGCCTGACCTGAGGCTTTCTCTGAATTTCTCTCCAATTAAGTTCAAGATCTGGCCCACACTCCCAGCCTCAGGAACAACATCCCAGCCTCTTTCTCAATAATCTTTGTTTCTAAAACAGTAAAAAGCCTATGTGGAGAGAGAGAGAGAATTATGTTTACTGTGTTACAATTTACATAAAGTAAAATCTACCCTTTTCAGTGTACAGTTCTAGAGTTTTTGCATACAGTTGTATAATAGCCGTCTTCATCAAGATATAATCAAGATATAATCAAGATATATAATATGTCCATCACCTTAAAAATTCCCTCATGTACCTTTGTAGTCAACCCCTCCCTCTACCTCCAGCCTCTGGCAACAACTGGCCTGTTTTCTGTCTCTGCACTTCTGCTTTTCCCTGGTGTCATATAAAAGAAATCATAGAAAGCCTTCTTTAACATCCTTATTTAAACCAAAGTGTACCTTGCCCAAATCTCTGTTAGCACATCATACTCTTATTTTTTTTGAGAACACTTAACATTATCTGAAAATGAACTATTGTCATTATTTTCTTGACTGTTGTCTGTCACTGGAATGTACACTCCCACCAGAATGTGAGTGCCAGGATTTTGCTTTATTTCCCACTTCATCTCCAGAGTTCAGAGCACTGCCTGACACTGTGTAGGTGTTCAATAAATATCTGCTGAATGAACTGCAAGATGAATGAGGACATTGGAGCTTCCCCAAAACCTCTCTATACTTAGGCAGGCCTCATTAATAAAAGATTATTTCCGCCCACAAAATGTGTTAATCCAAGCATTGCTGTGTTGCCAAAGTAGATGGTTTATCTGCAAGTAATACAATTAGAGGTAATTAGACTGATCCAGATTATGAATTGTCTTTTTAATTCACTTTATGGATGATTAGATTATCTAGAATAGAACTGGTCTGAAGTGGGTAGAATGGAAATAATGACAGTAACTATTTCATACAGTTGTTATTAGGATTAAATGACTTAATGTAAGTGAAGTTTTTAGCACAGTAGTCTCAACTGGGAGCTATTTGGCCCACCCCAGAGACATCTGGGATTGTCTGCAGACATTTTTTGTTGTTGTTGTCCAAACAGGGCTGAGGAGGGTTGCTACTGGTCTCTGCTGCTTAACATCCTACAATGCACAAGATAGTCCCCTACAAAGATTTATCCAGCCCCAAATGTTGGTAGTGCCACCTGTGAGAAACCCTCGACTAGAGCAATGTCTGGCACACAGAAAGGGCTATACAGTAAGTCCCCTACATACGAATGGGTTCCATTCTGAGAGCGCGTTCATAAGGCCAGTTTTGTTCCTAAGTCAAACAAAGTTAGCCTAGGTACCCAACTAACACGATCGGCTATATACTGCTGATATTACACTTGCTTCCGGACATTCTGGGCTTGAAATAAAGATCCTGTACTACTGTACTCTATACAGTACTGTACAGTAAAGTACACAAAAGCACAACCACTTGTAGAGGATGCACACATGTGACAGTAAACGCCAGACACGAGAACTAACTTACGTGATTGGACACGCAAACACATGTTCACATTTTTGAAAGTTTGCAACTTGAAAGTTCGTATGTAGGGGACTTACTGTATTTGTGTTTGCTATTATTATTATTTTATAAGAGATCCTTCTCTGACAGACAAATGTTCTCACACACTCTGTAACTGGGGGGATAGCACAGTGGTTGACAGCATTAAATCTACAGTCAGACTCTGTGGGTTTGAAGCTTAGCTTTACTGTTTATTAACAATGTGATTTTAAGCACATTACTTGACTTCTCTATGCCTCATATTCTTTGCCTATAAAATTGGAATAACAATAGAAACTCCCTCAGAAAGTTGCTGGGGATTGATGAAAATAATCCATATAAAACACTCAATAATGTTGTAAAAAATTAATCAACAGAAACCTTAATTAAATAGAGTTGGGAGACCAGAGCAGGGAGCTCCCATGCCCTACAACAATAGAAGAGCCTAATAATAAGAAGAAAGACTCCTCTTCTTGCCTGGCAAGAGCTCAACCAATGAGAGACTGTCACAACTCAGCCAATGAAAATCCATGGACTC